>NC_090439.1:623207756-625816284 GCF_031143425.1 Pleurodeles waltl | reverse complement strand
TTTTTTCAAGTTCTTATGTATTTTAGGAAGTGTGTAGATCGTAGGAATTGTTCTCGAAAGGAAGATTATTTTAGAGAATCTGAAGAACTAATTAATTGTTTACAGATGCGAGGTTACCCTAGGGGGTTAGTGAGGAAGGCTCGCAAAAGGGCTTTTTTTTTTTAAATCTGTTTATTAGACATAGTAAAGATTGCCAGAGCATTTGTCCATTAGGGCGGACAGTCATTTACACATCTAGAAACCTATACAGAGAAATACACATATTAATGTACTATGTACAGAACATAACAATAAACTGTGCCACAGTAATATCATTTATGAAGGTTGTGGGGTGGTATAATTTACCCATATCTGGTACAAGGGACGTAGTAGTACATTTATCTATGGATTGGGGACAGTCTAGTGACCAGTTACATATTTCTACATGTCTTGGGGAGGTTGGTCATTCAGGGGCTATTCTAGCCTTGACGTGGACGGTCCTTTTGCGAGTGGACAGTATCTTAATTAGTGTCCCACGTGCGTGGTATTTGCAGCTACTCTATAATGTATGGCGTGTAAGGTATTCAGGTTATCCCCGGCGAGGCGCAAGCGACCCCAGGGTAGGAGGATACTGTATGTTTATTCAAAACTGTGTGATATACACAGGGCTCAAGGTGGGTGGGTGTCACTCTTAGCTTCCATACTGACAATAAAAGCATCCCATATTTCAGATCCTCCCTGGGCTATCTCTCTGTATTGTAATTGGCGCAGTATTTGAGCCTCTGCGTGAGAGCATTGTAGCAAGCCGCGCAGCCAAGTGGCATATCCCGGAGCGTGTGGAGTCTTCCAATGATTTGCTATCAAGCGCTTAAACACTATAAAAGCCAGGTCAATAAATCTATGTAGTTGTTTGTCCCCTCTGGTACGACAGCATAGGACCAGCAGACAAGACTTGGGTTCCATGTTCAGAGTATGATCAGTGATGTCGGCTATAGTGTCAGTGTACGTTGCCAGGCTGTGGCTAGTGGGGGGCAGTTCCACACCATATTGTAAAAATCTGCTGTTGGCTGCGCACATCTGGGACATATCGGGTCTGATCCTGGGTAGATCCGTTTTATGAGGGATGGGGACAAATAAGAGTGAAGTACGTAATTAAACTGAATGTAGCGGAGTCTAGTGTTGTGAGAGATATTTTTGACAGCCGATATGGCCGCCATCCAGGCGTTTTAAGATGGGGGAAGGGAGTACCTCATCCCATCGGGCTTTAGCGCACATCAGTTCGGGCAGACCCTAGCTAATAATGTTGAGTATAACCTTGATATAGTGCCCCTTGTATTTCCAACTGAGGATCAGTGTAAGTAGTTGTGATTCTTGCGGTTCAGCGCTACCCTGTTCCCACGTGACACCTAGCAAGTGTTTAATTGTGCAGTGCGTTAGGAGCACCAGCGTGAATCCCTGCGGTTTCCATAAGTTCACCAAAACATCTCAGTGTTGAGCTCAGATAATATTCTGCATTCGCCAGCCCCATACCACGTATGTCATGATGCTCTGTCAGAGCTTGGGCCCTAGGTAGTTGTGTCAGTGGAAGCTAAGGAGAATATGGTGTCAGGGAACTTCTGCTGTGGACATATCTCTGGCAGCACAATTTGGCAACCTCTAGTAAAATGGAACCGTGCTGTGTACGGCTTGATCCGTCTAACAGCCAAATTAGCACCGAAAGCGGCGCTAGTGTTTTCATTATCACTGTAGGTTCTGCTGAGGGGCCCTCGTCAGGCCATAAGGCCGGCCATTTGCAGTTAGGTGGCCGCATAAAAAGTTTGAGATTTGGCATGCCCAGTCCTCCCTCCTTCTGTGGGTATTGTGTTATGGACAGTGTTACTCTATGTCTGTCTCTGCCCCCTAGTAAGTAGTCATTATTGACTGCAGGGACTTGAATGAGCGAGGCAGGGCAATCGGGAGTGCCGTGAAATAATATAGAAATCTCAGGAGGATGAGCATTTTTGCAATGGCCACACGTCCCATAGGTGACAAAGGAAGAGCCACCCAGAATGGTAAGGAGCTGCGTGTCATATAGTGTCTGTAATCATGTTTACTCAATCTGGTATTGGCCTCTCTATGACTAGCCCTCAACGAGTTTAGTCCTTCCACTGGCATCTAATTTCTAGCTACTGCAATCCCGCCTCACACAGCTTGAGCTCCAACCCTGCCATCTCTCTAACCAATACCCGCTGGACCCATACCGAGGCAGCCATGCAATGGCCCCTCAACACCACCTGGTGGGCGTCCCACTCAGTTGCACGGTGAGACGTTGTATTATGATTCAGGGAGAAATAAGTGAATAAGCAATGGGCAAGTTCACCACAGAAGGGGGGGTCAGATAGTGCTTCTACCTGCAAGCACCAAGTGGGAATCCATGTGCTTGGTCGACCCCAGCCCAGTACGGCACGCAACGGGCTATGGTCCGATATGGTGCAAGCCAGATAATCCAGCGCATGTATCTTATGCACCACTGCCAGTGATGTGAGAAGCATGTCTATCCTGGTGTGTAAACAGTGGACAGGGGAGTAGAAGGAATATTCATATTGTGTACAGTGTCCTAATCTCCAAACATCACAAACCATTTTTCAACATCCAGGCTACCAGATCGCACAAGATCCAATTACTCGGCTGAAAGTGGAGGAAAGGGCCTATCCATGTGAATATCCAGGACACAGTTATAATCCCCACCCCATATGCTGTCTACAGATGGATCTCAAAGTATCCCCGTTGATAATGTGTGTAGAAAGCTGTGTTGGTTACTATTGGGAGAATATTGCGCCACTAATGACAGTGGTGACCATCTAGGTTGCCCTCAGACACAACACAGGGTCGATCTGCATGTGAGCGACCACATAAGGCACCACTGGGGCAATCCACATCGCTACCCCATGGGCAAAGTATAAGGATACAGTGCCAAACAACTGTCCGTTCCAGTTTACACGTGTTCTTTCTAGTGTGGCATCTGACAGGTGTGTTTCTTGGAGCATGGCAAAATGCACCTGGTGTCGTTTCAAATTTGCATGTATGCACTGCCGCCTGTGTGGTGTCGCCATCCCCCTCACATTCCATGTAAGCACATTATACCTTGGGATGTGTGTTTGTCCTTGTATGATCATGGAAATTTAGAGAGGCTATATGATGGGGCATCATATGGGACCCTGTCCAGAATGTACCCAAGAAGCACCCAGGACATCCCGCCTCCGGCGTATTTGCCCCCAAGAGCCTATTGCATGCATGTCGCCTTCCAGGATGAGTGTAATATGTGGCAGAGAGAAAACAAACCCATGTGAAAGCAATGGGAGAAACCCAATGGGAAACAATGGAACAAACAACAATATTAAACAGTAGCACTAAGTATGCAAGAGCAGAGCAAAACCTCCAAGCAGTATGCAAGAGCAGAGCAACCTGCAAGGTCCATATGGATTGGGGCGTGGATGATGTAGGCCAGATCTAGAGGTTCAAGTTCCCGGCCCTGCGTATGGTTGCACTCAACCCGCTGCCCAGTACCTCAAAGGGGGGGCCACGGATGCAAGCCACGTGTCATACACCACACGCCTTCCAACCCAGCAAGGTCACCTGCATCCAGTCTTCACGTAAAACCGAGATTAGCGGTCCAACATGGGCCCTGTAAATGCCAGGACGAGTAGTGCAGTTCAAATGTCATCAGCCGAGCGCAGAGTGAAAAGAAGCCCCGGGAGGGAGTCTGCAGAGTCAGAACGAGTCTCATGTTCAGGTTCAGTATCTGCTTGGTCTGACATCGCCGCCGGGGGGTTGGCCACAAATCGCAGCGTCTCCTGCAGCAGCCGAGAGCGCTCTTCCACCACCTGCTCTGGAGTGGGCTGAATCCCCAGACGCGGCCGGCACCTGCGCCCCACCCTAGGGGATGACCAGCCCTCTTCCGTGATATCTGAACCTCTGGATCGAGCCAGGCCCTTGGCATGGAGCCAGGTCTGGGCATCTTCTGGAGAGGTAAAGATATGCACTTTGGACTCATCCTGTACGCAAAGTTTGGCAGGGAACAGGAGCGCATATTTAATGTTGTGTTCACGGAGGCGCTCCTTCACCTGGTAGAAGGAACCGCATTTCTTCTGAACCTCCGCTGTGAAGTCTGGGTAGGCTGTGATCGATGTTTTTTCATATCGCAGGGGACCCAATTTGCGAAATAATTGCAATATTAGGTCGCTGTCTCTGTAATTAAGTAACCTAGCTATCATGGGACGAGGATGTGCTCCTGGCGGTGGAGGTCTGCCAGGGGCTCTATGGGCTCTCTCAATCAAGAAGAATTTCGGGATTTTGTCCCATAAGACAGTGTCCGTGAGCCACCTCTCTAAAAACAGTTCAGCACTAGGGCCCTCAGCTCGCTCCGGGAACCCCACCAGGTGGATGTTGTTCCATCTCGATCTGCTCTCTGCATCTTCGGCCCTACGCTTTAGGCCTTCCACCTCTGTCGATAGATGAAGCATCTTCTCCTGCAGTGTTTTTACCGCTGGGGATAACTCAACCATGTCCCTTTCCACATCTGTGACCCGATCAGCCAGCACATGATGGTCGTCCCGGAGTAAGCTGATGTCCGCCATTACTTCACCAATTTTCGATTCCAGGGTGCTTTTGGTGTCCATGATGGCCTGTAACACCTTCTCAAACTGTGAAGTGTGGTTGTGCAGAGTAATTTCCATCTTCTGCAACGCCTGTTAGGTCGTGTCCTGCTTCCCAGACGGGGCGACAGGCGCGTCCATAGTCCCTGTGGGTGCTCTTGGTGTCTTTGGCTTGCCCATTTGTCCGCTACTATGGAGCCCATCTGGGTCCACCTCGAGTGTGTTCATCTGGAGGAGCGACGCAGGGAGAGGTTCTCCAATTCTCAGGTTAGCTACTCCTGATCGCGTCATTAAGGTCCCAGCACCATACTTCATGAGCTTTATTTCACTGGATCCCTATCATGCAGATTATGACTAAAGCAAACCCAGGGGTGTGTGTTCCACGGCTGCAATTATAGGGTTGTACAGGTGTTGCCATGTTTTTACCCATTGCACTCCATAGGAAGGGAGTTAACCCTGCTTGTCCTTAATTCTGAACAATGCTGCGTCTCTCACTCCTGGGCCAAGCGACACAGGGATATGGAGCCACACGCCCGCTAGTCAGGGCCCAAGTAGTCCCTCAGCAATCCGCGATCTTGAGCACTCCATCTCTTTCCACACCGCAGTGACCCCCAGGCCGCACCACTCCTCACTTCCATCAGCACCTGCAGGTCTGTGCAAAGGGGGTATGTCCCGCAGCGGGCTACGAGTCAATCAGCATCTACATGGCACAGCCCGACATGTGCCTCTGATAGGCCACCTGTGATGTCCGAAGATCGTGTCTGGCCGCACTCAACACCGCGCAGCCCCGACTGTGTCAGGGGCACGGAGCGCAGCCCCACTCCGCCTCGACAGTTTGGCGCGAGTCAGCTGGACCCTGCCTGTGCCTCCGCAGTGGTGTCAGGCACTCCCGCTAATAGTATCGCTCGTCTGTGCCGCAGGCCCCACCTCTTCCATTCTCAGGTTGGGCCTTGCGATTCTCTGCATCTCCTCTTCAGTCCCATATTTGTCCGGCCAAGATCCAAGCACTGCCGGAGGATCTGGTACAACGGGGAGACGGGCGATCACCCAGAAAGGACCGGGGATCGCCGTTTGGCAGGAGATTTTATTCTGCCAGAAGCTGAGCTGGCGATGGAATTTATCAGATAACCTTAATCTACGGGAATGCAAATGGATCCATGTTTTGGATTCTGTTTTTCATGGTTTAAATGAATATGAGGAGATAGCAAGACAAACAGCTAACTTATCAAATGGTTGATATATGGATATACGTTTTTGGTTACGACCCAAGGGTGATGTGCTGTGGCCATATATCTTTAAGCTCAAAAAGGGTTGGGTTCTTTTAAATGACAGAAATGAGTTATGGTATTTGGAGAATGTGTTCTATGCCATTATGGACATTATAAATATGCTATTGCCTAGTTATGGTGTCCATAATATATTGCTATATATTTCTATTGACTGAACCCTAAATTAGGATGATTTTGTTGTTGCTTATATATCACCAATACAAGGTGGTGATTGCCTATGGTAGGAGCATAATTTTTAATGAATATTTTTGTATACAAATAGTTGTCTGTTGATAATGGTATAGGTACCTGTTGGATTGGATATTATAACCGCATCACTAAAGTGCGGTATGATGCGGCGGATAAAATGCAGACATTTTAGGTATTTGTGGCGGGTCTTCATTCTTAAGGTGCGGATGCACTTCTGGAATAGTTGACATATTGAAGTTATGTACTTTGATTGTCCTTCGGCAGTGCGTGGTTTTAAAAAAATGTAAATATTTCTGCATTTCGGGCAAGTTTATTTTCTATTGGGCGCGCATGTGCTGTGCGACGTAGACTGGAGAGTGTCGTGAGAACTTCTGGATTACTTTCTCCTAATGAAATGTGCTGACGCATACATATACGCGCATGTAGGTGATTTAAACACTGAGGCGGTCTTTACAACATTGGCGGTAAAAGCCGCTTACCGCCGTGCAGAAGACCGCAGACACACCGCCGCGGCAGCGGAAATCCGCCACAGCTATTATGACCCACTGCACGGAACCCGCCAAAATTCAGACACCCACACAAGTCCGCCAGACCAAAGGTCAGTGATAAACTGGCGAAAACAAAACCTCCACCATCACGCCAACAGAAATACGCCCACACTATCACAACCCACAATCCACGCTGCAGTCTTTCAACTGCAGTATTTCATTGGCGGTACACACCGCTGCGCTCAAAATACACACACTCTTACAAAACACAGACACATTGGACAAATCAAAATACACACACCTGATACACATACGCACACCACTCCCACACACCCAATACAATATAAAACACACACCCACAAACCCCTACTGCCAAAAATTACAAAAGAAGGCCAGAGAGAGACACCACAATCTACAAACAAGCATCCACAGGCACTCAACACCATCACACACATAACGTCTACGCACCTCACATTACACACCACTACAAATCGCCACACTTATCACACCACACACCACCCCACACATCACCTACACCACCCCATGGCAAGGCAAAGACACCCCAGGTTCTCGGAGGAGGAGCTCAGGGTCATGGTGGAGGAAATCTTCCGGGTAGAGTCAATGCTATTCGGAGCACAGGTGCAGCACACCTCCATTGCAAGGAAGATGGAGCTATGGCGAAGAATTGTGGACAGGGTCAACGCAGTGGGACAGCACCCAAGAAATCAGGAGGACATCAGGAAGAGGTGGAACGACCTATGGGGGAAGGTGCGTTCCGTGGTCTCAAGACATCACCTTGCGGTTCAGCAGACTAGCGGTGGACCCCCACCTCCTCCCCCACAATTAACAAAATGTTAGGAGCAGGTCTTGGTGATTCTGCATCTTGAGGGCCTCGCAGGAGTAGGTGGAGGAATGGACTCTGGTAAGTTACATCTTAACTATTACACCCCCCACCCTACCTGCATGCCATCACATACCCCCACCCTCACCCTCACCCTCATCACTCCAACTCCTCACAAATGTCCCAACATCACAAACCACACATCCTAACACCAAGCCCTGCATGCAACAACAAAGCATGGACACCTATCACTAAAGCATGCCTACTGCACATACCCATACACCCCCATAAACCACCATCACACAAGGTCACACAGAGGAATGCAAGCACTGGGGTATACGGTCACCCACCCATTGCACACCATGGCACACACAAATGTAATAAACATCCTTTTATACCCCTGCAGGACCCCTACCACACGTCACCGGACAGGAGGTTCCACACATGTCCACACCACCAACAGAAGAGGCCCACAGTGATGACAGCACCTCTGTCCAACTGGATCTAGACAACCAGCCCAGCCCATCGGGGACCTCAGGACAGTGGGTTCCCCTCACACAGTCACAGGCCACTACGGAGCTTCCCCCCTCTGGAAACACCAGCACAGCACCCACCCAGCGGGCCCATACCTCTGTCCCCAGGACACGTCAATCAGCAGTGTGTCCACCACTACAGGGAACCCAGGCTAACCCACCACCTCAACAACAACAGGGACCTGGGGGCAGTGGTAGTGGGCACAAGGTCCATGGGACGGAGGCCCAGGAACACAGGGGAACTGGGAGGGCTGCTGGGCGAGAGGGGGAGGACAGGCCCAGGGAACCCACTCTCCACGAGGCCCTCTCCAACATCATGGGAGCCTACCACCACTCTGAGGAGACAATGGTAGCGGTACTGGCCAAGTTTCAGGAGACCCAGTGCCTACAGGAGGAACAGTATATGGGCTTCAGGAAGAAACTCAGAGCCATCAATTCCACCCTGGGCACCATCATAGGGGTGCTGAAGGAGATACTCAACACCAGGAGGGACACTGTGGCACTACAAGGGGCCCCTGACACTAGCATGGACGATGAACTGCCCACCAACTCTGCCGGCGCTAGTGGACAGGAGGCACTGCCACAGGACCAGCACCCCACCCCCAGCAGAGGGAGAACCACCTTCCAAACGGTCCCTGAGATCCAGGACAAAGACAGAGAACGATGCCAAGACCCCCGCCAAGAAATGAGACCACCCTGAATGTCATCCTACTGTCCCACTTTGTCACCCTGTCCATCCTTAAACTGTCCCAGCTCCACTTCCTATGCCCATTAGGGCAATGCACCTGTGAGACTAATAGACTGGACTCTGCCATGGACATTCCTCCACCATCACCCCTCACCATTTTGCTACCCCCTCCAGTATTGAGCACTAAAATAAACACCCTTAAAGCACAAAACAATCTGTGATTTTGGAATACTGTATTAGCAGTCACTGTGGCAAAAAACTCTTTCATTTGTAATGTCAACATACCTATGTCACACAGCTCTAGTCCATGAGGAATCAAAGCAGATGTCACACATTGGGACCCACATCTGTGAAATCGTAAAGGAAAGTGACAACTCAGTGACCATACACTGGGTGAAAATGACAGACAGTTGAGAGGTAGTAGTGTTAAAGTACATGTAGTAGGCAGGTTTGTATTCTTACCTGTGTTTCACTGGAAATATTGCAGGATCACTGAGTCCCTGTCGTCCATGTCTTCTTCTTCTGCTTCCTCGTCTTCACTGTCCACAGGCTCCACAGCTGCAACAACACCACCATCTGGACCATCCTCCTGCAGAAAAGGCACCTGTCGTCGCAAAGCCAAGTTGTGAAGCATACAGCAGGCCACGATGATCTGGCACACCTTCTTTGGTGAGTAGAATAGGGAACCACCTGTCATATGGAGGTACCTGAACCTGGCCTTCAGGAGGCTGAAGGTCCGCTCAATCACCCTCCCAGTTCGCCCATGTGCCTCATTGTAGCGTTCCTCTGCCCTTGTCCTGGGATTCCTCACTGTGGTCAGTAGCCGTGACAGGTTGGGGTAACCAGAGTCACCTGCAAATGGCGAGGGACAACTGTAAGACACACACTAACCTGTAGGGATATCCCCAGACAACCATTCCCACTGTATTGCTTCCAGGTGCTCACCTAATAGCCACACACAGTACCTCTGGAGTTGAACATCAATAAGGGATGCTGCTATTCAGCAGGATGTGGGAGTCATACACTGAGCCAGGGAACCTGGCATTCACATGGGAGATGTACTGGTCGGCCAAACATACCATCTGTACATTCATAGAATGATAACTCTTCCGGTTTCTGTACACCTGTTCACTCCTGTGGGGGGTACCAAAGCAACATGGGTCCCATTAATGGCACCTTTGAAGTTGGGGATATGTCCCAGAGTATAGAAAAAACCTTTCACTGTAGGCAAATCCTCCACCTGAGGGAAAACGATGTAGCTCCACATGTGTTTCAGCAGGGCAGACAACACTCTGGACAACACGTTGGAAAACATAGGCTGGGACATCCCTGATGCTATGGCCACTGTTGTTTGAAATGACCCACTTGCAAGGAAATGGAGCACTGACAGCATCTGCACTTGAGGGGGGATTCCTGTGGGATGGCGGATAGCTGAAATCAGGTCTGGCTCCAACTGGGTACACAGTTCCTGGATGGTGGCACGGTCAAGCCTGTAGGTGATGATCACATGTCTTTCCTCCATTGTCGACAGGTCCACCAATGGTCGGTACACCGGAGGATGCCGCCATCTCCTCACATGTCCCAGCGGACGGTGCCTATGAAGGACAACAGCGAGCACAGAGTCAAACAACTCAGAGGTACGTACCCACAGCTTACACAGAACACCAATCATAATCTAAAAAGTGGCCTGTATGTGTGTTGAGTCTAGGCCTATGTATCTGTGACACAGTTAAAAATGAAGCCATGTGGGCCCCTGAAATGGCAGCTGCCTGACCTCTAAAGTGTGACAATGGGATGTGAGGTAACTGCGCTGGCGTTGTACACCGTCGCGGTAGCCGGTCGAAGACCGCGGCGCAATGCTGCATTGGTTAACATTGGACCCAATGACGATGTACGCCGGCGTGATGGTACGCACCGCCGCGGACGTGACCGCCATTTTCTATCTGTTCAATCACTCGATACCTGATCTCCAACAGGAGAGGACCTACACTGCAAGTGCTGCTGTGACCTCGGTCTGAAAGAGACAATGGCTCGAGTGTCTGGGGAAAGGGCCCCTGCCTTGACATCGGAGGAGTTGGAGAAACTCGTGGATGGGGTCCTCCCCCAGTACACGCTACTCTACGGTCCTCCAGACAAACAGGTAAGTACACTGGGAGCATGCTGTATGGGCTATGCCTGTGAGGAGAGGGGTGGATGTAAGAAGGAAGGGGGGAGAGTGTGGTGTGCATGAAACGACGATGAGTACATGTGCCACATGGCAAGGGTAGGGATGGGGGCCAATGACTGTGACGGTGCAGTTGGTAATAAGTTTCTCTTCCCCCTGAACAATTCATGTAGGTTAGCGCTCACCAGAAAAAATATATTTGGCGTGCCATTGCCAAGGACGTCCGGACCCTGGGGGTCTACCACAGACGGAGCACCCACTGCCGGAAAAGATGGGAGGACATTCGCCGCTGGAGCAAGAAGATGGCGGAGTCTCAGCTGGGGATGGCCTCCCAATGTGACCCCCCTGATGTTCAGGATCCTGGCGGTGTCGTACCCGGAATTGGATGGGCGCTTGAGGACATCACTGCAGCCACAAGGGGGTGAGTACACTCTCATCCTGCTGATTTAGCGCGCAGTGGAGGTGTCTGGGTGGGGGAGGTGGGCTGTGGGTTTCCATAGGCCAGGGCGAGTTTCGTAGGCAAGGTCCCTCTGTAGAGTGCCAATTACACCTAGTCATGCCCCTGTGTCATCCATGTGTGCAGATGTCGTCCATAGCCTAGTAGGCCATTTCCCAGGAATTGAACAGTGGAGCCCAAGAGCGCGGCGTAGTGCAGGGGGCTTCTGTGTCTGTCGGGTCCGCCAACGGTAGCGGTAATGCATGCACTCAACATGTCTTTCTTCTGTCGTTCCCCCCCCCCCTTTTTGTGGTCTCCCTGTTCTTGTGTGCATTAGCATCATCAGGCGGAGGAGCAGTGGCACCGGAGCACAAGGGGGCTGCATCCCACATGGCCATGGAGGGCCACACTACGGACTCGGACTTCACCAGTGGACGGAAGGCAAGGGGAGCTCCCTTGTGGTGGCGGCAACATCTGTGCCCCCCCCATCTACAGGTACAGCCGCCACCCCCCCCTTCCTGCACTGCCCTCCCAGCAGCCCCCCAGCCTCTGCCCCGTGCCCGCTCACCCCGGAGGGTGGGCATCACCTTCACCCCAGGCACCTCAGGCCCTGCCCCAGTCACCCCTGCTGCCCTAAGTGAGGAGGCCATTGACCTGCTCAGGTCCCTCACTGTTGGGCAGTGTACCATTTTGAATGCCATCCAGGTTGTCGAAAGGCAGTTGCGACAAACCAATGCATTCCTGGAGGGCATTCATTCTGGTCAGGCCGCCTTTCAGCAAGCTTTTCAGACTCTGGTCTCAGCACTGATGGCAGCCATTGTCCCTGTCTCTAGCCTCACCCCTCCAACTTCCCCCACCCAGACCCAATCCCCTGTACCCCAGCCTATCCCAAGCACACCTCTAGACCAGCAGGCACACACGTCAACACACAAGGGAAGCTCAGGCAAACATAAGCACCACACATCCCACAGGCACTCATGCAAGCATCACACACATGCAGACACACCAACATCCACTGCCTCCACTGTGTCCCCTTCCTCCTCTTCTTCCTCCTCCCTCCCAGTCTCGCCTACACTCACACCTGCATGCACTACATCTACAGCCACTACTGCCATCACCAGCACACTCACCACCACACCCCGCTCACGTGCAGTCACCACCCCCACTACCATTCACACGTCCCCTGTGTCCTCTCCCAGTGTGTCTGTGACACTACCTCTCAAGATACACAAACGCAGGCACACAGCCACCCAACAGCCATCCACCTGACGACAGCCTCCAGCGCATGCACCTTCACCCAAAGTCAGCAAACGAACAACTCCTACAAACACAACCTCTTCCTCCACTCTCAAACCCCCTCCAGCTACCCGTCCCAGTGTCTCCCAAAAACATTTTCTGTCCAACCTTGACCTCTTTCCCACACCTCCCCCACCCCGTCCGTCTCCTAGGTCCCGAACTAGCACCTCAGCCACAACATCTCCGGGACCAGTGGTGCCTGTAGTCACCGGAATATGGAGTGCACCGGCCACCAGAGCAGCCAGTGTGGCATGGAGCCACAGCACAGACAGTCCCCCACCAGTGCCCGGCGGGAGAGGGGGAAGACTCCAGCCACCAAAGCCCCTCCCAGGGGTCCCGGTAGGAGTGTGGAGTCAGCTGCGACACATTCCAAGGTGGGGAAGGGCCACAAGAAAGCAGGAAGGTCTGAGAAGAGCAGCACGGCGGAGGAGACTGCCATCATCCCCGCTGCCCAGGAAGCCACTGCTATCATCCCCGCTGCCCAGGAGGCCACAGCCATCATCCCCGCCGACCAGGAGGCCACTGCCATAATCCCCGCTGACCAGGAGGCCACAGCCATCATCCCTGCTGGGCTAGAGTGGACCGCCAGCACAAGCCCCGCTGGGCTAGAGAGGACCGCCAGCACAAGCCCTGCTGAGCTAGAGAGGACCACCAGCACAAAGAGGACCGCCAGCACAAGCCCCGCTGGGCTAGAGAGGACTGTCAGCACAAGCCCCGCTGGGCTAGAGAGTACCGCCAGCACAAGCCCCGCTGGGAGAGAGAGGACTGCCAGCAGCTGAGTCACTGCAAAGGAGCCCGCCGCTCCAAGCACCGCTGAACAGGGCACCGCCGTCTCAAGCAACGCTGGCCCATGAGCGCCAAAGGCACTGATGCTACTGAGTCTGTCACGGGCAGAATGAAGCACTCTGGGCACCATGCCCCCTCCAGAACCAGTGGAGAGATACATCCACTACCTCTGTCCTTAGCAGGATAAAGCAGTCTGGGCACCATGCCCCCTCCAGAACCAGTGGAGGGATACATCCACTACCTCTATCCTTAGCAGGATGAAGCACTCTGGGCACCATGCCCCCTCCAGAACCAGTGGAGACTGTTATCCACTTGAGAGACTGTGGCTTTGCACTCCCCAGGATATGGCAGTGGGCAACCCACCCACTGTAGAGACTTGAGAGACTGTGGCTTTGCACTCCCCAGGATATGGCAGTGGGCAACCCACCCACTGTAGAGACTTGAGAGACTGTGGCTTTGCACTCCCCAGGATGGAACAGTGGGCAACCCACCCACTGTAGAGACTTGAGAGACTGTGGCTTTGCACTCCCCAGGATTTAACGGTGGGCATGTGACCCTCTCGTGGATTTGGCGTTGTGCACTCAACCGGCTGAGGTGCCCCCCTTTTCCCTCCCCCTGAGGTGCCTGTTTTCTTGCTCTCTGATGCCCCTGCAGTGTTCTCTCATGGTCGGGGATCTTGTTTGGGCCTCACCCATACCGTGTGGGCCCAGTGTTCCACGGACTTAATTGGTGCACTACCTGGACTACTATGCTTGGTGTATATTATGTTAATGGTGTATATATAAATATATTTGCATACTTGATTTTAATATATTACAATGGTTCCACTAATTTCCTTTTGTCTTTACATTCTTCCAGTGGGGGTTGAGGGGGTGTAACTATCATGTATGAATATGTATTAGTGTGTGTGTTGTAGTTGGTGAGGGTGGGGGTGTTGCGTGTGTGTGTCCCTGTTTTTTCCCTCCCCCTCCCCTGTGTAGTAGGTGCAATATTCACTGTGGTCTTCGCCGCCGGCGTTTCTGCTCCTGGTAGAGGAGCAGGAAGACTATTGCAAGGAGAATTTGGAGTTCCGGCTCCATGGTGTCCTAGTTCCTTGTGGGGTGTATAGAGGTGAGCATTTTCCCGTTCGGAATCCTGTTTCCGCCGTGTTTTTATCCGCAGTGAATCCACCCCGGAAAAGGTAGCGGATTGGTCTGTTGTGATACTGTGGGCGGTACTTTGTCCTCCACCTGTCCGCCGCGCTGTTTTTTTTGTACCGCCGTAATTGCAAAATGTTTACCGCTGGCCTGTTGGCGGTCTTACCGCCGCTTTAACACCAACCGCCAGCGTTGTAATGACCACCTGAGATTTACCGCATTTGTTGGACGCAAGTTGGAACGAACTCGATTGAGTAAGCGGTACGTCGGCGTCCGAGTAGATTAAGATAGGGCTTAATGGAGAAGCACTATCTAAATGATTAATTTTGACTGAAGGTTCTTTGGGTATAATGAAGTTAATTTGGAATTCATTATTGATGAAGTGAAGTGAGTTCTATTACACTTAAATGTAAGGCAGTAAGGTAGATGGGATATTACATTGAATGTTGGATAAAATAATGAGGTTAAAAGGAATTTTTTAACCGGGTATTTTTGAATAACATATAATTGGGATTTGTTTGTTTTTGTTCAAGGCTATGTAATTGAAATAAGAAAAAACATGATTTGGAAGTCTTGAAAAGGTCTTAGAAAGTGAGTGATAATGATATGTTTTTCCTTCGGGTGAGTCAAGGTAAGAGTGTCTTCATAGGGTTGTTTTGTATATAGTTGTAAGTAGATAAGTAATATATGAGTAAATGAGTTGGTTTGTTTCTTTGTTTTGTAGACTATTTTATTCATTAAGGGCTACTTATGGAGATGGACATTTAATTTAGTGTGGATCTATATGGGTGAGTATGGAGAGGATGTATGATGTGGTCCATTATCTGGAGTTGAAATTGGTGATATATAGGCTGATTTATTCATTTGGATAATTGTAGGTTCCCCTATCTATCAGTCCTGAGGAAGACCCGTGTGGAGCTGATATTTGGCTCGAGAGTGTGAGAGGGTCGAAACGTCAACGGTGTTGCTCTAGCCTGG
This sequence comes from Pleurodeles waltl, assembly GCF_031143425.1. Classification (NCBI taxonomy): domain Eukaryota; kingdom Metazoa; phylum Chordata; class Amphibia; order Caudata; family Salamandridae; genus Pleurodeles; species Pleurodeles waltl. Next base: position 625,800,847 of record NC_090439.1, on the reverse strand, counting down.
ATTTGGTTTATTATTTGAAGAGGATTGAATTGGGGGATATCATTTTACCTGATGAAATAATATTGTGATTCAGTATGGTTGAAGGATTAACCACTGGGCTATTTTATGTGTTTTAGAGATGGGAAATCTATTATTTCTTATTCTTTCCTAAGCACAAGCACTTTATCTAAGTTGCACTTGGTTCTATTCTAATTGTCTTTTGTTGTGAGATGATGAGGGACTTTATAAATTATATGTTTATGAAAGAAATATATATTTGATATTTGTAATAAATAATGTGCTTGTAATAAGTGAAAGGTAATGTTGTATGTGTTTATATGATCAGTGAGGAGATTGGAGTCTTACTTTGTACTCCCAGGGGTCCTTGTTGTTTTTATAATTAAGTTTTAGACCCCTTTGGGTTTTCTTGGGTTATCCTCTGTGGTTGTTAAAATACTTTTAGAGAGTGGGCATTTTCTTACCTAACCTGTCACGGTTTTTACGCTTCTTACCGCTGTGGCCTGCAAGTCTCAGGGCACCAGCTGGTTTCTTGCTTGTTCTGGATTGGCCAAGGTAAGGACGACCCCTTCCAGTAGTTACGGTGCTGCTGACAATACAATGCCTAGAAGGCGGTAACCTCCAGAAGGAGTCCCAGAGGAAAAACCCAAATATTTGGAAAAAACCTCAGATCACAGGAACTCCTGAGAAGAGGCAAAAGGAGAAGCAGAAAAGAATTAAGAATCAGGAACAACAAAACTACAGCCAAAAAAAAGGATAGGTACATAAACACGGGAAGCGAGCGAGCGAGGAGCCCCACCATTTGCAACGCAAGGAAAAGAAGAACTTCTGTGCTTTCATACTGACAAACAGGAAGTGACATGCAGGAAGAACTAAACATACCATCTTGGATTGGGAAAGCCACATCCAGGTGAATGGAAAAATTGCCATTGTAGAAAAGGTAGTAAGCAATGCATGCAGGGAAGGAAACAGACACCTAGGAAGAAGAAAATATAGCCACAAGAAGAAAAAGGAAAAAGAAGAAAGTAAAAAGAAAAAGAAGTCCAGCAAGCAGGTAAGGAAAACTACGGGGTCTGCAAAAGAATGCGGCATGACCCAGAGCCCAAGAGAGAATTCCCGAGCCACGGCGCAGTCGAGAAAACAGGTAATGGCCCAAAAAACGCCCCACGACAGGATCGGCTGCCCGAAACCCAGATTACCGATCCGACCGCAGCCTGGAAGGGGAACCCGTGGTGTCACATAACAGTTCTGTGCCCCTGCCTGGCAGTGGCATACACGTCTGGGTCAGGATGACAGTTGGGCTGGTTGTGAATTTACAGTCACACAGACGGAGCTGAAGTGCTCCCTGAATATCCTCCTGGATCTTCCTGGGCTAGCGTGCTGGGAGGAGCTAACACTTGCACCTAAATAGGGCTGTGCCTACCCCTACACAATGCACCTCCAACCCCCAAGAGTCTGTATGGAACCAGGGCAGGAAAGGCAGGGTGTTGTGCAGTACAAAGACTTTCCTTTGAAGTTTGCCTACTTCAAAGGCAGAAATTAGTATTGGACCCAAAACCCCAGACACTTAGAACATTTCTGGATCAAGAGGAGACTCTGCCAAGGAGGAGAGATGAAGAGCTGTGAGGAGAAGTACTGTCCCTTTGCCGTGTGTGGTTTGCTTGGTTGGACTTCAGTTGCTGCTTCTGCTTTGGCTAGGACAAAGAATGGACTTTGCTGTGTATCCTGCTTGTGAAATTTACTCCAAGGGTTTGGACTGAGCATGCCTCCTGTTAAGAAGTCTCAGGGCATTATAGACCTTACCTACCAGCCTCTGGGTTTTCTTGCTAAGGACCCTGACTGCCACGAGATGCGTCACCTCCTACCTCTGTAAGGAGCTGACACCTCACCTGCTGTGCAGCAGTACAAGAACCGATGCCGCACTGGCTCCAGCAATGCCTCACTTCCCCGACTCAATGCCACTTCTTTGACTCTGCCTCGTTTCTAAGGTACTGTATCTGGGGTCCATGCAACTCTGTGACTGGTACCGCACTCCCTCGCGAGCGGATTTGGACTGTTGGGAATGACTCTGTCACAATGCCATAATAGCACCAGTTAGAACTAATGTGTTTCTAAGCACTTTATTGGGATTTCATCTTTTAAAATTCATATCTTTCCTTCTGTGTGTTGGATGTTTGACGTTTTGGTCTTGTTTTACTCAGATAAACATTAACTATTTTTCTAAATTGGTCTGGTGTCCATTTGTAGTGTTTTCACTGCGGTCTTGTGTGTCGGTACAAATTCTTAATGCATTGCCTCTGAGATAAGCCTGAGTGCTCGTGCCAAGCTACCAAGGGGATGAGGTGGGATTATCTTAGGAGTGTGACTCTCTTACCCTGACTAGAGCGAGGAACACCCAAGTGTTCCATGGGTGTTTCGATGCATCTACCCATTTAATTTGGAGTAATCCCAGATTTACCATCACTGGTAGACCTGTCAATATGTCAAAATGATACACCTCCGTAGTGAGGCATAACAAGCAGGAATATCTTTATTTCTCCTTGTTTGTTTCCTCTGCATTCTGCAGCACATATAGAAAGAAGAAAATGCCTTAGAGGATTGTGCTTGTGCAGTGCCCAAAACAATCCTCTCTGCAATGCAGGCATCCTTGCACCATGGTGCAAGGGTGCCCGCATTGGCACTAGGGAGCCAAAGGGGCGTCAGTGCGGGGAAAGGACAAGAATGTGCCATAATATGTTAAATAAGGCACATTCCTGCCCTGACCTTCCAAACAGTGCAGGAAGGTGCCTTGCTATACTGCGCAGCCTGATATGTTGATTAAATGTGCCCCTTGGTGTATATAGGGTTTTGCATCAAAAAGCATAGGTAGTTGCATGGGAACAGCCATGTACCATTATGCAATGTCCCATTGAAGCTACGTAATGCAAAGCAGCCCTTTGTGCTATTTTGAGTTACTGAGGCTACTTTCCAGCTCAAAACAAGTTTTGCCCTTGAAAGTAAATAACAAAAAAATACATTTCTTGCTGGTTTGCATCACTTTGGTGTAATTTTGCAGCACTATTTAACCATAAAATGTCTAACATTTCATAATTTTATTTATTTACTATAGCATTTAGCTAGAAATCTTCATTTTACTTTGTTCATTTTTTCGACACATCTTTTTGAGGTCGATTCTGTTCTATAAGTTAAGACTGAGAATCTCCCTGGAAGGCACCAGGCGATAACAAATGCACAGCTCTTTCAGTCTTCTATGGTACAGTAGAGTTAGATTATACCAGCTCATGCTTTACTTGTATTCGAGGCTTCGGTAGACCTTACAAGCTAAAACAAATTTCAGGTTTCTCCAATCATGTTCCTAAAATAGCAGCTTCCTGTTTTTAGTAAATTAATATTTTGTCCTTATCTGCTACCTAGTTTGCCCTTGTATCACCTTCTCATGCCACGGCTACCCACACTTCAAGAATTACCACTGGATTTCTAGGCCTAGCAATTAACCAAAGCTGGGCCTCATCGTGCAATTAGCATATGCTAAAGCCAAGTTCTTACCACTATTATTCCAGGACGGCAGTTACAACAGGGCTTGATGCAATCATACCAAGGATGCCCATGTGCACACATACAGTCACACAAAAGAATTCAAAATGCAACTTTACTTGTCTAGCAGGTTCAGATGGCATTATTTCATTCTCAAATCCCAAATCCTTTTCTTGGCTTTTTTGTAAATGGAACACTAGATCTACGAGTTACACACCGATATCTAAAGTCAATACATTAACGTACTGCGCTACTGTATTGGGAAGTGATTTTTTTCACCTACAGGTTACAGGTAGTTAGGATTTAGTTAGGTAGGGGATTTGTTAACGCTTTTCTAAGAGCATGCATTTTGCACAGAAAGTGATTTAGGTTGCCTTGATGATGTCGACAAGCTGGGAAGTGGCTCATAACGTACCCGCTTAAATGTTAAATAACACAAAAATCGCCATTAATTGATAGGTTATTGGTGATTTGAAGGCCGAATTTGTTTTTGTGACGAATGAAACGTACACACCATTTTCTCTTTTATGGTTTGGAATTGTTTCTAGTGAGGTGGGTCAATGAGTCAAGCACCTGTTGTAGATAGCTATGAACAAAACTGCAGGTCACAGGTGTGATTTTTCATAGGATTAACTAAGATCTCACCTCGTCTAAAGTCAACTGGTTGAGGTGATAAATGGAAGTGTTAAGAAGCAGTGCAAAGTATACTGCGCACTCAGCACTACCGTGGCTCATGTGGTTATATAGCGTTCACGTTGGTCCCACTGACTATATTTCCTAAACACAAGAGTATGCTGTCTTATACTGTACCCTACTCTTGTTTTCATTACCCCACCTGGTGATTTCGTACATAGAATAAAAACTTCACTATTGTTTGAGGGGCCGGTGTTGTTTTTTTTGTTTTCTTAACCCCTTAGCTGCTGGGCCTCCCACCCCTTCCCCCCTGTGGACCCCTTTTTTGGGCTTTTTCAGGTAGTTTGTGCTTAGACCCCCATAACTTTTTGTGCACATAAGCTATCCACGCCAAATTTGTGTCCTTTTTCTCCAACATTCTGGGGATTGTAAAGGTACCCAGTGTCTGGGGGTTTCCCTGGAGGAGATCAAGAAATTAACCAAAATACAGCGCTCTCTCTCTCTCTCTCTCTCTCTCTCTCGCTCTCTCCATATGTATATATATATTTTTTTAAATGGGAGAAAAGTGTTGCAGAAGAAAGCATCTGTTTTTTTCCCTGCAAATGGCATCAACAAAGAGTTTGTGGTGCCAAAATCACCATCCTCCAAGCTTTCAGGAAAATACAGACTTGAATCCAAAAACCACATTTTGTCAGCACAGGTTTGGCATTTTAATGGGACATACCCCATTTTTTATCTTTTTTGTGCTTTCAGCCTCCTTCCAGTTAGTGACAGAAATGAGTGTGAAACCAAGGGTGGATCCCAGTCAGCTAAACATTTCCGAAAAGTAGACAAAATTCTGAATTCAGCAAGGGGTCATTTGTGTAGATCCTCCAATATATTCCTACAGAAAGTGACAGTTGAAACAAAAATATTGAAATTGAGTTGAAAAAAACAGCCCTTTCTGCTTAAGTTTCTTCCGTAACATTTTCCAGCTGTGCTAGATTTTTGAAATAAATATACCATTATGTTTGCTGGACCCTTCGGGCTATGGGGATATATAGGTCTTCTAGGTTCATCAAGAACCCAAGCTACTCAGAGCCAATAAATGAGCTGCACCTTGCAATGAGTTTTCATTGTATACCGGGAATATAGCAATTAATTTGGTAAAATATAAAGAGTGACAAATAGGTATCAAGGAAACCTGTGTATTTCCAAAATGGGCACAAGATAAAGAGTTTAGAAACAGTGGTTATTTGCACACCTCTGAATTTGGGGGGCCTCATACTAGCATGTGAATTACAGGGTATTTCTCAAAATAACTTCTTACTTACTCTGCCTTACATTTGGAAGGCAAACATGGAGAGAAAGACAATTGGTAATAACATTTGTTCTTCTATTCTGTGTTCCCCCAAGTCTCCTTATAAAAATGGCACCTCATTTGTGTGCATAGGCCTAGTGAACGCGACAGGTAACGCCCCAAAACGCAACATTGACACATTACATTTTTCCATTGAAAAATGATGTGTTTTTTGCAAACTGCCTAACTGTGGATGTTGGCTCAACCCCCACCTAGGTAAACCTACCAAACCTATACATTTATGGAAGGTAGACACCTAGGGAAATCCAAAATGGGGTGACTGTTGAGCTCTCACCAGGTTCTGTCACCCAGAATCTTTTGCAAACCTAAACATTTGGCTAAAAAAAAAACTCGTTTGCTGCACATTTCGGCTATGGAAATTTCTGGAACCTGAGGGGAGCCACAAATTTCCTTCCACCCAGCAATCCCCCAAGTCTCCTGATAAGAATGGTACCTCAATTGTGTGGGTAGACCTAGTGCCCGCAACAGGAAATGCCCCAAAAATCAATGTGGGCACATCACATTTTTCTAATGAAATGGATGAATTTTCAGCAAAGTGCCTAGCTGTGGATTTTGGCCTCTAGCTCAGGCACCACCTAAGGAAACCTATCAAACCTATGTATTTATGAAAAGTAGACACCTAGTGGAATTCAGAATGAGGTGACTTTGTGGGACTCTCACAAGGTTCTGTCACCCAGAATCCTTTGCAAACCTCAGAATTTGGCTAGAAAACATGTTTGATGCACATTTCAGCAATGAAATGTTCTGCAATTTGAGGGGAGTCACAAACTTCCTTCCACCCAGCAATCCCCCAAGTCTCCTGATAAAAATGGTACCTCACTTGTGTGGGTAGGCCTAGTGCCCGTGACAGGAATGGATCACGCAACAGTCAATGTTAGTCCTTACATGAGGGTAACTGTTGACCCTAGGGTGATACATTCCTGATGCAGGCACTAGGTACAGGCACTCAAGTGGGGTAGCATTTCTATCAAGACAGGTGGGGAAACAGTAGGTGGTAGGAATTTTCTGGATCCCTACATATTCCTGTAGTTTGTGTGACAGAAATGCAAGAAACAAATTGAGTTTTCATTCAACATTCCACCTTTGCAGGGTATTCTGGGTAAGAAAACGTTGAAGAATCCACACAAGCCACACCTCCGTGGACTGCCCCAGGTGTCTAGTTTACAGAAATGTCTGGGTTTGGTAGGTTTCCCTATATGGCCGCTGAGCCCAGCGCGAAAAACACAGGTATCTGCCTTACAAAACCAGGTTGTTTTGTGATAGATAATTTTCATGTCTCCACTATACAATTAGGGCAGTGGAGTTTGGGGATGAACTAAAATGAAGAGCTCCCAAGAGACCATTCTCTCTGTGCTTGCCACCGCATGCCCCTGCTCTCTGGGTGGGGCTAACCCGCTATTGTCCCGCTGCACTGACTGTGCTTGCGAAGATACAGCACAAAAGTCCTCATCACCTCCCTCAGAATCACTGGAAGAGGAGTTGTCGGATGGGACTCCAACGGCTGAAAAATCACTCTCAGAGTTTGCTCCATTGTCCTATCCCTCAGATGCTGTTTCAATATCTGATGTCTCAGCCTCTGATCCTACGTCAGAGCTGTCCTCCATAATCCGAGGTAGGGCTTGAGCAGCATTCATCCAAAGAGTCACTATCTCTGCTACTGGCTAAACTGTCCCTCAAAAACACTGCCCTACATAGACAGTCACAAAATTGCTGGTGGGTGTGTGATGCGTGCAACAGTAAAGCTCAGTCACCTTACCTTTGCTTCTTCCCTCAATCAGCACATTCTCTCAAGACACTCAAAAAAACAAAAAAAGACACACTATTACTTCACCTTGTGACATACCCATCGTCACAGTCTTTAGACCCTGTGGCGCCCAGTCCGACAGTCATTATTGGTGCTCCCACTCCCATGACCTCGGATTCCTTTGCTACCATCCAGCAAAAGTACCCTTCATCTCTCCATAGCCCCCCTCGCACATTCATTTCATTTGTATTATAACGCAGGTAATGGCTGGCTTTTCTGATATACTTAGCTATTCACATAAAATACAGATTTGATCTTTGCAGCAGGTATATAAACCTTCTGCGTTAATTGGCACTAGACAAAAGTCTGATCCTTCTCTAGCAGAAACATAATCACAAGAGTTTGCTTGACTTTTTTATTGCTGCCTAAGAGCTACGGTTGAAACATGTCAGTTGTAGTATGTACAATGCTTTGAAGACACGCCCTGCAAGACAACTGCTGGTGAAAATATATATATATATATATATATATATATGTATAGAGATCACTTTTATATGTGGGTGTGGTTTCCCTGTGGTGAAAGCCACACATGCATTGACAAAAGTGATCTCTCTGTATGATTATGAGTACACACATATATATATATATATATATATATATATATATATATATATATATATAGTTTTATATATATATTTTGTAAAAGCTGTATGGTTTCGCTGGGGGCGATCATGGCCCCCAGGGAAACCATTAATCAATAAAAAAAAAATGCCCCACAGGGGGTCAGCCCTGCTAACGGGCTACCCACTGTCAGTTTCATTTTTTTAACAAAAAAAATATACATTTATTTATTTTTAAACCATTGGGGAGGTGCGATCACACACTCCAAGGGGTAAAATAGTGTTTTTTTTAAATATGCCCACGGCGGGGGGGTGGGGGATCCATTTTCCTAGGGGGCCGACCACCCCAAGTGTAATCCCTGGTGTTTAGTGGGGTTTCCTGGCTGTGCTGCAATCCACGGGCAGGACACCATTTCAGGAAGGCCTCATTTGAAAGGGGAGAATCTCCCCTTTCAAACAAGCCTTCTTGAAGGCTGGGGAGGCCCTTTCAGCCTCATTTTCCCCATCAGAATAGAAAGCGGCCTTACCTGCTGCTTCCTGGGAGGGTGTGCGTTCATTGGCCAGTCGCCAACACATGCACTGAAGAGGTAAAACTCACATTAGAAGCAAGCATAAAATATGTATTACAACAGGTGTGTCAAATTCTATGGGAAAATAAATAATCCACTATTGTGTAACATTCTATATAGTACCAAAACAAGCTTGGATAAGCATTGGTAATGGTATTTCTTTTTTAAATTTGGATCCGCATTTTTTACTTGCCCCAGCATTTTATGTGGATTTCAGTGTCTAACCAGCTTGCTACTTCCATTGCAGGAAAGAATGCTAATGGTGACTTGTTAGAGATTAAGTGGTCTAGTACATAATACTAGCGCATTATGTGGGAAAATGTCCCTTTTTGCATGGTCACCCGATTTTGTTGCAACTTTCACTGCTAACTTTCACTGTGGATTTTTGGACTCTGCACACTAGGACACTGTTGCCCATAGCCCAGTGTATGTGTTCCGACCCCTAAAACATGTAGAAATTGGCCAATTCCTGAATGGTTTATTTAACATTCTTATAAGCCCTTTTAATATGGTGAAGAAAATACACCATTGGCACTAAAAGGTAAAATGGCACCTGTGGACTGCAGCACATCTTGTGTCATCCACTGACATCCACTAATGTAACAAAGGAAAACATGATTTCAGACCTACAATTGAAACCTGACTACTACAGTGTAAATTTTGCAGTTTGACGTGTAAAAATATCCATTTAAATATTAGTAAGTTACCGTATGTAAGTCTTGCAGCCCACAAGGTAGAGTGTATGGCACTTAAAAGTGAGCCATGTAGAACATTAATGTTAACATGTCCATACATTTACAAGTCCCTGAGAGATAATTTCACTGTGGCAGGCCTAGCTGTCCTATGTAGAAAACCTTAGTACAGATCAAAAAACAAATACTGTATCTCAGGAGCAGGTCCAGCTAGAGCAATTAATAGGTATTAAAAATCCAGTTCAATGATGGAGTTGAATTTCTGATAAATATTAAGAAACGTTTAGAAAATTACCCTTTGCCTGCCTGAGCTGTGAGCAGGCTAATTAGCATTAGACTCTTCTAACTCCTCACCTGTGCTCAGCCTGGAAAGAGACGCTAAACAGGTGTGAAATTCCTCCCAGGAGCAGACAGTATGCTGACCTTTATGGCCAGAGATTACTCCACTGAGCTCAATAGAATATAGGTGGGGTCTGTTGGCACCGCTGTGTCAACTCCCACATGGCTGGTCTGTTGAGCCACAGAAAACACTTTGTAGCACTTGAAAGGGAGCACATAGGATGCCAGGACAATTGTTGTGTGTTTCCCCTGTCTAGTTGCTGAAGGACCCTGCTTCCTTCCTACTTGCCAGGTGTCTGTCTCTAGGTTTGTTAAGGGTACAGTGCCCACTTCAAACTGGATATTAGTGTTAGATATGGGTCGGCTACACTATTGCCATAATACACTCCCCACTCACACTTTCAGCCTTAAAGCTCAAGTTTAGTCAGGCAGAACATCTTCGTCAACTTGGATTTGCCTAGACACACTGCATTTTGGGCTTGTTTGCAATGAAATAAATAGAAACTAGTGCAAAAGTAGATAGGCCAGGGACTGACACCCTTACTTCATTGGTCAGAGAGGAACTAGAAGTGTCTTAGTGTGTGCTGGTGAACAGGCTGGTGAACCCTACAAGGCTGGACCATCACCCAGCCTGCGTCAGAACTTTGGTTACCTGGGATAGGATAATAGGCAGACCAATCTTATTGCACTTGGCACCTTTGACCTGTGAGAAGGTTACTCCTTCTCAAATGTGATGGATATCCCATTCGCTGTATTGTAATACAATTATAGCCTATGGAACTTGTAATAAGATGGGTGGGATATCCATCACGTTTGTGATGAAGTAACCCCTCCGACAAACTCTAAATCAGGCCCTAAGCCTCTTTTATGGAAGTCAAAAATATCCAGCAGGACAAAGATGCAGGATTTATCTGATGAGGGCTCCAAGAGGCTGGATACCACTTCTGTGTGGAGCCACTGAACAAGATTTGCCACTGTAGAAAAAAACATAGCAGGAGCTACCATAAGTCAGGCTGGCCAGCAATGCACCTTGGGCGGATTGGCAAGCAGATAGGTCCTAGTCTCCTCTCGGTCCTCAGGGCTGTGTGCACCTTTAGTACCACATCCAAGGGACCAGCGCTGGTGGGACACCACTTGGAGGGTCAGGACTCACCCAGGTTGAGTTCTAGTATGGGTTCAGATTGGTGTTCAATAAATCAATCAATCAGGATTTGTATAGTTTAGCTGCTTCACCTGTGAGGGTCTTGAGCCACTGTTGAGTCATGTAGGATCATGCTTGATAGTTTGCTTGGTGTTGAGTGGGAGCCATCTGAAGACCTTCCTGAGCATTCGGAGGGTGAGGCAGCAGGGGGAGGAGACAGCACTGGCCTTTTTCTTCATGGAAAGCTGGCTGACGAGGATGATGCCAAGGTTGCGGGCGTACTCAGTGGAGGATGAACTGAGTGTCGTCTGCATAGGAGATGATGTTGAGTCCGTGGCTCTTGACATTTCTGGCCAGGGGTGTCACCTAGGCACTGAAAGGAGTTTGGCTGAGGGATAAGCTTTGAGGTACACCACAGGTGATGTTCTTAGGGAACGAGGAGTAGAGAGGGATGATGACCTTCTGCGTCCTTCCTGTGAGGTGGAAAGCAATCTAATTTAGGGCTGCTCTTTGGATTCCGATGTGTTGGAGCCTGTTGATCAGTGTGTAGTCAGATACGGAGTCAAAGGCTGCTGAGAGGTCGAGAAAGATGAGGGGTGCTGTTTCTCCATGGTCTGGCGGCATTCTGATGTAAAACATGGCTGCAACTAGAGCTGTCTCGTGCTGTGCTTTGCTCGGAAGCCAGCTTGGGAGGGGTCCAAAAAGTTGTGGTTCTCCAGGCCTCTGGTTAACTGGATGTTGATAGCTTTCTCGATGACCTTGACTGGGAAGGGGAACAGGGAGATGGGTTGTAGTTCTTGAGTTCTCCTGGGTGTGAAGATGGTTTCAACAGCAATGACTTCCTGTTATCATGTTTCCATTGCTGGAGAAAGGGGGCCATGGTGAATAGGAGTTGAGGACGAGTTCTCTGCTGATGGGTTACTTCCCGTTGAAAGTGTGGTGGTGCAGGGGTCTGCTGGGGCTCCAGTAGTGGATGGATCTCATGATGGATGCTGTTTTTCTTTTGGTGAGGGTGTTCAACAAGGGTAGCTGGTGTGAATGGGTGTCGGTCGGTATGAGGAGATTGATGTCATCCTCAGCAGGGCTTTGGGTTGCAAAGTCTTCATAGATGGTGTTGATTTGTTGTGGAAAAAGTCCAAGAGGGTGTTGCAGAGAGCTCACAAGGGAGTGATGTTGTTTTTGGCAGCTCAGGGGTTGGTGAATTCCTTGACTATGTTGAGCAGTTCCTTGCTGGTGCTGGTGCTGAAGCTGTCACTGATGCGGGTGGGTAGGGTGGTCCTCTTGCTGTTTTTCAGGAGGTGATGGTAATAGTTGAGGGCATTTTTTAATCGTTTTTGGTCTTTGTGGTCTTATTGGTTCACCATCTGCTTTCCTTCTATCTGCAGTCGCGTTTCTGGGTTTTCAATTATGTGGTGAACTAGTTGGGGTTTTATGTTCGTTTCTTGGGGTTGGTAGGTTTGTTGTTGCAAAGGTTGGAGCCTTTTCTTTCCTTGAGGCTTGGATGAGGTGGTCAGCCAGCAAGCACTTGGAGTCACTCTTAAAGCCCTGAAAAAAAGGAAAAGCAGGTGTAAAGCAGCACGACAATTCAATGAGGGCAAAGAGGAGGCTTCAGACAGAAAAGAGCCCAAGATAAACCTGAGTGTTGTCCCTTTGATGCTGTGTTATAAAGCAGCACAAAGCACTGTTAACGCTAAAAAAACTGCACCTTTACAAAGTGAAATACCTTTTACTCTGGAAAGTAACTGTCATTGCAAGCAATTGTGCGGCTTTGTGTCACTTTGCATGACTTGACCCCAGCACAACTCTTAGTACATCTGGCCCTAAAGAAGCTATTTTTTTAAAGTGCAACATTATTGTAACACAATTTTTTGCTGTTTCATTCACTTTATCAGGGGGCTCTAGGAAGGTGGGGGCACTGAGCAACAGAATCTCTGAACAACAGCAGATTTTTAGTTAGTTAATCACTCTGTTTGATTAGACAGAGTAGGATTTTTATGTTAGATACATGCTGACAAATAGTGTGATATTTGATTTCATTATTGAGGTGAAGCCTATGCTACAGAGGCAGACTGTGAGGCCACTCCATCAGGTGTTCAGGTTTTATGTATGCTCTCATGACTCCTAACATCAGATTGTTTTCAAGACACTGTTGTAGCAGGAGTCATCTTACAGAGCACTCATTCAGAGGGATCAAATTTTGATGAGGGTATATTGTATATGTTACTATTTCATATGTGATTTACAAACAAACAACAAGCATTGGCAGAGCAACATCTATTGATTTTGTCAGTGTTTTTTTCAAAATGCTGCTCAGCAACTCAAGATGAAATGCAGTAAATGACAACTAAGTATTTTTCAATTCCACTTACTGTAAGACCTGTCAGCCTGTGGGTTTCCTGTCCCGAAACCTTTTGCCTTTGTGCCTCACATTTTTGCAGATTTTTGCTTCTAATGGTCTTAGGCTTCCGTGCACTTTACAACTGCTACCCAGTGCTAAAGTGCTTGTGCTCACTACCCTAAATACACCTGACTGGCATATTTAATTTACTTGTACGTCCCTTGTAGAGTAATATATCATATACCCAGGGCCTATAAATTAATTACTATCCGTGGGCCTGTAGCACCTCTTGTCCCACACACCTAAGTGGCCCTTTGCAACTTGTCCCAAACATGCCATTGCAGCCTGAATACAGCTTTAGACTCTCCTGTTATGTCATATAAGTCATCCCTGAGGTAGGCCCTAGGTAGCCCATACGGCTGGATGCTGTGTGATTAAAAGGTAGGACAAGTACTTTTAGGTTTTACATGTCCTGATAGTAAAAAACTCCTAAATGTGTTTTTCATTTCTGTGAGGCCTACTCCTCCCTTGGGATAACATTGGGGATACTGTATTACATTCCATAAACTGCAGTTCCTAATTGAAAGGAGTAGCTACATCATGTTTGATACAGATGGAATTTTAATGATAAACCTGTTGAATGGTAAAGTCAGATTTTTCATTACAGTTTTGAAAATGCCACCTTTAGAAAGTTGGCATATTCCTGCCTTAGCCTTCAGCCTGACTCGGGTCAAATGACTAGGTGTAGCTGACAGTTAGACTTTGTGAATTCCTCCTAGATAGTCACACAACAGTGGGATTAGCTAAACTTCAATGGCTCATCGACTGGCAGGATGGGAGGCAGAGCTAAGCACAGCCCCATGTGCATCTGAATAGGCTGTGACTGTCTCCTTATGGCCCTGTATTGTCACTGCAGTCACCTTAGACCCAGGGAAGGGGAGTCAGGAAACTCTAATAACCTCAAGGAACATTTCCAGAAACTTTTCCCACTTTCTAGGAGAAGGGCATCAGCCTATAAAAATAGGAGCTTCAGACTTCCTTTTCAGTTTACTACTGGACCTACAGAAGGACTATTAGAGGACTGCCTGCTGCTGTGCCTTGCTGTGCACTCTGCCAGGCTACTGCTGTATCTGGCAGAACTGTCCTACTGCCTGGTACCTGCCTCGAACCCTAGGAGGTCAGCCCTGCTGTTGAGTCCTACATTTACACCTGCACCCAGGACTACCAAAAGTGACTCCAATGACTTGTTTGCTGGCCTCCTGTTCAGAGCCACAGGGACATAACAGGCTCTCACCATTTGAGCCGGCACCTGGACCCAGAACTCCTAAGATGTCTTCATCCATTCATGGGCCCTTGGTTGTGGTGCTAATGGTGCCTAGATGGTCATTTTCCAAAACTGAGGTCTTAGACAAATTTTGGCCAAAAAATGCTCTGAAAACCAGGAAGAGACCAGGACTAACCTAGTTGCATATCTGCAGAAGTTCATTGCAGGTCGGATTGACTTTGTAGCTTCTCCTGCTATGTTCTTCCCTGCAACAGCAAATCCAATTCAGCAGTGCTTCGTTGAAGGGGTTTCCGACCTCAATGAACTGTCTTTGGCTACACCCTTTTGCTTCGTCACGGTGACGATTTTCATTTTCCATTTTGGCGACTAAGTCTGCAGGTAAAAATCTTCACCACAACTTTTTTCACTGCCATCCGATGATGATGCTCCCTTCTCTGACATTCCTGAAGCCTAGCCCTGCTAAACTTCTACTTTCTCAGACTTTTCTCTTCAAACATTTTTCTATGTCTGAAGGTAAGCCCTGACCAGGCTCAATCCACTTATTGTAACTAAACTGCACTCCATCAGCTTTAACTTTTGACTTTGACCCAGTCTTGCGCTACCAGATGTCCTCGGCTGGCGCTTTTATATTATAGGCTCTATTTTTATCCTTACATTTTAAAAATTCATAAATCTAGTTCTACTGATTGGATTTCTGTTGTTCAGGTGTCAAATAATTTATTGAAATGGACTCTATTTTTTTAATTGGTTTGTCATTTTTCTTTTGTTGTGTTTTTACTTTATTACTGTGTCTGTGCTGCACAAATATTTTACACAATGACTCTAAGTTAAGCCTGGCTGCTTTTTGTGCCATGCTACCCATGGTTAAGCACAGGTTAATTCAGTGGCTTTTTATCGTTCACCCTGAAAGAGCTTGTGGCTGTTGCTTGACCAGGGCTCATACCCTAGTCAACCAACATCCCCATTTCTCACAATGGCATTCAACGGTATGGATTAGGTCTTGTGTTTGTGGAGTGCCATATAGTCATTTCTGTTACACAAAATCCCAGATAAATAATTTGACATCAGAGTGACACTTTTGAAAACTCTTCCTTTGTTTTGTAATTGGCTATTTTTCCCCCTTTTCCAAATGTAAACACTCTACCTTCCTTTTGGCACCCCAGAGATGGATGCCTGCAACGTTGACACCCTCAGAAGGGCTGAGCTGCTGACACGCTGCAAACATGAGTGACTGAAAACAGCTAAAAGAACTAACAAGCTGAATCTCCAGGTATCTCTCAGGGCCTCTGAGGAGAGGTGACAGGCCACCTCAAAAGAGAATGAGGTCTATGACAGTAAGAAGGAGGAAGCACA
The DNA here is from genome assembly GCF_031143425.1 of Pleurodeles waltl. Taxonomy (NCBI): domain Eukaryota; kingdom Metazoa; phylum Chordata; class Amphibia; order Caudata; family Salamandridae; genus Pleurodeles; species Pleurodeles waltl. Next base: position 625,785,242 of record NC_090439.1, on the reverse strand, counting down.
AACAGAGGATGTAGAGGGAGAGGCCTTAGCCCAGGGCCTTGAACTGCCCACTCAACCCAAGCAGATGATCAGGATGCTTCAGAGGACCAGTATGAAGCAGGGAGCAGTCTGTCTGCAAGGGGCCTGACCCCAGAGGAACTGGAGGAAAGGAGGGAGGAGAGAAAGCTCAAGTTAGAGCTGGGACTGGCCAGGCTAAGGATGGCGGAGCAAATAGATTATGCTGGCTCATTATTATGAAAGAGATAGAAATTAAAGCCAAGTAAGTGGAGTCCAGCAGTAATGGTGACAATGAATCAGCAGTGTCTATTGGAGAGATGAGAGTCTGCATACCCAATGACCTAGTGCCCAGTTATGTGGTGGGAGATGAGATAGAAAAATTGTATAGTTCTCAGCTTATGAAGTAGCTCTGAGTGTACACAAGGTTCCAGAGGAGTTCTGTGGGAGGGGTAACGTCCGGATGTTAATATCTAAGGTTGGGAGGGACTTACTCTTAACACTAGAGGTAGAGGACCAGGCCAAGTATGCCCCCATAAAGGCTATTCTCCTTAGAAAATTCGGGCTGACCTCAGAAAAAAACAGGTAGAGGTTCAGGGAGAGCCACAAACACACAACGCAGCCCTAGGTGTACTTCTTAGACCATGCCAGCAAGGCACTGAGGGCCTAGTAAGGGGCAGCAAGGTGGATGATTTCAATGAGTTGCACTACCTGATTTTGAGGGAGCACATGCTCAGTACTTCATTAACAGACCTGCAACACCACCTGGGAGACAGCATGCTGACTGACACCAGGACGTTTGCTAAGGAAGTGGACATCTGGGCCATCACCTGAGTGTCCAAGACAGCACTGAGGAGACTTCCAAAAGGGTAGGCAGGGTTCCCACCAGAAGAAAGAAGGGGGACATAAACAGAAAGAGTCCTCTCAAGGCCCCCAAAATGGTTTTCAAGGGAAAGGGTCCTAATCCCAATCTAGTCACTAGCAGAAAGGCGTCTCTGACAAGAATCACTACAAATATTCTCTCATGTACTGTGAATTTTATGAATATGGGCATTTCAAAGGTGATCCCAAGTGTCCCAAGAGGGCACATCCTCCCACTGGAGGTAAACCCCCAAGGTTGGCTAGTGAAGTGCTTGTGAATGAGATGGCCCCAGTTAGTGGTGGAGAATTAGTGAGGTTACCCTGGTGTCCCTCAATGAAAAAGATGGCACCCAAAGGCCACATGCGTTTCAATAGTGCAAAGGACAGGTAGTGGGTCACCATCAATAGGCAGATGTTAGAGGCTCTGAAAGACACAGGAGCCAGTATGACTGCGGTAAAATGTCATCTGGTTTCCTCAAATCAAGTGATTCCCATTTATCATTAAAAAGTACATGTTTTTCCTTTTAATTACACAGCACCCTGCGCTATGGTTTACTTAGGTGTGACATATATATAATAAAAGGGGAGTTTTAAGGCTAGGCAAGGGGTTTTAAATGCCAAGCCGACATGGCATCCAGGCTGCAAATATACCAGTTAAGTATATACTAATCAGAACAAGTGTTAGAAGAGAACTTACACACTTTAGCACTGGTTAGCACTGATCCTACAGCCAACAAAAACAAATTCAGAAACATTGGAGGCAAGCAGGCCAAAGGTTTGGGAAAAGACCACCCCAAGGCAGTCAGGTCAATTGGAGTGCTATTGAGAGGGAAGCCTTTGCTGTGGTCCGGGCACTGAAGAAGCTGAGACCATACCTCCTTGGGACTCACTTTTGGATTCAGACAGACAACAGGCCTGTGCAGTCCACATGTTCAGAACCATACTGAAGAGGTGGTGTCTGAGGTCCAGTATTTATACACAGCTGTGCCTTTGAAGTAGAGGGGAAGCTTCTAGTTTTTTCCTTTTGAAGTCCCCAGGCATTAAACCTCCCCTGTCCTTGCTCCAGACTTACTAAATGGGGTATGCAGCCCTTTGTGTGGAGGCAGGACACAGCATATTCAGGTGCAGGTTGGGGTGTGTCTAGCTCCTCCCTCCCATTGTTCCAGTGATGACCCATTCAGGCTGACCATGCTACCTATTGTGTGTGGCTTTCTAGGAGGAATACAAAAAGCCCATTTCTCAGTTACACCCAGTTATGTGACTAGAGACAGTCTACAGGCACCAAATGGATAAGGCAAGAACATTTTCAACTTTCTAATAGTGGCAATTTCAAAATTTTATTTTTTAAATCCGGCTACACCATAAGAATGGATTTTAAATTCCAATTCCAGAGACACCAAATATATTCTGTTATGTCTTCCTATTTGGAAATTGCAGTTATAACATGCAATAAAGTAAGTCCAATGTTATCATATTGGAAAGGTAGGCCTTGCAGGAGTGAAAAGTGAATTTAAGAGTTCTGCACTACCAGAACATGTATATTTTTAAAACGCATGTCCAACTTTTTTAATTCATTGCACCCTGCCATCTGGGCTGCACAAAGGCTCTTCAATGGCATGTCTGAGACATATGTAAGCGGGTAGCACAGTCAGTGCTGGCGGCCATATTGTTGCTTTTAATTTAAAGGCCTTGGGCACATGTTGTGCCACTTTACTAGGGGCTTATAAGTAAATTAAATATGCCAATTTGGGTACAGACCAATGTAACCATGTTTAGAAGAGAGAACACAAGTACTTTAGTACTATTTAGCAGTGGTAAACTGCACAGAGTCATAGGCCAGCAAATACAAATTCAGAAAAAAAGTGGAGGAAAAAGGCAAAAAGTCTGGGGATGACCCTGCAGAAAGAGCCAAGTCCAACAGAACCATTCCTCCAGCCAAAACACAGGGTATGTTAATAAATACCTTGATGGACTGCCCTGTTTAGGTGCTAAAACATGGAAGAAGGCTCTATTATGAAGGAGCATTTGTCATTTCTACTCCTCTCTGAACTCAGTTTGATGAGACACTAAACTTACTCATGACAAACCCTTCTCCTCATCTTTGGACCCTATCTGTTCAGCACCTAACCTTAACTTGCTCACAGATGTATCCCAGTAGATAGGCAATACCACCATAGCCAACACAATTATGTGGCCCATTAGACGCTTTGGATCAGTCTTCTGCCCCCATCCCAAGGAACACTCTGCCCATACGGGCAGTAGCCAACAAAAGCTACTGAGAGCTGTCAGTGTCAAGAATCAGGCCCCAGGATATCCACTGTGAGAGGAGGCCTTAAGTGATCATATTAGGTAGGCCTCTCTTCCAGCCTTGTTCCTGGCAATGACTTCCCTACTGGCTCAAGAGGGTTCTCTAACCTCAGAGGTTTCTCAGAGTGGGGGACAGTATCCCTTGATGTTTTGCACTCTACCTACCACCAGTTCAGGGTTGGTGTCCGGAAACCGGCCACTCAGCCCAGGGTCTGAGGCTGAACCTATGCTTGGCAAGCAAGTACTTCTATGGGGCAGTCACCACCCCCTCAACGGTGACACACTCTGTCTCTGTAATGCAGTGGTCTGCCCGCCACAGATCTCTAGCCCTTTGTCTCCATGACAGTGCTTGGAGTCCCCCTGGTCAGAAGTGGTCTCACCAGCATCAGTATTGGGGTGCTCTGCTCTCATTGCCAGCAACCCCAGATCCACAAGTCCTCCCACTATGGACTGTTTACATCTCCTGCTCCTCCATCTGGGCCTCAGTACCGTCTGTGGAGTGGAACCACCAGAAAACAGAACTGGTAGGGCGCATTGGGTAGCTGCCCCACACAGCTCCCCAACACAGGGGAGCTCCCACAAATGGATGGTCTCTTAGTGTAGGCCATATCTCCCTGTGTGTGTTCCACCTGGGAACTATCTAGGCACTGGGATTGGAAATGGAGCACCCAGGGCCTCTGCCCACCAAAACCCACCTCTCCTTTGCTTAGAAGGGACATGAGAAACTTTTTCTGCCACACTATTCTGGTACCTGTCTGAATCACTGTGTACCTCCCCCACTCTGCTGGAAGGAAACGTGAACCACTCTCTTTAGGATCACTCCCAATGTCTTCCCAGACACTCTGACACTTGTCAGAGGACTGCGTCCTTTGCATGCTCCATGGGAACAGTAAACTTGCAGTCAACCAGGTTTCGGCATAAATCTGGAAAACAGTGACTCAATGTTAGAAATGGGGTCTTTGGTTGGCAGCCAGGTTAACCCCTGTCCAAGCAAGGACCCTCACTCTAGTCAAGACAAAGGAGAAACACACCTGATTAACCCCCACTCAACCCCTTGATAGCTTGGAACGAGCATGCAGTCTTAACTCAGAAGCAGTGCGTACAGTATTTGTACCAACATACATAGCAATACAGTGACACATTTCAAGATGGACACCACACCAGTTTAGAAAAATAGACAATATTTATTTAAATCAAACAAGACCAAAATGTGACAAAAATCCAACATACACAAGTTAAAATATGAATTTTCAAAAGAATACGAGTCTTACTCGATAGAAAACAATGAAGATGATGATTTTGCACTAAGCACCTGTCTTAGCGCTAAAAAATAAAACTGCACGGGCGAGCGTGTGTTGGAAAACTCAGCGATGCGTCGATTCCTTACTTGCAAGGGAGGTAGTTGCATGCTTCCTTCTCCGGTCGAGTCGGCGATGCATTGTTTTTCTCCCTCACAAGAGAATGATGCGTCTATTTCCCAACGTGGCACCTCTGATACGAGCAGTCAGTCTGTGCATGGATCTCTGTCCTTTTCCACCAATTTTAACTTTCAAGGGCCCAGCGACTGGATGGGGCACCACTTGGCAGAGTAGGAGTCTCAGCAGAGAACCAAGATGCTGGCAGAGGAAGCCTTTGATGGCCCTGAGAAAGGCTCAGTTTAAGCCCTTGGAGGTTCTTCATAAGCAGGAATGCACAACAAAGTCCAGTCTCTGTCCTCTTTCAGGTAGAAGCTGCAACTGCAGGCTAACCTAGCAAAGCACAGTTAAAGGCAAAAGGGCAGTACTCCTCTCCCAGCTCTTCAGCTCTTCTCCTTGGCAGAGGTTCCTCTTGATCCCAGAAGTGATCTGAAAGTCTAGGGTTTTTGGTCCACTACTTATGCCCCATTCCGCCTTTGAAGTAGGCAAACGTCAAAGGAAAGGTTCTGTTCTTCACAAGATTCTGCCTTGACCAGGCCAGGCCCCATATACACACACCAGACGGTTCGAAACTGCATTGTGTGAGGCCAGACACAGGCTATTCAGGTGTAAGTGACCATTCCTTCCTCCACTCTAGCTCAGATGGCCCATCAGGATTCGCAGATTACTCCCCAGCTCCCTTTGTCAGACTGTCTAGAGGGGATTCACAAACAGCCCAACTGCCAGTCTGATTCAGACAGAGAATCCACAAACAGGCAGAGTCACAGAATATTTTAAAAAGGAAAATACTCAGGGCCAGATGTATGTAGGAAAAAAATAGCGAGTTGGAAATTGCAATTCAATGCGAATCGCACTTTCCGACTCGCAAAATGGGATCCAAGAAAAAGGTACGACACCAATTTGCGACTCGCAAATGATGTTGCAAGGCATTTTGCGAGTTCGCTTCTAGCGAGGTCGCTTTTTGCGACCTCACTAAAAGCGAGGTCGCAATTTGCGAGTAGGGTGTCGCAAATTGCGACAGGCCCGCAAATTGCCTGCAGGTGCAGCATAACAGTTTGGAAATTCACTTCCTGGCTCTGGGTGATGACGTCAGAACCAGGAAGTCATCAAATACACCTGAGAGGAGGAAGGACCACACCCTTTCCAAACTGCTGTGCAACACCCAGGAGAGAGGACCTGCTGCTACTATGGAGGAAACAGGCAGTGCTGGGAGAAGAATAAAACTGAAGTTTTCTGACAAAGAACTGGAGGTTCTCACAGAGGAATGCTGCCAGCACCATGACAAACTGTTTGGGAAGGCAGCCCTGAGTGTCCCAGACACAGAAAAAAAGAAGATTTGGCTGCAAATCCAGGACCGGAATAATGCCATAGTGGTGAGCCACCACACCCTGGAGGAAATAAAGAAAAGGTGGTATGACCTGCGCTCCAGGGCAAAGGAGAGGGTAGCAGAGCGGCTCAGAGAAATGAGGGGCACCGGAGGAGGTTCATCCACCGTCCCACCACCCACAGCCTTGGAAGAAATGGTGGAGCAGATCCTGGAGCCTGAGGCCGTACTAGGAATGGGAGAAGGGGACATTCTGCGCCAGGGACATCCAAAAGTGAGTACCATGAGATATGCATTCACACTTACAAATACAGTATCCACATTCTCCCAGTACACAGCAGCAGGCACCACCAGACTAGCTCCATACCAGTCCAGCAACCACTAGAATAGTGCATTATGGGCAATGTAGTACAGTAGACAGCATATAGGCAATTGTTTATTATGAAGCATAAAACAAATGTGAGACACTGACAGTGTATTCCCTATGTCCCTCAGGCCTCCCACAAGACACCCTCAGCAGCGACAACATGCAGGAAGGAGACGACAGGCATGGGACAGTGCAGGAGGCTGCAGCAGAAATACCTGGGCCCAGCAGGACACCACCACAGTCCCCTCAGAAACAAGAGCAGGAAATGGGGGAAGCTCACACGACCCCTGGCCCCAGCCCCACAGCAAGTCGTCCAATGCCAGCAGCACGACAAAGGCGCAGACACAGATGCCGAGTTCAGGTGGTGCCCCAGGAGGAGATAGGGGAGGCAGCAATATCAGGAATAGAGGCATCGCTCCTTAACGGTCAGCCCCTGCAAAACAGACAATTGCGGTCAATATCAAGTACATTGCACAGAATGAAGATCAAAATGACCACTAGCCTCGCTGAAGTGAACACGCAGTTCATTAGACTGAATGAAAATGTGGGGGATCTCACCCAGGCCATCCGCCAACTTGTGAAGGAACTGGTGGCAGACAGACGCAGCGCAAGGCGCAGGGAGCGCCACACAGTGGCATGCTTCAACCGCATGGCAGGTTCAATTGGGTGTCTTGCAACAAACACTACTGGCCTGTCTAGATGGACAGTGAGTTTACATATGGAACTTGGCCACTTTGCGGGGAATGTGGCACGTGGACTTGGCCGCATCAGCCACACAGTGGACTTGATGGAAGCCAGGCAGGTGGCAAGGGGCACAGGTGAGACCCCTCTGGACAGTGAGGAGGGGTCCACAATAAGTAGTGTGTCTGCAAGTGACACCCGAGTGCTACAGAGTGCAAGTGCACGGCAGGGGTCAGCTGACCCACCTGGGATGAGCCATGCTGGGCGCACAAGGAGGAGGTTGTAAGCCATCAGACAGCATGAGTCATGAGGCACATGATGTCAATGTGTCCTCATTACGTTTGGACATGTACAGACCTTAACGGACAGCACTTTTCTTTCATCATTTAGTTTACAAATAAAAAGGTTTTGTTAGTGCCACTACATAACTGGGCTCTGTTTGTCTGACATCAGTGAGTGTGGTGACAGTTGCCACGTACCTGCCAAAGTATTGGGTTGCAATGTGGTCCCGTCTCTGTCTGCCTTGATTTGCAATGCTTCTATCCCTATCCTCAGTGTGGTAGCTCTTGCTCCTCATCCTCCGAATCTGTGTCTTCAGGGGAGAGATGTATCCCACGTCTGGTGGCAATATTGTGTTGGATTGCACATGCGCCAACGATCTTGAATGCTGTTTCTGGGGCATACTGGAGTGCACCTCCGCTTTTGTGGAGGCATCTGAATCTTGCCTTTAACAATCCAAAGGTCTTCTCGATGACAGTTCTGGTCCGCCCATGGGCACTGTTATATCGCCTCTCGTTCTCATTGCCAGGTGTTAGGTACGGGGTAAGTATCCATGGTCTTAGGGCATATGCACTGTCACCTGTTTGGCAAAAATAATAAATGTTAACAGGGCATGGATGGTTTCTACAGTGACCTGTATGTATGGCTTCAGGGTGTAGTCACCAATACCTAATAGATATCCGTCTCCTAACTCCCCACGTTCTACCCGAGGCCAAGAGGTGCAGTGAGCATAGCACTTGCACATGTGTGGGGATGGCGTTGCCGTGCATTGTCTGTCGTTGAAGCTGCGGATTGAGTAGTTCAATTAATTCTAATATTGCTGCACTGCTCAGTCGATATTTGTCCTAAGTCTCCTCCTCAGTTTGTTGGAAAAGTGTCTGCCTGGTTCAGTATATACTCTCCTGTCTCTGGCTCCTCCTCCTCCTCTGCTGGGTGGCGTGGACTCTCCTCCTCCATGCTATCACATACAGTTCAGCCATTTTGAGTAACCTAGATGCCTTCTGGGTCTCCTTTTATACTTTGGTTCTGGTTACCACCTGCTCTGACTTAGTGGTGATTTGGGTGTGCAAAATGGGCTTTTTGCGACTAGTCGCAATTTGCGACTGCCTTTTTCATATGGTTTGCGACTCGCAAATTGCAACTTCCTCTTTGCGGGTCGCAAAATCAGGTCGCTATTTTTGCGAGTCGCAAATGGCTCGCATCGCAATTTGCACTTCGGATATGGGATTTTTGCATCCCATTTCGGATTTTGAAAGGTTGCAAATTGCGAATCTGGCCATTTGCGACTTGCAAAAGTTTGCTACATCCAGCCCTCACTTTCTAAAAGTGGCATTTTCAAACTGCCAATTTAAAAAATAACTGTGTCAAAAGATGTATTTTTAAATTATGAGTTCAGAGACACCAAACTCCACATTTCTATCTGTTCCCAAAGTGAATCTGAACTTAAAAGTTATTTAAAGGAAGCCCCCATGTTAACCTATGAGAGAGGTAGGCCTTGCAACAGTGAAAACCAAGTTTGGCAGTATTTCACTGTCAGGACATGTAAAACACATAAGTACATGTCCCACCTTTAGCATACTCTGCACCGTGCCACCCATGGAGCTACCTAGGGCCTACCTTAGGGGTGCCTTACATGTATAAAAAGGGAAGTTTTGGGCCTAGCAAGAGGGTACACTTGCCAGGTTGAATTGGAAGTTTAAAACTGCACACACAGACACTGCAGTGACAGGCCTGAGCAATGTTTACAAGGCTACTCAGGTGGGTGGCACAATCATTGCTGCAGGCCCACTAGTAGCATTTGATTTTCAGGCCCAGGGCACCTCTACTACACTTACTTTACTAGGGACTTACTAGTAAATCAAATTGCCAATCATGGATAAAACAATCACACATGGATTTTACACAAGGAGCACTTGCACTTTAGCACTGGTCAGCAGTGGTAAAGTGCCAAGATTAACAAAAACAGCAAAAACAGAGTCTAGCACACAGTCAAAACATGGGAAGCAGTGGAAAAAAAATACAGGGGAGACCATGCCAAGGATGCCAGGTCTAACACATGTCCCTTCCAGCTGAAAGTGAGGAGAACTACCCAGCCTCGTGGGAGTTCTTATCACTAAGGTGGAAGAATCTGGACAGACCTTTAGCATTGGCGTGTTCTGTTCCAGGACAGTGTTCCACCGTAATGTCCATTCCCTGTAGGGAGATAGACACCTTAGCAGTTTGGGGTTATCACCCCTCATCTGCATCAACCATCTGAGGGGCCAGTGGTCTGTCTGAACCCGGAAGTGAGTCCTAAACAAGTAGGGTCTTTGCTTCTTCAGCACGTAGACCACAGCAAAAGGCTCGCGCTCAATTGCACTCCACCTACGTTCCCTGGGAAGTAACCTCCTACCAATGAAAGCTACAGGCTGTTCTATGCCCTCTTCATTTAGCTGCAACAACACTGCTCCCACACCATGCTCTGAAGCATCAGTATGCACAACAAATTCTTCTGAGAAGTAAGGTGTCTTTAGCAGGGGTGCTGTGCACATGGCCGCTTTTAGGGAATCAAAAGCTGTCTGGCAAGCCTCAGTCTAGGTTACCTTTCTGGGCTTCTTCTTGGAGGTTAACTCAGTCAATTGAGCAAAAATAGTGCCATCTCCCTTGACAAACCTCCTACAGTATCCTGTGAGACTTAAAAAGGCTCTCATCTCAGTCTGGGTCTTGGGAGGCTCGCAAGCCAGAAACCAGGGTGCACCCCTACAAGCAATCTTTGCTTGTAGGGGTGCACCCTGGCCACTCCTCACCTGGTGTCCCAAGTACACCACGGAACCCTGCCCTATTTGGTACTTACTTGCCTTAATAGTGAGGCCTGCACTCTGCAGTGCTTCCAACACATTGCAAAGGTGCTATAACTATTCTACCCAGCTGGAGCTGAACACAGCAATGTCATCCAGGTAGGCGGCACAGAAGTCGTCCAGCCAGGCAAAACTTGGTTAACCAACCTCTGAAAGGTGGCAGGGGCATTCTTCATCCCAAAGGGCATCACTCTAAACTGGTAGTGCCCATCTGGGGTGGAGAATGCAGACCTCGCCTTGGCCCGCTCAGTCAGAGCAATCTGCCAATACCCAGATGTTAAGTCAAATGTGCTGAGGTATTTGGCAGTCTCTAACCTATCAATGAGCTCATCAGCTTGGGAGATGGGGTGCGCGTCAGTGTTCGTGACCACATTGAGCCCACGGTAATTCACACAGAACCTGAGTTCTGTAGGGGCACCAGGAGCAGCAGCCTTTGGGACCAAGATCCACTGGGCTGGCTTCTGGAAAACTCAATTACCTCTAATGCTAAAATCTTGGACGCCTCATCCTTGATGTTAGCCATGACCTTGTCAGCCACCCTGTAAATCTTGTGTTTTACAGGCAGACTGTACCCAGTGTCCACATCATGTGTACACAAATGAGTGACCCCTGGGACCAAGGAAAACAGTGAGGAAAACTGTCCTAACACCTGGCGACAGTCCCTCTGTAGCTCTGGGGTCAGAGAAGGGGAGAGGTTCACACCCTCCAGGGACCCATCTTTCTCTTTAGCAGACAGGAGTTCAGGAAGAGGCTCGCTCTCTTCATCTACCCTGTCATCTGTTGCTAGGAACGTTGTCAACTCAGACCTCTCAAAGTGAGGTTTGAGGCGGTTCACCTGCAGGACCCTCAAAGGGTTCCTGGGAGTCTGCAAGTTCACCAAATAGGTGACATCGCTCTTGCGCTCCCCCACCTCAAAAGGCACAGTCCACTCGTCCTGGAGTGCCCTAGGCTCCACTGGGACCATCAACCAAACTTTTTGGCCAGGCTGAAACTCAACCAGGGTGGCATTCTGGTCGTACCAGCGTTTCATGTCTTACTGGCTTGCTTCCAGGTTCTCCTGAGCGACTTTCCTAAAGCAGGCTGTCTGGTTCCTGAAAGCCGGCATGTAGCTAAATACATCCTGGGGAGGCTTACTGGAGGACTTTTCCAAGCCTTCCCTGACGAGAATCAGAGGTCCTCTGACAGGGTGTCCATACAACAATTGAAAGCGGTTAAAACCAAATCCCTTTTGGGGCACCTCCCTGTAAGCAAAAAGAAGGCATGGCAAGAGGATGTCCAACTTCCGCCTCAAGGGCTCTGACAGGCCCATAATCATGCCTTTCAAGGTGCGGTTGAATCTTTCAACCAGACCATTTCCTTGGGGGTGGTAAAGAGTGGTGATCTTGTATGTCAACCCACACTCCTTCCACAGACTTCATATGCATAGATATGAAGTTGGTACCCCTATGAGATACCACCTCCTTGGGGAACCCTAAGTGAGTAAAAACCCCCATCAATGCCCTTCTCACCACCCGGGCTGAGATTGATCTCAGAGGTATAGCTTCCGGGTACAGGGTGGCATGGTCCACCAAGACCAAGATAAACCAATTACCTATGGCTGTCTTGGGATACAGAGGCCCCACAATGTCAATTCCCACCCTTTTTAAGGGGGTGCTGACAGCAGGAAAAGGTTGAAGGGGAGCCTTACATTTCCCCCTACTCTTACCACTTGCCTGACAAGTTTGGCAAGACCTACAATATGCATCCTAGTGCCTGCGCTTTTGGGGCCAGTAAAAGTGGGTGACAGCCTCTCAAAATTCTTCTCCTGACCCAAATGTCCAGCTAAAGGCACATCATGAGCCAGACCCAGTAGTAAGGCTCTGAAGCACTAGGATACCACCAGCAAATGGGCTGCCCCAGGCTCAGCAACCTTAGGCTCGCTATAGAGGAGGCCATCCTCCCAATAAATCAGATGTGACCCACTCCTTGCCAGATGCCTGGTCTGCAGCCTGTTGCCACAAACCCTCTAGAGTAGGGCATGTCTTCTGTGCCGCACAGAATGCCACCCTGGTGGGTCACCTTCCTGTTGCCACTGTGTCAGCTCAGGGACCTCCCCAAGCTCAGCCACCTATTCCCCTATAGGCTTCGGGCATCTCTCTCACCTTCAGCCTCCTCCCAGACCGTGAGAACTTCTGGGGCAGGTTTCCTGCACCCCTTGCCCTTCCTCCTTCTGGCACACACCTGGGCCACTCTTTCAGGCTCCACGGTCTCCTGATCAATCTGACTGGCCGCCAGTGACTGGGTGGACACACACACCCACCCAGGCAAACCCAACATCTCCAAGTGAGACCTGTGTTCCACCTCCTTCCAAGGGAATCCTCCAGGTCATTGCCAAGCAGCAAATCTACAGGCATGGTTGGACTCACAGCTACCCTTAAAGAACCTGAGACCCCCCCATTCAAAGGAAGCCTGCACCACTCTGCACAGGCGCTTGGAGTTGTCTACTGCAACTACTTGGTGAAGTACATGGAGATCTATTTGCTCTTCAGACACCAAGGCTATCATTATGTCTGGCGAAAATGATCGCCTACCACAGCGTCGACGGCCACCAAAACACCGTCTCCGCGGCTACCTACCGACCGCCATATTATGACCTTCTGGCGGAATTCTGGCTGAGGTCAGGGTGGCGGACTGTGTTAAGGTGGCGCTGCTGGCAACAGCAGTGCCACGCCAGTAGACTGCTGCCGAGCATAGCATGATCCATGATACAGCCTTGCGGTGTTCTGCTGGCGAACGCTGCTGCTGGCTTCAGCGGCACGTCCCATCTCCTGCCAGAGGAACCCCTGCAAGCAGGTAAGTCGGGTGCACCGACAGGGGAGGGGGTGTTGTGTGTGTGTGGGGGGGGGTGTATGTTTGTGTGTGTGTGCATGCGGGTGTGTGGCGTATGGAATGCATGTGTGCATGAATGGGTGTGAGTGTGCATACATGTTGTGTTGTGTGACTGTGTGTGTAGTTGTATGTATGTCAGTGTGTGTGGATGTGTGTGTGAATGTATATATGCATGTGTGGGTGAATGTGGGTATGAGTGTGTGTATGCGTGTGTATGTCGGTGCATGAATGTGCATGTATGTCATGGAGGGTCAGGAGAGATGGTAGGGCTCTCAGGATGGCGAGGGCACAGGGGAGACACCTATCTGTGTCAGGGAAGGAATTCCCTGGCACTGATAGTACCTACCGCCATGGTTTTTGTGGTGGTAAAAAAGCCACAAAAACCACGGTGGTATACGGGGTCATAATCCCGCTGGTGGGACAGTGATAACACAGATATACTAATTAGAAAGGAATGTTTAAGTAGTTTAAGTAGTTTGAGTAATTAATGTAGAAAAATAATGTGCACGTTTGAAAATGTGCCCTCGGCGAGCGAACACCAAGATTCACAAATGTATTAATAAAATGAATAACCTGTATGAAATATAGAAACATTTTTTGAAAAATGTAGTGGTATGTCATATTGAGATATATAACAAATGTTTTGCATTATATTGTAGATCTAACTTAGCCGAAGTTGTGGCCTATTTTGCCAGGCCTTGTGCAGAAGTGGAATATTAACACGCAAGGTAGAAAAAGCTAATGTGCTAAACTGACGGTGAACCGATTATTGTTTAACAAAATCGGCTCAGCAAAAATCCTATGCGTGAATCACGAACAGGAGATGACGGAATAAAAGTTGTATCTAAATTAGTGTAAAGCATACTGGATGTACTTTCCCAGGACTTGAACAACGGAGACACTGACTGGAGAAGAAGATGCAACATTTTCGATACCTGACGAGCCGGATGATGAGGACATCGTAAAGTGAACCAATCAACTACATGGGAACTGTGTAATGTTAGACTTCATAGATTGGGAAAACAAGGACTATTGGATAATGTAAAATCATGAGATTAATTGACCAATTCGGGATTGGGGGATAGTCTGGGCGACTTTGATATAATGACACAACAGAAGGGGAGTGTTCAGAGATGCTAGATAGAGGTTAGGTGAAGATGTCCAGAGAGAGACTACAAAGCGAAGCAATTCGAGATTCTGTCATTGGGCTCAAGCTCTTGAGCGTCTGATGTGATGCTGATCGATTGATGACCTGAAGAAGAAGACTGACTTTGTTGCTGATCCATATCGTGGATAGGTAGCTATGGCAATGTGACTGAACTAAATTTGTACCAACTGCGCTGTCTAATAGTTTTTCTTTTAGCTAGATGTTTTTCCAAAATTCATGTTCTAAATTGTTTTTGCATGAAGTCCCACATGCAGATGCTAATCTGGGTTAGGAGAGGTTCCTACCTTATGACATTGACAAACACAGAGACGATTGACAAACTGATTTGCTGAACTTTGCTATTCATGTTGACTTATTCATTCCTGATTCAATTATTGACTTTTGCTACTGCTTTAGAATGTACTCTGATGAAAGTTTTGATTAGATTATGTTTTTGGCGCCTTCTAGTGAATTAATATGGATTTGCTTTGAATAAAGTTTAAATTAACCCCATGACGTAGTATTGTAACTAATAGGGAAAAAAAAATTATGAAACGTATATTGAGTTGTGGTTATTCATGACGCAATGTCATTGTGTGATTATATTAACTGCTGATTAGTCTTTTGTAAATTACTGTTGATTTGTGTATTGAATTTTGATGACATTGGTTACACCGTAACTAGGATACTCCATGTGAATCAAAAGGTTCATCGGCCTACATGCTTCCCCTTATAAGTTTACTTATTAAGGACCAGGCGCCCTAGCAGTTTTTGGTAGCAGCTTGATGGTTAGTTTCCTTGGAGAACTAGTTATGTGGTGACCGATGGTTATGGTGGTAGTTTGAATTAGGGTTAGTTGTTCATTATTATTGTGATTTGGATTTTGTTTTTCGTAATGGCAATTGTAGCAAGAATGATGTCCCCTTAAGCCCATAAATGACTTTCCCAGATCCTGGATCCTGCAAGTAGAGTTGGGTATGTTCTTGGCGTTTTAGTGATATTGTGAAAGTTGTATATTGCGCTTGCAAAGGCTTATGTAAATTGCAGGTGAATTGTGATGTATGTGAGGGAAGTAGGGGGTCTGCGTACTCCAGTTGAGGTTTAGTAAGAGTGTGCGTACTCCGCAGTATGAGATTAGGGTAGTCGTCGAACTTCATTTGTGTGTGGCCCTTTGTGCTAAAAAATTGTCCACGTGGTTGTTGGTGATGTATGGACCTTGCATGGTCTAAGACTCCAGAGTATATTGACAAGTGTAGGAGACACTTGGTTATATGTTGTAATCTGTCTGGTTTAGTAGGTTGATCGGGCATGGTCAACAAGTCGGTATGTGTAATAAGAGAATAAGAGAAAATTTAGACTGAGATTTATCGAGTCCTATGTGCACCAGGACAGACCCATTGATCAGTTGAGAGTCAAATTTGCGGGTTGAATTTTGCCTGCAAATGTGGCAGACTGAAAAAGAGGAATAGCTGTATGAGCGAAAGGGCCACCAGTGAAAATCTGTAAGGTCTCTGAAGCGACATCAGAGTGAGCCGCGCTGGGATCGGTTGGTTAATAAGAAGAGTCGCAAGTGGATTGGCAGCCGTCTGTGAGAGACAATTGGTTGAGAAGGCGGGTGAAGAGAATCCTAGGAGTAAAAATCATTTCATTATTGAATCGAATAAAAACAACAGAGAAAGATTAAGAATTTTCAAAGCATTTAAGAGTGCCATGAAGGGTGATACATACATTAAGGAGACAGTGGGGGAGCCTACCCGACTGGAAAATTCTCCGGCTTATATTCTGATGGAAGAGTGAGGTGTTGCGCCATGTCTTTGGTTAAAGCAGTGGTGCAAATTGACCAAGAAACAGGGAGCTTTAGCGTTTCCAGAGCATGAAACATTTAATTTGATAATTTTGAATCAATGGCGGATGACATAGTATGAGACAAAGCCTCTTCCGAGACCAGCACAGTTTGAGGCATTAGCGGTTTGGGAGCTCATAGCGAGACAGCAGCAAGAAATCAAATTCCAGAGAAGAATAACAACGGTAGAGAAGTCTCTAGCAGAGGCAAGATGGGATTGGGAACAGAAGAGGTGGAGACCAGCAACATTGCAGGATGTTAAGTTGTTTCCTGCTATCACAGAGGAAGATGAGTCAGAAGGGAAAGATGAAACTAGCAAGAGTGGTAAGAGTTCGTCAGGGAGTATGAAGAAAAAAAATACCTACGTAGAAGAGGAAGATTCAATTGTGGAGGATCTTATCACTCAGGTGTTGAGAGACCGATCTCCACCATATGCGGTGCATGAGGGGGGTACAAGTACTAGTTCTGCTCCAACTGCCCCAGCTCAAGTGTCGGGCACAACGGGACCAGTGCAAGCAGATAATGGACATGTACAAGGGGTCGTGCAGAGTACTTCTAATGCAGTGACTAAATCGGTAGTCCAAGCACAAATGCACCCACCACCAGGACAGAGAATGTATCCAGAGATACCGATTCTCGAGACAACCTCATACTTAGTGGTACATATGGAGCAAGTGGTTCCGAGACCATTGTTAGTCCAGAGTGAGCCAACACCAATGTTGATTCTCAGGCACAGCCACAGGGATTACCGAGGTTCACACCAATGACAGGGACACAGTCAGATTTAACACCAGTGATGAATCAGAGTATGGGAGTAACCCTTCCACAAAATGCGGGTGTCAGAGCAGCACCAAATGCAATATCACTTCCAATTACTGTTAGTCCATCTGTACCATTATTTTCGCAGAAAAAGCTGATTGCAGGAGAAAAGGGTGAAATGTCACAAAGGGATGTGAGGAGGGGGGTGAGAGAGCATGTGCAGGTGGTTTCATCTATGGGTCAGACCTTTGATGGATCTAGGCCATTAATGGACCTTAGTCCCCTTGATGCGCTTCCAGATGCCGTAAATGGCCCGAGTGTAAGTCAGAGCTTGAGGCTTTTGACACCGCAAACTCCAAATGCAATGGTACAACAGGTGCCATTGCCGAACGCAACCAATGAGAGAAATTCCAGGAGGACAATTTGTTCATGTTCCTTGGCACAGAAGTGATATTCTGTCCTTCACAAATGATCATTCAAAGTTGAGGGAGAAACCGGTTGAATGGTATCAGCAGACAGATATATTTGTGAAGCTTTCAAAATATCCGTAGGAAGACCAGAATACTCTCTTGGAGATGGTAGTACCAGCTGATTTGTGGGTTGAATGCAAGAGAGCAGTAGATTGGCTGACGAGTGAACTTGAAAGAGATAGAGTTACAGGTGCACCATCACCCGAAGTGATGAAACATTATTATAAGGTAATTGAATTCCTGAAGACAAGAATCTCGTCTAAGAATATTGATTGGCAAAGAATTGATAGGACACTACAGGAAGAAAAGGAGTCGAAACATACATACTATGAAAGATTGTGGAAAACATTCGAGGAGTACAGTGGCAAGGAAGCGATTGAGCCAAAAGACACACTACACTTTGTGTTCAGGTTTGTGGAAGGATTGAGACCTGAAGAAGGTCAGATGATTAAGAGTCATTTGATTTGTTGGCAAGCGGAGCCAATTGATGAGGTGTTGTAGTATGTGAAATACTGTAGGGATGAAATTGAATTAAAACAGAAGTTGAAGGAAAAGGCGATGGTGATGCAGATTAAGGCAGCTGAAACAAGAGTACAGGGAGCTTTAGTGGAGCAGATACCGCAGCAACAGGGAACCGTTACGTTCCAACCCCAGGTGAGAGGTAAGAGGACGCAGAGTTAACATGAATTGTGGTCCAGATTTGAATACGGTAGTGGTTTGAAATGATGTGCACGGGATGAAGACGATGTTCTCTGTGTCATCTTTGCGGAAACGTGGGACACTGGAAGTAGGAGTGTCTGATGATGGTGCAGGATGGTGTTGTTCAGCAAAGTGGTGATGTCAATATGTTTCAATCTGTAAAAGTCCCTAGAATGAGAGGACTTAATCCGAATTTCAAAAATAATATGAATCAAGTGCAGAATTTTCAACCCATGCAGCAGGTGCAAATGCCTCGATCACAAATGACACAGTTGCAACCAATGCAGCAGCAGGTTCCTATGGTACCTAGACAGCAAATGCAGATACCTCAAGCCCCGATGGAGCAGCAACGGATGATGCTTACTCAACAGATCACAGGTCAGAGACAAGACAGAAGTAGTGACACAGTGCACCAGTTTCCATTACATAGTGAGACTGAAATAAACCACAAATGGATGTGTGATAGTTCGGATGAGGAGCCATGCATGCTTGCAGCGTCCCTAGAGGTAGATCAGAGAGGACGTTTGTGAGAAGAAAGGTGATAGCTCATAGGGTCTCATTTCTAGTGGACACAGGTGCTACGCGCTCTGCAGTGAGAAGTGCAGAAGTTCCATATTTACCTCTTTCAGGCAGAACAGTTCAGGTCATGGGGGTAGCAAATAGACAATTGATAAATCCGATTACAGATCCGGTACAGGTTGAGATTGGCAATTTTCAGGGACTGCATACATTTGTAGTCTGTGATTCAAGTCCAGTATCCCTACTGGGAAGGGACTTATTGTGCAAGACCAGATGTTCGATTAATTGTTCAACTGCTGGAATAGAGGTTCAGATGAATAGTCAGTCAATCAATCAATAATTTGTAAAGCATGCTACTCACCAGCTAGGGTCTCGAGGCACTGAGAGGAGGGGGGAGAAGTGCTAATGCTCGAACAGCCAGGTCTTGAGGAATTTCTTGAAGGTTGGCAGGTCCTAGGTCTGTCGTAGGTGGACGGGGAGGGAGTTCCAGGTCTTGGCAGTGAGGTAGGAGAAAAATCTGCCGCCGGCTGTAGTTCAGTGGATACGAGGGACGGTGGCGAGAGCTAGGTTAGCAGAGCTGAGTTGACCGTTGGGAGTGTGGAAGGAGAGTCTCTCATTGAGGTAGGCAGGGCCAGCATTTTGGAGTGCGTTGTGAGCGTGAATGAGGAGTTTAAAGGTGATCCTTTTGTTGACTGGGTGCCAGTCTAGGTCTCTCAGGTGGGCTGAGATATGGTTGCAGCGTGGGATGTCGAGGTTGAGGCGTGCGGAGGCGTTCTGTATACGCTGCAGTTTTTTCTGGAGCTTGGTCGTGGTTCCTGCGTAGAGTACATTGCTGTAGTCCAGTCTACTGCTGATGAGGGCGTGGGTGATCATCCTTCTTGTTTTGGTGGGGATCCATCTGAAGATCTTGAGAAGCATGCAGAGGGTGTTAAAGCAGGAAGATGAGATGGCGTTGACTTGCTGGGTCATGGTGAGCATGGAGTCTAGGATGAAACCTAAGTTGCGTGTGTGTTTGGTGGGGGCTGGTGCGGTTCCAAGGGTGGCTGGCCACCAGGAGTCATCCCATGTGGAGCGGTTGAAGCCGAGGATGAGGATCTCTGTATTGTCTGAGTTCAGTTTTAGGTGGCTCCTCTCCATCCAGTTGGCAATGGCCTTTATTCCATTGTGGAGGTTGGTTTTGGCAGTGGCGGGGTCCTTGGTGAGTGAGAGCATCAGCTGGGTGTCATTGGCGTATGAGATGATGTTGAGGTTGTGGGATTGGACGATGTTGGCGAGCCGTGCCATGTAGATGTTAAAAATGGTTGGGCTGAGCGAGGATCCTTGGGGAACGTCGCAGATGGTCTTGGTTGCTTCAGAGAGGAAGGGAGGGAGGCAGGCTCTCTGGGTTCTGCCGGAGAGGAAGGATGTGATCCAGTCCAGGGCTTTGTGGCAGATCCCTGCTTCATGGAGGCGTGTGCGGAAGGTGTGGTGACAGACGGTGTCGAAGGCGGCCGAGAGGTCTAGGATGCAGTTTCGCCTTTGTCGAGCATGGACCTGATGTCGTCGGTTGCGGCGATGAGGGCGGTCTCGGTGCTGTGGTTGGCAAGTTCCTTGACGATGCTGAAGAGTTCTTTGCTGCCTGAAGGTCAGCGGTGAACCAGATGACATTAGTGCTGGTGCGGTTGTTGGAGGGTTTCCTGATTGGGGCGAGGGTGTTGGCCCAGTCACCTATCCATTTTCTGAGGTTGAGGGCGGCTGTGTTGGGGTCGGTGGTGATGGGTGGCGGGGCACGGGTGAGGGTGGACATCAGCTGGTCTTCAGTGATCTTGTTCCAGCTGTGGCGGGGGATCTGTTGTGGGTGGTGGTGTGTGGCGGATTTCTGGAAGGTGAAGTGGACGCTGCGGTGGTCAGTCCAATGGAGTTCGGTGGTATGGCTGAAGGTGACGTGGCTGCCGGTGGAGAAGATGGGGTAGAGTGTATGGCCGATGGAGTGGGCGGGCGTCGTGACAGGTTGTTTGAGACCGAGGTTGTTGATCAAGGCAGTGGTGTTGCTGTTGTAGGCGTTATTGAGGTGAAAATTAAGGTTGCTGAGGAGGATGTAGTCAACAGAGGCAATGGGTGTGGGTGCTGATTAAGTCGGCGATGGAGTCACTGATGTGCGGTCTCTGCAGGTGACCTTGTAGCCTTCAGGGATGGCTATGGCGATGTCGAGTTCCGAGGAGGGGAACATCCATGTTTCGGTGAAGAAGGCGACGTCCGGTGATGATGAGGTGAGTAGGTCCCAAAGTTCAGAATAGTGATGATGAGGGAGAACAAACTCCCAGAACTGAGACTGAAACCACTAATGAAGAGTACCCGTTGATTGAGTTTTTCCCAATGTTTACTGTGAAAGAATTACTTGCAGACCTTGTAGGGAACAGTGCAGGAAAATGTGTGGGACCTGCCAGGTAAAAAAGTGGATTTGATCAAGGGAGTGGAGCCGATTAAGATCACTTTGAAGCTGAATGTAGTGTTTCCGCAGCTTCCACAGTATAACATGGCACAAAATGTTCTGATGAAAGTGGGGCAGATAATTGGAGATTTTCTGAAACAAGGGGTTTTGAAAGAAGTGTTAAGCAGTCCAAGTAATTCACCGATAATGGGCTTGAAGAAATCTTGTGGGAAAGTACGAATTGTGCAACACTTGCGAAAAGTGAATGACATGGTGGTCAAGTGTTGTCAGGGGGTGGCAAACCCAACGGTAATATTGTTTCAGATTCCATGTGATGCAGAATGGTTCACAGTGGTTGATTCGTCACAAGCTTTCTCTTCTGTGCCTCTTCATGAGGATATTCTGTTTCTTTTAAGTTTCAAATTCCTAGACAGAGTCTACAGCTGGTGCAGGCTTCCTCAAGGGTACACAGAGTCACAGTCCTTTTTCAATCAGATTTTGAAAAAAAATTTGGAGTCATTGGAATTGCCATATCAATCAACTCTGGTGCAGTACATTGACGACTTACTGATTGCATCCAAAATGAGGCACGAGTGCAAGTACGACTCGATTGCCCCGTTAAATAATTTGGGAAAATTCAGACATAAAGTGACACCTTTGAAATCACAGTATTGTCAGAAGTCAGTGAAATACCTGGGACACAAAATTGAGAAAGGGTCAAGGAGAATTTCCAGAGAAAGGATCATAATGATATTGCAGAGAAGTCTCCCGACTTCACAGAGAGAAGTCAGGATGTTCCTGGGAATGGTAGGTTATTGTCGTCAATGGAGTCCAGATTTTGCTGAGATTGCCAATCCGTTGCAACAGTTAACACATAAGGATTTTACAGATCCCATTACTTTAGACCAGGATCAGATGAAAGCGTTCACTGAGTTGAGAGAGAGTTTGTGCAGGGCTCCAGCACTGGGAATGCCTGATTACATGAAACCATTTGCATTGTTTTGTCATGGATGTGATGCTTGTTCTTTGTCTGTCTTGACACAGGACCATGGAGGTGCTTATCGCCCAGTAGCCTATTTTTCAGCTACCTTGGACCCAATTGCAGCAGCCTTCCTGGGTTGTTTGCGTGCAGTTGCCATGAGGGAGTAGTGATGGGATACCCTCTGACGGTGATGGTACCTAACTATGTTGAGATCTTACTGACAAGGATAAAAACACAGTATTTCACTGGTGCCAGGCTGGCAAGGTATGAGACTAGCATTTTAGGTTCTCCAAATGTAACATTGAAAAGATGTACAGTGCTGAACCCGCAACCTTACTTCTAAGTGGTATTGTTGGAATTGAAAAAGAAGAAGACATTGAGCATGATTGGCTTGAGGTAACTGGGTTGTGCACGAAACCCCGACTTGATATCAGAGATACAAGATTGGAAGAAAATGACGAAATTGTCTTTGTTGATGGCTCATGTCTCAAAGATGGTACAGGAACATTGAGCGCAGAATATGCTATGTGCACAATTACAGGTACTTTAGAAGTTTCTTGGCTTTGAGATGTATATTCTGCACAAGTAGCAGAATTGGTAGCTCTTACTACAGCG
This sequence comes from Pleurodeles waltl, assembly GCF_031143425.1. NCBI lineage: Eukaryota > Metazoa > Chordata > Amphibia > Caudata > Salamandridae > Pleurodeles > Pleurodeles waltl. The sequence goes on along the minus strand of NC_090439.1, from coordinate 625,762,865 downwards.
TGCCACATATCTGCAAGATTGAGAGTTACCATTTACACAGATAGCCAATATGGATTTGGAATTGTCCATGGTTTTGGTCAGCTGTGGTCGCAAAGAGGTTTCCTAACCTCTACTGGTACGCCAGTAAGAAATGGTGACAGAATAAAAGAGTTACTGTATGCAATACAGCTACCTGAAGAAATTGCCTAGGTGAAATGCAGTGCGCATCTAAAAACACAGGATTACGTGTCACTGGGAAATGGATATGCGGATAAAGTCGCAAGGGTTTGTACATTGAACTGTATATTGTTCAAAGACAAGTGGGAACTAATGTCAGAAGATAATACGTGTATAAGTTTTGCATTGAGGGTGATCGATACATTAGAAGAGTTTAAAACACTACAAAATAATGTTTACAAAGAAGAGAAACGACGTTGGTCCAAACTAAAATGTGTTCACAGGCCTGAAGAGATATGGGTTTCCAAGGAAGGTCAGATGGTACTGCCAAATAGTTTACTGTCACAAACGGCCAGGTACTACCATGGTCAGGCACACATTGGGAGGGATGCCATGGTGCGTCTGTTTAAAATTGACTGGTTCAACCCTAAATTTAGACAAGCAGCAGAAGCAGTATGTCATCGCTGCATAATCTGTCAACAACTAAATATGGGAAAAGGGTGCAGTGGTGAATTTGAGCCACATTGGAAGAGCAGGATGCCCATTCATCAAAATGCAATTGGATTTCATTGAGATGCCTGCATGTGGAGGTTTGAAGTATGTGTTGGTAATTGTGTGCATTTTTAGTCACTGGATTGAAGCATACCCCACAAGAAGGAATGACAGTCTCACAGTAGCAAAGTTGTTGCTTAGGGAGTTGATACCACGTTTCGGGTTTTCGATCTCTTTAGAATCAGTTAGTGAAACTCACTTTAACAATGAGGTGATTAAACTCTTGTGTCCAGCACTAAACATTGAGCAGAAGTTTCATTGTAGCTATTGCCCTGAAGCATCAGAACTAGTGGAACAGATGAATGATACCTTGAAATCAAGAATTGTTAATAAGTGCGCAGCTACGAATCTGAAATGACCAGATGCATTGCCTTTTGTGTTGATGTCGATGGGAAATACACCTGACTGGAAGACAGGGCTATCGCCCCATGAGATCCTCATGGGCAGAGCAATGAGATTACCAGCAATTCCAGCCAATGCACTTGTGAATATTACAGATGATATGGTGTTGGATTAATGCATGGGTCTGGCTGAGGTGGTTCGCTCTTTATCTCAGCAGGTGGAGGCCACTACTCTGCCACCCATCCACGATCCAGGGCACAATCTGAGAGCCGGCGACTGGGTCATTGTCCAAAAACATGTTTGCAAGACGTGTTTAGAGCCACGCTGGAGAGGGCCTTACCAGGTGGTCCTAACAACTACAATACCTGTGAAGTGTGCAGGACTCCCAAACTGGATTCACGTGAGTCATGCGAAGAAAGTGGCATGTCCACTGGATCATGAAGAAGCGTTGTCGAGCGCCCCAACAACAGTGAAACAGGTTGTCGCACCTAAACCAGAAAAAGAACCAAGAGAGCCTGAAATTTAAAAAAGAGCTTATAGAAGATGGTTCTATTACCCCTGTAAGAGATGAAAGAGGAATTCCAAGAGGGTGCGGAAGAAACAATCTCCACGGATACAGCAGGATAGGCTAGCTCAGCAGGGGTTCTCCCAGAAGCAGCCGGTGCTGAGAAGCAGACAGAGCAAGTGCCAGACCAAGAAGGGGAAGGAATTGAGACGGATCAAAGTCAATGTGATCCAACTACTCCTGAGCCCATTGTAGGTCCATCAAGAGAAAACACCATAGAGAATGAGAAGGAAAAGAGTCCAATTCTGAAAATAATATTAACAGAAGGATTAAGAAAAGGAGATAATTGGCCTGAATCACAAGTAGAGAAAAGAAAGGAAGTGGTCATGAATGAAACAATAGAGGAAGAAGTAGATACTGCGAGAAAAGACAAATTGAGTGAAGGAGAAATAAGTGATGATCGAAAGTTGAAAAGAAAGAGAGTAGCAAGTCAACGTTACGCAGGTCCTGAATGAGCGTATGCAACTACTAATGAATGGCAACACAAGTTTATGTCCTTTTGTTTTGATAGAGAGGTTCCGAGTCAGTATTTTGATAAAACGTGAAATTGAACAAGGAGCTGAATTGTTGAACCAATTTGAAATACCTTAACAAGACTGTCAAAAAGAAACAGGAAGAAACATTGATAACCTGATTTGACATAAAACCCGGATGTGACAAGTTGCTAATGGATTTGACAAAGGAAACGGGTTCCTGGATGTGAAACTGAACTGTGAGAGAAGAAATGTTCCCTTATTTTTGGTTTTTACTGCACTTACATTAGAGTTGCTTCTGCTTTCTGATTCTTTACAGATCATGGCTGAGTTAAATAACCAAGTTAGAAATGCAAGGCGCTGTAAATATATGAGCGTTAGATTGGTGGTTATGTGTGGGATTTTGTTCATTGTATTTATTGTGGGTATGTCTGTTCTTGATGCTAAGAGGAGCCATCCATATTGCTGCTTTTGAAAGTACTACACTAACAGCTTTAGAGAAGTTTAAGTTAGATGAGAAGTCTTTGCATGACTATACTAATGCTCAAGGAGAGCTTTCTTCTAATGTTTTCTATCGTTTGTTGAGTGAATATGTTGAGACAATGGATGCAAGGGATTGTCTTGTGTGTATGCAAATTCCTTTATCAGTAGAGGAAGGAGTTACGTAACACAGTCTTCCGCTAACCTACGGAATAAGCTGTAGTCTGCTACTAGCAAGATTCTATGATCAAGAGCATGTACAGTAGTTTTATTCTAATTAAGACTTGGTGTTTTTGTTTATTCCTATTATTATTAGGTATTTGAGTAGAGTAGCTAAGGATCATGACATAGTATTTATTAGAGGATTCTTTGAGCCTACACTAACATTTGGAACTGCTTACGTGCATAGAAATAATAACACATGCTTGCTTACACCTTTAGAGAAAAGCTTTATAGAGCATACTGATGAGAAAAGCTCTAAAGGAGAAGTTAGAAAAAGGCTTAGAGAAAACGACTTACAAGAATGATTATGCCTACACTGCAATTAAGACCCAAGGGAAATTAGCCTTAGATGCATGACATGTAGGTAAGTTTAGATATATAGGCCAGAATCACGTACTGACACTTTATTTGTGGGAATGAGTGAATGTAGGCTTGTGTTTTTGATTCAGAGTGTAGGAGGCTAGCCTGGCTTATAGTGGGTACCTTGTGGTACTTACACCTTGTGCCAGGTCCAGTTATCCCTTATTATTAGGTTAGAGATGTTCTAGCAGCTTAGGCTGATAGAGGTAGCTATAGCAGGGCAGCTTAGGGTGAACTAGGAGACATGCAAAGCTCCTACTATACCACATATATCACTTAGCACTATATCATAAGAAAACACAATACTCAGAGTTACTAAAAATAAAGGTACTTTATTTTAGTGGCAATATGCCAATAGTATCTCAGAGGATATAGGGCCAGATGTAGCAAGCAGTTTTGCCCATTCTGTGTCTATGAGAAAATGTGTTTGTACATATGGCCCATACTCCCTTAGGAGGTAAGAAATATGCACAAAATATACACACACAACCAAAATCATGTAAGTAAACAGTTAGAAAAGTAGTGCAAACACTGTAGAACATATAGGAATGCAATAGGGAAAATAGGCCTAGGGGGAACACAAACCATATACTCCAAAAGTGGAATGCGAACCACAAATGGATCCCAGGCCTAGTGTAGTGTGTAGAGGGTCGCTGGGAGTGTAAGAAAACACTAATGGTGTCCAAGATACCCCACACCAAGACCCTGAAAAGTAGGAGTAAAGTTACCCTACTACCCCAGAAAGACAGTAAAGTCGAGATAGGGGATTCTGCAAGGACAACAACTGACTGCAAAACACTGAAGACGGATTTCTGGACCTGAGGACCTGCAAAGGAAGGGGACCAAGTCCAAGAGCCATGCAAGTGTCCGGGGGTGGGGGCAGGAGCCCACTAAACCCCGGATGAAGGTGCAAAAGGGCTGCCTCTTGGTGGGAGAAGCTGAAGATTCCGCAACAATGGAAGGTGCCAGGAACTTCTCCTTTGGTCAGAAGATGTCCCACGTCGTGCTGGAGGATGCAGAGTTGTTTCCACACAGGAGGACCGCAAACAAGCTGTGCTAGCAGTAAGAGTCACAGTTGAGGATTTTGGGTGCTGCCAGGGCCCAGGAGGGACCAGGAGGTCACCCTTGGAGGAGGAGACAGAGGGGGTGCTTAGCAACACAGAGAGCCCATGCAGAAGCAGGCAGCACCCACAGAAGCACTTGAACAGACATTCAGAAGATCTGAGGATGATGGTCAACTCAGAACAGCAAAAGAGGGTCCCACGAAGTCGGAGTCCAACTCACTGAGTTGGGCAATGCAGGACGGAGTGCTGGGGACCTGGGCTAGGCTGTGCACGAAGGAAGTCTTGCAAAAGTGCACAGAAGCCCAAGCAGCTGCAGTTCATGCAGTATACAGGATTACTGTCTGGCGTGGGGAGGCAAGGACTTACCTCCACCAAATTTGGACAGAAGGGCCACTGTAATGTCGGGGACACTTGGATCCAGCTCCTGTGTTCCAGGGACCACGCTCGTCAAGGTGAGAGGGGATCCAGAGGACCAGTGATGTAGTGGTTTGGTGCCTGCGTTGGCAGGGGGAAGATTCTGTTGACCCACAGGAGATTTCTTCTTGGTTTCCAGTGCAGGGTGAAGGCAGACAGCCCTCATAGCATGTACGACCAGGAAACAGTTGTGAAAGCCAGCAGGATGAGGTTCTACAATGTTTCTGGTAGTCTTCTTGCTACTTTGTTGCAGTTTTGCAGGCATCCTGGAGCAGTCAGCGGTCGATCCTTGGCAGAAGTCGAAGAGGGATGTGCATAGGATCTCTGGTGAGCTCTTGCATTCGTTATCTGGTCAGATACCCACAGGAGAGACCCTAAATAGCTCAAAGAGGAGGATTGGCTACAGAGAAAGGTAAGCACCTATCAGTCTCTGATGTCACCTGCTGGCACTGGCCACTCAGAGGTGTCCATTTTGCCCTCACACCTCCGCATTCAAGATGGCAGAGGTCTGGGACACACTGGAGGATCTCTGGGCACCTCCCTTTGGGAGGTGCTGGTCAGGGGAGTGGTCACTCCCCTTTCCTTTGTCCAGTTTCGTGCCAGAGCAGGGCTGGGGGGATCCCTGAACCGGTGTAGACTGGCTTATGCAAGGAGGGCACCATCTGTGCCCTTCAAAGCATTTCCAGAGGCCAGGAGAGGCTACTCCTCTCAGGCCCTTCATACCTATTTCCAAAGGGAGAGGGTGTAACACCCTCTCTCAGAGGAAATCCTTTGTTCTGCCTTCCTGGGACTGGGCTGCCAGGCCCAAGGGGGGACAGAAACCTGTCTGAGGGTTGGCAGCAGCTGTAGCTGCAGAGAAAACCCTGGAAAGTTAGTTTGGCAGTGCCCGGGCTCTGTGCTGGAGACCCGGGGATGCATGGAATTGTCCCCCCAATACCAGAATGATACTGGGGTGACAACTCCATGATCCTAGACATGTTACATGGCTATGTTCGGAGTTACCATTGTGACGCTACATATAGCTATTGCCCACACACTAAGTAACTTTTCACTTAACCTTCACTAAGTGAGACATATAGGTGACTTATAAGTTACTTAAGTGCAGTGTAAAATCGCTGTGAAATAACGTGGACGTTATTTCACTCAGGCTGCAGTGGCAGTCCTGTGTAAGAATTGTCTGAGCTCCCTATGGGTGGCAAAAGAAATGCTGCAGCCCATAGAGATCTCCTGGAACCCCAATACCCTGGGTACCTAGGTACCATATACTAGGGAATTATAAGGGTGTTCCAGTGTGCCAATCAGAATAGGTAAAATTAGTCACTAGCCTGCAGTGACAATTTTAAAAGCAGAGAGAGCATAAACACTGAGGTTCTGGTTAGCAGAGCCTCAGTGATACAGTTAGGCACCACACAGGGAACACATACAGGGCATACTTTATGAGCACTGGGGTCCTGGCTAGCAGGATCCCAGTGACACAGTCAAAAACAAACATACATACAGTAAAAATGGGGCTAACATGCCAGGCAAGATGGTACTTTCCTACACAGAGTAAATGGGCTTTTATGTTGAATGGTCAGGACCTTGCGATTCCTGGTATCTATTAAATTTGTGGACTTAATGCTTATTACCGTCTTCCAAGAGGATGGTATGGGACATGTTATTTAGGGATAGTTTTCCCAAAGATTTATCAGATAGATGACTTAAAGAAGTTTCCAAAATTGACTGAATGACATCATAAGCGACTGAGGAGGGAATACTCTTCTGCAGTTGTGGAGATATATTTGGAGAGGTGATTCCTTCAAAGGGAGTCATCCTGAACTCGTTCAAGATACTGAAGTTGTCTACTATTGTGGATAACATGTTGACGAATTTTACATGGGCACTACTCTTGATAGATACTGAATTAGCTGCGGATAGAGCTATGACTCTTCAAAATCGTCTTGCTTTAGACATCCTTCTAGCAAAGGACGGCAGAGTCTGTAAAATTAATAACTCTAGGCATTGCTGCTCTTACATACCAGATAACAGTAAGGAGATAAGAGACTTACTCACTAACCTCACTAACTCAAGTAAGGATTTAAAGGAATTGAGGGAACCAGGTGTTTGGGAAAAGGTTGGAAAGAAATTTGCTTCAATGGGAAATTGGCTTAGTAACATTTGGAATGGAGTTTTATAAAAAATTATACAGACAATATTATTTGTGATTGTTTGTATATTAAGATTATGGGTTTGCGTGAATTGTGTCAAAAGAATAAATTGAAAAGGTCTAAAAATAATCTGAGGAGGGTAGAGCAAAACAGGGAAATTTATAGGGAAGATTTAAGGAAAAGGCAAAATGCTGAAGAGACAGAATTATGAAACTGTTAAAGGTAAAAGCAGTGTGATGACATATTTATTCATCAGAGGAGGGACTGATAATGCAGATATACTAATTAGAAATTAATGTTTAAGTAGTTTGAGCAATTAATGTAGAAAAATAATGTGCACATTTGAAATGTGCCCTCGGAGAGCTTTCACCAAGATTCACAAATGTATTAATAAAATGAATAACCTGTATGCAATATAGAAAAACGTATTGAATAATGTAGTAGTCTATCATATTGAGATATATAACATATGCTTTGTATTATATTGTAGAGATAACTTAGCCGAAGTTGTGGCGTAGTTTGCCAGGCCTTGTGCAGAAGTCGAATATTAACACACAATGTAGAAAAAGCTAATGTGCAGAAGTGACGGTGAACAGCTTATTGTTTAATGAAATCTGCTCAGCAAAAATCCTATGCATGAACCACGAACAGGAGATGACGGAATAAAAGTTATATCTACATTAGTGTAAAGCTTACTGGATGTACTTTCCCAGGACTTGAACAATGGAGACACTGACTGGAGAAGAAGATGCAACATTTTCGATATCTGACGAGCCGGATGATGAGGACATTGTAATGAAGAACCAGTCAGCTACATGGGAACTGTGTAATGTTAGACTTCATAGATTGGGAAAACAAGGACTATTGGATAATGTAAAATCATGAGATTAATTGACCAATTAGGGATTGGGAATAGTCTGGGCGACTTTGAAATAATGGGAGAGGGGAGAGTTCAGAGTTGCTAGATAGAGGCTAGGTGCAGATGTCCGGAGACTACGAAGCGAAGCAATTTAAGATTCTGTCATTGGGCTCAAGCTCTTGAGAGTCTGATGTGATGCTGATCGATTGATGACATGAAGACTAAGACTGACTTTGTTGCTGATCCATATCATGGCTAGATAGCTATGACAATGTGACTGAACTAATTTTTGTGCCTTTCCTTTCTAGGTACCAACTGCGCTGTCTAATAGTTTTTCTTTTAGATAGACATTTTTTTCATAATTCATGTTCTAAATTGTTTTTGCATGAAGTCCCACATGCAGATGCTAATCTGGGTTAGGTGAGGTTCCTACCTTATGACATTGACAAACACAGGGACAATTGATTGACAAACTGATTTTCTGAACTTTGCTATTCATGTAGACTTATTCATTCCTTATTCAATTATTGACTTATGCTACTGCTTTAGAATGTACTCTGATGCAAGTTTTGATTAGATTATGTCTTTGGCGCCTTCTAATGAATTCCATGGATTTTCTTTAAATAAAGTTTGAATTAACCCCATGACTTAGTATTGTAAGTAATGGGAAAATGAAATTGATAAAACGTATATTGAGTTGTGGTTATTCATGACTGAACGTCATGGTGTGATGTTATTAAATGCTGGTTAGGGTTTTGCAAAAGGTTATTGATTTGTGTATTGATTATTGATAGCATTGGTTATACCGTAATTAGGATACTCCATGCGAATCAAAAGATTCATCGACCTATATGCATCCCTTTGTAGGTTTACTTATTAAAGACCGGGTGCGCTAGCAACAGTGATGGCCGCCTAGCTGGAGACTGTAGTCTCCAGCCGGGCGGCTGTTACCGCCCTGGTGGATGGAGTAGTACATTGGCTGTTTGGCTTGAGCCAAACCTTCAATGTCATATTTTGGGGAAACGTACCGCCAGCCTCTTGGCAGTACATTTCTCTAAAATACCACCGTCCGCCAGGGTAATGAGGGCCCAAGTGACTTCTCACCGTTGTCACACTGGCTCCTGTGTCTCTCAGAGCTTCTACCCTCTGTCCATTGATGGCCATCCACTGCCTGTATTTCTTAGTGTTCACAGGCATGGGGGTCCTCTGGACCATCCTCACTGTCCCCTAGTGAGACAATTTTCACTTCAGCTCGCTCCCACCCACCTGGAACCAATTCCTCCACAAGAGCTACACTGGCCTAACCCTGTAACTAAGCACCAGTGTGTTCCGGTGTCCCTTGGGACATTTGGGATCCCCCATATTGAGACCCACCTCATCACATCCAAAGCACTTGCTGGGATCCTTCTCTGCAGGTTTCCCTGTAGAGACCCATAGTTTCTTTTCTGCTGTTGTCTAACCATTTTAGCTATAGTTTTATACACATTATTTTAGCAACCTAGGCCTGCCGCTGTGCACTTTAACCTAGATATATTTTATTTAGTGTTGGTATATTATTGTAACATTAGCCACATTTGCAGTCTTGTTTTATTTTCTCTCTCTAGCTGTTCTTCGCCTAGGTCAGCACTGCATTCTTAAACAAGAGATTTCTTTCACTCTGTGCTTTTCTCAAGGCTTCATTAAGATAGGTTGCCGGCAAAAGTGGTGCGCTTTGTCTCCAATGTTCACAGAAACATATATGCTCTTACGTGGGGATCCTTTCCTGGAACATCAGTTGTTTTGTTATAAAAACACTACTTTGACCTATGTACGTTAGAGGGAGATTCCAGCCAGATAACCACGACTGTATGCTGATTGCTGATTGCTTCGCTACAGATGCTTATGTAGACTACAGGCCTCTTGCTCAGGTGTGATGGATAATGTCTTCCCAGGGCGAACCTGAAAGGCAGAATTAGAGCTTAACATGCTGTGCTCTAACATAGCTCAGGTAGGAACTATCCTTACAAACCTTAGTGACAGTATGGTAGCGTTATTTTGGGGTTTTACTCTCCTTGTCACAATTTTAATCCTTTTGTGCTTTATCGTCCTGGTTATTACAATACATGCTTTATTATCTAAGATGCAGTTACTTCAATAAAACCTTATTGAACTTTACTCTGCCTCTGATTGTCTTTGCATATGTAATACTAATGTAACTGAGAGAAACGGATGAGATCTGAGTGACCACCATTCCCCATGGAGTAATGTGAGGAGTCATGTCTGTCATGCATCCGGTTGCCCCAATCATTCCTGCTCTTGGGCAGAGATGAGGCACTACTAGTTAGCTGGAACAAACCCAAATTTGGGCCGACAGGTGTCACATGGTGCGGGATCAGACTCAGTCCCCGCAGTACCGGTGATTCTGCCGCCCAAGTCCAGTAGTCTCATTAGTATAATGAGAACCTACACGACACTGCTAAGGGCTGGGAATCATTACCCTGAGAATTAGGTTGGGGCCCTGTAGATAACTCACCTGTTTACCCCTACCCCCCACTTCTTCTGATAGGATCCCTGCCCACACTTGGCATGGTCTCTCGAATACCTCTTCGGGAACCTGGTGCTCTACTACTGGTCTGCTTCCTGTGCAAGATTTCTGGGGTCAGTTAGTTTGCTGTCAATTAGGTGCTGGCACAGCTCTGGAAAGCAAAGATTGGAAAAATTTGGGATTTCTTTTTTTTTTTTGAAGGACCTAAGCTTATCCCTGTACTGCTCAGTGGTGAGACCATATCCTGTGAGTAGGGCATCCTTCATGATAGAGTAGCTGCGCCGCTAAGGATCCCCTAAGGATATCCGAGTGTCCCTCCCTTCTACCTCAAAGTGCTTCCACACACCCACCCTCCAATGTGCTTCATGGACCATGTTCATGTGATGAGCTGACTCATTCCCCTTAACTTAAACCACAGACAGATGTCTTCCTCCCTCTTATAATCCTTTACCAAGTCCTTTGGAATGTGTATCCTCCTTTCAGGCTGCACTAAGGTACTGCTGCCTCCATCTCTGTTAGACGGTCTACTCTTATCCAGCTCCCTTAAACTGAGCACATGAGTCAATAGCATCTTTTTCTTCTCTATGACCAACATTCTTTCTTCCATCTCCTTTTAAGCTTCTGTAACTGCAACTGGTGTTACCTCTCTGCTTGTCTGTCCTGCAACTCCACAGGAGTCAGACCATTGGATGACACACTGCTACCTGCCCTGGAGATCCTCCACCCAAGCAGAAGAGGTACATCCACTACCACATATGTAATACTCTGCAGCTCTTCACCCTCATCCTCCTTCTCTTTGTGCCTCCCAGCCTTCTTGGCTGCCACCCAGGCCCTCAATGCCTTTTGCAGCTCCTCCTTCCTATGAAAGCTCTTGATTGGGCAGAAAGGATCCTTACAAAATTGCTTAAGTTGAGTCACTGTGCACTCAAAAACAGTTTTGTAGACACAGCTGGTGCATCCACAGATTAAGACATGTTGGTAAAGATCACTCAAAGATGCAAAGCGCCAAAAAGAACACAGAGTTCCCAAGAGAAGTTAAAAAAAAATCAGAAATCACCAAACATGTGGAAGCAGAAGAAAGTCCAAAAAGAGAAAAAGCAAAAAAATAAAATAAAACACTAATGCAAGTAGTATGTGGTCACATAATGGTCTGCACTGAAAACAGTAGTGTACACTTAATCACTGTCTGTCAAGTACAAATACAAGTTCAGTTCTCACCGCTGATCACCACTGTTAAAAATAGGGTCTTTGGTTGGTAGTCAGGTTATTCCATGTCCAAGCAAGGACCCTCACTCCAGTCAGGGCAAAGGAGAATCACACCTGGTTAACCCCCATTCATCCCATTGGTAGCTTGGCACAAACAGGCAGGTTTAACTTAGAAGCAATGTGTAAGGTATTTGTACAAACACACACAGTAGGACAGTGACTACAAAATGGACACCAGACCAGTTTGGAAAGATGGGCAATATTTATCTAAATCAAACAAGACCAAAATGACAAAAATCCAACATACACTAGTTAAACTATGAATTTCCAAAATAATAGGGGTCTTACACCATAGAAAACAATGGAAATGATTTTGCACAAAGTACCTGGTTAGCATAAAACAATAAAGCTGCATGGGCAGGCATGCATCGGAAAAGTCAGCGAGTGAAGCCGTGCATCGTTTCCTTCTCTGGTTGGGTCAGCGTTGCCTAATTTTTCTCCCTGGCAAGAGAGCTATGTGTCTGTTTTATGGATGGGGCTCCTCAGATCCGTGCAGAGTCGGGATGACTTTGATGCCCAGGGACGATGCATGGAAAATCCGGTTGCACGGTGTTAGAAAAACGCGCTGTGTGGGGTTTGGATCATTATCAGCAGCCACAAGCGTCTGTTGCACATTGTTTCTCCTTCTGTGATGCGGTGATCTTCCAGCCAAGATGCTGGTGGAGTGTCGATTTCAGCCTTGAAGCCGGCGGCACATCGTTTATCATCCATGTTGCATTGAAAATTTCCCTGCAAGGCGTTCTGTGTGTGGATTTCTGTCCTTTTCTCTCAGCTTCACCTTTCAAGGGCCCAGGGACTGGATGGGGCATCACCTGGCAGGGTAGGAGTCTCAGCAAAGAGTCCAGGTGCTGGCAGAGGAAGTCTTTGATGGCCTGAGACTTCAAAACAGGAGGCAATCTCAGTTCAAGCCCTTAGAGATTCTTCACAAGCAGGAATGCACAACAAAGTCCAGTCTTTGTCCTCTTTCAGGTAGAAGCAGCAACTGCATGCCAACTCATCACAGCACATTCACAGGCAAATGGACTCCTTTTCCAGCTCTTCAGCTCTTCTCCTTGACAGAGGTTCCTCTTGATTCCAGAAGTAATCTAAAAGTCTGGGGTTTTGGGTCCACTACTTATACCCCTTTCTGACTTTGAAGTAGGCAAACTTCAAAGGAAAGTCTCTGTTCTTTACAAAATACTGCCTTGCACAGGCCAGGCCCCAGACACACACTAGGGGGTTGGAGACTGCATTGTGTGAGGGCAGGCACAGCCCATTCAGGTGTAAGTCACCACTCCTCCCTCCACTCTAGCTCAGATGGCCCATCAGGATATGCAGGCTACTCCCCAACTCCCTTTGTCTCACTGTCTAGAGGGGATTCACAAACAGCCCAACTGTCAGTCTGACCCAGACAGTAAATTCTGAAATAGGCAGAGTCACAGAATGGTTTAAGCAGGAAAATGCCCACTTTCTAAAAGTGGCATTTTTCAAAATGACAGTTGAAAAACCAATTTTACCAAAAGATGTACATTTAAATTGTGAGCTCAGATACACCAAACTCCACATTTCTATCTGCTCCCCAAGGGAATCTACACTTAAAAGTTATTTAAAGGCAGCCCCCATGTTGACCTATGAAAGAGATAGGCCTTGCAACAGTGAACAACTAATTTGGCAGTATTTCACTGTTAGGGCATGTAAAACACACCAGTACTTGTCCCACCTTTAACATACACTGCACCCTGCCATAGGGCTACCTAGGGCCTACCCTATGGGTGCCTTACATGTAGAAAAAGGGAATTTTGGTGCCTGGCAAGTGGATACACTTGCCAGGTTGAATTGGCAGCTTTAAACGGCACACACACTCTGCAGTGGCAGTTCTCAGCCATGTTTACAGTGCTACTCAGGTAGGTGGCACTATCAGTGCTGCAGGCCCACTAGTAGCATTTGGTTTACAAGCCCTGGGTACCTCTAGTACTTTTTTACTAAGGACTTACTAGTAAGTCAAATATGCCAATCATGGATAAACCAATCACATGTGCATTTTACACAGGGAGTACTTTTGTACTGGTCAGCAGTGGTAAAGTGTCCAGAGTGCCATAAGCAGCAAAAACAAAGTCCAGCGCACAGTCAAAACAATGGAAGCAGAGGCAAAAAAAGACAGTGGAGACGATGTCAAGGATGCCAGATCTAACACTGAATATATGCTTTCTGGTGATCAAATTGTGTAGACTCTCATGGGTGTTTGCCTTACTATCCTTCACCCAGCCATCCAGTGCCCTACAAAGGTAGCCAAAAAATCCCCTCAGAACTGGTGAGACAGTTTCTGGCTACCCCTGAACCTCAACCTGTACTTTTCAGGTGTAAATCCATATCTACTGACAGGGGTCTCCTTAAGGATGGATACCTCACCCTGTCCCCCTTTGCTAGTGCAAGTAGGGGATCTCTCTCATCACTAGGTAAATAACGCCAGAGGCCAGCTCCCCAATCCTCCTTAGGCATCCTGTGCATCTCTAGAGGTACTTTGTATGTCTCAAATAACCTGTTGAGGTTATCCCCTACCTCAAAGTCAAGTACCAAGTACTTGAGTATGTGTACCCTTCCTCCAAGCATTTTACCCTTGCTTTCCACATTTTTCTGAATTTATTTTTGTTGGCCTAAGAACTATTTGCACTTTACAACTGCTAACATGTACTAAAGTGTTTGTACTCTCTCCTCTGCACATGACAACATTAGCTTATATGCAACTAGCATATTGTAATTACGTATAAGGCCCTAGTAAAGAAGCACTACATATACCCAGGGCCTTTCAATTAAATGCTACGGGTGACCCTGCAGCACTAATTGTACCACTCACAGAAGTAGCCCCTTAAGCATGTCTCAGGCCTGCCATTGCAGAACCTGTGTGTGCAGTTCAAAACAGCTATTTCTACCTGGCAAAATACCCCTTTTGCCAGCCCCAAACCCTCCTTTTCAATACATAAAACTCACTCCTAGCTTGAGCCCTGGAAAGCCCAGAGGGCAGGGTACAATATATTTAAAACGTTGGCTATGTACATTTAAGTGTTACATATTTTGGTAGAAAAAAAATCGAAAATATGTTTTTCACTACTGCAAAGCCTATCTCTTCCATAGGATAACATTGTAGTTACTTATTAAATGCTGTAAGTGTAATTTTCATTTGGGAAGAGATAATTAGTCATTGTTTTGTGTCTCTGGAATTGGATCTAAAATACTAACTCAAGGTGAGGTGGGATTTTAACTTACAATTTTGAAAATACCACTTTTAGAATCTTGTAATTTTTTTCCTTAGCCATTTCATGCCTATAGCCTTTCTCTAGTCACAAGTCTGTGTGTAGCTGAGAGCTGGGCTTTGTGTATACCTCCTAGAGAGCCACACACAATAGAGAGCTCAAGTGTACCTGGATGAACCATCACTGGCAGTATGGAAGGGAAGAGCTGGGCACAACTCCGCTTGACCTGAATAGGATGTGCCCTGCATTCACACAGAGGGCTGCATACCTTCTGTAGTCAGTCTAGAGCCAGTGCAGGGAGTCAGGATACTAGGGGATTTCAAAGTTACACTTCTAGAAGCTTCTCCCCCACTGCAATGGCACAACTGGGTATACATAATGGACCTCAGGCACCAACTTTTCCATACACTTCTGGACCTGTGGATACTCTGCCAGGAAGAAGGACTGCTAAGCTGCTGCAAGGACTGCCACTCCGTTGGACTGCTGCCCTAAAGCAACTGCTGCCCTACTGTGCTGACCTACTGCATGCTGCTCTCTTGCCTACGGAAGAACTGAACGTGTAATTTCATCTTGAACCCAGGACCTGAGAATGACTCCAACGTCTATTCTGGCGGCCTACTGATCTGAGCCTAAGGGGCATAAAAGGCTCCCCAAACACTACCTGGACCCAGCTGCAGTGAGTTCCTGACCCCCAAATTATGCCCCGCAGGTCCTGGGTCCATGGTGTGGATCAGCTAGTTTAAATCAAGGTTTTGGCCTATTCGCAACAACAAATGTGGTCCGTTCACACCTGACTATGATGCTAGCACCAAAAACCAGTGCGAGCCACCTGACGCCTATCTCTTTGCACATCAGCATCGACCTCCTGCTGGGACTTTCAACTCAAAGCTCCAAATTGCCTGTCAAGGATGACTGGCCTGCTCTTCATTCCATGCCAACAGCCTCCTGCAAAGCTCTCCCAGCCCTCTCCAACAAAAACGGGACTCTTGGCCCAACAGGTGTCAAGTTAAACCTTCAGCAAGACTCACCTGGAACTGTATCTAACCTGTGCTCCATCACGGTTGGCCTGAACTTTTGAATTTGAACTGATCTAGCCGTGGTTAGTGATTTCTGCTTTTAGGAGCTGTTTCGCACTTTAATCTTTAAGAATTCATAGCTCTGGTCTTCCTGATTGGATTTTTCTCATTTGTATCTCGTTTAATTTCTGAAATGTTGCCTTATTTGTCTAACCTAGTGTAGGGGCCTTTTTGTCAGGCATTTTCGAGGAGCCAGGTCTTGAAGTCCTTCCTTAACAGCTTCAGTGATGCAGTCTGCCGGCGCTTGAGTGGAAGTGTGTTGGGGTGCTGTGTAGGATCCCTTATGGAGGCAACCTGGATTTTCATCTCTTGCATGGTAGTGGCCTCTTGTGTCACATTATTAAGTACGGGTTAAGAAGCAATTAAAAACCCCTCTGCACATAAACCATAGAAAGAAGCGGTGCCATATGCCACATGGGAAATGTAGTGCGCAGAGGGGGGGTGTATAAATGGAACAGTCACTTGGCTGTGTGTTGTATTCACACCGCCTTAGGCATAGAACACCTTATCTAAGCTGAGCTACACATTTAACAATAACCAATTAATCAATCAATCACGGATTTGTAGAGCTCGGCTAATCACCCATAGGGTCTCAAGGCACTGAATGCAAACGTGTTGGTCAGTGAAAGAGCCAGGTTTTGAGGTCCTCCCTGAATTGCTTTAGGGATGCGGTCTGCCTGAGCTTGAGGGGCAGTGTGTTCCATGTCTACGCTGCTAAGTAGGAGAATGACCTTCCTCCTGCTGGACATTTCCAGATCTTGGGGGCTAGGAGGAACGCAGACATCTCTTCGGTACGTAGAAGGTGAGGCAGTGGTTGAGGTATGCTGGTCCTATGTTGTGCAGTGACTTGAAGGTGTGGATCAGAACTTTGTATGTGATGCGCTTGTTGACTGGGTGCCAGTGTAGGTCTCTGAGGTGGGAGGAGATTTGCCTGCATTGGGGGATGTCAAATGTATCAGTCTGTCCCTCAAATTTGCACACCATTTGAAAGAGAACAACGGGGGGGACAGTAATTGCCTGTTCTTTTCAGAATATCCCAGTATCTAGAAATTATCTTTTTGACCTGTGAGTACAGGGGCCCACTTCTTGGCTTGTGAAATCACTCTAGAAGGTTAGCTTTGTGCCTTCAAATTCTCTGCCACTCTGTCGGCCTGTTTATAGTATGTGGTTATATCAGAAGAATTCTGTCTAATACGTAAAAACTGGCCAAATGGTAAAGTTTTCCTCAAGGGTTTAGGGTGGTGGATGTCAAACCATACCAACCCATATGTGGTTATCATGCACTCTTGTGGCTATCACATCATCCACAATCTTAATATTAAGTTCTAAAAAAGGCATTGGTCCATGTGGGAAATTTTAGGGCCAGTGTCATATCTCCTCTCCATATGTGGACATTGTCGATGTGCCGATGCCATAGTTTAACATTTGCTACATATGGGTTGGTATTGCTATATATATAGTCACACTCAAATTGATGGGCATACAGACAGGCCAGGCTAGGGTTGAATGTGCTTCCCATTGAAGTGTCCTTAATTTGATGGTGTATCATGTTCTTATACTCAAAACCTTCCTAGTGAGGGCTAGCCTTGCAAAACACAATATCGATTCAGTTGGTGTAATGGTGTGTATGTCTGATTTCCTGAGGAGGTCCTCAATAACCCAAAGGATTTGCTACTGTGGTCTGGGGGTGTATAAGGCCTCTATGTCCCTTGTCATGAGTTGGTCGTCATTAGAATCAAAACTCAAGATGTTGAGGAGAAAGAGTGCATTCTTTTTGTCTTTTAAGTAACAGGACATCTTTTTTTACCAATGGTCTTAAGAACTGTCGCGTGGGCTCTCATTATCCTAAATGAGACTACTGGATTTCTGGGCAGCAGGATCGATAACGGTGTGGGGGACTGAGTCTGACCCACTTGTAAAGAACTCTGTTACCCTAAATCCGGTTTTTGCTCCGGCTAACTAGCAGTGCCTCATTTCTCCCAGGGGGAAGAAATGATTAGGCAGCCGAGCGCATGACATCTTTGGAACTTCTCAGGGAAGTCGTGGTCACTCAGATCCAATCCAACTCTCTCATTTACAATATGGTCTCATATACAAATGACAAAGACAGTATAAGTTTTATATAATGTTTTAATAAAACGACTGTATTTTAGATAATAAGGCGTGAGCCGCAATAACCAGAACAATACAACATAGTAGGATTGAAATAGTCACCAGTAGAGTAAAACATAAGAACAAAGCTATCATATTGCCTAACAGTTTCTACTCTCCCTCTGCTTGTTCTATTTAGAGCACAGCATGTTAAGCTTCTTGCTTGCCTTTCTGAATCACTGGAGAGACATAAGCCCTCATACCTGAGCAAAGGCCTGTGATCTGGTTCAGCATCTGCAACGAGGCAGTCAGCGTCTAGTTGTGGGTCTCTGGTCGGAATCTCCCTCTTCCATGTATTGGGACAAGGAAGTGATTTTATAACTAACATGTCATCGTGATCACAAAATGTCCCTACACAGGAATGCCAAGTCTAAACTCCTACCACGTCTATCGGCAATGTACCAGACTGTATCCTTGACTGAAGCACAGAGTGAATATGTTATGAAGAACTCCAGTGCTGAAGTAGGCAAAACAGTGTGATATGAATAAAAAAACAACACCGTAGAACTGGCTATTTGAAAAATAACAGTACGAAGCCTAATAAAAAGCATTTAGAGCAAAGTGCCCAGAGGCTCTAAGCTGTCAGCAAATGAATAAAATACATTCAGGGCAAAGTGCACAAAGGCCTAAAGCCTGAAGCTGATGCGCAAAGTATACGTAAAACTAACCACACTACAGAACCAAGTACAAAACCGTAATAATGGTTTCAAGTTGGAATTGATTCCAGACACAATAGTGTGCCCCTGTGGGGAAACTTGTTTTTATTAAGTTTAAGCAAAATATAAAATAATTCCATTCTTGGTTCTTAATGTATCAAATAGCTTGCCTCTTGGGCAGTAATCCATCCCAAACAGAGGGTCTCCTTCACTGTAATCTTTGTGGTACTGGGGAGGTGAGGGGTAGAGTCATCTTCCAAGAACTCATAGATACTTTCATCAGCCAACAAGAGTCTGCATTCCTGGTCATACATTTCAACTGGGAGGATAACTGTGGCCCCTCCTATGTCTGCTGGTTTTCTCAATATGTCCTTTCTTACCTCAAGTTTCTTAAGATATTTCCTATCTTTCTTAGATAGATTGTCAGAACAGTTGCCAATTGATGTGGCTTCCACCTCATGAGTAACTGCCTGCTCAATAGCTAGATCTGCCTCGAGGTTGGTCTGGGTGGGAAGTAAAAATTTCGATTTAACCCTCAAGATAGTGTTTTTGTTTTCACTGTTGTTCCTTGTAGAGTTGGTAAAGATAGACTGTAGGCTTATTTTTCTAAAGAACTCTGCTAGTTCACATCTGAGTTTACATTTGTTCACCTTGGTTGTGGGAACAAAGCCTAAACCTTTTTCTAAGACTTCCAATTGAGCCTCTGTGAAAGTAACCACACTTAAATTGATCACTAGAGAGTTGTCTACTGTATGCTGACCCTTTGGTGGTTCAGAACCCATTACTGATGTGTTTTCCGACTCGGGCCGGCCTGATTGCTGTCCTTGGACATGCTCCCCATGACTATCTGGTTGTGTTCTGCTGACTGTACTGTTAGGCCTCCTTTTGGTTTTTGTCTTACTCTGCTGCATGGTCGGCCTCTCCATAAAAGAGGGTCCCTTGAGCATCAGGCAGAGGAATATACTCTGGTGATTAGGCCTCAACATTTACCCCTCAATCATTAATTAACCACATCATCGTGACCCTTGGCACACTGTGATCACAGAATTGATTCCCCTGGGGCTATAACAGATATAGCTCCTCCAGACCAACTGGTGATGCTATGAGAAGGGTACATGTAGCATACACTTATAGGTTGTGTATATTTATACCCACAGTGTACTACTGTTGCAGGGTCATCCCTAAACTTTTTCCCTCTTTCTTCCTCTTTTTTCTGACCAGTTTTAATTGGGTTTAGGACTTTCAGCACTTTTCCACTGCTAACCAGTGCTAAAGTGCATGTGCTCTCTGTGTAAATTGTATGTGTAATTGGATTATTCCTGATTGGCATATTTGATTTACTAGTAAGTCCCTAGTAAAGTGCACTAGAAGGAACCTAGGGCCTATAACTCAAATGCTACTAGTGGGCCTGCAGCACTGGTTGGGCCACCCATCTGAGTTGCCCTGTAAACATGGCTCAGACCTGCCACTGCAGTGTCTGCATCTCCATATTTAAACTTTCAATTCAGCCTGGCAAGTGTACCCACTTGCCAGACCTAAACATTCCCTTTTTCTACAAGAAAGGCACCCCTAAGGTACTCTGTAGGTAGCCCCATGGGCAGGGTACAGTGTATGTTAAGGGTGGGACATGTGCTGATTTGTTTTACATGTCCTAACAGTGAAATACTGCTAAACTCAGCTTTCACTGTTGCAAGGCTTATCTCTCTCATAGGCTAACATGGGGGCTGCCTTTAAATAACTTTTAACTGTAGATTCCCTTTGGGTGCAAATAGAACTGTGGAGTTTGGTGTCTCTGAACTCACAATTTAAAAATACATCTTTTGATAAAGTTGTTTTTAAAATTTTCAGTTTGAAAATGCCACTTTTAGAAAGTCTGCATATTTTTTTGCTTTAACCATTCTGTGATTCTGCCTGTTGTGGATTCCCGGTCTGGGTCAGACTGACAGTTGGGCTGTTTGTGAATCCCCTCTAGACAGTGAGACAAAAGGAGCTGGTGTGTAGCCTGCATATCCGGATGAGTCATCTGGGCTGAAGGGGAAGGGAGGAGTGGTCACTTTCACCTGAATGGGCTGTGCCTGCCCTCACACAATGCAGTCACCAAGCCCCTGGTGTGTGTCTGGAGTCTCCCCTTGGCAAGGCAGGATTTTGCAAACAATAGAGACTTCCCTTTAAAGTTTGCCAACTCCAAAGGCAGAAAGGGGAATAAGTATTGGACCCAAAACCCCTGAACATCAGATTACTTCTGGAACCAATAGAAACCGCTGCCAGCCTGCCATGGCTGGAAGATCGACACATTGCGGCTGGAGAAGCGATGCGCAACACCCCCTTGCGGCTGCTGAAAAAAACCACGCAGCGTGGTTTCCTGACACTGTGCAACTGGATTTCGAATGCAACATCGCTGAGCATGAAAAATGTACGCAAATCCTGCCCGGATCCGAGGTGCCCATCGAGAAATCAACGCATCCCTCTCTTGCGAGGTAGACAAACAACACATCGCCAAACCGACTGGAGAAAAAATGACACAAGACCTCACTTGTGAATAAGGAATCAACACATTGCTGACTTTTCAAATGCATGCTCACCCTTAAGGCTTTATTTTGGGCGTAAACCAGGTACTTTTGTGTAACAACAGCATTTGCACTGTTTTCTTTGGATTAAGACTCTTATTCTTTTATAAATTCCTATCTTGACTTCTGTATGTTTTTGATTTTTGTCATTTTGATCTTGTTTGATTTAGATAAATATTCCCTATTTTCCTAAACTGGTGTGGTGTCCATTTTGTAGTGTTTTCACTGTATTACTGTGTGGTGGTACAAATATTTACACATTGCTTCTGGGGTTAAGCCTTTCTGCTCGTGCCAAGCTACCAAGCTACCAAGCTGCCAAGGGGGTGAGCGGGGGTTAACCAGGTGTGTTTCTCCTTTACAGCGCAAACTGACTGCCAACCAGAGACCCCATTTCTAACAACTACCAATCTGCATTTTTCACCTAGACCTAGGCTGGTGGCAGAGCTTTGGGAATGTGACTTACAACCAGAAGGGGGCTCTTATCAGTAAAAAAAATATAAGTCCTAATGTTTTAGTGTGCTGGTTTATCGTTAAATATGTAGATCAGTTTAGATTAGGTATTTTGTTCCCAGGCGGTGTGAATACAGCACACAGCCAGTGACTATTTTTTTTATACACCATCAACCTGTAGCTATCTTAGATGAACTCAAGTGGGAAATAATGATGGCATTGGTGCACTGATTTTATTAGACGTATTAATAGTCTTTGGGATTAGGCTGGATTCATAAAAGTAACTCACACTTTTGAGTAAGTTTACACTTTTGATTATTTACTACTGTTCAGTATTCACAAACTGCATGTTTACACTTATGTGGTAAAATACATTTTTGTAGTAAATCCAGCGCTACACATGGCCAACTACTGGTACTGCAAAACCCTCCCACAGAAAATAAGGTAAGGGCTTAAAATGAAACTTCATATAAAATATTGCTAAATTAAATTGAATTATATTAAATATTTGTATATATTTAAAAATATAAATAAATATAGATTGATGTTAAAAAATATAGAAAAAGGTTTTTATTAGTGATGAAACTTGCGCCAGTCTTCGAATTTCCAGTTGTAAGACCTGCTTAATCACAGATTGCGTCAATACGCATGCCTTACACCCCTGTCCCTCCCCCAATGCAGGAGTTAAATCACAACTACACTTAGATTTGACTTTGTAAATTGTGCCAATTTTCTGACTGCACTTTCAAGAAACCTAAATTATTGGTTCTCAAATGTGTTTCTTAAATTTAACAGTCCTTCCTATCTTTCTGGTTTCTTGTTCATTTGTAGACCATGATGTTATACGTTTTGTAGTCTACCTGCAGTATCACAAAATACATTAATTGCATGACAGCACATATTTTCCTCGGTCATATTAATTCTAATGCAGCGTGGGCGGCAGTTTTTCAATTGGTGATAACTTTACTCACAAGTTGCTTCAATACAAACACTTTACTACCTTTATTCGAGTGATTATCTTGTTCTTTAGCGCAACCTTAAATAGGTATATTGGTCTATTTGGAGAAGTGGTGCAGTGCAATTTTAAATATAGTTAAATTGTCACAGCATAATGCCACAGTACTGGTTCAGTAACAGCGCTTTACTCAAGGAAATGTTTCTGTCAGTGTGAAACAATTAGCATTGTTGTTCCATCTACTCTAGTAGTCATTAACATATCCATGTATCTAAGCAAATGGCTAGAGCTCATTAGGTTTCACATACAAGCTAACTGAATATAATAGCCTCAGGGTTGTATATTCCAGTAGTAATTCTTGCCACAAACTGAAATGTGTGGAACGCTTAGCAGCAGCACATGCAATCTGTTGAACATACACACTAATTAGTTTATATGAGTGTGGCCTGCAGTCCTCCGTTCTATGAGAACCCATTTTACAATAACAACACTTTGTTCGGCAATAAATATACATATTTAATGGATATGCACAAGCCTCAATTACAAAGTTAATTTTGCATTTATCTGTATAGAATTGATTTTTATACTGAGGGGAATATCCTAAGTGCAATTAAATGAGCACCCGAATGCTCCACTAACCAGCAAGAGGAAAATCAACCAAGTTATTCACTGACACCAAGTTGAAAATTGGAATGGCATGTCACCTTTCTGCAGCACTATAGAAGTTGAGTGAACATTTTATGAGTAGAGCGTGAACGGCTTGGTTTGACTGAAGCATTGCATTCCATTTTGTTCAGAGGGAAAAGCCACGGGATGACATTACAGAATCCTGTGGTGATTGCTGTGTCATTTATAGGTCATTCATCAATGAAGGCATGTTTTGTGAATGTCAAACGCTGCTAGGGCAGCACACTGTGAATAATTAAACTTTAATTTACCGCAAGATTGGTATGACCTGAATTTTTGACTGAAGAAGTATGTGCATTTAAAATACCATCTGATATGAGTTAGCCAAGAGACCCCCGCTTTCCTCAGCAAGTACTGACTGATTCTTCTAAGACTGATGACACACACCGTAGAAAATAAAAGTGTGCATTAGTCATTGATTGATGCGTGTAGGGGCTTACTGAAACCCGTTGAACTGATTTCCATCTTCTTTTGCTGCAACTAGCAGGCAATTGTTTTCAGAGCTAGGTTCTAAAGTAATATTAAAAATACTCCACATTAACGGTCACAAGAGCCTGTGCAAAAATGTATTCTGTTATGGCTGTATTACAATAGAGTTAAGAAAATAATAGAGCTAGAAAATGTAGCATTAACTAGCTTTTGACCGCCGGTGACATTATAGGGTTGGCCCATATTCCTATCCTTACTCACTTAAGCTTTGTACCTGCAGAAGAACTAGAAAAATGGAAATCTGGAAACTACAAAAAGTAAGTCCAGTCTACTTTCTGTTCTTGTCACGGCATTCTTGATCCCTAAAAGTATGTCTAACAAAGCAGTTCCACAGATGCCAAGGAGAAAGTTAAGGGTGGAAGCTGCTATCCGATATACTCTTAACTGATGTTCATTTGAGAATTAGTACGAAAAATATGTTGACCAACTTGCCCTCACACCCCTAAACCCCAATGCGGACGTGGATTTCAAGCCAACAGCAGGATCATATGGAACCAAACATAGGCCAGGCACCCAAAAATAGAGCCACGCTCAGGGTGTCAGGGATCGAACCTTTGGCAAAGCATTGCTTGGTTAGTAGCAGGAGGCTAATGCTGGGATAAATTTGAAGTAGAGGATTCTTAACTTGTTCAAATAGTTATTTCTACCATAAAATAATTACATAACTCATCTAATGTATAGGGATATATATCCGTTAGGTTTTTTTTCTATCAGAATATGCTAATTATGAAAATTTCGAAAATAACAACTGTCTCCAATATTGATAAATTCTAAAATCTCATGGTTTGACTGAGTTTGTCAGACGCTTTCTCTGTCATAAACGTGACAGGTGACCAGTCCGCCAAACCTCGTTTTATTAATAAAGCAGTTAATATCTAATTTCGAAAATAAGAGTTTAAATAATCATTATTTAAATGTTACAGAGTTAATTGAACTTAACTAATCTGCAATTTAATTGCCATCTAAAAGGGGATTACATTCACCATACTCATGCTCCTTCTTTTTTTATTGGGTAAGCTAATAAATACCCATGCTTTTAGCTGCTATCCAAGTATTTTTCCTTGCTTAAAACAAAGCTGCTTCTGCCTGTGCATGTAGTGTGAGAGGACGGTTCTGACCATCTGTCCCGCCCTAATTTTTTGCTTTTTGACCACCTGGTTTTTGACCTTTTACTGTGAGGAAGCCTCCTAGTTGGGGACTCACCGAGAGTAAACTCATGGTAAAATGGACTGCACATGTTTACCGCTGGTGCCGCCTTGCTAAGGAAAGGCTGTTGTGGCTCAGAAAGAGTAGGGGGCCCGGGCTGGTTACACTTGATCATGTGTGCACACGCGTATGCACCCATGTGGGTGCTGCACGGGGAGGATTCCTGGCGTGCACAGCCCAAGAACTGCCCTCAGGTAGCCTGGCATAGAAGGAACTATGCAGAGTGGGTGGTGACCTGGAGTAGACCTCATAAGATGGGTGTACACATGTGAGAGATATGAAAAGATTTGGCTGGCATAGGAGAGTGAACCACCCAGAAGAAAAGGAAGGCAACCACAGAAAAGACTGGCACAGGGATTCAGTTGGACTGGCTCCCTACCATCTGGGAACCTTCTCAGCCAGGAGGCCTAACAAAAGTGCTCCTGGTGGCAAGGACACCAAGATCGTTCAAAAGGGCCCACAGGGGCCCAAGATATCCAATGGAGAAGGTTTGCAACATTTGTCCTGAAACGAAGCTGGGGGACGCTGTCTTGTCCCCGCGAAGATGGCCGCTAGCTAAAGAAGGGGCTGGCGGCCGAAGGCAAAGCCGGGGAGTGCAGTCACGCTTCCTGTGAATATACCAACAGGGCCCGAATCCCATCTTGGGGACCCATGAGGATGTCGAAGTCAAGGGGGGCACCGTCACGCCCCGTGAAGCCACCCAGAGGGCCCCCCAGACCCTATCCTAAGGCCCCATGAAGAGAAGCGTGGGAAGCTCAGTTGCACTTCCCAGAAAGGTGAGGCTGGTCCACAGACCCCATCCCGGGGCCCAGATGCAGCAGGAGAGGAGGGGGGGATTGCCATTGAACATCCCACAGGTGGCCTGCCCGGCCGCCGTAGCTTCTCGCATCTGCCTTCAGGACAGGGCAGACACCCAGTACATATCCGGCTCCCACGGCAGCACCTGGAGGTGCTGGTTGTGTGGGAGCTAGCAGGAGCAGCCGGTGTTTGGGCTCCCCAAGCTGCTCCCCAACGTTAACCACCAGACAGGGGTGTCTGGGTGGGAGCGGACACCGCCCAAGTGGCCGAGCTGGGCGCCCCTCGCTATCCTCCCCAGCGAGACAGCCATGCAGGGGGTGTCCTGGGGAGACTTTACACCCCCTAAACAAAGAGGAACTTGGCAGAGCATCATTGTATAAACGTAAGCAAAGCGGCTCTCCCCCGCACAACAGGAGAGACGCTCATCACATATGCAGATGTCCCACAAGGCCTTGAGAGGCCCAACGTCTATCTAAGCTTGTTGCTCAGCTCGTGGTGGCCCCAGGAAGATGGGCCTCCACCAACGAAGTGCAAATGGACAGAGGGAGCTGCAGGAGCAGTGCAGTCTCCCCCCAGGGTACCGTTGGTGTCCCCACCCTAGGTTGGGTGGGACAAAGTAATCCAAGGTTTCCAACATAATGTAAAGCACTTTTATTCTTTACTTGTGGGGCTGCCCCCTCTAGGGGTGTAGGATGGTATTACATCAGGTTAATAAAGGGTAACTAAGAAGTAATCTGAGACTTATCTGAACGTAATCTTAAACATCACACTATTCAAACATGTCTGTACATGTTCTTTGTTGATGCTAATTTGAGTAATACAACTGACAGCCACCTCTTCACAAAGGCGATGTACTTTTTTGACAGATTTAGGTGCTCTCACTCTAAATTACAGTCAAATATTGCATTGGGATACCAGAGATTGTTGTGCCACGTGGGTTGTTGGATTATATTTCCCCTCGGAGGAGACATGAGTGCTTACACAATGTTATCCAAGAGTAATTCCATCAATTTGTGTATATTTGTGAATTGTTGCATAGTATTGAGCAGTGCATGTAATAAATATACTTTTACTTTATCAAAAGAAAAAGCACTGACTGGAAAATCATTTATTAAGTGCCATGCCTATGTGCTCGTAAATGGTGATTACTAGCTCACACCACCTCCCTTGAGTAAGCCTTCAACTGTTCTGCTACGCTACCCTATGAGAGGCAAGCTCTACACTGGGATGGTTGGTTCCCAGTGCTGGTTGTGTGGTGACCCATTACTTGTGCAGGCCACACAATTATTGACCCACCTTCCAACATGTATATATTAAATAATTCACATGCCATCGTAGAGAGCTTTATTATCAAATCTATCCTATCACAATCAGCTACACATCTTTTCTGTAAAAAGAGTTTTCACTCTTTCTGGTTTAAATTAATTTCCATTTTTTTCTTTTTTCCATTGAACAACATGCCTCTACTCTGCCTTTGATCATGGCTCTCTCCAACCTCATTAGCACAGCAACTTATTTAGTTGTAGTTTATCTTTAATCATAAATACATTTATTTTGGCAGTCTACTTGCTCTATCCACTAAGATCTGTCCGCATTCATGAAAGTGAAGGGGAGGGGGCTCAAAAAGCAAGTCATTTCCCATTTTATAAAATCTGTACAAAAGAGCATTAAGGGACATATTTACAAGAAAGTGGCACATCGGCTATGATGAGGCATGTAGGCTTAGGGACCCCACCATAGGTAGTTCACCCATAGGTGCACTGCGGAGGTTCCCATGGTTATTTTAAAGACAGGTCTGCCTTGCTGACTGCTTTTAAATTAAAGTTATATGCAAATTTGACTTTGGAATTAAAAGTACTTTCAAAGTCTTAAACTACCTTAATTTTATATAGAAGGTGTGCCCTATGTGCTTCTAGTGTTGGGTGCCCTGTAACTATAAGCAGGGACCTTATGAAAATGTTTTTATAAACCCTGTTGAGGTAAAATAGCCAAATCAATTTTTCCCTCACTGTAGTGAATGGCCTCCATTGGCTAAAATGGTGAGACTTTGGGGGTCATTACAACCCTGGCGGATGGTGTAAAAGGTGGGGTAATACCGCAAACAGGCCAGAGGAAAAAAAAAGGGAATTACGACCCTGGCGGTAACCGCCAACAAAGACAGCCACTTTAACACTTCACCCGCCACGGCGGTACAGACAAACAGCGTGGCGGTCACCGGCAACAGACAGGCGGGAGACAAAGTACTGCCCACACTATTACAACACACCAATCCGCCACCTTTTCCGGGGCGGATTCACCGTGGATAAAAACACGGCGGAAACAGCCTTTGCTATGGGAAAACACTCACCTCAACACACTCTACGAGGAATGACGACTCCATGGAGCCGGAACTCCAAATACTACCTGCCCTTGTCTTTCTGCTCCTGTACGAACAACAGCGACGTAGGCGCAGAACATACCGGTGAGTACTGCATCTACGACACGGGGAGGGAGGAGGCAAAAGTTAGGGGGACACCCACCAAACACCCCCACCCCCACCCTCGCATATTACAACATACACACAAATGCAGTCAAAAATATCACATTAACAACCCACAATCCCCCCGGAAGAATGCAAAGACAAAGCGAGATCCGTTCAAATATTGTAATGTGCCAATATACATGTCATGTAAAAATATACTGAATCATATCTCGAAATCTGTCATATTTAAATATATACAATACAAGAAGTAGTGCAGATATGCACACAACAATGTCCGTGCACCAACAGTCCAAAAATGCATGGGCGAGGCACACAATAGATACCTGACCAAAATCCGAGAGAACACTGCCGGGGCATCAGATTGAAACACTACAGGCACCTCAGGGGGAAGGGAAGGTGGGGCACCTCAGCCACATGACTGCAAAGCCAGATCCACGACGGGGCTACATGCCCATTGATGTATCCTGGGGAGTGCAAAGCCACAGTCTCTCAAGTCTTTACAGTGGGTGGGTTGCCCACTGGACCATACTGGGGAGTGCAAAGCCACAGTCTCTCAAGTCTCTACAGTGGGTGGCTTGCCCACTGTACCATCCTGGGGAGTGCAAAGCCACAGTCTCTCAAGTCTTTACAGTGGGTGGCTTGCCCACTGTGCCATCCTGGGGAGTGCAAAGCCACAGTCTCTCAAGTATTTACAGTGGGTGGGCTGCCCACTGGACCATCCTGGGGAGTGCAAAGCCACATTGACGCAAGTAGATGCAGTTCTCAACTGGTACTGGGTGGGACTGGTGGCCAGACTGGATGAGTCTCCCCGTGAAAGTTCCTGTCCTGTCACTGTCCCAGCTGCACATGGGAGAAGGATGCCTGATGTGGCGGCCTATTCATACCCACACGGTGTTTGCCCTGTTCAGCAGTCTTCACCATGGCTGTCTTGGCCTTGTTCAGCGGTGCTTTGCCATGGCTGGCTATGGACTGTTCAGCGGTGCTTTGCCATGGCGGTCTTGGCCTTGTTCAGCGGTGCTTTGCCATGGCTGGTTATGGACTGTTCAGCGGTCTTCACCATGGCGGTCTTGGCCTTGTTCAGCGGTGCTTTGCCATGGCGGTCTTGGCCTTGTTCAGCGGTGCTTTGCCATGGCTGGCTATGGACTGTTCAGCGGTCTTCACCATGGCGGTCTTGGCCTTGTTCAGCGGTGCTTTGCCATGGCGGTCTTGGCCTTGTTCAGCGGGCTTTGCCATGGCTGGCTATGGACTGTTCAGCGGTGCTTTGCCATGGCGGTCTTGGCCTTGTTCAGCGGTGCTTTGCCATGGCTGGCTATGGACTGTTCAGCAGTCTTCACCATGGCGGTCTTGGCCTTGTTCAGCGGTCTTCACCATGGCGGTCTTGGCCTTGTTCAGCGGTGCTTTGCCATGGCTGGCTATGGACTGTTCAGCGGTCTTCACCATGGCGGTCTTGGCCTTGTTCAGTGGTGCTTTGCCATGGCGGTCTTGGCCTTGTTCAGCGGTGCTTTGCCATGGCTGGCTATGGACTGTTCAGCGGTGCTTTGCCATGGCGGTCTTGGCCTTGTTCAGTGGTGCTTTGCCATGGCTGGCTATGGACTGTTCAGCGGTCTTCACCATGGCGGTCTTGGCCTTGTTCAGCTGTGCTTTGCCATGGCTAGCTATGGACTGTTCAGCGGTCTTCACCATGGCGATCTTGGCCTTGTTCAGCGGTGCTTTGCCATGGCGGTCTTGGCCTTGTTCAGCGGTGCTTTGCTATGGCTGGCTATGGACTGTTCAGCGGTGCTTTGCCATGGCGGTCTTGGCCTTTTTCAGCGGTGCTTTGCCATGGCTGGCTATGGACTGTTCAGCGGTAACCTGAGATGGCGGTTCAGATACTGACATTGGTGTGTGGCATGACGAACTCCACACTGGACATTGGGGTGTGGCATGACGAACTCCAAACTGGACATTGGGGTGTGGCATGACGAACTCCACACTGGACATTGGGGTGTGGCATGACGAACTCCACACTGGACATTGGGGTGTTGCATGACGTTCCATCATCGCCCAGCGGGGCTGTGGGATCCTAGTCCCTCCTGGGCACTGACTCTGGCGGTGGTCTCGTGACCAGTAACAATACTTGGGCCCTCCTGGGCAATGACTCTGGCGGTGGTCTCCTGACCAGTGACGATACTTGGGCCCTCCTGGGCACTGACTCTGGCGGTGGTCTCCTGACCAGTGACGATACTCGGGCCCTCCTGGGCACTGACTCTGGCGGTGGTCTCCTGACCAGTGACGACACTCGGGCCCTCCTGGGCACTGACTCTGGCGGTGGTCTCCTGACCAGTGACGATACTCGGGCCCTCCTGGGCACTGACTCTGGCGGTGGTCTCCTGACCAGTGACGATACTCGGGCCCTCCTGGGCAATGACTCTGGCGGTGGCCTCCTGACCAGTGACGATACTCGGGCCCTCCTGGGCAATGACTCTGGCGGTGGCCTCCTGACCAGTAACGATACTCGGGCCCTCCTGGGCACTGACTCTGGCGGTGGTCTCCTGACCAGTAACGATACTCGGGCCCTCCTGGGCAATGACTCTGGCGGTGGTCTCCTGACCAGTAACGACGGTGCTGGCGGTTGTGTCTGGACCTCCGGAAATGATGGCGCACTTCTCCGCCGTGACACTCACAACAGGCTGGGCAGACTTCCTTGGAACCTTCCCCACCTTCTTTGGAGTTACAGCTGACTCACCAATCGCCTTCTATCCCATTTCACTTGTTGTCCCACCAGGAGTCTTGACACGGTCCCGTCGTCCACTCTCCAATTTCGGTGCCTTTACAGGGGGTGGGCTGACAGTGCCTTGGCTCCGGGTCCTACTGCCTGCCCTGGTGGACGGTGCACTCCAAAAACCTGGAACACACACCACTGTACTGGAGGCTTTTTGGCTGAGGCGCTACGACGGGACTGATGAACTGGAGGGGGGGGTGGGGGCAAACAGGTCAATTTGACAGAGGGACAGTTTCTGACGGACACTGGGATGGGTAGTTGGAGGGGGCCTGGGAGTGGAGGTAGAGGAGGTGGTTGTAGGAGGTGTCACTTTAGGTGTTTTGGGTGCAGGTGCAGGTACTGGAGGCTGTCGTGAGGTGGATGGATGGATGTTGGGTGAGTGATGCCGGCGTCTGTGTACTTTGGGAGGGGGCGTCACAGACACACTGGGAGAGGACACAGGGGACGTGTAAATGGCAGTGGAGGTGGTGAGTGCAGGTGAGCGGCTTGTGGTGCTGGGTGTTCTGGTGCGAGTCTTAGTGCCTGTAGATGTGGTGCATGCAGGTGTGTGTGTAGATGACACTGGGAGGGAGGAGGGAGAAGAGGAGGAGGTGGACACAGTGGAGACAGTGGATGTTGCTGTGTCTGTATGGGTGTCATGCTTGTGTGAGTGCCTGTGGTGTGTGTGGTGCCTATGTTTGCTTGAGCTACTTGTGTGTGTTGACTTGTGTGCCTGCCGGTCTGTAGGTGTGCTTGGGATGGGCTGGGGTACAGGGGATTGGGTCTGGGTGGAGGAGGTTGGAGGGGGGAGGCTGGACACAGGGACAATGGCTGCCATCAGTGCTGAAGCCAGAGATTGCAGGGTTCGCTGAAGGACAGCCTGACCAGAATGAATGCCTTCCAGGAATGCATTACTGTGTTTCAACTCTCGTTCTACACCCTGGATGGCATTCACAATGGTAGACTGCCCAACAGTGAGTGACCTGAGGAGGTCAATGGCCTCCTCACTGAGGGCAGCAGGGGTGACAGGGGCAGGGCCTGAGGTGCCTGGGGCGAAGGTGATGCCCACCCTCCTGGGTGAGCGGGCACGGGACACACACTGAGGGGCTGCTGGGAGGGCGGTGCTTGTAGGGGAGGTGGCGGCTGTACCTGTAGAAGTGGGGCGCACAGATGGTGCCGCCACCACAGGGGAGCTCCCATCGGCGGAAGAGTCCGGGTCGCTGGATGGTGATCTGGTGGCCGACGTGAAGCTCCCCTCGCCCTCCGTCCCACTGGTGAATTCAGAGTCTGTGGTGTGGCCCTCCATGGCCATGTGGGATGCAGCTCCCTCGTGCTCCGGTGCCACTGTACCTCCGCTTGTTGATGCTGATGTACAAAAGGACAGGGAGAGCAGGAAAAGGGGGGAGACAGAAGAAAGACAGTTTTAGTGCATGGCATACCGCTACCGTTGGCGGACAAGACAGACGCAGCAGCCCCATGCATTACTCCGTGCTCCTGACCTCTGCACATGCTATTTCTGGGAAATGGCCTACATGGCAATGGTAGTAATCTGCCCACATGGATGGCAAAGGGGCAACTATACATCAACTTCCCTCTGTTTTGAGCTGGGGTAGAGTGCCACATGGCCTACATAACCGAGGGGCATTGCCTACCTAACTCGCCCTGGCCTAGGTACACCCACAACCCACCACCCCCACCCAGACACCTCCACTGCACGCAAAGTCCATATGATGAGGTAGTACTCAGCCCCTGCTGTGATGTCCTTAAGCGCCCATCCAACTCCGGGTAGGCCACCGCCAGGATCCGGAACATCAGGGGGATCATGGTGCGATGGGCACCCCTCTCACGTTGGGAGGCCATCCCCAGCTGAGCCTCCGTCGTCTTCTTGCTGCAGCGGCGAATGTCCTCCCATCTCTTACGGCAGTGGGTGCCCCGTCTCTAGTGGGCCCCCAGGGTCCGGACTTCCTTGGCGATGGCACGCTAAATGTCCCTCTTCTGGGGGGCGCTGACCTACATGACATGCACAAGGAAAGAGGACAGTCATTACCTACTGCCCCCTCCCAACTCTATCCCTGTGGCCCATTCATCCCCATGCATAACTGTTCTATGTACTCTGCCCCCTTCCCTCATCCACCCAGCCCTCTCCACCCAAGCCTAGCCCATCCAACGTGCTCCCTGTGTACTAACCTGTTGGTCTGGAGGACCGTAGAGTAGAGTGTACTGGGGGAGGACCCCATCCACAAGTTTCTCCAACTCCTGTGCAGTGAAGGCAGGGGCCCTTTCCCCAGACGCAGCAGCCATCGTCGCTTCCAGACCGAGGTCACAGCAGCACTAGCAGTGTAGGTCCTCTCCTGTCGAAGGTCAGGTATCTAGTGATTGAAGAGATGGTGGTGACGTCCGCGGCAGTGACGTTTGCGGCGGTGCGCATCATCACCGGCGGCGCACCAGTTCATTGGCTCCTGGGACCCATAGGGTCCAATGTTAACCAATGCAGCAATGCGCCACGCTCTACGACCGCCTACTGCGAAGGTGTCCAACGCCAGCGTAGTTACCCCACAATCCCATTGTCCCAGTTTAGAGGTCAGGCAGCCGCCATTTCAGGGGCCCACATGGCTTCAATTACTACTGCGTCACACATACCGAGGCCTACACTCAAAACCTTTCCCGGATGGGTTAATTGTCTGTTGTAGTCTTGTGTGTGACTGTGGGTACATACCTGGAGGAATGCTGACAGTTTCTTCGCTGTTGTCCTTCTTAGGCACCGTCAGTTGGGAAATATTGGAAGATGGCGGAAACCGCCGGTGTACCGACCGCTGGGGACCTGTTGACAATGGAAGAGCGACATGTCATCGTGACCTACCGGTTTGACCGTGCCATAATCCAGGAACTATGTACCCAGTTGGAGCCAGACCTGATGTCACCAATCCGCAATCCGACTGGAATCCCCCCTGACGTGCAGGTGCTGTCAGTGCTGCATTTCCTTGCAAGTGGGTCTTTTCAGACAACAGTGGCCATGGCATCAGGGATGTCCCAGCCTATGTTTTCCAACGTGTTGTCCAGAGTGTTGTCTGCCCTGCTGAAACACGTAAGGAGATACATCATTTTCCCTGAGGTGAAGGATTTGCCTACAGTGAAAGGTGATTTCTATGCCCTTGGACATATCCCCAACGTCATAGGTGCCATTGATGGGACCCATGTATCTCTGGTCCCCCCCGCAGGAATGAACAGGTGTACAGGAACAGGAAGAGTTATCATTCCATGAATGTCGAGATGGTCTGTTTGGCAGACCAATACATCTCGCAGGTAAATGCTATGTTCCCTGGCTCTGTGCATGACGCCTACATCCTGCGGAATAGCAGCATCCCTGATATGATGGGTCAACTCCAGAGGCACCGTGTATGGCTATTGGGGGACTCTGGTTACCCCAACCTGTCCTGGCTACTGACCCCAGTGAGGAATCCCAGGACCAGGGCAGAGGAACGGTACAATGAGGCTCATGGGCGGACTAGGAGGTTTATCGAGTGGACCTTCGGCCTCCTTAAGGCCAGGTTCAGGTGCCTCCATATGACTGGTGGATCCCTATTCTACTCACTGAAGAAGGTGTGCGACATCATCATCGCCTGCTCCATGCTCCATAATTTGGCATTGCGACGCCAGGTGCCTTTTCTGCAGGAGGATGATCCAGATGGCGGTGTTGTTGCAGCGGGGGAGCCTGTGGAGCCTGTGGACAGTGATGAGGAGGAAGCTGATGAAGATGAAAACGACAACAGGGAGTCAGTCATACAGCAATATTTTCAGTGAGACACAGGTGAGTACATTTTGAAGTTTCACATATTATTAACTTTCACACACTACCTCTATCCTGTAGCTACATTTCACTCCCTATTTGTTAACTGAGTTGTACCCTTCCATTTCAGTGTCACTATTGTGGTAACCTACGTGTCAACAGCTTGCACCCTTGAAAGGCTTGTGATGTGTGACATTGGTATGTTGGCCTTCCATTGGGTAACCTTTTTTAACACTGTAATTGACAATACAAAGTTCACAATCATTGACTGACTCCAGTTTTATTAGTGTTTCAAGGGTGTTTATTTAAGTGCATAACAATGAAGGGGGTTGTGAAATGGTGATGGGTGATGGTGGAGGAATGTCCATGGCAGAGTCCAGTCTATTAGTCTCACAGGTGCACTGCCCATCTGGGCATAGGAAGTGGAGCTGGGGCAGTTAAAGTATGGACAGGGTAACAAAGTGGGACAGTGGGAGGATGATCAGGGTGGTCTTATTTCCTGGCGGGGGTCTTGCCATCTTGCTCTGTCCTGTTCCCGGATCTCAGGGCCCGCTTGCGTGGTGGTGGTCCGTCTGCAGGGGATGGGGTGCTGGTGTGTTGGTCCTGTGGCGGTGCCTCCTGTCCACTAGCGCCGGCGGAGGTGGTGGGCATTTCATCGTGGTGGCTAGTGTCAGGGGCCCCTTGGAGTGCCACAGTGTCCCTCAAGGTCTTTTGAATGTCCATCAGCACCCCTACAATGGTGCCCAGGGCGGAGCCGATGGTCCTGAGCTCCTCCCTGAACCCCAAATACTGTTCCTCCTGCAGACGCAGGGTCTCCTGCAACTTGGCCAGTACCGTTGCCATAGTCTCCTGGGAGTGGTGGTATGCTTCCATGATGGAGGAGAGGGCCTCGTTGAGAGTAGGTTCCCTTGGCCTGTCCTCCCTCTGTCGCACAGCAGCCCTCCCAGTTCCCCTATGTTCCTGTGCCTCCGTCCCCTGGACCGTGTGCCCACTACCACTGCCCCCAGGTCCCTGTTGTTGTGGGGTGGTGGGTTTGCCTGGGTGCCCTGTAGTGGTGGACACACCGCTGATTGACCTGTCCTGGGTAGGGAGGTTTGGGCCCGCTGGGTGGGTGCTGTGCTGGTGTTCCCAGAGGGTGGCAGTTCGGTGTTGGGCTGTGGCTGGGCAAGGGGAACCGACTGTCCTGAGGCCCACGATGGTCCGGGCTGGTCATCAAGATCCAGTGGGGTAGAGCTGCTGTCATCACTGTGGGCCTCTTTTGGGGGTGGAGTGATGTTGTCTGGACCCTCTGGTGTGGTGACGTTCCTTCGGGTTCCTGCAGGGGTATGAGTACATGATTATTGCATGTGTGTGTTTCATGATGTGCAATGTTTGGGTGTGTGTGTACCCCAGTGCAGGCATTCCTGCTTGGGGGCTTGTGTGGTGATAGGTGGGGGGTGTTGTGGGTTTGTGCAGTTGACATGCTTTAGTGATGGGTATCCATGCTTAGTTAGGTCATGCAGGTTTTGGAGCTGGGATGGGTGGTTGGTGTCATGGGTAGATAGGTGAGGATTTGGAGTGATAAGGGAGGGTGTAAGGGTGGGGGGGTGATAGCATGCAGATAGGGTGGGGGATATGATAGTTGAAATTTGACTTACCATTGTCCGTTCCTCTAACGACTCCTGCGAGGCCCTCAGGATGCAAGATGGACAAGACTTGCTCCTCCCATGTTGTTAGTTGTGGGGGAGGAGGTGGTGGTCCGCCGCCAGTCCGCTGTACCGCGATGTGGTGCCTGGATACCGTGGAACGCACCTTCCCCCGTAGGTCGTTCCACCTCTTCCTGATGTCCTCCCTATTTCTTGGGTGCTGTCCCACAGCATTGACCCTGTCGACTATTCTTTGCCATAGCTCCATCTTCCTGGCTATTGATGTGTGCTGTACCTGTGAGCCAAATAGCTGTGGCTCTACCCATAGGATTTCCTCGACCATGACCCTGAGCTCCTCCTCGGAGAAGCGGGGGTGTCTTTGTCGTGCCATGGGGTGGTGTGTGTGATGTGTGGGGTGGTGTATGTTTTGATGAGTGTGGTGAGTGTAGTGGTATGTGGTGTTTTGTTCGTGGCTGTTGTGTGGGTGATGGTGTAGTGTGCCTCTGTGTGATGGGGTTCTCTATTCTGTGCTGTCTCTCTCTGGCCATCTCTCAGAAATTCTGGTCATAGGGGTTTGTGAGTGATGTGGGTGTGTGTTTTATATTGTAATGGGTGTGTGGGAGTGGTGTGTGTATGTGTATCAGGTGTGTGTATTTCGAAATGTCCAATGTGGCTGTGTTTTGTAAGTGTGTGTGTATTTTGAGCGCGGCGGTGTGCACCACCAATGGAATACCGCGGTTGAATCACCACCGCGTGGATTCGTGGGTCGTAATAGCATGGGCGTGTTTCTGTTGGCGTGGAGGTGGAGGATTTGTTTCCACATGTTTCTAGCTGACCTTTGGGGTGGCGGACTTGTGTGGGTCATAATAGCTGTGGCGGTCTACCGCGGCCGCGGTGGTGTATTGCCGGTCTTCTGCACGGCGGTAAGCGCCTTATACCGCCAAGGTCGTAATGACCCCCTTTATTTTAATTAACAAAGTTCCCATAAGTGACAGATACCTCGAGTTTGGTACCAAATTAACTGTTATAATAAATCCCACAACTTGCCATTGTTGGATTTAATATAACTAGTTCAGGCAAGGAGTTTTAAAACTCTACCTGAAAGTTGCCAACTTCAGCTCTATAATCCCCTTCACTGATTGGTCAGCTTCTGGCAGACTGGCCAGACTGCCTTGATGAGGTGTGAAGTGGCCTGGGCTGAACACAAAGGATGTCCCTGGGGGAGGAAATCTGTCTCATCAGATGGTGAAACAGGATGGGGGAGAGTAGCCAGACTGGTCTTCAAAGGCAGGAAAGGACATTGGGAGCAGCTCAGGACCTCCCACATTTCCTGCAACCCCAGACAATTAGGTTTAGGATTCTGTGTTTAGGATTTTTAGTCACACCGGTGTGTGGCTCAGCCAGATCTAACCTCCAAAAATCACTTCCAGCCATATATATATATATATACTGTATGTATATATATATATACATGTATATATATATATATATATATATATATATGTATGTATGTATATATATATATATATATATATATATATATATATGTATATATATATATATATATATGCCTTTTCCAACTCGCGGAAAGAAGCCTCTGCCACTCCACGTCCATTCATTAATTTCTTTATTTTCGGCAAAACAGAAAAACTCAAGAAGTTTCGAGAGTCACAGCTCCCTTGTTCACGAGTAGGATTAGTGGAGTGGCATGTCGTAGACCACAGTAGTGTGGATGGACAGTAGAGTGGAGTGGCATTGCATCCAGATGAAT
The DNA here is from genome assembly GCF_031143425.1 of Pleurodeles waltl. Classification (NCBI taxonomy): domain Eukaryota; kingdom Metazoa; phylum Chordata; class Amphibia; order Caudata; family Salamandridae; genus Pleurodeles; species Pleurodeles waltl. The sequence continues at coordinate 625,724,771 of NC_090439.1, read as the reverse complement.
AAAGTGTCATAAATTGGAGTACTGTGTTGCACAGTAGAGTGTAGTACAATATTGTACAGCGTTGGAAAGCGATGTAGACTACAGGAAAGTAGAGTGGCAAACAGTCTAGTTGATTTTTGTAGAGTGGAATGGTGTACAGTACAGGTTGCACAGTGCGGTCGAGTGGATTGGCATATAGGCGGTCATTCTGACCTCCGCCCCCCGCCATGCGGTCACCGCCATCTGGCCGCACCGCGGTCAAAAGACCGCGGCGGCCATTCTGGCTTTCCCGCTGGGCCGGCGGGCGTTCACCAAAGGAGCGCCCGCCGGCCCAGCGGGAAGGGCCCTGCAACACAGAGGCCGGCTCTGAATGGAGCCGGCGGTGTTGCAGGGGTGCGACGGGTGCAGTTGCACCCGTCGCGATTTTCACTGTCTGCTAAGCAGACAGTGAAAATCATGCTGGGGCCCTGTTAGGGGGCCCCTGCACTGCCCATGCCAGTGGCATAGACAGGGCAGGGGCCCCCAGGGGCCCCACAACACCCGTTCCCGCCAGAAACAGGGTGGTGGGAAGGGGGTCGGAGTCTCCATGGCGGCGCTGCTTGCAGCGCCGCCATGGAGATTCAGCCCAGACAGGGGAAATCCGGCGGGAAACCGCCGGATCCCCTTTTCTGACCGCGGCTTTACCGCCGCGGTCAGAATGGGCAGGGAAGCACCGCCAGCCTGTTGGCGGTGCTTCCGTGGTCATCCACCCTGGCGGTCGATGACCGCAGGGTTGGAATGACCCCCATAGTGTTATAGAGTACAATGGCATTGAGTGGTGTAGAGTGAAGTGTTGCACAGTGAAGTAGTGGAATAGGGCAGAGTACTGTGTCAGAATAGAGTGGAGCAAAGTGGGGAGCAGTGGCATACAAAGAGTTACATAAGGTGTCAAATAGTGGACTAGAATATCATAGATGCAAATGTGGACAGTGGAGTGTATGGCGATAGAGTCTAGTAGAGTGGCTGGAGTGTAGTATAGTTTTGTAATCCTAAGTTATATAGAGTGGAGGAGAGTACACTAGAGTGGCATAGAGTAGAGTAGCATTCACTGGAGTGGCATAATGCAAAATAGCATAGAGTGGAGTAGCGTGGAATAGAATGTAATAGTGTAGAGAGTAGTAGCATTCACTGGCTTGGCGTAAAGTGTAAGCGCTTTCTTTATTTTAAGTGAATAGTGACTTTTTTTCCAAGTGTTGCATAGAGTGTACACTGTTTTTATGAGATATTTTTCAGTACTGTGAAGTGTATTTCTCATGAGAGTTTCATTGTATGCAAACGGTCTGGTGCAGGGTGAACTCTCTCTCAATAAAGTGTGTACTGTTTAAAGTACCCACTTCACCACTCATATATACTTCATTTCTCAAAGTAGGTTTAGTGACTGTCAGGGGCTTGATATAGATAAAAGCTGTCCGTAGTAGTACTGCACTCATTTTGGAATAGACATTCAGTATTTTTAGGAACTTGGCTTTCTCTGAAAAGTTGTATACAGATTGAACACCATATGAAATTAGGGCTCCCCATATACCTTTGGTTGAGAGTTAATGTGAACTATGCTACCCGTGCAGTGCATAGTCTAGGATCAATGTGGCACATATCCCATGCTTTCTGTTTCTGTGATGGCAGTAATAAAGCCTCATATTCATCTGAGCTATTTTGTACCTACTTTCAGAGCTCTAATGCTATACCAGTGTTTTGGGCGTAGTGTACAGAAGAACCTTGTATGATATCATCAAAGATGTCACCAAAGATGTCATATGAGATTTCATATGAGATGTCATAAATTTTGTCATAAATGATGTCATAGAACATTTCATGAGTGATGTAATATGACAAGTTTTGAGAAGTGCATGTCGGGGCACAAAACATAGCTAGCTCTGCTAACTATAACTGGTGAATTTCTGTGTTATTTTGAAGCTCAAAGTGTTAATGTTGTCACTGACCAATTCACCTAGCTACAATATCACTTTCACCTATGGTTTGTTTAATGAATTTCAAGGTTTTTTAAAAACAAAAGCAGAACATTTTTATCACCTTCTGACATACGTGGTGGGGTTTGCCCACAAGGCCTGATGCTTTTTTAAATGGGAGGGGGCCATGGAGCCCCTCTCCATGAGCCTAATTAAGTCCATTAGGCCCTGGGGACCCCAGGGCCCTATGTTTTTTATAAATGAGGTGCAATGCCCCCTCCCGTAGCCATGATAGGCTGTGGGAACCTCATCCCAGGGCTTTTCTATGAAAGGGGAGGGGATCTGCCTGGGTCCCCTGACTAGGAGTTATTCGGGCTGAGGGATCCCCCCATGGCCTTTTTTATGAATGGGAAGGGGGTGTGGTTGGCCTCTCTCCCCAAGCCTCATTAGGCCCTGGGGGCCCCTTTTTCTAGGGCTGTTTGTTTTTAGTGAAAGTGGAGGGGGGATGTGGCCCCCCTTCCCAAGCTTTCTTAGGCTCTGGGGACTCCATCCCCAAAGGCCTTTTGTTATGAACTGGGAGAGGGGGCAACATGACCCCCCTCCCTGAACCTTGTTACGCCCTGGGGACCGCATCCTCCTAGGGACACTTCTTTGAATAAAAAGGAAGCTGGCAAGACAGCCTCCCTCCCCAAGCCTTGTTAGGACCTCAGGACCCCATCCCCAAGGGCTGTTTATTTTAATTAAAGGGGAGGGAGGCCATGAGGCCCCTTTCCTTGAGCCTTGTTAGGCCTTGGGAACCCCATTTTTCAGGGCCATTAACTAAAATAAATGGGAAGGGGTCTCCACGGCCCCCATTCCCAAGCCTGTTCGGCCTTGGGGATCCCAATTTCCAATGGTATTTATTTTAATTAAAGCTGAGTGGGTCGTGTGGACCCCCTCCCCAAGCCTTGTTAGGACCCCCGTGGACCCCATCCATCAGGTCCATTACTGAAAATAAATGTGGGAGGGGTCTGCAATGCAACTAAACTATATATATATATATATATATATATATATATATATATATATATATACACACACACACATATATATATATGTTGATAGATAGATTGATAGATAGATAGATAGATAGATAGATAGATAGATAGATAGATAGATAGATAGATAGATAGATAGAATTATGTATATGTCTCTCTATATATATATATTAATGTATATAGTTTAGCGGTCGTCCAGACCCCTCCCACATTTATTTTCAGTAATGGACCTATAGATATACATATCTTACCAAGTGGTGATTAGATATATATAATCTTACCTAGTGGCGGTAACCACTAGGTAATTATAGTTAGAACCTAGTTTCCATTGGAAAAGCATTTTTGACTTGCCTATATCTTTGGAATCATTTGACAAATCTTCACCAATTTGTTTCCCAAAAAAGTGTTGCTGTGATTTTTCTTTGCAATGGAACGTTTTGGGGTGATCCGTAAAATGGGGACCGAGAAAATGGGGGCTCAAAAAACATTGCATTTCCTATTTTATTTTCATTAGGATTCTTTAGACACAATAACAGGTCGAACCACTGAACGGAATTAAACTAAATTTGGCAGAAAGCTAGCTGTTGGTACGCAGATTATGCTTACGCTTATTTGGTGTGAATCTGTTGAGTAGTTTTTGAGATATTAAAGGGAAAATAAATGTGTATATCTCTGGCCATGATTATTTTGTGAATGTTTTGAGAATAATTCACAGAATCTGCACATTTCTTACAAATTTGCGTGCAAAAAGAAGCGCTGTAATTGGCCGACCACAACCTAACTACTAAAGTTGCGGCTGCCATTTTATTTCACGGGACACAGTCCCTGGGGGTTAAAATCCATATTAAAAGTGGCATAAGGGGTCAGGGTGAAGGTACCCCAGCCGTGTGATATAGGCTTGTTTTAGGTGCAAATTATGGGTTTAAAAAAAATCGAGAATTTTCACAAATTATTCGTGAATATGGAAATATGTGAAAGAAAAAACACAGACTCATTCATACACTAATTCATTCACTTATACACGTACTCAGAGACTCATATGTCCACTCACACACCCATTTAGACACATATCTCCCCCTCACACGCACTCAGACTCACACACCCCACTTTCAGACCACCTCAAGCACCCTCTCACGAATCCACTGACAGAGATAGGCCCTGTGTCTAACCTGCACTGCCCACAGCCAAAGGATGTGCGTGGCATGGGGTTGGGTGGTTGTAAGGGCTTGGTTGCAAGGCCTGGCTGTAGGGGGTTGGAATAATGTATAGTGATAAAAATTGCTCTATGTTAAAAAAACAGTAAAATTCACTGAAAAAAAACAAAGGTTACAGTGATGTTATAGTTCTGAATTTACCCATATAAAACCATAGAATTTCAGCAGTTATAGTTAGAGTTCTTTTAAGTAACTATAACTCGCGCCCTAAGGTAACTATAACTTGCGCCTTCCCCATGCACAGCTAATTACTCCACATATTATATAATTGATGAGATCTTGTATGGCATCTTTGATATTAATTCTCACTGCAACATTTGCAGTAAAATTATTGATAAGAGAACTGTACATGGCAAGGGCACAAGCTAAAGTTACTTAAAAGAACTCTAACTATAACTGCATAAATTTCTCCGGTTTTGTACGAGTAAGTTCAGAACCTAACTATAACGTCCCTGTAACCTTCATTTTTTCAGTGAATAGCTATATCTATCTATCTATCTATCTATCTATCTATCTATCTATCTATCTATCTATCTATCTATCTATCTACCTATCTATCTATATATATATATATATATATATATATATATATATATATATATATATATATATATCCTACAGCCAGTTGGGAATTATGCGAAATGGAGTGCAGTGTCAACACAGTGTACCATGCAGAGCAGGGGGGAGGGGGGTGGTACATGGACACAAACAACAGAAGGTACGGAGGAGATGTATAGGACAGCAAACTAACTTTTCAGGGCAGTGGCAGAACGACGGCCATTTAGGGCTGTAATGAGAGAGCAGGAGCACAGACTTGGACAATTAATGGCAAGGGGGAGGGGGCAGGAGTTATAAAGTGAAAACACAACTCAAAAAAATCAGAAACTAATTCAGAAAAATAGAATACGTTTGAAGTAAAATGATACAAGAACAACACATTTCCAATAATAAAAATTGGAAATATTGAATTTTAAAGTTTTAAGTAAAAATTGTGCAAAAAGCTTTAAGTGCCAACCATGGTTACCTGGTCTCGCCGGACCAGGACACAAGTCAGAAGTTTAGGTGCAATGGGATAAAGTGCAGGCCGGGCACAGAACTGAGTTAGGTTTGCTGGGAGTGCCACTTTAAGGCTTTTGTGTAAGGATCACGTGGTGCTGCTTTGTGAGGCTTTGCATTGCTCAACGTCAATTCCAATAAAGGTTATAGCTGTGTGACGTGGCTTTGCAAAGCTTTGCATCACTTGGTGTGAGTCGGATGAAGTTCTCAGCTGTGCAGAAAATCATTGCTAGGCTTTGCATTTGTTGCCATTGGTTCCAATAAAGCTGTATGTCGAGGCGTCACGTGGCTTTGTGCCTAATTTGATTAAACCTGCTGTTAGGCAAGGAGGAGTTCTCTGTGATGCTAGCCAAGGTCCAACCAAGGTCCAACTGGAGGGCACCTCTGGAGGATCGAAACTTCAAAACACACTCCAACAGAGGACAGCAGCAGAGCTTAGGCAGGTCCACTTACAGCAGGTCTGGCCTCTGAAGCGTGTTATATGCCTGTAGCTCACTCAGGAGGTCAGCCTACTGACCATTGGAGTCACTCTGAGTAGCCTGGGACGAAGGCAAGCGGGTCCAAACTCCCTTCTCATATAACAAGGTAATCCTTTAAGCAGCAGGGCAGTCTTCTGACAAGAGAACAGCCCTTCTTCTATAACATTTACAGGTCCAGGAGTTTTCTGATGAGTGACCCTAGAAGTCCAATATTTATACCTTGCACCAGCCTTTGTGTGGGTAGACTTCTTGCCCTACTCCCACATCTGGTCTGGAAGGTTCTTCTCCTATCCTTGTTAAAGCTCCTAACTGTCTGAGAGTGACAATCGGCAGGGTAATCCTAGTGTCAGATTCCTTTGTGTGTGCATGAAGCATAGCTATTTGAAGAGTAAGAGGGGATGGATATATTACACCCCAGTTATCATGCCACAGTGGCCTATACTGTCCACACCTAAGCCCCCTTTGTGTCACTGTCTGGAAGAAATACACAAACCCCAACAGCAGAGCCATTCACAGTTCTGCAACCCAGGACAATGGCACAAATGGTTAAAACAAGAAAAATGCAACTTTTCAAATGTGGCATTTTTCAGGATTGTGATCTAAAATCTGATTTTACCATTGAAGAAGATTTTAAATTATTATTTATTTGAGTGTAAACAGTACAAGTACCTCCTTCAAATCCAAAGTTAGCACTTACTAAATCTAATTAGGTGGCCCAGTATTAGCCATTAGGTGAGGTAGGCCCTACAATTGTGAAAAACAACTAAAGTGGGTTTGCACTGCTATTGTATGTAAACCGTATGTATACATGTCCTATTTTTTAAATACAATGCACCCTGCCCTTTCAAATTTTAGGGCCTACCTTGAGGTTGACTTATAAGTATTAAAAAGGAAGCTCCAAGTCTGGCAAAAGGTTTATTTTTCCACATCAAAATCACAGTTTAAAACAGCACTGCATGCTGCAATGACAGACCTGAGATGCGTTTTGAAAAGGCCACTTTAGAGGGTGGCAGAATGAATGCTATAGGTCAACTAGTAGCATTTAATTTTCAGTCTTAGAGCCATGACTAGAGGACAAAGGGAACTTACAGCATTCTGTACTCCCATGGAGGGCTCTTTTCCATCCTCTGCTGCATCTATTCATTCATGGAGATGGGACCCAAAAATGCTTTAGGGACAATTTAACTTCAAATAAATGAAACTCTCTGATGCTAACACTGCCTTTCAAGACTTTCTGACCTTAGGGCTAACTCTGTGTTTTTGAAACAGCAGGTTGCACAGCAAGGCCTCGCTAATGTCCCCTCTGTCTGGGATGGGTGCAAGAACATGCCATGCTGTGCCCAAAAGTAGTAAATTAATTACATTGAGCTGGGCTGGGTTTGTGTGTGTTGACCACACATGGACTTAAATGCTGCAGTATACAGTTATTGTTCTTTTACAGCAGCTGAGCTGGCCCAGAAAGGTGGGTTGATGTTGTAAATGTCCCTCTTTGCAGGCTTACCCAAACTATTTTACCTTCATCCTCCTATTTTTTAACCTTCTTTTTATTGTCTTTAGGGCTCTTGGAACTTTATCACTGCTAACCAGTATAATTGGTTTACACCTGTTCAGCATATTTGATTTACTGCTAAGCCACTTATAAAGTGGTATGCTCTGTACCTAGTTCCTGTAAGTTAAATGCTACTAGTGGGCCTGCAGCACTGATGGTGCCACCCCAGAAGTACCCTTTCAAACCTGTCCAGGGCCTGCCACTGCAGTGCATGTGTGTGCAGTTTACTGCCACTCTGACCTGTCAATTAAAACAACTTGCCAAGCCTTAAACTCCCTTTTTATTATGCACAGGTCGCCCCCAAGGTAGGCCCTAGGTAGCCCTATGGGCAAGGTGTTGTATAAGTAAAAGTTAGGACATGTCCTTTTATGGTTGGCGTGTGCTAGTAGTGACAAACATCCTATTTCATTGATCAGTAAGGAGTAGCTTTGTCATAGTTGGTATGTTTAGAATGGTAATGATAAATCTCCTTACAGGAGAAGCTGGATTTCACATTACTATTTTAGAAATTATACTTTTAGAAAGTGAGCATTTCTTTGTGCTTATAGCTCTGTGTGCTTTGCAGCCTGTCTCCAATACCCATCTGGCCTGGGTGACGTCTACACTTTGTGCATTCTTTCCTGACAGCTATAATACAGGAAGGGCTGGGTGTAACAGCGGATCCATCTGCATACTGATAGCCTTCCTGGGCAGGGAGAGGTGGTTCACACTTACATTTGAAAAGGGTGAGCGCTGCCCTCACACAAAGAGCTGATTTACCCCCTACCGTCCTCTGGAGCCAGGGTTGGGCTGAAAGCGATCGTTGTGTACTTCAGAGGGCTCCTCTGAAGTTACCCCTCCACATCAAAGGCATTTTGGGGTTTAAGTACTGGGGCTCTGGCACCATCTAACCAGACTCTGTGTGATACATTTAACCAGAGGCTTCTAGTTCTACATCTGCACTTTGCCTGGAGGGACTGCCAGTTAGCTAACTGCTTTGTTGTGTTGGCCAGCTGCCTATGGATTGCTGGACTGCAGGAGGGACTGCCACTTTCCAACCTCCCTTGATGTGCTGACCTGCTGCCTGATACCTTCCTTTTTGTGCCCCTAACATGAGTGTTCTCCAAGGGTTTGTTGGCTTATCCACTGTTATCTCAGACTCTCATGGCCATCAAAGACTCTGTATCATCGCTATTGCCATGGGACTCGGAGTCCAGTAATTAAACACAACTTCGAATTAACAAGCACTTTATTCTGCTCAAGCAAAGAGTTTCATGCTGCCTGATTCTCAGCATGGATGTAGCAGTTTGTTTTGCCCAGATCAGTGCTCGTTGGGTGCTCTGCAATTCATCAGCACATGTTGGGCGCTATGCAATTCCCCAGCACATGTTGAGGCCTCGCAGTATCCCCGAGCGCTGTGTTCTCCGAGAGAAGGGGTTTGTCGCAGCCCCACGGGAAGCCCCTGCCATATTCAGCTGTAAGGGTGCCCAGCAATGCATAGAACTCAACTGGCATCAGCTGTGGTCAGAGCCTGGCTGCTAGAGGGAAATCACTGCAGCTGTGACTGACTAGCACAGCCCCTTGCTGCACCCCCACCAGCAACAAGCCCCCGAGGCTGTCACCCCTGTGGGTCCTGGAAATCAGGTACTGCGCCTTCAAGTTGACCCACGCTCTCATGGCTATGTCTTGCCAGATTCTTCATTCCCAAGGGACACAGGGGCACATTGGTTGTCCCTCTTACTGAGTGGGTAGGAAGGGCAACACAATGATTCCCTTTCTAGGAGGAAGCACATTTTGCCTATCAACCTGTACTTGTAAAAGAGCTTGAAAAAAGTGAATGCCCCTTTTTAGATCACAATGTTTCCTTCCTGCATGTGACATGCCTTATGTGGTTTCTATCACTGGAGTTTCACTGAAGTTAACATAAAAATGCTAAGAGGAGCACAGGTGCTCCTGTGCGCTATGTTTTCTCATTGCAAAATTACTGCAAGTTATGTGATTTTCCCCAACATCCTGCATTACTTGCAAATTATTTTTTTGACCCATGTTGTTTTGGTCTTATTGTACTTATTAAACAGCATACAGTATATATTTTTTCAAAACATGTGTGGAGTCTTTTTGTGGTGTTTTCATTGTGTTGCTCTGTGTGTGTGTTGCACAAACATTTTTTACATGGTGCCTCCAGTTTAGCTTGATTGCTCTGTGCCAAGCTACCAGAGGGAGAGCACAGGTAAACATTTTAGTGTGTTTCTTACCCTGACTATGATTGTGGGCCCTTCTTGGACAGGGTGCATATGTCTGCTGACTAGATATACAGGTTTTACCAGGTGATGACATCCTGAACAGGGTAATAATGAAAAAGCTCAACCCACAGCTGAGTCTCATCAATAGGGCTGTCTGGCAATGGTTGGTTGTATTTACTGATAACACTAGCCTCAACAGTAATGTATACAGTTCTACATCCTGTACCTTTAGCTAAGGTATCTGGATGGTCCATTGTTCTGCCCTACAAAATCATTCTAGTAGACTTACCATTTTAAGCTAGAAGTAATCATGGTCAGCCATATTTTGTTAGTCTGGAGCTTAGCAGTAACTGAATGATCGGGAAGCAATGTTACACTTAGTGAAAACTGCATGGCTTTGCATGGTCTGATCATTTGACTATGGCTACCCATCATTAGTCCATGAAATATTATTTCTTGGCTGATTTTGAAGATATATATGTAAAATAATTTACATACAATTAATCTAGACTGAACTCATTTGCTTGGTCAGCTGTCTCCTGAAACTTTAGCAAGAACCCCGGAGGTTTAGGCAGTGTTTAAGCTCACTTAGAACTCATATCATGAATGTGACCTGCTCCCATACAAGTAAGATGGAATTTATAACCTGGATTTCTTCCTCAAAAGGTGACATTGGTCATTGGTTGCATTGAGTAATGAGTTAAGATGTGGATCTTTTCCAAATAGGATGCATTGTAACCTCATCGACTACTATCACCGGACTCACTTTGATTTAAATAGTGGGCTGTTAATGAATTACTGGAAGGTCCATAAAAACAGCATTTCAGTGAGTTACCCATCTAAGATTGAATTAATAGGCATCCATACAGACTATAAAAGAGATCCAGACATCTCCGAAAGGCACAGTTCAATAGATGATAGCCTTGAGCTTGCATTGATATCCCTTCACTGACATCCCATCAAATAAATACTTGACTTCAACATTCTTTGCCACAAGGCCCTAAACAGTTGGGAACCTTTTTGTTTCAGCAATGTAATGGTGAATCATCAACCCACAAAGCAATTACATCAGCTACTTTGAAACTCTGTGGAACAGGTAGTAATCATTAAAACAATATAACATCCATCTCAAACTAAAGCCATACGACACTCAGTATGCCTCAAATAACTCATTAAGGTACCTCTTTATCCCTTGGACCAATGTTTTTATTTTAGTTTATTTTTTTATTGGCTAATTAAAAACATGAAAATATAACTTATACCAATACACAGAAGAATCTTTAATCAATTTTACAAAGTGATTTTTAACTCTTTTTAAGGAGAAAATGAATGAGATACATAAAAGGCAATATAAAACTGAGGGCCTGATTTAGAGTTTAGTGGAGGGGGTTACTCAGTGACGAATGTGACAGATATCCATTCCGCTGTATTACAATCCCTTTATAGCCTATGGGGATCATAATGCTGTAGATAGGATATCTGTCACCTTTGTGACAGAGTAACCCATCCACCAAACTTTAAATCAGGCCCTGAATAAATATGCAAGAAAGAAAAGAGGGCTGAAAGAAGAGAAAAAAAGAGTGAACAAACTGCAAAAAAGAGAAAAGAAGAAATTTAGAGAATAATGTAGGAAATTAGACAAAATTATAGTATAATAAATACAGATATTACAATTTGCTATAAATATGTAAAGAGAAAACATAAATTGTAATCTCATAACACAAACCATATTCCAAACAAGATAGCTGCTTCTTTGAAGAAATAGTAGCATTAATGATAGCACCGTGAGATAAAGAATGGATAATCGGTAGACACAATTTATCCTCTTTCACCTCTATCTGAAAAGAGCTTATGTTAAATCTGTCCAAACTTTGGTTATGGCATAATTCTATAAAAAATGCATGTGATGATTTCCTTTGACATCCACTTAAATGTAATAACCTGTAGAACAATTGTTATTATTTTTTATCAAAGTTTAACTAGTATATTATTATGAGACCATACAGAACGCATCTCACTCAGAATCAATTTATTCAATGAAAAAGGTATGGTCTTAATTTTTTTCCAAAACTGACTCCAAAAGTTAGAGATTGCTGGGAATACAAAAAACATATGCAAATACCTCCCTACATTAGGTCTGGGTGGAGATGGCGGAGTTCACTCTGGGAAGTGACCAAAAAACTCCTGCATGCTATGCAGAGTTCAACAAGCAGTGGAGTGTGTTAGGTCATGCTGTTTGCACTGATTTTTAGCACCAGGTGTTTGTCCCATCCTGAAAAATCAGTGCGAATGGTGCCACGTGCAGCTCAGGAGGGCGCTGCCTCTTTTCTGCCACTCAAGTAGATTTTCTACTTGAGCAGAACCTTCCTCAACATGAACGAAAGGTTTCTCAACACAAGTGGTAACGACTATCCGCGACCGCCCTTGTTGAGAAATGTCACTGGGAGGTGGTCAGAATAAGATTTTCCTCGCTCACCAACTTAATGTTGACAAGTGTACATGAGGGGAAAAAACTCTGCTCCACAATGTGGAGTTTTTCGGAACTCTGTGCTTGAACTGGAGCGTGGAGTCGGAAAAACTCCATGAACGGAGCAGAGTTCACAGCCCACCTCTAACCTACATAAGAACTGCACTGCCAACAAGTGCCCTGTTTGATACCCTTAGTTTTAAATAGGTAAACTGGAATAAAACAGTTGATGAAAAAAGTTCATAGTTTGTTTGATATTTCAGAATGAGCTGTAGCAGAGGGATGTTCGACGGTTGCTGCTGCACCCGCCGCACCGCCACATTGGCGCTGGCTCCATTAGGAGGTGGCGTCATGTGAAGGCCCTGCGACAAAGTCCTATTAGGGCCGGCAGGGTTGAGGCCGCACAGGCGGTCTGAAGGCGGGAAGAGTACGGCGAGCGGCATCTGCTGCCCGCCAAACTCTTAATGAGGGCCATTATGTGGAAAGTTGTATGTGCTAGTGAAATTAAAAAAAGAAAGCATAGAGGTATCCTGTAATAACTTTGAAATAATAAAAATACTTGTCTGTCCTCTTAATTCATAGTATACTTTTTCCATGTTTCTTAGTCCATTTATTATGCCAAATGGGATTTATCGCAAACTATTGAAAAGAAGATAGATTGGAAACCAAAAATTGTTTGAATAAGAAACAAGAATATGATACAGATGGTGACAACCAAAGCTTAGGAGACATAAATAGAATGTGTTTGTGAGAAAAGGGAAAAAGCATAGCAAGCTTTAAGTTAAACCACAATTTTCTAATATTATTAACTGGACCTGCTAAATGACAAAAGTCCTATGACACCTATTAAAAGTCCAGAAAATAATACCTCCAGCCATATTGGGGCATTTAAATTTGTCAGCACACATGAAAAGAGGAAAAAACAAGGAGAAATGAAAATATTTCTCATCGTTATGCCTGGACTTGGAGGTATAGTGTTTTGCCGCTGCCCCAGGTTTATGTGATTAAGTAAATCTGGAGCAGTGTCAAAATCCATGCATGTTGCAGAGGGAAACCCAATGCAACACCCATCTTAGGCCTCCCTAGTGCAGAGCAAGGCAACACAGCAACTTGCACTGCTCTGTCTTACTCCATATCGATGAGTGTGAGAAAACTGGGTGGATTGCAGAAGCCCCCTAACGTTTTTGCCCCCATTTTTCTCTTACTGCTGGTGTTTGCCTGACTCTGATGGTGTCCTGGCTACAGCTACTCAGTCCCAGGGCCTGTGCTCTGTGTAAAATGAGTATGGAAATTAGGCCAATTATATTTGGCTATGTCAACCTATCTATAAGTCCCTAGTATATGGTACGGCGTGTAGCCTTAGGGACTGCAGCATAGGTGGTGCACCCATAGGTGCACTGCTGAGGTGCCCAGTGTCATTTTGAAGCCAGACCCTCCTTGCTAGCTGCTTTTAAAGTTTAAAGTAAAGTTACATACAAATTTGACTTTGGAATTAAAAGTACTTCCAAAGTCTTAAACTACCTTATTTTTACATATATCCACCCTAAGGTGTGTCCTAGGTGCCCCCAGGGTTGGGTGCAGTATAATATAAGCAGGGACCTTGCAAAATATGTTTTATTAGCCCTGGTGAGGAAAAATAGCCCCATTTGTTTTTCCCTCATTATAGTGAATAGGCTCCATAGGCTAAAATGGGGATACTTTATTTTAATTAATAAAGCCGCTAGATATGGCAAGTTTGGTCTCAAACTGATTGTTATAATAAATGCAACAACATTGGATTTAATATAACTAGTTCAGGGAAAGAGTTTAAGAACTCTTCCTAAAAGTTACCAGTTACAGTTCTGTAGTGCCCTTCTTTGATTGGCCAGCCTCTGGCAGCCTGACCAGGCTGCTTCGATGAGGTGTGAAATAGCTTGGACTGAACACAAATAGATGTGCCTGGGGGAGGAGAACTACCTTCAGCAGATGGGGAAGCAGGAAGGGGGAGGGCTGCCAAACTGGTCTTCAAAGGCAGGAAAGGACATTTAGCGTAGCCCAGCACCTCCATCACATCCTGCAACCCCAGACAACTAGGTGCCCTCTTGATTAGATTAGGAGAGGGCAGGCGAGGGGTGTGTTTAAGATCTTTAGCCACACCAGTGGGTGGGCTCAGCCAGATGTAACCTACAAAATTCAGTTTTAGCTATGATGGATTTTTGAAGAATGTTGCTCCCTGGGGTTTATTTTTTGCCACACTTCCCAGGAAGTGGTCATTACAGGGGGAAGGACCTTGCACTTGATTGGAGAACCAGGACCCCCTGTTTTTCACCCAGGAGTAAGGATAAAAATGGCAGAGCTGCATCCACACCTCAGATCCCTACCAGATTCCAACAAGGAAAAACTACAGGAGAAGAAGGACTGCCCTGCTGGACCCCTGACCTGCACCTGGACACTGCATTCTGTAGGACTGCACTAGCTGCACTATTGGGCTCCACCACAAGAAGGACTTTGCTGGCTTCAACTAGTTCAAGGAGGGACTCCCTGTTTGCTACAGGTGAAAAATTGCTAACCAGAGTCCCCTGCACCAACTCCTGAATAAACTGACCAGCTGACCACTGTCCAGTGCCTGTTTTGGAGTTTGCACCAGGTGCATTCTGGGAGTTGTAGTCACACCCTCAAGGAGCATCTCAGAGCTTCTGGAACCTTGGGGTGAGCTGTGGACCTCAAAAGAACCGTAAAAGAACATCTGGAAGAAGATCCAGAAGTTTGGAGAACTTTTGGAAAAAAGCTCAATAAAGGAACCAACCGGCTTGCCTCAGTCGTGACCTGGCCGGACTTGCAGGTTCATCCCAGGGAAGAAAATCTCCAAAAAAGTGACTAAGTCTGAATGTTGAAAGTTGACCAGGACCTCCCAGGCAGTGTATCCGAAGAGGGCTCCAAAGATGTTGGATCAAGATTCAGGTTTGCCCCAGTCGAAGGATTTTCACCTTGAAAAAACTATGAAGTCTGAAGGTAAAATTCTCCACTGAGGGCTCCTGCAACGCGTATCTGAGGTAGAGTTTCAGGAGGTCGGATTGGACTGGCCACTTGGTCCCGCTGAAGAAAATCTTCAAGAAAACGACTAAAGCCCATATTTATAGTTTCTTAGTGCCAAACTTGCGTAATTTTTTTACGCAAAAGCGGCACAAACTTACAAAATACAATTGTATTTAGTAAGTTTGCTCCGCTTTTGCATCAAAAGCGGCACAAATGCGGTGCTAAAAAAGTATTAATATGGGCCTTAGTCCAAAGGTAAACTTTTGACCAAGGTCTCCCGCGGGCAGTAGCCTAGCAGGGCTCAATTGCGGTCATCCTTAAACTTTGACTTTGCCCCAGACTGGCGCTATTTGTTTCTAACTGCTAAAAAGCATTAATTCTTTAAAAATTATTATCTCTGGTTTCCCTTATCCAATTTTAATCATTTTAGTGTCATTTTAAAGATAAAAATAAAATATATTTTTATAAATTGGTGTTGGGTTTTTATTTTGTTTTGTGTTTTACTTCTTTACTGTTTTTGTGATTTTTAAATGCTTTAAAAGTCTTCTAAGTTTAGCCTTGTCACTCATTGCCAAGCTAACAAGGGTTGAGCTGAGTTTAATTCATTGAGACCTAACTGGGCCTAATTGAAGGTTAGTGGCCTATTGCTAAGTGTAGGTACTTACCTGCCCTTATCAATAATCTATTTTCCAACAGAGTCAAACTAGGAGTGTAAGTTACTACTGTGAAAAGAAAACACTGTTGTAAGTCCAGCGCTAAACATGGCCAAACACTGATACTACAAATCTCTCCCACTTAAAAATAACTGAAATAGGGACCTAAAATAAAACTTGATGGGAAATAGTGTTGAAGTAAATTACTTTAAATAGTTAGAAATATACCTAAATATGATTTATTGTTAAGAAACAAATAAAAAACATATTTATTTTTTTAATTCTAAAATAGTTTAACCACCTTTTGGTATTTAAACATTATGCAATATTAAATGTAAGATTAACATTTAATAAAATATTAATGCATAATGATATTTTTACTTTGGGTGTGAATGTATAGTTTAATTTAAAATTCAGAAAAGTAATTTCATATATATTTAAATTATTTACATATTTAAATATTTAATTCAAAATTAGTTTAATAGTGCTGTCGCATTTTTTCATTGTGTTCTACATTTAAAATCTGAAAGCAAAAGAGTAGCAACACTCACACGGGGAAGGTGTGGAAAAAGTTCCTTTACTTATGGTGAATAAAGGAACGTTTTTCTTCAACCTCATTGTGTGAGCGCTACTACTCTTTTTGCCTTTTGGGATTGCTTTACTGTCTGCTCTTCCAGTCATCTAGAGCTCCTCTCCTTTGTGTTCCTGGTGTGAGCAGAGTGTTTATTTTCATATATCTATATTTATATATATAGATATACACACACACAGACACACACGCACACACACAAATACACACACATATATATATATGTGTGTGTGTGCATATGTGTGTGTGTGTCTGTGTGTCCGTGTGTGTATATATGCATATATATATATATAAATAAATAAATGAGTATATATATATATATATATATATATATATATATATATATATATATAATGTTAGTAAACAGTTTAAATGATACTTTACTGTAGGTAGCTCTCCAGTTCGACTGTGGAGTCTCACTATGGTAGACAGTTAGGAAAAGTAAAAGAGTTTACTTAATTATAAACAAATACTAAAGTATTTTTAAGTTAGTTATAACTTAATTTTATAGATTCATTTTAAATACAGAAACAATACTACAGCTCTTAATTTTAAGTTGAATCGTTATTTAATTTAGTTATATTAGATGAAATAAAACAATTTTTGAAGTTAAATATAAAAAATCTCATCTAAAGTAAAAATATTTTATTATAAATGAATAGTTAAAAAAGTTTTGCATTGATTAATTAAAAGTAATGTAATTATTTTTAATACAACATAATGTTACATTAATTTATTAATTCAATAATGTTTTAAAATATGTAATTAAATAACAAACGTTTAGATTTCTTAACATTAAATTATATTCATTTGTATTTTAACTATTTAAATAACTTAATTTGATATTATTACCGAAGGTAATTCTTTAAGTCCTCCCCTCCATTATTTTCTATGGGAAAATGTTGCAGTACAGGTGGTTGGCCGTGTGTGGCGTGAACTTACTCCTGCTCTGAGTTCGAGTAATGTACTGCTATTTTGAGTGCATTTTTGACTATAGTTAACTTTAGAAGTGCAGTTTGTAAATAGTAATGGAATTTTTATTTTGTGAGTGAGTGCATGTCCCTTCCTGAACCCCTCCCTAAAACTCCCTACATACTCCTTAATCCTTCTTAAGCCCCTCCGATTTAGTACTAAGTATGACCCTTTTTCTAGCCAATCCCTCAGTCCCCCTTGCATTTCATATTTAATAGTAAACTTACATATGTGTGGATGTCCCCATTGAAAATATAGGAGAGTTGGAGGTCAAGATCAGGATTTACCATAGAATTACACCAAAATATAGATCGCCAAGTACATTATTCTCCTTGCAAAGGTAATAGTGCCTTAACTCATGATTACACCTGCCTTAACTTTAGTTAATTAAGGGAGGATATGGGTGGAATGGCATATAAAGGATCTGGTGATGAACTACACTGCTTTTGCAGTTGATTTTTGTTAAACGTTGAATGTAATAAATAATAAATAATTCAAAAAAGATAAAATGCATTATGTGAGGTGATTCCTAGAACATGTAAGCATCTATGTGAACTGTCACTACAGTGTACTAAGATCTAAATAGAGCCACTTTGTCATAGTTTAAATCAACAGACTTTGGGTAGATAAACGATTATGGCCCATATTTACCAAAGCTTTGTGTCAGTGCAATGAGACACAAAGGGGGTCATTCTGCCACCGACCACGGGAGCACCGCCAACAGGCTGGCGGTGCTCCAACGAGCATTCTGACCGCGGCGGTTCAGCCGCGGTCAGAAGCGGAAAGTCAGCGGTCTCCCGCTGACTTTCCGCTGCTCGTTTGAATCCTCCATGGCTGCGGAGCGCGCTCCGCAGCCATGAGGATTCTGACCCCCCCTACCGCCATCCTGTTCATGGCGGGAAAGCCGCCATGAACAGGATGGCGGTAGGGGGGGGTCGCGGGGCCCCTGGGGGGCCCCTGCCGTGCCCATGCCAATGGCATGGGCACGGCAGGGGCCCCCGTAAGAGGGCCCCGCAAAGTATTTCAGTATCTGCCTTGCAGACACTGAAATACGCGACGGGTGCCACTGCACCCGTCGCACCTTCCCACTCCGCCGGCTCGATTACGAGCCGGCATCCTCGTGGGAAGGGAGTTTTTCCCTGGGCTGGCGGGCGGTCTTTTGGAGACCGCCCGCCAGCCCAGGGAAAAACTCATAATACCCTCCGCGGTCTTCTGACCGAGGAGCGGTATAATGGGGGCGGAATTCTGGCGGGCGGCCTCCGCCGCCCGCCAGAATCAGAATCACCCCCAAAGGAACATAAAGCAATGCAAGGCAGAGCATGGAATTTCCTATCCATTGCAAAAGGTTGTTTGTGCTGGAAAGATGCCCTTTTCTCAGCACAAAAACTATTTTGCACTGCTTTGCATCACTTTGCATAAAGGAGGCATCACTTAGCTAGGCCTGTGCAAACACCAATAGTTTTTGTTGCAATGTCTGATCCACTTAAAAGCCAGACTAATGGCCTATTTATGAGTTTGGCAGTCATGGTACTGCCATTAAAACAGCACTGGAATCACCATTGCATTGTTGGCAATCCGCCCACCCTATTACGATGCATGCAGTTACATAGATGAAAGACCGCCACAGTCCCGCTGCTGCCACCAGGAAATCTTGACCACGGCAGCAGAGGGATAGGCAAATGTGTCTGACGGAAGGTAGACTACCAGGTTTACCACCAGCCCAATCACAAAGTGACTTCCCTCTGACGTGACTGTGGTGGTCCAACCACCACATCTGATCTAGCAGAAAGGGAGGGATACAAGGCTGAAACTCACCAATACTCAGCTTCACAGGTCCTGTGACACCATGGAGCTGATTGTACTCATCCTGCCACTGCTGTTCCTGCATGGACATAGCCAACGGTAAGCTAAAATGTTACCCGTTTCCGTCAACTCCTCAGCAAATAGATGCCCATTCATGGACCTGACAAGAGGTTTGTGGTTCCTGGGACAAACATATTTTGTGGTCATCTGTTCGGAATTGTTCTCAATGTACGATCCAATTACAGCTCTGTGATGCTATCTTTGAGCACGTCACTGGCACTGCACGGGCACACTCTACAAAAGTCGACATGTATGCACATCTCATAATCGGGGATAGTGATGTGTGCATTAATTTGTGTCATACAACAGCACCTTCTCATCAAGATCACAATTATTAATCGTTGTGACACCCTCACATTGCTCTCATGCTAGGTCCTGTTGTGATATCAAAGTTATATCTATATGGATGTGTCATGAGACTGAAACACACCTTCTCTGCTAAATCTCTGTAATGGACTGTATTAGACTCTCATCCACATAGAAAGGTAATGTTAGGTAAATAGGATTTAAAATAATAAGTGTTTGAAACACTCAAAGGTCACAATGTAAAGACTCTCTGCAGAATAGGTATGCCTCTACCAGGGGAACAACTGAAAGGCTGGGGCCCTGGGCCACAATCCATTTTGCACATGCCTCAAAACCTCTATGTGACCAGGACCTGTGGCTTTAAGTACATCAGGGAAAACCAATAGCATAACCAAGAGCCATGCAGATGCGTATGTGAGAAATGTGTAAATGCAAGTCATGAAAGACAAAACACAGCAGTAACATCATTTTGTCACCTATTTGGATAAAGTAGGTGTAAGGTATAGAGACAAAAATGGCCACATGTCTATTAAAAAAAGTCTACAAAGATATGACAATTTAACACCCTCCATGTGTGGATAAACAATTCTCTAGCTTGCACACATTAAATACCTATTCCAACCAACATCAAAGGGGGAGATGTACAAGCTAAATGTTGCTGACATTGGCCAAGCCAAGCTGAAACACTGACTATATGAAATACCATCCAATGCAATATCAGCCCCAATTGGAATTCATCCAACATATCCATCTATTGAACAGTTCTCCTTGTCCTGTGAAACTCCAGTACTGGTTTAAAGGTCAGATCATAAAAAACACATCAAATTGATCATCAATCATAGTGAAACAAACAAAACTGTAGTAACACATCCCAAAGTATCTAAGAATATCAAAATGGTAGAAAAGTAATGGCAGGAATAATGTGTACTGAAGCAAGCATTTTTTTTTTTATTTCCAAAATCAACACATGGAATCAAATAAAAGCCAATGGACAGTCCATTAACACAATGTGTGGTCCATCACACTGCTGTGCCACTAAACCTGCCTCTCATGACACTGCCAGGGGAACCTCACCATGAAGGGTCATCTAGTGGGCAGTCCAGGCACCTGAATGATGTCAATTGACTGGGTTGGGGTCGGTATTGGGAGGGGTTAGTTTGGTTTTGGGAGGGAGGTCCTGACTTTGAGGGGGGGTCTTTGGTTTTGGCAGAGGTTTGGTCTTCTTAGGGGTATGACTGGGTTTTGCGGTGGGGGAATCAGGTTTCTCAGGGGCAGATTTGGATGTGGAAGGGAAGTGTTGAGGTGTGGAAAAGGTATTTTTGGCTTTGGGAGGGGGGTTGACTTTGACAGGGGTAAAGGCAAAAGCAAATACTAAGCTTTCCGTGGGAAAATGGGCAAGATGTTTGAGGGAGTAGAGGTTGGAAGGTAGAGGGAGTGGAAGTGTCAGGTGTGGGTGGGTGTGATGTTGGTGCATGTGTTTGATGTATCTTGTTTGTGTTTTGTAGGTGTCTGTGATTTTTTGTGGTATGTAATGTTGATGTGCTGGGTATGCTGGGTATGCTGGGTCTGGTGGTGCCAGTGTGGTGTGTTGGGAAATTCTAAAGGTGGTGGATGGGTCTTTGGGTGTGGATGTGGTGTCTAGGTCAATGCTTGGGGTGGTTGTTGGGTCTGTGGTGAAGTTGGAGGTATCTGGGGGAATGCTGGAGGTAGTGGATGGGTCTGGTGGTTCAAGCATGGTGTCTGGGGGAATGCTGGATATTGGTGGTGGGTCTTTGGGTGTGGGTGTGGTATATGGGAGTATGTTGGGGTAGTGGTTTGGGGTGAATATCTCATGAGTAGTTGAACGCTTAGGTGTTTCTGTTTACATGTGCTGCTTGTGGCTGTTGAAGTGCATGCATTTGTATGTCTGAGTGTGCTTGGGACTGGTATGGGAATAGGAAATTTAGAGAGGGAAAAGTCAGGAGGTGGGATGGAAGTTTGAGATGGGTGGAAGGCTGCAGTGAGGGAGGAGGGCAGAGCCTGGAAAGATCTAAAGATCTCTGTAGGGCCGACATAGCACTGTGGATGCCTTCCAGGTAGGCCACCATCTACTGCAGATGGCTGCCTTGTATCTTGATGGAAATCCGTAGTGCTGCCTGACCAAAAGGTCAATCACAACCTCACTCAGGACAGTGTGGGTAAAAGGGGCAGGGGATGAGGTGTCTGGAGCAAAGGAGACAGCTGTTCTCTTAGGTGAGCAGACCTGGCCACCTGGGTGAAGAGCAATAGGGAGGGTGGAGATAGATGGGGGTGGAGGACAGGGATGGTGTGTGTACTGGTCCTGTGTTTTCCGCCACCACTAAAGAGTGTAGA
This sequence comes from Pleurodeles waltl, assembly GCF_031143425.1. Taxonomy (NCBI): domain Eukaryota; kingdom Metazoa; phylum Chordata; class Amphibia; order Caudata; family Salamandridae; genus Pleurodeles; species Pleurodeles waltl. Next base: position 625,703,072 of record NC_090439.1, on the reverse strand, counting down.
CTAGAGATTGACTCTGAAGATGAATCTGTGTTCTCAGTGACACTCCCCTCACCCTCTAGGTCACTACCTCCCTCTGTGTCTGTTGTATCATGACCGGAAATAATGTGGCCGTCTGCTTCCCCAAAGATGTTGGCTCTGTCTCCTCAGCTTGCCTGGGATTATGCTGCAATAATATATAAAAATAGGTTACAAGGTCCACTATAGTGGCTTCAACATTACCAAGAGTACATGCATGCATGCTACATGACCTGTAAACAGTTGCTCACAATTAAATCATAACCACAGACAGCTCTAATTGCATGATTGAAGTTGTCTGATCACCATCCTCATGTTTACAATAGGATACTTGATCATTTTGTACAGTTTGTCTCTTGTAGTATACCTTAATACCCTGATGTTGTCAAATAGGATGGCAATGCTAAATTCAGCCCTACAGATTACACAGAAAGCCCTGCAATTAGTAAATGTTCATATACCTTATACCACATCATGATGAAATAATGGCCACTAATACAGCTATGTTGCAGGAATATGTACGGTAGCAGGAATAAGGTGACATGGAAATGCTCATTTCACACTGTTGACCCGTTCTAATAGTAACTTCCTAATATGTCCACTATCAGAAAAGTCTCATGAAAGCTGTACTTAAGTAGCTTTGCTACGTATCGCATGTGGCACAGAAAAGTAGATGAGTCAATATGGGTCAACTATTTAGTAGAGTTGTCTATACATATCCACAGCATAATGAATCAGCTAGGCAGAGGGACATCCCCAGTTCAGATTGATACTGGTGAGAACACCATTGATGGTTGTTGAGGCTCAGGGAATCACCAACACCTGAAGAGGTGGTTTAACATGTTTCCTAATGACATGCAAACACAACTTCCATTGTATTACTGAGTGAAGACACTCACATGTGATTCCTACATTTCTACTTGTCCCTCCCTGATGCATGTCACCAGTCAGTGAATGAACATTCACAAATCAACATGTGCAACTCACATAGCTGAATATTTCCACATCAATGGCATGTAAATTCACATTGTGAGAAATTACCTGTGAGAAAGTCTATGTGTCATGTCCTTCATTGCTCCATCATTTAGACCTGACTAATGGCCTTGAGTAATGGCTTAGGATGTATGTGACCCACCCACCAATGTCTATACACTCCTGTCTGTGGTGACACATGAACTGTTTACTCATCACATATAACTATTTTCTAATAGAGTTCTGGCCTACACACAGATTTGTGATGAAATCGTACATAAACCTATGAAGACATGTAGATCATTTATGAAACAGTGGTGCAGATTATACTACAAAGGGGAAAGGTACACATGGCAACATGTAGGCACTAATACTGATGGCACCAGTGATGTTTGCTATCTCATGTTACTGAACATTCCCCACTTCTCAAGGGGAAGCATTACTCATTGACGGCACCCAAAGTGCATTGTATAATATGTCACAAGAGGGCCATCATCACTTAAGACACAGTAGTGCGGTAGCATCAATCTTGACACACTGAAGACATGTGACCTGTTGGGTACAAATGTTACCCACAACATCAAACAACATGAGCTGATTTATCACTTTACTCAGGAGTCTTTTCAAGATAGTAAATCTGTAGTGCACGGGACTCTGCTGTGTTCGTAGTCATAAGGACAATAGACAAAGCACATCAGTATGCACCTATCAGCATGCACCTACTTCCAGACTTACACAAACAACCACTCTTCTTGTGTGTCACACAAGGCCACCCCCAATATTGATGGGGACATGCCTGACTGCAAAACACAAATATGACAATGTAACATGTATGACTTTTTCAAGGACTCACTCCTTAGAGTGGCTGTTGGGCCCACAACTGCCCATCAAGCTTGGGTAGGCCACCGCCAGTATGTGGGCCATTAAGGGGGTCATAGTCAGTCGCCCGCCCCATCCACATTAGAAGGACATCCCCAGCTGAACCTCTGTGATCTTTTGGGTCCAGCATCTTAGGTTCTCCCAGCTTTTCCTGCAATGGACGCTGTGCCAGCAATAGACCTCCAGGGTCCGCACCTTACAGACAATGGCCCTCAAAATGGCTTGCTTCTGATGCACGTTGACAGTATGGATGCAACATATGAATAAACTGTTCATAACTACAAATTTTAGGATATCTGTTTGGTTGACACACATTTTGGATACACCTAGCACAATCATTATTGAATAGTTAACAGACTACATGCGTAATTCTCACATGCTGAGAACAACAAAGGCATGAATACACACTTTAATAGTCATATGCTGACTATCCTCAACCCTGGTTATGACCTACACTAACTAAGCCAGCCCACTAACATCATGTATCTCAGGGCCATCCAATATGTACTGTGTTTGAGCTACTATGAAACACAACACAACACATCATTGCTAACTTCTGAAGGATAATTTACTTGTGCATGACTGCTCAGACACCTTTATAGTCAGGCCCATAGACTTGCTGAATACGGTCCATACAGGTTGGTTCCATAGTATAGACTACATCCTAAAATGTAAGTCACAATGAAAGGGCTGGCATGTGTGTCACTGAGAGCTTCCTCTCTGGGGATATGTGGGCATGTGGACTACTTAATGGGATTTCATACTACACCTAATTGAGTTTATGTGGTATGTACTGCCGTCACAGGACACAACTTTTGCCATATGTAGCACTATTATAGGGATGACATTCAACATACCATTGTGTGTCTTGTTTGATTGGTTGAATGTAACAAAGCTGATGATTCACGCATCATAATCTCGTCAGAAGTAACCAACTATCTGTACTGTAAATTTGTCACATGTGCAATAGACATGTACGGTACAAGCATGACCTATGGAAAAGTGACAACAGACTTACGGGAGTAAGGGGCCTGTCATTAGTAAATGTCACATATTGACAATGTGGGTCAATGAAAAGGAGTATCAGGTCTGGGGCTTATCTCAGTCACCATTCCAAATGTAGTCTATGCAAAAGCAATCAGGGCTATTATAGGTTCAGAAAACTCATTTTGTGAACATCCAAGGATCTTCTTGTCTACAGGGAGATTACTCTGTGAATCAGTTGAATTGACACAAGAACCCTGCCCTAGCCTGGGCCATGGTCCAGACTGGGCACAGCTCATTGTCAGGCTTTGCTTTCTGCAGGCCGAGCATACTAAACCCACATTAACATCACATTTACACCACTTCAATACATACAAGTACATATTTTTGGAATACAAAATGTGACGTCAAGCTAGTGTGGCACTCTGAAGGTATAGCTAGCTCTCAGACAACAGTTTGGCAATGCCTGATCTGGGCTGAGTGATATGTAGGACTGTACACATGGCTAACATCATAATATGCTTCTAACGGTATATATACACAGCTTATGCTGTAATGCAAATACATATCTTTGCTCATTTAACATGATCTGATTAGCAAATATATCATAGGTACCCTGAAATGTATACGTGCATAGATATGTGCAGGCAACACAAGTAGGATCAAGGGCTTATCGCATATCACACATCACAATGGTCATATCACATCACAATCCATTACATTTTTTTCCTATGTATGGACCAAAAATTTTACTAAAGTAGACTAAATTCACTCTGGGACTGAAAGGCACATTGTAGCCTGTGGGAATGGAAAGGATGGAGTTGAACATAGTAAAATATTTATGTGAGATAGTTACCTGTTTTCCTGGTAAGCCATAGGGCTGACTTTACAGGAAAGGACCTCTTCAACCAGTTTCTCCAGATCCTCTGGAGAGAAAGCAGGGGCCCTCTCACCTGCTTGGTCTGGCATGATTGCTCCCAGAGGTTGCAAACAGAAGCTAAAATGGGGGAGGTTTTCATAGCAGCAGTGTCAGGACGCAAGTGAGGTATTTTTTAAACCACAGCGTACATGTACGCAATGTACATGGTCATCAGCATAGACAGACACAAGCATTGGACTGCTGTCATCACAATCACCAATATAAGCCTATGGCTGTGTCCACCATGGATGAAATGGCCCACCCCACGGTCAACTTCAGCCGGCGGCGGCAGGCTCTGAATGTCCAATATGTAAGGTCAGACATCCATCTCTTTAGAGGTTAGAACTACAGTAGTGGTGACTGTTGAGTGCCTCACCACCACTTCAAATGTGTCATAACATGTTTAAATATGTATTACTCCGTTGCACTGTAATTTCCTTCACACAAACATCAGTGTTGGCATAAAAGCTGTATCACTGAAGTAAACTGTACACCGCCGATGACTGTGATAACAGTTCAAACTTTACCATATTAAGGTGCTCATGATACCTCTTTAGATGCATAATCTGCACATTTATGTTACAGGCGTATGTGAAGACCACAATGAGGATTACAGGTGGATGTTGGACAGCAGACCATTATTATGTGAATTATGTGTATTACTTTTGAACTATTTATATTTTGTCACATGACGTTTGGCTTACTCTTGATATATGTTAGTCTGGACACTGTGATCAATGCTCAAAATTGTTTACACTCGACACACAGGTACCCTGGGAGAGGGGGGAGGTGACAGCTTCCAGTGTACCACCAATTCCTAGACCTTTAGACCATTGAACAAAGGGATGTAATCAAGTACTTTCGTTTCAATAGGCAAACAATACAGTATTCATGTAATCAGTTGGAGTCTGATCTCTTGCCTTAAAGCACTATTTCTACTAAATATGAAACCTATAGCAGTATTGCCTTTTCTGACCACAGGTTCCTTTCAGTACACTGTGGCTATATCTTGTGTTATGTCACAACCAGTTTTCAGTGGTGTATTAAAAGACGTGCTTTCAGCAATGATCAAACAAATTGACGGCTACATCCATTTCCCCAGACGTGAGGATTTAGCCAATGTGAAAGTTGACTTCTAAGGATCTGGTTGCCTCCCACGTGTGGCTGGAGCCATAGATGGCACCCATATTGCCCTAGTACCACCGCATGTCAGGGAACAAGCCTATCGGAACAGGAAGAACTTCTATTCTATAAACATGCAAGTTGTCTGCTTATCGGATTTGTATACTTCAAAAGTCTGTGCCTGGTTCCCAGGATTAGCCCATGATACTGCAAAACAGCACCATACCCCGGCTTTTGTCACAACTACTAGCAGAAAGGGCCTGGAATATTGGTAGGTAAGATAGGTCCTAACTTTGTGTGTGTAATGTCAGGTACTATAATTACAAAGTGTGGGACTTATTGTAGCACTTATGTTTGTCTTCCGAATAGGAGACTCAGCATTTCCCAACTGTCCATGGTTGTTGACACCTGTGAGGAATCCAACTATGCCAGGGGAAGTCCATTTCAATGAGGCCCATGGTAGAACACAGCAGCTAGTGGAGTGTGCTTTTTGGACAAGATTGGGGGAGCCCTCCTCTTCTCATTCTGTAAATGCTGTCATATCACTGTGGCCTGTTTCATGCTTGACAAGATTGCCCAGTGACAGAACATTCCTTATATCGCAGAGGATGGAGAACATGAAGTGCCAATGGGTGACGATCCTGAAATGCAAAATAATGATGATGGTGGTAGAAAGGAAGGAGCTGACGTATTCAATATCTCATCGACAACTGCTTCTCATGAGTGTAAGTATGTTGTGAGATGTCATGACTGACTTTTAAAGCAACTCTTGTTGTGATGATGTGAGGAGTATGTTTAGGGACAAAATATTTGGAAGATGTAGATCTGGCAAAATCTGATGAAAGGTATTTGTGGAGGAAGGTTTTTACACATGCTCATTTTGTTAGGGTTTTGTTTAGCTTAGAGTTGTGTTATGGGAAGTGTTTTCCAGAAGCTGAGCATGTGAATTGTGTCATATGTATGGTTTCATAACTTATCTCTTTGATTTAGTCTGTTTTAGACCCCTTCACCATGGCATCTTGATTTGGACATTTCAGAGTTGTGACATTAACAGGTATATAATGCTGTTTGGATATACGAAGTGGACATGGATTGTTCCTGAAAATGTCAGTCACACGCTTTGGGTGTAGAAAACCTGTAACAAGACAGGTTGCAAAGTGATAGGATGGAAGTTAGGAAGAATCCATTGGACTTGTTCTTTGTCGTATGGTGGACATAATGCATTATGTGTGAAATAATGTGCTCCAACAAAATGTTGTGGGCCCAAATGATGCTATTCTCCCTTTACATTGTCTAAATCCTCATTTTAAATAAACTATATGTAGCTGCTGATGTGTCTCATCATTGTAGGCCAAAGTGCTTATGGCACCTCACTGAAATTTGTTTGTGACATTCACTGGATTAGAAACACTGGATAGAAATGACCCTATGATCAGAAGCTGTTCTACTGCCTTGTGTCTGTTTATTGGTTTAAATGATGTGGGATTCCTTTTGAGAGGTAGGCGATATGGCTCCAGCTGATGACATAGACTCATTTTATTTTTCCTATGCTATAGGAAAATGTCTAGTGTATCCCCTCCTTCCATGTTGTTATGGTCTGCACCTGTAAATGCAATCACTGACAGAGACTACTTGAGTCATGTATGATTTGCTATGTTTCTGCCATCATGCCATCCTAGGATTGGAACACTGGAATAAAGAAAATACACTTGTATGTATGTGTTGCTGTGACATGGTTGTGACCCTGAGGTAAACATTATGTACATGCAACATGTCTATGCTTACACAAGTAGCTTGTTTTTGCATTATAAATTACACATGGTATTACATGTATATATTGCTAGATGTCAGATTTACTACAGCAGACATTGAGCTTGTGACGTGCATTTGTGAAAGTAGCAAATGTGAAGAGATACGTTGTGTAAAAACATATATTAAAGAAAAGTGAAGAAGTCAGTCATGGTGAATGAAACCATAGTTATAGATGCTAAATTATCTGAAATCCAATGTTCAAAATACTACTACCATCAAAAAAGGAAACGTATCCAGAACTAGTCCACAAAGGGAATGTGTTACACACAATGGAGGAAATTAAGGTTGAGGTTTCTTGCTGGCACTGGTGGGTGTCTAACCATCCACAACTCCTAGATTTTTACATGGATGTCCCTGCTTGTGAGGGTGGAGGTGTTCTGCTGCTGCAGAGACAGGGGTATCTGCAGGCTTTTTTCCATCTGGCAGGGCCTCCCTTCCAGTGGCTTCCACAGATATAGATGGGCCTCAAGTAGTTGTACCACAGGAAGAGTTAGATGGTAATGAGATAGCCCTGAACAGGATTTTATGACTGTCCATCAGCACCCCATTAGGGAGCTCATGTTAGAGTTATGAACCTCCATCTGATGGTGTATGTCCCTCTGTAATTGCTTTATCTCCTGGAGTTTAGTAAGTACCTGGCCTATCATGCCTTGAGACTCCTGATAGACTCACAAAACATGGCTGATGGTGTCCTGGTTGTGAGTGGCCCCAGTGGCCTCACTCTGCAGGCCCGCAGCGTCCCTCCCACAAACCTTACCCCCAAGCCTGTGCCCTTGGCACAGTGTGCCCTCTCCCACTGGGTCCTGGTTACTCTGTGACAGGACTGGTGATTTTCAACTCAGAATTCAGGACTTGGGGGCAGGGAGGAAACAATGGTAGTAACTGTGTTAGGTACACAGGTTGGGGGACTAGGGTTGGCTGGGGTGTTGCAGCTGGGGTGGGAGGTGTTGGTGTGGAAACAGTGATACTCACTGTTGTGGTCTGCCCAGGCTGACCAGATGTGCCAGGACTGTCATCAATGCCCACATTTCCAGGACTATTGTCATCACTGAGGGTTTCATCTGGGGGTGGAGTGAGAGTCTGTTCAGTGGACAATCTCTGCCCAGTTGCTGTGCCAGATCGACCTGTTGTGAAATACGTTATTGGTTGAAATGTGGTATCTACATCCAAATGTTTTGTGTCACAGTACGTAGAGACCTAAGAAAAACAAAACAGGTAGAGATTACCATTGTGATATATTTCCGTGGTATTGAACTTGTTAACAAGACATTTGGAGACATTCAAAACCTGTACTGGAATTGAGCAGCTCATTAGATGTGCATTTTGATTTAGGGATAAAATGACATCTTACATACATTTATACATGTATTTGACCATTCCAAGGCTTAGTTGTGTACAATGCAGGCGAATACACAACTTGGTTTTATAGGTAGCATTAACCATCATGTGAGCAGTGCAGAGTCAATTGGACACCTGCCACTTCCAATCAACTGATATTGCTTAATATTTTACGAATATTTGATATATACACTTGGTATGGTGTCACTCATGCCATCAACAGTTTCAGTTAATGAGACGAGGACAACATCAAGCTAAGTAGGCAGGCAGGTCTCTGAGTAAAGCATTGTATGTCAATTTGTCAGTAACAGAAACAGGCCCTCATGGTAGTTGTAATCATTTCACTCTCAACTTCCCAACATTTAACAAATGGCTAACTCCATGAGAAGTGAACAACATTTGTAACATGTCAGACAAGTGAAAGTGGGCAATATCACAATTGTATCTTGTTTTCTGTTACAGAAAGAGGGCCTCGTAGTAGTTGTAGCCATTTCAATTTCTACTTTCCAGCGCTTGACAAGTGGTTCGTCTTACATACCTGTTGCAGAAATGCAGTTGGGCTGAACCATACATTTACATATTGACACATATCATGGGTCCTGGGATAATTGAATAGTAACATACTGTAGACCCCATTCCAACAAGTGGCATGTCCTGCAGAGTGATACATGTGATCTTATATGCAATAGTACACATTGACACTGACAATCAAACATCTTTGTTACTTTGAGTATTTTATTTTAGAAAAGTAGATGGACTACACAAAAGCAAAACTGAGATGAGAGCATAAAGGATATTGAAGTGTTGCAACAGTTAGTGAGGTGTAACTTTACAGACTCCGCTCCCTCAGCAATTCCTGCCAATCTCTCAGAATGCAGGATGTTCAAGACCTTCTCCTCCCACGGAAAGAGCTGTAATGGGGTACTGGGGGAACCCCAGCCAGTCTCCTGGGCCTCTAGGTGTTGGTTGGAGGCCAGGAAATGCACCTTCTCCCTTAGGCCATTCCACCTCTGCCCAATTTTTTCCTTTGTGCTCAACGTGGTACCTATAGCATTCACTCTGTCTTCCATCCTGTCCCATATTTCCATTTTCTTACTAAGAGGAGTATTTTGGACTTGTGCTCCAAACAATTCTGGCTGTACTCCTATAATTTCATTCACCATGACGGACAATTCAGTCTCTGAAAAATGCAAATTAGTTTGACGTAACATAACTGTAACTTATAGTGAGTGACAATGACAAAAAAAACAGCAAAGGATATTAGAAAAAAATGCAACAAAAGGGTGTGGAAAAGGTTAAATGGCATAGAGAAAAAAGGACTGCCTTATTTAACAAGAAAATATGGTCTCTGTCTTGCTGTGCTGCATTGTGAGACAAATGATCATGGTCTGGTATGGGGTGTGTTTTATAGTGTGATTTGCAAGAGTGTCAACTTGACCAATGGATATCAGTGGCGTTGTTTTTTAATCAATCCAATGGGCACTATTCTGGTGTTTTTCTGGGAGCGTAGCACAATTGCCTACTGGCACCAGGGGACTTCTGCATGGGGACCACCAGTACAACTGTGTTTTCATAATTGACTTGAGGGATGCCTCAGCCCTGATGGTGATGGAGTACACATCGACAACATTGCAGTCCGCTGCTCCAGGCATGAAAGTTTTATATAATAATAACACCTAATTGAATCATGCATATTTAGAGGGAAGTGTGATTGGTTAAAAACAAAAAACAATGCATTGCATGTGTGCTGCAGTTTAAAGTACACATCCAATGTGTCAGATACTTCAGAGTTTTTCTAGGCATCATAACTTTTATTGGAACGTTATGTTCCATACAAATAATACTCTAGGCAGTACACGCTGCTGTGCAAGTCTGTGCATCACACAAGTGGGTACAAACATTATTCCATTTTTTCATAGACGTGTGGTTAACAATACCCTCATAATCAGGACTATTGTTCTCTTCTGGGCTAGATTGACTGATAGAAATGGAGTCTCTGGTTGGCAGTTAGTTTGCACTCTGTCCAAGAAGATACCCTCAGTCCAGTAAGGGCAAAAGAGATAGACACTTAGATAACCCCTGCTTGCCCCCCTTGGAAGCTTGGCATAAGCAGTTAGGCTTCTGTCAGAAGCAATGTCTAAAATAGTTGTACAAACACACACAGTAATACAGTGAAAACATTACAAAATGGACACCACACCAGTTTAGAAAAATAGGTAATATTTATCTAAATCATACAAGACCAAAATGACAGAAATCCAATATACAAAAGTCAAATTATGAATTTTCAAAAGAATAAGAGTCTTACTCCATAGAAAACAATGGAAACATTGATTTTACACAAAGTACCTGGTTTGCATTAAAAATTAAAGCCTCACAGATGAGCATGCATTGGAAAAGGCAGTGATGCGTTGATTCTTTAGTTGCAAGTGAGGCCGTGCATAGTTTCTTCTCCTGTCGGGTAGGTGATGCGTCATTTGTCTCCCTTGCAAGAAAGAGATGCATCGATTTCTGAACAGGGCACCTTGGATCTGCGCTGATTCACAATGACTTTGATGTCCAGGGATGATGCATGAGAAATCCGGACACACGGTGTTAGAAAACCACGCTAAGTGGAGTTTGCATAGTTATCAGTATCCGCAAGCGGGTGTTGCATCATTTCTCCCGCTGCGATGCGTTGGTCTCCCAGCCAGAATGCAGGTGGAGTGTTGATTCTTGCTGCAACGCAACGTATCAGCCGCGTTGAGGATGGTGCATTGTAAATTTCCCTGCACGGTGTTCTGTGCGTGGATTTCAGTTCTTGTTCTGCCAACTTCACCTTTCAAGGGCCCAGGGACTGGATAGGGCACCACTTGGCAGGGCAGGAGTCTCAGAGAGAGTCTTTGATGACCCAGGAGACAAGATCAGTTCAAGCCCTTGGAGATTCTTCTTCAAGCAGGAATGCACAAAAAAGTCCAGTCTTTGTCCCCTTTCACAGGCAGAAGTAGCAACTGCAGATTAGCCAAACAAAGCACAGTTACAGACAGGGACAGCACGTCTCCTCAGTTCTTCTCCTTGGCAGAGTTTCCTCTTGGTTCCCAAAGTAATCTAAAGTCTGGGGTTTTGGGTCCACTATTTATACCCCGTTCTGCCTTTGAAGTAGGCAAACTTCAAAGGAAAGTCTCTTTTGTTCACAAGATCCTGCCTCAGACAGGCCAGGCCCCAGACACACAGTAGGAGGTTGGAGGGGGTTAGAGACTGAATAGAGTGAGGACAGGCACAGCCCAATCAGGTGTAAGTGCTCACTCCCCCCTCCACTCTAGCTCAGATGGCTCATCAGGATATGCAGGCTACACCCCAGCTCCCTTTGTGTCACTTCCTAGAGGAGATTCACAAACAGTCCAACTATCAGTCTGACCAGACAGGGAATCCACAAACAGGCAGAGTCAAAGAATGGTTTAAGCAATAAAAAGCCTACTTTCTAAAAGTGGCATTTCCAAACTAATAATCTAAAAACCAACTTTATTAACAGAGGTATTTTTTAATTGTGAGTTCAGAGACCCCAAACTACTAATTTCAATCTGCTCTCAAAGGGAAACGTCACTTTAAGGATATTTAAAGGCGGCCCATATTTTAACCTATGAGAGAGATAGGCCTTGCAACAGTGAAAACTGAATTTGGCAGTATTTCACTGTTAGGACATATAAAACACGTCAGTATATATACCACCTTTAATATACACTGCTCCCTGCCCATAGGGCTACCTAGGGCATACCTTAGAGGCGCCTTACATGTATAAAAAAGGAACGTTTAGGCCTGGCAAGGGGGTACACTTGCCAAGTTTAATTGCCAGTTTAAAACTGCACACACAGACCCTGCAGTGGCAGGTCTGAGCCATGTTTACAGGGCTACTAAGGTGGGTGGCACAACCAGTGCTGCAAGCCCACGGTAGCATTTGATTTACAGGCCCTAGGCACCTCTAGTGCACTTTACTAGGGACTTAGTAGTAAATCAAATAGGCCAATCATGGATAAACCAATCACCAATACAATTTAGACAGGGAGCATATGCACTTTAGCACTGGGTCGCAGTGGTAAAGTGCCCAGAGTACTAAGGCCAACAAAAACAGGTCAGAAAAAATAGGAGGAAGGAGGCAAACAGTTTGGGGATGACCCTGCAAAAAGGGCCAGGTCCAACAGTGACGGAACCAGAATGTTGGCCTTGGTGCTTAAACCTCTGATCTGATGGCCCAACTATGTCATTTTATGTCATGTGGATTTGTAGAGCATGACTAATCACCAGTAAGAGAACCCAGGTGCTGAGTAGGACATGCCAGAGGAAGAAGGAGGAGATCATGCCTGTTTCTTCTGGAAGAGCCATGTCTTGAGGTTTCTTCAGACCTCCACGAGGGAGTGGGACGTTCTAGGTCTTGGCTGCATGGTATGAGAAGTAGTGTCCTCTGCTTCTGGCCCTCTTGATGCAAGGGAGGTGCGCTCTTGCCTGGGACACAGATCGAAGGTGTATCGTGGATTGGTAGAAGTTGAGGCAGTGGTTATGGGAATGTTGGACTGGTGTTGTGGCTGTCTTTCCAGGCATGGGTGAGTCATTTGAACTTACATCTTTCCTGGACTGACAGACAGTGGAGGTTGTTGAGGTGTGGAGAAATGTGGTTATTTCACTGGATATTCAGGATGAGTCTGGCAGTGGTGTTCTGGGTGGTTTGTTGTCGGTGTAGAACATGGGCTGGAGAATAGTATGTTTCTGTAATCAGTTCTACTTAAGATAAGAGCTTGGGTGTCTGTTCTTCTGACGTTAAGAGGGATCCACTTGAAATGTTTGCTTAGAATTCGCAGGATATGGAAGCATGATGAGGCAACAGAGTTGATCTGTTTGCTCAGGGAGAGGTTGGTGTCCTGGATGATCCTGAGATTATTATCATGGTATATAGGGGTGTGTGTGGGACCAAGTTTGTAAGGCCACCAATAGGCATCCCAGGGGGAGTGGCAATTGCAGAAGACCTTCTATTTTATTTGTTTTGAGCTGGAGGCAGTTGTTTTTCATCCAAGCAACAACCTTGGTCGTGCAGTTGTATAAGTTTGCTTTAGCGGTACTGGTTGAGTTGGTAAGGGAGAGAATGAGCTGTGTGTCATCAGAATAGGATATTATGTTGATGAGGTAGGCTCTGATGAGGTCCATGAGGTTTTTAATGTAGATGTTGAAAAGAGTTGGGCTGAGGGACAATCATTGAGGGACTCCGCAAATGAGTTTCTTGGGTTCTGAGCTGTAGGGGGGGAGTCTAACTCATTGAGTTCTGTCTGTTTGCAAGGAGGATCCCCACTTGAGGACTGTAGATACCCAAGTGCTGATGCTTTCTTATGAGTGAGTTGTGGGAGAACGTATCGAAAGCTGAGGAGTGGTCGTGGAGGATGAGTGCAGCCTTTCCTCCTTGGTCAATGATGATTCTGATATCATTGTGGCTTCAAAGACGGCTGTTTCTGTGCTGTAGTTAGCGTGAAAGTGAGATTGAGAGCTATCTAGGAGTTGATGGAGTTCTAGGAGGTAAGTGAGTTGGGTATTGATGTCTTTCTCCATGACTTTAGCTGGAAAAAGCAGCAGCAAAATTGATCTGTAGTTACTGAGGGTGTCCACTGTTGGTTTCTTCAATAGGGCGTTGACGTCTGCATTCTTTCCAGCAAGCAGGTAAAGTGGCAGTGGTTATGGAGATGTTGATAATAGCAATGAGCATGGGGTGTTGTGGTGCAGTCACTCACCTGAAAATCAGGCTGTCTGCAGGGGCGATGACTGTTCTCGGGACCTCCTGAGGCACCACTCGGTGCTACTGATTTAACCAGGAGACCTGGCAGGTACCCCAAAAGGGAAGGGGAATTGGAAAAAGAGAGAAAGAAATACTGCACTCCTTTTCACCAGGTTCAGCCGGGTACAGTTCTTCGGGTTATGGAGGACTGTAAGTGGAGCCCCTGGATGGTGCCTTTCTGTGATGAATTACGGTACTGGTGAAGCTATGTGCAATTAAGAGACTGTTTCACAACATCCAGTAAAAAATGCACTGGTCTCATTAAACAGCATTCAAAAAGGCATGCACTCATCTCATTAATTTTGTCTAATTTGGTTATCACAGCACATTCACTTGGTAATATCAGTAATTTGTCTCTTTCTCTCTTCTCACAGACTAATATATACAAAAGATGATGAAATCTGAATGTCTCTAAACAAATTAGGAAGTTCTGCAAGTTTCTTTCATGGATCTGCACTTTCACATTAGGTTTTCTATGGTAAAACTACAACATAAAACGAGTTGCAATACCAAAAGCAAGAAAACTCACAAATAGAGTATTCCTAGCACTGAATTGCATAATCACTATTAACATAAAATGAATCGCAATGCCAAAAGCAAATAGACTCACATATAAAGTAATCCTAGCACTAAATTGTGTAATCACTTTTAGTACAATAAAGTAGAGGACAGGGAAGTTCTGTCACAGTTCTCAGTTACAAAACGAAAGATGTCAAGGTCCCAGCGCTTAATCTGTTATTCAACCCTCATCAAAGCCCCCAGTCATAAATCATGTCTGTGTACTTAGAAGAAGCCTTTCAAAGTCTCAAGAAGGCTAGAGCAATCAGTCTCCATGTGATGCCACGCTCTACCACGGCATCCAATCTGTGCACTGCCAGCGATCTGACAAAGTCCATTCTGAAGCATCTTCATCTACTACGGAAGAACCCATGCAGATTGATTTTGTCTGTGGTCCTCTATCCGATTCTGAAAGGGAGGACAGAAGACAAAAGGGTCTTTGCCTTCATTGTGGCAGGAGGTCATCTGATTCGTAGTTACCCTGTTTGTCCTTCCAGACCTTCAGGAAACGCCAACTCCCGTCCCCTTGAGGAGAAAGGGGATGGGAAGAGTAGAATAACCTTCAATATGTTCATCCAGAGAGTATATGTCCACCTTGTTTATTTTATTGGTTACATTACAAGGTCATGAAGAACAGCTCTTTGCTCTTGTGGACTGTGGAGCCAGTGGTATCTATTTGGACGAGACCTGGGCCAAGGATAAAGGTTTTCCACGTGTTCCTAAGGAAACTCCAGAGCAAGTACACACTGTAGTTGGCTCCCCCTTAACCTCAGGGCCTGTGGTGGAGTCTACGCCTACTCTCTGTTTGCATTTGGGAAGACACCAAGAACATATCGCTTTTGACCTCATATCCTCGCCTAACCACACATTGATTTTAGGAATACCTTGGTTAACCCGGCACAACCCATGTATCAACTGGGAAAAGATAACCATATCCTGACATCTCAGTTTTGTCAACAAAATTGCTATTCTACCAACTTGTATTGGTCTCCCAAAGGGTTCTATCACTCTCTCAAGAATACTAATAACTTTATAATACAATTCAGGGAGTAGTCATCAGGAATATTCTGACGTTTTCCAGAAGCCTTCCAACCCCATCTTACCTCCTCTTCGTATCCATGACTGTGCTATTCCATTGGTTCTGGATGAAGTGGTCCCATTTGGTCGAATGTATTCCTTGATTGATAAAGAAAGGAAGGTACTCAAAGAATACTTAGATGACAACTTAAAGAATGGGTTAATTGCTCCTTTATCATCTCCTGCTGGGGCTCCTCTTTTCTTTGTTCCTGAGAAGACGAAAGACCTGTGTCCCTGTGTCAACTTTCGCGGACTCAATAAAATAACAATCAAAGATCATTATCCCTTACCCTTAATTAGGGATAGACGGGACGCCATCCAAGGAGCCAAGATGTTCACTAAATTAGATCTAAGAGGTGCCTATCATCTTTTGCGTATCAAGGAAGGAGATGAATGGAAGACAGCCTTCCGTACCCCACAAGGTCACTACGAATATCGAGTCATGCCCTTTAGGCTATCCAATACACCTTCTGTTTTCCAACGATTCATGGATTCTGTGTTTTCTGAGTTATTGAATCAAAGTGTGGTGATCTATCTGGGTGATACCCTGATGTATTCCCGTTACCCTGAACAACATACTGAACATGTATTACAGGTTCTGGAAAGGCTCAAACAGAATCAATTATACTGTAAATCAGAGAAGTGTGAATTCCACAAGACTGAAGTAATGTATCTAGGGTTCTGCATCAATCAGACGGGAGTAACCATGGACCCAGACAAAGTAAGAGCCATCTTAGACTGGCCCTCCCCCTCTTCTGTAAAGGAAACTCAGTACTTCCTTGGGCTCTCAAACTTCTATTGACAATTTATTCAGGACTTTGTCCATCAACAAAGCTATATCACCCTACTATTAAAAAAGAAACTCTGCAGAAGGGATTTGTCTGGACCAATAGTGCAGAATGGGCCTTTCAAGATATAAAGAGGTCCTTCACTCAAGCACCTATTTTGTGACATCCTGATACTACTAAGAAATTCATAGTAGAGAAAGATGCTTCGGAAAGAGCCATAGGGGCGGTTCTACTTCAAAGACAGGACGACGATGGATTGGAACATCCTATCTTCTACCGCTCACATACTGACAGATGCAGAACGCAATTACTCAGTATTAGAACGAGAATTACTTGCTCTCAGGGTAGCATGTAAAGAATGGAGACACTTCTTAAGGGGCACTAGAGAACCTTTTGAAGCCAGGACTGGCCATCGTAATCTAGAATGTCTTGGAAATTTCCAATGCCGTAATAGTTGTCAAGCAAGATGGGCCTTCTTTTTTAGCCAGTATGATTTTATAATAACCTACATACCCGGGTCCCAGAATCTATTGGCAGATGCATTATCCCGTCGATATCCTGAAAGCGCCAATACCTCCTCCACACACATCATTGAGCCCAGTTGAATCATCGGGGTTACACAATCTTTTCTGGATGGCGTTAAATCAAGTACCAGTCTGTTCCACTTGAAGAGTGGAATACCTTGACACCTCTCTTACGAAAGGAACAAGATGACTACTATCATCAAGATACCCTTTTCTTACCAACTAAAAAGGTTCAAACCGAGGCATTACAGATGTGTCATGATTGTCCTGTAGTCAAGAAGACCCAGGAGCTGCTTCAACGTTCTTTTTGGTGGCCTTCCCTTAAGAACGATACTGAAACTTATGTGTCAGCATGTTCTGTATGCGCCCAAACCAAGATACCTCAAACCAAACCAGCAGGTTTATTGGTGCCCTTACCTGTTCCTTCAACTCCATGGAGCACCCTTTCCACAGATATCATATGTTCCCTACCGTCTTCTTCTGGTAACCATGTGTGCTGCTTTACTCTTTAGAATATCAAAACTATGCACTTCAGGATATTTTAAGGCACAATGTAAAGCAATCACTCTCAAACACCTTCGTAAGTAGAATAATCAAGTTTATTTAAGGGGCAAGTTCTCAGCTAGCAAAACTAAACCACACTAATATATATATATATACATCAGGAGAATAACATGAGAATAATGATAAAGATATAAGCACTCTGTGAATAATTGCAAGAGTAAGTGCATATAATACGAGCACACACAATATACCTCAATGCTCAATAGCATGAAAATGACTGCAAGAGTAAGTGCATAGTACGCGCGCACACACAATATACTTCAATGCTCAATAGCATGAAAATGACTGCAAGAATAAGTACACATTACGCGCGCACACACAATACACTTAATAAATTGAAAAGCTTCACCGAAAAGAGCGTCTGCATCCCTCCGCCGTACACAAAGCTGGGGAACCCAAATCAGCTGACACAGGGAGCCTCTGTTCGGGACAATCAGTCCTCCTGGCGTTGCGTCCAACCCAGGAGAGAGTTCCTAAACCAGCCCATCCAGGCCCCCAACTTTTATAGTATTTACTAACGCCCAGGAGTCTTTTCTAGAAAAAGACCCCCTCCTTTACAAATTGAGCAATCGGCGGTACCTTGTTCACCCTTCGAGACGTCTCCTCAGAACGGGCCAAGTTCCCAGGAGAGGACTCCAAGGTGAAGCTTGCATTCCTCCTTGTGTACAGGCGCATCCCCCTGTTGTTCTAACTGATAGCTCGTGGAATGTAAATAGCGCCCTTCGTACCAGGCAGATGGAGCGAAGTTGAGCAGAAAAACACCCCACCCTTCAGCTTGCCGAAGCTTGTGGAAAAACACAGAACAGTGCCTTACGCACCGGACCAGACTCGACAAAATGGAGTCGTGAACCAAAATGGAAGCGAAGGCCCATGAAAGCAGAGGCCAATGGTCCACACTCTGCACCACTGTTTACCTTGCACGTGGTGCTGCCGCATGCACGTAGTGCATGTAGCAATACATTTCCACCCTTGGACCATTTGGCCAACTTACAACTAAGTATATCCTATAAGCTGAAATGGCAATGCTCTTGGGCGAAACTGAGATAGAAGATTAGGCACACACTGAATACAACAACATAATGAAATCAAAATAACTGTTATGATAATGATTACACCAAAGATATAACGCAGTTGGCCTAAATTAGGCAGCCATCCAAAAGCCCAATCCCACCACCCCTTGTCAACATCCTGCTGCACCCCCTTCACCAACTTATGCAGGGCCTCTATGTGGGAGTTGATTGATATGGAGTGGTCGGATAAATTGAAGCAACATAATCCTTCAAAATCACTGCAGCCATGGTTGTGTTTAAGCAGTAAATAATCAATAGCAGCGCGATTCTGCAAAGCAGCTCTTCTAATTCCCTGTACATCTAATAACAGCTCAGCTAAGGCAGCTGATGTATAGTTAATATTCTTGACTACTAAACATGCAAGTTTATTAATAACTCTGGTATTATATACTGCAAGTCCTGGCACCCCTACGATAGAACTAGCTAAACTAACATATTCTGTTTTGGACAGCAATGAAATTTCAGAATCACAGTCCGTAGGTAATTGAATAGTGTCTCTGGTATAGCGAGGGTGTAGAGCAGTATCCATGGGAAACATGAGAAAGCCTAAGCGTGACCAGGCACAAGGCCCTCCGGTTAGATTGGCTGGAATATAAGTAAAAGAAAGATTACCACAAGAAAAGAGCCAACCTTTAGGCAACTTAACATTTTGAATGTGGCTGGCAGCAGGCACCACATGTTGGCAAAACATTGAATTATTTACATTCAAACAGGTTAGGTCAGTCCGTGAGTGGCACAACGTCCGTTGTGCAGCAGTTAAGTTTTTGTCTCTTTTCTCCAATTTGAGCTGAGCACATTTACCTATTTTCATAGGATCACAGGTCAATGAATAGCACACATCCCCACTTGAGATGTTAAACGTGAGTATAGATGTCATGTTCCTCCACAACCGCCTGCCCACCTCCGGGCAATGACGGCAGTACTCATAGAGTGACAGATGGGAGCGAACGTCACTCACATCCACCATTCCATCCTGGTTTGTATTGTTAAAGATGTGTAATAATACAGCAGCAGGAGTGGGCACTGCCACTAGACAAGTGGTAATCAAATCTTGAACGCTTTGCATGTTACTCATACAGAAGTGAGATATATT
This sequence comes from Pleurodeles waltl, assembly GCF_031143425.1. Lineage (NCBI taxonomy): Eukaryota > Metazoa > Chordata > Amphibia > Caudata > Salamandridae > Pleurodeles > Pleurodeles waltl. Next base: position 625,683,563 of record NC_090439.1, on the reverse strand, counting down.
CAGCACTTCCTGCGCTAGATGAATCCAAACATTGTTCGGTTGATGCAGCAGCGTTGGCATCTGCGGCTGACGGTTGAATTTTTGGGCTATGAGCCCCTCCCGCTCCCCGGTGGAGTCTCCCGAACGGGCTCCATACACCACACTCATGGCACAGGCACTCCACAGGATGATCTGAAAAGAACAAAGGACAAAACACGTATTATCATTCTCGCAGATAGCATTTGTCAGCGGGAACATGTTCCCATTTGTCTTGACCAGGTCGCATAACTACCAGGACATTGTCTGGTCCAGTGGCGATGACATCAGCGGGTTGAGGAGGGTTATTTGGGGATTCAATCCACACTTTGGCCCCTGGGTTCTTGTCAGTAGATCCGAACCCTCCTTTGCCTCTCACAGTGAGAAGAGCTGGGGCGCTCCCCTTCTTAACAACACCTCCATAAACCGGCATAATGACAATTTGGGCAACGCGATCACCAGGTTGCACCACTAGGTCTGTGTCACCACTGTTCAAGAGAATGACTTTCAACTCGCCTTGGTAGTCTGCATCTATCACGCCTCCTAAAACTTGGATGCCCCTCAAGGCAAGCCCAGATCGAGGGGCGATCAGACCGTAATGCTCAGGGGGAATCTGAATTCCCACCCCAGTTTCAATCAGAGTGATGTCTCTAGGTTTCAATCGATGCATGTGTAAAGCATGTAAGTCAAGTCCTGCAGATTCTGGTGTAGCTCGATATGGGGCCAAAGCTCCTGGAGCTGTTTCCCAATACACAATGGTATTGCTCGTTGTAAACGGATTAATCTGTAAAGCAGGTGTGAGCATTCTCATGAGAGGTGTCTCAGCATTCGTAAGGGGTCGGTTGTTCAAAATTTGCAAAGCATCATACAAATTATCCCTCCACCCCTTCAGTGTCCCATCATTCAGTTTACGCAATTGTTCTTTCAGCAACCCATTCATTCTCTCAATCAGTCCCGCTGCTTGTGGGTAGTAAGGTATGTGAAAAATCCACTCAATATTGCGTTGTGCACAATAGTCCTGCACTAGTCTGCCCTTGAAGTGGCTGGCGTTATCACTTTGAATCTGGAGTGGCACTCCATAGTACAGAATCAACAGATCTAGTGTTTTCAGGGTGCTCTGCTGAGTTGCGCGCTTGCAGGGAAAGGCTATGAGATAACCAGAGTAAGTGTCTACCACAGTGCAGGCATACTGACACCCTCTGCTCACTGGCATTGGTCCAATGTAATCAATCTGCCAAATCTGTCCTGGCAATTTACCTCTACCTAGCTGGCCTCTCACCACCTGTGGGACCGGTCTGTGCTGTGCATGCTGACAAATGGGACATTCAATGATTGCTGTTTTAATCAAATCTAGGGGAAGATGCATCCCTCTAATCTCAGCCCACCTGTGAGTAGCCTTTTCTCCAAGATGTCCGCATTTCTGGTGTGCCCATTTAGCCATTCCCACCAAATCAGAACTCTGCGCCTCCACTTCAGCCTCTTGAATCTTGGCTCGATCGTCTGCAAGACAATTGAACCATCGGTCTAATGAATCAGTTGGACAGTGAGCGTCCACATGATAGACAGTCACGGTGCTTTGAGGTAACATTTCCCAGATCTCCTGCCATAACTCCTTCCCCCATACCTCTTTGTTATGGATTTTGTACTGATGTGCATGCCACGTGGGAAGCCAAGTAGCTAACCCATTGGCGGTAGACCAGGAATCTGTATAAATGTGACATTTTCCGGGTAGCTCCTGTTTTAAAGCCTGATACACGGCATAAAGCTCTGCATACTGGCTACTTTTTCCCTGTCCTGTAGTTGTCAAAAGCTTCTTGGTAACAGGATTATAGGACACTGCCTTCCAGTGCCTTTTCGCTCCAACATATTTTGCTGAACCATCTGTGAACCACACATGTTTTTTGTCATCTGCAGACAAGTCTGCGAACGGCTGGCCCCACCCTACTGGGGATTCACACACTGGAGGTACATCATGCAACATTTCGGAATTCTCCACTGGAGCCTGCGCTACCTGCTCATGCAAAACAGCGGTCCCTTTTGGACCCGCTCGTGCCCTATCCTGGACATACCATTTCCATTTTATAATGCTGGCTTCTTGCGCATGTCCAATTCTATGAGTTTTTGGGGAACTCATCACCCACTGCATGATGGGAATTTCAGGCCTTAAAATCACATTGTGTCCCAGTGTAATTTGCTCAGTATCAACCAGGGCCCAATAGCAGGCCAGCAGCTGCTTCTCAAAGGGAGTATACCGCTCTCCTGCCTCAGGTAACTTCTTTGTCCAAAATCCCAGGGGCACCCTCTTTCTTCCTTGTTTTTGCCATAAACTCCAATTGGCATACTGCCCCTGGACTGTCACATTCAACTCAATGTCTCCCTCTCGAATCGGCCACAAATCCAAAGCATGCTGAATGGCGTCTTTCGCCAATTCAAACGCGCGCTGCTCCTGCTCTCCCCATTCAAACGCATTTTTCTTTCGTGTAACCTTGTACAATGGGGCCAAAATTTGAGACAAATGGGGTATATGTTGTCTCCAATACCCGAATAGTCCAATAAAACTCTGGGCTTCCTTCCGATTTCGCGGTACTGCGAATTCCTTAATCTTTTGTTTCACTTTTGGCAACACTTCTCTGTGTCCCTGATTCCACTGAATGCCCAAAAATTTCACGCTCTGAGACGGTCCCTGCACTTTCTCGGGGTTAATCTCCCACCCTTGATTCTGCAAATGTTCCACCACCCTGTCTAGCTGAATTTGCACCTGTTCTTGCGTCTCTCCCTGCATCATCACGTCATCTATATAGTGGGAAATTTGCACTCCAGGAACCACTGGTACTTCATCCAAATGCTCTGCCACCAGCCGGTGGCAGATAGTGGGGCTATGTAAATACCCCATGGGTAATCTACAGAAGGTGTACTGACGCCCCGCCCATTGGAATGCCAGCTGAGGCTGGCTCTCAGTAGCTATTGGTATCGTAAAGAAGGCATTGGCAATGTCAATGGTTGCATACCAAGTCCCACTGTGTTTCTGTATGTTCTCAATCAAGGTAATGGTGTCTGGGACCGCTGCAGTCAGAGGAGGTGTATGTTTATTCAATTGGCGATAATCAATACAAATCCTCCAACTGTTATCACTTTTACGAACAGGCCAGAGGGCATTATTCCACGCAGTGGTGATGGGAACTATTACCCCGGCCTCTAGTAAATCATGTATAGTCTGGCTAATCTCCTCATGTCCTCCCGGTATTCTGTACTGTTTCATTTGAATCACTTTAGTAGCTTGGGGAAGTGTTACCGGAGGAATCTTCAACAGCCCCACCCTTGCGGCGGCTATTGATATAAATCTTTTGGAACCAAATTGATAACATCCATCTTCCAAATGTAGGGTCATCCCTTTCAAAATGTCAATTCCAATAATGTATTCGGGAATGGGCACAATCAGGACAGTGTATTCTCTCTTTGGAAGTCCCCCTATTTTCATGGGAACCACTATCTGCACTGCTGGGGTTTCTTTTCCGCCCAATCCCGTAATGGTGAAGTACTGTCCCCTGAATTTTCTCGGATTGCCATGAATCAAAGTGGCCTCCGCTCCGGTGTCAACGAGGGCTCGAACTTTTTGAACATTTCCACATTTCCAATAAATTTCTACTTTGACATGAGGTCTGTTATCTTTGCGAGCCCATCCCTGCACCGGAGTTTGGCCTGTTTCCTAATCTATTTTCACTCTGCGCACATCAGAGTCTGCCCAAGTCAAATCTGGATACAGTTTGCGGTAATTCTCAGGGAACTCCTCCTCCCTGTCTCTGCTTCGCAACCTCTCTGAGCTTACCAGCTCCCTCTCCCACTCTCTTCCTCGAGTTTTCCCAGAACCTGTCAGTTCCCGGTCTCTCTCCCTGCTCCGGGTTCCCTCTGCGCTTCGGTGCTCTTCCTCCCAATTTCCGTCCTCTGGGGATCTCTCTCTACTGTGGGGTTTTCTCCCTCTCTCCCCCTTTTCACTCTCACGCTCCTCCCCTCTTGCTTTTCTCTGGTTCACCACTTTGTTATCCTTCTTGTTCCCTTTCCTACTCCCCTCCTTCTTATCCAAACCGCGTTTGCGGTACATTTCCCACATGTCCTTGGTGCTTATCCCATCAATTTCATTCCTGGTCACCCCATCTCGCATCAAGGCCTGAAACATGTCTCGCCTTGTCACCCTGTTGTTATCAGTACGATTCTCAGACCGTGAATTCCTCTCTGGCTTAGCCCATTCTCCTAAATCACTTAACTCACGCACCGCTTCTACCACCTGAGACAATGGGTTACCTGTCTGATTAATTAACAAAGTCATGATGACATGCTTATATGCAGGAGGAGCGGCCCTAATCAGCCGGTTTCGCACAGACACACTTAAAATTCCATTCATCAAATCATGGGCATTACCCATAAAGATAGCTGTTTTCATCCCTTCTTCCTTCAATCTCTGTACTGCATCTCTCAAAGTATACCAAGGTTTATCATTAGGCGGCCAGTCTGACTCTGTCGGATACTTCTGAGCACACCCTTGCGCCGCTAGCTCTAACAAATTGGTCATGGGACCATTCCCTGGATAGGTTCTAAACTCATTTTGAATAACCGGGTCTGTACTTAACATACAAAGCCTCGGGGCGTCGCCGTGATCCAATTGGACCCCCTGGCCCCCCATATCGTGCACCCGCACCAACCACGTAAGCAATGTTTCCCCAGACCTCTGTCGAAATCTGTCTATCACATCACTTAGTTCTTGCTGTGTATAATCCTCCAGGGCATCCAACATCACCCCTCCAGGATTAGCTGGGCTATGCTGTAACTTTCGCCGATATATGGGCTGCGCACGGACAACATTCCTGCGCTCTGTCTTCTCCTGTCTAACATCTTGGCAGTCATCGCCCCCGGACCCATCTGAAAAATCAGATGTATCCCAGATGTTTCCATCCCAAAATTCAGGGTCAAAGGCTAATCCTGCCTGAGAGATAGCTAAATGCACCTTCTTTTTATTAACTTTCCCTCTTCGTTTCTTGTGTTTATATTTAGCTACGCTAACAGCCGTTCTCTCTGCAACCAGTTGGTACATTTCCAACTTATCACTTAATAATTTATTTTGACAAGCTAGCATGGTAGAGGAATTTCGGGATTCCACTAACTCCTTCTCCAGCTGCTCGTGATCTTTTTGTAACTGTAAACATTTTTCATACAACTTTCGGTACGCAGAAAGCAAGATCCAGCCTCGCCTCCCCAACGCACAAACCTCCCTTCCCTTGTCAATCGAAACTTTCCGTAAACAAATGAGAAGATCTTCAGGTTCCACATTTAACATACACGCATTCCAATTTTCACACAAACCAGCACAACGTGACCATTCCTGAGCTAATAGTTTATACGGAGCGATTTCCCACCCCGGTATCTCTATGTCTGGATTTGCTACCTGAGAACCTGCTTTTGAGCTCGCTTTGATCTTATTAAGCATTTTCCCTTTTTTTTTTTTTTCGAATCCTGCAAACGACTACGCCAATTTGTGCTGCTTTACTCTTCAGAATATCAAAACTATGCACTTCAGGATATTTTAAGGCACAATGTAAAGCAATCACTCTCAAACACCTTCGTAAGTAGAATAATCAAGTTTATTTAAGGGGCAAGTTCTCAGCTAGCAAAACTAAACCACACTAATATATATATATATACATCAGGAGAATAACATGAGAATAATGATAAAGATATAAGCACTCTGTGAATAATTGCAAGAGTAAGTGCATATAATACGAGCACACACAATATACCTCAATGCTCAATAGCATGAAAATGACTGCAAGAGTAAGTGCATAGTACGCGCGCACACACAATATACTTCAATGCTCAATAGCATGAAAATGACTGCAAGAATAAGTACACATTACGCGCGCACACACAATACACTTAATAAATTGAAAAGCTTCACCGAAAAGAGCGTCTGCATCCCTCCGCCGTACACAAAGCTGGGGAACCCAAATCAGCTGACACAGGGAGCCTCTGTTCGGGACAATCAGTCCTCCTGGCATTGCGTCCAACCCAGGAGAGAGTTCCTAAACCAGCCCATCCAGGCTCCCAACTTTTATAGTATTTACTAACGCCCAGGAGTCTTTTCTAGAAAAAGACCCCCTCCTTTACAAATTGTGCAATCGGCGGTACCTTGTTCACCCTTCGAGACGTCTCCTCAGAACGGGCCAAGTTCCCAGGAGAGGACTCCAAGGTGAAGCTTGCATTCCTCCTTGTGTACAGGCGCATCCCCCTGTTGTTCTAACTGATAGCTCGTGGAATGTAAATAGCGCCCTTCGTACCAGGCAGATGGAGCGAAGTTGAGCAGAAAAACACCCCACCCTTCAGCTTGCCGAAGCTTGTGGAAAAACACAGAACAGTGCCTTACGCACCGGACCAGACTCGACAAAATGGAGTCGTGAACCAAAATAGAAGCGAAGGCCCATGAAAGCAGAGGCCAATGGTCCACACTCTGCACCACTGTTTACCTTGCACGTGGTGCATGTAGCAATACACCATGTCATCATGACAACTGTTGATTCCTTTACTAAAATGGCGCATTTCACAGCTCAGAAGAAATTACCCACAGCGCCTGAAATGAGTCTCATATTCATGCGAGATATTTTTCGCCTCCATGGCCTTCCACAAGAGGTTATTTCTGACAGAGATCCACAATATGTAATATACGATTTTGGAGAGCATTTTGTGCCTTATTAAACATTGATGTGTCCTTGTCCTCAGGGTTTCATCCACAAACCAATGGTCAGAATGAACGTGTGAATCGGGAACTTCAGCAATACCTACGATGTTACTGTAATGCCACAGGCCAAGTTACTGGTCAGACTTTCTTGCTCTTGCTGAATTTTCCTATAACAATACAGTACACAGCGGAACTGGAGCAACACCTTTTTATTGCACCTATGGTTTCCATCCTAGGGCCTTTTCCACTATTCCTCGTAAAACCTTGTCTGTCTCTGCAGTCACTTCATTTGCACGACGAATCCACCATATCCCGAGCCTTTTCCATACAACTCTTTTGGCTTCAAAACAAGCAAGGAAAAAGAAGGCGGATCGTCAACGTCAGGAGTCACCTTTTTATCCAGCAGGACATAAAGTATGGTTTTCCTCCAGGTTTCTGCCCTCACGTTTCTCTCAAACAAATTCAAACCTCGCTTTTATGGGCCCTTTTGGATACTTCAAGTGTTGAATCCTGTTGCTGCTAGGCTAAAGTTGTCTCATACTTGGACAGTTCATCCTGTTTTTCATGTGTCCCAGTTAAAGTCTTTCATTCCTGATCTGTATAACTGCGGTTTTCAATGACCTCCTCCCCTCTCTTTGGATGGCCATCCTGAATATGAGGTGCATGAGATCTGTGATTCTCAATTTTTTCGGAATAAACTGCAGTTTTTGATCCACTGGAAGGGTTATCCTCTCAGTGACTGCTCTTTGGAGGATGCATCATCAGTCCATGCACACCTTTTGGTTCGCCTCTTTTATTCTCATTTTCCTGATAAACCTGGGGCCTTGGGGAGGGGACCTACTGTGATGCCACGCTCTACTGCGGAATCCTTTCTGTGCACCGCGGTCGGGCCGCCGCTCCGAATATCAGAGCATTGCTGCAGCCCATGTTTTTTTCCTGTCTTTGATCAAGGCGCGGTAAGGAAAGCACATTTCGTGCTTCCAGTCGCGCCGTTCTTTCAGCCTGCTTAACTGATACACTTGCCCCTTCTTACCTGGTGGGAATCCTATTCTTTCTTCCTTAAGTCTTCTTCTTGTTTTCCACCGTTTACTTATTTTCTTGTTCTGGTGTCCATGTTGTCTTCTTCTTGGTGTTCCTTTTTCCCAGCATGCCTTCTTTCTTTGTTCCTTTTATACTGCTACTTTTTTCCTATTCTTTCCTATGTGGCTTTCCCAATCCAAGATGGTGTCGCTCTTCCTTCTTGTTTGTCACTTCCTGTCTCCTGGTATATAAGCCTTTCAGTTCTGGTCTTCTTTGCATTGCAAACTCTTCCTCTTGGTGGTGATCCTCGTTTCTGTTCATCATGTTTTTCTCCAGTTCCCGTTACTCTGATTGTTTTTCCTCTTTTTCAGAAGTTCCTCTTTTGAGGTTTTGTCTCACATTTTTGGGATTTTTTTTTTCCTCTGGGACTCCTTCTGGAGGGTACGGTCTGCTTAGGCGTCTCCTATCAAGTAGCACTGTGGCTACTAGAAAGGGTCGGCCTTATCTTGGTCAGTCCAGAACCAGCAGAAGACCAGGTGCTCTTTCTAATCTTTCAGTCAAAGGTGAGAAGCATTGTGCAGACTGTGACACTCAGTTTTCAGCTTTCATCAAAAAAACAAAGTTACCATAAAAAAAATTCTACACAAACAGATTCTAGACAGCATGCTCCACTTAGCTGACAAAAGTGTGTTCTTTCCAGAAGATCTCCGCTGAGGCTCTTTGCTGCCAGCCTAGCCAAGAGGGCAAGTTTGGTAATGAGGGAGGTGTCCTGCTGGACATATGTATTGGTATGCTGTGGGTCAATCATGTTGTAGATCTTATAAATCTTCTGTTTGAAGAAGTTTGAGAGGTTGTTGGGATGGGATGATGTTGCAGGCAGCTGTGTGGTTGGAGAACTCTTTGACAATGGTGTAGAGTTCTTTGGTGTTGTTGGGGCTCACTTTGAGCCTGAGAGTCAGGGCATTTCCCTTTGTGTCTCATAGTTGCTGGTGGTAGAGGTTGAGGGCAGCTGGATCTTGAGGTGTATTTGTCGAGTATCCAGAATACTTTATTCACATTTTGTGCTGTTAACAGATGTAGCAGTGAGTCAAGCTGCTCTGCTCCACTATAAATACTTAGCCCCTATGACATACGGTTTATATTAAGGTCATTACTGCCATTCCATCTCTAAAATGTCTGCAATCTCTCGTGTTCAAGTGTAGTAGTCACAATCCCTGTTTTTATCAGGTTGGGGCCTCTACAAGGAAGGCCTGTGGCAGTCACAGAAAGCATTCCGGAGGAGGTGAAGTTCAGCGAAAGCCAGACCTGTCTATGTATGAAATTATTGTGATGAGGTGGAAAGAGTGGAAACTACGGAGCAAACATGCTCTCAACCCCAGCCTAACTGTTTCCTGATGTGACTCTATGCAGCATTGTAACTCCCTTGGGACAGAGCCTGATGGACGGTCCGGGGTTGTAGAATCTGCTCTAAGCTCAGAGCTAATTCTAGGGGTTTGGGTGGAGGAGGCCAAATAATCCCAGGCAAGCTAACAAAACAGTCTTATAATAACTTCTCAGAAAAATGATAAATAAAAGTTTTAAATTAGGAAAACAGACAATGAAGGCAATGTGTCCGAGATAGACCAAGCCTTTCCATGCGAAAAAAAACTTAATTGGTAATAGAAGCTATTTCAAAAAACTAAAGCTGTGCTATCTACTGTGCTGGTCAATATTTATGGGAAAAACCTAAAAAGGTTTGGTCATATAAATTACTTCTAAACATGTCAACATTTATTTACCCGAAACAAATGAAAAAAACCTGGTCAATGCCAGAAAACATTCAGATAAATAATATATGAATGCACTGAAGTTATAATAGAAGTTAGGTATAGTCGGATGCAGGTAAAGATTGGGAGGAAGCTATGCTAGACTTATTTTTAAAAGCAAATTTTTTTAGACTGTTGGCATACTATGGGCCTGATTTAGAGTTTGGTGGATGGGGTTACCCTGTCACAAATGGGATTGCTTTCCCGTCCCCTGTATTACGATTCCATTATACCCTATGGAAATCGTAATGCAGCGGACGGGACATTTGTCACGTTTGTGGTGGAGTAACCCATCCGCCAAACTCTAAATCAGGCCCATAGCTACGCTTGCATTGTAATTATTGTCCATACTTCACCGAAGAAAAATATAATGAGAGTGTCATCTGCATATTGAATACAAATACAACAAATCAAAAAGCACCTTATAATTTAACACATTACATCAAAATATAAAGCACAGGAATATGCTAAAGTGATGAGCTGCAAATAAAAAAGCAAATATAAAAAGATGAATTATCCCGCAAAGGACATCTCTCTGAAACTCAGTCTTCGAACTAAGTACACAAGTTATAATACAATCTGTTATCTAAAATAAAACTTCGCACTGTATCGGATTTCCATGCTAACTGATACATCATTTAATGTGCTTTGCCGTTAACTTCGTTGGGAGGGATCCCCAACAGCATAACTGCGCTCTCAAGTTATTACTTGAAGCTTAAATTTCAGAACAATTATTGATCTGATTAATGTCATACTATCATTAAGCACGCTGGAATTTTTTGAGCTTTTTACTTTAGGATTTTGCACAACATTTCACTCATTATGGTGCATTAATGAGATAACTTTTTTATTGCCTACAGCATCATACACATAAAAATATCATCAACGAAGCCCGACATTGGTCAGGGCTATCACTGCCAAGAGGAACATCTTAGTATATCTCAGATCAAGCATAGGAGATAAAGGTTTTTCCTGGCCACTTTGTGGACCAGTGATGGCAAGGAAGAATTTTGGAAGGTGTTTCTGAATTGGATATTGGGAATAAACGCTTTGACCCACTTTTGTCCACATAACAGCCGCCTACTTGCTGCAGCGACTGATATAAGGAGATTGCAAAAGGCCAAGCCTACTAAGAGTCAGCTGTCCAGAAAGATGACTTTATAATTGACATAGAGAGTGAAGTGTGTAAAATCAGAGGATGCAAATTTTTCCCTTGGAGAACTCTAATTGACATCCAGTCATGCACTGCTTATTGGATAAAATAGCTTTCCTTGCAGTTCGCAAGTCTTATGCTATTAAGGTGAAGATTTAAGAGCCCCTAGCTCCATCTAAGAACACCTTAGTGTCATTTTTTTACGCTAATGTGGCGTTACATGGCAAAAAATGCAACACCACATTTACAAAGTGGGGCAATGCATGCATTGCACCACTTTGTAACCCTCCGCGCTACATTATGCATGTACCATGCTTTATGTATGCAATGGGGGCGTTCCCCCATTAGGGGGAAAAAAAATGGCGCAAAGAAATCTAAGGGATTTCTTTGCGTCATATGGTTTTGGCACTTTTACGCCTGCTCAGAGCAGGCGTTAAAAGGGGGCACACCACTGTTCATAATGGGGCCCTCTGTACTGTTCAGGGTTAGTGCCAAAATTTGAAGCATTTGAGAAAGAAGTTTGAAAATCCCAGACTGGGGAGAAGCAATAAAATAATTTTTGGAGTAAACATTTTAGCAAACCGTGAACAAGAGAGGTAATTAAAGTTTGAAACAATGCCTCAATGAAGGATTGAAGAAAAGGGTCATAAGAAGTGTAGAGAACTTAGGAGAGCTTGATCAGAAGAATACATTTTCAACCTCTAAAACTCTTGCCTAGGAATGAGCAGTGAAAGGAGAGAGGTAAATATAGATATGACTGCACAAGTTTTAAGATGGGCTAAATAACTGGAATGGATCACTAGAGTCTAAACTATGAAGGATCAAATAAGAGAAAGAGGGAAATTCATTATTTAGATTTTGGTAAATTCAAGCAGCAGGCTGAGGTAAAAGTGAGAAAGTAGGAAGAGTCAGCAAAGAAAGAACCTCATGAGAAAAAGGCAATTGAAGTGAAGAAACAGATGGGGATCATGAAGACAAGCTAAAGTTGAGGTCAAGGGATAAACATAACTTAACATAGGGTGGGAATAGGGCAAGCCATAGGAAATATTAGTGGAAGGAAATGGAGAGTTAGCATGAGCAGAGAATAGATGAATTTTAAAGTCATCAAGGTAAAATAGATGAAAAAGAAAGAAGATAATAGGCCATATGAAATATCCAGGTCCTCACAAAGGTTGGACAGAAGGCTGTGCAGTTATTACCATTTCGAAATGAAAGGGCAGTAGACAAGTACACTAGATACATGATATTAAAAAAACAGAATAGCAGCAAACGATGGATGGTGAAAGAGGATAGTCATTCCACTGCCTTAAGAAGATGAGCAAGTGGTATGTGATTTGGTGCAAGAAGTAGTAAATATTGCTGGAAAACTGTATTTTAAGGTTGAATTTAAAGTTTTCAGTTTAAATGAAAAAAAAAGAGAAAATGGGTGTTAGAAATGGGGTCTCTAGTTGGCAGAGGTATACATCCATGTCCAAGTAGGGACCACAATCCTAGTCAGGGTAAGTCGCATACAATCCAAATTACCCTGTGCCCACCCTCTGGTAGCTTGGTACTGAGCTGGCAGGCTTAACTTAGAAGGCAATGTGTAAAGTATTTGTGCAATAAATCGTATAGTAACACAGTCAAAACACCACTATGGTTTAGAAAAATATAAGATATTTATCTGATTAAATTAAGATCAAAACAATCAAGATTTGATAAGCACAAGTTGAAATATCAATTTTGTAATATTAGGAAGAGTCCTAAGACTTTAATAGAAATCAACAAGTGTCTCTTGTGTGCACAAAGTACCTGGTTTGCGTCAAAATTACACGCATGGAGACCGCAGAGGAGTAGATGCCTGGAAAAAGGAAGTTGTGTGTTGGATTTCCTGATGCGACACAGACGGTGTTGTTTGTTCCCACACTTCAAGGGCTTTGCGACAATTTCTGAAACACAGTCTTGGATCCTCACTGCGATGCGGGGTCTTTTGACATCCAGGGACAATGTGTGGAAATCCTGGGCATGTGGGACGAAGTCACAGGCGCTGCGTCGATCCAGTGTGCGATGTATCAGAGTTTCTGCCGCACAGCAGGTGCTGCATCGATTCTTCACTCAGGAAGTCCGGCTTGGCTGTGCGTCATTCCGGTATGGCTGTGCACTGATGTCACAGTTGCAATGCAGGTGCTGTGTCGATTTACACTTGGGAAGTCAAGTTGAGTCGTTCAAGTTTGGCAAAGCAGTCATTTTCTCGGTGCTAGGCAGGCTCTGTGTCGTTTCCGGCAGGCTGTGCATCGATTTTCACCGCACAAGGAGTTTCCTTGAAGAGGGGAAGTTCCTGAGACTTCAGAAACAGGAGGCAAGCTCAATCCAAGCCCTTGGAGAGCAATTCTCAGCAAAGTCAGAGGCCAGCAAGGCAGCAGGACAATAGCAAAGCAGTCCAGGTGAGTCCTTTGGGCAGCAGACAGCTCCTCTTGACAGGTTGCAGGATCTAGTTCAGAAGTGTCTGATGTGGTGGGGCCAGAGACCCCGTGTATCTACCAAAAATGCCTTTGAAGTGTGGGAGACTTCAAGAGTGGTTTTGAAGTGCACAAGGTCTCCTTTCAGTACAGGCCTGTCTGCGAGGGTCCCAGTATGGGGTTTGGCAGTCCATTGTGTGAGGGTAGGCCACTTTGAAATGTACGTGTCAGGCCCCTTCACACTTCCAGCCCAGAAAGACCCATTCAGTATGCAGATGAGTGCAGGTGTGACTGAGTATCCTGTGTTTGTCTGGGTGAAATGCACAAGGGAGCTATCAACCAGACTAACCCAGACGTGGATTGGAGGCAGGCTGTAAGGCACAGATGGATTTTAAGTGCAGAGAAATGCTCACTTTCTAAAAGTGTAATTTCTAAAATAGTATTATAATATCCAACCTCACCAGTAAGCAGGATTTTCTATTACCATTCTGGCCATAGTAAACATGATCTGTGTACCCCTTTCAGATCAGAATCTACCAATCAAACAGCATATGAGGGTAGCCCTAATGTTAGTCTATGAAAGGAGCAGGCCTCACAGTAGTGGAAAACACAATTAGGAGTTTTCCACTACCTGGACATGTAGAACACACAGTTATATGTCCTGCCCTGAAAATGGGCCCCTGTACATGGCACAGGGTACAATGGCCATGCCCAGGGGAACCTGTGACGGCCATTGGGGTGGTGGGCATGACTCCTGTCTTTTCTAAGACAGGAGTCATGTGGTATGGATGGTTTTGCATTTTTTTTTTACACTAGTCTACCCTTTGCACCGGCTTGCACCATTACATAAATATGGTGCCCGGCTGGTGCACAGAAATGGTGCAAGCCAGTGCTAAACATTTTGGTGCAAAACTGCGTTAGTGCAGTTTTGCACCAAAAAGTATAAATCAGGGCCTGTTGAGTCATATTTCACATTTTTTTTATCTAAAATCGCTATTTATTGACACATATAACATGGTTTTCATAATTTACTTAAATAGCATAACCTCAATGCTGTTGCTAGCAAATGCCCATAGGGGTTTTATAATTTGAATGACATTTTCCATAAAGTTTGATCAATTTGCAATTGTTTCTCAATGTTTTCAAAAACAATCATATGATATTAGACCTCCCCACTACAAATTATTTGGCTCTATACCTCGTGCTGAAACACTCATCCAATACCCACCAAGAAGTTAGAAACAGCCCTTGGGCTTAGCATCGTGAGAAAGCTGCAAGAATTCATGTCATGGGAATGATCTGCAGAAAAAGAATAAAGTATTCTGAATGCTTTTGTGCAAATAACTAGGCCCTCATCATCCAGCATGAAAAAACTGCAGGAACACACATCAAAGAATCATTTTTAGGGTCGAGCGCACAAGCACTCTGGCCCCTGTTGTAATCTCTCGGTGTAGTTTTAACCATGCCCATATCACACCCATCAGTTTCATTGGTTGATGCGCTTGCCTTTTTTAAAATTTGCTTGTTTCATGAGTGAAAGGCTGGCATACGTCATGCTTTTTCTTGTGTTTAGCCCTCCTCACGAGCACCAGTAAGATACTGAGGGGCATATTTATACTCCGTCTGCGCCGATTGTGCGTCAAAAATTGTGATGCACAATCAGCGCAAACATTGCCCCGTATTTAAACTTTGATGCCCGAGCCCGCGGACGACAAATATCCGCCTTGTGCGTAATTGTTTGGATGCAGCAACCCACCTTGCGTTAATTATATGCAAGGTAGGCATTCCCGTCCCAAAAATGGCTTAAACGGCTGTGCGTCGTATTTATGCTTTCGGGCAAAAATGACGCACGGCCGGGAGGCGGAGCCAGAAAATGACGCACAGCCTGATTTGCGTCAAAAATTAACACCTGGGTCAGGGCAGGCATTAAAATGGGGCAAACACACCTGTATTTAATCAGAACAGACAGAACAAACAGCAGAGCAGCAGAGCAGCAACAGGGAGCCATGGAGGTCATTCTAATCCAGCATGCAAGCAGACGCAGAGCACAGCAACAACAACAGCAGCTACAACAACACCAGCAGGGACCCCAAAGGCAGCGCAGAAGGCAGGAGAGGATATTCCACCCAAGAACAACCCTTCAGGGCCTCAGGGAACACGACATCATACAGAGGTACCGGTTGAACTGGCAGGAAATTCAGCAGCTGCTGCAAAACATTGAACTGCAGTTGGCCCCCACTTTGGTGACACCCCACACCATCCCAACGGAAACCAAGCTGCTTGCCGTACTTCATATGCTGGCAAGTGGCTCTTTTCAAACAACTGGTGCGCTGGTAGGCGGAATATCACAACCATCATTCTCCGCCCTTTTGCCCAAAGTACTGGATGCCATCATTCAACTGACACCCCGCCACATCTGCTTCCCTAACACACTGAAGAAGCAGCAGGAAACTAAACAGGGGTTCTACGCAATCAGTGGCTTCCCACACGTCCTTGGTGCAATCGACTGCACACATGTACGCCTTGTGCCACCTGCTGCAACTGAACACCTCTACCGCAACAGGAAGCACACACATTCCATCAACGTGCAGGCCATTGTTGATCACCAGGGATTGATCACCAACATCGTGGCTAAATATCCTGGGAGTGTCCATGACTCATTCATCTTCCGTCACTGCACCATCAATCAACACTTCCAGGATGGACAGTATGGCAATGGACTACTTGTTGGTAAGTACAAAAACCTACTTATATATACACTGCACAGCAACCCACTAGGACACACAACACATACACCACAACAGCAACATGTCAACAGGAACACACTGAGGTCGTGACATCACTAGCCATGTTTCTTAAGTCACCATTGAACCTGTCACACATCGGAAATTACTGTACAGCCTCATGTGAAGACGTCAATGAGTGTGGTTGCCTAAATGTCACCTTGCAAATTGTAAGTGTCCCAATGAACTTTACATTAATACATTGCCTAAGTCTAAAGGTATTGGATGTCCAGGGTTCTTCCATATGAACGTGTTAACAACACTTTCAATTTTAACTCTGCATTGAACTATCATCTCACCCCCAGTGAAGACACATGGACACCTGTATCACAAGTCACAATGCTAGGGAGGGCACACTGTACTGAAAATCCCCAAACATATTGCTGACAAACGGTTAGCAGACAAACACTTGTTCAGCCAAGGAAACAACACAATGCAGATGGTATAGCCTACAAGCATAAGATGTCACATTAGTACACAAAAGAGACACAGACAACAAAAGACAACTACTGCCATTAAAGGTCTTTTCAATAGTGCCAGCTACATCAACATGATCCCATTCATTTTCTATTGCAGCTGATCAGGTGTATGGCATCCAGCCATGGATTATGACACCATTTGGTAATCCGAGTACAGCTGCAGAGCGTGCATATAACGAGGCCCATAGGAGGACACGCAGCATTGTCGAGCGGACCTTCGGCATCCTCAAGTCAAGGTTCCGCTGCCTCGACATCACTGGTGGTAGCCTCCTATAATCCCCCAAGATGGTCTGTAGGATCATCCTCACATGTGCAATATTGCACAACATTTGTGTCAGAAGAAACATTCCCCTCCTGGAACCAGAGCCACACATGCCTGAAGAGGAGGAAGAGGAGGATGATGGCCTGCAACAGGAGGGGGAACTACAGAGCATAGCAGCTGGTATACACAGGCGGCAACAGATTGTAAATAATTGCTTCTGAATATGATCACCTTCACCACTTTAGTTAACTATTTTAAATAAACACCTATTATAATCACCATATCATGGTCTGGCTATTCCTTTTTTACACAGCTTCATCTCTACTTATCGCAATAAGAGTGTTGCCTCATGGAGCATTGCTGAGATATTGAGTAGGACACGGAACATCCCAGAGCTTATGTGATGCCTAACATACAATGGTCACATACACACACACTCTTAATGACATATATCATATACATATCTCCTTTGAAGGCCTATAGCAGAGGACCACAACTATTTCACACATACATGTTGAAAGCAAGGTCCAACCCAGCATATGGCACACAACTATGACACCATCACTCAATAAGGGAAATACAAGCCTCATACATGAGGCAGTCAGTGTGCTTTGGCATCACTAACAGGAATGTCTGACAAGACCCTTGATAGCAGTTAGTCCAACTGCATCCAATATTTGCAAGGAATATCTGTGACTAGAGTTTCATAGAAGCAGAACATAGACAGCACAAGCGCCTCACATATGACATGCATTGCGCACATGACATTCCATGTACATGTCAGACCATTTCCTAACTCATCACACACCCATGCACCTGGTCACAACCCACCTGTCGGAAGAGGTCCCTGGAATACTAAGATGTGTACCCTGATAATACCTCCTCTACAAACACAGACCAAGATTAGCAAACCAGTGTGCTACACCCTTTCCTAAGGTATGCCATTGTCATCTGACTGCATGGACGTCAGGTCAATTTATACACTGTCTCCTAGTTTCAAAGCCCTGTTAGCACATGTAGATTGCTTCCCCTTGTGAAAATGTCTGTTGGCCCTTAGAATGCAAGTCTCACCTACAGGACTGGTGAGAAATAGATGCAGCCCACACCTGTGAATACCTCCATGCACACCACCCATTACAAAAAGCACAACCCCTGATGATGCCTGGAACAGCATAGTAGTAGCCATTATGTCAAATACATTGTCAACCATTTATAGTAATTAAGCCGTGTAACACAGCCACTGGGTTCATTTGTCCCCTTCAAAAACACAGGACATACACAGATCAACATGTCAACTGTCTAGTTTGTCCTCCAAACAGTCTCAGTCAGACCACTGATTATGTAACTTGTCCAGTAGATGGCTCCTGAATCATCTTGCATTCTGTCAGCCTGACTGGCAACTGTCAGTGCGTCACACTAAAGTATCCCTGTGTCTACATATGTACCACACTTGCGTTGTCAAACCTGCCATTCATCAGGGGGCATTGGGCATGGGCTTCTACCATGCATACACAAATACATTGTATAGCATCATCTGCCTTTTAACTGTACCATTTGAGTTACATCCTCTTGGAAATGCAAAATTCATGGCCCATCCCTTTTCTGGGTTCCATTTATGCATGAATGACAAAGTGTGATAGTGTTCCAGGGTCATAGGCAGGGCTTGGGTACGGGGCTTTCAGCACAACTAGAAACCTCTGATAATGTACATGACTAATACACAAATGTCAGGACCATGACAGTTCACACACAGCATCACAGTGCGCACAACATAGTGATGGGCCATGTGTGGTGAATAGCTGCGAGAATAAACAGCACAGAGGCTATGACGTTCCCAGATGCAGTGGGAAGTGCAGAGGCCAACCTGTGTACAAATGTTGTATTGACACCTGCCGGAACATGACAATTGAGACATTATCTCACTCAGCACACCAAGGTTGCCCTGTTGACTGTCTCATTACACGTCTTTAGTGACAGGGTGGGACCATCCACATGTTGGTTCACATGTCCACATCTACTCTACTCACATTGATCAAGAAAGGATACTCAGTAGTTACAGGAATAGCTGCCACTGACACATGATGAGTCCTGGTCCGAACTGTGACAAATTACATCCCAAAAAATCTACAGGATCATCATTGGACCACACACATTAACAAGACACCTATGTGCAATTGATCACTGGAAATATGTGGACACGTGCTGTCTTGTATGCTGGTCCACCATAGCCACTTGATAGTTGGGGCTTACTTCTGTGGCATCAACTGTGGTGTCATCATACATATGAGATTGACCCTTGTCTGTCTGTGCAAACAACATGGTACCCACTTCCTCAATGCATGTGTATGACTCACTGTGGGATTCATCAACTAGTGCCTAGGAAGCTCTTACCAATACTCTAGGACATAGGATGTAGAAATTGTGGACCTTTGACATGAACATGTGTCTACCATCCATCTGGTGCATGCTATGTCAAATGTGGTGTCTACGTGATCCTAAAACTTGGAAGTATACTTTGCGGGTGTTGTAACATGTATGACTAACACATGCCCTTGCTCATTCCAATATTTACTTGCATCTTAGGGTTGGACACATGGACATCACATTCATACAACCAAATGTACAATAATGCTTCATGTGATGTACACACACACCTGGTCAACCAACAAATTAGTTGTCAAAGAACACATTTTGAGCCAAAGGCAATTAGGTATTGTACATATGCGCGTCACATTGCTATCCTATCCTTATGGCAAACATGCACAATTTGTGCCATACATATAAGTGGGCCACACAAATGACCTTCTATGACGACAGCCAACTGTAAACATACTGTGAAGGGTGTAGTGGATGATGTTCCGCTGCAGTATGATGTCACACATGTGAACATACACCATCAACACCATACTGTCTTAAATTAGCCAATCTCTGATGTGTTCCAAAAGTAAAATACCAAAAAAAATGTAAAAATGCCCCCAACCAGTTAATGCACTGTGATTTTGACATCCCTAGCGGTGTGCGTCATTTTTTGTTGCACAAAACTGTTTTTGCGTCTTTTTTTTGACGCACAGGAGTGAAATATAGCCCGCATCCAGATATTTGTACCGTCCATGTATCATTATATGGATGCAGGTTAATATTCACATCTGTGCGTCAAAAAAAATGACGCAAATACAGTTTTGTGCAATAAAAAATGACGCATAACGCGAAAAAGGCAGGACTTTTCATTCAGGAAGTGATGTAATAGGATATCCTGTTTACAGATCATGTACAGTGGGTGTACTTTCACTTTCACTTTGTAGTTTATGATCCTTCTAGACTGTGTGGCTGTGTAGAGAGTGTTGTCCAGAGATTTTGTGCTGTATTTGTCCTGTGTGCTATCTGTAAAGTCCTTTTGTGAAATAAATTTTCTTTGTTTATACTGTAGTACTGTTTTTTGTCTACATTTGTCCATTTATCTTGTGTAGTTCTTGTTTGTGGGAGTCTGTTGTGGGTAGTGTTAATTTGGGGATAGTGTTTAGGTTTACTTTTTTTCTGTCTTTTTACCCCTACTTTCACCCATTTCCCCTTTCTTTTTCTTTTACCCCTATTCCTTATCTTCTTCTATAAGTATGTCTGGTAGGCCACGTCTTGGCAGGATGGGGGAAGAGGAGTTGGGGGGCTTCATCTGGCTGGTTACACATTTCTTGCCGCTCATGATCCAGGCAGGGGGCAGAGTCATACAGGGCTACCCGACAGAGGCATGCAGAATCCGGTGAGGAAAGGTGCTGCATCACCTGCAGCGTGTGTATGCCAGCCAGAGGAGTGACGACCAGCTGAAGCACCGGTGGGCTGACCTCATCACCAGGGAGCAGGATCTCTTGGACCACCTGGGAATCATAATTGGTGGCACTGTTGGTGAGTATGACTATTGTTATTGTGCACAAATGAATGTTCTGTTGTGACATCAGTGGATTAGTGCAATGTCTGGCAGCTAACTTGATGACTGTGTGTAATTTTGGGGACATATGAGGGGATCATTGATGCACTATGGCAAGGATCACAATTGCTAGGTGTCAGGTAGCATGTGCTCAGCAAACTTACAGGTAACTTTTCCATGAAGGAAATTGGTGCAGCCTTTTTGTCAGCACAGCTAACAAAATAGGAGCCAATCATGTCTATATAGGGTACTATTGACAGAGAAGCACAGATGTACCAACATTTATGCCAACTATGTTGACGCAATTGCTAGACTGACTTTAGAATCACTACATGATGCTGAAAATGAGTGCTGCCTTCACAACAATTTATAATAGCAAAGTGGCTCAAACATTGGTCTCATGTGAGTCTGGTGAGTGTGGAAGGAAAGCGTTCACAGAAGGACTATGAATGTGTGGGATTATTGTGTTTCTTAATCTTTTAGGATAAATGTCAGTTCATGATTTGAATACATTGTGTAAAGGTATAAGGTGCCCTCAGCTAACATCGTAAGATTTTTGTTGGAATTGGTTGAGCCACAATCCAAATATGGATGGCAGTCCAAGTGTATGCACATGGCTTTAGATCTCCATGGTTGGTGCAAATCACCATAGATGGGCCACATCAATTGACTATACTGTAACAACAGGATGGCTTACATGAGTCCCTGCCCCTCCGTCTGTACATTGGGCCTATGTGCAATAAATGTGTCATGGCCACAAGGCATGTTAGACTGGTAATACAGTCCTCAAATAACCAGGCGTTGGATGTTTCTCTTGGATGCACATGATGAGACGATTACACTCCATATTTTTTCATGCTCACCAATTACGGGGCAAGTTGGCAACCACATGATAGTTAGGGCCAATGTGTATGTGTGCAGATATGTGTGTAACTATCACAGGAGACCCATGCTATGTACAATTTGGCCGTGAAATATCAGATGCAGTACCATCATGTCTGAATGGCTGCCATGTACTTATTCAGCCTACACATTGTAAATGATACTGAAAATGTTGCACTGTGCACAGATTTTGAGCACATTTCTTCCTTCCATACCTTACAGGTGGACTGGCGCCCTACACTGTGGGAGAGGTGGCGACAATAGAGGACCCCGACCACTACAGTAAGTGTTGATATGTCTGTTATGTGTTGTGTTTGCTGGTTATGGACTCGTGTGAGTTGGACGCATACCAAGGTGTGATGCTGGGGTCAAGTTTTTCACTTGTTCCATGAGTGGGAATGCAGTTTTCACATGTTTGGAGTTAGCCAATGCGTATCCAATGGTATCATGTAGGGATTGTAGGACATCCCTTCAGGCCCCACTGTGAGTACAGGGGATAGTGATGTGTCTGACACTTGTATCACCACGAGTCGCAATGGAAGTCAGCCCCTATTTAGTCAGCCTGTCAGACCCACATTCTCTAAGACTGGTGGAGCTAATAGCTTCCCAATAGACATCTGCTTCACTATTTACCTACGTAATTTTGAAACAGTAGGTAGAACCTCCTAGCATCATGTACTTCCACATGTAGTGCATCAAGTCTGTGGAACCTGAGTGTATTGGCCTAGGTGTGCATGCAATTCATGATCATGGGTGTTCTAGCAACTCTGTGTCTGATGCAAGTCAGGCCTCACTGGAAGTATATGTTGTGTACTAAGTTCTGATTTTCCTGACATGTCTGACCCTATGAGTGCTCTAGGGTTTGCTGACTCCAAAATGTAGATAGACCTTACCTGTGGTGTGTCTGTAGAGACAAACGTGTGGATTAGCCTATACACTCCTCGGTGTACATGTTGTTGGCAAATTATAGTTGTATATCCACCGCCCCCCTCAAACACGCCATGGGTTTGTGAATGGGGTACCTAGTATTGATGCTACCAGTATGTTACACATACCTGTGAAGAAGTGACGTTTTGGTTGCATACTAGTATACACACTCAGGTTTGGCACTTGGTACCATACTGGAAAGTCCAGTTACAACTTGCATACCATGTGGCTTTAGTTTTGCTTTCCGTACACTGACATTTGTAGCCCAGCTCTTGGTGGAGGATATGCAGCATGATTCTTAGATGTTAACTGTCAGAAGTCAGATTGCAAGTCAAGGCCAGTTGTTACCCATCTTGTGGGTTATGAATGTGCTTTGTGTGATGTGACCTTTGTTGTCTGGCCTGTCATGTACTTCCTCAGGGACATTCGATGCTCTGTATCGTGATATGAGCTGTTAGAAGTACAGTAGATGTATTGTCTGATTAACTTGCTGTGCTGTTTCACACAATGCAGTTACTAATGTGGCATATCTGCATTTGTCTTCACAGCAGCTAACATGACTCCAGATCAGGTCGGTGAATTTCAGCATCGGGCCATGCGATACCAGCACATCCTGCTGGTGGAGTCGGGGTTCCGGAGGATGGCTTGGCGATATCGCCATGAACGCGCCTCCGGGGCATGGGGAGCCTTCCCACAGGGTGGGCCTACTGTGCCCACCACAGCCAACACAGAAACAACCACCAATGAGAGCCAGGTGGCCCCACCCACAGCTGCCTCTGTTGCATCTACATCTGCTGGACTTCCTGGCCCCAGCATTGCCACCGGTGCAGGACAGCCCACACAGACCTCCTCCACCGGTACCCAGACTGCCACTGCTCCAGCTGTTGACCCTGCCGCCTTCAATAGACTTGAAAACAAGATGGACAAAGTGCTGCGCAAGGTGAGCCACCTGAGTCGGGACGTGCAGCACATTAAACGGCGGGTGAAGGATATAAAGAGGACCCTCCGGAGGGCCAACCTCTAGACAGTTGATTAGATGGACATGATACCCTCCCATCCCTCCTCTTTCCTTGTTCTTATACTTAGTGGCCTTAGGGGGCTTAGTGTTAGGTTAGTATAGGCTGTTAGTTTAGTTCGTGTTAGTGGGTGGGGGTAGGGGATCCTGCTTGTTTCTTTTTTAACTTATTACATGTGTGGGTGGGTGGGTGGGGGGCTATGTTGGGGTTCTTGTGTGAAAAAAAAAAAAAAACATAAAAAAACAATTTGCCAAAAAAATATATATTGTATAGGATAGTACAGTATGTGTTTAGGTTAGTATGTGTTGTCCTCAATGTGTCCCGTCTCATAAGGTGGGTGGGGGGTAGATGTTTAGAATGTTTTGTTACATGTGATTAGTAAGTGTAGCTTAGGTTAGTTAGGGACAGTTGTGGGTAATGAGTAGTCAGGGTAGATTAGGGTAGGTAAGATTTTTCCCTCAGTTTCCTCATCTATGGTTAGCTTTTAATAAATATTTGGTTACCCCTTAATAGTATGTGTTGAATGGTACTTGATTGTGGGTTTGGATTCCGTGTACATCTCTTTTGTACTATAACATCTGTGTCCTATGCTACAAACAAATCCCAACTGAGCTGTACGATTGGCAGCTAACCCAGAGCTACCTTGCAAAGTGTCTACCCTTTGTTGCAACCACCAATCACAGTTAATATGGATGACAATGTGTTTCTGTTGATAAGTGTGTTTTCAAAGTCACTAACAGTGCTTCCAGACTTGATATTGGGAAAACAGTTTTAGGTCTGACTCCAGTGTGATGATCATGCACACCCTTATAAGATGAGTTCTCATTGGCAATCTTGTATTCTTGTCTTCATGACCCTCATACATCATTTGTGACACAGTTCGGCATGATTACCTATTTGTACGTTAACTCAGACACCTTCATTTGTGCATTTTTTTTAGTGTTTAGTTAGATTAGTGTGGCATGTTTATTGTGTTATGTTTGCATGTTGACAACATTTAACGGGCACTATTTGATGACTTAGTTATCCCCTGAGGAAGCATTCTTCTGTCCAACACAGCATGGCGGTCTATGGTTTCTCACTTCATCAGATTATTCCCTCAGGATGGGCAGAGTATGATGCAATCATGGTCACTGTGCAGATTTCTCTAACTACATAATATCTGGACAGTTGTATTGAGAAGCTACGTTATTTGACAGTAGGGACATTCCAATTATCTACTGCGCAGTTGATATGTCACATTACCCAGAGACAGATTTGTGGTGTAAGTGCTATTTATTGAAAAGTGCTGTAGTGCTATATGTACATTGTCCATGACTGTGAGTCCATTATAGTGACATTTTAATTTGGGATCCAACACAAGGGTTTACCAAAATGCTTTTGTCATGCTGGGGTTGCTGTTTCAGACAGTGCAGAGTGACAGGATTTGGCAATGAGTAGGAGAGAGACAATCACTGGGCTGGGTGACAAGATATACAGTGGTTTGCAGAACAGTGCTTGAGTACAGTTGTTGCAAGACTGGCAAGTTACAAAGCGCAGGACCTTGGTAAATGTCGGCCATGTGGCAGGGACTAGTGCTTCCGGGTACTTTTCCTTGTGAATGTGATCTGTTCCATGTCTTCTTCTTCTGATGTGTGTGTTGCCTGCTTTGTCCTTGTTGTTGTTGGTTGTGAAGGGGCAACACACACCTCAGTGTTAGAAGACGTGAAGTCAGACATCCCTGTCGCTGCTCCCTGTGAAGGTCTTAAGGGCAGTACTGCAGCAAGGAGGATCTGCAGGTTCTTGAGAATAGCAGCCACATCACAATGGTAGGCAGCCAGGTCGGCCCTGAGGGAGTCATGATTGCATTTGTGCATGCAGTGGAAGGTTTGGGGTGCGAGGTGTTGTGGCAACTCCCTTACTGCAGTGGTGAATTCCTTGAAAGTTTCTTGTAGTCCTTGCAGTATGGATGTTAGGGCTTGCATAGCTGCTGCCTGATCTGCAGATGACATCATGCACGAACACACCCCCTCAAGGCTGGCTGCCATATTTTGCATCCCCACCCGCACCTCCTTGGCCAGCTCCCGCTGTACTCCAACTACAGTTCTCTCAAAGCTGGTGCCAGTGTTGTCTGAGTCCTCAGCTGTATTGGAGCTGGCAGGTCTTACAATTGGGGTGGTGGGTGGATCCTCTGCGATGGCTGCTTGTTCTGTGCTCCTCCTTGTGACTGAAGGTGGGGTCTGGAGGGTGTCAAGGACCTTTTGGATGGTCTCCTGGGGAATGTTTATCGGCTCGTCATCCATGTCATCAGGGAAATCTGGGACAGGCATATCGGCAGGAGATCCATCTTCTTCTGCAATGAAACAGGGTACAATTAGTGTGTCTGTGTTGTGACAATTTTGACGTGACGTGCCTGCCTTTTGATGAATTCACTTTGTGATCTTGTTTTGTATTAATATCTGCAGTCCTTCAGATGGGCATTGTTTCAGGCCTATGGCCCACCTGTGTGTTACATGTATGTTATTGAGTTATCAGACTTGTCAGCCTCATTGCCTCTAGGTGTTGCTTTATGCCAAATAGAGAATTGCCACCTTTTTGTCCTACTCGACCCTCCTTGTATATCCATTCTCATGGTGAGACCTTTCACTGGCTGTGGGTGTTCTGATGGCCCTGGCAGCACACTTAACTATCAGGACCTGCCCCAATCCCTGATCTTTCACATCAACTTAATTGTAATTGACATGTTGCATATCCTATGCACGGCAATGTTATGATGTGATATGGATGTTGACATTGTTAATGTGTCCTGCTGATGTTGGGTAATGTGTGGTACAGTGTCCTATTTCGTCCTCTGACTGTGCAGGTGTATTTCAGTGACCAGTTACATGTGTCCCCTCCTCAATGCTGTTGTCTGAGCAGTATGACATTTGTGATGTTGCCTTGTTACACAGGCTCAGAATGGACCCTGACATATGCAGCATGGGTGTGTCCTTAGTGCTGTGTCGCACCTATTGTTGTTTACATTGGCTGATGTTTGCGGCAACTATGGGCATTGACATTTGAGTGTACTGGGGCCTTTGTCTTGTTTCTGGAGATTGTTGCAGATGTCATCCTCACCCCCTAATTTAGGTATGTATGTTCCATGGGGAGGTTACTGCTATTGGCTACTTGAGCTGCACACAAATCAGAGGTGGCAAC
Organism: Pleurodeles waltl; assembly: GCF_031143425.1. Taxonomy (NCBI): domain Eukaryota; kingdom Metazoa; phylum Chordata; class Amphibia; order Caudata; family Salamandridae; genus Pleurodeles; species Pleurodeles waltl. Next base: position 625,656,963 of record NC_090439.1, on the reverse strand, counting down.
TGTTGTTGCAGTTACATTGCAGTTGTCGGTTTGGCTAGAGGATTGCTAATAGGGCCCTAGTTAATGTAGGAGGTATGTTGGCTGTTGGGTGCCAGGATGCCAGGATGCCAGTTTGACGTAGTGGCCTTCCCTCCTTGTCGTGGCTTTCCCTTTGCTCCATCGTTGGCATGACAGCATGCCCCCATGTGACTGTTGTTGGTGTAGTGTAATGGTGTGCCCCAGCTTCTGTTTGTGCAGGCCATGCCCCCCTGCCGTGCCTCTTTACCCATGCCACTCCATGTATAATGTGTATGATGACTTGCATGCAATGTGTAGTAGGTATTTCCCCCACCCCAGTTGCAGTTGACATTATTGCATTATAATTCCCCATGCGACTTACCCTGCATGTGCGTTGTCTCGTGGTAGTCTGCGCTGTCCTGTCCTTGAATCCCTGTGACAATCTCCTCAGGGATGACGGCTGCAACCATCTCCTCCATGTGGTCCAGGGCCTCCTGGTGTGCTGGACTCCCCCCTCCAGTCTGCAGTGCTGCCTTCCTGTTCCTGTCCATCTTTTCCTTGGTCCTGCGCTTGCAGTCATGCCAACGTTTCTTGCACTCGATGACTGTTCTGCGTACTTCTGCTACACTGTTAATCTTGTCAACAATTTGTTGCCATAGAGCCTCTCTCCTACTGATTGGCAACTTTGAGGTGACAAACAGTTGGTGCTGGTGTTCCGTCACCTCTTTAACCAGAATTTCCTGCTCTTCTGCACTGAAACAACACTTTATTTTCTTCTTAAAAGTGTCCTGGTTCTTGTGTGGATCCTCCTGGCTGGTTCCTGGTCTGCTGTCATCTTCCTGGGGTCTGTAGTGGCATCTGGGATCCATTTTGGCTCTCCTCTGGTGAACTGGAAGAGTTCACATTTTTTTTTTACGCTATTGCGTAAAAAAACGCTGCATATCCGATTTGCGGTGTCGTAAATCGACCCACAGACATTTCCGCTGCGTTAACGGCGTTTTCCTTTACGACTTGACGCCGCGATGTGCGTAAAAAATAATGACTCCCACCTGTTGTTTGCGCCGCCGTGCGTCAAAGTATAAATATGACGCCCGCACGGCGAACCAAAATGGCGTTAGGCGGCGGGAATTTTTTTGACGCAAAACTGCGCCGGCGCAGTTTTGCGTCAAAAAGTATAAATATGGGCCTGAAAACATACATGGTTTCTGGTTTTCCGTATGCTTTCTGGACTACTTTTTATTTTTATTTCCTACGCAGTGCGATCTCGCTGGGTAGTAGTCGAGAGCTTTGCATGTCATCGACCCTGTTACATGGTTAATTGCACTTTTGCTGGTTACATGCATAATTGCACTTTTGCTGATACGTTTGACTGCGAGCGAACTTCTGTTTCCATTTGTGTGTCTCCTTCACACTCATGGCGGCCATCGGCTCACTTATGTGAAACTGTTTTACTTTTCATTTTCAGTGGCAAGAAAAGTCCAGGTTAGGAGTTTACAACACTAATAGCTCTAACTCGAGCAAATGTGAGACCCATTGCATTGGAAATGCTTGTTGAGTTTTATGCCTTTTTTCTGTAGATGATAACTGGATTTTCTTGCTAAGTCCTTGTGGCATCAGTCATTTTTGTGACTAATGATGTGATAAAGACTGCATAGCAACAATTGGTAACAGTAACGTTTAATGCATATGATGTTACCTGAGTGTTGCAGTACACATTTTTACAGATGTTACAAAAAGAAATTATGAAGATCGTGTTATATGTGTTAATGCATTTTTTAGTTAAAATAAATGTGACAGACTCCCCACCAATCTTTATACTTAAGTATTAAAGTGTGAGTTAATTTAGGCACACATCTGCCTGTTTCCCATACCCCACAAAAACCCAAATGTGCAACCCAAATATTTTAGGGGTGTTTCACTTATGTTCTAGTCATATTGGGCACAGAGAAATACCATCAAACGTCAAAATAGCTCTTTAGTGAGAAAGGTCTCTTTAAACTGTAATGCAAGAGAGTAACCTCTGATTGAGTTAACAAGTAGTCCCAGGCAGTCAACAGAAAACTGTAAAGCGTGAAACCCCGACATAGCCCCAGAACTGACTGATGGTCCTTGGACTTTGATAGTGCCATGAGCTGTACTTGCAGAGCTTCCAGGTGGCCCCATGCTGTGTGTGACAACTTCGGCAATTTTGTTATCACCATTTAGGTACTTGCTCAAAACTCCCACTGTGCATCCCATAAATAACATAGCAGTTGTAAAGCATTGCTGTAAGACACCAACAGTGTTCAAGTCAAAGGTCATAGTTTTAGAATAGTAGGGTTCCCTCATGAAATGAGGTGCTGTTAAGAAGAACTGAGGAGTAAGGCTGTCTAAAAAGAGAGGCTTCAATATTGAAAGAGCAAGGATGAGCCCTATGCAAGATTCCATATTTTTCAAAGGTATGGGTGAATAAAATGAAAGCGAGGTGCATCAGCCAAGTGGTGTTTAAAAACCCTTGTGCTTGAACTGTAGGTGATGACGTGAAGATTGACAAGTCTTTGTGGAGCAAAATGGCTCTACTGCAGCAGAGCATACCAGACATCTCCCATTCATTTAATACTGAAGTGTTGAGGGGCAGTGACTTAAAATGGATAGGCAGCATTTGTTCATCATTGTGTTGTCACAGCAGTACCTGCAGATTTTCAATGAGATGCACTGGGCAATTGGCATGTTGAATACCTGGGCTTCACTGAAACAGTGTGGGTTTTGAAAGTATAAGAGTGTGCAGTGTGTTGCTCTCGTGTGGGGTCTTGTGTTCTATTGTCATGCACATGACTCAAGAGCAGAATGTTGATGGTTGAGGCAGTTGAAGGCTAATGGGAAACACAAGTGACAGAGCACACTGATGGTATGACGGTCCGAAATGAAATAAATCTTGACAAATACAACCTCCTTGAGTGTGCGTTTCACTGCAGGGAAATTGGAGACGAGCTGGCAGGACCGCTGTTCCGGACCCACTTACAGGATAAATTGTTGTGTTTTCTTGAGGCTCTTTTTCCTGTTGTGGGTGTCGCTGCGTCGCATGGATGGACGCTGATTTCCTGTCCTGGAAGGTACGTCGATGTGCGGCAGTGCAGATAATCGCATAACTGGCTGACGCTTGTCGCAAGAAGAAGAAGCTAGACAGCTAACCGGCATTTTATAGTTAATGCTGTCTCTTTGATCAAAGGAGATCAAGCTTGTGTTTTTTTCCCATTTTCATATGTAGCTGCACCATCGCATGCAGTCTCCGAGCACGGTGGTCTAAGGAGATCAAGAGTGTGTTTTTAGCCATGTAAATTGGTTTATCGTGAGTGCATATCCTCAACTATAGGAACTTATAATAAAACAACAAATAAAAAAAGGAATTCTGCTTTAACAGAAAGTTCACATGTTGTTACTGTACCAAAAGGAAAGAGACACATGTTTTATTTTTACCTGGGTACTTTCAAGTGCTACCGTATTATGGTATTACCTTCAATTTACTCAAGAAGTGTACACCAGTGACATTAAAGTGCTTGCTTTTTTATTGCTTTAGTTCAAGCTGATTTTGTTTTTCTGAACTGACATCAACTTGCTCAAGAGGTTTTTTCGATATCGTCAGTGAACCCACCACCACCTTTTCTAGAGGCACCCAGGAGTCCACCAATTGTCTGGAAAAATTAGTTTGATGCATTTGAAATGTATTTAGGAGCAATTGGTGCATCTCATTTCTGCCCTGAGAGAAAAAACATTCTTACTATTACATTATTTAGGTTTTGAAGGGAGATCTGTATTCAAACATCTTCCACCTTTGGTGTTGAATGAAGGGGGAGAAGTTGATGAGTACACTGAGAAAGTCAAAAAACTTGACTAAGGTTTGATATTCAAATGAGTTTGGTGCTATCAGACACAAGTTTTTCAAAAGGGAACACAATTCTGGTGAAGATGTGGATACATTTATATCAGCATTGAGAAATCTCGAAGCTGACTGTCAGTTTCAGACATTTAGTGCCCAGTTAGTGAGAGAACAATTTATTTCAAAGTGCATGGATAAGACCCTTCAGCAAAAGCTTCATTCCATGAGCAATCCTTCGGTTGATGAGACATTAAGGGGCATACTTATACTCTGTTTTCACCGAATTAGCGTAATTTTTTACTCTAATTCTGTGCAAAACTAACTCCATATTTATACTTTGGCACTAGACCCGTCTAGCGCCAAATTTATGAAGTTAAACTCATTTTTTGGACATGGAAACCTACCTTGCCTTAATGAGATGCAAGGTAAGCGTTGCCTTGCAAAAAAAGTACTCTATGGCCATAACGCCATATTTATACTCCCGTGCAAAAATGGTGCAGGGGAGGGAGGAGGGGTCAAAAAATGGTGCAAGAGTAGGAAAATGTTTGGTAATGGTTATGTGGCAATAAAAGGGTTAAACATATTAGGTTGGTTTCATCAAGGATTGTTTCAAATGGTTTTGAGACTGGGCACCAAAGAACAAGTAGCCGTGGTAGAATCAAGTGATTATGAGGCCAATGTAAAGGAAGAGTTTCCTTTGGTTTTCTCAGAGAAATTGGGCTACGTTAAAGACTTTACCCATCAATTAAAAGTAAAGGAGGGTGTCATTCCTGTCAAGCATAAATTCAGGAGTGTACCATTTAGTGTGAGAGACAAACTAGAGAAGGAATTAAAAGATTTGAGTGATAAAGGCATTATTGAACTCATAGAATCCTCTCTATGTTTATCCCCCTTGGTGGTTACCTAGAAGAAAAATGGCGATTTGAGAGTATGTATTGATCTTCACAGTTTGATCAAGAATATTTGGGAGGATTTGCACCCTCTACCCAAAATTACAGAGATGTTAGCTACTATTGGAGAGTCTAAATGTTTTTCCAAATTGGATCTAGTGGCAGCGTGCCATCAAGTTGTTTTAGATCCAGCTTCAAGATATTTTACCACATTTGTAGCACCTTTAGGTACCTTTCAATACTGCAGAATGCCTTTAGGATTGACGTCTGCAGCAGCTGTCTTTCAAAGGGTAATGGCTTAGATGTTAAAGGACATTAAGGGTGTAGCTGTTTTTCAGGATGATGTGTTGATCCATACAGCATCTAGGAGGAGCATGATCTCATTGTGAGAAGAGTGCTAAAGATTATGCAGGATGGAGGGGTTGTTCTGAGAAATGAAAAATGCAAATTTTTGAAAAATAAAGTTGAATATTTGGGCCATGTTGTGTCTGAACAAGGAATTGAACCTAAACCTGGTTTAGTCAAAGCAATTATGGATGTGTTACCACCTTGTCACAAGACTGGATTGAATTAGGTTGTGTGAATTTAATTCACGTTTCATGAATGATTATGCTGCTAAAACCAAGTCTTTGACACATTTGTTACATAAAAATGCTGCATTTGAATGGAAAAAAGACAGTCAGGAGGCATTTGATTGGGTAAAGTCCCAATTAGTTGGACCAAACATTTTAAAAGCTTTTGATCCGGAAGTGCAGTGTATTATAACAGTGGATGCTAGCAGCTTTGGTGTGGGCGCAGTGTTAACTCAAGTGAAAGGAGGTGTGAAAAATACCTTGGGTTATGCGTCAAAGGTTTTGAGAGGATCTGAAATTAATTTTTCAATTATTGAAAAGGAATTGTTGGCGTGTTGCTGGGCTATTAGGAAGTTTCATCCATATACATAGGGTAAGAAGTTTGTTGTGTACACTGATCATAGCCCTCTGGTTTCTATTTTGACATGAGACAAGATTAAGGAATTGACACCTCGCATTTCAATACTGGTCACAAAGTTATTTCAATATGATTTCAAAGTTCACTACATTCCAGGCAACAAGAATGTTAGGGCAGATTTTTTATCTAGCTTCCTGACTCTCGAGGAAGCGAGCATTGGTGTGGATGAAGATGAAGATGATGTAGATAACTGTTTTATAGCAGCAATAGATATAGAGGGTATGTGCAGTGGGCGAAAATGAGTGGAAGGAGGAATTGGCAAAGGACATGGTATTGGCAAAGGTTCATGAAATTTTTAAAAAATGGTTGGCCCAAAGAGAGAAATGTTTCAATTCAGTTCCAGACATTTGTTAAAGTATCCGAAGAAATGTCTGTTGAAGATGACGTTCTGATGAGGGGTGATGGGTTTGGTCCCCCGGTGAGTTTGAGACAAAAACCTTTGCTGGTGCGCATGAGGGTCATTTAGGTAGGACACTTACAAAGCGTAGGTTACATAAAACATTTTGGTGGCCTGGGATAAATCAGTGTGGTGATGCATGTGTGGAGGAATGTGTAATATGCAACAGTTGTAAAAAGGATTCAAGGTGAGGACACTACCTTTAAAACCTATTGATTTACCCTTGAGACCTTTGGAAAAGGTGGGAAGATACCAGTTTTGTTGAAGTATGCTCTAGTCTTAATTGACTATTACTCAAAGTGGCCAGAAATTAAATTTACACGTGATCCTTCAACTAGGAATGAGATTGAATTCTTGCGAGATGTGTTTCTACGTGAGGGGTTTCTATCTTCTATTGTGTCTGACAACGGTGTGCAATTTGTAAATCATGAATTCACGGAGTTTGAGCTAGAAGGAGATTTCAAGCACATAAGGAGTTCACTATACCATCCTCAAACTAATGGCCCCGTGGAAAGCATGAATCGAGTGTTGGTGTATTGTGTGCAGTGGGCTTTTTCTAACAAGTCAAACGTTCAAATTGCAGTATTATCCATGATTTGGTTTTATCGCACAACTCTCATTCGTGTACTGGATTTTCTCCTTTTGAGCTATTGCGTGGTAGGAAACCATCTTAAAAAATCTGTCCTGGCTGGATGTCCAAGTGGATTAAACAAAGTGAGTGGGGTGAAATTGATGGTATGGTCAGAAAAAATGTTCAGAAGCAAAATAATTATTTTGATGAATCTAAAAAAATTGTTCCACCAGTTGGTGGTTGAGGATAAAATTAGACTTAAAATACCTGTTCACAAGAAGAAAGGAGAGAAAAATGTTTCTGAACCAATGGTTATTGACAAGTTATGAGGTAATGCCTTCAGGGTCAATATGTGAAATTGGTGGAATGTTGGTAAGGTGTTCAAGGTCAAGGATGAGTGTAACACAACAAATTATTCTAATCAATCTTTTGTGTTTCAGAGAAATTAAGTTCCAAGTGAACAATGTTGTTAATCAAAAAAAATCCAAAAAGATGTAAACAGGTTTATTCCAGATTTGTGTGTCCGCAGAAGTGGTAGGAAAAGGGTCAAATCTTTGAGATAGCATTGATTTTGTAATTGTATCTATGTTTTTTCGATGCTAGGTCTTTGGTGATTTGGCTGAAATGTATCATTAATGTTATTGTTTAAGCATATTGTTAATAGTTCCTGTTCATCATTTGTTTTTATCTTTAGTTTGTTTTTTGTTTTTATGTTTTTATGTTTTCTATTTCTCGGAGGGTAGTACAAATTGAATATGAAATTGTGTTTGCCATATGTAAGGGGAGAGGATAATGTAGTGTGTTGCTCACATGTGGGGTCTCGTGCGCTATTATCATGGGAGCAGAATGTTGATGGTCAGGGCAGTTGGAGGCTGATGGGAAGAGACAAGCAACAGAGCACACTGACAATGGTCCAGGGGTCCGAAATGAAATAAATCTTGACAAATACAACCTCCTTGAGTGTGAGTTTCACTACAGAGTGCTCTAGGAGTCCCCCACCCCTAACATAAAAACTCACTCAATAACTAATACCGCCTGGTTCCTCGGAGACTGTGGGGATACATATTAAAATGCACCTTCAGTCCCAAGGAAGACAAGTGTCAGGTGCAAAATGTGAAATCTGTGAGAAGACATAAAAGTCTACTTGTATCTATACTGGTGCAACGCATCAGAATAGAGGGTTCCAGAAATAATTTGTTTGGCATAACCATTAAATCTGCTGACAACTCACTAAGTAGCGTTGCAGTAATTGGCACTCACAAGTACACGAATGTTACAAAAAAGAACAGAGAAACTATGGACATGCCATATATAAAAGAAATAAAACTTAGTAGCCCAGATGGGGCCATCTGTTAATCACTTAAGCAAATGTCCTCTTACGATAGTTTCAAATTGCAATGCCACCATGGCTGTGTCTTCCAAATGTAACTCTAGTGTCACCTGTGCCCAGAGCCCTGAGGGTCACTTTGAATCCTGATATGTGCCGTAGTGTACCAACCTAGCTGTCGCAGGACCATTTTCCTTGCTTGGATCGAGGCCAGTCCCATCCTTGCCACACTACTGCCTACAACGTCTAACGCTGGAAGGTTTCCCACCAGGGTAGAACAAAACAAAAATAAATAAGGACGTATATCTCATTAGTGCTGCGGGTTCAGTAGCACCCGGGCCCGGGGGTGTCCCAGAGGCTCACAGTAGCCCAAATACAGCTGTTTTGTACTACCCAACTAGGGTTGGGGGTTGATTTTCTTTGGTTGCTTTGGTGTCTACCTAGTCCTTGCCGCACCATGCGTGCAGGGACATCTAGATAAAGAAAACTACTTGTTCATTCGGATGGTCTGAAATGAGAAATGAAAATACTTCTGCTGCAAAGTGAGCAGCATGTCATGCACACATTGCTCACATGCCAGCGGTGCATTTCTCTCCTCTGGTCTCTGGGAAGCCTGATCGAGCTTTTAAAAATGGTTACTGTCAACATCTATATTATTAACCAGGCTTGTGTAGTGCAAATGGGACCGTGCTTTGTTCCATTCTAAACTGAAGAACATTCAGAACCAAGTTAGGATATGCTGTGTTCTTGGAATATCCGGTGGTACTACCAAGAAATAAATGAAGTAACGCCATGAAGTGATTTGGATAGGGCTACTGTGTGAGATAATGAGGCAATGTTGCCTCTCCGCCAGCATTCAAAGCAATTGGTTTTAACTTAGCTGGGTTTCTTTATCCAGTACTTAGAAAACTCAGTTTATCCTTCTCCTTTTGTGTCTATTTATGATGCTGTATTGTTGACAGTCCATGTGTCAGTGGTAAAATTCTAGAAATTAACTTCTGATTGTCTGTCTTTTTGAAGTGTAAAAGCTTTGGAGTGAAATTGCTACATCAAGATCTGAAATACAAAAATATTCGAAAAGCACAGTTGCTAGTTTCCTTACTGTTTTCTATTTCTACATTAAACTAGTGCAGAATTCCAGAAAACGATAAGGGGAATATTTATACTTTTTGGTGCAAAACTGCACTAACGCAGTTTTGCATCAAAAGGTTTTGCACCGGCTTGCACCATTCTCCAGCACCAGCTGTGTACCAAATTTATGGAATAGTGTTGGGGTGGCGGTATAATAGAAGGGGGTTCTTGCACCAAAAAATGATGTTAGGCAGGTTATAGTAAAAAAAAATGACTCTAACCTTCCTAACGTCATTTTCTGATGCAAAGCCATCCATACTACATGAATCCTGTCTTAGAAAAGACAGGAGTCATTCCCAGCACCCCAATGGCCAGCATACGGGACCAGGGTCCCCTGGGCATGGCCATTGCACCCAGTGCCATGTAAAGGGGCCCATGTCAGGGCCCCCAATGGCACTTAAAAAAAAAATACTTACCTGTACTTATCTCTTCTTACCTGGGATGCCCCCCCCCATCCCCTGCAGTGCCTCTGGTGTGGGTGTGGGTGTCCCTGGGGCCTGTGGATGGCACCTGTGGGCTAAATCCATGGTGTTCCACCATGGAAATAGGCCCACAGGTCCCCTAACGCCTGCCCTGACCCAGGCGTTAAATAATGGTGCAAAGTAACCTTTGCACCGTTATTTGACCCCTCGTCCCCCGTCCGTGATTTTAGCCCGGTGGGATAAATATGGCTCTAAGGCCATAGAGTCAATTTTTGCACGGGAATGCCCATCTTGCATCTCATTGACGCAACGTAGGTTTCCATGGTCAAAAAATGACTTTAACTCCAGAACTTTGGTGCTAGACAGATCTAGCACCAAACTATAAATATGGAGTTAGTTTTGCACTGAATTTGTTTTACAAAATTACACAAATTTGGCACAAAACAAGTATAAATATGCCCCTAATTACCTTATGTAGTGTATAACTTAAATTCCTCCTTCAAATGGAGCGTTGTATGAGAATGACTCTTTTTGTGGCCCCATCTGTGTCACTTTATCAGGGTAAGACGGAAAGAAAGAGCTGTGTTATAAAATGAAATTATTTTTCAATATACATAGCACTTGCTGATTTAAATGAATTTATCCCCCGGGGCAGGATTATATAAACTGTCGGAAGAGTAAATTGCATTGAGCTGCTATTTAACATCACATTGCATTTTTTTTCAAGATTTTGCGAATCTGCTCCATGAATTTTAGAAGCCAAGTTTTGTTTTTGCTGCAGCAGAAACATTATTTGGATTTAGTTTTCAGTGATAAAATATGATTACTAAATATGCTATGGAAAGGCTGTACAACATAAACTGAATTAAAATAAAATATATAATCTTAGCACACCTTACTGTAGGGAATAGGAGTATACCTAAAACCAATAAACAAATACAAACAATGATATGTGTTCCCAGGAAATGACACAGCCTCATTTTAAGAAAAGGAGAAGAAAAAGTGTTTAGATAGAGGGCATCATTGTGAGAAAGCTGGGCTTTCTGACTCTGAGGGTGCCTGGGGCTCTGCTAACCAGACTCAGGGCACCTGCTATAATTAAAAGTATGTGCAAATTAGGCATCATTATAATTGGCATGACAACCTACCTGTAGGTGCCCAGTATATGTTAGGGTATGTAGGTTTAGAGGCCCAGAAAAGTTAATGCACTTAAGTGTGCATTGCTGTGGTGCCTGCTGTCAGTTTAAAAGCCAGCGCTGGCTTACAGACTGCTTTTAAATGAACTTTATATGCACATTTTATTTTGGAATTAAAGTTACTTTCAAAGTCTAAAACTACATTATTTTTACATATGAGTCACCCATAAGGTCTCCCCTAAGTGCCCCAGAGGCAGTATGCCTTGTAACAAGAAGCATTGTTGTTATAAAATATGTTTTCTATGCCCTTATGAGGAAAAAACTGCTAACGTAGTTTTCCCAATTGTAGTACACTACCCCCATAGGCTAACATGGGAATAATTTATTGAATATAACTATCACTAGACAAGAGTTAAAATGTCCTTCCAGGAATCAAAATGATAGAGTAAATCCAACAACTTGCCATTGTTGGATTTGTTATAACTATTACAGAAAATAAGTTGTAGAACTTTCTTTTCTGTGAGCCAAAATTCAGCTTTCCATTAGATCTTCTCTGATAGTCCAGCCTCTGCCAGGCTGAGCCAAGCTGTTTTAATGAGAAGTGAAGTGGCCTGTCTTGAGTCAAAGGTTTTCCTGTGGAAGGAAAACTGCAAGCTGCAGATCAAAAGGCAGGAAGAGGATGCAGGGACCAAACTGGTCTTCAAAGAGGGAATGACAGTTTGGACAGAACACAGCCTCACCCTCTCATCCTTCACCCTGAGCCCCGGTAATAAAATGGGTGGGTGGACTGGAAGTGGAGTGTTAGGGAAGCTTAGCCACACCAGTGGGATGGCTTTGTCTGATCTAATCCTTCATGAGAAAATGTCCCTATCTTGGATTTTGGAACAATAGTGCTTTCTGGGATTGACTTTTCCACACTATGCAGGAAATGATCACCTCAGAGGTTGGCACCCTGTATCCCATTGGTCAGGGATGCCCCCCTGATTGACAGCACTGGAGCACTGAATAAAAATATGAGGGTTGCCCAGCAATTCAGATCCTTGCCAAGAAAAATCAAGAGAAGGACTACCCTGCTGGAACCTGTCGTCTGCACCCCAAGAGGACTGCACTCATACGGACTGCGCCTGCTGCACACATTTGGAACTACAGCCCTAAATACTGTGATTAAGGCGGTACTCCCTAAAAGAAAAAGGTACAAAAGAGCTACAAGAGAATCCTACCCGAAACTACAAGGAGAAGTAGGACCGCCCTGCTGGACCCTTGGACTGCACCAGAGAGGACTGCACTCTTAAGGACTGCACATGCTGTACACTTTGGTCTTCAGTCCAAAATGTACTTTACCTTGCTTTGATAGCAGAAGAATTGGAATCCCTGTAAGTGACAGGTGTGAAGGCACAACCAAGAGTCATCTGCATCAACTCCTGCCAGAAGAGCCCAACAGGACAGCGTTCAGTGGTCTTTAAAGGATTTGACCAGGTGCATTGAGGGAAACATAGTCCCAACATCCCAAGGACCATCTCAGAGATTCTAGACCATTTGATTGGTGTTTTGTATACTTTGAATCAACAAGAAGAACTTCAGAAAGATGTTCTGGAAGTTTGGAGAAGTTTGGAGCAACTTTTCTTTAAAAGCTCCCTAAGTTCACCAGGTGCAAAGTGGGAGTTGTAGTCCCAGACCCCAAGAGGCCAACCAGAGCATCTGAATCCTTAGCTGGTGCTGTGGACCACTCTCCTGCATCAAGAAACACTTCTGGAAGTAAGTGTAAAAGTGTTACATCATGAGTGGCCTGAACTCTGGATGTGGTCCCAGTCCAGCTCAACTTTTTTTCTTACCCTTTGAGTCCTATTTGCTTCTAAGTACTAGTTTGACTTTTAATCTTTAACAAAATCATATCTCTGGTTCCCTACATTGGAATTTTGGTGTGTTGGCGTCTACTTATTCATAAACTTATAATTTACTGTTATAAAGTGGTGTTGGATTTCTACTGTGTGTTGTGTCTTACTTATTTAATGTATTGGTGTTTGTATGTTTTATACACCTGTCTCCTAATTTAAGCCTGCCTGCTCATTGCCAGCTACCATGGGTTGAGCAAGGGATTAATTTAATGAGAACTTGACTGGGACGTATATTGTGATTGTGACCTTAATACCAGTGGTAAGCCCCTACTACTATACCGCTTTCCAACAGGGATACAATTCAAAATATTACCTAGATTCCAATTGCCAACCTCTGGTATTGCCACAGTGTTTTACATATAGGGTACGAATGTGCAAAATCGTACTTTTTCATCATTTTGTTGTAAAAAGTTATCTGCGAGTATCTTATGTAAAAATTAAACACGAGAGTATACAGCACGAAATATCAAGAGAACACTAATTCAACAAGAAAATATTATCTCCTCATCCTAGAAAAGGGTCCTCTTTCATCAAAGGTACATCTGCCTCTCTTTTCTTATTAAGGATTCACACCTCTACGTTTTTAGATCTCTCTCACCTTTCTTCACTCCACACTCAAGGAGGAATGAAGGAAAGTGTGTGTCCTCTATGCAGACAATAAAAAAGAGATTTGTAGCTCCCAAAATCATAAAATGGACAGGTGATTCAGACTGATTCAGCGAATAGAAGAACTCCACAGTAACCATTAATTAGTGCCTTATGACACAGCAAACGAGAAAGATACGTATCAAAAAGGTAGTGTAATGTACATAGCTACACTTTCTTCAATGCTGGTGAAGTCCTGAAATGATCAAGACAAAACTGGGGGCTCTTACTGGATATTTATTAAAAATAAAGAAGGCTATAGGAGAAGAGTCTGGAGAAATATAGGGGGTCATTACGACATTGGTGGGCGGCTACTGCCGCCCACCAAGCGGTAACTGCCGTGGCGGCCGCACTCTCGCGGCCCCCATTACGACATTCCTGCTGGGCCGGCGGGCACAAACCAAGTTTGCGCCCGCCGGCCCAGCGGGGATGAGGCCGCAACATAGGAGCCGGCTCCTAATGGAGCCGGCGGTGTTGCGGCCGTGCGACGGGTGCAGTTGCACCCGCCGCGCTTTTCACTGTCTGCTATGCAGACAGTGAAAAGTTGGCCGGGCCCTGTTAGGGGGCCCCTGCACTGCCCATGCCAGTGGCATGGGCAGTGCAGGGGCCCCCAGGACACCCCTTACCGCCAGCCTCTTCCTGGTGGTGCAAACCGCCAGAAACAGGCTGGCGGTAGGGGTGTCATAATCCCCAGGGCAGCGCTGCTTGCAGCGCTGCCCTGGCAGATTATCACTGCCGGGGCTAAAACGGCGGGAAACCGCGGCGCTAACGCCGCAGTCGTAATAAGGGCCGCACGGACGCTACATTACCCCCATAATCTAGACATTATGATAAAACATGCACCGCCCCTATCATGGATGACTTCTCTTCCAAATTGTCTACTTTTTAATTAACAAGGATGAGTTAGCTTGGTTATGTTAGAATACTTATATGGTATCAAACTTCTAAAAAAATTGTGATTTTTGTACCTGATTGTACAAATTGATTTATATTAAAAGATTATATAAGTAGATTTAGTTCAAATTTGTTTGGAAGATCCCTAGGTATGTGGAGTATTAGATGAATAGATGCCATTTGTAGTTTGTGGACAAACCCACCATCATACACACCCTGGATTCTTCACTGGTTCTGCTCTCACCTTTACCACTAACACCAGTTTGTTGCATGTGCCCCGCCCAGTCACAGAGCCTTCTAACTTTTGAAGTCCCACAGGGTTCCATACTGTCCCCTGTCTGCCATCTTCAACTTTTACTTAGAGCTGCGTGTTACTGTACTAAAAAATAACAGTATCACGATTTACAAATATGTCAATGATACACAACTCTACTTGAATGCCTCCTCTGCTTCAGACATCCAACCCATTAAACAGCATCTACTGTGCCTACTTGAAGCTCAGCCAAGTGAGAATTCCTGTTATTTACCAAGAACAATAAACAAGATACAGTACAAACCTGGCTTGATGACATGAACCTTGACAACTTTAAATCCCAACTTCAACTTAACAGCATGTCACTTGGATTCATCCTGGATATCAAACTCATTCCTAAGGAACACATTGACAATAAATATGTCTTTTGTCACCTCTATCTTCTAAAGAAAATGAATCTGTTCTTCTACAAAGCGACGTCACAACTGTTGTTGAGGTCTTTTAACCTTGAATCTCGATGGTGAAAATTCTCTACTCTGCATTACTTCACACAGACAGCCCCTAATTTAGGAACGAATTGAAGACTTAGGCCCTCATTACGACCCTGGCGGACGGCAGTAATTCGGCAAAAGGTACTGCCAACAGGCTGGCGGTACCTTTCCCTAAATTATGACATTGGCGGTTTGTATCAAGCCAAACCACCAATGTACCACTCCGTCCGCCAGGGTGATAACAGCCACCGGGATGGAGACTTTGGTCTCCAGCCAGGCGGCTGTCACAATCCCACGCGGCACTCTAAATCGCAATTAGGAAATCAGTTTTCCTAATGTATGAAACTATTTTGAGTCTCATTAGAGATTGCTAGTGGGTCGCAAATAGAACTACCTCATGCATGTTATTGAGGTAGGTCACAATTTGTAACCCATTAGGAATTGCAGCCTTCACAGGGATGGTGTCCTGCTGGAGTTATCGGACCACCATGTTTGTGATCGCTTTTTAATAAAGCATGCTTTTTATTTTTAAATGCATCCTGTTTTCCTTAAAGGGAAATCGGATGCATTTAAAAAAAAGTAAACTTTGTAGTTTTATTTTTTAAGAGTAGGCAGTGGTCTATGGGACCACTGCTGCTGCTAGTTTCTTTTCTTGACATTCTCAAAGGTGAACGGGTCCCCAAGGGACCCATTCTTCTTTGCGAATGGCTTACCATGAGTTTTAAACTAGTAGTAAAGTATTACTTTTTTGCGAACAGAATTTTGTCGCAAAATAGTAATACATACCATACAGATTTGGTATTTGGAAGGCACGCCCTAAACATGCCCCTTTCAAATACTGGATTGCAAATGCAAAATGTTATTCAGTAATAAGTTACTAAATCACATATTGTATTCAGTACAATCAGAAAAAGCATTTTTTCGGTCACAAACAACGTATGAGCCTGCAAAAAGGCTCAGTGCATCTGTCCCTTATATTTTTAAAAAACACTTTTGCACAGTGCATTAAACACCCACAACTCAGCTTCCTTTTATTACTGACTTTATGCTTTGCTTTGACCATTTACAGTGTTCTGCTGCATTTTGCCTGTTTGTGCTATAGAAATACCATAAACATACACACATACATACACAAGAATCTGACAGTAATCAATGCCTTGTGGGATAAAACCCTTCATCAGGATGGTATTTTTTCAATACCATCAATAATCAGTCATATTTTTATTGTAATCACTCATCAATTTCTTAAGAATACTAAGAAACCATTTTGTTCACAAATATATCGATTGCAAAGTCCAACTGAATAACAAAACACATTTCACAGTAATTGAATGCTTTGAAATTAAATTATTTAAATAAGCCTTGCTAAACCGATTTTTTCATAAAGATGAGTGCACTGTTGGGGGAGACACCTAATAATTCTCCTCTGTATTTGATTGCCATTGAGGAGAGGTCACTCAAGGGCAGCACCCCACAATAAATGTATGAAAATAATTGACATGCAGGACAAATGATTTCTAATTAACTGTTGCCTGATGGAGCCTTACCATGACAAATTGCTACATTGCCAGCCTAATAAAATTGTGCACGCATCACATGGCCTAGTAACAGGAGTGGCACTACCCACTTAAAATATGAATAGGCTTTATGATAGGCTTTGGTGGCTGAATAATGGTGCATACATAAATGGAACTTGCAATGGATGTCAGTAGCCTCTTATAACATATGCAATAGTAGACCTAGTAAAGGGTGTCAGTTACACCACAGAGTAACAGCATCAGTAGGCCTAGTAGCCCTGGGCATGAAATAATCCATTAATGAAAAGCCTGGATATCCCCCACATAGTTCATTCATTAATGTGCCTACTGAGCATTATAGCTGTCGTGCAAAGATCTAGCATTAGCAATCCTGAAGGAATGACCCTATAGAATTATGTACAAACCATAGCCCAACAATTACAGATGGTGCAATACAGATGTGCCTCCCCTTACCATGTATGTTTGATAGACAGATTTTATAGTGGGCTTTAACTTAAACTCAAGAGTCTTTCCTTTCTTATTTTACAGTCATCGCCAGTGACTAATCTGCTTGCTCTTGGCCCCTCTCCATTTCTCAGCTCCTTCAAACTCTTGAACAAATGGTGATGTACTTGCCCTAGTCCTAGTGCATTTGTACAGTACCCGCCAGTGGTGTCCTGCAACCAGGAACATGCTCAACTCTCTTCAGCTCAGAACAGCAATTCCTGGTGCAGTGCACAGACAAGAGCCATGCTCCACCCACTGCTCTCTGTACAGGCAAATTCCAAAAACCACTTGCACCCTGCTAGATAGAGATGACAAGAGCAGGTACGTATTGTCCAGGTTGTCCACAATAGACCTCGAAATTAGCCTGACAAACTCTATTCTCTCACCTTTCACAGAAAGTGCTGAAGTGCTACTACATGTCTGTGCTTGGAGCCTCTTGGTTTGATACCATGCTTCCAACAATGATCCTGTTGTGGACCTCTCTCTCTCTCCCTGCTTGTTGCTATCAAGCAGGTCCATATTGTCAGTTGCCCAACACATACAAAGTTCAGTGGCTTCACACTGACCCTGTTGCTATTCGTTTGTGATATTGCATTGTAGATACAATTACAGAGTGCACTTGACAAGGTGATAAAGCACATTAATGGACGAATCACATATTATACTAAAGGGAGTGCTTAGTGTGCCTTACGTGGATGATTTTTACAGATTGGTGTACTTATTCTGACATCAGTAACTGTGAAGAAAAATAGAGAAAGGAGGAATAATTGCACAGAATGCATGAACTTTATTTTTTTTTTGATTTGCAAGAATGTGAGTTTTGACTATGGCCTGTTCCAGATGTGTTATGATGTTGTCTGCAATGGTTTGAGTTGCAGAATGTGCTTCTTGGGTCTCTAGATCATGCCTTGAGTGGAATTAAATACAATAAGAGTTGGTTGTAGTTATTGTTTTTCCTTCCATCCTTGATCCGCTTATGAGGTTCAAACAATAGTGACCTGATTATAGGCAGTGGGGAATATCATCTATGGTTCCCTCTTAGGCGTAAAAACCGAGAAATCAACCGGACTGAATTAGTTAAAGGCAGTCAGTTTATATTCTCTGTAATCCACCCAGAAGTGACAGGAAATAACCAATACACTGGTATCTGGAGCATTCTGGAACAGTTGGGAATATGGTAGTGCTGTGGAAGAATTATATTAATTGAGAAGAAGGGATTGACTGATGGACTTCAGAATACAATAGGTGTGGGAGGAAGATACAAAACATGGGCCACAATGGATGGCTGAAGTATGGTGTCTGGCCAGGAAACTCAGAAAGTTGCCAAATAGCATTAAGATACCAGCAGTCCTGGGCCTCCTGATTGTAGGAGGCTGTCCTGGCTTGTAGTGGGTACCAAGGGGTACTTACACTCTGTACCAGGTCCAGTTATCCCTTATTAGTGTAGAAGAGGTGTTTCTGCAGCTTAGGCTGATAGAAGGTAGCTATAGCCGAGCAGCTTAGGCTGAACTAGGAGACATGCAAAGCTCCTACTATACCACTGGTGTCATATGCACAATATCATAAGAAAACACAATACACAGATATACTAAAAGATACTTTATTTTTATGACAATATGCCAAAAGTATCTCAGTGAGTACCCTCAGTATGAGGATGCCAAATATACACAAGATATATGTACACAATACCAAAAATATGCAGTATTAGCAAAAGGAAGTAATGCAAGCAGTGTAAAGTTACAATAGATTTCAATAGGAGCACATAGGTATAGGGACAACACAAACCATATACTCCAAAAGGGGAATGCAAACCACAAATGGACCGCAAACCTATGTGAGCTTGTAGAGGGTCGCTGGGACTGTAAGAAAACAGTGAGGGTTAGAAAAATAGCCCACCCCACGACCCTGTAAGGTAGGTGTAAAGTGCACCTACAACCCCCAGAGAGCACAGAAGTCGTGATAGGGGGATTCTGCAAGGAAAACCAACACCAGCAAAGCAACAACAGTGGATTTCCGGACCTGAGTACCTGTGAAACAAGGGGACCAAGTCCAAGAGTCGCAACAGTGTTGAGAGTGGGCAGATGCCCAGGAAATGCCACCTGAGGGTGCAAAGAAGCTGCCACCGGATGGAAGAAGCTTTGTGTTCTGCAAGAACGAAGAGGACTAGGAACTTCTCCTTTGGAGGATGGATGTCACACATTGTGAAGAAGCCGGCAGACATCTTCCCACGCAGAAAGACCGCAAACAAGCCTTGCTAGCTGCAAGGGTTGCAGTTAGGGTTTTTGGATGCTGCTGTGGCCCAGGAGGGACCAGGATGTCGCCACTCGGATGAGGAGACAGAGGGGGCACCCAGCCAGTCAGGGAGCCCTCACAGAAGCAGGCAGCACCTGCAGAAGTACCAGAACAGGCATTTAGAAGAGGAGTGAACCGGAGTCCACCCGAAGTCACAAAAGGGAGTCCCACGACGCCGGATGACAACTCAGAAGGATGTGCACTGCAGGTTAGAGTGTTGGGGACCCAGGCTTGGCTGTGCACAAAGGAAATCCTGGAAGAGTGCACAGGAGCAGGAGCAGCTGCAAATCACGCGGTACCCAGCAATGCAGTCTAGTGTGGGGAGGCAAGGAATTACCTCCACCAAACTTGGACTGAAGAGTCACTGGACTGTGGGAGTCACTTGGACAGAGTTGCTGAGTTCCAGGGACCACACTCGTGCTGAGAGGGGACCCAGAGGACCGGTGATGCAGTTTTTTGTTGCCTGCGGTTGCAGGGGGAAGATTCCGTCGATCCACTGGAGATTTCTTCAGAGCTCCTGGTGCAGAAAAGAGGCAGGCTACCCCCAGAGCATGCACCACCAGGAAACAGTTGAGAAAGCCGTCAGAATGAAGCGATACAAGGTTGCAGTAGTCATCTTTGCTACTTTGTTGCGGTTTTGCAGGCGTCCTGAGCAGTCAGCGGTCGATCCTTTGGCAGAAGGTGAAGAGGAAGATGCAGAGGAACTCTGGTGAGCTCTTGCATTCGGTATCTGAAGAATTCCCAAAGCAGAGACCCTAAATAGCCAGAAAAGGAGGTTTGGCTACCTAGGAAGGAGGATAGCCTAGTAACAAAGGTAAGAGCCTATCAGAAGGAGTCTCTGACGTCACCTGCTGGCCCTGGCCATTCAGAGCATTCCAGTGTGCCAGCACACCTCTGAATCCAAGATGGCAGAGGTCTGGGGAACGCTGGAGGAGCTCTGGGCACCTCCCCTGGGAGGTGCAGGTCAGGGGAGTGGTCACTCCCCTTTCCTTTGTCCAGTTTCGTGCCAGAGCAGGGCTGGGGGATCCCTGAACCGGTGTAGACTGGCTTATGCAGAGATGGGCACCATCTGTGCCCATCAAAGCATTTCCAGAGGCTGGGGGAGGCTACTCCTCCCCAGCCCTGACACCTTTTTCCAAAGGGAGAGGGTGTAACACCCTATGTCTGAGGAAGTCCTTTGTTCTGCCTTCTTGGACCAGACCTGGCTGGACCCCAGGAGGGCAGAAACCTGTCTGAGGGGTTGGCAGCAGCAGCAGTTGCAGTGAAACCCCAGGAAAGGCAGTTTGGCAGTACCCGGTTCTGTGCTAGAGTCCCGGGGGATCATGGAATTGTCTCCCCAATGCCAGAATGGCATTGGGGAGACAATTACATGATATTAGACATGTTACATGGCCATGTTCGGAGTTACCATTGTGACGCTATACATAGGTAGTGACCTATGTATAGTGCACTCGTGAAATGGTGTCCCCGCATTCACAAAGTCCGGGGAATTTGCCCTGAACGATGTGGGGGCACCTTGGCTAGTGCCAGGGTGCCCACACACTAAGTAACTTTGCACCCAACCTTCACCAGGTGAAGGTTAGACATATAGGTGACTTATAAGTTACTTAAGTGCAGTGGTAAATGGCTGTGAAATAACGTGGACGTTATTTCACTCAGGCTGCAGTGGCAGGCCTGTGTAAGAATTGTCAGAGATCCCTATGGGTGGCAAAAGAAATTCTGCAGCCCATAGGGATCTCCTGGAACCCCAATACCCTGGGTACCTCAGTACCATATACTAGGGAATTATAAGGGTGTTCCAGTATGCCAATGTGAATTGGTGAAATTGGTCACTAGCCTGTTAGTGACAATTTGGAAAGCAGAGAGAGCATAACCACTGAGGTTCTGGTTAGCAGAGCCTCAGTGAGACAGTTGGTCTTCACACAGGGAACACATACAGGGCACACTTATGAGCACTGGGGCCCTGGCTGGCAGGGTCCCAGTGACACATACACTAAAAAAACATATATACAGTGAAATATGGGGGTAACATGCCAGGCAAGATGGTACTTTCCTACACTGATCTGATAAGCTGGGATTGGATTGCCCTGCCAATTGCGTGAATGAAAGATGGCAAGGGATCCAAAGTGGCCTCTTCATCTTCGCAGATATATTGGAAGATGACATGTGGCTTGTGGGAGAGACATCAAAGTTAGATGTTGGGTGGGGAATGAAATAGGCTGTAATGATCAGAGAAGTGTCCATGGTAAGGAAATAAACACACACTTGTGAATGCAAAATACAGACAATGTCATGCAGAGAAAATACAAATTCTGATTATTTTATGTAGGAAAGTGGAGTATTATGTGGTGTGGGATTTGGTCCTCACCACGTAATGCTCTCACAATGCCCCAAAGATGGTCCTTGGTTTCACATTAAGAACTCCTCAGCTCAGTCCTGGTAGTTTAACAAACAGCAGTCAGGCTTTACTTAGAGGATAATGTGTTAAGCATTTCACAGCATCAACATAGACAATAAGCAATTGACATGACTCCTAGTAAGGTCACAATCAAACTCAAGGTCCAGTCAATGTCTGAATAAATTAACCCTTGCTCAATCCTTGTAGCTTGATTCACAAGCAGTCAAGCAGTCAAACAGTAAAAAAGTAAGACACAACACACAATAAAACTTAAACACCAATTTATACAAATAGGAAATATTGTTATGTATAAGATGACACTAAAACAACAAAAAATCCAATATAGTGTACTGGAGATAAGAATGTTAAAATATTACATACAAAAATGTGCTTTTTAGTACCAAAAAGTGAAAATCGCCAACAGTGCAATCTGGTGGCACCTGACCAGATCACAGTCAAAGTTTGTGGCTGACTGCTATGAACTCCATGTTGGATACACTGGGCCAGATTTACAAGAAGGTGGCACATCAGTTCTTTAATTTCACCACCTAACGACACCATGTGTGCACCATATTTACATTACAGCGCACCATAGTGGTCGTTGAAACAATATCGTAAAAATGTTTAATGCTATTGTGGCGCTTTGCTGCTAGTGTAGCAAAGTGCATGGTGGCCCATTGATTTCAATGGGTGCGTCATTTTAACGCCTTCTCTGAGCAGGCGTTGAAAATGACGCCAAAAATGGCACAGTGAAACCTTGTAGATTTTACTGCACTATTTTTGCAGGCCTCCTAACGCCTGAACGCCCCCCTTGCATACATTATGCCTGACGCAGGCATAATGTGGCAAAACGGGTCCCAAAGTGGCGCAATGCATGCATTGCACCACTTTGTAAATATAGTGTGGCAAAATTGCCTCCTTGAGCCACATTAGCATAAAGAAATTACGCTAATGTGGCACAAGGAGGCGCTGGGGCCTTGCAAATCTGGTCCACTGACTTAGTCACTTTTTTGCTTCTTTTTCTCTCGACACTGAGTGAGTCTCCTTGGCATGCCAGCTTGTGCTTCGACAATGGCGGTTTGCTTCAGTGTGAGGCCTCTGTGAAATCCTGGAGACCTTGTTTCTCATTGTTGACGGCTTGACTCTCAACGAAGGGTCAATACATTTGTGGAGCTTTTTATAAAAAGTTCTGCAAATGCTTTCAAACTTCTGGAGCTGCTTCCAGAAGGTCCTTTTGGGGTCTTGAAGTGTCCACAACACTGGCCGAGGTTCCAGAAGATCTGAGTTGCTCCTTGGAGAGTTACAACCGCATTTCCCACAATGCACCTGCTCAAATCTTTAAAAGTCCACTGGACCCTGGTCAGCTGGGGTCTTCTTGCAGTAGTTAATACAGGTGACTCTTTGTAGCATCTTTATACACATTCCCTACAGGAAGACCACTCCTGAAACCTTTAAAGCAAGACAAAGTCCTCTATTTGTGAAGGGCAGATTGTGCAGCAGGTACAGTCCTTATGAGTGCAGTCCTCCTTGGCACAGACCTGGGGTTCAGCAGGGCAGTCCTTCTTCATCTGAATGTTTGCAGGCAGGGATCTGAGTTGCTGGGCAACTCTCACACTTTTATCCAGGTTTCCAATGGAGTACAGGGTGTCACCCTCTCTGATGACCGATTTCTTAGAAGTGTGGCACATTTGTTTCCCAGAGAGCACTGTTTCTTAAAAATCCAAAATGGAGAAAATCTCTCCTGGATGGTCAGGTCTGGCGAAGCCCACCCACAGGTGTGGCTAACCTTCTCATACCGTTTCCTTCCAGCTCTTCTCCTAATCTAAATAGAGAGGCCCCCACCTGTGTGGGGGTGAAAGAAATAGGAGAAGTCTGATTTCTGTCCCAGATGGCTATCCCTCTTTGAAGATCAGTTTGGCTATCCAGCATCCTTCCTGATCTGGCATCTGCTGCTGCAGATCTCCCACCAGATGTCACCTTTGTCTCAGCCAAGGCCACTTCACATCTCATTCAAAGGCTAATCAATCAGGAGAGGCCACTACGTGGTTGATTTTAGGTAGCTTTAAGAAAGCAGTGCTAAAACTGCTTTCCTGTGATAGTTTTAAATCTAACCTCAGAAAGTTGTTGGATGTAGTGTAACTAATAATTGTACACCTTGAATGCTATTTCTAGCTCACTCCTATCGACAGATAGACTTTGTTAATGTTAAATAAAGCCTTCTCATGTTAGCCTACGGAGCTAATGCACTACAGTGAGGAAAACACAATTGTCAGTTTTTCCCTCACCAGGGCTCATAAAACATATCTTATAATGCCCCTAATTATAATTACACTGCACCAAACCCATTGGAACACCTAGAGTAGGTCATAGGGGTGAAATATGTAAAAATAAGGTAGCCTAAGACTTTGGAATCACTTTTAATTCCAATGTCAAATTTAGACATAGGCAGGGCCGGCTGTTAAAATGGCAGCATGTATCACAGCTGTGAACACTTAAGTGCATTAAATCTACAGGGCCTCTAACCCCACATGCCCTACCATATACTAGGGAGTTACAGGTAACTTATCAGTACTAATTGAAATTATACCTAATTACCATATACCTTTTTACACAGAGCACTGGCCCTAGGTGTGGTTAGCAGTCCAGTACACAATCATAGTCAAACATGGAGGCAAAAAGTGAGGGGAAATTTGCAAAGAATTCACTTGTGGCTTCATTCCAATCTACTGGCTCTCACAGTCTGTGCCATCCCAGACAGAGAGAGCTATGAGCAACCAAGTCTTGATTCTGTTCCTAAAGGTCAGTCCATCTGGGTCATGTCCCCTCCAGGTAGGAAAACAAACATCCCTAAAATGATTTCTGATAACTTGGGACTCATCACTGAGGTTCAGTTTGTGTCCACAGCACAGTGAGCATTGGAGAGACTTCTGGGCATATCTACTGCACAAAAGGCTTGTACTGCAACAGTGATGGAAGGAATTCTCAAATCGATCTGAGCCAGCTGTGATTACTTGGGCTGCATTCCAGTCCATGTTTTTACCTACTGTGCCTCATTACACAAAGTCCAGACATATGCAAATTAGTTTTAGTGCTAACCCTAAGGGAACAATGCAGACTGAACTGTTGGCAAACGTAAAAGCAAGAAACAGTATGCTGATTTTGCCATTCTTGGGTCTTAATCTTGAGGTGAAGCTTGGGTCTTGTGTCACAGTGAGCATGGAAACCATGTCGATCATACCTGTAGGGCTGAAGACTCAAAAATGCGCATGTACAGAGGAAGTGAAGCTCACCTAGAAATACCCTGCTGAGCCTCTGACAGGTTGATTTTTTTTTTTTTAAGCTGAATCTAACTGTGATACACTTCATAGTAGAACCAGAGAGGCCAGTCTCTATTGTCTCTGTTCCACAGGGTCCAAAATGTATAACCAAGTGCCTACTGGGCCAATAGAGGTCTCCTAAGTGTAACAATATCCTTGGTCTCCAGCACTTGGTGCCAGCAATGATTCCATGAGAGAATATCATGGGAAAGAATATCGAATCACCAAAATGTTGTCAAAAAATGGTAAGTGACAAAAATATTGCTGTTAGAAATATCAAAATGTAACAATATCAAGCACACAAATATTGAGGCAATACCATTTCCACTGTTTTATTACAAATGCAATATCAAAAATATAAAAACACACATGTTGATTACAATAACATCACTAACAATAAGGAAAGAATAATATTTTACACCATTAACATTTTAAATTAAATAAATATAAAATACCAAGGAATAAACAAACTACTTACAGAATAATAAATTAGAACAAAAACATAAAATTATTCACATGTGTAACTATTTATTTACCATAAATTTACTATTACAAATAAACACATTAAAAAAACAAGCATTATTACGAGAAAATAATTATTAGAACACATCAAAAATAAATCAAATATATTTAAAATACACAACCTATCAATAACACAATAATACAACAAATGCACATTTTAAAAAGTAAACCAAAAACTAGAGTCCACCAATAAAGGCAATAATACAAAACTTCAAATTACACACAAAGTAGCCATTAAAATTAACTGTAAACAAACTAACCAATCAAAACATAAGCACAATTACACGAACACCATAAAAAGAGCACAAAAACCCACAATCCTTCACAAGTAATCAACACTCTGCTGGACTGCATGAAGGAAAGCCAGACGGAAGACTTCAAGAAAATAGCAAGGCTCCTAAAAATTAAGTTTAAAATGTAAATGAACTGCAATGTAACCTAACTTAATTTCAAAACATAAATCTATAAATACATTTCTTACTTTTCAAATTATGTGTATTAGTCCTTAGACAGAAATAACAAAGCACTTCACACCACAAAATTCAACTCCACATTCATAAACCTGGACAAAGGCACTTTCAAAGTAAGTAAAAATAAATCCAACCCTATGAGTGAAATTAAAAGGAAAACCCCACAACCCCCTAAAACTAAACAAATCTCTATTTTCAATATGTAACTAAAACAAACATTTCTCTCCAACCAGAAAAGCTCCTTTTTACCCAAATATTAATAACAGCAAAGACGAATGGAAGAAAATGAACTGGAACTTAAAGCAACAGGACATATGAAAGTGTAAAATGTTTTCAAGTATGTTTGAATTATACTAGCAAACAAAATAATTTTTTAACACAATTATTAATTTTAAAATCATGCTGCTTCCAGACAGAAAGGCACAAACAGACAAATATATCACATCACAGAAAAGCAAACAATTGTTTTTGCACATTGAAAAAACATACATCCAGAAAAGCACAAGCACTGAGATTACAAACTGGAAATGTACTAAAGATTATGCAAATGCTTGCTATGAGAAGTCTGCAAGTAAAAATTATACTGTGATCAATGTCACAGAACGCAACCTCCCCCCAAATGTAAGTCACATACTTCAAGATTTATAAGGGGGACACATTCGTTCCCAGGAGCCCACCATTAAAATTGTAAAAGACATAGGGCCTCATTACGAGATTGGCAGTCTATTGACGGCTATGGTGGCATTGGTGGTCCAACCGCCGTTGAGTTGGCTGTCAAGCGGCTATATTACACGTCATGCTGGCCTATGGAGCAAAGACCGCTGCAGTCCCACTGGCACTACCAGGCAGTGCAGACCACCGCAGTCATGAGGCTGCACAAACAGGTCAGCGGAGCCTGTGTTTCCGCTAGACACATTATGATGTTGCACACTGCCAATAGACCATGGCGGTTCAACCATCTCATCTCAGCAGGAGGAAACAGGGAGTATAAAGTGAGACACTCACCTATTGGCAACCTTACACATCTGGTGGCACCATGGAGCCCATCACGCATGTCTTGCCACTGCTGCTGATCACCGAAGGTGCACAAAATCCACGCTGCCATGCATGCAACTGACCATAAGTACACACACCTACCTGTTGCATTACACTCAACAATAGATCATCGGGCATTCAGAGACATCATATGGGGGTAACTTTATGGGCACCAAGTACCCTTGTCATTGTGTCCCGTCTTGGAATCATACACAAATAAGGACACAGTCACAATATGCCCCCTTTGGGGAGGTCACTCACACTGCACCACAACACTACTCAAAAACACATGTCTACTCATCTCAGGTAGAGGAACAGTAAAGTGTACACAACATTGTCTCACACAACACCAATAACACAGCAACATCACATCTTTTAATACAACCCACACACATTGCACACATGCCATGGACTGTCACCACATTCAACACACATATGTATGGATGTGGCATGAAACACAAAGACCACTACCATTAAACAGCTCTGCACCCACATTGCAACACAATGGAAGAACAATGCGATGCATAATGCACAGGGAGACAAATATACAAAGATCACTATGCAAACAATACCTGCACAATAGTTATGGGGACTTCAGGAGCACCAGGATAGGAGGTTGCACTGTGACTCATGGCCCTAAAACAACATTGGCACAGGAACTGGCAGTACATGTATCTCAGAGACAAACAATACTAGACTCAAATGAAATGCCTATCTGCACAATGTGGAAGTGCAAGTCAACCAAGCACATACAACTCCAACTGTGACATACATCTACATGAAGTAGCTGCAAGGTGCAGGCAGCTAAATGGACACATGAACAGTCAAATTCAAAAAAAGGTAGCACAATTCATCACAGTCCATGCCTGCACAAAACAATCAAGCAGCCACACATTAGATGAATCCATAATCTATATCAGGGAGACAAGTCTCACAACATACATGCTCACATTGGACAACTCAAGTTGAAATACTTATCATGCTAAACAGTACACAATGCTATGACACCACCATTGCATTTACACCGACATATCCATACAGTCAACATATACCCTTATCTTGCAGGACAGGAGCACTGCTCACAAAGTCAAATACTGCAAACAACAGTAAATTGATCAGCAAGCAGGCTGAAACGCACACAACTGTAGGAAGACAACACAAGCTACTCAAGAACAAGATAAAGGTAGAAAAGGATTTGCAGGGCAAATATGTACCCAATGAAACAACTGTTTGTGTTTACTAATCTCCAAACTTTAAAAGTCCATTTGGAAATGCCATTGCACATCGCCTTTCTGTCACTTACTTCCTAACTGCTGGTTAACCTGCACAGAAAGGGGCACCAAGTGGGCAGGCAGGCACCACAGGGATCACCTCAGGGAGTAGGGTCAGATTTGAGATGGGTGGGTTTGGGAGGGGTGGTCTGCCTCTTAGGAGGGTTGTGCTTCTTCTTAGGGATGAGGGCAATAGGTGCTTGCAGAGGGGACAGATGTGACAGGGAAGCACTTTGAGGTGGAAGGGATGGGTTGAAAGGTGGTTCCGGCCTCCTGGGTTTGGGACAGGGGTGGAGGGAACAGTGGAAAAGGCAAGATCAAACAAAAAACTTTCTTAAAAACTCGTGAATGGTAACCAGAAGGGGGTGGGTATTTGGAGGTCGAAGAAGTGATTGTCTGCTGTGTCGGTGTGGATATCATGGGTGTGTGCTTGTGGGAGGTATGCTTGTGTGTGGGTGGTGTCTTTTCCATGGGTGAATGTGGGCATTTGTGTGTCTTGGAGGGCTGGGAGGTAGAAGTCGTGGGTGATATGGGAGTGGTGGATGTTTGTGTGTCTGTTGGAGTGATGTTAGTGTGTATGGTGATTGTGGTAGATGTCAGTGAGTCTGCTTGGGTGGTGTCCGTAGGTATGCTTGATGTTGTGTGTTACAGTGGGGGTGGGTGTGGTTTCTAAGGAAGTGTTACTGATGTTGTGTGTGGTGGTGTCTGTTGTTTGCTTGCGTGTAAGTGTGTTTTGTGGTGCTTGTCTCTATATGAGGAGGGTGTGTGTGAATCAGTGTGTGTGCCTGGTGTAGGTAGGAGAACGGGGGATTTAGAGTGGGAAGAGGGAAATGGAGGGGGACAGACGGCTGGGGGTGACTGGCTGCCATCAGTGTGGGGGGCAGAGCCTGAAAAGATCTCTGTAGGCCAGTCACTGAACCAAGAACGCCTTCCAGGAATGGGTTGGTCTGCTGCATTTAGGTGGCCAGTCTCTGGACGGCATTCACAATGGCTGCCTGGGCCACAGAGATACTTTTCAGCAGGTCACTAGCCTCCTCACTGAGGGCAGTAGGGGTAACAGGGGCAGGGGCTGGGACAGAGGTGTCAGAGGCAAAGGGATGCCCACCCTCTTGAGTGATGAGCTAAATGTAACAGCCACAGACATAACAACTAGAAACAACATTGTTATAAATCTAAGTAACAGAACCATTGACACTATTGAGTCAAGAGCTCTTAACAAGGGACTAGGTTTTGTTCAAAACTAGAACTGAACTTGCGGATTTCTTCTGCAAGAATCGCCTCAAAATCTTCTTCTGGCAGAAAACCACCCCAGAAATTGATAAAAACACAGGACTATGACCTAAATATGAGCATGGTGGGAAACACCACCAACCGCCATGGCAGCGGTGAACAGAATCCCGCCATTGGCGGTGAATGGAAACTCACCATATAATGAACGAAAATCCCATCCCTGCCAAAAATCACCAGAACATCACTCCCCGCCATGACCCTGTTGGTGGGATTCCCGGACCTCCCCACCCCGCCACTGCCAAGCACACCCACATCCCGCCCTCCAAATAATGATGCACAAATCACCTCAGCGGACAGTGGAGGCCGGACGACCATTGGCGGCTGCGCCCGTCACAGGTGGCAAGTGGACTCAACAGCAAGAAGTGCACACATTGGATAGGCGTGTGACCCACACACCTGACACACATCCAGAACCCCATAAAACACCCCCAGACACACCCCACAATCCTTTGCAATTAAACCAGGCCAAGAAGACGGAGAGCACCAGTGGCCGACAGCGAACGCCAGCATACAGGAGACGCATACCGACCCACAGCAGAGCACCCTCACCTCGTTCCCAGCCCCAACACCAATCACCACACTCACCATGTCACCCCCCAAACATCCACACTTCACCGAAAGGGAGTTTAGGACCATGGTAGACAAGATCTTGAAGGTTGAGCGACAAATATTTGGGCCGAGGTACAGCACACACCCATCTCAAGGAAGATGGAGCTATGGCAGACCATTGTGAACAGGGTCAATGCAGTGGCACACCATCCATGCACCAGGGATGACATCTGGAAGAGATGGAACAACCTGCAGGGGAAGGTGAGGGGCATGGCATCAAGGCACCACATCGCAGTGCAGAAGACTGGGGGAGGACCGCCACAAACACCACCAGAATACACAGACTGGGAGGAAAAGGTACTGTCCAACCTGCACCCTGAGAGACTCACTGGACTCACTGGAGGAATGGACTCGGGTAAGTCATTAACATATACCCCATGTACACCATACCTGTAATGCATGCACCACCCCACCCCACCCACACCCACCAGGACCAACAACCCACCCAGGCATCAGCCACTACATCCACCTCCCAGCATGACCACAAACCAACTAACAGGCCCACACCCCTCCCCCTGTGCACAATCACCTATCCTTGCATGCACCCACAATGGAACGACACCCCCCACCACAATGCAACTCCACACTGGTGTTAAATACAATCTCAACCTCACAAAGGCACCCTGGAACACCACTGAAAGTAACACCAGCACGAAATAGACGAGTCCTGTTCACCTCAAATGTTCATGCAGCTGCAACAGACATGTTTATGTTCCCCAACAGGCACCACCACACATGCACCCCTAACAGATGGGACAAGGAGTGCCAGTGCCCCCCATGGAGACAGAGGCCCCTCACAGGACACTGGTGAAGGATCCCTGAACACCGATGAGCAGGCAGGCCCCACACACAGTCATGGACTCTCACCATGCAGCAGCCCCACCCTGGTAACCACTGTCGCCCCTACCACCCAGTCAAGACCAGCAGCCCAGGGCAGGCGTCCCCACACCAGTGTATCCAGGCCACAGACTGGTGGAACACAGGTACAGAGGCCACAGTCTCCCACTCCCAACATGCAGGAAGGCGCGGGCCCCAGTACAAGTGGTACTGCCAGACCTGTGCAGGGGACTTGCTACGGCAAGTGCAAGGGTGGCTGGGGGTCAGGGGGAGGCCACAGGATAGATGCAGCAGCCCAGAACGTGATATCAGAGGTATTGGGGCCTACCAGCATACCCATGACAGGTTGGCACAGATTGTGTCCACCCTCGAGCACAATCAGAGGCTGCAGCAGGAACACCACCAATAGGCCATAGAGCAGTGGAAACAGCACAATGCCACAAGGGCCACCATAGCAGGAGCACTGCTGCAGCTGGTCCAAAACCAGTCTGACACCCACACAGGACAAGAGAACCCCACGACAGCACCGGACAACCAGCATCAGATTACCCCATCAGCAGAAACTTCCCAGGAACTACCCTCACAGGAAACCCAAGGGCCTACCATGTCATCCCATGAAGATCAACAGCAGGCGCCCAAACGTTCCCTCAGGCCAAGATATGGCACTGGAACCCCAGCTAAGAACAAGGCCCCCTTCAAAAAGTAACTCAACAACAATATGCACTGTGACCATCCCACCCAATCACCAACCACACATTGCTAAGAGGCAATATGAACTACTGTAAGACAAGATGGACCCATCAATACTACCAACAAGGCTGCCACCATGTTGGTCTTGAGGACACCCCCCTTACGACTTGCCATCACTGTAAACAGCACTATTCACTCACTTCAACCAATAAAACACATATCACACCTGTAACACTGTCCCCTGTGTGAAATTGTGTAAAAAGTGAACTATGGATGTAACTGGCAGAGAACTACTTTGTTGTCAAATCAATCTGTGCATGAAGGGAGTTCTGTGTGCCTAAATGGTGGCAATGAGGAAAAGCATATAATTTCAATCTGTCCCATGCAGAAGTGGGCCATGTATCGCATATCATTACCAACGCCCCCATATGACTGAGGACATCGACATTATTTTTCACAAACCCCAATGTCAGGCCCAAGTCCCACACATTTACTGGAAGTAGAGTTGTATCAGTTGGTTCCTGGAATTGACATCTTCCCCTTCCTCATCATCACCATTACTCTCCTCACCTCTCTGAGATAGCTGATCAGGACCTACAGTACCCGCCACCTCCAAGAGGGGGATAATATGTCTTACTGGCACGTTGTGCGGCATACAGCAGGCCACAACTATTCTACACACCTTATCAGGCCCATAGGCCAGGGAACCCCCAGAGATATGTAGACAACAACATCTAGCCTTCAGGACACCTATAGTTCGCTCTATCACCCTCCTAGTACGTCCATGGGCCTCACTGTAATTTCTCTCTGCATCCGTCCTGGGATTCCTCACTGGTGGCAGGAGCCAACGCAAGTTTGAATAACCAGAATCACCTTGAAAATGGTGCATTACAGAGGCGTCATTGTTATGCCCCTTAGTCAGACAGGCTGGTTCTCTGCAATGTGTCAGTTAGTGACAGGCACACTTACCTATGATCCACCCTCTCTCCTCTTGGAGTTGTTCCTTCTTCTGTGGCACACTACTGTTCTTCAACCCAAAGGAATCATGGACAGAACCTGGGAACATGGCATTCACATGTGAGATGTACTGGTCTGCAGTACATACCAACTGGATGTTCATGGAGTGAAAGTTCTTTCTATTTCTGTACACCTGTTCGCTCACTCTTGGCGGTATGATCGATATGTGGGTGCCATTGATGGCACCTATAACATGGGGTATGTTGACAAAGGCATAGAATTTTGACTTGATGGCAGGGAGGTCAGTACTTTGGGCAAACCTCACATATGACTGTAGATGTCGTACAAATGCATTCAGAAATCTTGTCAGTACCATGCTGAAGATTGGCTGTGAAAATTCAGCACCCATGCCCACGGTCACTTGAAATGAGCCCGTGGCCAGGAAATGGAGTGCGGAGAGCACCTGCACTTCTGTTGGGATGGCATGCTGATTACGATTTCCCGGAGTTAGTGCAGGATCTAGTAAAGCACAAAGTTCCTGAATTGTTGCACATGTGAGTCTGTAAGTGATTATGATATGATGCTCCACCATGGTCCTCATATCCACAAGTGGTCTGTACACAGATGGTTCACTTCCTCGCCACAAGGGTCGGTACCTAAGAGGGGTTTAAAAAAGGTGTGATGAAGACACATACATAGGCACACTTGTCATCATTTGTGCACTGCATTGTTCATTGTAATGTATCTACATTAACTGCTACCTGTCAGATATACATGTACATCACAAGGAGGGAACAGAGTATTTCATGTGCGCTACAATACTGAATGGACAGAGGCCTAGGTGCTTCCTATGGCTAGTAGGGCCTGCATTGTGAGAAGAATTTCATTTTAGATGCGTAGGTCATAGCAAAATGTCTGCCCACTGTAATTCTGCCCTTTCGTTGTGGAAGTGACCTCACACCGCTAGCAGTTGACGTTACAGTGTAAGGCGGTGTTTACCGCCATTCGCACCCTCATTGGTTTACATGGATGCCAATGGGGAATCCTGGCGTATCATGATCGCCCCCCAGCGGTGACGGTGCACACCGCCGCGGAACGTACACATGTTCATCATCGTTTATTCACTTGACTCCCTGATCTCATGCGGACAGGTACTCCACTGTGTGTACTGCTGTGGCCTGCCTCTGGCTATGGATGTGCCTTGTGTTGCAGGGGAAAGGGCCCCGGCCTTCACCCAGGAGGAACTGGAGAAGCTAGTGGACGGGGTCCAGCCTCTGTATGTAAAACTGTATGGATGGCCGGAGGTACAGGTGAGTCTGGGTTTGGGGGGCACTGTGTGTGTGTAATGGATGGTGTTGAATTGACATATGCGTGCACCTCTCTGCCTGCATGGGCCATAGTGCATGGCATGCTGCATGCGTATGTCATGTATGTCTGACAGTACTGTCCGTCCCATAGTGGGCGAATAGCCAGCTGTTCCTATCGTGCAAGTGCCTGATGTAGGAAAGTACCATGTTGCCTGGCATGTTACCCCTATGTTTACTTGTGTGTCAGTATGTTTTTGCCTGTGTCAACGGGATCCTGCTAGCCAAGACCCCAGGGCTGATAGTTTGTGGCCTATATGTGTTCCCTGTGTGGTGCTGACTGTATCAATGAGGCTCTGCTAACCAGAACCTCAGTGTTTATGCTCTCTCTGATTTTAAAATTGTCTCTGCAGGCTAGTGGCGATTTTCACCATTTCTGATTGGCACACTGGAACACCCTTATAATTCCCTAGTATATGGTACCTAGGTACCCAGGGTATTGGGGTTCCAGGAGATCTCTATGGGCTTGTGATGCGATTACTTTTGTTTGACCAATGACTTTGTGTTTCACCACTGCGCATATTAGTTGCTCAATGTTCACCAGTAGCACATTATGAGGGTCATTCTGACCCTGGCGGCCGGTGGCCGCCAGGGCCACCGACCACAGGAGCACCGCCAACAGGCTGGCGGTGCTCCAACGAGCATTCTGACCGCGGCGGTTCAGCCGCGGTCAGAAGCGGAAAGTCAGCGGTCTCCCGCTGACTTTCCGCTGCTCGTGTGAATCCTCCATGGCTGCGGAGCGCGCTCCGCAGCCATGAGGATTCTGACCCCCCCTACCGCCATCCTGTTCATGGCGGGAAAGCCGCCATGAACAGGATGGCGGTAGGGGGGGTCGCGGGGCCCCCGTAAGAGGGCCCCGCAAAGTATTTCAGTGTCTGCCTTGCAGACACTGAAATACGCGACGGGTGCCACTGCACCCGTCGCACCTTCCCACTCCGCCGGCTCGATTACGAGCCGGCATCCTCGTGGGAAGGTCGTTTTCCCCTGGGCTGGCGGGCGGTTTTTCAGCAACCGCCCGCCAGCCCAGGGGAAAACTTGTAATACCCGCCGCGGTCTTTTGACCGCGGCGCGGTATTTTGGAGGGCGGCATCCTGGCGGGCGGCGGAGTGAGGCCCTATATGTTTTGTTCAGTTTAGCCGCCTATTGGCTTTGACATGGCATTAGCCATTACTTTCTGTATTCAGTTTAGCTGCCTATTGGCTTTGACATTGCATTAGCCATTACATTCTGTATTCTGCCTATTGGCTTTGACATGCTGTATTCAGTTTAGCAGCCTATTGGCTTTGACATGATATTAGACATTGCATTTTGTATTCAGCTCAGCTGCCTATTGGCTTTGACATGACACTAGACATTATATTTGATATTTAGGTTAGCTGCCTATTGCCTTTAACGTGGAGTTAGACATTGCAGTTGAGAATCCATGCTGTATTTTTCCAAGCTGTGTTTTGCCACAAGATGAACCAAGCTGTTTTCTTCGCACAGTAGACTAGACATGATAAGAGAGAGTACATGTGGTGTTTACCATCCTGCTCTAGCTTGGGAAGAGGAGCAGTCTAGGAGATCTGGCCAGTCTCCAAAGGCTTGCGTAGTTTTCCCGGGTCTGGGAGGAGGGGGAACGCTGTTCTAAGGGTGGCTCACGGGCTTCAGAGAATTAGATTTGAATCTGCCTGACTTCGGACTGGCCAGTTGCCAGAATCCCGTGTGGGTAGATTATCTCTTTCTCGCAGTTGACTGGAGTCATCAACTTGCAGACCCTGGAAAGATGAAGCTGTAAATAGTTTCTCACATGGTGAAGTATTTGTTTTGCTTTGCATTCAATATCTTATAAATATAACCTGCTGTGTATATTGCAAACTGTGATATATTTTGTTTTCATTGAACGTGTGCTTGAAATCTATTAATTCGTCTCTTACGAACTTGTGGGTGGGGAAGAATTAACAACAATAAAAGTCTTCTTTGAACTCAGAAGTGCATTCTTGATATGTTCTGTAAGCTCTGATAACGAGATAAGAAGGAAAGCAGAACAGGGCTGCAGCATTTCTTTTGCCACCCATCTGGAGCTCAGACAATCCTTACACAGGACTGCCACTGCAGCCTGAGTGAAATAACGTCCACCTTATTTCACAGCCATTTTACACTGCACTCAAGTAACTTATAAGTCACCTGTATGTCTAACCCTAACTTAGTGAAGGTTAGGTGCAAAGTTCCTAAGTGTGAGGGCACCCTGGCACTAGCCAAGGTGCCCCCACATTGTTCAAAGCAATTTCCCCAGACTTTGTGAGTGCGGGACACCATTACACGCGTGCACTCCATATAGGTCAATACCTATATGTACCTTCACAATGGTAACTCCGAATATGGCCATGTAACATGTCTAAGATCATGGAATTGTCCCCCCATGCCAAATCTGGTATTGGGGTGCCAATCCCTTGCATCCCCGGGGCTCCAGCATGGACCCCAGGTACTGCCAAACTAGCTCTCTGGGGCTTTCTCTTCAGCTACCGCTGCTGCCAACCCTCAGACAGGTTTCTGCCCCCCTGGGGTCTGGGCAGCCCAGTCCCAGGAAGGCAGAACAAAGGATTTCCGCAGAGAAAGAGTGTTACACCCTCTACCTTTGGAAATAGGTGTTAAGGACTTGGGAGGAGTAGCCTCCCCCAGCCTCTGGAAATGCTTTGAAGGGCTCAGATGGCACCCTTCTTGCATAGGCCATTCTACACTGGTTCAGGTATCCCCCAGCCCCTGCTCTGGTGCAAAACTGGACAAAGGAAAGGGGAATGACCACTCCCCTGTCCATCACCATCACAGGGGTGGTGCCCAGAGCTCCTCCAGTGTGTCCCAGACCTCTGCCATCTTGAATACAGAGGTGTGAGGGCACAATGGAGGCCTCTGAGTGGCCAGTGCCAGCAGGTGACGTCAGAGACCACTCCTGCCACGGCCCCGTGCAGCTTTTCACTGTCTGCTATGCAGACAGTGAAAAGCACGACGGGTGCAACTGCACCCGTCGCACTGCTGCAACACCGCCGGCTCCATTTGGAGCCGGCTCCTGTGTTGCGGCCGAGATCCCTGCTGGGCCGGCGGAAACCCAGTGGGGATCTCATAATGGTTGAGGCGTGATTGCGGCTGCATTGGCGGCCGCCCGGCGGTCAGACCTTGGCCAAGGTCGTAATGACCCCCATAGTGCTGTACAAAATAAGTGGTATAGTAGGAGCTTTGCATGTCTCCTACTTCAGCCTAAGCTGCTCTGCTATAGCTACCTCTATCAGCCTAAGCTGCTAGAACACTACTAATCCACTAATAAGGGATAACTGGATTTGGCACCATGTGTAAGTACCATCAGTTACAGACTATAAGCCAGGCCAGCCTCCTACATTGGTGGTGCAGCAGTGGGATAAGTAATTATAACTGCTTTACCACTTTGTCATTGGTGCTTTTCATATACCAAATACTTCAGAATATACACAGTTAACATAAACAGTTTAACTTTCCTTATTTAAACTTTCTAAAAAGTTTTAGAAAAGTTTTCAAAAGTTTTGAAAGTTTTAAAAAGTGTTTCTCTTTTCTAAACTTTTTTTCTCTCTGTCCTAAACCCTTTCTAAACATGTCTGCAGTAGAACTTACTCCCACAGTTGTATAGGCAACCTATGGTAGTTAAAACTTTACAAATTTGAGGGGTCTTGCACTGGAAGAGGTTTAAGTATTGGTAAGAATCCTACAAAAGATCTTCTCCTTAGCCTTCTCCTAGAAAGTGACCAGAACCAGTCTGGCCCATCCCAGGATCAGGAGGTAGGGTGGGGGGTACCCAGGCAGACTCAGAGGAGTCCCCTGAGGATTCTGGGGAGGGTTCTTCCAAGGACCTGTCAGCTAACAGGCCAGCTAGTGACACTGGTTGTGGGAGGGGGTCACACACTAGTAGGCACCTTTCACTCCTAAAGACCAGGTTACTGGAGTCCAGCCATTTAGGGACAGGTCTCACTCTGCCAATTCCCAGATTACTTCTGTGTCTCACAATTCCCAAGCCTTCCACCCTGAGGATAACATTATGGAAAGGGAACTCAGAAAGCTGAGGTTGGAAGAGGCCAGGCTGAAGCTAAAACAGCAGCAGCTGGCCTTAGACTGGGAATCTATGGATGTGGGGAGGGAAAGGCAGAGGTTGGGGTTAGTTCCCTATGGTGGCAGCAGCAGTCGTTTTTTATAGCAATCCTGTGAGAGAACAAGATTCCAGAAACCTGCATAAGATAGTCCTCCTTAACAAGAAGGGGGATGACATTAACAAGTGGTTTGCTGCACTTGAGAGGGCTTGTATGGTGCAGTTGGTCCCTCAAAGGCAGTGGGCTGCTATCTTGTGGCTATCTTTCACTGGTAAGGGTAGGGATAGGCTCCTTACTGTCAGAGAAAGTGATGCTAATGATTACAAAGTTTTGAAAGATGCACTCTTGGATGGATTTGGCTTAACCATTGAACAATAAAGGATTAAGGTCAGAGACACCAGAAAAGCGTCCTCTCAAGACTGGAGAGACTTTGTAGACTGTTCAGTGAAGGCCTTGGAGGGTTGGTTGCGTGGCAGTAAGGTGACTGACTATGAAAACCTGTATAATCTAATCCTGAGAGAGCATATTTTGAACAATTATTTGTCTGATTTGTTGCACCAGTACTTGGTAGACTCAGATCTGACCTTTCCACAAGAATTTGGAAAGAAGGCAGACAAATGGGTCAGAACACAAGAGTGAACAGAAAAGTTCATACAGGGGGTGACAATGATGGCAAGAAGAAGGATGGTAATTCTTCGGACAAGGGTGGGGACACAGATAAAATACATTCTGAGTCTTCATCAGGCCCACAAAAATCCTCTGGGGATGGTGGGTCCAAGTCCTCTTCTCACAATCAGAAAAAGCCATGGTGTTATTTATGTAAAGTAAAAGGCCATTGGGCAAGTGATTCCACTTGTTCAAAGAAAAACACCAAGGCTCCCACTACCACAAACCCAACTGCAACCTCTAGAGTCCCTAGTAATAGCAGTGGTGGTGGAAAGTCTACTACAAATAGCCAATCCAAGGGTGTAGCTGGGCTCACCATTGGCAGTGTAGTTGGTATTGGTCTTGTTAGGGAGACCACAGAGGCTGTTTTAGTCTCTGATGGTGGTATTGACTTTGCCACCTTGGTTTTTTGTCCCCTTAATATATGTAAGTACAAGCAACTTCCCCTAATAAATTATGTTGAGTTTGAGGCCTACAAGGATACAGGAGCCAGTAAAACTATGGTTATAGAGAAAATGGTTCACCCTGATCAACACCTACTTGGTCAGCAGTACCAAGTGACTAATGCTCACAATAACACACTTAGCCACCCCATGGCTCTGAATCTCAACTGGGGGGGGGAGGGTTTACTGGTCCAAGGAAAGTTGTGGTAGCCACTGAATTACCTGTAGATTGCTTAATAGGCAATGATTTGGAGACATTAGCTTCAGCTGAAGTGGAGTTGGAGGCTCATGCAGCAATGCTGGGCATTCCTGGGGATATTTTTGCTTTGACAAGGGCTCAGGCCAAAAAGCAAAAAGGATAGGGAAACTTGGATCCTGGAACAATGGACCAAGTGCTCCCAAAAGCTAGGGGTAAGAAGGGTAAATCCTTGCCCATTATCCCTCCCTCTCCAGAAGATTCCTATTTGAGGAAGAGGAATCCTCTCCCTTTGCAGAACCTACACCAGAGGAGCTAGCATTAGACACTGCTGAGCTTTTGGGTGCGGGGGCCTGCTAGGGAAGAACTGAGTGTGGCACAGCAGACCTGTCCCACATTAG
The DNA here is from genome assembly GCF_031143425.1 of Pleurodeles waltl. Taxonomy (NCBI): domain Eukaryota; kingdom Metazoa; phylum Chordata; class Amphibia; order Caudata; family Salamandridae; genus Pleurodeles; species Pleurodeles waltl. The sequence continues at coordinate 625,617,195 of NC_090439.1, read as the reverse complement.
AGGGTTTGAGACAGCAAGCTGTCGAACAGCAGAATGGGGATGTCAGTGATAGCCATAAGGTGTATTGGGAAGACAACCTCCTATATACTGAGTCAAGGCACCCAAAACCTGGAGCTGCCAGGATATTGGTCATTCCTTTGCAGTATAGGGAGTTTCTTCTTACTTTGGCACATGACATTCCCTTGGCTGGGCATATGGGCCAGAGTAAAACTTGGGACAGGTTGTTCCATTTTTTCACTAGCCTCATATGTCAGAGGACACCAAAGAGTTTTTTCTCTCTTGTTTGACCTGCCAAGCCAGTGGCAAGACTGGTGGCACACCAAAGGACCCCTAATTCCACTTCCTGTGGTTGGGGTGCCCTTTGAAAGGGTAGGTGTTGACATAGTTAGCCCCCTTGACCCTCCAACAGCTTCAGGCAATAGGTTTATCCTTGTGGTAGTGGACCATGCCACTAGGTATCCAGAGGCAATCCTCTTAAGGACCACTACAGCTTCTGCAGTGGCAAAGGCCCTCCTGGGAATCTTTTCCAGAGTGGGCTTCCCTAAGGAAGTGGTGTCAGACAGAGGTGGTAACTTCATGTCTGCATACCTCAAAGCTATGTGGAAGGAGTGTGGTGTAACTTACAAGTTTACAACTCCTTACCATCCACAAACAAATGGTCTGGTTGAGAGGTTTAATAAAACTCTCAAAGGTATGATAATGGGACTCCCTGAAAAACTCAGAAGGAGATGAGATGTCCTATTACCTTACCTCCTTTTAGCTTACAGGGAGGTACCCCGAAAAGGAGTGGGCTTTAGCCCCTTTGAACTTCTCTTTGGGTACCCTGTGAGAGGTCCCCTTGCACTTGTGAAGGAGGGCTGGGAACAACCTTTAAAACATTCTAAGCAGGACATTGTGGACTATGTACTTGGCCTAAGATCACGAATGGCTGAATATATGAAAAAGGCCAGTAAAAACCTTCAGGCCAGCCGGGAGCTCCAAAAGCAATGGCATGACCAGAAGGCTGTCCTGACCCAGTACCACCCAGGACAGAAGTGTGGAGCCTGTGGTCCCAAGAGCCTGTGGTCCCAAGAGCACACCAGTGGTCCCAAGAGCCCACCAGGACAAATGGAGTGGACCCCATCTGATTGTTGAGAAAAAGGGTGAGGTTACCTACTTGGTAGACCTAGGCACTGCCAGGTGTCCCCCTAGGGTGCTCTACGTCAACCGCCTAAAACCCTACTATGACAGGGCTGATCTCACCCTGCTCATGGCAACTGATGAGGGACAGGAAGAAGAGAGTGACCCTCTCCCCGATCTCTTCTCCACCACTGAAGCTGATGGCTCAATGGAGGGAGTAGTACTTGCAGATTGCCTTACTGCTGAGCAGAAGGACAACTGTGTAAATCTTCTAAGTCAATTTTGTGAACTCCTCTGACTGATACCAGGTACAACTATTTGGTATGAGCATACAATCAATACTGGAGACAGTTTACCTGTCAAAAGTAAGATTTATAGGCAGCCTGACCATGTCAGGGACTGCATTAACTAAGAGGTACAGAAGATGTTGGATTCAGGAGTAATTGAGCCTTCAAAAAGCCCATGGGCTAGCCCAGTGGTGCTTGTCCCATTACCTCACAGTAAGGATGGCAAAAGAGAGATGAGGTTTTGTGTTGACTATAGAGGTCTCAATCAAGTAACCGAGACAGATGCCCACTGTAGGAGGCTGGCCTGGCTTATAGGTGGTACCTTGTGGTACTTACACCTTGTGCCAGGTCCAGTTATCACTTATTAGTAGAGTAGTAGTGTTCTAGCAGCTTAGGCTGATAGAGGTAGTTATAGCAGAGCAGCTTAGGCTGAATTAGGAGACATGCAAAGCTCCTACTATACCACTTATATCACTTAAAACTATATCATACGAAAAGACAATACTCAGAGTTACTAAAAATAAAGGTACTTTGGCCCGTATTTATACTTTTTTTTGCGCTGCATTTGCGTCGTTTTTGGATGCAAAAACGGCGCAAACTTGCAAAATACCATTGTATTTTGTAGGTTTGCGCCGTTTTGCGTCAAAAAGCGGCGCAAATGCGGCGCTAAAAAAAGTATAAATACAGGCCTTTATTTTAGTGACAATATGCCCAAAGTATCTCAGAGGATATACTTCCTTAGGAGGTAAGTAATATACACACAATATACACACACAAACCAAATCAGGTAAGTAAACAGTTAGAAAAGTAGTGAAAACAGTGTAGAACACAATGAATGCAATAGGATACAATAGGCCTGGGGCAACAAAAAACATATACTTCAAAAATGGAATGCGAACCACGAATGTACCCCAAGCCTAGTGTAGTGTGGAGACGGTCGCTGGGAGTGTAAGAAAGCACTAAGGGTGTCCAAGATACCCCACTGCAAGACCCTGAAAGGTAGGAGTAAAGTTACCCTACTACCCCAGAAAGACAGTAAAGTCGAGATAGGGGATTCTGCAAGAACAACAACTGACTGCAGAGCACTGAAGATGGATTCCTGGACCTGATGACCTGTAAAGGAAGGGGACCAAGTCCAAGAGTCTTGCAAGTGTCTGGGGGGGCAGGAGCCCACTAAACCCCGGATGAAGGTGCAAAAGGGCTGCCTCCGGGTAGAAGAAGCCAAAGATTCTGCAACAACGGAAGGAGCCAGGAACTTCTCCTTTGGTCAGAAGATGTACCACGGCATGCTGGAGGATGCAGAGTTGTTTCTATGCAGAAAGATCGCAATAAAATCCTTGCTAGCTGCAAGAGTCACAGTTGAAGGTTTTGGGTGCTGCCAGGGCCCAGGAAGGACCAGGAGGTCGCCCTTGGAGGAGGACACAGAGGGGTGCTCAGCAACACGGAGAGCCCACACAGAAGCAGGCAGCACCCGCTGGTCTGGGGGGTGGTCACTCCCCTTTCCTTTGGCCAGTTTTGCACCAGAGCAGGGCTGATGGGATCCCTGAACTGGTGTAGACTGGCTTATGCAAGGAGGGCACCATCTGTGCCCTTCAAAACATTTCCAGAGGCCAGGAGAGACTACTCCTCTCAGGCCCTTCACACCTATTTCCAAAGGGAGTGGGTGTAACACCCTCTCTCAGAGGAAATCCTTTGTTCTTCCTTCCTGGGGCTGGGCTGCCCAGGCCCCAGGGGGCAGAAACCTGCCTGAGGGTTGGCAGCAGTGGTAGCTGCAGAGAAAACCCCTTAAAGTTAGTTTGACAGTACCCAGGCTCTATGCTGGAGTCCCTGGGATGCATGGAATTGTCCCCCCAATACCAGAATGGAATTGGGGGGACATTGCCATGATCCTAGACATGTTACATGGCCATGTTTGGAGTTACCATAGTGACGCTACATATAGGTATTGACCTATATGTAGTGCACGCATGTAATGGTGTCTCCGCACTCACATAGTCCAGGGAAATTGCCCTGAACAATGTGGGGCCACCTTGGCTAGTGCCAGGTTGCCCTCACACTAAGTAACTTTGAACCTAACCTTCACTAGGTGAAGGTTAGACATATAGGTGACTTATGAGTTACTTAACTGCAGTGTAAAATGGCTGTGAGATAACGTGGACGTTATTTCACTCAGGCTGCAGTGGCAGTCCTGTGTAAGAATTGTCTGAGGTCCCTATGGGTGGAAAAAGAAATGCTGCAGCCCATATGGATCTCCTGGAACCCCAGTACCCTGGGTACCTAGGTACCATATACTAGGGAATTATAAGGGTGTTCCAGTGTGCCAATCAGAATTGGTAAAATTAGTCACAATCCTGCAGTGACAATTTTAAAAGCAGAGAGAGCATAAACACTGAGGTTCTGGTTAGCTGAGCCTCAGTGATACAGTTAGGCACCACACAGGGAACACATATAGGCCACAAACTTATGAGTACTGGGGTCCTGGCCAGCAGGATCCCAGTGACACACATCAAACACACTGACAACATAGGGTTTTCACTATAAGCACTGGGCCCTGGCTAGCAGGATCCCATTGAGACAGTAAAAACACCCTGACATATACTCACAAACAGGCCAAAAATGGGGGTAACAAGGCTACAAAGAGGCTACCTTCCTACATCCCCCCCAAACGAAGGACAATAAGGCTAACCTTGGCCAGTTGAGTCTTTATTGTCTAAGTGGTGATACTTGGAGAGTAGCTCTGTAATAGATTGGTCACTCCCTTTATCATCCACTATACAGTATGGTTACTTCCCTGTGGGGATGTAAACCACCCTGTTTGAAGTTTTTTACCTAGCCAATAATGTGAAGTTATATTCTCAGAGTTCCTATTAGTATGTTTAAGTTTAGAGCAGTGGAAATTGTCCAATGGACCTATATCAAGTGATGAGAATGCCAGACAGGGATGCTGTCTCAATAAAGCCATAGCTGGGCAAAGACTGTGTCCATATGGCTGTAAGAGAGAACAGAGTTGCTGTTTCTCTTGAGTTGGAGCAAGGCAGGGATGCTGTCCTATGAGCTCCACACCAGGGCAGGGCTGCTGTCCTAAGTGTTGTGAGGCAGTGCAGGGTTGCTGCACTAAAGTTTCTCTGGGAGGCTTGCAGGGATGCTCCATGCTAACTAAAATGGTGCACTTTTTCTCACCAATATTAGTTATCCCACAGAGAGGTACTTATACCTCAAGGAGTATAGTTGTGCTAGCTGATGGTTCCCTTGGTACAGGTCCCACACCAGGAGAGGTTTCTTCCACCACAGGAATGGTATCCTGAATGGCAGGATGGGTAGGGGATACTTTGATGCCCTTTTTACCTGTTGTTGGAGAAGGATGGCCCTTATGTTTACACACATAGCACCAAGGCTTTTTAATGTGTGTGGCACATAAATAAGAGGAAGAAGTTGATTCATCCCCATCCCCTGAAGAATGTTTAGGATTTGAAGAAGGATCTTTCGTTTTCTCACCATCTTTCCTCTTGCCATCCTTGTCACCTCCTGTATGAACTTTTCTGTTCACTCTTGTTCTGATCCATTTGTCTGCCTTCTTTCGCAATTCTAGGGGAGAGGTCAGATCTGAGTTTACCAAGTACTGGTGCAACAAATCAGACACACAATTGTTCAAAATATGCTCTCTCAGGATTAGATTATACAGGCTTTTATAGTCAGTCACCTTACTGCCATGTAACCAACCCTCCAAGGCCTTCACTGAACAGTCTACAAAGTCTGTCCAGTCTTGAGAGGACTCTTTTCTGGTGTCGCTGAACTTAATCCTGTATTGTTCATTGGATAAGGCAAATCCATCCAAGAGTGCATCTTTCAAAACTTTGTAGTTATTAGCATCACTTTCTCTGACAGTAAGAAGCCTATCCCTACCCTTACCAGTGAAAGATAGCCACAAGATAGCAGCCCACTGCCTTTGAGGGACCAACTGCACCATACAAGCCCTCTCAAGTGCAGCAAACCACTTGTTATTGTCATCCCCCGCCTTCTAAGGGGGAATTATCTTATGCAGGTTTCTGGAATCTTGCTCACTAACAGGATTGCTATCAAAAACACTGCTGCTGCCACCATGGGGAACCAACCCCAATATCTGCCGTTCCCTCTCTACATCCAGAGATTCCCTGTCTAAGGCCAGCTGCTGCTGTTTAAGCTTGAGCCTGGCCTCTTCCAACCTCAGCTTTCTGAGTTCCCTTTCCATTAAGTTATCTTCAGGGTGAGAGGCTTGGGAATTGTGAGACACAGAGGAAATATGGGAATTGACAGAGAGAGACCTGTCCCTAACTGGCTGGGCCCTAGTAACCTGGCCCTTAGGAGTGAAAGGTGCCCTACTTATGTGTGAACCCCTCCCACTACCACTGTCACTAGGTGGCCTGCTAGCTGACAGGTCCTTGGAAGAACCCTCTCCAGCAACCTCAGGGGACTCCTCTGAGTCTGACTGGGTACCCCCCTCCTCTACCTCCTGATCCTGGGATGGGCCAGACTGGTTCTTGTCACTTTCTAGGAGAAGGCTGAGAAGATCTTTTGTAGGATTCTTGCCAATACTTAAACCTCTTTCTATGCAGAGACCTGTCAAACTTTTAATGTTGAAACTCTCATATGTTGCCTGAACAATTGTGGGAGCAAGCTCTACTGCAGAGATGATAGAAAAGGTTTAGGACAGAGAGAGATAACGTTTTTGGAACTTTTAAAAGAACAGGGAAAAAAACGTTTTCAAACTTTTGAAAACTTTTAAAAGATTTCAGAAACTTTCCAGAAACTTTGTTAAAGGTTTTAGGGAAGGAAAGTTAAACTGTTAATTCAATGTGTATATCTTGAAGTATTTGGTGTATGTTTTTCTCATGAAAAGCACCAATGGCAAAGTGGTAAAGCAGTTACAAGTACTTATCCCCCCGCTGCACCACCAATGTAGGAGACTGGCCTGGCTTATAGTGGGTACTTTGTGGTACTTCCACCTTGTGCCAGGTCCAGTTATCCCCTATTACTAGATTAGAAGTGTTCTAGCATCTTAGGATGATAGAGGTAGCTATAGCAGAGCAGCTTAGGCTCAACTAGGAGACATGCAAAGCTCCTACTATATCACTTATATCACTTAGCACTATATCATAAGAAAACACAATACTGAGAGTTACTAAAAATAAAGGTACTTTATTTTAGTGACAATATGCCAAAAATATCTCAGAGGATATACTCCCTTAGGAGGTAAGTAAAATACACAAAATATACACACAGACCAAAAACAGGTAAGTAAACAGTTAGAAAAGTATTGCAAACACTGTAGAACACAATAGAACGCAATAGGAGACAATAGGCCTAGGGGCAACACAAACCATATACTCCAAAAGGGGAATGCGAACCATGAATGGACCCCAGGCCTAGTGTAGTGTGTAGAGGGTAACTGGGAGTGTAGGAAAACACTAAGGATGTCCAAGATACCCCATCCCAAGACCCTGAAAAGTAAGAGTAAAATTACCCTAATATCCCAGAAAGATAGTAAAGTTGAGATAGGGGATTCTGCAAAGACAACAACTGAAGTGCAGAGCACTGAAGACAGATTCCTGGACCTGAGGACCTGTAAAGGAAGGGGACCAAGACCAAGAGTCACGCAAGTGTCCAGGGGGGGCAGGAGCCAACTAAGCCCAGGATGAAGGTGCAAAAGGACTGCCTCCGGGTGTAAGAAGCTGAAGATTCTGCAACATCAGAAGGAGCCAGAAACTTCTCCTTTGGTCAGAAGATGTCACACGGTGTGCTGGAGGATGCAGAGTTGTTTCCATGCAGAAAGACCACAAACAAGCCTTGCTAGCTGCAAGAGTCGCTGTTGGAGGTTTTTGGGTGCTGCCAGGGCCCAGGAAGGACCAGGAGGTCGCCCCTTGGAGGAGGAGACAGAGGGGGTGCTCAGCAACACGGAAAGCCCATGCAGAAGCAGGCAGCAGCCACAGAAGCACCTGAACAGGCATTCAGAAAATCTGAGCATCGTGATCGTCTCAGCACAACAAAAGGGAGTCCCACGAAGTTGGAGTCCAACTTAGCGAGTTGGGCAATGCAGGACGGGCTGCGGGGGACCTGGGCTAGGCTATGTACAAAGGAAGTCTTGCAAAAGTGCACAGCAGCCCTAGCAGCTGCAGATCACGCAGTACACAGGACTACTGTCTGGCGTGGGGACGCAAGGACTTAACTCCACCAACTTTGGACAGAAGGGCCACTGGACTGTCCAGGACACTACGATCCAGCTCCTGTGTTCCAGGGACCATACTCGTCAAGATGAGAGGGGACTCAGAGGACCAGTGATGCAGATGTTTGGTGCCAGGTCCAGCTATTCCTTATTAGTAGAGAAGAGGTGTTTCTAGCAGCTTAGTCTGATAGAAGGTAGCTATGGCAAAGCAGCTTAGGCTGAACTAGGAGACATGCAAAGCTCCTACTATACCACTTATATCATATGCACAATATCATAAAAAAACACAATACACAGAGTTACTAAAAATAAAGGTACTTTATTTTTATGACAATATGCCATAAGTATCTCAGTGAGTACCCTCAGTAAGAAGGTAAGTAATATACACAAGCTATATGTACACAAACCCAAAATAGGTAAGAGTCAGAAAAGTAATGCAAACAGTGTAGAATTACAATAGGTTGCAATAGGCAAGCATAGGTATAAGGGAAATACAAACCATATACTCCAGAAGTGGAATGCGTATCACGATTGGACCCCAGACCTATGGGAGCTTGTAGAGGGTCACTGGGACTGTAAGAAAACAGTCAGAGTGTCAAAGATACCCCACCCCAAGACCCTGAAAAGTAGGAGTAAAGTGCACATACTACCCCAAAAGAGCACAATAGTCGTGCTAGGGGGATTCTGCAGGAAGAACAAACACCAGCAGTGCACTGACAACCGATTTCTGGACCTGAGGACCTGCAAGGAAGGGGACCAAGTCAAATAGTCGCGACAATGTCCAGGGGGGCAGGAGCCCAGGAAACCCCGGATGAATGTGCAAGGAAGCTGCCTCCGGATGGAAGAAGCTTGGAGTTCTGCAAGAAAGAAGAGGACGAAGAACTTCTCCTTTGGAAGACAGATGTCCCACGTCGCGATGAAGCTTGCAGGGGTGTTCCCATGCAGAAATACCACAAACAAGCCTTGCTAGCTGCAAGGGTCGCTGTAGAGGTTTTTGGGTGCTGCTGAGGACCAGGAAGGACCAGGATGTCGCCTTTTGTTGGAGGAGACAGCGGGGGCTCTCAGCAACTCAGAGAGCCCTCACAGAAGCAGGCAGCACCTGCAGAAGTACCCCAACAGGCACTTAGAAGAAGAGTAAACCGGAGTCCAGTTACAAAAGGGAGTCCCACGACGTCGGAGGACAACTCAGAAGGTTGTGCACTGCAGGACGGAGTGCTGGGGACCCAGGCTAGGCTGTGCACAAAGGAAATCCTAGAAGAGTGCACAGGAGTTGGAGCAGCTGCAAATCACACAGTCCACAGGTTTGCAGTCTAGCATGGGGAGGCAAGGACTTACCTCCACCAAACTTGGACTGAAGAGTCACTGGACTGTGGGAGTCACTTGGACAGAGATGCTGTGTTCCAGGGACCACGCTCGTCAGGATGAGAGGGGACCCAGAGGACCAGTGATGCAGTCTTTTGGTGCCTACGATAGCAGGGGGAAGATTCCGTCGACCCACGGGAGAATTCTTCGGAGATTCTGGTGCAGGGTGAAGGCAGGCTACCCCCAGAGAATGCACCACCTGGAAACAGTTGAGAAAGCCGTCAGGATTAGGCCCTACAGTGTTGCTGGTAGTCATCTTGCTACTTTGTTGCGGTTTTGCAGGCGTCCTGGGGCAGTCAGCGGTTGATCCTTGGTAGAAGGTGAAGAGGGAGATGCAGAGGAACTCTGGTGAGCTCTTGCATTCGTTATCTGAAGAATTCCTCAAAGGAAAGACCCTAAATAGCCAGAAAAGGAGGTTTAGCTAGCAAGTTAGGAGGATTGGCTACCAAGAGAGGTAAGGGCCTATCAGAAGGAGCCTCTGACGTCACCTGCTGGCACTGGCCACTCAGAGCAGTCCAGTGTGCCCCCAACACCTCTGTTTCCAAGATGGCAGAGGTTTGGGACACACTGGAGGAGCTCTGGGCACCTCCCCTGGGAGGTACTGGTCAGGGGAGTGGTCACTTCCCTTTCCTTTGTCCAGTTTCATGCCAGAGCAGGGCTGGGGGATCCCTGAACCAGTGTAGACTGGCCTATGCAGAGGTGGGCACCATCTGTGCCCATCAGAGCATTTCCAGAGGCTGGGGGAGGCTACTCCTCCCCAGCCCTTCACACCTATTTCCAAAGGGAGAGGGTGTAACACCCTCTCTCAGAGGAAATCCTTTGTTCTGCCTTCCTGGGCCAGGACTGCCTGGACCCCAGGAGGTCAGAAACCAGTCTGAGGGGTTGGCAGCAGCAGCAGCTGCAGTGGAGACCCCGGAAAGGCAGTTTGGCAGTACCCGGGTTCGGTGCTAGAGGCCCGGGGGATCATGGAATTGTCCCCCCAATACCAGAATGGTATTGGGGTGACAATTCCATGATCTTAGACATGTTACATGGCCATGTTCGGAGTTTCCATTGTAACGCTATACATAGGTAGTGACCTATGTATAGTTCACGTGTAATGGTGTCCCCGCACTCACAAAGTCCAGGGAATTTGCCCTGAACAATGTGGGGCCACCTTGGCTAGTGCCAGGGTGCCCACACACTAAGTAACTTTGCACCCAACCTTCACCAGGTGATGGTTAGACATATAGGTGACTTATAAGTTACTTATGTGCAGTGGTAAATGGCTGTGAAATAACGTGGACGTTATTTCACGCAGGCTGCAGTGGCAGGCCTGTGTAAGAATTGTCAGAGCTCCCTATGGGTGGCAAAAGAAATGCTGCAGCCCATAGGGATCTCCTGGAACCCCAATACCCTGGGTACCTCAGTACCATATGCAAGGGAATTATATGGGTTTACCAGTATGCCAATGTGAATTGGTAAATTTAGTCACTAGCCTGCACTGACAAATTTGGAAAGCAGAGAGAGCATAACCACTGAGGTTCTGGTTAGCAGAGCCTCAGTGAGACAGTTAGTCACCACACAGGGAGCACATACAGGGCACATACTATGAGCACTGGGGCCCTGCCTGGCAGGGTCCCAGTGACACAAGGACTAAAACAACATACATACAGTGAAATATGGGGGTAACATTCCAGGAAAGATGGTACTTTCCTACATCTGGAATATATACTTTGACTCAATATGAGTCACACATTCTTGTGTCAAAAAGGTCCAGACATATGGACAGCCTATGTGCTGCACACTGGAATAAAATGTTTATTGTGACCAGACACTTGTATATATGTGTTTGTGTTAAACGTTTGTTATGCTGAGCAGGACACTGTGTACTTGTAACATATCCCTCCTTGCACAAGTAACTTATGTCTTCATCATATGGTCCACATGATCTTACATCTCTACATAGCAAAATGTAAAAATTAAGCAAGCAGACAATGGGTTTGTGATGGATGAATTTATTACAATGCTGATGCAGTAGATCAAATTTGGACAGAAAAGAAGGTGTCAGTCATGGTAAATGAAATCATTGGAGTAGATGCCACACCATTAGGAGCTCAAAGTCCAGAGTACTCATCCCATTGGGACTGGTAAGTGGTTCAGAATCAGTCAACAGAGTGAATGTGTGGCACACAAAGGAGTTCCTTTAGGAAGAGGTCACTTATTGGCAGTGGTGGGTGTCTTGCCATCGGCACCTCCTGGATTCTTCGCTGGACATTCCCGCTTGCAAGATGGCGGCGGGGGCGGGTCTACTGGTACTGAGGCAGGAGTGTCTGGGGTGGGTCATTCCACTGGCAGGACCTCCCTTCAAGTAGCTGGCAATGATGTAGATGGGCCTGGTGTTGATGAGCCAAAGGAAGGGGTAGATTGGTTTAGATAATCCCTGCTCAGGACTCTGTGAATATCACTCATCACCCCTGTTAGAGAGGCCATGTTGGTCTTGTGGGCCTCCCACTGGTATTGCATATCCCTATGCATATTCTTCTGTGGCTGCTTGATTTCCTGGGATTCAGTTACTCCCTGGCCCATCATGCCTTGGGACTCCTGGTAGACCACTCAAGATGTGGCTGATGTTGTCCTGGTCAGGAGCAACCCAATGGCCTCACCCCAGTGGCCCACAGCATCTCTCCTATGCACCCTACCCTCATAGGCCTGTGCCCTTGCCACAGGGTGCCCTCTCCCACTGGTTTCTGGACCCTCATTTTACAAAGTGTTGAGCTGCAACTCAGGATCCAGGATTGGGGGCATGAGAAGGTAGACACTGTGCTTGGTAAACAGTTTGGGGAGCAAATGCTTGCCTGTGATGTTGAGGCAACCGGTCTGGGAGGTGTTGATGTGGGCACAGTGAGCTGTTGGTGTCTGACCAGGCTATACTGTTGCGCCAGAAGCATCCTCCACATCCTGACATCCAAGACTGTCTTCTTCACTGAGGGCTTGATCCAGGGGGGTAGTGGCAGTCTCTTCTGTGGCCTCTGTCTGCCCAGGGGGAACTCAAACTGTTGATGTGAAAGATACAATGTTAGTGGTTGAATTGTGATATCTACCTCCAGCAATTTATTGTTACATTAAGCAAAGACCTTGTGAAAAGTTGATTGGCAGTTAATCCTATTGTGGCAAGTACCCATAGTGTGGGTTTTACTGAGCTGGCATTTGTGGAGCATGCCAATTCCATCTATGTCAAGCAGCGTCTGAATGTGGAGTTTACTAGCACTTGGGAGGATGGCCTGAGAATACCACCTTACCACCAGTGCAGGCAAACCAGTGGCTAGGCAAGATATGGCTTTGGCCATTTTGAGGCCTAGTTGATTGTGATGCAGAAATACCCAGGAGTTTGTTGTATATATTTCTGGAGTCATTATATGGTCAGTGCATTGTGAATGTGTCTGCTTCCAAAACCATTCTGATTATGCATCGTGAGGCCTTTGGGATCATTGTTTTGCACAATGGGTAAGATATTCTTCTTGTCCTCAATAGTGTAATTTTGGGTTGGCAGGTCAAGTTGGAGCTAGGTGGCCAGACACATCTCAGAGGTGAGCATGATCTTATCTTGGTCACTCACAGGTGAGTAAACATCGACTGAGGGTTAGCAGGCAAGGGTATTTGGACAAGAGACCAATGGTCTGGTGTTTGTAGTTACAGAAAAAGTGCCTCCTGGGTGTTGCAGTCAGGTCACTCTCTCTACTACACACTCTTGACCAATGTCCTCCCCCCAGGTGAGTGCACTTCCAATGAGAGTTCACTAAAAGATGTAATGTAGCATGTGACCTCTGTGATAGTGTTTATAGTTACAGGAATAGTGTCTTCTGAGAGTTGCAATCAGGTCACTCCCTCTACTTCCCACACTTAACAAATGGCATAAGCCCAGGTGAGTGAAGTTAATTTGTGATTTGTCAAACAGGGTTATGTGGAGAAGTGACCACTGGTCTGGGGTTTGTAGTTGTAGAACTGTGCCTCCTGGGAGTTGGAGTCATGTCAGTCCCTATACTACACACACTATACACATCTCATCTCTCCCCATTTAGTAAACTTCAATGGTGAGTTGCCAAATAAAGGTCTTTGGACAGGTGGACACTGGGCTGGTGAGTGGAGTGATGGTAAAAGTGGCAAAAAGTGGGCTCTGGACATGAATTACAGCAGTTTGCTCACATTTTTAGTGTTGTGACGTACCAGACTCTACTTCCCCAGGTATTCCAATCAACCCCTCAGGATTCAGGAGAGCCAAGACCTTCTCCTCCCAAATGAAATAGATGTAATGGGGCACTGTGAAGGCCACCGCCAGTCTTCTTGGCCTGCAGCTGGTGCCTAGAGACTAGGGAACAGACCTTGCCCCTCAAGTCATTCCACCTCTTCCTGATATGAACTTTTACACTACATCCCAGTAATAACTAACAACTAACCTCTGCCCATAATTATGATAGACTTTGAAAATTATGAATAGCACTTAAATCAAATCAAAATAATGTCACCTACATTTTTACATTTTACATATATACTCTGAAAAAGAAACATAGTGAAATGGAAAAAATAACTAAAAACTTGAGCAACATTTAAAATTTAAAAACAAATAAAAACCAATATGTAAAAATTATGCATTTAAATTTAACAGAATGAAATATAGATAACAATGCAAGCAAAATATTTATAAACCACATCATTTAATTTTTCTACAACAGATTTACTGACATTATAAATATGTAAATTACAGACTAGTAAAATATATATTTAATTTATATATTTTACAATAAAGAAACATAGGCCCTCATTACAACCCTGGCGGTTAGTGCAAAAGTGACAGTAATGCCATCAACAGGCTGGCGGTAATTACAGCCAAATTATGACCATGGCAAAAAGATCTCAGATAGACAGCCATTTTACCACACTGACTGCCAGGGCGGAAACAACAGCCACCACGGCAGTGGCCACCTACAACCAGGCGGAACATTGTCAATGTTCCGCCAACCGTATTAAGACATGTCAATCAGCCACCTTTTCTGGGGCGGTAACATCAACATCAAAGCCTGGTGGAAACAGAGCTCAGAAGTGAAAGGACTCACCATTGGAAAAACAGGGAACAACCATACCACCATGGAGCCCGAGCTACATGTTTTCCCCATGCTCTTCTACGTGCTGCTCCACCACAAACACCAAAGACGGCGAAGACGAGGACTGTGAGTACAGCCGCCTAGCACACAAGGGAGGGGTGAGGAAAAAGAGATTGACACACACGCCCCTACCCCCAACACCAAACACCCATACAGCTGCACTACTAAAACATATCTACCCTGTACTCAAATGAATAATGCAAGGACAACAGGAATTTATGAAAGTGAGTGTAATAAGATCAACACAGTAGAAATAAGAAATATGCAATGCAACAGATATAAACAATTGTATAGTTTAAGGGACACCACAAGGTCCTTATTTTGTGTGGACCGCATGGCCACAGGCCAAAGTTCAAGGCCCCACTTGCCACCTGCATCAACACAGAGAGAACACTGCAGGGGTATCAGTTGGTAAATAGGCAGGCACCTCAGGGGGATGGGGGATGGGGGGCACCTCAGCCGGGAGATGGAAAAACACCACTGGTTCTAGAGGGGCCAACATGCCCTGTGCTTGATCCTGGGGATTGCAAGGCTACAGTCTCTCAAGTGGGTGACTTGCCCATATGCTCTGGAGGGGGCAACATGCCCTGTGCTTGGTACTGGGGAGTGCAAGGCCACAGTCTCTAAAGTGGGTGATTTGCCCAGATGCTCTTGAGGAGGCATCATGCCCTGTCATCTTGGTCCTGGGGAGGCTGGGTTTGGTGGGTGTCTTACCCACTGGTTCCGGAGGGGGCATCGGGCCCTGTGTTCTTGGTCCTGGGGAGGCTATGTTTGTTGGATGTTTCACCCACTGGTTCTGGAGGGGGCATCATGCCCTGTGGTCTTAATCCTAGGGAGGCTGGGGTTGGTGGGTGTCTTACCCACTGATTCTGGAGGGGGCATTGTGCGCTGTGCTCTTGATCCCGGGGAGGCTGGGGTTGGTGGTTCTAGAGGGGGCATCGTGCCCTGTGCTCTTGATCCTGGGGAGTGCAGGGTCACAGTCTCTCAGGATGGGTGTCATACCCACAGGATTTGCAGGGGGCAGGCCGCACAGAAGCCCATGGAGGCAGGACTACATACCGCCTGCCAGCAGTGATGGCTGCTCAGTGATGGAAGTGGTGCTGCTGCAGCCGCTGGTGGGGGAAAGCTCCAGCCCATCCTCTGCAGCCTCAGATGGTAGCCCACTCGTGGTGGTGCTGCTGCTGCTGGTGGGGGAGGCTCCAGCCCATCCCCTGCAGTGTTGAATGGCTGCCCACTGTTAGTGGTGGTACTGCCGCTGCTGGTGGGGGGAAGCTCCAGCCCATCCCCTGCAACCTCAGGAGGCTGCCCACTGGTTGTGGTGGTGCTGCTGCTGCTGGTGGGGGGAGGCTCCAGCCCATCCCCTGCAGCCTCGGATGGCTGCCCACTGATGGTGGTGGTGCTGCTGGTGGGGGGAGGTTCCTGACCATCCCCTGCAGCCTCAGATGACTGCAAAACCATGGTCGGTGGTGGGGGGGCTCCAGCAGAGTTCCTGCCCCATGCCCCTTTTCCTTCCTGCCTTCTGGTGCTGGTTCCTTGGTCTTCCTGACAGCAGCTGAGGCAGGATCCTTGCTCTTCCTGGCAGCAGCTGGGGCAGGCTCCTTGCTCTTCCTGGCAGCAGCTGGGGCTGACTCCTTACCCTTGAGGCTGCCTAGTGCAGGCTCCTTCACCCTCAGGACATGTGCCCTGGATCTTTTTCAACCACATGTGGGTGGGCTGGGCCACCTGAGCCTGTGAACTGCTGGGCCCGTGGACTGGGTGGCTGAGGTGATTGGCTGGGTTTTTTCCACCCTTGCCAGACGTGCAGGATGGGAGGGAGGGGCTAGGAAGAGGTTAATGGTGGATAAGAAAAGCTTTTAAGGACATTGGGGCAGGAAGAAGGAGAAGGTTTGGGAGTGGAGGAAGAGGGAGTGGTGGTAGAGGTTTCTGTCTGCTGATTTTGGGTGCAGGTGCATGGGCTGGATGCTGTTGTGAGGTGGATGGCTATTGGGTGTCTGAGTGCTTGCATTTGTGTACTTTAGAAGGGGGACATCCACAGTGGGAGAGGAGACAGGGGACGTGTACATGGCTGTTGTGGAGGTGTCCGCCAGTGAGGTGTGTGTTCTGTTAGGTGTGGTGGTGATGCTGGTAGTGGATGAGGATGTAGTGCATGCATGTGTGAGTGTAGATGGAACTGGGGGGAGGTGGAGGAGGAGGAGGAGGAGGAGGGGGAGACGGTGGTAATTGTGGATATTGGTATGTTTGCATCTAGATGGTGTTTGTGTGAGTGCATGTGGGATGATGTATGGTGCTTGTGTTTGCCTGTGCCAGTCTTGTGTGTTGCCTTGTGTGCATGCTCATCTGCCTGTGTGCTTGGGATAGGTTGGGGTTGAGGAGAAAGGGATTGGGAAGAAGTTGGAGAGTGGAAACCGGGACAATGGAGCCATCAGAGAAGAGGCCAGAGCCTGGATTGATCTCTCTTGAGCCGCCAAGCAAGTGTGAATGCCTTCCAGGAATGCATTAGTCTGTTGCATCTGGGCTGCCAACCCCTGGATGGCATTCACAATGGTTGAATGCCCTGCAGAGATGGATGGCAGCAGTGCTAACTGGGGCAGGGCCTGAGGTGCCTGGGGCAAAGGAGATGCCAACCCTCCCAGGTGAGCTGGCAAGGGCAACTTGGTGAGGGGCTGCTGGGAGGGCAGTGCTGGTAAGGGGTGGCGGCTATAGCTGGGGTGGTTATAGAGGTGTCCACCACCACTAGGGAGCTTCCATCGGAGGAGATATTTGTGTCTCAACTGTCCCCTCCAGTCTCCACCGTGGTGCTCCCCTCGCCCTCCATCCCACTGGTGACCTCACCGTCAGTGGACTCCGCCTCCTGGGTCCTGTGGGATGCATGTCCCTGCGTTGCCAGTGCCTCTACTCCTCCACCAGATGATGCCAATGCACATGAGGACAGAGTGACAAAACAAAAAGGGGGGGAAGAGAAAAAGGATACACTGGGTCAATGGCTGTACCAACACCACTGTTGGCATACACAACACACTCACACACAGGGTACAGGCCTACACACTATGCATTGCACTACCAGTGATATTGCTAGCCAACAAGGTAAGGGGAGGGGCACACACCACCAAATCCAGCACACCTGGGACCTACGTAGCCTTGACCAGTAGTGGATGCCTACAACCTAGGTAGGAGGATTATCCCTTCCAGACCCTAGCCACCAGAGGACCAATGCTGCAATGTCAGGCCAGGCCTAGGGGCATCCACTGACACACATACCGCACCCTGATACCACTCTATCATGTGTAAGTTGTAATGATGGGCACTGTACTCACCCCCTTGTGGCTGCTGTGATGCCCTCAAGCGCCCATCCAGCTCTGGATAGGCCACCGCAAGTATGCGGGCCATCAGGGGGGTCATGGTTCGATGGGCACCCCTTCCTCGTTTGGAGGCCAACCCCAGCTGGGCCTCCGCCGTCTTTTGTGCATGGCGTCTCAGGTCTTACCACTGTTACCGACAGTGGGTGCTCCTCCTGCAATAGACACCCAGGGTCCGCACTTTCCTTGGCGATGGCACGCAATATACCCTTTTTTTGATGGGCGCTGACCTGCAGACGGAATACACAAAAGAAAATAGTATTAGTCTGAAAGTCCTACCTGTTACACTTATGGCCCACCTTACCGCTTCACATCACCATTTACACACAACCTGTACTTTGCCCAGGGGACATCTACCCACCCCCCTTCCACGATGCCTTCACACTCCACTCCATGCATTCATGCCACATGCATCGTGCCCATAGTGTACTCACATGTTGGTCTGGAGGCCCATACAGCAGTCCATACTGGGGTAGGACCCCATCTATCAGTCTCTCCAACTCTGCTAAAGTGAGGGCAGGGACCCTTTCCCAGTCACACGAGCCATGGTAGGTTCCAGACACAGGTCACAGCAGCACATGCAGTGTAGGTCCTTTCCTGTTGAAGGTCAGGTAGCAAGTGAGGAATCAGATAGAAAATGGTGGTCACATCTGCGGCGTTGCATACTATCACCGCTGGCGTACATCTCCACTGGCCACTGTACCCCATAGGGCTCCATTATAATGAATGAGGAGTTGCACGGCAGTTCCCAACTCCCTCTCGCAATGGCGCACAATGTCAGTGGAATTACCTCACTTCCACCTGTCCCTCCACACAGCACAGGCAGACACCATTTTGGGTGGGGGGCAGGCCCTGCATCACTGTTTAATTTTTGACATACAGGACAATCCTCACTGACCCATTGCAATTTGACAGCATGCATCACACTGTTGTAGCCCCATTGTTCAGTTTGTGACCGTCTCCTCACTACTTTGTCCCTTAGATTGCTACCGCTGCGGATGAATAGGAGATGAAGACATACCCCTTCTACAGACCCCTGGTGGACTTGGCAACAATAGAGGACAGACACATCATCCTCACCTATAGACTTAACAGGGCCACAATCACAGAGCTGTGTGCCCAATTGGAGCCTGACCTGATATCTGCTATCCGTCACCCCAATAGGATCCTCCCTCTTGTGCAAGTTGTATCAGTTCTCCATTTCATGGCAACTGGTTCATTCCAAGTGACAGTAATCTTGGCAGCAGCTTGGCAGCAGGAATGTCACAGCCAATATTCTCAATTGTGCTGACCAGAATTGTTGTCTGCCCTGATAAAACGTATGTGCAGTTACATTGTATTTCCCCAGGTGGAAGATTTGGCCACAGTTAAGGCTGACTTCTGTGCAATGGGACATATCCCAAACATAATTGGTGTGATTGATGGAACACATATTGCGTTTGTCCCCCCGTCAAAATGAACAGGTGTACAGAAATCGCAAGAATTTTCACTCAATGAATGTACAGATGGTGTGCTTGGTGGACCAGTACATCTCCCATGTCAATGCTAAGTGTACAGGATCAGTGCATGATGTCTTTGTCCTGAGGAATAGCAGCATCCCAATTTTGATGGCCCAACTACAGAGGCACAGGGTGTGGCTAATAGGTGAGCCCTCGTTCCCACCCAGTAGATGTTGGGGTATGGGTATTGTGTGGGCCATATGTAATAGTGTGTGGCTAAAAGCTGTCCCTCAATATTTGTGACTCTGGTTACCACAACCCATCATGGCTACTGAGGAATGCCAGGACAAGGGCAGAAGAACGTTATAATGAGGCACATGGGCGAACCAGAAGGATCATAGAAAGAACTTTTGGCTCCTGAAGGCCAGGTTTCGGTGCCTTCATCTGACAGATGGATCCCTGTGCTACTCACCCAAGAAGGTCTGCCAGATAATAGTGGCATGCTGCATGTTGCACAACCTTGCGTTGAGACGCAATGTACCTTTTCTGTAGGAGGAGGAGACTGGAGATGCCTGTGTGGCAGCAGTTTAACCAGTGGACAGTGAGGATGAGGAGGCAGAGGATGAGGATGAGGACAACAGAACAGCAGTGATCAGCCAGTACTTCCAATGACACAAAGGTAAGACAGTGTTACTTCACATTTCATTGTCATTATTTTGAAATTGTTTGGCACTGGCATGCTGTTATTTCCCACTTCTATGCCCACTGACTGTACCCTTTGGCAATTCATTTTACAGATGTTGGTACCTTACAGTAGCTCCGGGTGTGATCACTGTAGCCAACTACACGTCTTTCATATGTGCAAATTTACTGTACAGTTGATTTGCAATGTTTGTACATGGTCCAACGTATACATACTTAAATAATGTGACATACTCTATACTTCTATTTGTTTTAAGGGTATTTATTTAAGTGCTAAGATATTGAGTGGGAAGTGCAATGGGATGGGTTGATGATGGAGGAAATTCCAGGGCAGAGTTCCAGTCTGTAGCACTGGTGCATTGTCCATGGGGACATAGGAAGGGGAGCAATGACAGTTCAAGGTGAACAGGGTGACAGAGTGGGACACAATGGTGACAATCAGGAGAGTCTCATTTTCCTGGTGAGGGTCATGGCAATAGTCTCTGTATTCTGCCTGGATCGCAGGGAATGTGTGTGGGGTTTCTCTCCTTCTGTAGGGGAAGGGGTGCTGGTGGCCTGTTGGTCCTGTGGCGGGCCTTCTGTCCACTAGCAGCAGTGGCGGTGGAAGTCAGTTCAGAGGTCTGGCTAGTGGCAGGGGCACACTGTTGTGAGACTGCCTCCCTCATAATATTGGCCATGTCTGCCAGCCCACCTGCTATGGAGACCAGTGTGGTGTTGATGACCTGCAAGTCCTCCCTGCTCCCCTGGTACTGTCCCTCCTGCAGCCGCCTCTTCTCCTGCACATTGTCCAGGATCTAGCCCATCGTGTCCTGGTAATGTTGGTATACTCCCAGGATCTCGGCAAGTGACTGTTGAAGAGTCGGTTCCCTGGTCCTGTCCTCCCCCTGGCACACAGCACTCCTCCCAGTTTCCCTGCTGCCCTGTGCCGCTGTCCCCTGAACCGTGTGCCTACTGCCACTGACCCCAGGTCCTTGATTGTCTTGGATATGAGGTGTGCCCTGGGGCCCCTGTTGAGGTGGACACACTGCTGATTGACGTGTCCTGGGGAAAGGGGTGTGGGTACGCTGGGTGGGTGATATGGTGGTGTTTCCAGATGGGGGAGGCCCAATGGTTATCTGTGACTGGGCTTGGGTAACTGACCGTCCAGAGGTCCCTGATGGGCCAGAGTTACTGTCATCACTGTGGGCCTCTTCTGTGGGGGGACTGGATATTGATGACACCTCCTCTCCGCTGACAGTGGCTGGGATAACTGTGGGGATGTAAATGCTGTGTTATTGTTTCTGTGTGTGACATATTGTGCATCGGTGGGTTGCCCTCCCTGGCAGCTTTCACTTGTTTAAGTTGGTACATGGTGGGCTAGCTGATGCTCTCTAGTTCATGCTTTAGTGATAGGTGTCCATGCAAGTCTGTGAGTGATGTCCTTTCATTGGTAGAGCAGGCAGGGCTTGGCATTGGGATGAGTGAAATGTGATGGTGGGGTGTGTGGGAAATGGAGGAGTGATGGGAGTGAGGGTGAGGGTGGGGGTATGTGTTGGCATGCAGGTAGAGGGTAGTAGTAGTATAGAGTTGACTTACCAGAGTCCAGTCCTCCTTCTACTCTGGCCAGGCCCTCAGGATGCATGATGACCAAGACTTGCTCCTCCCTTGTTTTTAGTTGTGGGGGAGGAGGTGGGGGTCCACCGCCAGGCCTCTGTACAGCGAGTTGGTGTCTTGCTGCAATGGAACGTACCTTCCCCCGTAGGTCATTCAACCTCTTCCTGATGTCATCCCTGGTTCTTTGGTGCTGTCCCATGGTGTTGACCCTGACCACGATTCTCCGCCAATAGCTCCATCTTCCTAGCTTTGTTACACTGGCTTTGTCCATTTGTACACGTTTCTCTGTACAGTTTGCAGTGCACCACCTTTTGGAGTAGCTCCATCTTCCTAGCTATTGATATCTGCTGCACCTGTGCTCCAAAAAGCTGTGGCTCTACCCTGATGATTTCTTCCCACCATGGCTCTTAGCTCCTCAGTTGAGAATCTATGGTGTCTTTATTGTTCCATTGGTGTTGTGTGAATTGTGTAGGTGAGGGTGTGTAAGGTGATGTGTTGGGGTGTGTGAAGTGGGGTGCGTGGGTGGTGTATAGGTATATGTAGTGTGTGACTCTGGTTTTGTCTGTGGTCTGGGTTGGGTTAACCCGCTATAGTCCCGCTGCACAGACAGTGCTTGCGAAGTGACAGCTGGACTGCCCACATCACCTCCCTCAGAATCACTGTAAGAGGAGTTCCCTCCCAGAGTCTGCGCCATTGTCCTGTCCCTCAGATGCTGTTTCAGTATCTGCTGTCTCAGTCTCTGATCCTAAGTCAGAGCTGTCCTTTATAACCCGAGTTAGGGCTTGAGCAGCAGTCACCCAACGAGACACCATCTCTGCTACTGGCTAAACTCTCGCTCTAAAACACTAGCCTAGGTAGACAGTCACAAAATTGCTAGTGTGTGTGTGTGTGTGTGTGTGTGATGCGTGCAACAGTAAAGGTCAGTCACCTTACCTTCGCTTCTTCCCTCAATCAGCATGTTCTCTTAAGACACTAAAAAAATACAATAAAACACACTATTACTTCACATTGTCACATACCAATCGTCACAGCCTTTAACGCCTCTGGCGCACAGTCCAACAAACATTATTGGTGCTCCCAATCCCATGACCTCCTCTTCAGATTCCCTCACTACCACCCAACAAAAGTGCCCTTCATCTCTCCATAGCCCCCCTTGCACATACATTTCATTTGCATTATAGTGCAGGTAATGGCTGGCTTTACTAATTCACTCACCTATTTACAAAAATACAGATTTGATCTTTGCAGTAGGCATATAAACCTTCTGCGCTACTTTATGGCATCCAAACTGCCACTAGACAAAAGTCAGATACTTTTGTAGCAGAAACATAATCACAAGAGTTACTTGACTTGTTTTATAGCTGCCTAAAAGGTACAGTTGAAACGCGTCAGTTGAAGTATGTGCATTGCTTTGAAGACGCAACTGGGGGCGATTATACATATATATATATATATATATGTATATGTTGGAATTTTTCCCTTATGCATGGTAATCCCCAAACGTTTTGCCTCCTATTTTTTCTGACCTGTTGCTGTTGGCTTTTGAACTCTGAGCACTTTACCACTGCTAACCAGTGCTAAAGTAGATATGCTCTCTGTATAAATTGTATTGTTGATTTGATTTCCATGATTGGCATATTTGATTTACTGGTAAGTCCCTAGTACAGTGCACTAGAGGTGCCCAGGGCCTGTAGATCAAATGCCACATTAATAGCTCTGTAAACATGGCTCAGACCTGCCACTGCAGTGTCTGAGTATGCAGTTTTAAACTGCCAATTCGACTTGGCAAGTGTACCCACCTGCCAGGCCTAAACCTTTCGTTTCTTACATATAAGACACCCCTAACGTAGGCCCTAGGTAGCCCCATGGGCAGGGTGCAGTGTATGTTTAACGTAGGACATATACTAATGTGTTTTATACGTCCTACCAGTGAAATACTGCCAAATTTGTTTTTCACTGTTGCAAGGCCTATCCCTCTCATAGGTTAACCTGGGGGCTGTCTTTAAACATGATTAAAGTGTAGATTCCATTTGGGAGCAGATAGATTTGGAGTTTGGGGTCTCTGAGATCACAATTTAAAAATACATCTTTGAGTAAAGTTGATTTTAAGATTGTGTGTTTGAAAACGCCACTTTTAGAAAGTGACCATTTTCTTGCTTAAACCATTCTGTGACTCTGCCTGTTTGTAGATTCCATGTCTGGGTCAGTTTGACAGCTGGGCTGTTTGCACCCTTCTCTAGACAGTGACACAAAGGGAGCTGGGGTGTAGCCTGCATATCCTGATGAGCCATCTGTGCTGGGGGAGAGTGGTCACTCACACCTGAAAGGGCTGTGCCTGCCCTCACACAATGCAGTCTCCAACCCCCTGGTGTGTGTCTGGGGCCTGGCCTGGGCAAGGCAGGATTACACAAACAAGAGAGACTTTTCTTTGAAGGAAGCCTACTTCAAAGGGCAAAATGGGTATAAGAACGGCATCCAAAACCACATATTTTAGAACACTTCTGGAAACCAAGTGCAACCTCTGCCTGGAGAAGAGCTGAAGAGCTGAGGAAGAAGAGCTGCCCTGCCTGTGACTGTGCTTTGTTGATCTATCCTGTAGTTGCTGCTTATGCTTGTGCAAGAGGACAAATACTGGACTTTGTGTGCCTTCCTGCTTGTAAAGAACTCTCCAAGGGCTTGAACTAGAGCTTGCCTCCGGTTGTTGAAGTCTCAGGGACAGCAATGACTTCTCTCTGCCAGCACCTGGAGCCTCTACTGAGACTCCTACCCTGCCAAGTGGTGCCCATCCAGTTCTTGGGACCCTGAAAGGAGAAGCTGGCAGAACAAGAGTATGAAATCCATGCACAGACTGCCGTGCGGGGAAAAGATGGACGCAACTATGAGACGCGGCTGAAAAATTGACACGCCGCCAGCTTTGAGGCTGAAATCAATGCTCTCCTGCAGTGTGGCTGGAAGATCGACTCACGCGGCTTCAGAAACGACACGCAGCATTGCTGACGGAGGCTGGTGAGATCACAACCTGCACTGCGTGGTTTTCAGTTATCATGCAGCAGGATTTCCGACTCAAACATCGCTGGGCATGTAAAAACATCACAAGGCCTGCCCGGACCCAAGATTGCTGTTCAGATCGATGCATCGCTCTCCTGCGGAAAGAAGAAATGACGCACCCCGACCCAACCAAAGGAGAAACTACGCACGGTCTCGCTCATGAGTGATATTGACGCATCGCAAGCCCCTTTTGATGCACACTCGCCTGTGCTGTGTTATTTCCACACTAACAGAGTTAGAATTGTGTTTAAAATTACATGAAGACTCTTTTTGGTTTTAATTGATAACTTGACTTGTGTATTATGGATTTTTGTTGTTTTGGTCTTGTTTTGTTTAGATAAATATTCACTATTTTTCTAAACCTGTGTTATTGTGTGTTTTGGTACAAATACTTTACACCTAGCACTCTGAAGTTAAGCCTACTGCTCGTGCCAAGCTACCAAGGGGGTGAGCGGGGGTTAGCTGAGGGTGATTCTCTTTTACCCTGACTAGAGTGAGGGTCCTTGCTTGGACAATGGGTAACCTGACTGCCAACCAAAGACCCAATTTCTAACAATATATATATATAAATATATATATATATACGGGACAAGATGTCTGAAATGCGTAAGGCCTGGGAAATGTAAAGAATTCCTTGAAGGTGACTTGTTTTACTGCTTTCCGAAATAAAATGCAAACTGCAACCTTTGGGAGTGCGCTTTTTGTCCAGGGACAACTTTATTTTGTACATGATTGATGGCCTGTTCAGCATGAAAGCAGCACCAATGCAGATAGAAAGCAGGTCTGTGTGAGGGAAGGGAAAGGGGTGGCACCTCAGCCGGTTGAGTGCACAACGCCAAATCCACGAGGGGGCCACATGCCCACTGTTCAATCCTGGGGAGTGCAAAGCCACAGTCTCTCAAGTCTCTACTGTGGGTGGTTTGCCCACTGTTCAATCCTGGGGAGTGCAAAGCCACAGTCTCTCAAGTCTCTACAGTGGGTGGTTTGCCCACTGCTATATCCTGGGGAGTGCAAAGCCACAGTCTCTCAAATCTCTACAGTGGGTGGTTTGCCCACTGTTCAATCCTGGGGAGTGCAAAGCCACAGTCTCTCCAGTGGATAACAGTCTCCACTGATTCTGGCCAGCTCCAACACCATCACGCCCTCACAAGAACTCTGCAACTCCCTCGCCACTTTCTTCCATCAAAAGATCACCGACCTACACGACGATAGCTTCGGACCCCAATCCCCACCACCCACCACTGAACCAACAGCTCCAGCCACTACTCTCAACACCTGGACCCCCGTCAGCACCGAAGAGACCAGAACTACCATGAACACTATCCACTCCGGCTCCCCATCGGACCCATGCCCCCATCACATCTTCAACAAAGCCGACACCATCATCGCCCCCTATCTCCAAAGCATCATCAACAACTCGTTTATATCTGCCACCTTCCCCAAAAGCTGCAAACACGCGGAAGTCAACACTCTCCTGAAAAAACCCACGGCTGACCCCAACGACCTGAAGAACTTCCGCCCCATCGCTCTTCTCCCCTTCCTGGCCAAGGTCATCGAGAAGGCCGTCAACAAGCAACTGACCAACTTCCTTGAAGATAACAACCTGCTTGACCCCTCCCAATCGGGTTTTCGCACCAACCACAGCACGGAAACCGCCCTCATCGCAGTCACCGACGACATCAGAACCCTGATGGACAACGGAGAAACTACCGCCCTCATCCTCCTGGACCTCTTGGCTGCATTCGACACCGTATGCCATCGCACCCTAATAACCCGCCTCCGCTCCACTGGAATCCAAAGCCAGGCCCTAGACTGGATCATCTCGTTCCTCTCTGACCGAACCCAAAGAGTCTACCTCCCGGCCTTCCGCTCAGAACCCACCGAGATCATCTGCGGCGTTCCACAAGGCTCTTCGCTCAGCCCTACACTCTTCAATATCTACATGAGCCCCCTCACGAACATCGCTCGCAAACACAACATCAACATCATCTCCTACGCCGACGACACACAGCTGATACTCTCCCTCACCAAAGACCCAGCCCCCGCTAAAGCCAACCTTCATGATGGAATTAAAGACGTTGCAGAATGGATGAAGCTCAGCCGCCTGAAGCTGAACTCTGACAAGACGGAGGTCCTCATCCTTGGGCACTCCCCGTCCGCCTGGAATGACTCATGGTGGCCCACGGCTCTGGGCACGGCACCTACCCCCTCTGACCACGCTCGCAACCTCGGATTCATCCTGGACCCCCTCCTCACAATGACCAAGCAAGTCAACGCCGTCTCGTCCGCCTGCTTCTACACCCTCCGCATGCTCCGAAAGATCTTCTGCTGGATCCCCACCGATACTAGGAAAACTGTTACCCACGGCCTCGTCACAAGCCGACTGGATTACGGAAACACCCTATACGCAGGAACTGCCACCAAGCTACAGAATTGTCTCCAGCGAATACAGAACGCCTCCCCATGCCTCATCCTTGACATACCGCGCCACAGCCACATATCCGCCCACCTGAAGCACCTGCACTGGCTGCCCGTCAACAAGAGGATCACCTTCAGGCTCCTCACCCACGCACACAAAGCCCTCCCCAATAAGGGCCCCGAATACCTCAACAGACGCCTCTCGTTCTACACGCCCACCCGCCAGCTCCGCTCCGCCAGCCTCGCTCTCGCCACCATCCCTCGCATCCGCAGAACCACCGCTGGAGGCAAATCCTTCTCCTACCTGGCGACCAAGACGTGGAACTCCCTCCCCGTTCACCTTAGATCTACCCAGGACCACCTCACCTTCAGGAGACGCCTCAAGACTTGGCTCTTTGAGCTGCAGTAATACCCCCCTAGCGCCTTGATTTCCCTACAGGTGAGTAGTGCGCTCTATAAATGCCTTGATTGATTGATTGATTGATAGGGGGCTTTGTGCCCAGAGTGTTTCATCCTGCCAAGGGCTGAGGTAGTGGATGTGATACTCCACTGGTTTTGGAGGGGGCTAGGTGCCCAGAGTGCTTCATCCTGCCAAGGACTGAGGTAGTGGATGCCTTTCTCCACTGGTTCTGAGGGGGGCTTTGTGCCCAGAGTGCTGCATCCTGCCAAGGACTGAGGTAGTGGATGTGACACTCCACTGGTTCTGGAGGGGGCTTGGTGCCCAGAGTGCTTCATCCTGCTCGTGGCAGCCTCAGTAGCGTCTGCAAATGGGCCTGCAGTGTTTGTGGCGGTCCTGTTTTGGGCAGCAGTGCTTGTGGCGGTCCTGTCTTGGGTAGCGGTGCTTGTGGCGGTCCTGTCTTTGGCAGCGGTGCTTGTGGCGGTCCTTGGCAGCGGTGCTTGTGGCGGTCCTGTCTTGGGCAGCGGTGCTTGTGGCGGTCCTGTCTTGGGCAGCGGTGCTTGTGGCGGTCCTGTCTTGGGCAGCGGTGCTTGTGATGGTCCTGTCTTTGCCAGCGGTGCTTGTGATGGTCCTGTCTTTGCCAGCGGTGCTTGTGGCGGTCCTGTCTTGGGCAGCGGTGCTAGTGGCGGTCTTGTCTTGGGCAGCGGTTCAGCTGCTGGCGGTCCTGTCTGGGCCAGCGGGGCTGCTAGTGGTTGCCTCCTGGGCAGCGGGGCTGCAGGCGGTTGCCTCCAGGGCAGCGGGGCTGCTGCTGGCGGTCCTCTCTGGGCCAGCGGGGCTGCTGGCGGTTGCCTCCTGGGCAGCGGGGCTGCTGCTGGCGGTTCTGTCTGGACCAGCGGGGCTGCTGCTGGTGGTCCTCTCTGGGCCAGTTGGGCTGCTGGCGGTTCTGTCTGGACTAGCGGGGCTGGTGGTGGTTCTGTCTAGACCAGCGGGGCAGCTGGCGGTCTTCTCCGCTGTGGTGATCTTCCCCGACTTGCCGGGTTTCTTGTGCCCCTTCCCCACCTTGGAAGGTGTCACTGCTGACTCCACACTCCCACCTGTGCCCCTGGGAGCGGCTTTGCTGGCTGTTGTCTTCCGCCTCTCCTGCCGGGCACTGACCAACTTTTGATGCTTGACAGGAGGGGGACTGTCCGTGCTGTGGCTCCTTGTCACACTGGCTGCCCTGCTGCCTGGTGCACTCCAGAATCCGGTGACTACTGACACCACTGGTCCCGCAGATGTTGTGCCTGAGGTGCTAGGTTGGGACCTGGAGAGTCAGGCCCTAGGATCCTGACGGGGTGGGGGAGGTGAAGGAAAGAGGTCAAGGGTGGCCAGGGAAAGTTTCTTAGGAACACTGGGACGGGTAGCTGGAGGGGGTTTGGGAGTGGAGGAAGAGGTTGTGGTTGTAGGAGGTATACGTTTGGTGACTTTGGGTGAAGGTGCATGCGCTGGAGGCTGTTGTGAGGTGGATGGCTGTTAGGTGGGTGTGTGCCTGTGTTTGTGTACCTTGGGATGTGGCGTCACAGACACACTGGGAGAGGACACACAGGATGTGTGAATGGTAGTGGGGGTGGTGACTGCACATGAGCGGGGTGTGGTGGTGGGTGTGCTGGTGATGGAAGTAGTGGCTGTAGATGTAGTGCATGCAGGTGTGAGCGGAGATGAGACTGGGAGGGAGGTGGGAGATGAGGAGGAGGGGGACACAGTGGAGGCAGTTGATGTTGGTATATCTGCATGTGTGTGATGCTTACGTGAGTGCCTGTGGGATGTGTGGCGCTTATGTTTGCCTGAGCTTCCCTTGTGTGTTGAGGTGTGTGCATGCTGGTCTGACGGTGTGCTTGGGGTAGGATGAGGTACAGGGGATTGGTTCTGGGTGGAGGAAGTTGGAGGGGGGAGGCTAGAGACAGGGACAATGGCTGCCATCAGTGCTGAGGTCAGAGTCTGAAAAGCTTGCTGAAGGGCTGCCTGACCAGAATGAATGCCATCCAGGAATGCATTGGTTTGTTGCAACTGTCTCTCTACAGCCTGGATGACATTCAAATAGGTAGAATGCCCAACAGTGAGGGACCTGATGAGGTCAATGAACTCCTCATTGAGGGCAGCAGGGGTGACTGGGGCAGGGGCTGAGGTGCCTGGGGCGAAGGAGATGCCCACCCTCCTGGGTGAGTGGGCACGGGGCAAAGGCTGAGAGGCTGCTGGGAGGGCAGTGCTGGTAGGGGGGGTGGCGTCTGTACCTGTAGATGTGGGGGCACAGATGGGGCCGCCACCACATGGGAGCTCCCATCAGAGGACGAGTCCGTATCGCTGGTGTCAGCTCCTGTCCCCGCCGTGGAGCTCCCCTCACCCTCCGTCCCACTGGTGAAATCAGAGTCCGTTGTGTCGCTCTCCAGGGCCATGTGGGATGCAGCTCCCTCCTGCTCCGGTGCCACTGCTCCTCCACCTGATAATGCTAATGCACACATATACAGGGAGACCACAAAGAGGGGGGAAGACAGAAGAAAGACAAGTTGAGTGCATGCATTACCGCTACCGTTGGCGGACACAACAGACACAGAAGCCCCCTGCACTACTCCGCGCACTTGGGGTCCACTATTCAATGCCTGGTAAATGGCCTACAAGGCTATGGCCGATATCTGCACACATGGATGTCACAGGAGCCAGACTAGGTGTAGTTGGCACTGTACCCAGGTGGGGAAGGTGCCACAGGGTCTGCCTGAAAAAGGGGACTTTACTAGCACACTCGCCCTGGCCTAGGGAATCCCACAGCCCACCTCCCCCACCCAGACATCTCCACTGTGCGCTGAATCAGCAGAATGAGAGTGTACTCACCCCCTTGTTGCTGCTGTGATGCCCTCAAGAGCCCATCCAACTCCGGGTACGCCACAGCCAGGATCCTGAACATCAGGGGGTCATGGTGCGACCGGCACCTCTCCCACGTCGGGAGGCCATCCCCAGCTGGGCTCCGCTGTCTTCTTGCTCCAGCGGCGAATGTTCTCCCATCTTATACGGCAGTGGGTGCTCCGTCTGTGATAGACCCCCAGGGTCCGGACGTCCTTGGCGATGGCACGCCAAATATCCTTCTTCTGGTGGGCGCTGACCTACAGGAATTGTACAGGGGAAAAAGAGATGTTATTACCAACTGCACCATCACAGTCATTGGCCTGCATGCCTACCCTTGACATGTGGCACATGCACTCACCGTCGTTTCATGCACGCCTCATTCTCCCCCCCTCTCTTTCATCCACCACACTCCACACAGGCATTGCCCATACAGCATACTCCCAGTGTGCTTACC
Source organism: Pleurodeles waltl (assembly GCF_031143425.1). Classification (NCBI taxonomy): domain Eukaryota; kingdom Metazoa; phylum Chordata; class Amphibia; order Caudata; family Salamandridae; genus Pleurodeles; species Pleurodeles waltl. The sequence goes on along the minus strand of NC_090439.1, from coordinate 625,586,803 downwards.
TGTTTGTCTGGAGGACCATAGAGTAGCGTATACTGGGGGAGGACCCCATCCACGAGTTTCTCCAACTCCTCCGTGGTGAAGGCAGCGGCCCTTTCCCTGAGACGCACGAGCCATTGTCTCTTCCAGACTGAGGTCACAGCAGCACTTGCAGTGTAGGTCCTCTCCTGTCAAAGATCAGGTATCGAGTGATTAAACAGATAGAAAATGGTGGTCATGTCCACGGCGGTGCATACCGTCACCACCGGTGTACATCGTTATTGGCTCCTGGGACCCATAGGGTCCAATGTTAACCAATGCAGGATTGCGCTGCTGTCTTCGACCGTCTACCGCGACGGTGTACAACGCCAGCGCAGTTACCTCATATCCTATTGTCCCACCTTACAGGTTAGGCAGCCGTCATGAGCCCACATGGCATTATTTTGGACTAGGTCACACATATCGAGGCCTTGCCTAGACACTCATACAGGCATATGTCGATTTGCTAATATTTTCTGATTAAGCTGTGTTTACGTACCTCAGAGTTGGTTGACTCTCTGCTCGCTGTTCTCCTCCATAGGCACCGTCCGCTGGGGCATGTGAGGAGATGGCGGCATCCTCCGGTGTACAGACTGCTGGTGGACCTGTCGACAATGGAGGAGCGACGTGTGATCATCACCTACAGGCTTGATCGTACCACAATCCTGGAACTGTGTGCCCAGTTGGGGTCAGACCTGATGTCAGCTATCCGCCATCCTACAGGAATCCCCCCTCAAGTGCAGGTGCTGTCAATACTCCATTTCCTTGCAAGTGGGTGATTTTAAACTACAGTGGCCATAGCATCAGTGATGTCCCAGCCTATGTTTTCCAATGTGTTGTCCAGAGTGTTGTCTGCCCTGCTGAAACACATGCAGAGCTACATTGTGTTCCCTCAGGTGGAGGATTTTCCTACAGTGAAAGGTGACTTCTATGCCCTTGGACATATCCCCAACATCATAGGTGTCATTGATGGGACACATGTGGCTTTGGTCCGCCACGCAGGAGTGAACAGGTGTACAGAAACAGGAAGAGTTACCATTCGATGAATGTGCAGATGGTGTGTTTCGCCGACCAGTACATCTCCCATGTTAATGCCAAATTCCCTGGCTCAGTGCATGACGCTTACATCCTGCGGAATAGCAGCATCCCTTTTGTGATGGGGCAACTCCAGAGGCACAGTGTGTGGCTATTAGGTGTGCACCTGGAGCAAAATCATTGTGAATAGTTCTCTGGGTCTGGGGATATCCCTACAGGTTAGTGTGTATCTAGCAGTTGTCCCTCGCCATTTACAGGTGACTCTGGTTACCCCAACCTGTCATGGCTACTGACCCCAGTGAGGAATCCCAGGACAAGGGCAGAGGAACGCTACACTGAGGCCCATGTGCGAACTAGGAGGATTATAGAGCGGACCTTTGGCCTCCTGAAGGCCAGGTTCAGGTGCCTCCATATGACAGGTGGTTCTCTATTCTACTCACCAAAGAAGGTGTGCCAGATCATCGTGGCCTGCTGTATGCTTCACAACTTAGCTTTGCGACGACAGGTGCCTTTTCTGCAGGAGGATGGTCCAGATGGAGGTGTTGTGGCAGCTGTGGAGCCTGTGGACAGCGAAGACGAGGAAGCAGAAGAAGAGGACGTCAACAACAGGGACTCTGTGATCCTGCAATACTTCCAGTGAGACACAGGTAAGAATACAAACCTTCCTACTACATGTACTTTAACACTACTACCTCTCTACTGTCTGTGCTTTTCACCCAGTGTATGGTCACTGAGTTGTCACTTTCACTTACGATTTCATAGATGTTGGTCCCACTTGTGACATCTGCTTTGTTTCCTCATGGACTATAGCTGTGTGACATAGGTATGTTGACATTACAATTGAAAGAGCATTTTGTCACTGTAATTGCTAATACATCATTTCGAAATCACAGACAAACTCCGGGTTGTTTTGTGTTTCAAGGGTGTTTATTTAAGTGCTCAGAAATGGAGGGGGTAGTAATATGGTGATGGGGGACGGTGGAGGAATGACCATGGCAGAGTCCAGTCCATTAGTCACACAGGTGCACTGCCCATATGGGCATAGGAAGTGGAGCTGGGGCAGTTCCAATCTGGACTGGGTAACAAAGTGAGACAGTGGGAGGACAATCAGGGTGGTCTCATTTCCTGGTGGGGGTCTTGCCATCTTGCTCTGTCCTGTTCCTGGATCTCAGGGACCACTTGCGGGGTGGTTCTCCGTCTGCAGGGGTGGGGTGCTGGTGTAGTGGTCCTGTGAGAGGGCGTCCTGTCCTCTAGCGCCGGCAGAGGTGGTGGACAGTTCATCGTCCATGCTAGTGTCAGGGGCCCCTTGGAGTGCCACGGTGTCCCTCATGGTTTTTTGTATGTCCTTCAGCACCCCTACGATGGTGCCCAGGGCGGAGCTGATGGTTCCGAGCTCTTCCCTGAACCCCAAATACTGCTCCTCCTGCAGGCACTGGGTCTCCTGAAACTTGGCCAGGACCGTCGCCATCAGTGGAGTCAGTCTGTGATTTGCTAAATACAGTATGTATAATCAATGACAGTGTCAACATGCGTTTCCAATTGTAAAGCCAACATACCTGTGTCACATCACAAGTCTTTGAAGGATGCAAGCAGATGACACACGTTGCTAACCACACCTGTGAAACCGTAATGGAAAGGTACAACTCAGTGACCAAATACTGCTATGAAATGACAGACAGGATAGAGGTAGAAGTGTCAAAGTGAATGTAATGGTAAAAAGTAAACTGTTCTCACCTGTGTGTCACTGGAAATATTGCTGTATGACTGACTCCCTGTTGTCTATGTCTTCTTCCTCAGCGTCCTCCTCATCACAGTCCACAGGCTCCACAGGCTCCACAGCTGCCACAACACTGCCATCTGGACCATCCTCCTGCAGAAAAGGCACCTGGCGTCGCAAAGCAAGATTGTGAAGCATCGAGCAGGTGATGATGATCTGGCACACCTTCTTCAGTGAGTAGAATAGGGAACCACCTGTCATATGGAGGCACCTGAACCTGGCCTTCAGGAGGCCGAAGGTGCGTTCGATCACCCTCCTAGTCCTCCCACGGGCCTCATTGTAGCATTCCTCTGCCCTGGTCCTGGGATTCCTCACTGGGGTCAATAGCCAGGACAGGTTAGGGTAACCAGAGTCCCCCAATAGCCACACCCGGTGCCTCTGCAGTTGACCCACCATATAAGGGATGCTGCTATTGCGCAGGATGTAGGTGTCATGCACTGAGCCAGGGAACATAGCATTTACCTGCGAGATGTACTGGTCTGCCAAACATACCATCTGTACATTCATGGAATGATAACTCTTCCTGTTCCTGTACACCTGTTCACTCCTGTGGGGGGGGGACCAGAGCTACATGGGTCCCATCAATAGCACCTATGATGTTAGGGATATGTCCAAGGGCATAGAAGTCACCTTTCACTGTAGCTAAATCCTCCACCTGAGGGAAAACGATGTAGCTCCTTACGTGTTTCAGCAGGGCAGACAACACTCTGGGCAACACGTTTGAAAACATAGGCTGGGACATCCCTGATGCCATGGCCACTGTTGTCTGAAATGATCCACTTGCAAGGAAATGGAGCACTGACAGCACCTGCACGTCATGGGGGATTCCTGTGGGATGGCGGATTGGTGACATCAGGTCTGGCTCCAACTGGGTACATAGTTCCTAGATAGTGGCACGGTCAAACCTGTAGGTGATGAGTAAATGTCGCTCCTCCATTGTCAACAGGTCCACCAGCGGTCGGTACACCGGAGGATTCCGCCATCTTCTCAAATGTCCCAGCTGACGGTGCCTAGGAAGGACAACAGTGACCACAGAGTCAACAAAATCCCAGTTATGTACCCACAGATACACAGAACACGACACCAAAGACAAAAATCTTCCTGTATGTGTGTCGAGTGTAGGCCTAGGTATGTGTGACGCAGTTGTAAATGAAGCCATGTGGGCCCCTGAAATGGCGGCTGCCTGACCTCTAAACTGGGACAATGGGATGTGAGGTAACTGCGCTGGCGTTGTACACCGTCGCAGTAGGTGGTCGAAGACCGCAGCGCAATGCTGCATTGGTTAACATTGGACCCTATGAGTCCCAGGAGCCAATGATGAAGTGCGCTGGCGGTGATGATACGCACCCCCGCGGACGTCACCGCCACGGACGTGACCGCCATTTTCTATCTGTTCAATCACTCGATACCTGATCTTCGACAGGAGAGGACCTACACTGCAAGTGCTGCTGTGACCTCGGTCTGGAAGAGACAATGGCTGCTGCATCTGGGGAAAGGGCCCCTGCCTTCACTGCTCAGGAGTTGGAGAAGCTCGTGGACGGGGTCCTCCCCCAGTACACGCTACTCTACGGTCCACCAGACCAACAGGTAAGTACACAGGGAGCACGTTGTATGGGCTATGCCTGTGTGGAGAGGGCTGGTTGTAATAGGGAAGGGGGCAGAGTGCAGTGAATATGAAGGACTGTGAATGCATGTGCCACATGGCAAGGGCAGAGATGTGGGCCACTCACTTCGACGGTGCTCTTGCTAATGACTTCTCTTCTTCCCCTGTGCATGTCATGTAGGTCAGCGCGCACCAGAAGAAGGACATTTGGCGTGCCATTGCCAAGGACGTCCGGACCCTGGGGGTCCACCAGAGACGGGGCACCCACTGCCGGAAAAGATGGGAGGACATTCGCCGCTGGAGCAAGAAGACGGCGGAAACTCAGCTGGGGATGGCCTCCCAGCGTGGGAGGGGTGCCTGTCGCCCCATGACCCCTCTGATGTTCCGGATCCTGGTGGTGGCCTACCCTGAGTTGGATGGGCGCTTGAGGGCATCACAGCAGACACAAGGGGGTGAGTATACCCTCATTCTGGGGACTTTGCGTGCAGTTGAGGGGTCTGGGTGTGGGAGGAGGGCTGTGGGTTTCCCTAGGCCAGGGTGACTTCCATAGGCTAGGCCCCTCCGTAATACAGGCCATGTGCCACTCCACCCCACCTCTGTAGAGTGCCAAGTACAGGTATACATGCCCCTGTGGCATCCATGTGCACAGATGTCCACCATAGCGATGTAGGCCATATCCCAGGAATTGCATCTGTAGAGGCCAAGAGCACGGCATAGTGCAGGGGGTTGCTGTGTCTGTATTGTCCGCCAACGGTAGCGGTAAGCCATGCACTCAGCCTGTCTTTCTTCTGTCGTCCTCCCCCCCTTTTTCTGCTCTCCCTGTTCTTTTGTGCATCATTACTTCTCGTAATGTATATACTTTTGAATGTGTATATATATACCTGAATATATTTGGTAACTGTATTTTTATACATTACAATTTTTGAACTGATTTCCTTTGGTCTTTGCATTCTTCCGGGGGGGGGGGGGGTTGTGGGTTGTTACTGTGATGTTTTGAAATGCATTGGTGTGTGTGTTGTAATGTGCGAGGGTGAGGGTGGGGGTGGGGGTGGGGGTGTTGCGTGTGTGTCCCCCTGACTTTTGCCTCCCCTATGTCGTAGGTGCAGTACTCACCGTTGTGTTCGCCGCCGCCGTTGCTGGTGTTCGTAAATGAGCAGGAAGACAAGGGCAGGTAGGATTTGTAATTCCGGCTCCATGGTGTCCTCCTTCCTCGTGGGATGTGTAGAATGTGAGCGTTTACCCATTGCAAAAGCTGTTTCCGCCTTGTTTTTATCCACGGTGAATCCGCCCCGGAAACGGTGGCGGATTAGTGGGTTGTGATACTGTGGGCGGTACATTGTCTGCCGCCTGTCTGTTGGTGGTGACCGCCGCACTACTTGTCTGTACCGCCGTGGCGGTCGGAGTGTTAAAATGGCTGTCTATGTTGGCGATTTCCGCCACGGTCATGATTCCCTTTTTTTGTCCGCCGGCCTGTTTGCGGTATTACCGCACCTTTAACACCATCCGCCAGGGTTGTAATGACCCCCTTTGTCACTATCTAGCTCGGCGTGGATAGCACTGTGCTGATCCAATGCTTAAAAACTTTGCTAGATAATCAGACATTTGAGGTGAGCAAATCTAGAGTGTCGCTGGTGTTGTAGGGTGCTCCTTTCTAGAGCTGCTCTCCACCTAAACTTGGGAACTACCCAGAGTTCTCTATTCTTTTTGGCATATATATATATATATATATATATATATATATATATACAGGGAGTGCAGAATTATTAGGCAAATGAGTATTTTGACCACATCATCCTCTTTATGCATGTTGTCTTACTCCAAACTGTATAGGCTCGAAAGCCTACTACCAATTAAGCATATTAGGTGATGTGCATCTCTGTGATGAGAAGGGGTGTGGTCTAATTACATCAACACCCTATATCAGGTGTGCATAATTATTAGGCAACTTCCTTTCCTTTGGCAAAATGGGTCAAAAGAAGGACTTGACAGGCTCAGAAAAGTCAAAAATAGTGAGATATCTTGCAGAGGGATGCAGCACTCTTAAAATTGCAAAGCTTCTGAAGCGTGATCATCGAACAATCAAGCGTTTCATTCAAAATAGTCAACAGGGTCGCAAGAAGCGTGTGGAAAAACCAAGACGCAAAATAACTGCCCATGAACTGAGAAAAGTCAAGCGTGCAGCTGCCACGATGCCACTTGCCACCAGTTTGGCCATATTTCAGAGCTGCAACATCACTGGAGTGCCCAAAAGCACAAGGTGTGCAATACTCAGAGACATGGCCAAGGTAAGAAAGGCTGAAAGACGACCACCACTGAACAAGACACACAAGCTGAAACGTCAAGACTGGGCCAAGAAATATCTCAAGACTGATTTTTCTAAGGTTTTATGGACTGATGAAATGAGAGTGAGTCTTGATGGGCCAGATGGATGGGCCCGTGGCTGGATTGGTAAAGGGCAGAGAGCTCCAGTCCGACTCAGACGCCAGCAAGGTGGAGGTGGAGTACTGGTTTGGGCTGGTATCATCAAAGATGAGCTTGTGGGGCCTTTTCGGGTTGAGGATGGAGTCAAGCTCAACTCCCAGTCCTACTGCCAGTTCCTGGAAGACACCTTCTTCAAGCAGTGGTACAGGAAGAAGTCTGCATCCTTCAAGAAAAACATGATTTTCATGCAGGACAATGCTCCATCACACGCGTCCAAGTACTCCACAGCGTGGCTGGCAAGAAAGGGTATAAAAGAAGGAAATCTAATGACATGGCCTCCTTGTTCACCTGATCTGAACCCCATTGAGAACCTGTGGTCCATCATCAAATGTGAGATTTACAAGGAGGGAAAACAGTACACCTCTCTGAACAGTGTCTGGGAGGCTGTGGTTGCTGCTGCACGCAATGTTGATGGTGAACAGATCAAAACACTGACAGAATCCATGGATGGCAGGCTTTTGAGTGTCCTTGCAAAGAAAGGTGGCTATATTGGTCACTGATTTGTTTTTGTTTTGTTTTTGAATGTCAGAAATATATATTTGTGAATGTTGAGATGTTATATTGGTTTCACTGGTAATAATAAATAATTGAAATGGGTATATATTTTTTTTCGTTAAGTTGCCTAATAATTTTGCACAGTAATAGTCACCAGCACACACAGATATCCCCCTAACATAGCTAAAACTAAAAACAAACTAAAAACTACTTCCAAAAATATTCAGCTTTGATATTAATGAGTTTTTTGGGTTCATTGAGAACATGGTTGTTGTTCAATAATAAAATTAATCCTCAAAAATACAACTTGACTAATAATTCTGCACTCCCTGTATATGTCAAATCAAATCACAAACATATATAAAGCGCGCTACTCACCCGTGAGGGTCTCAAGGTGCTAGGGGGATGGGGTTACTGCTTCTCGGAGAGCCAGGTCTTGAGTTGCCTCCGGAATGCGAGGTGGTCCTGGGTGGTCCTGAGGTTGGTGGGGAGGGAATTCCATGTCTTTGCCGCCAGGTAGGAGAAGGATTTCCCACCTGCCGTGGTGCGACGGATGCGAGGGACGGCGGCGAGAGCGAGGTTGGTGGAGCGAAGTTGGCGGGTGGGCGTGTAGAAACTGAGGTGACGTTGAGGTATTCGGGTCCCTTGTTGTGGAGGGCTTTGTGTGCGTGGGTGAGGAGTCAGAAGGTGATCCTTTTGTTGACGGGAAGCCAGTGCAGGTGTCTCAGGTGGGTGGAGATGTGGCTGTTGCGGGGTATGTCGAGGACGAGGCGGGCGGAGGCGTTTTGAATTCGCTGCAGACGTTTCTGGAGTTTAGCGGTGGTTCCTGCGTATAGGGTGTTGCCGTAGTCCAGGCGGCTTGTGACGAGGGCGTGGGTCATGGTCTTTCTGGTGTCGGCGGGGATCCAACGGAAGATCTTTCGGAGCATGCGGAGGGTGAGGAAGCAGGAGGATGATACAGCGTTGACTTGTTTGGTCATGGTGAGAAGTGGTTCCAGGATGAATCCGAGGTTGCGTGCGTGGTCTGAGGGGGTTGGTGCGGTGCCAAGGGCCGTGGGCCACCAAGAGTCGTCCCAGGCGGACGGGGTGTTTCCGAGGATGAGGACTTCCGTTTTGTCTGAGTTCAGTTTCAGACGGCTGAGTTTCATCCATTCTGCGACGTCTTTCATTCCATCTTGCAGGTTGGTCTTGGCACTGGTGGGGTCCTTGGTGAGGGAAAGTATCAGCTGAGTGTCGTCGGCGTAGGAGGTGATGTTGATGTTGTGTTTGCGTACGATGTCGGCGAGGGGGCTCATGTAGACATTGAAGAGAGTCGGGCTGAGCGAGGAGCCTTGCGGGACGCCGCAGATGATCTCGGTGGGGTCTGACCGGAAAGGTGGGAAGTAGACTCTTTGGGAGCAGTTGGAGAGGAAGGAGGTGATCCAGTCCAGGGCCTGTCCTTGGATACCGGTGGAGCGGAGGTGGGATATTAGGGTTCGGTGGCAAACTGTGTCGAAGGCAGCCGAGAGGTCGAGGAGGATGAGGGCGACTGTTTCTCCGTTGTCCATCAGAGTTCTGATGTCGTCTGTGACTGAGATGAGGGCGGTGTCTGTGCTGTGATTGGCTCGGAATCTGGACTGAGAGGGGTCGAGTAGGTTGTTGTCTTCAAGGAAGTTGGTAAGTTGCTTGTTGACGGTCTTCTCTATGACTTTGGCAGGGAAGGGGAGGAGCGAGATGGGGCAGAAGTTTTTCAGGTCGCTGGGGTCCTCCGTAGGTTTCTTCAGTAGGGCGTTGACTTCTGCGTGTTTCCAGCTCTCGGGGAAGGTGGCAGAAACAAACGAACTGTTGATGATGGTCTGGAGATGCGGGGCGATGATGTCGTCGGCTTTGTTGAAGATGAAGTGTGGGCAGGAGTCCGAGGGGGCACCGGAGTGGATGGAGTTCATGGTGGCTTTGGTCTCTTCCGTGTTGATGTGAGTCCAGGCGTTGAGGGTGATGGCTGGGGTTGTAGGTTCTGTGGTGGTTGGCTGGGTCTGGTGTCCGAAGCTGTCGTGAAGGTCGGTGATCTTACGATGGAAGAAGGTGGCGAGGGAGTTGCAGAGGTCTTGTGAGGGCGTGATGGGGTTGGCGTTGGCATTAAGGTTGGAGAGCTCTTTGACAATGTTGAAGAGTTCTTTGCTGTTGTGAGTGTTCTTGTCCAGTCTGTCTGTGAAGGAACATCAGTTGGTGGTGTTCGCGGGTAGCATTCTTGAGGGCAGACATGTTATCTGCGGTGTGGTCCTTGCGCCAGGCTTTCTCAAGGGTGCGGCAGTTTTTTTTAGATTCCTTGAGGGTGTCTGTGAACCAGAGAGGTTTTTTTGGTGTTGGTCTGTCTTGGGAGGCATCTGAGGGGAGCGAGGTTGTCTGCGCAGTTGGTGATCCAATGCTTGAGGCTGAGGGCTGCGTCGTTGGGGTTGGAGAAGGTGGGTTGGTTGTCGCTGAGAGTGGAGAGAAGCTGTTCCGCGGGGATTTTGTTCCAATGTCGGCGTAGGATGGATTTTGTGCGGAGGTGGCGAGTCTCGCGTCGGAAGGTGAAGTGGACACATCTGTGGTCGGTCCAGTGTATTTACGGAGGAGTGGCTGAAGGATACGTGGTTGCTGGCGGAGAAGATGGGGTTGAGCGTGTGTCCGGCGATATGGGTGGGGGTGTTCACCAGTTGCTTGAGACCGAGGTTAGCGAAGTTGTCGAGCAGGGCGGTGGTGTTGGGGTCGTTGTTCTGTTCCAGGTGGAAGTTGAGGTCACCAAGGAGGATGTAGTCCGGCGAGGCAAGGGCGTGCGGGGAGATGAAGTCAGTGATAGAGTCGCTGAAGAGGGCGCGTGGTCCAGGGGGTCTGTAGATGAGAGTTCCTCTGAGGGTGGTCCTGGGGTCTGTGTGGATCTGGAAGTGCAGGTGTTCGGCGGCGAGGGGGGTGCCTTCGGTGGAGGTTGTGACGTTGATGGAGTCCTTGAAGACGATGGCGATTCCTCCACCGACTTGGTTGGTGCGGTCTCTCCTGGGGATCTTGTAGCCGTCGGGGATGGCTATGGCGATGTCGGGGGCCGTAGAGGCGTTCATCCAGGTCTCAGTGATGAAGGCGACGTCCGGTGCGGTGGAGTCCAGGAGGTCCCATAGTTCAATGGCGTGCTTGTGGACGGAGCGTGCGTTGATCAGGATGCATTTGAGGTAGTTGTTGTCGCGTGGGCTGGCGGCTGGGGTGGTTTCGCGGTGGAAGGTGAGTTTGCAGGTGTGGCATGCGAAGGGTCCGTGGGTGCGTTTCGGGTTGGCTTGGAAGCAGATGCTGGAGCGCCCCGGGTTGAGGGCGTGGAGGTTGTTGGGGTCGTAGCGGTGCTGCGGGGTTTGGGAGTGCTGGGGGCCAGGGGTCGTGGCGCTGGGCGTGGTACAGGCGCGGCCGGGCGCAGACGGGCTTGCCTTTGGCGCGCCCGCACAGCGGCCGCCATAAGAGGGAGGAGGGGGGAGGAGGGGTCAGCTGGGGGCGGGGGGCGGGAGGGGGGCGACGAATGGGAGCAGGGGGGGCGGGGCCGAGCAGGAGGTGGCGGCAGGAAAGCGGAGGGTGGGGGGGTCAGGTAGAGGGGAGGGGAGAAAAGATAGGGGAGGGGGGTTACAGAGGTGGAGGGGAGTAAGGAAGAACAGAGGTGGAGGGGAGTAAGGAAGAACAGAAGAGGAGAGGAGAGAAGAGTCAGGAACAGAAGAGAGAAGAGTCAGGAACAGAAGAGAGAAGAGTCAAGAACAGAAGAGAGAAGAGTCAAGAACAGAAGAGAGAAGAGTCAAGAAGAAGGGTAAAGAAGAGGAGGAGAGAAGAGTCAAGAAGAAGAGTAGAAGAGTCCGGAGAGACGAGAGGAGAGACGAGAGAAGAGTCAGGAAGAGAAGTCAGGCAGAAGAGGAGAGACCTGAGAAGCAGAGGGGAAAGAAATAACACGCAGGTCGGGGTGCAGAGAAGAAAGAAGAACACAGATGAAGAACACAGATGAAGAACACAGAAGAAGGACACAGAAGAAGAGAGAACACGCAGGACGGGGTGCAGAGAAGAAAGAATAACACAGGTGAAGAACACAGATGAAGAACACAGAAGAAGGACACAGAAGAAGAGAGAACACGCAGGACGCAGAGGAGAAAGAAGAAACACAGATGAAGAACACAGATGAAGAGAGAAGAAAGAACATGCAGGATGTGGAGCAGAGGAGAAAGAAGAAACACAGATGAAGAACACAGATGAAGAGAGAAGAAAGAACACGCAGGTCGGGGTGCAGAGGAGAAAGAAGAAACACAGATGAAGAACACAGAAGAAGGACACAGAAGCAGAGAGAACACGCAGGTCGGGGTGCAGAGGAGAAAGTAGAAACACAGATGAAGAACACAGATGAAGAACACAGATGAAGACCACAGATGAAGAAAGAAGCTGGAAGAGAACGCGGTGAGGAAGAGGAGCGGGGCCGAGGAAGAGCAAGACGCAGCAAGAGGGCTGCAGAAGAGGGCAGAGAGCGAAGGGAAGAAGGACAGCAGAGGTGCGGAGAGAGGTTGGAGGAGAGAGCGGAAGGCAGAAGACAGAGGTACAGGAGAAGAGAGGTGAGTAGCGCGGGGCTGGTCGAGGGGCTGGGCGGGGGGGAGTACTTACTGTTTTTAGCAGGTCTTGCTGGGAGGTGTCAGGAGCCTGGGCTGGTGGGGCTGCAGCGGCAGGGGGAGCGACCTACCCTCGGGTCAAGGGTCAATGTGTGTGTGTGTGTGTGACCTTCTGGCGGTCACCAGTAGGTAGTTGTATTTAGGACCCTGTTTTCATAGAAAAATACTTTTTTGACTTGCCTATATCTTTGGCACCATTTGACGAATCTTCATGAAATTTTCCCAAAAATGTTTGGCTGTGATTCCTGTTGCACATGGAAAGTTTCGGGGTGATCCGTCAATCGGAGGCCAAGAAACAGGGGGTTAAAAAAATGTTGCATTTCCCATGTTAGATTGTTTAGACATAACTACAGGCAAAACCACTGGATGGAATTACACCAAAATTGGCAGAAAGCTAGCTGTCTGTATATAGATTACCGCTGCTCCCGTGTAGTAAGTTTGAAGAAATTTGGGGAAATTCAAGTTTGTATAGCTCTTGCCGGGAAGTATTTACAAACAAAGGCAAGCTTGTGAAGGGAAAGGCACTGTTCTGATTGGGTGCCAAGACTTCAAACCAGGAAGTGTTGGCAGCCATCTTGGGACTCCTTATTTCCCCTTGTCCCGCCTTATAGGTCAGGCAGCCGCCATTTCAGGGGGCCACATGGCATGGCACCTAACTGCATCACAGCACTTTTTTGGCAGGAATACGGACAGACAGCACCACACACTGATTACATCACCATTGTTCAAAACACCCTTGTGCAAGCTATGTGGTGTATGACCCTCTGCTGACCCTTCTACTTCATAGGGCACATCCGCTGGGGCAGATGATGAGATGGCGTCATCCTCCGGTATACAGACACCTGGTGGACCTGTCAACAATGGAAGACAGACACATCATTATCACCTACAGACTTGATCGTGCCACAATCCAGGAACTGTGTGCACAGTTGGAGCCAGACCTCATGTCATCTATCCGCCATCCAACAGGAATCCCCCCTCTAGTGCAGGTCCTGTCAGTACTCCATTTCTTGGTCAGTGGGTCCTTTCAAACAACAGTGGCCAAGTCATCAAGGATGTCACAGCCAATGCTCTCTAACGTGTTGTCCAGAGCGTTGTCTGCCCTGCTGAAACACAAGCACAGCTACATCGTTTTTCCTCAGTTGGAGGATTTGCCCACAGTAAAAGGTGACTTCTATGCCCTGCGACATATCCCCAACATCATTGGTGCCATTGATGGTACACATGTGGCATTTGTCCCACCCCGCAGGAATGAACAGGTGTACAGAAACCGCAAAAGCTACCATTCCATGAATGTGCAGATTGTGTGTTTAGCAGACCAGTACATCTCCCATGTGAATGCCAAGTAACCTGGCTCTGTGCATGACACTAACATTTTGAGGAATAGCAGCATCCCTTATGTAATGGGGCAACTCCAGAGGCACCGTCTGTGGCTAATAGGTGAGCCCAAGGTCCCAACACAGTTTGAATATGTGTCTGGGCATGGGAGAGTCCCTAAGGGTTGGTGTGTGTCTAACAGTTGTCCTTCGATATTTGCAGGTGACTCTGGTTAGCACAACCTGTCATGGCTACTGACCCCAGTGAGGAATCCCAGGACAAGGGCAGAGGAACACTACAATGAGGCACATGGGCGAACTAGGAGGATAAAAGAGCAGACTTTCAGCCTCCTGAAGGCCGGGTTCCGGTGCCTCCATCTGACAGGTGGATTCCTATATTACTCACCGAAGAAGGTGTGCCAGATAATCGTGGCATGCTGTATGTTGCACAACCTGGCTTTGCAACGCCAGGTGCCTTTTCTGCAGGAGGATAGGCCTGATGTTGGTCTTGTGGCAACTGTGGAGCCTGTGGACAGTGAGGAAGAAGAGTCAGAAGAAGAAGATATAGACAACAGAAAGAACATCATCATGCAATACTTCCAGTGAGACACAGGTAAGAGACTGGCACTGCTCCTCTCGTATCATACTACTGGAGGACATTGCATGATTCTGACTTTTTACCTCTGTTTATGGACCCTGACAGTTCACTTTGGCTTTCCATTTCACAGATCTGGGTACCACTTTCTGCCTTCTGCTCTGTTTACTGCTGCCCAACAACTGTAGAACAATGGTATGTGAAAATGAACATTGACATTGACAGAGAGGTTGTACTAACACACTTGTGAAAGTACAGACTGACTCCAGTTCATTTTGTGATTCAAGGGTGTTTATTTAAGTGCTATTCAGTGGAGGGGTATTTTCAGTGGGCTGGGGTGATAGTGGAGGAATGTCCATGGTGGAGTCCAGTCTATTGGTATCACAGGTGCATAGTCCAAGGGGGCATAGGAGGTGGAGTAATGTCAGTTCAAGGTGGACAGGGTGACATAGTAGGACAGAAGGGTGACATTCAGGTGAGTCTTATTTCCTGGTGGGGGTCTTGGCAATGTTCTCTGTCTTTTGCCTGAATCTCAGGGACCGTTTGCAGGGTGGTTCTCCTTCTGCAGGGGGTGGGGTGCTGGTGGCCTGTTGGTCCTGTGGCAGGACCTCCTGTCCACTAGCGCTGGCAGACGTGGAGGGCTGTTCATCGTTCAAGCTAGTGTCAGGGGCCCGGTGGTGTGCCACTGCCCCCCTCATGGTGTTGGCCATGTCAGCTAGCACCCCTGCAATGGTGACCAGGGTGGTGTTAATGGACTTCAAGTCCTCCCTGATCCCCATGTACTGTTCCTCCTGCAGCCGCTGGGTCCCCTGCAACTTAGCCAGTACCGTGCCCATGGTCTCCTGGGAATGATGGTATGCTCCCAGGATGTTGGAGAGTGCCTTGTGGAGAGTGGGTTCCCTAGGCATGTCCTCCCCCTGTCGCACAGCAGTCCACCCTGCTTCCTTGGTATCCTGTGCCTCTGTCCCTTGAACCATGTGCCCACTGCCACTGACTCCAAGTCTCTGATTGTCTTGGGTTAGTGGGGTTACCTGGGGTCCCTGTAGTGGTGCACACACTGCTGATTGACGTATCCTGGGGACAGAGGGATGGGCCTGCTGGGTGGGTGCTGTGGTGGTGTTTCCTGAGGGGAGAGGATCAGTGGTGGTTTGTGACTGTGGCAGGGGAACCGACTGTCCCGAAGTCCCTGATGGGCTGGGCTGGTTATCTTGATCCCGACGTGCAAAGCTGCTGTCGTCACTGTGGGCCTCTTCTGTGGGGGGACTTCTGTCTGGTGACATTGGGTAGGGGTCCTGTTGGGGTGTTAATGCATAGTTATTGTATCTGTGTGTGGCATCTTGTGCAATGGGTGGGTTACACTCTACTCCTGTGCTTGCATTATTGGCTTGGCTCTTGTGTGATTGGTGATTTTGTGGCCTGGGTGAGTCTCTCGACTGGACATGCTTTGGTGATGGGTGCCCATGCATTGGTGTTACATACAGGGCTTGTTATTGGGATGTGTGGGTTGCGATAGTGGGGTATCTGTTGGGTGTTGGGGTGATGGGTGTGAGGGTAGGGGTAGGAATTTGTGATGGCATGCAGGTAGGGTGTGGGGGATATAATAGTAAAGATATTACTTACCAGAGTCCAGTCCTCCTGCTACTCTTCCGAAGCCCTCAGGATGCATGATTGCCAAGACTTGCCCCTCCCATGTTGTTAGTTGTGGGGGAGGAAGTGGGGGTCCACCGCCAGTCCTCTGTACAGCTACCTGGTGTCTGGATACCACGGAACGCACCTTCCCCTGTAGGTTATTCCACCTCTTCCTGATGTCATCCCGTCTTCTGGGGTGCTGTCCCACTGCGTTGACCCTGTCGACAATTCTCCACCATAGTCCATCTTCCTGGCAATGGAGGTCTGCTGCACCTGTGATCCGAATAGCTGTGGTTCTACCCGGATGATTTCCTCCACCATGACCCTGAGCTCCTCCTCAGAAAACCTAGGGTGTCTGTGAGGTGCCATAATGTGGTGTGGGTGATGTGTTAGGTGATGTTTGTTGTGCTGTGTGATGTGTTGTGTTGGTCTGTGTTCTTTGAGGTGCGTGGATGTTGTATGAGTGATGGAATGGTGTGCCTGTGGATGCTGGTGTTGTGTTTGCTATTCTCTCTCTGTGTGCTTCTTCCAAGAATGTAGTTGTAAGGGGTTTGGGTAATGTGGGTGTGTGTTTTATATTGGATTGGGTGTGTTGGTGTGTGTATGTGTGTCAGGTGTGTGTATTTTGAATTGTCCAATATGGTTGTGTATTATAAAGTTGTGTTTATTTTGAGCGCGAAGGCGTGTACCGCCAATGGTTTACCGCGCTTGAATGACCGCCGCATTGATTCGTGGGTCGCGATAGTGTTGGCGTATTCCTGTTGGCGTGACGGTGTGGGTTTTGCTATCACCAGTTTATCACTGACCTTTGGTGTGGCGGACTTGTGTGGGTGTCTTTATTGTAGAGGATTATGAGATGTGGGTCGTAATACCTCTAGTGGATTTCCGCCATGGCCACAGTCTCTTGACGGCCATCAGCACGGCGGAAAGCGGGATGTACCACCAGGGTTGTAATGAGGGCCTTAATTTTCAGAGATTTTCTTCACCAGGATGAACCTGCAAGTCAGGCCGGGTCACAGTTGAGGCCCTTTATGGAGCTTTTTTCCAAAAGTTCTCCAAACTTCTGGATCTTCTCCCAGATGTTCTTTTAAGGTTCGCTTGAGGTCCACAGCTCACCCACAAGGTTCCAGAAGCTCTGAGATACTCTTTGGGGGTGCAGACTACAACTCCCAGAATACACCTGGAACAAACTCCAAATTGGCCACTGGACAGTGGTCAGCTGGTCAGTTTCTTCAGGAGTTGGGGCAGGGGACTCTGGTTAACAAGTTTTCACATGTAGCAAACAGGGAGTCCCTCCTTAAACAGTTGAAGAAAGACAAAGTCCTTCTTGTGGTGAAGCCCAAGTGTGCAGCTGGTGCAGTCCTCCAGAGTGCAGTGTCCAGGTGCAGATCAGGGGTCCAGCAGGGCAGTCCTTCTTCTCCTGTAGTTCTTCCTTGTAGGGATCTGGTAGGGATCTAAGAAATGGGTGCAGGTCTGCCAGTTGTATCCTTGCTCCTGGTGAAAAACCGGGGGGTCCTGGTTCTCCAATCATAAGTAGGGTCCTTCCCGCAGTGATGAACACTTCCTGGGAAGTGTGGCAAAAATCAATCCCAGGGAGCAACATTCCTCAAAACTCCATAAACTGATTTTTGGAAGTTACATCTGGCTGAGCCCACCCACTGGTGTGGCTACAAAACCCAAACACACCCTTCTCCTGCCCTCTTCTAATCTAGTCAGGGGGGCACCTAATTGCCTGGGTTTACAGGATGTGAGGGAGGTGTTGCATTGCTCCAAATGTCCTTCCCTGCCTTTGAAGACCAGCTCAGCAGCGCTCCCCCTTCCTGCTTCTCCATCTGCTGAGGGAAGTTCTCCTCCCCCAGGCACATTCCTTTGTGTTCAGCCCAGGCTACTTCACACCTCATCACGGCAGCCTGGCCAGGCTGCAGAGGCTGGCCAATTAAGGCAGAGCACTACAGGGCTGAAGTTGGCAACTTTTTAGGTAGAGTTTAAAACTCTTTACCTGAACAAGTTGTATTAAATCCAACAGTTGTAAGTTGTAGGATTTATTATAACAATTAATTTGATACCAAACCTGAGGTATCAGAGACTTAATAGGACTTTATAAATTAACATAAAGTCTCCCCATTCTAGCCTATGGAGGCCATTCACTACAATGAGGGAAAAACACATTTGGCGGTTTTATCTCACCAGGGCTCATAGAACTATTTTTTAAAGGTCCCTGCTTAAAGTTATATGGCACCCAGCCCTAGGGGCACATAGGGCACACCTTAGGTTTATTTGTAAAAATAAGGTAGTTTAAGACTTTGAAAGTACTGTTAATTCCAAAGTCGAATTTTTCATGTAACTTTAATTTAAAAGCAGCCTGCAAGACAGGCCTGCCTTAAAAATGACCTTGGCTACCTCAGCAGTGCACCAATGGGTGCACTACCTATGCTGGGGTTCCTAAATCTACATGCCCTACCATATACTAGGGACTTATAGGTAGGTTGACATAGCCAATTACAATTAGCCTAATTTGCATCCTGATTTTACACAACGCACAGGCCCTGGGACTGGTTAGCAGTACTCAGGACACCATCAGAGTCAGGAAAACACCAGCAAAAATTGAAAGATGGGGGCAAAAACTTAGGAGGGCTCTGTAATCAGCCCTGTTTTTGCACACAATCAATCAATCAGTATTTTTTTATAATGCGCTACACACCTGTAGAGTCTCAAGGTGCTGTGGGGTATGTCCTCAGGGATCATTCGAAGAGCCAGGTCTTGAGGTCCTTACTGAACTGAGGTAGCAATAGCAACTTTCTGAGGTGGAGAGGTAAGGTGTTTTAACATTTTGCCTCAAGGTAGGTGAACAATCTCCCTCCAGCCGAGGACTTCTTTATGAGAGGTACGGTGGTGAGGGACTGCTGGGAGGAGCGTAGAAGTCTGGCAGTGGAGTAAAAGGTGATACAGTGGTTGAAGTAGTTGGGTCCAAGGCTGAGGAGGACCCTGTAGGCATGTACAAGGAGCTTGAAGTTGATCCTCTTCTCAACAGGGAGCCAGTGTGTTCTCAGCTGAGAATGTTCAGAATGAGTCTGGCAGAGGTGTTTTGTATTTGTTTGTAACTTGCTCAGAATCTTCTTGGTGGGTCCGGCATAGAGGGTGTTTTCAAGTCTGCTTGTGATCAGGGCGTGTGTCACTGTTTTGCAGCAGTCCCTTGGGATTTATCTGAAGGTCTTCGGTAGGAGTTGGAGGGTGTGGAAACAGGTGGAGGTGACGGAGTTGACCTGTCTTGTCATGGTAAGTTCTGAGTTGAGGACAACGCCGAGGTTACATGCGCGGTTTGTAGGGGTGGGAAAGCTGACAAGTGCTGAGGGCCACCAGGGGTCATCCCATGCTGAGGAGGAGTGTCTCAGGATAAGGATATCGGTCTTGTCGGAGTTTATCTGAAGGCAGCTCACCTTCATCCAGCCTGGGACTCAACAAGGATCCTTGGGGTACTCAACAGCTGATCTCTGTAGGTTCTGACAGGTGTGTTGGGAGTCTGGAGTCTGACTCTCTGCGCTCTGCCTGCCAGGAACAAGTGTATCCTCGGAAGGGCCTTGCTGCGTATATGACTGCTGAGCGGAGTCTGGCGCATAGGGTGCAGTGGGACACTGTATCGAAGACGGCTGCTTATTAGTGACACCTAATATGGTGGTTGTTCTTGCCACATCATTTAATCACCTATGTGCTCTAATTGGTAATCCAATTAATCATGTCTGAATGGTCACAACTATTATGAGTCAACTGAATACATTAGGTGCACCTGTGCAATATCATTGTGCAATTATATTTTTTGTATAATGAAGTTTGTGTCGAGGATACGCTTACGTGTGATCCAGCTAGTTACTTACAGATTTTGATGCCATTACATGCCAGTCCGGGTTGAGAAGCTTAAAATCTGACTAATGTTATGCATTTGGATTTGTAGAAGTCCAGCTTTTATGTACAGTGCGTAATAGGAGGTATATTTCATGCATTTGATAATGGTGTTTATTGTACTTGTCTTTTTGCTTGGCGGTGTGTGATTTGGTTCATTTTAACTGTTTACATTGTATTCTATTTCACTTTGAGTGAGCTTCACTCCTTTGATCCATGAGATTGCATATGGGCAAAACACATCGGGAGAAGCCGACCAGCAACAAACTACAGTTTTGTATGTGTGTGTGTTTGTGTGGGTGGGTGTATGTGTGTATATATATATATATATATATATATATATATATATATATATATATATCACACTATACATAACTATTTAACAAAACCTCTTTGAGAAATTACATAATAATATTTCAGTAAATAGTACATTTTACAACAATACATAATAATATTTCAGTAAATAGTACAATTTACAACAATATTAAAACAGCACTAAAAATTATATATTTACCTTATATATATTTTACCACCCACTACAACATTCCTGCAACAGTATTTTTGTATCACAATATTTGTTTTTGTTATTCTGTTCAACCCTGCCAGTAACATTTTCCTATCAAATTACATAGCTGATGAAATTTCCGAATTAGTCACTATGCACATGGGACCATGATCCTATCAATCTGACAAGTTAAGTGGAATTTTCTGTTTCCAGCTGGTGTGAAAGCAGGGAATTGAGGCACAGGTGTGTCTTCCCCTCGCAGAAACAGTACTGTTGCTTTTCTGGCATGTAAGCTCACACATCAATGTGCTTGTAAGCAGCACATCAAAAAGAAGATGATTTCAGAAATATATTCCAAAGAAAAGGGAGGCTTAGGTCCTCATTATAACATTGGAAACGCCTACTACTGCGGCAACGGCTGCCAAACGACCGTTGCCGCGGCTACCAGCCGCCTGTCGAATTATGACCATAGCCGGATTTCCACCAGAAGGATGGCGGAAACCCAGCTGTGGCCATGCCGGCAGATGGCGGTAAGGTGGCACTACTACCAGCAGCAATGCCACGCCAGTAGACCACCGCCGGCCTTACTATGACAATAATACGGCCTGGCAGTGTTCTGCTGGAGGACGATGCTGCTGGCAGCAGCACCCCGTCCAGTCTCCTGCTGGAGGACCCCCTGACGACAGGTAAGTCGGGTGCTCTGACAGGGAAGGGGGGGTGGGGGTGTTGTGTGTGTGTTTGGGTGTGTGTGTATGTCTGTGCGTGCGTGTGTTGTGTGTGTATGCATGTATGGATGGGTGAGTGCATGTATGTTGAGTTGTGTGAATGCATGTGTGCGTGTATGTATGTAAGTGTGTGCAGGTGTGTGTGTGAATGGATGTATGCATGCGTGGATGTATGTTGGAATGGGTGTGTGTATGTGAAGGGAGAGAAGTGTACGGGTGGGGGGGCTGGAGTGGAAAGGAGGTGGGGTAAACCCAGGGAGGGGGAGGGGGCAGGGAAGACCCCTATCAGTGACAGGGAAGGGATTCCCTTGCGCCTTGATAGTGTCTACCTCCTCGGCTTTCGTGGTGGTAAGGATGCCACTAAAACCATGGCAGTAGGCGGGGTCATAATCCCGCAGGCGGCCATGTGACAGCTGTCGAGCTGGAGAGTGAAGTCACCAGCCCGGTGGTCGTTACTGCCATGGCGATCGGTGTGGTCATAATATGGAGAAAAATACGGTCAGCCTTTTGGCAGTACTTTCTTCCGTATTAACGCCGACTGCAAGCCATCAGATAATTCAAGCCCATTAAATATCTTACATCAGCCTAATAAATAAAATAATATTATCACACTTAGAAGACATGTAGAAGTGTAAGGGAATTTCAATTGTGATGAAAGGCTCATGACCCGAGAAATGTATCTCTAAGCAAGGAACATCCTAAGACATAAAATAGAGCATAACAGTGTGAATAAAATATGTTTATTTCAGAGGAACAGATGGCAAGAACACAGAATGCCATACATGGAAAATGTAGAAAATAAACGTTTTTGGAACTATATAATCACAACATGACAGTGCAGCTGTTGCAAGACCTTAAGTGAACAGAGGGTTGTCAACCTTGAACACAGTTTTTGTTTCTGAACAACGTGTGTGCTTACACTGAAAAAGAGAACTTATTTCACTCGTATTGGCTGTTAAGGGGTATTCCCTTAACCTATAAGCTACCACATTCATAAGTGATGACACACTGGCTTCGAAGGGGAAATCCCTCTACCATACTGTGATAGTATTGGCTGAAATGATTTCTCCTCAACATGGTCCATAAGCCACCAGCAGTGTGGCCAAAGAGTCATGGCTTCTCAATCCACAGGAAATTAAATAATAGCATATAAGTAAATAAATTATTTTATTCAATAGAAGCCATAACTGCCCCCATCTTGAAGTAGAACGCCTACTTTTCTACTTTTCTAGGCCATGTCAGTACTGAAATTGGACTCTCCTGTTATGTGTGGCTGCTGGGACTTTTTTCAGAGTCAGTGTTGTGCCTGTGTGCAAGGGAAGAATGTGCCCAGACAGAATTACACAGAGGTGCACATATGTAATTTCCCACAACACTTCTGCCATGTGGTTATGTGACAGCAGTGCACTAGGGGCCAGATGTATCGAAGACCCGTGTTGCATTTTTTAAATAGCGAATTTTAAGAAATCGCTATTTAAGAAATGCAAAACGGGATGTATGAAATTTGAGATTCGGTAATAGCGATTTCTTAAAATTCACAATCGCTATTACCGAATCGCAATTAGAGAATGGGACTCCATTCATCCCTATGGGCCTATCTGCCCCTAGGTGCAAATGGTTTTGCATTTCCCAAATTGCGAATTCCAGTTAGGAGTTTGCCAATTAGGTAATGCAAACCCCAGGGTGCTGGGGGCCTAAGGCCCCCTTTGATGCACCTCCAAAAAATATTTGCAGACATGTGAAGCACACACATGCGCTACATGTCATTTTAAAAAATGCATTTCTAATGCACATGGTTACCACCAAATTGGATTTGGTAGTAATTGCATTTTCTAAATGCCCAATTTGCATTTAGGAAATGCTTGATACATGTGCTTAGAAAATCGCAAATAGGAATTCCCTATTTACGATTTCCTATTTACAGACTAGCAATTTGCGATTCTCTAAATGGGGGTCGCAATTTTAAGCAATCACTATTTTAGCGATTTCTTCAAATTGCACAGCAAATGCCTTTCATACATCTCAAAAGGCATTTTTGCATTCGCAAACAGACGAATATTGCGATGCGTACTGTTTGCAAATGCAAAAAAGTTTGATACATGTGGCCCTACATATCTTTTGCTGGGGCTCAACTTGCTAGTCCCAGGGAAGTGTCTGATGCTGTGGATAGGATTGCACATGTGGGATTGCAGACTTTGGGGAAGCTTGAAGATTCTGCCTATGAAGAGGGAGAAAGGAGAGAGAAAAAGGAGGGGTTCCCAAGTTATTTACCTCCACCCACTCATACCTGGTCCTAGTTTTTATGAATGTTACCCATTAACAATACTACTCATATACAACTTTATCCAAGATACCCTGTTTCACAAGCATCATTATGCTCCACTTTCTTGGCATTCTCTGCAGCTTGCTTTTGCTGGTTCTCAGAATTCCATGTACCTTTCTTCCTTGGCACCCAGTCCATCTTGCCTACCTTCCTGTTATGCCTTCGGCCTCTTCTTATTTTTAAAATTATGTCTCCCTCCCATTGTACACTCTTTCCCTTACACTTACACTCTTTACTTTGGTACTCTGCCCTCAAATCCTGGTATCCCTCTTTCCTTATTTATTGATCCCATTTTACTCCACACCTGTTCTGGTTGTTAAAGGACTCACAGGCCACCAGCACCCCTCCCCCTACAGAAGGTGAACCACCCCACAAACGTACCCTGCGATCTGGACAGGAGCCAGAGACACTTTTCAAGCCACCGCCAGGAATTGAGACTCTTCTGATTGTCACCCTTGTGTCCCACCCAGTCACCCTATCCACCTTGAACTGCCATTACTCCTCTTCTTATGGCCACTTGGACAATGCACCTTTGCTACAAACAGACTGGAACAATACCCTGGACTTTCCTCCATAATCACCCTATCCAATTGCCCTTTCCCCCTATATGTTAGCACTTCAATAAACACCCCTTGATAAAAATCCATTTGGAGTATGTCATGTATATCAAAGACCTAAGATGGCCGCCAAGACAGACGCACCTCTCGGAGCTCCAGAGGGACGGGATCACAGCTTGTGAAAATCTTGGTCTTTTCCCTCCGCCTCCCCCGACAGTCGCCGCACTGAACCAAACCCACGACGAGGTGACCGGCGGGGATCAGCCGCTTCTTTGCTTTCGCCGGCAGGTAGCAGTCCATTCCTGCTCAAAACCCCTACAAACTTCAGTCTCCATTTTACAAAAGCCTCGCCGCAGGCTCTAACTGCCTGCCCGCCACTAAGCCACTCCTCCGACTCACAGAGATAGAACCGGGCAGACTCCAGGCAACAGGATTTTGTCCGAGCCTCGCCTCAGGCTCCAACCGCCGCGCCGGTCCACTACAAAGCTGCTCCTCTGACTCACGGAGCCGGAACACGGTAGTCCTCAGGAAACAGGAATCTTGTGCGAGCCACGCCTCAGGCTCTAATCCGCCATGCCAACCCGCCACAAAGCCTCACTTCTGTTCTCCCGGATCTGGAGCCCGCTGATTTTTCAGCTGGCTCCTAGCAAAAGGATTTACCCTAGCCTCAGCAGGTTCCAGCCGTCTGACTGCCGCACAGCAGCCAGCCACATGTTCAGACTCTCGGTGCTGGCCCCATTCTGACGAGCCGAGAGCCTCGTTCCCTCCGGGCTGGAGGGCACATTTTTGCTTGCCGGATTCCTCGCCTGCAGACCGCCAGAATCCTCACCTCCCCTGACGCCAAGCCGAGGACCGGACTCCCGGCTCTGGAACCCCCGGTGAGTTTATCCTTGTTCTGCCGGGATAACATGCAGACTCTGCCCTGTTCCCTTTTGGACCTTCTTTGGACCATCACTGTCTTCCAGGGAAAATAATTCACAATGATCCACATTTAGGTAAATATATACTGGAGTAAGTTCTACCCCTTTCTTTGTCTGAGACTTGTTAACTTTCTTTTCCTTATACTCATGGTAGATGCATTATAACCCTGTTGCGAGAGATCATGGTCTAACCTAGCCCCTTCTCTAAACCTACTTGCCTCTACCCCTGGAGATCAACCCTCAGTCACTGTGCAATTTGTTATCACCTTCTCCAGACAGGAAAAAACTGGTTACTCAAGCTATGACCCTAGGGTTTCCTCCGGTTGAGGAGTTTCAGAGCTAATAGAAGGGAGGGAGGATTAACTCCCCTCTGGGTATCGCGCCCTCCTCGGCCTTCCCTGTTTTTGGGGCTCCCCCGGGCCATCTTCCTCCCCTGTACACACCTCGATGGGGCCAGTGTAACTCTTGCGTGGTGCTTGCCTACCGCCGTTCATCCTTAGCTAGTGGTCACCCTCCCACACAAGATCGTCCATGTCCCCTAGATACTTGCCCCCCTAGTCAGCACCTCTTACCCCTCCCCCCTCTAATCCCAGCTCTCCCTAACCTCTTGCCATTGCATGACTCCTCCTAATGGGATGGCGGACTTCTGAGCCACTGCCTCCCCCCCCATCCTGACTGAAACTTTCTGGCATACATTTTAACGACTTCCCCCCTCCCTGGAATCCCCCACTTTGTTTGGCCCCCTCTGCTAGTCATCTTTTAACCCCATACCGAGCCCTGGCATTTTAACTGGATCTCTCGAGTACCTACACCCAACACAATTAGTAGGACCACCTAACCCTTTTCGAGCAGCATTACCAAGGTAGGACAAAAATCACCTGGTGCCCCCCCCAAGAGCCCCCACCCCCAACCTTGCCCCCACCTTCTAACCCTACCCCTAACCTCAGCAGCCCATGATGTCGATCCCTACAGGACCAGCTATCTCACCCATTTCCTCCTTCCTTAAACCCCACAGGCCCAACTCTTTCTCCATATCTCCCCCCAACAATCTCTCCTTTACTGCGCTGAAAAACTTTAAGCGCAAACTTATCAGGCAACACCCGAAGATACTTATCGCTGACACCTATTACAATGCCGATAAAGGCCCTAAAAGAACAGATCTTATCTTCTTCACCAAATGCCCAGCTAAATGGAACACCCTCCTCACTAGCCACCTCTTCTTCTCCAAAACTACCAATATCCCATACAGCTACAAACTCTCAATCTCCAGCTCACCCACGTTCCAGGGAAATGTCATCATCTCCATTTTCAGAAACGGAACCATCATGATTCAAGCTAACGACACTAACCTCCGAGCTTTCAAATCCATATTCCCTTCTTTAAAGTCAGTCCTCCCACACCCTCACCCCCCCAACTCACGAGCCCACCCTAAGATTCAGTGCCCCTTGGAACTTCACTCTACCCCCACATCCAACCCCCCCCAAAACCACCCCCAGCTACCCCACCGTTCTCAAAGACTCCATCCACAACCTGATCGACTCACCCATCACCATCAACCCCTCTTCCCCTGACCAAGTCCCCTACTCTCCTAACCCTGCAACCCTCAATCACAACATCTTTGTAGGCTTCCCAGCCCACACCATCACTATCCTCTCACACAATACCTCTTCACTCTCCGAACCTCTCCAGGATTCCCCAACACAACCCCACTCCCAACCCCCTTCTCATTCCTCCCACTAACAGACTAGACTCTATGAATCTTAGAGACACTCATGTTCCGCCCACTTCCCCTGTCACCCCCTGATACCAATCCCAAACACTCCACTTCTGTCTCCTCTCACATACTACCCAGGGATCTTAAAATCCATCAGAAATAGTCACTTCAGACCCTGGCAAATAGGAGCCTCATCTCCCCCCCCCAAACCCACTTCCACTTAAAAAATCAATGAACAGCTCTCCTATCTTGAATCCCAACTTGAACTCATCATACAGGGCATCAACATGATAGCGAGAAGCCTCAACCCGCTGATGCACCCCTCCCCGACCCTGACACACACGCCTTCGCCGGACATGACCACCCCACAGAGTCTCATCCGGCCCTCCAGGCCCTTCCACCTCAACACCTCAAGGCCAAGAAGAACAAACTCTCCTTTGTCTCACAATGAAGCAATCAAACTCGCCCAATCTTACAACTCGCTCCTACCCATCCTGAAGCCCCCTTCCAACATCCAGGTCATCACTGGCCTAGGTCGACATCTCATACAGCCTTTCTCACCCAGACCCCAGCTCACCTCGTCAATATCTCCCTGATCCCTACCATGCCAGACCCCAAGATCTATCAGCATACAAACTGTATGCTCATTAACTGCAGATCAGTAGTCAAACCTGCTACAGATCTTGCTGATGCCATCCTCAATCATAACATTGACATTGCCTTCGTCACTGAAACCTGGCTGACTGAACTCTCACAACCGATCATGGACATCCTCGTCCCTCCCGGTTACTCAATTTCCAGCAAAAATAGAAAAGACCGCCCAGGGGAGGCATTGCCATCATTCACAAAAATGACATTGAAATAGAGTTAAAAGACTCATTTAACTACAACTCCTGTGAACACCTCAATGCCTCCATAAAGACTAGTGACAATTTCAAGGTGACCTTCCTCCTTCTCTGCCACACCCCCAGTACCTCTCGCTGACCACCTAGCTGACTTAATAACGCACTCCTCCCTCTCCTGCCCCAGTTCCATCATCTTGGGCGACCTCAACCTCCGATGGAATGACGAGAACAATGCTCTCATCCAATCCCTAAATGACCACCTACACAGCAAAGACCTTTCCCAACAATGCAAGGGCCAAACTCACATCAAAGGAGCTACACTAGATGTGATAATAGCGTATAAAGACTCACTCACGATTGATGAAATCCTTCCTGTCGACTGGCCAGATCATCACATAATCCTATTCCATCTTAACAATACCCCCAACACACTACCCAAACCCAAAAGACATTTCAATGGAAAAGGAACATTGGCCAAATCCCTTTAACTACTCTGGAAGAAAAAATCACCTCCCTACTACCGCCCCCTTCGTCCAACCTCTCAACTACGGAGTTAACCACCCAGTACAACTCGACTATTACTAACATACTCGATCAATTACCCCCTATGAATCTGAAAAGAGTGAGAAACGCACGATCCAGAACCTGGTTCAACAATGATCTCAATTTAGAAAGAAGAAAACTGAGAGCAGCCGAAAGACTCTGGAGATCTGACCCTTCCACAACCCACCTTGAGCAACTCAGAAGAGAACAGAGAAGCTACAAAAAACACATATCCAACTGAAAAAATACCTTCTTCCGCAATGCTCTAGACAGAGCCAAAAACCGCCCTAAGGAGCTCTTCAACATCATCAAACTACTAACTCTCCCCAAACCCCCTACCTGCAACCATAGACACTTGTGTCAATTTCGCGAACTTCTTCGCCAATAAAATCACAGAGATTGAGTTTCCCTAGTACTGGATACCTCTCCAATCACAGAGCCCCCCGCCTTCCACTAACAAGATTATCCCTGACTCATCCCTCTCTGACAACCCGCCCCTCAAAACTGAAATCTATCTCCCTAACCAATTTCAGCTGTCGACCCCCGCCAGCTGGGTATCCTTCCACCCCCTCCTGACATGGGACATCTCCAAACTAATGTCCACCTCCAAACCATCCTTATACCTAGCTGACCCTCTCCCTTCTTCCCTGGCAAAAAAACTCTACCAGTCACTCTCCCCGATATGGACTAAGATCATCAACAGCTCCCTTCAAACCTGTGTGATTCCTGACTGCCTCAAACTAGGCCAAATCACGCCGATTGTTAAGAAACCAGGAGCCGACCCTAACATCCTCCAAACTACAGCCCAGTCTCCAACCTTCCCTTCTTTTGCCAAAACTCTCGAGAAATGTGTTCCCCAACAACTAACCCATCACATTGATAACAACAAACTCCTCAACCCTCTACAATCAGGTTTCTGAAAAGGTTGTAGTACTGAAACAGCTATCCTCAACATAGTAGTTGACCTCTGCAACTCCCTTGACTCCGATCGATGCTGCTTTCTGATTCTCCTAGAACCTAACAGCTTCCTTCGACACAGTCGACAACAAGCTCCTTCTGGACTCTCTCCAAAAGAGAATCGACATTGAAGGTACAGCCCTCCACTGGTTCTCCTCCTTCCTACAAAACCGAACGCAACAAGTAAAAATACTCAATTCACCCTCGCCCACCTCATTAATTACCAGAGGAGTCCCCCAAGGATGTGTCCTCTCTCCCACACTCTTTAACATTTACATGGACCCTCTTACCACCATTCTTGCTCAAGCCAACATCCTCTTCCATCTCTATGCTGACGACACACAACTTTATATCAAAATATCCTCTTTAGAAGATATCCACCACCTGAACAACACCCTCAAAGAAGCCCACTGTTGGCTATCCCATAACCATCTCAAACTAAACCAGGATAAGACAGAAATACTCCTCCTTTCTAACCAGCTCCCCCAGTTGCAAGAATGGCTAAAATCCATTGACGCTCTCAAATGTATTCCCACCCCTATGAGCTTGGTCAAGTCTCTAGGTATCACTCTGGACTCCAATCTGACTATGCAGGACCACATCAAGAAGAACGCTAGCAACGCTTTCCACAGCCTTAAACTTCTGAACAAAATCAAATCCTTCATTCCCCATGATGATCTCAAGCAGGCCACACAAGCTCTGGCACTATCGAGACTAGACTATGGGATCTCCATCCTTACTGGCACGGCCAAATTCCAACTTGCCACTATGAGGTCCACTCTTCACGCAGCTGCCAGACTGGTGACTGGAATTAAAAAATATGACCACATCTCCCCTGCCCTGAAGAGTCTAAACTGGTTCCTAATCGAGGCCCGCTGCTCGCTCCGCACTACCTGCCTAACACACAAAGCCCTTCACACTGGAAAACCAGAATACCTCGCCAAAAAACTCTTGAAAGCAGGTCTAACAAGATCACTAAGAAGCTCTAACACCTTCCCCCTCATCCTTTCAAAAACCGAGAAACAAAAAACTCAGACATGTTCCTTCTCAAACAACGTGCTGAGAATCTGGAACTCCATACCTATTCACATCAGATCTAACCCTTCCCATCAGATCTTCAAGAAGCTATTTAAAGAATTCCTCCTCAACCAACCTCCATGCCAAAAAGAATCTCTCACCTCCAACCCCACCACTGCCGGATCACTATCTTCTTGTCCATGAGACTCCCACTGCATAACCGTGCTGCAATGGGATTCATGTGCTATTCATGTTTTTTTCATGTGTTTATTACCTATACTGTTGTAAAGAGCTCTGATACCCTCGGGGTCTTGCCAGCACTATAGAAAACTTTCTAAATAAAATAAAAATAAATAAAATATATCAAATATGTATTCCTTGAAACAGGTATAAACATTGCAAATTAACTGTACATATAATGAACATAGATTAATGACCTCTAGCTGGCTGTAGTGATCATACCAGGAGTATATGTCAGGTCACCAACATCTGCAAAATGAATTGCCAGAGGGAACAGTAAGTGGGCATAGAAGTGGGAAATATCAGCATGCCATTGCCACACAGATTCCAACCAAAGTCATTGAAATGTAAAGTTACACTCTCCTACCTGTGTGTCATTGAAGGTATTGATGGATCACAGATGTTCTGTTGTCCTCATCCTCACCCTCTTCCTCCTCATCCTCACTGTCCACAGGGTCTACTGCTGGCACACGGGAATCGTCAGTCTCCTCCTCGTGCAGAAAAGGGACATGTCGTCTGAGGGCCAGGTTATGCAACATGCAGCATGCCACTACTATCTGGCAGACCTTCTTGGGTGAGTAGCACAGGGATCCAACTGTCAGATGGAGGCACCAGAACCTGGCCTTTAGGAGGCCAAAGGTCCTTTCTTTGATCCTTCTGGTTCGCCCATGTGCCTCATTATAACGTTCTTCTTCCCTTGTCCTGGCATTCCTCACAGGGGTCAGCAGCCATGATAGGTTTGGGTAACCAGAGTCAACTGCAAATATTGAGGGACAACATTTATCCACACACTATCCGATATGGGACACACCATACCCATACACCAACATATACTGGGTGGGAACCAGGGCTCACCTATTAGCCACACCCTGGGACATATTTATACTTTTTGACGCAAAACTTCGCTAACGCAGTTTTGCGTAAAAAAAATTAGCGCCGGCTAACGCCATTCTGAAGCGCCATGCGGGCGCCATATTTAATCAATGACGTTAGCCGCGTTAGCCGCCGGCGCTGCCTGGTGTGCGTGGAAAAAAACGACGTACACCAGGCAGCGCCGGCATAGAGGGATATGGAGCTTGGGCGCCAAAAAATGGGGCAAATCAGGCTGAGGCAAATTTTTCGCCTCAACCCGATTTGCGCCATTTTTTTCGACTCCCAACCCCCATAGAAATGACTCCTGTCTTAGCAAAGACAGGAGTCATGTCCCCTTGCCCAATGGCCATGCCCAGGGGACTTCTGTCCCCTGGGCATGGTCATTGGGCATAGTGGCATGTAGGGGGGCACAAATCTGGCCCCCCTATGCCACAATTTTTTTTTTTTTAAACTTACCTGAACTTACCTTAATGTCCCTGGGATGGGTCCCTCCAGCCTTGGGTGTCCTCCTGGGGTGGGCAAGGGTGGCAGGGGGTGTCCCTGGGGGCTTGGGAGGGCACCTCTGGGCTCCTTCCGAGCCCACAGGTCCCTTAACGCCTGCCCTGACCAGGCGTTAAAAAACGGCGCAAAAGCGGCCGTATGTCATTTTTTTTGACCCGCCCACTCCCGGGCCTGAATTTTGCCTGGGGGTGGAAATACGGCGCACATGCCTCGGAGTCAATTTTTTAGACGGGAACGCCTACCTTGCATATCATTAACGCAAAGTAGGTGTCCACGCAAAAAAATGACGCAAACTCCATGGACTTTGGCGCTAGACGCGTCTAATGCCAAAGTATAAATATGGAGTTAGTTTTGCGTCGGAATTGCGTAAAAAAAAACGACGCAATTCCGGCGCAAACAGAGTATAAATATGCCCCCCTGTGTCTCTGTAGTTGGCCCATCACATTTGGGATGCTGCTATTCCTCAGGACAAAGGCATCATACGCCGACCCAGGATACTTAGCATTGACATGGGAGATGTACTGGTCTGCCAAGCACACCATCTGAACATTCATGGAGTGGAAACTCCTACAATTCCTGAACACCTGTTCATTCTGCCGGGGAGGGGACAAATGCAATATGTGTGCCATCAATCGCCCCAATCATGTTAGGTATGTGTCCCATTGCATAAAACCCGGCCTTCAATGTGTCCAAATCCTCAACCTGGGGGAAAACAATGTATCTGCACATGCCTTTTATGAGGGCAGACAATAGCCTTGTCAGCACGTTTGAGAACATTGGCTGTGACATTCCTGCTGCCAAGCCCACTGTCACTTAGAAAGAACCAGTTGCCAGGAAATGGAGTACTGATGGCACTTGCACAGGAGGGGTGATCCCAGTGGGGTGACGGATAGCAGATATCAGGTCAGGCTCCAATTGGGCACACAGCTCTGTGATTGTGGCCCTGTCAAGTCTATAGGTGAGGATAATGTGCCTTTCAACCAGTATTGCCAAGTCCACCAGGGGTCTGTACAAGGGGTATGTCTCCATCTCCTATTCATCCACAGCGGTAGGAATCTAAGGGACAATAGAGTGAGGAGCCGGTCACAACCTGAACAATGGAGCTACAACAGTAATTTGCCAATAACTCTTGTGACGCAGCATTATTCCAGAGGCCTACCCTCTCCCCCTGAGATGGCATCCGCCTGTCCTGTGTGGAGGGGCAGGTGGAAGTGAGGCAATTTTGCTGACATTGTGCGCCGTTGAGGGAGGTTGTCGGAAACAGCTGTGCAACTTCTCATTGGTTAACATTAAGCCCTATGGGGTACAGTGGCCAACGGTGATCTACGTTGGTGGTGACGGTATGCACCGCCGCAGATGTGACAGCCATTTTCTATCTGACTCCTCACTTGCTACCTGACGTTCCATAGGAGAGGACCTACACCGCATGTGCTGCTGTGACCTGTGTCTGGAACCTACCATGGCCCATGTGACTGGGGAAAGGGCCCCTGCCTCCACTTTGGAGGAGTTGGAGAGACTGGTGGATTGGGTCCCACCACAGTATGGACTGCTGTATGGGCCTCCAGACCAACAGGTGAGTACACTGTGGGCACAATGCATGTGGGAAGGATGCATGGAGTGGTGTGTGTGAAGGCCTCGTGTAAGGGGGGTGGGTGGATGTCCTCTTGCCAGCGTACAGGTTGTGTTCTGGGCTATCTGTGTGCCAGTGGTGATGGAAACAGGTATGGTGGGCCATAAGTGTAATAGGCTGGACTCGTTGCCTGATGGTATTTCCCTGTGTGTATTGCCTCTGCAGGTCAGCGCCCATCAAAAGAAGGGTATATGGTGTGCCATCGCCAAGGAGGTGCTGGGGGTCTATGGCAGGCGGAGCACCCACAGTCGCAAATGGTGGAAGGACCTTGAACGTTTCGCACGGAAGATGGCGGAGGCCCAGATAGGGATGGCCTCCCAATGA
Organism: Pleurodeles waltl; assembly: GCF_031143425.1. NCBI lineage: Eukaryota > Metazoa > Chordata > Amphibia > Caudata > Salamandridae > Pleurodeles > Pleurodeles waltl. Next base: position 625,553,649 of record NC_090439.1, on the reverse strand, counting down.
GGAATGGGTTCCCATCGAACCCTGACTCCCAGATGGCCCGCATACTGGCGGTAGCCTATCCAGAGCTGGATGGGTGCTTGAGGGCATCACAGCAGCCACAAGGGGTTGAGTAAAGTGCCCATCATTACAACTTACTCATGGTAGGGTGGTATTCGGGTGGTGGATGTTTGTCAGTGGGTGCCCCTAGGCCAGGCCACACATTGCAGCATAGGTCACCTGGTGGCTAGGGTTTTTAAGGGATAATCCTGCTGCCTAGCTAGTAGGCATCCACTACTGTTCAGGGCTGCATAGGTCCCAAGTGTGCTGCATTTGCCGGTGTGTGCCCCTCCCCATGCCTTGACGCCCAGCAATATCACTGGTAGTGCAATGCATAGTGCGTAGGCCTGTTCCGTGTGTGTGAGGGTGCTGTGTACGCCAACGGTGGTGCTGTTGCAGCCATTGACCCAGTGTATCCTTTGACTCTCTCTCCCCATTTCTTTTTTGTCATCCTGTCCTTATGAGCATTAGCATCATCTGGCAGAGGAGCAGAGGCACTAGCGACGGAGGGAGCTGCATCCCAAAGGACACAGGAGGCAGAGTCCAGCGATGTTGAGGGCACCAGTGGGATGGAGGGCGAGGGGAGCTCCACAGTGGAGACTGGAGGGGACACTTCAGACACAGATACCTCCTCCGATGGAAGCTCCCTGGTGGTGGTGGACTCTTCTATGACCACCTCAGCTACAGGTACAGCCGCCACCTCCATACCAGCATCGCCCTCCCAGCAGCCCCTCATTGAGTTGCCCGTGCCTGCTCACCCAGGAGGGTGGGCATCTCCTTCGCTCCAGGCACCTCAGGCCCTGGCCCAGTAAGCCCTGCTACCCTGAGTGAGGAGGCTATTGACCTCCTGAGATCCATCTCTGTAGGGCAGTCAACCATTGTGAATGCCATCCACCTAGTTACGTCCACACTCATACCTGTATGCATTACATCATCATCTACTACCAGCATCATCACCCCACCAAGCAGAAAACACACCTCAGTGGCAGGCACCTCCACAACATCCATGCACACGTCCCCTATGTCCTCTCCCACAATGTCTGTTACCCCTCCTAAAGACACCCAACAGCCATCCACCTCACGGCAGCATTCAACCCATGCATCTGCATCCAAATTCAGCAGACACCTCCAACAACCACTCCTTCATCATCCACTCCCATTGCTTCTGCCTCTTCCCACCTCAATGTTCCTAAAAAACTGTTCCTATCCACCATTGACCTCTTTCCTACCCCTCCCCTCTTCCTGCACGTATGGCCAGGGTATCACAAACCCAGCCAAGCACCTCAGCCATACAGTCCACGGGACCAGTTCCATCTGCAACCACTCATGGTGGAAAGGAATCCAGGCCACATTTACTGAAGGGGAAGGAGCCTGCACCAGCCAGCCTAAAGGGGAAGGAGCCTGCACCAGCAGGCAAGAAGGGCAAGAAGCCTGCACCTGCCACCCGAAAGGCCAAGGAGCCTGCACCAGCAGGCAGGAAGGCCAAGGAGCCTGCACAAGCAGGTAGGAATGCCAAGGAGCCTGCATCAGCAGGCAAGAAGGGGAAGGAGCCTGTGCCAGCAGCTGTGACGGAACCCCCACCACCAAGCATGGTTGTACATTCATCCGAGGGTGCAGGGGATGTGCAGGAGCCTCCCAACACCACCAATACAGTGCAGCCGTTACTGCCAGTGGACGCAATGTAATCCTGTGTCCATGGGCTGCTGTGCAGCCTGTCCACTCCGGAACCAGTGAACAAGACCCTCACTCGAGAGACTGTGGCCTTGCACTCCCCAGTACCAAGCACAGGACATGTTGCCCCCTCCAGAACCAGTGGTCTTGTTACAGCCCCCCCCCCATTCCCCTGAGGTGCCTGCCTATTTACCAGCTGACGCCCCTGCAGTGTTCTCTCCGTGTTGATGCAGGTGGCAAGTGGGACCTTGGACTTTGGCCGGTGGCCATGTGGCCCAGGCAAAATGAGGACTGGGGTGTGTCCCTTGTTCTGTACATTTGTATATTACTTCAATTATTATTTATACTGTGTTGATCTTATTACATTCACTTTGGTAAATTATTTTTGTCCTTATTCAGCCAATTTAGGGGGATTAACTTGTTTTCTTGTGCAGCTGGTTGTGTGTATGGTGTGTGTGTGTGTGGTGTGTATGCTGTGTGTGTGTGTCACTGCAGTTTTCCTCCCCCCTCCCTTATGTGCTAGGCGGCTGTACTCACCGTCGTCGTCTTCACCGGAGTTGGTGTTCGTGGTGAAGATGAACATAGAATATCATCAGAAAAACATGCAGTTCTGTTCCATGGAGGCGTGGTTCTCCCCTGTGTCTCCAAACGTGAGTCCTTTCACTTCTCAGGTCTATTTCCACCAGGCTTTTGATGTCATTGGTACCGCCCCGGAAAAGGTGGTGTATTGTGGTGTTGTGATATGGTGGGCGGAACTTTAACTTCTGCCTGGCTGTAGGCAGCTACCGCCGAGGTGCCTGTTGTTTCCATCCTGGCAGTCGGTGTGGTGCATTGGCTGCCTTTCGTAGATCTTTCCGGCATGGTCTTAATTAGGGGGTAGTTACTGTCAGCCTGTTGGTCGTAATACTGCCACTTTATCACCGACCGCCAGGTTCGTAATGAGAGCCAAAGTATCTAAGGTAGAAAGAATTAAGGAGATAGAGAAACTGGTAATTTGGCTTCATACAATATCACGATGTTTGATCAATGTGCTAACTGGAATTCGAAGGTCTCCTTGTACTAAGTGGCATTTTCAGAGTTGCGACTTAAAATTCGACTTTACCATTAAAGAGGTTGTAAATTGCAATTAATTTGAGATTAAACAATGTATTTCTATCTGCTCCCAGTCTAAAGTTGTCAAATATAAAGTGTAATACAGTAACCCAGCATTAGTCAAAGAAACAGTTGGGCATTACAACAGTGAAAAATAACATTGGGAGTTTTTCACTATCAGGACATGTAAAACGCAAGTCATGTCCTATTTTTTTAAATACCTTGCACCCTGTCCTTTGAGGCTTTAGGATATCCCTTAGCAATGACATAAGCATTATAAAGTAAGGTTTACGCCTGGAAAAAGGTTCACGGTGGCAGGTAGAATTGGCAGTTAAAAATACACAGAGGCTGCAATAGCAGGCCTTAGGCATGTTTTTAAAGGGCTACTTCAGTGGGAGGCACAATAGGTACAGCAGTCCCATGTATAGCATTAAATCTACAGGCCCTGGACAACTGTAGTGCCATGAGGGGGACTTATGGGGAAATAAATGTGCCAATTTTACCATGTTTAAAAGGGAGAGCACAAGCACTTCAGCACTGTTTGGTAGTGGTAAAGTGCACAGAGTCTTAATGCTAACAAAAAAATGAATTTCAGAAAACTGGAGACATGATGGCAAAAATATTGGAGGTGAACCTGAAGAGAGGGCCAGTTCCAACATAGGTCCTCTCCGGCCAGTGCCCGAGATAGAAAAGCCAATTAGGGGGAGATATTAACCACTATGTGGCCACCATAAAAGGCATCAGAGATGCACTGGAACACAAGATAGATGGGAGGTGGATATTAAATTACTGCATGATGACCAGCATAAAATGACAGGGAAGAATTAGCAAAATAGATCAAGAGGTGTCCAATATCAAACCCGCCATGGTGGACCTGCAGGGGCAAATTAAAGATCTAATGGAACAATTTTTAGAATGCAGGACTGAGGATGCTGAAGGGTGAGCTTAAGTGATTAATAAAAGGGTGGTGGGATGAATTGAAGGATGGCGTGAATTGAAGGAAAGTGCCTGGTTTCCTACCTGTAGAGTTGTCTGAAACAAGAGGAAGTACCTGTGAGATAAGGGATTATACATTGCAGTGGTTGCTAGTCCTCTTCAGTAATGATGGCACTATTCCTTGCTACATCTAGTTAGGGCTCAATAATTTAAACCTGAGTTCAACCCTTGGTAATTGTAGCACAGAGCAAACAAGTTTATTTAGGAGAAATATGTAAAGAATTTATCAGTACCAAAACATTAAAAAAGTAGAAAACACAACACAAAAAAATCCCACTACAATTTATAATAATAGAGAAACTTTTAATGAACAAATAGACATCAAAATGACAGAGATATTATTTAGGGAACTACAGATATAGGGCCTGATCACGACTTTGGTAGATGGGATACTCCAGGACAATTGTGACAGATATCCTGTTCGCCATTTTACAAGTTTCATTATATTCTATGGAACTTTTAAAATGGTGGGCGGGATATTTGTCACCTTTGAGACAGAGTATCCCATCCGCCAAGGTCGTACTCAGGCCCATAATGTTTACAAGTTTTAGATGCTTCTAGCACCAAAGATCAAAGTGTCAAAAGCGGGTATAAGATCATGATAAACCCAAAAGTCAAGGCCTTAGGTGATGCTGCATGGCTCAGATACAGACACCAGGTTCATAACAGTAGAATACTAACCTTCTGACTCAGTCCTTTTTCAGAAGAAAATCTGTTTTAACACGCTTATAGGTGGGTCAGGGTGCAGGCTAGATCCGAAGAAGGGCTCATCCATGGTAGTTGGCTCAAGCACAGGACCTCAGTGGGAGCCTTCTTTTTCAACATCAAAGGTGGGAAAACTCTGAGCAGATGAAGTCCAAAGTCAGGATGCAGAAAGGCATCATCAGGTTGCTGCTTGGTGTTGGTGCCTGTGAAGTCATCCATGTTTGGACTTAGAAACTTTTGCGGAAGTCAGGATCTTTTTGATATCACCAACTGTCTCTCTGTAGAGTTCTGGTGGTAGCCTCTGGTTCTTTTGACAAAAAGTTCAACAAACGTTTATAAGTGGCCAGTCTTAAAATTTGGAAGGGAAGGGAAGGGAAAAAGAGTACACTTTAACACCATGAAAATATTGAGAACCTTTTGGGCACCCTTTCAGGATTAGTACTCAACCCCTAGAAGCCACCGACAGGATCCAGTATAAATCCAGTTGAAACTGGTCTTCTATGCTCAGCAGAGATTTGGGGGGTTCTCAGAGCTTTTGTGTTCCTAGAGCTAAATGGAAGGCTAGCAAACTAACCCTTTGAGTCAATTCTGTCCTGCTTCAAAATGAGAAGCAGGTCCGGTCCCTGTAGTATCTTTCCGCAGGTTCAACAGCAGGTGCAGTCCATCTTCTGTCTTCTACAGGTCCAGAGGGGTTCTGAAGCGGTGCCTAGAATTAGCCGGTGGGTGGGGGAAGACTCGCTGGGCAATAGGATAAAAGTTCTCAGGGGCAGGTTTACCCACTTTGACGTCCATTCCTCAGGGTGGACTTTAACAGTCCCACAGTCCACTGTTCTGCCAAACTCCAAGATGGTAGGACCTTTTTTCCCAGGAGCAGAGCTCTCAGCACACCACTGAGGTTTGCCTATGAAATCTGAGGAAATCCCCCTGCAAAATAGTTGTGAAACAGGTTTTGCCCCATTGGAAATGGTGACTCTCTGGATAATTGGACTACAGAGGGGCAGGCCTGATTTGCAAATATATGAGATGTGGGATGTCCCTATGAATCTTGTGCAGTTGGTGGACCCCCTCCCCTACCCTGTCAGGAGGAGGTCACATCTCGTCCCATCCAAGGCCTTATTTCAGTTAGTTCAGTACGGTAGAGGTGCTGGGCAGGAAAGTACCAACTTTCTAAAAGGTGCATTTTAAAAAATAGTAATTTAAAGTCCATCTTAACCATTAGATTGGATTTTTAAACTACTATTAATTTGAGTCCTTGAATTATGATTCTAGCTATTCCCAAAGTAAAGTTAAGCAGTATAAGGTGTTATAATTTAACACAGTGGATTTATATTGGAGAGCCAGCATTAGCACAGAGAAAATAACTTTAGAAATGTTGGACTACCATGACATGTAAAACATAAGTACACACGTCCTACTTTTTAAATGCTATGCACCCTGCCCTATTGAGACCTAAAATAGGGGTATCAAAAAGAAGGGTTTAGGCATGGCAGAAGGTTGATTTTGCCAGGTGTAATTGGAATACAGTTCCTACAAATTAAATAGGAGCTTATATTAGGTCAACATGAACTTCAGTACATAGGGACATAGTCCATCTATGCCATCAGGAAATGTCAGCCCTGTTTCCTAACTAGCTGATAGTGCTCCATCTAAACCACTAAACTTACTTGTGTACCAGACGGCATCAGCAACCTCGAACAAGACCACTCTTATTCCCAAGGAAATCATGGGAATAGATCTACTCTTTTGTTGTTGCAGGCCCAAAGTAAACACAAGAAAGATACAAAAATGGCTTTTCAAATATTTATTTTAATAATCAGATTATTGTACAGAAAGAATGAGATTCGTTTATTAGGCAGATAAAACAAAGCAGTGGAACCAGCATTATGAGAATGGTGAAAATATAAACAATTCAACCATGGAGTTGTCACACTCCTTTCTGTTACTACCTACACAATCAAGAGCACAGCAGGAGTACCCAGTGCCAGATCCATTGGAATAGCCTAATCTCCCCATACCTGGGTATGATAGAGGTCAGAGTCAGCAGGGCTGCATCTCAGTCACAGAGCACCGCATTGCAGGATAATCCCAAGAAAATTGCTCCTTTGATGAATGTACCACAGGGACTGTTTATACAATGAAAGCACTGTTCATATTACACTGTGTCAAAGGTGCAGAGCTTATATGATGGTCTGTCTACAGCCACAGAGCTATCTCCAATAGACAACATAACACAAAGGCATTGTATTCTATATTCCTAGCCTTGGAAAGAGTGCATAGACTACACAGCTAAATATAAATTCTGATTGGGTTACCAGATTGGTTTTTAATGGTTAGTTTTGCAGATCCTCACCAATTGTTCCTTTATAAAATGCCTCCCTAAACACAGAGGGCAAAGGCACACACTTCACCAAACCAAGTTTTTGAAGGATGAGGGTATGTCCTATAATGAAGCATGATACCTGGTGGTGTTTGAGGACAGCCCGTCACAATTTTATGTGTGCCTAAGAGCAGGCTGAGAACTTAGCAATAACCAAATGGGATGGATTTTAGGAATGATTTAATATAGTGACTCTGGTGAGTTTCTTCTATGTAAAACTGATGCTGTTAGGAGGCCAGGTCACCCTTGAGGCCCAATTGCTTGTAGTTCCTAACGGTGGGTATTCCCCATGGGCCATGTGTTTTTTATATCAACATATTTTATCATTAATGAATAATTATGTACTGTTTTTATATTTTTAACATTAAATAATATTTATGAATATTTTTAAATACTGAAATGCACAGTTAGAGTGCATTTGGAGCAGGACAAGGCAGGAACATTTGTGGATTGATTAGTGAATCTTAACAAAACGATTTTGCAGATATTTGGAATTTCAACTGTATACAGGGACCTAGCCAATACACAAAGTGCAAATGATGATACTTTTTTTGAATTACTAAAAAAATAGGTATGCTTGAGACGTTGAGAAACCAGGGGATGTATAAATGGATTTCCTAAGGAGCTTTCCATTACCTAATATGTTATAGGAAGAGGTTAAAAAATTGAGAACTGAAATTACAGTGTCAAAACTAGCAGCAATTGGGGATGGTGGGTGTGTAGGCCCCATGCTCAGATGGTTTGTCACTGAAGTTCTACATGCAGTACACCTATCAAATAGATGACAAACTAGTGAATGTCTACCAAGGGGCATGAGAGACATATGGCCTTGCTCATTCTACCAGAGATGCATTAGTGATCCTGTTGTGTAAGACTGGCAGAGCCACAGAAGATGTCAATGGATACAGAAAACTGTCTATTCTTAATGCAAATTTTAAAATCTTAGCAAAATAGCCATAAACAAAGAGAGACTGACTGAAATCCTAGAACATTCTACTGGTTTTCACTCTGATGCTTAAATATTAGCAATAAATGTTGAGAAAGCATTTAACTCACCGGTTTGGCAATATTGCAATGATGTCCTCTATGGAATGGGGTTTGGCACAAACTTTTATACACAGCACCTATTGCTTGTGTGAAGATGGGTGAGTCAGTTCAGGTACATGCAAAGTCAAAGGGAGCACGAAACAGGGCACCCATTGCCATCCCTAGTTTTTGGCTGGCGGTAGAGCCATTGGCTTTTAGGATGAAGCAGGGGAATATGTACCATAACGTTCTAATGGGGAGATAGTCATCATCACATATTGTTACATGCGGATGATATGTGTTATTCCGTAAAGATAAACAGGAGGACATAAGAAAGGCCATACATGCCCGAAATACATTTGGAAATATATCTGGAACAAATCTAGAGCATTTAAAATACAAAAGGCACAGGAAAGGGAACTGTAGAAAAACTATCATGTTTAACTTTCTGCAGCACACAAACATCAATAAAGTAAAAACACAAGAAAAAATCCCAAACCAATTTTGAAAAAAAGAGAAAAATGTAATAACTAAAATGATACCTAATCAGTAAAACTGAACGTTTCTAATTTTCTGGATTTAATGAAAATAGGACCTAAAAGCTCAAAGCACCACTCTCTGTCATCTGGTTGCTCTAGACATCACAAGTTCAGGTCAACCATGATAGAACATGGGTTAGATACAGAAACCAGGTTAGTTTAGCTAAATAGTTACCTCTGGCGTAAAGAGTTCAGTTTTAAGTGGAGGAGGATGAATGTTGCAGACTGTCATCACTGAAGCACGAAGAACCGCTAAAGTGTCACAGATTGTTGTTGTTGTAGCTTCGTGCTGGGAGTCGTTGCTGTAGCGCGTGAAGGGATGGTCTGAAATAAGGCCTAGGTGGCTTGTCTAGTTTGTGTATGGTAGCTTTTATTGAGGATAAGTAAAAGAAAAGCAATAAGGATAGGTAGGCTGTATGAATTTGGGACTCACTGTAAAGTGTCACGCTTAGAAAATAGAATAAAAGTTCCCCGCTTATTTCTTTTCTCCCAGGTCCTTGTTGATGTTTGTCACCAGCGCTCCCAAGAAATGGAAAATAAGGCAGGTAATTCTCACACTTAGGGTTGGTTTAAATACTACAATACTATGGGGAAAAGATAGGGCAACATTACTTCAATTCGCACTGTGCCAAGGCTTATTTCACCCAAATGTTACCTTCACCAATATTTGTGCTCTGCATGTAGTTCACCACCTTATAATAAGGTATCCTCAGCTTAAATACACAGGTGCTTTAGGTATGCTGCTCACAAGCCCTTTACTATAAGTGCACCCTGGTTTGAAAGAGAAGCCAAAATTACAAAGGTGTAAGCTCTCTAATGGTCTCAGACTTCCTTTTGTGCAGCTAATCTTGAGTGCTGTTTCTACTTTTGTTTCATTTTCCGGGTTACCCAGTGATTACAGGTATTTTGAGCATCCCTTCCACTCACTGAGTGCTCCCCAACTTAATTTCCCCCTCTGTGATTGCTCATGTCCACCTCCCTTGCTGTTCACTCAACACTGGGGCCACAACTCTCCAGAGTTGTGGAGCTTTTCTAAATGCGTGCTGGTGGTGTCCACCACTCCTTGGAACAGCTCTCCAGGTCCTTGTCCTGCTCTTCTGATTACTCATCATAACCCACGCTCCTGTGGAATCTTTCTTTGCTGTACTCTACTACTTCCTAGGCCTCAATGTAGTCCTCCGGCTCTTCTGGTGCTTCAGCGTGACCCCAGTTGGAGTTCTCTTTTCTCTACAAGTTCACGTCCGAACAGCTCTGTGGAACCCCTACCTGGTCGTCTGTCTTCTTGTTTTGTCCACTCGCTCCTCCCTCTTAGGCCAGAAAGGAGGAGTCCTTTCTTAATTTTTCTTAATATTTACCTTAATTAAAGCGATTAAAAACGAATTTAAGAAACAGGAGGGGTAAATGCAAAACGTTTGGGGGAATACCATGCAAAGGATGTCAGGTCTACAGTCACTCCCGAGAGGTCTAGCTAAAGGCCCCAGATGTGGTATTGTAGGAGCCAGTCTATTCCATGCGATCTGGCCTTGCATCCATATTACTAAATGTTGGTCTTCCTGCTGGCTTGCTCAGTGAGGCAATGGATAAGCTTAGAAATCCAACCACTGAGGCATGTATATTGGCTCATACCTCTATCCTAGGAAATATAAACTTACAACTAAATGTATGTATTTAGCATTAGTATTAGCAGTGAGACAGGAGACACTTAAAGGGAAATCGATGCGGGCGCCCATCTTGAAGATTGGAAAAGTGAGCTGCTTAGGTGGGCAGGATATGGAGGCATTTTGCTCCTTTGAGACACCAAAAAAGGGAAAGGGAAAATAGATTTTGCAAAGACATAATACCCAATTCTTACCTCTATTAATAATGAGAACTTTGGAGCAGGAAAAGCCAAATTGCCCTGAGATACTCTCTTGCTGGATTACCGTGTGGTTTATACAGTTTAGAATTGACTGAGAATAGGATGAGAACTTTGGAGCAGGAAAAGCCACATTGCCCTGAGTTACTCTCTTGCTGGATTACTGCGTGGTTTATAAAGTTTAGAATTGACTGAGAATAGGATGGGACTTTTCTTCTTTGGTTCAAGAGGGTGGGGGGAGGGGTAATGCCACTTGCTTTTCCGTTCCCGGTTTGATCATATAACATAACGTAGAAAACGCTCTTAATTGAGTGGTTTGCACCAAAGGGTAATTGGTTGAGTTTTTATCAGACTGACAATCTAGTAGGAGAGTTGTTGTAAAATGACGCTACATAGTTAGTTGATGATAAGTGGATACACTATGTGACGGTATAGATGCAATTCCAACAATATATACATGTAAATCAAGATTAGCTTTTGAATACAATGCGTGACTCTGTATTCAATACTGTTCTGCAAAATGGTATCCTGTACTGCACCATTATGTGACTGGTAATGGGATAATTGTACTGCCTGATCAATCATTGCTGCAAATGTGTTTATTGTTAAACAAAATTACAATAAATCATGACTTACAAAAAAAAGTGTTGTTTAGATATAAATAACTTGGAATACAGATTAGAAAAATATTTATGAAAAATTCTCATCATCATGTCAGCACGAATTCAGCAGAAGGTTTCTTGGGCACCCTTCATAAATTAGACAGCCTCAGCTACCTAATCATTCTTGGTTCCAACAGATGTTTTATAATTGTTACATAAAATAACAGCTGCAGTGCATAATAAATGTGAATTTACTATTTGGTCCTGTTAATGTGATAATGTGCATGCTTGCATGTAACCTTATTATTAAACATTTTTGGAGTTTGAAATACAAATGGCTCGTACTAGTCTGTTTGTTTTATTGAAATATGTACCATTTGGAGCAAACACCTTAGTAAATACCATTATAAAAGTCACGTTTGGAAATTAGCCACTGATGCCTTTTTCTGATTATTATAGGTTGAGAAACAAGAACTTTGGGTGTTCCTGGGGGGGGGAAGCACTTAATAAAGTATGTATGTATGTATGTATGTAAGAGGTATTTATAAAGCGCATTCAGCTCCTGAGAGCATCGAAGCCCTGGAATAGAGGTAAAAGCTCAGTACGGAAGGAGAAAGAAAGAAGAAACAACCAGCAACTAGCGCAGGAAGAACCAGGTTTTAATCAATTTCCTGAAACTCAGATAGCTAGATTCCTTTCTGATATGCGGAGGGAGAGTATTCTAGCAATTCGCCGTGGCTGCAGTAAAGGCCTTGTCCCCCCATCTAGCTTTATGGGTACCTGGTACCTGAATTCTTAAAGCCTCGAGAGACCTGAGGTGATGCCAGGGTCTATACCAACAGAGGCCCTCATTACAACATTGACGGTAAATGCCTCTTACCGCCGTGCAGAAGACCGCCAACACACCGCCGCGGCCGCGGAATTCCGCCACAGCTATTATGACCCACAGCATGGAATCCGCCAAAATTCAGACACCCACACAAGTCCGCCACACCAAAGGTCAGTGATAAACTGGCGAAAATAAAACCTCCACCATCATGCCAACAGAAATACGCCCACACTATCACGACACATGAATCCACGAGGCGGTCTTTCAACTGCGGTATTCCATTGGCGGTACATACCGCCGCGCTCAAAATACACACACATTTACAAAACACAACCACATTGGAGAATTCAAAATAAACACACCTGATACACATCCACACACCACTTCCACACACCCCAAACATTATAAAACACACACCCACATCACCCACAACCCCCTACGACCACAAGTACAGAGAGAAGGACAGAGAGAGACACTACAAACAACTACCAAGCATCCACAGGCACACAATACCATCACCCACATTACTTCCACGCACCTCACACAACACACCACTAAATAGCACCCCACTTATCACTACACACATCACCCCATGGCACGGCAAAGACACCCCAGGTTCTCTGAGGAGGAGCTCAGAGTCATGGTGGAGGAAATCGTCCAGGTAGAGCCACAGCTATTCGGATCACAGGTGCAGCACACCTCCATTGCTAGGAAGATGGAGCTATGGCGAAGAATAGTGGACTGGGTCAACGCAGTGGGACAGCACCCAAGAAATAGGGATGACATCAGGAAGAGGTGGAACGACCTACGGGGGAAGGTGTGTTCCGTGGTCTCAAGACACCACCTTGCGGTTCAGAAGACTAGCGGCGGACCCCCACCGCCTCCCCCACAACTAACAACATGGGAGGAGCAGGTCTTGGTGATTCTGCATCCTGAGGGCCTCGCAGGAGTCAAAGCTTTACTATTACATCCCACACCCCACCAGCATGCCATCACATACCCCCACCCTCATCACTCCTACTCACCCCCATCACTCCTACTCCTCACAAATGTCCCACTATCATAACCCACCCATCCCAACACCAAGCCCTGCATGCAACAACAAAGCATGGACACCCATCACCAAAGCATGGCCACTGCACATACCCATACATCCCCTAAAACACCATCACACAAGGTCCCACACAGGAATGCAAGAACTGGGGTACACGGACACCCACCTATTGCACACCATGGCACACACAGATGTAATAAACATCCTTTTATACCCCTGCAGGACCCCTACCCAACGTCAACGGACAGGAGGGTCGACACATGTCCACACCACCAAAAGAAGAGGCCCACAGTGATGACAGCAGCTCTGTCCAGCTGAATCTAGATGACCAGCCCTGCCCATCGGGGACCTCTGGACAGTCGGTTCCCCTCACAGAGTCACAGGCCACTGCAGACCTTCTCCCCTCAGGAAACACCAGCACAGCACCCACCCAGCGGGCCCATATCTCTGTCCCCAGGACAGGTCAAGCAGCAGTGTGTCCACCACTACCGGGAACCCAGAATAACCCACCACCCCAACAACAACAGGGACCTAGGGCAGTGGTAGTGGGCAAACGGTCCAGAGGACAGAGGCCCAGGAACACAGGGAAACTGGGAGGGCTACTGTGCGACAGGGGGAGGACAGGCCAAGGGAACCCACTCTCCACGAGGCCCTCTCCTCCATCATGGGAGCCTACCACCACTCCCAGGAGACAATGGCAACGGTACTGGACAAGTTTCAGGAGACCCAGCGCCTGCAAGAGGAACAGTATTTGGGCTTTAGGGAGGAACTCAGAGCCATCAATTCCACCCTGGGCACCATCGTAGGGGAGCTGAAGGAAGTCCTCAACACCAGGAGGGACACTGTGGCACAACAAGGGGCCGCTGACACTAGCATGGACGATGAACTGCCCACCACCTCCGCCGGCGCTAGGGGACAGGAGGTACCGCCACAGGACCACCACACCAGCACCCCACCTCCTGCAGAGGGAGAACCACCCCGCAAATGGTCCCTGAGATCCAGGACAAAGACAGAGAACGATGCCAAGACCCTGCCAAGAAATGAGACAACCCTGATTGTCATCCTTCTGTCCCACCTTGTCACCCTGTCCATCCTCAAACTGCCGAGCTCCACTTCCTATGACCATTTGGGCAATGCACCTGTGAGACTAATAGACTGGACTCTGCCATGGACATTCCTCCACCATCACCCCTCACCATTTTACAACCCCCTCCAATATTGAGCACTTAAATAAACACCCTTGAAGCACAAAACAATCTGGAGTCAGTCTGTGATTTCGAAATAGTGTATTAGCAATTACAGTGGCAAAATGCTCTTTCAATTGTAATGTCAACATACCTATGTCACACAGCTATAGTCCATGAGGAAACAAAGCAGATGTCACACTGTGGGACACACATCTGTGAAATCGTAAGGGAAAGTGACAACTCAGTGACCATACACTGGGTGAAAACGAAAGACAGTAGAGAGGTAGTAGTGTTGAAGTTCATGTAGTAGGCAGGTTTGTATTCTCACCTGTGTCTCACTGGAAATATTGCAGGATCACCGAGTTCCTGTTGTCCATGTCCTCTTCTTCTGCTTCCTCGTCTTCACTGTCCACAGGCTCCACAGCTGCAACAACACCACCATCTGGACCATCCTCCTGCAGAAAAGGCAGCTGTTGTCGCAAAGCTAAGTTGTGAAGCATACAGCAGGCCACGATGATCTGGCACACCTTCTTTGGTGAGTAGAATAGGGATCCACCTGTCATATGGAGGCACCTGAACCTGGCCTTCAGGAGGCCGAAGGTCCGCTCTATTATCCGCTGTGTTCGCCCATGGGCCTCATTGGAGCGTTCCTCTGCCCTTGTCCTGGGATTCCTCACTGGGGTCAGCAGCCATGACAGGTTGGGGTAACCAGAGTCACCTGCAAATGGCGAGGGACAACTGTTAGACACACACTAACCTGTAGGGATATCCCCAGACAGCCATTACCAATGACTTGCTTCCAGGTGCTCATCTAAGAGCCACACACGGTGCCTGTCTGGAGTTGACCCATCACATAAGGGATGCTGCTATTCCACAGGATGTAGGCGTCATGCACTGAGCCAGGGAACTTGGCATTCACATGGGAGATGTACTGGTCTGCCAAACACACCATCTGCACATTCATGGAATGATAACTCTTCCGTTTTCTGTACACCTGTTCACTCCTGCGGGGGGGGGGTACCAAAGCCACATGGGTCCCATCAATGGCACCAATGATGTTGGGGATATGTCCCAGGGCATAGAAGTCTCCTTTTACTTTAGGCAAATCCTTCACCTGAGGGAAAACGATGTAGCTCTGCATGTGTTTCAGCAGGGCAGACAACACTCTGGACAACACGTTGGAAAACATAGGCTGGGACATCCCTGATGCTATGGCCACTGTTGTTTGAAATGACCCACTTGCATGGAAATGGAGTACTGACAGCACCTGCACTTGAGGGGGGATTCCTGTGGGATGGCGGATAGCTGACATCAGGTCTGGCTCCAGCTGGGCACACAGTTCCTGGATTGTGGCACGGTCAAGCCTGTAGGTGATGATCACATGTCTTTCCTCTATTGTCGACAGGTCCATCAATGGTCTGTACACCGGAGGATGCCGCCATCTCCTCACATGTCCCAGCGGACGGTTCCTATGAAGGACAACAGCGAGCACAGAGTCGAACAACTCAGAGGTACGTACCCACAGCTTACATTGAACACAAATCATAATCCGAAAATTGGCCTGTATGTGTGTTGAGGCTAGGCCTAGGTATGTATGACGCAGTTAAAAATTAAGCCATGTGGGCTCCTGAAATGGCGGCTGCCTGACCTGTAAAGTGGGACAATGGGATGTGTGGTAACTGCGCTGGTGTTGTACACTGTCGCGGTAGGCGGTCGATGACCGCAGCACAATGCTGCATTGGTTAACATTGGAACCTATGGGTCCCAGGAGCCAATGACGATGTACGCTGGCGGTGACGGTAAGCACCGCCGCGGACGTGACTGCCATTTTCTATCTGTTCAATCACTCTATACCTGATCTTCGACAGGAGAGGACCTACACTGCAAGTGCTGCTGTGACCTCGGTCTGGAAGAGACAATGGCTCGTGCGTCTGGGGAAAGGGCCCCTGCCTTCACATTGGAGGAGTTGGAGAAACTCGTGGATGAGGTCCTCCCTCAGTTCACGCTATTCTACAGTCCTCCAGACAAACAGGTAAATACACTGGGAGCATGCTGTATGGGCTATGCCTTTGTGGAGTGGGGTGGATGAAAGATGGGGGGGGGGAGATTGAGGTGTGCACGAAACGACGGTGAGTTCATGTGCATCATGGCAAGGGTAGGGATGGGGGCCAATGACTGTGATGGTGCATTTGGTAATAACTTTTTTTTCCCCTTGTACAATTCAGGTAGGTCAGCACCCACCAGAAAAAAGATATTTGGCGTGCCATCGCCAAGGAAGTCCGGACCTTGGGGGTCTACCACAGACGGAGCACCCACTGCTGTAAGAGATGGGAGGACATTCGCCACTGGAGCAAGAAGACGGTGGAGGCCAAGCTGGGGATGGCCTCCCAACATGGGAGGGGTGCCCCTCTCACCATGACGCCCCTGAAGTTCAGGATCCTGGTGGTGGCGTACCCGGAGTTGGATGGGCGCTTGGGGGCATCACAGCAGCCACAAGGGGGTGCCCAGAGTGCTTCATCCTGCCAAGGACAGAGGTAGTGGATGTAAATCTCCACTGGTTCTGGAGGGGGCTTGGTGCCCAGAGTGCTACATCCTTCCAAGGACAGAGGTAGTGGATGTGATACTCCACTGGTTCTGAAGGGGGCTTTGTGCCCAGAGTGCTTCATCCTGCCTAGGACTGAGGTAGTGGATGTATCTCTCCACTGGTTTTGGAGGGGGCCTTGTGCCCAGAGTGATTCATCCTGCTACGGACTGAGGAAGTGGATGTGATACTCCACTGGTTCTGGAGGGGGCTTGGTGCCCAGAGTGCTCCATCTTGCCAAGGTCTGAGGTAGTGGATGTATCTCTCCACTGGTTCTGGAGGGGGCCTTGTGCCCAGAGTGCTTCATCCTGCCAAGGACTAAGGTAGTGGATGTATCTCTCCACTGGTTCTGGAGGGGGCTTGGTGCCCAGAGTGCTTCATCCTGCTTGTGACGGACTCAGTAGCGTCAGTGCCCTTGGCGCTCATTGGCCAGCGGTGCATGTGGCAGCGGTGCCCTGTTCAGCTGTGCTTGTGGCGGCGGTGCCCTGTTCAGCGGTGCTTGTGGTAGCGGTGCCCTGTTCAGCGGTGCTTGTTGCAGAGGAGTCTTTTGCTGGCCCAGTGGGGCTGGTGCTGGCGGTCCTGTCTGGGCCCTCGGGGCTGGTGCTGGCGGTCCTGTCTGGCCCAGCGGGGCTGGTTTTGGCAGTCCTCTCTGGCCCAGCGGGGCTGGTGCTGGTGGTCCTCTCTGGCCCAGCGGGGCTGGTGCTGGCGGTCCTGTCTGGGCCAGCGGGGCTGGTGCTGGCGGTCCTGTCTGGCCCAGCAGGGCTGGTGCTAGCGGTCCTGTCTGGCCCAGCGGGGCTGGTGCTGGCGGTCCTCTACTGGGCAGCAGGGCTGGTGGCGGTGGCCTCTTGGGCAGCAGGGCAGGTGCTGGCGGTGGCCTCCTGGGCAGCGGGGCTGGTGGCGGTGGCCTCTTGGGCAGCAGGGCAGATGCTGCCGGTGGCCTCTTGGGCAGCGGGGATGATGGCTGTGGCCTCCTGGGCAGCGGGGATGATGGCGGTGGCCTCCTGGGCAGCGGGGATGATGGGGGTCTTCTCTGCTGTGCTGCGCTTCCCAGACCTGCTGAATTTCTTGTGGCCCCTCCCCACCTTGGAAGTTGTCGCACCTGACTCCACACTCCCACCTGTACCCCTGGGAGCGGATTTGGTGGCTGGAGTCTTCCCCCTCTCCCGCTGGGCGCTGGCCACCTTTTGATGCTTCACAGGTGGGGGACTGTCCGTGCTGTGGCTCCGTGCCACACTGGCTGCTCTGGTGGCCGGTGCACTCCAGATTCCGGTGATTACAGGCACCACTGGTCCTGGAGATGTTGTGGCTGAGGTGCTATGTTGGGTCCTGGAGAGTCGGGCCCTAGGAGACGGATGGGGTGGGGGAGGTGAGGGAAAGAGGTCAAACGTGGACAGGAAAAGTTTCTTAGGAACACTGTGATGGGTAGTTGGAGGGGGTTTGGGTGTGGAGGAAGAGGTTGTGGTTGTGGTTGTAGGAGGTGTACGTTTGGTGACTTTGGGTGAAGGTGCATGCGCTGGAGGCTTGGTGAGGTGGATGGCTGTTGGGTGGGTATGTGCCTGCGTTTGTGTACCTTGGGAGGTGGCGTCACAGACACACTGGGAGAGGACACAGGGGATGTGTGAATGGTAGTGGGGTGGTGACTGCACGTGAGCGGGGTGTGGTGGTGGGTGTGCTGGTGATGGAAGTAGTGGCTGTAGATGTAGTGCATGCAGGTGTGAGTGGAGACAAGACAGGGAGGGAGGAGGGAGACGAGGAGGAGGGGGACACAGTGGAGGCAGTGGATGTTGGTATGTCTGCATGTGTGTGATGCTTACGTGAATGCCTGTGGGATGTGTGGTGCTTATGTTTCCCTGAGCTTCCTTTGTGTGTTGAGGTGTGTGCATGTTGGTCTGATGGTGTGCTTGGGGTAGGCTGAGGTACAGGGGATTGGGTCTGGGTGGAGGAAGTTGGAGGGGGGAGGCTAGAGACAGGGACAATGGCTGCCATCAGTGCTGAGGCCAGAGTCTGAAAAGTTTGCTGAAGGTCTGCCTGACCAGAATGAATGCCCTCCAGGAATGCATTGGTTTGTTGCAACTGTCTCTCTACTCCCTGGATGGCATTTAAAATGGTAGACTGCCCAACAGTGAGGGACCTGAGGAGGTCAATGGCCTCCTCACTGAGGGCAGCAGGGGTGACTGGGGAAGGGGCTGAGGTGCCTGGGGCGAAGGAGATGCCTACCCTGGGTGAGCGGGCACAGGCTGAGGGGCTGCTGGGAGGGCGGTGCTGGAGGGGGGTGGCGGCTGTACCTGTAGATGCGGGGGGCACACATGGGGCTGCCACCACAAGGGAGCTCCCATCAGAGGACGAGTCCGTATCACTGGTGTCAGCTCCTGTCCCCGCCGTGGAGCTCCACTCGCCCTTTGTCCCACTGGTGAAATCAGACTCCGTAGTGTCGCCCTCCAGGGCCATGTGGGATGCATCTCCCTCCTGCTCCAGTGCCACTGCTCCTCCGCCTGATGATGCTAATGCACACATGTACAGGGAGACCACAAAAAGGGGGGGTAGACAGAAGAAAGACATGTTGAGTACATGCATTACCGCTACCGTTGGTGGACACGACAGACACAGAAGCCCCCTGCACTACGCCGCGCACTTGGGGTCCACTATTCAATTCCTGGGACATGACCTACTAGGCTATGGCCAATATCTGCACACATGGATGTCACAGGAGCCTGACTAGGTGTAGTTGGCACTGTACCCAGGTGGGGTGGGGTGCCACAGGGTCTGCCTGAAAAAGGGGACTTAACTAGAACACTCGCCCTGGCCTAGGGAAACGCACAGCCCACCTGCCCCACCCAGACACCTCCACTGCGCGCTGAATCAGCATAATGAGAGTGTACTCACCCCCTTGTTGCTGCTGTGATGCCCTCAAGCGCCCATCCAACTCCAGGTACGCCACCGCCAGGATCCTGAACATCAGGGGGTCATGGTGCGACGTGCACCCCTCCCACGTTGGGAGGTCATCCGAAGCTGGGGCTCCGCTGTCTTTTTGCTCCAGCGACAAATGTCCTCACATCTTTTTCGGCAGTGGGTGCTCCATCTGTGATAGACACCCAGGGTCCGGACGTCCTTGTCGATGGCACACCAAATATCCTTCTTCTGGTGGGCGCTGACCTACATGAATTGTACAGGGGAAAAAGAGAAGTTATTACCAACTGCACCGTCACAGTCATTGGCCCGCATCCCTATCCTTGCCATGTGACACATGCACTCACCGTCGTTTTCATGCATGCATCATTCTCCCCACCCCATCTTTCATCCACACCACTCCACACAGGCATTGCCCATACAGCATGCTCACAGTGTACTTACCTGTTTGTCTGGAGGACCGTAGAGTAGCGTGTACTGGGGGATGACCCAATCCACGAGTTTCTCCAACTCCTCCGTGCTGAAGGCAGGGGCCCTTTCCCCAGGCGCACAAGCCATTGTCTCTTCCAGACTGAGGTCACAGCAGCACTTGCAGTGTAGGTCCTCTCCTGTCGAAGATCAGGTATCGAGTGATTGAACAGATAGAAAATGACAGTCACTTCCGCGGCGGTGCATACCGTCACCTCCGGCGTACATCGTCATTGGCTCCTGGGACCCTTAGGGTCCAATGTTAACCAATGCAGAATTGCACTGCGGTCTTCGACCGCCTACCGCAACAGTGTACAACGCCCCGCCAGTGCAGTTACCTCACATGCCATTGTCCCACTTTACAGGTCAGGCAGCCGCCATTTCAGGGGCCCACATGGCTTAATTTTTAACTGCGTCACACATACCTAGGCCTTGCCTCAACACTCATACAGGCAAAATTCGGGTGATGAACGGTTTTCTGAGTAAGCTGTGTTTACGTACCGCTGGTGGACCTGTCGACAATGGAGGAAAGACATGTAATCATCACCTACAGGCTTGATCGTGCCACAATCCTGGAACTGTGTGCCCAGTTGGAGCCAGACCTGATGTCAGCCATCCCACAGGAATCCCCCCTCAAGTGCAGGTGCTGTCAGTACTCCGTTTCCTTGCAAGTGGGTCTTTTCAAACTACAGTGGCCATAGCATCAGGGATGTCCCAGCCTATGTTTTCCAACGTGTTGTCCAGAGTGTTGTCTGCCCTGCTGAAACACATGCGGAGCTACATCGTGTTCCCTCAGGTAGAGGGTTTGCCTACAGTGAAAAGTGACTTCTATGCCCTTGGACACATCCCCAACATCATAGGTGCCATTGATGGGACACATGTGGCCTTGGTCCCCCCGCAGGAGTGAACAGGTGTACAGAAACCGGAAGAGTTATCATTCCATGAATGTGCAGATGGTGTGTTTTGCCGACCAGTACATCTCCCATGTTAATGTCAAATTCCCTGGCTCAGTGCATGATGCTTACATCCTGCGGAATAGCAGCATCCCTTATGTGATGGGGCAACTCCAGAGGCACCGTGTGTGGCTATTAGGTGAGGACATGGACCCAATACAGTGTGACTAGGTGTCTGGGGATATCCCTAAGAGTTAGTGTGTGTCTAACAGTTGTCACTCGCCATTTGCAGGTGACTCTGGGTACCCCAACCTGTCATTGCTACTGACCCCAGTGAGGAATCCCAGGACAAGGGCAGTGGAACGCTACAATGAGGCCCATGGGCGAAGTAGGAGGATTATAGAGCGGACCTTCGGCCTCCAGAAGGCCAGGTTCCGGTGCCTCCATATGACAGGTGGTTCCCTATTCTACTCACCAAAGAAGGTGTGCCAGATCATCGTGGCCTGCTGTTTGCTTCACAAATTAGCTTTGCGACGACAGGTGCCTCTTCTGCAGGAGGATGGTCCAGATGGACGTGTTGTGGCAGCTGTGGAGCCTGTGGATAGCGAAGATGAGGAAGCAGAAGAAGAGGACATCGACAAGAGGAACTTTGGCCCTGATTCTGACCTTGGCGGACGGCGGAGGCCGTCCGCCAAGGTACCGCCGCCAAATGACCGCACCGCGGTCAGAAGACCGCGGCGGCCATTCAGACATTTCCTCTGGGCCGGCGGGCGCTCTCCAAAAGAGCGCCCGCCGGCCCAGAGGAAATGCCCCTGCAACGAGGACGCCGGCTCAGAATTGAGCCGGCGTAGTTGCAGGGGTGCGACGGGTGCAGTTGCACCAGTCGCGTATTTCAGTGTCTGCAAAGCAGACACTGAAATACTTTGCGGGGCCCTCTTATGGGGGCCCCCGCAGTGCCCATGCCATTGGCATGGGCACTGCAGGGGCCCCCAGGGGCCCCGCGGCACCCCCTACCGCCATCCTGTTCATGGCGGGTTTCCCGCCATGAACAGGATGGCGGTAGGGGGTGTCAGAATCCCCATGGCGGCAGAGCGCGCTCCGCCGCCATGGAGGATTCCCCCGAGCAGCGGAAAGTCGACGGGAGCCCGCCGACTTTCCGCTTCTGACCGCGGCTGAACCGCCGCGGTCAGAATGCTCGTGGGAGCACCGCCAGCCTGTTGGCGGTGCTCCCGTGGTCGGTGGCCCTGGCGGCCGGACCCCCTTTGTGATCCTGCAATTCTTCCAGTGAGACACAGGTAAAAATACAAACCTGCCTAATACATGAACTTTAACACTACTTCCTTCAGCACCCCTATGATGTAAAAAAAAAAAAAATTAAATTTGCACTTGTATAGCGCACTACTCACCCGTTAGGGTCTCAAGGTGCTGTACTCATACCGCTATGGAACCCCTCCTGGCTTTTCCCTGTGAGGTGCCCACTCCTGGGCACCCCCAGGGTGAAGCCAGGCATCCAAGCGCTGTTGGGGCCATTGTGGAGATTAAGCAAGCTATTGCCCAGAGTTGCAGAGTGGGACCCATGAATTAGATTAGGCACCGAGGCGAGAATTATCTGGTCAAGGGGAATTGAGCCCAAGACCTGCCGAAGCGGGACTTGAACCCTGGTCTTGAGCCAGATCTCTGCTTCAGGGTCTGCCGCGCTAACCATTGAGCCACACTTCTCCACTATAGTAGCTAAAGTTTGACTTACCAGAGTCCTGGTGCCCAGGGTGGAATTGATGGATCTGAGTCCCTCCCTGAAGCCCAAATACTGTTCCTCCTGCAGCCGCTGTGTCTCCTGAAACTTGGCCAGTACCATTGCCATTGTCTCCTGGGAATGATGGTAGGCTCCCATGATGTTGGAGAGGGCTTCGCAGAGAGTGGGTTCCCTGGGCCTGTCCTCCCACTGTCACACAGTTCCCCTGTTTCCATGGGCCTCTGTCCCCTGAACGGTGTGCCCGCTGCCACTGCCCCCAGGTCCCTGTTGTTGTTGGGGTGGTGGGATAGCCTGGGTTCTCTAGTGGTGGACACACTGCTGCTTGACGTGTCCTGGGGACAGAGGTATGGGCGCGCTGGGTGGGTGCTGTGCTGGTGTTTCCAGAGGGGCCAAGCTCTGTAGTGGCCTGTGCCAGTGTGAGGGGAACCGACTGTCCCGATGTCCCAGATGGGCCGGGCTGGTCGAATAGATCCAGTTGGACAGAGCTGCTGTCATCGCTATGGGCCTCTTCTGTTGGTGGTATGGACATGTGTGGGCCCTCCTGTGCGGTGATGTTGGGTAGGGGTCCTGCAAGGATGTAAAAGCATGATTATTGCATCTGGGTGTACCATGGTGTGCAATGGGTGGGTGACCGTGTACCCTAATGCTTGCATTCCTGTGTGGGACCTTGTGTGATGATGGTTTAGGGGGCTGTATGGGTATGTGTAGTCGCCATGCATTGGCGATGGGTGTCCATGCTTTGTTGTTGCATGCAGGGCTTGGTTTGGGGATATAGTAGTTAAAGTTTGACTTACCAGAGTCCATTCCTCCAGCTACTCCTTCAAGGCCCTCAGGATGCAGAATAGCCAAGACTTGCTCCTCCTATGTTGTTAGTTGTGGGGGAGGAGGTGGGGGTCAGCCGCCAGTCCTCTGAACCGCAAGGTGGTGTCTTGAGAACACGGAACGCACCTTCCCCCGTAGGTCGTTCCACCTCTTCCTGACGTCATCCCTATTTCTTGGGTGCTGTCCCACTGCGCTGACCCTGTCCACTATTCTTCGCCATAGCTCCATCTTCCTAGCTATGGAGGTGTGCTGCACCTGTGATCCGAATAGCTGTGGCTCTACCCGGATGATTTCCTCCACCATGACCCTGAGCTTCTCCTCAGAGAATCTAGGGTGTCTTTGCCATGCCATGGGGTGGTGTGTGTGATGTGTGGGGTGGTGTGTGTTGTGATATGTGGGGTGATATTTAGTGGTGTGTTGTGTGAGGTGCGTGGAAGTTATGTGGGTGATGGTAATGTGTGCCTGTGGATACTTGGTTGTAGATTGTAGTGTCTCTCTCTGGCCTTCTGTCACAATTGTGGTCGTAGGGGTGTGTGGGTGATGTGGGTGTGTGTTTTATATTGTATTGGGTGTGTGGGAGTGGTGTATGTATGTGTATCTGGTGTGTGTATTTGGAATTGTCCAATGTGGTAGTGTTTTGTAAGAGTGTGTGTATTTTGAGCGCTGCGGTGTGTGCCGACAATGGAATACCGCGGTTGAAAGACCGCCGCATGGATTCGTGGGTCGTGATAGTGTAGGTGTATTTCTGTTGGTGGACGGTGGAGGTTTTGTTTTCGCCAGTTTATCACTGACCTTTGGTGTGGCGGAGTTGTGTGGGTGTCTCAATTTTGGCGGATTCCGAGCTGTGGGTCATAATGACCGTGGCGGAATTCCGCTGCCGCGGCGGTGTGTTGGTTGTCTTCTGCACGGCGGTAAGCAGCTTTTACCGCCAATGCTGTAATGACTCCCAAAGTGTTTTAAAGGTGATGCGTTTGGCCACCGGGAGCCAGTGCTGTTGTTTAAGACTATTCGTGGCAGAGGCAGAACGAGGTAGATTAAGAATGGATCTGCCTTCCATATTCTGGATTAACTGTAGCTGTTTCAAGGAAACACTGTCTAGATTGCAAAAAAGGGCATTACAATAGTCCATCTTGGACATGAACAAGGCTAAGGTGACTATGATTCTCCATTCCTGCTGGAGGTAAGGGAAAAGTTTCCTCAACATTTTTAGGGTCCACAGGCACGTAGAAACAGTGGAGTTCACCTGGTATTTGAAAGATAGGCGATCATCAAAAATAATCCCTAGGTTCCTGCTAGCGGTGGAGGGGACTGGGAGAGACCCACAGTCGGCTGGCCAGCACCAGGAGTTCCATCGCTCGCCAGAACCGAAACACAAGATCTTGGTCTTGGCACCATTACGCTTCAGCCAATTGGTCCACGTCCAATTTTTAATTGCTTGCATGCAATTATTACAGCGATCAGCCGCTTCTTCCCAAGTTTTGTTCACTGGAATAATTAACTGAGTATCATCAGCGTAAGATGTGGGTAGAAATCCAAACGACCGAATCAGGTTGGCCAGAGGGGCAACATATACATTAAACAGGGTATTGCTTCATGAAGGTACCCCACAGGGTAAGAGATAGGCCGTGGATCTAAAATCGCCGCAGCTAACCGTGGTCTATCTATCAGTCAGGAAGGACTCCAATAGCGTAAGCGCCTGATGTCTGATGCCTGCTTGAAAGAGACAGGCTACTAAAATTTGAGGAGAAATAGTATCAAACGCTGCTGACAAATCCAATAAAATTAAGATGGCCCCTTGTCCTTTGTCCACCATTCTCCGGATGTAATCCGAGGATGAGATAAGGGCGGACTCTGTGCTGTGAGCTGATCTAAAGCCATGTTGAGAAGGGTCTAGTACTCCCTTCTTTGTTAGGAATTTAGTGATTTCCTTATTAATGTACTTTTCAAAGATTTTAGACAGAAAAGGGAGGAGGGCAATCGGACGTGAGTTACTTAAGTCTAGATTATCACCATTAGGCTTTTTCTTCAGGGGGATGACACTTGTCTCTTTCCAGGAGGCTGGGTAGATCCCTATCGAGAGAACCTCCTGAAAGATAGGGGCTATAGCTTGCGAAAAGAGTGCCGGGCCAGTTGAAAAATAGAAGGGGGACAGGGGTCCAAAGGGGACCCTGATTTGATTTCAGCAATCAGCTTTTGAATGTGATCTTGAGAAGGAGGTGAAAAATTATCAAGGATCGTATAGGTATCATTGGAATCCAAGTTGGTCGTAGCGGGAAAACCCACACATTCTTCATGAGTAGTAAAGTTAGTGTGAATTTGTAAAATGTTGTTTTTGCAATGATTAGCTACCTTGTCACAAAAGTCTTGAGAATTTGTTAATTCAGATGGCGGAGAGGGGGAAGATAGAGTCTTAATTACTTTAAAAAGCTCTTTAGGAGCATTAGAGGCCTCTTTAATTCTGAGAGTATAAAAAACTGATTTAGCTATGAAGCCTGCTAATTTATAGTTTTTAAGAGCTGATTTCAAATTATCTTTATCCTCAGGAGAAGTATTAGATTTCCAATGACGCTCTTGTCGGCGATACTTCCTCTGAAGATATTTAAGATCTTTAGTGAACCAGGGTTGGTAAGGTTCTTGTGAGACATCCATATTTTAGAAGGGGCCAATTGCTTCATAGCAGTTTCAATACCTAGATTGAAACTTTCTAGCTGAGACAGGGTCAGCATATTTGCCCTGTTCCATCCCTCTTTCAAGGCTGGAACCAGTTCTTCCGGTTTGACTCGTTTCCATAGTCTAATAGATTTTCTATGGGCTATGGGTACCGGAGGGGGGAGACTAGCTGTTATTGAAAATGTCAAAGATAGTGATCAGTCCAGCTCAGCGGGGTGTTTGTTAAGGCCAACTGATCTGCCAAATGGGCAAAGACCCCGTCTAGTAAATGTCTGGCTCAACGAGTGGCAGAGGAAACCTTAAGGGTCCAGTCAAAGGTTGACATAAGGTCTAAAATACCAATACTGCCGGCTTATTAATTTCATCGAAATGAATATTAAAATCACCTAAAATAATGGTCTTGGTAGACATAACCAAAGGCTCAATCAAATCGGGCCAGGTTTGGATAAAACTAGAAAAGGATCCAGGGGTATGATAAATTAAAATGCTTTCAAGGAGTACTGTGTTGTTTAACAGAATTTTGTAGGACATGGCTTCACATGTCGCAGAGGGGGTGTGCTTCCATATGCAAGAAAGAGTAGATCTGCAAATATTTGCAAACCCTTCTTCCCTGCCCATGGTCCTATCTGACCTAAAAAAGGCATTACCTGGGGGAGTAGCGTCTATGAAATCAGGTTTGGAATCAAGTTTACCCCAAGTTTCTGTCAAAAATAGGCAGTCAATATTAAAGATGACAATCATCTCCCTAATTTCTAGTTTGTGTCTAAGGAAGGAACCAGCATTTATCAAAGCATAATTGAAGGATTTAAAATTAATTACCTTATCACAGTCTGTCAATAAGCCTGGTTTGAATAGCCCTTCGGGCTGGGCCCTGGCTTCCTTCAAAGTTAGGGGAGCAGAAAGCTCCCAATTGCAGAGCCTACAGCTACGTTCTGACATAGAGTCAGGAACAATCTGGTGGCCGCAAGGAGTGCCAGCAAGCGACCATAGGTTAACAGCGGGAGAAGTGCCTTCTTTAGTACGTTGTGCAGAGTCCCTGGCCCCGTAGGGGCGCAGACGGGCACGGACAGACGCAGGCGGGCTTGCCTTAAGCGCGCCTATGGCACGCCAGCAGCGCGCCCACTGCGCGCGTCCGCTGCGTGGCCGCCTTCAAGCAGGCATTTTGTAGTGCCGGGTCTACACAAGAAAAAGACTCCAGGCGTCTAGATCGCTCACGAAACAGAGAGCAGGTAAAAAAAAAAGGAAATCGGAAGTGGGGTGCTTACAAACCCTCACTTCCGAAAGAAATACTCAGGCAGCAAGGGACCCAAATGGGTAAAAAATGGAATCAGTGCAATCGGCAGATAGGTATTTAAAAATGAATTTAATTTTTTTTAAACTGATTAACATCACACCTAAATCAGCATAGATAAAAACAAAGCAAAAACAGCTTTCACGCTAAATAAAAGTTTATTAAATAAACCAATTGTCCTTTCCAAACCTTTGTAGAAATGTTACGATATCCCTCCAATCAGTATTCATTTCCTTTAACACCTTAGCTGCTTGGCCGCCCCCCCACCACGTGCTGAGCCCTTTTTTAGGCTATTTGGGGTAGTTCACGTTTAGGCCTTCATAACATTCTGTCTACATAAGCTATCCACACCAAATTTGCTTCCTTTTTTTCTAACATTATATGGATTCTAAAGGGACCCAGAGTTTGTGAGTTCCCCTGGAGGAGACCAAGAAATTAGCCAAAACACAGTGAAAATTTCATTTTTTACCGAAAAAAGGGGAAAAAAGGGCTGCAGAAGAAAGCCTGTGTTTTTGTTTCCTGAAAATGACATCAACAAAGGATTTATGGTGCTAAAATCACCATCTTCCCAGCTTTCAGGAACAGGCAGACTTGAATCAGAAAGCCACATTTTTCACACAATGTTGGCCTTTAAGTGGGACATACTCCATTTTTACTATTTTTTGTGTTTTCAGTCTCCTTCCAGTTAGTGACAGAAATAGTTGTAAAACCGATGCTGCATCCTTGATAACTAAGCATTTCTGGAAAGTAGACAAATTTCTGAATTCAGCAAACAGTCATTTGTGTAGATCCTTCAAGGTTTTCCTACAGAAAGTAACGGCTAAAATAAAAAATGAAAAAAAATGGAGCGGAAAAAACAGCAATTTTTCTCCACATTGTACTCTGTAACTTTTTCCTGCAATGTCAACTTTTCAAAAGCAATATACCGTTATGTCTGCTGGACTCTTCTGGCTGCGAGGATATATAGGGCTTGTAGGTTCATCTAGAACAGTAGGTACCCAGAGCCAATAAATGAGCTGCACCTTGATGTAGGTTTTCATTGTATACCGAGTATGCAGCAATTCATTTGGTGAAATATAAGGACTGACAACTAGGTATCAAGGAAACCTTTGTATTTCCAAAATGGGCAGAAGATAAGTTGTTAAAAAGCCGTGGTTATTTGCACATCTCTGAATTCTGGAGTCCCCATACTACCATGTAAATTACAGGGCATTTCTCAGATAGATGTTTTTTGCACACACTGTCTTACTTTTGGAAGGAAAAAATGAAGAGAAAGACAAGGGGCAATAACACTTGTGCTATTCTATGTTCCCCCAGGTCTCCAGATAAAAATGGTACCTCACTTGTGTGGGTAGGCCTACTGTCCACGGCAGGAAATGCAACATGGACACATCACATTTTTACATTGAAATCTGATGTGTTTGTGGAAAGAGCTTAACTGTGGTCTTTGGCCATTATCTCAGCCACTACCTAGGAAAACCTACAAAACCTGTGCATTTTTTAAATCTAGACACCTAGGGGAACCCAGGATGGGGTAACTTGTGGTGCTCTCACCAGGCTCTGTTACCCAGAATCTTTAGCAAACCTCAATATTTGGCAAAAACATCTTTACCTCACATTTTGGTGATAGAAAGTTCTGGAATCTGAGAGGAGCCACATATTTCCTTCCACCCAGTATTCCCCCAGGTCTCCTGATAAAAATGGTACCTCACTTATATGGGTAGGCCTAGTGTCCAACTCAGGAATAGATCACACAATGGTCAATGATAGTCCTTACATGAGGTTGACCCTGGGGTGATCCATTTGTGACACAGGCACTCAAGTGGGGTAGCATTTTTATCAGGACAGGTGGGGAAACACTGGGTGGTACGAATTTTTTGGATCCCAGCATATTCCTGTAGTTTGTGTGACAGAAATGCAAGAAAAGAAAAGAGTTTTTATTCAACATTTCAACTTTGCAGGGTATTCTGGGTAAGAAACCTTTGGGGAATCCACACAAGTCACACCTCTGTGGACTCCCCAGGATGTCTAGTTTCCAGAAATGTTTGGGTTTGGTAGGTTTCCCGATTTGGCCGCCGAGCCCAGGAGTAAAAACACAGGTGCCTGCCTTACAAAACCAGGTTGTTTTGTGATACATAGTTTGGATGTCTACACAATACGATTTGGGCCGTGGAATTTGGGCTGAAATATATTGGGGAGCTCCCAATAGAGCAACCTCTCTGTGCTTGCCGCCACATGTACCTGTTGTCTGGGTTGGGCTAACCCGCTATTGTCCCGCTGCACAGACTGTGCTTGAGAAGGGACAGCAGGACTGTCCTCATCACCTCCCTAATAATCACTGGAAGAGGAGTTATCGAATAGGACTCCTCCGACTGAAAAAGCACTCCCAGAGTCTGCACCATTGTCCTATCCCTCAGATGCTGCCTCAGTATTAGCTGTCTCAGTCTCTGATTCTACGTCAGAGCTGACCTCTATATCCCGAGTTAGGGCTTGAGCAGCAGTCATTCAATGAGATTACATATCTGCTACTAGCTAAACTGTCGCTCTAAAACACTAGCCTATGTAGACAGTCACAAAATTGCTGGTGGGTGTGTGGGTGATACCTGCAACAGTAGAGGTCATCTTAACTTTGCTTCTTCCCTCAATCAGCATGTTCTCTCAAGGCACTCAAAAAAACAAAAAAAGACACACTATTACTTCACCTTGGCACATACCACTCGTCACAGTCTTTAGCGCCTCTAGCACCCAGTCGAGCAATCATAATTGGTTCTCCCACTCTCATGACCTCTTCCTCGGATTCCCTCACTATACCCAGCAAAAGTACATTTCATCTCTCCAAAGCCCCCCTCGCACATACATTTAATTTGCATTATAGCGCAGGTAATGGCTGGCTTTACTAATCCACTCAGCTATTCAATTATAATACAGTTTTGATCCTTGCAGTAGGCATATAAACCTTCTGCGATACTTTATGGCATCAAAATTGCCACTACACAAACCCTTTTCTAGTAGAAACATAATCACAAGAGTTACTTGATTTTTTCATTGCTGCCTAAAAGATACAGTGGAAACGCGTGAGTCGAAGTATGTGCATTGCTTTGAAGACGCAAGCTGCAACTGCAAGAGAACTGGTGGTGAATACATATATATATATATATATATATATGTATATATATATATATATATACATACACACTTATATGTAAAGAAATCATTTTTATATGTCACACACGTTGATAAAAGTGATCACTCTCTATATATATATATCAATATATATATCTATAAATATATGAAAGATGAAATATGCTCTCACGTTTAACTCCAGCTATGACATTATTATAATAAATACGTGTTGTCAACGGAGCTGTGGCATATACCGGCAATTTTATTGTGATGTTGCTCGGCACATCGTGTTAACAGACACATTTGGAAATGCGATCGACGTGTCTATTTCCTTTGCATTGGAGTTTTTCATCTTCAATGACACCACGCCTAACTGCTGTGATTTATGGTGGGATCTGACGATGCTTGAAACAACTATTCAATAGACAGGGTAAGGGAATGGACTACAATTAATTTTAAGAACTCATTAAAGTTGAACAAATTATATTCCTGATTCAGCTATAGTCCTGATTTAGCTGTTGCGGAGCGGTGTGTGCACAGCAGTGACAGCGGTATTGGATGAATGTGATTTTTTCTGCTGTATTTGCTACAAGTTACACAGTTTATAATTGAACTTGGAGGAGACTCAAATGCATATTTATTTTCTTTGATGGTATGTGACTCCTGTCAGGTGGAGCCCCGATATTTTGGGAGAACCTTTTGCTGTTGAAACCTCTATATTAAGAAGTACATTGAGTACTGAGCAGCACATGTTTGGCAGGTGTTGCCAGGATTATTTCATCAAGCAAGGGGAACCAGGAATTTTCCTGGGGGACTCATGGTACTGGTGAAGTTAGTTTAATACAGTTTGATTTAAAGTTCTGTCTCACTGTGAATGACGACATAGAGAATGAAAGACGATTGGCAGCAACTATGTTGTTTTCTACAGACATGGTTAGGAGAACCCCCCAGAACTATTGTCAGGAGAACACTAATGATTTAAAGACTCTGTTATCTAAATTGGAGAAAATTTATAGAGCTGAACTATCTAAATGGCGGGAAGCCACATCTCTGCAAAACTATGTTGACCAACAAATGGTTCCAAGGGGTTTACGTATTTTTATTACCCCTTCCTATGAGACACCTAATCCAGAGATGTTAAAAGAATGAGCAGAGAATTTCGCCCTGATCTCTAAACATATGCTTGAGATTCTTTTCAAGTATGCATGGCAGGATCGGAAAGTCCTATTAGGGGAGATTAGGAAAGTGAGAGATGACCTTGATTCAAGATCTGAAAAGGAGAAGGAAATGATTTCTAAGTTTATGGAAGCAATGAATCTGAGATTGATGAAATATGAAGAGGACATTAAGATTAAAAAACAACAGAAATTACACAGATATATAGGGGATTATGAAAGTGGAAGGATTTTGACATTCAGTAGGAAATATGACCATATATATAAAGCATTTCCTAGCAATGATTTACCACAGGAAGGACAATTTATTTCGGAAAGTGATATAGAAAGTACAAGGGAGTCAGACACTCCAAGCTCCATGGAGAGTGAGAAATCTATTGGGGAGATTATTAACAAACCAGCAACTTTTTTAGACGAATGTCGCCTGCTACGTCACGGCAGGCAAATTTTCAAGAATCAGCAGGGGCAAACCTCAAATTTCAAAGGCAGAACATCAGGCCGAAGAGGAAGACGGGGCAGAGTCAGAAGAGGCGAGAAAGACTCAGAAACCACAAGAAGAACAGATTTCACCTTGGGGCAAGTGGGAAAAACAATAAGAAGCTCCAATCTACAGACCTAATGGACATTAATATGGTGAATAAAACAATTGTGAATTTATCTAATTTGGTTTTGTCTGAAAGTGATAAATTTACATTATGTTTAGGCCTCTCTTTTTGCCTTACTGAACGTTTTAATTATGCTGATACAAGGATTGATCTCTTCAAGTTTTTCAGGAAACTGAAACTGCACAAATTGTTCAAACAGAAGATTCTTTGTGCTGTGGGGGCTGTTAGTTCCCAGGGGGCTGACTCTCAGGAAAAACTTAGTATCAGTGATGTGGATTCGTTAGTAGCTCTTTATGAATTAGAGAGAAATGAGATTGATCCTAATGTAACTAGGAATGTGTATCAAATTTTAGATGAGTTGAATATTACATATGATTTGTCTGTTCCTACTTGGTTTAAACCTAAGTCAAAAAATGTTCCTGTTATGAACCATGATAACAGTGACACATTTCATGGTGTGGTGGTCAAGGATTTAATTCATTTTCAATACAAAACATTGTTCAAATCTAGGTGTAATCAGAATTTGACACAATCTCAGAGGATGTTGATTAAAAAATTGGCCGATGATAAAGAAACAGTTGTCTGTCCTGCCGATAAGGGTGGGAACGTAGTACTTATGGACAAGCAAAAATACATTGATGAGGCTGAGCGGCAACTTAATAATATACAATTTTATAAGGTTACAACAAAAAGGCATATACTAAGAGTGTCACAGAAATTTGGCAACTATTGTTGGAGTGGAAAGATAAAGGTTTATTGCTATGGGAAGAATATTGCTTCCTTAAAAGAAATTTTCCTAAATTACCAGTGTTTTACATCCTCCCTAAAATCCACAAAAGTGAAACCAATCCCCCCGGGAGACCCATTGTGTCCTCATGTGGCAGTGTATTAGAAAATGTTTCTAAATATGTAGATCATTTTTTGAGGGAATTTGTTGTTAACTTGCCATCATATGTCCGGGATACCAAGGACTTCCTGGGAAAATTGGAAGGTATTGTATGGGAGGATGATTTCCTACTTATGAGATTGGATGTTAATTGTCTTTATACTTTTATTGACCATGATAAGAGTATTGCTGCTTGTAGACACTTTCTACGTACTAGATCTTTAAAATATCTAGCCCATACGGATATGATAATGGACATGATACAGTACTGTCTGACCAATAATTTTTTCCTGTTCAATGGGATCTTATATCAACAGCTTCTTGGGACAGCGATGGGTACATGTTTCGCTCCCAGTTTTGCCTGTCTGTTGTTAGGCTGGTGGGAAGAGACGATTTTTTAGGATGAGGAACGATACCCAGGAGTCAGCCAGGCTATTTTGTGGTTGAGATACATTTATGACCTTTTCATTATTTGTAAAGGTACGGAAGAAAAGGCAATACAGTTCATTGGCGAACTAAGTGACAATGATTTGAATATTGGTTTGACTCATAATATGAATAGAACTTCTATTGAATTTTTGGATGTTCTGATTAAGATCAGAGAAGACAAGATCACCACTGAACTGTTCCGCAAAAGTACTGCAGGTAACAGTTTGTTACATGCTTCTAGCGGTCATCCAGATAGTCTAAAATGGAGTATCCCTTATGGAGAACTTTTACTGGCTAAAAGAATTAGCAGTACTGAGGAAGCCTTTGAAGTGGAACAAGTAGAGATGATGAACAGATTTAAACAGCTGGGTTACCCGGAATCGGTCATCAAAAAGGCAATTGATAAAGTAAAGGGGATTAGAAGAACTGATACCCTATTTGACAATACTATTAGATCAGAAAAGGATGATGAAGAAGTAACTAGACTTAACACGACATACAATGAGGATACGAGACATATAAATAAGATTATTTCAAAAAATTGGAAAACCTTGAAGAGTGATCCTGTTATTGGAGATGCAATACAACAAAGACCGCAGATTACGTATAGGAGGGGGCGTAGTTTACATGATATGTTAAGATTGAATGATATAACTACAATTTCCTCAATTGAGACAACATAATTTACAAGGTTTTTTTCCTTGTGGACACTGTGAGGCCTGTCGCAACAGCATTATGCAGAAGCAATATGCTGTATGCCAACCGGGGAAAGTGAGATATATTAATCAATTTATAACGTGCAGTACTCCATTTGTGATTTATATATTAGAGTGCCCGTGTTCAAAATGGTATGTTGGTAGTACTAAACATAATGTTAAGAAACGCATCTAGGAACATATGCGTGCGATTACAACTAACGATGAGCACTACCCTGTAGCGAGGCACTTTAAGGAAAGACACAATTCTGACTGTACTAAGTTATCTTACTTTGGTATTGAAAATGTTTCCCCATGCCATAGGAGAGACAATAGAGACCTGATATTGAGGTAAAAAGAGACTAAATATATTATAGAATTGGAGACCAAGACCCCGAATGGATTGAATATGGGTGAGGAATTAAATACCCATTTATATGACAACTAGTAGGGTTTACTGATTGTGACAGGATAATGTGAATGGGTTTTAACTGTTTAGATTTTTTATCTAATCGTTAAAATTGAGTGAAAGTAGAATCTATTTGTATTTGATATTAATGAGTTTTTTCTATAGATTGATTGGATTTTTAGTGCGGGTATTTGGTATTGGGTATTAGGTATTGATTACTGTATTTATTTATATATTTATTTGTCTATTTATTTTTCTATTTATTGATATTTATATATAATTATTTTTTCGGATGTGAGGGGTCGGATGGAAATCTATTGTCATCATTCTTTTTAGGTGTCACGTTAGTGTTGGGGGACCCTCCTTGCAGAGTTTACAGATAAGAATATTTTAAGTATAGTAATATATTGATAAGTATTTTGTAACCATTAGTTGTGTAGATAGAGATATGAATATTGAGCTACAGTGTTTGATCATGTATTGTTTGTTATTATTCTTATGAGGACCTTATTCATAGTATTTTACTATTTAATTTGATGTTCCGGTGAATATTAACTTCATTTAATTACACTGTTTTTCATTCTCATCTTCTTCTCTCTTTTTACACAAAGGCAATACTTACATATTGACTTAATTGTAAGTGTAATAATATAACTCAGAGTTGATTATTATGATATAAAGAACTGTATATGTTAGGGGGTTGTGGTGTATGGACTTGTATTTAAATCACTTTTTAGTGTCCCATTTCTATGTCTATGTAGGGACAGTATTTAATGGAGATTGGTATGTGGTGTTTATCATGTGACCAAGGCTGCTGTGTCAGCCGAAATGCGTTGTGTTGTACTAAACTTTATTTTGCTTTTCCTGGAGTCCTGTTTGTGCAAGTGTTACTTGTTTTTATTTTTATATATATATATATATATATATATATATATATATATATATATATATGCTATTGAGAAGTTAAACATTTGTAAATATGAGGTACATTCATTCTGCGAGCTAAAGCAGATTGACTCAAGTAAGGGTAATTCAAATAAATATCTTTAACCTTAATACTAAGGGGCATATTTATACTCTGTTTGCGCCGGAATTGCGTCGTTTTTTTTGACGCAATTCCGACGCAAAACTAACTCCATATTTATACTTTGGCGTTAGACGCGTCTAGCGCCAAAGTCCATGGAGTTAGCATCATTTTTTAGCGTGGACACCTACTTTGTGTTAATGATATGCAAGGTAGGCGTTCACGTCTAAAAAAGTGACTCCGCGGCATGTGCGCCGTATTTACACTCCCGGGCAAAATTCACGCCCGGGAGTGGGCGGGTCAAAAAAAATGACGTACGGCCGCTTTTGCGCCGTTTTTTTTTGCGCCTGCAAAAGGCAGGCGTTAAGGGACCTGTGGGCTCTGAAGGAGCCCAGAGGTGCCCTCCCATGCCCCCAGGGACACCCCCTGTCACCCTTGCTCACCCCAGGAGGACACCCAAGGCTGGAGGGACCCATCCCAGGGACATTAAGGTAAGTTCAGGTAAGTTTTTTTTTTTTTTTGTGGCATTGGGGAGCCTGATTTGTGCCCCCCTACATGCCACTATGCCCAATGACCATGCCCAGGGGACAGAAGTCCCCTGGGCATGGCCATTGGGCAAGGGGGCATGACTCCTGTCTTTGCTAAGACAGGAGTCATTTCTATGGGGGTTGGGAGTGGGAAAAAATGGCGCAAATCGGGTTGAGGCGCAAAATTTGCCTCAACCTGACTTGCCCCATTTTTTCACGCCCAAGCTCCATATCCCCCTACGCCGGCGCTGCCTGGTGTACGTCGTTTTTTTCAACGCACACCAGACAGCGCCGGCGGCTAACGCCGGCTAACGTCATTCAATAAATACGGCGCCCGCATGGCGCTTCAGAATGGCGTTAGCTGGCGCTAATTTTTTTGACGCAAAACTGCGTTAGCGCAGTTTTGCGTCAAAAAGTATAAATACGGGCCTTAGAGTGCAAAGTCCCCTGTTGGACATAGAATGCTTCTGCACCAGGATGTTCAGATCTAAGTAGCCCACAATAGGATTAAAGCTGGCTTATCTGAATCTGTTGCTTCACCTTATTATCATGACTTAATCAGGTACAAGAAAATTATTTTAGGACAGTATTTTTTCTGTCAAACATGAACCAATCATTAACCCAAGCAACCAGTGATTTGGTGCAGGCCATCGGGTACACTGATTCATAAATACATAAAATACAAACAATATTTTGCAGTAGAGCAAAAGGAAAATAGTGACTGGTGCACCCCAAGTGAACAGTGACCAACAAAACAAACTGAAAGTAACATACTGTCTGGTGTATAGTACACTGGTTCCTAGACAGCTATGATTCCTAAAAACAGCAGGAAAGTTCCCATGTCAAAGGACCAACACCAAGGACTGTCTTTATACAATGTCAACAATGTTTCAACAACTGCTCGATACCAGGGACTCATCAGGACAGACGGAATAACCTGGGGAACCATTGTGAAAAATAAATAAAAATAAACAAAATAAATACAATAAAGGTCTTATGTAATTGTGAAGATGAGCTGCATTGGAAGGGGCAAGGTGATATACATTGGTCGCTAACC
Source organism: Pleurodeles waltl (assembly GCF_031143425.1). Classification (NCBI taxonomy): domain Eukaryota; kingdom Metazoa; phylum Chordata; class Amphibia; order Caudata; family Salamandridae; genus Pleurodeles; species Pleurodeles waltl. Next base: position 625,516,365 of record NC_090439.1, on the reverse strand, counting down.
TGTATAGGTATCAGTCATAAGTAGCCACCTACACTGGAAGAATGGTAGGTGCCTGTGGAGATAAAAGTGGAAATCTTTCAGTAGTCCTGTACTCAAGAGGTTATAATAATGCATATGACTGAAGGTAAAATGTCTGACAGAAAGAAAACCGCCCTAAAATAATGATCTTGTACACAATTAATTTGATGCAGTACTTCCTGCAGAATTTTATATTACTCGAATAAGATTCACGTGCACAGTGTTCTTCTGATAGCTTCATACCCAAATTTGTGTGAACAATTGGGGTACTCTTCTTTCTCAGAGAGTCGCCTTTCGATGAGGCAACATCTGTATAGGAAATAACTAATGATTTGAGGATCTGTTCATATCTCCTTATGTTCAGAAGACCTCTGGGCTTCTCTTTAATCTACTCCCGAGACTTAAAAGCTGATTTATAGTTTTTATACCATGGTTCTGTGACACATACGTGTTGCTCCACGGTGGGGTTAGTGCTTTTCAATCCCAACAAATAAAATGTAATTAAAAAAAAGAACAACAATCTATCTAGTGCAAACCCATGGAATTTAACAACTGGCGTTGAGTAATAAAGCTTTCAAAACATTTTAGAAAGTTTTATTTAATTGGTGCACAAAACGCAAAAGGTATTTTCACCTGATGTAAATGTACATTTACTCTTTGGAATGCATATTCTGTAGCATAATTCTGAATTTTAACTAAATGAATATCAGTGATGAGTTTTTACGAAACCACTTATCCAGTGTTAAACAATAAAACATCTCAAGTTGTTCTAGGCAACGGGCCTTACAACCCTTGCCTCTTGTTTGTACATTGAAAATTGCTGCAAAGAACAGAAAGTTACATATGTGAATGAAACGATGCTTCTGCAATCATCAGTCGCCAATCACCATACATTTCAGATGAACATTACTCTAAACCAGCCACTTACCCACGACTTTCCATGAATATGAATTATTAGTTGCCAAGGATACGACCACTTGCTAAACGCATAGTTGTTATGCTAATACACTTCTTGAAAGGATGAACATTAAAATAATTGGTACTGAAACAGGACAGCTTCCAGCTATGTTTCACATCATTAACACTGCCTGTGAAATACCATGTGGATGAAAAGGAAACATTATTGGTAATTTAAAAAATAGCTACAGCGTTCATCGCTATGATTTAGGTGTTATTCATTGATTTTGACAATAAAGTAAGTAATATCCTTTTCACCAATACAAAGTATTGAAAATATACTATTCTTGTATAGAACATTCAGATGCATAACTAAAACTATCGGGAGTAGCTCTTGTTTAGAAAAGTTCAATTAAGCACTGAGGCAAAACATGGAAATATTAGATAACGAGACACTAAGATGCTGCTTTTAAATAGTATATGTGATTATTCATTAAAACTTTGCAAGATTATCAACAAATTATCAAAAAGCAACCTCTTCCTTTGTGTCCACTATAATACATAAATAATAAATGCATTAAGCCTTATTATGAATACTCGTGATTTAATAAAGACACCATAATAAGGAGAAACAACAGAGATTGGAGAGGATGTAATTGTCAATCCACAAGAAATTCTGACAACACAAATTCCCATGAAATGAACTTCGCAAAGCAACAGAAAATACAATAAACACCCAGGAAAAGCGAAATGATGGGATGTGTTTTCCCAAAGGGTTGTAAATAATAGGTTCTATTTATTATTAATGAATGTTATGGTACTCAATTTTCCCACCTCAGAAGAATGGAAGGTTAGCTAGCTGTACAAGAACTTATACTTAATAACTTGAGGGCAATCCAGGTTCCAGGTACAGATGCATGTCTCACTGAGTAGTCTTGAAATGCACAGTTCATTTAATGCTCTTTTAGCATTTTCATTTTTCGCTGGAATCAATGCTCTTCAGGGTGGATGAATCTTTGGACCCAGTAAGCGGTGTGATAAAACCATCAACAAAATTTCAATACTACCCTAAACGATTTAAACACCATGAGTAATGTGGCCACAGAGGGAAAAATTCCAATCAGGAAGTAAAATTATGGAATTTATTGCAAACACAAGCTCAAAGTCATGAAGACAAGATGCAAAAGCAAGTTATAAAAGTACATAATCACCAACGGTTGCCAATGGCGACGGTGGTCTGACCACAAGATCGAGAATAGAGGTTGCACTAATAAAAGACTGCCAGTGGTCTGCTGGCACCGCCTGGTAGGACAAACTACAACGGTCACAAGGAATTACAAACAGTCCTGGGGAGCCTGTTGCCACCAGACGTATTACAAGGTTGCACACTGCCATTGACCATGTATCAGAAGGCAGAATTGAACAGAATAAAGGGAGACACTCACCTGCAGGCAGAATTACACATTGTGTGCCACCATGAGCCCTTCACAAACATCATACCACTGCTCCTGCTCATCCAAAGACAACAGAGTGAGCATGCTTAACAATACATTTTGGTTATATATCAGTGCTGTGATTTACCTGACTCCTCTCTCCCAGGTATTCCTGTTAAGCACTCAGGATGCAGAATGGCCAAGACCATCTCCTCCCGGAATGTGAGTTAGGGAGGAGGGGGAAACCACTGCCACTCTTCTGCACATGCAGCTGGTGCCTGGATGCAGTGGAACAGACCTACCCCTTGAGGTTGTTCCACCTCTTTCTGATGTTGTCATTTGTGTGTGGTTTGGAGCCTACAGAATTCACTCAGTCGACTATCCTTTGCCACATTTACATTTCCACAGCGCTAGTAGTGTGCTGTACAAATGCTCCAAATAATTTGGCTCTACTCTTATGATTTCATACACCATGACTCTTAACGTGTCGTCAGTGAACCAGGGATTTGTCTGCGGTGATATGGTGGTGCTAAGGGAATGGATTTAAATTAACAGGTGACAGTGAGTTTGTGAAGTTGGGAAGTGCAAACGGATTTGCCTGGAAAAATAGTGTGTGAAGGGTGTTGCATGTGATGTGGTAAAATTGAAGGATTACCTATTAAAATTCTTTTATTTCTCTATTGTGTACTCTAGCCACAGTGTATTGCATTGTAGATGCAAAGGATTGTGGTGTGTGAAGGGGTGTATTTTAAAGTGTGTTTTGCAGGTGTGTTGAGTGTAGCAATGTGTGTCAGCTGTGTTGTTTTCAAATCTATCCAATGTGGTGTTGTGTATTACTGTGGTGACAACGAACCACTGTGGTTCGGGCTGCCATTGCTTGACTGCCATGGCTGAGCCGCCACTGCGACTTTTGACTCATAATATGGTTAGTCGATGTGCCATTGTTTCTGGTGGTCGGCCTTCCTATTTCACGCCTTCCATGGGACTGGTGGTCTTGAGTTTTTGGCTGACGTTTGTCGGTCCTCCAGTGTAACTCGTAAAACAGCGGTCTGTGTGACCGCCAGCATGGGGGTATAAACACCTGGTATGGCACGCTCTTGAACATTCAGCATAAAAGTCCAAACACTGTAAAGAAAAGTACATGCCTACACTCAAAAATACGTACAAAATATGTATCAGTCTTTAAGTTGGGCCTATATATACATAGCTTCCATACATGTTGTCAGTCATTAGCCAGGAATTCTTGATTTCCAGCCACTGAATGTGTCACATCACTCTCTCAATGCTGCAAAACTACTCCTTTTTCTATTTTGGTTTTCATTGTTCTCCTTTTCTTCTCAACTTGTCAAATGAATTCCTTTTCTACAGGACTATGAATGGAAGTTACATTTATTTTGCTTTATATACTGTTATAAATGTCAATGTTGGCTCAAAGAAACCGCTCACATACTCAATGTTCTTCCCCTTTGCGATGCTACTTAAAGGTTTCATGACATGGACAAATGAAAACACTAAATCAGAATTTGAATGAAAGTATTGGTAATGCTCTTGCTAATAGAACAGTATTAACAACAGACTACAGGAAATTCCATATGTTCAGGGTAAACTGTGATACATAATTCCTTCACTAACTAATGAAGGCAACTGTGTACACACATAACAGTCTCTTACTTCCATTGTCTCAACATATTCATACACCAACTTATATTACACATTTACTGATAAATCAATCTTTAGTCCTATCAGTGTGTAAATACTCCCCAATTGTGTGAAATACATTTTGATCTGCAGGGAGATTTACTAATTTCACTCTCAGCATCACTTTCCCTTTGACTCAACTCTTCATCTTCTCCAGCAATAGTTGATTGCACTTGTATAGAAGGCACAGTTTTCTCTCTTGACCAATTGTCTCTGGGTGCAACTCTTTTATCTCGCATGACTGATCCTTCGTCAGCATCCGAGCTTGCATGACTCGAATGAATGTGCCTCAACCCTTCTGTATCATCCATTGTTGTCACTGTTGTTGACAGAACCCCATCAGACGAAGTTTATGCTGTAGCCACTTGTCCAGCCCCATCAGCTTTGCTAACCTGATCCCTTACACTCACTGTAAGCAACGCTTCTGGAACAGGTGGTGTTTCTTGAGGGGGACCTGGTGTCGATGCGGGGCCACTCGCCTGAAAAACAGGATGTCTGCAGGGGAGATGGTATGCCCCGACCTCCTGGAACACCTCTCCCCACTTCCTGCTGGACACAGAAACCCTGGCACGTGTCCCAAAAGGAACGGGGGAGTGGAAGAGAAAGAGACAAAACACTGCCACATTTTGTTGGTACAGCCAGGCACCTTAAATCGTCGGAAGGGCAGGTCGTTGTTGACAGAGTGATATTAAAGTTAGTGCACTCAACTTCCTTGAAACTGAATCTCTCTTTCTGATATGGGCACAGGAGCAGTAGAAGAACACCAGGATGCTCCAGCACTTTTCTTGGATAATAATAACTGTTGCCACAATTACTAACACTGCATTACCAAAAAAAACAGTACCATAACAATACGTACTGTGACACTAGGGCTGGCTTCACTGTTGCACACTACAATTAGAACTGTGGTTGTACTTATCATGCACAAGAAAGACAAACAAGGGCATTAATTATATCACATATAACTTTCCTGCATGCCGACTCTGGGTTCAAACAGTTAGGGTGGCACAGTTTGGTTTGGTTTCACTGTGTGTGAAAAACCCTTCAAAAATCAAATTCCTCAAACCTGAAACACAGGCATGAATGACACAATTTACATTCAAGAGTTATGCTATTAGAGAAAGAAAAGTCACGTAAATGCTCTTTTAAAATTGCACTGTCACTTTTTGAGGTACTTGAGCTCAAACAGATTTCCTGAAGCACATTTAGGCAAGTAACTACAATAATAATGGAGAATGTTCACAAATGCATTTGTCTCTTTAAGATAAGCACTGTGCCAAAATACGAGGTCTGAAATTCCCCAGCTGTTCTAGGAAAGCGCGGTGCTCAAAGAACAAACTCCCTGGAGAATACTAGTCACTTAGCTGCAGTCTTTTCCGGAGTGCTGGAGGAATGCCCGGTGTCAGCTGGTACTGGAATGAAGAAAAGAATTGACGGAAAAGTCCTGAATACGAGGATGACAGCAGGGGCTGGACTGCCAAGTCAGGTGCTGAGATCAGGAAGCAAAACCATGTCAAGCAGGGAGGCATGCTTTTCTCTGCTATTTATAGCCAATCAGGAAAACAGTTGTTTCCACATGTGGCTGAATCACCACACGCAATTAGAAGCACATGTCTACACCTGCTCACATTAGCAAACAAGCATTGGTAAAACAAGCATTGATAAAACCAATTGTGTAACACAGCACATTACGTTTACTTAGAAACATGAAGGTTTAACCAAGAACAGAGATGTGAATTAACCCTAATCCCTGGGGATGCTGACAGATAACGCAGGAGGCAAGTTCGGGATTCCTGACACATGGGACTTTGCGAGTATGGCTAGCATGTACCCAATTTGGGGGACCAGCACACTTTAAAGCTGTTGTCGGCACAAGAAACACTTGGTGAAGACCCTTTCAATGCAGCTCCAAGTATGTCTTCCTTACATTCTTCTTGAGCATAAACCACTCATCAAGACATAGGTCATGACACAGCTCCTGCTGTGGCTGTACTGTGGTCTCTCGAAGCTGATGAGATAAAGAACGCACCTCATCAGATAATCCTTTGGAATAATCCAGCACCAAGTCATCTGTAATGTTCACAAGTGCATTTGCAGGCACTGCTGGTAATCTCATAGCACCCCATGATGATTTCAATTGTTGACAATCCTGTCTTCCTGTCAGGTGTGCTGTGCATACTCATCAAAACAAGACGCAATGCATTTGGCAATTTCAGTGTTGTGGATGCCTGCAGTGCAATCTTTTCTCAATTTGTATTGCCGCACACAACATTTTAAGGACCTTGATGTTGAAATGAGTTCCCTTGGTCTGATTCTAAAGAAGTCTGGAATCCAAACCCAGGTACCAATTTTCTAAATAAATGCTTTCTAACAGTGAGACTTTCATTTCTCCTAGTGGGGTAAGCCTCAACTCAGTGTGAGAAAGTGCAAACAATGACAAAAACATATCTGCATTGCATGCTGGCAGCCCAATAAAATCCATATGCTATCTGTTACATGGCCCTCCTGACCTACCCCTATGAGTGTCACAACTGTACTTTTCCCTACATTCATTTGTTGACAGGTGACACATCGGTGATGTGGCTTCAGCATTCACTCTAAACCTAGGATTAAAGCATGTTTGTCGAAATGTTCTGACCATTGCATTTCTACCTATATGTGCCTGTCCATGGTAATGTCTTGCCACCTGGGACAGTGAGCTATTTGGCAATACTACTCTTCCATCATTTGAAACCCAAACATCATCTTCATTCCTTCTGACACATCCTCGTCTAATCCAACTTTGGTGTTGTTCATCTGTCACTTCTTCCTGCAATCATTTCACTTCCTTCCATGTTTCAACAGCAGTTATCAAGAAAGTTTGGCTTGTCTCATCCTGTGTACCACTCTTCCACTCTACATGAAAGGAGGTACAACAAAGACTACAATATCTAGCAACTTCGTCCACATAGGTATTGCCCAGGACAACATAATCAGTTGATTTCCTATGACCTAGGCATTTCATGACAGCAATTTATGCGGGTAACTGTAATGCATTCAACAAATTGTAAATGTTGTCACCATTTTGTATTGGGGAACCAGAAGAGATCATAAAACCTTACTGGGACCATAACTGTCTGAAGTCAGAAACAACACCAAGCCCTATTCGCTATCAGTGAAAATGTACTCTTTAAGTTGTTCAGAAACACAGCATTCTCAGGTAAGGGAACCAATGTGGCTACTTGGACTGAAAAGACTCCATGAAGCCAGGATGCTTCTATCACACTTGAGACTGTGCAAACTACATATCCTGCTCTCAGGGTATCATCTTTATCTCTCAAACAGGAGTCATCAATGAACATGACATAGTCATTTTCATCTAAGGGAACACTTTGAATATCAGGTCTTGGTTTGTTGCAAAATTCATTCACAGCGAGACAGTCTTGTTCAACCTCATCTCCACGGTAACTTGCATTTTCAACAGGAATAGGCATCAAAGTTGCAGGGTTTAACTCTCACATTCGATGAGGCAAGGGACAGTTCTTCCAAATTGGTTAAATGGGCACTTGTTATGTATTGGGTTTTTGTTCTTATTAACAAAATCTCCCCTGAGTGGGGGATAAAAATGTTCATTGTGATGTCCCATCACAATGCTTTTGCACTTCTCTATGTGGACGCTAAGTGGTGACACAGCCTTTAAACAACCAGACAACACTGTAGCTACAGGATCAAGTGTGACAGAAAAATGCTTGTTTGCACTTCCATGCAACTGTGTCAAAAACTGAGAATGCACATCCATACCTCTCACAACAAAACAAAGAAAAACATGTGTTATGATCAGGCATTCCCAGAGCTGGGGCTCCACTTAGGCTTCTTTCTGTCAGATCTGTGAAGGCACATACATAATTTTCATCCAGTGGTATCAGATCAGTCGTCTACTAGTGTGTTAGCGTCTGTAAAGGCTTGGACAAAAGGGAAAAGTTTGCAGTACACTGGCAACAGTAGCCAACTATTCCCAAAAACATTCAGACTTCTTTCTGTGTTACTGGAGGATTCATTTTCATGATTGCTGAGATTATTTCTTGTGGCACTTTCCTCACACCCTTCTCAATGTGATGATCTAAATGCAGAACTTTTTTTGTGCAACATTGAAATTTTGCAAGAGAAACTTTATGGACACTTTCTCCTAAATGATTAAAAACCGCAATGGTATCTCTTCTGCATGCTTCTCCAATATTTGACGCAACCAACAGGTCATCAATATATTGCATTAAGACTGAATGATATGGCATTTTACGGGACTCCACATTTTTTTTCAGGATCTATCTGAAAATGGATAGTGACTCCGTATACCCCTGAAGAGTAGGGCACGTTGCCAAAACACGACTACTGAAGTTTAATGTAAATAAATATTGGCTTTCCTCATACAATGATGCATAGAAAAATGATTGGCAATGGCCAATGACTATGAACTACTGAGTTTCACTGAGAAGTTGGAATATAATCACTGCAGGATTTGATACCATTGGACAACATGGAACAACAATCTTATTCACAATTCTCAAATCTTGAACTAGGTGGTATTTTCCATCTGGCCTCCGCAATCCTAAAATAGAATAGTTACAGGAACTTACCATTATTTCTTTTAAAATACCCTGCTCATTCAAATAATCACTCAAATGAGTAATTCCAGCAATTGTCTCTGGGGACATAATATACAGGGGTGTTTTGGGATACACTGCACTTGGTTTCACTGTTATTTTAATGGGCTCAACACACTTAATAGGTTCCTGAAAAATCCCAAACTTCTGCTATCACAGTTTCTTTCAAATCTTCAGGAAAATCAATACATGTCATCATTGGGTACAATTTGATACTTGGATACTGCTCTACAATTTTACAGGGCACATCCTCTTCATTTGTCTGTCGCTATTCCTCTAGGGGTGCAACTGATGGAACAATTCAGCTTACACAGCAGATCACGTCTCAGCAAACGTACGAGACTTGAATCACAGAGCACAAATTGGTGCTCATCTTCAAATGAACGTATTTTAACAGGGACACACTCTGTCACAGGATTTGTCAATTGTTTATTGGCAACTGCTACTACCTGGGCCCTATTTCCCTAAAGGGACAACTTTGGTACTTCAGCTGTTCTGACAATGGAACTTGTAGCTCCAGTGTCAACCAAGAAGGACACATCATGGCCCATAATGTATGCATTTGCATATGGACCACATTGATCTACCTCTAAGGATGCACCTAGCATGCAAACCTCATCATCAAAGCTATCACTGTGAAACATTTCCATCAATTCCTCATCACCCAAATCAGTTCTGGGAAATTGTAATGCTATCTGATTCACATTTGAAATTTGCCATTTGATTCACGTTTTGCTGAGGAGCAATCACCTGCCGCTGTGTCATCAGGGCTTGTGAATCTGCATGTGTTGTCCTGGGGACACCTTTACAATCTGAATTTGAGGTCTATAAACCTGAATATTAACTTGAGCCTAAGCAACTCCAGCCTTCTACACTTGAACATTCACATTATCATATGGACATTCCGGTCGCCAAAGACCCAAATTTCTGCTCACAGACTTCTTCAAAAACTGGATATCAAGAACACCTCCACTCTGATCCATCTGAACACTACATTCTTTAACTCTAACCTGGACAACATTCGTCACTCCTTGCATCACACTAGTGTTCCACCATCATCTGCATATTCCGATTTGCTTTTTGCACAGCTTTTAATTGCAAAACCATTACTTTTTGTTTTGGTTGATTCTGTTACAGGTCTATCTCATTACTACAATACTTTCCATAATGTAGAATCGCATCAATAGGTTTATTCTGCCAACAAAACAGGTGCTGCTGAATCATCTCAGTTATGTCTGGCCTCAATTACTGCACAAATCTGAATACAAGATGACCCATATCCTTAGTTTCTATAGTCTCAGTACCAATGTGATTCTTGAAAGTTTGCAACAAACTCTCATAATACGCATTAATCAATTCTTTCGTTTCCTGGGCTGTTCTGTCAATTTCTTTTGGGGACTCTATTTTCCAAGAACTTAATCACCTTGTAACTTTTTTTCATTTCCTCTTCAGAAGGTGCACCTTTACTGGATCTCTCGGAGGTTCACGTTCAAGCCAATCAACGTGTACTTTCCATGGAGTTCATAAATCAGTTGGAACCACAATGTCAAATTTCAAAACTTCTCACATGCATTTTGAAATTTTCTTAGAGCATTCCACACACTTTCTCTCGGTCTCGGGTAATCATTTGTGAATGACAATAAGTCACTCATACTCCAAAGTACATGGACATAACCTCCACCTGGTATTTCTCTCATGGGCATCATTTTCACATTGTCCTTGACTTGATTTACTCCCTCCGAAGGCTCATTTGACTTTGCTTTCTTCAGATTTCTTTTCTTTGCCAACCTTCCTTCCCACTCATCAAACACTCCCCATATATGTATAGAGATAAGCAATTCCATAATGTGCAATTTCATTCCAAGAGATCTCATGTTAACTATTTCTTTTGAACGGAACTTTAATCTGTAACTTCTCTTCAAAGGTTTTGATTTTTCTAAATCCACATCATATTTCTCGGCTTATTCAGATAATCTCTCATAAGCCTGTCCCACAGGTTGAGTAACATCCTTACATATGAACCGCTTTTTATCTTCTGTGTAAGTTTCCAATTGAGCTATATCCATCGTTTCCACATTCTGCTGTCTCTTCTGTTTTAGCATTGACATTCGTCAATCCTGTAGCACCTTGTGAACTCTAACTATTTATCCAGTCCGTCAGTCTGTCAATTTTTGTGCTGGGAAGCCTTGTAAACTGTATATTTTTAAGGGGTACATCTTGTGGGGTACTGCAGTGTATATTTGAAACCTGATCTGGTCAAAGCATGGAGTGCTCTCGGGTTCTATGAGGAAACCTCACATCAAGAACTGATCCCGCCTGATTTAGCATCTGGTTAGGATCTGCAATTAATGTAGGGGTCAAAGGTGGAACAAGAGAAGCTGTTCTCTCTATCTCCAAATTGTTTGAAATCATTGATCTCTGCCTACCAATTGGTGATTTCCAAGCATATGTAACTGGTGTTTCAGGACATTTATTGAATGGGCATTACTTGCAGTACTACCTGAAGCATACAAGGGAACAACTGGACCTAAAGTAAAATTAGCATTGTGTACTGTGCCCTGTTAAGACAGTACTAAAGCTTTGTCCTCCTTGACTCAGGGTAACATTTGGCATTGCTTAAACGGGATGAAACATTGGTAGTGACTGATGTGGGATGCAATTTTTAACGAGCTGATTCACAGAAATTTGCAGAGAGGAAAATACCTCTCCAAGGGGACAGCATTCAGGGAATCATCATCAGCAAAGCATCAGTGTTAGAAAATGGGTCTCTAGATGGCAGAGGTATGTACCCTGTCCTGGTAGGGACCACAGTCCTAGTCAGGGTAAGTTTACAACACAACCTAAATGATCATGTGCTCACCCTCTGGTAGCTTGGCACAGAGCAAGCAGGCAATTAGTAAAGTATTTTGTACAATTACTCATACAGTAACACAGTGAAAACACCACAAATGTACCCCTACACCAGTATAGGAAAACAAACGATATATATCTGAATAAAATAAGATCAAAACAACAAAAATCAAATATGCAAAAGTCAAGGCATCACTTTTAAAAGGTCTAAATTAGTCTCAATCCTTAAGAATCAGTGGTTGTATCCTTTTAATACAGAGTACCTGGGATCCGTAAAAAAAATAATGACGCAGAGGGGCCACAGAGGAGGAGATGCACCAGAAAATAAAGCTATGCATTGTTTTCTCAAAAGCGACAAAGGTGATGTGTGGATTATTTCCTTGCGGCAAGGTGACACATTGATTTCCAGGAGCACAGCCTTGGTTCCTCACTGCGATGCGGGGAGATTTTGATGCCCAGGGATGATACGTGGAAAACCCAGAATGCGTTGAGCAGAGGAAACAGGTGCTGAATCAATCCAGTAGGTGATGCTTTGATTTTTTTTGCCGCGTGGCAAGTGCTGCGTTGATGCGGCAGGTATTAGATTGAATTTTGCAAGTGTTGCATTAATTTTTCGATGTGCTGGATTTTCTTTTCTTTGGTGAAGTCTTTAATACCCCTGAGACCTCAGACCACGAGGCAAGCTCAATCCAAGCCTTTGAGAGCACTTGAGGCAGACAGCAGAGTCCTTTCAGCAGTGTCAGGGGTCAGCAGGCAGCAGGGCAACATGCATGCCAGCGCTCCTTCGGGCAAAGCAGTCCTGTTGAGTACTTTGGGCAGCCAAGCAGTCCCTCTGACAAAGTCCAGTTGTAGGTCTAGAAGTGTCTGATTTGGTGGGGTCACAGACCCAGTATATATATCCAAAAGTGCCTTTGCAGCAGAGGAAAGTTCAATCCAGCCCTGTCTACCAGGAGCAATGTGGGGGGTTATCAGTCCTTTGTGTGAGGGCAGGCCATAGGTCTTTGAAATGTAAGTGGAAGCCCCTCCACCCTTCCTAACCAGGGAAACCCATCTGTATGCAGATGAATGCAGTAAGTGCAGTGAAATGCCCACTTTCTAAATCTGACATTCCTAAAATAGTAATGTAGAATTCCACTTTACCAGTAAGTAGACTTTCTCACTACCATTCCAACCATACCAAACATGACAAGTCTATTCCTCTCAGATCAGAAATTACCACTTGAAAGCATATAAGGGGCTCTCTAATGCTGGCCTATGGGAGGAGCAGGCTTCATAGTAGTTAAAAACAACTTTGGGAGTTTTCATTACTATAACATGTAAAACCTATGAGCACATGTCCTGCCTTTTACCTATATAGCAACCTGCCCTATGGGATACCTAGGGCCTACCTTAGGGGTAACCTATATGGAAAAAGGGGGGAACTTAAGGCTTGGCAAGTAGTTTTAAATACCAAATTGAAGTGGCAGTGAAACTGCACACATAGGCCTAGCAATGGCAGACCTGAGACATGGTTAAGAGGCTACTTATGCGAGTGGCACAATCAGTGCTGCAGGCGCAGTAGAATCATTTAATTTACAGGCCCTGGGCACATCTAATGCACCCTACTAAGGATCTATAGGTAAATTAATATGCAAATTGAGTATGAGCCAATAGTACCATGTTTAGGGGAGAGAGCACAAGCACTTTAGTACTGGTCAGAAGTGGTAAAGTTTGTAGAGTCCTAAAACCAGCAGAAAGGAGATCGGAAAAATGGAGTGAGGCAAGCAAAAAGTTGGGGTAAGATCACCATTAGGCTGTCAGGTCTAACAATCAGGGCCAGCAAGACATCCACAAGCATCAGGAGCTCTCTGCAAGCTACTACGAACAGCAGGGACTGCTCCAAACTCAAATGTCCATCAGTATTTTAGAATTCACAAAGCATTCTGATTTGTCAAAGGTATCAGTTTATGTCACGTTGAATAGGCATCATTCAATAGTAATTGATCAACAGACTCTAAATGGTAACACACTCTCTCTTTCCCAAGCTTTCAATGGGGAAATCTTCCATCTGTGCGACTAGATGCTGTTTAAAAATAATTGTATACCGTACCAGTTCTTCCATCAAGGACACCACGCTACATTCTGTCTGTTCTTAAACAATAGGATCTATTACCAACTAGCTAAGCTTCTTCTGAGACTAAAACTTAAAAGATAGTTCACGTTAGGAAGTGAATCAGCATTTCAAGCATGGGTCACAAATTACAAGCTTCAACAGGCCTCACTCATGCTAGCACAAAGGAATTATAATAATGTGTTTAATTAATATGTTTTAGTGAAACACATGTAATATGCAAAGTAATAAATTCAGCATTAATAATATTTAATTAATATTAATAATGCATTCAATTTTAAACAGAAAAGCTTTGTTACTGCATTTCATTGGGCACCACAGATAAATGCACTTCTTTCACTTTTGCACATATTTGTAAACTAATTTACCAATCAATACTAATTCATTATCATTTCTATATGCACTGTTAGTCTAGAGCTAAATTACTTTAAAACATAAGTTCTATCCTTCTAATATGTGATTTAATTTAAATGCTACCTAAGTCAAACTGTGATTAACATAAAACATAAACTGTCCCATTCCGATGACCTTGGTGACACCAGGGGCTCTTCTAAAGATTAGACTATATCAGTGCTATCAAAACAATCACTGTGTGTCGAAAGTGAGAACTATTGTAAGAAATCTGGGTCGCAGAGTCTAAGGGCATAAAAGGGTCATAGGCCCCAATTATAACAGATGTGGTCTTTTTCCACTGGAATCATGGTGGGGTAGCAATGCTGAGCAGTCCAATGCTTACTCAGTGGTGTTGCTGTAGGCTAGAAACTCAGAGTTCAACAACTCTACAAACAACACTTCATAATTCACTGACTAGCCACTGCTTTTCTTCTAGAAAGAAAATGTGTCCAAATAATATTTTTAAATTAACAAATATTTAAAAAGTTGCAAGTGGAAAGTTCTATATTGCCATCTCCTTAAGGGCTGTGAACTCTAAGCAACTTGCACACCGAGTTGAAGATTCATCAATATTTCACACAGTGCAGTAAGCCACCTTTCTGTGCTGTGCTGCATGAAAGGGCATAAATGCACCGTACTTAATATGATACAACACATTCCTTTTATTTCCTTATGTTGGCACAAAATATGCAGCCTCTCACCAATGCAAGCACTGCTGCAGACAGGATTGATTTTTCGCAGAAAGTGGCACATTCCTGCACAAAAGCAGTTCTCATCAGCATTTTCCCCTTTCTATGTGTGCTGCAAAATGCAGCATAGAAAGATGAAAAAACCAGGAGAAATAAATATATTTCTCCTTGTTGTGCATCACCTGAGGAGGCATAGCATTTTGATGAATTCCCAAGTCTATCAGTTATGGTAAATATGTTAATGCACTAAATCCCATGGGTGAATGCATGGGAACATGCCACCCTGGGGAAGAGTTATGCAACACAGTGATTTACTCTAGATTTATCAAGCCTCACAGGGTCATGCAAGGAGGCATTTCATGGCATGATAAATTAGAGTTAGTAGTTGTGTCACACTTGTTCCCCCATGTGTGACACAAGGGCGAAGCGACTCATTGAGAAATCTGCCCCCACGTGTACCCTTCACCACCTGCTACGGAATCACCATTAACAATCAGCACACCAGCAATATTTAATCCCTAAAACACAATACTTGCCTGACACAACCTGAAAGATCCATTAATGAAAAGTCAGGCCTGCATTCTTTGTTGGAGTGTCATTATACTAATCAAATGCCAAATACAAAGCCCTTTAACCATAATGTCATTAAACACTCTGGATCTCTTGAAATGGTACCATCTTTTATTGGCATAAGATATGAATGCAGTGATTTAAGCTATCAAAAACACAATAAAGCATTTCAGAATTCCATAATTGAGTGCCAGCATTTTTCTAAAATTGCTTAGGAGATTCACAGTTCTATAGCATGGGTCCATGTCATATCCCAGTCCCAGCTTTAGCAGTGCTAAAAAATCAACACAAAAAGCTCTCCCAGGATCATTGTTTTCCTGGCCTAGAGGACTTAGAGCAAGTAAATTACAAAGGTAAAGTGAAGCACCTGTAGGGGCATGCTCCTCTTCTGGATAGCATTTCTGGCTGCACTGAGAATGCTATGGGCTTGTTAAGAGAAGGACTGATCATGCAAAAGTAAGAAATTGCATTGCGGTTGTGACGAGTGATAAATTAAGGAAATCAGTGCTGACTGTGGAAAATAAGGTGTAGTTCTTTGGTCTATGACAAGTGAGACATAGCTCTAATATATGCATTAAACAAGGATTGTCAATTGATAAAGAGATGGGTCTGATGTTGGAAGTATGTTGACATGTGGCCTACTTGTCTCATTTTCATTAAATGATTAACTTACCCTCACAGGCAGGTCTCCATGATTTAATTTGCTTGTCAATATATCTATTTGTGAAGCTCACAGTTGCGAAGATAACTGAAAGCAGGCCTGCTAGGGGAGTTTCATTCACTTACTAAAGAGTCTGTACTTGTTGGAAGTAAGGGACATGAGCATTTCAAACTTCAGCCATAACTCGTTTTGTTAGGAAACAGACCCAGACACTCTCCAATTCCATGCAGTATGTAATGACAAGTGCCTAGTCCCATTGAGAGATGTCTTAGACAAGGGTTGTGTCTGCTTTGAAATACATTAGTCAAGGATGCAATAGAAGCTGCAGCGCAATGCCCTTTAAACTATAGGATTATTATGCAAAGAGGACTTATGATGCCCAAAATGTTCAATTGCTTAGGCATGCAGCTGGGTCCTAGGTCAGTACCCCCCATCTTTGTTTTCTCCTTCAACTGGGTAATCTAGTTTAAAGCACAAACTCAGTTGCAATAACGGAAATTTGAAGACTGAATAACTAATGGAAGAAAGCAGTGGAAATGTAGGAGTGTAGTTGTGTTGAGTCCTAGTGTCTTCTGTGACTGAAGTGTGCTCAGCCACATCTGAACAAATTACAACTGAATAAGGTTGCAACTCCTGTCACATAGATTTTCTTCCCTTCTAGAGGATCCTCTTTGCATTATAGTCCAATCACATATGTTTGACATAGTTGAGTTGTGCTTACCTATGTTTTCAGAATTTATTTTGGTTTGTGGCACAGCTGATATACTGGTAACCAGTGCCTTAAGCTGTATAAGTGCAGGTATTCACCCAAATGAGCCTTGTACTAGGGGTGGTGTTTGGGGTGGGACTATGGGTGAGCAAAATCTGCAGGCATTGGATGCAAATGAGATTAAAGGTCAGTGCACCAGGTTCCTTCAGAGAATGAGGTACTCCATTTCCTTGAAATACAGTAATTTTATTTTGTGTATACAGAAGCATCTAACAATCACAGCAAACCAAGGGAGGTTTCTCAGAAATAGCCCTATTCCCTAGAACCTCCCACAGCCTCCCACCCACAAAATTCCAACCCTACATTCCACCAACATTACGCTGACCTCCCAGGAAAGGAATGCAGAAAATAGCACTGCTTTCTCCTTTGAAAATGTTAAAAAATAAAACAAAACACAGCAAAAGATTCTTAAAACCAGTAGGAAAGTAAAAACAATAAGAAAACAAGATAATACAATAAATACAAATATACAAAACATGAGCCAGAAGAGATGTATGCACCATATGTCAAAATGAACACAGTTTTCTTTCCTGCAGGGACATATTAGATCTTGGAACTTCTCCTTAAAAAATATACAATTGCATATATAAATGTGATCTATTACCAACATGCGTTAATATTTTACATACTCTGAAAATGTTGCAAAAACACGTTTGGGTCTAGAAGCTCTCCTTAACACATCTTCACTTTCATTATACTGTAAACTATTTTTAGAGCATTTTCAGAATCATTCAATACCATACTTTCCTCACACAAAGGCACATCAATGAACACATTACTTTATCCCACTTCTTGTGAATAAACTCACGATCATTTTGCTCCAACCATGAGGGAATTCTGCATGCTGACACTTTGCTTAAATTCAAAACTTTTCCTTCTTGCACTTTCACAGCTTTATTACAAACATCCACAACCTTAACAGGATCTGACCACTTGGGTAACTCTTTTTTCCTAATTTTTTTGATAAATGTCAACACATTTTCTGATTTTCTTATAATCAATGCTAAAATCAGAATCCCCAGCCACAGAACTGGTAACAGAATTAGGTATTGTGCGATACAATGAAAAAGTGTCCTGCACATCGGCGGCAGCCGCAAATCTCAAAGGGAGGGCGGGGAGTTGGGGATGGAGACGGAGTGGAAATTTATTTTACCTCAGTTGCCATCTCCTTCTTTTGCCCTTTCGCTCCTCTTCCTTCCATGTGGTGTCCCAGCATTTGCTGGGACACCAGCATAGGCTCCCCAGCAATCCTGGTACTTCTTTCATGCAAAACATATGATGAAAGCAGCATCAGGATTGGTCTGAGCGGCAAAATCTGGCTCTTGGCCAAAGGGGGCAACAATACTTTGTAATAGCGAAGGAGTCACCCCTAGGCCTGCAAAGCCTTTCTCCGTGACAAACCACCTTCACATGCCAATGGTATAGACCAGTGGTTCCCAACCTTTGGACTTCTATGGACCCCCACTTTATCATTAATGAAATCTAGGGACCCCCCTTGAATCACTATTGGAATCTGTGGACACCCTCACTGAGTCATTATTGAAAGCTACAGACCTACCCTGTTAATATTATTTAATTTTCAAAGCATTCAGGGACCCTCTGAGGAGACTTTGCGGGCCACTAGGGGTCCCAGTACCATAGGTTGGGAACCACTGGTTTGGACTCTCTAACAACACGATTAAATCTCTCAGTCTGACTGTTAGAAATGGGGTTTCTGGTTGGCTAGGGTATGCACCTAAGCCATGCAGAACCCACCCACTCTAGTCAGGGCAAGGGTACGAGCAGTCAGGCCTATCCCAGAGGCATGTGTAAGCATTTGCACAACACACACAACACATGTGATGCACTACACACACCACAAAGGAAACATAACACCAAGTTATATAAAAATAAACTGTATTGTGCACAACATCATTAGACCAATCACAACATGTCAGTAAAACCCTGCTACCCTAGCACTTGTCAGAACATTACACAACATTAGTACTCTGCCAAAGCCAGCATTAGTCACATAAAACACATAGGTTACGGATTATTCTGCAACATAAGCAGTAGTCAGGAAAACATAACTAAAATAATGCACAGAGATTAGTAATATTGTACCAATCAGGCACTTGTTCATTATTTAGAAATGTCAAGATACCATCATTAATGCATACTAAATACACCATTCCTAGGTAGCCTATGGCATTGGAACATTCACCACCCTGCAATCCTGCCAGAAATCAATCACCCCAGCAAGGCACCCATGTGCGCCTGCTCCTCTATTAGAGAGTATTCAGTAGCTCCTTTCTTTGGTGACAGGATAGGCAGATGGGGGCCTCCACAGTGTACCTTTCCCCACCCAGATGGCAATGTTGTAGGAGAACAAGGCTCCTACTCTGTTAGATGGGTCCCAGGAGTAGGAGAGGGGCACATCTCACCACCACCATGAAGTTAGATTTTATATTGTGAGTCTGAAAATGACACTTTTCGAAAGTTTGCATTTTCTTATGTTAACCATTCAGTTCCTCTGCCGATCTCTAAATACACAGCTAGGGTAGATGATGGCTGGAGTTTGTGCATTCCCTCTAGACAGTCATACACAAAGGAAGCTTGGGTGTGACATTTGCATCCTGATGGCCCATCACCAGGCTGATGGGTCTTCCTGGGCTAGATGAGAGGGATGAGCTGATACTTTCACCTCAATGGGGTTGTGCCTCTCCCCACCCAAAGGGCTGTTTTACACCCTGCTGAGTGTCTGGAGCCAAGGAAGGAAGGACAGGAACCTTATGCACTTCGACAGCCTCTAGTTTAAGTGTCCTCCACTTCAAAATCTCATCTGGGTATTGGGTACAAGTATTTGACCCCAAATCCCACTAAATCAGAACTTTGCTAGAACTAAGGACATTCTGACTGGAAGAAGACTGCTTTGTTGCAGGAGGGGCTGCCAATTTGCTAACTGTTCTGCTGTGGTGGACTGCTGCCTGCTGATTAATGAGCTGTACCAGGGACTGCCACTTTGCTTCCTCCATTGCTGTGTTGGCCCGCTGCCTGCTGCTTCTTTCCTGGAAGGAAGAAGGACTGGCCCCATTCTCTACATCCTTGAACCCAAGTTTGTCCAAGGGCTTGCTGGCTTGTCCCCAGTTCCCCTACAGTCTCAGGGACATTAAAGACTGCCTGCAATTATCCTGGTGCTGTTGGACTCTGCTATCTGCGAGTCCTACTGTTGCCTGAGGTGCCTTCTATAGTCCAGAATGACAGAAGTGGGTTTTGCAGCTAATATCTACTAAAATCAATGCATCGTCACCACTGCGGAGGTCAGAACCAACGCATCACCCTTTGACGCCAATATAGAGGCAGTTTGATGACAGCGGATCCACAGCCTGCGTGGCTCAGCGACAACACATTGCATTATTCTCAATCAAGTTTGACGCAGATGCAGGACACGACTGCATGGAAAAAATAAAAGTATTGCCTTTTAGCGGACCCTGCATGTGTTCTATAGCTGGCCTACATTCCATCACGGTTGGCCTGAACTTTGGATTTGCACCGGTCCCTCATGACTCAAATTACCTTTTGACCACTAGTGACTTCTGAGCACTATTTTTAGTTCAATCTTCAAATATTCATTTCTCAACATTAACTTTTTGGATTTTTGTTGTTTGATCCTATTTTACTCTGATAAATATTCTCTATTTGTCTGAACTGATGTGGAGTCATTCTGTTGTGTCAACCACTGCGTTACTGTAAGTGTTGCACAAATACTTTACACATAGGCCGCCGCCCGCCTCGCGGGAACCGCCATATGGCCGCTCTGCGGTCGAAAGACCGCGGAGGCCATTCAGGCTTTCCCGCTGGGCTGGCGGGTGACCGCCAGAAGGCCGCCCGCCAGCCCAGCGGGAAACCCCTCCCCACGAGGAAGCCGGCTCCGAATGGAGCCGGCGGAGTGGGTATGTGCGACGGGTGCAGTGGCACCCGTCGCGTATTTCAGTGTCTGCATAGCAGACACTGAAATACATAGTGGGGCCCTCTTACGGGGGCCCCTGCAGTGCCCATGCCATAGGCATGGGCACTGCAGGGGCCCCCAGGGGCCCTGCGGCACCCCCTACCGCCATCCTGTTCCTGGCGGGAGACCTGCCAGGAACAGGATGGCGGTAGGGGGTGTCAGAATCCCCATGGCGGCGGAGCGCGCTCCGCCGCCATGGGGGATTCACACGGGCAGCGGAAAACCGGCGGGAGACCGCCGGTTTTCCGCATGTGACCGCGGCCGAACCGCCGCGGTCAGAATGCCCTGCGGGGCACCGCCGGCCTGTCGGCGGTGCTCCCGCCGACCCTGGCCCCGGCGGTCTCTGACCGCCGGGGTCAGAATGACCCCCATAGTCTCTTAAGTTAAGCTTGACTGCTCTTTGCCAAGCTACAAGAGGGTGAGCACAGGATAATTTATGGTATGTATATGACTTACCCTGACTAGGATTGTGGTCCCGATTTGAGTAGGGTGCATACCTCTGCCAACCATAGACCCAACACTTCCATTTGAATTTACATTTAGACTCCTTCAAAGTCAAACCCTTCTGAAACAAATGTCGGAGAGCCATTCTTAGTCTAGACAAACGTTCCTCTTCATTCATAACATACACCAAAATGTCATCTTGGAATGCAATGGCACCTTAGACACCCTCCAGTGTTTCTTCATAAATCTTTGAAACACGGATGCTGTTCATGGCATTCTGCAGAATTGAAACATATCTCCTGGCCTGATGAAAGCAGTCAAATGGCATGATTCTTCTTGTAACTCAATATGGTAGTAATCACCAGCAAGGTCTAGTGTAAAGGAAACATTTGCCCTTGTCAAAGTTGAAATAAGTTAATGTAGATTAGGCAATACATGCATATTTTGTTATTGGGACTTCTGAGATCAACACATAAATGAAGATCTCCTGAGTGTTTCAAAGCAATGACCAGTGGTGAAACCCATGGTGATGATTCTATTGGCTGAATCAGATTCTTATTGCATAAATCCAGCACCATTTCTAGCAATTTCCCTCTATAAGTAAGAGTAACATTCTGAATTCTATGTCTGACTATCACAGCATTTTCCAACAATTTAAGTTTGGGTTTGAAGCCCACATGTTTCCAAGATTTGTCACAAGAAACATGAGGAAATTCAGCTATTTCAGCCATGACAGATCATGTTTCCCATTACCCACAACATAAACAGGTGGAACAGCACTATAATCTAATTTCATTTTAAGTTCTTGTCGATGAGGCCAAACCAAAATGTAATCACCTTTGGCAACCACAGGCATTTTCCAATTAGTCTTTCTTTCCTTAAAACATTTGTCTGCCCAAAAATAACCAAGGGGATCAATCCTGTGATCAGTATAGCTGCAGGACATACATCAGGCTCTATCAATTTGTCATCCAGTAAATTCAATGCCCATAAATCTTTATTGATAATGATGTACCAGGTAGAATGTAACATTATTTTTCCATTTATTTCTACCACACACTTAGGAAAACTTCTTACACTTAATACATAATATTGCTTTAGGATTTAACATCTCATCCTCATCCTTATCCACCCAACAATTAACACTTGTTTCTGATTTGCTCTTACATACTCTCCCAACTGTCCATTTTTCCTACAACGGTTACAAGATTTGTCGACTGCAGGGCATGCTTCAAAATATTCAAGGTGAAAACCACTTCCACATCTGTAACAACTAGTAAGTGTTTTCTTTTTGTTTTATCAGTAACCACTTTATTTTCTTTGTCACTATTAACCACATTGACCACTGCACTAGACTCAGGTCTTTCCCAGTCTTCGCTACCATTTGTGCTACCCTCTCTAATTTCTACCACTCTTTGGTTACTTGTGATTGGTAATCCCTGGAAACACATAAGCCAAGATTCAAACCACTGTGTAGATTAGAAAAAGTTGCTCCTGAAGAATTGCCACAAGATCATTAGTGACTTCAATCAGCAAGAAACATGTTGACCTAGAGAGCTATCAAAGATCATTGACTCTACTGATATTGACCACTTTTTTTAATAATACAGGTGGACTTATTTATTAAAACATCCAATTGAGGGCCACCTAGTGTAGTTTAGCTTCACTTTCTTTCACATTTACACATTTTGCATACCAATCTACACCAATAGCCCACACTTCACATACGGCATTCTATATAAAAGATCTCTGGTAAAGAGCTCCCTTTCAGGGGTGCATTGGGCATTGCAGCATCAGCCCGATGTGGAGCTTGCCCTATGATGAAGTATGACACCCTTCTGGGTGTGTCAGGGCTCTTACTCCTGAGGGATCAGACTCCTTCTGGTTCCACAGTTCATAACTAAACCTATTTCCTTAAACTTCATATTTTCATAAAGGGAACTGCATACCCTTGTTGTGATGCCTCATCTAGTTAGGAGCAGGTATGCTGGAGTTATAAGCACTCGTGGTCCCCTCTTTCTGTATATAGAAAATTAGGTACTCCAGTTCCTTGAAATAAGGTAAGTGTGTTTCTTCTATACAGTAGCATCCAATGATCACAGCCAACACACAGAGATTTCTCAGAAATAACTGCATTCCCAGGAACCTCCCACAACCTTATACCAACAACATTCCAACCCTACATTCCATTAACATTCCGCTCACCTCCCAGAAAAAGAATGCAGAACATAACAATTCTAGTAAATACATAATAGTATCATGTGCTATTTACAGTCCTTAGAAGTGTGAGATATGTGGTATTAAGCACTATATACAGAAACAAAGAAAATTAAGTGCATAGTACAAGTAAGGATCATGTCCACAACTGGATAATATAATACTTGGCAATGAATCCGTCAACCACTTTGAATGAACTATTGTTGCCTACCACATGTTCAAATTCTTTTAATAGAGATCACTATCTGCCTTAGGTTATGCAAATGGACATATGATAAAGTGGCAGATTTTACATAGAATTTTGCCAAACGATATCAGTACTACTCTTACCCTGGTTGCTCTCCCTGTCGGACTGTTCCTTGACTCATATCCCCTTAAACAGCATCCCTCATTCCTAGAGTCAACTTCATGCTTACCTTGTATGCCTCTCCTTTCTCTCTCTCTGGATTATTGACTCCTTCTCCAGTTTTGTCCCTCATGTTTCACTTGATGCATTCTTCCCCATCTCATCTTCCTTGCATGCCCACACTCTACTCATTCTTGCTCTCTCATTTCCAATGCCTCACCTTTTCCCTTGCCAATTTTCCCTCTCTTTCTCTGAGAACGCTGTAGCCTGCATTACTTTTCCTGTTTCTTTAAATCCAATATCCATTTTTCTTATCTCCAGCCATCTCTCTTTTACTCCAGGTTCTGTCTTTCCCTCTCTGCTCTCTCTGCCTCTGTATCTGATCAAGAACAGCTGAAGAGAGAGGGGTCTGTTGTCCATCCTGTCTCACCAATATTGCCCTACACAATGAGTGACACATCCCACGTGTTGCATACATCTCTAACCTGTGTGCTGTAGTATTGCAATAAAAACATGGGATCCCTCACTGCCATGTCTACAGATACGGAGTAAGAGTAGAATTACAGCAGGCAGCTTATCAGTATGTGCCTGCCACAGGGAAGGTGATGTGCGCTTCTTGACCGTAAAAAACACAATGCTGCTGCTTCCTACTCCAGTACACATGTGGGCCTATTAAGGCTGTACCCGCACCTGCTTGCCAAAAGTTAAATGCTTTTTTATCTGTGCAGCACAAAAGGAGCATACTCTACACTCGCGCATCAGAACATATGAAGGGCCAGCTGGATTGCCAGACCAGGTAAGGATTCCAGTGACAAAGGAATGCTGACATGTTTTATCCCACAGAGCCCCTGGAGCCAAGAGCATGTTTCAATTGAAATGAAATGCCTTGATGCCAACCCTGACAATGTTTCACTCCCACTGTCCCCGGTGACACATATGCTAAGCCCAGATTGTTATTCCTCACTGAGGCACTGCACATGCCAAAGCATGGTGCTTCTACCACAGGAGTGAACTTACTGCAGAGATGCCTGCTTGAGATCAAATGCAGACAACCTTCCCCCCTCGTTGAATCAATTGCACAATCTCCTCACATGAAAGGACCTTGCTGGAGTTAAGGTGAGGAGAATCCTGGCCTAGAATCTCAGTTCAATCTCTCAGGACTCTGCTTTAGTCTTTATAATTTTCAGATTCATTCAATTTACCAAAATCACAACTCCTGCACCTGTGAATCATGGTCTTCATTCAGTCAGTGACACCAGCTCCACATAATAGCAACAGCAATATGCCACTGCTTTTACAGCATACACCCCTCCTTTGCTCTAGTGGCCAACAGCCACTAACCAGCTTCAATGGACGACCCTCTTTCAACCGCCTCTTCTCTTGCTTATGCTCTGCATAGAGCTTATGCAGAGCTTGCAAGGCAGTGTGTTGGTACATGCAGCACTTTATCAGTGAAGGGAACACATTCAACCACCTCACACATGCAACAAGCCCAGATAACAGGTACACCCAGACACTAATGCATAGCATTTGATAAATTCAGTTTGTTTATGTGTCCACCTGGCAGAGGACCTTGCTGATGTTTGCTCCTCTGTGCCCCCTATGGACGCACCGGTTTTAATTGTCGATGAGCACCACCTTACCACTTCAGTGTTGCAACTCGGTGCACCATCATAGTTTTTTTCTCTTTCCTCAAGACAAGGCAGACCTGATCCTGCGTCACATACCTACAGTGTGATTGAGTGCGTAGGATCCACTCAAACTTTCCTGGTGTACAGGACCTATTGGGAACGTCAATTATTAATAGTTAATCCATTCAGAAACATGATGTTCCCGCACCCTCTAGGCCAAATAGGAATGCGCCTTTGACATGAGTGTGTAATTAATCAGAAGCTGCAAATCAACAATCTATCTCCCTAAAAATAATTTTTATTTTATGTGTGTCAATAATAAGATTTTGATGTGTGTTTAAAAGCCTTATTGAAATCTTTTTAGTATTTATGTCTTTATTGAAAATCATCAATTAGTCAATGGATATATCAGTACAATACAGAACAAAGCATAAAGGGGGTGATTCTAACCCTGGCGGTCGGTGTTAAAGCGGCGGCCAACCCGCCAACAGGCTGGCGGTAAAAAAGAATTCTGACCCTGGTGGGAACCGCCAACACAGACAGCCACTTTAACACTCCGCCCGCCACGGCGGTACAAACAAACAGCGCGGCGGTCACCGCCAACAGCCAGGCGGCAGACAATGTACCGCCCACCCTATCACAACTCACCAATCCGCCACCTTTTCCGGGGCGGGAGCACCGCCGATAAAAACACGGCGGAAACAGACTACGAACGGGAAAACGCTCACCACTACGCACTCCAGGAGGAAGGAGGACAGCATGGAAACCGAATTAAACATCCTACCTGCTCTCGTCTACCTTCTCATCTACCACGAGTACGAAGTCCGGCGCAGACGACAACGGTGAGTACTGCACCTACGACACACGGGAGGGGGGAGGACGAAAGGTTACGGGCACACACATATGCGACCCCCGCCCCCCCAACTATGTACACACCAATGCAGAGCAACAAGTCACAGTGACACCACCCAAACACCCCAGAAAAATGCTAGGACATAATCAAATTTGGAATAAATATTTATGTACCAAAAAGGTCCTGAAAAATATCGTACAACCATGAAAGATATTCACAAGAAAACAAATGACATACACATCAGTGTATAACTGAAGTAACAAGTCCTGCACATCCTACGAATTCATCATGTCCGTGGGCCAAAGTTTTGAGAAACAAGGGCAAAGCCCATACAGGAGACCTGAGTCCTTTGGAGAGAACACTGCAGGGGCATCAGATGTAAAAACTACAGGCACCTCAGGGGGAAGGGAAGGGGGGGGCACCACAGCCACATGAGTCCACGACGCCAGATCTACGAGGAGCCACCATGCCCACTGTACCATCCTGGGGAGTGCAAAGCCACAGTCTCTCAATGTCTCTACAGTGGGTGGGCTGCCCACTGTACCATCCTGGGGAGTGCAAAGCCACAGTCTCTCAATGTCTCTACAGTGGGTGGGCTGCCCACTGGACCATCCTGGGGAGTGCAAAGCCACAGTCTCTCAATGTCTCTACAGTGGGTGGGCTGCCCACTGGACCATCCTGGGGAGTGCAAAGCCACAGTCCATCAGGTGGATGACAGTCTCCACTGGTCAAGGAGGAGGCATGGTGGGCACAGTGAACCATAAACAGTGATTGAGACGGCGGTGCCCAGCGGAGCGGTGCTTGAGATGAAGGGCCCAGCGGAGCGGTGCTTGAGAAGAAGGGCCCAGCGGAGCGGTGCTTGAGACGGCGGGGCCCTGTTCAGCGGTGCTCTTCTGCACCGTGGGCCCTGTTCAGCGGTGCCTTTCTCCACGGCGGGCCCTGTTCAGCTGTGCTCTTCTGCACGGCGGGCCCTGTTCAGCGGTGCTCTTCTCCACGGCGGGCCCTGTTCAGCCGTGCCTATCTTCACAGCGGGCCCTGTTCAGCGGTGCTCTTCTGCACGGCGGGGCCCTGTTCAGCGTTGCCTATCTTCACGGCGGGCCCTGTTCAGCGGTGCTCTTCTCCACGGCGGGCCCTGTTCAGCGGTGCTCTTCTCCACGGTGGGCCCTGTTCAGCGGTGCTCTTCTCCACGGCGGGCCCTGTTCAGCGGTGCTCTTCTCCACGGCGGGCCCTGTTCAGCGGTGCTCATCCAGCAGGTCAAGGGAGCCAGACCTGGCCTGGACTCCCTGCTCAGTCGCCCTCGGACCGTGACGTTTCTGGACCCTTCGGGGACGGACTCCTGGCCTCCTTAGTGTCCTCCTTCCCAGCTGGGATGTGGCATGTGGGGTCCACCTTCTCCGCGCTCCTGCTGCCCTTCCACTCCTTTGATGGGGCTCTCGGGCCCTTGCCTCCCCTAGATGGTGTGGGTGGTGAAGTGGCCGCACATTGCTCCTTGGGGGCAGCCCTGTCGGTCCTCGCATGGCGGCCCTTGTTTTTGCGGGTCCTCTTGCCGGGGGGGGGGGGCTGGACGTGTCCTTGCTGCTGATCGATGTGTCACTGCTGGCAAAGGGTGGGCTCCAGAACCCATGCACAACAGTGACACCCGAAGCTGGGCTGGTGGTGGCTGCGGTGCTCTTGGGACTCTTTGAAGATGGATGGGGGAGCTCATCGGGGGGAAAGAGGTCAAGGTTAGCCATGAAAAGTTTTTTAGGGCCAAGGTAAAGGGTAGGAGAAGTGGAGATGGAAGTGGAGGTAGAGGAGGTGGTTGTAGGAGAGTCAGGTGTGCTGTCATTGGGTGAAGGTGCTGGTGCTGTAGGCTGTCGTGAGGTGGATGGCTGTTGGGTGGGTGGCTGCCTGCGTTTGTTTGTCTTGGAAGAGGGGGTGACAGACACAGTGGGAGAGGACACAGGGGACGTGTAAATGGCAGTGGGGGTGGTGACTGCACGAGGGTGGACTGTACTGGAGGGTGAGGTGGTGATGGAAGCACTGGCTGATGTTGGGGTGCATGCAGGTGTGAGTGTAGACGTCACAGGGAGGGAGGAGGGAGATGAGGAGGAGGGGGACACAGGGGTGGCAGTGGCTGTTGGCATGTCTGCATCTGGGTGTTGCTTGGGTGAGTGTTTGTGGGATCTGTGGTGCTTGTGTTTGGATGAGCTGCTCTTGGGTGTTGAGGTGTGTGCAGGCTGGTCTGATGGTGTGGATGGGATAGGCTGAGGAACAGGAGACAGAGAAAGGCTGGACGCAGTAAGAAGAGGGAGGCTGGAAACAGGGACAATGGCTGCCGTCAGTGCTGAGGCCAGAGCAGTGAACGCTCGTTGATGGGCAGCCTGACCCGAATGAATGCCCTCCAGGTACGCATTGCTCTGTTGCACCTCCCTTTGCACACCCTGGATGGCATTCAAAAGGGTCGTCTGCCCAACAATGAGCGTCCTTACCAGGTCAATGAGCTCCGCATTGAGGGCAGCAGGGGCAACAGGGGCAGGGGCTGAGGTGCCTGGGGCAAAGGAGACGCGCGCCTTCCTGGGCGAACGGGCACGGAGCGAAGACTGAGGGGCTGCTGGGAGGGCGGGGCTGGTGCGCTGGGTGGCGGCTGTACCTGTAGAGGCGGGGGGCACGGATGTTGCCGCCACCGCTAGGGAGCTCCCATCCGAGGACGTGTCGCTTTCGCTGCTCTCACCAGCGGTCCCCGTCGTGGTGCTCCCCTCGCCCTTCGGATCACTGGTGCCCTCGGTGTCTGTTCCTGGGCCCACCGGGGCCTTGTGTCCTGCAGCTCCCTCGTGCTCCGATGCCAAATCTCCTCCGCCTGATGATGCTAATGCACACATGCACAAGAAGATGAAGAGAAAGGGTGGGGGGAGAAAAAAGAAGACCAGGTTGAGTGCATGCAATGTCAACACCGTTGGCGGAGAGGACAGACACAGGAGCCTAATGCACTAAGCCGCGCATTCGGGGTACACTACTCAGTACTACTGACTAGGACAACAGGCCAAGAGACGTCAAACGCGCACATGGGAGATGCTGGACCTTCAATGGCTGTACTTGTCACCCTACCGAGGTGGGGGCCGGGGGCACAGGGCCATGCCTAAGGGAGAGGACTACACTACAGAAAGCGCCCTGGCCTAATGTCACCCACAGCCCTCCTCCCCCACCCAGACGCCTCCACTGCGCAGAAAGATAGGAGAATGTGCTGATACTCACCCCCTTGTGTCTGCTGTGATGTCTTAAAGCGCCCATCCAATTCTGGGTAGGCCACCGCCAGGATCCGGGACATCAGGGGGGTCATGGTGCGACTGGCACCCCTCCTAGGTTGGGAGGCCATCCCCAGCAGTGTTTCTGCGGTCTTCCTTGTTCCGCGGCAGATGTCCTCCCACCTCTTGCGGCAGTGGGTGCCCCGTCTGTTGTGGACCCCCAAGTTCTGGACTTCCTTGGCGATGGCACGCCAAATCTCGATCTTCTGATGGGCGCTGACCTATTTGACATGTACAGGGTGGAAAGGAGGAAATCATCAATGACCTGCATGTTAGATGTAATTAGCCCCTCCCACCAACTTTGCCATATGGCACATGCTCTCATCTGTCGGGCGTTGCACTCCTCATTCGCCCCCCACCCCACCAACTTACATCCACCCCAATCCACACAGGCATAGCCCATTCCATGTGCACCCGGTGTACTCACTTGTTGGTCTGGAGGACCGTAGAGTAGCGCATACTGGGGGAGGACCCCATCCACGAGCTTCTCCAACTCTTCAGACGTGAAGGCAGGGGCCCTTTCCCCAGTCGCAGCAGCCATTGTATCTTCCAGACCGAGGTCACAGCAGCACTTGCAGTATAGGTCCTCTCCTGTGGATGATCAGGTCTCGAGTGATTAAGCAGATAGAAAATGGCGGTCACGCCCGCGGCGGTGCGTACCGCGGCGGTGCGTACCGCGACCGCCGGCGCACTTCGTCATTGGCTCCTGAAACCCATAGGCTTCAATGTTAACCAATGCGGCTTTGCGCCGCGGTCTTCGACCGCCTACCACCACGGTGTGCCCCGCCAGCGCATTGACCTCACATCCCATTGTCCCACTTCACAGGTCAGGCAGCCGCCATTTCAAGGGCCTACATGGCTTAATTTTGACTGCGACACACAGGCCTAGGCCTTGCATTGCCACACATACACGCCTTTCAACCCATTGCCATTCTTTAACTGTGCAAGCTGTCTGTACGTACCTGTGGTTTGCCTGACTCTGTGCTCCATGTTGTCCTTCCTAGGCACCGTCCGCTGGGACTTGCGATGAGAAGGAGGAATCCTCGCGTGTACCGACCGCTGGTTGACCTGTCGACAATGGAAGAACGCCATATAATACTTCGATACAGACTTGACCGTGCCACTATCCATGAACTGTGTGCCCAGCTGGAGCCAGCCCTGATGTCCCCCATACGCCAACCCACAGGGATTCCCCCTCTGGTGCAGGTTTTGTCAGTCCTCCATTTTTTGGCAAGTGGGTCATTCCAGACCACAGTGGCCATGTCATCTGAAATGTCTCAGCCTATGTTTTCTAAGATTTTGAAGTGTTGTCTGCCCTGATGAAACTCATGCGGAGCTACATCATTTTCCCAGAGGAGGGTGACTTGCCTACAGTGAAGGGTGATTTCTATGCCCTTGGACATATCCCCAACATCATTGGTGCCATTGATGGGACCCATGTGGCTTTGGTACCCCCAAAAGACGATGAGCAGGTGTACCGAAACAGAAAAAGTTATAATTCGATGAATGTCCAGGTGGTCTGTTTGGCTGACCAGTACATCTCCCATGTAAATGCCAAGTTCCCAGGGTCAGTGCATGACGCGTATGTGATGTGAAATAGCAGCATCCCCTATGTGATGGAGCAGCTACAGAGACAACGTGTGTGGCTAATAGGTGACTCTGGTTACCCCAACCTGCCTTGGCTACTGACCCCAGTAAGGAATCCCCGGACCAGGGCAGAAGAACGGTACAATGAGGCCCATGGGCGAACTAGGAGGATCATCGAAAGGACCTTTGGCCTCCTGAAGGCCAGGTTTAGGTGCCTGCATATGACTGGGGGATCCCTGATGTACTCACCAAAGAAGGTGTGCCACATCATCGTGGCCTGCTGCATGCTTCACAATCTGGCATTGCGACGTCAGGTTCCTTTCCTGCAGGAGGATGGTGCAGATGGTGGTGTTGAAGCAGCTGTGGAGCCTGCGGAGAGTGAAGAGGAGGAAGACTCAGAGGACGACACAGACAACAGGGACAGAGTAATAGAACAGTATTTCCAGTAGCACACAGGTAATAATCACCCATGCCATTTTACATTTCCTGAAAGCCTCCTGAATCTCAACTTTGTCGGTTTCCCCCCAGACCTATAAACATGATGTTTGATTTTCCCTTCCCTTTTCTGTGCTGTATGAGCCACTGCGTGACCTCGGCTTGGTTGGCCCATAGACTAATGCTAAGTTACCTCGGTATGTGTAATTCACAATGTTAATTATACGTAATTGATATGTAATGTGTCATACATTTGTAAATAAGACAGGCTGAGTCCTGATTGATTTCAGTGCAATGTGTGATTTATTATTAGTGCATAGATATTGGTACATGATAGTGAAACAGTGATGGGTGGGGGTGGAGTAATGTCCATGGCGGAGTCCAGTTCTCAGTCTCACAGGTGCATTGTCCATATGCCTGTGGCAGGATGGAGCAGGGGCAGTTCAAGGTTGGACAGGGTGGCAATGTGGAACAGTGGAAGGACTTCAGGGGGTATGTGATGCTGGCGGGGGACTTGACATCCTACTCTGTCGTTTTTTTTTATCTCAGGCTCCTTTTGCGGGGCGGTTGTTGTTCAGCAGGAGGTGGGGTTCTGGTGGGCTGTCGTTGTGGTGGGGCCTCCTGTCCACTAGTGCCGGCGGAGGTGGTAGGCTGTTCCTGTTCCTGGCTAGTGACAGGGGCCCTGTGTGATGCCACATGGTCCTGAAACGTGTCCTCTATACGGTTCAGGGCCTTGACTATGCTCCCCATAGCGGTTGAGATGTTGCTGAGTTGGTCGCTGAACCCCATGTAGCGTTGCTCCTGCTGTGCCTGGATCTCCTGGAACCTGGCCAGTACCGTCGCCATCGTCTCTTGTGAGTGGTGGTAGGCTGCCATGATGGTGGTGAGGGCCTCTTGGAGAGTGGGTTCCCTGGGCCTCTCCTCCCCCCCCTGTCGCACAGCAGCCCTCCGAGTTGCCCTGTTTCCCTGGGCCTCTGTCCCCTGGACGGTGTGCCCACTCCCACTGCCCCCAGGTCCCTGTTGTTGTTGGGTTGGTGGGTTACCCTGGGGGCCCTGTAGTGGTAGACACACCGCTGCTTGACCTGTCCTAGAGACAGAGGCATGGGCCCGCTGGGTGGGAGCTCTGCTGTTGTTCCCAGAGGGGGTTGGGTCTGCAGTGGCCTGTGTCTGGGTGAGGGGAACCGACTGCCCAGAGGTCCCCGATGGTCCGGGCTGGTCGTCAGGTTCCAGGTCGACAGAGCTGCTGTCATCACTAGGGGCCTGTTCCGGGGGTGGCATGGACATTTCTGGTCCCTCCTGACCGGTGTGTTGTCGTTCGGGTCCTGCATGGGGTAAGAGGGTATGGTTATTGTTTCTGTGTGTGCATTAGCTTGCGTTTTATGGGTGCCCTTGTCCCCCAGTGCTGGCATTCCCTTGGGGGAGGTGTTGTGAGGGTGTTTTGTGGGGGGGGGGGGTGATAGGTATGTGCAGTGGTCATGCTTAGGTGATGGGTGTCCATAGTTTGGGGGTGGCATGCAGGGGTTAGTGTTGGGTGGGTTGTGCTGGGGAGACATTCTCAGGGAGGATGTGTGCTGGGGGGTTGGGGGTGAGGGTGGGGCTTAGCATGCTGGGGGGGGGGGTGAAGTGGTTGGCCTTGTACTTACCAGAGTCCATTCCTCCTTGTACTCCAGCGAGGCCATCGGGATGCAGGATGTTGAGTACCTCTTGCTCCCATGTTGTGAATTCGGGTGGAGTGGGTGGGGGTCCCCCGCCAGTCTTCTGCACTGCGATGTTGTGTCGCAAGACCATCGAGCGCACCTTCCCCCGTAGGTCGTTCCATCGTTTGCGGATGTCCTCTCGATTTCTGGGATGCTGTCCCACCGCGTTGACCCTGTCCACGATCCGCTGCCAGAGCTCCGCCTTCCTTGCTATGGTGGTGTGCTGGACCTGTGAGCCGAAGAGCTGGGGTTCCACTCTTATGATCTCCTCCACCATGACCCGGAGTTCTTGGTCCGAAAAGCGTGGGTGCCTTTGTGGTGCCATGGGGTGGTGTGTATGAGGTGTGGGGTGGTGTATGTGTGATGTGTGTGTTGGTGTGTGGTGCTTTGTGCTTCTATGTGGTGTGTGTGATGTTGCGGTGTGCCTCTGTGTGTCTGGCTATCTATTCTCTGATGTGTCTCTCTCTCTCCTTCGTCTCTGGTTTTTGTTGGTAGGGGTTTGTGGGTGATGTGGGTGTGTGTTTTATATGGTATTGGATGTGTGTGAGTGGTGTGTGTATGTGTTTCAGGTGTGTGCCTTTCAAATTGTCCAATGTGGTAGGGGTTTGTAAAGGTGTGTGTATTTTGACCGCGGCGGTGTGTACCGCCAATGGAATACCGCGGTTGAATGACCGCCGCGTCGATTTGCGGGTCATAATGGGATGGGCGTATTTCTGTTGGCGTGGCGGTGGAGGTTTGGTCTTCTCCAGTTTACCGCTGGCCGCTGATGTGGCGGACTGCAGTGGAGGGCAGATTTTCGGAGGTTTTGCAGTTGTGGGTCAGAATGTCCGTGGCGGCTGACCGCGGCCGCGGCGGTATTGTGGCGGCCTTCTGACCGGCGGTAAGCGGCTTTTACCGCCGAGGTCAGAATGACCCCCAAAGTGTGTTCCATATAAGTAAATCCCTATTCTAGGGTAAGGAGAGTGTGAGCAAAGAATCAATTAGAACACTTGAAGGACTTTTACTTCAGTTGTGAAAGCAATATTTGTTTTTTCTATCATAAGCAGAACATCCCATAAAGAAAGGTTCAGGAAATTCATGAATAGCAGAGAATTAAGACAAGGGAAATAAAAGATCACTCAGAATAAATCAGACAAGCGTCCGCAAAGGGTTCTGCAGAAAGTTTGTAAGGCATGTAAGGAGGATCTTTCCAGACTATAGGAACATACACATTTGTAAGATCTTCATATCTGCAGTTGCGACAATGTGTAGCATTAATCCATCATCTTATCCAAAGAGACAGAGGTTTCATCATGTTGAACAAAACAGCTTTTGTCGACTAAGCAAACTAAACAAAGAGCATCCTAAGTCCTAAGATACAAATGTACTACACATCGTAAAACAAATCAAATCAGCCTAGTTTTCCAGCTCTTCTTTCTTTTCGACAAAACAGTTCAGGTCAAGAGCAGTACATTACTTGATGAAATAATTTCCTTTCCCATACACTTCTATTGACAAGACGTATTCATAAGGAAATATTCTACGGAAATTAAATGTAGTCATTTTAATACATTATCATGCCATGTAAGATATGCGAGTGAGAGAGCTGAAGTATAATGCTTCATTCATGCATTCTTCTGGCTCAAATTCACATTTGCATTATTAAAGGTTTTTATATTGTGTTTTTGCCCTCGGTCAGGGTGAAAGAGTAAAAGAAAAATGCATTAGCCCATGACTTTAGATAAATACAAATAATTATGGAAGCTTTCTGCACATTTTCCTTCAAAATACAGTTTCTTGACTTAGGCCTACGTGTTGTATTTAACATGTTAATTACATTAGTTGTATGTATATAAAACTCTTCTACACTGGTTAATGTATGACTGGCTGCTGCATTCTTCGGCAGCGGCTCAGCAGAAGACGACACTGATACTCAGTGAGCGCACAGGCTACTCTGAAACAGACTTATAGGCAGCAGAACAGCACCTGTCCTGCTGCTCTGCTGCTTCTCGGACTACTAGCACTCACCGTAGCCTAAGAGAAGTTCTGGTACTCAAGAGGGCAAGATTAGAAGTTCTGTCACTCCATACCAGAGAGCACCAGCCCATTTGAAGCACTGCTTGTAACCATCAGTGCCACAATAGCTACCTTTATTCCCATTTTTTAAATGTACTTAAACTCACATCTGCATGCACATTCTGCACATCCTGTCACTTTCCAGAACATTCTGCAGTGGAATACATGGATTCATCACAGCCTCCTTTTCACACTGCAGAAGATTGCCTAGACCGTTGCCTGACACTTCTTCTGTACACCTATCATACATATTTCATTTTTCCTCAGAACACACTACTTTTATGTCACATTTTTCTAGTCTGCAATACCACTTAATTATTGGAGACTTTGGCCCTCATTCCAACCCTGGCGGTCATAGACCGCCAGTGGGTGGATGTCCACGGAAGCACCGCCAACAGGCTGGCGGTGCTTCATTTGGCATTCCGACGTGGCGGTACAGCCGCGGTCGCCCAGCCGGGTCCGGCGGTTTCCCGCCGGATTTCCCCCGGCTGGGAGAATCCTCCATGGCGGCGCTGCTTGGGGATTCCGACCCTCTTCCCGCCAGCCTGTTTCTGGCAGTTTTTACCGCCAGGAACAGGATGGCGGGAACAGGTGTCGTGGGGCCCCTGGGGGCCCCTGCACTGCCCATGCCACTGCCCATGCCCTAACAGGGCCCCAGCATGATTTTCACTGTCTGCATAGCAAACAGTGAAAATCGTGACGGGTGCAACTGCACCCGTCGCACCCCTGCAACACCGCCGGCTCCATTCGGAGCTGGCTTCTTTGTTGCAGGGCCTTTCCCGCTGGGCCGGCGGGCGCTCCCTTGGCGGGCGCCCGCCGGCCCAGCGGGAAAGTCTGAATGGCCCCGCGGTCTTTTGACCACGGAGCGGTCAATTGGCGGCGTAGCGCCCGCCAAACTTAGAATGACCCCCTTTGTCCTTGTTTGAGGTAAGTTATGGTGTGTTAATGTGCCTAGAGAGACCGAGTTGGTGCTCAGTGTCAGTTTGCACTGCACATTCTGTAGCACACACAGAAAGAGAGAAATGCCTATGAGGAGTGTTTTGTGCGGGAAGGTGACCCTTCCTGCAGAAAAACAATCCTGTCTTCAACACAGGCACCCTTGCACAATGGGTGCCATTGTGCGCCATCACAGAAAAAAGACACAACTACAGCGTGTAATGTTAAGTACGGCATATGCCTGCTCTTTTCCTGTCATGCACCACAGCAAGGTTACTTGCTGTGCTGTGCTGCATGATCATTTGATAAAATGCCTCTTAGGTTTTACACCATTTTAGTGGAGCGATGTACTGTTTGGTGGAGACAGTGCTATGATTTCAAATTTTTAGGTACATAATGAACAACTCATTACTGTTTTTTTCAAAAGTTAATAATGTAATGGCAGTGCTTGAACCCATAGTTTGAGACGTACATCAAAACAGTGACATAAACGGGATTTATGTAATATTTATTAGCCAAATTAGATTTTTGCAATATTATTTACGCTGACTTTTCTACAAAATAATCTTTGGTTCTTACAAAGTCTTGTTCTCTCTACAGGATGCTAGGGGCTGAACCTCATGCGAGGAGGTATTTTAAAGAAGTAGATGAAGTAGATTTTATCTGACCTTCCTTACACAGAGAAAGACATTAAGTGCCATAGTTGAACCCAGCATGCTCCAACATTAATTAATAATAACTATTAGGATATGACGAGGACCAATTATCGCTGTCAGATCTCAAGTATCTGCTCATTCCATCACAAACCTATTTATTCCCACATAACAACATCAGTCTCACATTTGCCTTGTAATTCGGTCTCTCAACAGTCTACGTGGCATATTTACAAGAAAGTGGTGCATCGGTCCCAATGCACAACTTTTCTTGTGTTGCCCCTACCCCACCTAATGACACCATGGTTGTGCCCTATAGTAATACGACGCACCATGGAGGTCCTTAGGACAATAGCATAAAAATCTTTGACTCTATTGTGGCACTTTGCTGCACTAGCGTAAACATTTTTGATGCTAGTGCAGAAACAAACAGGGAGGCCCATTGATTAAAATGGGTGCATCATTTCAACACCTGCTCTGACCAGGTGTTTCATATTATCCGGTTGGGAGCCTTGGATGAGCTTGGCTCGCCCTCGGCCATGGTTACTGTGTGCAGAGGACAAGCCTAGCTCGTCCTGCAGCTGACCCACGGGGGAAGTGCTAGCGCTCCACCCGTAGGCCTCCCACCCACACCCCCATCAGGGATGGAAGGGGAATCGCTTCCCCTTCCACCCGACCCCCCGACCCCTCCCCCAGTGACATCTGACGACATCACCTCATCAGAGGTCACCTCCCTTTCATGTCTCAGGAAGCATTCGACCGGGCAGCAGGAATGCCCACTAGGCGCCAGGGATTTTAAAAAAATATTTATGCATAAGGTGAGTGGCTCCTTGGGCAAGGGCCGCTCCCCAGGAAGGCAACATATTTTTAGGCCTTTTCTGCCCCCCTGGGGGCAGAGTGGCCTATTATAATAAGGCCGATCTGACTCTGGGGTGGCAGAAACCCCGAGACACCAGGGATATATTTTTTTCAGTGTCATGTGAGGGGAGCAACCCCTTAGGTAAGGGTCACTCCCCGGGGGGGGGGGGATTTGTTGTGGGCCATGTCTGCCCGACTTGGGAATGCGCTGGGTGGAATGAAATTTGTGCTCTTCTCAGATTCGAGAACTTTCTGTCACCGAAATGTGAGGGAAAAGTGATTTTATGGCCATATTTTTAGGTTTGCAAAGGATTCTGGGTAACAGAACCTGGTGAGAGCCCCACAAGTCACCACATCCTGGATTCCCCTAGGTGTCTAGTTTTAAAAAATGCACAGGTTTGGTAGGTTTCCCTAGGTGCTGGCTGAGCTGGAGGCCAATATCCACAGCTTGCCACTTTGCAAAAAACTGCTCTGTTTTCTTTTGGAAAATGAGATGTGCCCATGTTGTGTTTTGGGGCATTTCCTGTCGCGAGCACTAGGCCTACCCACACAAGTAAGGTACCATTTTTATCAGGAGACTTGAGGGAACGCTGGGTGGCAGGACAGTTGTGGCTCCTCTCAGATTCCAGAACTTTCTGTCACCAAAATGTGAGGAAAAAGTGTTTTTTAGCCAAATGTTGAAGTGTGCAAAGGATTCTGGGTAACAGAACCTGGTGAGAGCCCCACAAGTCACCGCATCTTGCATTCCCCTAGATGTCTAGTTTAAAAAAATGCACAGGTTTGGTAAGTTTCCCCTAGGTGCCGGCTCAGCTAGAGATCAAAATACACAACTAGGCACTTTCCAAAAAACACGTCAGTTTTCATTGTAAAAATGTGATGTGTCCATGTCGCCGAAATGTGAAGAAAAAGTGTTTTATTGAACAACTTTTGAGGTTTGCAAAGGATTTTGGGTTACAGAAGCTAGCAAGAGCCCCACAAGTCACCCAATCTTGGATTCCCCTAGGTGTCTAGTTTTCGAAAATATACAGGTTTGGTAGGTTTTCCTAGGTGCCGGCTGAGCTAGAGGACAAAATCCACAGCTAGGCACTTTCCAAAAAACACATCAGTTTTCTTTGGGAAAATGTGATGTGTCCATGTTGCGTTTCCTGTCGCAGGCATTAAGCCTGCCCACGCAAGTGAGGTAGCATTTTTATAAGGAAACCTGAGGGAATAGGTTTTTTTGATAGCTATTTTTCACTCTTTATATTTCATCAAATGAATTGCTGTATACCCGGTATAGAATGAAAACCTATTGCAAGGTGCAGCTCATTTATTGGCTCTGGGTACCTACGGTTCTTGATGAACCTACAAGCCCTCTACAGTATATCCCCACAACCAGAAGAGTCCTGAAGACGTAACAGTATATTAGTTTCAAAAATCTGACATTGCAGTAAAAAGTTACAGAGTAAAACATGAGGATTTCTATTTATTTTTACCTCAATTTCAATATTTTTTGTTTAATTTTGCTGTTATTTTATGTAGGAAAACCTTGTAGTATCTACACAAATGACCCTTTGTTGAATTCAGAATTGAATGTCCCAGTAAAATGTCAAAATTGTGTTGAAAAATGTGTTTTTCTGATTTAAGTCTGCCTGTTCCTGAAAGCTGAGAAGCTGGTAATTTTAGCACCGCAAACCCTTTGTTGATGCCATTTTCAGGGAAAAAACCACAAGCCTTCTTCTGAAGTTTTTTCCTTTTTTCCCATTTTTTTTTTAAAAACAAAAGTTCTGCTGTATTTTGGCTAATTTCTTGGTCTTCTTCAGGTGAACCCACAAACTCTGGATACCTCTAGAATCCCTAGAATGTTGGAAAAAAAGGATGCAAATTTGGCTTGGGTAGCTTATGTGTACAAAATGTTATGAGATCCTTAGCGTGAACTGCTCCAAATAGCCAAAAAAAGGCCTGCCACCTGAGGGGGAAAAGCCTGACAGCGAAGGGGTTAAGTAAAAAATTGGCACAATAAAATGTTGTAAATTTTACTGCCCCATTTGTTCGGGCTGCCTTGCGTCAGAATACACTCTTGCATACATTATGCCTGGCGCATTTATAATGTGGCCAGGCATAATGTGGCTAAAGTCTTTACAAAGTGGCATAATGCAAACATTGCACCACTTTATAAATACAGTGCAGGAGAAATGTCTCCTTCACGCTGCCCTAGTGTAAAAATAATGATGCTAGGGCGGTGCACGGTGGCGCCAGGGGCTTGTAACGCCCTTGCATACGGTTTATCCCACCTACTCGACAGCTATAAACTCGCTAGGCGGTGTCTTTGCAGGTAAATGGAAAGAACAAAACCTAGAGCACACCTTCGCGTGAAAAATGACTTGCATTCTGATTTTCAGGCAATTTGAAAACGTGTATATCGCCAGATCCTGAAGACAATTTATTTTTATTTTGTTAATCTGCTGTTACTTACAGCCATTTTCAAGGTTCCTCCCATCATCAAATATAATTTGAGTGCTGTTTTATCATTGAATATGGTAGCTCGACCAAACATTTACAATATAAAATGTAGGCAAAAATAAAACAATTTCATCAGATATTACCTCTCAGACTATGTGGGCATTCTTTGCCCTGATCAATTTTATCTTAGGAATCTGTTTGGCCATTGTGTTTTGAACCCAGACTTTTCTACCAATTTGAAGGTAATCTGAGTTTCATCTGTATGCATATGGTTTCATAGTTTGAGGGAATCAAAGATATTAGATAGAGATGCAAATAAAGAAGGTGATACAATAAGATCAACAACCCTTCAAAATTGATCAACCTGGCCTTTCATTGAAAGGGATCCAATTTATTCTCCGAGGACCTGCATGAGTGTGGTCCCTGTCTCTCCACTGACCATTGTCAGGCAGGCAAACAGCACCTGATAATGATGTCAAAAGATACAGAGATGCTTGTAATACAATATTATGTGCTTGTCAGACTTCAGGGTATGGCGTATACGGTTTCTGACATCCGTGTGATTTTTGATGTTGAGAAGGGTGGTTTCCCTTCATGTGAATCTGACAAAATCAACATGAGACAATCTCAGAATGAATTCTGAACATGCCTTTTAACTAGGAAAATAAAAGTTTACCGCCACGAGATACACATTTTCATGTGGACATGTGTTATCTCAGAATGCTATTTAAATGTGTTGTCGTCACTTCTAATATAACCGATTAGTGTAACATTTAGTTTTTTTGTGTGATTCTATGTAAGACTCTTCCCATGTACGACCATCTGCAGGTACATATTTTTTAATCTGTTGGAAAGATACTGGAATGTGTTTAGTGTACAATTAATCCAAGCAACATCAGAGTAAAGGGACTAGCTCTATCTTCACTTCATCTGCATATATTTAGAAAACTAAGGATAAGAGATGGTGATCAATATTAAATGCAGAACTCATGCCTAAGTAGCACAAGCTCACTGACTTATTTCTGTACTCCTGAAACCTTCTTTACGGAGCTTTTATTCAACGCCTGTATTCAGAATTTTTTACGCTTCCATTCCTTCTAGTGACGATGTGATAGTTTACTGGTAGGTGACCTTTCCCCATTATTTGGGGGATTGGTGACATCATCTGTGTGGATGAACTAACATGTAACCATGTCCATATCTCAGATAAGGTTGCCAGCAGACCAATCTTTCATCATCGTAGTCAGCATTTTCATGTCAAGGCCTATTTGAATGTCAGGAGCAGTAAGTGTAAAAGGATGTATCCCCCACCCCCTTTTTGAACTATAGGCTTATAGAAACTGATATAAGGCTTAATCAAATAAACTGTATTTGAAAAATGTCTCCTACATGATTATTAGGACAATGGGTTCTTGGGTGGCAGACGACCAGGGAGGTATGGCTCCTGGGCTGTTTGGAGCAGGTTGTACAGTCATGAGCTCTGTCAGTGGTTATTGTGCTCTGCTAGTCCTTTCAGCTTTAGGGTGGTCTTCCCCCAGATGTTTTGCCTTCTCCCCTCATATTCAGCTGAATTTGTTTTTTGTTGGCCTTAGGACTCTGTGCATTTACCACTGCTAACAACTAATAAACTGCTTGTACTCATTCCGTAAAAAATTGTAAAATCGGCTTACCTCTGATTGGCAAATCTAATTTACTTGCAAGTTCCCAAGTAAAGTGATATACCATATACCCAGGGCTAGTAAATTAAAAGCAACAAGTGGGCTGCTGCACTAGTTGTGCCATCCACTGAAGTAGCCCCTTAAAACATGTCTCAGGCTGTGTGCAGTCTTAAAATGCCAATTAAACTTAGCAAAGTAAGCCTTTTGCCATGTTTAAAACTTTGCTTTCAATGCACATGAATCATCCCTAGGGTAGGCTCTAAACAGCCCCTGTGGCAGGCTGCATTGTATTGAGAAAGTTGGACATGCACTTCTAAGTTTTACATGTCTGGTAGAGAAAACCTTACAAATTCCATTTTCACTTTTCCTCTTCCATTGGATAATATTGGGTTAACTTATTGCATTTATTAAGTGAAAACGTTTGTTTGGGAAAAGGTGAATATGTCATTTTTTGTGTCTAAGGAATTGGAATTTAATATCCTCTTTAATGGTAAAGTTGGATTTTAAGTCTCAATGACACTATTAGTAAGTTTGCATTTTCTTATCTGAATCATTTGATGCTTGGTGCCTGTATCCTCGGTGTAGTTGGCAGGTGGCCTTTGTGTATTCCTCTCAGACAGTAACATAAAGGGGGACTGTTGACAGGATAGACCATCCAGGTTGGACTGGAGGGGTGGAGCTGTGCACATCCCCACATACAGTTCAAAGGAGCTGCCTCGGCATACACTTAAAGAACAGCACACTACCCTTTTGGGACCCCAGACTGACAGGAGCCTAGACAGAGAGGCAGGAATTCTAGGGCTATGGGAAGAGGACTCTAGAAGGTTCTTCCACTTCAAAGCTTACACTGGGTACACAAATAGGAGCCACAGACACACTCCCTAGTATACACCTGGAGCTGTGTATGCTACAGAAGAAGAATTGCCATGCTGCCAGAGGACTGCCTTGCTGCTTGAGGCCATCCCTCCTCTCTGAGAAGGAAGAGGGGACTTGCTCCCTTCATCCCAGTGAGAGTAGCCCCAACGGTCAGCTGCCTGGCCTCCTGCATTGAGCTCAGGGACACACACACCACACTCTAGAGGCCTCCCTGCAATTCCCTAGGTGACCAGCTGCAGCTGAACCTGCAATTGGACCTGGCTGGCTTCTGCTAGACTGAGTCCCTTATCCCCAAGAGACAGCAACACATGTAGTGGGCCCTTGGTTGGCATAGGAGTGCACTCCTCTGAAGAAAAAGGGAGAAATTCTGAAGTTCTGGACTCTTTGAAACCTCAAATGAGTCCATTTATGCCAAGAGCTTGCCTCCCTCGTCAACTGCCAACTCAAAGCTCCAATGTGTTAACGTCCAATGTGTTAATGTCTCTCTCAATCAATAACGAAATTTCTCACAGACTGTCTAGTAGGTGGGGCAGGGCATCAGGTATGGGTAGAAGGGATTCAGGTTACCAGCCACCACTTTTACCTTTAGGTGGCATGGTATCTGCTAGCTTAGGTAGGGCCATGTTTTTGGGGTTGTAGTGTTTAGCTTACATAAGTTATTTTAGGAATAGAGGATTTGAAGATTGTGCGAGCACTTCACCTCCTGTGGGAGGTGGTGCGTGAGGACTTCATAAGGTGCTGCACAGTGGACTGCAGCAGGGGCTTGTCCCAGCTGGCCCAAAGTGCTTCAGTTGCTAAACAGATAAATGGAGTTAAGAGCGGAGGCAATATGTGAGGACTGCACTATACTCAGGGACTGGTGATGCCAAAAATATTGATGGAAGCAGGTTGTAGATGTATTTTGGGGCACGGCCGGTAGCATTGGCTGAGGCTGCACCAGGGTGCTCACAGAGTGTAGTGAGTGAGAATGGCAGGGGCATGAGGATAAGCCTGCTGCCATGCTCCCCAGGGGGTATGGATGTAACAGTAGTTAGGGTCATGCTGGATTGGAGTAATAGTAAGGAGGAAGGAACAGCAGCAGAAGGGATTCCTGGATCGGAACAGGAAGAGATAGAGGACTTATCTAGTCCCCCAAAAAAATGATTAAGGTGTATGCTACGAAGAAGGGCGTAAGCTGCATCACTGCTGAATCTAGAGGGGTTCCTAGTAGAAGGTCAGGAGCAGGTTCAGTGGCCTGCGAATTTTGTGAGGGATGGCAGTAGAGCCACAGAAGAGGGGGTTAAGTGACGAAGGGAATGGGCAGGAGCAGTTGGAACCTTTGTTGGCCCTAGTAGGTGGGTATGAGTGTGGGATAGAGGGAAAGGTAGTTTGAAGGATAGGATGTGTCACAGCAAAATGGGCCTTATCACTTGTGATTTAGTTCCAGGGCTAGATATTGAACCAGACTCAGGAGAGTCCCTTTTGGCTTATCTGCCCTGAGGACAAGAGAAGGTACGGCCCAGGATTTTGGCCAGAGAGCAACAGTGGAGAGCAGCATGGCAGGCTGGGGAAGGTCTGGTGGAGCCTCCTCAATACCAATGGAAGGAAGGTCTGGTGTTGCGTCCCTGAGAAGAATAGATTGACAACCACTACATGAGTGGTGGGATGCGAGCATGTTTGATGGCGAAAGGGCAGGTCAGAGTGGACTGCAGCGGGTGAGAGATGGTGTTGGTGAAGACTTGGGGCCTGATTACAACTTTGGAGGAAGGTGTTAATCCGTCCCAAATGTGACGGATATACCACCAGCCGAATTACGAGTCCATTATATCCTATGGAACTCGTAATATGGCTGGTGGTATATCCGTCACATTTGTGACGGATTAACACCTCCTCCAAAGTTGTAATCAGGCCCTTTGTGCTGGATTTTGAGGATGATGACATGGAAGTAGAGGAATTGATTAAACATGAAGCAGATTAAACATATGAAGTGG
Organism: Pleurodeles waltl; assembly: GCF_031143425.1. Lineage (NCBI taxonomy): Eukaryota > Metazoa > Chordata > Amphibia > Caudata > Salamandridae > Pleurodeles > Pleurodeles waltl. The sequence goes on along the minus strand of NC_090439.1, from coordinate 625,471,707 downwards.
TGACAGAGTGGTAAGGGTGATGACGGGGCGATGGCAGGAGGGAGGGAGAAAGAAGCAAATAGTCTCAGCTGAGTGTCTTTCAGGCAGACTGCTGGCTTGGTGGCAAGCTTTAATATGGGTGCGCACCACAAGGCTATGTAAGCTGTTGAAGAAGAGTGGGTGACCTGCCATGATCTCTAAAGGATTGGAAGCAGGGAGTGATAGGGCACTGCTGGGATCGGAAGTACGGTTATGGAGGGGGACATACATTGAGGACAGAGTGAGAGCAGAAGATTTAGAAGGGCAAAAAAGGGCAGATAGAAAAGGACAAGTCTAAAAAAAGTGACAAAGATAAAGAGGGAGGAATTAAGTGACAGGGAAAAGTGAGGTGAACAAGGGGATGGATACGACAAAGCACTCGGATAAAGATGAAAATGAGGATAAGGAGAATAAAAAGAAGGAGAGGAAAGACCTTTACTTTAAAAAGCTGCCCTACACTGATATTATGAAGCCCTTGGGATGCATCTTATAGGGCCCAGGAAGAAGAATCTATGGACATGTAAATACATGGAAGTATTTGAGCTTTTGCACAGGGGCGTGAGAGCTGAGATGAGATCTAAAGCTAAGTAATATGTGTTGACAAAAAGGCCCAGAGTACCAGTTACAATTGAGAATTAGACAGCAGCGCTTTTAATATACACCAGTATTTATTGTGAAAAAACTGACAAAATAAGAAAGGCCAGTCTGCTAGGTCTGTACAGCAAGTGGACTGCCAGTAGCTTCTCAGTCCTTTTAGGGGTGTCCCACTGACAGAGGGGAGCAGTGGGTAAGAATCAGACTGGCCAAGTGGGGAGAGTGCTTGGCCTTTAACAGAGACGGCTGCAATAGGGAGTAAGTCAAGTTTAGACACAAGTGTTCCAAGTGTGCAGCTTGCCACATGCTTATCTATTGCACAGAGAATTATGGGAGAAGCACAAGGGATGTGTAGGGAGGGGACTTGGCAGCAACAGACACCAAGAACCGGAGGCTAAAGAGTGCAGGGACATGAAGGAAAAGGTCATCATGTCTGTTAAGTTGCATAAGATGGCATACTAGCTGCAGCAGTAAGGAAAGGCAGAGGACTCTTGGCTTTTGTGAGAGAAGTTTCAGCATGTGTTTGACCTGGAGTATACTGGGCCACTGGTTAGCAGAGGTGCTGAAAACCTCAAATCTGTCAAGTAACACACCCAGGAAGTGAGGTAGAAACTGGAGAAGGAAGTGCTGCAACAGAATGGTGAACCCTTTAGGCAACTGGCCTTCGGACAGGTTGATTACACTGCCTATTGGGATGGTGATGGAGAAAGGGGAAAGCAAAGGGGCAGTTCTGTTAATTCATCACTTATTCTGGTGAGATTATGTTTCAGACAAGTTATCTTCTGTATCATATTATTTAGCAGATATAGCCATTGACCTGGAAAACCAGCTGGGGGAAGGAGCATACATGGTAAAAAGTGACATTATGTCAGCATTCCACTTATTGCCAGTGCATCTAGCAGATTTTGACTTTGATGGACATTGCTACACAGATAAGGCTTTGCAGATTGGTTGCTCTGTAACATGTGCACAATTTGAAAGGTTTAGCTTATTCTTGCAATTTTTGTTCATGTTTGTGACAGGCCATGTGACAATGTCCCACTACATGGATGACTTTTGGCTCCATGGACTGGGAGTGGATGGCGACTAGTTTTAAGGAACTCCTGGAGGACAAATGGGTGTTGTTGGTGACTGTGAAAATGGTGGGCACACACATGGTATTGAGTTGACACTTTTGGGAATTGAAACTGATACTGAAAAAATGAAGGTTTGCTTACCCGGAGATAAGAACAGGGTGAAGATGATACTGATTGTCACAATGTTGGCAAAGAAAAAGATGCAAATGCAGTAGGTGCAATCCCTTTTGAGGCATTTGAACTTTGCCCACAGAATGGTTAGGGAGATTGAATTTGGCATTATCAGGTCTGTCATTCTCGCACCGTAGGCTAAGAATAGCAGCAGGTCCTTAAGAGGACTTGAGGATGTGCTGCTCTTTTTAGGAGGGATTCGGTGGCAGTACACTGCAGGGGCTGGTGCATATAGATCTTTTCAAATGCAGCTGGAGGTTCAGGCTTTGGTTTATATTGAAAAGGACATTGGAGTGAAGAACAGCAGATGAATGAATCGAACAATGGGGAAAGATGTATAGTCTTTCTGGAGTTCTTTCCCTTGGTGTTTGCCACCAAAACGTAATGTTCCACGTAAACAATGTAATAGTGGTGCAGACAGTTGAAAAGAGACACACACAAACTGAAGCTGTTGAGAGTATTTGTGTTGAGCTGTTTGTGATGTAATATATTGTTCAAAGCCAAGCATGTACTTGACATTAATAATGACACTGCCAATGCTTTATCTCGCTTACAGTGGCAGAGATTCCCTTGCCTTGATTTGGGAGCAGACAAGTAGAAAAAACACCAATGCTAGATGAGTTGTACCAGATAGACATAGGATGATTTTGCAGTTGATCATAAGTTCTGTAGTGCAGTCTGTGAGGAGGGTGTATGGGCATCTGTGTAGTGAGTTTTTGTTATTGGGGACTGAAGAAAACACACTGAGGAAAAGGTTTGGTGGAGACATGAAAACGTGGTGCATTCAATCATAGATATGATTGACAAATGTCAATCAGAAGTTAAGATAGCAGGTAAGTTGGCGGGCATTGCTTTTGCTGGAAAATTGCATTAGCAGTTTGTTTGTTTTAGTTGGTGAGTGTTGGACTTACCCTTTACTGCAGGGTCAACCCCAAACATTTTGCCTTCACTCCTTTTTTTGCTAAATTCTTTTTTGCTGGTCTTAGGACTCTGTGTACTTTACCATTGCTAACCAGTGGTAATGTGCTTGAGACTTTAAAACATAGTGACACTGGCTTATACCCAATTGTTATATTTAATTTACCTATAAATCTCTAGTAAAGTGGTGCTACATGTACCCAGGGCCAGTAAATTAAATGATACTATTTGGCCTGCAGCACTGGTTGTGTCAGCCCCTTAAATAGTACTTTAAACATGTCATGGCAGCCTGTGTACAGTTTTAAAACTATCAATTCAATCTGGCAAATTAATCCTATTGTCAGGCCCAAACCTTCCTTTCTAACACATATATATTACCCCTAGGATGGGCCCTGGATGGCCCAGAAAGCAGGGAGCAATATATTTAAAACATAGGAGATGTACTTTTAAGTTTTACATGTCCTAGCAGTAAAAAACTTGTAAATTCATTTTCACTGCTAGAACCTCTCCTTTAGGATAACACTGGAGTTAACTTATTGCACTTTATAGCTATAATTTACAGATGGGAGTAGGTAACCAGATCATGTTTGGTGTCTCTTGAACCCTAATTTAAAATCCTAACATATGGTGAAGTCGGGTCTTAAATTACAATTTTAAAAAATGGCGCTTTTAGAAAATTTGGCATTTTTCTGCCTTGGCCGTTTAGTGCCTGTAGCCTGTCTCTGGTCAAATGACTGGGTGTAGTTGACAGATGGGCTTTGTATATTCCTCCTAAACAGCCAAAAGCAGTGAAGAGCTTAGGTGTGAATGGATGTACCATCACTGGCTGTGTCCAGGGGCTATTGTAGGATATTGGGGGGCCTTTTATTTCCCAGGGGCTCAGCTCAGGAGTCCATCAGACTAGCCCTTGGAGTCACTCTGGTATCCTGGGTTTTAGATGAGGTTGCAGGTCCAGTTCTTCTTTCGCAGGCAAGGGAGCAGTAAGTCAACAAAACAGGGCAGCGGCTCCTTCAGAGCAGCAATCCAACAGAGTGGCAGTCCTTTCAGCAGAACAACAGTCCTTCTTCCTGCAGAGTATTCACAGGTCCAGAAGTGTATTGAAGAGTTAGTGTCTGAAGTTCAATATTAATACCTGATGCTCTTCTTATGGAAGATGTGACAGGCTTCTAGAGCTTTTCCTTTGAAGCTCTCAGGCATCCTGCCTTCCCTGTCCTGGCTTTATACTAACTACAAGAGGTATGTAGCCCTTTATGTGGAAGCAAGGCATAGCCTATTGAAGTATAAGTAGGACTGTGTCCATCTCTATCCTCCCATCCTGCCAATGATGGCTTAACAAGGCACACCAAAGCTCTCTAACGTGTGTGCCTGTTTTCGAGGGATAAACAAAGCCCAAATGTCAGCCATACCCAGTCATGTGACTCAGGTAGGAGCTACTAGCACTAAATTGCTCAGGCTGGAAAATGCTATCTTTCTCAAAGTGGCAGTTTCCAAATTTTTATTTAAAATTTGACTTTACTATGCAAGAGTATTTTAATTCCATTTCCAAAGACACCTGCTCCCATTTAGAAGTAGGCCTTGCAGTAGAGAAAAATGAATTTAAGTGTTTCTCACCATCAGGACATATAAAACGTACAATTGCATGTCCTACTTTTTAAATACACTGTACCCTTTCATTTGGGCTGCCAGGGGTGACCTTAGAAGTGACTTATATGCATTAAAAAATAGACTTTTATGTCAGGAAAAAAGTTTATTTTTCCAGGTCAAAATAGCAGTTTAAACACTGCAATGGCAGATCTGAGACTTGTTTAAAGTGTCCTGAAAGTGGATGGCACAATAAGTGCTGCAAATCCACTCGTACCATTTAATTTACAAGCTCCGAGTATATGTAGTATCAATTTATCAGGGACTTAAGAGTCAATTCCCTATGTTAATTTGGGATAATTCACTATTACTATATTTTGTGGAGGGAGAAAAGGCACTTTAGCACTGGCTAGCAGTGGTAAAGTACACTGAGTCCTAAGGCCAGCAAAATTAGAGAAGGATGGTAAAATGTTTGGGGGGGAAAACACCCTAAGGCTGACGGGTCGAACAGTGTTGAGTTTTTTTTTTGTTGCTGTTTATCGTGGGTTCTGCTTCAGGCCAGGACTGGGAGGATATGATCACCTGGATTGTGGGCCATTCCTTTGCGAAGTTGGCTAAGAAGCAGGCAAGACCCAGTCAGGTTTTAAAGAGGTAAAAATAGGAGTGAGATGGCACAGGAAAGGCGTCATGATATGACTAGGATAGTACTGTCGTTGAACAGGTTGCTAGGCACGGATGGCTGTGTTAACCTTTCATTTAGGTGAGCATGATTTAGTGAAGGAAAATTGGCTTTGCATTGATAAAGGCCAAGAAGGCAGACAAGAAGAAAATAAAGGGAAGGAATTTTATCCTATGTTTGGAAATTAACTCTAGGAGGGAGTGGCAAGGGCAGGGTAGTCCAGCAGTCATAGATAAAGTCACATAGAAGGTGAACAGGGAGTTGCAGATATTTTGCGAAAGTTTTGCAGACATTTTACATAGAAAAAGGTGTGGGTAGGACAGTACATCCTGTATTGCATTTTGTATTTGATGCAGCTGTGTGAGGCATTGTCAAAGGCACTAGGCATTCGGTATGTGTGGCGGTAGCTCAAAAAAGTGAGTGGGGACAGAAAAAATCTTGAGTCAGTGTTTTTCTGAGTGGTGTTTTTCCAAGATGTTTTCATGATTTGAATCAGTTTTATTGGTGTTGGGGTGGGTGAAGCACTTACCGTTGCAGTAGGCAGAAAGTTAATGAACTAAAGTTAGTTCAGGACCTAGGGTACAAGCACAGTGACAAGCAGTTGAGTTGGGAGAATTGTGGAGGGACAAATAGGGGTGAGATATGCCAAGCGGTAGGTCAATATTGATGGAAAGTGAGGACGTATGTTTTGTAGGACAATTTGCCTAGGTTTATAAAAATATTTGTGATGTGCACATGCTTCATTAAAGCATCCTTTTTCACACTTCAAGTTGACAGTGGTCTGTGCTGTGCCCTCTTGCCCAGTAGGTGTTTGGGGTCAGCTGACCAGCGTGGTATGCCCTCTGGGCTTTTTTTTAGGTGGGGTGGTAGAGTCCAGAGGACTGTCTGCGGTCATTGGACTGTGTCTAGTTGGCAGAGATGGGGCATCAGGTATAGGTAGAGGGGTTTTGGACTACCTGTCACCATTTTATATTCAGGTGACACCTTGGCTGGTAGCTTAGACAAGGTCTGGAGTTTTTGCCCATCCTCCTGCCTCCTTTATTGATGGCTCGAGAGGTATATTGTACGGATATTAGTTCTATGGACCAGGAGTACAGAGAAGGAATTTTTGTTTGTAATTTTGTTGCTGATGGTTCAGTTGTTTTGTTGGAGGCTTGCTGTGACGTTTTCATGGTTTGAATCAATTTTATTGCTGTTGGAATGGGTGACGTAGTTTGAAAGGGAGGATGGTAGGACTTGGGAAGGCAGGAAATTAAAGGTTTACAGTTTTATTAACTACAGTTAGTTCAGGATGTAGAGTATAGGTACAGTAACAGGCAGTCGAGTTGTGGGAATTGTAGGGGCACAATTAGGGGTGGGGGGTTAAGCCAAGTAGTAGGTAAATATTGATGTATGGTGAGGACAATAGTTTTGTAAGGCTATTTGCCTAGGGATATATAAATGTTTGTATTGTGCACCTGCTTCAATGAAGCATACTTTTCCACACTACAAGTTGTTAGTGGTCTGTGCTGTGTCCTCTCATCCAAACGGAGGCCCATTTGGTGGGTCCTGAATGAATGAATAAGGCCCATAGTTATTCATGTACCAATCCTGTCTCTTAGTATGAATAAATTACATGTATATTTCTCTGACAAAGGTAGAAACCCATGGCTCAAGGCAAGGCATGAGTTCTTCGGTTATTGTAATAACAGATATCCTCTTCACATGTGAGAATCATAACTTGGTTTGGTCCCAATAACATTTTGTCTGTTTTTCTGTATTCTTGTCCTTCATATTTGTTTTTGCTCTTTGTTAGAAATGGGGTCTTTGTTTGGCAGTCAGGTTACCCCCAGTTCAAGCAAGGACCCTCACTCTAGACAGGGTAAGTCGCATGCAATCCAAATTACACAATCCAAATTATCCTGTGCCCACCCTCTGGCTCAGCTTGGCACTGAGCAGTCAAGCTTAACTTAGAAGGCAATGCGTAAAGTACTTGTGCAATAAATCATGCAATAACACAGTATAAACACCACAAAAATGCACCACATAGGTTTAGAAAAATATACAATATTTATCTGATTAAATGCAGGTCAAAATGATCGTGATTTGAAAAGTAAATGTTGAACTGTCACTTTAGCAAATGATAAAAATAGTCTTAAGTTCTTAAAAAGCAATAAGAGTCTCATGCAAGCACAGAGTACCTGGTTTGCATCTAAATTATCCACACAGGACCGCAGAAGAGGAGATGCATGGAAAACTGGGAGGTGCACGCCAGTTTCTCCAGGCGCACACAGATGATGCGTCGTTATTTTTCATGCAGCAAGTGCCTTGCATCGATTTCTGGCGTCTGGGCTTGGATCCTCTTCGGTTTGTGGGGTATTTGTACACCCCGGGGATGATGCAGAGAATCCTGGGTGTGCAGGACGAAGTCGTAGGAGCTGGGTCGATCCGGTGGATGATGCAGGGAAATTTCTGTCACACAGCAGGTGTTGCATCGATTCTTCTTGCAAGAAGTCAGGCAGTGTCATGCCGGGTCAGCGCTGCATCGATCCAGTGGGCTGTGCTTCGAAGTTCCAGTCGCAACGCTGGTGCTGTGTCGATCTCCACTCGGGGAGCTGGGCTGCGTCATTCAGGTTCAGCGTGCAGTGATTTTTTAACCCGATGCAGGATGTGCGTCGTTTCCAGCAGGCTGTGCACCGATTTGTGCTGCACAGGGAGGTCTTTGCAGAAATTCAGAGAACAGGGGACAAGCTCAATCCAAGCCCTTGGAGAGCACTTCTCAGGAGAGACAGAGGGCAGCAAGACAGCAGGGCAGCAGCAAGGCAGCAGTCCTTCTCAGAAAAGCAGTCCAGGTATGTCCTTTGGGCAGCCAGGCAGTTCCACTTGGCAGGTTGCAGCTTTTGGTTCAGAGTTCCTTTCCCAGTAGCTATCTTGACAAGACGTGTCTGAGTTGGGAGGGTCAGAAGCCCTGTTTAAATACCCAAATATGCCTTTGAAGTGGGGGAGACTTCAAAGAGTGGTTTAGAAGTGCACACTTTCATTTCCAGCCTGGGTCCCAGTAGGGGGTTTGGCAGTCCACTGTGTGAGAGCCTTTTACATGTAAGTGTCAGGCTCTCCCAGTCCAGGAAGACCCACTCAGTATGCAGATGTGTGCACATGTGACTGAGCATCCTGTGTTTGTGGGTTGTTTGAGTGAAATGCACAAGGGAGCTGCCATAAATTCCAGCCAGACGTGGAGTGTAAAGCACAGAAGGATTTAAGTGCAGAGAAATGCTCACTTTCTAAAAGTAGCATTTCTAAAATAGTAATATTAAATTCAACTTCACCAGTTAGCAGGATTTTGTATGACCTTTCTGGCCATACTAAATATGACCTTGTTACTCCTTTCACATTAGAATCTACTACTCAAACAGTAAATGAGGGTGGCCCTAATGTTAGCCTATGGAAGGAGCAGGCCTCACAGCAGTGTAAAATGAATTTAAGAGTTTTACACTACCAGGACATATAAACTACACAGGTACATGTCCTGCCTTTTCCCTACATAGCACCCTGCCTTGTGGATTACCTAGGGCCCATTTTAGGGATGACTTATAAAAAAGGGGAGTTTAAGGCTTGGCAAGTACTTTTAAATGCCAAGTCGAATTGGCAGTGAAACTACACACACAGGCCTTGCAATGGCAGGCCTGAGACATGGTTATGGAGCTACTTATGTGGGTGGCACAATCAGAGCTGCAGGCCCACTTGTAGCATTTATTCCACAGGCCCTGGCCACATGTAGTGCACTTTTACTAGAGACTTATAAGAAAATTAAATAAGCCAATTGAGTATGAGCCACTGTCAACCATGTTTTAAGGGAAAGATCATATGCACTTTAGCACTGGTTAGCAGTGGTAAATTGTGCAAAGTCTAAAAACCAGTAAAACAGTCTCAAAAAGTGAAGGGAGGCAGGCAAAAAGTTGAGGGTGAGCACACTAAGGCTGTCAGGTCTAACACTCTTCGTTACAAGTTTTCCAACATTTGCTAACATTGCCAATTGTTCTGATGTTCCTCTGTGCAATATATTTTTAGCTCATTTACTGCAAATCTTACTCTTATAATTACCTATTATTTTGTTGTCTTGCAGACAATGCATGGATGATTAGTGCCTTCACACTTCTTTTGAAAGGGCCTATACCCTCCCTGCCTTGAATTTTTTATGTGGTTGCTATTTTATTAGTGCTTTTTATATTCTAATGAGTTACAGTCTTCATGTGGACACGTCAGCATTTGCTTCATGTTGACTGTTGGTGCCATTGGCCTTGGCAATGGTAACTGTAGTGTGTTCCTCCTAGTTTTATTGGTGCTTCGCCTATTGTGGTTTCTATGCCAAGCGTTGGGACATGATAGTTATGTTGTCTGTTGTGTCTGTGTTTTATTTATTGTCAGAAGTGATGTACTTTTGGGGGCTTAATAATGGTGATGTCACTAAAAATGGTGTTAAGCTACACGTCATTTTTATGTCTCAACCTTATTAGCGAAAAATTATGTCAAACATTTGCAGGAAATGATGCATCCCAGTTGGAGCTACACAATTCTGATACATTCTTTGATTTTCTACCGGCAGAACAGTATTTCACCACTGATTCAATAGTTTACTGGACTTTTTTCCTACCGACTTTTTATACTAATTTATAATTTATTTTATAATAAAAAAATGTAAGTGTTTGATTTAGTGGACGCTTGCATTCAAGAAACAAGGGACAGCTTTTACATGGAACCGCCCAATTTAAGAACATTTTTCACTGCATGAGTGTACAGGGATAAAAGATTGTGGCCTTGGCGAGGGAATGGGGTAATGTCGAGAAGTACTTTGAACCTCCAGCTATACCTGAAATGTAACACCTATCATCCCCTACAACAATAAGGAACTCTTCTACTGCCACCTCTGGTGTATTGGAGAGGTTTTAATTTGAGACCAGCTATCTAGCCTGTTCACACTTTTGGTGGAACCCCCTTCTGTTCAAGAGTTTCAATTGACCATTTGGTTGTGCATCTTTGCTGTGAGGCCATATGACGAGGCATGAAACCGTGTGTCACACAAAGGCACCATGTGAACTGGTAGGCCTGCAGAAATAATAGGGAGAAGTACCAGTAACTGGGAATGTATTAGACCAAAAAGTTATATTTGCATCACATATATTTACACATTATAAATACTTAAAATTTGAGGAACAGGATCAATAGTTGTTTCGTCAATTGACAGTCCTGCAATCAACACATTGATCCTCAAGGTAGAATGAAAGCAACAATGCTAGTGTTCAGAAAACTAATATACTGAACTGAGTGTATTATGATAATTTCTCAGCCAAGCTAACAACTTCAACTAAAGACTTTACTTGCCATATCCATGCATTTCTGACAGTAGATTCCCTATACATGAGAGACAGCCCTCTTTTCACTGTCAGTGAACAAGGAGGATCAGATAAAAGATTTGAAAGCTTCCCTTAAATAGCCAATGGGATGAAAATCAGGGAGTTCATTCTTTAAAGATAAGGGACAGTGGCATGAGAGGTGCTTTATGTATTTATTAATTGGCTTTGTAATGTGCACAGTTACCCCAAAGGGTTACCCAGTGCAAGGCACAGTTCTGGCAAGGTGGTCAGAAAGAAAAGTTCAGAACAGCCAAGTCTTCAGGCCTTTGCGGAATACCAGTAGTGAGCTACAATTTTGTAAAGCTTCTGGGCCTAAAAAGCATCTTGAAACAATTATCATGTCTACAGGTAGTAACTGGGGGTAAGACATGTACAATAAATGTTCTTTCATCTCCAGATGTGATTCAGCTGTTGATGTAAGTGGTTGCCTGGCAGGCCCAACAAAGCCCTCACTAGAAGGTAACATGAGATTAGGGACCTGATTTAAATTTCAGCGGATGAGTACTCTGTCACAACGGTGACGGATAGCCTGTTCAACAAAATACAAATCCCATAGGATATAATGGAATTTATATTTTGGCTGATGGGATATCCGTCACTGTTGCAACAGATTAAATCATCCACTGAAATATAAATTAGGGGTTGAGACTGTTATATCTGTCTCAATCTAATGTCAAACAGAGCATGAATATATTATTGAGTATAGAGTCCATCATCTTTAGTCTGGTGGTGAGTAAACTCTTAAAACGTTTGTCCCAAAGAAAAAGGACTAAATTTCCGTTCAGTGCTAAACAACTATCACTTTTTTCTTGCTCGAGTTCTACTTCTGTCGATCTTGTGTTTAGTCATTTAACTCTCTTAATGACACACGCAACAAGTAAACTTGTCAACTATTGCAGCATAGCACAAAAGGAGAGGTGGAGATACATCACCACAGACCCTCCACACTAATCAAGGTAAATACAACAGAGTGTGATGGTAAAAAGTAAAAGGCCAAATTAAGTTCCTACCAAATCAGGTAGGAAAGACAGCCCACTTAGGAATCAGGAAGAGATATACTTTAATCCTAGAGTGCAAATTAGATTGGATGAGGAAGCTTCACCTACTATTATATATAAACCTAATGAGGCTGAGTCCACCCTGGTAGTATCATCTTACCAGGGTCAGATGAGGTAGGTAATGATGAAGCATGCCACAAATAGTGGATGAGGCTTCCTCGCCCAATTTAATTAGCACTATAGGATTACGTTATATCTCTTTGTGATTGCCAAGTGGGTTGTCTTTCATAATTGATTTAGTACTGATCTTATTTGACCTTTTACTGTTTGCCATCACACTCTGTTGTGAACCTGTCAACTATTGCCATTTCACCTGCACTGCAAAATAGCTTTGAAATGTTGGAAACATTCAGAAATTCACAGAGTACCTCTTGGAGCAGACGTTAGAAGTTCCCCTTAATATATTTTTTGTGTATCTGTTTAATTGAGGCAGGAACATCCTTTTCAGCAAGCAAAAGCTTGACTGGAAGATCGAGGGAAAAGTATGTTGAAGAAAGAGGATGAGAGCTGAGGAAAAGGTAAAACAGAAAGTGAAAAAAATGATTTTCAGGGACATGCGGATAAGAGTTGTAGTACAGGAATCAGGGCTTGTACAGAAGGCGATGGTAAAGAGGTGAGCTTTCCCATTGCATCATATTTGAGCATGGACTTGGTCTTCTCTGTGCACGTTCGTAAGATCCGGATTATCAGTACACAGACACTAAAGACTCTACCACCTAGAAGCTGACTGTCCAGTGCAGAGTGAAAAAGCACTGCATAATTTGCATTGCTTAATTTAAAAATAAAAACTTGTATCTATCCACTTACGAAATCTATGTTATTGTACTCATTGTTCAAGGAAAGAGTCAAAACGAGTTGAACTTTATTTTGTGTGTTTGAAAAACGTATTGGATTGAAACAGGATAGTTAAAGTCTGGAACGTTTGCTTTCAATACTCTAGTGAATGGCAACAGCAGGGAGAGATGACTCATATCTGATCCATAGTATTTTTATAGACTTTCCAATTCATTTAACACCCAGGTTGTCGTTATTTTTGACGATGATTCGCTGACAGCTCACTGTCTCAGGACACACAAATTTGACTATAGATGGTCATGGTATACAAAGAATAATAATAACGTCTAGCTGGTCTAAATTAAGGGAACACTATTTGTGTTCATCGAGGTCTGAGTTGCTTTAAGGCTAAATGGGATGACTTCAGAGGTACCAACGAGCACACTACCGGATACTGAACATGTCTACCTCTCGCAAACAGAGTACCATCTGCTATGCCCCTTTTATATAGCTGTAGGGGCGTGTGCTACACCCAATGTATGAACTTGATGTGTAGAAGACGACGCCTAATTTATTATTAAACTTTATTCGACAGCAGTGCCAAAAAAGTTAAAAATACAATTTCATAAAAAAAGATAAAAATTATGTTTCAGCACCAGGCTAAACATGCGTACAAGCAAAAGGCTGAACATGTAAAAAGTTCGGTCAGACAGTTATTGTCAAAATTCAATGCTTCAAAATCTTGAGACTTACAGATCCTTTTTATGATCTTGAAACAAGATAGGTGCCAGAAGGATAATTTCAGCTGGTTCGTTGGTGCGCACAAACCAAAGAAATACACACGTTCCTATAGGGCATGAAAACATAAACTAGCCATAAGTCCTGTAAGTATCATGACAAATGCAATGTGCAATCGATGGCAGAGATACAAGGTGCAATAAAGCAAAGTCTCTGTCTAACTACAACATTCTCAGTTATGTAAACCATGCTTAACTGTTATAAGCCTAATTTAACATTTTAAGATAAAATCAATGCAGCGTAATACCATTATGATGATTAGCCCCCAATATGCTCCATCTAGGGGAGGACAGCCAGTTAATTTTTTAACTGCCATCCTCATAATGTTATAAAACTTTATCAATATACAAAAACCTCAGATTGAGTTCACTATGATGCCTTCTTTGTCAGTGGTAAAAGCTTATACTATTGATTTTGAATTTGAAATTCTGTGGCTTTTTATCTATTAGGCCACACCCTTCCAAAAATGGTGCTTCAGCATAAGCAAATGGTGGACTAGGGTCTGATCTTAGTATTATTAAGGCTACTGCATGACTCTGTGTGTCAATCCGGGAGCAGGCTAGCTTGATCCAGGTCAATCTCTCACAAGTATAAGCTGGGCAGACATAAGAAAAAAAACATGAGCTATGATTTCATTGTCGGTGTTACAAACTGGTTGGAAAAAATGTAGGTGTAGTTAACCGTTTGGCCATAAACGTGTTGAGAGATAGTGTTCCTAGCCTAAAATGGATGTACAGTTTTCTGTCTGTGAGGTCACTGAAAACGCAAGTAGGCTTCGAAGACACTGTTGGTCTTGAATACAGCAAATTAGTTTGACATGGTACCCCTGTTTGTGTGATTAACATTATTTTGAGCTACCCATGACCAATATAGTTCTTTTACCTTCTCTTTGGAATGTAGATGCTAAGTCGTAGTGCTGTCCCACATTTCATGCAGGCCGAAGGTGCTCAACAGTTTCTTTCTATTGTTAAGCCACTCTATCTTAAGAACTCTATCCAGTTTAATTATCTCTTGCAGGGCTTCAGCGTAGGAAGCTAATTCCAGGGTAGCTCTCAACCTCTTCCAGAGCAAGACAGGTGTGATTCCTGCTTTGTCTGAAATCAGTCTCCTCCTCATGTCAAGGTTTGGTGGGTATATCGAAGTGCTAGTGGGGAGAGCAACTAGCTTTCTCAGAAACTAGTTTTCAGTTCTAGGCATGTCTGTTAAGTTGAGGAAGCCCCAGAGCTCTGATCCGTAAAGGACAGCACCCACTGCCTTTGCGTCGTAAAGCTGTAACGTTGGAATGCTTGGCTTGCTGTGTGATGAACATCATTAATTTAGGGAGCAGCCCCTTATATAAAGGCATAAGGAATAGATTTCAGCTAATCCAATACAACATTTTTCCCCCGGACTTATTGTTAAAATCCAACTGTTCACTATGTGGGTGCTTAATTATCAACACATGAACAACAGATATAAGTATTTATTTCTTACTGTTTTTGTAAGCTTGGGTGGTAAGCTTAGATTTAATAGACTTATTTTTAATGAATGTCATAAGTACTGTATTTTTACGATGATTTTTATGTATGCATGTTTACTTTTATGGCTAATCGCCGAATAAAGTTATTTTGACTTGACTTGACTTGATATAAGTTTGATCTCAAACAACTACCAATTATGCGCCAACCACAATACTTAGAATCTCATAAATATTCAGTAGAAAACATATAAAAAAACAGTGACATTTGGTAGTATAACTTATCATCCATTACACCAGCTGCATCATCAAAAACATTACATTAAAAAGACCTATATACAATCAAAATACCCAAAAAGTCACTGTGTTGATGCAGCGTTTTGGTGGCTCCTTGATCATAATTCTACCTTCTTCAGGACCAATAGCTGAATTAAAACTGATATTTAATACTTTGCAGCTCAAATTTCACACGGGTAAACCAACAATGGCAAATCTACTGTTCCTTTCCTGCCCGAACAAGACTGTTGCTATGATAATGCAAATCTCAGCAGTCAATAAATTGCTCCTTAAAGTGGCATTTTAAATTACTTGTCTTTTCAGTGCAGTTCACACAGTTTTCAAAATCTGCTAGTTTTTCAACCAACACAGATCTTGCAGGCTGCAAATACAGTGCCAAGGGCCCAACAGGAACACAAACCATTGTCAATTTTCTTTAAAAAAAGAAATTACACTTTGTGTTCCTACTTGATCCTGCTTGATCACTTGATGTGGTTCCCTAACTAAACTCTACTTTAGGTTTAGAAGGTACAAACTGGTTGGGTATAGTAACATTCCCATGTATATTCCAATGGTTTCTCAGAACATAGTAAATCTTACTGCTGTAAAGGTTATACTTGGTTTATAAAGGTAACCTGGCCCTCAGTTTTTCTGTCAATCTCATTAAGACCAACGGTATTATACAACGTAAGCCTAAGGTAGTGCAACATAAGGAAACCACATTAAGAGACCAATTATGCTCTAGTTATGTTAAGATATCTGAAATGGATAATACAAGCAGCAATTGTATTCCAGAAAAACCCAAGGGGTTTTATAGTTGTGGCAGATGTAATGTGTGTCATTTGGGCAAAAACAAGGTGAAGGAGTTTTGCTATAACACTATCAAAAGTATAAATGATTAACAGGTGTATTGATTATTATACTGTATACACATTGTGTGTCTTAGGTTGTGACTTTGAGAAAATCTATGTAGGCAGCATTATACATTTCTTAAATTCATGCATTCAGGAAAATGTTGGAGCCATCAGAAATAATAATGAGAATTACCCTTTAACATTGCACTTCAAGATTAAGGGTCTGATATAGAGTTTGGCGGAGGGGTTACTTGTTCACAAATGTGATGGATATCCAGTTTGCTGTATTACAAGTTTCATAGGCTGTAATGAAATTATAACACGGCGGGCGGGATATCCGTCACATTTATGACAGAGTAACTCCCTTTTCCAAACTCTAAATCAAGCCCTAACTATTCTGTTAGTATTCACATCTGGTTTTGTGCCTTAGAAAACATCAAAATAATGAGAGGAGGAGATAGGGAGAGGTTATTATGTCAAATGGAGCCTAAACGGATATGCAGACTTAGAACTTTAAACATAGGTAGTGAGTTGCATCATTTGCTATGAGCTTAGGATCTATTGACTACAAATAATGCATTCTTTTTTCTACTAATTTTTTTGTACTCATGTTCCACCATTTTATACATGGTATTTTGACTTTAGTATAGATGTTCAATTTCATGAAAATTATTTGTATGAAAAGAGTAGAGATAAAGAACTATGGACACTCATAGAACTGCTGGCTTTATGCATTCATGTTGCCTCAGGTTTTACACAAATGTATTATTCACTATTGATTTGATGAATAATGGCTTTTTCAAGTGCTCTGCACTATTCAATCAATATTATACGTTTTTAGGGTTTCAAAAGTACTGTCAAGATAGTACCCACATTATACACCTAAGATGTGGGCTTTTTAGGCCTTTTAGATGTAGAAGTCCTCTTTCTGTTTCCATGTTAGGCAGAATGAGTCCATTTGCCAGTCAAACAACAATCTTTCAAATAAATGTGTCCAACATGGCGACCATACAGTGTGTTAAAGTAATCAACGTCATCTGCTCTGATAGTTCTTTTGCAGTTTTGAAGGAAGGTGGCCTTCCAATATCATAGCAAACATTTATAAATGTCCTCAAAGTGACGGGATGGGCTGCACACAGAGAGCATGCCACTTTCTCTTTCTGCTAATAGATCACTGCTAATGCAACAGACTGGTACATTTCTTGGCCATTTTGTGCTCTTTTATCCTTCTCTATCTGGTTTTCTTTCTTATGCACATATTCAGATACACACATTGCTATAATTCTACTACAATGTAATAGTGATATGTATTTCATCAGATATGTGTTAATGATTCCATTTTTCTTTTGTTTGTGATAGGGAGGTTATGTCTGGTTATATGATAATGCTCGCAGACATACCTTTTGTCATATTTACACTGGCCATAAATGTTAAATGAGGTGACCTGCCAGTTGAATAAATGTCTTACTATGGTAACTAGGCTGTTTGCCTCTAGCACACTAGTCTATCTTCTCCAGAAGGCCACTTTTATTTTCTGAGGTGGGAGAGGAGCTGAGTGTCATAGCAACTGTGTACAAATGTTCTCATTATGGAGGCTGGGCTATAAGCCAAGAGCACACCACTTTTTCTTGACTGCGAATGTGTTGCTTCCATTTACTCCGACAGTCCCCTTTCAGCCTCTAAGGAGGATGTGCTGCCCATTTCATAGCACCATTAATAAACATTCTCCTAATGGCAGCTGGATTGCATGCCAAGAGCACACCAATTTATTTTTGCTGCAATTGGGTGGCTTATGAACAAATACACATTTTTTAGCCACCTTACCTTGATACTGTTTGTAAAAATAAATCTTCCCCCTATGTGCTGCCCGTAAATGTTGACATTAGAGCACTTGGACATTTTTGTTATTTGGCATCCATTCTCCCTTTTGTTTAGGTGTAGGGGGATTCACCCATTTATTAAAGCTTTAAAGGTGGTAATTCAAAAAAAACACCCAGAGGATTTTTTTTCACTTGGCTAATGAATGAACAATATGGTACAAAAATTATCAATGTCACCTAAAAAGATATCTCTTTTGCACAAATGGATAACATTGTAGGATGCTTACTATTGTGACGTCTGATAGCATTTTGGTCTAATTATTAGTATTGATAGTACATGATCAAACCCAAGGGATTTATTCGAGTTCTTATTCTATTATATGATGGAATGGAAGAGGCTACACTATAAAGTCTGAATATACAAGTATCCTATGGACATGAAACTCTTCTCTTCTGACTCAAAACATGTGGTATAACACACTTAAGATATAAGATTCACATATACTATGTTGATTCTATTTACAATATAATGGATAGACTCATGATTGAACATGATTAAATTAATTATGTTGTAGTAGCTCCCTATTTTTGATTAATATTGATGACTATTAGGTGGTGAAAGCTTTTGATCCCTATCTGACTTTCATCATACATTTTTAATGTACAAAGAGATCTGATCTAAGATTAACATTTATTGTTATGATCAGATATATAAAAATACTATAAATTATTGATATGGTATTAGTGGTTCATTGAATGTATTTTCGCATAATGAGAGTTTATTCAAATATAATGAATTATTTTTGTACACTAAGAGAGAAACAAAGTGCTTGATGAGGCACTCCAGTACTGTTGATTTTAAAACATTGTTTTTATTATTGTAAATATTGAAAGTTTTGTTGTTAATATTTGTATGACCCTGAAGAAGTCCAGAGTGGACAAAACGTGTTCGCTACAATTGGATTTTAAACATTGATTAAAAATTTGAAGAATAAAAACTGGAACAGTTTTCCAATTTGGACTACTGTCTATTTTATTAATATGGACCACTATTTGATGTGATTACATATTGAATGGACTCTGATTAACAAAATAGATACATATTGCAATGAGTGATTAGACTGCTGAATAAAAATTGGTACAAATAATCTTGATCATGTATTGTATGGATATCAACTTCTGCTACTTCTTGTATGATCGAGTGTTAGGGTAAAAAACAAAACATAAAAGAATTATACAGATATATACAGTGCACTTTATGAAAAAACTATATTATTTGAAATAATTGCCAATAAATATAATGATCCAAAACTAATTAATTCCTTATGTTGAAATAGTTTTTTTTTCAAATTTTCACTTGTTTAATTACATTGGGCAGCAGATAGTTCTATGTAAATTAATCTAGATAAATATATTAATTATCATAATATTTTTAAAACAATATATTTCATTGCATATATCTTTTTAATTACTTTAGGCATATAATATATTTATGCTTCTTACATCATTAACAATTCGAAGATGATATCTGCGACACACATGTTTACTGAAGTGACATATTCTGGGATGTCGTGCAGTTGATATTCTCTGTCTTCCTGGAATGGTCCAGTATATTTTATAAATTGGTCGCGGAAACTAAAAAAAACTGCCGTACCCTCGAGAAAGCCTGGCGCAAGGACCACACCGCAGAAAACATGTCTGCCCTCAAAAACGCCACCCGTGAACACCACCAACTGATCCGCGCCACCAAAAGAACTTCCTTCACAGACAGACTGGACAAGAACACTCACAACAGCAAAGAACTCTTCAACATTGTCAAAGAGCTCTCCAATCCTAACGCCAACTCCAACGCCATCACGCCCTCACAAGACCTCTGCAACTCCCTCGCCACCTTCTTCCATCGTAAGATCACCGACCTACACGACAGCTTCGGACAAAAGACCCAGCCATCCACCACAGAACCTACAACCGCAGCCATCACCCTCAACGCCTGGACTCACATCAGCACGGAGGAGACCAAAGCTACCATGAACTCCATCCACTCCGGTGCCCCCTCGGACCCCTTTCCACACTTCATCTTCAACAAAGCCAACAACATCATCGCCCTGCATCTCCAGACCATCATCAACAGCTTGTTTGCTTCTGCCACCTTCCCCGAGAGCTGGAAACACGCAGAAGTCAACGCCCTACTGAAGAAACCTACAGCGGACCCCAGCGACCTGAAGAACTTCAGCCCCATCTCGCTCCTCCCCTTCCCTGCCAAAGTCATAGAGAAGGCCGTCAACAAGCAACTTACCAACCTACCAACTTCCTTGAAGACAACAACCTACTCGACTCCTCTCAGTCCGGATTCCGAGGCAATCACAGCACAGAAACCGCCCTCATCTCAGTCACAGACGACATCAGAACTCTGATGGACAACGGAGAAACAGTCGCCCTCATCCTCCTCGACCTATCGGCTGCCTTCGACACTGTCTGCCACCGAACCCTAACATCCCGCCTGCGCTCCACCAGTATCCAAGGACTGGCCCTGGACTGGATCACCTCTTAACTCTCTAACCGCTCCAAAAGAGTCTACCTCCCTCCGTTCTGCTCAGACCCCACCGACATCATCTGCGGCGTCCAAAATGGCTCGTCGCTCAGCCCGACTCTCTTCAATATCTACATGAGCCCCCTCGCCGACATCGTACGCAAACACAACATCAACATCACCTCCTACGCCGACGACACTCAGCTGATACTTTCCATCACCAAGGACCCCACTGGTTCCAAGACCAACCTACAAGATGGAATGAAAGACGTCGCTGAATGGATGAAACTCAGACGTCTGAAACTGAACTCAGAAAAAACTGAAGTCCTCCTCCTCGGAAACACCCTGTCCGCCTGGGATGACTCTTGGTGGCCCATGACCCTAGGCACCGCACCAACCCCCTCAGACCACGCACGCAACCTCGGATTCATCCTGGACCTACTTCTCACCATGACCAAACAAGTCAACGCCGTATCCTCTTCCTGCTTCCTCACCCTCCGCATGCTCTGAAAGATTTTCCGTTGGATCCCCGCCGACACCAGAAAGACTGTGATCCACGCCCTCGTCACGAGCCGCTTGGACTACGGAAACACCCTGTACGCAGGAACCACCGCTAAACTCCAGAAACGTCTGCAGCGAATACAAAACGCCTCCGCCCCCCTCGTCCTCGACATACTCTGCAACAGCCACATCTCCGCCCACCTGAGACACCTGCACTGGCTTCCCGTCAACAAAAGGATCACCTTCCGGCTCCGCACCCACGCACACAAAGCCCTCCACAACAAGGGACCCGAATACCTCAACCGTCGCCTCAGTTTCTACACGCCCACCCGTCAACTTCGCTCCGCCAACCTAGCACTCGCTGACGTCCCTTGCATCCGCCGCACCACGGCAGGTGGGAAATCCTTCTCCTACCTGGCAGCCAAGACATGGAATTCCCTCCCCACCAACCTCAGGACCACCCAGGACCACCTCACATTCCGGAGGCAACTCAAGACCTGGCTCTTCGAGCAGCAGTAACCCCCTCCCACTAGCGCCTTGAGACCCTCACGGGTGAGTAGCGCGCTTTAGAAATGTTTTTGATTGATTGATTGATTGATATTACAATGAAATGCATAAACATTGGTATCTATTATGAGCTTACTGATTCCATTTTCATGGCCGTTCAAGTTTGCATTTAATTAGTGAAATAAGAAGAAAAAACACAAAATAATGGTTTGAGTCGTTCTTATAGTGCCTGTTGAGTGTTGAACTATTTTTTGCAGGTGCTCCTGATACGTTTGTGTATCTTATGGTGAGTTAAGTGTATTCGTGCCCTGGAATAATTGCATGCAGTTATGTGAGTTTACACCTAGAGGTCGCATTATTTGTGTATAAACTAAGAACTACTGATGGTGAGACCGTTTGCCCATGGTTTTATGATCTGTGCATATACACTTCCAAGAAATAAACACGGTTATACCTGTTTATGTCAGGAAGCTTTCACAACATATTGTATTACTTTCTAATTCATCTAATTGCTTAAAACATGAAGAGCGTGTCTCTTATATTGATTACCTTTTACAAAACAAAAACGCAAATTGTTTATAATCCTATTCTTTCCTAAAACATGGCAAGTCATTATAAACAACATGAACTAAACGTTTTCTCCTCTGCATCCAGTGTTCGTAGACAAATATTATTATATGTATACACTCTATCTTATGATTTTAAGTGACTAGAGTTCTAATGTTCGAATACAAGTCTCTATTGGATGTTTAAAATAGCACAATGCCATGTTGGACCCTTTGTTGTCAGAATGAGTATTTTATTTCAACCTTGCTGTTTAATCCTCCATGGTTTAGAGTAGTACTCTGGCTAGCACGTTCTTCATGTCACTCCCTCGATCTGATTTACATGATGATTCTTTCCTTTGAAAATGAATCAAACATAATAATGTCCAAACGTGAGCCACTATAGGACCACTGGTGTGAGCTTTTGTTATTTGTGCACATGCTCCTTTATGCACGATGAATCTTAATTTTACCTGTCTTTTTGTCTTGCCCGTGGAAGCTTTTCCATAGGGGCACTTGATCATGCATTTGCAATTAATTTAGTCATGTCAAATATGGATTCATTTTGATCTGAATTCACGTAGTTGGATTATAAATGGGTAATCCCTTTTTATCAAGTTAGAACAATGTACGCAGTAAAGTTAAGGAAAATGTCAGTCTGGGTTTATCCAATTGTTTTATTTTTTCTTTCTAGGGTCGGTGTTTTATTGTTTTTACCCTTGATGCTTTTTTATCATTTAAAGGACATAATTAGTTTATCAGGGACCAGGGTCTTCAACTCTATATCAGAGTCAATTCATTTCTGATGTCTGTATAGAATCCTCATGATTGTACGACTATTTCTTGAATATAGGTTCACCATAATAGGTCTCATTTCTTTTCGACGTTTCTCTTTATTTTAGTGCTAATTTATGTGATTGAGATTTAACTCTCTTTACATCTGAATAATGCATCCACTGTGTATGATCCTTATGTGAACTTTTTGTGTCATTCTTTCTTCATGCATAACATACTCCTTTGGTTCTAAATGCAATTCTCTTTACACTAAATTGTAGAAAATGATGGAGATGTTCCAAGAAACTACAGATAAGATGGGTTTGTCCATGTAGCAGATTATTTCTGTCTCTTCCTTTTGTGTAAATAATGTGATCCACGTGTGGTCTGTTCATGTAATTTTCATACTGAAGTAGTGGACTGTTTCCTCTTCTATGGTGTTAGACGTGTCAGCCTATGTTCCCTGAAACCTTTTGCCTTTTTCCCTCCATTTTTGCTGAAGTTCGTTTTTTGTTGGCCCTAGGACTCTGTGCACTGTACCAATGCTAACCAGTGGTAAAGTGCTTGTGCAATGGTAGAACTGGTTTACACCTGATTAGCATTTCTAATTTCTGTTGTAGAGTGGTATACCATATACCCAGGCCCTGTAAATTAAATGCTGCTATTAGGACCACAGCACTTGTGGTGCCAACCACGTAGGTAGCACTTTAACAATATGCCCCAGGCCTACCATTGCAGCCCGAATGCAATTTTAAACTGCCCATTTCAACTTAACAATGTAATCCCCTTGCCAAGCTTTAAACCTCCCTTTTTTGCATATGTCATCCCTATGTTATGCATTAGGTGGCCCATAGGGCATGGTACATTGTAATTAAAAGAGTGAACATGTACTTTTACATTTTACATGTCCTGATGGTGAAAAGCTCCTAAATTCATTTTTAACTTCTGTGAGGCCTACTTGTATCATAGGATAACATTGGTTGCCTTATTACATTTGATAACTTCTAATTCTTGATTGGGAACAGGTAAGAATGTCATGTTTGGTAGCTATGAAATTGTAAATAAAAATCCTGCTTAATGGTAAAGCCTTATTTTATATTATATTTCTGAAAATGGCACTTTTAGAGGTTGGGGTTTTCATGTCCTTTGCTATTTGGTGTCTGCAGCCTGTCCTCAGTCACATGACTAGGTGTAGTCAGCAGTTAGACTTTGTGAGTTCCTCCCAGACAGTCATACAGTAGAGGGATTAGGTGTGCCCGAATGGGCCATCTCCTGGCAGAATGGGGGGGGGGTGCTGCTGGGTATAGCCCCACTTGTGACTGAAATATCTGTGCTCTGCCTTCACACAAAGGGCTAGTTACCACTGCTTTGTCCCTGTAGCCTGCTTGGAGCCAGTTCAGGGGAGTCTGAAGATTGCAAGCACTTCCAAGAGAAACCTCTAGGAACCTCTCCTATTTCAAAGAAGATACCAGGTATAAAAAAGGGCTCCCAAACCCACTCTTCAATTTGCTTCTTGGACTTGAGAAAGGACACTCAGAGGACTGCCTGCTGCTGTAGCCTATTGTGTACTTCTCAACAGTGCTTTGTGCACCCGGAAGGACCTACATTGATTCCTGAGAGGCCAGCCCTGCTATTTGAGCCCTGCTTCTTCACCTGAACCCTGGACTACCAGACTGACTTCAAAGGCTTGTTTGCTGGCCTCAGAGACATAACTGTCTCCCATCCTCTCCCCTTCTTCAATCAACAAACCAATTTCTCCTATATGGTATGTGTAAATTATTTAATGCGTAGTGTTCAAATGCATCATATTATTTCCTGTTCAGAGGCTTGGCACAAAAATTACAAGTAACCAATGAATCTCAAGAGCATTCTCTATCTCTATTTTCAATTTCCATCATTAACTTTGTGTTGCTTTCAAATCAGCTTACACCTTCCCCAGTGTACTACTGTTTGCACAGGAAGGGTATAACAACAAAGTTTTCTCTATGACATCTTCGTTTTACCCACCAGCCTTGCTGTTATTTCCATCTGTTAAACCTTTGCACCTGGAAATAAATGTTAATGGTACATGACTTTTCAGCCAAACAATATAAAATTGATGAGTATTCCAAAAGCTCTAATCCTATCTTTATCCACATAAAAATATAAGGTAGTAAATAAAAAACAAGATAAATGGTACAAACATGAATTTTTAGACGAAACCGAATCGAAAGCAAACAGTGATGAAACATGTTTCTACCTTCGCACCTTATTTGCTCTAGACAGAATATAGGCCATCCACAGAAAAGCAGTAAAGTTCCAGAGATGTTAAATATTAAACATTTAGGAAGTTCATCATTCAAAACTTAAATTATTTAAAAAGTATGTGCCAGGTCATGTGTAGAAATGGACGCATATCACCGTAACAGAATCCCAATTAACACTTGGGCAAACGAGAAAACATATCTCGAACACATGAAGTCAACCACAGATTCTGGCGGCTACAGTGGAATCATGGCTATAGGAAATCATTCAGCATTGAACAGTTGATAAACATGTGTTCAGCAAATCACGACTTTGCATAGAATAAATTAGGACATATGAACAAGTTGGGACATATGAATATATTGATTCTCTGAAGAAGTTCTCTTCAGAGTGAAACGCAATGGCTATAGCTGTATCGTTTTAGGCGGATTTTCTATTACATAATACAAAAAAACGTATCGACTGGTATTACTGAGTGAGGCTACTGAACATTGTACTTATAGGAGTGTTTGTTGATATATTTTCCTTTCCAAATAGATAATTGTTGACACTGTGTGAAGGGGTTGAAATAATTACTGATATGAGTGATTCAAAAATAGTAAAGCGATTACTATATGATAAACTGTTGACGGTGACAAATACACACATCAGAGAAGCAGTACACGGATATTAGAGTAAAGTTTGCCGACTTGTTAACAGAGTTTAAAGACAAGAATATAACATCTAAATGAAATCACTTCCCAATACGTTCAAGAACTGATTTAAATAATATATACACGTTCAAATGTTAATAAACATGTAATACAAGTTGCAGCGAAATATGAAAGCATCCCTATGTTGTTGGCACTGATGCGACGTGATCTCTGTCTGAGGCATATGGAAATGAAGTCATGTTGCCAAAGTGAAGTAGGTGCTATGTTGAGAGTGGCTCAGGAAAGTAAGTTGCCTGACAGCAACAATGCAGCACACAGCTGAACGTTGCAGGCCTTGTATAATCATGCAACCATTCATAAAAGATTGCATTGTGTGAAAGATTACACTGAGTGAAAGAGTACATTGTGTGAATCGTAATGTTGCTCTGATCTGGTATATGTTGCACTAATCTAATGCATGGTATTACAATGTATTTTATCTTGTAGTTTATTTTTCTATTGATTGCTATGTTATTGTTACTTGTTCTTCGGTGTAAAGAGATGTTTCGTGTTGACAGAGAAATTCGTGCCTGAGTGGAGAGGTCTGGGCCCATCAAAAGAAAATTGCAAACTAGAGGTTGGTGAATTTAACAGTTGGGCGAGCTAGTCCTTGATGTATGAGGTGCATAAACTCGGGCTTATCCTATTCTTATGTGGAGCTCTTCAGCAGCGATCATTCAATTCTGATGTCTGGATTGCATTTTCTGTTCTAAATTTAGGAAATGAAATTCCAATTAAATCCGTAATACATTGCATGTGTAATGACGTTATTTCTTCTAGATCTCAAACATCAGACTGTGTGTGACCTAAGTCTAATGACTGTAAAATAATGAGGCTGTAGTCTCGAGCCTCACAACGCTCTGAGAATCAAAGTAATACTGATAACGACATACAGGCAATTTATCGTTCATGTATTCAATTATCATACTTACAGAACCCTCGAATGCGTGTATTATGCGCTATTTACTTGACCTGTTGAATGCAGCCATTTTTTGTCTTATGGCCATCCTGCGGCCAGCGTGATTAAAGTGTATTGTTACATGCAAATGAGCGAAATTAATTTAATTGAGCCACCTCGTGTGACAAACTAACTGGGTCTGTGGACATCCCTTCAGCCCCGCGATACCATTCTCTTTCACAGCTACCTAATTTAAATGTAATTACATCTAATATGAGTAAAAAGTAAGAATTATTCAATACACAGAAGCTGCCGAGCCGTGCATGGTTTGTTTTCCTTTTCGCTGATGAATGTCAGACGTGCATCCCATCACATGCCTTAGATACCCAATCACAATGTCTTTGATCAGATATACTAACAATGTCTTTGATCAAACATACACTAGAAGCAGCAAGAACAGGATGAACATCTTATCACCAACTGCATGCCGATTCCCTAGTGCAATCAGTACTGGAACCACGACGGATGCAACAGCCCATATCTATCTAACTAATGTATATTTTGTGGCTGATGATACCCAGCAGGGGATGCACAATTTATTGTTATTGGAGATGACCCAGTTCATATTAAAGGAGACTGAGGTGCAGCGTGGAAAGGGCTGTATTTTATTAGGGTGTGTAGAAGGCTCTGTGGCTGCTCAGTGGCTAACATTATACATCATACAAGTACATTAACAATACAATCAACAGTGACTAGAAAATGCTTTCAATATATTCAATGTAATTCATAACAGTACTCTTTGAAAAAAAAAAATACAATTTATTCTTTTTACACTCAGCAGAGTTCAGGCATAGTGAGATCCAGAGATACTTAATAAAAAAGCTGCTAAAATCTGGTAGATAATGATACTTATTTAATTCCTGGGCATCTTTATAAATACCAGGTACAAAAATACCATAAAGTCCTCTACCAACAGTGCTGAATCATCAAAGAAACACTCCTGTGTGGCAAGCTTTTCCCCGAATAGTACAGCTAATGTTGTAATCATGGTTCTATGGTTGTATGCTACTGTACCCATCTCAGCAATATATGTAGTGTACTTTACGAATCTCCGAAGCATCTTCCATAGGGCTTGACGAAGGTGCCTTTCTAGTGAAAAATGTGTTCCTGTCAACCTCTTGACGTAAAATTGTGCTTCATTTGAAGTGTTTTGAGGGTAATCCCATTAAGGGGAATAGCCAATTGTCCACAGGTATAGAATTTTGAATTACTTCAAGTACATAAACCCTGTAGAATGGTGGCACAATGATTGTAAGATGTCAACATTGATGTAATCAAAGATGATATTTCAGATCTCATCAGGAAGTCACCAAATAGTTGAGGTTACAAGAACAGATAGTGGGTGTGAAAGTTGTAGATAGCTCAGTAAACTTTGACTGACGAATTTAAATGTTTTTTTTTTCTTTTTTTAATGTTAATGTTAGTTTTTGTGTTATTTCAAGGTGTAACTATACCATCACTGTAAACTATGTGTTTTTCAGTGAATTCCTAGGGCTTTCTTTGACATAAGATAAAATCATACCTATCTATAACACAATTTCAAATCTTGATTTTTTAATCTATCTATCTATCTATCTATCTATCTATCTATCTATCTATCTATCTATCTATCTATCTATCTATCTATCTATCTATCTATCTATCTATCTATCTATCTATCTACCTGTCTGTTTGTGTGTGTGTGTGAGTACATATATATAGTTCTGATTGATGGACCTGAGCTAAGTGAGTGGTACAGAGACCTAAGAAGACAGTGAGCAGCATTTCCAGCACCTCTAAAACAAATTGTTGCTCTCTACTGATGAAGGACAATTATCATGAAGCACTGGCTGCAACAACAATAATGAAAACTAAAGACTTTTACTGAAGTATTACTGTGTATTGAATTTACTACAATTCATCCGGGATAACTGAGTGCTGGGATGTGAGGCAGAAGCATGACCCCTTCCCCCTTTGTTTGATAAGGCTCCTTGAGTTGATGAGCTAATGGGCTCTGGTTGATGCACGTGCCCTCAGGGAGTGGTACAGAGACCTGAGAATATTGTAAGCAGCATTCCCAGCGCCCCTAAAAAATTTGTCACTCTCTACTGATTATGATCAAGGACAATTATCCTGCAACATATGCATAAAGAAGCACAGGACTGGCTTTTACTGAAGTAAGTGGTATCATGCACTGCATTTCCCATAGTGCATTCAAGCGAACTGAGGGCTGGGATCTGTTGCAGTGTGATCCCTTCCCCATTTATCTGAGACATACATACAAACACAAAGGGGCAGATTTATGGAAAGTGGTGCTGCATCAAGTGCAGCACTACTTTCCCTGCACCCCTCGGCACCCCCTTACCTCCACCATGAGTGCACTGTATTTAATTTAAAGTACGGCGCACCATGTCACATGGTAGAGGGCAATAGCATCATTTCTTATGGCACTATTGATGTACTCTGCAGGAGTAGCGACAAAATATTGTACACAGGGCCCCATTCTAAAGAATGGAAGCCCTCTTTTAACTGCCATTGTGACTGCCAATATTACATTGATATTATCAATGATGTAATCAAAGAGGTCATGAGCACCGTAATTTGTGGGGTAATTAGCAGTCAGTGCATGACAAGGGCGAGAGTTACAGTTACTTTAGGGCATGAGTCATAGTTACTTGAGATAACTCTAACTATCACAGGTGAATTTCTATGGTTTTGTACATTTAAAATGTGAGCCTAACTATAACGTCCCTGAAACCTTTGAGGGCCTATTTAAGTGCCCCTAGCACCTCTTTGCGCCACAGTAGAGTCATTTTATCTGATGCTAATGTGGCACAACAAGGCCAAAATCCCAGAGCCATATTTATCAAGTGGTGCAATCATGCATTGTGCCACTTTGCAGCCCTTTGCACTACATTATGCCTGCACCAGGCATAATGTATGCAAAGGGGGCATTCCCCCATTGGGGGGTCAAAAAAATAACGCAAAGAAATATAACACATTTCTTTGCATCATTTTTTTCGCCACTTTTAATGCCTCCTCAGAGCAGGCATTAAAAAAGGCACACCATTGAGCTTTGCAGGATTAGCATCAACATTTTATATACTAATCCTGCAAAGCTCTGAACTAACACCAAAAATTCTGACGCTAGACCCCTAACTACCACCATGGTGCGCAGTATTTAAAAATTGCGCAAACATGGTGGTGTTAGGGGAGCACTAAGGGGCGCAAGAAAAGTGGCACTGCACTGTGTGCAGCACCACTTCTCTTAAATATGCCCCCTGGTTTTTTAGGTGAATTTCTATGTTTTAAAAAAAATTCTATTTCCTAACTATAATGTCTGTGCAACCTTTGTTTTTTTCAGTGAATTTTCATTTTTTTTAATGTAAAGTAATTTTCATTACTATACATAACTCCCACCACTGCCACACAGCCTTCGGCATGAGTCTGTGAGTGGGTGAGTGAGTATTTGTGTGGGTCTGTGAGTGGGGGAATAAGTGTCTGAGTGTGTCTATCAGTTGATGCATGACTGAGTGTGGCTGTGAGTGGGTGTGTGTGTCTGAGTGTGAGTGAGTGCATCTCTGACATGGTGCTTGAGGGACTTACTGGGTCTGTGAGTGGGTGTGTGAGTGTCAGTGTGGGTCTGTGGGTAGATGCATAAGGGTCTGAGTGAGTCTGTGAGTGGGTGTATGATGGTATGAGTGGGTCTGAGAGTGGCTGCATGAGGGTATGAGTGGGTCTGTTAGTAAGTGTGTGAGTGTCTGAGTGGGTCTGTGAATGGGTGCGTGAGGGTCTGAGTGGGCCAATAAGTGGGTGTGTGAGCATCTGAGTGTGTCTGTGAGTGAGTGTGTGCCTCTGAGTGGGTTTGTGAGTGTCTTAGTGGGTGTGTGATTGGGCACATGAGTCTCTGAGTGCATTTATGAGTGAAATAATTAGTGTAATTTGTTGGGGCGTTACACAAGGTGGCTGCACTGGGTGTTGTGACGTATTTGCAAATATTGCACATGGTAAAAACAAAAATTTTATAATTTGACCCTCAAACACCTCTACGTTACACCCCAGGGGTCAGGGTACCTCCACCCTGACCCCTTATTACACTTTTTATTTTATTTTTCAACCCTGGGGACCATGTCCCATTACCTAACAATGGTGGCTGCAAATTTCTGCTAAGTTTTTGGCCAGCCAATCACAGCATTATTGGTGGTTCATGCATTCACGAATACACCTAGATATACAAATTTATTTTCCCTTTAATATCTCAAAATTACTAAATGGATTTACACCAAATAACAAAAAGCACAATCTGCCGAACAAAATCGAACTTTATGCCAACTTTGGTGTAATTCCGACCAGGGATTTGGGCGATAGTCGAGTTCGAGATTCCTTTTTAAATTAACATGGGAAACACACTTTTTTTACCACCCCCTCCTTTTTCTCCGGCCCTGCTTGACAGATCACCCCAAAATGTTTCATGCACAACACAAATCATCAGCGCACTTTTTGGGGAAAATTTCATGAAGAATTATCAAACGACGCCAAAGATATAGACAAGGTAGTATATAGTTCGCAACTAGTTTCTATAGAAAAAGTGCTTTTTGTTTTGCTAATAACTTTGATGCTGTTTGGTGAATCTTCATAAAATTTTTAAAGAAAATATGATGCTCAATTCAGCGTCTGTCTGGCAATTTTTGGGGTGATCCGTCAAGCAGGGGCAGAGAAAAGGGGGGTCCTAAAACATTTTTTCCCATGCCTTTTCCATAGGGATTCTGAACAGCAATAGCACCCGAACCACTGGATGAAATTACACCAAATTTGGCAGAAAGGTAGCTCTTTGTCCAGAAAGTAACCTTTTCATTATTTGGTGTAAATCCAATCAAAAGTGTTTGAGAAATTGAAGAAAATACAAATTTGTATATAAAGGGAAGCAAAGGCACCGGGAACTTT
This sequence comes from Pleurodeles waltl, assembly GCF_031143425.1. Classification (NCBI taxonomy): domain Eukaryota; kingdom Metazoa; phylum Chordata; class Amphibia; order Caudata; family Salamandridae; genus Pleurodeles; species Pleurodeles waltl. The sequence goes on along the minus strand of NC_090439.1, from coordinate 625,440,570 downwards.
CCCGATCTCGTGCTCAGATCTGCTTGGCTGCAAACATTTAAACAGGGAAGCGTTGGCAGGCATGTTAGGACTCAGCTTCAGCCAAGTCTCAGAAAAAAAATTCAGGTAATAAAAGGGCAGGGTAGGTTTGTGCACTATTGCTGTTCAAAATCCCTCTGGAAAAATGCAAGATGAAAAAGCATTTTGGGAACCCTCCTTTTTCTTCCCCACCCGCTTGACAGATCACCCCAAAACTTTGTCATATTTTCTTGTAAAATTAAGAAAATTTCATGAAGATTCATCAAACGGAGCCAAAGTTATTAGCAAAACAAAAAAACTTTTTTCTATAGAAACTAGGGGCCATATTTATACTTTTTGATGCAAAACTGCGGCGACGCAGTTTAAACGGCGTTAATGCTGCAAAAATTACTTTTATCCGGTTTACGACATCGCAAACCGGATATGCGCCTTTTTTCGCCACAGTGGCGTCAAAAACAGGCACAAACACAGCAAAATGTGCAAATGAGCCTCAAAATGGATCCCAGAAGCCATGAGAAACCCCAGGGAGACTTCAACTGACCAGGAACCAGCCAGGAGGACCCAGACAAGACCCAGAAGAGGGAGAAGAAGAAAAGGAAGTGCCGGTTCAGTTCAGAGGAGCAGGAAATACTGGTGAAAGAGGTGACAGAACACCAGCATTAACTTTTTGTCACCTCAGAATTGCCAATTGGGAGAAGAAAGGTAATTTGGCAACAAATTGGCGACAAGATAAACAGTGTGGCAGAAGTACGGAGAACAGTCACTGAATGCAAGAAACTCTTTCATGACTGCAAGCGCAGGACCAAGGAAACAATGGCAAGGAACAATAAGGCACCACTGCAGACTGGAGGTGGGAGTTCAGCACCGCAGGAGGCCCTGGACCACATGGAGGAGATGGTGGCAGCCGTCATCCCTGAGGAGATCGTCACAGGGATTCAAGGACAGGACAGTGCAGACTACCAGGAAACAACATAGATGCAGGGTAAGTTGCAAGGGGGACAAAAATGCCTAAATCTTACCTGCAAGCGAGGGGGGGCATACCTACTACATAATGCATGTCAGCCATGATAATCAGGTAGTGGAAAGCGCAAAGTGGCACAGCACGGGTGCATGGGCTGTGCAGGGGAAACCTGGGGCACAGCACAACACTACACCAACAACATTTGCATTGGGGTACTTTGCCATGCCAAGGCTGTTGGAAAGGCAAAGCCAGTCCAGGAGGGTAGGATATAATGTAAAACTGGCCTGCTGTCACACGACAGCTTGTATTGTTGCTACATGAACTAGGTCTCAATTCCCAGTCTCAGGCCATATCCGCAAGTGTTATTTACCATTGACAACAGCTGCCACTACCACCTGTGCTGTGTGTGAAGGTCAAGTAGCTAATGACAGTTACATGCCCATGGATCAAACACACCCAAAATGGAGGGTTCAGGATGACGACATTATCAATCCCCTGTAACTCTTTACAAAGTGCAAATCATGTCAAATGCTCATGTCTATAGGCACAATAAACATCAGGTATTGTTATTAACATTATGAAGTACACAGCAGTGATGTCATACCCATGCTGCACATTTCAGGGTCTACCCATGCCAGTGTTACAATAGTTTCAATGCCACCTTACAACATCCCAACTGTCATACTGCTAAGCCAATAGCATTGAGGGGGAGGACATATGTGTCTAGCTAGTTAATCACATCCACACAGTCATAAGAGGAAATGGAACACTGCGAGGACCATCAGTGCAATCCAATGTAGCACCATTTCCTAACATCAGCATTACACACTACCAATGCTGACACCTGCATCGTGCCTTGCCAATGCTATACATAGTGTATGCTAGGTCTCAGCAACATATAGGTGGATGTGAAATATCAGATGGGTCAGTTCCAGATTGTTAAGTGTGGTGCCATCAGAACACCCACATCCAGTGCAAGGCCTCACCATGAAAATGGAAGAAGAAGGAGGGTTGAGTAGGACAAGAAGGTGGCAACATACAATTTGGATGGAACCTACACCTAGAGGATGTGATGCAGATAATTCCCCAAACTGGCCACACTACATGTGACATGCAGGTGGGGCACAGACCTGTGAGAATGCTAATATTAATGACAGGAACAATGAACAAAAACCAAGATTACAATGTTCCACTAATAGGAAGTCAGTAACGTCACATTACAACTACCACAACACAGACACACTAATTGTACAATATCTTATTACAGAGGACGATGGCTTTCCTGGGGATATGCCTGTCCTGGACTTCCCTGATGACATGGATGACGAGCTGACAAACATTAGCCAGCAGACCCTGCAAGATGTCCTTGGAACCCTCCCGACCCCACATTCAGTCGCAAGGAGGAGCACAGAAGTAGCAGCCATCACAGAGGACCCACCCACCACCCTAATAGTATGACCTGCCAGCTCCAACCCAGCTGAAGACTCTGAGGACACTGGTACCACCTTTGAGAGGACTGTACTTGGAGTACAGTGGGAGCTGGCCAAGGAGGTGCAATTGGGGATGCAAAATATGGCAGCCAGCCTTGAGAAGATGCGTACGTACATGATGTAATCTGCAGAACAGGCAACAGCCATGCAAGCACTAACATCCATCCTGCAAGGACTACAACAAAGTGTAAGGGAATTCACCACAGCAGTAAGGGAGTTGCCACAATACCTGGCATCCCAAACCTTTCACTGCTTGCAGGAATGCAATCATGATCCCCTCAGGGCCGACCTGGCAACCTACCACAGTGATGTAGCTGCTGTACTCAAGAACCAGCAGCACCTCCTTGCTGCAGTAATGCCCTTAATAGCCCCACAGTTCGCAGATACTGGAAATTCTGACTCCATGTCTTCAAACACTGAAGTGTGTGTTGCCCCTTCAAACCCACCACCACCAAGGGCAGAGGAGACGACACACATATCAGGAGATGAAGACGTGGAACAGATCACCATCACCCGTAGGAGTACCTGTTAGCACCACTCTGTAGGAAAGTACCATCTTGCCTGGCATGTTACCCTCATTTTTACCTGTATGTACGTTTGTTTTTGCCTGTATTACTAGGATCCTGCTAGCCAGGACCCCAGTGCTAATGAAGTGTGCCCTGTATGTGTTCCCTGTGTGGTGCCTAACTGTATCACTGAGGATCTACTAACCAGAACCTCAATGTTTATGCTCTCTCTGCTTTTAAAATTGTCACTGCAGGCTAGTGACTAATTTTACCAATTCTGATTGGCACACTGGAACACCCATATAATCCCCTTGTATATGGTACCTAGGTACCCAGGGTATTGGGGTTCCAGGAGATCCCTATGGGCTGCAGCATTTATTTTGCCACCCATAGGGAGCTCAGACAATTCTTACACAGGACTGCCACTGCAGCCTGAGTGAAATAACATCCACTTTATTTCACAGCCATTTTACACTGCACTTAAGTAACTTATAAGTCACCTATATGTCTAACCCTCACTTAGTGAAGGTTAGGTGCAAAGTTACTTAGTGTGAGGGCACCCTGGCACTAGCCAAGGTGCCCCCACATTGTTTGGGGCAATGTCCCTGGACTTGTGAGTGCGGGTACACCATTGCACGCGTGCACTACATATAGGTGCGTGTACTACCTATATGTAGCGTCACCATGGCAACTCGGAACATGGACATGTAACATGTCTAGTTTCATGGAATTGTCACCCCAATACCATTCTGGTATTGGGGGGATAAGTCCATGCATCCCAGGGGCTCCAGCATAGAGCCCGGGTACTACCAAACTAGCTCTCTGGGGTTTTCTCTGCAGCTACCACTGCTGCCAACCCTCAGACAGGTTTCTGCCCCCCTGGAGCCAGGGCAGCTGAGTCCCAGGAAGGCAGAACAAAGGATTTCCTCTGAGAGAGGGTGTCACACCCTCTCCCTTTGGAAATAGGTGTTAAGGGCCTGAGGGGAGTAGCCTCTCCTGGCTTCTGGAAATGCTTTGAAGGGCACAGATGGTGACCTCCTTGTATAAGCCGGTCTACACCAGTTCAGGGATCCCCCCAGCCCTGCTCTGGCATGAAACTGGACAAAGGAAAGGGGAGTGACCACTCCCCTGACCGGCACCTCCCCTACTTAGGGGAGGTGCCCAGAGCTCCTCCAGTGTGTCCCAGACCTCTGCCATCTTGGATGCAGAGGTGTGTGGGCACAATGGAGACCTCTGAGTGGCTAGTGCCAGCAGGTGACATCAGAGACCCCTCCTGATAGGTGCTTACCTCTCTCTGTAGCCAATCCTCCTCTGAGGGCTATTCAGTGTCTCTCCTGTGGGTTTTTCATCAGAAAACAAATGCAAGAGCTCACCAGAGTTCCTCTGCGCTTCTCTCTTCACCTTCTGCCAAGGATCGACCGCTGACTGCTCCAGGACGCCTGCAAAACTGCAACAAAGTAGCAAGAAGACAACCAGCAACATTGCAGCGCCTCATCCTGCCGTCGTTCCTAACTGTTTCCTGGTGGTGCATGCTCTGAGGGCTGTCTGCCTTCACCCTGCACTGGAATCCAAGAAGAAATCTCCAGTGAGTCAACTGAATTTTTCCCCCTGCCAACGCAGGCACCAAACTTCTGCATCACCAGTCCTCTGGGTCCCCTCTCATCTTGACGAGCGTGGTCGCTGGAACACAGGAGCTGGATCCATGTGTCCCCGACAGTCCAGTTGCCCTTCTGCCAAAATTTGGTGGAGGTATGTCCTTGCCTCCCCACGCCAGACAGTAATCCTGTGTACTGAGTGAACTGCAGCTGCTAGGGCTTCTATGCACTTTTGCAAGACTTCCTTCATGCACAGCCTAGCCCAGGTCCCCAGCACTCTGTCCTGTATTGCCCAACTTGCTGAGTTGGACACGACTTGTTGGGACCCTCTTTTGTTGTGCTGAGACAACCACCATGCTCAGATCTTCTGCATGCCTGTTCAGGTGCTTCTGCGGGTGCTGCCTGCTTCTGCATGGGCTCTCTGTATTGCTGTGTGCCCCATCTGTCTTCTCCTCCAAGGGGCGACCTCCTGGTCCTTCCTGGGCTCTAGCAGCACCTAAAATCCTCAACTGCAACTCTTGCAGCTAGCAAGGCTTGTTTGTGGTGTTTCTGCATGGAAACAACTCTGCATCCTCCAGCACGTCGTAGGACATCTTCCGACCAAAGGAGAAGTTCCTGGCACCTTCCGTTGTTGCAGAATCTTTGGTTTCTTCCACCCAGAGGCAGCCCTTTTGCACCTTCATCTGGGGTTTAGTGGGCTCCTGCCCCCCCAGACACTTGCGTGACCCTTGGACTTGGTCTCCTTCCTTTGCAGGTTGAGATCCAGGAATCCGTCTTCAGTGCTTTGCAGTCAGTCGTTGCTTTTGCAGAATCCCCTATCTTGACTTTACTGTCTCTTAGGGTAGTAGGGTAATTTTACTCCTACTTTTCAGGGTCTTGGGGTGGGGTATCTTGGACACCCTTAGTGTTTTCTTACACTCTCAGCGACCCTTTACACACTACACTAGGCCTGGGGTCCATTTGTGGTTTGTATTCCATTTTTGGAGTATTATGGTTTGTGTTTCCCCTAGGCCTATTGTCTCCTATTGCATTCTATTGTGTTCTACAGTGTTTGCACTACTTTTCTAACTGTTTACTTACTTGATTTTGTTTTGTGTGTATATTTTGTGTATATTACTTACCTCCTAAGGGAGTATATCCTCTGAGATACCTTTGGCATATTGTCACTAAAATAAAGTACCTTTATTTTTAGTAACTCTGAGTATTGTGTTTCTTATGATATAGTGCTAAGTGATATAAGTATTATAGTAGGAGCTTTGCATGTCTCCTAGTTCAGCCTAAGCTGCTCTGCTATAGCTACCTCTATCAGCCTAAGCTGCTACAACACTACTAATCTTCTAATAAGGGATAACTGGACCTGGCACAAGGTATAAGTACCACAAGGTACCCACTATAAGCCAAGCTAGCCTCCTACACACTCCATGCCACATGGGCACTGATATCCTAGGTCCTGTGCTTATTAACATGCCAGTCTTGCTACAGTTGGTCACATTCACTGTTCTCCAGCACACTGTTTATCTTGACACTATGCACTGTAATTGTCTCTCACTACCTCACTGGCAATTCATGTTCCTCTGCACTGTATGACACTTCACCCCAGCATGTCCAATGACGTGACCCATTGCACTTGTGTTGCATCACAATAGAAGGCATCACACTAATGGACTCAGAATCCTGGACTATGTAATTAGTGCACTACAACACTTTAAAATAAATAGCACTTACACAACCTCTTTGTCTCTGTGTAATGTGACACATAAACTGTGAGGAGATTAGTGAGGTATGTCACTTGTCAATGGCCATAGAATGTCAATATAACTGTGTTGAAAGATTGTGGGCTGATAACTATGCACTGGGGTCTGGATTGTATCATCATCTGCGCTTCCTGAGGCTTATTTCTGTGGTAAATTGAAAACAAACAGTATAATGCTGTGTTGGACTGAAAAAGTCCACTTCAAGTTATGTATAAGCAGAAAGTCAATGTGGCCAATATTCCCTTCAAGACAATCTTTATGTATGTGACATCTGACTATAAACTTTCATCACACTCACACCATACAGCAGGAATGGATGTTCACGAGTGTATGGACAAATATGTAACCTGGGAGTACAATGTAAGAAATGATAGGTGTGATTTATGTATACAATACTACATAAGATTATAACATCACTCTGCTTATCAGGGTTCACATGAACATCAGGCTGCAGGCGGACGTGCCACAGTGCCCAAGATTCCAAATCAGGACTCAAACGATGACAGATTTAAAAACACATCTAAACTTCACAACACATTGGGAACCATAGCAACCTTGAGTGGTGGGTGCAATGGATGGCAGATGCATAGAGAAGTAGCTTTGGCGTAGCTGCCAATGTGAGTGCACATTAGGAATTGTGAATAACCATGTCAAAAATGAGATTTGGATGCAGAATGGAACATAAATGCAAATACTAAATTGACACTGTTCACCCATGCCAAGGCCCTGATCCCCAAGCATCTGACACATACTGTAAAGGAGTACCTAAAACTAGGGGAAACACCTTAACTAACCTAACCTATCCTAACTACCTATTACCCACAACTGGCCCTAACTACCCTAATCTAAACTTACCTATCACATTTAACTAAACACTCTAAACATCAACCCCTCACTCCCCTTATATGACAGGACACATGTAGGACAACATATACTAACCTAAACACATAGGGGGTCATTACGACCCTGGCGGTCATGGACCGCCAAGGCCGGGGACCGCGGATGCACCGCCAACAGGCTGGCGGTGCATCCAGGCCTATTCAGCCGCGGTCAGAAAAGGGAAACCGGCGGTTTCCCGCCGGTTTTCCCCTGGCCTGAGGAATCCTCCATGGCGGCGCTGCAGGCAGCGCCGCCATGGGGATTCCGACCCCCTTACCGCCAGCCTGGTTCTGGCGGTTTTGACCGCCAGAACCTGGTTGGCGGTAACGGGTGTCGTGGGGCCCTTGGGGGCCCCTGCAGTGCCCATGCCAATGGCATGGGCACTGCAGAGGCCCCCTAACATGGCCCCACCAAGATTTTCAGTGTCTGCATAGCAGACACTGAAAATCGCGACGGGTGCAACTGCACCCGTCGCACCCTTTCCAATCCTCGTGGAAGGGGGTTTCCCGCTGGGCTGGCGGGCGGCCTTCTGGCGGTCGCCCGCCAGCCCAGCGGGAAACTCCGAATTACCGCGGCGGTCTTTTGACCGCGCAGCGGTATTCTGACGGCGGTACTTTGGTGGGCGGCCTCCGCCGCCCGCCAAAGTCAGAATGAGGCCCTTACTATCTTATCTATAAACACATATATATTTTGGGGAATTTTTGTTTTTAATATATATATGTATATATATATATATATATATATATATATATATATATATATATATATATATATTCAAAAACCCCAATATCACCCCCCACCCACAAAAAAACACATGTAATAACTTAACCCCCTCCACCCCCCCAACCCACTCATACTAACTAAACTAACAGCCTACTCTAACCTAACACTAAGCCCCCTAAACCCACTAAAGATAAGAACCAGGAAAGAGAAAGGGGGAGGGAATCATAACTGAGGATCCAAAAGTCACAAATGGGCCCGCCGCAGGATCTTCTTAATATCCCTCAGTCTCCTGCTATTGTGGGACACCTCCTGCTGCAGCCTGTCCATTCTGCGCAACATCCGTTGCATGTCACGTCTCATGGACTGAAAATCTGCATTGCCTATCACTGCAGCTGGGGTTGTCTGTGTTCCACTTGTTGATGGCTCTGCTGGTGCTGGTGCCGGTACCGTGCTTGGAGGGGGAGGTGCAGGAGCTGCTGTCTGTGGCTTGGAGTAGATGAGGTTGACGGACCTGCAACAGTGGCTGTCATCCTTTGGGCGACTGTGGTCTGAGCTGTAGTGCTGGTGGCTGTTGTGGGCAAGGCTGGCCCCCCTTGTGCAAATGCTCTCTAGACCCCTGTGGCTCTCTCATGGTGATAACGCTGTGCCATATTGCCGAACCCAGACTCCACATCTAGTATGTGGCGGTAACTCATTTCCCGCCTCTGGAATTCCCTGATCTCATGGGCATTCATGTTGGCAGCTGTAAAAATAAAGAAAGCCAAACATTAGTCACATCATTGTGTGATACATCTACAGATGATATTCTAACACTTCCTCAAAAATAGCACATACAGACCAAATCACAGTACACATCATAGAATGTCCCTGAGGAATGACATACCAACGCAGCCTACACATCTACTATCTAACAGCACAGCAATGCACAACAAGATGTGTACCTTCTTAAATGATCTGTGCATCTCTGTACTGCTATTAGTAACATAACAAATGCTTCAAGTACTCCACAAGTGACAGGCCAACTAATGACCATCTTCTGGATGACAATCAAGGCCCACAAGACCTGTGATTTGTAGATGGAATTGCCTGGACAGTATGCAGTTGCTAATCATGAGGGGTATCCTAGGTTGGAACAAATGAATGTTGGAATTCCATGTCTGTCTTCTACACTGGGATCCTCACACCTAGGTACACATATTTCATAACCCTAACCCTGTGCCTCAGGGGGTGATGGACATGCAACATATACTTTCAAACATCAAGGAAAGCCAGGAAGCTTTGGACAGCTGTCCATAGGTTTAGTCGTTCCACCACAGGTAAGGGGGGCTACCAACTAGGATTGACTCAAACATTGGACAATCACATCCACATTTATGTTCCTAATTGCGGACAATTGTCAACATAATTTGATCTCACTGATACCTTTTCCAAAAAAAAACACATAGATGCAAGAACCCATCTGGGCTTGAGCTGCATGCACACCTATGACATTCTATTCAAGTGCCACATAAACGGAGCACAACATGTGGAGATAGATGTTGCTAGGGAGTCAGACATACAGTCCTACATGTTCATTAGTTAACAGCGATGCTCAAGTCTGTGGGTAACACTTCGGCATCACTGGTCTGTGTGAATCAGGATATGACTTGCTGACTAAATCATAAAAATGGCCACCTCCAAATTAATCATTGGCATACATGTAGCAACAAATATCACCCTGTTCACCTGCCCATGCCTATAGCGCAGCACTCGACTCCCAAAATATGACTCTCCGCCACAGATTGTCCAACTCAAACATGGAAGAAAATGTCAAAGGCCAGTCAAGTCAGATATCAGATCATGTGCCAGCACATCAGACCTTGCAATGAGTCCAACACACAGGAGTCAACCACACAACAGCTGCAAACACAATACAGGACAAACATATCAACACTTACTGGATATGTCTGGGTCTGCAAATCGAGCCTCTTCACCAATTGTGTAGGGGGCTGGTCCACATGTAAAACATGGAAGGGTGAAATGTGCTCAATGTCTGCTCCCTGTACAGAACTTGGATTAACCAATTATTTTCTGTGTGACATTTTATCTGATAGAGCAGCACATCAGGCATGTAGACACCCCAACAGACATACTACTGCAAACATGCATTGATCCTGTCACTCCAGTGAGTGATAGACATACATATGCACACATGCACAGGCCCTAACAATCATGTGGTGCCAAACATGATTACTCAATTTTGTGTAGAATTATTTCTAGAGGGTACTCCATTTCATCATTTGTTGTTTTGAGAGACATGCAAAGCCACATTCCTGGTGTACTGCAATACCAGCCACTTGGGTATTGTGGCTTGTGCATCAAGGGACAATAAGTTACAGTGTGATGCTCATGTGGGTTGAGTTTAGTTCAGGAATTATTGTGCTTTCTATGGTCCTTTATATGTGTGCCTGTGTTGTATGTAGGTCACATATACCACATTGGCAGTGTACCCAGAGCCGTATATGCCCCCTATGACACCATGATGGCAGGAATTCTGTGTGTTACTTGATGATAATGTTACGCTAAACATGGATTGGCCATTTATCTAAATCAAAACAACAAAGAAATATATGCTGACAGTGTCTAATTTGATCATCTGTGAAAGAATGCATGGGCACAGGTGTAGTCTTTGGACCTGAAATGTGTTACTCAGGGCTCTGTGTACCTATATCAGGTATTGTAGATCATAGTTATCCGCATTCATTATCTTAATTTGCCAATTTGGGTGATCTTTGGTTATACAACCGAACTGACACTGTCCACTAATTGAAACATGGTTTAGCAAATGTCCTACTTCAGCAATCTTGATGACGTAGGTCTGTATTTGTAAGCACCTTGGGAATGGCGGCACTCACAGGAATGCTGGCCTGCTGATCTTAGCCTTCATACTGAGAAGTTAACAATTGTACAATGCTGCACTAGATCAGCAGGTGTGTACCAAACGTAAACTACCAAACTATTTCATCACTTTAAGTGTATGATGGAAGCAGTCAGGGGTCCCTTGCACAACATCATGCAGATAAATAATTTGTGACCATGCATTCACAAAGTTCAGGGATCCCATGATGACCCATTCACTTTAGAAAATTGTTTGGCTTTAAAGTGACACAGATGGCAAATGCACCAGCTCTGTACCAGCAATTGTGTCCAAGGCAAAAAGAACACACAGAAACAATGAACTTAGGGCCAGATGTTCTTTTTTTTATGTGTAGCATTTGCTTCATTTGTTTATGCTACAGCTATGGAAAGTAGCACAAAATATTGAGATATTATCAAGTGTGCATTACTTTGGCATCCATAATTAATTTAAATGCTGCACAAACCAAGTTGAAATATCAGCCTAAGATATTACCAGAGGTTAGGAAGATCTTTGTACCTATGGCCATGAATACTGTTCAGACATGTATAATAAAATTTGGGGCCTACATTGGTTCCTTGCATTAGCATGTGAAATACATCTCATAACTAGTACACTCACAGGCCCTGAGTAATACTTTTGTTTGTGCCACATTACCATCATCTATTGACATCAAAGCAGCACTAATTTACAAGATATAGTTGTGTTTTGCAAGTTTGTGCAGCTTTTTGCATCAACAAATGCGGTAATGCTTAGCAAAAATTGTATAAATCAAGGCCACTGTTTGTTCAACTTGCATTCCACATATTCACAAACATTGCATGCAGCATGTCACAAAATCTGCAACTGTCACTAAAGAGCATTTTACTGTACACATTAGTTTAATTTGTATTCATCAACAGGGCCACCAGTCACCACACCCAGGTGGGCTAGCAGGTCTTGCTCTCTGGCCACCAGGTCAGCCCAGCGATGTTTAAGTTGGTGGTTGTTGCACTTGTTGGTGAACACTCTGTTTAGGTGGAACAGCACCTTTGACCACCTGAGCCTCCGGGCCTCGGTGTGATACCCCTGTATCACCCTGCCACAAGCCTCTAACATCAGGGGGAGGAAGTGGCACACCAGCCAAATAAAATCCCCCAGCTCCTCCTCACCCATTCTCCCCAGAGGTGGCCTTCCCAACATATCAAAAATAATAGGAAAGGGAAAAGAGGGAAATACAGGGAAAGGAGGTATGGAAAAACTTAAAGAACCCATAAACAGCCCAACAATACCCCAACTAACACTACCCACTACACACTCCCAACAGTACAAAGACAAATTTAAACACAAAAAATGACAAAAATCCACTTACACTGATTTACACAGACAGTTACAAAAACAATAGATGACAAGGGAAATGGCACACAGGAGATAAACGCACAATATCAACAGACAAAACTCTCTACACAGCCACACAGTCTAGAAGAATCACAGACTGCAAAGTGAAAATGAAAGTACACCCACTGTACCATTTCTGTAAACAGGATATCCTATTACATCACTTACTATGTCAAATGCAGTGTGTTTTTATTATGATGCGTGGAATTTTATGACACTTACGGGCTTTGCGATAATATTTTCTGATTCATATGCTTAAAAATTCCCCTGCATTCAAGGATCAATATTTGTTTAATGGATAACTGATTTCATGGGGTGCAGTGTTGGAATTAACGCTAGGGACCAATCAATGTATAATGGGTGTGAGCGTCATTTTTTAACGCATATGCATCATATTTTGACTCATATGCGTCTTTTTTTATGCTTTTGCGTCAAAATATCTGTCTATAACTGTGTTTGTGTCATTTTTCTCTTTTTTAACATCCATGAAGGCTATAACTATACAAAGATAGGATGTTATGGCCTGCTGTGTGTGTTCTAGGGTTTGGGCACATGTGGCAGACCACACCACTGCGGTCCATAATACTCATGTTGTTGTGCCGGATTAGCACTCTTAACTGACGCAACAGCAACGCAAACTTTTGGAATTAAACTTAGTATATCCTAGTTTGAGCAGGTGTTGCATCAATAGAGGATAGCAAGGCTCTGCAACTTCAAGAATTCACTCATGGCCTGTGTGTTTATGTCTGTGAATTGGCTATTTCAATAGTTGTTGTGCCTCTGTGTGATGTGCTTGTATGCATGTGTTGTAACCATCACATGCCATTAATTGCGGTACATCAGTCATAATATGTCTTTGTCATATCTGTTGCATCTTATGCTGTGTGAACTTCACTGACTTTGGAGACAAGCCATCTCCTATGACAAACTATACACCGGATAGATAGAGGACGGTTGATAATGGCAATGTCTAAAATATCAGCCATCACATGTAATGGAATGCTGGATACCACTTCCTGGTCACTTGTGTGTATACTACCCATGAGTCAGGCATTTGAACATGCTAGATAGGTACAGTGTTTGTGACACAGAGTCCCAACTCCAATCCAAAAATGTTTGGTACCCCACAGTTTGAGTCATGTAAATGACCTATGTTTTTCCTGTGGCTGTGGAGAACCAGCAGACCATGCTGCTTGTGTATTCGGATCACAGGTGCAGCACACCTCCATTGCAAGGAAGATGGAGCTATGGCGAAGAATCGTGGACAGGGTAAACGCAGTGGGACAGCACCCAAGAAATCGGGAGGACATCAGGAAAAGGTGGAACGACCTACGAGGGAAGGTGCGTTCCGTGGTCTCAAGACACCACCTTGCGGTTCAGCGGACTGGCGGCGGACCCCCTCCTCCTCCCCCACAACTAACAACATGGGAGGAGCAGGTCTTGGTGATTCTGCATCCTGAGGGCCTTGCAGGAGTATGTGGAGGAATGGACTCTGGTAAGTCAAATCCTAACTATTACATCCCCCACCCTACCTGCGTGCCAGCACATACCCCCACCCACACCCTCACCCCCATCACTCTAACTCCTCACAAATGTCCCTACATCACAAACCACACATCCTAACACCAAGCCCTGCACGCAACAACAAAGCATGGACACCCATCACCAAAGCATGCCCACTGCACATACCCATACAATCCCCCAGGGCATCATCACACAAGGTCCCACACAGGAATGCAAGCACTGGGGTACACGGTCACCCACCCATTGCACACCATGGCACACACAGATGTAATAACCATCCTTTTATACCCCTGCAGGACCCCTACCCACCGTCACCGGACAGGAGGTTCCACACATCTCCACACCACCAACAGAAGAGACCAACAGTGATGACAGCACCTCTGTCCAACTGGATCTAGATGACCAGCCCACACCATCGGGGACCTCTGGACAGTTGGTTCCCCTGACACAATCACAGGCCACTACAGACCTTCCCCCCTCTGAAAACACCAGCACAGCACCCACCCAGCGGGCCCATACCTCCGTCCCCAGGACACGTCAATCAGCAGTGTGTCCACCACTACAGGGAACCCAGGCTAACCCACCACCCCAACAACAACAGAGACCTGGGGGCAGTGGCAGTAGGCACACGGTCCAGGGGACAGAGGCCCAGGAACACAGGGGAACTGGGAGGGCTGCTGTGCGACAGGGGCGGACAGGCCAAGGGAACCCAATCTCCACGAGGCCCTCTCCTCCATCATGGGAGCATACCACCACTCCCAGGAGATGATGGCAATGGTACTGGCCAAGTTTCAGGAGAACCAGCGCCTGCAGGAGGAACAGTATTTGGGCTTCAGGGAGGAACTCAGAACCATCAGCTCCAGCCTGAGCACCATCGTAGGGGTGCTGAAGGAACTCGTGAACACCAGGAGGGACACTGTGGCACTACAAGGGGCCCCTGACACTAGCATGGACGATGAACTGCCCACCACCTCCGCCGGCGCTAGTGGACAGGACGCCCCACCACAGGACCACCACACCAGCACCCCACCTTCTGCAGAGGGAGAACCACCCCGCAAACGGTCCCTGAGTTCCAGGACAAAGACAGAGCACGATGCCAAGACCCCCGTCAAGAAATGAGACCACCCTGATTGTCATTCTACTGTCGCACTTTGTCACCCTGTCCGTATTTCAACTGCCCCAGCTCCACTTCCTATGCCCATATGGGCAATGCACCTGTGAGACTAATAGACTGGACTCTGCCCTGGACCTTCCTCCGCCATCACTCCTCACCATTTTACTACCCCCTCCAATATTGAGCACTTAAATAAACACACTTCAAGCTCAAAACAAGCTGGAGTCTGTCTGTGATTTCGAAATAGTGTGTTAGCAACTACAGTGACAAAATGCTCTTACAATTGTAATGTCAACATACCTATGTCACACAGCTCTAGTCCATGAGGGATCTAAGCAGATGTCACACAGTGGGACCCACATCTGTGAAATCGTAAGGGAAAGTGACAACTCAGTGCCAACACACTGGGTGAAAAGGACAGACAGTAGAGAGGTAGTAGTGTTAAAGTACATGTAGTAGGCAGGTCTGTACTCTCACCGGTGTCTCACTGGAAATATTGTTGGATCACTGAGTCCCTGTTGTTCATGTCTTCTTCCTCTGTTTCCTCGTTTTCACTGTCCACAGGCTCCACAGCTGCCACAACACCACAATCTGGACCATCCTCCTGCAGAAAAGGCACCTGTCGTTGAAAAGACAAGTTGTGAAGCATACAGCAGGTCACGATGATCTGGCACACCTTCTTTGGTGAGTAGAATAGGGATCCACCTGTCATATGGAGGCACCGGAACCTGGCCTTCAGGAGGCCGAAGGTCCGCTCGATCACCCTCCTAGTTCGCCCATGGGCCTCATTGTAGCGTTCCTCTGCCCTTGTCCTGGGATTCCTCACTGGGGTCAGTAGCCATGACTGGTTGGGGTAACCAGAGTCACCTGCAAATGGCGATGGACAACTGTTAGACATGCACTAACCTGTAGGGATATCCCCAGACCCAGACAACCATTCCAACTGTCTTGCTCCCAGGTGCTTACCCAATAGCCACAAACTGTGCCTCTGGAGTTGCCCCATCACATATGGGATGCTGCTATTCCGCAGGATGTAGGTGTCATGCACTGAGCCAGGGAACATGGCATTCACATGGGAGATGTACTGGTCGGCCAAACATACCATCTGTACATTCATTGAATGATAACTCTTCCTGTTTCTGTACACCTGTTCACTCCTGTGGGGGGGACCAAAGCCACATGGGTCCCATCAATGGCACCTATGATGTTGGGGATATGTCCCAGGGCATAGAAATCACCTTTCACTGTAGGCAAATCCTCCACCTGAGGGAAAACGATGTAGCTCTGCATGTGTTTCAGAAGGGCAGACAACACTCTGGACAACACGTTGGGAAACATGGGCTGGGACATCCCTGATGCTATGGCCACTGTTGTTTGAAATGACCCACTTGCAAGGAAATGGAGCACTGACAGCACCTGCACTTGAGGGGGGATTCCTGTGGGATGGCGGATTGCTGACATCAGGCCTGGCTCCAACTGGGTACACAGTTCCTGGATTGTGGCACGGTCAAGCCTGTATGTGATAATCACATGTCGCTCCTCCATTGTCGACAGGTCCACCAATGGTCGGTACACCGGAGGATGCCGCCATCTCCTCACATGTCTCAGAGGACGATGCCTATGAAGGGCAATAGCGAGCACAGAGTCAAACAACTCAGAGGTACGTACCCACAGTTTAAACAGAACACCATTCATACACAAAAGGTGGCCTGTATGTGTGTTGAGTCTAGGCCTAGGTATGTGTGACACAGTTGAAAATTAATCCATGTGGGCCCCTGAAATGGCGGCTGCCTGACCTCTAAAGTGGGACAATGGGATGTGAGGTAACTGTGCTGGCGTTGTACACCGTCGCAGTAGGTGGTCGAAGACCACGGCGCAATGCAGCATTGGTTAGCATTGGACCCTATGGGTCCCAGGAGCCAATTACGTTGTACGCCGGCGGTGACGGTATGCACTGCCGCGGACGTGACCGCCATTTTCTATCTGTTCAATCACTCGATACCTGATCTTCGACAGGAGAGGACCTAAACTGCATGTGCTGCTGTGACCCCAGTCTGGAAGAGACAATGGTTTGAGTGTCTGGGGAAAGGGCCCCTGCCTTCACATCGGAGGAGTTGGAGTTGGAGAAACTCGTGGATGGGGTCCTCCCCCAGTACACGCTACTCTGCGGTCCTCCAGACAAACAGGTAAGTACACTGGGAGCATGCTGTATGGGCTATGCCTGTGTGGAGAGGGCTGGATGTAAGAAGGAAGGGGGAGAGTGCAGCGTGCATGCAACGAAGGCTGAATGCATGTGCCACATGGCAAGGGTAGGGATGGGGGCCAATCACTTTGACGGTGCAGTTGGTAATAACTTACTCTTCCCCCTGTACATTTCATGTAGGTCAGCGCCCACCAGAAAAAACATATCGCCAAGGACGTCCGGACCCTGGGCGTCTACCACAGATGGAGCACCCACTGCCGGAAAAGATGGGAGGACATTCGCCGCTGGAGCAAGAAGATGGCTGAGGCTCAGCTGGGGATGGCCTCCCAATGTGGGAGGAGTGCCCGTCGAACCATGACCCCCCTGATGTTCAGGATCCTGGCTGTGGCCTACCCGGAGTTGGATGGGCGCTTGAGGGCATCACAGGAGTCACAAGGGGTTGAGTACACTCTCATTCTGCTGACTTTGCACGCAGTGGAGGGGTCTGGGTGGGGGAGGTGGGCTGTGGGTTTCCCTAGGCCAGGGCGAGTTCCGTAGGCAAGGTCCCTCCGTAAGGCAGGCCATATGGCACCCCACCCCACCTCTGTAGAGTGCCAAGTACACCTAGTCATGCCCCTGTGTTATCTATGTGTGCAGATGTCGTTCATAGTCTTGTAGGGCATTACCCAGGAATTGAACAGTGGAGCCCAAGAGCGCGGCGTAGTGCAGGGGGCTTCTGTGTCTGTTGTGTCCGCCAATGGTAGTGATAATGCATGCACTCAACATGTCTTTCTTCTGTTGTCCCCCCCCTTTTTTTTGGTCTCCCTGTTCTTTTGTGCATTAGCTTCATCAGGCGGAGGAGCAGTGGCACCGGAGCACCAGGGGGCTGCATCCCACATGGCCATGGAGGGCCACACTATGGACTCGGACTTCACCAGTTGGACGGAGGGCGACGGGAGCTCCACGGCAGGGATAGGAGCTGAAGCCAGTGACAGGGACTCGTCCTATGATGGGAGCTCCCTTGTGGTGGCGGCAACATCTGTGCCCCCCCATCTACAGGTACAGCCGCCACCCCCCTTCCAGCACCGCCCTCCCGGCAGCCCCTCTCAGCCATCGCCCCGTGCCCGCTCATTCGGGAGGGTGGGCATCACCTTCGCCCCAGGCAGCTCAGGCCCTGCCCCAGTCACCCCTGCTGCCCTCAGTGAGGAGGCCATTGACCTCCTCAGGTCCCTCACTGTTGGGCAGTCTACCATTTTGAATGCCATCCATGGTGTAGAAAGGCTTTTGCAACAAACAAATGCATTCCTGGAGGGCAGTCATTCTGGTCAGGTGGCACTTCAGCGGGGTTTTCAGACTCTGGCCTCAGCACTGATGGCAGCCATTGTCCCTGTGTCTAGCCTCCCGGCTCCAACTTCCTCCACCCCGACCCAATCCCCTGTACCTCAGCCTATCCCAAGCACACCTACAGACCAGCATGCACACACCTCATCACACAAGGGAAGCTCAGGCAAACATAAGCACCACACATCCCACAGGCACTCACGCAAGCATCACGCACATGCAGACACACCAACATCCACTGCCTCCACTGTGTCCCCCTCCTCCTTGTCTCCCTCCTCCCTCCCAGTCTCGTCTACACTCACACCTGCATGCACTACCTCTACAGCCACTAAGTCCCTCTCCAGCACACCCACCTCCACACTCCGCTCACGTGCAGTCACCACCCCCACTACCATTCACACTTCCCCTGTGTCCTCTCCCAGTGTGTCTGTGACGCCCCCTCCCAAGATACACAAATGCAGGCACACACCCACCCAACAGCCATCCACCTCACGACAGCCTCCAGCACATGCACCTTCACCCAAAGTCAGCAAACAAACACCTCCTACAACCACCACCTCTTCCTCCACTCCCAAACCCCCTCCAGCTACCTGTCCCAGTATGTAAAAAAAACTTTTCCTGTCCAACCTTGACCTCTTTCCCACACCTCCCCCACCCCGTCGGTCTCCTAGGTCCCGAACTAGCACCTCAGCCACAACATCTCTGGGACCAGTGGTGCCCGTAGTCACTGGAATCTGGAGTGCACCGGCCAGCAGGGCAGCCAGTGTGGCACGGAGCCACAGCACAGACAGTCCTCCACCTGTCAAGCATCAGAAGTTGGCCAGTGCTTGGCGGAAGAGGGGGACGCCTCCAGCCACCAAAGCCGCTCCCAGGGGTCCCGGAGGGAGTGTGGACTCAGCTGTGACACCCTCCAAGGTGGGGAAGGGCCACAAGAAACCAGGAAAGTCTGGGAAGAGCAGCACGGTGGAGAAGACCACCATCATCCCCGCTTCCCAGCAGCCCACCTCCAACACCAGCCCAGCTGCCCAGGACAGGACCGCCAGCACAAGCCCAGCTGCCCAGGACAGGACCGCCAGCACAAGCCCAGCTGCCCAGGACAGGACCGCCAGCACAAGCCCAGCTGCCCAGGACAGGACCGCCAACAAAAGCCCAGCTGCCCAGGACAGGACCACCAGCACAAGCCCACCTGCCCAGGACAGGACCGCCAGCACAAGCCCAGCTGCCCAGGACAGGACCGCCAGCACAAGCCCACCTGCCCAGGACAGAACCGCCAGCGCAAGCCCACCTGCCCAGGACAGGACCGCCAGCACAAGCCCAACTGACCAGTAGGCCACCTCCATCAAAAGCCCCGCTGGGCCATGAAGGACCGCTAGCAGGTGAGTCCCTGCAATTGAGACCGCCACCTCAAGCACCGCTGCACAGGGCACCGCCATCTCAAGCACCACTGAACAGGGTACCGCCGTCTCAAGCGCCGCTGCACAGGGCACCGCCATCTCAAGCGGCGCTGAACAGGGCACTGCCGTCTCAAGCACCGCTGAACAGGGCACCGCCGTCTCAAGGACCGCTGAACAGGGCACCGCTGTCTCAAGCACTGCTGAACAGGCCATCACCATCTCAAGCACTGCTGAACAGGGCACCGCCGTCTCAAGCACCGCTGAACAAGGCACCGCCGTCTCAAGCACCGCTGCAAAGGGCACCGCCTTCTCAAGCACCGATGGCCCATGAGCGGCAAGGGCACTGACGCAACTGAGTCTGTCACGGGGTGAATGATGCACTCTGGGCACCATGCCCCCTCCAGAACCAGTAGAGACTGTCATCCACTACCTCTGTCCTTAGCAGGATGAAGCACTCTGGGCACAAAGCCCCCTTCAGAACCAGTGGAGACTGTCATCCACTACCTCTGTCCTTAGCAGGATGAAGCGCTCTGGGTACAAAGCCCCCTCCAGAACCAGTGGAGACTGTCATCCACTACCTCTGTCCTTAGCAGGATGAAGCACTTTGGGCACAAAGCCCCCTCCAGAACCAGTGGAGACTGTCATCCACTACCTCTGTCCTTAGCAGGATGAAGCACTCTGGGCACAAAGACCCCTCCAGAACCAGTGGAGACTGTCATCCACTTGAGAGACTGTGGCTTTTCACTCCCCAGGATTGAACAGTGGGCAAACCACCCACTGTAGAGACTTGTGAGACAGTGGCTTTGCACTCCCCAGGATTGAACAGTGGGCAAACCACCCACTGTAGAGACTTGTGAGACTGTGGCTTTGCACTCCCACGGATTGAACAGTGGGAAAACCACCCACTGTAGAGACTTGTGAGACTGTGGCTTTGCACTCCCCAGGATTGAACAGTGGGCAACCCACCCACTGCAGAGACTTGAGAGACTGTGGCTTTGCACTCCCCAGGATTGAACAGTGGGCAACCCACCCACTGTAGAGACTTGAGAGACTGTGGTTTTGCACTCCCCAGGATTGAACAGTGGGCAAACCACCCACTGGAGAGACTTGAGAGACTGGGGCTTTTCACTCCCCAGGATAAAGCAGTGGCAAATCTCCCACTGGAGAGACTTGACAGACTATGGCTTTGCACTCCCCAGGATGCAGCAGTGGGCAAGCCACCCACTGTAGAAACTTGAGAGACTGTGGCTTTGCACTCCCCAGGATGGAACAGTGGGCAAGTCACCCACTGTAGAGACTTGAGAGACTGTGGCTTTGCACTCCCCAGGCTGCAGCAGTGGGCAACTCATCCACTGTAGAGACTTGAGAGACTGTGGCTTTGCACTCCCCAGGATGCAGTAGTGCGCAAGCCAACCACTGTAGAGACTTGAGAGACTGTGGCTTTGCACTCCCCAGGCTGGAACAGTGGGCAACCCACCCACTGTAGAGACTTGAGAGACTGTGGCTTTGCACTCCCCAGGATGCAGAAGTGGGCAAGCCACCCACTGTAGAGACTTGAGAGACTGTGGCTTTGCACTCCCCAGGATGGAACAGTGGGCAACCCACCCACTGTAGAGACTTGAGAGACTGTGGCTTTGCACTCCCCAGGATGGAACAGTGGGCAAGCCACCCACTGTAGAGACTTGAGAGACTGTGGCATTGCACTCCCCAGGCTGCAGCAGTGGGCAACCCACCCACTGTAGTGACTTGAGAGACTGTGGCTTTGCACTCCCCAGGACTGAACAGTGGGCAAACCAACCACTGTAGAGACTTGTGAGACTGTGGCTTTGCACTCCCCATGATGGAACAGTGGGCAAGCCACCCACTGTAGAGACTTGAGAGACTGTGGCTTTGCACTCCCCAGGATGGAACAGTGGGCAAGCCACCCACTGTAGAGACTTGAGAGACTGTGGCATTGCACTCCCCAGGCTGCAGCAGTGGACAACCCACCCACTGTAGTGACCTTAGAGACTGTAGCTTTGCACTCCCCAGGACTGAACAGTGGGCAAACCAACCACTGTAGAGACTTGTGAGACTGTGGCTTTGCACTCCCCAGGACTGAACAGTGGGCAAACCAACCACTGTAGAGACTTGTGAGACTGTGGCTTTGCACTCCCCAGGATGGAACAGTGGGCAAGCCACCCACTGTAGAGACTTGAGAGACTGTGGCTTTGCACTCCCCAGGAATGAACAGTGAGCATGTGGCCCCCTCGTGGATTTGGCATCGTGCACTCATCCGGCTGAGGTGCCCCCCCTTTCCCTTCCCCCTGAGGAGCCTGTTTTATTTCTATCTGATGCCCCTGCAGTGTTCTCTCCGTCATGGCCGGAGATCTTGTGTGGGCCTCGCCATACCATGTGGGCCCAGTGTTCCACAGACTTCATTGGAGCACTACCTGGACTACTAAGCTTGGTGTATATTTTGTTTATGGTGTATATATATATTTTTGCGTACTTGATTTTAATATATTACAATGGTTACGCTCATTTCCTTTTGTCTTTGCATTCTTCCGGGGGGGGGGGGATGGGGGGTGTAACTATAATGTATAAATATGTATTAGTGTGTGTTGTAGTGGGTGAGGGTGGGGGTGTTGCGTGTATGTGTCCCTGGTTTTTGCCTCTCCCCTCCCCTGTGTCGTAGGTGCAGTACTCGCCGTTGTCTTCGCCGCCGGCGTTCGTGCTTCTGGTAGAGGAGCAAGAAGATGAGGGCTGGAAAAATGTGCAGCTCTGGTTCCATGGCGTCCGGATACCTCGTGGGGTGTGTAGAGGTGAGCGTTTTCCCTTCGAAGTCCTGTTTCCATGGTGTTTTTGTCCACAGTGAATCCGCCCCGTAAAAGGTGGTGGATTGGTAAGTTGTGATACTGTGGGCGGTACATTGACTTCCGCCAAGCTGTTTGTCTGTACGCCGTGGCGGTCGTAGTGTTAAAGTGGCTGTCTTTGTTGGCGGTTACCGCCAAGGTCGTAATTCCAATTTTTTTACCGCCGGCCTGTTGGCGGTCTTACCGCCGCTTTAACACCATCCGTCAGGGTTGTAATGACCACCTTAGTGTCAGGAATGGTTAAGCATCATTGCAACACAACACAAGGCCTGAATGATGATGTTGATGAATGATGTGTGGGTGGGTAAATGGGGCCGGTGCCGGGTATTGCTCAGATAAGAGAAGATCCCACAGTGAGTTTGTGTCTTTTTTACCACATCCTCCCCACCAGTTATATAATCCATTTATGGTGTAAAATTACATCTACCTCAATAAATCATGTAGCAGGTGGGAAAAGGGGTTCCATGAATTGATGCTATAGGGGATTTGGGGAAAGGTATGACAAAGGCAAACACTAAACAACATCAATATTCATCAGGGCGATGAGCAGCACACAATCGCCAATCTGTTGGGGAAGGAAATGAAGGAATGGTTATGACACAGTTCAGGTAAATGCATTGAAAACAGTCTTTCAGCATCAGAGACCCATGTTATTATGATGTATTTAAATGTCCTGGTAAAATATAAATTATGGAGGTGTGGAGTGAACCCACACAGTTCTAAAAAATTATCGTTAAAAGAAAAATGATACTGTATTGTAAAATTGGGCGGTGCAAGTGCATTCTTCTCGGAATGTCTGTCACTCTTGGGTGCCTGGCTGAAAAGGTCCGGGAGATAAGCAGGAGTGTTGAGCTTTTGCCTTTAATTTGTGCAGGAGAAGAGAAGACCTGGTGATTATAAAACAGAAATTGTGTTGTAGAGTCAAGGAAAAGGACAGAAGGAAGGTAAGCTTCATGAGGAGTGTACCAAGAGGATGTAGAGGAAGAGCAAGACCATAAGAGGAGTTTCATCAGAGTCATCTTCATCATGATTTCCCTTTGAAGTCGACAAAGTCCTTCTTCTGACTGTTGAGGTAGTCTTACCCTGAGTCCTTCCATGCTCCTCCTGACTATGAGTAAATCTGTCCCCATGTAGTGCACTGCTTTTGAAGAAGAATTAGAGAAATAGAAATTTAACATTTTTTGTAAATTGTTTTTTTTTTCTAAAGTGGCTGGTCTGGTCTCTGAAGAACCAGAAATAAGGGGAGGACCCTGCAGTGCAGACAAGTTTCACTAAGTTTTATAGGGCAAATCACCTTCAGGAAAATTGATCACTGTTGGAAAATGGGTTATTGGTAGGGCAGGTAGGTACCTACACCTAGCAACAAGCCACAAACCTCCACATAAGTACAGTTAGGTCTCAGTAAATTAATCCCAGCTCTACCCTTGGTAGCTTGGCATCGAGCGTCAAGGCTTAACTTAGGAGACAAAGTGTAAAGCATTCAAATATCACAAAACAGTAATTAAATAAAACACAGGAAACAGTTTAAAAATCCAAAACCAATTTATAAAAATAGCTTATATTTTTATCTTTAAAATGACACAAAAACGATTAAAATCGGTTCAGGGGAACCGGAGATATGAATTTTTAAAGTATTATTATTTTCTAGCACTTAGAAACAAAAAGCGCCAATCGGGTCATCTGGTTGCACCAGGACCGGGGCAAAGTCAAACTTTCAGGCCGACCGCGATGGAGCCCTGCTCGGCTACAAGTCGCGGGAGGCCTCGGTTAAAAAGTTACCTTCTGACTTAGGGGGTGATTCTAACCCCGGCGGTCTTAGACCGCCGGGGCCAGGGTCGGCGGGAGCACCGCCGACAGACCGGCGGTGCCCCGCAGGGCATTCTGACCGCGGCGCTTTGGCCGCGGTCAGTGCAGGAAAACCGGCGGTCTCCCGCCGGTTTTCCGCTGCCCCTTGGAATCCTCCAAGGCGGCGCAGCTTGCTGAGCCGCCGAGGGGATTCCGACCCCCCCTACCGCCATCCAGTTCCCGGCGGTCCGCCCGCCGGGAACCGGATGGCAGTAGGGGGGGTCGCGGGGCCCCTGGGGGCCCCTGCAGTGCCCATGCCACTGGCATGGGCACTGCAGGGGCCCCCGTAAGAGGGCCCCTAAATGTATTTCACTGTCTGCTGCGCAGACAGTGAAATACGTGACGGGTGCAACTGCACCCGTCGCACAGCTTCCACTCCGCCGGCTCGATTCCGAGCCGGATTCATCGTGGAAGCCTCTTTCCCGCTGGGCTGGCGGGCGGCCTGAAGGCGGCCGGCCGCCAGCCCAGCGGGAATGTCAGAATTACCGCCGCGGTCTTTCGACCGCGGAACGGTAACCTGACGGCGGGACTTTGGCGGGCGGCCTCCGCCGCCCGCCAAGGTCAGGATGAGGGCCTTAGTCTCTTTTTTTATGTTTTTCTTCCCCGGGACGAACCTGCCAGTTGGATCCGACCTCCTGGAGCCCTTGTCCGGATACGCAAAGTCGGTTTCCTCGGTGGTGATTTTTACCTTCGGACTTAGTCGTTTTTTCGAGATGAAAATCCTTCGACCGGGGTAAACCTGGATCTTGATCCGACATCCGTGGAGCCCTTCTCAGATACGATGGATGGAAGGTCCCGGTCAACTTTTTACGTTCGGACTTAGTCTCTTTTTTGGATGTTTTTCTTTACCGGGACGAACCACGAAGTCAGGCCGGGTCGCGGTTGAGGCAAGCCGGCTAGAATTTCCGCGTCGGGTCGGTCACTTTATGGAGCTTTTTTTCAAAAATTCTCCAATCTTTTCCAAACTTCTGGGGCTTCACCCAGATGTTCTTTAAAGGTTCTTTTGGGGTCCACAGCTCACCCCAAGGGTCCAGAAGTTCTGTGATGGACCTTGGGAAGTGCGGACTTCAACTCCCAGAATGCACCTGGCGCAAACTCCTTTTTGGCCACTGGACAGTGGTCAGCTGGTCACTTTTTCAGGAGTTGGTGCAGGGGACTCTGGATAGCAATTTTTCACCTGTAGCAAACAGGGAGTCCCTCCTTGAACCAGTTGAAGCCAGGCAAAGTCCTTCTTGTGGTGAAGCCCAAGTGTGCAGCTGGTGCAGTCTTTCTGAGTGCAGGGTCCAGGTGCAGGCCAGGGGTCCAGCAGGGCAGTCCTTCTTCTCCTTGTAGTTCCTTCTTCTTGAAATTTGGTGGGGATCTGAGGCGTGGGTGCAGGTCTGCCAGTTTTATCCTTGCTCCTGGGTGAAAAGCAGGGGGGCCCTGGTTCTCCAATCAGGGACAGGGTCGTCCCCCTGTGATGACCACTTCCTGGGAAGTGTGGCAAAAATCCATCCCAGAAGGCAACAGTCTCTAAAAATCCAAAATGGATGAATCTGATTTTTGGAGGAGAGATCTGGCTGAGCCCACCCACTGGTGTGGCTAAAAATCATAAACACACCCCTCTCCTGCCCTCTCCTAATCTAATCAAGGGGGCACCTAGCTGTCTGGGGTTGCAGGATGTGGGGGTGTTGCTGGGTGCTCCAGATGTCCTTCTCTGCCTTTGAAGACCAGTTTGGCAGCCCTCCCCCTTCCTGCCTCACCATCTGCTGAGGGGAGATTCTCTCCCCCAAGCACATTCCTTTGTGTGAAGCCAGGCCACTTCACACCTCATTAAAGTAGCCTGGCAGAAGCTGCTGCAGGCTGGCCAATCAGAGCACAGCAGCAAAAACAATGCAGAGCTGAAATTGGCAACTTTTTAGGTAAAGTCTAAACTTTTTACCTGAACTGGTTATATTAAATCCCACAACTGGAAGTTGTGGGATTTATTATAACAATCAATTTGATACCAAATTCTTGGTATGTAACATTTAAGGAGACTTTAAAATTTAAAATAAAGTCTGCCCATTCTAGCCTATGAAGGCCATTTACTTCAATGAGGGAAAAACGAATTTGGCTGTTTTTACCTCACCAGGGCTTATAAATCTATTTTTATAAAGTCCCTGCTTATAGTTACATGGCACCCAGCCCTAGGGGCACATAGGGCACACCTTAGGGGTGACTTATATGTAAAAATAAGGTAGTTTAAGACTTTGGAAGTACCTTTAATTCCAAAGTCGAATTTGCATATAACTTTAATTTAAAAGCAGCCAGCAAGGCAGGCTTGCTTTTAAAATGACACTGGGCACCTCAGCAATGCACCTAGGTGTGCACCACCTATGCTGTGGTCCCTAAACCTACATGCCCTACCATATACTAGGGACTTATAGGTAGGTTAACTTAGCCAATTATAATTAGCCTAATTTGCATATCCATTTTACACAGAGCACTGGCCCTGGGACTGGTAAGCAGTACCCAGGGCACAGCCAAGAGTCAGTAACCACCAGTACCTATCCAGAAAGAGTGGGGGTGATCAGGCAAAAAAAAGGACTTTCCTACACTGCCCCCCCCCCAGATGAAAGGTGATGGGTACTAACCTACACCCTGGTAGTCCTCATCAGCTAAGTGGAAAAACCTGGAAAGGCCATCTGCATTGGCATGAGCAGTCCCAGGTCTGTGCTCCACTGTGAAGTCCATCCCCTGTAGGGAAATGGACCACCTTAACAGTTTTGGGTTCTCCCCCCTCATCTGCATCAACCATCTGAGAGGTCTGTGGTCAGTTTGTACTCGGAAGTGAGTGCCAAACAAGTAAGGCCTCAACTTCTTCAGGGACCAAACCACAGCAAAGGCCTCCCTCTCAATGGCACTCCATTTTTTCTCTCTGGGGAGTAGTCGCCTGCTGATGAAGGCAACTGGGTGATCATGGCCCTCTTCATTAACTTGTGCTAACACTGCCCCAATCCCTTCCTCTGAAGCATCTGTTTGCACTACAAACTCCTTGCTATAGTCAGGGGCCAGTAACACTGGTGCTGAACACATAGCCTGTTTTAGGGTGTCAAAAGCTCTCTGACACTCTGGGGTCCAAATGACCTTCTTGGGTTGTTTCTTGGAGGTAAGCTCAGTCAGAGGGGCCACTATGGTCCCAAAATTCTGAACAAACCTCCTGTAATACCCAGTCAGGCCAAGAAAGGCCCTGACCTGAGTCTGGGTTTTTGGAGCCTCCCAATCCAGGATAGTCTGGATCTTGGGCTGGAGAGGTTGTACATGGCCTCCACCAACAAGGTGGCCCAGGTACACAACAGAACTTTGCCCTATCTGGCACTTGCTTGCCTTGATAGTCAGGCCTGCTTGAAGCAGGGCCTGAAGCACTTCCTTCAGGTGGACCAGGTGGTCCCTCCAGGTGGAACTAAATACAGCTATATCATCTAGATAAGCTGCACTAAAAGATTCCAACCCAGACAGAACTCTATTCACCAACCGTTGGAAGGTGGCAGGAGCATTTTTCATCCCGAAGGGCATCACCTTGAACTGAAAGTGGCCCTCTGGTGTGGAAAATGCTGACCTCTCCTTAGCTCTTGGACTTAAGGCAATCTGCCAATATCCTGAGGTCAGATCAAATGTGCTCAGGAATTTGGCAGCCCCCAACCTGTCAATGAGCTCATCAGCTCTAGGTATGGGGTGAGCATCAGTCCTAGTGACTGCATTTAGACCTCTGTAGTCCACACAGAATCTTAATTCTTTCTTCCCACCTTGGGGATTAGCTTTGGGCACCAGTACCACTGGACTGGACCAAGGACTATCAGAGGGCTCAATTACCTTCAGGTCCAACATCTTCGCCACTTCAGCTTTGATGTTGGCCTTGACCTGGTCAGACAGCCTGTACAGCTTGTTCTTGACAGGCAAGCTGTCACCAGTGTCAACATCATGGACACACCAATTGGTGAGTCCAGGGGTCAGGGAGAACAGACTAGCAAACTGTCCCAAGACTTGCTTACAGTCTTGTTGTTGCTGATCTGTTAATTTGGGAGAGAGTACCACTCCCTCCACTGACCCATCTTTTGCCTTTGAGGACAGGAGGTCTGGCAGAGGTTCACCCTCCTCCTCCTTCCCTTCATCAGTGACCATCAGCATGGTCATGTCTGCCCTGTCCTGGTGGGGTTTCATCCTGTTTACATGTAGGATCCTGTGAGGATTCCTGGGGGTGCCAAGGTCCACCAAGTAGGTGACCTCACCTTTTTTCTCTAGGATTGGATAGGGCCCAGTCCATTTGGCCTGTAGTGCCCTAGGAGCCATGGGCTCCAAAACCCACACCAGCTGTCCTGGGTGATACTCAGGCATGGTAGCCTTTTGATCATGCCAGAGCTTCATGAGCTCCTGACTGGCCTCCAGGTTTCTGCTTGCCTTCTTCATATACTCAGCCATGCGAGACCGCAGGCCTAGTACATAATCCAGCACATTCTCCTTGGATTCCTTGAGAGGCTTTTCCCAAGACTCTCTCACCAAGCACAATGGGCCTCTTACAGGGTGCCCAAACAGTAACTCAAAGGGGCTGAATCCAACCCCCTTCTGTGGCACCTCCCTGTAGGCAAACAGCAGGCATGGGAGGAGGACATCCCATCTCCTCCTGAGTTTGTCAGACAAACACATGATCATGCCCTTCAGGGTCTTATTGAATCTTTCCACCAGACCATTGGTCTGTGGATGGTAGGGTGTGCTGAACTTATAAGTAACACCACACTCCTCCCACATGGCTTTCAGATAGGCTGACATAAAGTTTGTGCCCCTATCTGAGACCACCTCCTTTGGGAATCCCACTCTGGTGAACACACCAAGTAGGGCCCTAGCCACTGTGGGAGCAGTGACTGTCCGGAGGGGTATTGCCTCAGGGTACCTGGTGGCATGGTCCACTACCACCACAATGTACCTGTTACCTGAAGCAGTTGGTGGGTCTAGGGGACCAACAATGTCAATCCCCACCCTCTCAAAGGGAGTCCCAACCACTGGCAGTGGAATCAAGGGAGCCTTTGATTTGCCCCCTGTCTTGCCACTGGCTTGACAGGTGACACAGGAGCTGCAAAACTCCCTGACTTTTTCTGACATTTCGGGCCAATAAAAATGGTTGACCAGCCTGCTCCAGGTCTTGGTCTGTCCCAAATGACCAGCTAAGGGGATATCATGGCTTAAGGTAAGGAGGAATTCTCTATACTTTTGGAGGACCACTACTCTCCTAGTAGCCCCTTCTTTAAGGGCCCTTGCCTCAGTGTAGAGAACTCCATCCTCCCAGTAAACCTTGTGGGTACCACTGGTATCCCCTTGTTCTTGCCTGGCAGCAGTCTGCCTCAGGCCCTCAAGAGTGGGACACTCTCTTTGTCCCTGGCACAAATCTTCTCTGGTGGGCCCACCTGCCCCTTGCAGTTCTGCCAAGTCAGGCAGAGTTTGCAGGGAAGGTGTCCCTCCCTCAGAGTTCAGATCCTCCCCCTCAGGGTTGGATTCTTCCTGACCCTCTGTACTTGTTGGGGCTGGCAAGCCAGACCCAGTGCCTTTTTTTCTTTTTCTTGGAGGCTTGGCCCATTGTTCCAGGGTCCAAGTGTCCAGCATTCCCCTGTTGTGCCGCCTGTGACCTGGTCGCAGCACACACCCATTCAGGGAGGTCCAGCATCTGTGCATGGACCCTTCTTTCCACTTCTGACCACTCAGATGCTTCAAGATCATTCCCCAGTAGACACTCTACTGGGAGGGCAGGAGCTACAGCTACTTTTTTAGGGCCAGTCACACCTCCCCATTCCAGACTCACCATAGCCATGGGATGGAGTTTGGTTCTGGTATCTGCATAAGTCACCTGGTGGAAGACACCAGGTAAGACCTGCTCTGGAGAAACCAGCTTTTCTGCGACCATTGTCACACTGGCTCCTGTATCTCTCAGAGCTTCCACTTCAGTCCCATTGACTTTAGGCCTCTGCCTATACCTCTCCATGATGGGAGTTAAGGTGGCCATAGTTGCAATGTCCACCCCACCCACGGATACTAAGGTGACTTCAGTGTACCCTGATTCCACCCCTGGGCCAACTTCCACCCCCAACCCTACACTAGCAATCCCCTGGGATTGCCCACCAGTGGGGGGCTTCTTGGAGCAGATAGCATCTCCTCTTTTATGTCCTGGCTGATGACAGTCAAAACACTTGCCGGCCTTAGCAAGCTCCTGAAACTTTCCTGCTTTAGCAGGATCATAATTCTTTCCCTGATACCCTTTCCCTTTAAAAGTGAATTGGCTCGGGGCTCCCCCTCCCTGAGAAGTTTTTGGGGACTCTTGTGAGGACTCTTTGGGTTTTTTGTCATCTTTCCCCTGGTTCTTCCCCTGAGAAGAACCATGTCCTCCCTTTTTCTGATCATCCCCTGGGGGTTTCTGGTTAACCCTAGTTCTTAACCAGTCATCTGCTGCCTCCCCCAGCTCTCTGGGGTTGGTCAACCTAGAGTCTACTAGATACTGGCGGAGCCTCTCTTGGACACAATTAGTTAGAAGGTGCTCCCTCATAATCAAATTGTACAGCCCCTCAAAGGTACTTACCCTGTTGCCCTGTATCCAGCCCTCTAGTGCTTTTACTGAAATGTCCACAAAGTCCACCCAGGACTGGGTGCTTGTCTTTTGGGTGTCCCTAAACTTAAGCCTATACTGCTCTGGGGTTAGACCAAACATTTTAGTCAAGCAACTCTTCATACTGGGGTATGAGTCTGCATCCTCCCCACTCATGGTTAGGAGCCTATCCCTCCCAGAGTTGGGAACTAACTCCCAAAGGAGTGAACCCCAGTACTGAGGCTTGACTTTCCTCATCTGGAGGGCCCTCTCAAAGGCCCCCAGCCACTTATCTATGTCATCCCCCTCTACATAGGCAGGAACCACCCCTTTGGGTAATCTGGGGGCAAAACCCCCACCCAGGGACACCTCAGTTTCTTTCTCGCTGCCTCCAACTTTTTTTTCTTTGCTTGCCCACTTTTTCTTTTCTAGGGCAAGCTTATCTGCTTCCAAAGCTATGTAGGCTAGCTGGGCTTCCAGCTCTCTTTCTCTGATGGATGGGTTCTCTCCTCCTGAAAGGACCCACTTCCTAACACTAGCTTTAGGTCTGCCCCTAGTGACTGTATCTACTGAGGACCGTTCTTCCTCTTCCTCACTTAGGCTCGGATGCCTTCCCTCCCCTGAGTGGTTAGAGTTAGCATCTTCCCCTTTTTCTTCCTCCTCTGGAGCTTCCTCTGTCTCTACCTCTTGGGCCTCAGCCCATGCTGTCAGGGATTTAATCAGGATTTGCTTCCTGAGATCAGTGGTTGCAGGCAACCCTCTCTCAATACACAACCCCCTAAGCTGGACTACTGTCAGTGTGGGTAGGCTAGCCAGATCAAGCTCCATGGTTCCCTTGTTTTGTGTCAACAAAAACTTTTTGCAAAAATTGGAAACAAGAATTTAGAAAAATTACAAACATTCAATAATTGAAATTAATCCAAATTAATAATTAATAAAAAAAATTAAAAATTAAAAACAATTTTTGCACTAGGACAATTTAAAGGATTTTTAATTTGTTTTACCTAAAACTGTAACGTGATATTGAACACAAGTACAGGATCCCGTCGCTGCTTCCAATTATGTTGGAAAATGGGTTATTGGTAGGGCAGGTAGGTACTTACACCTAGCAACAAGCCACAAACCTCCACATAAGTACAGTTAGGTCTCAGTAAATTAATCCCAGCTCTACCCTTGGTAGCTTGGCATCGAGCGTCAAGGCTTAACTTAGGAGACAAAGTGTAAAGCATTCAAATATCACAAAACAGTAATTAAATAAAACACAGGAAACAGTTTAAAAATCCAAAACCAATTTATAAAAATAGCTTATATTTTTATCTTTAAAATGACACAAAAATGATTAAAATCGGTTCAGGGAAACCGGAGATATGAATTTTTAAAGTATTATTATTTTCTAGCGCTTAGAAACAAAAAGCGCCAATCGGGTCATCTGGTTGCACCAGGACCGGGGCAAAGTCAAACTTTCAGGCCGACCGCGATGGAGCCCTGCTCGGCTACAAGTCGCGGGAGGCCTCGGTTAAAAAGTTACCTTCTGACTTAGTCTCTTTTTTGATGTTTTTCTTCCCCGGGACGAACCTGCAGTTGGATCCGACCTCCTGGAGCCCTTGTCCGGATATGCGAAGTCGGTTTCCTCGGTGGTGATTTTTACCTTCGGACTTAGTCGTTTTTTCGAGATGAAAATCCTTCGACCGGGGTAAACCTGGATCTTGATCCGACGTCCGTGGAGCCCTTCTCGGATACGATGGCTGGAAGGTCCCGGTCAACTTTTTACGTTCGGACTTAGTCTCTTTTTTGGATGTTTTTCTTTACCGGAACGAACCACGAAGTCAGGCCGGGTCGCGGTTGAGGCAAGCCGGCTAGAAGTTCCGCGTCGGGTCGGTCACTTTATGGAGCTTTTTTTCAAAAATTCTCCAATCTTTTCCAAACTTCTGGGGCTTCACCCAGATGTTCTTTTAAGGTTCTTTTGGGGTCCACAGCTCACCCCAAGGGTCCAGAAGTTCTGTGATGGTCCTTGGGAAGTGCGGACTTCAACTCCCAGAATGCACCTGGCGCAAACTCCTTTTTGGCCACTGGACAGTGGTCAGCTGGTCACTTTTTCAGGAGTTGGTGCAGGGGACTCTGGATAGCAATTTTTCACCTGTAGCAAACAGGGAGTCCCTCCTTGAACCAGTTGAAGCCAGGCAAAGTCCTTCTTGTGGTGAAGCCCAAGTGTGCAGCTGGTGCAGTCTTTCTGAGTGCAGGGTCCAGGTGCAGGCCAGGGGTCCAGCAGGGCAGTCCTTCTTCTCCTTGTAGTTCCTTCTTCTTGAAATTTGGTGGGGATCTGAGGCGTGGGTGCAGGTCTGCCAGTTTTATCCTTGCTCCTGGGTGAAAAGCAGGGGGGCCCTGGTTCTCCAATCAGGGACAGGGTCGTCCCCCTGTGATGACCACTTCCTGGGAAGTGTGGCAAAAATCCATCCCAGAAGGCAACAGTCTCTAAAAATCCAAAATGGATGAATCTGATTTTTGGAGGAGAGATCTGGCTGAGCCCACCACTGGTGTGGCTAAAAATCATAAACACACCCCTCTCCTGCCCTCTCCTAATCTAATCAAGGGGGCACCTAGCTGTCTGGGGTTGCAGGATGTGGGGGTGTTGCTGGGTGCTCCAGATGTCCTTCTCTGCCTTTGAAGACCAGTTTGGCAGCCCTCCCCCTTCCTGCCTCACCATCTGCTGAGGGGAGATTCTCTCCCCCAAGCACATTCCTTTGTGTGAAGCCAGGCCACTTCACACCTCATTAAAGTAGCCTGGCAGAAGCTGCTGCAGGCTGGCCAATCAGAGCACAGCAGCAAAAACAATGCAGAGCTGAAATTGGCAACTTTTTAGGTAAAGTCTAAACTTTTTACCTGAACTGGTTATATTAAATCCAACAACTGGAAGTTGTGGGATTTATTATAACAATCAATTTGATACCAAATTCTTGGTATGTAACATTTAAGGAGACTTTAAAATTTAAAATAAAGTCTGCCCATTCTAGCCTATGAAGGCCATTTACTTCAATGAGGGAAAAACAAATGTGGCTGTTTTTACCTCACCAGGGCTTATAAATCTATTTTTATAAAGTCCCTGCTTATAGTTACATGGCACCCAGCCCTAGGGGCACATAGGGCACACCTTAGGGGTGACTTATATGTAGAAATAAGGTAGTTTAAGACTTTGGAAGTACCTTTAATTCCAAAGTCGAATTTGCATATAACTTTAATTTAAAAGCAGCCAGCAAGGCAGGCTTGCTTTTAAAATGACACTGGGCACCTCAGCAATGCACCTAGGTGTGCACCACCTATGCTGTGGTCCCTAAACCTACATGCCCTACCATATACTAGGGACTTATAGGTAGGTTAACTTAGCCAATTATAATTAGCCTAATTTGCATATCCATTTTACACAGAGCACTGGCCCTGGGACTGGTAAGCAGTACCCAGGGCACAGCCAAGAGTCAGTAACCACCAGTACCTATCCAGAAAGAGTGGGGGTGATCAGGCAAAAAAAAAAGGACTTTCCTACAATCACCCATCAGACTCTAAACACTGCATATCATCAAATCAAGTTTACTAATTAGTTAAATCCCCACCTCATTGTTTCGTACCATCACTCACAATACCTCAATAATAGGTCATCATGCATTGGTGCTTCCAATTAAAACATGGTGGAAGGTGCTCACTCGCATCTCCTTTTTGAGCAAGCAACATATTGGAATTTCAGTCTTGTAAATGAATGATCTTCTGGGGCAGCCCTGCTAGGTGATGAAAAGAAAACAATGGGAGGGAGGCAAGCATTGTATCTAATGCCCTCAAGGGAATGGTGAGGCTTCTTCACAGCACATTGTTCAAACTCCAATCTTGCCATACATGTGCCTACAAATGGTAGGGCTACATAGGTCAGACACAAAAAGCAATGTTCCACTAGCTATTTCCTTTTTTCTTTAAATGAAGAAGTTCAAAGCTAAATAATTTAAAAGTACTACGGTGTCACACTCAGTCAGGGAAGTAGGTTCATCCTCAAACTCAGATGATTAAGCTGACCAATCATCCTCTTACTCTTCCTGTGCTGTTTCAGGAACAGTGTAATTGTGTGGTATGAAATGTTGGTTCATTTTGATCACTGATGATCACTCCAAGTTTGGAGGCAAGAGACTGGTCCTTCTTACAGTGACAACTGTGCCAGCTGCATTGAACACAGGTTCAGCAGATACACTGTCTACCAGACAAGCCAGTGACTTTATTTCCAGCCTGTTGAGCACTGACCATTGGCACATTTTCACATACCAAATAAACCTAGGGGTTTTGATTCACATAGACCTTGTTTGTATCATCCAGATACTCCTGGAACAATCTCTCAATGGTCATTAGTGCTGCCACTTGCTTGATCTCTTTTGCCTTGGCGTTTGCACTGGACTTAAGACCTGCAACTTGAAACCAAACCAATGCTACTGTAGATTTTATAGGCATAGTTAACAAATCCAACGCCCATTCAATGCATCACATTTGTGAGTTATAAATACACAAAAGCACGTATGAATTATAACGATTCGAACAGGTGATTACAAACTGGCCGAGTGGGTTTGACCCACCTGGTTTTCTTAAAACTGAAAACAAACAAAAAGTCGAGGACGGATCCTCCTTTAGACTTAAAACAAACAGAAAGTTGAAGACAGATCCTCGATTCTGGTTACACCTCATACTGGATGTAGGACAATGACTCCCCTATCAATCGTGGCTTTGCGCAGACCTTTCAGCTACTGGTTCAGCCGTGTTTGCACATCTGCACCATAAACTTCGCACCCCAACAGGTAAAAGGAATCGAAGAGCCGCTTAGCCAGCTGATAACAGCTGGTCTGCCAAGAGCAGTGAAGGTGCATTTCAAAAGTATTTTCCTTTGCTCCAAAAGTGCTAGACATACACAGAAAAGATGCACAAGGGACTTGTTTGTACCCACAAAGACAACACGCTTCCGACCTGAATTGTTGTTTCCAGAAAGGAACCATATCTATGGTGGCAATCGACCCAAAGCGCAAAAACATAAATTGTCATTTCAGCGTTTGCCTAAAAAAAGCTGATAAATATTCCTGGGGTCTGAGAACTTTGTATGAAGGTAGTACCACCCAGGTATCTCATCTTTTCGGAAAGTGTGTTCTTATCAGTGATGAGTGACAGTAACTGGGTTGCAGCATTGACCATCCAGTAAAACTCCCCTTTGCTCAAGCTCATGCCCCAGACAGTGTCCAGGCCCAAGTCCTATATTGAGTTATTTAGATGATTTTCCCATGAGCCAATAATATTGCGGCACTGTTGTTCCTTGATTTCAAGCCAGCATAGATTGCATATTTATCCTATTTCTGTGGCTCGCAGTCGCCAGCAGGGTTTTACATACGCATTCTTCCTCTGGAATACATAGGTGGTCATTACAACTCTGGCGGTCGGTGTTAAAGCGGCAGTAAAACCGCCATCAGGCCGGCAGTAAAAAAATTGGAATCACGACCGTGGTGGAAACTGCCAACATAGACAGCCACTTTAACACTCCGACAGCCAAGGCAGTACAAACAAACACTGCATCGGTAACCGCCAACAAACAGGCGGAAGACAAGGTTCTGCCCACTGATGTACAACAGTCCAATTCGCCACCTTTTCCTGGGTGGATTCACTGTGAACAAAAACACGGCAGAAACAGGATTTGAAAGGGAAAACGCTCACCTCTACACACCACACGACGAATCAGGACACCAGGGAACCCAAGCTCCAGATACTCCCAGCCTCTATCTTCCTGCTTCTCTACCAGGAACAACAAAGAAGGCGGCGAAGACCACTGTGAGTACTGCACCTACGACACAGGGGAGTGGGGAGGGAAAAAAGATTGACACACACGCAACATGCAACACTCCCACCCCCACCCACTGCAACGCACACACAAGTACATGTTGATCCATTACATTAACAACCCCCAACCCCCCCTGGAAGAATACAAGGACAAAAGGAAATGAGTCGAACGTTTGTAATCTATTCAAATACAGTAATCAAAAATATATACGTATATATATATATTTACACTAGAAACAAATATGTACACCAAGAATACAGGTCCAAGGTATTCCACCATCATAGTCCGTGGACCACTGGGCCCAAAATGCATGGGCGAGGCCCACACTCAATACCCGATCAAAACGGAGAGAACACTGCTGGGGCATCAGATAGAAATACAACGGGCACCTCAGGGGGAAGGGAAGGGGGGCACCTCAGCCAGATGAGTGCACGACGCCAGATCCACGAGGGGCTCCATGCCCACTGCTTTATCCTGGGGAGTGCAAAGCCACAGTCTCTCAAGTCTCTCCATTTGGGTGGTTTGCCCACTGCTGCATCCTGGGGAGTGCAAAGCCACAGTCCCTCAAGTCTCACCAGTGGGTGGTTTGCCCACTGCTGCATTTTGGGGAGTGCAAAGCCACAGTCTCTCAAGTCTCTCCAGTGGGTGGTTTGCCCACTGCTGCATCCTGGGGAGTGCAAAGCCACAGTCTCTCAAGTCTCTCCAGTGGGTGGTTTGCCCACTGCTGCATCCTGGGAGTGCAAAGCCACAGTCTCTCAAGTCTCTCCAGTGGGTGGTTTGCCCACTTCTTTATCCTGGGGAGTGCAAAGCCACAGTCTCTCAAGTGGATGTCAATCTCCACTGGTTCTGGAGGGGGCCTTGTGCCCAGAGCGCTTCATCCTGCCAAGGACAGAGGTAGGGGATGTGATACTCCACTGGTTCTGGAGGGGACTTTGTGCCCAGAGTGCTTCATCCTGCCAAGGATAGAGGTAGTGGATGTGATACTCCACTGGTTCTTGAGTGGGCTTTGTGCCCAGAGTGCTTCATCATGCTTGTGGCGGCCTCAGTAGCGTCGTAAGCTTTGGCGCTCACTGACCTGCGGTGCTTGTTGTGGCGGTGTCCTGTTCAGTGGTGCTGGTGGCGGCGGTGTCCTGTTCAGCGGTGCTGGTGGCGGTGGTGTCCTTGGCAGCGGTGCTTGTTACATCGGTGTCCTGTTCAGCGATGCTGGTGGCGGCAGTGTCCTTGGCAGCGGTGCTTGTTGCAGCGGTGTCCAGTACAGCGGTGCTGGTGGTGGCGGTGTCCTGTTCAGCGGTGCTGGTGGCGGCGGTGTCCTTGGCAGCGGTGCTTGTTACATCGGTGTCCTGTTCAGCAGTGCTGGTGGCGGCGGTGTCCTTGGCAGTGGTGCTTGTTGCGGCGGTGTCCTGTTCAGCGGTCCTGGTGGTGGCGGTGTCCCTGCCAGCGGTGCTTGTTGCGGCGGTGTCCTGTTCAGCGGTCCTGGTGGTGGCGGTGTCCTTGCCAGCGGTGCTTGTTCCGGCGGTGTCCTGTTCAGTGGTGCTGGTGGCGGCGGTGTTCTTGGCAGCGGTGCTTGTTGCGGCGGTGTCCTGTTCAGCGGTCCTGGTGGCGGCGGTGTCCTTGGCAGCGGTGCTTGTTCCGGCGGTGTCCTGTTCAGCAGTGCTGGTGGCGGCGGTGTCCTGTTCAGCAGTGCTGGTGGCGGTCTTGTCTGCCATGCAGGTTTTCACAGACTTGCCTGTTTTACTGTGCCCCTTCCCTACCTTGGATGGTGGTGCAGCTGTCTTCACACTCCCAACTGTACCCCTGGGAGAGGCTTTGGTGGAAGATGTTTTGCCAATCTCCCGCCGGGCACTGGACAACTTTTTGTGCTTTTGAGGTGGGGGACTGTCTGTGGTCTGGCTCCTTGGCACACTGGCTGCCCTGCTGCCTGGCGCACTCCAGAAGCCTGTTACTACTGGCACCACTGTTCCTGCAGATGTTGTTGCTGAGGCGCTGGGTTGGGACCTGGAAAGGCGGGCCCTAGGAGACTCTAGGATTGAGGGAGGTGAAGGGAAGAGGTCAAGGTTGGACAGGAAAAGTTTTTTGGACATACTGGGACGGGTAGATGGAGGGGGTTTGGGAGTGGAGGAAGAGGTAGTGGTTGTTAGAGGTGTACGTTTGGTGACTTTGGGTGAAGGTGCATCGGCTGGAGGCTGTTGTGAGGTGGATGGCTGTTGGGTGGGTGTGTGGCTGCGTTTGTGTACCTTGGGAGGTGAGTTCACAGACACACTGGGAGAGGACACAGGGGATGTCTGAATGGTAGTGGGGGTGGTGAGTGCACATGAGCGGGGTGTGGTGGTGGGTGTGCTTGTGATGGACGTAGTGGCTGACGATGTAGTGCATGCAGGTGTGAGTGGAGACAAGACTGGGAGGGAGGAGGGAGACGAGGAGGAGGGGGACACAGTGGAGGCAGTGGCTGTTGGTATGTCTGCATGGGTATGAGGCTTGCGTTAGTGCCTGTGGGATATGTGGTGCTTATGTTTGCCTGAGCTTCCCTTGTGTGTTGAGGTGTGTGCATGCTGGTCTGATGGTGTGCTTGGGATAGGCTGTGGTACAGGGGTTTGGGTCTGGGTGGAGGAAGTTGGAGGGGGGAGGCTAGAGACAAGGATAATGGCTGCCATCAGTGCTGAGGCCAGAGTCTGAAAAGCTCGCTGTCGGGCTGCCTGACCAGAATGAATCCCCTCCAGGTATGCATTGGTCTGTTGCAACTGCCTCTGTACACCCTGGATGGCATTCAAAATGGTAGACTGCCCAACAGTGAGGGACCTGAGGAGGTCAATGGCCTCCTCACTTAGGGAAGCAGGGCTGACTGGGGCAGGGGCTGAGGTGCCTGGGGCGAAGGAGATGCCCACCCTCCTGGGTGAGTGGCCACGGGGCACACGCTGAGGGGCTCCTGGAAGGGCGGTGCTGGTAGGGGGTGGTGGCTGTACCTGTAGCTGCGGGGAGCACAGAGGGACCCACCACCGCAAGGGAGCTCCCATCAGAGGAGGAGTCGGTGTCACTGGTCTCAGTTCCTGTCCCCGCCGTGGAGCTCCCCTTACCCTCCTTCCCACTGGTGGCTTCTGACTCTGTTGTGTCGCCCTCCAGGGCCATGTGGGATCCAGTTGCCTCCTGCTCCTGTGGCACTGCTCCTCCGCCTGATGATGCTAATGCACATAAAAACAGGGAGACCACAAAAAGGGGGGAAAGACAGAAGAAAGACATGTTGAGTGCATCCAATACCGCTACCGTTGGCGGACACTACAGACACAGGAGCCCCCTGCACTACGCTGTGTACTTAGAGTTCCCTAATTAATCACAGGGACATGGGTTACAAGGCCTATGCCCTATTGCTGCACATATGGAAGTCACAGGAGCCTGACTAGGTGTAGTTGGCTCTGAACACAGGTGGGGTGGGGTGCCACAAGGCCTACCTTGAGAAGGGACCTAGCCTACTAAACTTGCCCTGGCCTAGGGGAACCCACAGCCCACATCCCCCACCCAGACACCTACAATGCGCGCTGAATCAGAGGAGTGAGAGTGTACACACCCCCTTGTGGCTGCTGTGATGCCCTCAAGAGCCCATCTAACTCCGGATACGCCACCGCCAGGATCCGGAACATCAGGGGGGTCATGGTGCGACGGGCACCCCTCCCACGTTGGGAGGCCATCTGCAGCTGGGCCTCCGGCATCTTCTTGCTCCAGTGGCGAATGTCCTCCCATCTATTCCGGCAGTGGGTGCTCCGTCTGTGGTGGATCCCCAGGGTCCGGACTTCCTTGGCGATGGCACGCCAAATATGTTTTTTCTGGTGGGCGCTGACCTACATGAAATGTACAGGGGGAAGAGTAAGTTATTACCAACTGCACCGTCAAAGTGATTGGCCCCCATCCCTACCCTTGCCATGACGCACATGCACTCACCGTCGTATCATGCACGCCTCATTCTCCCCCCCTATCTTTCATCAACACCACTCCAAATAGGCATTGCCCATACAGCATGCTCACAGTGTACTCACCTGTTTGTCTGGAGGACCGTAGAGTAGCGTGTACAGGGGGAGAACCCCATCCACTAGTTTCTCCAAATCCTCCATGCTGAAGGCAGGGGCCCTTTCCCCAGACACACGAGCCATTGTCTCGTCCAGACTGAGGTGGTCACAGCAGCACTTGCAGTGTAGGTCCTCTCCTGTCGAAGATCAGGTGTCAAGTGATTGAACAGAGAGAAAATGGGGGTGACGTCCACGGCGGTGCATACTGTCACCGGCGGCGAACATCATCATTGGCTCCTGGGACCCATAGGTTCCAATGTTAACCAATGCAGGACTGAGCCGCAGTCTTCGACCACCTACCGCGACGGTGTACAACGCCAGCACAGTTACCTCATATCCCCTCGTACCACATTACAGGTCAGGCAGCCGCCATTTCAGGGGGCCACATGGCATTAATTTTGACTATGTCACACATATCTAGGCCTTGCTTAAACACTAATACAACCATATGTCGATTTTCAAACATTTTCCTATAAAGTTGTGTTTGCCTACCTCAGTGTTGGTTGACTCTCTGCTCGCTGTTCTCCTCAATAGAGCACGTCTGCTGGGGCAGGTGAGGAGATGGTGGCATCCTCCGGTTTACAGACTGCTGGTGGACCTGCCGACAATGGAGGAGTGACATGTAATTATCACCTACAGACTTGATCGTACCACAATCCTGGAACTGTGTGCCCAGTTGGAACCAGACCTGATGTCAGCTATCCTCCATTCCACAGGAATCCCCCCTCTAGTGCAGGTGATGTCAGTACTCCATTTCCTAGCAAGTGGGTCTTTTCAAACAAGAGTGGCCAGAGCATCAGGGATGTCCCAGTCTATATTCTCCAACGTGTTGTCCAGAGTGTTGTCTGCCCTACTGAAACACTTGCGCAGCTACATCGTTTTCCCTCAGGTGGAGGATTTGCCTATAGTGAAAGGTGACTTTTATGCCCTGGGACATATCCCCAACATCATAGGTGCAATTGGTGGGACACATGTGGCGTTGGTCCCCCCACGCAGGAGTGAACAGGTGCACAGAAACCGGAAGAGTTACCATTCTATGAATGTGCAGATGGTGTGTTTGGCCGACCAGTACATCTCCCATGTAAATGCCAAATTTCCTGGCTCAGTGCATGACACTTACATTCTGCAGAATAGCAGCATCCCTTATGTGATGAGGCAACTCCAGAGGCACCGTGTGTGGCTATTAGGTGAGGACATGGACCCAATACAGTGTGACTAGGTGTGTGGGGATGTCCCTAAAAGTTAGTGTGTGTCTAACAGTTGTCCCTCGCCATTTGCAGGTGACTCTGGTTACCTCAACCTGTCATGGCTACTGACCCCAGTGAGGAATCCCAGGACAAGTGCAGAGGAACGCTACAATGGGGTCCATGGGTGGACTAGGAGGATTATAGAGAGGACCTTCGTCCTCCTGAAGTCCAGGTGCCGGCGCCTCCATATGACAGGTGGTTCCCCATTCTACTCACCAAAGAAGGTGTGCCAGGTCATCGTGGCCTGCTGTATGCTTCACAACTTGGCTTTGCGACGACAGGTGCCTTTTCTGCAGGAGGATGGTCCAGATGGAGGTGTTGTGGCAGCTGTGGAGCCTGTGGACAGTGAAGACAAGGAAGCAGAAGAAGAGGACATAGACAACAGGAACACGGTGATCCAGCAATACTGCCTGCTACATCTGATTTAATTCTGCTACCTTTCATCTGTCTGTCATTTTCACCCAGTGTATGGAAACTCAGTTGTCACTTTCCCTTTTGAATTCACAGATGTGGGTCCACCTGTGTGACCTCTGCTTTGTTTCCGCATGGACTAGAGCTGTGTGACATAGGTATGTTGACATTACATTGGATATAGCATTTTGCCACAGTTATTTCTAATGCACATTTTCGAAAGCACAGACTGACTCCAGATTTTTTTGTGATATAAGGGTGTTTATTTAAGTGCTAAATAGTGGAGGTAGTTGTAAAATGGTCAGGGGTGATGGTGGAGGAATGCCCATGGCAGAGTCCAGTCTACTAGTCTCACAGGTGCATTGTCCAAAGGGGCATAGGAAGTGGAGCTAGGGTAGTTTAAGTATGGACAGGGTGACAAAGTGGGATAGAAGGATGACGATCCGGGTGGTCTCATTTCTTGGTGGGGGTCTTGGCATTGTTCTCTGTCTTTGTCCTGGATCTCAGGGACCGCTTGCAGGGTGGTTCTCCGTCTGCAGGGGGTGGGGTGCTGGTGTCGTGGTCCTGTGGCGGTGCCGCCTGTCTACTAGTGCCAGAGGAGGTGGTGGGCAGTTCATCGTCCAGGCTAATGTCAGGGGCCCCTTGTTGTGCCACAGTGCCCCTCCTGGTGTTGATGAGTTCCTTCAGCACCCCTACAATGTGCCCAGGGTGGAATTGATGGATTTGAGTTCCTCCCTGAACCCCAAATACTGTTCCTCCTGCAGCCGCTGGGTCTCCTGAAACTTGGCCAGTACCATTGCCATTGTCTCCTGGGAATGGTGGTAGGCTCCCATGATGTTGGAGAGGGCCTTGTGGAGAGTGGGTTCTCTGGGCCTGTCCTCCCCCTGTCGCACAGCAGCCCTCCCAGTTCCCCTGTTTCCCTGTGCCCATGTCCCCTGAACCGTGTACCCACTACCACTGCCCCCAGGTCCCTGGTGTTGTTGGGGTGGTGGTGGGGTGGTGGGTTAGCCTGGGTTCCCTGCAGTGGTGGACACACTGCTGCTTGACGTGTCCTGGGGACAGAGGTATGGGCCCGCTGGAGGGTGCTGTGCTGTTGTTTCCAGAGGGGGAAGCTTTGTAGTGGCCTGTGCCAGTGTGAGGGGAACCGACTGTCCCAAGGTCCCAGATGGGCCGGGCTGGTCATCTAGATCCAGTTGGACAGAGCTGCTGTCATCACTGTGGGCCTCTTCTGTGGGTGGAGTGGACATGTCTAGACCCTCTTGTCTGGTGACGTTGGGTAGGGGTCCTGCAGGATTGTAAAGGCATTATTATTGCATCTGTGTGTGCCATGGTGTGCAATGGGGGGGTGACCCTGTACCCCAGTGCTTCCATTCTTGTGTGGGACCTTCTGTGATAATGGTTTAGGGGGATGTATGGGTATGTGCAGTGGACATGCTTTGCTAATAGGTGTCCATGCTTTAGTTTTACATGCAGGG
The DNA here is from genome assembly GCF_031143425.1 of Pleurodeles waltl. Taxonomy (NCBI): domain Eukaryota; kingdom Metazoa; phylum Chordata; class Amphibia; order Caudata; family Salamandridae; genus Pleurodeles; species Pleurodeles waltl. The sequence goes on along the minus strand of NC_090439.1, from coordinate 625,396,491 downwards.
CTTGGGTTTGGATTTGTGTGGTTTCTGATAGTGGGAGTTGGAGTGATGGGAGTGAGGGGGGTGGGTGTATGTGATAGCATGCAGGTGGGTGGGGGATGAAGTAGTTAAAGGTTTGACTTACCAGAGTCCATTCCTCCAGCTACTCTTGCAAGGCCCTCAGGATACAGTATAGCCAAGACCTGTTCCTCCCATGTTGTGAGTTCTGGGGGAGGAGGTGGGGGTCCGCCGCCAGTCCTCTGAACCGCAATCTGGTGTCTTGAGACCACGGAATGCACCTTCCCCCGTAGATCGTTCCACCTCTTCCTGATGTCATCCCTAGTTCTTGGGTGTTGTCCCACTGTGTTGTCCCTGTACACGATTCTGTGCCATAGCTCCATCTTCCTAGCTATGGTGGTGTGCTGCACCTGTGATCCGAATAGGTGTGGCTCTACCCGGATGATTTCCTCCACCATGACCCTGAGCTCCTCCTCAGAAAACCTGAGGTGTCTTTGCGGTGCCATCGGGTGGTGTGGGTGATGTGTGGGGTGGTGTGTGTTGTGATGTGTGGGGTGATATTTAGAGGTGTGTTGTGTGAGGTGCATGGATGTTGTGTGAGTGATGGTGTTGAGTGCCTGTGGATGCTATTGTTCTTTCTGGTGGTATCTCTCTCTGGCCTTCTGTCGCAATTGTTGTCATAGGGGTTTGTAGGTGATGTGGGTGTGGGTTTTATAGTGTATTGGGTGTGTGAGAGTGATGCGTGTATGTGTATCAGGTGTGTGCATTTTGAATTGTCCAATGTGGTTGTGATTTGTCAATGTGTGTATATTTTGGGCACAGTGGTGTGTACTGCCAATGGAATTCCGCGGTTGAAATACCGCCACGTGCATTCGTGGGTCGTGATAGTGTGGGCATATTCCTGTTGGCGTGACAGTGGAGGTTTTGTTATCGCCAGTTTATCACTGACCTTTGGTGTGGTGGACTTGTGTGGGTGTCTAGATTTTGGCGGATTCCGAGCTGTGGGTCATAATGGCTGTGGTTGAATTCCGCGGCCGAGGCGGTGTGTTGGCGGTCTTCTGGACGGCGGTAAGCGGTGTTTACCGCCAATGTTGTAATGACCTCCATAGTTTTTTAACCTGAATTCTAGGCGAACCTGAGCTGGTGAAACTGAGTGTGTATCTGGAACATCGCATTGTAGGCCTTTGTTTGAATTTGATTAAAAACTGCTGTTTCTTTACCCAGCATTGTTTTGGCCCCCTAAGTGACTGTGGTCATTAAACATGCTGTCATAACGTAGAGCACATGATTGTATGATGGACAGCTCAGTTTTTGTTTTAGAGTCTTGAATCCATGTGTCAGGGCCTGTGCTTTTTTTTCTGGAGCAGCAACCAGATGGGGTTTGAAGGACAGATTTGTATCTACTATGAAGCCTAGATATTTGAGAGCGGCAACGACCACCACCTGGGTTCCATCGATGAACCATGAGCCAGATTTACGTTTCGAACATACCAGTCTGACCACTTTGGTTTTATTCAGGTTCAGTTCTAAAACTTGTTTGGTGATGTAACCAGTAAGTGCATTAATACTATGATGCAGGCCAATTGGAGTTTGACTAAGAAGCACAATGTCATCTGCATACTGTAACCATGCAACTGTATCCTGAGCCAAACCAGTGGATGGTTTGTTATCGGGGAGAGAGCCTCAGCAAGATCGGCTAGGTAGAAATTAAAGAGCATGGGGGGGCTAAAACACATCCTTGCTTTAGACCATTTAAAGTATGAACTCTGTTGGTGACATGACTGCCTGCTCTGATCTTGACTTGCGCCCCGGTGCCTGTGTATAGTTCCATCATCGTGGTCAACAGGCAGCTGGGTAGACCCCAGATTTTCGGTTTTTCCCACAGACGGACTCTCAGGACCCGATCGAACACTGGCTTGAGGTCAATGAAACAGGCAAATAACCGACTTTTCTTGTATCTGGACTTAAAGCCTAACAAGGCCAATGCAGTCAGGTTGGTTGAGGTTCCCATGCCAGCTCTGAAGCCAGTCTGGCTTCGTCGTAAGAGTTGTCTCCATTGGATCCAACCTGATAGTTGTGACAGCAAACATGATGCATAAAGCTTAGCTTCAACGTCAATCAAGGCTATTAGTCTACAGTTCGTTTAGAGGCAGGATTGCCTGTCTTGTAGATAGGGTGGAATATGTTGCCTTTCCAGGCATCTGGAAGTGTCTTGAAGCCATGGAGGTCATTGAAAAGGAGCGCCAGATAGTAGGCCCAGTATGTTACATCATCTTTGAATAGGGCGTTGGGAATACCATTCTGTCCTGAGGCTCCTGCCATTTTTATCTTCTTTATAATGCCAATTAGCTGTTTGATATCAGTGTCTTTGATGACATCGACTTGTTCAGGGTCTGCCTTTGTCTTGACTTTAAAGCCGAAATCAGACGGCCTTGAAGTACTCCTGATTGTTGGTGGGGGGTCCCCTACTATCGCCATTTGTGCTGGGGACGCATATATATCTAAAACATGGGCAACATTTATACCTGCTTTGGAATGCCGTAGTTTCCCATGTACCACCCTGTTCACCAATTGCCAGAATTTACTATTGTTCTTCATTTTGTTGGACATCAAGAGATTGACACACAGGTTTTTGTGGTACTGCCTTTTTTCCTTCCAACAGGCCTTCTTGTATTATAATCTCAATTTCTGGAGCATTGAGTTATTGGGGGTCTTATTCTTACGTGTTTCCTTAGCCAATTTTTGAGATTCGTGTGAAACTTGCTTTTTTAAATTGCACAGGACTCTGTTGTACCATGGTTGCTCTTTGGTGACAGCTTTTAGCATTTCCTTTACAACAACTGCAGAGCTTTAACAGTGTGATTTATTAGGAAATTTATATAGTAGAGAGTCACATAGGTGATTTCAAGCCTTCACCCGGGCTCCTGGACACAAAACAGTACCTTCCTGATTCTTGAATTCACTATTAAGCTCTTCAAATGACCCTGCACCACAATGTACTGCTTCCATCACTTTCTCAATGCCATGTCCTTGCCATTTTAATTTTCATTATGTTGTCGGTCCTCGGAGCGGCAATGATGATGTTTGTAGTTGGTAATCGCTTGCATGCCTGTCTTAGCTGTATGGCTTGAGGAAAATGGTCAATTTCTGGGCGTGCAAGTATAATATAGTAGCATCGAGTGGCAACGCTGCATCATTTATTAGCGTAAAGTCAATTGTTGATTTCGTATCTCTGTTTGAGAAGGTTACCGGAGGAGAAAAATCTCCCAAAGAGTGCGTCTTCAGGCGACTTAATACCAGTTTTTCAACTAATTGTATGTGGGCTGTAGTGTTTTTTCCCCTAGCTTGGGTAGCTTTTGCTCAGATCCACATTGAAGTCACTGGACACAACATGAGTGGCCTCCTTATACTGCCTCATCAATACTTTAAGGATGTTGAACATAGTTTCCAAATTTTCACTTTTCAACTCTTTGTTCGGGTGAATGTAAATGTTGGGTAACAGAAGTGAATTCATAGTACCAGATGGCTCTTGGGGGTCCAACTTAATTGTCAGCAGTCAGTCGATTCCAAGATTGATTTGTTTGATAGTCCAACTGATCTTGGATGAGCATTGTGTGGTGAGACCACCCTTCGATTGCCTGAAATTTTGGAGCTTAACTGCTGGGACATGCCAGAGATTTGAATGGGCTATGTGCACCATGTTTCCTGGAGCATGATTATATCAAATATCTGTAAGAACTTCAGTGCTGTTTCGTCCGCAACCAATTGTTTCAGACCATGGCAATTCTAAGTACATATGTGTAAGTGATCCAGAGTGGTAGTTTCTCAAACTCTAGAGTCAGGACCAATTGCTGTGATGGGCCTGGGTCAGCTGTCACTCTACCTGGTTCCAGTTTGTGGGCCTGCCAATAAATACTTGATGGCAGCGAGCTTAGGTTTCTTACTATGGCAAAATCTTCACGTCTACTTTGGGACTTCTCCCCTCCAACTGCTCCTTTCAACACTGATGCCTCCTTCACCATTCCCGGGAAAAAGGGGCTAGGATATTGGCAGAGTTCTTGTTTTAATAATGTAATGCACATGAGCAAAAGGTGTCTTGATGAGACAGGGTTTGAGCAGTAAAATCTGGAGAAACCCAGGATGTAAGAGTTGCTTCTTTGTCCCGGTTGTACTGGTGCGGGACAAACTCCACTGATTGCAGCTCGGCCGTGGTGATGTGGCAAAGAGGCAAAATTTTGTTAATGAGGCTGATGATCGATCCTCCGTTTAAGATGTCAAAGGTTCCTATTGAATTGTACTGGGAAAGGAGTTTATGATTGCTCAGAGCCTTGGAATGCAAAAGAAAGCGTCCTTCCGGTGGGCATTTTGATGTCTGCAGTTTCAGATTAGTGTTGCGCTTTGTGTGTTGTACCCTGTCGGAGGTCGGCTGGATATTGGCCAGTATGCATGTTACGGGACATGATGGTGCTCAATTACTGTAGGAGATTGGTTAAATATTCTGTGATCTAGGGCTGCTCACATTGGTGTTGTCACCACAGCACACTTGCACAATGTTCTGGCTAGGTATTGGAGTCTACTTCCAGGAGGTTGGAATTAATGGTCTCACCCTGAGCTGCTTTTCATCTCTGAGGCTGTGCAGTGGCCTAGTTGTCCAAGAAGCCTTGTGTGGCTGGTTTCAATGACATGATGGACCACTGCATGCCCTGCCAGTTTGTATAGGGTTTTCCTGATTATCCTTTTGCATGATTGCCTGCCGCGGGGGAGTGTTTGGCAATCCTCCCGGACTCCCTCAACTTTCCCTGCAAGGTCTTTGCGCTGCGTACCGGTGAACTGTACAAATGACTTCCAAATGCTGTTTTGTTGAGCTACCTTGCTCTTCTTACAGGCTTTCCTTAGCCGTTTCTAGTCCCTTTTTGAGGGAGACACCTTGATTGCTACTGTGGCTGTTTGGACTTCTCCTGCAGTCCCTTCCTCTGTGGGACTTGCTGGCAGAGTGTTGGAAGCCCCGATAAGGTTCTGGATTACCTCCTGCCTGGAGGGGCCAGTTACATGTGGATTACTGGTTGCTGGTTCCTGATTTCTGATTTTGCTATCAGCAGCGGTCCTTTCTTGGAAATTCTCATGAGCGTCCCTCTTACAAAGCCCATTCTGAGATCTCAGGGATTGAGCCCTGACTTCCGTCAAGATGTTGTTTAGAAGTTCTGTAGTATTGGGGGAGTTGTCTCCAGTGGAGGCATATTGACATTGCACATGCTGAGTGTAGAAATGGGTATGAGCCCTTCTAATGAGGTCATTCAAACCTTGAAGCTTCTTGTCTATGCTCATAATGTGTACTGCCAAAACGTTAAGTAGGTCCACCTGGGTTTCCTGTTTGTCTGCTTGATATTAGGTCGCAGTCGACATGGTATCCATGGTTATGAGCAGGGCTTGCCATGAGGCCCCGGCCTCCCCAAAAAACAGCTGGGCGTCTTTAGATGAAAAATCCGACAAAGAAGCTGCTGGAGCTTTGGCCTCCACTGACCGACCTAGCACCATACCAGTTGCCAACTCCTGCTTAACTGGAACACTGGAAACACTGGAACACCGGAGGTTAGAGGAGGAATGGGTGTCTATCTCCACCAGTGAGCTACAGCTGATAGTACGCTGATTCGGGTGGCCATTGGGCTAGCTAGATGCTCCCCATTCCTTGCATGATATTTGAACAGACAAGGAGTCCCCCATCTCGGTTGAGGGTACCGGGACATGGGAGTCGGAAAGATTGATTAATGGCGGATCATGCCTTGTTGTGCTATAAGTGATACCCCGTCCCTGCGGATTCACTAATGGTTGCGATGGTTGTGGTACTAGTCGTACCTGCAGTGGTGCCTGTGGGGTTGGTAAATGGGAGTTCTGGCTCCAATTGTTCCAATTACTGAGATCCAGGGGAGAGAATGAGTCCTGTTGATTAACAGTGTGTACTTCTGCCATTATTCAATTGTTGGGATGCTCATTGCACTTTGGGTGCTGCAAAGGAGGCTTACCCAGTTGGGGGACCTCTCTATCGTTGCCATAGCTGCCTCCAAGACATTCAGGTGCTGGGGATCTGTCTGAGTTGCGATGAAAGCTGAGGTAGATTTGTTCACTGGCTTAGATAACAAAAAGTCAGTAATTTTATACCCCTCTTTCTTATATAGACCAGCCGGTTTGCTTCAGATGAGTTTGCAAGCGTTGTTGGCAGCTTTCTCAGCCACAATTAGACTGGTGATAGTCATTTAGCTGGCCCGTTGGATCATATTGTCCCGCAAGCCTCAGGGAGCTTTGCCTTAGCCTTTTTGCCACCTTTCTCTTCCCCCGAGTTAGTGGCATCCTTACTTCTTGGCTTTTAACCTGCTATGGCAGTTGATGATTTCTGGTTAATGCGTGACCAAGCAGAAGGACTAGGCTAGGCTGAGCTAGGGTTGAAGGCCTTGTAATGGTCTTGTGATGGCGCCTGTACCATGAAGAGATGAAGAGGTGAGTTAAGAGGGAACTTGGCAGACTTCCCTTAAGCACAAACCGCACTGGTCTCACTCCGGCTACTTCCATGCAGAAGGTGGCTGCGGCCTAAAGCCCTTAAGTTGCACTCTTGCTGCACCCACGCTGCTGGACTTAACTGCGCAGAACTCAAATATTGGTCCTGGGTCCTGGGTCTTGGGTCTTTGTTTCAAGACTGGATGGCCCTGAGACATAGAATGAGAAAGGACTGTGGCTGTGGCAGGAACAACTGCCAGTGGATGAGTGGCAAAAGGGGCCTGAGCACCACAGGCCTGAACCTCCCCTGCCACTTTCGATCTCAGGGGGGATCTCCACAGGGGGACACAGCAGCCACCCTCTGTGCCCCTGGGAACCGCTGGGAGCCACTTGAGTCCCTAGCTGGAGCCAGAGCCGGTGCCTAAAGCCCGGAGCCTGAGCCTAGGCCTGGGCCTCGCCGGGAAAGGCAAATGCTGAAGTGTTTGGGCAGGGGTCAGCACAGCCAAGCAGCCCCCGCGCCTCACCTTGTCTCACGAACCACCAACATCCTGGTGACCGCTACCTGTGACCCCCTGCCCACCCGCGGCCTTTGCTCCTTGCTCTATATACTATGTGCCTTATGCCATGAGCCACCCAGCATTAACATCCCCTGGAAACAACTGTGGGTTGCAAGCCAATGCAAAGGTTGGGACCCATTCTTCTGTCTTGTACTTGTTATCAGTGTTCTTGTTGCTGGTGTTGGATACTGTGAGACAAAACTGCCTTCCCTGGAAGTTGAAGGCTGCAACCCCGAACTTCTGCCTGAGAATGGGACTCCAATAATTTCCACCATTCTTCTGCCAGGTTTCTGACTTGCTCAACCATCCAAATCTTTTATTTTGATACATCACCTCTAGAAAAAGTAATGAAAGTGGCCAGAAATTTTTTGTACTGTGTTTCAAGAGGTGTGGCACAGATGTACTCTTTGGACAACATTATGGCCCTCATTATGACATTGGTGGGGACTATTAAAGTGGCAGTAATACCACCAACAGGCTGGCGGTAATTACCACCAAACTATGACCATGGCGGTGATTACTCTCATAGACAGCCAATATACCACACCATCAGCCAAGGCGTTAACACCATGCACCAGGGCGGTAGCCATCAACAGCCAGGTGGAAGACAAGGTACTGCCCACCATATTATGACAATGCAAACCACCAAAATTTCCAGGGCGGTACCAACGCCATCAAAAGCCTGGTGGTAACACTTCACAGAAGACCAAAGACTCACCAACAGAGACATAGAGAACACCAACGCTTCACTGGAACAGGAACTGCAAGTCTTCCTGATTTTCTTCTACACCATGCTCCACCTGGAACACCAATGCCGACGAAGACGACGATGATGAGTACAGCTGCCTAGCACACTAGGGAGGGAGGGAGGAAAAGGAGCGTGACACACACACACACGACACACACGAGACACACACACACCATACACACAACCAGCTGCAGACGTAAACCAATGGCACCAGACACAGCATAATAATACAAGGACTACAGGTCAGCTGTACTGACATTGTTATAGCAAGTCAACACCCACCTTATGAACCACTTTTAGAACAAAGATACATGAACAATTGTCCAGAAAGGGCCAATGCCCAGTCCAAAGTACATAAGGCCCATATGGCCACAGGGCACAGTCCAAGCCCCAACTTGATCCTGACTAACTCCGCTCAACACTGTGCAGGGGCAACATATCGGAAGTGGACAGGCACCTCAGGGGGAAGGGAGTGGGGGCTCCACAGCTGAAGTAGGGAACTTGCCCACTGCTCCTGGAGGGGGCGCCCTGCCCATTTCCCAATGCTGGGGAGTGCAGGGTCACAGTCTCTGAGGTTGGGAACTTGCCTACTGCTTCTGGAGGGGGCTCCTTGCCCATGTTTCAATGCTGGGGAGTGCAAGGTCACAGTCTCTGAGGGGGGGAACTTGTCCACTGCTTCTGAACAGAGATCCATGACCATTTCCCAATGCTGGGGAGTGCAAGGTCACAGTCCCTGAGGTGGGGAACTTGCCTGCTGCTCCTGGAGGGGGATCCATGCCCATTTCCCAATGCTGGGGAGTGCAAGGTCACAGTCTCTGAGGTGGGGAACTTGCCCACTCCTTCTAGAGGGGGCTCCATGCCCATTTCCCAATGCTGGGGAGTGCAAGGTCACCGTCTCTGAGGTGGGGAACTTGCCCACTGCTTCTGGAGGGGGCCTCATGTACAACAGTCCCTGGAGGGAGGCCTACATGCCCTCTGCTGGAAGTGAGGGCTGCATTGTCTCTGCTGAGGGAGTTGCCTCCTGGGCGATCTCTGCTGGAGATGAGAGCTGTTGTGTCCCAGCTGGAGAGGAGGGCTTCTTGCCTGTCATTGGTGGTTGAGTGAGGACCTCTTCTGTCATTGGTGGTTGAGTGGGAACCTTTACTGTCATTGGTGGGAGAGTGGGATCCTCCACTTTCCTGGCTGGTGGAGTGGGATCCTTCCCTTTCCTGGCTGGTGGACTAGGATCATTCCCTTTTCCTTGCTGGTGGGATGGAATCCTTCCCTTTCCTGGTTGGTGGAGAGGGATCCTTCCCTTTCCTGGCTGGTGCAGTGGAATCCTTCACCGTCTTACCTCCTCAACTAGTAGGTTCCTCCACTTTCCCCGTGGACTGTTTGGCTGAGGTGCTGGGCTGGGTCATTGGGACCCTGCTCTTACGGGCAGGACGGGGGAGAGGAGGAGGGAAGAGGGCAAGTTGAGCAAGGAAAAGCTTCTTAGGGACGGTGGGGTGGGATGAGGGAGGAGGGATGGGATTTGAGGTTGAGGAAGTGATTGTTGGGCAGTGTGCTGATGTGAGATGGATGGCTCTTGGGTGTCTGAGTACCTGTGTTTGTGTCCTTTAGGAAACAGGGACAGGCAGGGTGGGAAAGGACACAGGGGACAGGTGGATGGATGCTGGGAGGTGTCTGCTAGTGAGGTGTGTATGCTGCTTGGTGAGGTGATGCTGGTGGTGGTTGTTGAAGCAGCACATGCAGGTGTGAGTGTGGACGTGACTGTGAGGGAGGCGGAGTAGGAGGAGGGGGAGACAGTGGAAGCAGTGGATGTGTGTGCAACTGTCGGTTGTTTGTGCGAGTGCTTGTGGACTGAAATGTGGTGCCTGTGTTTAACTGTTCCACTCTTCTGTGATGCCTTGTGTGCATGCTCGTATGTATGTGTGGATGGGATGGGTTGGGGTTGAGGAGACTGGGATTAGGAAGTGGTAGCTGGAGAAGGGACAGTAGGAACAGGGACAATGGCTGCCATCAGAGAGGAGGTCAGAGCCTGAATCGATCTCTCTTGGTCCACCAATCCACAGTGGATGCCCTCCAGGAATGCATTGCACTGCTGCATCTAGGATGCCAGCCCCTGGATGGCATTCACAATGGTTGACTGCCCTACAGAGATGGATCTCAGGAGGTCAATAGCCTCCTCACTCATGGCAGCAGGGCTCACTGGGGCAGGGCCTGAGGTGCTCGGGTGAAGGAGATGCCCAACCTCCTGGGTACGCGGGCATGGGCAACTCGCTGAGGGGCTACTGGGAGGGTGATTCTGGGATGAGGGTGGCGGCTGTACCTGCAGCTGGGGTGGTCACAGAGGTGTCCCCCACCACCAGGGAGCTTCCATCAAAGGCGGTATCTGAGTCAATGTTGTCACCTCCTGTCTCCGAAGTGGTGCTCCCCTCGCCCTCCGTCCCACTGGTCGGTGGACTCTGTCTCCTGGGGCCTATAGGATGCAGCTCCCTCACTCACCAGTGTCCCTGCTCCTCCGCCAGGTGATGCTAATACACACATGGACAGGATGACAGAAGGAGAAAGGGGGGAGGGAGAGAAAGGGAGCACTTGGTCAATTGAAGCACCAAAACCACAGTTGGCATACACAACACCGTCACACACAGGGATCAGGATTGAGCACTATGCATTGCACTGGCATTGAATTGGCTAGATGGCACAGTAAGATGAGGGCCAAACACTGCCAACTGCACAACTCCTGGGGCCCAAAAAGCCCTTACTGCCATCAAATGCAAACGAGCTAGGTTACCTGCACTTGCCATATACCCACTACCCTTGAGCTGGATCACGCTGCAATGTCTGTCCTGGCTATAAGGAGCACCCACTAAATTACAACCACCACCTGGATCTCATGCCACCTATTATTATAGTAATGCCCGCTGTACTCACCCCTGATGCCCTCAAGTGCCCATCCAGCTCTGGGTAGGCATCCACCAGTATGCGGGCCATCAGGGTGGTCAGGTTCCAAAGGGCACCCCTTCCTCGTTGGAAGGCCATCCCCAGCTGGGCCTCCGCGGTCTTCCGTGACCAGCATCTCAGGTCCTCCAACCGTTTCCTGCAGTGGGTGCTCTGCCTGCGGTAGACCCCCAGGGCCTGCACATCCTTGGTGAGGGCATGTCACAATCCCTTCTTTTGATGGGCACTGGTCTGCGGAGGTAATACAGACAGGAGGACAGCATTACACAATCCAACCTGTCACACATATGTACTCCAAATCCCGTTTCCAAATCCATTGGCACACACATCGCCCGGCGCTCACCATGTACACTACCACCAGACATACCACCCCACATATGACACGATGCGTACACACACATCTCCATGCAACCCTTCCACATGCATTGTACCCAAGGTGTACTCACTCGTTGGTCTGGAGGCAATACAACTGTCCATCCACCAAGCACTCCAACTCCATCGAAGTGAAGGCAGGGGCCCTTTCCCTGGTCACATGGGCCATGGTAGGTTCCAGACACAGGTCAGAGCAGCACACGCCGTGTAGGTGTTGTCCTGTGGAAAGTCAGGAAACAAGTGAGGTTATAAACAGAAAATGGCTGTCACGTCTGCGGCAGTGTACGCCATCTCTGCCGACGCTGATCCCCATTGGCCACTGTACTCTTAAAGCCCCATATTAGCCAATGAGGGATTGGACGGCGGAGCAAGACCGCCTTGAGCCACAACGCCCAATGTTGGTGGAGTTACCTCACTTCCACCTGTCCCTACATGCATGACAGGCAGTCACCATTTTATGGTGGTGGACTATGTACAGATCTTCCATAACTACGTAATTTATGAAAATTGCACATACATTGCCATTCCCACTGCCCCATCACATTAATGCTGTATGCACACTGAGGTGGTGGTTCCATTGTTCAAATTGAAACAGCCTACTCACTCTTTTGTCCCTTAGATACCTACCTCTGTGGATGAATAGGAGGAGGAGACAAACCCCTGTGTACAGACACCTTGTGGATTTGGCTACACTTTAGGACAGGCACATTATACTCACCTATAGACTGGACAGGGCCACAATCACAAAGCTGTGGGCCCAATTGGAGCCTGGCCTCATATCAGCTATCCGTCAACCCACTGGGATCCCCCCTCATGTGCAGGTTCTATCGGTGCTCCATTTCCTGGCAACTGGTTCTTTCCAAGTGACAGTGGGCTTGGCAGTAGGAATGTCACAGCCAATGTTCTCAATCGTGCTGGCAAGGGTATTGTCTGCCTTGGTGAAATACATGTGCAGCTATATTTCTTTCCCCCAGGTGGAAGATTTGGCCACTGTGAAAGCGGGATTCTATGTGATGGTACATATTCCCAATATTATTGGGGCCATTGAAGGTACACATATTGCGTTTGTCCCCCCCTCGCCAGAATGAACAGGTGTTCAGGAATCAGAAGAGTTTCCACTCACTCAATGTGCAAATGTTGTGTCTGGTGGACTAGTACATCTCCCATGTCACTGCCAAGTATCCTGGGTCGGTGCATTACGCCTTTGTTCTGAGGAATAGCAGCATCCCAAATGGGATGGCCCAAGTACTTAGTGGCTAATAGGAGAGCCAGAGTCCCCATCCACTGTATGTCAGTGTATGCCTTCAAGTATTATCCCCATAGCATTGCGTGAGGCTACCTTTTGTCCCTCAATACTTGCAGGTGACTTTGTCTACCCAAACCTATCATGGTTCCTAACCCCTATGAGGAACGCCATGACATGCACTGAGATCCATTATAATAATGTACATGGGGGAACCAGGAGAATAATCAAGAGGATTGTCGGCCTCCTGAAGGCCAGGTTCAGATGCCTGCATCTGATAGGTGGATCCCTGTGCTACTCACCCGAGAAGGTCTGCCAGATAATAGTGCCATGCTGCATGTTGCACAACATGGCCCTCAGACGACATGTGCCTTTTCTGCAGGAGGAGGGGACTGGAGATGACCCTGTGGCAGCAGTGGACCCTGAGGACAGTGATGATGAGGCAGTGGATGAGGATGAGGACAACAGAATATCAGTTATACGACAATACTTCCAATGACACACAGGTGAGACAGTGGAACTGACCATTACTCTGACTATTGATGTTTTATGTGTGGCTGTATCATGAAGGCATTCACTTCCTTTGCATCGCGTCTTACTGTCACCTATAGCTTGTCATTTTACAGATGTTGGTGATATGACAACAATGTCCTGATGTGTTTACTGCAGGCAGCTACAGGTCATTATTTGTATGCTATCACAGTGTTCAGATCATTTGCACTAGATATGACTGTTCCCATAAATGCACATTTTCAACACATAAAACAGTGTCACTCAAGTTGTGGTCCAGGGTGTTTATTGTAGTGCAAATAATTGACTGAAAAGTGCAATGGAATGGGGTGATGGTAGAGGAAAGTCCAGGGTATTGTTCCAGTATGTTTGTAGCACAGGTCCAGTGTCCAAGGGGCCATAGGAAAGGGCGCAAAGGCAATTCAAAGTGGACAAGGTTACGGGGTGGGACACAAGGGGGACAATCAGGAAAGTCTAATTTCCTGGAGGTGGTCTTGGCAAGTGTCTCTGGGTTCTGTTTGGGTCGCAGGGAACATTTGCAGGGTTGTTCACCTTCTGCTGGAGGGGGGTGCTGGTGGCCTGTGGGTCATATGACGGGACCTCCTGCCCACTAGCTGCAGTGGAAGTGGAGGATTGGTCAATTGACTGGCTAGTGATGGGGCCCACTGGTGTGCTGTTGATTCATTCATGATGTTTGCAATGTCTGCCAGCACCCCTGCTATGGAGATCATGGTGGTGTTGAGAGCCTGCAAGTCCTCCCTGATCTCCTCATGGTGTTCCTCCTTCAGCCGCTTGTTCTCCTGCATGTTGTTAAGGATCTGGCCTATCATTTCCTGGGATTGTTGGTAGGCCCCCAGGATCATGGTGAGTGCCTCCTGGAGAGTCAGTTCCTTGGGCCTGAGCTCCCCCTGGCGCACAGCGGTCCTCCCAGTGTCCCTGTTCCCCTGTGCCTCTGTCCTCTGAACGATATGCCCCCTGCCACTGACCCCAGGTCCCTGATTGTCTTGGGGGCAAGGTGTGGTCTGGGGAACCTAGACTGTGGGCAAAATGCTGATTGACGTGTCCTGGGGACAGAGGTATCAGGTCTCTGGGTGGGTGCTGTGGTGTTGGATACTGATGGGGGAGGCTCAGTGGTTGACTGGGAGTGGGCTTGGGTGACCGACTGACCAGTGGTCCCTGATGGGCCAGGTAGTTCATCCAAATCCTGAAGTCAAAAATTACTGCCATCACTGGGGTCATCTTCTGTTGGGGGGCTGGTTTGTCATGGCACCTCCCCTCCGCTAACATTGGCTGGGGCACCTGTGGGGATGTAAGTAATGTATTATGCTTTATGTCTGTGACATATTGTACATCCCTATCTTCCCCTCTATTGTTGCTGTTGCCCTGCCACCTTTGTTTGTGTATGGTGATGTATTGTGTTATTGTTTGTTCTCCATGCTGTGAATGATTTTGTGATGGGTGTCCATGCAGGGCTGGGAGGACTGTCCATGCATTAGTATAACATGCAGGGCTTGGCTTTGGGGTTAGTCATATGTGTAGGTGCAGTGTGTGGGATGAAGTGGAGTGATGGGAGTGAGGGTGATGGGGTGAGATGACATGCAGGTATGGGGGTTGATAAGTAGTAAAGGTTGACTTACCAGTGTCCAGTCCTCTGGCAATTCCAGTGAGTCCCTCAGGATGCTGGAATGCCAAGAATTGCTCCTCCCATGCTGTGAGCTGTAAGGGAGGAGGTGGGGGTCCACCGCCAGTCCTCTGTATGGCGAGCTGGTGCCTTGCTGCCTCGGAATGTACCTTCCCCCATAGGTCGTTCCACCTCTTCCTGATGTCATCCCTTGTTCTTGGATACTGTCCAACGGCGTTCACCCTGTCCACAATTCTCCACCATAGCTCCTTATTCCTGGCAATGGATATTTGCTGTACCTGTGCTCCAAACAGCTGTGGCTCTACCCTGACTATTTCCTCCACCATGACCCGCAACTCCTCATCTGTGAAATCGGGGGTGCCTTTGTGGGGACACGGGTGTTGTGTGGTGTGTGTAAGTGTGTTCGTGTTGGGTACTGTGGTTGGGTTTGTGAAGTGGGGTGCATGAGGGATGTATGGGTGTATGTGGTGTGTGTGTCTAGTTGTCCCAGTGGTCTTGGTGTCAGTCTGGTGGCAATATTTGGTATTCGTAAAGGGTTGTGGGTAATGTGGGTGTGTGTTTTATAGCGCTGTGGGTGGGTGGGTGGGTGGTTGTAGTGTGTGTATGAGGGTCAGGTGTGTGTTTTTGGTATTGGCCAATGTTGTGTAGTTTAGTATATAAGTGTCCATTCTGAGGGAGCCGGTGTGTACCGCCAATGGTTTACCATCATTGAATGTTTGCCGTGGTGATTCGTGTGTCATAATGTGGTGGACGTTGTTTTGTTGGCGTAACGGTATGGATGTTGGTACTCCCACTTTAACACTGACCTGGGCTGGTGGATTTGTGTATGAGGCAGCATTCTGTCAGATTGGTGTGTGTGTCATAATTTCACGAATGGATGTTCGCCTCTGCGGCGGTATGTTTGTGGCCATCACCGTGGCGGTAAGCCGAATTTACCACCAATGTCATAATGAGAGTTGATGTCTTTTGCAGCCTTCTATTAACAGTCAAGTCAAGAATTGAGCTCTTAACCAAAGCATGTGTTTCTAAATTTTCATTCACACCTGGGAGTGCAAACCTTTTCAGACAACTTTTTTTACCTGGTCCTGTGCCAGATGCAACAACGGCATAGCTTGGCCTATCGTACTGTCCTTCTTGCTGTCTTCTCATTTAAAAACCTCAAAACGATGTAGCATCTGTGTCAGGCATTTGCTTAGCATCCATGGTCATGCTTTGCCCAAATGCATCCTCTCCTCTTTGAATAGTATAGTTATCACTTTGTCTGTACTTCTCAAACATACATTGTAACAGGTAATAGTCTAAGATCCAATGTGTTGGCGCCTGCTGTGAGAAGCCTTTGAGTGGTAGTCAGCATGCTGAATCTGGGCTTTCAAAGAATGGCTGAAATGGCTGAAAATTCTTCTGCAGGTAAGCAGTATGTTGCTGACTATGTCTTCTTTTTTTTTTTTAGAAAGTCTTGTGCAACCAGGTTGATGCAATGTGCCAGACTTAGGACCCTGAGATAGCCACCATCTGCCATGGCCTTGACTATATTAC
Organism: Pleurodeles waltl; assembly: GCF_031143425.1. Classification (NCBI taxonomy): domain Eukaryota; kingdom Metazoa; phylum Chordata; class Amphibia; order Caudata; family Salamandridae; genus Pleurodeles; species Pleurodeles waltl. The sequence goes on along the minus strand of NC_090439.1, from coordinate 625,380,457 downwards.
TGCAAGTGTCGGTGGCAACAAATCCAGTTCTGAGCCTCTGGGTCAGAGCCATTCACACACCTTGCTGTTAAAGTTTTCTAAGATGTTTTGTGGAGCTGTATGGGATTTCTCCATGGCAAACATGACTCCTGTTGCATTCTACCAAACGCCCTTAAAAGTGTTTCAGCACTGAGACCTGTAGATAGCTGTTGACTAACCCCAGCAGAGAGATCCATTGTGCAGTGACACACATGTAATCAGTTGGTTGACAACTGATCCACATGTCTGTCGTCAGGTAGATAGTGTGAACAACACTTTACTGCAAAGCTTGTCAAACCAATTGTGGCACATCTGGATAGAATGCTGGTACAGATACTCTGGCAAAATTAGTCTGATCTGCTTCAATTTTGGGCAGATAGTCCCCATAAATTGTAAAAATCCAAGTCTTTCCACAAAAGAAGAAGGGAGGTGGTCCAGCACTAACATTTTACACAGCTTTGCATTTTACAAAGGTGCCGTTGCATAGTTGTGGTGGTAGGGCCCATCCTACCCAAACATGCCTGTAATAGTAGCCTGGATTTTCTTATTTTCTGAGGCCACTGATGCAGGCAACTTCTGAGAAGTAGGAAGTGGTAGACTCAATGTGCGTCTTGGGGTAATCACTGTATGCTATGGTGTCTCCATCTGACCATGGTGGCATTTCAAGGTTGCTGAGGCAAGTGATACTGGTGCCCAGCAGGGGACAGGGCTGCTTTGCATTAAGATGTTACCCCTTCTTTCGCATGACCTCCCACTGTGATTGAAGCTGATAATTCCCTGCTCTCCTCACCTTCATCACCACCACTAGTAGAATGTTTTTAAGGTGCTTCTCCAACCAGATTGCAAGATGTTTCTTCATATGGGTCAGTTGGCCTCTAGGCTTAAGTCAACAAATACTTGAGTGGCAAATGGAACATATTGCAATGTTATACTACTGCTTGCTAATCATAAAAAGTCCCATACTGGGGAGGATAACTTTCTTACCATGCAAGAGTACATAACTGAAGAAGAACTGGAGGTAATTGGAGGTGTCATCAATTGCCTCTCTGCAGTGCATACTTCTACTGAGGTAGGGATTGGTGCAGTTCTCAGCAGAGGCGTTAAAAATATGGGAGCTGGTGCTGGCAGAGGTACCAGTGCCATATCCCTCAGAGCAGGTTGAATAGGAGGGGTAATGACTTTACCCTCTGGGTCAGCTTCAATGAAAACGACTAACACATCATCCTTCTCATCCCCTTCCATAAGTCTAAGGCTTTCTGAAAATGTTCTTTCACCTTGCCTCTCATGGGGTGTCCCATACTCTGTTGGGGTCCAAACCATGTCCAGATCTTCAGAAAAGGTGCTTGGATAAGATGGTGGAGTACCCTTTCTTTTTCTTGCTGGAGATCTGGGAGCCAATGATCCTAAAAGAGGGTGTTCTTGCTTAGCAGGAAGCTCCACCTCCTGCTCTGCTCCAACTTCAGAAAGATCTACTATTGCTGGCTGCGGCTTCTGTCCACTTTGCTGGATTGATTGGGTAATGGTGTACTGCTGGGGACAGGGCTGCTTTGCATAAATATGTCACCCCTTTATTCCTCATAACCTCCCACTGTGATGGAAGCTGATGATTCCCTGCTCTCTTCACCTTCATCACCACCACTTGCAGAATTATTTTTACGGTGCTCCTCTGACCTGAGTTTGTGATGTTTCGTCATATGGGTTGTTTGGCCTCTATGCTTACCTTAATAAACACCTGTGTAGCAAATGTAGCATATTGCAATGTTATACTCCTGTTTGCTAATCATAAAAAGTCCCAAACTGGGGAGGACAACTTTCTTACTATGCCAGTGCAATACCTGAAGAAGACCTGGAGGTAAGTGGGTGTGTTATCAATTGCCCCTCTGCTGTGCATACTTCTACTGAGACAGGAGTTGATGCAGGTCTTCTGTCCACTTTGCTCTTTTTCCTGAATTGACTGGGTACTGGTTAGCAAAAGTGACAAATCCGAATAAACGTACCTGCTCATCGGCATCACCATGATTACAATGGCTGCCTTGCTGACAGACATGGGCTCAGGCTTAGATTGGGGTTGTACAATTGCTGCAGGAGTGCTACTCCCAGCTTCCGTCCTGGAGTCCGCTGTGGCAGGCATAACTCACTGGAAAAATGTTATGGTCTGCACTCTACTGGTGGAAAGCTGCTTCTTCACACTGGCCACTTTCTTGGCAGCACCTTTCTTTGGGGCCATCTTAAAGCCGTCAGTTGGCAGTGGCACTGAGCTGCACAAACAGAAGAGATAGAAGGACTGATAGCACATATTTTTGTACAGACCTTCCATCTGGCAGTACTGTGGATGATGTCTCTTCTCTTGTACACCTAAAAGCAAATAAGCAAGAAAAGCATTTAGTGAAATATGGTAGTGTTGCAGTTTGAATTAGTGCAGACAATATGATTTAGTGTGTTTGGTTACTTAAGTTATTATCCTAAATAACAATAATATATCCACCTAGTTTAAAGTCAAACCATACCATAAAATTCCATTTCCAATCAGGATAACAACCGACAGATATAACTTTTTGATTTATGTGCACAAATTCTAAGGGATTCACTTGTGGCAATCAGGGAGGTGCATGGGAAAATTGAATAATCCTTAAAGAATTATGGGGGTTATTCCAACTTTGGAGGAGTGTTAATCCGTCCCAAAAGTGACGGTAAAGTGACGGATATACCACCAGCCGTATTACGAGTTCCATAGGATATAATGGACTCGTAATACGGCTGGTGGTAAATCCGTCACTTTTCCGTCACTTTTGGGACGGATTAACACCTCCTCCAAAGTTGGAATAACCCCCTAAGGCTGGTGTGTGCCTATGGTAGGCAAAGATGTCGAGGGGGAAATGGAATAATCCTTTAAAAGTGAATGATGCTGGTGTGTGTAGTACACCTACTGTAGCAGGTAGGGAGTCCAGGGGAAAATAAAATAATACCTAAAAAAAATTAATGCTGTTGTGGGGCTATGTACCTATGGCAGTCAGGGGGTGGGTGGATCATGAATGGAGGCACAATATAAAATAAAATCGAAAAATAAATAAAAAAATAATTTAAAAAATAATAACAAATGAAAATAAAAACATTATTATAAAATATGTAAATAAAAAATGAAACTAAAATGAATTGCTGATGTTTGTACTACAGAAGTATGAGAAACATATTGGGAGGCAAGGGGATGCAGGTGAAAAATGCTAAATAATACTTGTAATATAATGCACTTTTCATCATAATCTTATTCATAATATATATATACTACAATGATCCTCAAGCATATGATTAAACTGATATCAAAGAGAAGTAGCAAAGGAAAAATTAAAAAAGCCATAGCCCTCTCCTATAATTGTCCATAGAAAATAGGTTTGAAAACTGGAATAAATAAAGGGTGGCTGCACAAAATGGCCACTGGCCACATTACCAACCAACAACAGCAAGCAAGGAGGCATGAAGAACAAAGAGCACATGCAAGCCACAGCAAAGCCCACTGGCTAGATGCACAAAATGGCCACCAGCCACATGTTCAAACAACAACAGTGTGCACAGAGGAATAGCGAACAAAGAACACCTTCAAGCTCATTGCAAACCACAATGGTTGGGTATACAAAATGGCCACTGGCCACATGGTGAAACAACAATAGCAAGCAAGGAGGCATGGAGAACAAAGAACACATTCAGGCCCATGGCCAAAGCACACTAACTGGCTGCACAAAATAGCTGCCGGCCACATGGTTAAACAACAGTGAGCAAGGAGGCATAAAGAGCAAAGAACTCCTGCAAGCTTATGGCAAAGAACACATTCAAGCCTATGAATACCCACTACACAAAAAGGTGCCTGGCTACATGGCATTTAGAACAAAGACAAATGATGGCCTATGGCAAACACAATCACTGGTCAGACAAAGGAGGTATGGTAACACTAAAAAAACACTACCATTAATTCAGCAATGCCAAACACGAAAATTAACTGAGCTTTAAACATTTTACAGCATCAAATATTAACCCACATAAAAACGTTTTGCTGAAAAACATGAAATACAAACATTAACCCACAATTTTAATTTAATCAAATGCCGTCCATGTCCCAAATTATGTTGTAATTAAAACAACATATACAACAGAAACAGTTCTTTCATCCACTGATGACTAATATTGAGCCTACTGGCTGGATGACTCATTGGCAGGCTAGGCCTCATTGTAAAATAAATAAATATTAGAAATGTAACAAACATGGAGAAAATAAACTGAAGTGTGCAACAGTTTCCTTTACAAAAGGTGAAAAATTAAATGCAAAAAACAACTAGGCCCCTAATGAAACTCCAGGTCACCCACCGCAATCACAAATTAAATTTAAAGTACAAAGCAAAGCTGGTGCTTGGCCTTTAACAAACAAACAACACCCATATACAATAGTTTTTTAACTTAGTTGTGATGTCACAAAAACAAAGGCCTCATTATGAGTCTGGCAGTCTGAAAAACAGACTGCCAGACCCATGGAGAAGAGACCGTTGCAAAGCTGGCAATCTCCCCTCTGGCCTTATTACAAGGTTTCCACTGGGCTGACTGATGGAAACCTCAGATTTCTGAGGTTTCTGCCAGTTAGCCCTGTGAAACTGTGCAGCTGCATTGGCCACCGCTCCTCATGAATACTCCCAGCACACTCAGAGTGCACACTGTCTGCTGTAGCAGACAGTGTACATTCCGAGGGTGTTGGGCAGGGGTGCCCCGGCACTGCCCCTGACATGGTCGTGGGCAGTGCAGGTGTCCTCCATGTGGCCCCCAGCACTGGGTTCCTGCCAGCCTTTTCATGGCTGCATCCCTGTCATGAAAAGGTTGGCAGAAACTTGATTCATGATCATCACTGCAGCACTGAAGTCAGCGCCGCTATGGCTTAGCATCACTTCGACTGCCGCCATGCCACCAGGAACCATGTTGTCATGTAGAAGTCGTACTGCCTGGAGTGTGGTGGTCTGACGGCCACTGCAAGGCCGCCAGCCTCCTAATGAGGCCCAAAGTCCTTAAGTTCAATGGTACATATGCAGCAGACAAAGGACCAATAGATTGGACAAAGCACTGGTAGTAGCCTGGTGGACAGAAACAGGAAGTTAGAGTCTCTGGAGCACTTCTTTCCTGTTGAAAAAAAAGTTTAAAATGGCTTCTTACACTAAAAACAACTTGAACAGGTCACTGGAGAAGATTCACTTGAAAATGCGTTTTTGAAAAGACTTAGCTGCTTCTCGAGAAGAGAATCTGCTGGAGATGCAGACTGATTGGCTCGTGTTCAACAGGCACAGGAAAAAGGCACTTTCACAGCTGTAAACCATGGTAGCAGGCACAAGATTGTGTGCACGCTCACAAGAGGCCTAGAAGTACCATGGCACTAGCCGGGATGTGGCAAAACAAATTTTGTGTGCACTAACAAAAAAGAATTCAGTCATGCGCCGGATGGCACATTTTATTAGGAACCCTGCATTACATGCATAGCGCAGGGTTACTGAATTCCACAAACTCTGCAAGCAGAGTGAATTTTTTAGTCCACCCTTATTTTTATCACGTATCATGTGTACTAAATGCAAACAACCTTAAATCTTAGCTTTCTTTAGAGGAGGAGATGTATGTAACAGTAGTAGTGCCTGGTAGGCGATGATGTATGCACTTGGAAGCTCTTCTTTTCCTGCTGAGTGCTCTCTACAGTGAGGGCTCTGTATGCAAGTTTTTTAACCTACCAGGATAAGGTATCTATGGCCTGAGACGAGACAGCACACATTCAACTGTGGTCAGCGAGAAACTTGTATATTAAAGAGCCTTGAACCTTTCACTTCCTGATTTGCGTAGCAGAAAAATAGTGATGAACCTTTAAGCTTTGCTTTGGGGACATTTGGATACAGAAAGGCCAGGGTGTGCAACTAGTAGAACTGGGCTCCTAGGCCTGGCCTTTTGATTCACATCTTTCTTTAGGGAGACAGCTACCTACAAGTACAAGGTATTTAATAGCTGGGACTGAAGTCTCCATAATCACCTCTGCTCAGGGCAAAACTTCTTTATCAGAGAGAGTCACTCGTTTGATCATGAAATGTTTCTAGTAGGGAAATAGCCACTTTTCTCAAAGCTTTCTTTAGAGGGAGAATTGTTCACAGAAGGGCTATGTCTCAGAATGAACTCATGTATTCACTAGGAGACTTTGATTTTGATGCCTTACTTTGTTTATAAGGCAACTGTGTGTGCAGGGGACTTCACTTACCAGTATATGCTATGTGTGGGAAAGGACAGGAGAGTTCATGTGCACTTCTACTGTCAGACAAACTTCAATATAAAAGAGGCTCATACCTTTTAACAAGTAACATGTCTACTAGATGACTAGAGACAACAGTAGAGGTGGCTGGTAAGAGGTGATGTGTATACTTGGGGACTTTTCTTTTCATGCAAAATGCTCTCTAAAGTGAGGGTTCCATGTGCAGGTGCTTCGCCCTACTAGGACAATGTTTGCTTAGGCTAAGATGAGACACTACACAGTCAGCTGTAGTCATGGAGAAACTTGCACAGTAAAGAGGCTGAACCCTTTATCTCCTGTCATGCGCAGCAAGAAATGAGTGAGTGACTGGGAGCTTTGATTAGGGGAACAATTGGATACAAAAGGGCCAGGGCTTGCAACTAGGAGAAGTCTGCTCCTGAGGAGTGGCCTTTTAATGCTGAGATTTGTATAAAGAGAGTGGTATGTGTGCAAGTGGTTTCACCTACCACTTCATGAGGTCTATGTCGTGACAATTGACAGTACATAGGCCGATCAGTTCCAACAGAAACATCTATATCAGGAATTATTGGACTTAATACCTAAACTGTGTGGCAAGGGAGTAGTCATTGAGATCTAAGCTTTGGTTAGGAGAACAGTTCTGCATGAAAGTGCATCATCCTGCTATGTGGTCAGGGGTGTACTTTGGACTGAGATTTTCATGCAGAGGTTTCTTTAAAATAACATCTATGCATAAAGGTGCATTTTCCTATCAGTACATGGTATACATGAGCTACTAATTAAATATGAATTCTAGTTTTTTTTCTAGAGAAGGCAACCATTTCCACAGACAGAAGTCACACAGAACATAGCTCATCCTGTACCAATGGGTAGAAAAACATTATATTTTAATTTTCAAAGTTCTCTTACATATAGCTGTCTTATCGAACACTGCTGTTTGAGGATATCATAGTTTAGTACATTTCTAAATTACCAAACCACCTGAATATTTCATCCAAGGCATTTCATTACAGACATTCTAACATTATCATTACATCAAACAAAGTTACAAGCGTATACTGCTTTATCCCTTCAGATATTTGTTATCCAAACAATAATTTTCAATTAATCTTATTCATGTTCAGACACCACATGTAACTTTAAATAATATTATCAGAAACTGCATACAAAGGGGCAGATTTAAGAAAAGTGATGAGGTGCCCAGTTCAGTGCCACTTTCCTTGCACCCCTGAGTTCCTCACCGCCACCTCCAAGTGTGCACCTTATTTCAAATACAGCACACCATGGAGTAGGGTAGGGGGCAATAGCATCAGAGTTTGTGACGCTATTGGTGCACTGTTCAAGGTTAGCAACCAAATTTGGATGCTAGCCCCGAACAGTGCATAGAGGCCCATTGTAACCAATGGTGTGCCCTTCTTTTAACACCTGCTCTGAGCAGGCATTAAAAATGCAACAAAAAAAATGGCTCAAAGAAATCTTTTAGAATTATCGCCCCCCTTGCATACATTATGCCTGGTGCACGCATAATGTAGGGCGAGGGGTTACAAAGTTGTGCAATGCATGGATTAACCACTTTGTAAATATGGCATGGCGAATTTGAGCTCGTTGGGCCACATTAGTGTAAAACAAAATGATGCTAATGTGGCATAAAGAGGCGCTAGGCCCTCTTAAATCAGGGCCAAAGTGTTTTCAGTAGTAAACCTCCTACTTTATAAAGATACTTACATTTTTTCCAAATACAAAGTGATTCCTATATCATAGCCAGAAACAGTATAAGGAAACACAACAGAGATAACTTTACAATATATTACTTGATCAAGACCAATGAAATTTGGTAGCATTAAAAGCAATGACAATGTACAGCAACTTGCATACACTGAAAACAAACGTTATTTTAGAAATCTGCAGTTTCCCCTAATAACTATAAAGTACACAGAACATTTCTGTTCATATTGAAGTTATTATACACGATATCAAAGCAACATAGACATAGAAGACCAGATGGAAACATTTACTTATTATAAATACATGCAAAATAATACTCTAGTTCAATGTAGTTCAATGAAGGACATCAATTTGCACCATACTCTACTTTGTATACTTCTAAATTGCAATAAGAGAGTATATCCCCTTCACCTTGCCACTAGTAACAGGTAAGCTCAAGAGACAAAGGTTAAAATATAGCGTATAAGTCTTTCCAAACAACAAATCATCACACAATTAGAACCTGCTTTTTTGAAAATTTTTACTGGGAACACATACTATTGGTTAAACTTAATTGAACGTCTCATGCCTGCTATGATGGACTCACAGATCTGTCACAGCGCTCAGCATGGCGTACAAATTCACGATTGATCCATGAATCCATGGACACCCTAATACATTATATAATGCAAAAGTAAAGGTATATATATCTACATATAGGACAATCCATATACTTTATATACTTTTTTCATTGTGTGCACTCTGCATTCCACCCTTCCCTCGTGTAATTTTCCACAAACTCAGTTTCAATGGCAAATAATTTCAAAATCCTTAGAAACAAAGTGCAGGTGAAAAGTTCATAAAGTGTAGGCTGCTCTGTATCTTGAAAAAACAATTTCATTGGGCATACTTATATATACATTAAAAATTGTAAACCTATCAGAGTATGTTGAACACAAACTGTTCACTATCTCCAATCAGAGTAATCCATTCATGAGGCATTTATTCACTGCCTAGGTTGTTGCAGCACAGTAAGCCACCAGCCAACCATAATCTTTGCTGTTTTTTCCCTTTTTTTCCCATTACTCGCCATGCTCAATAGTAAAGTTTTTCATTCTGTTGCTGGTTCCTCGTTTATCCAGTTCCTCCATACCAACAACATGGTGAGGGTATGGATTGTGGGACACAACTTTGTGTTTTGGGCCAGAGAGTATGTAAAGAATTGTGACATTGACAATGATCTATGATTTCCTAAAGTGGCCATCACTTGGATTGCCCAGAGGGGTATGAAGTGACATTAGTTGTTCCCTATGCTTGACAACGTTTTGGATTGTGAGCACCCAGACCTCATGATTAAACACTGTGGTAGCAACAATCAAGATATAATCACAGGGGATGGACTTGAGACCCAAATTAAGAAGACATATGCATAATTAATCATTCTATATCCTCACAATACCTTCATATATTCCAGCAAAGGTCAAAGGAAGAATTGGCAGTGGTCATCTGACTTTTGTCCAAACATTGAGACATCTAGCAAACATGTCAATAAAACAACTTTAACATTCCTCTATGACCATAACATGGGCTCCATTTAACACAATACCATCTGCTTCAAAATTCCTGGTGTGTTCCAAAAGGATGGAAACCATTTCACAGCAGAAGGGAACCAGAGCTTCCTTAACTACATCACTGTATCCAGTTCTATCTATAAGTAGGCTCAACACACTATAAATACAAAAGCTATTTTCAGAGCCAAACACATAACTATATTTTAGTGTTTCAAACTTTTTTTTATCAACCAGATCCGTGAATCCACCACAATTCCAAGAACTGGTGCTTTAGCAAGTATCTGGTTAAAGACGTGCGGTGGATCCATGGATCCAATTAAACTTAAACATAATATTTGTTTCTAGATTGTGTCTACAGAACTGTTTTCAACAGTGTTTCTGTGTGTGCAGGAGAGTAGATGTAATCATTTGTGATAATCTACCTGACTATGAATGAATGTCTAAGGCCACATGAGCATGTCAATGTGTCTCTTACTGTAGTATGTGTCTGTGTTTCTATGGGAGTGTCAGTATATCAGTGTAGAGGTCCGTGTGTACATGTGTATATGTCAACTTCTGTGTGTCTTTTTGTGAATGTGTGTATAGCTGTGTGTGCGATTGTCACTGTGTGGGTGGGTGAGGGGGTGTATCACTGTAGATGGGGACATCTATGTACACAGTTGTCTGATCATATCTGTATGTTAGTATGTGGTGTGTGTGAGAGACTGTATGCAATTATAATGCTTATTGTTACTCTGCATGTGTTGGTGGGTCTGTGTGTGTCTAAGGGGTAGAGGTTCTTGCAAGTGTGTAATGGCATTGGGCATGGGAAGCTGTTGGCCACAGGACCTAGGGACCTCCTCCTCCAGGTCTGTTTTTATTGTAAAGGAGATGGGAGCTTTATGGACCCCATCCCTAAACCTTTTTAGGTCCTGGGGGCACCATCCCAAATCCATTCTTTGCTTTTTTTGAGGGGAGGGGCCCCACAGCCCCTCCCCAAGCCTCATCAGACCCCAGTGAGCCCTTCCCCCAGGGCCATATATTTCTTTAAGTGGAAGAGTGCACGTGCCCCTCCTTCCGGAGCCTTTTTGGACCCTTGAGGTTCCAATAACCCAGGGCTGTTTTTGAATAATTAAAGGGGAAGAGGGATCACATGACTCCCCTCCTCAAGCCTTATTAGGCCCTGGAGACCCTATCCCCAGGGGTGTTTTTTTTTTGAGGGGGTGAAAGAAATAGCCCTCTCCACTTGAGCCCTATTAGGCCCTGGCAACTCCATCCCCTGGGAATTTTTCTTTTACTAAAGGGGAGTGGGATGCATGGACCTCTCCCTGACTCTTATATGACCCTAAGGACCCCATTCCCAGGGCATTTTAGTTTAATTAAAGGGATGGGGGCATGTTCCCACCATCCTGAACCTTATTAGGCCCTGGGGACCCTATCCCTCATGGTCTGCATTTCTAAAATGTGGGTCCCTTGGTGCCCACCCTGGGTACCCAGCATATACCTGGGGCTGTGGGAGGAGCCCAAGACCCGACAGCCCTAGCTGGCTCCCTGCATGCAGCAGGAGCCAACCTTGCTCCCTCCTGGAGGGGACAGCTACTAATGGAGCAATATTTTAATCTGGTTTCCTATCCACATTAGTGAGGACAGGGAAACAGATCAAAAGTCTGCTCCCTGCTAGCAGAAGCCTTTTTCAAAGCTTCCAGCCAGCTAGGAGCAAACTGTGTTGGTCATTATGACTTCGGCGGATGGGCTCCGTCCCCCAAAGTCCTGACGGGCAGGTTTCTGCCAGTGCGGCGCCTTCCCTTGAGCCCCATTAAGAGTTCCCATCTGGGTCAGCGGGTGGAAATGATGTTTCCGCTCACTGGCCCAGCGGGAAACTCCCAACAGCATTGTCTCTGGCTCATAATAGAGTCGGAAGCAATGTTGTTGTGCGTAGGGTGCACCAGCACCTGTTGCGATTTTCACTGTCTATTTAGCAGACAGTGAACATTGCAAGAGGGCTGGCCAGGGGGGCCCCTGCACTGCCCCTGCCAAGTGCAAGGGCAGTGCAGGGGCCCCCCTGGAGGCCCCCTACACCCAGTCTCTGCCAGCCGATACATGGCGGGGCTACTGCCATATAAACGCCAATACAAAAGGGACTCGTAATCCCCAGGGCAGCGCTGCCATTGCAGATTAGGACCGCCAGTAGTGACAGCCCCTCCTGTGGAGGAAAACTGGCGGCACTGGCGGTCTGACTGTCGCGCAACCGCCACGGTTGTAACGTGGTCCTTTGTGTGTGCTCTCACATGGCGGGAGTTTTGAAAGTGCTCCACCAAACAGGAGCAAAAACAGGCTTCACTGCCCATGCTAATGCAGGTAGGGAGACCGCTGTTTCAGGCGTTTGCTCCCTGGAATATAGCTGGTGAACTGGCCCTAGGGAATAGGGTCCTCGGGGCAATTAATGGCTGGGGGAGTGGTGTGACTTCTCTCTGTTTTGCTTTGGTTTCATAGCTCCAAGGGATGGGGGCTGAAGGACTTTAGAGGTTCTGGGAAGGGGGCAGCATGCCCCCCTTAAAAATATACCAGACCCTGGGGGACAAGCCAGGAACACAGTTTTTTATTTTTTTTAATTTGCCACAGATTTGCAGAGCAATTAGAAAACAAAAAACATTTTTGGGTACATGTGTGCTCCTTCTGGGACCAACCACAACCAGGGCCGGAGGGTCAGGGTATCCCTACCCTGCCCTCTAAGTCTGTTTTTTCACTTTTTCGAGGTCCAGTTATCCCTTATTAGTGAAATGTAGTCAGTGTCTAGAAGCCAGGCTGTAGCTGAGCAGCCAAAACTTATCTAGGAGACATGCAAAGCTCATGCAATACCACTGTAGTCACACAATACTACACACATAAAAGAAAATACTCAGTGTTACAAAATAAAAGTACTTTATTTAGGTGACATAAATGCCAAAAATACCTTAGAGACTATACTCCCTTAGGAGGTAAGTAATATACACAGTATACACACTAGAATGCAGAAATAGCTGTAAAAGTGTTAGAAAACAGTGCACATAGTGAAAATCACAATAGATAGCAATGGGCCTAGGGGAGACACAAACCACATACTAAAATAGTAGAATGGGAAAGTCAGTTTCCCACCTAGGCAAGTGTAGTGTGTAGAGGGGTGCTGGGAGTGTAAGAAAACACCAAAGGTGAGTAATAAAACCCACCCCAGAGCCCAGGAAAGCAGGAGTAAATCTCTGTATGTTTCCTTGAACACACACGAAGACATGATAGAAGATAATGCAAGAACGAGAAGAGACTGCAAGACACCAACAATATATTCCTGGACCGGAATACCTGTGGAAGAAGGGGACCAAGTCCAAGAAGCGCTGAAGAGTCCAGGGAGAACAGGAGACCCTGCTAACCCAGATGAAGGTGCAAAAGAAGAACCACCGGTGAAGAAGAACAGTCAGCACTGCACCCAACAAGATGGTTGCAGGTTCCTGGCTGGTGCAGATGATGTCCCACACCAGATGGGTGATTGCAGTCTAGTTTGCGTCGCTGGATTCTGCCACCAAGCCTTGTCACACGCAAAGCTTGCAGTTAGCAGAAAATGGAGCTGCCCCTGGACCTGGAGGGACCTACTGGCCTGTACCCAGGAGGGGGAGACAAAGGGGGCTCTCAGCAACTCAGAGACCCCTCAGAAGACCAGGTAGCGCACACAGAAGTCCCACAGCATGGAGACAAATAAGGTGCAAATCGAAGCCCACGCAGCACAACACAAAGGGAACCACTCAGGAAGCTGTGTGTCACAGGAAGGAGTGATGGGAGCCTGAGCTGTGCTGTGCATGAAGAACTTCTTCACAAGCCTTGGCAACTGCAAAACACGCAGTGCAAGGGGGTACTGTCTTGCGTGGGTAGGCAAGCTCTTACCTCCACCAAAGTTGGAGGCATTTGTTACAGCTATAAATGGAGAGGTCTGGCTTGGAGGTCTGTCAACGTCCAAGCATACCGCCATATCGGAGGAGAATTATCGGTGTGGTGGAGAATCCAACATGGTTTTTTGGTGCGTGCCTCAGATGCTGAGTATTATTTTAAGTTACAGAGTAGAGCCATGCTGTATCAAGGAGCACCGCTACTGAGTAAATATTGAAATGGATATATTATTCTTTCTTTTGAAATCTGACATTATAGGAGAACTTCTATCCATGTGGAATAGTACTACTCATTCCCTGTTGTGGTGTGCGTCCAGTATAGGTATAGGGGGAGCTGAATATTGTGATTCTTCAATGTATTTTGATGTTACTTACAAATCGAAAATTAATTTTACACTAAGGCCTTCATTACAACCCTGGCGGTCGGTGCTAAAGCGGTGGTAACTCTGCCAACAGGCCGGCGGTAACAAAAATGGAATTATGACCATGGCGGAAACGCGCAGACAGACAGCCACTTTAACACAGCGACCGCCATGGAGGTATCAACAAGCACTACAACGGTAACCGCCAACAGCCAGGCAGAAGACAATGTACCTCCCACTGCATTATGACCAGCCTATCTGCCAGCTTTTCCTGCGGGGTACCAACAACATCAAAAGCAAGGCGGAAACAGAACACAGAAGTCAAAGGACTCACCTTTGCAGACACAGGGAACAACCATGACGCCATGGAGACTGAGTAGCACATATTTTCCATGCTTGTCTACCTTTTCCTGCATTATGAACACCAACGCAGGCTAAGACGACCACGGTGAGTACTGCTCATAGCAAATAGGGAAGTGGGGAGGAAAAAGAGAGTGACACACGACACCCCCACCCCCAACACCATACACACAATCGGATGCAGTAACATTACATATCCACCCCGTGCTCCTCAGGAATAATGCAAGGACAAAATGATTGGAAGAAAGTGTAATACAATTAAAGAACATGAATGAGTGCATTAAATTACAAAGGTACATACATATTTACAAATGGTGGAACACTGCCCAGTCGTCAATGTCTGTGGAGCAGGGGGCCACAACACATAGGCCAAGGACCCACCTCACTCCTGCAACAACACAGAGAGAACACTGCAGGGGCATCAGGTCGAAAATACACAGGCACCTCAGGGAGACGAGGAATCGGGGGACACCTCAGCCGGAAATGGTACAACACCGCTGGCCATGGAGGGAGCTACATGCCCCGTGCGATGTCCTGGGGAGTGCAAGGCCACAGTCTCTCAAGTCAATGGTTTGCCCACTGCTCGGTCCTGAGGAGTGCAAAGCCATAGTCTCTCTAGTGGATGGTTTGCCCACTGCTTGGTCCTGGGGAGTGCAAAGCCACATTCTCTCTAGTGGATGGCTTCTCTACTGGTTCTGGAGAGGGCATTGTGCCCAGTGTGCTTCATCCTGGGAAGGATGAGACGAGTGGATGGCTTCTCCATTGGTTCTGAAGGGGGCATTGTGCCCAGTGTGCTTCATCCTGGGAAGGATGCGGTGAGTGGATGGCTTCTTCCACTGGTTCTGGAGGGGGCATTGTGCCCAGTGTGCTTCATCCTGAGGACGATGCAGTGAGTGGATGGCTTCTTCCACTGGTTCTGGAGGGGGCATTGTGCCCTGTGATGCAGATCTTGGAGAGTGAGTGCAAGGACACAGTCTCTCACCTGGGTTTCAGACCCACTGGATTTGCAGGGGCCAGGACGCACAACAGCCCAGGGAGGCAGGACTACACACTGTATGCCGGCGGTGACGGCTGCTCAGTGGTGGCAGTGGCGGTGCTGGTGTCGGTGCTGGCAGTGGTGGGGGGAGGCTCCAGCCTATCCCCTGCAGCCTCAGATGGCTGCCAACTGGGGCTGCTGCTGCTGACAGTGGTGCTGGTGTTGGTGCTGGCAGTGGTGGGGGGAGGCTCCAGCCCATCCCCTGCAGCCTCAGACCGCTGCCAACTGGGGCTGCTGCTGCTGGCAGTGGTGCTGGTGGTGGTGCTGGCAGTGGTGGGGGAGAGGCTCCAGCCCATCCCCTGCAGCCTCGGACGTCTACCCACTGGGGCTGCTGCTGGTGACAGTGGTGCTGGTGGCAGTGCTGGCAGTGGTGAGGGGAGGCTCCAACCTATCCCCTGTAGTCTCGGATGGCTGAACCACCATGGTTGGTGGTGGGAGCCCAGAATGAGTCCCAACACCAGGCCTCCTGTCCTTCCTGCCTGTGGGTGCAGGCCCCTTGCCCTTCCTGTCAGCAGCCGGGGATTGCTGCTTGCCCTTCCATTTAGCAGCTGGGGTCGCCTGCTTGCCCTTCCCTGTAGCAGCTGGGTGTGCCTCCTTGCCCCTCCTAGTCGCAGCTGATGGTGCCTCCTTGCCCTTCCTTGATGCACCTGGTACAGGCACCCTGTCAGTGTTGCTACCTGGTGCCAGGGACCCCCTCTCACCTGCAGTAGCTGTTAACAATACTGGTCCCCTGCACTGGGTGGCTGAGGTGCTTGCCTGGGTTTTCTTCACCCTGGCCTTACGTGAAGGACGGTGGGGAGGAGGTGTAGGGAAGAGGTCAATGGTGGAGAGGAACAGCTTCTCAGGGACATTGGAGAGGGAAGAGGGTGAAGGTTTTGGAGTGGAGGAAGAGGAAGAGGAAGAGGAGGTGGTTGTAGGAGGTGTCTGCTGTGTTTGGGTACAGGTGCATGGGCTGGATGCTGTTGTGAGGTGGATGGCTGTTGGGTGTCTGAGTGGATGCGTTTGTGTACCTTGGGGGAAGGGAGCACAGGCACAGTGGGAGAGGACATAGGGGATGTGTGCATGGAAGTGGGGGTGGTGACTGCCAGTGAGGGGCATGTAGTGATAGGCATGATGGTGGTAGTGGATGAGGATGTAGTGTATGCAGGTGTGAGTGTAGATGCTACTGGGAGGGAGGTGGACGAGAAGGGGGAGGGGGACACAGTGGAGGCAGTGGACGTTGGTATGTCTGCATCTGGATGGTATTTGTGTGAGTGTCTATGTGATGATGTGTGGTGCTTGTGTTTGCCTGAACCACTCCTGTGTGTTGTCCTGGATCCATGCTGGTCTGCAAGTGTGCTTGGGATAGGTTGGGGGTGAGGGGAATGGGATTAGGCAGAGGAGGTTGGAGGGGGAGGCTAGAAACAGGGACAATGGCTGTCATCAGGGAGGAGGCCAGAGCCTGGATTAATCTCTGCTGGGCTACCATGCCAGAGCGAATGCCCTCCAGGAATGCATTTGTTTGTTGCAAATGGGCCGCCAGCCCCTGGATGGCATTCACAATTGACTGCCCAACAGAGGTGAATCGTAGGAGGTCAATAGCCTCCTCACTCAGGGTAGCAGGGCTAACTGGGGCAGGGCCTGAGGTGCCTGGGGCAAAGGAGATACCCACCCTCCTGGGTGAGTAGACATAGAAAACACGCTGAGGGGCTGCTGGGAGGGCAGTGCTGGTACGAGGGGTGGCGGCTGTACCTGTAGTTGGGGTGGGCACAGAGGTGTCCGCCAACACCAGGGAGCTTCCATCAGAGGAGGTATCATTGTCAGAACTGTCCCCTCCAGTCTCCGCCATTGTGGTCCCCTAACCCTCTGTCCCACGGGTGCCATCACCATTGGTGGATTTGACCTCCTGAGCCCTGTGGGATGCAGCTCTCCCCGTCGCTGGTGCCTCTGCTCCTCTGCCAGATGATACTAATGCATATAAGGAAAGGGTGACAAAACAAAAAGGGGGGGACAAGACAAAGGATACCCTTGGTCAGTGGCAGCAACAGCACCACCATTGGTGTACACAACACACTCACACACAGGGAAAAGCCTTCCGCACTAGGCAATTGTAGGAAAGTACCATCTTGCCTGGCATGTTACCCCCATATTTCACTGTATATATGTTGTTTTAGTTGTATGTGTCACTAGGACCCTGCCAGCCAGGGCCCCAGTGCTCATAAGTGTGCCCTGTATGTGTTACCTGTGTTATGACTAACTGTCTCACTGAGGCTCTGCTATTCAGAACCTCAGTGGTTATGCTCTCTCATTTCTTTCCAAATTGTCACTAACAGGCTAGTGACCAATTGTAGCAATTTACATTGGCATACTGGAACACCCTTATAATTCCCTAGTATATGGTACTGAGGTACCCAGGGTATTGGGGTTCCAGGAGATCCCTATGGGCTGCAGCATTTCTTGTGCCACCCATAGGGAGATCTGACAATTCTTACACAGGCCTGCCAGTGCAGCCTGAGTGAAATAATGTCCACGTTATTTCACAGCCATTTACCACTGCACTTAAGTAACTTATAAGTCACCTATATGTCTAACCTTTACCTGGTAAAGGTTGGGTGCTAAGTTACTTAGTGTGCGGGCACCCTGGCACTAGCCAAGGTGCTCCCACATTGTTCAGGGCAAATTCCCCAGACTTTGTGAGTGCGGGGACACCATTACACGCGTGCACTATACATATGTCACAACATATGTATAGTGTCACAATGGTAACTCCGAACATGGCCATGTAACATGTCTAGGATCATGGAATTGTCACCCCAATGCCATTCTGGCATTGGGGAGACAATTCCATGATCCCCCGAGTCTCTATCACAGACCCGGGTACTGCCAAACTACCTTTCCCGGGGTTTTACTGCAGCTGCTGCTGCTGCTAACCCCTCATACAGGTTTCCGCCCTCCTGGGGTCCAGCCAGGCTTGGCCCAGGAAGGCAGAACAAAGGACTTCCTCAGAGAGAGGGTGTTACACCCTCTCCCTTTGGAAAAAGGTGTCAGGGCTGGGGAGGAGTAGCCTCCCCCAGCCTCTGGAAATGCTTTGATGGGCACAGATGTTGCCCATCTCTGCATAAGCCAGTCTGCACCGGTTCAGGGATCCCTCAGCCCTGCTCTGGCGCGAAACTGGACAAAGGAAAGGGGAGTGACCACTCCCCTGACCTGCACCTCCCCTGGGAGGTGCCCAGAGCTCCTCCAGTGTGCTCCAGACCTCTGCCATCTTGGAAACAGAGGTGCTGCTGGCACACCGGACTGCTCTGAGTGGCCAGTGCCAGCAGGTGACGTCAGAGACTCCTTCTGATAGGCTCCTTCAGGTGTTTCTAGCCTATCCTCTCTCCTAAGTAGCCAAACCTCCTTTTCTGGCTATTGAGGGTCTCTGCTTTGGGGAATTCCTTAGATAGCGAATGCAAGAGCTCATCAGAGTTCCTCTGCATCTCTCTCTTCACCTTCTGCCAAGGAATCGACTGCTGACCGCGCTGGAAGCCTGCAAAACTGCAACAAAGTAGCAAAGACGACTACTGCGACCTTGTAACGCTGATCCTGCAGCCTTCTCGACTGTTTTCCTGGTGATGCATGCTGTGGGGGTAGTCTGCCTCCTCTCTGCACTAGAAGCTCCGAAGAAATCTCCTGTGGGTCGACGGAATCTTCCCTCTGCAACCGCAGGCACCAAAGAACTGCTTCACCGGTCCTCTGGGTCTCCTCTCAGCACAACGAGCGAGGTCCCTTGAACTCAGCAACTCTGTCCAAGTGACTCCCACAGTCCAGTGACTCTTCAGTCCAAGTTTGGTGGAGGTAAGTCCTTGCCTCCCCACGCTAGACTGCATTGCTGGGAACCGCGTGATTTGCAGCTACTCCGGCTCCTGTGCACTCTTTGAGGATTTCCTCCTGAGTTATCCTCCGGCTTTGTGGGACCCTCTTGTGCAACTTTGGGTGAGATCTGGTTCACTCCACTTTGTAGTGCCTTTTCCGGCACTTCTGCGGGTGCTGCTTGCTTCTGAGTAGGCTCTTTGTCTTGCTGGACGCCCCCTCTGTCCCCTCACGCAATTGGTGACACCCTGGTCCTTCCTGGGCCACAGCAGCATCCAAAAACCCTAAACGCGACCCTTGCAGCTAGCAAGGCTTGTTTGCGGTCTTTCTGCACGAAAACACTTCTGCACAACTCTTCACGACGTGTGACATCCATCCTCCAAAGAGGAAGTTTCTAGCCCTTGTCGTTCTTGCAGAATCCGGAGCTTCTACCATCCGGTGGCAGCTTCTTTGCACCCACAGCTGGCATTTCCTGGGCATCTGCCCACTCCCGACTTGATCGTGATTCTTTGACTTGGTCCCCTTGTTCCACAGGTACTCTCGTCAGGAAATCCATCGTTGTTGCATTGCTGGTGTTGTTGTTTCTGGCAGAATTCCCCTATCACGACTTCTGTGCTCTTTGGGGAACTTAGGTGCACTTTGCACCCACTTTTCAGGGTCTTGGGGAGGGCTATTTTCTAACCCTCACTGTTTTCTTACAGTCCCAGCGACCCTCTACAAGGTCACATAGGTTTGGGGTCCATTCGTGGTTCGCATTCTACTTCTAGAGTATATGGTTTGTGTTGCCCCTATCCCTATGTGCCCCCATTGCATTCTATTGTGACTATACATTGTTTGCACTGTTTTCTATTGCTATTACTGCATATTTTGGTATTGTGTACATATATCTTGTGTATATTTGCTATCCTCATACTGAGGGTACTCACTGAGATACTTTTGGCATATTGTCATAAAAATAAAGTACCTTTATTTTTAGTATATCTGTGTATTGTGTTTTCTTATGATATTGTGCATATGACACTAGTGGTACTGTAGGAGCTTCACTCGTCTCCTAGTTCAGCCTAAGCTGCTCTGCTAAGCTACCTTTTCTATCAGCCTAAGCTGCTAGACACCCCTCTACACTAATAAGGGATACCTGGGACTGGTGCAAGGTGTAAGTACCCCTTGGTACTCACTACAAGCCAGTCCAGCCTCCTACATTGGTTGTGCAGCAGTGGGATAAGTACTTTGCAACTACTTACCACTTTGTCATATTGTACTTTTCATAAGAGAAAAATATACAAAACAAGTTCAGTGTATGTACACCTAACCAAAAAGTTTTGCTTTTCTTCTCTTACTCTTTTTCTAAGTGCTGAAAAGTACCTCTAAAACTTTCAAAAAGTTCTTAAAAAGTTTTCAAAGTTTTTTTTCTGTTCTTTAAAACGTTCTGAAACTTTTTCTTTCTTTTTCTGTCCCTTAAACTCTTGTCTATCATGTCTGGTACAGGCCAAACTCTTGATCTGTCCAGCATAGCTTATGACAACCTTAGATGGAAGGAAGCAAGGAGTCTCTGCATAGATAGAGGTTTAGGGGTAGGGAAGAATCCCTCAAGACAATTGTTGGTTAATATGCTCATTGAACAAGATAAGACCTTAGTTGGCACTTCTGGTGAGAAATTAGCTGATGGTTCCCACTCTGATTCTAGGGCACCCCTAGCAAAAGATTTGGGAGGGAATCTTTCCAATCTGCCCCTTAGCAGGCCACCTAGCATAGCTGGTACTGATGTGAATTCACATCACAGTAATAGTGTTGCTTCTCATCACAGTAGAAGTGTTACTTCTGTAGGCCAGAATGTTAGAGTGCCATCTGTTAGGGAAGGGTTTCCCTCTGTTCATTCTCACCATTCTTCTGTATCAAGACATTCCCAACCCACCCACCCTGATGACAGAGTGTTAGAAAGGGAGCTCAATAGATTGAGAGTGGAACAATCCAGGCTGAAGCTCAAGAAGCAACAGCTGGATTTAGATAGGCAGTCCTTTGATTTAGAAAAAGAAAGGCAGAGTTTGGGGTTAGGACCCCATGGTGGCAGCAGCAGTATTCCAAATAGTCATCCTGCAAAAGAGCATGATTCTAGGAATCTGCACAAGATAGTTCCCCCTTACAAGGAGGGGGATGACATTAACAAGTGGTTTGCTGCACTTGAGAGGGCCTGTGTTGTACAGGAGGTCCCTCAAAGGCAGTGGGCTGCTATCCTATGGCTATCTTTCAGTGGAAAGGGTAGGGATAGGCTCCTTACTGTGAAGGAAAGTGATGCCAATAATTTTACAGTTCTTAAGAATGCACTCCTTGATGGTTATGGCTTAACCACTGAACAATACAGGATGAAGTTCAGAGAAACCAAAAAGGAGTCTTCACAAGACTGGGTAGACCTTGTTGACCATTCAGTGAAGGCCTTGGAGGGGTGGTTACATGGCAGTAAAGTTTCTGACTATGAAAGCCTGTATAACTTAATCCTGAGAGAGCATATTCTTAATAATTGTTTGTCTGATTTGTTACACCAGTACCTGGTAGACTCTGATCTGACCTCTCCCCAAGGATTGGGAAAGAAGGCAGACAAATGGGTCAGAACAAGCGTGAACAGAAATGTTCATACAGGGGGTGACAAGGATGGCAAGAAGAAGGATGGTAAGTCTTCTGACAAGGGTGGGGACAAATCTAAAAATGAGTCTTCATCAGGCCCACAAAAACACTCTGGTGAGGGTGGTGGGCACAAATCCTCTTCAAATCAAAACAAAGAAAAGAAACCATGGTGCTATTTATGTAAAATAAAAGACCATTGGACAACAGATCCCAGTTGTCCAAAGAAAAGCACCAAGCCTCCTACCACTACAACCCCTGCTGCTATACCTAGTGCCCCTAGTTATAGCAGTGGTGGTGGGAGCAAACCTACTAATAGCCAAACCAAGGGAGTAGCTGGGCTCACTTTTGGTAACTTAGTTGGGGTTGGTCTGATTAGGGAGACCACAGAGGCTGTGTTAGTCTCTGAAGGGGCTATTGATTTAGCCACCTTGGTTGCTTGTCCCCTTAACATGGATAAGTACAAGCAACTACCCCTAATAAATGGTGTTGAGGTTTAGGCCTACAGAGACACAGGTGCCAGTGTTACCATGGTAATAGAGAAACTGGTCCACCCTGAACAACACCTACTTCATCAGTACCAAGTAACCGATGCTCATAACAACACTCTTAGCCACCCCATGGCTGTTGTGAATCTCAACTGGGGGGGGGGGTTACTGGTCCAAAGAAAGCTGTGGTTGCCTCAGATTTACCTGTAGACTGTCTACTAGGGAATGATTTAGAGACATCAGCTTGGGCAGAAGTGGAGTTGGAGGCTCATGCAGCAATGCTGGGCATTCCAGGGCATATTTTTGCTTTGACAAGGGCTCAGGCCAAAAAGCAAAAAGGACAGGGTGACTTGGATCCTGGAAGAATGGACCAAGTGTTCCCTAAAGCTAGGGTTAGTAAAGGTAAAACACTACCTACTATCCCTCCCTCTGCAGTGGATTCAACTTCTGAGGAAGAAGAATTTCCACCCTGTGCAGAACCTACACCAGAGGAGCTGGAAGCAGACACTGCTGAGCTTTTGGGTGAAGGGGGGCCTGCCAGGGAGGAGCTGAGTCTGGCACAGCATACCTGTCCCACACTAGAGGGTCTACGACAGCAAGCTGTCAAACAAGCAAATGGGGATGTCAGTGACTCTCACAGAGTTTACTGGGAGAACAACCTTTTGTACACTGAAGCAAGGGATCCAAAACCTGGAACTGCCAGGAGATTGGTGATTCCTCAGGAGTACAGAAAGTTCCTCCTAACTCTAGCCCACGACATTCCCTTAGCTGGACATTTGGGGCAAATGAAAACTTGGGACAGGCTTGTCCCCTTGTTTCATTGGCCTAGAATGTCAGAGGACACAAAGGAATTTTGTAAGTCCTGTGAAACCTGTCAAGCCAGTGGCAAGACAGGTGGCACTCCAAAGGCACCCCTTATTCCACTGCCTGTGGTTGGGGTTCCCTTTGAAAGGGTATGGGTTGACATAGCTGGCCCCCTTGACCCTCCTACTGCTTCAGGCAATAGGTTTATCTTGGTGGTAGTGGACCATGCCACCAGATATCCTGAAGCAATTCCTCTAAGGACCACTACAGCTCCTGCAGTGGCAAAGGCCCTCCTGGGAATCTTTTCCAGGGTGGGCTTCCCAAAAGAGGTGGTATCAGACAGGGGAAGCAATTTCATGTCTGCTTACTTAAAGGCCATGTGGAAGGAATGTGGTGTGACATTCAAGTTCACCACACCCTATCATCCACAAATGGGCTGGTGGAGAGATTTAACAAAACTCTCAAAGGTATGATAATGGGACTCCCTGAAAAACTCTGCAGGAGATGGGATATCCTGTTACCTTGCCTCCTTTTTGCTTACAGGGAGGTACCCCAAAAAGGAGTGGGCTTCAGCCCCTTTGAACTCCTATTTGGACACCCTGTACGAGGTCCTCTAACACTTGTTAAGGAGGGTTGGGAACAACCTTTAAAAGCTCCAAAGTAAGACATAGTGGACTATGTACTTGGCCTAAGATCTAGGATGGCTGAGTACATGAAAAAGGCCAGTAAAAACCTTCAGGCCAGCCAAGAGCTCCAAAAGCAATGGCATGACCAGAAGGCTGTTTTGGTTTAGTACCAACCAGGGCAGAAAGTGTGGGTCTTGGAGCCTGTGGCCCCAAGAGCACTCCAAGATAAATGGAGTGGACCCCACATAATTTTTGAAAAGAAGGGAGAAGTCACCTACTTGGTTGACTTAGGCACTGCCAGGAGTCCCCTTAGGGTGCTCCATGTCAATCGCCTGAAACCCTACTATGACAGGGCTGATCTCACCCTGCTCATGGCAACAAATGAGGGACAGGAAGAAGAGAGTGACCCTCTCCCTGATCTCTTCTCTTCCACAGAACAAGATGCTCTAGTGGAAGGTGTAGTTTTGGAAGATTGTCTTACTGCTGAGCAGAAAGACCACTGCATAAATCTCCTGGGTCAGTTTTCTGAACTCTTCTCTACTGTGCCAGGCACCACCTCTTGGTGTGAGCACACTATAGATACTGGAGACAGCTTGCCTGTCAAAAGTAAGATCTATAGGCAGCCTGACCATGTCAGAGACTGCATAAAGCAAGAAGTGCAGAAAATGCTTGAACTGGGAGTGGTTGAGCACTCTGAAAGTCCATGGGCCTCTCCTGTGGTACTTGTACCAAAACCTCATTCCAAAGATGGTAAAAGGGAAATGAGATTTTGTGTTGACTACTGAGGTCTCAACCAGGTAACCAAAACTGATGCTCACCCTATACCCAGGGCAGATGAGCTAATAGATACACTGGCATCTGCCAAGTATCTAAACACCTTTGATTTGACTGCAGGGTATTGGCAGATCAAGTTATCAGAGGATGCAAAAGCAAAAACTGCATTTTCAACCATTGGAGGCCATTACCAATTCACAGTAATACCTTTTGGATTGAAAAATGCACCTGCCACTTTTCAAAGGTTGGTTAACACAGTCCTGCAAGGGCTGGAAGCTTTTAGTGCAGCATATCTAGATGATATAGCTGTCTTTAGCTCCAGCTGGGATGATCACCTGGTCCACCTATGGAACGTTTTGGAGGCACTGCAAAAGGCAGGCCTCACTATCAAGGCTTCAAAGTGCCAGATAGGGCAGGGGAAAGTGGTTTATCTGAGACACCTGGTAGGTGGAGAACAGATTGCACCACTTCAGGGGAAAATCCAAACTATTATAGATTGGGTTCCCCCTACAACTCAGACTCAGGTGAGAGCCTTTTTAGGCCTCACTGGGTACTATAGGAGGTTCATAAAGAATTATGGCTCCATTGCAGCCCTTCTTAATGACCTCACATCTAAGAAAATGCCTAAAAAGGTATTATGAACAGCAAACTGTCAGAAAGCTTTTGAGGAGCTGAAGCAGGCCATGTGCTCTGCACCTGTCCTGAAAAGCCCCTGTTACTCCAAAAAAGTAATTGTCCAAACTGATGCATCTGAATTAGGGGTAGGGGCAGTCTTATCACAACTTAATTCTGAGGGCCAGGATCAACCTGTTGCTTTTATCAGCAGGAGGTTGACCCCTAGAGAAAAGCGTTGGTCTGCCATAGAGATGGAGGCCTTTGCTGTGGTCTGGGCACTGAAGAAGTTGAGGCCATACCTGTTTGGCACTCACTTCTTTGTTCAGACAGACCACAAACCTCTACTTTGGCTAAAACAAATGAAAGGTGAAAACCCTAAATTATTGAGGTGGTCCATATCTCTACAGGGGATGGACTATACAGTGGAACATAGACCTGGGAGTACCCACTCAAATGCGGATGGACTCTCCAGATATTTCCACTTAGACAATGAAGACTCATCAGGTCATGGCTAGTCTTATTGTCCTTCGTTTGGGGGGGGGGGTTGTGTAGGAAAGTACCATCTTGCCTGGCATGTTACCCCCATATTTCACTGTATATATGTTGTTTTAGTTGTATGTGTCACTGGGACCCTGCCAGCCAGGGCCCCAGTGCTCATAAGTGTGCCCTGTATGTGTTACCTGTGTTATGACTAACTGTCTCACTGAGGCTCTGCTATTCAGAACCTCAGTGGTTATGCTCTCTCATTTCTTTCCAAATTGTCACTAACATGCTAGTGACCAATTTCACCAATTTACATTGGCATACTGGAACACCCTTATAATTCCCTAGTATATGGTACTGAGGTACCCAGGGTATTGGGGTTCCAGGAGATCCCTATGGGCTGCAGCATTTCTTGTGCCACCCATAGGGAGATATGACAATTCTTACACAGGCCTGCCAGTGCAGCCTGAGTGAAATAACGTCCACGTTATTTCACAGCCATTTACCACTGCACTTAAGTAACTTATAAGTCACCTATATGTCTAACCTTTACCTGGTAAAGGTTGGGTGCTAAGTTACTTAGTGTGTGGGCACCCTGGCACTAGCCAAGGTGCTCCCACATTGTTCAGGGCAAATTCCCCGGACTTTGTGAGTGCGGGGACACCATTACACGCGTGCACTATACATATGTCACGACATATGTATGGTGTCACAATGGTAACTCCGAACATGGCCATGTAACATGTCTAGGATCATGGAATTGTCACCCCAATGTAATTCTGGCATTGGGGAGACAATTCAATGATTCCCTGAGTCTCTAGCTCAGACCAGGGTACTGTCAAACTACCTTTCCCGGGGTTTCACTGCAGCTGCTGCTGCTGCCAACCCCTCAGACAGGTTTCTGCCCTCCTGGGGTCCAGCCAGGCTTGGCCCAGGAAGGCAGAACAAAGGACTTCCTCAGAGAGAGGGTGTTACACCCTCTACCTTTGGAAAAAGGTGTCAGGGCTGGGGAGGAGTAGCCTCCCCCAGCCTCTGGAAATGCTTTGATGGGCACAGATGGTGCCCATCTCTGCATAAGCCAGTCTGCACCGGTTCAGGGATCCCTCATCCCTGCTCTGGCACGAAACTGGACAAAGGAAAGGGGAGTGACCACTCCCCTGAGCTGCACCTCCCCTGGGAGGTGCCCGGAGCTCCTCCAGTGTGCTCCAGACCTCTGCCATCTTGGAAACAGAGGTGCTGCTGGCGAGTGCAAAGCTGCAGTCTCACAAGTGGATAACAGTCTCCACTAGTTGTGAAGGGGGCTTTGTGCCCCGAGTGCTTCATCCTGACACGGACAGAGGTGGTGGATGTGAATCTCCACTGGTTCTGGAGGGGGCTTTGTGCCCTGAGTGCTTCACATGCAGTGTGGCAGGTCCCATTCCCTCACCTGGGTGTGTGCACCATGAGATTGCTTGGGAACAGATAGCATGATACTCCATGGAGGCAGAGACACACTCCACTCTGCTGCGACTTCGCCTGCCACCTGCTGGTACCAACAGTGCTGGGAGTCATGCCTCATGTACGCTGGGCAGGGTCCAGGATGTTTCCTGCAGCCTCAGACGGCTGGCCACTGGGGATGATTGCCATGTCAGCTGTGGTGGCACTGTCTGAGCATGTCGTGGGGCTGGTGGCGGTGATTGCGGCGATGTCTGTGGCGGAGGTGCTGGTGCATGTGACTGCACCTGTTGAGGGACACAGCAGGACATCTCCTGCAGCCTCGGACAGCTGCCCACTGGGGACTGTTGCTGGGGACTGTAGCTGAGGCAGCAGACGTGCAGGTGGCGGTGCTGGTGTGGGTGCAGGTGGCGGTGTCCACCGCCGTACTGGTTGATGTTGTGATTGACAGAAGGAGTGACTCTGGTCCCTCAGCCGAAGGCTCAGTGCCCTGTCCTGACCTGCTCTTCGGCTTGTGTCCCTTCACCACCTTTGATGTCGCTACTGGTGCCATGCCACTGTCCCCTTTTGGCGTGCAGGAGCCCTTGATTGCTGGTAGGTGCGGCTTCTCCCTCCGGCATCTGTGCACCTTCTTCACCTTGGCAGGTGGTGGAATGGCGTGCTCCTTAGCCTCGCTAGGTGGCACACTGGCAGCCCTGATGGGTGCCGCCCGCGATGTGACCGGACTTGCTGAGACCACTGTGCTGGAGGATTTGGTGGCTAAGGTGCTGGGCTGGGACCTGGACAGCCTGGCCCTAGGGGAAGGACAGGTGGGGAGGTGTAGGGAAGAGTTCAGTGTTAGCCAGGAAGAGTTTCTTAGACACACTGGTACGGGAAGATGGAGGGGGTTTGGGAGTGGAGGAAGAGGTAGTGGTTGTAGGAGATGTACGTCTGCTGAATTTGGGTGAAGGTGCATGGGCCGGAGACAGTTGTGAGGTGGATGGCTAATGGGTGGGTGTGTGCCTGCGTTTGTGTACTTTGGGAGGAAGGCTGAGAGAGGACACTGGGGATGTGTGAATGGTAGTGGGGGTGGTGACTGCACGTGAGCGGTGTGTAGTGATGGGCATGCTGGTGATGGAGGTAGTGGCTGAAGATGTAGTGCATGCAGGTGTGAGTGGAGACGAGACAGGGAGGGAGGAGGAGGACGTGGAGGAGGGGGATACAGTGGAGGCAGTGGATGTTGGTGTGTCTGCATGGGGATAGTGCTTGAGTGAGTGCCGGTGGGATGTGTGGTGCTTATGTTTTCCAGGTCCACTCGTGTGTTGATGAGTGTGCATGCTGGTCTGATGGTATGCTTGGGATAGGCTGAGGTACAGGGGATTGGGTCTGGGTAGAGGAAGTAGGAGGGGGGAGGCTGGACACAGGGACAATGGCTGCCATCAGTGCTGCGGCCAGAGCCTGAAATGCTCTCTGTTGGGCCGCCATGCCAGAATGAATGCCCTCCAGGTATGCATTTGTTTGCTGCAAATGCCTCTCAACACCCTGGATGGCATTCAAAATGGTTGATTGCCCAACAGTGAGGGATCTCAGGAGGTCAATAGCCTCCTCACTGAGGGCAGCAGGGCTGACTGGGGCAGGACCTGAGATGCCTGGGGCAAAGGAGATGCCCACCCTCCTGGGTGAGCGGGCATGGGAAACTCAATGAGCGGCTGCATGGAAGGTGGTGCTGGTGGGGGGGTGGGGGCTGTACCTGTTTGTGTGGTGGGCACAGAAATGCCACCACCGCAAGGGAGCTCCCATCAGAGGAGGAGTCGGTGTCGCTGGTGTCTGCTCCTGTCCCCGTCGTGGAGCTCCTCTCGCCCTCCGTCCCACTTGTGCCTTCGGACTCCATTACTTCACCCTCCAGGGCCATGTGGGATGCAGCTCCCTCCTGCTCCAGTGCCACTGCTCCTCTGTCAGATGATGCTAATGCACGCAAGGACAGGGTGACAAAACAAAAAGGGGGGAGAGACAGAAGAGACACACTGTTAATGCATGCAACACCACTACCGTTGGCGGACACAACACACAGGGAGCAGCCCTATGCAGTAAGCCATGCACTGACAAGGCAGGGGAAAAGCACATGCCAATAAGGGACTCTGTCGAGAACCATATTATGCACAGCTAAAAGCCATAGGAGTCTGACTAGGTGTAGAGGGCAAATATCACCTTTGGGGTTAGACAGGAAATGAGGCTGCAAATCAATGGATCTACCTTTGCGCATCTGCCCTGGCCTAGGGGAACCCACAGCCCACCCCCTTGTGGCTGCTGTGATGTCCTCAAGCTCCCATCCAACTCTGGATATGCCTCCACGAGGATCTGGTACATCAGGGGGGTCATGGTGCGATGGGTACCCCTTTCGCATTGGGAGGCCATCCCCAGCTGGGCCTCTGCCGTCTTCTTGGTCCAGCGGCGCAGGTCCTCACATCTTTTCTGGCAGGGGGTGCTCCGTCTATGGTAGACCCCCAGGGTCCGCACTGCCTTGGCGATGGCATGCCAAATCCCCTTCTTCTGGTGGGCGCTGACCTAGAAGAAAAGTGAAGTTAAAATGGATGTTACTCTCCCGTACAGTTCTTCTCACACATTGGCCACAAACCTCTCACCCTGGCCCAGAAATATACAGTACACACACTATCCTCACATGCTGGCCTGTCCCCCCCCTTCTCTTCCATCTATGACACTCCATACAATCATGTGCCATCCACCATGCACACAGTTTAGTCACCTGTTTGTCTGGAGGACTGTACAGTTTTGTGTACTGGGGAAGGACCCCATCTACCAGTTTCTCCAACTCCTCCGCAGTGAAGGCATTGGCCCTTTCCCCTGACACTGTAGCCATTGTCGCTTCCAGACACAGGTCACAGCAGCACTTGCAGTGTAGGTCCTCTCCTGTTGAAGGTCAGGTATCAAGTGAGGGAACTGATAGAAAATGGCGGTCACGTCCGCGGCGGTGCGTACCCAACACCACCGGCGTACATCATCATTGGCTCCTGGAACCCATAGGGCCCAATGATAACCAATGCTGAATTGCGCCGCAGTCTTTGACCGCCTACCGCAACGGTGTACAATGCCAGCGCAGTTACCTCATTTCCCCTTGTCCCACCTTACAGGTCAGGCAGCCGCCATTTCAGGGGGCCATATGGCAGGCCAAATAACTGCATCACACCTATTTAGGCCATGAATGCGGACAGACAAAGGCACACAAAGAATAGTTCACTATTGTGCTAAACAGCATTGTGAAACCTATGTGTTTTATGACCCTCTCCTCTCCGATCTCCTCCATATGGCACGTCCGCTGGGGCAGGTGATGAGATGGCAGCATCCTCCGGTGTACAGACCCCTGGTGGACCTGTCGACAATGGAAGACAGACGCATCATTATCACTCACAGATTTCATTGTGCAACAATCCAGGAACTGCCATGAACAGGCTGGTAGATTGGGGAGTCGTAATCCCCAGGGCGGTGCTGCATGCAGCGCCACCCTGGCAGATTACACCCACCTAGACTGCCCTGCTGTCAACTGGCGGTGTCGGCAGTCGGACCGTGGCAGCTCTGCCACACTCGTAATGTGGCAGTCCGGCCGCCACGACAACAGTGGTCCAACCGCCACCATGAGTCTGTCGGTTTTAAGACCGCCAGGTTCGTAATGAGGGCCATAGGATTGCTTTGCAAAA
This sequence comes from Pleurodeles waltl, assembly GCF_031143425.1. Lineage (NCBI taxonomy): Eukaryota > Metazoa > Chordata > Amphibia > Caudata > Salamandridae > Pleurodeles > Pleurodeles waltl. Next base: position 625,349,876 of record NC_090439.1, on the reverse strand, counting down.
TAAGCTGGTAGCAAAAACTGGGTGGACGAGTAGCAACCTTTTTTTGTAGATCTGGACCTTTGTGACTACATTTACGAACAAGACACTTTGGCAATCTAATATCAAGCGCAGGGTTCACGTTGAGTTGGTTTTGTTCTAAAAGTGAAGTTTCCTAATGGGCACAAATGTGTTACCCCCAAAAATCAGCGAATGGGTGACAAGACAAGGTCGTGCTTCCATCACACAGAAAGTTGAATAGTGTGAACCTGACCTGAGAGATGAGCCGAATAAATGCCACCAAAAGGCAGTAGCGTGTTGTGACCACATGGCAGAGGGGTTTGAAAGAGTTACTAGGGAACTTCGTACACCCCATTCCTCCTTAGAGCAATACAGTGGGATACCTATGAATACGGTGGGATTGCTGCCACCGGACAATAAACCTTTGCAAACAATCGCCACTCTGAAGATGGACACAGTGACTGGCAGACATTTCTCCGTGTAACACGACACTGAGGTCTGTAGATGCAGCGGCTTTGGTAAGGTGCACATTTGATATACGAGCCACCATTTCTATAATATTTACTTGGAACTTTAAATTAAACGAGACATATTAAAGTATTGGAAAACATCAATTCAAATATCAGGGAGAATGTAAGTGAATTGCTACTACCGTAAATTGAAGAAAAAAATGTGAAAATAGTAATAACAATAGACATCTGTAAAACTGCATCCCTTTGATCCCCTACAGTCGATCCCAGCCAAGGATGTAGCAGCATGCTTTGTTTCGCATTTATCCCTGATGCTGAACGAAATCACAATTTTATAAAACTCAAATACAGTGGCTGCAAATACATTAATGAATAAATCGTCCAAAGAGCAAAAAAATATAATTTAGAAGCTAAAATTAGAATACGTGCTCCACAAACGTGGCCTGCCATGTAATTTAATGCTGTAAAGAAATCGCATTACTCCTTTCAGAGATCGAAATTCTAATATACTGAAGAATGAATGTATTCCAAATAAAGAAAGGGACAATAACAGGCCTGGGATTTGAGTGAGCCATTTGACAATGCTAATGTGAGCAGTTTTTTTGTTGCTTGTTTTCCTTCATATAATGAGAATTCCTGTTGCTAAATGTGCTAACAAATTTAGCATAAACAGAAGTCACAAAATGCACAAGATATGAACATTCTAGAAAAGTCTTATATGCTATTTGTTACCTTCTGTTGAGGGTGATTCAGTGTGATTGCTGTCATGTGCCCTGAGATCAGACCAAAGCTGAAAAAGTCTAAATCCATTTACTGTTGCAGCTTAATGGCCGGCTTCACATCAAATACCTCTATCGTTTTAATGCTAAATTCCCGCAGCTCCTGAGTGGATCTAAAGTTTCCCTGTAAAAGCTTTTAGTCATGAAGAGATGTGAAATAAACCAACGCGGATTTTCAGGCACACAATGAGTCATAGTAGGAGCCTGAACATGAAAACACTGTGATTTCAGTTATCCTACCCAAAGGCAATGTCAAACAGTCTCCAGAATTAATTAAAGTGCCTGCACTTATCTCGCTGACTTCATTAGCATATAATATCTAAGGGAGCTTTTCACCCACTACTAATTTTGACAGTACTCTAATTATGAGCAGAAACAAAACTGAAGCATCATCATAAAATGTTGAACTAAAGATGAAACTTTTAAGCATATATTGATTCATACATGATGTCTGTAGCATGAATTACTTTTGTCAAATTAAACGCATAGAAGAATGGTGTAAGAGGAACAAAAAGCAGTGGCGACTCTAGAAGCAAACTTTTAAGGGGGCATGCATAGGCCACAAATAATATACATATATCTATATATATATATATATATATTTTCCTTGGCTGGTGGTAGTACGTAGCAGGCGTTCAGTGACATCACACTAGAATTTTACTGCAACAAGATTGTCCTCTGGTTGAGGTTTATTGATGACCTTTTTGTTATATGGAAAGGGTCAGAAGCCAAAGTCATCCATTTGTAGAAATTTTGAACAACAATGCATATAACCTGCACTTTGCACTCATGACCACTAGAGATGGTGATACATTTCTTGATATCACGGTTGAGGTACAGAATGGTGAGTTACAAACACCTTTTCAGGAAACCCACAGTGGGCAATAGCCTCCTACATGCCCTTAGTGATCACCCTAATAACCTTAAGTGGAGTATTCCCTTTGGAGAGGTACTGAAGTAAAAAAGGAACCATAGTACAGAGGCTGCATATAGAACTGGGCGCAGAGTGATGACACAGTGATTTAAAGAGAGGGGTTACCCCAACTGGGTACTTGAAAAAAACAGCAAAAGAGTTGAGGGCATAAAGACAGAACTGACCTTATTTAACAATACCTCTGACACCAGTAATGATTTCACACCTACAGTGACCTTTACATACAATAGCAATTCTAAACGAGTGAGGCAGATTTTGAATAAACAGTGGGTGATCCTCTGAAATGATATGTTGATTGGCAGCATAATGACATCCAACTCCAGTATGACATATCCCAAAGCCAAATCACTGAGGAACACCCTTGTGCACAGCGACAACGATTAACGAAGAGGATCAGCAAACATGGTTGACAGGGTTTTTTTCCATGTGGGTTTTGTAAGGCTTGCCGGTATAGTAAGGTGAAAAAAGAGTATGCCAAATTGGGGCAATACATATGTCCCATTACACAATGCCTCACCGACAGCCACCCATCTCATAATATTTTGGAATGTCCATGCCCACTCAGATATGTTAGCAGGACCATCTGCTCAGTTAAAAAACAAGTGCTAGAACACATGCGGGCCATTGAGTGCTATGAGCCCAAGACACTTCCAGGTGACACACTTCAATGACCATACTAAGCTATCCTTCTATGCCGTGGAACACATTGCCAGAAATCCATGAGGTGGTGACCACACCCTAGATATGAGAAGAAGAGAGTCCAGGCTGATTATTGATCTGGAAACTTTCAACCCAAAAGGGTTCAATTGTGATGAGGAATTAAGTGTGGATTTACACAAGTATTAAACTGTTGAATGTATGCTCTATATTTTGGTCATGAGACCAGCCTGTTCATGCTTATTGGGGCTTGTTATTATTCTGTCTCTGATCCTTGTCTCTTATTACCATTTCATGTTGTGTCTTTTTGTGCTTCAGGAAAAAAAGAAAGAGCCTCTGATATGCTCTCACTCATGCTGCTGGGGGAATGAACACCCCTACCCTTTTCTTCGTTTTACTATGATGGTGTGGTGACACATTGAGACAACACTTTGCACAAATTGTTATCAATATTCTTGATTTACTTTTTGTGTTGTTGTCTTCTTTGTTGTGGGCACATGAACTCTAATGTGCCATCAGTACTGTTGGGAGGATTCTTCAAGGAAGTCTCATATGTGAGGTATGTGCATGATGCAGATTGATCAGCTTATTGAATATTTCTGTGGGATTTCATTTGATTTTTATGTGTGGTATCTTACTAACATACTTGTCTATACCTAACCTGAAGGGACCCTTCATCCTGTGGGGCTCTCTCCTTATTTGTTATGGCATTACCTTTCAATTCTATTCTATTGCATTGAGGTGCACATGTATTCCAATCCACAATGATATGGAATACCTATCAGGGATATCCTTGTCTCCTGAAGCCTCCTAACTTTGTCCTTTTAACATTAATACGCTGTACATATTCCCTCATTTATTTCCTAGGTTACGCATTCTCTTCCCCAAAGGTGGTGAATTTATTTGACCATTGTATTGTACATGGCATGTACTAGATATGGCTAGGTATGCTGATACTAACTTTTCAGGTTGTTTGAAGTATTGGCTTGGTTCTTGTGATGTCATAATAGTATTTGTCATGAATGGGTAATATTTATTTTACATTTTGGAGTAAGTTATTTGTTGATTACAATTACCTCGTAAACTGAATTGTGCAGTTAGACTGCACTCAACCAACTGTGTATGTATATGTGTTCATATATATATTTTCACTTGCTTGTTATTTCAAAAGTTTATTTTCTCATATACACATCCACATTTGATATGCTTTGAATTTGATGATTTCACTTGGAATATGTATTTTAATGAGTACACAACTCATACATTTTGGTTTCATTTCAAACACTATGTACTCCCTTTCAATATGGTACTGACGAATATGACACTAAACCACTACTACCTAAACAACTACTACTTAAACAACGACTTCCCAACACCGAAAAAACTTATAAAACAAATTATTTTACAACGAAGCCTAAACAACGAAAAAAAACATTAACTAAATTATTCCTTAACAACGAACACATATTTAACGACTACGAAAACCACTAAATCACGAATCTTCCATGAAACGACTACTATGTAAACGACGACTACCTAAACAACGACTCCACAAATAACTACTACCTAAACAACGACTACCCAAATAATAAATTACCTAAATAACGACTCCCCAAATAACTAGTAACCAAACAAACTACTACCCAAACAACGAATACTGAAACAACGTATCCTAAAAGAACTACTGCCCAAACAAATGACTAGCTAAACAACGAATACCCAAATACTATCCAACACCGAAAACGCCTAAACACCGAATATATTTAAAACGAACTCCAATATTAATAATTAATACCACAAATAAACAATAACGATTAATAAATAAAATATTAAAACCACTACATTACTACGTAAAAATTAAACGAAAACGAAAATAACTATATATTTTCTACATACAAAAACACAAAACATCACAAAAATCCAAAACATATAAACACCGTTTTAAAATAAATTAAATAATACTTAAATAATTATAAAACAAACACAACACAAAAAAAAAAAAAACACATAAAACGATAGTCCTACAACACTTTCGACATGACCCAGGAAGTACTTTCTCTACTAAACAAACGAAAACAAACTTTAAAAAAAATGCAAACTACAAAACAAATACACTCCACAATTATATGAATCTAACATCACAAACGAATTTGCAATAAAAAAACACATCCAAAACACATTCAATTTACAAATAAAACAATAGTTACAAAAACACATATAAATACGAACCACCTCCATTTTCTACCCATTAATACACCGAACAACTTACAGAGAAGACGAGCATATCACTACGGAAAAGAATCAAAATATAATTTATCCAATACCGCCATCTACTGAGATAACAAGGTAAAATATTCATAATAAATAAATGTAAATAAATGTACTAACCTATAACACAGCTAAAATAATATATAATTAACATACCTTTCGTACTATTTTGTTACAGGCATAAATATCAAGAATCTAACCAAAAAAGATAAACACAACACCTTCAACATCAAAGGTAAACCATTACCATTATTAAAAAAAAAATTCACTAAACCATAAACAAATGCATTTTAAATATTGTTAAATAACGAATACCAAAATAGAATTAAAATATATATATAAAATATTAAAAGTACAAATTATTTTTAAAAAAAGAGAAAAACCACCTATTAAATTTAACCTAAAACAAAATAGTATTCACCAAATTTGAAACCTACTAAAAAAATTACTCCTAAATCAAAATAACTAAATAATTATTAAAACAAAGAATAAACTAAATAATACACTTTTTCTTCTTTCTTACAGATTCGAAGAACCCAAAAAACCACCAGAAAAGATAAAAAATTGAAAGAAATCCTTTTTAAAAAAATAACTTCTAAAATACGAAAAAAAACTCAAAGTAAGTATAATATTTTCATTATCACATACAACCAAATTCTCTAGTTAAATAAAACAAAACAAACCCCTAACCCCCACCCCCTCCCCAAAACTAAAAACGCCCCACACCCACAACCCCACCCTAAAACCTAAAATCCCCTGACCCCACACCCACTCCCCAAAACCAAAAACGCCCCACACCCCCAACCTCACCCCAAAACCTAAAATCCCCTTACCCCACACCCACTCCCCAAAACCAAAAACGCCCCACACCCCAACCCCACCCAAAAACCTAAAATCCCCTGACCCCACACCCACTCCCCACTCCCCAAAACCAAAAACGCCCCACCCCCAACCACCAACCCCAAAACATAAAATCCCCTGACCCCACACCCACTCCCCAAAACCAAAAACACCCCACACCCATAACCCCACCCTAAAACCTAAAATCCCCTTACCCCACACCCACTCCCCAAAACCAAAAACGCCCCACCCCCCAACCCCACCCAAAAACCTAAAATCCCCGAACCCCACAACCACTCCCCAAAACCAAAAACGCCCCACACCCCCAACCCCACCCCAAAACCTAAAATCCCCTTACCCCACACCCACTCCCCAAAACCAAAAACACCCCACACCCCCAACCCCACCCCAAAACCTAAAATCCCCTGACCCCACACCCACTCCCCAAAACCAAAAATACCCCACACCCCCAACCCCACCCCAAAACCTAAAATCCCCTAACCCCACACCCACTCCCCAAAACTAAAAACACCCCACCCCCCCAACCACCAACCCCAAATAATTACAAATAGAATACATTATATATTTTAATTAACTTACTAAGTGGTAAACTAAATCCACCACAAATTTAATAATAAAAACCGCAAACTTCTTTTAACCTGTTTCTTTTATATTATTTACAGATATTTCACAAATGGCATCGCAAGGAGAAGCAAGTTACATAACCTCAAGAACCGGAAACCAGCTACTAAAGTATGAAGGTTATCTTTATTGCAGAGACAAGGTTGTCAACCTCAGGAGCCATTGGAGGTGTGTTCAATTCTACTCTTCACATTGTAGAGGCAGAGCTGTAACTCTAGAAAACACCGTTGTTAGAACAACAGATCACAACCACTCTGCCTCTGCAATAGAAATTGAAATAAGAGAAAACATACAAATAATAAAAAACATTGCACATACCTCCAATGACTCCTGCGGACAGGTTATAAGGGAGGTAGTACAAAATATTCCAATACAGATTTCTGGTAGCATGCCTTCTGTACCAAACCTTAGGATAATATTTCAACGAGAAAGACTGGCAAGTAATCCCCAACATATAACACCACAAACCTATGAAGACATTAACATCCCCTCAGAACTAACAATTACCTTCTCCAAAGAAAATTTCCTCATCCACGACAACGAAAACCCTCAAAAAAGAATACTAATATTCAGCACAACATCCAACTTACTAAACCTACAAAATAGTGAAATTTGGATGATGGATGGAACCTTTAAATCTACACCCCATCCATTCACTCAAATTTACACCATACATGCCACAAAAAATAACACTACAATCCTCCTAGTGTATGCATTACTACCTGATAAACATTCCTCTACTTACAGTGAATTTTTATCAACAATAAAAAACAAAACAGTAAATAAAACACCTAGAAAAATAATACTAGATTTTGAATTATCAATGATCAATACAATACTAAAAATATATCCACAAACCCAAATTCAAGGATGCTTCTTCCACTTTTCACAAGCATATTGGCGAAGAATACAAAAATCATCTCTAAGTAGAGAATATTTCTCAGATTGCATACTACAATTTGAATTAAAAAAACTCACAGCATTATGCTTTGTACCACCTACAAAAGTAGATGAGTATTACACCACAATAACAGAGTCTAACTATTATGCACAAAATGAAGAAAAATTAGAAGCCTTACTAAATTACTTCGAAGAAACCTGGATTGGACACCTAAACAGATCTGGTCGCAGACGAAAGCCAAGATTTCCAATAGAATGGTGGAACTGCTACCAAACCTGTTTAGAAGGTGGTGCAAAAACTAATAATGCCATAGAAGGATGGCACAACGCCTTCAATAAAGTAATAGGTAAACCCCACCCAAACCTGTATCATTTCATGGAACTTTTGAAAAAGGAACAAAGTTTCCAAGAAATTAGACTTGCTCAATCACTGTCAGGTAGCCTGAATCCTCACACAAATAAAAGAAGCAAAATAATGAACGAAATAATTTTGGCAATAATACAACAATTTGATACAATAACACCATCAGACTACCTTAACAGTCTAGCATCCATTCTACATTACTAACAACAACTAACCTACTTAAAAAATTACTTGCCAGTTCTAAAAAAAAACAAACACAATGAATTAAATTAGCATTTTTCAAATTATTTTTACACTAAATTTGCACAACAAATATTGTTCCTACCTTTGAAGTTTTCATGTCTTTATCCAAACACATGATGGTTAATAAATCTTCTTGATTAATATAGAAAGAAGCATCTCATACTGAGAAAAGAAAAAAAAACATTAATCATCCAAAAACTAATCAAAAATATTCAGATTAAAATCTTGATACAAAAAACAACTCTATATACTATAACAACAATCAAAAAATAAAATACAATACTTCACTAAACAGGACATTGGAAATATATCTAAATAATGTAAAATACCAAATATACTTTTTTTTACCAAAAAAAGTAACAAAATTTATCACATATTAACCAAAACCACATCATTTATTAAAAATTAACTATCAAGAAAAAGACATGAAAACGATATAAAGGATACTACTAACACAAAAAAAAATTAACCACATAACCTATTACAATAACTACATTTTTTAAAATAAAACGAACAACTGACTCCCTCAAAAATCCCAAAAATAATTTTTTCAAAAATATATTCAATTCTTTCCAACTACAACAAACGCAGTATAAGCATTTATAAGATATAACACTGCTAAACAAATTTGTTTACTTTTACGAAACCACTATCGTATACAAAACTATACGAAAAGAAATAATTAAACATAACAAACATAACTAACACCGAAAATCTACTACCTACCTTGTAACTACCTCCGACAACCATTTCTGTAATAAAAATAACAGACTACATACTATACAAAAAGTTATAATCCCACTTCCCTGAACGAGGTCTCCGCTTCCGTCCTATCTTGACCGCGACGCTCCTCCGACTGAATACAGAAGACGTCAAACAACGTAAACATAGAAGACCACTAAAAATAGAAAACTGACTATTTCACTCATAGACTATAATTGGGAAATTAAGAAAATAACACGAAAAATAGATAAAGAAATATAAATAAATAATGAAAATTTTTCAAAAAATATGTAAAAATCAAATAATACATTAAAAAAATGTTTTGCTTTTTTTAAACTTGCTTTTGACCAAAATAAAAAATATTTTGAAAAAAATGAATGGCATTTTTTTTTGTTTCATTTAATGTGCATGGAAAAAACACATTATTGCAATTGCAAAAATTTTTAACACCTAAAAAAAATACAACTATTCTATATATAACCTAAAAATAATTTTTTAACTAATTAATTTTTAGAAATAATATGCTAACAAATGAATATATATAAACAATTATACATCCTAAAAAATAATTAAAAAATATGAAGATTATTAATTACATAACATGAAAATAATATAATAAAAATAAAAATAAAAAAATATTTAAAAATAATTAAAAGTTCACAATATTTTTTTTAATCTAATAAACATTAAAAATAAAAAAATATATAATTATTATATTCCAAAACCTACTATACCAACTACTATACTATTAAAAAATCAAATATAAATTTTTAAACATAACTATTTTAAAACTAATTTATTTTTACACCTTCAATAACCCCAAAAAAATACAAAACCTAAAAATATAACACAAAAATATAATTCACCCATAATAAAAAAATATAAACTATCAATACATCTCCAAATCATAATCCACCAATAAAGCAAATTGCATCCCAAAAAAATAAATAACATAAAGTAAAAAAACTCAAACATATAAATAAATACATATTCATAAAAACAATACCCCAACCATAAACCCTACATCCACCATATCCCACCCCTAATTCTAAATATACTTTCAATAAAAAAAAAACAATTAATTAAATACAATAAATAATACCAAACTAATAAAATACAACTACTTAAATTAATACCCAAATATTTATACACTCCCCCACCCATAACTCCATCATCCCATATATCCCACACCATAACCCACAAACTTTTAACCTTTAAATAATGCAATTGTAGGCTAAAGAAAACATTTTAAAGCATAAATCGAATGACCAACCTTCATGTGATTCCATCTAGTGCTTACTTTTTGCTTGTTGTTTCCGGTGTGGAGGACAGACACCTTTTTTTGAGGGCCGGCACTTATTTTTCTTCCTCAAGAATTTACTACGAGCATTTGTTTTGCCTCAATAGTGCAGGGCAATGGTGGGCAAATGGTCTTTTGTACAGTGCTTAATTTGTGTGTGTTGTTTCCGGTGCGCATTCAAGCACAGGCACTTTTTTTGAGGACCTTCACTTATTTTTCTTCCTCAAGAATTTACTGCAAGCAAAAAAGACATATATGGGAAAGAGGGAGGAATAGTAAAATGAAAAAGCATGAGCATCACAACTGGGAGAAAGCAGAAAAATGAAAATTTCACATTTATATAGCACACTACTCACCCGTTAGGGTCTCAAGGCACTGTACACATACTGCTGTGGAACCCCTCCTGGCTTTTCCCTGTGAGGCACCCACTCCTGGACAACCCCCAGTGTGAAGCCAGGCATCCAAGCACTGTCAGGGCCGTTGTGGAGACTAAGCAAGCTATTGCCCAGAGTTACAGAGTGGGACCCATTAATTAGATTAGGCACTGAGGCGAGAATTATGGGGTCCAAGGGAATTGAGCCCAAGACCCACTGACGCAGGAATTGAACCCTGGTCCTGGTCCAGAGCTCTGCATCAGGGTCTGCCGCTCTAACCAATATGCCACACATCTCCACAGAAAGCTGCAAGAGTGATCTGAACTATGGGACATTAAATTGTATTTGCAGCACACCTACTTTGCCTTGTCTTCCACTGTGTACCGACTGCATGTCGGGGGGGGCAGGCCGGGCAGCAGGTGGTTTGACTTTACTTGGCATTGGCACTTGGCCTGGGAGGGGAGGCCATGCTGCCCACACAACTGGAAGGGGAAAGGGTGGAGTCTCCCAGCCGGGCCCCAATCTCACTCTGGGGCTGGGGCCTGGCAGGGGCAGGGACAGTGACTGAGGGCACAAGCACAAACAAGTCAGCGACTCTGGCCATCAGCGAGCGCCATCCACAGCGGCGTACAGAAAGAGAGGGCCCACGTGCGCCCTTTGCAGCTTTTAAGCTGTGCCGTGGGGGCAGGCCAATAATGTTTGGCAGGGCCATCAAGTGGTAGCACTTTTGCGCGCTACTAGATTGACAGCCCTCTGCCCCAACACTGTGGCCAGGATGGCTCACAGTCTGGATGCACACACTACCAATTAGCAACATGAATCATGATGATGAACACATTACATCATGATTTATGATCTGATTCTTCACTGAGCACTGTGGACAGTTCAGGCAAGCCAAGTCAGCATCAGCCAGCCAGATGTGCTGCTGCATATCACATGTTGTGTACAATTTGTATCCCTCCCTCCCTTCCCTACATTTCACTGACAGCCCACCAGTGGAGAGACAAGACGACAAGGCATAGGCAGGCTAAGCTCAGAGTGCATGTGATGTCCGTTGCCTGCTAGTGGCGCGGGCACCGCCGCCACGCAACCAAATATGTGCACAAAGGGCCAATAGGCACCCAAAAATTAGGCACCCGCCATTGAGTTTTTTTCCCACAAAAATTGGGAAAATATCACCAATTTATGCAGGAAATCGCCCAATCTGAAAATACTGCCTATCAGTTGATTCCCGGTGTTATATTGCTGCCTCCAAGAACGTTCTAAAGGACAACTGAAGCGCTAACAGTCTTACTTATGATAAAAGTGTGGCACACCTGAAGCTATCTTGATTGAAAAGTGTAGCATACCTGAAGCCATCTTAAGTGAATCAAACTGGTAAAATGTAAAATATATAACTTAGAAAAGGCATAGAAATTGTGGTTAGTCCTGTAGAAAGAAAAATTAGGACGTTTTAAGTGAGTACTCAAATATCTTTCTCTTCTTTTTCGTTAAAACGTTCTAACATGTGGACTGAAACAAGCACTTTCAACAAAAGCAGCAGACTGCCAGTTAACTTATTGGTGATCAGCAGCTTACAGTGTTCTAGTCAGCAACTAGAGTGCTAACATTCTGAATTTATGCCAAAAATTCAGCACATTTCAATGCCATCTTGATGATGTCGCGTAGGCTTTTATTATCCTAATGAGACTACTAGAATGGGGTGGCAGAATCACTTGCACTTGCACTTGCACTCCACCTAAGAACCAGGATGATTGGGCAGCCAAGCTCATGACACAATTAACTCCTCAGGGAAATCGTGGTCACTCAGATCTCATCCGTTTCCCTCATTTACGTTAGTCTCTCATATGCAAGGACAATCAGAGGCAGAATATATTTCAATAAGATTTTATTGAAGTAACTTCATCTTAGATAATAAAGCATGTACTCCAATAACTAGGATGATGAAGCATGACAGGATTACAAGTATGACAAGGAGAGTGAAGCATAGAAATAACACTACCATATTGTCACTAGAGTCTTTAAAATAATTCCTACCTAGGCTATGTTAGAGCACAGCATGTTAAGCTCTAGTCCTGCCCTTCAGGTTCCCTTGGGAAGACATCATCCCTCAAACCTGAGCAAGAGGCCTGTAGTCTACATAAGCAGCTACAGTGAAGCATTCAGCAATCATCATACAGTCGTGGTTATCTGGCTGGAATCCCCTCTAACATACATGGGTCAAAGTAGTAGTTTTATAATAACACAGCTGATGTTCCAAGAAAGGATCCCTACGTAAGAGTGTCTATGTTTGTATGAACACTAGAGACAAAGCGTTACCACGTTTGCCGGCAACCTATCTTACTGCAGCCTTGATAAAAGCACAGAGTGAAAGAAATGCCTTGTTTAAGAATGCAGTGCTGGCCTAGGTAAAGAACAGCTAGATAGAGAGAAATAAAACAAGACCACAAATGTGGCTACTGATAAAATAATAAAAAGAAGCTGAATAAAATATATCTATGTTAAAGTGCATAACGGCAGGCCTCGTTCGCTAAAATACCGTGTATGAAGCTATAACTAAAATGGCTACACAACAATGGAATCCAAGTGGAAAACTGAAAGCATTTTGTACTGAGCATACTGCAGTAAATAAGGAAATTAGGTAGTTTCATAACAAATAAGTCTCCCAAGATGGCCATCAGAGAAAAAAGAGCCCAAATGTAGCACAAATATCACCCAAATGTAGACTAAATACAGCCCAATGACAAAAGTGTGCAAAAGATTAAGGCCCAGATTTAAGAGGACCTAGCGCCACATTAGCGTCATGTTAACATCATTGTTTGATGCTAAGGCGGCACGAAGGTGGCCCTCTCTCCGTGTCAAAGTTACAAAGTGGCAAAATGCATGCATTGCACCACTTTGTAACCCTTTGTGCTACATTGTGTATGCGCCATGCATTATGCATGCAAAGGGGGCATTCCCTCTTTAGGGAGGCTGAAAAAATGGTGCAAAGAAATCTCTAAGAAATTTCTTTGCATCATTTCTTTTGGAACTTTGAAAACCTGCTCAGAGCAGGGGTTAAAAGAGGGCACACCATTGTTTATAATGGGCGCCTATGTACTGTTCAGGGTTAGCACCAACATTTTAGCGCTAACCCTGAACAGCATATCAATAGCATCAACAATGTTGACGCTATTGCCCCCTACCCTGGCCATCAGAGAAAAAAGAGCCCAAATGTAGCACAAATATAGCCCAAAAACATGCACTTTGCCACTTTGTAAACCCTTGCGCCACATTATGACTGTGCCAGGCATAATGTATGCGGGAGGGAGTTCTGGCACTAGGAGTCCTGCAAAAATCGTGCAGTGAAATATAGAAGGTTTCACTGTGCAATTTTTGGCATAATTTTTAAGCCTGGCTCATAGCAAGTGTTAAATCGATGCTCCCACAGCAACCTATGGGCCTCCTTGAACTTAGCTGCACTAGCGTCAACATTTTTGACGCTAGTGAGGCAACGCACCACAATATCAAAATTTTGAAGCTATTGTGCTAATGACCGACATGGTGCTGTTAGGTACCGGTAAGGGGGCAAAAGAAAAGTGGCACATCATAGCTGATGCACCACTTTTTCTTAAATATGTGCCTTAATTTTCTTGTTTTTTTTTCCAGTTATGTATATCACAGATTTTACCCAAAGTTACTGAAGTGCTTTATGAGCATCAGTTACATTACACAAGAATACATTCTTTTTGGTTTTAGGCATGGGGAGATTAAATGATTTGTCCAGAATCACAGGATGTTGTGCTTCAGCAGAAACTCAAACCTGGTTTCCCAGCTTCAAAATCTGCACCTATGTCAGTAACCCCACATCCTCTCCCCTAAGTGTAACATATAATCAAGTGACCAACTGGATTACAAATCATAAACATAGCAAATAACTTAAAAGTACTTTGTCACTATTTGGGAACTCAGGAAATATGTCCTCATTTTAGTTTTTTAGAGCACTAACCTTAATTTCTATGGGAATAAGGCCTGACCTTGCGGAGGTGGTGGTCTTTGGGGCTGATATCGACCATGGGGAGGGGGACCACATGTGCCCTCCTCTCAAAATAAATAATTAAAGATATCCCCGAGACCTGACTCACTGGGTGGCTCAACTGGAAACAATCAAAGGAAACTGTGTTTAAAAAAAAAAAAAAATTCCAGGGATTTGCAGATCATCTGCGAATTTCACTGGAAAAATTAAAAAGATGCTTTATGGCTCTGGTGGGGTACCTGGGGAAACCTGGCCTAGGTTGGCAAGATGTTACTACCCTGCACCCTTCTCTTTTTAAAAACTTTTCCTGGAACTCGGCTGAGTATTAGTCCCAAAATTGGTTGGAAACACTTTGCTGGTTGAAGAAGCTTTTAAGATAGCAGCTGAAGTGGGTGGCAAAACTAGTTTTGAAATTTTTATGAAGATTCGTCAAATTGCACTACAGTTATAAGCAAAACAAAAAATGCTTTGTCTAGATGAATTGGGTCCAGACTACAATATCCTACTGGCATCTGCCAGAAAGTATATATATATATATACCTTGATACCCAAGCAGTTTTCAGAACATTACACAGTATTATTACTCTGCGAAAGTCAGTGAGTGCAGGGTTGCCATTTTACGCGTGCACTCGACATAGGTCAATACCTATGTCCAGCTTCACAATGGTAACTCCGAATATGGCCATGTAAGGTGTCTTACATCTCAGAATTATACCCCAATGCTGATTCTAGCATTGGTTGTATAATTCCATGCACTCTGGGGGCTCCACAGTGGACCCCCAGTACTGCAATATCAGCCTTCTGAGGTTTTCCAGGCAGCCCCAGTTGCTGCCACCTCATCGACAGGTGCCCTCCTGTTGCTCAAGCAGCTCCAACCCAAGAAGGCAGAACAAAGAATTCCCTTTGGGAGAGGGGTGTTACACCCACTCCCTTTGGAAAAAGGTGTTACAGGCATGGGAGGGGTAGCCTCCCAGAGCCTCTGGAAATGCTTTGAAGGGCACAGATGGTGCCCTCCTTGCATAATCCGGTCTACACTGGTTCAGGGACCTCCAGTCCCTGCTTTGGCACAAAAATGGACAAAGCAAAGGGTAGTGATCACTCCCCTATCCATCACCACAACAGGGGTGGTGCCCAGGGTGCCTCCAGTGTGTCCCTGGGTTTTGCCATCTTGGATTCCAAGTTGGCAGGGTACTCTGGGAGCACCTGTATGGCCATTGCCATCACGTGACATTGGAGCCCTCCCCTTATAGGCGCTTACATGTGCAGCTGAACAATCCCCCTTCTGGGGCCATTTAGGGTCTCTACTTTGGGTATTTCCTAAGATTCTGATTGCAAGACTCCAGCAGGAATCCTCTGCATCCTTTACTTCACCTTCTACAGATGAAACTGCATCTGGACCCTCCATGAACTCTACAAACTGCAGCAAAGAAGCAAAGACGACTTCTGCAACATTGTAGCTTCAGCTCCTGCCAGCAACTGCAACTGTTTCCAGACCGTACATTTTCGGAGGACTGCCTGTCTTTAGCCTGTATCAGAAAAATGAAGGAATCTCCCTTGAAGTGAAGGAGTTGCTTCTCTGCTTCATCAGGCATCCCTTAACAGCGACGACCGGTGGCTTGGGTCCCCTCTCTTGATGAAGTGTGTAGATCCATCATCACAGGTGGTGGACTGAAGTGGTCCCGACCGTCCTGAAGTCCAGCTGTTCAACTTTGGTGGAGGTAAGAGCTTGCCTCCCCATGCAAGACAGTACCCCCATGCACTGCGTGTGTTGCAGTTGCCAAGGCGTTCTGGTATCCTTCGTTGAATTTCTTTGTGCACCTTGCAGCACCGGCCCCCTGCACTCCTTCCTTCAATGCACAGCTTCCTGAGTGGTTATCCGGCGGCGTGGGATCCCTTTGTGTAGTGCTGCATGGGCCTCCTTTTGCACCTTTCTTGTCCCCATGCTCTGGGTCTCGTGTGCATGCTGCCTGGTCTTCTGAGGGCTCTCTGAGTTGCTGAGAGCCCCCTAGAGACCACCAGGTCCCCCCTGGTCTCAGGCAGCGCCATTTTCTGCTAACTGCAAGCTTTGCGTATGCCAAGACTTGTTGGTGGAATCCAGCAATGCAAAACACACTGCAACAATCCATCCGGCATGGGACATCATCTGCACCAACCAGAAATCCATATCCATTTTCTTGGGTGCAGTACTGACTGTTCTTCACGGGTGGTTCTTCTTTTGCACCATCATCTGGGTTAGCAGGGGCTACTGTTCTCCCTGGACTCTTCAGTGTTTCTTGGACTTTGTCAACTTCGTCCACAGGTCTTCAGGTCCAGGAATCCATTATTGATGTCTTGCAGTCTCTTCTGGTTCTTGAAGAATCTTCTATCACGTGTTCTTTTGTGTTCTAGGAAAGTTACTGTGATTTTCTCCTGCTTTCCTGGGCTCTGGGGTGGGTCCTATTACTTATCTTTGGTATTTTCTAATACTCCCAGTGCCCCTCTACACACTGCATTTGCCTAGATGGGAAACCGACTTTCGTATTCCACTATTTTAGCATATGGTCTGTGTTCCCCCTAGGCCTATTTCCAACTATTGTGATTTTCACTATTTGCACTGTTTTCTAACTGTTGTTACAGCTATTTCTGCATTCTAGTGTATATACTGTGTTTATTACTTACTTCCTAAGGGAGTATAGGGGGTCATTCCGACCCCGCCGGGCGTAGACCGCCAGAAGACCGCACCGCGCTCAAATGACCGCGGCGGTCATTCTGACTTTCCCGCTGGGCGGGTGGGCGACTGCCAAAAGGCCGCCCGTCCGCCCAGCGGGAAAGCCCCAGCAACGATGAAGCCGGCTCCGAATGGAGCCGGCGGAGTTGCTGGTGTGCGACGCGTGCAGTGGCACCCGTCGCGATTTTCAGTGTCTGCTAGGCAGACACTGAAAATCATTATGGGGCCCAGTTAGGGGGCCCCTGCACTGCCCATGCCTGTGGCATGGGCAGTGCAGGGGCCCCCATGGGCCCCACGACACCCGTTCCCGCCATCCTGTTCCTGGCGGTTTTTACCGCCAGGACCAGGATGGCGGGAAGGGGGTTGGAATCCCCATGGCGGTGCTGCGAGCAGCGCCGCCATGGAGGATTCTTTGGGGCAGGGTTAAACCGGCGGGAAACCGCCGGTTGCCCTTTTCTGACCGCGGCTTTACCGCTGCGGTCAGAATTGCCCATGAAGCACCGCCAGCCTGTTGGCGGTGCTTCCGCGGCACTCTGCCCTGGCGGTTTTCAACCGCCAGGGTCAGAATGACCGCCATAGTCTCTAAGGTATTTTTGGCATTCGTGTCACCAAAATAAAGTACCTTTATTTTTGTAACACTGAGTATTTCTTTCATAAGTGTGTGTACTGTGTGACTACAATGGTATTGCATGAGCTTTGCATGTCTCCTAGTTAGGCCTTGGTTGCTCATCCTCACTACCCCTAGAGAGCCTGACTTCTAGACACTGACTACATTTCACTAATAACAAATAATTGGACCTGGTATAAGGTGTAACTACCTTAGGTACCCACTACAAACCAGGCCAGCCTCCTACGCATAGCACCATAAAAGTAGGGGTCATAACAAAACACATGATCATTGCTGTCTAGACATCAGCATGAATATCCAAAAAGTGAGACATCACCAGCAATGCACATGTCATTCTAGATGCATGAATGACCAGATATCCTCATAGACCATGTTTGGGAGGCTCCCAGTGCACCTGCACTTATGTTATTTATAGTGCAGTGATTCCCCACTCAACAGGTGGAGAACTGGAGCTCCGGAACTCCTGTTAAAGAAAATGCAGTATCTCCCCCTTGCGGGAATGGGGCCTCAGGCGAGGTTTCTGTCCCGTCCCGCCCCTGAGTCATCCGAAATGCCAGAGGTAGGGGGAGCCCGGTGAGCCCCCGTTGCAAGCCACGCCCAGCAACTATGGTGCCCCCCCAAAGGTGCACTGTTACTACAAGGTGAAGGCACCCACATGGCCCAGGACAACAAGGAGACACCTCGGGGTCTCCTCCATGCAGGTCACAGCTCTGCTGCGGACTCTCACCCCTAATGGGAGCAGCCACTAGTTTGGACGGTATGCTCCTCTTGGAGCGAGATAAGAGCCCTCCGGGGCTCTGAAGGGGCAAGGCCACTCACCTGGCCAGATGGAGTCATCAATCAGTGGGTCTTCCACACGGAGAGAGATGCGCTCGTTGCTTGATCCGGGCTGCGGCGGTGACACACCATAGGAGTTGCCTGCTTGTGCCTGGGGCACTCCTGGACGCACTCCTTGCCCCTGGGACACGAGAAAGAGCACTCCTTGTACGCTCTAGTGCGAGGCTGCCTGTGGCTCCGCTGGGCTTTGCTCCTTCCCCCGATCACACTGGGGAAGCACTCTCAAGGTGCTATGGCCATAAAAGGGAAGCGCTCTCAAGGTGCTTTAGCAATTAAAAGAAGAGGCGTTCTCAAGGTGCTAGAGGGCTAAAGTACAGCACTCCTCAGGCGCTGCTGCATCCCAGGCAAAGCGCTACTTTGCACTGTAGAACAAGTAGATGTAAGGGGAAGGGGCCACAGCACTCAGCCCCAGGAGGACACATGTGGAGCAGAGGGTCCAAATGCAGGCCAGTACAAGGGGTAAGCAATCAGTGGCAGTTCCTCCTGGTGATCCAGCTGGTCACAGGTCAGCACAACGGCAGCAGTCCAAGGTGGTTCCTGGTGAGTCCCTCCAGCAGCATTCTGTGTCCATTTCCTTAAGATGTTTCTTGTGCATGCTTTGCATGGGGAAAATCCCCTGTACTTATACTCAGTTTTGCAAAGCACTCACAAAGAGGGGGAGAAGAGGTTCCAACCAGTTGCAACTGGTTCTAGGAATGTCCCCTCTCTCCTCCAGCACAGGCTCCAGACATCAGTCGGGGGTAAACAAGCCCTTTGTGTGAGGCCAGGGCACAGCCTTTACAAATGCAGGTGTGCCGCCTCCCTTTCTCTCAGCTGAGGAAGATCATTGAAAATACAAATGCACCTCTGTGACACCTTCACCCTCCTGGTGTACAGACTGTCTGAAAACTATGCACAAAGCCCAACTGTCATTCTGCCCCAGACGTGGCTTGGAGTCAAGCTGCAAAACACCAGAGTCATAGGCACAGAGAAATGCTCACACTCTAGAAGTCGCATTTCTATAATGGCAATAAAAAATCCACCTACACCAGTAAGCAGCATTTCTGACTTTCATTAGAGGCATACCAAATCTGCCTAGGCTACCTCTCATAAATCAGCCCCCTAAAACATAAGGCAGGGCATTTCCAATGCAATCCTACAAGCAGGACAGCACTCACAGCAGTGAGAAACCAAATAGGCTGTTTGTGTACACAACCAGGCACATGTCCTGCCTTCTACGTACATAGCAGCCTGCCCATAGGGCTAGCTAGGGCCTACCTTACAGGTGACTTACATGTAGTAAAAGGGGAGTTCTGGACCTGAAAAAGAAAATTTAGGTGCCAGATCCCTGTGCCATTAAACTGTGAAGCCATGCCCTGGGTTAGCAGGCCCCTGGGTATAGAGATACCACTGTACAGGGGACTTACAGGTATATTAAATGTGCCAATTAGGTGTAAGCCAATCATACCAACTTTTTTGAAGGGAGAGCACCTGCACTTTAGCACTGATCAGCAGCAATAAAGTGCTCAGAGTCCTAGAGCCAATAGCAAGAGGTCATAAAAATAGGAGGAAGGAGGCAAAAATTTTGGCGATGACCCTTCAAAAAGATCCAGGCCCAACAGTATATATACAGATGCAAAGGCTCCGTAAACCCTCCTGATCTCATACTGAGATCTCCTTGGCTATCAACACTTTAACACGTAAGTGAGAGCAGCCATCTTGGGACTAGGCTTCAGCCGAGTCCCTGACAAAAAAGATTAAACACAAGGGTCCAGGTGTGGGACACCTTGACTTCTTAGCTCCGGTGCTGGGGGTCCTATAGGGACCCCACCCCAGGAAAAAAACACACTTTTTAAAGAAAAAATTGCTACAAATTGGCAACGGGGTTGTGAATCTACAGCATTTTATTTTTTTAAATAAGCGTGGTCTCCAGCTCTTGTTTTAAGAAAGACCCCAGGTGGGCCAGGACCTCACTGCATATTAAAAATAAGGGAGGTGGCACGCAGTGTCCCGCCCCTGGGGTTATTTATGCCCCAGGAACCTCCAAATCCCATGGGCTTTGTTTCAATAGTATGCAGGGGAGACCGCAGGTCCCCCCGAACCCCAGGGACCACCACCTCCCAGGGGTAAAACAAGTAAATTATATAATGGGGATCCTGCAGACCCCCCCACGCCCGGATACCGCTTCCTCCCCAGAGCTAATACTTTATTATATGTGAGGGGCCCTGTGGCCCGCCACAGCCCCAGGGGCTGCCACCTCTCCGGGGCAAAAGAAAGAATGAATGTGTTGGGGCTGTGAGGCCCCCACTGTAGCCCCGGGGATTGCCACTGCCACAGGGCAAACAGTCAATTACATGCAGGAAGGCCGCTTAGCTCACCCCCCCACCCCTCCTGCAGCCCTGGGGACCACCCTTCCCAAGGGCTAATTTTCAAATACATGTAGGGAGGCTGTGTGGCCTTTTTGCAGCCCCAGGGACCGCCATCTCACTGGGGCTAACTTTCAGTTAAATGCGGGGACTGCGTGCTCCCTGTAGTCCCAGGGACATCCACCTCTACAGGGCAACTTATTTAAATTAAGGTGGGTCACAAAGCCCCCTGCAGCCCTGGGAACCCCACCTTACAGAGCTGAAATAAAAGAATAAAGGGTATCCATTTTGGAACCACTGCCCTGGGGCCTGCCACCCCCAGCTCTTCTACTGGCATGTCCTGGGGTGCCCAACCCCAGGAGATAGCTGTTTGCTGTGACTTGGCCAGAGCTTTGACAGCTCCGGCCAAGTCAGAGCAAACACTCCAAATCCAGCAAGTGAGAACTCTTAAACAGCTCTCACCTTTTGAAAGTGGAGGTTTACTCTGTTTCCCTGCTCACAGAGATGTGGGCAGGGAAACAGAGGGAAGAATTGCTCTCACAGACAGGAAGCTGTATCTTTTGCAGCTCCCTGTCTGTGACAGCAATGCTGGCTGTTCAGGAGTCGGGGAGCTGCATAGGAACATAGGGCCATTGAGGCTCCCTTGGGGAACCAAGGAGAGACGGACGGGCCCCAGCTGATATGGTCCCTAGAGCTGAGATCAACCCGGGTAGGAGGATACTTGCCCCCAATACAAAGTAAATGGTGAGGCTGGGCCCCAGGTGATGGGGCCCCAGGCCAAAGGCAGCTGGGGAGGGGGGTCATGTGGCCCCCCTTTCCATTTGTTGAAGGCCAGCCACCAGAGGAAAGGGCCCCTCCCATGGTCCTCCCATGGAATTGTAGGAGGGCCCCGGGGGATGGGGTCCCCATGGCTGAAACTGGCCAGCAGAGGTGGACCCCCTCCCCCACACTGGATATTTACCCAATGAGGTAGAACTTAATACCTACCCAGTAGAAAGTGCTTCAGTTTGATAGACACTTTGGCCCTCATTACAACATTGGCGGTAAAAGCCGCTTACCGCCGTGCAGAAGACCGCCAACACACCACTGCGGAAATCCGCCAGAGCTATTTTGACCCACAGCACGGAATCCGCCAAAATTCAGACACCCACACAAGTCAGCCACACCAAAGGTCAGTGATAAACTGGCGGAAACAAAACCTCCACCGTCACGCCAACAGAAATACGCCCACACTATCACGACACACGAATCCAAGCTGCGGTCTTTTATCCGCGGTATTCCATTGGCGGTACACACCGCTGCGCTCAAAATACACACACTTTTACAAAACACAGCCACATTGGACAATTCGAAATACACACAACTGATACACATACACACACCACTCCCACATACCCAATACAATATAAAACACACACCCACATCACCCACAGACCCCTACGACTAAAACACCGAAAGAAGGACAGAGAGAGACACTACAAACTACTACCAAGCATCCAAAGGCACACCAGACCTTCACCCACATATCTTCCACGCACCTCACACAACACACCACTACATATCAGCACACTTAACACCACACACACCACCCCACACATCACCCACACCACCCCATGGCACGGCAAAGACACCCCAGGTTCTTGGAGGAGGAGCTCAGGGTCATGGTGGAGGAAATCGTCCGTGTAGAGCCACAGCTATTCGGATCACAGGTGCAGCACAACTCCATTGCAAGGAAGATGGAGAATAGCGGACCGGGTCAACGCAGTGGGACAGCACCCAAGAAATCGAGATGACATCAGGAAGAGGTGGAACGACCTACGGGGAAGGTGCGTTCCGTGGTCTCAAGACACCACCTTGCGGTTCAGCGGACTGGCGGCGGACCCCCACCTTCTCCCCCACAACTAACAACATGGGAGGATCAGGTCTTGGCGATTCTGCATCCTGAGGGCCTCGCAGGAGAAGATGGCGGAATGGACTCTGGTAAGTCAAATCTTAACTATTACATCCCCCCCCTACCTGCATGCCATCACATACCCCCACCCTCACCCCCATCACTCCACCTCCTCACAAATGTCCCAACATCACAAAACACACATCCCAACACCAAGCCCTGCATGCAACACCAAAGCATGGACACCCATCACCAAAGAATGCCCACTGCACATACCCATACACCCCCTAAACCATCATCACACAAGGTCCCACACAGGAATGCAAGCACTGGGGTACACGGTCACCCACCCATTGCACACCATGGCACACACAGAAATAATAAACATCCTTTTATACCCCTGCAGGACCCCTACCCAACGTCACCGGACAGGAGGGTCCACACATGTCCACACATGTCCACACCACCAACCGAAGAGGCCCACAGTGACGACAGCAGCTCTGTCCAACTGGATCTAGATGACCAGCCCAGCCCATCGGGGACCTCGGGACAGTCGGATCCCATCACACAGTCACAGGCCACTACAGAGCTTCCCCACTCTGGAAACACCAGCACAGCACCCACCCAGCAGGCCCATACCTCTGTCCCCAGGACACTTCAATCAGCAGTGTGTCTACCACTACAGGGAACTCAGGCTAACCCACCACCCCAACAACAGGGACCTGGGGGCAGTGGCAGTGGGCACACGGTCCAGGGGACGGAGGCCCAGGAACACAGGGGAACTGGGAGGGCTCCTGTGCGACAGGGGGAGGACAGGCCCAGGGAACCCACTCTCCACAAGGCCCTCTCCTCCATCAAGGGAGCCTACCACCACTCCCAGGAGACGGTGGCAACGGTACTGGCCAAGTTTCAGGAGACCCAGCACCTGCAGGAGGAACAGTATATGGGCTTCAGGGAGGAACTCAGAACGATCAATTCCACCCTGGATCACCATCGTAGGGGTGCTGAAGGAAGTACTCAACACCAGGAGTGACACTGTGGCACAACAAGGGGCCCCTGACACTAGCATGGACGATGAACTGGCCACCACCTCCGCCGGCGCTAGTGGACAGGAGGCACCGCCACAGGACCACAACACCAGCACCCCATCCCCTGCAGTGGGAGAACCACCCCGCAAATGGTCCCTGAGATCCAGGACAAAGACAGAGAACGATGCCAAGACCCCCGCCAAGAAATGAGACCACCCTGAATGTCATCCTTCTGTCTGACTTTGCCACCCTGTCCATCCTTAAACTGCCCCAGCTCCACTTCCTATGCCCATTTGGGCAATGCACCTGTGAGAGTAATAGACTGGACTCTGCCATGGACATTCCTCCACCATCACCCTTTACCATTTTACAACCCCCTCCAATATTGAGCACTTAAAGAAACACCCTTGAAGCACAAAACAATCTGGAGTCAGTCTGTGATTTCGGAATAGTGTATTAGCAATTACTGTGCAAAAAGCTCTTTCAATTGTGATGTCAACATACCTATGTCACACAGCTCTAGTCCATGAGGAATCAAAGCAGATGTCACACAGTGGGACCCACATCTGTGAAATCGTAAGGGAAAGTGACAACTCAGTGACCATACACTGGGTGAAAACGACCGACAGTAGAGAGGTAGTAGTGTTAAAGTACATGTAGTAGGCAGGTTTGTATTCTTACCTGTGTCTCACTGGAAATATTGCAGGATCACCGAGTTCCTGTTGTCCATGTCCTCTTCTTCTGCTTCCTCGTCTTCACAGGCTCCGCAGCTGCAACAACACCGCCATCTGGACCATCCTCCTGCAGAAAAGGCACCTGGCGTCGCAAAGCTAAGTTGTGAAGCATACAGCAGGCCACGATGATCTGGCACACCTTCTTTGGTGAGTAGAATAGGGATCCACCTGTCATATGGAGGCACCTGCACCTGGCCTTCAGGAGCCCGAAGGTCCGCTCTATTATCTGCATGTTCACCAATGGGACTCATTGTAGCGTCCCTCTGCCCTTGTCCTCGGATTCCTCACTGGGGTCAGTAGCCATAACAGGTTGGGGTAACCAGAGTCACCTGCAAATGGCGAGGGACAACTGTTAGACACACACTAACCTTGTGGGATAACCCCAGACCCAGACAACCATTCCCACTGTCTTGCTTCCAGGTGCTCACCTAATAGCCACACACAGTGCCTCTGGAGTTGATCCTATCACATAAGGGATGCTGCCATTCCGCAGGATGTAGGCGTCATGCACTGAGCCAGGAAACTTGGCATTCACATGGGAGATGTACTGGTCTGCCAAACACACCATCTGCACATTCATGGAATGATAACTCTTCCAGTTTCTGTACACCTGTTCACTCCTGCGGGGGGTACCAAAGCCACATTTGTCCCATCAATGGCACCTATGATGTTGGGGATATGTCCCATGGCATAGAAATCACCTTTCACTGTAGGCAAATCCTCCACCTGAGGGAAAACGATGTAGCTCCGCATGTGTTTTTAGCAGGCCAGACAACACTCTGGACAATACGTTGGGAAACAGAGGCTGGGACATCCCTGATGCTATGGCCTCTGTTGTTTGAAAAGACCCACTTGCAAGAAAATGGAGCACTGACAGCACCTGCACTTGAGGGTGGATTGCTGTGGGATGGCGGATAGCTGACATCAGTTCTGGCTCCAGCTGGTTACACAGTTCCTGGATTGTGGCACGGTCAAGCCTGTATGTGATGATCACATGTCTTTCCTCCATTGTCGACAGGTCCACCAGAGGTCTGTACACCGGAGGATGTCGCCATCTCCACACATGTCCTATGAAGGACAAAAGCGAGCACAGAGTCAACCAACTCAGAGGTACGTACCCACAGCTTACACAGAACACGAATCCTAATCCGAAAAGTGGCCCTTATGTGTGTTGATGCTAGGCCTAGGTATTTGTGACGCAGTTAAAAATTAAGCAATGTGGGCCCCTGAAATGGCGGCTGCCTGACCTGTAAATTGGGACAATGGGATGTGAGGTAACTGCGCTGGTGTTGTTCACCGTTGCGGTAGGCGGTCGAAGACCGCGGCTCAATGCTGCATTGGTTAACATTGGACCCTAAGGGTCCCAGGAGCCAATGACGATGTACGCCGGCAGTGACGGTACGCACCGCTGCGGACTTGAATGCCATTTTCTATCTCTTCAATCACTCGATACCTGATCTTCGACAGGAGAGGACCTACACTGCAAGTGCTGCTATGACGTCGGTCTGGAAGAGACAATGGCTCGAGTTTCTGGGGAAACGGCCCCGGCCTTCACATCGGAGGAGTTGCAGAAACTCGTGGACGGGGTCCTCCCCCAGTACACGCTACTCTAAGGTCCTCCAGACAAACAGGTAAGTACACTGGGCGCATGCTGTATGGGCTATGCCTGTGTGGAGTGGGGTGGATGTAAGATGGGGGGAGATTGCGGCGTGCATGAAACAACAGTGAGTGCATGTGACACATGGCAAGGGTAGGGACGGGGGCCAATGACTGTGACGGTGCAGTTGGTAATAAGTTTCTCTTCCCCCTGTACAATTCATTTAGGTCAGCGCCCACCAGAAAAAAGATATTTGCCGTGCCATCACCAAGGACGTCCGGACCCTGGGGATCTACCACAGACGGAGCACCCACTGCCGGAAAAGATGGGAGGACATTCACCGCTAGAGCAAGAAGATGGCGGAGGCTCAGCTGGGGATGGCCTCCCAAAGTGGGAGGGGTGCCTGTCGCACCATGACCCCCCTGATGTTCAGGATCCTGGCGGTGGCGTACCCGGAGTTGGATGGGCGCTTGAGGGCATCACAGCAGCCACAAGGGGGTGAGTACACTCTCATCCTGCTGACTTTGCACGCAGTGGAGGTGTCTGGGTGGGGGAGGTGGGCTGTGGGTTTCTCTAGGCCAGGGCAAGTTTAGTAGGCAAGGTCCCTCCGTAAGGCAGGCCATGTGGCACCCCACCTCTGTAGAGTGCCAATTACACCTAGTCATTCCCGTGTCATCCATGTGTGCAGATGTCGTCCATAGCCTTGTAGGCCATTTCCCAGGGATTGAACAGTGGAGCCCAAGAGCGTGGCGTAGTGCAGGGGGCTTCTGTGTCTGTCGTGTCCGCCAACGGTAGCGGTAATGCATGCACTGAACATGTCTTTCTTCTGTCGTCGTCCCGCTTTTTGTGGTCTCCCTGTTCTTGTGTGCATTAGCATCATCAGGCGGAGGAGCAGTGGCACCGGAGCACGAGGGAGCTGCATCCCACATGGCCCTGGAGGGCGAGTCAACGGACTCGGAGGTCACCAGTGGGATGGAGGGCACGGGGAGATCCACGGCGGGGACAGGAGCTGACACCAGCGACACGGACTCCTCCTCTGATGGGAGCTCCCTTGTCGTGGTGGCAACATCTGTGCCCCCGCATCTACAGGTACAGCCCCCCCCTACCAGCACTGCCCTCCCAGCAGCCCCTCAGCCTTTGCCCCGTGCCTGCTTACCCAGGAGGGTGGGCATCACCT
This sequence comes from Pleurodeles waltl, assembly GCF_031143425.1. Lineage (NCBI taxonomy): Eukaryota > Metazoa > Chordata > Amphibia > Caudata > Salamandridae > Pleurodeles > Pleurodeles waltl. The sequence goes on along the minus strand of NC_090439.1, from coordinate 625,322,426 downwards.
TCGCCCCAGGCACCTCAGGCCCTGCCCCAGTCACCCCTGCTGCCCTCAGTGAGGAGGCCATTGACCTCCTCAGGCCCCTCACTGTTGGGCAGTCTACCATTTTGAATGCTATCCAGGGTGTGGAAAGGCAGTTGCAACAAATAAATGCATTCCTGGACGGCATTCATTCTGGTCAAGCAGCCCATCAGCGAGCTTTTCAGACTCTGGCCTCAGCACTGATGGCAGCCATTGTCCCTATCTCTAGCCTCCCCCCTCCAACTTTCTCCACCCAGACCCAATCCCCTGTACCTCAGCCTATCCCAAGCACACCTTCAGTCCAGCATGCACACACGTCAACACACAAGGGAAGCTCTGGCAAACATAAGCACCACACATCCCACAGGCACTCACGCAAGCATCACACACATGCAGACACACCAACATCCACTGCCTCCACTGTGTCCCCCTCCTTCTCGTCTCCCTCCTCCCTCCCAGTCTCGTCTACACTCACACCTGCATGCACTACATCTACAGCCACTACTGCCATCACCAGCACATACACCACCACACCTCGCTCACGTGCAGTCACCACCCCCACTACCATTCACACGTCCCCTGTGTCCTCTCTCAGTGGGACTGTGACGCCAACTCCCAAGATACACAAACGCAGGCACACACCCACCCAACAGCCATCTACCTCATTACAGCCTCCAGCGCATGCACCTTCACCCAAAGTCACCAAATGAACACCTCCTACAACCACAACCTCTTCCTCCACTCCCAAACCCCCTCCAGCTACCCGTCCCAGTGTCTCCCAAAAACTTTTCCTGTCCAACCTTGACCTCTTTCCCTCACCTCCACCACCCCGTCCGTCTCCTAGGGCCCGACTCTCCAGGTCCCAACCTAGCACCTTAGTCACAACATTTCTGGGACCAGTGGTGCCTGTAGTCACCAGAATCTGGAGTGCACCGGCCACCAGGGCAGCCAGTGTGGCACGGAGCCACAGCACGGACAGTCCCCCACCTGTCAAGCATCAAACGTTGGCCAGTGCCCGGCGGGAGAGGGGGAAGACTCCAGCCACCAAAGCCGCTCCCAGGGGTACCGGTGGGTGTTCGGAGTCAGCTGAGACACCTTCCAAGATGGGGAAGAGCCACAAGAAACCCGGCAAGTCTGGGAAGAGCAGCACGGCAGAGGAGACCGCCATCATCCCGCTGCCCAGGAGGCCACCGCCATCCTCCCTGCTGCCCAGGAGGCCACCGCCATCATCCCCGCTGCCCAGGATGCCACCGCCAGCACCTGCCCTGCTGCCCAGGAGGCCACCGCCAGCACAAGCCCCGCTGGGCTAGAGAGGACCACCAGCACAAGCCCCGCTGGGCTAGAGAGGACCGCCAGCACAAGCCCCGCTTGGGACAGAGAGGACCGCCAGCACAAGCCCCGCTGGGCTAGAGAGGACCGCCAGCACAAGCCCCTCTAGGACAGAGAGGACCCCCAGCAGAAGCCCCGCTGGGACATAGAGGACCGCCAGCACAAACCCACTGTAACAGAGAGGACCACCAGCAGCTCAGTCACTGCAAAGGAGCCCACCGCCTCAAGCACCGCTGAACAGGGCACTGCCGCCACAAGCACCGCTGACCAGGGCACCACTGCCTCAAGCACCGCTGAACAGGGCACCGCCGCCTCAAGCACAGCTGAACAGGGCACCGCCGCCACAAGCACCCCTGGCCCATGAGCACCAAGGGCACTGACGCTACTGAGTCCGTCACAAGCAGGATGAAGCACTCTGGGCACAGAGCCCCCTCCAGAACCAGTGGAGAGATACATCCACTACCTCTGTCCTTAGCAGGATGAAGCACTCTGGGGACAATGCCCCCTCCAGAATCAGTGGAGACTGTCATCCACTTCCTCTGTCCTTAGCAGGATGAAGCACTCTGGGCACCATGCCCCCTCCAGAACCAGTGGAGACTGTCATCCACTACCTCTCCTCTGTCCTTAGCAGGATGAAGCACTGTGGGCACCATGTCCCCTCCAGAACCAGTGGAGTCTGTCATCCACTTGAGAGACTGTTGCTTAGCACTCCCCAGGATTGAACAGTGGGCAAACCACCCACTGTATAGACTTGAGATACTGCGGCTTAGCACTCCCCAGGATTGAACAGTGGGCAACACACCCATTGTATAGACTTGTGAGACTGTGGCTTTGCACTCCCCAGGATGGAACAGTGGGCAACCCACCCACTGTATAGACTTGAGAGACTGTGGCTTTGCACTCCCCAGGATTGAACAGTGGGCATGTGGCCCTCTCGTGGATTTGGCGTTGTGCACTCAACCGGCTGAGATTCCCCCCCTTTCCCTCCCCCTGAGGTGCCTGTTTTCTTGCGCTCTGATGCCCATGCAGTGTTCTCTCCGTCATGGTTGGGGATCTTGTGTGGGCCTCGCCCATACCGTGTGGGCCCAGTGTTCCACAGACTTAATTGGAGCACTACCTGGACTACTAAGCTTGGTGTATATTTTGTTGATGGTGTATATATATATATATTTTTGCGTACTTGATTTTAATATATTACAATGGTTACACTAATTTCCTTTTGTCTTTGCATTTTTCCAGGGGGTTTGGGGGGTTGTAACTATCATGTATAAATATGTATTAGTGTGTGTGTTGTAGTGGGTGAAGGTGGGGGTGGGGGTGTTGCGTGCGGGTGTCCCTGTTTTTTCCCTCCCCCTCCCCTGTGTCGTAGGTGCAGTACTCACTGTTGTCTTCGCCGCCGGCATTCGTGCTCCTGGTAGAGGAGCAAGAAGATGAGGGCTGGCAGGATGTGCAGCTCGGGTTCCATAGCGTCCGGATTCCTCATGGGGTGTGTAGAGGTAAGCGTTTTCCCTTCGAAGTCCTGTTTCTGCCGTGTTTTTATCCGCAGTGAATCCGCCCCAGAAAAGGTGGCGGATGGGTAGGTTGTGACACTGTGGGCGGTACTTTGTCTTCCCCTGTCTGTTGGCGGTGACCGCCAATCTGTTTGTCTGTACCGCCGTGGGGGTCGGAGTGTTAAAGTGGCTGACTTTGGTGGCGGTTTCCGCCACAGTCGTAATTCCAATTTTTTTACCGCCGACCTGTTGGCCGCTTTAACACCGTCCGCCAGGGTTGTAATGACCACCTTTGTGCCGAGCTGTGGACTCTTGTTGGATTAATGAGGAGGTGAGCTGCAGTTCTGGCCATGATGCTTATTTCACAGAAATTAAACCTCAGCAGGAAGCTTTTATAAATAGAAATGTAGCAGGTGCCCCAGTTGAAGCTCCACTACTTGAAATGACAAATGATCCTAACTACTGAGCTTGGCGAAGGCAAAGCAAGTGTGTTTACTACGTGATTCCATATTGAAAAATTATCTGAAATCTTTTGTGGAGGTGAATGCATCTTTAATCAATTGGATTGCAATCAGACACTCTCAGACCCACTCCCTCAAACCCAGACAAACACTCTCACAGCCAATCTCACACCCAGCTACACCTATTCTCACACTCAGAGAGACAGGCCCTGTGGCCAGCTCCTGCTGCACATGGCCAAAGGTCGTGCATGAGGCAGGGATGGGTGGTTAGAGGGGGTTGACCCTTGGCCGCAAGGATTGGCCAGCGGCCAGACCCTGCAGCCAACCCCTGCCGTGCACAGACGAATGCCGCATGCGGCGTGGTTGGATTAACGTGTAGTAATGAAAGTTACTTTATGTTACAGATAGGTTCTGAACTTACTCGCACAAGATCAGAGAAATTCAGCAGTTATAGTTATAGTTATTTCAAGTAACTATAACTCACAGCCTTTGGTAACTATAACTTGCACCCTCGGTTTTTTAAGTGAAGTTTTATTTCCTGACAACCAGGTAGTGTTGCCTCTCATTTTGGGACTCTGATTCAGCTGAGTTCCAAACAAAAAGATGAAAAATAAAGAAAAGAAGGCAGGGTAGGAATACCTCAACACCCGGCTTGGTGTTTGGGTCCTCCTGGGACCATGTTAAAGCAAAAAAGCACTTTATTTTTTTTTTTCACTGCGTAATCACAGTGGATTCGCAAATCCATGGTAAAAATACAAAAACAAAAAATGCAGTCTCCTGTTCTTGTTTACTGTTTTGCCCCTGGGTGGGCCAGGTCCCAGGGAAGATTTCTGAATTAAAATAAGGAAGGGGTTCACGGGGCCCCCCTCCTATAGATCTTTGGACCCCAAGGGACCACCACCTCCCTGGGGCTTTATGCTAATATCAAAGGGGGTTTGCCTGGACCCCCCCTTGGGATCTTTGAAGCCCAGGGGACTTCCACCTCCCTAGGGCTTAATTGAAAAAACATGCTGGGGGCTGGGCAGCCCTCTGGGTACTGTGGACCACTACCTCCTCGGGACAAAATAACATTTTAAAAACTGGGAGGGGGGCCTTGTGACCCCCTCCCAGGACAAATATAGCCCAGAGGACCTCTACTTCCCAGGGGTTAGTCCGTGCACTAAAAAAAGAGGGGGGTGCGCAGGCAGATCCATTAATGGCCCTGGGGACTGCCTCCTCTCAGAGACAGCTCCTTCTATCTCCTGAGGTGCCCACCCTCAGGATGTAGCTGTTTGCTTTCGCTTGGCAGCAGCGGTGACAGCTCCTGCCAAGTAAGATCAAGCTAACTCTACTTCCAGCAAGCGGGAGCTGTCAAAGTACTACTGCTTGCTGGGAGCTGACCTTTTATCTGTTTCCCTGCATGCTGTCATGCGGTCAGGGGAACAGATAAAAGATTGTTTCCACATGCAGGAAGCTATATACATTAGCAGCTCACTTCATGCGGAAGCAATGGTGGCTCCTGCACGAGGCAAGAAGCAAGCTGGGACCAGAGGGGAGCCTCAAGGCCAAAACTGTTAAAGTCTTTTCCCAGGATGATGGACAGCTTACTACAAGGCCCCCCAAGCGCATGGCCAAGGCAAAGTGTGTTTTCTCTGTAGTAGTTTTGCAGGAGCGTCCGGAGTGCGAACAAGCAAAGAGCACTAGAGGAAAATCTTGAAGAAGCGACTGGAGACAAGTCTGTAGTCTGGAAGATGCTGACACACAGGCCTGCATAGGACTATAGGAGGATTAGTTTGCACTAACTGGAAGGGAAAGTGCATAGCTTTATCTAGTACTTTAACTGGAATTCGAAGGCGACAGGAGACACTGTTTAAGAAGTTTAACGGGGGGTAGAATCAGAGATCTTGACGAAACACACAAGAAACACCGCAGAAGCCAGGATCATGGGATCATCAGGAAGGCTTGGTAAACTGGAGCGGTGGAAGATCCAGGTGACTCAGGAGGTGAGTGCAGGGAAGATGCTTGCGCAGGACTGGAACAAGGCCAAGCGACAATGCAAGTTCCGATGCGTATATATATGCTGGAAGAAAACAATGTTCCAGAATGCACATATCTCATGTAGAAGTGTGGAATATTACAATGAAACTGGGGAAGATCACATGTTACATACAATGGATATGAGGCCTTGCAAAAGGTAGGTGCAAACATAATTGGCAACTAGTGCATAATGGTACAACTCAATAGATCACAGTGGATAATGAACCTTGTCCTTAAAGTCACACGATAAGTTGCAGGTGCAAAACAGACTAAACTTGTTTAGCAACAGAGCAGAAGGGTCAATGGTTCAGGCTTCCTTGGAGGGGGGCCATGGTGTGCTCAAGACAGGTGAAGGGTGACATGAGCCCAGCAAGCAAATTCCACAGCACATGTGGCACAAGATGGAGTTGTGACACTGAGATTTACTGATGTGTGTACCAATCCTGTGAGAAATTAAACAGGATTCCTTCTGCTAATATGCACCAAACATTTATTTTATATGCATCCGCTAAACGTTATGATGTAATTTGCTTCCAAGGGACACTGGTGGTCATTACGAGTTTGGTGGACACATGCCCGCTATGAAGGTGGTGGCAATTCGACCGCCAACAGGCTGGCGTTGCAGACCACCGTAATATGACCATGGTGATGAACAGGCCAGCACACACCTAGTACACCGCCTGTACCGCTAGTGCGGGCCGACCGTCGCCAATGGCAGATGGCATCTACAGGGCGGCAGAAAGGACCTTACAGTGCCCCGTATTAGGGATCAGAACACCGCCCCAATTTCTGGGACGGGCCAATCTCCACTCAAAGCATGGTGGAAAGGAACAGTATAAATGGAAACACTCACCGTAGGGACACAGTGAAGGCCACTGATGACATAGAGCGTGAACTGGAGAACTTCCAGATGCTGGTACTTCCTGTCCACCTCCAGGACATACAGCGCCAATGAACACGACAACGTGAGTACCCCGCCTACCATACAAGGGAGGGAAGGGGACAATTACACACCCACATGCCACACAGCTCCCAACACCGACTGTCATGCCCACACACAAACACACAAACACACATACAGCAACGCCACTAATTATAGACACACACACATACACACACACATGCACTCACAATACATTCATGCACAACAAGAACACACATCGTGCCCCAAACACACAACACACACACACACCAAACAACACCAACCATAAACACGTCACGACACACATACCCAGCCACACACAAACTGATCACAAACCAACAGCCAACACAGACATCAGGTAGAAGACGGCATACCAGAACAAATACAGCACACAACCACAAGTGCCAACCACCACATATACACTGGTATCATACCATGACACCATCGTCCATATCACTCACTCCACCCACACCATGCACAACAACTGAACACACATCACAAACAAATAACCACAAACATACCATCCAGACGAATTTCCAAAGCTAACACCACACAAACAACATTGCACACACAAATACAGACGGGACAAAATTGAAAAGTAGAAGTGATGCACCCACACAAGCACAGTACACATGCACAGATGGGGGCAACAATGCACATACCTGTGCACACGAGGCAGCCATAGTGAAACTCAGGACAACTTGATCATAGTGCATCAACTGTGCATGTTGGCCAGATATATTACATTTCATTTGGAAATCATGAACTATTTACCAATGGGCCCATTGGCCAGTTCAGAGGTCCATGATCATGCGGCCAAGCAGGCACAGCAAGGCCCCAACTTGGGTGACTGCTATTGTGGTGACTGTGTAATTGGGGGTTGGATCTGGGTGTGAGGATGCAGTGCTTGGGGGTGTGTGTGTGGTGAGGTCATTGTAAGGAAGGAGTGGGTTGGGAGACAGAGGAGTACATGGCTTTTGTTGTGTTTGCATCTGTATGTTGAGTGTGTGCATGGCTGTGGTGTGACTTGTGGTCCATGTGTGGCGTGTGTGTTGTTCTGTGTGAACGCTGTTTGGCTTGTGTGCTTGAGATGGGTGAGGGGAGCTGGATAGGGCAAAGGTGGTTGGAGGTGGGACGGAGGTACCAGGGACACTGGCTGCCATCAATGAGGAGGCCAGAGCCTGGAACAATCTCTGGAGGCCAGACAAGGCACCATGAATGCCTTCCAGGTAGGCATTGCTCTGCTGCATCTGGTACACCAGCCCCTGGATGGCATTAACGATGGTTGTCTGTCCCACGGAGATGGTCCTCAGGAGGTCAATAGCCTCCTCATTGAGGGCAGCAGGGCTGACTGGTGCAGGGGCTGAGATGCCTGCTGCGAAGGAAATACCCCCCTCCTGGGTTTGCAGGCATGGGCAAATCAGTGGATAGCTACTGGGAGGGCAGTGCAGGTACGGGGTGGCAGATGAAGATGTTGTTGGGGTGGTCTCAGAGGGGTCTGCCACCACCAGGGAGATGCCAACAGAGGAGTAATCCAAGTATGATGTTGCAGTTGTAGTAGGCCGCCCATGGTTCTCCCCTAGCCCTCCAACCTACTGGTTCCGTTGGCACTGGTGGACTGTGCCTCCTGGGCTGCAACATCCCCACTCGCTGGAGCTCCTTCACCTAATGAGGCTGATCACACAAGGACCCCATAAAATAGAGGGGGTAGACAAAGAAAGAGATGCAGTTTTTGAGCAACTCAAATATGATGCAGGTAGGCACACATGCAGTACACTTCAGTCCCAGAGCTCACCTTACCATTCCTTTGCACTACAGGAATGTACCACTGATAGGGAGTACACCTGCCTCTTTAGAGTATGCTACACTGATAGTGGTGCCCTACAGAGTCTATGCACATGTTCTGCAACTCCAACTGCGGTATCCATTTAATGCTCCGATGTCATGAGTACCACTACCTCACTTAGCAAGACAACCAGAACACTACCTGACTGACTGTATTGTATAATGTCCACCTTACCTGGGTACACATGCCCTCTACACAACAAGGCAACATAACCTGGCCAAGAAGCTGAACACCTGCATACCCTGACACCTATGACTTACTTTAACAGCAACCTTTCCCCACATTGCCTATCATCCCCCAATACAATTGGCATGCAGGAACTCATCCCCTTGTGGCTGCTGTAATGCCTTCAAGCACCCATCCAAGGCTGGGTAGGCCACAGCCAGAATGAGGGCTATTAGGAGGTTAAGGGTCCGAAGTGCACCCCTCCCTCGTTCGGTGGCCGTCCCAGTTGGGCCTCTGCGGTGTTCCAAGCCCAGTGTCTCAGGTCCTCCCACCGTTTTCTGCAGTGGGTGCACTGCTGACTATAGACCCTAAGGGTCTGCACATCCTTGGCGATGGCTCGCCATAACCTCTTCTTCCGAAGGACACTGACCTGCATGGGAGAAATTTGGAATACACATTACTGTAGACTGAAATCACTATTGCTGACATAGAATACAATTGCACTGACAGTTCACAACAAAACATTCCAACATCTTCGTACAGATACATATTGATGGCCTACTCCACTACTCCTACACGCTTGGTAATCCTACATTAACACATATCTGCACCAAAGCAATTGCTGTCACTGCTGGGGCACTGTACATCCTCTCACCTGCTCCTCTGGTCGTCCATACAATTTTGCATACAGGGGTATCATCTTGATGACCAGATGCAGGACACAGCAGCACATGCAGGAGAGTAGTGGTTATATTGAGTGCAGGAGTCAAGTGGCTAAGAGAAACCAAAATGGCTGTGAACACTGTGTTGGTACACATCTTCTCTGCAGGTGGCAATCGTGATTGACCACTGTTCCCCATAGACACCGACACCAATGATAACCAATGGGAAATTGCACAACGGTACAGACCGCCTAATGCAATGATGATTTGTGCCAGTGGAGTCATGTCACTTCCATCTGTCCTCAACATGTAGGACAGGCAACCATCATTTGAAGTGTAACATGTAATAGAGTGCAATCTCTAGGCAATCTCCGCCATGCTGTCTTCTCTTCTTGAACATGTCATGCACACCAGTCATGCACAGCATTACATGCCACATGTGATGTGTGGCATCGGTTATCTGCATTTGTAGTTTGCATGGCACTGTGTACACACGTAGATTGTCACAGTATTAGCTGCATGCAACCCTTCCATGATGTGAAGGCTACGTTTGTGCAGTTGTGTGTGCATTGACATGATCCGTAATGTTTTGGTGTGGTGAAATATATGTGTTGTTCCTCCTTAGGTACCGACCCCTGCAGAGACTGAGAAATGCACCAGTGTATCGGCTCCTAGTTGACCTGGCAACCATGGAGGACTGGCACATCATACTGACCTGCCGTCTAAACCGGATGACCATACGTTAACTGTGTGCCCAATTTGAGCCAGATCTAGTGCCAGGTCTACGTAATCCCTATGCTATACCACCTACTGTGCAGGTACTATCTGTGCTCCCTTTCTTGGCCAGTGGATCATTTCAGCGACATTCACCTTGGCAGCAGGTGTGTCACAGCCAATGTTCAGTAACATCTTAAGGGATGTCCTGACTGCCTTGCTGAAACACCTCCATGCCTACATCAAATCTGCCCAATCTGCTGACTTGCACACTGTGAAATCAGATTTCTATGCCATTGCACAGATTCCACATGTGATTGGGGCCATAGGTGGCACCCATATTCCCTTGATTGCTCCCAGGGTAAATGAACAAGTGTACAGGAATAGGAAAAGTTATTACTCCATTAATGCACAGGTGGTGTGTCTTGCAAACCAATACATCTCTAAAGTGATTGCAAAATTCCCTGGATCTGTGCATGACCCTTATATTTTGAGAAACAGCAGTGTCCCACACCTGATGGCACAACTACAAGGAGAGAGACCTCGCTTGTGAGTGAATGAGATGTGAGGGTGCAGTAGCTAACAACATGCCTTTCTAACTCTTTGTCCTCTACACAATGCTGACATGTGCTATTTATTCCCACTCTTCCCAGGTGATTCTGGCTATCCAAACCTGTCCTGGCTTTTGAAACCAGTGGGGTATCCCAGGTCAGGGGTGACATTTGCTAAAATGAGGCACATGGCAGGACAAGAAGAGTTATCAGAAGGACCTTCAGCCTCCTGAAAGCAAGATTCCGGTGCCTGAATTTGTCAGGCGGATCCCTGCTCTACTCCCCAAACAAGGTTTGCCAAATCATTGTGGCCTTGGCACTAAGGAGACATGTACCCATACTGGAAGATGAGGAACGACATGATCCACCACCGGTGGCAGCTGAGGGGACAGAGGACAGCGATAAAGAAGGGGAGGATTATGTGGATTCCAGGACTCAGCTCATTCAGCTATACTTCCAATGAGTTAAAGATACATTTAGCCTAATGTTTCCTACAACATTTCCTACACATGTATGGACTGTTTGGACTACAGTTGTACTAATTTTGTAAGCTGCATATGTATGTGCATAACTGGTGTGCAGTACAACTGACAACTGGCAACACTGGTCAGTGAATAAGTGACAGTATTCTGGCAATGATGTTCAATTTTGGACACAATTCAGGTACATGTGTCATTGAACAGACTGTACCTAAATGTTTGCTACATATCTGTTCCTCGCAGGTCTTACTATGCTGGGCTACCCTTTTACATGCTGTATACAAGGATGATTAGGACACTCCTGGTGCAAGTGTGAGAAAGCCATTTCTCAGACTTGGAAGACTACATGCCTGCAGACATTTGCCCTAGCCTATTTCTGGTATTGTTTAACATTTGACGTAGAGTAAGTAATACATCACATGCATGCATTAGGAAAAAAGCACAGATACATTGGGTGTGTATATACAACTTTTAATTAAGTGCAGCAACATGAATGATGGTAAAATATAATGGAGTGGGCAGATGCTGGATGAAATAGTCTGTTTGGTGTTCACAGCTGTTGGTAGCACAGGTCCAGAGTCCATGGGGTCATTGGGAAATGAAGCACGGACAGTAGATGGTCAACAAGGTGGGTCAGTGGAACTCAAGGGAGACAGTACAAGAAGGGATCACTTCCTGGTGGTTGGTTTGGTCATGGGTACAGTGTTTGAGGTATGTCTGGTTTGACAGCCACGTTTAAGAGGGGGTTCTTGGGCAGCAGAGGAAGGGGTGCTGGTCTCTTGGGAGTTCCCTGGCAGGGCCACCAGTCCACTACCAGCAGCAGATGTAGAGGGCTGGGGTGTTTTGTGTTTTGCAAACATGGCCTAAATGCGGGAAGAGATCCCATGCAGTTCTCCAGTCATGTCCTGCAGCACCCTTTTGATGGAGGCCATGGTAGCATTGTGGGCCTGCCATTACTCCATGGCCTCCTCATGGTGTTCACCCTGCAGCCTCTGAATCCCCTGCAAAGTAGGCAGAACCTGGCCTATCCTGTCCTGGGTGTGCTGGTATGCTGATTGGATTTGGGAAAGGTCTCCTGGCCAGTCGATACCCTTATTTGGCTCCTCCCTTGTCCCACAGATGGCCTCCCACTGGGCCGGGCCCCCTGTGCCTGTGACCTCGTTACAGTCACCCCACTCCCACTTGCACCAGGACCTTCATTGTCTTGCCTGGTGACAGGTAGTGACTCTGGTCTCTGTACAGGTGGGCACACAGTGGCTGTGCCAGGGACACTGGTTTGGGGGCATTGGGCCAAAGCTGTTGGTGGTGCCTGTATAGTAGGGGTCTGACTGGTGGGCTGGGTAGTGCTACCCCATTCCCACTTGCACCAGAACCTTCATAGTCTTGCCTGGTGATAGGTGGTAACTCTGGCCTCTGAACAGGTGGGCACATAGTGGCTGAGCCAGGGACAATGGTCTGGGGGCATTGAGCCACAGCTGTTGGTGGTGTCTTTGTAGTGAGTGTCTGTCTCGCGGGCTGGGTAGGGCTTCTGAAGTGTGACTGACCATAGGTTCCTGAAGGGCCAGGCTGCTCCTCCAGATCCAGACATCCTGCTGTACTATCAACACTGGGTCCTTCTTCTGCTGTGGGGCTGGTACTTCCTGGCACCTCCTGGCAGCTGGCACTGGCAGTGTCACCTGTGGAGTAAAACAAATCATGTTGCTTGTGTGTCCTGCAGAGTGTTTGACTGTGCTGTAGCTGGTTAGCAATAGTGTTCAGCAGCTTCGGGGATATGGTATTGACAGTCAGTTAGTTATCCCTGGTGGACATTGCACATGTGCATTACTTGCACACATTCGCAGTGGCATGTGTTTCATTCGGTTTCTGTACTCTGTCCTGTCATTGCCATTTCCCTCTCAGCATCTGCCAGCTGTTGATTGCGCTTACATCCCCATACATTTGCATGCAGGACTCCCATTGGGATGGGTGAGTGCATGGAATTAGTGGGATGGGTGATGCATTGTGGGACTTGTTGTGTTTCAGACATAACAAGCAGGGACTGGTTGTTGTGTGCAGATTGGTTGGGTAGATTTTAGTGGGGTGTGTAGGCATGCAGGGGATGTGTGTGAGTGGTTGATGGGGTGGAATGGATATGGGATAGGGTGTCTTGGGTTTGGTACAAGTGGAGGGGGTGACATGCCTTTCATGGGCAGGAGGTGGGAAGGGTGTGTTGGCTTACCAGAGTATCCAGTTCTTCTGTGAGTCCAGTGATGCCCTCTGGATGAAGGATTGCCATGACCTTCTCCTCCCACTTGGTCAACTTGGAGGGAGGTGGTGGGAGACCACCCCCCAGTCCTCTGGGTGGCAGTCTGATGTTGTGATGCCATTGCCCGTACCGTCTCACGCATGTCGTTCCACCTCTTTCTTATGTCGTCCCTTGTACGTGGATGGCTTCCTAATGCATTCACCCTATTGACGATCCTCTGCCATAGCTTCATCTTCCTGGCTATGGATGTCTGATGGACTTGTGTACCAAACAGCTGTGGCTCCACCCAGATTATTTAATCCACCATGGTTTGCAACTCCCTTTCTTTGAAACCCGGGCTCTTAGGGGGTGCCATAGTGGTTTGTGTGGGGAGATGTGTCCTGTGATGTGGTGGGGTTGTTTGGGGTTGTGCAGTGTGTGAGTGGGTTGGTGACAGTGTGGTGATAATTGAAGGTGCAGTTGTGGGATGCGTGTTTGTGTGTTTGAGATTTATATGTGTTGTGGGGTGTGCAAAGACGTAACTTGAATTTGTGGTGTCCCTTTCCAGTTGGCCAGTAGTTTTGTGGCAGCAGGTGGGAATAGCTCAGGATTGTGGGTATTGTGGGTGTGTGTTTTATAGTTGGGTGTGTAGATGTGTGAAGTGTATTTATGTGTCTAAGGTGTTGGGTTTTCAAATTGTCCATGGTGGGGGTGTTGTTGGTAAATCCATTTTGTGACGGTGGTGCTCCATACTGCCAATGGTGTACTGCCGTTGCATGAGCGGTGTGCTGATTTCTGATTCATATTTGGGGCGGCAATTTAGTTTTTGCCTTGGTGGTGGCAGATTCTGTGCAGCCTATTTCATTCACTCGCCTCTCCTCCATTGCACAATTCAGAGCCTTACATCATGATTAACGTGCTCCTCCACCACCCCTAACCCATACTCCATCCACACTAAACAAACGCAAACAAAATAAAAAACATGCCACTCTTAGCAATCTCACATCCCCTTGTCTATTACATAATAAAATAAAACTACCCTACAAAAAACAGTACACTCTTGATGTTTCTCTCAGCCATCAAGTCCAACACCCACACACACAGACCCAACAAAATGCCTCCTTAACCTGCTGGAAGAGGAACACTATATTAAAAAGCAAGACTATTGTGAGCCTCAAACAGTTATCACAACTAGCAACACTCCTGCTTCAAGCTCATATTATACTACTTACCCTTCTCCTAAACAAAACAACACTACCACTAACACACCTTTTCTAAACAGCCAGCTCATAAATGCTCGATCACTCTAAAAAAACAAGCACCACATCTATGACCTGATCACAGACACACAACCTGACTTACTATTCATAACAGAATCCTGGTTGGGAGATGACATGGCCCAGTGTTGCACGAAGCCGTTCCTCCGGGCTATCAAACCATCACACAAAACTGTATAGGCAAGAGAGGAGGTGGACTAGCTATTATATTCAAACAGGCAACGAACCTCAGTAAAACAGACAACATCTCCATACAAGGTTGTGAAGCCCTCCTCACCATGTGCCACCCTACTCGAACTTCCTCCTGTAACTTTCTCCTCCTTTACAGACCTCCACCTAACAACTCCACATTCCCAGATGCTTTTCTAGATACAGTCTCAAACCTTATTACACTATACTCCAACCTATGCATTCTTGGGGATCTAAACATTTGGTTTGACAAACCCAATATGTCCCATCCAAAAGCTATCCCCACTGACCTAGTCACATTGAACCTACATCAGATTGTACACAATCCCACACACATCGCTGGGCACATCCTAGATGTCATTTTTGCTAAGCCTGAACTAGTTACCATTCATAGCATCACTCCAATCCACCATTTGATAACTTTCCGACATACAACTCCACAAATCAACATACCTCATAACTACTTGCATACATGCACCTATGGACCATGGAGCAAACTCAATTTGGATGACTTTGAAACACAACTAACAGCCAACACAGATCTAGATGCAATTAATTCTGTGCCAAAACCTTATGAGTGGCTACAGGAAGCTTTTGATATCCTAATACCACTCAGAAAAACTAAACACCACAAAAGAAAACCAACACCTTGGAGAAACACAGAACTTAAAAAGATAAAGCAACAAATCAGAAAGTTGCAGTGGACCTGGCTCAAAACAAACAACAGTCAAGATAAACTGCAGCTACACATACTTAACAGATTATACAAATCATCAATCAAAAAAGCTAAAAAAAAGGTACTACTCAGGCAGAATTCAAAATGCTCAATCTACAACCAAGGAATTTTATAAAATTCTCAATGAATTTCAAAAACCTACATGCATGGAAGGAAGTCATCCCACTACCCAAGATTTCACAAACAAATTGGCAACTCACTACACAACCAAGGCAGACACATTGGGCTCCTATTTAAAACAGAAGAAAACCATCAGCACCAAACCCTTTCCTAAAATACCCTCTAAGAATCAACCAACCCAACCTCCAAAGGTGAATTTATGGATTTGGTCAAAGCAAGCAGACCTTCCGGTTGCCCTTCTGACCCTTGCCCACCACAAAAATTCAAGAACATTCTTCTATCTACTTCTGCTGCCACACCTGTAAGAAGAATCATCAACAACTCTTTAACTACAGCAACTTTTCCTGTAGACCTGAAAAAGGCATACATACGACCGTTATTAAATAAAACAAACCTAGACCCGCAAGACCCCAACAACTACCGACCAATCACAAATGGACCTTCCCTGGGCAAATTGATAGAAAGAGCAGCATTCGCCCAGATGTCACAATTCACTGAAGACAATTCTATACTTTCAGACTTGCAAACTGGATTCCGCCCAGGAAGAGGCACTGAATCGGCACTCATAGCAATCTGGGATGATCTTACAAACACAGTCGACCGCAATGGAGTTGCTGCACTACTTCTCTTGGACCTCTTGGCTGCCTTTGATACGGTTGACCATGACACCCTAATTCAAAGACTCCATGAAGCCGGCATACAAGGGACTGCTCTCGACTGGATTACTTCCTATCTTAAAAAAAGATCTAATATCATCTACTCGCCCCCTTCTCATCCAAACCCTATCTCACAAAAGCAGGGGTCCCCCAAGGATCAATCATCTCACCTTTGCTTTTCAACATCTACATGATATCATTACCAGAAATGATCAATGATTTCCATCTCTCATCCTACAACTATGCAGATGACACACAAATACTACTTAAATTAGAATGCCCCAAAAACATTGAAAACTCAGAGATCTTCAGTTGTCTCAGAGCCATTGATCAGTGGATGAACTGGAGCCATCTCAAACTAAATACCTCTAAAACAGAAATACTCATATGTGGTGACTTGAAAAGTTATGACCCTCTGTGCGTCCGGCCTGACGATCTCGGACCACCTCCTCAATTATCCAAGGAAGTTAAAAACCTTGGAATCACCATGGATTCCAAGTTAACTATGAATGCCCAAGTGGAAAAATTAGCACGAACAAGCTTCATCACTTTGAAGACTTTACGACGCATCTTCCCCTACCTCGGATTTCCACACAAGATGCAAGCTACTATCTCGCTTGTACTATACAAACTGGATTATGCCAATGGCCTCTACCATGGATCATCTCTATCTACTGTGAAAAACTACAACGTATTCAGAACTCGGCAGCCAGGATACTATTACATGTAACGCCGCAAGCCCACATCTCCCCTGCTTTGAGAGCACTACACTGGTTACCCGTTGCCAGAAGATGCACTTTCAAGCTGCTTTGTATCACCCACAAAGCTATACATTGAACAGGACCGCTTTTTATCAGAAACAAAATAACCAAATACATCCAACAAAGAAACCTCCGCTCAAGATTGGCACCCCGCCTTGGAACACCACCAAACAAGAAAAAGACTATAGGTGGTACATCCTTCTCTGTTCAACCAGCCAAACTATGGAATTCATTACCCCCAACTATAAGAGCCACAGATAACTTTCTTGTCTTCAGAAAACTACTCAAGAGTTGGCTTTTCCTTCATAACCACCATATTCAATCAACTATGGACTGCATTTGCCCATGTTGATAAATATTTCTTCTGATTATGTGTCTATTTCTAGTTATGTATAGTTCTTTAGAAAATATGTATTGCTACTATGTCATAAAAATAAAATACACACACACTCTTTAAACCTGTTTGCCTAAGTATATTTACCCATGGTTCTAATTATGTATTGTATGTACATATATGTGTGCATATGTGTGTGTCTTCATGTGTGTGTGTATGTGTGTGTATATATATATATATATAATATATATATATATGTATGTGTATATGTTGTTTCTGTGCTTGGCATGTTCGTGGGTCATTTCATGGCTCCCGGGTGGGTTGTTATACTAGATATCCATGAATCCCTGCTCTCATCTTATCACTCTACCCATCATCATATGTCATGTCTCTATCAAACTAACCTCCATTCCCACTCTGACTCATCCCAAATCCATTCTACTACTTTCACCTCCTAAATAACTCTGCTTAAGCTCTTCCCTACTCGCCGAAAAGCGCTTCAACGCCTCGTCAGGGGTAGTAAGCGCTATATAAATACTATTACAATACAATACAATAACCAAAAGAAAACAGTGCCCTCTTCTTTAAGATCCTTTTCTGATATTGGGTGAAAAGTAAATGCCCTCCCTCCTCGGAGCATTCATTGTATTGTTGTCACTCTCCTGATCCACTTCATAGGGGCGACAACCGATTGTACAGATACAGGCACTGTTAGAAATGGGGTCTCTGGTTGACAGTCAGTTTGCACTCTGTCCAAGCAGGGACCCTCACTCTAGTCAGGGCAATAGAGGTTGCCACTTAGATGACCCCTGCTCACCCCTTGGTAGCTTGGCTCAAGCAGTCAGGCTTATCTCAAAGGCAATGTATAAAGTATTTGTACCAACACAAACAAAAGACGGTGAAAAGGCAACAACATGGACACCACACCAGTTTAGAAAAATAGGCAATATTTATCTAAATATTTATCTGAATCAAAAAAGACCAATATGACAAAAATCCAACATACACAAAGTTATGAATTTTTAACATAATAGATTCTTACTCCACAGAAAACAGTGGAAATGTTGTTGTTGCACAAAGTACCTGGTTTCCATCAAAAATAAAGCCACAAGGGTAAGTGTGTGTTGAAAAAGTCTGTGATATGTCGTTTTCTCTCCCGCAAGAGAGTGATGCGTCAATTTCCAGACATAGCATCTCGGATCTGCGCAGGTTCATGATGATTTTGAAGCCCAGTGATGAACCATGGGAAAGCCGGCCGCACAGTGATGGAAAACCATGCTGTGTGGGATTTGTGTCATTTTCGGCAGCTGCAAGTGGGTGTCGCATAGTTTTTTCAGTTGCAATGCAGGTGATGTGTTGATTTCCCAGCTGAGGTGCAGGTGGTGCATCAATTTCAGCCACGATGTAAGTGATACATCGTTTTTACAGCTACATTGCAGGTGGTGCATCAAAATTCTCTCTGTACAGCTTCCTGTGCGTGCATTTCAGTCCTTGATCTAACAGCATCACCTTTCACGGGTCCAGGGATTGGATAGGGCACCACTTGGGAGGGCAGGAGCCTCAGCAGAGAGTCCAGGTGCTGGCAGAGGAAGTCTTTGATGTCCCTGACACTTCAAAACAGGAGGCAAGCTCAGTCATGGCCCCTGGAGATTCTTCATGAGCAGGAATATAAGTCTAGTCTTTGTCCTCTTTCAGGCGGAAGCAGCAACTGCAGGCCTACCCAGCAAAGCACAGTCACAGGCATAGGCAAAGAGGCACAGTCACAGGCAAAGAGGCAGTACTCCTCCTCCAGCTCTTCAGCTCTTCTCCTTGGCAGAGGTTCCTCTTGGTTCCAGATGTAATCTGAAAATCAGGGGTTTTGGGTCCACTACTTATTCCCCTTTCTGCCTTTGAAGTAGGCGAACTTCAAAGGACATTCTCTGTTCTTCACATGATCCTGCCTTGCCCAGGCCCGGTCCCAGACACACACCAGGGGGTTGGAGAGGGCATTGTGTGAGGACAGGCACAGCACATTCAGGTGTAAGTGACCACTCCTGCCTCCTCTCCAGCCCAGGTGGCCTATCATGATTTGCAGGCTATACCCCAGCTCCCTTTGTGTTACTGTTTAGTAGAGATTCACAAATAGCCCAACTGTCAGTCTGACCCAGACAGGGAATAGACAAGCAGGCAGAATCACAGAATGGTTTAAGCAAGTAAATGCTCAGTTTCTAAAAGTGACATTTTCAAACTGCCAATTTAAAAAACAACTTTACCAAAATATGTATTTTTAAATTGTGAGTTCAGAGACCCCAAACTCCATATCTCCATCTGCTCCCAAAGAAAAACTGCACTCAAAAGATATTTAAAGGCAGCCCCCATGTTAACCTCTTAGAGAGATAGGCCTTGCAACAGTAAAAACTGAATTTGGCAGTTTTTCACTGTAAGAACATATAAAACACATCAGTACATATTCCACCTTTAACATACACTTGATCCTGCCCATGGGGCTACCAAGGGCCTTCATGTACAAAAAGGGAAGGTTTGGGCCTCCTGGCAAGTAGGTACACTTGCAATGCCTAATTGGCAGGTTATAAATGTGCACACAGACACTGCAGGTCTAACAGGACTATGCAGCACAAGTACCCCATGGGTCCTTCATGGCCCATGCAGAGTGAAGCCCAGCCACCCACACATGCAGCTCGGCCACAGCAAAGCATCTTGGTCAGAAATTGTGGCACAGCCCGCTCGACCTGGGCACTGTGAATCGAGGGAGATCTGAAAACTAAAGTCTAATCACCAGTGCCTGCCATTCAATCTGCCTCAGTACACAGGGGGAAGGCGGCCAAGATCACTTCAGTGGTAAGACACCAGCCCCATCAATCAGGAGACCTTGCCCAGTATACCACAACAATGCTCACTGCATTTGGAGTTTAGGAGTCGCTGGACTCAGAGTCCCACAGCAGTGACAACATAGCAGAGTCTTTGATGGCCCTGAAACTCTGCAAAGAACAGAGAGGGGCCAGTCAACAAGCCCTGGGAGAACACTTGGGCAACAAGCAGCGAGCAGGCAGCAGGCCAGCACATAAAGGCAAGTTTCAAAGTTGCAGTCCCTCCAGCAGCCTAGTAGGCAGCAAGCCAACACAGCAACGCAAGTAGTCCATATGGTGATCCCTCCTCTCAGCACAGCAGTCTTCTAAGAATGTGCAGATTATAAAGCCAGCAGAGTCTGGTTACAAGTCCCATACAGTGTCTAAAATCTTGGGGTCAGAGCCTCAGTACTTATACTCGAAAATGTCTTTAATGAAGGGGTGACTTCAGAAAAACCATTAGAAGTGCACAATCATTCCTTTCAGCCCTGCCCTGGCTCCAGATGATCAGTGGGAGTAAATCAGCCTTTTGTGCAGAGGCAGGAAAAAAACTTTTTGACTTTTAAGTGTTAACCACCTCTCTTTACCTCTGTCCAGGAAGACTAAAAGTATGCCGAGGAATGCAGATGTATCTCCTGTCAAACCTAGCCCTTCCTGTGTTGTGGCTGTCTAGAGAATATGCACAAAGTGCAGCTGTCACCCAGACCAGGCACATGTTGGAGACAGGCTGCAAAGCACACAGAGTTATAAGAACAGAGAAATTAAATTTTTCTAAAAGTGGAATTTCTAAAATAGTCATGTGAAATCCAACTTCAGCTGAAAGGAGGATTTATCATTACCATTCTAAACAGAAAAACATGATAAATAAATACCAGTTAAATGATATAAGGGAATTCCCAATGCTAAGCTTTTAGAGGAGCAAGCCTCACAGTGGTAAAAAAATGAAATACGCTGCTTGTCACTATCGCCAGAAGATCGCCCGCCGGCCCAGCGGGAAAGCCCCTGCAACGAGGAAGCCGGCTCCGAATGGAGCCGGCGGAGTTGCAGGGGTGCGACGGGTGCAGGAGCACCCGTCGCGATTTTCACTGTCTGCATAGCAGACAGTGAAAATCTTTGTGGGGCCCTGTTAGGGGGCCCCTGCACTGCCCATGCCAGTGGCATGGGCAGTGCAGGGGCCCCCAGGGGCCCCACTACACCCGTTCCCGCCATCCTGTTCTTGGCGGGTTTTACCACCAGGAACAGGATGGCGGGAAGGGGGTCGGAATCCCCATGGCGGCGCTGGAGGATTCTCTGGCCCAGGGGAAATCCGGCGGGAAACCGCCGGATCCCCTTTTATGACCACGGCTTTACCGCTGCGGTCAGAATGGGCACTGAAGCACCGCCAGCCTGTTGGCGGTGCTTCCGTTGCCCGTGGCCCTGGCGGTTTAGGACCGCCAGGGTCAGAATGAGGGCCATAGTGTACTACCGTACAAGGGACTTATAAGTAAATCAAATATGCCAAACAGTTCTAAACCAATTATACCATGTTTAAAGGAGAGAACGCATGCATTTTAGCACTGATTAGTAGTGGTAAAGTGCCCATAGTCGTAAAGCTAATGAAAAGAAGGGCAGAAAAGTAAGAGGAGGAAGGCAAAAAGTTTGGGGTAACCCTGCAAAAAGGGTCATGTCCAACACAACGACACTCCAGCTTAAAGCCAGGATGGGCTAATCAATACCTTGATGGGCTTCCCTTCTAAGGGCAATACAATATGGACCTTGGCCCTGTACTGCAAGGGCACATGTCAGTTCTACATCTCTCTGACCCCAGCTGGGTATCTCTGTCTATACTCTCAAGGTCCACTAAGCTAACCCATTGGGAATCCTTTTCCTCATCTGTGTACTCCATCTGTGATGCACCTAACTTCAGTATGCTCACATATGCATCCTATTAAGCAGACAGTACCACCATGGCCAACAAAGTGATGTGGCCCATTCCACCCTTTGTGTCTTACTTTTGTGCCCAACTCAAGGAAATCTCTGTCCATAAGGACACCACCCAACAGAGGCCACTAACAGAGGTCACTGTCAAGAGCCATGCCCCAGGACATCCAGGGGTCTCTGTCCTCATTGGCTTTTGAGAGTCTTGGGGGGGGCTATAGCCCCAGGTGCTTTATATCCTTTCTCCGCTCTACATCTCACCATTTTAGAGGTGATATCCTAAGACATGTTCTCGAGCCCAGAGTCTGTACCGATGGGATGGGCAGGAATCAGGGGTAAGTCCTCTCTCCCCTTGCCCCTTCTTATGGGGTTCCGTACCCTCCTTTTGGGATTGGTAATCTCAGAATTCAGAACTGACAGGGCACTTGTAGCAGCCGTCGTGCTTAGCTCTCCCACCAGTTCAGAGGAGCTATCCTGGAAGTGGTCTTCATGCCCAGGTCTGTAACATTGGGTTAAACCGGGGTCAGGAATGAATTCTTCCTCCACCTCCCCCTCCTTGTGGGGTTCTGCACCCCCCTTTTAGGAGTGGTACCCCCAGAAGACAAAACTGTAGGGACACATGTGGCAGCCTCCCCTTCCCCCAGGTCAGGGGCCAGGGCGGCTCCTCCATAAGGGCAGAAGAGCATTGCCAACCTCCCAGCAGCGAAAGCTGCAAACCATTTCCCAAAAAATGATATAAACAGTGTTTAATATTGTTTTTTCAGAAATGGGGTGGGGCCACAGGAGGGACGAGCAATGGGGGGAGTGCCAGAGCGCATGTTTGTTTGGCCGGCTGTCTCAGGCTGGCGAAACACACATGTGCACAGGACTCTCGCCAGCTGTGTTGTTGGGTTGGAGAGAGCCTGCACATGCTTCCAGTCTGCCTGGGAACGCACTGGCTGGGCACTCCCAACCAATCCTAATGCTGCTGTAAGCAGCGTCACCCCTCACCGTTGCTTAGGTAGGACCTGGAGACGCCCTTTAGATCACTCCCAAGTGTCTTAGCAGTTTCAGTGGATCTTACCCTGAAGTCTACCTCCTTTGCAAGTTCCCTGGGGTCACAGAACGTTTACTCCACCAGGTGTTGGCATAGCCATGGAAAACAACAATGGAACATGTGCTCTCTGATAATCAAACTATACAGCCCTTCAGAATTGTTTACTGTGCTAACCTTCACCCATCCATCCAGTGCTTTGCATAAAGCCTCCACAAATTCCTCCCAAGACTGGTGAGACACTTTCCGAATTCCATTGAACCTCAACCTATTCTCTTCAGGGGTAAGTCCATACTTTTGTATCATATCCTTCATGGTGTTTACCTCTGCCTATCACTCCCTTCCAGGGCCAGTAAGGCATCCCTCCCATCCACAAGAATATAACTCCCTAGGTCAGTTCCCCAATCCTCTCAGGGATCCTGTTCACTGCCTGCGCTCTCTCATGCTCCTGAAACCACTGATGTATGCCATCTCACTCCTTGAAGCTAGGCACCAAGGGCCCAATGTACGACAGCCTGACATGATTGCAAACAGCGATAATCGCCTTTTGTGACCGCAAAATGGGCTGGTAGCCCTATTTTGCTACTCGGTCTGGATTACCGACTCGCAAAATAAGGATTTGTGACTCACAGTTAGGAAGGGGCATCCCAAGGGTGTCCCTTCCTAATTGTGAGTCACAGGGGGATGTATGATTATTTTGTGACCACAATTGCAGTTGCAAAACAATTGCAGTTACCACCAGTTTCAAATTGGTGGTAACCCATCCGCAAACAGGAATGGGTCCCCACACGACCCCTTCCCCTTTCTGAATTGATGTAAAAATATTTTTTCAGAACAGGCAGTGGTCCGATGGACCAGTGCCAGCTCTGACAAAATGACATTTTCTTTTTCATTTTTTGATTTGAAATGCATCCCATTTTCATTTAAGAAAAACTGACTGCATTTCCCCCCAAAAAACGCTTTATTTAAAAGCAGTCACAAACATGGTGGTCTGCTGTCCCGAGGCAGGCCACCATCCTTTTAACTGCAGCCATTCAAAATGGGATGGCAAGTTGCGTCCTACCTCATGACTATTAATGAGGTCAGTCAGTTGGAACCCCACTGAGAATTGCAAACAGTGTGTGGTACACTGTTGTACATTAGGTTTTGTGACTCGCAATTTGCGATTCACAAATGAGTCCCAAATTGCGAGTCACAAATCTCAGGGTCATACATCTGGCTCCAAGTCCTTGGGAATGTCAATGGTATCTTTAACACTGGGCTCAATATTGCTGCCACCACTCGATTTTACTTGCAGTGCTTGTAAGTCCAGAAATCTAAAAAAAAATAAGCTCATGGGCCAATTTCCTCTCCTCAGGAGCAAGTTTTCTCTGGCAAAGGCCCTCTCAGCCTCCACCATCCTCTCCTCAGCTAAGGCTCTGTCATCCTGAACCTCTCTCCTCCACAGCCAGATGGGCCAGCTATAGCCTCAAGTTGCTCTCAGCCTGTCTATCCTTCAGATCCTCAGGTGACAGGATATGGGAAGAAACACTGCTCCAGGCTCCAGACAGAGCAAGGGATTCCCTACCTATGGGGTCTCCTCTCTCTACTGGCATCCCTGCCCAGTCATTTTCTCCCTCCTCTCCAAACTCCTCAGGGCCACTGCCCTCTTGAGGTGCTGATTAGGAACCCTCCCACTGAGAGTCCTCCCCAGAATCACTGCCCCGTTGGTCCTCTGCATACACGTTTTCCAGTGTGTCCTCTCAAAAGTATACAGGACTTTCTGAAGTCCCCGCTTTGTGGGTATTCTGCCCTCTGCTTGTCCCCTCTCCCTACAGAAACCCTTCAACTCTTCCTTTTTGTAAAACAACCAGTAGTTGAGATCAAAAGTTGACTTCATTTTGGCAAGGCAGTAAACTACTAGTGCACACAACAAGAATCCAAGGTGTAGGCAGATGAGGCAGGAGTAAACAATGAAAAAATAAATGACCAATGTGAGAGACCAGGAGAAAACAAAACACACAATGGTCTTAAAGCAGATTTGCAGTGCATCACTGTGATATTGCACGAATGTAAGTCCTATCCTCACTGATGATCACCAGTGTTAGAAAGGGGGTTTCTGGTTTCTTAGGATATGCACCTAAGCCAGGCAGAACATACCACTCTAGTTAGGGCAAGTAAGTTACACACCAAAGAACATCTCTGCTAACCCTTTGGTAGGTTGGGGCAGAGCAGTTCATCTTATCGTCAGAAGCAATATGTAAAGCGTTTGCGCAACACACAGCAACACAATGAACATACCACAAAAGAGACTACACACAGGATTACATAAATATATAGATATTATATTGTACATACAATCACACAAAAAACTATATGAACCATAGGTACTGAGCACACGATGCAGTTTCTAAGATAGTACTCGTTATCCTGAACAGGGTAAATCCAAAGACCACATACATAATAACATTGGTGCATGTAATGCAAATTAGATTAAGTAAAAGCACATGGATCACTGTATATACCGATAGAAACATAGGGCAGAGCTCACCTACACTCCTATTTACCTTTAAATGGTAATCAGGTATAAAACACAGGGGCACAGAAGCACCTGCATACTTGCTACCTTTAATACTGTAATTTCTTGGACAAAATGACGCCAGTGCAAAATATAGAAAAAGTTCCTTCACTACTAATGATGGTTTTTATGGGAACCTCTGTGAATCCCCACACTTCAGTATCTTCACCTACACGTTTCAGCCATTGCTGCCTTGTTCACGGTTACAAATCGGGCAAAAATTGGTATGTCAATTGCGCTCCCTTTAATCCCTGCTGGGAATTATGGTAGGTGGAGATACTGAGGCCCGTATTTATACTTTTTTTGCGCCACATTTGCGTCGTTTTTTGACGCAAAAACGGCGCAAACTTGCAAAATGCCATTGTATTTTGTATGTTTGCGCCGTTTTGCGTCAAAAAGCGGTGCAAATGCGGCGCTAAAAAAAGTATAAATACGGGCCTGAATCTATTTAAATCTGTTAAAGATCCACAAGAGTTTGGCCTCTTTTTTCTTGGATGAAGTATTTTGAGGATATTGGTCATATCCTAACGCAGGCACCGGTAGTGAGAGTGCGCCACTTTCTGACCGATTTGTTTGACATATTAAATGCAGTGGCGGCGCCCAGCATGAAAGAATTGTGAAATCTGAAAGCAGATTGCAGTAGTTAAACAAGAGACACAGGTCTACTGCATGAGGACTGTATTTTGAAGACGCAAACAGCCTGGAGGGTCACGAACTTCAAAACACGCCTGGTGTTTTTCCCTGAAAGAGAAGCTGAGCCGGGGACAGTCTCACAAGAGAGGGTGAGCATATGTCTCTGGCAAAATGTACTTCATGTCGACATATCCCTAGGAGAGAAAAGGGTTTGTGGACATTGCTTTTTTTGAATGTTCGACAAATACAATTGCTACTTGCCCAAATTAGAGACACTGATGCCTTGCCATGTTTTAAAAGTGCCAGAGAGTTGCCAAACACGTTACATACTTTCAATAATGCATTATTTGGTAGAGACATTATCTAGCTGCAGATTCCTTACTTTTGACTTTCCATGCATCAGACTTGATTCAGAAACTTTTGCGTGAGCAGTTCCCCTGTTCCCCATTGGGTGGCTTCATTTGGTTTCGTGCTTCTTAGTTGTTGGCGCCGTATGTGATATTACGGTCACCTATATAGGCACCACCCAGGCGCATGAACTTCAATTACTTTTTAAGACTTTCCACGCCAGGAGCGTAGAGCCACAAAGTGAACTGCCAATTGTGTCCAAACTAGGGCCTTAAACAGAGAGCAACCCTCACACTAGAAATGTGTCTGCAAAGTGGGGAGGGATGGGCGGGTCTAAAAGGAATCTGTAGCTAGGTCTTGTCTCTAACAGGTAACGCATTACCATAGGTAAATAACTTGTTCATCAGATAGAGACTTCTAGATGCATATTTCTTATCTTTGAATGGATACACAAGCCATACCCTCCTGTCAGTGAGCTGCGGAAACATTTTCTAAACTAGAAAGTCCTGCAGGACTAATCGGGCAAAATGCCCGTTCCTGTTGACCTGACTTTTTTCAGTCAGTAGTGTTTGGCACGCATGTGCTGGGATGCTAATGTTGCTGCCTGGCAGATGTCCAGGACAGGGACTCCAAAAGTCAATGCTGTGGTTGCAGCTTTTCTCCTGGTGGAATGAGCCTGTAAGCCCTCTGGAGGATTCTATTAAGCAAGGCCATAGTATATCTTTATACAGAGAATGATCCAGCACTAAATGGTTCATTTCTGTACTGCCTTTTGCTCCTACATAGTCCACGAAGAGTTTGTTGTCCACTCGAAACCCTTCTGTTCGACTAAGGTAGAACTACAATGCACTCAGATGGTGGAGCAGCTCCTCTTCTTCAAAGGAATTTGGAGAAGCATAAAAGGTGAGAAGGATGACAGACTGCCCAAGATGGAATGCGGGAAAGAGGTCCTGGTGCGAAGCACCACATTGCTGGGAACCCTAGAGAGATAAGGAGTGTAGGAGGCTGGACTGGCTTGTAGTGAGTACCTAGGGGTACTTGCACCTTGCACCAGGCCCAGTTATCCCTTATTAGTGTATAGGGTGTCTAGCAGCATAGGCTGATAGATAATGGTAGCTTAGCAGAGCAGCTTAGGCTGAACTAGGAGACGAGTGAAGCTCCTACAGTACCACTTAGTGTCATATGCACAATATCATAAGAAAACACAATACACAGATATACTAAAAATAAAGGTACTTTATTTTTATCACAATATGCCAAAAGTATCTCAGTGAGTACCCTCAGTATGAGGATAGCAAATATACACAAGATATATGTACACAATACCAAAATATGCAGTAATAGTATTAGAAAACAGTGCAAACAATGTATAGTTACAATAGGATGCAATGGAGACACATAGGGATAGGGGTAACACAAACCATATACTCCAAAAGTGGAATGCGAACCACGAATGGACCCCAGACCTATGTGACCTTGTAGAGGGTAGCTGGGACTATTAGAAAATAGTAAGGGTTAGAAAAATAGCCCACCCCAAGACCCTGAAAAGTGAGTGCAAAGTGCACTAAAGTTCCCCAAAGGACATAGAAGTCGTGATAGGGGAATTCTGCAGGAAAGACACAAACCAACAATGCAACAACGATGGATTTCCAGTCGAGGGTACCTGTGGAACAAGGGGACCAAGTCCAAAAGTCACAAGCAAGTCGGAGATGGGCAGATGCCCAGGAAATGCCAGCTGTGGGTGCAAAGATGCTGCTACTGGACAGTAGAAGCATAGGTTTCTGCAAGAACAACAAGGGCTAGAGACTTCCCCTTTGGAGGACGGATCCCTCACGCCGTGGAGAGTCGTGCAGAAGTGTTTTCCCGCCAAACGACTGCCAGCAAGCCTTGCTAGCTGCAAATCATGCGGTAAGGGTTTTTGGATGCTTCTGTGGCCCAGGAGGGACCAGGATGTCGCAAATTGCGTCAGGGGACAGAGGGGATGTCGAGCAAGACAAGAAGCCCTCTCAGCAGCAGGTAGCACCCGGAGAAGTGCCAGAAACAGGCACTACGAGGATGCGTGAAACAGTGCTCACCCGAAGTTGCACAAAGGAGTCCCATGTCGCCGGAGAACAACTTAGGAGGTCGTGCAATGCAGGTTAGAGTGCCGTGGACCCAGGCTGGACTGTGCACAAAGGATTTCCACCGGAAGTGCACAGAGGCCGGAGTAGCTGCAAAAGTCACGGTTTCCAACAATGCAGTCTGGCGTGAGGAGGCAAGGACTTACCTCCACCAAACTTGGACTGAAGAGTCACTGGACTGTGGAAGTCACTTGGACAGAGTTGCTGGATTCAAGGGACGTCACTCGTCGCGCTGAGAGGAGACCCAAGGTACCGGTGATGCAGTTCTTTGGTGCCTGCGGTTGCAGGGGGATGATTCCGTCGACCCACAGGAGATTTCTTCGGAGCTTCTAGTGCAGAGAGGAGGCAGACTACCCCCACAGCATGCACCACCAGGAAAACAGTCGAGAAGGCGGCAGGATCAGCGTTACAGAGTTGCAGTAGTCGTCTTTGCTACTATGTTGCAGTTTTGAAGGCTTCCAGCGCGGTCAGCAGTCGATTCCTTGGCAGAAGGTGAAGAGAGAGATGCAGAGGAACTCGGATGAGCTCTTGCATTCGTTATCTAAAGTTTCCCCAGAGACCCTAAATAGCCAGAAAAGAGGGTTTGGCTACCTAGGAGAGAGGATAGGCTAGAAACACCTGAAGGAGCCTATCAGGAGGAGTCTCTGACGTCACCTGGTGGCACTGGCCACTCAGAGCAGTCCAGTGTGCCAGCAGCACCTCTGTTTCCAAGATGGCAGAGGTCTGGAGCACACTGGAGGAGCTCTGGACACCTCCCATGGGAGGTGCAGGTCAGGGGAGTGGTCACTCCCCTTTCCTTTGTCCAGTTGCGCGCCAGAGCAGGGCTAAGGGGTCCCCTGAACCGGTGTAGACTGGCTTATGCAGAATTGGGCACATCTGTGCCCAAGAAAGCATTTCCAGAGGCTGGGGGAGGCTACTCCTCCCCTGCCTTCACACCATTTTCCAAAGGGAGAGGGTGTAACACCCTCTCTCAGAGGAAGTCCTTTGTTCTGCCATCCTGGGCCAGGCCTGGCTGGACCCCAGGAGGGCAGATGCCTGTCTGAGGGGTTGGCAGCAGCAGCAGCTGCAGTGAAACCCCAGGAAGGGCAGTTTGGCAGTTCCAGGGTCTGTGCTACAGACCACTGGGATCATGGGATTGTGCCAACTATGCCAGGATGGCATAGAGGGGGCAATTCCATGATCATAGACATGTTACATGGCCATATTCGGAGTTACCATTGTGAAGCTACACATAGGTAGTGACCTATATGTAGTGCACGCGTGTAATGGTGTCCCCGCACTCACAAAGTCCGGGGAATTGGCCCTGAACAATGTGGGGGCACCTTGGCTAGTGCCAGGGTGCCCTCACACTAAGTAACTTTGCACCTAACCTTTACCAGGTAAAGGTTAGACATATAGGTGACTTATAAGTTACTTAAGTGCAGTGTAAAATGGCTGTGAAATAACGTGGACGTTATTTCACTCAGGCTGCAGTGGCAGGCCTGTGTAAGAATTGTCAGAGCTCCCTATGGGTGGCAAAAGAAATGCTGCAGCCCATAGGGATTTCCTGGAACCCCAATACCTTGGGTACCTCAGTACCATATACTAGGGTATTATAAGGGTGTTCCAGTAAGCCAATGTAAATTGGTAAAATTGGTCACTAGCCTGTTAGTGACAATTTGAAAGAAATGAGAGAGCATAACCACTGAGGTTCTGGTTAGCAGAGCCTCAGTGAGACAGTTAGGCACCACACAGGGAACACATACATATAGGCCACAAACTTATGAGCACTGGGGTCCTGGCTAGCAGGGTCCCAGTGACACATAACAAACATACTGAAAACATAGGGTTTTCACTATGAGCACTGGGCCTTGGCTGGCAAGATCCCAGTGAGACAGTGAAAACACCCTGACATACACTCACAAACAGGCCAAAAGTGGGGGTAACAAGGCTAGAAAGAGGCTACTTTCTCACAAGGAGGCTTTGATGATAAAGCCTGCAGCTCACTCACCTTCCTGGCAAATGTTATTGACACTAGAAAGGCTGTTTTGATGGCAAGCAGGCGAAGGAGAAAGTTGTGTATCAGCTCAAAGGGAGCACATATGAGATAAGTGAGGACTAGGTTCAGGTCCCACTGATGTATAACAAAGGGCGAAAGGGGAAACAAATGTATAATTCCTTTCAGTAACCTATTTACAATAGGGGACTTGAATAAGGAGGGTTGGTCTGGCAGCTGCAGGAAGGCGGATAGAGCAGAAAGTTACCCCTTAGGAGAGCCCAAAGGAGAGCCCTGCCAGGCAAGGGTGAGAATAAAGAGAAGAACATCAGACAGATAAGTAGAAAGTAGATCCATAGACTTTTCTGTACCAAATTATACACATTTTTTTGCGAAGGGCAGGAATATACCATTTTGTTGGAGGTATGCCTGGCAACTAAGATAACTTCACAGACTTCAGGAGGAAGGTCAAAAGCCATCAACTGTTGTTGCTCAATCTCCAAGACAGGAGGTGGAGAGTTAACAGGCTCAAGTAGAGGACCCAGCCCTACTGCTGCGACAGAAGATCCTCCCGAAGGGTAAGCCTGATCAGAGAATTGATGCTCATTTTCAGAAGCTTGGGATATCAGACTGTCCATGCCCAGTCCGGAGCTACACGAATGACTTGGGCTCAGTCATTCCTGATCTTCTTGAGAATTCTGGGCAGGAGTGGTATGGGTGGAGAGACATACAGGAGCCCTAAGTTCCACTTGCGATGAAAAGCATCTCAACGCAATTGCTGCCTTGGAAATACCAATGTCAAACAAATCTAACCAATGCTCGCCCCATGCCTGAAAGATTCTTTATGCCACCTCCAAATGGAGATACCATTCGTGATCTGCTAGGCATCGACAGACGAGTTTGTCCACTCTGGTGTTCAGAGAACCTGCCAGGTGTTGAACCACCAGGGTTATGCCCTGCTATTCCTGCTATGTCTATAGATGCAGGACCTCTTGACAAAGTGTACATGAGCCCACCCCGCCTTGTTTGTTGCAATACCACATGGCAGTGGTGTTGTCCTTGAACACTTGCACTCCTTGACAGAGAGAAGAAATGCTTTCAATGCTGGCCAACTTGCCCTGACCTCCAGCAGATTGATGTGAAGCCCGAACTCCACCAGAGACCTCTGATCTTCCCCCTCCCAGATGGGCGCCACATCCTAGGAGTGACGCATCTATCACTACTGTCAGATCTGGTTGGGGAAGGGAGAGGAGTCTGCCTTTGACCCAATCGCAGTTTGCAAGCCACCACTATAGGTCTCCAGCAGTTCCCTCCGAGATCTTAACCATGTCAGAGAGATTCCCCTGATGCTGCCCCAACTGGAACTTCAGGTCCCACTACAAAGCCTGCATATGCCACTTGCCATGATTCACCAGCAGGATGCAGCAGGCCATGAGGCCCAGCAGCCTCAAAGTCATTCTCACCTAAATCCAGCCCAAAACATTGGTATCATAACCTGAAGATCCTGGACTCACGCCTAGGGAGGATAAGCCTGAAACTGCACTGTGTCCAGAACAGCTCCAATGAAAGGGGGCATCTGAGAGGGAGTCAACTGTGACTTCTGCACCTTTATAGTGAACTCTAATGAATGTAGAAGGTCTGCTGAACTCTGGAGGTGGGAGACGACAGTCTGGGCAAGCCTTCGTTTAACAGCCATGTGAAAATATGCATCCTGCAAGATCAACAGTACCAGCCAGTCTCCTTGGTCTTGGGCAGACAAGACCTGAGCCAAAGTGAGCATCTTTAATTTCTCTTTTTTTAGAAAGAGATTGGCAGTTCACAGGTCTCGAATCAGATGAAGACCCTTGTTCTTTTTGGGAATCAGAAAGTAGCAGGAAAAACAACCACTGCCTACTTCTGCTATTGGAACCCTTGCTGTAGCACCCTTGGCCAAGACAGCTAGATGATCATGTGCCAGCCATTCTTGAGTTGCAGGATAGGGGGAGGGAAGGATTGGAAAGGGAGGGAGTAGTCTCTCTGCATGATGTGCAAGACTCATTTGTCTGAGGTTATGGACTGCCAGTGGAGTAGATGATGTTGGATTCTCCTTGTAACTGAGCACCCATGGTCTTGCAGAACCAAACTAAGAGGGCTTAGAGGCTACAGCTGCCTGGGGGTTGGTGGTGGATGACCTCTGGCTACCAGACCCATGGGGTCAGAATGCACTGCACCCACGTCCAGAACAGCTTGGGAAGTTTGCATAGGATGGTGGCTGGGATATGGCTGGTGCCATGAAAGGGGTAAAAGGCAGACTAGGGATGAGTCTGCCTTCTCTCTGAAGAGATAAGTCCCAAGTAAGGACATATCCATGAGGTTAGCCTGGACATCAACTGAAAAGCCAGATGTTCTCAGCAAGGCCTGGGGCTGGAAGGCCACCATCAATGAAACGGTTCTGCCTAGCAAGTCGCTCATATTCAAACCACACCTGATGGTGAACTTTGTTGCATCTCTCCAATCCTTCACTGTTGGGCAAGGAAGGCTAGGGCCTCCTCTGGGACCTGTGGCAGCACTTGAGCAACCGCATCTCAAAGGCTATGAGAATAACAGGATGAAAGGCATGTGGTGTTCACTAACAACAATGCCAGACTGGCAGAAGAAAACCTCTTCTTCCCAAGTATGTCCAGTTCCTCAGATTCACTGTGTAGGGGAGCTGCAAGGAACGTGCCATGGGAAGTAGAGGCTTGGACTACCAAGCTTTCAGGGATGGGATGTTGACTGAGGAAGCTAGGATTACCTCGAGCAAGGGGATGAAGGTGGGCAATTGCCCTGTTCACAGGAGCCCCTGCACTGGGTTTGAACCAAGTTCCCAGTAGGACACCAGTCAGTGCTTCATGAAAGGGGAAAAGGGGCTTGGATGAGGAAGCACCAGGCTGAAACACTTCCGTCAACATGTTAGTCTTGACTGCCACTGAAGGATGTTCAAGATCAAGGGCCTCTGCTGCCCTCTTCACCACCATTTCATAGGATGCTCCCTTCTCCATAGCAACAGTGGATAGAAACAGGAAGCCAGTACCTGGAGAAGTGCCTAGTTCACTGGCATCATCTAGCTCCTCATACCAGTCCAAAGAAGCCGGAGTCTCTTACTGGTGTTCTGAAGGGTCCAGTGACTCCTCTCAGTCTGGCTGCTCTGAAAAATGCTCATGGATCAAAGAGCCTGCTGCCACTGTAATCAGCGTTGATCAATGCCGTTTCCTACTGTGAGTCGCCAGGGATCAAAATGGGTCTGGCACTGCCGGTTGGCACTCATGGTGCCAGGAGCATTAGCATTGGGACCGGCCATGGAGAAGGTCACGTTGACAGGACAGATGCCCAACTGGATTCATGATCGGATCAGATCCACAAAACTCCATTGGAACCAAGGCCGAACCTGATGGAGTCTCTTCTGACCTCACGGGGACAGAATGCACTCCAGTGCGTCTGGCATGCTCAAATATGAGGCACGTGGCCTTATAGAATTCTTTCAATTGAGTGGTGGTCACTTCGGTTCCCAGATATGGGGAAAGGTGTGGAGTTGGACCTGGCAATGGCTCACCCTAACTGTCCCTGGAACGCCGATGTTCCTCACTCCTCACGTTGCCCAATGAATGAGGTGAAGTCAAAGACTGCTTTGACTTCTTTTTCTTCCTGTGCCTCTTCCTCGAGTGTCCTGAGTACCTTGAGAAGGAAGAAGAGGACTTGGGACACCTGGAACAGTCCTGTGACCTTCTTCTGGATCAGGAAAGAGATCTCCCAGGAGTCACGCTAATCGGCGTTGACTACTGGGACCCAAGCACCTTTAGGGACGGCTCCCACAAAGTTTTTGGCACCATGGCCTGGCAGTCAGAGCAAGACTTTGAGTCGCGTTTGATACACCATAAGCACACCAGGTGTGGGTCTGTTACCCACATGGCGCAGTGGCATGCACCACACTGCTTAAACTCTGCCTTCCTAGATAACGCACAAGAAAACAATATTTTAGAAAATGTCGGAAAAAGCCTGTCAAAAAGAGACAGAGGGGTAGCTCTTCCCAGGATTAGCTCTAACTGGTGTGGAATGATTAACAGATGTCTGTGCACCTTGGTGGTGCCTATATAATTGAATGTGCATCACTTCCGGCGCCGAAGATGCTGAGCGGAACTGAATGAAGCAACCCAATGGTGAACAGATGTACTGCTCACTCAAAAGTTTCTGGATCCAGTCTGATGCCTGGGAAATTCAAAGTTAAAGAATCTTCAGTTGGAAGTCTCTATCAGATTTCCGATATATAATTGAAACATGATATGATGATTATAATGTACAGACAATGTCAACACAACTAAATAAGAATGAAGTTCCAAGTCCTTCTGGTAAACCATATGCCACATTTTAGTCGCAATGAAGTCATAAAATGCAGATATACGGAGCTTAAGGGGCTATTACATTTGAAAATGTATAACTGTAGAAAGATAAACCAAGTTAAAATGCAGAGCTGCTCCTACATAACATATTAGTCTCCCTCAAATAGGCAATGACATCCTAGTACTCTATTAATCACATAAAATGTAAATTACTGTGACGTTATCCAATTATTCATGTAAGAAGGAAATTAACTCTATTCAGGACACCTTAGTCCTTGATAATTGTGAGGGTATATGCTTTCAAGGAGAACAACTCGAAATAAAGTGCATCATGCATTAGTTGTAAGAAATCCTATGTGCAACAGATCATTTAAATATAAGGTACATCATGAATTTGTTGTAAAAATTCTGGGTGCAACATGTTTGCTTCTTTTCAGTAGTGATGACGGTATCTCATTGTTTCAACCTGAGGCGTTCTGAATTGGCATACTGTAAAAGTGCAATGTGTTCCCATTGGGAGTATGGGATCACCTCAGAAAAAACAAATGGCTTCCCCATTTTCATCACGCACATGATAAAGTCCTACAAATATGTCAGGTTCCCACATTTAGTGGGTAAATGGTGCAAAACAAGAAATCCACATCTTGTTCTTGTTCAAAGGAACTCATAATACAAGGAAATATACAGGATAAAGTGCATTATGTTCCTCTTATGGACTCCCTGGAAGGAAACCTTTTAATAAAGGCTCTGCAGATAGACACATCACTAGATCTCATTTGACACTAGGTTCCCACTGTTGGTCTAAGGAAGGTACATGCATTATCCTCTCATAACAATTCTACTCATGATCACCGCCTCTTTCTCTCGGTTTAATACGTTTGATCTCATAATACTTGAGATCTCCGGCATCACCTCTATGTTGTTCCCAAAAATATTTGGCTATTGGATATTGGATATGGATCTGAGAAGTCCTGATTCTTAGTAGCCTACACTTGTTGTCGGATCATAAATGTTGTGTATTCACAGCACTTCCTAAATACAAGGTGCCACAGGGACATTCTCAGATGTAGATAGCAAACTAATGGTCTGATTTGGGTCTTGATAGAGCGAAATACTGTGTCCCAAACATGACGGATATCCCGTCTGCCAAATTACGATCCCATTATCTCCTATGGGAATAGTAAATGGCAGATGGGCTATCCGTCATGTTTGTTATTGAGTCTTCCTACTGCCAGGGCCTAAATCAGGCCCTCAGTCTCACATCTAATATGTTCTTTGATTTTCTGTGCTTTGCCATTGTACAGTATGTAGGTAGTTTTGTAATTTTCACAGGTTCTGCACTTCACACATTTTCAAAAACCCTGTTGGTTGAGCCAGTTAGTATTGGTGTTTTTTACAAGTGTGAGATGACTCTGTGGCAACAAGTTGCTCAGTGAAGCTACTGTAGGGTATAAAAGGATACTCCATGATAGTTGTTTTCAATGTATCACCCAATTTTAAGAT
The DNA here is from genome assembly GCF_031143425.1 of Pleurodeles waltl. NCBI lineage: Eukaryota > Metazoa > Chordata > Amphibia > Caudata > Salamandridae > Pleurodeles > Pleurodeles waltl. The sequence continues at coordinate 625,286,192 of NC_090439.1, read as the reverse complement.
TTTCCAGTTTCTTTAGAATGTCTGTTTCAATTTCTTGTGTTTAAAATTGAAGTCCATAATCATATAAACTTGGTTTTCTCTCTCAGGAATTTTCATGAGGGTTACCAGCAATTCATTTCTGGATTGGGTCTTAATTCTTTCAATGGCTCTTTAGATACTTCCATTGGGTAACCTCCAGATTGAAACCTTTCTTGCATTTCCTGTATTAGACTCTCTAGATCTTCAGGTTGTGAGCAGTTATGCTTTGCCCGTAACATTTTCCCAATTGCGACACTCAATTTCAGAGCTTTTGGGTGACCACTATTTGAATGAAGAATGTATTTACATGATGTTGCCTTTCGCTAAATTTTGGTGCATATTTTTATGTCGTTCACAAATACTTCAATACACAGAAAAGTAATGTGGCCTGAGCTGATGATGTATGTTTAATTTGAAAGTGTTCTGGTTCAAGTTAAGTCTTCCGTATCTCCTTCCCAGCTTAGAATGAGATTGTAAATGAATATAGTCCACATTCTTACATGTTCTACCATGGTTTGATTCTTGTCTACCCAGATGGTCCCTGCCTCCCAGAATCCAATCAAGAGGCTGGCATAGTTTGAGGCAAAAAATGTCCTCATGGCCATCCCTTGTCTTTGTCGATAGAAGTTTCCATCAAACATGAAGTGTGTTAAGCAAAAACTCAAAATATCAATGCACATCCTAGAGTGTTCCATAAAGCTCATTGATGTTGCATGTAGAAGTATTTGCAAGCTGTGATGCCATCTTCATGGAAAATTGATGTGTAGAGAGAAATAACATTAATTGTTGCTAGTAGGTACCTCTGTGATCAGGGGATTTCCTGGATTTTTTCAGGAAGTCCATTGAGTCTCGTATATAAGAGGGAAGTGACATTACATATTGTACAAGAAAGATATCTATGAACCTTGAGGTGTTTTCTAGCAGGGACCCACAGGAGCTAACTGTGGGGTGACCCAGAGGATCCCTCAGGCTTTTGAGGACTTTAGGTAAGAAGTACATTATTGGAGTGATGGGATGATCCACTTTAAAATACATTTACTCTTCATTATCAATTAATTCCATATTTAGCCATTCCAGCTATGTTTCTGGTACTCTGATGTTATAGTGTTCATAAGATATGCCTTCAAATTGTCTTAAAGTAGTTTAATTTTCAATTGTCTTTCCTCCTCTGCCATATATTTGAGCGATCTCGGAAGAAGATGTTACCGCGCTTGTCAGATGCTTTCAGTATTAGTTGCTTAATCACTCTTAGGAGCATATTTATACTCTGTTTGTGCTGAATAAGCATCATTTTTTTACATTAATCTGGCACAAACTTAATTTCATATTAGAGATGTCTAGTGCCAAAATATTGTAGTTAAAGTCATTTTGTGCCTGTGGAAAACTACCTTGTGTCAATGAGATGCAAGGTAGGCGTCCCTGGGCTAAAAATGACAATATGGCCTTAGCACCATATTCATCCCCCCATGTTAAAATCAAGCACAAGAGGATGGGGGCCTTAAAAAATGTTGCTAGGCTTTCTTAGCATCATTATTGAACGCCTTGGTCAAGGCAGACGTTAGGGGACCTGTGGGCCTTTTTCCATGGTCAGAGGTGCCCTTCCCTTCCCCAGGGACACCCACACCAGAGGCCCAGCGGAAGAAGGGGGACCCCATCCCAAGTAAGTATAAGTAAGTAGAGGTAAGTATTATTTTTTATTTTCTGTAGCACCATGGGGGGGCTAACTTGGGCCCCTCTACATAGCACTGGGCCAAATGGCCATGCCCAGGAGACATATGTCCCCTAGAGATGGCCATTGTGGTGGTGGGCATGACTCCTGTCTTTACTAATGCACTAATGCAGTTTTGCACCAAAAAGTTTAGCACCGGCTTGCACCATTCCTGAGCACCATCCAGACGCCATAGTTATAGAATGGTGTAAGCCTGTGCAAAGGGTGGGCTAGCAGAAAAATAAAATGACGTTAGCCGGGTAGGGCTGGCGGAATGGGAGAAGGGGCTTTTGCACCAAAAAATTACATTGGGCTGGTTAAAGTAAAAAAAAATTAAAAAAATGACTTTAACCAGCCTAGCATCATTTTCTGATGCAAAACCATCCATACAAAATGAATCCTGTCTTAGAAAAGTTAGGAGTCATGCCCGCACCCCAATGGCCAGCACAGGGGACCAGTGTCCCCTGGGCATGGCCATTGCACCCTGTGCCATGCAGGGGGCTCCAAGTTTGGCCACCCGATGGCACTTCAATTTAAAAAAATGACTTACCTATACTTGCCCTACTTACCTGGCATTGGGGCCCTCATCCTCCGGTGTCCCTCTGGCGTGGTTGGGGGTGTTCGTGGGGCTTGAGGAGGGCACCTGTGGATCCATTCCATGATGTTTAACCATAGAAATGGGCCCACAGGTCCCTTAACGCTTGTCTGACCTAGGTGTTAAATAATGAGGCAAAACATGCTTTGCACCATTATTTAGCCCCTCCTCCTGCCTGTGTGTCATTTTAGCATGGGGGGATAAATATGGGGCTATGGGGTTAGCACCATTTTTTAGATTGGAACACCTACCTTGCATCTCATTGACGCAAGGTAGGTTCACGCATCTAAAAATGGCGCAAACTCCAATATTTTGACTTTAGACGGGTCTAAGGTAAAAATATAAATATGGAGTTAGTTTTGCACCAAATTTGCGTTAAAAAAAATGACTCACATTCAGCACAAACGGGGCATAAATATGCCCCTTAGATCTGTAATGGCTCTTGATTTGCCTAGGGTTAGATTTTATTCTCTTTTTTGTTGTTGTTATTTTGGAGGGCAAGACGATTGATATCAACAATTATGATTTTTTGGGGGAGGTCAATTTTATTGCCTGCATAAAGCTCAGGGAAAAATTAAGGTTGGGTTTTCAGGCTACTCTTTCTGCCCTTCCACGTGGTAATCCCAACTTCTGTACAGAGCTGTAAATCAGACATGTCTGAGGATGATGTGACATCTCTGAGTTGATGTGATACATTGCTCCCCCTCTTTATTTTGCTTCCAGGGCCCTGGCATTTTTAAGGCTGCTGGATAATTCTTAGTTACTTCTGTTGGTTTATAACAGGTCATGGTTCTCTTGTCAGTAGCAGGTTGGTATGCTAAAATGTTTTTTTAACTTTAATTTGCATGCCAATTTATATCAGTCAGTGAGGAAGCTCAGCAGATCCAGTTCTGTATCTGGACAGAAGGTGAGCTCTTTGTTTGAATCTTCTATTTGATCTTCAGGTAAGGCTTTGTAGAGGTTGATGACTAACTTCTCCTCGGCCAAAGTATTTTTTAATTTACATTTTTCTTTCTGTCTCCTGGTTTTAGTTTTCCATTTTCCCCTGCTCCTCCAGATCCGCTTTTTCCTCTGACACTTCCTCTCCCAGGGGTGGTTCCTCTTCCTCTGCCCCTCTGTTGCATGCTTATTTGAATTAGTCACATTTCCCCAGAACAAAATCAGGTTAGCAGCAGCTGGACTCTCATCAACAGAGCCTGCAGCAAAGCTAACTATAACTATCCCATTTTCCAGATTTCAATGGCTTTATCCATTGTGGCTCTATTTCTCAGTGCCTCATATTTCCTTGAAAAAATATATATGCTCCCAGTCGCATAGTCAATGCGGTCTCTGTTGATTATTCTTGCTTTCCACTTGATAGAAATGGGGTCTCTAGTGGGCAGTCAATTTGCAACCCATCCAAGTAGGGACTCACATTCTAGTCTGGGTAAGGGAGTCACACACATAAGATAACTCCTGTTCACAACTGTGGTAGCTTGGCTTAAGCAGTCAGGCTTATCTCAGAGGCAATGTGTAAAGTATTTGTACCCACACACAGTAACACAGGGAAAACAGCACAAAAGTACTCCAGTGCCAGTTTACAAATATAGCCAATATTTATCTGAATAAAACAAGACCAAAATGACACGAAACCAACATACACAAGTAAAGATATCACTTTTTTTTTCAAAGTTAAAAAAGCCTTAATCAATAGAAACCAATGGATGCGTTGTTTTAGCACGAAGTACCTGGTATGCATAAAAAAAAAAAGTTGCAGGAGGGGTGAGGCATCGGAAAAGCAAATGATGCGTCAATTCTTTACTTGCAAGGGTAGGCAATGCATTGATTCTTTTCCCCACAAAAGAGAAATGATTTGATTTTTGGAAGCACAGCCTCAGTTTCTTGTGTTGGTGTTGAACATCTGTCGCCCAGGGACAATGCATGTAAAATCAGAATGTAGGGCAACGATGGATCCACGCTGAAGCAGGTGAGGTGTTTATTTCATAGGCGCTGAATCGATTTTTCAGCCACTGTGCCGGCGCTGCATCAATTTTTCTGCTGCAACAGCTTGGTGCGTAGATTTAACCTCAGGCTTACCAGCTTCCACTTCCAGGGGCCCGGGACTGGATTTGGTAGCACTTGGCAAGTCAGGACTCTCAGCAGAAGAGCCCATGCACTAGCAGATGAAGGCTTTGATGTCCCTGAGACTTCACAACAGGAGGCAAGCTTTGTTCAAGCCCTTGGAGAACCTTGGAAAGCAGAATGTAGAAAGCAAAGTCCAATCCTTTCATCCCCAGGGCAGAAGTAGCAGCAGCAGACCAGCCCAGCAAAGCAACAGGCAGAAAGTTAAGTCCTCCTCAATCATTCAGCTCTTCTCCCTTGCCGAATGTGCACCGTCCAGAAGTGTTTTGAAGTTGTGGGGTCAGCGGTCTAGTACTTATACTCATTTCTACCTTTGAAGTAGGCAAACTTCAAAAGAAAGTCTTTGTAGTGCACAAAGCCCTGCATCTCCCTGTGCTGGCCTATTCAAGTGCAAATGTCAGCTCCTCCCATCACCCTAGCCCAGGAAGACTTATCAGGATATGCAGGACACACTTCAGCTCCTTTTGTGTGACTGTCTAGAGTGAATCCACAAACAGCCCAACTGTCAATCTGACCAAGACGTGTTTTCAGCAGCCAGGTAGAGACACAGAAAGGTTATGCAAGAAAATGCCCACTTTCTAAAAGTGGCATTTTCAAATGCCCACTTTCTGAAAGTGCCATTTTCAACCTTACAATTTAAAATCCAACTGTAGCAAAATATGTATTTTCAAATTGTGATATCTCTATTTACTCCCAATGGGAAATTACACTTAAAGGATATTTTAAGACAATCCCCATGTTATCCATTGGGAGAGATAGGCCTTGCAATAGTGAAAACGAATTTAGCAATATTTCACTATCAGGACATGGAAAGAACAACAGTACACCTCCTACCTTTTAAATACACTGCACCCTGCCTACCATTGGGGTGACCTACATGTAGTATAAAGGAAGGCTTAGGCCTGGCAAGTGGGTATACTTGCCTGGTCGAACTGACAGTACAAACATGCACACACAGACACTGCAGTGGCAGGTCTTAGACTTGTTTACAGGGCTACTCATGCAGGTGGCACAATCAGTGCTGCAAGCCCACTAGTAGCATTTGATATACAGGTCCTGGTCACACAGAAGACAGTTTATTAGGGACTTACTAGTAAATAAAATATGCCTGTGAAGGAGAAACCAATCACCAATCCAATTGGGACAGAGAGCACTTGCATTATAGCCTGGCTAGCGGTGGTAACGTGCCCAGTGTCCTAATGCCAGCAAAAATTAAATTCAGCACAGAATCAACACCAGGAGGTCAGAAGCAAAAATGCGAAACCATGCCAAGAGCTGACAGATCTAACACTGCTTTTCGACCTCTGCTTCATGTTTATTAATCTTCTTTTCCATTAATTCTAATGCATCCTTGATTTCATCATTAGCAGGGTGCTGCCCCAATTCCTGCTCTAGTTCTTTGATCTTACCTAATATTTTCCCCAACTTCCTTTCATCAGAAATAATCAGGGTATGCAACAATTCGAAAGAGCATTCATTTGTATCATTTTGCCAGGACTTCATCTAGGTTGCTGAGTGTTGGCATGAATTAAATTTGCAATACTTTTAGTATCCTTTTGTGCTCAACATACTTTTGACGAGTGCTTATTTCCCACCTTATATTTCTTTTTCCAAACCTTACATATTCTAGATCTTTAATAATGGTATAAGATGTTCTTCTGTCCTTGTCCTCACTTCAATTCTCAGATGTACTTGCTGTTATTTAATTCTTATCACTCAAGAGCTCACTTGCCCATTTGGCTCTTAGCACCCTTCTGTCTGCCATGATGCTTTCACGAAACCAGCTGTTATAGTTATAGTTATTTCAAGTAACTATAACTTGTGCCCTAAGGTTATTATAACTCGTGCCCCTGCCATGCAGTTTTCACATCAATAATTTCACTGGAAATATTACACGTATATTATCAATGATGTAATAAAAGATGTCATGAGTGATGTAACATGTGTTGTAAGTAGCAGTGCAAGACGAGGCAAGTAGATCTGCAGATCCTCACATGCTAAAAAAAAAAGGTCCTGATTACGAATTCGGCAGAGGGGATTATTCTGTCTCAAATGTGCCAGATATCTCGCCTACCTCATTATGAGGTCCATAGGATATAATGGACTCGTAATTCGGCAGACAGGATATCCGTCTCATTTGGGACGGCATAATCCCTTCCGCTGATGTCGTAATCAGGCCCAAAATGTTTTGGACAATTTCTTGCCCATGCAGGGTCCCTCACAGACCTCGCCAATAGTCCCATTGAGTCAGGGTATCTCTCCCCTGACCCCTTCAATCACTTTTTAATTTTATTTTCTCCAATGTGAACTGAGTCCAAAGAACAAAATGGGGTCCCAACTTTCCTCTCAGGCTGCAGCCAGCCAATCACAGCATTACTGCTGGCATGTGGATCGACAACCCCCCCAGATCTTCAGAGGTGCTGCAGTGGATCCACATCCCTAGATATATAAATGTATTGTTGCTTTAATAACTCCTAGCCTACTGAATTAATTTGCACCGAATTACAAAAAGGGCTTGTTCTCGATCAAGAGCTAGCTTTCTGCCAAGTGTGGCATTATTCCATTCAGTGGTTCGAGCTGTAGTTGTGCCTAAAATCCCTGTGGGAACTTGCATGGGGAAAATATGTTTTGGGATCCCCCGTTTTCTTGGCACCACTTGATCGATCACCCTAAAACTTTCCCAACAGTGGCTGAAGTGGGCTGCATACTAGTCTTTAAAATTTCTTGAAGATTTGTCAAACAGCACCAAAGTTATCAGCAAAACAAAAAAAGCACTTTTCCTTTGGAAACTGGGCCCTAATGGCAACCGCTGGTAGTTAATTGATAGATAGATAGATAGATAGATAGATAGATAGATAGATAGATAGATAGATAGATAGATAGATAGATAGATAGATCTATCCTGCGGAATTCCACAAAGTTTTAAAAAAACAGCAAGATTTTGTGGAACTCCGCGAACGAGTGGAGGAATGCTCACCCACCTATTTGCACTGCTTTTTCACACCAGTAGCTCTTTCCATGCTGAAAAATCACCCCAAATGGCACTATGCGATTTGCGTGGGTACTGCCACTTTGTTTTACCTACTTTCTGCTCTCTTCATGGTACTGGGCCTAATTTTTGTATCCCTTTAAAATCTATTTCAATCCTCTCCCTTATCCACTCATCCACCCCTCATTTATCCTTCTTATCAAGGTGTCTATGAATTTGTATTTAACCTTTTTGTCTTTTTACTTTTTCAGTGACTTTTTTATTATTTTTGTTTTCTCTTTCTACATCGTTTGGGCCAGATTTAAGGGAAAATGTCAGTGAGCGTTGCTGCCTCAAATTTGGCAGCATCGCGCACTGTCACTTTCAGAACACAGGGATGCCACATATTTAACAGAATACAGAGCACCCCTGTGTTTCCCCCTGCGCTGGTGCAGAATTTGCTGCTGTGAGCAAATACAGCAACTCTTGCACTATTTTACAAGGATGGCTGTATTGAGGGAGAGATTGTTTTTGTGCAGAAAGGAACACGCTCTTGCACAAAAACAATCTTAAATGGTGATTTACACTATCTATGTGTGCTGCTGAATGCAGCACATATAGAAAAAGCAAAAAAAGCAAAAAATGAGGAGAAATGAATGCATTTCTCCTCACTGCGCCCTCCTAATGCCACCACTGGGGTTAGATTTTGGTGCTGCCTCAGGTTTACGAAAACTCAAAAATCTGGGGCAGCGTCAAAATGCACTGGGTGTTGCTGTGGCACACCCACAGCAACACCTACTGCACACCTCTTCCACGCAAAGTGCTGCGTGTGAAGGGGCCGTATTTACAACCTGGTGTTAAGCCACAAAAAGTGGCTTAAAGCCACCTTGTAAATACAGTGCAGAGTATAGCGCCACCAGAGCCTCACTAAAATATGCCCGTAGTTTTTACTTTCTGCTTCTTTTTCTTATCCTTATTTTTGTTCACCCCAGTGCCATGTCAGAGGAGCAACAGGCTGCAAGTGGTGGCACCAGTGCAGCTGCTACAAGCCACACACGTTAAGTCGCAGGCGCAGCAAAGATGTGCAGCCCGCCCCATTAATTCCGCAATGGAGGTGGCTTCACAGTTTTTTTATGTACAGCGCCACCTGCCCACCATGCTGGCAGCAGGCGGCCGGCCTGGGAGAGGGTACACCCTGTAGGAGTGTCAGCTGCTGTGAGAGGTAAGTGCACTGGTGCATGCACTGGAGCACTGTGGTTCAACGCATCATGCAGCAACTGATGCACCACTGGGCCAACATGCTGGAAAGGAAGCAGGACCTGCTCGACCTGCAGGGCTTCAAGGTTGTGGGCTCAGCGAGTATTTAGTTTGTTTTGTGTAAAAAAATTATATATTTTTTTTAATAGCATGTTGCTCACAATAAAAGGGTTAGTTAAGTTGATGTTAGAAATTTATTGTGATCCAGTATGAGCTTGCCAGGTGCTCAGTGCTACCTAATCGCATGCATCAGCGCTCTCTTGGGCTGATTATTGTAAAAATTATGCAGACTCCAATGTCCTGTCTCTAAGCTAGTGGTATTAATATCGGTGAGTTAGTGTTCTCTGTGTCATTCTTTATGTTGCTCATACAGTCACATTCTCCCAGTGATGTGTAGTATGCATCTGTGCATTGAAAAAGGAGACTGAGCTAGCCCATTAAAGGGAGTTGAAAAGCAAACATCATTTGTTGCAGTGCATTAGTAGTTCTAAATGTAGTTTAGGTTTAGGAAATTAGGAAAATGGCCTCGGTTTAGGTAATTAGAAATAGGTCAACTCAATACTAGTAACATAGTTGAACCGATTTAGAAAAGTACAGTGCTACTATGTTTGCCTGTCAAAATATTTTTCGAGGAATTAACTGCACCACTAATCTATTTTTTTATATCCTTTCTTTCTTACATCAGCACTGAAAGGCAAGATGGTTACTAAAGTGGGTGCAGGTGAAGTGTCTGCCATCACCAACACCACAGCGTTTAGAACTACCAGCACCAACTCCATGGCCAATGGTTCTGCTGGCTCCGGTAATTTCTGTTATTAGTATTATTTTCATAACTTTAACCTCTCCCCACTATTAGATTAATTATGCCTTATTTTTTTTTTTATACTGTCTTCTCTTTTTTCAACTCCTCTATCTAATGTTTGTTCGTATCCCTGCATTATCCTTTTTTCTATTTTCCATGTTTCTGTAGCTGACTTCCTCCTGTCTATACTACTGTCTAGCTTTGGTCTGGTTTATTAGTAAACTTTCCCTCTCCCTTTATATATCTTGTGGTACTGTAAGACTAAGAGAACAGATTTTTGGTACGCTACTGTGAACGTTGCAGGCCCAAGTAAGCTATTATTTACCTCACATGTTTGTTGAGAAGGCTTTCTTTTTCCTTCTCATGCTTAATCAGTTCAAACCAGAGAGTGGCCATTGTGGACCCACTCAATGTTGTGTTTTCATTTACTCATACAGTATACCAGCAGTTTCCATGTCAGTAGAGCATGGCAGAAAAGTATGAGATCCCATTGTGTTTGGTAACCAAAACCATATGTCCTTTGACCATTATTCCACCCCTTCATTGCACTTCAATTGCGCAGAGCCTTCATATTCCTTCACATAAACCGTAGTGAGGTATTGCTGTTGTATTTTGTTAAAAAAAACTAATAAGAAGAGGCGTATCTGGCAACTAAAATGTGTAATGTTTTTTCTAGCTGCACAGACTACCAGTGTCAGGTTCAGCGGCACCACCAGTGTGCCGGAAGCCCCAGAGGAGGCAGTTGAAGGGGGAGTCCCAGCGGTGGCAGGAATAGTTTGCGGTAAGTCACATTGTTTGCTAGTTGACAAATTAAATATGCTCACTGTATATGTTAAGTGAGGCAGATATCCTATCCATTATCATTCATCAATCCCTGCCTACGGCATTTTGTCACCAGTGACCTAATTGCAGCATGGTCCAATTGGCACTGCAATGTTGGGTATGCAATGTGTATCTCCATCAGTTACTCCCTTCACTGCTAGGACTTTTCCCTACCAGTGTAAAGCTTTTTTTGGCTATTTGGGGGTAGTTTGAGCTTAGGGCTCTCTAACTTTTTGTGCACATAAGCTGTTCATGCCACATTAGTTTCCTTGTTTTCCAACATCCTCAGGATTTTAAAGGTACCCAGGGTTTGTTCTTTACCCTGGAGGGAACTGAGAAATTATGCAAAATATACATACATTTTGTTTTTTTGGAAAAAATGGGAAAAAGGTGCTGCAGAAGAAAGTGGCTGTTTTTTCCCTGCAAATGGCATAGACAAAAGGTTTGCTTTGCTAAAATCACCATCTTCACAGCTTTCTGGAACAGGCAGACTTGGCATTTTCCTTGGAGATAGACCATTTTTCCTATTTTTGTACTTCAACCTCCTTCCAGTTTATAGTGAAAATGGTGTGAAACCCATGGTGGATCCCAGAAAGCTGTACACTTAAGAAAACTAGACACAAATCTGAATTCATCAAGGGGTTATAAGTGTATATCCTTCAAGATTTTCTCAAAGAAACCTAGGTCCTCATTATGAAATCAGCAGTAAATCCCCCTTACCGCCACGCTGATGGGCACCAACTTACCGCCGCGCTGGTGAATATCCATTCACCATATTATGACACACACACACACCAATCCGACAGAATACAGCCACATTTACAAATCTGCTTGACCAAAGATCAGTGATTAAGTGGCGGAAATACCGTCACATTATACATTATGACCCATGAATCACCACTGCAAACATTTAACTGCGTAAGCCATTGGCGGTACATACCACCGCGCTCAGAATGGACACACACATACAAAACAACACTACATTGGACAATACCAGATACACAGACCTGACACTCATACACACACCACACTCACCCACCCACACCACTATAAAACACACACCCACATTATCCATAACCCCCTACATACAACAATGTGCCACCAGGAGACTGAGAAGAATAGCACAGCGACAACTAGACACACACAACACTTACACCCATACACCCCTCATGCACTCCACATCACACACCCCACCACATTACCCAACACACCTTCACCAACACACATCACACAACACCCATGGCACCACAAAGGCACCCCTGTTTCACTGAGGAGGAGTTAAGGGTCACAGTAGAGGAAATCATCAGGGTAGAGCCACAGCTCTCTGGAGCACAGGTGCAAAAAATATCTATAGCAAGAAAGATGTAGCTATGGAGGAGAATCGTGGACAGGGTCAACGCCGTGGGACAGCACCCAAGAACAAGGGATGACATCAGGAAGAGGTGGAACGACCTACAGGAGAAGGTACGTTCCATTGCAGCAAGACACCAGCTCTCCAAACAGAAGACTGGCGGTGGACCCCCACCTCCTTCCCCACAGCTCACAGCATGGGAGGAACAGGTACAGGCAATACTGTATCCTGGGAAAGAAGTGGGTAATGCCAGATGCCAATGCCAAACAGAATACACCAATAGTCATAAAAATGTGAAGTTGCACTGTCTCACTTGTGTGTCATTGGAAGTACTGATGTATCACCAATGTTCTGTTGTCCACATCCTCATCCTCTGCCTCCTCATCCTCACTGTCCTCAGGGTCCACTGATGTCACAGGGGCATCTCCAGTCTCCTCCTCCAGCAGCAAAAGGTACAGTCGGGTGAGTAACACAGGGAACCACCTGTCAGATGGAACCCCCTAAACCTGGCCTTCAGGAGGCCAAACGTCCTCTCAAATTATCCTTCTGGTTTGCCCATGTGCCTCATTTTAACCTTCTTCTGCTCTTGTCCTGGCATTCCTCACAGGGGTCAGCAGCCATGACAGGTTTGGGTAACCAGAGTCACCTGCAAATATTGAGGGACAACATTTAACCACACACTATCCTATATGTATAACAGCATAGGCATACACCAACATATACTGGTTTGGGACCAAGGCTCACCTATTAGCCACACCCTGTGACTCTGTAATTGGGCCATCATATTTGGGATGCTGCTATGCCTCAGGACAAAGGCATCATGCACCAACCCAGGATACTTAGCATTGATGTGTGACATGTACTGGTCGGCCAGGCACACCATCCGCACATTCATGGAGGGGAAACTCTTAAGATTCCTGTACACCTGTTCATTTTGGCAGGGGGTGGGAGGGCAAACGCAATATGTGTTCTGTCAATAGTACCAATATTATTGGGAATATGTCCCATTGCATGGGTTTCCGGCCCTCACAGTGGCCAAATCTTCCATCTAGGGGAAAGCAATGTAGCTACACATGTGTTTTATCAGGGCAGACAAGACTCTTGCCAGCACTATTGAGAACATTGGCTGTGATATTCCTGCTGCCAAGGCCACTGTCACTTGGAAAGAACCAGTTGTCAGGAAATGGAGCACTGACAGAACTTGCACAAGAAGGGGGATCCTAGTCGAATGACGGAGAGCTGATATCAGGTCAGGCTCCAATTAGGCACACAGCTCTGTGATTGTGGCCCTGTCAAGTCTATAGGTGAATATTATGTGCCCGTCCTCCAGCGTAGTCAAGGCCACCAGGGGTCTGTACAAAGGGGTATGGCTCCATCTCCTATTCATCTGCAGCGGTAGGTATCTAAGGCACACAAGAGTGAGTAGGCTGTCACAAAGTGAACAATGGAGCCACAACAGCAGTCCGCAATGTGCAAACATATTATGGGTCAGTGTAATTTGTGAAGTATGTGCCTATTTATCCTGTGACGCAGCATTAATCCATAGGCCTGTTCACCCCCTGAAATGACGTCTGCCTGTCCTATGTGGAGGGACAGGTGGAATTGAGGTAATGCTGCTGACGTTGTGCGCCCTGGCGGTAGGCAGTCGTGAACCGCTGTGCAATTCCTCAGTGGTTATATTTGGGCCCTATGAGGTTCAGCGGCCAATGGGGATCTACACTGGTGGTGACGGTATGCACTGCCGTGGACGTGACCGCCATTTTATTTCACATTCCTCACTTCATCATCATAACACAAGCTTTATTCGGTCATAAACCATCAAAGCAAAAGCAATATTTCATATAATTACAATATACAAGTAAAATTTAGTAGAAAAAATAAATAAATAACAAAACAGTAAAAGCATAATTCATTGTTAGCAATTCCTCACTTGTTTTCTGACCTTCAATAGGAGAGGACCTATACTGCATGTGCTGCTGTGACTTGTGTCTGGAACCTACAATGGCCCGTGTGACCAGGGAAAGGGCCCAGGCCTTCACTTTGGAGCGACTGGTGGATGGAGTCCTACCCCTGTAAGGACTGATATATGGGTCTCCAGGTGAGTACAATGTGGGCATGATGCATGTGGCATGAATGCATGGAGTTGTGTGTAAAGGCATCATGTAAGGGGGTGTGGATTTCCTCTTGGTGGTGTACATGGTGTGCGCTGGCTATGTGTGTTCCAATTGTAATGCAAACGAGTATGGTGGGCCATTTGTGTGTCAGACTGGACTGTTTGTCTAATGGTGTTCTCCTGTCTGCATTGCCTCTGCAGTTCAGCGCCCATCAAAAGAAGGGAATATGGCGTCAAGGACGTGCAGACCGTGGGGGTCTATGGCAGGCGGAGAACCCACTGTCAGAAACAGTGGGAGGACCTGAGACGCTGGGCATGGATGACCGTGGAGGCCCAGCTGGAGATGTCCTCCCACCGAGGAAGTGGTGCCCGTTGGACCCTGACCCCCCTGATGGCTCACATACTGGCGATGGCCTACCCTGAGCTGGATGTGTGTACAAGGGCATCACAGCAGCCACAAGGGGGTGAGTACAGTGGCTATCATACAACTTATGGCTGGTGGGGTAGTATCCGGGTGGTGGTTGTGTGTTAGTGGGTATCCCTAGGCCAGGCCAGACATAGCGGCTTAGGACCTCAGCAGGGTAATGGTTGAATTGAAAATACTGATCACCTAGCTTGTTAGTATTCACTTCTAGACAGGGCTGCGTAGTTCCCAGGTGTGCTTCAGTTGGCAGTTTGTGCCCCTCCTCATGCCTTGGTGACTAGCCATTTCACAGGTAGTGCAATGCATAGTGCGTAGGCCTGTTCCCTGTGTGTGAGGGTGATGTGTGCGTTAACAGTGGTGCTGGTGCAGTCATTGATCCAGTGTATCCTTTGTCTCTCTCCCCCTTTCTTGTTTTGTCATCATTGTGTTATGTGCATTAGCATCACATGGTGGAGAAGCAGATGCACCGGTGACAGATGGAGCTGCATCCCACAAGACCCTGGAGGCAGAGTCCACTGATGCTAAGGGAACCAGTGGGATGGAGGGCGAGGGGAGCACCTTGGAGGAGACTGGAGGGGACAACACAGACTCTGATACCTCCTCCGATAGGAGCTCCCTGGTGGTGGGGGACACCTCTGTTGCCACCCCAGCTGCAGGTAAAGCCGTCACCCCGAACCTGCACAGCCCTCCCAGTAGCCACTAAGCGAGTTGCCTGGGCCCACTCACCCACGAGGGTGGACATATCCTTTGCCCCAGGCACCTCGGGCCCTGCCCCAGTGAGCCCTGCTGCCCTGAGTAAGGAGGCTATTGACCTCCTGAGATCCATCTCTGTAGGGCTATCATCCATTGTGAATGGCATCCAGGGTCTGGCATCCCAGATGCAGGAATGCAATGCATTCCTGGAGGGCATGCACGGTGGATTGGCGGCCCAACAGAGATCGATTCAGGCTCTGGCCTCCTCTCCGATGGCAGCCATTGCCCCTGTTTCAACCGTACCCCCTCCATCTTCCACTTCCCAGTTCCATTCTCCTCAACCCCAACCCTTCCCATGCATACAGGCAGACGAGCATGCACACAAGACAACACACAAGCGTGGCATAGGCAAACACAAGCACCACACTTCATCCCACAGGCAGTCACACAAACACCATACAGTTGCAAACATGACAGCATCCACTGCCTCCACTGTCATCCCCTCCTCCCACTCCTCCACTTCCCACCCAGTTACGTCCACACTCACACCTGCATGTACTACATCAATATCCACTACCAGCATCATCACCACACCAAGGAGAACACCCACCTCACTGGCAGACACCTCCACAACGTCCATGCACACATCCCCTGTGTCCTCTCCCACCGTGTCTGACCCTTCCTAAAGGACACAAACGCAAGCACTCAGACACCCAACAGCCATCCACCTCACAACAGCACTCAGCCCATGCACCTGCACCTAAATCCAGCAGACATACACCTCCAATGAACACTCCCTCATTCTCCACTCCCATTGCTCCGCCCTCCTTCCACCCCAACGTTCCTAAAAAGCTTTTCCTTTCCCAGATTTACCTCTTCCCTCCCCCTCCCCCTGGCCTTCACATATGGGCACGGTACCAAGGACACAGCCCAGCATCTCAGCCAAACAGTCCACAAGGACAGTGGTAGCACCACCTACTCGTGGTGGTAGGGATACCAGACCAACAACACTGAACGGGAAGGAGCCAGCACAACCTGGGATGAAAGGGAAGAGTCCAGCATGAGCTGTTAGGAAAGGGAAGGAGCCTGCACTACCTGGGATGAAAGGGAAGAATTCGGCACCGGCTGTGAGGTAGGGGAAGGAGCCAACACCAGCTCTGTAGAAGGGGAAGGAGCCTGCACCAGCTGTGAGGAAAGGGAAGGAGCCTGCACCACCAGACAGAGAGGGGAAGAGCCGATCCACCCCTGCCAGGAAGGGTAAGGGATCCCCAACCCATGACCAGGAGGACAAGAGGTACTCTACGCCAGTGGAAGCTGTCAGGCAAACACCGCCACCAGCAGCAGCTGTCATGGGGCCCCCACCGCAAGCTGTGGATGTGCAGCCATCAGTCAGTGCAAGGGCTTCCCAGGAGCCTCCCCTAACCACCACCACCATGCTGCCATCAGTGAATGCAGGGGCTGCCCAGGAGCCTCCCCCAACCACCACCACCATACAGCCATCACCGCCGGCAGACGCCATGTAGTCCTCCCTCCAGGGGCTACTGTGCGGACTCCCCCCTCCAGAACCAATAGGCAAGTCACCCACTCAAAAGACTGTGGCCTTTCACTCCCCAAGACAAAATGCAATGGGCATGTTGGCCCCTCCAAAACAGTGGGCTATTCACCCACCTGAGAGACTGAGACCTTGCATTCCCCAGGACAAAGAGCAACGGGCATGTTGCCTCCTCCAGAACCAGTGGGGAAGACACCCACCTGAGAGGCTGTGGCCTTGCACTCCGCAGGACAAAGAGCAACTGGCATGTTGCCCCCTCTAGAACCAGTGGGGAAGACACCCACTCCAGAGACTGTGGTCTTGCACTCCCCAGGACAAAGAGCAATGGACATGTTGCCCCCTCCAGAACCAGTGTGGAAGAGACCCACTCAAGAGACTGTGGCCTTGCACTCCCAGGACAAAGCAATGGGCATGTTGCCCCCTCCAGGGCCAGTGGGCTTGTTCCCGCATCCGGCTGAGGTGCCCCCACCTCCCCCTGAGGTGCCTGCCTATTTGCAAACTGATGCCCCTGCAGTGTTCTATCCGGACGTGGTCAGGATTCGAGTTGGGCCTTCGACTGTGCTCTGTGGCCATGTGGGCCCTTTGAACTTTGGACAGGGCAGTGTCCCTTTTTTGAATATGTGTACATATTTGTTTCATTGCCAAATCAGATTATTAATTTTGATGTTGAACTGATTACAATCACTTTCGTCAATTCCTGTTGTCCTTGCATTATTGTGCCGAATTTCAGGGTTTTTGTAGTGCAGCTGTGTAGGAGGCTGGCCTGGTTTGTAGTAGGTACCTTGGGTACTTACACCTAACACCAGGTCCAGTTATCCCTTGTTAGTGAATTTAGTAGTGCTCTAGCAGCTTAGGCTGATAGAGGTAACTATGGTAGCTATAGCAGAGCAGCTTAGGCCGAACTAGGAGACATGCAAAGCTCATGCAATACCACTTATAGTTACAAAGTACTTATACACAAGGAAAGGCAATACTCAGCGTTACCAAAAATAAAGGTATTTATTTGGGTGACACTGTACCAAAAATATCTTAGGGCAAGATGTATCAAAGATTTTTGCATTCGTAAATGGTGTGAATCGCTAAAATCATGCGTTTGCGAATGCAAAAATACCTTTTTCGATGTATGAAAGGCATTTGCAGTGCGAAAATAAGAAATCACTAAAATAGTGTTTTTTTGCGAATGAGACATGAATTTGCGTGTCGCAAACAGCGTATCGCAAATAGCGATATGAATTACTGAATCGCTAATTGCGAAACGCAAATTGCGACACCGATTAGTGAATCGCAGATAGTGATCTACTAAATCAGGACGCTATTAGTGATACCCTGATTGTAACATGCAAAAACTGATTCGCAATGCGATGCATCAAAAAATCGCAAATTTCGATTATTCGCGAACAGCCTTTTGCACATGCAATTTACCATGAATTGAAACGAGGTGCAACCCATATAAAGAGGTCCAGAATGCCTCAGCTGCTCTTCCACAATGGCTGCACTCTATGTCATGGCGAGGAGAATGAGGATTTTGGCAGGTTTGAGGAGAGGGAGGAGGAGACAGGAGCACATTTTCAGAGTGCACAGTACCCTTTTTGACCAGACTGAGGAGGAAATTTATGAGAAGTGCAGGTTAAGCTCAGCCATGATACTTGACATGATAGCTGAGCTACAACCCATGCTGCAGCGCACATGACACAGGACCAATAGTATACCCACCGATGTGCAGGTATCATGCTCCCTGCACCTACTAGCCTCAGGGAGCTATCAAGTAGTCATAGCAACAGCTGGAGGTGTATCATAGAGTGCCCTCTCTAGATTTTTCAACGCATTCCTCAATGCCATGCTGAGCACAATACAACTGTACATATGATTCCCCAACACCCCACAGGCATTACAATAAACTAAAATTAATTTCTACCAGATAGCACAGTTCCCACATGTCCTAGGTGCCATCGATGGGACACATGTGGCAATCTGTCCACCATCGGCCAGCAAGTATGTGTATTGCAACCGTAAAAACAATCATTCTATGAACATACAGATGATATGCAATGCCTCCTACACCATTACCGACCTTGTGGCCAGATACCCAGGGAGCACATATGACTCGTACATCTTTTGCCACAGCGGGATTCACACAAGACTGTTAGCTGGGGAGTTTGGTGAAGGATATCTACTCGGTAATTTGATAGTTTACAATGTTACATTGATGTAAGTGGAATGTCAGATATCACAAGTACTCATTTTACTCGTTTTGAATTCAGGAGAAAGTGCCTATGCTGTGCACACCTATATGCTGACGCCCTAACTGAGCCCTGCAACTCCAGCAGAGAGGAGGTACAATGCTGCACATAGGGGAACCCACAATGTGGTGGAGCGCTCTTTTGGGCTGCTGAAGAACCGCTTCAGGTGCATCCATAAGAGTGGAGGTGCACTACAGTACAGCCCAGAGATGACATACAAAAATTGTGGCCACATGTGCTTTCTTGCACAACATAGCAACCACCAGGGGCATACCAGTGGTACTCACGGAGCTGGACTCAGATGAGGATGATGATCCCTTACCACCCCTTCAACCAGCAGACAGGAGCAGTGCAGCAGAGGGCAGGCAAAGATGTGCTGGCGTCACGCGCAATTATTTTTGATGTAAGTAATGACAACTCCACTTCAATAATATGTATTTCTGTAGTTAGCATCTTTATTACATTGAGTTCAGGTAACAAATGTGTCAATAGGACATAGATTTTGCACAATAGGTAGACATGAACGATTAACAGTGTCACACTATTAGCATCATAGTATAAATGTATTGCTACATGTTTAGGTAGTCCCCTGTAGTCCTCAACATCACTTCTTACGTCCACGCACTGCACTTGAGTGCTCAGTGCCCTCGCTGGCACCTCTTGTAGCAGGTTCACATGCAGTACTGTGTCTGGCACTGCAACGCCTCAGATCAATCACAGGGACTGTCAGACTGCTGAGTCTAAAGGACTCTTCACTATCCCCCAACTCCCAGTACGCTGGTTGTGGCACTGCGTGCTGTTTGCAATGCATCCAGTATGTTGGTTATTTGCACCAATCCCTGTGCAATGTCCCGACTGCAATGTGCCAGTGCCGTGATATCAAGACTGTTGAACTTGCGAGCCAATTGACGGATCTACAGAAGCTATTAAACTTTCCCAAGAATTGGTGATGGCGCCAGCGCTGGCTGACGCGCTCCTACCATATCTCAGTGCAGAGCTCCCCAATGGCGTGTGTCAACTCCTTGGCGTTTCCAGCTGCTGTTTGCTGTCCCTCAATTGGAGTCTCCAACTGCTTGTTTAGTAATCCCATATTTTAATTGTGTGACACAAACTGTGTCTGTGCAGTGACCTCATGTGTTTGCATTGCAGGCGCTGCACCTTCAGCATGGAAGCTTCAAGGCCGCCAAAGATTGATGGGCCCTCTCCTTCATCTCTGCACTGTCTGCCTGCATCGTGGCACCTCCTGAGGGGACTTGACTGTTGCTGGCACAGGGACTGCTGTCTTCCTGTGGGACTAGCCTCTGGTGGTGGTGTGGGTTTGTGTTCTGGCATCTCATCTGAGTCCAGGTTATACTCTGGGAGTGGTAACACCCTTGCCCTGTGTCTAGTAGGAGCAATACTGCAGGACTCACTGGTATTAGAGTCACACTGTGGCTGTGTTTCTGCTTCCCTCACTTTTTCAAATCCTGCAGCAGCAGGGACCAGGTCATCTGCAAGGACAATGTGCAGCATGGCAGTTTTTGCATTTTTCACAGAATTTTGCATTGTTGCTTTGAATGTGCAATTAAATTGTGTCACTATAAGTCATTTGTGGTGTTTCTCTATGCGGCTGACCACTATCTTGCTATTTATGTTGTGTATTCACCTTAGGGTTGTGTACTACCACTTCCATAAGGCATAGATGTGTTGTATGTAAAATGTGACATGGACTACTTTTCACTGTGTATCAAGCTAATATCTATTTCCTAAGGGGCATTTGTACCTGCACATGTGGGGATACATATAATTACTGGCCTTACCTTTGCTGGTGCTGGGTGTCCCTGAGGCGTCAATGTCTGTAACGCCACTGACAGCTTCTGGAAGCAATGTGGACTCCACCAGGTCTTCCATGGGGGTGGATGGTGTCTGGGTGGATGGTCCGCCTCCGGTGCTCCTTTCCTCCTTTAGCCTGCTGGCCACCTTCTCTTTGGCATGGGAACACAAGTCGTACCATCGCTTGCATATCTCCTCCAAGAGCAACACCCACTGCACATATTTTTGTCTGGATGTCAGACCAGAGTTTCCGCTAGTAGGAGCAATACTGCAGGACTCACTGGTATTAGAGTCACACTGTGGCTGTGTTTCTGCTTCCCCCACTTTTTCAAATCCTCCAACAGCAGGGACCGGGTCATCTGCAAGGACAATGTGCAGCATGGCAGTTTTTGCTTTTTTCACAGAATTTTGCATTGTTGCTTTGAATGTGCAATTAAATTGTGTCACTATAAGTCGTTTATGGTGTTTCTCTATGCGGCTGACCACTATCTTGCTATTTATGTTGTGTATTCACCTTAGGGTTGTGTACTACCACTTCCATAAGGCATAGTTGTGTTGTATGTAAGATGTGACATGGACTACTTTTCACTGTGTATCAAGCTAATATCTATTTCCTAAGGGGCATTTGTACCTGCACATATGGGGATACACATAATTACTGGCCTTACCTTTGCTGGTGCTGGGTGTCCCTGAGGCGTCAATGTCTGTAACGTCACTGACAGCTTCTGGAAGCAATGTGGACTCCACCAGGTCTTTCATGGGGGTGGATGGTGTCTGGTCCGCCTCCGGTGCTCCTTGCCTCCTTTAGCCTGCTGGCCACCTTCTCTTTGGAACGGAAACGCAAGTCGTACCATCGCTTATGCATCTCCTCCAAGAGCAACACCCACTGCACATATTTTTGTCTGGATGTCAGACCAGAGTTTCTGCTTCTCACTCTCAGGTACTTTGAGTGAGTTCTTGCCAAATAGACTGTCATGGTTCCTAACAACCTCATCAGTGAGCACCTCTGATTCTTGCTCACTGAATTTGAGCTTCCTCTTCCTGTCTCCCTTCTCCTTCCCATTTCCAGCACTGGCCATGTTGCTGTTTGGTCCTGGCTTGCTCACAATGCTGGCTCCAAGGTGCTGGGCTGTGCCTCTCTCACTGCTCCTGTGGGGGTGGCATCTGGAAACAGCATGGGCTGACTCACTTCCTGCTTGTGATGTTATCAGGCTGTTCCAGTTTGCCGCTTTCGCTTTTTGCGATTTTCAGTTACCGAATCACAATTTTTTTGGCGATTCGGTATTTGCATCTCGCAAATAGCATTTGCGAATTTTAAGAAATCGCTATTTGCGATTTTGATACATCGCTTTTTGCATTTTTTAAATAGCGATTGCTTAAAAATCGCTATGTGAGAATCGCTAACTGGAATCTTGATACATCTGGCCCTTAGTGACAATACTCTTTCTGGAGGTAAGTATAATACACAAGATATACACTAGACACCAAAATTAGACAAGTAAATAGTCAAAGAACAATGCAAACAGTAGGAAATCCCATAGAATGCAA
Source organism: Pleurodeles waltl (assembly GCF_031143425.1). Classification (NCBI taxonomy): domain Eukaryota; kingdom Metazoa; phylum Chordata; class Amphibia; order Caudata; family Salamandridae; genus Pleurodeles; species Pleurodeles waltl. The sequence continues at coordinate 625,264,168 of NC_090439.1, read as the reverse complement.
TGGGAGAAAAAAGGTATAGGGGTAACACAAACCATATACTGAGAAAGTGTAATGTGAATCACAAATTCCCCCCAGACAAGTGTAGTGTGTGCAGAATTGCTGGGAGAGTAAGAATACAGTAAAGGTAAGTAAATTACCCCACCCCAGAGCCCAGAAAAGCAGGAGTAAAGTACTGCAAGTTTCCTTAGGACACACTACACCTCGTTTTGGGGATTTTGCAGCAGCCAACCATGTCTGCAAAGAACAACGACTGGATTATTTGACCTTTAGACCTGCAAAGGAAGGGGACCAAGTCCAGAAGTCGAAAGCAGTTCCAGGAAGGACAGGAGCCCCTGCCAACCCAGAAAAGGGTGCAAAAGAAGAGTCCCCGGTTAGTTGAAGACTGCAGAAATGCACTCTAAGAAGATGTCAGCGGGTTCCTGCATGATGCAAAAGATGTACCACTGTGTGAAGATTGTTGCAGATGAGATTTCATGTTGAAAGGCGCCAACAAGCCTTGGCTATGGGAAAAGTGTGCTTTTCATCAAAATGGCGTTGGATGGACCCAGGAGGGACCTGGGGGTCTCAACTCTGAGGAGGAAGAGGGGGCTTTGGAGAGCCCTCAGAGTGCCAGAAAGAAATCCTAGAAGCCATAGGATCTGAGTTCAAAGGAGGAGCAAAATGTGGTTGATGCAGCACAACAAAAAGAAGGTCCTACGCCACCGGAGAACAACTCAGTGAGTTGAACATCACAGGCTGGAGTGCTGGGGACCTGGGCCAGACTGTGCACAAAGGAATTTTGCAAAGAGTGCACAGAGGCCTCAGTTGGCAAAGAAGACACAAAACACAGGGGTACCATTGTTCTCAGGGAAGGCAAGGTCTTATCTCCTCCAAATTGCATCAGCAGGACCTCAGGACAGTCTATGTTGATGATGCTCCCCCTCTGTGTCCTTAGGACCACACTCGTCACCGTGAGGGGAGTCCCAGCGTACCGGTCGTAGCCTTGGAAGGTGCCTGCTTGGAGCAGGGGAGTGACTCCATCTCTCCACAGGAGATTTCTTCGGTCCTTCTGGTGCAGGATGAAGACAGGTCCCCAGAGCATACACACAATGGAAACTGTTGCTGTTGCTGGCTTGGAGCTGAGGTTGCTGAAGAAAAGTGTCTCTTGTAGACACTTTGTTACAGTTACGGCATTTCTTGGAGCAGGCTGCGCTTGACCTGAGGTCAGAGGATGCTGCAGTTGTTGCAGAGGATTCCTGAAGGAAACTTGTAAGCAGATTCTGAAGAGAACCCACAGGAGAGACCATAAATAGCCCTGAGAGGGGGATTGTCTACCTTATCAGGTATGGACCTATCAGGAGGGGTCTCTGATGTCACCTGCTGGCACTGGCCACTCAGAGCCCTCCAGAGTGCCCCCACACCTTGCAAAGTAAGATGGCTGAAGTCTGGGACACACTGGAGGAGCTCTGGACACCACCCCTGGGGTGGTGATGGACAGGGGAGTGGTCACTCCCCTTTCATTTGTCTAGTTTCCCACCAGAGCAGGGGAGAAAGGGTCTCTGAACCGGTGTAGACTGGTTTATGCAAGGAGGGCACCATCTGTGCCCTTCAAAGCATTTCCATGAGGCTGGGAGAGGCTCCCCAGCCTGTAACACCTATTTCCAAAAAGAGAGGGTGTAACACCCTGCTCTCAGAGGAAATGCTTTGTTCTACCTTCCTGGGACTGGGCTCCTAACCTTCATTAAGAAGAGGTTAGACATGTAGGTGACATTTACGTTACTTAAGTGCAGTGAAAATGGCTGTGAAATAGTGTGTGCACTATTTCACTCAGGCTGCAATGGCAGTCCTGTGTAAGGGTTTGTCTGAGCTCCCTATGGGTGGCAAAAGAAATGCTGCAGCCCATATGGAGCTCCTGGAACCCCAATGCCCTGGGTACCACTGAACCACATACTAGGGACTTATAAGTGGGATCCAGTATGCCAATTTAAATTGGTAAATGTAGTCACTGGCCTGCAGTGACAAATTTAAAAGCAGAGAGAGCATAAGCACTGAGGTTCTGATTAGCAAGCAAAACACACTGACATATAGGTTTTTATATATGGGCACTGGGGTCCTGGCTAGCAGGATCCCAGTGACACAGTAAAAACACACTGACACACACTCACAAACAGGCCAAAAGTTGGGGTAACCATGCTAAAAAGAGGCTACTTTCCTACAAGCTGGTTGTGTGTATGGTGTGTGTGTGTCAGGTGTGTGTTGTGCATGTGTGTGTCACTCTAGTTTTCCTCCCCCCTTTGTGTGCTAGGCAGCTGTACTCACCATTGTTGTCTTCGTCGGCTTTGGTGTTCCAGGTGGAGCATAACATTAAAGATAATCGGGAAAACTTGCAGTTCGGATTCCATGGTGGCATGGGTCTTCCCTGTATCACCAATGCTGAGTCCTTTCACTTCTGTGCTGTTTCCGCCATGCTTTTGTTGGCATTGGTACCGCCCCTGAAAAGGTGTCGGTTTGCAGGGTCTTAATATGGTGGGTGGAACTTTGACTTCCGCCTGGATGTTGCCAGGTCCGTCGTGGTAGCTGTTGTGTCCGCCCTGGTGGTTGGTGTGGTACATTGGCTGTCTATGGGAGATATCACCGCCATGGTCATAATTTGGTGAATACTTACCGCCAGCCTGTTGGCTGTATTACCACCACTTTATCACCCACCGCCAGGGTTGTAATGAGGGCCCAAGTGTTGAAATAAAAAATCTTGAAAATTATTAGGAAACAATTAGCATTTGTGACAATGTTTTAATTTGCAACTTCTAATCAGGATGGCCGATTTATGAAAGCTTTATTCCATTACATCTGCTAGTTCTTTCAGATTGCGGGATTTATAGGGTTTTTGGATTCTCCAAGAACTCGAGGTACCCAGGAACAATAACTGAGTTGCACCTTGAAATGGTTTTTCATTGTGTACCTGCTATAGAGCAATTCATGTGGTAGATGTGAAAATAGATATCAAGGAAATCTATGTAACTTGAAATTGGCACTAGATATATAGCTTAGAGGCAATGGTTATTTGAGCATCTCTGAGTTTGTGGGAACCCACACAACATGTGCATTAGAGGGTATTTCTCAAAATCATTTCTTTCTTACATATTGTCTTACATTTGGAAGGTGAAAATGCACAGACATACAATTTACAACAACATTTGTTCTACTATTCTGTGTTCCTCTAAATCTCCCCATAAAAATCGCACCTCACTTGTGTGGGCAGACCTAGTGAATGCAACAGGAAACACCCCAAAACGCAACATGGATAAATCAAATTTTTCCATGCCACACTGACCCCTTTTTTGCAAAGTTGGTAGCTTTGGTTTTTGGGGCCTAGCTCATTTAGCACCTAGGAAAATCATGCAAATCAGCTAATTTTAAAAAATGACACCACTCAAGTAATCCAGAATGGGGTGACTTGTATGGCGCTCACCAGGTTGTTTTATGCCATAATCCTTTGTAAACCTCAAACTTTGACAAAATAAAACACACTTTTCTCACATTTCTGGAACCTGCAATGAGCCACAAACTTCCTTCCACCCAATATTCCCCTAAGTCTTCTCATATAAATGGTACCTCACTGTGTGGGTAGGACTAGTGCCAGTGACAGGAAATGGCTCAAAACACAACTTGGGTAGATTAAATGTTTCTACTCAAAACTGACCCATCTTTTGTAAAGTGAGTAGCTGTAGTTTTTGGGCCCTAGCTCGGATGGTATCTTGGGAAACCTAGCAAACCTGTACATTTTGTAAAACTAGACACCTAGGGGAATCATGTTGAGGGTGACTTGCCTGGATTCCATGATTTTTTTTTTTTTTTACCCAAAATACCCTTCAAACCTCGAACTTTACCTGAAATCACAAATTTTCCTTACATGTCTGAAATGGAAATCTTTATAATCTGCAGGAATCCACAAAATTCTCGTGCCAGTAAAAATATTGCTCCACTTGTGTGGCTGAGGCTAGTGCCGATGACAGGAACTGATCAAACTAAGGAATATTGGAGCCCTTATCTGGGTACTCCTAATCAACACAGTTGGATCTGTTCCCATCGTGGGCACTGGTCTCAACCACACAAGTGGCACAGCATTTTCATTGGCACAAGTGGGGCAATGCTGATTGGTAGGAATTTCCTGTGGATTCCAGAAGTTTCCATCACAGAAATGTGAGGACACCTTTTTATTTAGTAAAAGTTTGAGGTATTGCAAAGGATTGTGGGTAAGAAAATGGTGTGGGATGCATGAAAAGCACACCACCATGGACTCCTCTAGATGTCTAGTGTTAGACCTGACAGCCTTAGTGTAGTCAACTCCAACTTTTTGCCTGTCTCCTTCCACTTTTATGACACTGTTTTTGCTGTTTTTAGGACTCTGTGCACTTTACCACTGCTAACTAGTGCTAAAGTGCATATGCTCTCCCCCTTAAAACATGGTAACATTGGTTGATACCGAACTGGCACAATTGATCTACTTGTAAGCCCTTAGTAAAGGGCACTACAGACAAATAAAACAAAATATGTAAAAACACCACAAAAACCAAACAACATAAATTTAATAAACATAGAATTATCACCAAGATAAAACTTTGTAATACAAAGAATACATATATGGATACAAAACACAAGGAACATCAGCCGACACGTGTTTCGTCCGCACCGGACTTCTTCGAGGCTTTCGTCGTCCAATTAGCGCTCAAACTTATGCCCACCTTTGAAACTACTGATTTTAACAACAAGGGGTTCCTTCTCTTGATATCTTCAATTTGCATCAAATTCCTTTCATCTCTTCAGTACGAACTATAATGATCATCGATCTCTACATACTGTGAAAGTCCCCGCTTCTCACAAAACGCCCCGTCATGTGTCCGAGTTGCTTTATTTGTCTGTTGGTCTTGTCTACTTTATACGATAAAAATACCAGCACCATTATGATAAATACTTTATTGATGTAATTTATGTCTGTTTTCTGTAATACCTGATCTACAAGTTAATTTTTGTTCCTAAAGATGGGGATATACAAATCTTTGGGTGTGCTCCACTAAGCTTATGTTCATTTAGTTCATGTTACCAGTTTGCTTTAAGCAATCTGGCTTTGCACATCGTGGCAACGATGTGATTTGGTGTATGAGCACCCTCTTTTTGCTGCAAATACTTTATGTGAATGTGCATTTTTCAATACTTGAGTTGCCAAAATAGTTCTTCTCTTTAAAGGCAAGGGGCCTGTCTTCACACAAAGGACTGCAAAAACCCCTACTGGGTCCCTGGCAGACAAACCTGTACTGAAAGGGGACGTTGTGCACTTTATAGTCACTCTTTGAAGTCTCCCCCACTTCAAAGGCATTTTTGGGTATAAACTGGGTCCCTGTTCCTACTAACTCAGACACTTTCTGGGACAGACACTCTGAACCAGATCCCTCAGCCTGCCAAGAGGAGCTCCCTGGCTGCCCAAAGGACTCACCTGGGCTGCTTTGCTGTGAAGGACTGCTGCCTTGCTGTTACCCTGCTGCCTTGCTGGCCTCTGGCTCTGCTGAGAAGTGCTCTACAAAGGTTTGGATTGAGCTTGCCTCCTGTTTCCTGAAGTCTCAGGGCCAAAAATACTTCTTCTCTTCAAAGGAACTCCTTGTGCGGCAAAAATCGACACACAGCCTAATGGAATCGATACACAACCAGCCCAGCGGTGAAAGAATCACTCCATTGATGACCAGGAACCAGCGTTGTGACCAGAACTTCAATACACAGCCCACCGGATTGATGCATTGCCTAACCAGAACGACGCAGTCCAACTTCCTGCATGAGGAATGATGCTGCTCCTGTGACTTTGTCCTGCATGCCCAGGATTTCCAAACATCATCCCTGGACATCACAAGACCACGCGGGGATCCAAGAATGCATGCCGGAAATCGATAAAAAGCCCTTGCAGCTTGGAAAGAATTGATACATCATCTGTGCTCATCCGGAAATCCGAGGCACACCTTCCTTTTACCATGCATTTACTTCCTCTGTTGCCTTCATGCGTGTGATTGTGATGCATATCATATACTATGTGCACACAAGAGACAATTGTTGTTTCTTAAAGACTTAAGACTCTTCTTATAATTGCAAAAGTAATATTTCAACTTCTGCATATCAAGTCTTGATTGTTTTGACTTTAATTTACTCAGATAAATATCTTATATTTTTTAAAACTTGTGTGGTGTATTTTTGTGGTGTTTTCACTGTGTTATTGCATGATTTATTGCACAAATAATTTATACATTGCCTTCTGAGGTAAGATTGACTGCTCAGTGCAAAGCTACCAAATTGTGGGCACAGGATAGTTTGGATTATGTGTGACTTACCCTGACTAGGACTGTGGTCCCTACCTGGACATGGGTGTATATCTCTGCCAACTAGAAACCCCATTTCTAACATCTAGTTTTCAAAACTGTCTGTGTCTGGTAGGTTTTTCCAGTTGATAGCCTACCCGAGCCCAAAAAGTGCAGCTGTTCACCATTGCAAGTGAAATGATACTGGGAGCTAACCAATCTCTTTCTGCCCATTGGTAAAATAAATATATATAAATCCTCTTACTTGCTGTTGGGGTGAGATGGTTTAATCTGCAAGGAAGCAGAAAGAATGTTTCCCCATTTCTGAGTGGGTAGAGACATGCCCATGTTGTGCAGCCCCCACTCCTATAAATAATAAAATACAAAGTGGGTGGGGTTCCTGCACTCAGGGGTAATTGCCCCCATCCACCCCCAAGATGGGCAGAAAGACAGTTTCCTTTTTTTGGGGTGTGGGGGCATGGTCATGCCCATGCTGGGCGGACCCCACTACTGCAAATCAAAAATCAAAAAGTAATTCCTAGTGTCTAGTCTAGTGGGCTTTCTGCCCCCATAGGGGGCAGGTGATGGTGATTGTCCCCATCTGTCCCTGTGGGGTGGACAGAAAGGCTATTTCATTTGTTTTGGGGGTGGGGTTCTTGCCATGCCCATGCTAGGCAGCCCCCAACTTACAAATCAAAAAACAAAAAGTAATCCATGGTGTCTAGTGGGCTTTCTGGCCTCTGAGGACGGGGGTGGATAATTGTTCCCATATACCCCCGAGGGGCAGCAAGGCTGTTTTTTTTGGGGGAGGGTGGAAGCATTGCCATGCCAATCTAAAAAAAAGTAATCCCTAGTGTCGAGTGGTTTTTGGCCCCCCTTGGGGAGGGGCAGATTACTACAAAAATATGGCTGATCTTCTCCCGTGTGGTAAAATAAGGCCTTCATAAGGGTGAGTGACCCTTGCCAAAGGGGCTGCTCCATGACTTGTGTTATGAAAAATACCTCTTATACAGTAGTTTTAGGCCCCCCCCCAGGGGCAGAATGGCTTACAAATATGGCCCAACATATATTTATAAAATGTCTGGGAATCTAGTGCTTTTCTGCCTCCCTGGGGCAGATTGGCTTAAAAATGAGGCCAATCTGCCCCAGGGGGGCAGAAAATGGCCAAAATATATCCCCAATTGTAGATAGCAGCCCTTGCCAAAAATTACACTTCCCACAACTAAAATAATTCCCTGCTGTGTAGTAAAGTGTATCCCTGCTTAGAAATCACCCTCCTTTGGCAATCCCCAAGGAGAGATCCACTTGGAAAAGATACCATTGGAAAGGGGCGATTCTCCCCTTTCCAATGATACCTCCCCTGTCTGAGTCGGTACTTTGGGGTTTGGGTGTTGAAATAGCCCCTCAAGCACTTTCTTGAAATGATGCCAGCAGGAAATGCTCACTGATCGTCATTTGAAATAAAACACTGAATAGCTCTGCCCCAGCTCTGGAGGCTATTTTCAGTTTCAGAAAATCCCTACGGTGCCTATACCAGAGGGATGACCTGCCTCGTGTGCCAGTACAGCTCAGAACCGTACTGTGTACATGCCCAATTGCATGCAGATGGCTTCAAGCCATCCTGAACACACAAGTGGTTATTGCAGCATTTACGAAGTTTCATTGCATTACAAACCAAAAAAAAAGTTGTGTTACCGACAGCCCACTCAGCAACCTCCTAGTACTTCACTCCTTTATTCTTTCCTAAGTTCTGTTCCTGCCTACCAATAAAAATGAAAAATCCATTCTTGGCATGTGCCACATTTTTCTGGCCAAGTGATATATATATTTCATGGCTTTCATAACAAATTTGCCTGTTCAAATTTTTCTCTTTTGTCATTCGTCAATTACAGTGATTGATTAAGCCAAAGATTTGGGTATCATGATCAGTCACACACCACTCTTCTAGAGTAAAACCTCTTCTTACCCTAATCCTTCAAACTAACCCTGTAGTAGAGAAAGTTTCCTTGCTACCAAACAAAGGTATTTGTTGAAAATATTTTATGGTGGAGGACGAGGCCAGGGAGTAAAGTGAGACAAAGAGGCAGATTTAAGAAAAGTGGTGCTGCGCACAGTGCAGTGCTACTTTTCTGGCGCCCCTCTTAGGTGCTCCCTACCACCACCATGTGTGTGCCATATATAAAATATGGCGCACCATGGCACAGGGTAGGGGCCAATAGTGTCTTTTTTTATGCTACTGATGTACTTTGCAGGAGTATCTCCAAAATGTTGGCCCTACTCCTGAAGAGTACATAGAGGCCAATTGTATTCAGTGGTATGCCCCCTTTTAACGCTTGTTCTGAGCAGGAGTTGAAAGTACAGAAAAAGATTGATGCAAGGAAATCTTTTAGATTTTCTCGTGCCATTTTTGCCCCCCCGCCCATCGGGGTAACTCCCCCTTTGCATACATTTTGCCTGGTGCAGGAAATGTGTAGCACAAAGGGCTACAAATTGGCACAACGCATGCATTGAGGCACTGTGTAAATATGGCGGGAGTTTTTGGCCTTTAAACATCACATTCACATAAATAGATTACACTAATGTGGCATTAGAATGGTGCTAGGGGCTCTTAAATATGCCCATGAGTGCCTGATTTAGAATTTGGTGAATGGAATACTTTGTGACAAATAAAATCGATATTCTGTTCCTTTCCCTGTACTGCAGTGCATTGTTTTTCCCTCTGTCTACCTACAGCAGACAGGATATCCACTTTTTATATGTGATGTGTGTGACATAGTATTATTATTATTAGTCATCTGCATTTTTGGAATCAGGGTAGAATTTAAAGGCTATCAAAGAATTGGAAATAAAGTAAGATAGTAACTTGTCTATTACAACTTTCTCAGCTCAAGACTGCAGAAAGTAACACATTACCCACTGTGCTAGTATGCCTCCATTGATTTAGCACAAAAAGAATACTTGTGCTTCATAATGTTGTGTAGCCATTTTAGTTATAGTTTTATATACGTTATTTTAGTAAACTAGGCCTACTGCTGTGCATTTTAACCTAGATACATTTTATTCAGCTTCATTTTTATTATTTTATCAATAACCACATGTGCGGTTTTGTTTTATTTTCTCTATTTAGCTGTTCTTTGTCTAGGCCAGCACTGCATTCTTAAACAAGACATTTCTTTCACTCTGTGCTTTTCTCAAGGCTGCAGTAAGGTATGTTGCCAGCAAAAGTGGTAGGCTTTGTCTCTAATGTTCACAAAAACATACACACTCTTACATGAGGATCCTTTCTTGGAATATCAACTGTTTTATTATATAAAAACACTACTTTGACCCATGCACGTTAGAGGGAGAGTCCAGCCAGATGACCATGACTGTATGCTGATTGCTGAGTGCTTCGCTGCAGCTGCTTATGTAGACTACAGGCCTCTTGTTCAGGTATGAGGGATGATGTCATCCCAGGGGAACCTGAAGGGCAGAATTAGAGCTTAACATGATGTGCGCTAACATAGTCTAGGTAGGAACTATTCTAAAAAAACATAGTGACAATATGGTAGTCTTATTTTTATGTTTTACTCTCCTTGTCACAATTGTAATCCTGTTATCGTCCTAGTTATTGCAATACATGCTTTATTATCCATGATGCAGTTGCTTCAATAAAACCTATTGAACTATACTCTGCCTCTGATTGTCCTGGCATATGTGAGACTAATGTAACTGAGAGAAACAGATGAGATCTGAGTGACTACGATTTCCTTGCGGAGTCATCTGTGTCATTCACTCGGTTGCACAATAATTCCTGCTCACGGGTGGAGATGACGCACTGCTAGTTAGCCGAAACAAAACCTGGATTAGGTTGACAGGCATCACCTGGTGTGGGTCCAGACTCAGTCTCCCGCAGTACAGGTGATTCTGCCACCCAAATCCAGTGGTTTCATTAGGATAATGAGAGCCTACACGACAATAGTTCATTATGCCTTACGCATTAATGAGAGGTAATTTGTTTTTCTTTTTAGACACAAAGGTGGTCATTACAACATTGGCGGTAAAAGCCGCTTACTGCCGTGCAGCAGACCGCCAACATACCGCCGCAGCCGCGGAATTCCGCCACAGCTATTATGACCCACAGCTCGAAATCCAACAAAATTCAGACACCCACACAAGTCCGCCACACCAAAGGTCATTGATAAACTGGCGAAAACAAAACCGACACTGTCACGCCAACAGAAATACGCCCACGCTATCACGACCCATGAATCCATGTGGCGGTCTTTCAACCGCGGTATTCCATTGGCGGTACACACCGCTGAGCTCAAAATACACACACTTCTACAAAACTCCGCCACATTGGACAATTCCAAATACACACACCTGATACACATACACACACCACTCCCACACACCCATTACAATATAAAACACACACCCACATCACTCACAAATCCCTACAACCAATATTACAGAGAGAAGGCCAGAGAGAGACACCACCATCCACAAACTAGCATCCACAAGCACTCAACACCATCACCCACACAACTTCAACGCACAAAAGACCACACATGACTACATATTACCACACTTATCACCACACACACCACCCCACACATCACCTACACCACCCCATGGCACGGCACAGACACCCCAGGTTCTCGGAGGAGGAGCTCAGTGTCATGGTGGAGGAAATCGGCCAGGTAGAGCCACAGCTTTTTGGAGCACAGGTGCAGCACACCTCCATTGCAAGGAAGATGGAGCTATGGCGAAGAATAGTCGACAGGGTCAATGCAGTGGGACAACACCCAAGAAATCGGGACGACATCAGGAAGAGGTGGAACGACCTACGGGGGAAGGTGCGTTCCGTGGTCTCCAGACACCACCTGGCGGTTCAGCGGACTGGCGGCGGACCCCCATCTCCTCCCCCAGAACTAACAACATAGGAGGAGCAGGTCTTGCCGATTCTGCATCCTGAGGGCCTCGCAGGAGTAGCTGGAGGAATGGACTCTGGTAAGTCAAACCTTTAACTACCATATCCCCCACCCTACCTGCATGCTATCACATACCCCCACCCTCTCTCCCTCCCCTATCACTCCAACTCCTCACAAATGTACCAATATCACAAACCACGCATCCCAACACCAAGCCCTGCATGCAACACCAACGCATGGACACCCATCACTAAAGCATGCCCACTGCACATACCCATACACCCCCCTAAACCAGCATCACACAAGTCCCCACATAGGAATGCAAGCACTGGGGTACACGGTCACCCACCCATTGCACACCATGACACACACAGATGCAATAATTATGCTTTTACACCCCTGCAGGGCCACTACCCAACGTCACCAGACAGGAGGGCCCAGACATCTCCACCCCACCCACAGAAGAGGCCCACAGTGATGACAGCAGCTCTGTCCAACTGGATCTAGATGACCAGCCCGGACCATCGTGGGCCTTGGGACAGTCGGTTCCCCTCACACAGGCACAGGACACCACAGACCTTCCACCCTCTGGTAACGCCAGCACAGCACCCACCCAGCGGGCCCATACCTCCGTCCCCAGGACACGCCAATCAGCTGTGTGTCCACCACTACCGGGAACCCAGGATAACCCACCACCCTAACAACAACAGGGACCTGGGGGCAGTGGCAGTGGGCACACGGTCCAGGGGACGGAGGCCCAGGAACACAGGGGAACTGGGAGGGCTGCTGTGCGACAGGGGGCGGACAGGCCAAGGGAACCCACTCTCCACGAGGCCCTCTCCTCCATCATAGGAGCATACCACCACTCCCAGGAGACGATGGCAACAGTCCTGGCTAAGTTTCAGGAGACCCAGCGCATGCAGGAGGAACACTATTTGGGGTTCAGGGAGGAAATCAGAACCATCAGCTCCGCCCTGGGCACCATCGTAGGGGTGCTAAAGGAAAAACTCAACACCAGGAGGGACACTGTGGCACTCCAAGGGGCCCCTGACACTAGCATGGACGATGAACTGCCCACCACCTCCGCCGGCGCTAGTGGACAGGAGGCACTGCCACAGGATCACCACACCAGCACCCCCCCCCCCTGCAGATGGAGAACCACCTCGCAAGCAGTCCCTGAGATCCAGGAACAAGAAAGAGCATAATGCCAAGACCCCTGCCAAGAAATGAGACCACCCTGATTGTCAACCCACTGTCCCACTTTGTCACCCTGTCCATATTGGAACTGCCCCAGCTCCACTTCCTATGCCCATATGGGCAATGCACCTATGAGACAAATATACTGGACTCTGCCATGGACACTCCTCCGCCATCACCTCTCACCATTTAACTTCCCCCTCCAATTTTTTGTATGTAAATAAACACACCTAAAGCACCAAAAGATCTGGAGTCTGTCTGTGATTTTGAAATAGTGTATTTGCAATTACAGTGACAAAATTTCCAGGAAATAGTAATGTCAACATATCTATGTCACACAGCTCTAGTCCATGAGGAATCTAAGCAGATGACACACGTTGGAACCCACACCTGTGAAACTGTAAGGGAAAGTGACAACTCAGTGACCATACACTGGGTGAAATCGACAGACAGGATAGAGGTAGAAGTGTAAAAGTACTTGTAGTAGCCAGGAATTTATTCTCACCTGTGTTTCACTGGAAATATTGCTGGATGACTGAGTCCCTGTTGTCAATGTCTTCTTCCTCTGCTTCCTCCTCATCACTGTCCATAGGCTCCCCAGCTGCCACAATACTGCCATCTGGACCATCCTCCTGCAGAAAAGGCACCTGTCGTCGCAAAGCCAAATTATGAAGCATACAGCAGGCCACGATGATCTGAAACACCTTCTCTGGTGAGTAGAATAGGGATCCACCTGTCATATGTAGGCACTTAAACCTGGCCTTCAGGAGGCCGAAGGTGCGTTCGATCACCCTCCTAGTCCGCCCATGGGCCTCATTGTAGCGTTCCTCTGCCCTGGTCCTGGGATTCCTCACTGGGGCCAGTAGCCATGACAGGTTGGGGTAACCAGAGTCACCTAATAGCCACACCCGGTGCCTCTGTAGTTGACCCATCATATAAGGGATGCTGCTATTCCGCATGATGTAGGCGTCATGCCCTGAGCCAGGGAACATGGCATTCACATGGGAGATGTACTGGTCTGCCAAACATACCATCTGTACATTCATCAAATGTTAACTCTTCTGGTTCCTGTACACCTGTTCACTCCTGTGGGGGGGGGGGCAAAGCCACATGGGTCCCATCAATGGCACCTATGATGTTGGGGATATGTCCAATGGCATAGAAGTCACCTTTCACTGTAGGCAAGTCCTCCACCTGAGGGAAAACGATGTAGCTCCGCATGTGTTTCAGCAAGGTAGACAACACTCTGGACAACACGTTGGAAAACATCGGCTGGGACATCCCTGATTCCATGGCCACAGTTGTTTGAAAAGACCCACTTGCAAGGTAATGGAGCACTGATAGCACCTGCACTTGAGGGGGGATTCCAGTGGGATGGTGGATTGCTGACATCAGGTCTGGCTCCAACTGGGTACACAGTTCCAGGATTGTGGCACAGTCAAACCTGTAGGTGATGATCAAATTTCTTTCCTCCATTGCCGACAGGTCCACCAGCAGTCGGTACACCGGAGGATTCTGTCATCTCCTCACATGTCCCAGCGGACGGTGCCTATGAAGGACAACAGCGAGCACAGAGTCAAACAACTCAGAGGTATGTACCCAGAGTCTACACAGAACACCAATCATACACAAAATCTGGCCTGTATGTGTGTTGAGAGTAGGCCTAGGTATGTGTGAAGCAGTTGGTAATTAGGCCATGTGGGCCCCTGAAATGGCGGCTGCCTGACCTCTAAAGTGGGACAGTGGGATGTGAGGTAACTGCGCTGGCGTTGTACACCATCGCGGTTGGCGGTTGAAGACCACGGCGCAATGCTGCATTGGTTAACATTGGACCCTATGGGTCCCAGGAGACAATGACGATGTACACCGGCGGGGATGGTACGCACCGCCGCGGACGTGACCGCCGCGGACATGACTGCCATTTTCTAACTGTTTAATCACTCGATACCTGATCTTCGACAGGAGAGGACCTACACTGCAAGTGCTGCTGTGACCTTGGTCTGGAAGAGACAATGGCTTGTGCGTCTGGGGAAAGGGCCCCTGCCTTCACTGCAGCAGAGTTGGAGAAGCTCGTCGACGGGGTCCTCCCCCAGTACATGCTACTCTGCTGTCCTCCAGACCAACAGGTAAGTACACAGGGAGCATATTGTATGGGCTATGCCTGTGTGGAGAGGGCTGGTTTTAAGAAGGAAGGGGGCAGAGTTCTGCGTGCATGAAAGACGGTGGGGGCATGTGCCACATGGCAAGGGTAGGGATGTGGGCCACTCACTTTGACTGTGCAGTTGGCAATCACTTCTCTTCTTCCCCTGTACATTTCATGTAGGTCAGCGCCCACCAGAAGAAGGATATTTGGCGTGCCATCGCCAAGGACGTCCAGACCCTGGGGGTCCACCACAGACGGAGCACCCACTGCCGGAAGAGATGGGAGGACATTCGCCGCTGGAGCAAGAAGATGGCGGAGGCTCAGCTGGGGATGGCCTCCCAACGTGGGAGGGGTGCCCGTCGAACCATGACCCCCTGATGTTCCGGATCCTGGCGGTGGCCTACCCTGAGTTGGATGGGCGCTTGAGGGCATCACAGCAGACAAGGGGGTGAGTACACTCTTATTCTGCTGACTTTGCGCGCAGTGAAGGTGTCTGGGTGTGGGAGGAGGGCTGTGGGTTTCCCTAGGACAGGGCGAGTTTCTGTAGGCTAGGCCCCTTCGTAAGGCATGGCCCTGTGGCCCCCCACCCCACCTCTGTAGAGTGCCAAGTACAGCTATTCATTCCCCTGTGTCATCTATGTGTGCAGATGTCGTCCATAGCCTTGTAGGCCATTTCCCAGGAATTGCACTGTAGATCCCAACAGCGCAACGTAGTGCAGGGGGCTGCTGTGTCTGTCTTGTCCGCCAACAGTAGCAGTAAGCCATGCACTCAACTTCTGTTTCCCCCCCTTTTTTTGCGGTCTCCCTGTTCTTGTGTGCATTAGCATCATCAGGCGGAGGTACAGTGGCACCGGAGCACGAGGGAGCTGCATACCACATAGGCATGGAGGGCCACACTATGGACTCTGAATACACCAGTGGGACGGAGGGCGAGGGGAGCACCACAGCGGTCACAGTATCTGCAACCAGCGACACGGACTCGTCCTCCGATGGGAGATCCCTTGTGGTGGCGGCAACATCTGTGCCCCCACTTCAACAGGTACCGCTGCCACCCCTCCTACCAGCACCGCCCTCCCAGCAGCCCCTCAGCCTTTGCCCCGTGCCCGCTCACCCAGGAGGGTGGGCATCACCTTCCCCACAGGCACCTCAGCCCCTGCCCCTGTCACCTCTGCTGCTCTCAGTGAGGAGGCCATTGACCTCCTCAGGTCCCTCACTGTTGGGCAGTCTACCATTTTGAATACCATCCAGGGTGTAGAAAGGGAGTTGCAACACAAATGCATGCCTGGAGGGCATTCATTCTGGTCAGGCTGCCCTTCATCGAACCATTCAAACTCCAGCCTCAGCACTGATGACAGCCATTGTCCCTGTGTCTAGCCTCCAACTTCCTCCACCCAGACCCAATCCCCTGTACCTCTGCCTATCCCAAGCACACCATCAGACCAGCCTGCACACACCTCACCACACAAGGGAAGCTCAGGCAAACATAAGCACCACACATCCCACAGGCACTCACGCAAGCATCACACACATACAGACACACCAACATCCACTGCCTCCACTGTGTCCCCCTTCTCATCGTCTCCCTCCTCCCTCCCAGTCTCGTCTACACTCACACCTGCATGCACTACCACTACAGCCACTACGTCCCGCACCAGCACACCCACCACCACACCACGCTCACGTGCACTCACCACCCCCACTATCATTTACACGTCCCCTGTGTCCTCTCCCAGTGTGTCTGTGACGCCCCCTCCGAAGATACACAAATGCAGGCACACACCCACCCAACATCTATCCACCTCACGACAGTCTCCAGCGCATGCACCTGCACCCAAATCCACAAAAGTTACACCTCCTACAACCACCACCTCTTCCTCCACTCCCAAACCCCCTCCAGCTACCTGTCCCATTGTGTCCAAACAACTTTTCCTGTCCCCCCTTAACCTATTTCCCACCACCACCCCGTCCAACTCATAGGTCCTGTACTAGCACCTCAGCCAAAAAATCTCCGGGACCAGTAGTGCCTGTTGTCACAGGTATGTGGAGTGCACCGGCCACCAGGCCAGCCAGTCTGTCACAGAGCCACAGCACAGCCAGTCCCCCCCCCTGTGAAGCACCAGAAGTTGGCCAGTGCCCGGCGGGAGTGTGGACTCAACTGTGACTCCTCCCAAGGTGGGGAAGGGGCAGAAGAAACCTGCAAAGTCTGGGAGGAGCAGCACGGCAGAGAAGACCGCCATCATCCCCGCTGGCCAGGAGGGCCCCGCCAGCCCCATAGTCGCTGCCCAGGAGGCCACCGCCAGCCCCATCGTCGCTGGCCAGGAGGCCACCGCCAGCCCCATCTTCGCTGTCCAGGAAGCCACCGCCAGCCCTGTAGTCGCTGCCAAGGAGGGCCCTGCAAGCCACAGCCCAGCTGTCCAGGAGGCCGCCGCCAGCCCCATCGTCGCTGCCCAGGAGGGCCCCGCAAGCCACAGCCCAGCTGCCCCGGAGGGCCCGCAAGCCACAGCCCAGCTTCCCAGGAGGGCCCCGCAAGCCACAGCCCAGCTGCCCAGGAGGGCCTTGCAAGCCACAACCCAGCTGCCCAGGAGGGCCCGCCAGCCACAGCCCATCTGACCCATGAAGGACCGCTAGCCACAGCCCAGCTGGGCAATGACGGACCGCCAGGGCAAGGACCGCTGAACAGGGCAAGCACTGCTGAACAGGTCACAGACCGCCAACTCAAGCACCGCTGAAGAGGGCAAGGACCGCCGAACAGGGCAAAGACCGCCATGGCAAGCACCGCTGAACAGGGCAAGCACCACTGAACAGGGCAAAGACCGCCATGGCAAGTACTGGCCTGTATGTGTGTTGAGAGTAGGCCTAGGTATGTGTGAAGCAGTTGGTAATTAGGCCATGTGGGCCCCTGAAATGGCGGCTGCCTGACCTCTAAAGTGGGACAGTGGGATGTGAGGTAACTGCGCTGGCGTTGTACACCATCGCGGTTGGCGGTTGAAGACAACGGCGCAATGCTGCATTGGTTAACATTGGACCCTATGGGTCCCAGGAGCCAATGACGATGTACACCGGCGGTGATGGTACGCACCGCCGTGGACGTGACCGCCGCGGACATGACTGCCATTTTCTAACTGTTTAATCACTCGATACCTGATCTTCGACAGGAGAGGACCTACACTGCAAGTGCTGCTGTGACCTAGGTCTGGAAGAGACAATGGCTCGTGCGTCTGGGGAAAGGGCCCCTGCCTTCACTGCAGCAGAGCTGGAGAAGCTCGTCAACGGGGTCCTCCCCCAGTACACGCTACTCTGCTGTCCTCCAGACCAACAGGTAAGTACACAGGAAGCATATTGTATGGGCTATGCCTGTGTGGAGAGGGCTGGTTTTAAGAAGGAAGGGGGCAGAGTTCTGCGTGCATGAAAGACGGTGGGGGCATGTGCCACATGGCAAGGGTAGGGATGTGTGCCACTCACTTTGACTGTGCAGTTGGCAATCACTTCTCTTCTTCCCCTGTACATTTCATGTAGGTCAGCGCCTACCAGAAGAAGGATATTTGGCGTGCCATCGCCAAGGACGTCCGGACCCTGGGGGTCCACCACAGACGGAGCACCCACTGCCGGAAGAGATGGAAGGACATTCGCCGCTGGAGCAAGAAGATGGCGGAGGCTCAGCTGGGGATGGCCTCCCAACGTGGGAGGGGTGCCCGTCGAACCATGACCCCCTGATGTTCCAGATCCTGGCGGTGGCCTACCCTGAGTTGGATGGGCGCTTGAGGGCATCACAGCAGACAGGGGGGTGAGTACACTCTTATTCTGCTGACTTTGCGTGCAGTGAAGGTGTCTGGGTGTGGGAGGAGGGCTGTGGATTTCCCTAGGACAGGGCGAGTTTCTGTAGGCTAGGCCCCTTCGTAAGGCATGGCCCTGTGGCCCCCCACCCCACCTCTGTAGAGTGGCAAGTACAGTTATTCATTCCCCTGTGTCATCTATGTGTG
Source organism: Pleurodeles waltl (assembly GCF_031143425.1). NCBI lineage: Eukaryota > Metazoa > Chordata > Amphibia > Caudata > Salamandridae > Pleurodeles > Pleurodeles waltl. The sequence goes on along the minus strand of NC_090439.1, from coordinate 625,245,615 downwards.
CAGATGTCGTCCATAGCCTTGTAGGCCATTTCCCAGGAATTGCACTGTAGATCCCAACAGCGCAACGTAGTGCAGGGGGCTGCTGTGTCTGTCTTGTCCGCCAACAGTAGCGGTAAGCCATGCACTCAACTTCTGTTTCCCCCCCTTTTTTTGCGGTCTCCCTGGTCTTGTGTGCATTAGCATCATCAGGCGGAGGTACAGTGGCACCGGAGCACGAGGGAGCTGCATACCACATGGGCATGGAGGCCCACACTATGGACTCTGAATACACCAGTGGGACGGAGGGGAGCACCACAGCGGTCACAGTATCTGCAACCAGCGACACGGACTCGTCCTCCGATGGGAGATCCCTTGTGGTGGCGGCAACATCTGTGCCCCCACTTCAACAGGTACCGCTGCCACCCCTCCTACCAGCACCGCCCTCCCAGCAGCCCCTCAGCCTTTGCCCCGTGCCCGCTCACCCAGGAGGGTGGGCATCACCTTCCCCCCAGGCACCTCAGCCCCTGCCCCTGTCACCTCTGCTGCTCTCAGTGAGGAGGCCTTTGACCTCCTCAGGTCCCTCACTGTTGGGCAGTCTACCATTTTGAATGCCATCCAGGGTGTAGAAAGGGAGTTGCAACACAAATGCATGCCTGGAGGGCATTCATTCTGGTCAGGCTGCCCTTCATCGAACCATTCAAACTCCGGCCTCAGCACTGATGACAGCCATTGTCCCTGTGTCTAGCCTCGCACTTCCTCCACCCAGACCCAATCCCCTGTACCTCTGCCTATCCCAAGCACACCATCAGACCAGCCTGCACACACCTCACCACACAAGGGAAGCTCAGGCAAACATAAGCACCACACATCCCACAGGCACTCACGCAAGCATCACACACATACAGACACACCAACATCCACTGCCTCCACTGTGTCCCCCTCCTCATCGTCTCCCTCCTCCCTCCCAGTCTCGTCTACACTCACACCTGCATGCACTACCACTACAGCCACTGCGTCCCGCACCAGCACACCCACCACCACACCCCGCTCACGTGCACTCACCACCCCCACTATCATTTACACGTCCCCTGTGTCCTCTCCCAGTGTGTCTGTGACGCCCCCTCCGAAGATAAACAAATGCAGACACACACCCACCCAACATCCATCCACCTCACGACAGCCTCCAGCGCATGCACCTGCACCCAAATCCACAAAAGTTACACCTCCTACAACCACCACCTCTTCCTCCACTCCCAAACCCCCTCCAGCTACCTGTCCCATTGTGTCCAAACAACTTTTCCTGTCCCCCCCTTAACCTATTTCCCACCACCACCCCGTCCAACTCATAGGTCCTGTACTAGCACCTCAGCCAAAAAATCTCCGGGACCAGTAGTGCCTGTTGTCACAGGTATGTAGAGTGCACCGGCCACCAGGCCAGCCAGTCTGTCACGGAGCCACAGCACAGCCAGTCCCCCCCTGTGAAGCACCAGAAGTTGGCCAGTGCCCGGCGGGGGTGTGGACTCAACTGTGACTCCTCCCAAGGTGGGGAAGGGGCAGAAGAAACCTGCAAAGTCTGGGAGGAGCAGCACGGCAGAGAAGACCGCCATCATCCCCGCTGGCCAGGAGGGCCCCGCCAGCCCCATAGTCGCTGCCCAGGAGGCCACCGCCAGCCCCATCGTCGCTGGCCAGGAAGCCACCGCCAGCCCTATAGTTGCTGCCAAGGAGGGCCCTGCAAGACACAGCCCAGCTGTCCAGGAGGCCGCCGCCAGCCCCATTGTCGCTGCCCAGGAGGGTCCCGCAAGCCACAGCCCAGCTTCCCAGGAGGGCCCCGCAAGCCACAGCCCAGCTGCCCAGGAGGGCCTTGCAAGCCACAACCCAGATGCCCAGGAGGGCCCGCCAGCCACAGCCCATCTGACCCATGAAGGACCGCTAGCCACAGCCCAGCTGGGCAATGACGGACCGCCAGGGCAAGGACCGCTGAACAGGGCAAGCACTGCTGAACAGGTCACAGACCGCCAACTCAAGCACAGCTGAACAGGGCAAGGACCGCCGAACAGGGCAAAGACCGCCATGGCAAGCACCGCTGAACAGGGCAAGCACCACTGAACAGGGCAAAGACCGCCATGGCAAGCACTGCTGAACAGGGCAAGCACCGCTGAACAGGGCAAGGACCGCCGAACAGGGCAAAGACCGCCATGGCAAGCACCGCTGAACAGGTCAGAGACCCCCAACTCAAGCACCGCTGAACAGGGCAAGGACCACTGAACAGGTCAGAGAGCGCCAACTCAAGCACCGCTGAACAGGGCAAGGACCGCCAAACAGGGCAAAGACCGCCAAGGCGAGCACCGCTAGCCCATTAGCGGCAGGGGCAGTGACGCAACTGGGACCGTCACGGGGTGAGTGCTGCACTCTGGGCACCAGTCCCCCTCCAGAACCAGTGGAGAACAGCATCCACTCTGTCTGTCCTGCACAGGATGAAGCACTCTGAGCACCAGTCCCCCTCCAGAACCAGTGGAGACATGCATCCACTCCGTCTGTCCTGCACAGGATGAAGCACTCTGGGCACCAGTCCCCCTCCAGAACCAGTGGAGAACAGCATCCACTCTGTCTGTCCTGCACAGAATGAAGCACTCTGGGCACCAGTCCCCCTCCAGAACCAGTGGAGACAAGCATCCACCCCGTCTGTCCTGCACAGGATGAAGCACTCTGGGCACCAGTCCCCCTTCAGAACCAGTGGAGAACAGCATCCACTCTGTCTGTCCTGCACAGAATGAAGCACTCTGGGCACCAGTCCCCCTCCAGAACCAGTGGAGACATGCATCCACTCCGTCTGTCCTGCACAGGATGAAGCACTCTGCGCACCAGTCCCCCTCCAGAACCAGTGGAGACATGCATCCACTTGAGAGACTGTGGCTTTGCACTCCCCAGGATTGATCAGTGGGCAACCCACCCACTGTAGAGACTTGAGAGACTGTGGCTTTGCACTCCCCAGGATGGTACAGTGGGCAACCCACACACTGTAGAGACTTGAGAGACTGTAGGTTTGCACTTCCCAGGATTGATCAGTGAGCAACCCACCCACTGTAGAGACCTGAGAGACTGTGGCTTTGCACTCCCCAGGATTGATCAGTGGGCAACCCACCAACTGTAGAGACTTGAGAGACTGTGGCTTTGCACTCCCTGGACTGATCAGTGGGCAACCCACCCACTGTAGAGACTTGGGAGACTGTGGCTTTGCACTCCCCAGGATGGTACAGTGGGCAACCCACCCACTGTAGAGACTTGAGAGACTGTGGCTTTGCACTCCCCAGGATTGATCAGTGGGCAACCCACCCACTGTAGAGACTTGAGAGACTGTGGCTTTGCACTCCCCAGGATACATCAATGGGCATGGTGCCCCCTTGTGGATCTGGCTTTGCATTCATGTGGCTGAGGTGCCCCTCCTTCACTTCCCCCTGAGGTGCCTGTTTTATTTCTATCTGATGCCCCGGCAGTGTTCTCTCCGATTTTGGTCAGGTATCTATTGTGGGCCTCGCCCATGCATTTTTGGACTGTTGGTGCACGGACATTGTTGTGTACATATCTGCACTACTTCTCGTTTTGTATATAATTATGACAGATTTTCAAATATATATCTGTATATTTTTGTATGACATGTATATTGGCACATTACATTGTTTGACCGATTTTCGCTTTGTGTATTCATTCTTCCGGGGGGATTGTGGTTTGTTACTGTGATTTTTGTGAATGCATTGATGTGTATGTTGTAATATGTGAGGGTGGGGGTGTTTGGTGGGTGTCCCCCTAACTTTTGCTTCCCCCCTCCCCGTGTCGTAGGTGCACTACTCACCGGTATCTTCTGCGCCTACTTCGCTGTTGGTCGTAAAGGAGCAGAAAGACAAGGGCAGGTAGTATTTGGAGTTCGAGGTTCCTGGAACACGCACCACTGGTACTGGAGGCTTTTTGGCTGAGGCGCTACGACGGGACTGATGAATTGGAGGGGGGGGGGGGGAAAGGTAAATTTGACAGAGGGACAGTTTCTGTCGGACACTGGGATGGGTAGCTGGAGGGGGTCTCGGAGTGGAGGAAGAGGAGGTGGTTGTAGGAGGTGTCACTTTAGCTGTTTTGGGTGCAGGTACTGGAGCCTGTCGTGAGGTGGATGGATGTTGGGTGAGTGATTGCCGGCGTTTGGGTACTTTGGGAGGGGGCATCACAGACACACTGGGAGAGGACACAGGGGACGTGTAAATGGCAGTGGAGGTGGTGAGTGCAGGTGAGCGGCTTGTGGTGCTGGGTGTCCTGGTGCGAGTCCTAGTGCCTGTAGATGTGGTGCATGCAGGTGTGTGTGTAGACGAGACTGGGAGGGAGGAGAGAGAAGAAGAGGAGGTGGACACAGTGGAGACAGTGGATGTTGCTGTATCCGTATGTGTGTGATGCTTGTGTGAGTGCCTGTGGTGTGTGTGGTGCCTATGTTTGCTTGAGCTACTTGGGTGTGTTGACTTGTGTGCATGCTGGTCTGTAGGTGTGCTTGGGATGGGCTGGGGTACAGGGGATTGGGTCTGGGTGGAAGAAGTTGGAGGGGGGAGGCTAGACACAGGGATAAAGGCTGCCATCAGTGCTGAGGCCAGAGATTGCAGGGTTCGCTGAAGGACAGCCTGACCAGAATGAATGCCCTCCAGGAATGCATTACCGTGTTGCAACTCGCGTTCTACACCCTGGATGGCATTCACAATGGTAGACTGCCCAACAGTGAGTGACCTGAGGAGGTCAATGGCCTCCTCACTGAGGGCAGCAGGGGTGACTGGGGCAGGGCCTGAGGTGCCTGGGGCGAAGGTGATGCCCACCCTCCTGGGTGAGCGGGCACGGGGCGAACACTGAGGGGCTGCTGGGAGGGCGGTGCTGGTAGGGGAGGTGGCGGCTGTACCTGTAGAAGTGGGGGGCACAGATGGTGCCGCCACCACAAGGGAGCTCCCATCGTCGGATGAGTCCGTGTCGCTGATTGCTGATCCGGTGGCCGACGTGAATCTCCCCTCGCCCTCCGTCCCACTGGTGCATTCAGAGTCTGTGGTGTGGCCCTCCATGGCCATGTGGGATTCAGCCCCCTCGTGCTCCGGTGCCACTGCACCTCCGCCTGATGATGCTGATGTACAAAAGGACAGGGAGAGCAGAAAAAGGGGGGGGAGACAGAAGTAAGAGAGTTTTAGTGCATGGCATACCGCTACCGTTGGCGGACAAGACAGACGCAGCAGCCCCATGCATTACGCCGTGCTCCTGGCCTCTGCACATGCAATTTCTGAGATATGGCCTACATGGCAATGGTGGACATCTGCGCACATGGATGCCACAGGGGCAACTATACCTCAACTTGGCACTCTTCTGAGGTGGGGTAGAGTGCCACATGGCCTACATTACGGAGGGGCCTTGCCTACCGAATTCGCCCTGGCCTAGGGACACCCACAGCCCACCTCACCCACCCAGACCCCTCCACTGCACGCAAAGTCCGCAGAATGAGGTTGTACTCACCCCCTTGTGTCTGCTGTGATGTCCTCAAGTGCCCATCCAACTCCGGGTAGGCCACCGCCAGGATCCGGAACATCAGGGGGGTCATGGTGCGACGGGCAGCCCTCCCACGTTGGGAGGCCATCCCCAGCTGAGCCTCCGCCGTCTTCTTGCTGCAGCGGCGAATGTCCTCCCATTTCTTCCGGCAGTGGGTGCCCCGTCTCTGGTGGGCCCCCAGGGTCCGGACCTCCTTGGCGATGGCACGCCAAATGTCCCTCTTCTGGTGGGCGCTGACCTACATGACATGCACAAGGGAAGAGGAACAGTCATTACCAACTGCACCATCAATGTGAGTGGCCACCTCCCTACTCTGACCATGTGGCCAATTTATTCCCATTCTTTACTGTAGTATGAACTCTGCCCCCTTCCCTCTTCCCTCCAGCCCTGTCCACCCAGGCCTAGCCCATACAACGTGCGCCCTTTGTACTAATCTGTTGGTCTGGAGGACCTTAGAGTAGCATGTACTGGGGGAGGACCCCATCCACAAGTTTCTCCAACTCCTGTGCAGTGAAGGCAGGGGCCCTTTCCCCAGACGCAGCAGCCATCGACGCTTCCAGACCGAGGTCACAGCAGCACTAGCAGTGTAGGTCCTCTCCTGTCGAAGGTCAGGTATCTAGTGATTAAACAGATAGAAAAAGGCGGTGACGTCCGCGGCGGTGACGTCTGCGGCGGTGCGCATCATCACCGCCAGCGCACCTGTTCATTGGCTCCTGGGACCCATGGGGTCCTATGTTAACCAAGGCAGCATTGCACTGTGGTCTACGACCGCCTACCGCGAAGGTGTGTGACGCCAGAGCTGTTACCCCACAATCCCATTGTCCCACTTTAGAGGTCAGGCAGCCACCATTTCAGGGGCCCACATGGCTCCATTTACTTCTGCATCACACATAGCTAGGCCTACACTCAACACACATACAGGAAGTGTTTTGTGAGTGGTGTAGTCTTGTGTGCGACTGTGGGTACATACCTGAAGGACTAATGACTGGTTCTTCGCTGTTGTCCTTCGTAGGCACCGTCAGCTGGGACATGTGAGAAGATGGCAGAATCCTCCGTGTACCGACCGCTGGTGGACCTGTTGACAATGGAAGAGAGACATTTAATCGTCACCTACAGGTTTGACCGTGCCACAATCCAGGAACTATGTACCCAGTTGGAGCCAGACCTGATGTCACCAATCCGCCATCCGAATGGAATCCCCCCTGACGTGCAGGTGCTGTCAGTGCTCCATTTCCTTGCAAGTGGGTCTTTTCAGAAAACAGTGGCCATGGCATCAGGGATGTCCCAGCCTATGTTTTCAAACGTGTTGTCCAGAGTGTTGTCTGCCCTGCTGAAACAAGTAAGGAGATACATTATTTTTCCTGAGGTGGAGGATTTGCCTACAGTGAAAGGTGACTTCTATGCCCTTGGACATATCCCGAACGTCATTGGTGCCATTGATGGGACCCATGTAGCTCTGGGCCCCCCCACAGGAGTGAACAGGTGTACAGGAACAGGAAGAGTTATCATTCAATGAATGTCCAGATGGTCTGTTTGGCAGACCAGTACATCTCCCAGGTAAATGCTATGTTCCCTGGCTCTGTGCATGACGTCTATATCCTGCGCAATAGCAGCATCCCTGATATGATGGGTCAACTCCAGAGGCACTGTGTATGGCTATTGGGGGACTCTGGTTACCCCAACCTTTCCTGGCTATTGACCCCAGTGAGGAATACCAGGACCAGGGCAGAGGAACGGTACAATGATGCCCATGGGTGGACTAGGAGGGTTATCGAACGCACCTTCGGCCTTCTTAAGGCCAGGTTCAGGTGCCTCCATATGACAGGTGGGTCCCTATTCTACTCACCGAAGAAGGTGTGCGACATCATCATCGCCTGCTCCATGCTCCATAATTTAGCATTGCGACGCCAGGTGCCTTTTCTGCAGGCGGATGATCCAGATGACGGTGTTGTGGCAGCTGTGGAGCCTGTGGAGCCAGTGGACAGTGATGAGGATTAAGCTGAGGAAGAAGAAAACGACAACAAGGAGTCAGTCATACAGCAATATTTCCAGTGAAACTCAGGTGAGTACATTTTCCGGTGTGACATTACATTGACTTTTACCTCTATCCTGTACCGACACTTCACTCACTATTTGTTAACTGAGTTATCCCCTTCCATTTCAGTTTCACAAATGTGGTAACCTACGTGTCAACTGCTTGCATCCTTGAAGGGCTTGTGATGCGTGACATTGGTATGTTAGCCTTCCAATGGGTAACCCATTATGACACTGTCTTTGATAATAGAAAAATACAAATCATAGACTGACTCCAGTTTTTTTAGTGTTTCAAGTGTGTTTATTTAAGTGCTAAAAATGAAGGGGGGTTGTAAAATGGTGAGGGGTGATGGTGGAGGAACGTCCATGGCAGAGTCCAGTCTATTAGTCTCACAGGTACATTGCACATCTGCCCATTGGAAGTGGAGCTGGGGCAGTTCCGATTGGGCCAGGGTAACAAAGTGGGACAGTGGGGGGACAATCACGGTGGTCTTATTTCCTGGCGGGGGTCTTGCCATCTTGCTCTGTCCTGTTCCTGGATCTCAGGGCCCGCTTGCGTGGTGGTTGTCTGTCTGCAGGGTATGGGGTGCTAGTGTGTTGGTCCTGTGGCGGGGCGTCCTGTCCACTAGCGCAAGCGGAGGTGGTAGGCAGTTCATTGTGGTGGCTAGTGTCAGGGGCCCCTTGGAGTGCCACGGTGTCCCTCAAGGTCTTTTGAATGTCCGTCAGCACCCCTACGATGGTGTCCAGGGCGGAGCCGATGGTCCTGAGCTCCTCCCTGAACCCCAAATACTGCTCCTCCTGCAGACGCAGGGTCTCCTGCAACTTGTCCAGGACCGTGGCCATCGTCTCCTGGGAGTGGTGGTATGCTCCCATGATGGAGGAGAGGGCCTCGTGGAGAGTTGGTTCCCTTGGCCTGTCCTCCATCTGTCGCACAGCAGCCCTGCCAGTTCCCCTGTGTTCTTGTGCCTCCGTCCCCTGGACCATGTGCCCACTACCACTGCCCCCAGGTCCCTGTTGTTGTTGGGTTGGTGGGTTAGCCTGGGTGCCCTGTAGTGGTGGACACACCGCTGATTGACCTGTCCTGGGTTGGGAGGTTTGGGACCGCCGGGTGGGTGCTGTGCTGGTGTTACCAGAGGGTGGAAGGTCAGTGTTGGGATGTGCCTGTGCGAGGTTAACGGACTGTCCTGAGGCCCACAATGGTCCGGGATGGTCATCAAGATCCAGTAGGGCAGAGCTGCTGTCGTCACTGTGGGCCTCTTCTTGGGGTGGAGTGGTGTTGTCTGGAACCTCTGGTGTGGTGATGTTCCTTCGGGTTCCTGCGGGGGTATAAGTACATGATTATTGCATGTGTGTGTGGCATGGTGTGCAATGGGTGGGTGACCGTGTACCCCAGTGCTGGCATTCCTGTGTGGGACCTTGTGTGATGATGGTTTAGGGGGGTGTATTGGTATGTGCAGTGGGCATGCTTTAGTGATGAGTGTCCATGGTTAGTTGTGTCATGCAGGTCTGGGTGTTGGGATGGGTGGTTTGTGTTATTAGTACATTAGTGAGGAGTTGGAGTGATAGGGGAGGGGGTGAGGGTGGGGGTGTGTGATAACATGCAGGTAGGGTGGGGGATGTGATAGTTAAGATTTGACTTACCAGTGTCCGTTCCTCCGACGACTCCTCCGAGGCCCTCAGGATGCAAGATGGTCAAGACTTGCTCCTCCCATGTTGTTAGTTGAGGGGGAGGAGGTGGGGGTCCGCCGCCAGTCCGCTGTACCGCGTTGTGGTGCCTGGATACCGTTGAACGCACCTTCCCCCGTAGGTCGTTCCACCTCTTCCTGATGCCCTCCCTATTTCTTGGGTGCTGTCCCACAGCGTTGACCCTGTCCACTATTCTTTGCCATAGCTCCATCTTCCTTGCAATTGATGTGTGCTGCACCTGTGAGCCAAATAGCTGTAGCTCTACCCTGATGATTTCCTCCACCATGACCCTGAGGTCCTCCTCTGAGAAGCGGGGGTGTCTTTGGCGTGACATGGGGTGGTGTGTGTGATGTGTGGGGTAGTGTATGTGGTGATGAGTGTGGTGAGTGTAGTGGTATGTGGTGTTTTGTGCTTGGATGTTGTGTGGGTGATGGTGTTGTGTGCCTCTGTGTGATGGGGTTGTCTAATCTGTGCTCTCTCTCTCGCCTTCTCTCAAAATTTGTGGTTGTAGGGGCTTGTGGGTGATGTGGGTGTGTGTTTTATATTGTGTTGGGTGTGTGGGAGTGGTGTGTGTATCAGGTGTGTGTATTTCGAAATGTCCAATGTGGCGGTGTTTTGTATATGTGTGTGTATTTTGAGCGCGGCGGTGTGTACCGCCAATGGAATACCGCGGTTGAAAGACCGCTGCGTGGATTCGTGGGTCGTAATGGCATGGGCGTGTTTCTGTTGGCGTGGAGGTGGAGGATGTGTTTCCGCATGTTTATCACTGACCTTTGGTGCAGCGGTATTGTGTAGGTGTCTGAATTTCGGCAGATTCCGTGATGTGTGTCATAATAGCTGTGGCGGTCTACCGCTGCCGCGGCAGTGTATTGGCGGTCTTCTGCACGGCGGTAAGTGCCTTATACCGCCAGGGTCGTAATGACCCCCATAGTCTGCTACACTCAATCATGATGACTCATGTGTGATTAAGTGAGAAACAATTTTACAATGAATCCCAGACAACTAGTTGTATATACCTTGTTGATTAATCTCACAACTGTCATACCACTTAGCCAAGTGTGTCCATCATGTGATGCTGATGATGTGACATCATCACGTCTGTCTCCAGTTACAGTCAGTTTCCCCGATCACAACCATAAAGTAGAGGAGTTTGACATTTATTTGAGCCGACCCACTACTAAGTCTTACCCAAATCAACGCAATTATCTCCAGTCCACAGGACTGAGTAGGCCTCTTAGCGATATCATCATGTTAGCTAGATTTCCCTTTGAAGTAGATAACTTCCTTTGTCTGGATGTTGAGGTAGTCTCGCCCTAAACCCTGACTCTGAGTCATAAATAGAGGTGTGCGAAGCTCATGGAGTTGAACTCCACATAATTCCATGGAGTTGCACAAAAACTCAGTCAAATTCCAGGGAGTTCCAACGCCCACCCACACACTACGCACCCTTGCTATATTCAGCAACTCCAATGTTTGATATTGCTGGCTTCTAAACAAAACTTTGCCCCCTGGTACTTCTTCTGTAACAAATTAAGGGATGCCTGTGGGTGGCAGTGCTATGGCAGTTATTGAGAGAGGCTCAAATTCCCTTGCCATTCTCTCAAAGGCTTTGCTGATAACAACTTTGCTGGAATCCAGAAACACTTTCCTGGTCTGGAAATAAAAGTGGCCATTCACCATGCCTTGCCCCTCTGCAAGAGTGAAAGATCAGCTACTGGAGCAACCTTGGAGCCAGATTTAAAATGCCCTATCACCACTGGAGCATCACTTTTAGTGATGCTCCGGTGGCACTATGCACATCACCATATTTACAAAGTGGTGTTAAGCCACTTTGTGTGGCTTAAGGCCACCTTGTATATAAGGCCACTTCACATACACCACTTTGTGCGGAAGGGGCATGCAATTGAATATTGCTGTGGGTATTCCACAGCAACACCCATTGCATTTTGACACTGCCCCAGATTTATGAATTTCCGCAAACCTGAGGCAGTGACAAAATTCAACGCCACCCCAGGGGCCGCGTTAGCATGGTGCAACAAAGAGATATGCTTTCATTTCTCCTAGTTTTTTGCTCTTTTTATGTGTGCTGCATTCTGAAGCACACATAGAAAGAGCAAATCACCACTGAAGGTTGTTTTATGCAGGAAGGTATCCCTTCCTGCACAAAAACAATCTTCCCCGTGGCGCAAGTGCGGGTGCATTGGCGCTCAGCAGCAAATTTAGCCCCAGTGCAGGGGGCAACACAGAGGTGGGCATATTGTATTAAATATTAGGCAACCCTGCATTTTGAAAATGACGGAGCTCGGCACTTCCAAATGCGGCACAGCGTCATGCTCCTTCATTTTCTTTTAAACCTGGGCCTTAGTTCTGCCGCTGTTGCAATCTCCAACCTCTGAAATGATGAAAACTGCCAGGCACACTGCTGGTAAGCTTGCGGCCTCCTTGGATGAACAACAGGACGCAATCCCAGTAAAGCCATTAAGAAGGGATAAGTAATTAACATAGTTGCTATTTAATAAAAATCGACCTGGAGTGGATTCTATTTTAAAACAGCCTCTCCAGAAAGTCTTATTTTTTTTGTTAACTACCTCTGGACTGCAGAGGGAAAGAAATGACTTTTACAACAGAGTTTACATTTAGGTTTCATGGTGATTTCTTCTGTAGGTCAGGGTACAACCCTTAGGGCTGTATTTATACTTTTTGGCGCACAACTGCGCCAACGCAGTTGTGCGTCAAAAAATTTAACGCCGGCTAACGCCATTCCAAAGCTCCATGCGGGCGCCTTATTTATGGAATGACGTTAGCCGGCGGAGCTGCCTGGTGTGCGTCAAAAAAAATGACTTACACCAGGCAGCGCCGGCGTAGGGGAAAATGGAGCTTAGGCGCCCAAAAATGCAGCAAGTCAGGCTGAGGCAAAATTTTCGCCTCAACCCGATAAGCGCCATTTTTTTTTACTCCCAACCCCCATTGAAATGACTCCTGTCTTAGCAAAGACAGGAGTCATGCCCCCTTGCCCAATGGCCATGCCCAGGGAACTTATGTCCCCTGGGCATGGTCATTGGGCATAGTGGCATGTAGGGGGGCACAAATCAGGCCCCCCTATGCCACAAAAAAAAAATATATATATACTTACCTGAACTTACCTTAAGTTGCCTGGGATGGGTCCCTCCATCCTTGGGTGTCCTCCTGGGGTGGGCAAGGGTGGCAGGGGGTGTCCCTGGGGCATGGGAGGGCACCTCTGGGCTCCTTCCGAGCCCACAGGTCCCTTAACGCCTGCCCTGACCAGGCGTTAAAAAATGTCGCTAAAGCGGCTGGACGTCATTTTTTTTGACCCGCCCACTCCCGGGCGTCATTTATGCCCGGGAGTGTAAATACGGCACACATGCCTCGGAGTCATTTTTTAGAAGGGAACGCCTACCTTGCATATCATTAACGCAAGGAAGGTGTCCACGCTAAAAAATTACGCAAACTCCAAGATCTTTGATGCTAGACGGGTCTAACGCCAAAGTATAAATATGGAGTTAGCTTTGCGTCGGATTTGCGTAAGAAAAAACAACGCAATTCCGGCGCAAACAGAGTATAAATATGCCCCTTAGTGTCAGGTCTACGGCTCAAGCGACACTAGGCCCAGCAGTACTCCTACTCCTACTTCTGCAACCTTACTTTGAAAAGCAGTTCTGGCAGTCTGACATGTTTTAAAAACATTTTTATGTTTTACCCCTCCTCGCAGGTATGGGATAGATGCTCATTGTTCCTTGTGCCCTCTAGGAAAGCAAGACTTATATTTACCAACCACTCTGGGACGCACTGTTACAATTACCCAGTTTTAGTTGTACTCGAGTGCCATGACCTTGGAATGATGGAAGTCCAAGTTGGCCCTCTCACCGGCATTACACGGTACACGTCACCCCATTCTGTCATGGCTTGCTGTGTCTATGGCAAAAAAATATGCCTCCACTCAGAGTGGCTTCTTAACTGCACCCAATACCATTAGTTAACAGAAATCGGTTCACACACTTGACTCACCTCAGTGCAGTAGTCTGGAAGATTTTTGACATCTGCCTGCAGAATGTTCCTGAAGAAGGGCAGCGATGTGGGTCCTGATGGGTAGGGACTCCAACTCCTTCGATGCTTCAAGAATGTCAGCATCACCAGGAAGGTGCCTGAGGACAGGAGAGACCAGTGTGCTAAAAGAAGCTCTATGCTTGAAGTTTTCCTCTAGCTACCTTCCCTTTGCTGGCCTCACACAGACCCAACAGTATGGCTTTAATGCTTCCTACACAGAATCCTGAAGCCGCTGATGTACAGAATGTCTGAAGAGACCTACAGCATGTAAATGGCAAGTGAGGGGAAAAGCGCATGTCACAGAGGTCCAGCTAACAAAGGTCTAGAATGCTTACCTAGAATTTATAATGCATCCATGGCGGGTGCTATCATGACGGACATTTACTTTGTACAGTGTGTGCAGAAACTGGGTGGGCGCCAGTAAACTTTGCAACGTGGCAGATGGCCTAGTTTTTGCCAAACTCTGCACTCCAAGTGGAGAGCGGAGTAGCAAAACTCCAGAACCTCTGCCACTGGAGCGGATTTAACCGCACGTCATTAGTAATGAATCAGTGTAACTCCCGACCCAAATAAGATTGAGAGATATATACCTGTAGTGCACTGCGGTTGACGAACAAGAAGAGCCAAAGAATTTTAAAGCATTTTGTGCAGATTTGTTTTGGTTAACTAAACTGACTGGTCTGATCTCTGAAGATCCAGATAATGCTACAGCAAAGAGTGGCTCATGCAAGTAAACTAGCTAAGTGTAAAAGGGCCAATCACCTTAAGGCAAAATCACCAATCAGACCTCAAACATTGCATTCTTTGAAATCAAGTTTACAAATTAGTTGAACACCCTCCCTCACTGTCCTTCATGACAAAAATCATCAATCATCACTCACAATCATTCAATAATATATCATTCATCGGTGCAATAGTTATTTGTTCCAATCCAAGCACGGTCGTGCACAATTCTATATCCTCTTTCAATGGAAGCACAATGGCATTATGCATTCTTGTAAATCAAATGATCTTTACTGTTGCACCCCTTCTAGGTAATGTAAAAAGGAAGTATAGGCATGGGGCGGAGGCATGTGTTGTCTCCAATGTACTGAAGGGAATGGGGAGGCTTCTTCATTGCACTCTCATCCAACTCCATTCTGGCCATACATGTGCCTAAAATGGTGGGGCTGCATAAGTCAGATCCAAACCAAATATACTTCTGGGTCCCAGCCATTCAATCACCTTGCTGTTAAAGTCTTCCAAGATGTTTGCAGCTGCATGGGATTACTCCACGGCAAACATGGCTACTGTTGAATGCCACTCAACACCCTTAGAGGTTTTTTCAGCACTGGGGCCTGGAATAGCTGTTGCCTAACCCCAACAAAATAGATCCAGTGTACAGTGACACACATGTAATTAGTTGGTGGACACCTGGTCCACATCTTTGTCATCAGTTGGATAGTGTGAACAGTACTCTGCTGCAAAGCTTATCCAGCCAATTGCAGCATATCATGATGGAGCACTGGAACATTATCTCTGGCAAAATATGAACCTTCCATTTTGGGCAGATGGCAGACACAAATTCTAAAAATCCTCCTCCTTCCACAAGGGAAAAAGTAAAGAGGTCCAGTGCTAACATTTTAGCCAGCTTCCAGTTGTTCAAATGTGCCCTTGGGTGGTTGTGTTCACAGAACACGTCCTGCCTAAACGTGCACGTATTTGTAGCCTAGATTTTTTTCTTTTCTGGTGTCACTGACTCAGGCAACTTCTGGAGAGAACTAGGAGGTGGTAGGCTCAATGTGCATCTTTGCACAGTCACTGTATGCTGTGGTGTCTCCATCTGGCTCTTGTCACATTTCGAGGTTGCTAAGATGGGTGATACTAGCACACTGCTGGGGACAAGACTGCTTTGCATCAAGCTGCCACCCTCTTCTTCGTTATCACCTTCACCTCCCACCCTGACTAAAGCTGATTCCCCTTTCTCATCACCACCGCCAAGTGCAGCCAATTTTTTAAGGTGTCCCTCCTACTGATTTGCATGCTAATTTTTCATATGAATCATTTGTTCTCCTGTACCATAGTGTGAACCAGGCTTATCTCGATGAACACTCGCTTGGCAAATTAAGCATACTGCAATGTTATCTTCCTGCCTGTTAATTGAACAGAAGTCCCAAACTGGGGAGAATAGCATTTTTTGTGGGCCACTAGTGCGACTGCCAATGTCTGAAGAACTGAAGATAGGCGGTGTGCCTATCTGCAATTCGTGCTTTGACTGAGGTAGTGGTGGATGCAGGTCTCAGCAGGGGGGTCTTCCAAATATGGAAGCTGTCATTGGTGGTGGTACCAGTGCCGCTTCTCTCAGAGCAAGTTTAATAGGAGAAGTAAGGTTAAGGTCCTCTGAGCCAACTTCCATGACAATGACTGGCTCATCCTCCTCACCCCTTCCATAATTGTAAGGCTTTCAGGAACTTTCCTTTTTCCTTGTCTCTCATGGCAGGTCTCAGGCTCAACTGAGGTTCAATCCACGTCCAGACCATCAGGAGAGGGGTGTGGAGAGGATGGGGTAGTACCCTTCCTTTTTTCTTGCTGGAGATTGGGAAGCCAACAGTTCTAGAAAAGGTATATGTTGCCCAGCAGGAAGCTCAACCTCCTGTTCTGATCCTAATTCAGAAAGATCTACTATTGCTGGCTGTGGCTCCTACTGTCCACTTTGCTCAGTATCCTACACAAATTGGGTACTGGTTTGTGACTATGACAACTCCAATTCCAACTTATTGCTCTTCTCCCTGATTACAGTGGCTGCCTCGCCAAGAGACATGGCTTTGGGATATGTTGGGGTTATGCCATTGATGTTGGAGTGCTGCTCCCACTTTGCTGGCCAGTGGAGAGTGCGGAAAGCACACATTTCATGAAAAAGGTATAAGGAGACACGCCAGTAGAGACAATCTGCTTCTTGTTCTCTCCCTCACTGGCCACTTTCTTAGTACCACCTTTCTTTGGTCCCATTTTTAAGCTCTGTCAATTAGCTGCAGAAGTGGAAAGGACTGGAGGACTCATGTATTGTGTTCACGTCATTGTGTGCTGGCTTTCTGTCAGGCAGTACTCTGTGGGTGATGTCTCTTGTGCACTTAAAACTGAAGCAAGAAAAATGTGGAATTTTTTCAGTTTGATTTATTCATAGTACAGACAATGTAACTTAGTGTGGTTAGTGTATCCATTCCAAAATCAAACCACCCCTCATAACATATTTCATTATCAATCAGGATAATAACATAAAGCTGTAACTGTTTCCTTTAGGTGCATCTAAGGGAGACACCTGTGTCAGGCAGGGGGTCCAGGGGAAAAGAGAATAATCCTGCCTATGAAAGGCATGGGGTCCAGAGGAAAATGGAATAAACCTTAAAAATGAATGCTGGTGTGCTCCAATGGCAAGCATGAGGGTCCAGGGAAAAATTGAATAATCCTGCCCTGGCAGGCAGGGGATCCAGTGGAAAATTGAATAAACCTTAAATAATATATGTTGTTGCGTGCCTATGGCAGGCAAGGGGTGGATGGAGGGAAAATGTTTTTAAAAATCATTAAAAAAAATCTAAAAGATTTTTAGAAAGATAAAAGAAAATAAGAAAAAAATAAAAAAAGATAAATAAAGGGTAAATTGCTATTGGAATTTGGATGGTAAGAAGATATGGGTGGAAAATGGAAAAACATGCATATAATATTAAAGATTGTTTATACATATACTACAATGATTCTTAAGAAAGTAAACTGATATTAGAAAAAAGTTTAAAAAATGAACAAAAACAAAAAGGCATAGCCTCAATCTCCCTAGAAAATGACTTTGAAAACTGGTAACAAAGGATTTGCACACTGGCTGGCTGCACAAAATGGCTGCCAGTCACATGACCAACAACATGCAAGGAGGCAGAGCTAAAACAAAGAACACATGCAGGCTTATGACAGACGCACACTGTTCCATTTTAGAGGGACTCAGTCAGTCCCTTATTTTGATCGCA
This sequence comes from Pleurodeles waltl, assembly GCF_031143425.1. Taxonomy (NCBI): domain Eukaryota; kingdom Metazoa; phylum Chordata; class Amphibia; order Caudata; family Salamandridae; genus Pleurodeles; species Pleurodeles waltl. Next base: position 625,228,300 of record NC_090439.1, on the reverse strand, counting down.
GGTCAACAGGGCACTTCACATTGGGCCGGCGCTGCAAATCCAAACGTGCCCCTCCAGGGGGCTCTTCACCAGAGATCTTTCAATCTGTTCTGTTGAAAAGTGTAGGAAAAAAAATAACCAGCAGAAAGAAGAAGTGACGGACTGGAAAAAGTGTATTAAAATTGATGATAGGCCCTAAATCTATGTGTTTAGTAATCCAAAAAGGATCTATGTCAAGGCTAATTCAAAGGCAAGGAGTGAAGCAGGAAGTGGTGTTCCAACACTCACTAAAGAAAAAGAAAAGTGGGGAAAACAGGAAATCATCTCCTAGTCCCTTGTGCTGGCCGACATGTTTCACACATGTCATTGTCTCTATAAGATCAGTGCCGTTTCTTCAGGACCAAAATAAGAAAACCTAGTCCTCACTTCAGAAACCTAAGTGTATCTGTAATGTAAAGTAGTAAAAATCTTACATTTCTGTGAAGATGCCCTATATTTTAGTTGACCCTCCCATATTATGGACAGGGCCCCTTGGAAAAGTGTAAGCCATGGACTGCTGCAAAAATGTTGCTGGTGAAGTCTGTGCCGGTACACCTACCCGGCGGCCGCCAACCCAGATGTTTGTATGGAACAGTGTACTTTGATATGTTGACTATTTGAATTGGGAGGGTGTACACTGGACCTGTTAATCTCCCTATCCCTCTTTTCTATCTATGACAAAACCACACTGACAACCTACCCAAAAAAGGCCACCAGTCAAATGGTCAAACAACAATCAGGGAGGCATTGACAACAAAGAAAGACACATTCAGGCCTATGGCAAAAGCACACTGACTGGGTGAACAAAATGGCCACTGGCCACATGGTCTAGCAGCAACAGCAAGCAAGGAGGCCCTAGACAAGAAAGAACACATGCAGGCCTATTACAAAAGCACATTGACTGCCTATAAAACATGGCCAGGGGCCACATCATCAAACAACAACAGCAAGCAAGGAAGCACTCGAGAACAAAGAATGCATGCTGGCATATGGCAAAAGCACACTGGTGGCTACACAACATGACCACAGGCCACATGGTGTCAAATATCACTGTAGGAGGCATGGATAACAAAGAACACATGCAGGTGTACAGACACTCTGAAAACACACACAAACTGGCCAGACATAAGAGGCATGGTAACAAAGAAGAAAACACTATCATTAATTCAGCAATGCCAAAAAAAAAAAAAACGTGAGCTATACAAATTTTATAACAACAAATATCTTCCCAAGGCAGCAAATAATACACCATTAGTATACACTAATTGCAGAAAAAAAATGTGAAATACAAAAAAACTATTTTTTGATGCAATCCAATGTCATACCTGGCCTAAATGATGTGTTGAAACAACATATACCACAGAAACAGCTCTTTCATGTACACATGACTAGTATTGGCTGAATGGTACATAGGTAGACTAGGCCACATAGTAAAATAATGAAATACTGCACATTTTACAAACATTAAACAAATGTACTTAACCGAGCAACATTTCTCCCTTAAAAAAGAAAAACAATTACATGCAAAATAATAACTAGGCCCCTATTGAAACTAAAGGCCACCTACTTCAATCAAATTTAAAAATTGAATAAAAGTACAAATAAATCCTGGTGCATCCCCGCCATCAAACAAACAACACCCTTATTCAAAGGATTTTAAACTTACTTGTGACATCCCAAAAACTAGGGGGCTGATTTAGAGTTTTGTGAAGTGTGTTATCCATCACAAATGTGACAGATGTCCTGTCTGCCATATTACGATTTCCATCAGCTATAATGGAATTGCAATATGGCAAACAGGATATCTGTCATGTTTGTGACCGAGTAACCCCCTCCACCAAACTCTAAATCATGCTCGAAGTCCTCAAAATCAAATAATATTTATGCAGCAGGAATTGCTGACAGAATAAGTTATCTGTCCACCTCAAAATCCAAATGAAATCCAGAGGAGATGGACAAAGTACTGGGAGAAGCCTGCTGGACAGGAAGAGGAAGGTGGAGTCTCAGGGGCACTGCCTTCATTTTGGATAAAAAAAGTAAAATAAAAAACATGTTTTTTGCACTAAAAACAAATGTTAGAAAAAACTGTTCACTTGAAAATGGCTTCTTGAGTAAACTTATCTGATTCTCGAATTAAAAATCTGCTTGAAAAGGAGCTACTCATCTCACCAGCATCATGAAAATGGTGCCATGAGGCTCGCTGGCTACCAGAAGCCCCAGGAGCAACCGACAAAACTCATCACACTTGACAGTATGCGCCAAACAAGTTTTGTGCAAGTGCTGTCAGAAAAATAAATCTGTCACGTGCCAGATGGAGGAATTTAGCAGGACTCTGCGTTATATGTTGTGCTTACCCGCTACATACAACAAACTAGAACACTCCTTGGATGATCAGTGGTCATCAGTGATGTCATCAATTATGTAATTTGAGATGTAATCAGTGATGCCATAAATGACGTCATAAGTGGTTTCATAAGTGACGTCATGAGCAGTGAATGGCGGGGGCGCATGTTATTGTTAGTGCTGTTAACTATAACTGTTGAATTTCTTTGGTGTTTTTTTGTTCACAGCGTTAACGTGGTTAGTGGGGAGTTCACCTAACAACATTATTTTAACCTTTATTTTTTTTCAGCAAACGTCTAGTGTCATTTTTGAAAGTAAATTTACTATTGTTTTGTGAGTGGATATATGGCAGAATAACCTTATAATATACTTTGTGTTTATGTTATTTTGCAAAAATAATGATTTTTTTTATTGCAACATAACAGGCTTTGGTTCACAGTTTGCAAAATCTTTCTAAAATGTGTGTGAGTATTAAACAGATAAATATTTAATATTGCAATAAAAGCCCGCAATCATTTTTTGAGGTGTCATTACTCTTGTGGGGGCATTGCAAGAAACTTGTGGCCCACTTGCAGGATTACAAAGTTCTAAACATCATTGTCAGCTAATGTAAAGGGTTCTTTATCATGTTTTCAGTTATTATGTAATCTATAATAGAGTGGTGAATAAAAGATTGTTGGATATTTATTTATATATTTTAAAAGTGATGGCCCTCAAAAGAAGCTTGTGGGAGCTGGATGCACAATCACCTGCAGGGACTCAAATGGGGGTGTACTTACTGTTCGGCTCTCGTGAACCACTCACAAGACTGTACATTTAGAATTAAGTTAATTGCAGTGTTGACTGTAATTTTGAACACAAAATAACATTAGACATGTTGTTTAAGATATAAAAATAAATTATGTATTGGTCTCTCCCTCTGAGATGATGACTGTGCATAGTATGGTATGGGGAGGGAATGGCCTCTTCTTTCAGACCTCTCTCTCAGAAGACAGATGTATGTGGTAGGGTGTGTGGGGAAAGACTGGCCTCTCCGCTGAGACCTCTCACTCCTATGACTGGTGTGCATAGTAAGGTGTGTGGATGTCCTGGCTGTTCCTTTCAGAACTTAGATGATGGGTTTGTGTAATAGTGTGTGGAGAATGACAGACCTGTCCTTACTCCGCTCTTACTCAGATGGCAGCTATGCATAGTAGTGTATGGAGAATGACATGGCTATCCTTCCACACTTCTCTCTCAGACGAAGGGTGTGCATAGTACAGTCCTTGGATGGGCTGGCCTCTACTTTCTGACCTCTCTCTCAGATGACAGGTGTGTGTAGTAGGATGTGTGATTGGACTGCTATCTCCTGTCAGACCTCTTTCACAGATGACGGGTGTGCATAATATGATGTGTGGATGGACTAGTCTTTCCTTTCAAACTTCTCTCTCAGATGATGGTTGTGGGTAGTAGGGGGTGAGGAATGACTGGTATCTACTTTCAGACCTCTCTCCAGGATGACAGGTGTGAATGGTAGGGTGTGTGGGGACAGACTGGCCTCCCCACTGAGACCTCTCCCTTAGATGACAGACGTGCATAGTAGTTTGTGTTAAGTGACAGGCTTTACTTTTCAAACCTCTTTCTCAGATAACAGGTGTGCGTAGTACAGTGTGGATGGACTGGTCTTTCTTTTCAGACATCTCTCTCAGATGACTGGTATGCATAGTAGGGAGTGTGGATGGACTGGCATTTTCTTTCAGACTTCTGTCTCAGATGATGGGTGTATGTAGTAGTGTGTGGAGAGTGTCAGGCCTGTATTGTCAGACCTCTATTTCAGATAACAGGTGTGCACAATAGGGTGTGTGGAGAGAGACTGATCTCTCTATTGAGATTCCTCTCTTGTATGATGGGTGTGCATAGAACGCTGTATACAGGGATTGTCCTCCCCATTAACAACCCTCTCTCTGATAAAGGGTATGCATAGTAGGGTGTGTGAAGAGACTGTACTCTACTCACAACTCTTACCAAGATAATGGGTGTCAATGGTGTACTCTGATAAATACCATCTCCAGTAGTAGTCCTTCCTACAGTAGCAAATGTGCAAACTACATTGTATTCAAAGATGACCAACACCTTTCTACTTTTCATTATCCTGCAAGAGTCTTGTTTGATGGTGAAAAAATGTAAACTAAAAAATTACCCTTCTTCTCATTACAGTACCTTTCTCTTACACACTTTCTCTCAATAATAAGGATCGCAATATTAATCCCTACTAGGAGAGTATATTGAGCACTCATTTCGTCCATTTTAACATTCACAACGCTGCATGAGATCATAAATATTAGTTGAAAACAATACACATTTACTATCTTCATCACAATTATACCAAAGACAACTTCCCTCTAATTTAGGGGGACAGCATACCTTTCACAGTTTTTTTACTTCATTTCAACAACACCTCCAATTTAATTTAGTAAACAATAATAGCGGTCATTTAATTTCTAACATTCCAACAGTCAGCCAATCAGAGCACTCGTTCTCATGGGACTCCATGAAGGCTCAGGGTAAAAATTGACCTCTTGACAAATCATTAGGCTCTATTTTTGATTTTGAGCTCCCGTGGGAAGCTTGTAGGACTTTCACAAGCCCAACTGCCAAAATATAAAAATATTCATTAACATTAATTTCTCAAAAATGACTGAACAGACTAACTGAAAAACAGTGAAATTAAACAATGTGAGAAAACAGGGCTGATTGTAGAGGCACCCTGAATTTTCGCCCCCATTTTTTACTTTTTGCTGGTGTTTTCCTGACTCTGATGGTGCCCTGGGTACTCCTAGCCAGTCCCAGGGCCTTTTCTCTATTTAAAATAATAAGTATGCAAATTAGGCTAATTATAGTTGGCTAAGTGCACCTACCTATAGGTCCCTAGTATATGGTAGAGCATGTAGGTTTAGGGACCCCAACATGGGTGGTGCCCCCATAGGTGCACTTTTGAGGTTCCCAGTGTCATTTTAAAGGTAGGCCTGCCTTGTTGGCTGCTTTTAAATGAAAGTTACACACAAATTCAACTTTGGAATTAAAAGTAATTCCAAAGTCTCAAACTACATTATTTTGACATATAAGTCACCCCTAAGGTGTACCATACTTGCCTCCAGGGCTGGGTGCCATGTAACTATAAGCAGGGACCTTATAAAAATAGTTTTATAAGCCCTGGTGAGGTAAAACAGCCAAAACCATTTTCCCCTCATTGTAGTGAATGGCCTCCATAGGCTAGAATGGGAGGACTTTATTTTAATTTATAAAGTCCCTTTAAGTGTCAGATTCCTCAAGTTTGGTATCAAAATATTTGTTATATTGAATCCCATAACTTACAATTGTTGGATTTAATATAACTTGTTCAGGTAAAGAGTTTTAAACTCTACCTAAAAAGTTGCCATCTGCATCCCTGTAGTGCTCTGCTATAATTGGCCAGCCTCTTGCAGCCTGGCTAGGCTGCCTTAATGAGGTGTGAAGTAGCCTGGGCTGAACAAAAAGAAGTGTTCCTGAGGGAGGAGAACTTCCCCCAGCAGATGGAGAAGCAGGAAGGGGGGAAGGCTGCCAAACTGGTCTTCAAAGGCAAGAAAGGATATTTGGAGCAACCCAGCACCTCCTTCACATCCTGAAAACCCATACAATTAGCTGCCCCCCTGACTAGTTTAGGAGAGGGCAGGAGAAGGGTGTGTTTAAGATTTTTAGCCACACCAGTGGGTGGGCTCAGCCAGATGTAACCTCCAAAAATCAGTTTGCAGCAATGATGGATTTTTGAGGAATGTTGCTCCCTAGGGTTTGCCACACTTCCCAGGAAGCGGTTATCACAGGGGGAAGGTCCCTGCACCTCATTGGAGAACCAGTATCCCTCTGTTTTTCACCCAGGAGCAAGGATAAGTATGGTAGAGCTGCACCCACACCTCATATCCCTACCACATCCGTACAAGGAAGAACTACAGGAGAAGGACGGCCCTGCTGAAACTCTGCCCTGCACCTGGACACTTCACTCTGGATGACTGCACCAGCTGCACACTTGGGCTTCACCACAAGAAGGACTTTGCCTCGCTTCAACTGGTTCAAGGAGGGACTCCCTGTTTGCTGCAGGTGGAAAACAAGAGTCCCCTGCACCAACTCCTGAAGAAACTGACCAGCTGACCACTGTCCAGAAGCCAATTTCAAGTTTGCATAGGTGCATTATGGGAGTTGTAGTCTGCACCCTCAATGAGCATCTCAGAGCTACTGGAACCTTGGGGTGAGTTGTGGACGTCAAAAAACCCTTAAAAGAACAACAGGGAGAAGATCATGAAGTTTGAAGAACTTTTGGGAAAAAAGCTCCATAAAGGGGCCGACCCGCAATGGCAACTCAGCCGGCTTGCCTCAACCGCAACCCGGCCTGACTTGCAGGTTCGTCCCAGTGAAGAAATCTCCGAAAAGGTGACTAAGTCTGAACGTAGAATGTTGACCGGGACCTCCCAGGCAGTGTGTCCTAAGAGAGCTCCAAGGATGTCAGATCAAGATTCAAGTTTGTCCCGGTCGAAGGATTTTCATTTCGAAAAAACAACTAAATATGAAGGTAAAAATCTTCACCAAGGGCTCTTGCGACACTTATCCAAGGAAGAGTTCCAGGAGGTCGGATTGGATTGGCGACATGGGCCTGCTGAGGAAAATCTTCATGAAAACGACTAAGTCCGAAGGTAAACTTTTGACCGAGGCATTGCTCCCTGTAGCTGAGCAGGGCTCTATCGCGGATGGCCTTAAACTTTGACTTTGCCCCAGTCGAGGTGCGACCAGATGACCAGATTGGCATTATTCGTTTCTAAGCGCTAAAAAGAATTAATTCAATAAACATTCACATCTCCGGTTCCCCTTATCCGATTTTAATTGTTTTGGTGTCATTTTAAAGATAAAAATATGATCAATTTTTATAAATTGGTGTTGGATTTTATTGTGTTTTGTGTTTTACTTATTTACAGTTTTGTGATTTTTAAATGCTTTACACAAGTCTCTCCTAAGTTAAGCCTTGTCGCTCATTGACAAGGTACCAAGGGTTGAGCTGGGTTTCATTTATTGAGACCTAACTAGACATAAGTGGAGGTTGGTGGCCTATTGCTGAATGCAGGTACCTATCTGCCATTACCAGTAATCCATTTTCCAACACACAACTATAGTTATCTTTAGTAGCTTAAACCTGCAATCTAAAGTAACTATAACTTGTACCCCCATCAATTACTGCTAATTACCACACACAGTGTATTCATGACATGTTCTATGACACCATTGATGACATCACTACAACATCTGAAATGACATCATTGATGAATCCATGGCGCATGTCAGGGACATGAGTTATAGTTACTTTAGGGCACTAGTTATAGTTATTAGAGATCACTTAAATTTTTACCTAACTATAAAATGACTTTAACAATTCTTTTTTCAGGATAGATAGATAGATAGATAGATAGATAGATAGATAGATAGATAGATAGATAGATAGATAGATAGATAGATAGATAGATAGATAGGCATAAAATTGACATTCTTTAGTTATAGTTAGGACTTAGTTACCATACAAAGAGAGTTTTTTGCTTTGTTAATAACTTTGGTGGCATATCATAAATCGTCACAAAACTGTCCAAAAAAGTTCATCCACCTCAGTTCCGTCCTAGAAAATATAGGGTTGATATGTCAATAGGGGCCGAGAGAGAAAATAGGGGTCCAAAATGCAATTTGCCCATTTATTTACCTAGGAACATTGAACAGCAATACTGTAAAAATGGCTGAATGGAATAGTTCAAAATTTCGCAGATTCTCGCAAGAGTCTTTTGATAATGCAACTTCAAAATATTGAGTGATCTGATTGGCCAAAGTTGCTATTTTTCCTTTCAGGCACCTAGCTCCCATGGGAGTAAGGGCTTCTGTGGGAGGGAGTGCTCTGACTGGCTAGCCTCAAAATGAAAGGAAATGTTACAACAGCCATTAAAGGACTAGGGGACTTATCGCCTAATATATATTTTTGCAGACATCCTGCTGTTCTACCCGAGGGGTAGAGCTGAATTCTCTCTTCTGCTGGTGGAGGAACTACCCGCCAAATTTACAAAGACCACCAAGCTGGCAGTAATTTATAAAACATTGGCAGGAACCGCTGTCACGGTGCTCCCTGTCAATGCTCTTCACTCACTTAACAAAGATGTTGCTGGTTGCTCTTCAAAAGTTGGCAAGGGCATCAGGGGCCTTGGGGCTCCTCTCTGGCCTCCAACATTAAAAAAAAGGTGTGGATGCCCATGGTAGGGTCTAGGGAACCCTAAAGTATTACACATTTAAAAAATAACAAACAAATGAATGATAAATGAGCAGTAGGAGACATCCATTCATTACTGACTGCTCCTTTTAAAGAGCGCCTCATAATGCCCTGTGAGGGCTTTTCAAATATACTTTTCCGAGCCGAGTGGTGTTCCTAGAAGGGGCAGGGACACCACTCAGAAGTTTTGTAAAGCTGTGAGGGGATGCAGAGAGAACAGCAGCCCCCCAAAAGTATTAGAAAAACACATTAAGGCCCTCATTATAACATTGGCGGCAAATACCACCTACCGCTGCAGCGATGGCTGCCAAAAGACCGTTGCTGCAGCTACCAGCCATCAACCGGATTGTGACCATAGCCGGATTTCTGCCAGAAGGATGGCGGAAATCCGGCTGTGGTCATGCTGTCGGATGGCGGCAGTATACCGCCACAGACAGTATCATGATCCATGATATGGCCTGGCAATGTTCTGCTGGTAGACGCTGCTGCTGGCAGCAGCGTCCAGTCCCATCTCCTGCCCGAGGACCCCCTGACAGCAGGTACGTTGGGTGCTCCGACAGGGGAGGGGGCGGGGGTGTTGTGTGTGGGGGGGGGTGTATGTCTGTGCGTGCATGTATGCGAGTGTGTGATAAATGTTGTCTGTGTGTGCGTGTATGGATGTATGAGTTTGTGTATGTTGTGTTTTGTGCATGCGTGTGTGCATTTATGTATTTCAGTGTGTGGATGTGTGTGTGAATGTATATATGCATGCGTGGATGGATGTGGTTATGAGTTTGTGTATGCGTGTGTACGTTGGTCAGTGAAGGTGCATGTATGTCGTGCAGGGGTCTGGAGAGGGAGGGGGATTAGGGCAAACCTGGGGAGGGGGCGGTGAAGACCCCTATCAGTGACAGGGAAGGAATTCCCTGTCACTGATGGTGCCTACCACCATGCTTTTCATGGCTGTAAGGTTGCCACGAAAACCAAGGCAGTAGGCGGTGTCATAATCCCGCGGGCGGGCTAGTGACGGCCTTCTAGCTGGAGACTGAAGTCTTCAGCCCTGCGGTCGTTACCGCCGTGGCGGACGGTGTGGTACATTGGCGGTTTGGCTTGAGCCAAACCGCCAATGTCATAATATGGGGAAAAGTACCGTTAGCCTGTTGGCAGTACGTTTCTTCATTTTACCGCTATCCGCCGGGGTCATAATGACGCCCAAAGTCTCTTGAGTCATTAATTACATGACCGCAGTAGAGCCTATAATTGTTAAAGGCACTCATATCTGTTTACTTTTAGTATTTTGTGATTGCCTCTATGCATGCACTTTGTGACCTGAAAAAAGTATTAAAAAAAGGCTAAAAGACATGGCCTTTTAAAAAAAAAGGCTTTATTGAAAATATTGTATAGGACAGTCACTTTTATTGAAAATATTGTATAGGACAGTCACTGTTATTAAACATTGCTGGCAACTAAATCTTTTAGTGGGTGTTAACGTTGTTCTTTTTGCCTTTAGTTAGCTTATACATCCTCTCTGTAGCTTTCTTCTGCTCATTTATTGTAAGAAAGCTTTCCTTCATCCCTCTTTTATTTGTCTTATGTAGTACTGTTAAGAGAACAGATTTTTTGTAGCGCATACAGGATCACAAGCCCAAGTAAGCTATTCACCAAACTTGTTAGTTGAGAAGGCTTACTTCTTGCCCAAAAAGTCAAAAAGTACAAGGACAGAGAGATAGATTGGTGATGGTCATGGACCCCCAATATTTTGTTATTCATATAGTATACTAGCATATACACACAGCAGAAATGAGATGTCATTACCAACTAATACCATATGTCCTTCAGTGACCATTCCCTTCCACCCCTTAAATATATTTCACTTTCATCCTTTGGTTGCCTTATCCTTCCATTAAGAGAAAAACAATATTTAAGTTATTTAAAAGAGGTATTGCAGTTGTAGTTTGTGAAAAATAATTACTCAGGTGGCTCATCTGGTTTCCAAAATGAGTGATTTATGAGTTTTTTCTAGACATGCAGACCAATAGTGCATCTGCCAGTGCCAATAGCCAGCCAGGGATGGAGGAGGCAAGACGGTCAGAGGAGGAGGAGTCCCAGTGGTGGCAGTGACAAGTGTTAAGTCACCTTGCTTACTTATTGACAATGCTGGATTTGTTAAGCAAGGCAGATACTCCACTCATCACTTCCCTGCCAACAGCATTTTGCCATCTGAAACTTGCAGCAAGGGTTGATTTGGAGCTGCAGTATAGGCATTGAACTGTGCGTCTGCTTCAGTTAAAAGCACAGCATTACAAAGTTAGCAATGCAAACAAACCCAACACAAGGTGTGTTTCGAAAAGCCCACTCAGTCACCTACTACTAGTTCATCACTTCAGCATTCCGTCCTTCTGTCCCAGCCTACCAAAAAACATATATTCCACCTTTGTATGTGCCACATTTTTCTGCCCAATTGATTTATATATCATGATTTCCATAATGGATTTAGGCCTGCTCCAATTTTTTACTTCAGTCAAGTTGTCAGCCGTTGTGACTTAGCAAAAGCGCAGCACATGATCAGTGACACCAAACCATTCCAAAACTAAACCTTTATCTAGGTTATTCTCTCTAACCTACCTTCCTGTAGAATAACTTTCCCTACTGTCAAGTGTAACAATTTTGTTTTTTACATTTTGTGGTGGAGGCTAATGTTTAATGTGGGACTAAGGGCTTGATTACAACCTTGGTGGATGGGATACTTTTTCACAAACGTGACGGATATCCCGCCTGCCGTTCTACAAGTTCCATGGGATATAATGGAACTTATAATACGGTGGGCGGGATATCCATTACGTTTGTGACGGAGTATCCCAACTGCCAAGGTAGTAATCAGGCCCTAAGTGCTTTATTTGAAGTTTGGCAGATGAGACACTGTGTGACAAACGTGCCAAACAAAACGTATCCAGCTCGCTGTACTATAGTGCATCATTTCTAATCTGTGCTTTGTCTACCTACAGCGGATGGGATATCCGTTATGCATCACATGTGATGGAGTATCCAATCTGTCCCTAAGTTAGGAGTCAGGGTATAATTGAAGAGGCAGTTGGACCACAGCAGGGCCATTGGAATTATCACATGACTATAATGCAGAATTGCAAAGTCAATTGTTGAACCAAAACTACTACCTAAAGCATACCATAACCCTATTGATTCCATCAGATCTAGAATTCTAGAGGTGACTACAAGGCCTAAACAAGACAGTTTTCTTTCTGTGAACAAATTTGAAGCCCTAAACAAAAAGCATCCTCGAGCATCCATCCTGTTTATACTTCCAAGTACACAAGAATCTTGAACATCCTGTAAACAGACCAATTTTATCTTTCTGCGGTTCTTTTCTAGAACTTATAGAGGAATATGTAAATATCTTCATCAGGGATGTTTTCCTATTCTAAAAACTTGAGTACAGTACAGCACATATATGGTCACTTTTATAGGAGGTCTTCCTTTTGATTCCCAAAAAGAATTGTTAGTGATGCTTGATATAACCTCACATTATATCAATATCCCTCAACAGTAGAGTCTACGGATCATTAAAAGAGTTCACAATGCTCACCCTTGCCCTCACAAATTTACTAACGGCCTTTTGACCATTGCCCTAATGACTAACTATTTTAGATTTGACAATCAGTTTTCCAGCAATGTGGGGGGAACTGCAATGGATGCCTTTTCACTCCAAACATAGAAAATTTATTTGTAGCCGCATTTGAACATCAATATGTCTTGGCAGATCAAAATCCCTTTAGATCTTCCATTAAGTGCAGGAAAAATTTTATGAAATGTTTGTGTTTAGGAAAACTCCACAGTGTAGCTAGAGACATTCATACAATATCTTAAGCACAGACAGACCAATTAACAATTCACTAGCCACTGTGATAGCCAACAGAACCCCTTTTTTAGGTCTCATAATCTAACACGTTGATGGAAAATTAACATCATCCCTGTCTAGAAAGCCTACGAGGAGGCATACCATGCTACTTTGCTAGAGTTTTCACTCAAAATCTCTGAGACTTGGTACTAAGGCCAGTTTTGGAGATTAAGTTGCAAACTGGATTACTTCAGAGTAGCTACACCCTATGTTATAGATTATTGGGAAGGGGTTACCTGTGAAACATTTTACAATTGGCACTTAAAAGAGCAGTATATAACCATATAGACAACCTCTAAAAAGCCAAAGAAAAGAAAAACAGCAATAAGCTAACGTGTGACTAAATTTTTCCAAAGTCCAACAAGATCACAGCACTGATCAAGAAGATCTGGCACATAATACAAAGAATAGACACTTCATTAGATCTGCCAATGTTTTACTTTATTGCGTACCTCAGTCCGACACTCTAAGTAGGACTGGTAAGTGATGAGTCCTAATACGGGAAAAAACTGTCTTGGGAGGCATAGTGTGCAAATAAATGGTAGACTGGGATGCAGCTGCAAGTTATTACCAGTGGCTGAGATTAATTCAAGCTTTCCATTCCTCACTATTTTGTGATACCTCAGTACGATGCCCTATGTAAGATTAGTATGCCCAAGGATTGATTCTGTGCATACTGTTCCACAGGAACCAAGCTGTACCTATCTGATGAGCCCTAATAAGGGCAACATCAGTCTTGGATTGCTTGTGTTCATGTTCAGGGATAACCTGGCCTGTCACTTCAGGCTGGACTGTTCAAATTGTAGCTAGGTCAAGAATGCTTTGCAGGTGACTGGGGCCAAACTGAAGTATTTTGGGCCCATATTTATACTTTTTTAGCGCCGCATTTGCGCCGCTTTTTGATGCAGAAACTGTGCAAACTTGAAAAATACATTAGTTTTAGCAATTTTGCAAGTTTGTGCTGTTTTTCTGTCAAAAAGTGGCACAAATGTGGCGCTCAAAAAGTATAAATATGGGCCTTGGTGTGCAAAATAACAATGGACTGGGGAAATTGTCAGTGGCTGAGATTAATTCAAGTATTCAATCCATCACTTTTTTGTATACTTCAGTTTTGACACTAAGCAGCCAGAAGTGTGCCAGTGATACAAGAGAGCAGAAATGCACCATAACTTAGTAGATATGGCACATTTCTCCTCCCTCCCCACAGCAGCACAACTGTCCCTGATTTGGCACTAAGGCCCTCATTACAACCCTGTTGAAAAAAAAAATTTATCACAACCATGGCGAAAACTGCCAACATAGACAGCCACTTTAACACTCTGAACTGCCAACAGACAGGCGGAGTACAAAGTACCGCCCACCCTATCACAACTTGGCTATCCGCCACTATTTCCGGGGCGGAACCAACACTATCAAAAGCACGACGGAAACAGTACACAGAAGGGAAAACACTCACCTCTCGACACCCAACAAGGAACCAGGACGCCAGGGAGCCCGAACTACAGGTCCTGCCTATACTGCTCTTCCTCCTGCTCTATCAGGAGCAGGACAGACGCTGTCGACGAGCACGGTGAGTACTGCACCTACAACACAGGGGAGGGGGAGGGAAAAGAGAGTGACACACACACGCAATACACTATACCCCCAACCCCACCCTCACCCACAACAACATACACACAAATACATGCAGCAACATTACATATACACCCACCCACCCCCCGGAAGAACGCAAGTACAAAATTAAATGATTGTAACGATTGTAATCATGAAAGATCTGATAGTCAAAATTCAGTATATACAAATATGTACACCAACTACACAAGTCCGGATAGTGTACCAATCATTGTCCGTGGACCACTGTTCCCAAAATGAATGGGTGAAGCCCACACAAGATACCTGACTGGAAAGGGAAAGAACACTGCTGGGGCATCAGATCGAAAATAAACAGGCACCTCAGGGGGAAGGGGAGGGGGGCACCTCAGCCAGATGAACCCACGACGCCACCCCTGCACGAGGGGGCTCCATGCCCATTGCTGTATCCTGGGGAGTGCAAAGCCACAGTCTCTCAAGTCTCTCCAGTGGGTGGTTTGCCCACTGCTTTATCCTGGGGAGTGCAATGCCACAGTCTCTCAAGTCTCTCCAGTGGGTGATTTGCCCACTGCTTTATCCTGGGGAGTGCAAAGCCACAGGCTCTCAAGTTTCTCCAGTGGGTGGTTTGCCCACTGCTTTATCCTGGGGAATGCAAAGCCACAGTCTCTCAAGTGGATGTCATTCTCCACTGGTTTTAGAGGGGGCCTGGTGCCCAGAGTGCTTCATCCTGCCAAGGGCTGAGGTAGTGGATGTCATTCTCCACTGGCCCTGGAGGAGGCATGGTGCCCAGAGTGCTTCCTCCTGCCAAAGACTGAGGTAGTGGATGTCCTTCTCCACTGGTTCTGGAGGGTGCATGGTGCCCAGAGTGCTTCATCCTGCCAAGGACTGAGGTAGTGGATGTCATTCTCCACTGGTTCTGGAGGGGGCTTGGTGCCTAGAGTGCTTCATCCTGGCAGTGACTGAGGTAGTGGATGTCATTCTCCACTGGTTCTGGAGGGGGCATGGTGCCCAGAGTGCTCCACGTGCAGTGTGGCCGGTACCATTTCTTCACCTGGGTGTGTGTGCCAAGAGATTGCAGAGGAACAGGTAGCATGATACGCCATGGAGGCAGCGACATACCCCACACTGCTGCGGCTTCGCCTTCCACCTGCAGGTGCAAACAGTGATGGAAGTCATGCCTCATGGAAGCTGGCCAGGGTCCAGGAAGTCTCCTCCAGCCTCGGACGACTGACCACTGGGGATGGTAACCATGTCAGCGGTGGTGACACTGTCTGAGCACGTCGCGGGTCTGTTGTGGGTGCTTGCAGCGGTGTCTGTGGCTGCGGTGCTGGCAGTGGTGCATGGGTCAGCACCTGCTGAGGGACACAGCAGGATGTCTCCTGCACCCTCGAACAGCTGCCCACTGGGGAAGATGCTGGGGACTGTCGCTGAGGCTGCAGATGTGCCGGTGGCTGTGCAGGTGGCGGTGCTGGTGGCGGGGCAGCTTGCAGTGTTTGCCGCTGTACAGGTTGGTGTTGTCGTGGACAGAAGGGGTGACACTGGTCCTTCAGTCGGTGCCACTGTGCCCTGTCCTGACCTGCTCTTCTGCTTTTGTCCCTTCCCCACCTTTGATGGTGCCGCAAGTGTCTTGCCACTATCCCCTTTTGTTTTTGAGGAGCCCTTGGTGCCTGGTAGGTGCGGCTTCTCTCTCCGGGATGTGGGCACCTTCTTCACCTTGGCAGATGGCGGAATGTCCTTGCCCTCACTATGTGGCACACTGGCAGCCCTGATGGGTGGCACACTCGATGACCTCGCAGTTGCTGGCACCACTGTGTCTGGGGATTTGGTGGCTGAGGTGCTGGGCTGGGACCTGGGAAGCCTGGCCCTAGGGGAAGGACGGGGGGAGGTGAAGGGAAGAGATCAAGGTTTGCCAGTAAAAGTTTTTTATACACACTTGGATGGGAAGATTGAGTGGGTTTGGGAGTGGAGGAAGAGGTAGTGGTTGTAGGAGATGTATGTTTGCTGAGTTTGGGTGAAGGTGCATGGTGCCAGAGACTGTTGTGAGGTGGATGGCTGTTGGGTGGGTGTGTGCCTGCGTTTGTGTACTTTGGGAGGAGGGCTCACAGACACACTGGGAGAGGACACGGAATGTGTGAATGGTGGTGGGGATGGTGAGTGCATGTGAGAGGTGTGTGGTGATGGGCGTGCTGGTGATGGAGGTAGTGGCTGAGGATGTAGTGCATGCAGGTGTGAGTGGAGACAACACAGGGAGGGAGGAGGAGGACGTGGAGGAGGGGGACACAGTGGAGGCAGTGGCTGTTGCTGTGTCTGCATGGTGATGGTGCTTGTGTGAGTGCTTGTGGGATGTGTGGTGCTTATGTTTGCCATGTTCACTCGTGTGTTGATGAGTGTGCATGCTAGTCTGATGGTGTGCTTGCGATAGGCTGAGGGACAGGGAATTGGGTCTGGGTAGTGGAAGTTGGAGGGGGTTGGCTGGAAACAGGGACAATGGCTGCCATCAGTGCTGAGGCCACAGTCTGAAATGCTCTCTGTTGGGCCACCTGGCCAGAATGAATGCTATCCGGGTATGCATTTGTTTGTTGCAAATGCCTCTCAACACCCTGGATGGCATTCAAAAGCGTAGATTGCACAACAGTGAGGGATCTCAGGAGGTCAATAGCCTCCTCACTGAGGGCATCAGGGTTGACTGGGGCAGGGCCTGAGGTGCCTGGGGCGAAGGAGATGCCCACCCTCCTGGGTGAGCGGGCATGGGACACATGCCGAGGGGCTGCTGGAAGGGCAGTACTGGTAAGGGGAGTGGCGGCTGTACCTGTTGATGCGGTGGGCACAGAGGTGCCCCCCACCGTAAGGGAGCTCCCATCATGGAGGAGTCGCTGTCACTGGTGTATGCTCCTGTCCCTGTCGTGGAGCTCCCCTCGCCCTCCGTCCCACTGGTGCCTTCGGACTCCGTTACTTCACCCTCCAGGGCCAAGTGGGTTGCAGCTCCCTCCTGCTCCAGTGCCACTGCTCCTCCGTCTGATTATTCTATTGCACACAAGAACAGGGAGACAACAAAAAGGGTGGAAGACAGAAGAAAAACATGTTGAGTGCATGCAACACCACTACCGTTGGCGGACACAACACACTACGCCATGCACTAACAGTTCCTAGAAAATTCACATGCCCATGGGGTACGAGGCCTAAGCCCAATTGCTGCATACCTAGAAGTCACAGGAGCCTGACTAGGTGTCGAAGGCTATTACCATTAGTGGAGTTGGGGTGCCACAGAGCCTGCCTCACAAGGGACCTTGAATACCAAGTTCGACCTGGCCTAGGGGAACCCACTGCCCAACGCCCCCACCCAGACACCTCGTAATGCAGGCAGAGTCAGGTTAATGAGAGTGTTCTCACCCCCTTGTGGCTGCTGTGATGCCCTCAAGCGCCCATCCAATTCTGGATAGGCCACCATAAGGATCCAGTACATCCGGGGGTCATGGTGCCAAGGACACCCCTTCCACGTTGGGAGGCCATCCCCAGCTGGGCCTCCGCCGTCTTCTTGCTCCAGTGGCGCAGGTCCTCCCATCTTTTACAGCAGTGGGTTGTCCGGTCCGTCTGTGGTAGACCCCCAGGGTCCGGACGTCCTTGGCGATGGCACGCCAAATACGCTTCTTCTGGTGGACGCTGACCTAGAGGAATGGTACAGGGGGAAAGGAAATTACTCACTCATCTGGGCTGTCATACTCATTGCCCACCAGTTCCCACCCATGCCCTGACGCACATACACTCACCATCTGCACATGCAGGCCTCAGCCCTCCCTCATGTATCTTCCATCCCCACCACTCAAAACAGGCATTGCCCAAGCAGCATGCTCACAGTGTACTCACCTGTTTATCTAGAGGACCGTACAGTTGCGTGTACTTGGGGAGGACCCCATCCACTAGTTTCTCCAACTCCTCCGAAGTGAAGGCAGAGGCCCTTTCCCCAGACACTGTAGCCATCGTCGCTTCCAGACACAGGTCACAGCAGCACTTGCAGTATAGGTCCTCTACTGTTGAAGGTCAGGTATCAAGTGAGTAAACAGACAGAAAATGGTGGTCACGTCCGCGGAGGTGCGTACCGTCACCGCCGGCGTACATCGTCATTGGCTCCTGGGACCCATAGGGCCCAATGTTAACCAAAGCAGAATTGCGCAGCAGTCTTTGACCTCCCACCGCGACGGTATACAGCGCCAGCACAGTTACCTCATTTCCCCTTGTCCCACTTTACAGGTCAGGCAGCCGCCATTTCAGGGGGCCACATGGGATGGATAAAAACTGCGTCACACCTATCTAGGCGGGGAATACACACAGATACCGGCATATTGCGAATTACAAACGTTTCTGCAAATAAAACATTGTGATACCTCAGTGTTGGATGACTCTCTGCTCGCTGTTCTCCTCCATAGGGCACGTCTGCTGGGGCAGGTGATGAGATGGCACCATCCTCCAGTGTACAGACCCCTGGTGGACCTGTCGACAATGGAAGAGAGGAGACACATTATAATCACATACAGACTGGATGGTGCAACAATCCAGGAACTGTGTGCCCAGTTGGAGCCAGACCTGATTTCAGCTATCCACCATCCCACAGGAATCCCCCCTCTAGTGCAGGTCCTGTCTGTACTCCATTTCCTGGCCAGTGGGTCTTTTCAAACA
Source organism: Pleurodeles waltl (assembly GCF_031143425.1). NCBI lineage: Eukaryota > Metazoa > Chordata > Amphibia > Caudata > Salamandridae > Pleurodeles > Pleurodeles waltl. The sequence goes on along the minus strand of NC_090439.1, from coordinate 625,209,476 downwards.
ACAGTGGCCATGGCATCAGGGATGTCCCAGTCAATATTCTCTAATGTGTTGTCCAGAGTGTTATCTGCCCTGCTGAAACACATGCGCAGCTACATCGTTTTCCCTCAGGTGGAGGATTTGCCGACAGTGAAAGGTGACTTCTATGCCCTAGGACATATCCCCAACATCATTGGTGCCATTGATGGTACACATGTGGCATTTGTACCCCCAGCAGGAATGAACAGTTGTACAGAAACCGGAAAAGCTACCATTCGATGAATGTGCATATGGTGTGTTTGGCAGACCAGTACATTTCCTATGCCAAGTATCCTGGTTCTGTGCTTGACGCTTACATTTTGAGGAATAGCAGCATTCCCGTATGTGATGGGGCAGGGCAAAGAGGCATTGTGTGTGGCTAATAGGTGAGGCCAAGGTCCCAATACAGTTGACATAGGTGTCTGGGTATGGGGTTGTCCCTAAGGGTTAGTGTGTGTCTAACAGTTGTCCCTCGACATTTGCAGGTGACTCTGGTTACCCCAACCTGTCATGGCTACTGACCCCAGTGAGGAATCCCAGGACAAGGACAGAGGAACGCTACAATGAGGCACATGGGCGAGCTAGGAGGATTATAGAACGCACATTCGGCCTCCTGAAGTCCAGATTCCGGTGCCACCATCGGACAGGTGGATCCCTATACTACTCACCGAAGAAGGTGTGCCAGATAATCGTGGCCAGCTGGGCCTCCGCTGTCTTCTTGCTACAGTGGCAACCTGGCTTTGCGACGGCAGGTGCCTTTTCTGCAGGAGGATGGGCCAGATGGAGGTCTTGTGGCAGCTGTGGAGCCTGTGGACAGTGAAGAAGAGGAGGCAGAAGAAGAGGATATCGACAACCGAAACAACATCATCATGCAATACTTCCAGTGAGACACAGGTAAGAAGATGTAACTGTTTCCCACATCTCATACTATTGTTGAAGCTAGCATAAGTCTGTCATTTTCACTCAGTGTACGGACACTGACTTGTCACTTTGACTTTCCATTTCACAGATCTGGGTCCCACTTTGTGCCCTCTGCTATGCTTACTGCTGGCCTACAGCTGTGTTACATGATATGTGAACAAGTAAATTGGCATTGCTATATTCCATAGATATTGCAATTACACATTTGTGAAATTACAGACTGACTCCAGACTGTTTTGTGATTAAAGTGTGTTTATTTCTGTGCAAATAAGTGGAGGGGGTTGAAAAATGGGCTGGGGTGATGGTGGAGGAATGTCCATGGCAGAGTCCAGTCTATTTGTTTCACAGGTGCATTGTCCAAAGGGGCATAGGAAGTGGAGCAATGGCAGTTTAAGGTGGACAGGGTCACATAGTGGGACAGAGGGGTGACATTCAGGGGGGGTCTTATCTCCTGGCGGGGGTCTTGGCAATGTTCTCTGTCTTGTTCCTGGATCTCAGGGACCGTTTGCGGGGTGGTTCTCCATCTGCAGGGGGTGGGGTGCTGGTGGCCTGTTGTTCCTGTGGCGGTGCCTCCTGTCCACTAGCGCCAGCGGAGGTCGAGGGCTGTTCATCGTCCAGGCTAAAGTCAGTGGCCCGTTGGTGTGCCACTGTGTCCCTCCTCGTGTTGAGAAGGTCTGCCAGCACCCCTGAAAAGGTGATCAGGGTGGTGTTGATGGACTTCAAGTCCGCCCTGATTCCCAGGTAGTGTTCCTCCTGCAGCCGCTGGGTTTCCTGAAACTTGGCCAGTACCGTGCCCATGGTCTCCTGGGAATGGTGGTAAGCTCCCATGATGTTGAGAGTGCCTCGTTGAGTGTCTGTTCCCTGGGCCTGTCCTCCTCCTGTCGCACTGCAGTCCTCCCAGCTTCCCTGTTATCCTGTGCCTCTGTTCCTGAACCGAGCGCCCACTGCCACTGCCCCCAGGTCCCTGATCGTCCTGTGTTAGTGGGGTTGACTGGGTCCCCTGTAGTGGTGGAGACACTGCTGATTGACGTGTCCTGGGGACAGAGGGATCGGCACGCTGGGTGGGTGCTGTGGTGGTGTTTCCTGAGGGGGGTGTTCAGTGGTGGTTTGTGACTGTGTCAGGGGAACTGACTGTCCCGAGGTCCCTGAAGGGCCGGGCTGGTCATCTTGATCCAGGCGTGCAGAGCTGCTGTCATCACTGTGGGCCTCTTCTGTGGGAGGACTGGATATGTGTGGTACCTCCTGTCTGGTGACATTGGGTAGGGGTCCTGTTGGGGTGTAAATGCATAGTTATTGTATCTGTGTGTGTCATCTTGTGCAATGTGTGAGTGACCCTCTACTCCTGTGCTTGCATTATTGCTGTGGCTCGTGTGTGATTGGTGATTTTGGGGCATGAGCGAGTCTCTCTAATGGACATGCTTTGGTGATGGGGGTCCATGCATTGGTGTTGCATGCAGGGCTTGGTTTTGGGATGTGTGGGATGTGTTAGTGTGGTATCTGTGGGTTGTTGTGGTGATGGGTGTGAGGGTAAGGGTGATGGTATGTGATGGCATGCAGCTGGGGTGGGGGAGATAAAGTAGTAAAGATTTGCCTTACCAGAGTCCAGTCGTCCTGCTACTCCTGCGAGGCCCTCAGGATGCATGATCGCCAAGAATTGCTCCTCCCATGTTGTTAGTTGTGGGGGAGGAGGTGGGGGTCCACCGCCAGTCCTCTCTACAGCAATCTGGGGTCTGGATACAACGGAACGTACCTTTCCCCATAGGTCATTCCACCTCTTCCTGATGTCATCCCGTGTTCTTGGATGCTGTCCCACTGCGTTAACCCTGTGGACAATTCTGCACCATAGCTCCATCTTCCATGCAATGGATGTCTGCTGCACCTGTGATCCGAATAGCTGTGGCTCTACCCGGACGATTTCCTCCACCATGACCCTGAGCTCCTCCTCAGAGAACCTAGGGTGTCTTTGAGGTGCCATGATGTTGTGTGGGTGATGTGTGAGGTGGTGTCGGTTGTGATGTGTGAGAGGATGTGGTGGTGGGTGTTGTTTGAGGTGTGTGGATGTTGTGTGAGTGATGGTGTTGTGTGTCTGTGGATGCTGGTGTTGTTTTAGGTGGTCTCTCTCTCTGGCCTTCTTTCAAGCTTTGGGTTGTAAGGGTTTGTGGGTGATGTGGGTGTGTGCTTTATATTGGATTGGGTGTGTGGGTGTGGTGTGTGTTTGTGTATCAGGTGTGTGTATTTCGAATTGTCCAATGTGGTTGTGTTTTGTTAGTGTGTGTGTACTTTGAGAGCGGCGGTGTGCACCGCCAATGGTTTACCACAGTTGAAATACCGCCTTGTTGATTCATGGGTCTTGATAGTGTGGGAGTATTCTTGTTGGCGTGATGGTGTAGGTTTTGGTATCAACAGTTTATCACTGACCTTTGGTGTGGCGGACTTGTGTGGGTGTCTGTATTGTGGCGGATTACGCGATGTGGGTCCTAATACCTGTAGCGGAATTCCGCGTCTGCAGCGATATGTTGGTGGTCTTCTGCACCGCGGAAAGCGGGATTTACTTCCAGGGTTTTAATGAGGGCCTAAGTACCTACTGATGAAAAGTAAAAGCACTGTGGTCCATCCTTGACAATTGTGTTGAAAGAAAAGGAGCCTCAATAATCAAATCCTCTCTCTAACCCAAGCAACCAACCATCTCAACAAGCATGTCTCTGCTACTACACGCCCTGTGACTCCATCTGGCCTTGCTAAAGGAACAACAACATAATGGACAACAAAATGTAAGTTAACTACAACTTTTGAAAATTGTTTACTGCACTATGTTAACTACCAATGCCCCTAAATGTTAAGTTTATATAAAGCAAAAACGTCCAACAGCATTTTGTTTGTGTAACATCTACATGCCTCACAATACTTATCTATATATAATACTGCAGTGGTAGGCTATATTGTCTTATAACAGCTTGAATGGCTTTCTAGTCTCCAACCTTTGTGACTGAGTCCAGCCTTTATAAGTTCCTCCTCATGGGTCTCTCTCTTCTCAAAAAGCAGATGGTAATCATTGCACCTATTTTTTTGGCATGAGGTTGGGTTTTGAGAATTTTAGTGCAAGTGTCAGAGCCTGGGTGTTCGGAGAAGGAAGAAAGTAGGGCTTGGTGAGGTCTTAGGGGAGGTGGAATGACGGAAGGAGGGGAGGAATGTGAGTTTGATAGTGAAATTGAGGTGCATGGTGGAGCTTAACCAAGAAGTGGAATTAGATGGTGGAATTGGGACAGAAGGAGGAATATGGGCAGGGTAGAGAAGAAAGGCAAGAATGCTGGAAGCACTGGTGCCTGAAAAGTCACAACCACAGGCAGGACCTCTCTGTGGTGGAGATATGGTAGAGCACCTGCCTTCCAGGAGATCAATCATTTTTGATAGTTGTTGACTTGTCCCTGCAATGGCATTCAACAATGTTGTCTGCCCCAATGAGAGGTTCATACAAAACTCCATTGCTTCCTTTGACACCAGTGCTGGTGGGAAGAGAGCAGGGGAAAGGTGCCCGGGGTAAATCTGATCCCAGTCAATTTTTTGAACGGGTGATGGCTTTGTATTGGGGAGCATAGGAGCAAGGGTGAAGCTTATGCTAATGTGGTAGCAGCCATAGTAGCAGATGTTGTAGCCTCCTATATTTCAGCTGCCACCATGAGTGACTGGCCAGAGTCTGAGGCCTTACAGATTGATGGAGGTGTGGCCTGCTGACCAGCCTCCTCACCATCATTGGGTACAGTGGCATGTAGGGGGACCTAAATTAGGCCCACCTATGCGACTTAAAAAAAAAAAAAAATTACCTCAACTTACCTGTACTTACCTGGGATGGGTCCCCCCATCCATGGGTGTCCTCCTGGGGTGGGCTAGGGAGGCAGGGGGTGTCCCTGGGGGCAGGGAAGGGCAGCTCTGGACTGCTTCCATGGTCTAAGACCATGGAAGTGAGCTCACAGGTCCCCTAACGCCTGCCCTCACCCAGGCGTTCAAAAACGGCACACATCAGGCTGTGTGCCGTTTTTTAAGGCCCGTCCCCTCCTGTGCATCTAAATGACGCAGGAGTATAAATAAGGCGCACGGGCCTTAAAGTCATTTTTGGGACGGGAACACCTACCTTGCATGTCATTAAAGCAAGGCGGTTTCCCGCATCCAAAAAATGACGCACACTGAGGTTTTTTGATGTTACGGGGTCGGGCGTCATAGTTTAAATATGGGGCAAGGTTTGAGCTAAATGTGCATCAAAATTTTTGACACACATTCGGCACAAACAGAGTATAAATATTCCCCTTAGTCCTTCATTTTTGGTGGATGCACCTAGTGACTCTAAGTGATCTCATGATGTTTCCCCAAATTGGGGCCAGGTTCCACGTATGTAACTCTGAAGGAAGCTGAAGGCAGTCTTTAGTCCACATCAGTTATATAGTCCAGAGTGAAATTTCAAAATGTACACACAATGAAGATATCTTGGATTATTTCAATCAGCTTTAATTGTTTGAAGACACCAAGGCCCATATTTACCATGCATGTCATTAGTAGGTTTTCACGTACAGAAAATGACTCAAACTCCATATCTTTGGCGCTGGACGGGTCTAGCGCCAAAGTATACATATGGAGTTAAGTTTGCGCCGAAATTGCCTAAAAAAAAACATGACACAACTCAGGCGCAAGCAGAGTATAAATATGAGCCCAAGTGTGAAATCACCAAAAATATTAAGTCACACACTTGAAGTCAATCTAAAATTGACAATTTAAGCAGAATTGTTTAGAACATCAAACCACTGTGACCCATCCTTAGAGTTTGGCAGATGGGATATTGTATCATAAATGTGTCATAAAATATGACAGCCAAAAATATAAGTGGCATAGGCTATATTGCACTTTTAACATGGTGGATGGAAAATCCACTATGTGTGCGGAGGAGTGTCCTTGCTGTGTGTAGGAAAGTAGCCTCTTTCTAGAATGGTTACCCCCCCACTTTTGGCCTGTTTGTGAGTGTGTGTCAGTGCGTTTTTACTGTGTCACTGGGATCCTGCTAGCCAGGACCCCACTGCTCATAGATAAAAACCTATATGTCAGTATGTCTTGCATGTCTCACTGGGATCCTGCTAGCTAGGACCCCAGTGCTCAAAGTTTGTGGCCTAATGTGCATGTGTAGGAACGAACCATCTTTCTTGGCATGTTACCCCCAATTTTACAAGTATGTCAGTATGTTTTTGCCTGTCTCATTGGGATCCTGCTAGCCAGTATGCCACTGCTCATAGTTTGTGGCCTAAATGTGTATCCCTGTGTTAGTGCCTAAATGTGTCACTGAGGCTCTGCTAATCAGGACCTCAGTGCTCATGCTATCTCTGCCTTTAAATTTGTCACTATCGGCTAGTGACTACATTTACCAATCTCAATTGGCATACTGGAACACCCTTATAATTCCCTAGTATATGGTACCTAGGTACCGAAGGTACTGGGGTTCCAGGAGATCCATATGGACTGCAGCATTTCTTTTGCCACCCATAGGGAGCTCAGACAAACCTTTACACAGGACTGCCATTGCAGCCTGAGTCAAATAACGCACACATTATTTCACAGCCATTTTCACTGCACTTAAGTAACTTATAAGTCACCTATATGTCTAACCTTCACTTGCTGAAGGTTAGGTGCTAAGGGCCGGATGTAGCAATTTCCGATTTTGTGAATCGGAAATTGCGAGTCGGTGCGACTCGCAATTTCCGATTCGCAAAATCGGATGCAGTACAGTGTCTCAGACACCGACTGCGAGTCGCGATGGAGTCGCAAAGACCCACCTCATTATTATTAAGGAGGTGGGTCGCATTTTGCGACCCCATAGCGAGTCCCTGCACTCACAGGGATGGTGGCCTGCTGAAGTCAGCAGACCTCCATGTCTGTGACTACTTTTTAAATAAAGCAGTTTTTTAAACTTTTGCAGCCCGTTTTCCTTAAAGGAAAACGAGTTGCAAAATAAAAAAATAACGAAACCTTTTGGTTTCGGTTTTTCAGAGTAGGCAGTGGTCCATTGGACCACTGCCTGCTCTGAAAAACCCTTATTGGCAACATTCCCTTTTGCGAATGGGTTACCACCAGTGTGACACTGGTGTTAACTGCGTATCGCTGTCACAAAGCAATTTAGCATAGCGATGCGAGTCGCAAATAGGAAGGGAACACCCCTTCCTATTTGCGAGTCGCATTCACAATTTCCGAGTCGGTACCGACTCGCAAATTGTGAATGTGCATCGCAAACGGCATATTGCATGGCGCAAACTGCGATTTTCGCAGTTTGCACCATGCAAAATGCTTTCTACATCTGGCCCAAAGTTACTAAGTGTGAGGGCACCCTTGCACCAGCAAAGATGCCTCCACATAGTTCAGGGCCATTTCCCCGGACTTTGTGAGTGCGGGGACACCATTACATGCGTGTACTACATATAGGTCAATACCTATATGTAGCTTCACAATGTTAACTCCGAATATGGCAATGTAACATGTCTAACATCATGGAATTGTCCCCCCATTCCAAATCTGGTATTGGGGTGCCAATTCCATGCATCCTAGGAGATTCACTATGGAGCCCCATTACTGCCAAACCAGCTCTCTGGGGTTTTCTCTGCAGCCAGAGTTGCTGCCACCCCACAGACAGGGTAGCCTCCCCAACCCCTGGAAATGCTTTGAAGGGCACAGATGGTGCCCTCTTTGCATAAACCAGTCTACACTGGTTCAGGGACTCCTTCTCCCCTGCTCTGGTGGGAAACTGGACAAAGGAAAGAGGAGTAACCACTCCATTGTCCATCACCACCCCAGGGGTGGTGCCTAGAGCTCCTCCAGTGTGTCCCAGACCTCAGCCATCTTGCTTTGCAAGCGGTGGGGGCACTCTGAGTGGCCAGTGCCAGCAGGTCATGTCAGAGACCCCTCTTGATAGGTCCTTAGCTGATAAGGTAGCCAATCCCCATCTCAGGGCTATGTTAGGGTCTCTTCTGCGGGTTCTCTTCAGATTCTGCTTACAAGTTTCCTTCAGGAATCCTCTGCAACAACTTCAGACTCTTCTGACCTCGGATCAACCGCAGCCTGCTCCAAGAGATGCTGTAACTGCAACAAAGTGTCTACAAGTGACACTTTTCTTCAGCAACCTCATCTCCAACAGTTTCCATGGTGTGCTTGCTCTGGGGACTCAGAGTCTTCATCCTGCACCAGAAGGACCGACACAATCTCCTGTGGAGTGATGGCGTCACTCCCCTGCTCCAAGCAAGCACCTTCCAAGGTGATGACCTGTACCCTGGGACTCCTCTCACGGCAACAAGCATGCTCCTAAGGACACAGAGGGTGGACATCATCAACACAGACTATCCTGAGATCCTGCTGATGCAATTTGGAGGAGGTAAGACCTTGCCTTCCCCAAGAACGATGGTACCCTTGTGTATTGTGTCTTCTTCACCTCCTGAGGGCTCTGTGCACTCTTTGCAAACTTCCTTCGTGCACAGCCTGGCCCAGGTCCCCAGAACTCCACCCTGCGATGCTCAACTCACCGAGTTGTTCTCTGGAGGCGTGGGACCTTCTTTTGTTGTGCTGCATCAACTGTGTTTTGCACCTACTTTGAACCCAGATCCTGTGGCTTCCGGGGGTGCTGTCTGGCATCCTGAGGGTTCTCTAAAGTGCTGAGAGCCCCCTCATCCTCCTCATATAGAGTTGAGGCCACCAGGGCCGTCCTGGGTCCACCCAGTGCCATTTTGATGAAAAACACACTTTTGTCGCAGCCAAGGCTTGTTGGTGCCTTCCAACACGAAATCTCATCTGCAACAATCTTCACACTGTGGGACATCATTTGCATCATGCAGGAACCCACTGGCATCATCCTAGGGTGCATTTCTGGAGTCTTATACTAACCAGGGACTTCTTTTTCTACCTCTTCTGTGTTGGCAGGAGCTCCTGTCCTTCCTGGAACTTCTTTCCACTTCTGGAATCAGTCCCCTTCCTTTGCAGGTCTTCGGGTCCAATAATCCAGCAGTTGTTTTTTGCAGACTTGGTTGGCTGCTGCAAAATCCCCAAAATATGGTGTAGTATGCCCTAAGTAAACTTGCAGTACTTTACTCCTGCTTTTCTGGGCTCTAGGGTAGACCTATTTTCTCCCACTTCATTCTATAGGATTTCCTACTGTTTGCATTGTTCTATGACTATTTACTTGTCTAATTTCTGTGTCTAGTGTATATATTGTGTTCAATAATTACCCCCAGAAGGAGTATTGTCTCTAAGATATTTTTAGTGCTATGTCACCCAAATAAATACTTTATTTTTGGCAACACTGAGGGGGTCATTACAACCCTGGCAGTCAAAGACCGCCAGGGCTGTTTTGCCGATTGCACCGCCAACAGGCTGGCGGTGCAATCCTGTGTATTTTGACCGCGGCGGGCAAATGCTATGCAGACAGTGAAAAGCACGACGGGTGCAACTGCACACGTCGCACGGCCGCAACACCGCCGGCTCCATTTGGAGCCTGCTCCTGTGTCGCGGCCGAGATCCCCGCTGGGCTGGCGGGAGGAAACCAGGTTTCCACCCGACGGCCCAGCGGGGATCTCAAAATGACTGCGGCAGGAGTGCGGCCGCATTGGCGGCCGCCCGGCGGTCAGATCTTGGCGGGCAGCAGGTCATAATGAGGGCCTGAGTATTGTCTTTACTTGTGTATAAGTACTGTGTAAATAATAGTGGTATTGCATGAGCTTGCATGTCTCCTAGTTCAGCTTAAGCTGCTCTGCTATAGCTACCTCTATCACCCTAAGCTGCTAGAACTCACCTACATTCAATAACAAGGGATAGCTGGACCTGGTGTAAGGTGTAAGTACCCAAGGTACCCACTACAAACCAGGCCAGCCTCCTACATTGGTGGTGCAGCGATGGGATAAGTACTTGCAATTGCTTTACCACTTTGTTACTGTGCTTTTCACAAGAAAAGATTGATCCAATACTTAGAGCATATATAATATATACCTAGAAACAATTTTCTAACTTTCTTAAAAGTTCTTTAAACTTTGCAAATGTTTTTACAAAGTTCTGAAAAGTTTTCTTCTTTTCTCTAAAAAGTTATCTCTGTTATTCTACTAACTTTTTACTCACTTTCCTTAAAAAAAAAAAAATCAATATGTCTTCTGTAGAAGCCACCCCTAGAGCTGTCAAGACTACCTATGACAATTTAAACTATAAAATCTTGAAGGAGGTCTGAAAGAAATGTAGGGATTGGGAAGAACCCCAATAAGGAGTACCTCTTAAATCTCCTCCTTCAGGATGACCAGGGAGTCTGCACTGAGGAAGAGGTAGAGGATAACTCCAACCAGGAAAGCTCAGTGGAGCAAGATGACAATTCTGGGGAGGGTCCTTCCACAGACCTATCTGTCAACAAGCCCCCTAGTATAACTGGTAGTGGTGAGGGTTCATACACAAGTAGGGCTCCCTTCACCCCTACAGGCCAGGTCACTAGAGTGGCCGCTGTTAGAGATAGGTCTGCCTCTGCACACTCTCACGTTACCTCTGTTTCCGAGGCTTCACATAATTCTAACACTGAGGAGAGGACCAGTCCCTAGATAGGGAACTCAGAAAGCTGAGGTTAGAGGAAGCCAAACTGAAGCTAATGCAGCAGCAGTTGGCCTTAGACAGGGAATCCCTGGCTGTGGAGAAAGAGAGGCAGGGTTTGGGGTTAGTTCTCAACAGTGGCAGCAGCAGTTTTAGGAATACAAATGTGAGGGAACCTTCATTTGATTCTAGGAATCCGCACAAAGATGTCCCTCCTTACAAGGATGGTGATGACATCAACAAGTGGTTTGCTGCACTTGAGAGGGCCTGTAAAGTTCAGAGGGTCCCTCATGTACAGTGGGCTGCTATCCTTTGGTTATCCTTCTCTGGCAAAGGTAGAGACAGACTTCTTATTGTAAGAGAGTATGCTGCCGATAACTACCAAATTCTTAAAAATACACTCTTGGATGGTCTGGGCTTAACCACTGAACAGTATAGACTTAAGTTCAGAGAGACCAGAAAGGAGTCATCACAGGACTGGACAGACTTTGTCGACTGTTCTGTGAAAGCCCTAGAAGTTTGGTTACATGGCAGTAAGGTGACTGATTATGAAAGCCTATATAACTTGATACTGAGAGAGCATATATTGAATAATTGTGTGTCTGACTTGTTACATCAGTATCTTGTGGACTCAGATCTGACCTTACCCCAAGAATAGGGAAAGAAGGCAGACAAATGGGCCAGAACAAGGGTGAGCAGAAAAGCTCATGCAGGAGGTAACAAGTTGGCAAGAAGAAAGATGGTGAAATATCAAGGACGGGGATAAAAATAAACATAAAGATCCTTCTTCAGGTCCAAAACACTACTCTGGGGGTGGGGATAAAACTTCTTCATGTTCTTCAAACTCTTCACACAGTCAGAAAAAGCCTTGGTGCTATGTGTGTAAAAATAAAGGCCATTGGCCAGGGTATAAGTCCTGCACAGGTAAAGCCCCTGAGCCTACCACCACTAAGACATCAGGCACTAGGGCCCCTAGCAGTAGTGGTAATAGTGGTGGGACTACTGGCAATAGTCAAACTAAAGGTGTAGCTGGGGTCACTTTTGGGACCATAATCGAAACTGGGGAAGACAGTCCCAAGATAGTTTCTGTCACACCTAGTGGCATTGGCCTTGCCACCTTGGCTGCTTGTCCCCTTATCATGGATAAGTAAAGGCAGTCAATCTTAATAAATGGTGTTGAGGCCCAGGCCTACAGGGACACATGTGCCAATATCACTTTGGACTGAAAACCTAGTGTTACCTGCACAACACCTCCTTGGACAGAAGTACCAAGGGGCATATTTATACTCCGTTTGCGCCGGATTTGCGTCGTATTTTTTTACGCAAATTCGACGCAAAACTAACTCCATATTCATACTCTGGCGTTAGACGCGTCTAGCGCCAAAGTCCATGGAGTTTGCGTCACTTTTTAGCGTGAACACCTACTTTGCGTTAATGATATGCAAGGTAGGCGTTCCCGTCTAAAAAATTGACTCCGAGGCATGTGCGCCGTATTTACACTCCCGGGCAAAAATCACGCCCGGGAGTGGGCGGGTCAAAAAAATTACTTCCAGCCGCTTTTGCGTCGTTTTTTAGCGCCTGGTCAGGGCAGGCGTTAAGAGACCTGTGGGCTTGGAAGGAGCCCAGGGGTGCCCTCCCATGCCCCCAGGGACACCCCCTGTCACCCTTGCCCACCCCAGGAGGACGCCTAAGGATTGAGGGACCCATCCCAGGGAACATAAGGTAAGTTCAGGTAAGTAATATTTTCTTTTTTTTTTTGTGGCATAGGGGGGCCTGATTTGTGCCCCCCTACATGCCACTATGCCCAATGACCATGCCCAGGGGACATATGTCCCCTGGGCATGGCCATTGGGCAAGGGGGCATGACTCCTGTCTTTGCTAAGACAGGAGTCATTTCAATGGGGGTTGGGAGAAAAAAAAATGGCGCAAATCGGGTTGAGGCAAAAATTTTGCCTCAGCCTGACTTGCCCCATTTTTTGGCGCCCAAGCTCCATTTTCCCCTACGCCGGGGCTGCCTGGTGTACGTCATTTTTTTTCACGCACACCAGGCAGCTCCGCCGGCTAACGCCGGCTAACGTCATTGAATAAATACGGCGCCCGCATGGTGCTTCAGAATGGCGTTAGCCGGCGCATATTTTTTTGACGCAAAACTGCGTTAGCGCAGTTTTGCGTCAAAAAGTATAAATATGGCCCCAAGTTACTAATGTCAATAACTCCACTCAGTCTCTCCCCATAGCTGTAGTTCAACTTAGTTGGGGTGGAGTTACTGGGCTTAAGCAGGTGGTGGTGTTACCTAGCTTACCTGTTGATTGTCACTTAGGGAATGACCTAGAGGCCTCAGGTTGGGCTGAATTACTAATCCATATGTGCAAAATTGCACCATTTTTGTAAATATAAAGCATCCCTCCCAGAGAAACTTTAGTGCAGCAGCCCTGCATTACTTCTAAACACCTAGGACAGCAGCCCTGTCCTGGTGTGGAGCTTATATGACAGTAGTCCTCCCCTGCTCCAACTCAAGAGAAAAAGCAACCCTGTTCTCTCTTAAAGCCATATGAAAAACGTTTTTACCAGCTATGGCATTATTGAGACAGCATTCTTGTCTAGCATTTCCTGCATTGGAAATAGGCCCAGTGGACCAATTGAACTGCCCAACTTTAAAACATGCTCATAGGAACTCTGCGAATTTACACTAACGCTGTTGGTTAGGTAAAAATCTCCAAACAGGGTGGTTTACATCCCCACCGGGAAGTAACCATATAGTGGATGATAAAGGGAGTAACCACTCTAAAGCAGATCTACTCTCCATTTATCACCACTTATACAATAAAGTCTCAACTGGCCAAGGTTAGCCTTATTGTCCTTCATCTGTGGGCGGAGGGGTTGTGTAGGAAAGTTGCCTCTTTCTAGCATGGTTGCTGTAAGAGGCTGGCCTGGTTTGTAGTGGGTACCAATGGTACTTACACCTTGTGCCAGGTCCAGTTATCCCTAATTAGTAGAGTGTAGTAGTGTTCTAGCAGCTTAGGATGATAGAGATAGCTAAAGCAGAGCAGCCAAGGCTGAACTAGGAGACATGCAAAGCTCATGCAATACCACTTATATCATATAGGTACTATGGCCCTCATTACAACCCTGGCAGTAAATCCCGCTTTCCACCGTGCTAAAGACTGCCAACATACCGTTGCGGCAGCAGAATTCCGCTACAGGTATTACGACCCACAGTTCGTAATCCGCCACAATTCAGACAACCATACAAGTCCACCACACCAAAGGCGATACCAAAACCCACATCTTCACGGCAACAAGAATACGCCCAAACTATCACGACCCACGAATCAACGCGGCAGTCTTTCAACCGCGGTAATCCATTGGCGGTATACACCGCCGCGCTCAAAATACACACACATTTACAAAACACAACTACATTGGACAATTCGAAATACACACACCTGATATACATACACACACCACACCCAATCCAATATAATGCACACACCCACATCACCCACAAACCCTTACAACCAAAAATTTGAAAGAAGGCCAGAGAGAGAGATTAGCTAACACAACACCAGCATCCACAGACATACAACACCATCACTTATACAACATTCACGCACCTCAAACAACACGCACCAACAAATCCCCCCACACATCACAACAGACAGCACCTCACACATCACCCACACACATCATGGCACCTCAAAGACACCCCAGGTTTTCTGATGAGGAGCTCAGGTTCATGGTGGATGAAATCATCCGGGTAGAGCCACAGCTATTCGGATCACAGGTGCAGCAGACATCCATTGCAAGGAAGATGGAGCTATGGCGGATAATTGTCAACAGGGTCAACGCAGGGGGACAGCATCCAAGAACACGGGATGACATCAGGAAGAGGTGGAACGACCTACGGGGGAAGGTACGTTCCGTGGTATCCAGACACCAAATTGCTGTACTGAGGACCTGCGGTGGACCCCCACCTCCTCCCCACAACTAACAACATGGGAGGAGCAAGTCTTGGCGATCATGCATCCTGAGGGCCTCGCAGGAGTAGCAGGTGGACTGGACTCTGGTAAGACATATCTTTACTACTACATCCCCCAACCCCACCTGCATGTCCATTACATAATCTCACTCTTACCCTCACACCATCACACCATCAACTCCATATGTCAGACTATCACAACCCACACATCTCAATACCAAGGCCCTGCATGCAACACCTATGCATGGACCACCATCACCAAAGCATGTCCAGTACAGATACCCACACAGACCCCAAAACAACTATCACAAAAGGGCAAACACAATTATGCAAGCACAGGAGTAGAGAGTACCGCACCCAATGCACAAGATGGCACACATATACTAAAATTATGCATTTACATCCCAACAGGACGCATACCCAACGTCACCGGACAGGAGGTGGCAGACATATCCAGTCCCCCCACAGAAGAGGCCCACAGTGATGACAGCAGCTCTGCTCGACTGGTCATGATGACCAGCCTGGCCCATCAGGGACCTCGGGACAGTCAGTTCCCCTGACACAGTCCCAAACCACCACAGAGCCTCCCCCCTCAGGAAACACCTGCAAACCACCCACCCAGCGGGCCCATCCCTCTGTCCCCAGGACACGTCAATCAGCAATGTGTCCACCACTACAGGGAAGCCAGGCAAACCCACCAACCCAAGACAATCAGGGACCTGGGGTCAGTGGCAGTGGGCACACGGTTCAGGGGACAGAGGCACAGGATAACAGGGAAGCTGGGAGGACTGCTGTGCGACAGGGGGAGGACCGGCCCAGGGAACTCACTCTCCACGAGGCACTCTCCAACATCATGGGAGCATACTACCACTCCCAGGAGACCATGGGCATGGTACTGGCCAAGTTTCAGGAGACCCAGCGGCTGCAGGAGGAACACTAACTTGGGATCAGGGAGGATTTGAACACCCCCCTGGTCACCATAGCAGGGGTGCTGGCAGACCTTGTCAACACCATGAGGGACACAGTGCCACAGCAAGGGCCCTTGACACTAGCCTGGACGATGAACAGCCCTCCACCTCCGCCGGCACTAGTGGACAGGAGGCACCGCCACAGGAACAACAGGCCACCAGCACCCCACCCCCTGCAGAAGGAGAACTACCCCGCAAACAGTCCCTGAGATCCAGGAACAAGACAGAGAACATTGCCAAGAGCCCCACAAGGAAATAAGACCCTCCTGAACGTCACCTTTCTGTCCCACTTTGTCATCCTGTCCACCTTAAACTGCCATTGCTCCACTTCCTATGGCCCATTGGACAATGCACCTGTGATACAAATAGACTGGACTCTGCCATGGACATTCCTCTACCATCACCCTAGCACATTTCAAATCCCCCTCCACTTATTTGCACAGAATAAACACCCTTTAATCACAAAACAATCTGGAGTCAGTCTGTGCTTTCACAAATGTGTAATTGCATCATCTCTGGAATATAGCAATGTCAATGTACTTGTTCACATACCAATATTACACAGCTATAGGCCAGCAGTAAACATAGCAGAGGGCACAAATTGGGACCCAGATCTGTGAAATGGAAAGCCAAAGTGACAAGTCAGGGTCCATACACAGAGTGAAAAAGGAAGACTTATGCTAGTTCCTACAATAGTATGAGATGTGGGAAGCAGTTCCATCTTCTTACCTGTGTCTCACTGGAAGTTTTGCATGATGATGTTGTTTTGCTTGTCTACATCTTCTTCTTATGCCTCCCCTTCTTCACCGTCCACAGGCTCCACAGTTGCCACAAGACCAACATCAGGCCCATCCTACTGCAGAAAAGGCACCTAGCGACGCAAAGCCAGATTGTGCAACATACAGCAGGCCACGATTATCTGGCACACCTTCATTTGTGAGTAGTATAGGGATCCACATGTCAGATGGAGGCACTGGAATCTGGCCTTCAGGAGGCTGAAGGTGCACTCTATAATCCTCCTAGTTCACCCATGTGCCTCATTGTAGCGTTCCTCTGCCCTTGTCCTGGGATTCCTCACTGGGGTCAGTAGCCATGACAGGTTGGGGTAACCAGAGTCACCTGCAAATATCGAGGGACAACAGTTAGACATCCTCCAAACATGAGGGAATCTCCCACACCCAGACACCAAATGGAACTGTGTGGGGACTTTAGGCTCACCTATTAGCCACTCACGGTGCCTCTGGAGTTGCCCCATCACATAAGGGATGCTGCTATTTCTCAAAATGTAAGCGTCATGCACTGAACCTGTATACTTGGCATTCACATGGGAGATGTACTGGTCTGCCAAACACACCATCTGCACATTCATAGAATGGTAGTTTTTACGGTTTCTGTACACCTGTTGAGTCCTGCGGGTGGGGACAAATGCCACATGTGTACCATCAATGGCACCAATGATGTTGGGGATATATCCCAGGGCATAGAAGTCACCTTTCACTGTGGGCAAATCATCCACTTGAGGGAAAACAATGTAGCTGCGCATGTGTTTCAGCAGGGCAGACAACACTCTGGACAACACGTTAGGGAACATTGGCTGGGACATCCGTGATGCCATGGCCACTATTGTTTGAAAAGAACCACTGGCCAGGAAATGGAGTACAAACAGGACCTTCACTAGAGGGGGGATTCCTGTGGGATGGCGGATAGCTGAAATCAGGTCTGGCTCCAACTGGGCACACCGTTCCTGGATTGTTGCACAATCAAATCTGTAAGTGATAATTATGTGTCTCTCTTCCATTGTTGACTGGTCCACCCGGGGTCTGTAAACCGGAGGATGCCATCATCTCATCACCTGCCCCAGCGGACGTGCCCTATGGAGGAGAACGGTGAGCAGGGGGTCATACAACACTTAGGTATCACAATGTTTTTTGCAAAAACGTTACAATTTCTCCACGTGCCTTTGTCTGGCCATATTCCTGGCCTAAATAGGTGTGACGCAGTTATTTGGCCTGCCATGTGGCCCCCTGAAATGGCGGCTGCATGACCTGTAAGGTGGGACAAGGGGTAATGAGGTAACTGAGCTGGCGTTGTATACCGTCGCGGTAGGCGGTCGAAGACCGCAGCGCATTTCAGCATTGGTTAACATTTGGCCCTATGGGTTCCAGGAGCCATTGACGATGTACGCCGGCGATGGCTACCATTTTCTAACTGTTCCCTCACTTGATACCTGAACTTCAATAGGAGAGGACCTACACTGCAGGTGCTGCTGTGACCTGTGTCTGGAAGCGACAGTGGCTACAGTGTCTGGGGAAAGTGTCCCTGCCTTCACTTCGGAGGAGTTGGAGAAACTAGTGGATGGGGTCCTCCCCCAGTAAACGCAACTGTACAGTCCTCCAGACAAACAGGTGAGTACACTGTGAGCATGGTGGATGGCACATGATTGTATGGAGTGTCATGGATGGAAGAGGGTGGGGAGGGGGACAGGCCAGCATGTAAGGATAGTGTGTGTGTATGTATGTCTTGGCCAGAGTGGGAGGAGTTTAGGCAATGAGTGAGAAGAACTGTAAGGGATAGTAACATCCATTCTTACTTCACTTTTCCTCTAGGTCAGCGCCCACCAGAAGAAGGGTATTTGGCGTGCCATCGCTAAGGACGTGCGGACCCTGGGGGTCTACCATAGACGGAACACCCACTGCTGGAAAAGATGGGAGGACCTGCGCCGCTGGAGCAAGAAGAAGGCGGAGGCCCAGCTGGGGATGGCCTTCCAATGTGGAAGGGGTACCTGTCGCACCATGACCCCCCTGATGTTCCGGATCCTGGCGGTGGCATATCCGGAGTTGGATGGGCACTTGAGGGCATCATAGCAGCCACAAGGGGGCGAATACAGTCTCATTCAGCTGACTCTGTGCGCTTTACGAGGTGTCTGGGTGGCTGAAGTGGCCTGTGGGTTCCCCTAGGCCAGGGCGAACTTGGTAGGGTAGGTCCCTTGTTAGGCAGGTTCTGTGGCACCCCAACCCCAATAGTGGTAGTAGCCATGTACACCTATTCAGGCTCCTGTGGGTTCCAGGTGTGCAGTAAATGGGCTTAGACATCGTCCCCCATGGGCATGTGATTTTTCTAAGAACTGTTAGTGCATGGCTTAGTGCATAGGGCTGCTTCCTGTGTGTTGTGCACGACAACGGTAGTGGTGTTGCATGCACTGACCATGTGCCTGTTCTGTCTTCCCCCCTTTTTGTTTTGTCACCCTGTTCTTGCGTGCATTAGCATCATCTGGCAGAGGAGCAGTGGCACAAAAGCAGGAGGGAGCTGCATCCCACATGGCCCTGGAGGGTGAAGTAACGGAGTCTGAAGGCACCAGTGGGATGGAGGGCGAGGGGAGCTCCACGGCGGGGACAGGAGCATACACCAGTGACAGCGACTCTGATGGGAGCTCCCCTGTGGTGGCGGGCACCTCCCCCACTACCAGCACCGCCCTGCCAGCAGCCCCTCAGCGTATGTCCTGTGCCCGCTCACCCAGGAGGGTGGGCATCTCCTTTGCCCCCCTGAGGAGGCGATTAACTTCCTGAGATCCCTCACTGTTGGGCAATCTACCATTTTGAATGCGATCCAGGGTATTGAGAGGCATTTGCAACAAACAAATGCATACCTGGAGGGCATTCATTCTGGCCAGGCGGCCCAACAGAGAGCATTTCAGGCTCTGGCCTCAGCACTGATGGCAGCCATTGTCCCTGTGTCCATCATCCCCCCTCCAACTTCCTCCACCCAGATTCAATCCCCTGTACCTCAGCCTATCCCAAGCACACCATCAGACCAGCATGCACACTCATCAACACACAAGAGTGGACATGGCAAACATAAGCACCGCACATCCGACAGGCACGCACACAAGCACCATACCCATGCAGACACACCAACATCCACTGCCTCCACTGTGTCCCCCTCCTCCAAATCCTCCTCCTCCCTCCCTGTGTCGTCTCCACTCAACCTGCATGCACTACATCCTCAGCCACTACCTCTATCACCAGCACGCCCATTACCACACACCGCTCACGTGCACTCACCACCCCCACTACCATTCACACATCCCCTGTGTCCTCTCCCAGTGTGTCTGTGCGACCTCATCCCAAAGTACACAAACGCAGGCACACACCCACCCAACAGCCATCCACCTCACAACAGCCTCCGGCCCATGCACCTTCACCCAAATTCAGCAAACGTACACCTCCTAGAACCACTACCTCTTCCTCTTCCTCCATCCCCAAGCCGTCTCCATCTTCCCATCCCAGTGTGTCTAAGAAACTTTTCCTGGCTAACAGTGACCTCTTCCCTAAACCTCCCCCCGTACTTTCCCTAGGGCCAGGCTTTCCAGGTCCCAGCCCAGCACCTCAGCCACCAAATCCCCAAGCACAGTGGTGCCAGCAACTCCGGTCTCATTGCGTGCGCCACCCATCAGGGCTGCCAGTGTGCGACATAGCGAGGCCAAGGAGCAGGCCATTCCGCCACCTGCCAAGATGAAGAAGGTGCCCACATTCCGGAGGGAGAAGCTGCACCTTCCAGCAATCGAGGGCTCCTCCAAACCAAAAGCGGACAGTGACAAGACTACAGCAGCAACAACAAAGGTGGGGAAGGGACACAAGCCAAAGAGCAGGTCAGGAGAGGGCACAGTGGCTCCGACTGAGGGACCAGAGTCACCCATTCTGTCAACCACTACACCAACCTGTACAGCGGTGGACACCGCCACCTGCACCGCCACCAGCAGCGCCACCAGCACCACCACTGGCACCACCACCAGCACCACCACCTGCACGTCTGCTACCTCAGCAACAGTCCCCAGCATCATCCCCAGTGGGCAGCCGTCTGAGGCTGCAGGAGACGTCCTGCTGTGTCCCTCAACAGGTGCAGACACATGCACCACCGCCAGCATCTCCGCCACAGACACCGCCGCAAGCTCCGCCATCAGCCTCGCAACGTGCTCAGACAGTGACACCACAGCTGACATGGCAATCATCCCCAGTGGGCAGCTGTCCGAGGCTGCAGGAGACATCCTGGACCCTGCCCAGCATCCATGAGGCATGACTCTCAGCACTGTTTGCACCTGCAGGTGGCAGGCGAAGTCGCAGCAGGGTGGAGTGTGTCTCTGCCTCCATGGCATATCATGCTACCTGTTCCCAGGCAATCTCATGGCCAGTGCTCATAGATAAAAACCTATATGTCAGTGTTTTTTGCTTGTCTCACTGGGATCCTGCTTGCCAGGACCCCAGTGCTCATAGTTTGTGGCCTAATGTGTATGCCCGTGTAGTGCTTAAATGTGTCACTGAAGCTCTGCTAATCAGAACCTCTGTGCTTATGCTCTCTGTGCTTTTAAATTTGTCACTGTAGGCCAGTGACTACATTTACCAATTTCAATTGGCATATTGGACCCCCCTTGTAAGTCCCTACTATATAGTACCTAGGTACCCATGGCATTGGGGTTACAGGAGATCGATATGGGCTGCAGCATTTCTTTTGCCACCTATTGGGAGCTCAGACAAACCCTTGCACAGGCCTGCAATTGCAGCCTGCGTGGAATAACGCACACGTTATTTCACAGCCATTTTCACTGCACTTAAGTAACTTATAAGTCACCCATATGTCTAACCTTCACTTGCTGAAGGTTAGGTGCAAAGTTACTAAGCGTGAGGGCATCGTTCCACTAGCAAAGGTGCCCCCACATACTTCAGGGCCATTTCCCTGGCCTTTGTGAGTGCTGGGACGCCATTACACGTGTGCACTACATATAGGTCAATACCTATATGTAGCTTCACAATGGTAAATCTGAATATGGCCATGTAACATGTCTAAGATCATGGAATTGTCTCCCCATTCCAAATCTGCTATTTGGGAGCCAATTCCATGCATCCTGGGGGCTCCACTATGGACCCCCAGTACTGTTAAACCAGCTCTCTGAGGCTTGCACTGCAGCTACAACTGCTGCCACCTCACAGGCAGGGTTCTGCCCTCCTGGGGTCTGAGCAGCCCAGTCCCAGGAAAGCAGAACAAAGAATTTCCTCTGAGAGCAGGGTGTTACACCCTCTCCCTCTGGAAATACGTGTTACAGGTTGGGGAGGGATAGCCTCCCCCAGCCTCTGGAAATGCTTGAAAGGCACAGATGGTGCCCTCCTTGCATAAACCAGTCTACACTGGTTCAGGGACCCCTTCTCCCCTGCTCTGGCAGGAAACTGGACAAAGGAAAGGGGAGTGACCACTCCCCTGTCCATCACCACCCCAGGGGTGGTGCCCAGAGCTCCTCCAGTGTGTCCCAGAATTCAGCCATTTTGCTTTGCAAGGTGTGGGGGCACTCTGGAGGGGTCTGAGTGGCCAGTGCCAGCAGGTGACGTTAGAGACCCCTCCTTAGCTGATAAGGTAGCCAATCCCCCTCTCAGGGCTATTTAGGGTTCTCTTCAGATTCTGTTTGCATGTTTCCTTCAGGAATCCTCTGCAACAACTTCAGACTCTTCTGACCTCGGATCAACCACAGCCTGCTTGAAGAAACGCTGTAACTGCAACAAAGTGTCTACAAGAGACTTTTTTCTTCAGCATCCTCAGCTCCAAGTCAGCAATTGCAACAGTTTCCACAGTGTGCATGCTCTGGGGATTCCCTGTCTTCATCCTGCACCAGAAAGACCGAAGAAATCTCCCGTAGAGTGACAGAGTCTCTCCTCTGCTCCAAGCAGGCACCTTTCAAGGCGACGACCGGTACCCTGGGACTCCTCTCACAGCGATGAGCGTACTCCTAAGGACACAGAGGGTGGACATCATCGATATAGACTGTCCTGATGACACAATTTGGAGGAGGTAAGACCTTCCCCAAGAACGTCCGTACCCCTGTGTATTGTGTCTTCTGCGCCTCCCAAGGGCTCTGTGCACTCTTTGCAAAATTCCTTCATGCACAGCCTGGGTCACGTCCCCAGTACTCCACCCTGCGATGCCCAACTCACTGAGTTGTTCTCCTGTGGCATGGGACCTTCTTTTGTTGTGCTGCATCAACTGCATTTTGCACCTCATTTGAACATGGATCCTGCGGCTTGTGGAGGTGTTGGCTGGCGTCGTGAGGGTTCTCTAAAGTGCTGAGAGCCTGTTCTTCCTCCTCACACGGAGTTGAGGCCCAAGGACCCTTCTGGGTCCATCCAGCGCCATTTTGATGAAAAAAGCACTTTTGTTGTAGCCAAGGCTTGTTGGCACCTTACAACACAAAATCTAATCTGCAACAATCTTCATGCCGTAGGACATCTTTTTCATCATGCAGACTTCTGCTGGCATCTTCCTATGGTGCATTTCTGCAGTCTACTACTAAATGGGGACTCTTCTTTTGCACCCTCTTCTGAGTTGGCAGGGGCTCCTGTCCTTCCTGGAACTTCTTTTGACTTCTGGACTTGGTCCCCTTCCTTTGCAGGCCTTCAGGTCCAATAATCCAGACTTGTTTGGCTGCTGCAAAATCCCAAAACCGAGGTGTGGTGCGTCCTAAGGAAACTTGCAGTACTTTACTCCTGCTTTTCTGGGCTCTGGGGTGGTGTAATTTACTTATCTTAACTGTATTCTTACTCTACCAGCAATTCTGCACACACTACACTTGTCTAGGGTGGAATTCGTGATTCACATTCCACTTTTTTAGTATATGGTTTGTGTTGCCCCTAGACCTATTTTCTCCCATTGCAATCTATAGGAATTCCTTCTGTTTGCATTGTTCTATGACTATTTACTTGTCTAATTTTGGTGTCTAGAGTATATATTGTGTATAATACTTACCTCCAGAAGGAGTACTGTGTCACCCAAATAAATATCTTTATTTTTGGCAACACTGAGGGGGTCATTCCAACCCTGGCGGTCAATGACCGCCGGGTTGGAGGACCGCGGGAGCACCGCCGACAGGCCGGCGGTGCTCCCAAGGGCATTCCGACCGTGGCGGTAAAGCCGCGGTCGGACCGGCAACACTGGCGGTCTCCCGCCAGTGTACCGCCGCCCTTTGGAATCCTCCGAGGGGATTCCGACCCCCCCTACCGCCATCCAGTTCCCGGCGGTCCGCCCGCCGGGAACCGGATGGCGGTAGGGGGGGGTCGCGGGGCCCCTGGGGGCCCCTGCAGTGCCCATGCCACTGGCATGGGCACTGCAGGGGCCCCCGTAAGAGGGCCCCTACAAGTATTTCACTGTCTGCTTGGCAGACAGTGAAATACGCGACGGGTGCAACAGCACCCGTCGCACCTTCCCACTCCGCCGGCTCGATTACGAGCCGGTATCCTCGTGGGAAGGGAGTTTTTCCCTGGGCTGGCGGGCGGTCTTTTGGCGACCGCCCGCCAGCCTAGGGAAAAACTTAGAATACCCTCCGCGGTCTTTCGACCGCGGAGCGGTATTTCGGAGGGGGGAAGTCTGGCGGGCGGCCTCCGCCGCCCGCCAGACTTGGAATGACCCCCTGAGTATTGTCTTTACTTGTGTATAAGTTCTGTATAACTATAAGTGGTATTACATGAGCTTTGCATGTCTCCTAGTTCAGCTTTAGCTGCTCTGCTATAGCTACCTTTCTCAGCCTAAGCTTCTAGAAAGCTTCTAGAACACTACTACATTCACTAACAAGGGATAACTGGACCTGGTGTAAGGTGTAAGTACCCAAGGTACCCACTATAAACCAGGCCAGCCTCCAACACTGTCAAACTCAAATTCAAGTCGATGATACAAGATGTTGCATTTTTATTTATTAGTTTTGTGACAGGAATGTCGCCTCCATGGCGTACAGTCCTAGCCCATACCCTGCATTCAAAACTGCATCTGCTATCACATTTTACAGACAAAATTCATCTATCGAGTGCTACTAACAACACATCTTGTTTTATAAAGATCTGAACATGCTGAACATTCCTGCACCAAAGAGGGATACCCCACTGAACCACTTGATGAAGGACCAGTTTTCAAGTTTGTTGGACAAGATACTCTCTCGCTAATGTGGGAGATATCCTATGTCCCTTTTAATAACACAGGAGAGATATCCATCACGTTTTTAATAGAGTATCCCAGCCACAAAACATAAATCAAACCCTTTTTTTAGAATCATCTTTGTTAGCTTGCCTAGGCATGCATATATTAGTATGCATATTATTTTAAAAACCTGTTATAATGTAAATCTTCATGCTGCAAATGAGTAATGCATTGTTCGTATTGACACAGAAACCATTGTCTAGGCATAAAGGGCCTGATTTACATTCTGTTGACCATAATACTCTGTAACAAATGTGACGGATATCACATTTGCATGGTGGGCAAAAAATGATGGATTGGGATCTGCCGGAACAATTGCAGTGACTGAGAATATTCAAAGCATTCCATCCATGACCATGTTGTTTTTGCACTAGTAGGCCTGCAGCGCTTATTGTACCACCTACTTAAGTTGCCCTTCAAAATTAAAACCTGTCTCCGAATGCTATTGCAGTCTGTATGTGAAGTCGTAAACTGTTCTTTTGACCTGCAAATTAAACTTTTTTCCAGTCCTAAAACTCTCTTTTTTATATATGGCACCCCTAAAGTAGGCCCTAAACAGCCCTTAGGGCAGGGTGCAGTGTACTTCCAAAAGTGAGCATGTACTTTTAGATTGTACCTGTCCTGGTAGTGAAAAACACTGAGATTCATTTTTTCAATACTGTGAGGCCTTCCTCTCTCACAGGATAACATTGGGTTACTGTTAAGATGCTGAGACAACCAATTTCAATAAAAGAGTTTTATTCATGGTAACCAAGACACAGCAGGAAACACACTCTCCGACTGCCTCAACCGCCATGGAATTCCCCCAGCTTCACGTCAATACCTGGAACACCAGTGTCATCGAGGTTCCAGGCTCCCCATGCTGGAACACCAGTGTCAACGAGGTACCAGGCTCTCTAACATTCCCAGGACATCACAACACATCCCCCTCCCTTACACTAAATATACTAAAGGATTAAGAAGAACAATTAGAAATAACAATGTAAAACATTACACAAAATGTGTACCAAAAACATAATAATTCACAATGCAGAATGCATGCATGACAGGTGTTAAAAGGTGTTAAAAGTCAGGGCCATAGTCTTTCAAGTATCAGGATACATAGGCCCTCATCAAATCAAATCCAATCATTAACATTTATAAAGCGCGCTACTCACCCGTGCGGGTCTCAAGGCGCTACGGGAAAAAAGGGGGGGTTAACGCTGCTCGAACAGCCAGGTCTTTAGGAGTCTCCGGAAAGCGGAGTGGTCCTGGGTGGTCCTGAGGCTGGTGGGGAGGGAGTTCCAGGTCTTGGCCGCCAGGAAGGAGAAAGATCTCCCACCAGCCGTGGAGCGGCGGATGCGAGGGACAGCAGCAAGTGCGAGGCCAGAGGAGCGCAGGTGGCGGGTGGGGACGTAGAAGCTGAGGCGTCTGTTGAGGTATTCCGGTCCCTTGTCGTGGAGGGCTTTGTGTGCGTAGGTGAGAAGTCGGATGGTGATCCTTTTGCTGACTGGGAGCCAATGCAGGTGTCTCAGGTCTGCGGAGATGTGGCTGCTGCGGGGTACATCTAGGATGAGGCGGGCCGAGGCGTTTTGAATGCATTGCAGGCGATTTTGGAGTTTGGCTGTGGTCCCGGCATAAAGGGTGTTGCCGTAGTCCAGGCGGCTCGTGACGAGGGCGTGGGTCACGGTTTTTCTGGTGTCGGCGGGGATCCAGCAGAAGATCTTACAGAGCATGCAGAGGGTGAGGAAGCAGGCGGAGGACACGGCGTTGACTTGCTTAGTCATGGTGAGAAGAGGGTCCAAGATGAAGCCGAGGTTGCGGGCGTGGTCTGTGGGGGTCGGTGCGGTGCCGAGGGCCGTGGGCCACCAGGAGTCGTCCCAGGCGGACAGGGTGTTGCCGAGGATGAGGACTTCCGTTTTTTCAGAGTTCAGCTTTAGGCGGCTGAGCCTCATCCAATCTGCGACGTCCTTCATACCCTCTTGTAGGTTGGTCTTGGCGCTGGCGGGGTCCTTGGTGAGGGAGAGTATAAGTTGGGTGTCGTCGGCGTAGGAGGTGATGATGATGTTGTGCTTGTGTACGATGTTGGCGAGGGGGCTCATGTAGACATTGAAGAGTGTCGGGCTGAGTGATGAGCCTTGAGGTACGCCGCAGATGATCTCAGTGGGTTCTGAGTGAAACGGAGGGAGGTAAACTCTTTGTGAACGGTTTGCGAGGAAGGAGGTGATCCAGTCCAGGGCCTGGCCTTGGATCCCGGTGGAGCGGAGGCGGGTGATTAGGGTGCGGTGACAGACGGTGTCAAAGGCAGCCGAGAGGTCGAGGAGAATGAGGGCGACTGTTTCACCGTTGTCCATCAGGGTTCTGATGTCGTCTGTGACTGAGATGAGGGCGGTTTCAGTGCTGTGGTTGGTTCGGAATCCGGTTTGTGAGGGGTCGAGCAGGTTGTTGTCTTCCAGGAAGGTGGTCAGCTGTTTGTTGACGGTCTTCTCTATTACTTTGGCTGGGAAAGGCAGAAGAGAGATGGGGTGGAAGTTTTTCATAACAACATTGGTGGTAAAAGCCGCTTACCGCCGTGCAGAAGACCGCCAACACACCGCCGCGGAATTCAGCCACAGCTATTATGACCCACATCTCGGAATCTGCCAAAATTCAGACACCCACACAAGTCCGCCACACCAAAGGTCAGTGATAAACTGGCAAAAACAAAACCTCCACCGCCACGCGAACAGAAAAACGCCCACACTATCACGACACACGAATCCACGCGGCGGTCTTTCAACCGTGGTATTCCATTGGCGGTACACACCGCTGCGCTCAAAATACACACACATCTCCAAAAAACACCACCACATTGGACAATTCGAAATACACACACCTGATACACATACACACACCACTCCAACACACCTAATACAATATAAAACACACACCCACATCACCCACAAACCCCTACGACAAATTTACCGAGAGAAGGCCAGAGAGAAACACCAGCAGCAACAACAACTACATCCACAGGCACACAACACCATCACCCACACAACTTCCAAGCACCTCACACAACACACTACTACATATCACGACACTTATCAATACACAATCCATCCCACAACTCACCTATACCACCCCATGGCACGGCAAAGACACCCCAGGTTCTCGGAGGAGGAGCTCAGGATCATGGTGGAGGAAATCGTCCGGGTAGAGCCACAGCTATTCGGATGACAGGTGCAGCACACCTCCATTGCAAGGAAGATGGAGCTATGGCAAAGAATAGTGGACAGGGTCAACGCAGTGGGATAGCACCCAAGAAATCGGGAAGACATCAGGAAGAGGTGGAACGACCTACGGGGGAAGGTGCATTCCGTGGTCTCAAGACACCACCAGGCGGTTCAGCGGACTGGGGGCGAACCCACTCCTCCTCCCCACAACTAACAACATGGGAGGAGCAGATCGTGGCGATTCAGCATCCTGAGGGCCTCGCAGGAGTAGCTGGAGGAATGGACTCTGGTAAGACAAAGCTTTACTATTACATCCCCCACCCTACCTGCATGCCAGCACATACGCCCACCCTCACCCTTAGCACCCCTACTCCTCACAAATGTTCCAACATCACAAACCACACATCCCAACACCAAGCCCTGCATGCAACAACAAAGCATGGACACACATCACCAAAGCATGCCCACTGCACATACCCATACACCCCCCTAAACCATCATCACACAAGCTCCCACACAGGAATGCTAGCACTGGGGTACACGGTCACCCACCCATTGCACACCATTACACACACAGATTTAATAAACATCCTTTTATACCCCTGCAGGACACCTACCCAACATCACCGGACAGGAGGGTCCACACATGCCCACACCACCAACAGAAGAGGCCCACAGTGATGACAGCACCTCTGTCCAACTGGATCTAGATGACCAGCCCGGACCATCGGGGACCTCTGGACAGTCGGTTCCCCTCACACAGGCACAGGCCACCTCAGACCATCCCCCCTCTGGAAACACCAGCATAGCACCCCCCCAGCCGGCCCATACCTCCATCCCCAGGACACGTCAATCAGCTGTGTGTCCGCCACTACAGGGAACCCAGGATAACCCACCACCCCAACAACAACAGGGACCTGGGGACAGTGGTAGTGGGCACTCAGTCCAGGGGACGGTGGCACTGGAACACAGGGGAACTGGGAGGGCTGCCGTGCGACAGGGGGCAGACAGACCAAGGGATCTCACTTTCCACGAGGCCCTCTCCTCCATCATGGGAGCCTACCACCACTCCCAGGAGACGATGGCAACAGTACTGGCCAAGTTTCAGGAGACCCAGCGCCTGCAGGAGGAAAAGTATATGAGCTTCAGGGAGGAACTCAGAACCATCAGCTCCACCCTGGGCACCATCGTAGGGGTGCTAAAGGAAGTACTCAACACCAGGAGGGAAACTGTGGCACTACAAGGGGCCCTTGACACTAGGATGGACGATGAACTGCCCACCACCTCCGCCGGCGCTAGTGGACAGGACGCCCCACCACAGGACCACCACACCAGCACCCCACCCCCTGCAGAGGGAGAACCACCCCGCAAACAGTCCCTGAGATCCAGGACAAAGACAGAGCACGATGCCAAGACCCCCGCCAAGAAATGAGACCACCCTGATTGTCATCCTACTGTCCCACCTTGTCACCCTGTCCATAATTAAACTGCCCCAGCTCCACTTCCTATGCCCATATGTGCAATGCACCTGTGAGACTAATAGACTGGACTCAGCCATGGACACTCCTCTGCCATCACCCCTTACCATTTCACTACCCCCTCCAATTTTGAGCATTTAAATAAACACACCTAAAGCACAAAAAGATCTGGAGTCTGTCTGTGATTTCAAAATAGTGTATTAGCAATTACAGTGACAAAATGTTTTTTAAAATAGTTATGTCAACATACCTATGTCACACAGCTCTAGTCCATGAGGAATCTAAGCAGATGTCACATAGTGGGACCCAAATCTGTGAAACCGTAAGGGAAAGTGACAACTCAGTGACCATACACTGGGTGAAGACGACAAACAGTAGAGAGGTAGTAGTGTTAAAGTACATGTAGTAGGCAGGATTGTATTCTTACCTGTGTCTCACTGGAAATATTGCAGGATCACTGAGTCCCTGTTGTGCATGTCTTCTTCCTCTGCTTCCTCCTCATCACTGTCCACAGGCTCCACAGCTGCAATAACACCTCCATCTGGACCATTCTCCTGCAGAAAAGACACCTGTTGTCGCAAAGCAAAGTTGTGAAGCATACAGCAGGCCACGATGATCTGGCACACCTTCTTTGGTGAGTAGAATAGGGATCCACCTGTCATATGGAGGCACCTGAACCTGGCCTTCAGGAGGCCGAAGGTCCACTCGATCACCCTCCTAGTCCGCCCATGGGCCTCATTGTAGCGTTCCTCTGCCCTGGTCCTGGGATTCCTCACTGGGATCAGTAGCCATGACAGGTTGGGGTAACCAGAGTCACCTGCAAATGGTGAGGGGCAACTGTTACACACACACTAACCTGGAGGGATAAACCCAGACACCCATTCCCACTGACTTGCTTCCAGGTGCTCACCTAATAGCCACACACGGTGCCTCTGGAGTTGACCCATCACATAAGGGATGCTGCTATTCCGCAGGATGTAGGCGTCATGCACCGAGCAAGGGAACATGGCATTCACATGGGAGATGTACTGGTCTGCCAAACATACCATCTGTACATTCATCGAATGATAACTCTTCCAGTTTCTGTGCACCTGTTCGCTCCTGTGGGGGGGACCAAAGCCACATGGGTCCCATCAATGGCACCTATGATGTTGGGGATATGTCCCTGGGCATAGAAATCACCTTTCACTGTAGGCAAATCCTCCACCTGAGGGAAAACGATGTAGTTCCTCATGTGTTTCAGTAGGGCAGACAACACTCTGGACAATACGTTGGAAAACATAGTCTGGGACATCCCTGATGCCATGGCCACAGTTGTTTGAGAAGAGCCACTTGCAAGGAAATGGAGCACTGACGGCACCTGCACTTGAGGTGGGATTCCTGTGGGATGTCGTATTGCTGACATCAGGTCTGGCTCCAACTGGGTACACAGTTCCTGGATTGTGGCACGGTCAAGCCTGTAGATGATTATCAAATGTCGCTCCTCCATTGTCGACAGGTCCACCAACGGTCGGTACACCGGAGAATGCCGCCATCTCCTCACATGTCCCAGCGGACAGTGCCTACGAAGGACAACAACAAGCACAGAGTCAAACAACTCAGAGGTACATCCCCACAGTTTACCCAGAACACCAATCATACACAAAAGGTGGCCTGTATGTGTGTTGAGTCTAGGCCTAGGTATGTGTGACGCAGTTGAAAACGAAGCCATGTGGGCACCTGAAATGGCGGCTGCCTGACCTCTGAAGTGGGACAATGGGATGTGAGGTAACTGCGCTGGCGTTGTACACCATCGCGGTAGGCGGTCGAAGACCTCGGCGCATAGCTGCATTGGTTAACATTGGACCCTATGGGTCCCAGGAGACAATGACGATGTACGCCAGCGGTGACGGTACGCACCGCCGCCGACGTGACCGCCGTTTTCTATCACTTCAATCACTCGATACCTGATCTTCGACAGGAGAGGACCTACACTGCAAGTGCTGCTGTGACCTCGGTCTGGAAGAGACAATGGCTTGTGCGTCTGGGGAAAGGGCCCCTGCCTTCACATCGGAGGAGTTGGAGAAGCTCGTTGATGGGGTCCTACCCCAGTTCACGCTACTCTACGGTCCTCCAGACAAACAAGTAAGTACATAGGGAGCATGTTGTATGGGCTATGCCTGTGTGGAGAGGGCAGGATGTAAGAAGGAAGGGGGCAGAGTGCTGCATGAATGAAAGACGGTGAGTGCATGTGCCACATGGCAGGGGAAGGGATGGGGGCCACTCACTTTGACGGTGCAGTTGGTAATCACTTCTCTTATTCCCCTGTACATTTCATGTAGGTCAGCGCCCACCAGAAGAAAGATATTTGGCGTGCCATCGCCAAGGACGTCCGGACCCTGGGGGTCTACCACAGACGGAGCACCCACTGCCAGAAAAGATGGGAGGACATTCGCCGCTGGAGCAAGAAGACGGCGGAGGCTCAGCTGGGGATGCCCTCCCAACGTGGGAGTGGTGCCCGTCGAACTATGACCCCCCTGATGTTCAGGATCCTGGCGGTGGCCTACCCGAAGTTGGATGGGCGCTTGAGGGCATCACAGCAGACACAAGGGGGTGAGTACACTCTCATTCAGCTGACTTTGCGCGCAGTGAAGTTGTCTGGGTGGGGGAGGAGGGCTGTGGGTTTCCCTAGGCCAGGGCGAGTTCCGTAGGCTAGGCCCCTCCGTAAGTCATGGCCCTGTGGCACCCCACCCCACCTCTGTAGAGTGCCAAGTACAGCTATTCATGCCCCTGTGTCATCTATGTGTGCAGATGTCATCCATAGCCTTGTAGGCCATTTCCCAGGAATTGAACTGTGGAGCCCAAGAGCGCGGCGTAGTGCAGGTGTCTGTCTTGTCCACCAACGGTAGTGGTAATCCATGCACTCAACATGTCTTTATTCTGTCTCCCCTCCCCCTTTTTGTGGTCTTCCTGTTTTTGTGTGCATTAGCATCATCAGGCGGAGGAGCAGTGGCACCGGAGCGTGAAGGAGCTGCATCCCACATGGCCCTGGAGGGCAAGACTACAGACTCGGAACTCCCCAGTGGGACGGAGGGCCAGGGGAGCTCCACGGCGGGGACAGGAGCTGAGACCAGCGACACGGACTCGTCCTCTGTTGGGAGCTCCCTTGTGGTGGCGGCAACATCTGTGCCCCTTGCATCTACAGGTACAGCCGCCACCCACCCCTACCAGCACCGCCCTCCCAGCAGCCCCTCAGCCTTCGCCCCATGCATGCTCACCCAGGAGGGTGTGCATCACCTTCGCCCCAGGCCCTGCCCCAGTCACCCCTGCTGCCCTCAGTGAGGAGGCCATTGACCTCCTCAGGTACTCACTGTTGGGCAGTCTACCATTTGAATGCCATCCAGGGTGTAGAAAGGCAGTTGCAACAAACAAATGCATTCCTGGAGGGCATTCATTCTGGTCAGGCGGCCCTTCACCGAGCTTTTTAAACTCTGGCCTCAGCACTGATGGCAGCCATTGTCCCCGTCTCTAGCCTCCCCCTCCAACTTCCTCCACCCAGACCCAATCCAATGTACCTCTGCCAATCCCAAACACACCATCGGACCAGCCTGCACACACCTCACCACACAAGGGAAGCTCAGGCAAACATAAGCACCACAGATCCCACAGGCACTCACGCAAGCAACACACACATGCAGACACACCAACATCCACTGCTTCCACTGTGTCCCCCTCCTCGTCATCTCCCTCCTCCCTCCCAGTCTCGTCTACACTCACACCTGCATGCACTACCTCTCCAGCCACTACGTCCCTCTCCAGCACACCCACCACCACACCCCGCTCACGTGCAGTCACCACCCCCACTACCATTCACACGTCCCCTGTGTCATCTCACAGTGTGTCTGTGAGGCCCCCTCCCAAGATACAGAAACGCAGGCACACACCCACCTAACAGCCATCCACCTCACGCCAGCCTCCAGCGCATGCACCTGCACCCAAAGTCACCAAACGTACACCTCCTACTACCACCACCTCTTCTTCCACTCCCAAACCCCCTTCAGCTACCCGTCCCAGTGTGCCCAAAAGAATTTTCCTGTCCAGCCTTGACCTTTTTCCCACACCTCCCTCACCCCGTCCATCTCATAGGTCCCGAAGTAGCACCTCAGCCACAACATATCCGGGAGCAGTGGTGCCTGTAGTCACAGGTATGTGGAGTGCACCAGCCACGAGGACAGCCAGTGTGGCACGGAGCCACAGCACAGCCAGTCCCCCCCCTGTGAAGCATCAGAAGTTGGCCAGTGCCCGGCGGGAGAGGGGGAAGACTCCACCCACCAAAGCCGCTCCCAGGGGTCCCGGTGGGAGTGTGGAGTCAGCTGTTACACCTTCCAAGGTGGGGAAGGGTCACAAGAAACCCAGCAAGTCTGGGAAGCGCTGCACGGCGGAGAAGACTGCCATCATCCCCGCTGCCCAGGAGGCCACCGCCAGCCCCAGCCCAGCTGCCCAGGAGGGCTCCGCCAGCCTCAGCCCAGCTGCCCAGGAGGTCCCCGCCAGCCCCAGCCCAGCTGCCCAGGAGGGCCCCGCCAGCCCCAGCCCAGCTGCCCAGGACGCCACCGCCAGCACAAGCCCTGCTGGGCCATGAAGGACCAACAGCACAAGACCCTCTGGGCCATGAGGGACCGCCAGCACAAGCACCGCTGGGCCATGAAGGACTGCCAGCACAAGCCCCGCTGAACAGGACCCCGCCAACTCAAGCACCGCTGGGCCATGAAGGACCGCCAGCACAAGACCCGCTGGGCCATGAAGGACCTCCAGCACAAGCCCCGCTGGGCCATGAAGGACTGCCAGCACAAGCACCGCTGGGCCATGAAGGACCGCCAGCACACGCACCGGTGAGCAGGGCCCGCCAACTCAAGCACCGCTGAACAGGACACCGCCAACTCAAGCCCCGCTGAACAGGGCACCTCCGACTAAGCACCGCTGAACAGGGCACCGACGACTCAAGCACAGCTGAACAGGGCACCACCAACTCAAGCACCGCTGAACAGGGCACCGCCGACTCAAGCACCGCTGAACAGGGCACCACCAACTCAAGTACCGCTGAACACTGCACCGCCAACTCAAGCACCGCTGAACAGGGCACTGCCAACTCAAGCACCGCTAGCCCATGAGCGGCAGGGGCACTGACGCAACTGGGTCTGTCACGGGGTGAGTGATGCACTCTGGGCACCAGTCCACCTCCAGAACCAGTGGAGAGATCCATCCACTACCTCTGTCCTTCGCAGGATGAAGCACTCTGGGCACCAGTCCCCCTCCAGAACCAGTGGAGACATCCATCCAGTACCTCTGTCCTTCGCAGGATGAAGCACTCTGGGCACCAGTCCCCCTCCAGAACCAGTGGAGACATCCATCCACTACCTCTGTCCTTTGCAGAATGAAGCACTCTGGGCACTAGTCCCCCTCCAGAACCAGTGGAGAGATCCATCCACTACCTCTGTCCTTCACAGGATGAAGCACTCTGGTCACCAGTCCCCCTCCAGAATCAGTGGAGACTGTTATCCACTTGAGAGACTGTGGCTTTGCACTCCCCATGATATAGCAGTGAGCAAACCACCCACTGTAGAGACTTGAGAGACTGTGACTTTGCACTCCCCAGGATATAGCAGTGGGAAAACCACCCACTGTAGAGACTTGAGAGACTGTGGCTTTGCACTCCCCAGGATATTGCAGTGAGCAAACCACCCACTGTAGAGACTTGAGAGACTGTGGCTTTGCACTCCCCAGGATATAGCAGTCGGCAAACCACTCACTTGTGAGACTTGAGAGACTATGTGGCTTTGCACTCCCCAGGATATAGCAGTGGGCACCCCACCCACTGTAGAGACTTGAGAGACTGTGACTTTGCACTCCCCAGGATTGAACAGTGGGCATTGAGCCCCCTTGAGCCCCCTTGTGGATCTAGCTTCGTGCACTCATCTGGCTGAGGTGCCCCCCCTTCCCTTTCCCCTGAGGTGCCTGTTGTATTTCTATCTGATGCCCCTGCAGTGTTCTCTCTGTTTTGATCGGGTATCGAGTGTGGGCCTCGCCCATGCATTTTGGGCCCAGGGGTCCACGGACTATAGATGGGGCAATACCTGGACTTGTATTATTGGTGTATATATTTGTTTATAGTGTATATATATTTTGGAGTACTGGATTTTAATATATTACAATCGTTACAATAATTTCCTTTTGTCTTTGCATTCTTCCAGGGGGGTTTGGGGGGTGTAACTGTAATGTATCAACATGTATTAGTGTGTGTGTTGTAGTGGGTGAGGGTGGGGGTGTTGCGTGTGTGTGTCCCTGTTTTTTGCCTCCCCCCTCCCCTGTGTCGTAGGTGCAGTACTCACCGTGGTCTTCGCCGCCAGCGGTGACAGACGGTGTCAAAGGCAGCCGAGAGGTCGAGGAGAATGAGGGCGACTGTTTCACCGTTGTCCATCAGGGTTCTGATGTCGTCTGTGACTGAGATGAGGGCGGTTTCAGTGCTGTGGTTGGTTCGGAATCCGGTTTGTGAGGGGTCGAGCAGGTTGTTGTCTTCCAGGAAGGTGGTCAGCTGTTTGTTGACGGTCTTCTCTATTACTTTGGCTGGGAAAGGCAGAAGAGAGATGGGGTGGAAGTTTTTCATAACAACATTGGTGGTAAAAGCCGCTTACCGCCGTGCAGAAGACCGCCAACACACTGCCGCGGAATTCAGCCACAGCTATTATGACCCACATCTCGGAATCTGCCAAAATTCAGACACCCACACAAGTCCGCCACACCAAAGGTCAGTGATAAACTGGCGAAAACAAAACCTCCACCGCCACGCGAACAGAAAAACGCCCACACTATCACGACACACGAATCCACGCGGCGGTCTTTCAACCGTGGTATTCCATTGGCGGTACACACCGCTGCGCTCAAAATACACACACATCTCCAAAAAACACCACCACATTGGACAATTCGAAATACACACACCTGATACACATACACACACCACTCCAACACACCTAATACAATATAAAACACACACCCACATCACCCACAAACCCCTACGACAAATTTACCGAGAGAAGGCCAGAGAGAAACACCAGCAGCAACAACAACTACATCCACAGGCACACAACACCATCACCCACACAACTTCCAAGCACCTCACACAACACACTACTACATATCACGACACTTATCAATACACAATCCATCCCACAACTCACCTATACCACCCCATGGCACGGCAAAGACACCCCAGGTTCTCGGAGGAGGAGCTCAGGATCATGGTGGAGGAAATCGTCCGGGTAGAGCCACAGCTATTCGGATGACAGGTGCAGCACACCTCCATTGCAAGGAAGATGGAGCTATGGCAAAGAATAGTGGACAGGGTCAACGCACTGGGATAGCACCCAAGAAATCGGGAAGACATCAGGAAGAGGTCGCACGACCTACGGGGGAAGGTGTATTCCGTGGTCTCAAGACACCACCAGGCGGTTCAGCGGACTGGGGGCGAACCCACTCCTCCTCCCCACAACTAACAACATGGGAGGAGCAGATTGTGGCGATTCAGCATCCTGAGGGCCTCACAGGAGTAGCTGGAGGAATGGACTCTGGTAAGACAAAGCTTTACTATTACATCCCCCACCCTACCTGCATGCCAGCACATACGCCCACCCTCACCCTTAGCACCCCTACTCCTCACAAATGTTCCAACATCACAAACCACACATCCCAACACCAAGCCCGGCATGCAACAACAAAGCATGGACACACATCACCAAAGCATGCCCACTGCACATACCCATACACCCCCCTAAACCATCATCACACAAGCTCCCACACAGGAATGCTAGCACTGGGGTACACGGTCACCCACCCATTGCACACCATTACACACACAGATTTAATAAACATCCTTTTATACCCCTGCAGGACACCTACCCAACATCACCGGACAGGAGGGTCCACACATGCCCACACCACCAACAGAAGAGGCCCACAGTGATGACAGCACCTCTGTCCAACTGGATCTAGATGACCAGCCCGGACCATCGGGGACCTCTGGACAGTCGGTTCCCCTCACGCAGGCACAGGCCACCTCAGACCATCCCCCCTCTGGAAACACCAGCATAGCACCCCCCCAGCCGGCCCATACCTCCATCCCCAGGACACGTCAATCAGCTGTGTGTCCGCCACTACAGGGAACCCAGGATAACCCACCACCCCAACAACAACAGGGACCTGGGGACAGTGGTAGTGGGCACTCAGTCCAGGGGACGGAGGCACTGGAACACAGGGGAACTGGGAGGGCTGCCGTGCGACAGGGGGCAGACAGACCAAGGGATCTCACTTTCCACGAGGCCCTCTCCTCCATCATGGGAGCCTACCACCACTCCCAGGAGACGATGGCAACAGTACTGGCCAAGTTTCAGGAGACCCAGCGCCTGCAGGAGGAAAAGTATATGAGCTTCAGGGAGGAACTCAGAACCATCAGCTCCACCCTGGGCACCATCGTAGGGGTGCTAAAGGAAGTACTCAACACCAGGAGGGAAACTGTGGCACTACAAGGGGCCCTTGACACTAGCATGGACGATGAACTGCCCACCACCTCCGCCGGCGCTAGTGGACAGGACGCCCCACCACAGGACCACCACACCAGCACCCCACCCCCTGCAGAGGGAGAACCACCCCGCAAACAGTCCCTGAGATCCAGGACAAAGACAGAGCACGATGCCAAGACCCCCGCCAAGAAATCAGACCACCCTGATTGTCATCCTACTGTCCCACCTTGTCACCCTGTCCATAATTAAACTGCCCCAGCTCCACTTCCTATGCCCATATGTGCAATGCACCTGTGAGACTAATAGACTGGACTCAGCCATGGACACTCCTCTGCCATCACCCCTTACCATTTCACTACCCCCTCCAATTTTGAGCA
Source organism: Pleurodeles waltl (assembly GCF_031143425.1). Lineage (NCBI taxonomy): Eukaryota > Metazoa > Chordata > Amphibia > Caudata > Salamandridae > Pleurodeles > Pleurodeles waltl. Next base: position 625,171,404 of record NC_090439.1, on the reverse strand, counting down.
TTTAAATAAACACACCTAAAGCACAAAAAGATCTGGAGTCTGTCTGTGATTTCAAAATAGTGTATTAGCAATTACAGTGACAAAATGTTTTTTAAAATAGTTATGTCAACATACCTATGTCACACAGCTCTAGTCCATGAGGAATCTAAGCAGATGTCACATAGTGGGACCCAAATCTGTGAAACCGTAAGGGAAAGTGACAACTCAGTGACCATACACTGGGTGAAGACGACAAACAGTAGAGAGGTAGTAGTGTTAAAGTACATGTAGTAGGCAGGATTGTATTCTTACCTGTGTCTCACTGGAAATATTGCAGGATCACTGAGTCCCTGTTGTGCATGTCTTCTTCCTCTGCTTCCTCCTCATCACTGTCCACAGGCTCCACAGCTGCAATAACACCTCCATCTGGACCATTCTCCTGCAGAAAAGACACCTGTTGTCGCAAAGCAAAGTTGTGAAGCATACAGCAGGCCACGATGATCTGGCACACCTTCTTTGGTGAGTAGAATAGGGATCCACCTGTCATATGGAGGCATCTGAACCTGGCCTTCAGGAGGCCGAAGGTCCACTCGATCACCCTCCTAGTCCGCCCATGGGCCTCATTGTAGCGTTCCTCTGCCCTGGTCCTGGGATTCCTCACTGGGATCAGTAGCCATGACAGGTTGGGGTAACCAGAGTCACCTGCAAATGGTGAGGGGCAACTGTTACACACACACTAACCTGGAGGGATAAACCCAGACACCCATTCCCACTGACTTGCTTCCAGGTGCTCACCTAATAGCCACACACGGTGCCTCTGGAGTTGACCCATCACATAAGGGATGCTGCTATTCCGCAGGATGTAGGCGTCATGCACCGAGCAAGGGAACATGGCATTCACATGGGAGATGTACTGGTCTGCCAAACATACCATCTGTACATTCATCGAATGATAACTCTTCCAGTTTCTGTGCACCTGTTCGCTCCTGTGGGGGGGGACCAAAGCCACATGGGTCCCATCAATGGCACCTATGATGTTGGGGATATGTCCCTGGGCATAGAAATCACCTTTCACTGTAGGCAAATCCTCCACCTGAGGGAAAACGATGTAGTTCCTCATGTGTTTCAGTAGGGCAGACAACACTCTGGACAATACGTTGGAAAACATAGTCTGGGACATCCCTGATGCCATGGCCACAGTTGTTTGAGAAGAGCCACTTGCAAGGAAATGGAGCACTGACGGCACCTGCACTTGAGGTGGGATTCCTGTGGGATGTCGTATTGCTGACATCAGGTCTGGCTCCAACTGGGTACACAGTTCCTGGATTGTGGCACGGTCAAGCCTGTAGATGATTATCAAATGTCGCTCCTCCATTGTCGACAGGTCCACCAACGGTCGGTACACCGGAGAATGCCGCCATCTCCTCACATGTCCCAGCGGACAGTGCCTACGAAGGACAACAACAAGCACAGAGTCAAACAACTCAGAGGTACATCCCCACAGTTTACCCAGAACACCAATCATACACAAAAGGTGGCCTGTATGTGTGTTGAGTCTAGGCCTAGGTATGTGTGACGCAGTTGAAAACGAAGCCATGTGGGCACCTGAAATGGCGGCTGCCTGACCTCTGAAGTGGGACAATGGGATGTGAGGTAACTGCGCTGGCGTTGTACACCATCGCGGTAGGCGGTCGAAGACCTCGGCGCATAGCTGCATTGGTTAACATTGGACCCTATGGGTCCCAGGAGACAATGACGATGTACGCCGGCGGTGACGGTACGCACCACCGCCGACGTGACCGCCGTTTTCTATCACTTCAATCACTCGATACCTGATCTTCGACAGGAGAGGACCTACACTGCAAGTGCTGCTGTGACCTCGGTCTGGAAGAGACAATGGCTTGTGCGTCTGGGGAAAGGGCCCCTGCCTTCACATCGGAGGAGTTGGAGAAGCTCGTTGATGGGGTCCTACCCCAGTTCACGCTACTCTACGGTCCTCCAGACAAACAAGTAAGTACATAGGGAGCATGTTGTATGGGCTATGCCTGTGTGGAGAGGGCAGGATGTAAGAAGGAAGGGGGCAGAGTGCTGCATGAATGAAAGACGGTGAGTGCATGTGCCACATGGCAGGGGTAGGGATGGGGGCCACTCACTTTGACGGTGCAGTTGGTAATCACTTCTCTTATTCCCCTGTACATTTCATGTAGGTCAGCGCCCACCAGAAGAAAGATATTTGGCGTGCCATCGCCAAGGACGTCCGGACCCTGGGGGTCTACCACAGACGGAGCACCCACTGCCAGAAAAGATGGGAGGACATTCGCCGCTGGAGCAAGAAGACGGCGGAGGCTCAGCTGGGGATGCCCTCCCAACGTGGAGTGGTGCCCGTCGAACTATGACCCCCCTGATGTTCAGGATCCTGGCGGTGGCCTACCCGAAGTTGGATGGGCGCTTGAGGGCATCACAGCAGACACAAGGGGGTGAGTACACTCTCATTCAGCTGACTTTGCGCGCAGTGAAGTTGTCTGGGTGGGGGAGGAGGGCTGTGGGTTTCCCTAGGCCAGGGCGAGTTCCGTAGGCTAGGCCCCTCCGTAAGGCATGGCCCTGTGGCACCCCACCCCACCTCTGTAGAGTGCCAAGTACAGCTATTCATGCCCCTGTGTCATCTATGTGTGCAGATGTCATCCATAGCCTTGTAGGCCATTTCCCAGGAATTGAACTGTGGAGCCCAAGAGCGCGGCGTAGTGCAGGTGTCTGTCTTGTCCACCAACGGTAGTGGTAATCCATGCACTCAACATGTCTTTATTCTGTCTCCCCTCCCCCTTTTTGTGGTCTTCCTGTTTTTGTGTGCATTAGCATCATCAGGCGGAGGAGCAGTGGCACCGGAGCGTGAAGGAGCTGCATCCCACATGGCCCTGGAGGGCAAGACTACAGACTCGGAACTCACCAGTGGGACGGAGGGCCAGGGGAGCTCCACGGCGGGGACAGGAGCTGAGACCAGCGACACGGACTCGTCCTCTGTTGGGAGCTCCCTTGTGGTGGCGGCAACATCTGTGCCCCTTGCATCTACAGGTACAGCCGCCACCCAACCCTACCAGCACCGCCCTCCCAGCAGCCCCTCAGCCTTCGCCCCATGCATGCTCACCCAGGAGGGTGTGCATCACCTTCGCCCCAGGCCCTGCCCCAGTCACCCCTGCTGCCCTCAGTGAGGAGGCCATTGACCTCCTCAGGTCACTCACTGTTGGGCAGTCTACCATTTGAATGCCATCCAGGGTGTAGAAAGGCAGTTGCAACAAACAAATGCATTCCTGGAGGGCATTCATTCTGGTCAGGCGGCCCTTCACCGAGCTTTTTAAACTCTGGCCTCAGCACTGATGGCAGCCATTGTCCCCGTCTCTAGCCTCCCCCTCCAACTTCCTCCACCCAGACCCAATCCAATGTACCTCTGCCAATCCCAAACACACCATCGGACCAGCCTGCACACACCTCACCACACAAGGGAAGCTCAGGCAAACATAAGCACCACAGATCCCACAGGCACTCACGCAAGCAACACACACATGCAGACACACCAACATCCACTGCTTCCACTGTGTCCCCCTCCTCGTCATCTCCCTCCTCCCTCCCAGTCTCGTCTACACTCACACCTGCATGCACTACCTCTCCAGCCACTACGTCCCTCTCCAGCACACCCACCACCACACCCCGCTCACGTGCAGTCACCACCCCCACTACCATTCACACGTCCCCTGTGTCATCTCACAGTGTGTCTGTGAGGCCCCCTCCCAAGATACAGAAACGCAGGCACACACCCACCTAACAGCCATCCACCTCACGCCAGCCTCCAGCGCATGCACCTGCACCCAAAGTCACCAAACGTACACCTCCTACTACCACCACCTCTTCTTCCACTCCCAAACCCCCTTCAGCTACCCGTCCCAGTGTGCCCAAAAGAATTTTCCTGTCCAGCCTTGACCTTTTTCCCACACCTCCCTCACCCCGTCCATCTCATAGGTCCCGAAGTAGCACCTCAGCCACAACATATCCGGGAGCAGTGGTGCCTGTAGTCACAGGTATGTGGAGTGCACCAGCCACGAGGACAGCCAGTGTGGCACGGAGCCACAGCACAGCCAGTCCCCCCCCTGTGAAGCATCAGAAGTTGGCCAGTGCCCGGCGGGAGAGGGGGAAGACTCCACCCACCAAAGCCGCTCCCAGGGGTCCCGGTGGGAGTGTGGAGTCAGCTGTTACACCTTCCAAGGTGGGGAAGGGTCACAAGAAACCCAGCAAGTCTGGGAAGCGCTGCACGGCGGAGAAGACTGCCATCATCCCCGCTGCCCAGGAGGCCACCGCCAGCCCCAGCCCAGCTGCCCAGGAGGGCTCCGCCAGCCTCAGCCCAGCTGCCCAGGAGGTCCCCGCCAGCCCCAGCCCAGCTGCCCAGGAGGGCCCCGCCAGCCCCAGCCCAGCTGCCCAGGACGCCACCGCCACCACAAGCCCTGCTGGGCCATGAAGGACCAACAGCACAAGACCCTCTGGGCCATGAGGGACCGCCAGCACAAGCACCGCTGGGCCATGAAGGACTGCCAGCACAAGCCCCGCTGAACAGGACCCCGCCAACTCAAGCACCGCTGGGCCATGAAGGACCGCCAGCACAAGACCCGCTGGGCCATGAAGGACCTCCAGCACAAGCCCCGCTGGGCCATGAAGGACTGCCAGCACAAGCACCGCTGGGCCATGAAGGACCGCCAGCACACGCACCGGTGAGCAGGGCCCCGCCAACTCAAGCACCGCTGAACAGGACACCGCCAACTCAAGCCCCGCTGAACAGGGCACCTCCGACTAAGCACCGCTGAACAGGGCACCGACGACTCAAGCACAGCTGAACAGGGCACCACCAACTCAAGCACCGCTGAACAGGGCACCGCCGACTCAAGCACCGCTGAACAGGGCACCACCAACTCAAGTACCGCTGAACACTGCACCGCCAACTCAAGCACCGCTGAACAGGGCACTGCCAACTCAAGCACCGCTAGCCCATGAGCGGCAGGGGCACTGACGCAACTGGGTCTGTCACGGGGTGAGTGATGCACTCTGGGCACCAGTCCACCTCCAGAACCAGTGGAGAGATCCATCCACTACCTCTGTCCTTCGCAGGATGAAGCACTCTGGGCACCAGTCCCCCTCCAGAACCAGTGGAGACATCCATCCAGTACCTCTGTCCTTCGCAGGATGAAGCACTCTGGGCACCAGTCCCCCTCCAGAACCAGTGGAGACATCCATCCACTACCTCTGTCCTTTGCAGAATGAAGCACTCTGGGCACTAGTCCCCCTCCAGAACCAGTGGAGAGATCCATCCACTACCTCTGTCCTTCACAGGATGAAGCACTCTGGGCACCAGTCCCCCTCCAGAATCAGTGGAGACTGTTATCCACTTGAGAGACTGTGGCTTTGCACTCCCCATGATATAGCAGTGAGCAAACCACCCACTGTAGAGACTTGAGAGACTGTGACTTTGCACTCCCCAGGATATAGCAGTGGGAAAACCACCCACTGTAGAGACTTGAGAGACTGTGGCTTTGCACTCCCCAGGATATTGCAGTGAGCAAACCACCCACTGTAGAGACTTGAGAGACTGTGGCTTTGCACTCCCCAGGATATAGCAGTCGGCAAACCACTCACTTGTGAGACTTGAGAGACTATGTGGCTTTGCACTCCCCAGGATATAGCAGTGGGCACCCCACCCACTGTAGAGACTTGAGAGACTGTGACTTTGCACTCCCCAGGATTGAACAGTGGGCATTGAGCCCCCTTGAGCCCCCTTGTGGATCTAGCTTCGTGCACTCATCTGGCTGAGGTGCCCCCCCTTCCCTTTCCCCTGAGGTGCCTGTTGTATTTCTATCTGATGCCCCTGCAGTGTTCTCTCTGTTTTGATCGAGTGTGGGCCTCGCCCATGCATTTTGGGCCCAGGGGTCCACGGACTATAGATGGGGCAATACCTGGACTTGTATTATTGGTGTATATATTTGTTTATAGTGTATATATATTTTGGAGTACTGGATTTTAATATATTACAATCGTTACAATAATTTCCTTTTGTCTTTGCATTCTTCCAGGGGGGTTTGGGGGGTGTAACTGTAATGTATCAACATGTATTAGTGTGTGTTGTAGTGGGTGAGGGTGGGGGTGTTGCGTGTGTGTGTCCCTGTTTTTTGCCTCCCCCCTCCCCTGTGTCGTAGGTGCAGTACTCACCGTGGTCTTCGCCGCCAGCGTTCGTGCTCCTGGTAGAGGAGCAGGAAGACTATCGCAGGTAGAATTTGGAGCTCCGGTTCCATGATGTCCTCGTTTCTCGTGGGGTATGTAGAGGTGAGCGTTTTCCCTCCGAAATTCCTGTTTCCACTGTGTTTTTATCCGCGGTGAATCCGCCCCGGAAATGGTGGCGGATTGGCCTGTCATAATAGTGTGGGCGGTACTTTATCCTCCGCCTGTCTGTTGGCGGTGACCGCCGCACTGTTTGTTTGTACCGCTGTGGCGGTCTGAGTGTTAAAGTGGCTGTCTTTGTTGGCGGTTTCCGCCACGGTCGTAATTACAATTTGTTTACCGCCGGCCCCGTTGGCGGTCTTACCGCCGCTTTAACACAGTCCTCCAGGGTTGTAATGACCATCATAGTCTTTCAACCACAATGGTTTGGAGTGTATCCTGAAGGAAACTTTGGTGCGTGGTGACCCTTTCAATCTGTTCGAAGAGTGACTTCCTCCCTGGTTTTCCAAGTTACAGGAATCTTCCGCCAAGTCGCTCCATTTCACGATCCTGGACATGCTCCACGCATCCCCTTTGTCAAGGATCACAATATTCTTTTTCACCTCCCTGATGCGGAATGGACCCTTGAAAGATTACCTACCTTTGGTTCTAAAACCAGGATTCTTCACCAACACCATGTCACCAATTTTCCACTTAACATTGGAAACACCATATTTAGAATCATACCACAATTTGTATTTACGCTGATGTCTCTCTCTAAGATCAGGTTATTAAATTTCTCCTGATCAAGTTCATCGTGCCCCCAACTGTTCTTGATCAATGCAGGGAACAATTTAGTGCAACCCGACCTGCCCTCATATACTCAAACGGGGCAATGTTAGTGATGCTATTAGGGGTATTACGATGTGCCCACCACATGTCCCTAAGGAGATCAGCTAGAGGAACCCTGGTTTTAATAGCTTCCTGCACACAGGACTTCACCATTCTATTCATACGTTCATCACGACAATTGGCCTGGGGTAGATACAACGCTGTTTTCAAATGTACAATGGCCAAGGAATCTAAAAAAAACTTCATATCCTGAGATGTTGACTGTACACCATTGTCAGAGACTAAATGGCTAGGTATACCCTCCCGAGAGAATTCCTCCTTCAAGAACTCAATCACTGTTCTGGTATCTACCGAATTCACACATTTAGTCACCACCCATTTGGACGCATAATCCACCATAAGTATGACGTAGCGTTCATTCGTAGGCAGAAGATGGAAAAGACCCATAAAGTCAAGGCCTAGCTTAACCCAGGGTTTTTCAGGAATCACAACTGGAGAAAGTGGGGCTTTCACCATAACTTTGCTCTTATCATTCCGTGCACAACTTACACAGTCTTTCACCACTGCTTCAGCATCACGATCCAACCCTAGCCACCAGTATACTGTTCTCAGTCTGGATTTGGTCAAATTCCTGCCCAAGTGTCCCTCATGGGCCAACATTATGATTTTACTCCTCACGCCCTTAGGAGGTATAGATTTGGTACCTCTGAATAATTCACTTCCACTTAAAGAGAGCTCATCTCTCACATTCCAATACCCCTTCAGAGAGTCGGAAATATCTTTGTACTCTGGCCAACCTTTCACAATGAATTCGACAAGTTTATGCCTGTCAGAATCCCGATCCGCTGCTGACTTCCACTCCTCTTCATTTATGGCCTTCTCCCTCACCCAATTGACCACACCCTTATCATCATACTCCTCACTACTGTCAATTGAAGATCGGGACAGGAAATCTGCCACCATTTTCTTTGCCCCTGGTACATATTCCACAGCAAAATTGCATTCCAATAATCCTTCCACCCACCTTCTTATCCTTGCCATCAACTCTTCCCCCTTCTTAGAAGAAAATATTTGGACAAGAGGCTTGTGGTCTGTCCTCATCACAAAAGGTAACCCCCACAAATAAAATTTTAAATGATTAACCTCCCACATACACGCAAGCGCCTCTCTTTCTATAACTGAATAATGCTGCTCAGCCTCCTTGAAGGAACGGGAAGCAAAAGCAATTACTTTCTATTCCTGGTCTACCCTTTGGATCAAGACTGCCCCCAAACCTTTGACACTGGCATCTGTGTACAAGAAAGTTTTAGCACACGTATCGAAATACCCCAAAGTGGGCATCTTCCCAATGCAGTTCTTTACAAAAGTGAACGCAGTTATGCACTCCTCCGTCCAAATGAATTCACAACCCTTCTTTAAGGGAGATCTCAAGGGTTGAGTCACACTTGAAAAGTTGGCAATGAATTTGGAGTAATACTCTGCCAGCCCTAGAAAAGATCTCACACCATACTTGTCTTTGGGTTCAGGTGCTCCGACATAGGAATCAACTAGTTCCAACTTGGGCCTGATTCCCTCACCAGATATAGTATGGCCCAGGTAATTTACTGAAGTGACCCTGAATTTGCACTTTTCTTTCTTCACAGTAAGACCAGCCCTGGCTAATTTACTCAATATTTCCCTTAGAATTTTGTCAAGCTCACTCACAGTTTGCCATGAACCAAGATATCATCTTGAAAACATAAGGTACCAGAGATTCCCTCTAAGACCCTCGTCATAACCTGTTGGAAACAGGCGGCCGCAGAGGCCAGCCCAAAAGACATCCTCAAAAATTGGTAGGCCCGCAATGGCATTACAAAGGATGTGAGGTGTCTAGACTCAGGATGTAAGACGATTTGATGATAGGCCGAGGATAGATCCAACACACTGAACACTTTTGAGCCACCCAAACACGACAACTCCTCTGAAATGTTGGGTAAAGGTTGGGGATCTACCCATATATGCTTATTAAGATCTCTAAGTTCTACACACATGCGGATCTGCCTCCCATCATCCTTCGGTGCCAGGACAACAGGGGCCAACCATTCGGAAGATTCTATCTCTTCAATTACCACTGCATTCAATAACTTGTTTAATTCCGCCTGGAGGGGTTCTAACATCAACTTAGGTACTCTTCTGGCTTTACGCACAGAAGGGACTGCATTTTTCTTCAGTATGATCTTGTGCTCAAAATTAGCCAGACACCCCAATTCCCCACTAAACACTCCTGGGAATTCCTTACAAATCTCTGGAGTAGCATTCTCATCATTCACCACCATTACTTGGTTTTCAGAATTAGGGTCTAACTTAATTCCCATGACCCGCTGGTGTCGCCAACCTAGAAGATTATTACCCTGTTTCGCTACATAGACTTTCCCTATAGTGGTCTTATTTTGAAATTGGATATTCATGATTTTGTACCCAATCACTTCTATTTTGGCCCCACCATAGCTGACTGGGTTAATATCAGGTTTAATCAAGGAGACAGTATCCTCCCCGAAAGTTACTTTTTTTTTTTTTACCTACCATGGTGTATGGAGATCCAGAGTGTGCTAAGACTGTAACTGTTTTACCATCAAGTTTAATAGTGCACTCAGGCATAATTACGGACCCATCGTCCACCCCTCCATTGTTGCCCCCAACCTGGTCAACACCATGTTCTACACACAAAACAATTTTGTTAACACTCTCAGTGACTGAATCAATGTTGCATTTGTCATTATTACAGCCCCTTGCATAATAGCCTTTCTTTCCACACTTCCTACGCAACGAATTAAGCACAAAGCAATTTGAGCTGTTCGCTGCATGTCCCATGTTGCCGCAGCGGTAACAACATAGATGCTTAATTTCTCTCCTCTTCTCCTGAGTCGATGCCGGTGTTCTATTGTCATTACCAATTCTTAGTACTTCTTCCTGGACGCATGGTGCTTGTACCATGCACAGATTATCCCCTTCAGGGTGGTTCATCTCCTTGATCCAGTTGTTGGTACTATCCATTCAATAAACAATTGCAATAGCTTCCCTCAAGTCGGGGTTCTTCATCAAAAGTTTTTCTTGAACTCTCTTGTTGTTTGTGCAACACACAATTGGTCATAAATAAGAGAATCTGTGATATCTCTAAAGTCACAAGTGTGTGCTAATGTGCGTAAAGCAGCGACAAAATTACCAACACTCTCAGTGTTACCTTGGGACCTTGCAAAAAATGTGTGCCTTTCCAAAACAACATTGAGCTTAGACTCGAAGTGTGCCGCCAACATCACTACAGACATTTCATAGATGTCTCTGGGTTCTCCCTCCGCCCCCGATGGTTAGGGTCTCTAGACTATCAGAAATGTTACTGCCTTCGATTCCCAGGATGTGCAATAAACAGCTTGTTTCCTAGCCAGAGGAAATTTAAATAGGAGTCAAAAAGGTTCTTCCAATGTTTCCAAGGGAGAATCGGGTCCCCTTTGTCTGATAAAAAAGCGGTGGTTGGGACATCGTGGGAGTAGCCATAATGGGTTAACAGTAAAGCACTCAATAGATTTGCAGAAAAGGACAAGAATAGTACGTGTAATATTGATGATGTCGGTTTCAGAGGCAATCAGGTAGAATCATAAATAAAACTGGCCTGAATTGGGATAAAAATGAGCAGTCCAGTGTTCAGTGGAGAAGAGGAGAAAAGAGAAAAAAATAAATTATTAACAAGTAGAAAAAACATCAAGTGGGAAAACAGTGTGCGGTCTAGTCTTCCCACCATGTACAACCTTAGGCACGCTCGTGATGTTGTGCCCTGGTTACGCGTCTCATACAGTACACGAAAATCGCGAGGCGTGCGGAGGAGCGCGTGCTGTTACCTCGCTCTCGCGGGACCCCATAGTTTTCTCTTTTTTTTTCCTTTATTTAAAAAATAAATAAAGCAAAATGCCAGACCCAGGGTTGAGAAAGCTCTAGGATGTCCAGTGTATAGTTTATGCCAGTGTTCAGTTTATGCCTCCGGGCGCCGGCCGTTCCGCAACACACGCCTATCGAGACTTCAGTGCCGGTAGGACACCAAGGCCAAAACTACCGCCGGGGTTCTTGGACACAGTCGCCGAGACTCTTGACTATCCTGCGTTGCGCTCGCTGGGACACAGCCTGACCAGTCATCGGTAGGACAGCTGAAAAGCTGGGACAGTCACCGCTCCGACCTCTTCCTTGAGGCCCAGCCAACGTCGGGCACCGGACACAGCCTGACAGTCACCGGCAGAACTGCCACGCAGCACCACTCCGACCTCTCCCTTGAGGTCCAGCCGATGTCGGGCACCGCTCTCCTGCAGGTAAGGATCCGTGGGTTCTGGGTTGGTTTTATCTCGTCACCAGTGTTAAGATGCTGAGACAACCAATTTCAATAGAGGAGTTTTATTCATGATAACCAACCCACAGCAGGATACACACTCTCCGACTGCCTCAACCACCATGGAATCCCCCCAGCTTCACGTCACTACCTGGAACACCAGTGTCATCGAGGTTCCAGGTTCCCCATGCTGGAACACCAGTGTCAACGAGGTTCCAGGCTCTCTAACATTCCCAGGACATCACAACAGTTACCTTCTACCTTTAATAGGTGATAATGTTTGTGGGGGAGCTGGTAGGAATGTGTAGTGCCTGATGAAACCTCACAATAGCTTTGATAAATCAACGAGGTTTATTTCCAAAAAAGAACAAGTGTCAACATTATTACCCCAGCATCAGCGCAGCGCAGGGTAGCGTCTCCTTTCACCCCTCACCTCAACCGTCCGACTTCACCAACGTTCGGTTCTCCTCTCGTGCAAACCCATGCGGCAGAGAACCGAGCCTCAGAGGAAAAGCCGCGATGCTTCACGCTCCACAGCGTGTGCGCACACACCCTGTAGTGGAAGATATTACATTTAGGGGGTGATTCTAATTCTGGCGGGCGGCGGAGGCCGCCCGCCAGAATTCCACCCCTATAATACCGCTCCGCGGTCAGAAGACCGCGGAGGGTATTATGAGTTTTTCCCTGGGCTGGCGGGCGGTCTCCAAAAGACCGCCCGCCAGCCCAGGGAAAAACTCCCTTCCCACGAGGATGCCGGCTCGTAATCGAGCCGGCGGAGTGGGAAGGTGCGACGGGTGCAGTAGCACCCGTCGCGTATTTCAGTGTCTGCAAGGCAGACACTGAAATACCTTGCGGGGCCCTCTTACGGGGGCCCCTGCCGTGCCCATGCCAGGGGCCCCGCGACCCCCCCTACCGCCATCCTGTTCATGGCGGCTTTCCCGCCATGAACAGGATGGCGGTGGGGGGGTCAGAATCCTCATGGCTGCGGAGCGCGCTCCACAGCCATGGAGGATTCAAACGAGCAGCGGAAAGTCGGCGGGAGACCGCTGACTTTCCGCTTCTGACCGCGGCTGAACCGCTGCGGTCAGAATGCTCGTTGGAGCACCGCCAGCCTGTTGGCGGTGCTCCCGTGGTCGGTGGCCCTGGCGGCCACCGGCCGCCAGGGTCAGAATGACCCCCTTAGTCTTTTTTTTTTTTTTTTAACAGAACATCAAACATTTCGATTTGCAACACAAAAAGTGATAACTGAGAAGAAAACATGGTTGGCATGGAAATTTTTTCTTTTTCTTACCACACCAGAACCATAATCTAAAAAATTCTCATTAACGGTACCTCAGAGGTAAGTTATGGGTTCTAAGACTTTTCCTAATAGGCAAATGATTCAACTTCATGGCAACCACCTCGCCGGAACTGTGTACACTGGAAGACTTTTTGCTTTAGTGCACTGTTCCATTTTAATCAACGAGTCATCAGGTGGCATGTCATTATCATCTGCTGAAACTTTCACAACTTTTCGCTTATTCCACCAAAAACGTCCATTCACACGAACAGCATTACCAACCACTTTATAAACCCTTAACGGATCGGAGAACTTAGAGTCACCCTTCTTAACAAAACTAGGCACTTTGACCCGCACCCAATCACCAAACGTGAATTGAATTATTTTTGCACTTTTGTTCTTGTCATAATACGCTTTGTGTTTATCCTGAGCTTTCCCCATATTAAAAGGAACCTTGAGGCCAATGTCATCCTAGCATGTAGTATGTTTCACAAATTTGGAAAACCACGCTGGTCTAAATAGAGTGGCAGCTTTCCTCCCTCTAAGTGCTTCAAAAGGAGAAATACCCGTGCTTGAGTGGGGAGTTGTTCTGTAGAACCAGAGCATACTTTTCACAGCCACATCAACCACACACCCATTAGCCAAAGCCCATCGCACACCTTCACCAATCAAACCATTAGTTTGTGGTTGGTATAAAGAACTCCTTAAGTGTGTGATAGCACATTCATTCAGAAAGTTTTCAACTTCAGTCGACACAAACTGGACACCATTATCAGAGACCAGCTCCTTGGGAAACCCTTCCTCAAGAAAAATATCTTTTAGGAAAGACACCACTGATTTAGAATTAGCATCACATGCAAATTTCACATGAGGCCACTTAGAAAAGCAATCAACTACTAGATAAGCATATCGCAAATTTGGTGGAAGTTAATTGAAAGGCCCAATTAGATCAATACCAATTTTTTCCCATGGACCCGAAGGACACTCAATGGGTCTTAGCGGAGGTGTTGAAGTCTTCAGTGTGTTATCACTGGTCGAACAGATATGACAACCTTTGACCAAAGTTTCTATGTCTTTGTCCATCTGCGGCCACCAATAGTATTCTATCACCATTTTCTTGGTAAGTGTGGGGCCCAAGTGACCCTGATGACCTTTTCCCAAAATAACAGATCTGACACCCTCAGGAGGCACAATTTTGTCATTTCTCAAAAGAACTCCATCTTCATTAGATAGTTCAATTGATACCTTGACATAAGGTTGAGCATTTCTCATGGGGCCAACCATCCTCAACGTACTTCACGACTTTAGTGAGTAAGCGATAATTCGTAGATGCTTTCTTCCAATCTTCTTCAGAAAAGGACCCCAATTCCAATTCAATTGCGGCAATAAAAAAAATTCATCCTGAATGTCATCTTTTTCACCATAATCTTCAGCAAGCGGATCCCTAGAAAGATAATCTGCCCTCACACTTTTTCCCCCAGAAATGTGTACAACAGAAAAATCAAATTGCAATAACATGGCTGCAAACCTTGCAGTTCTAGGTGTGCTACTCTTGACATTATTACCATTTAAAATATCAACCAATGGATTATGGTCTGTTTGGAGCAAAAAAATTCTTCCCCACAGATAAGCCTACAATTTCTCATTTGCCCACCGATAAGCCAACAATTATTTTTCTATTACAGAATAGTGTACTTCATTTGGTCTTAGAACCCTTGACGCAAAGCCAATAGTATACTCCTGTTTCCCACTGATCTGTGTCAAGACAGCCCCAACACCAAATTTGCTTGCATCAATGGTCAAACAACACTTTAGATTATGATCATAAGATTGCAGGACACTCACACCTCCCAACTTTTGTTTGATAGCATTGAAAGCTTCCGCACACTCAGAATCCCACACAAAGTCTGCTTTTGTTTTCAGTAAATTAGAAATAGGTCTCGCTATCGTACCAAAGTTTTCAATAAATCTGGAATAGAATTCACACACTCCTAAAAATTATTTGACCCCTACCTTATCACGAGGAGCAGGTGACTCTACAATCACTTCCACAAGACCAGGTGTGGGACACACACCATCAGCTGACATGACATGCCCCAAATTCTCTACAGACATTTGTAAAAACTGTCACTTTTCTCTCTTAATACAACACCCACACTATCAAACATTTTCAACACCTGTCTTAAAATCTCATCATGTTCATGACAATCACATGCATGAATTAATCTTGAAAACCCAAACTTTTTTAATGCCTTTAAGTAGAGTAGACATTATTCTTTGAAATACTGACTCTGCCGATGCCAGATCAAAAGGCATTCTGCAATATTGAAAAGTATCCCACGGAGAAACAAAAGCAGTGAAATGGCGAGAATCTCGTGTCAATTCTACCTGGTGGTAAGCAGCAGCCAAATCAAGTTTCGTGAACAGTTTCGTGAACAGTTTCGCTCCAGTTACTCAAGAAAGCATCTCACTAATCTTTGGCAGAGGTTGAGAGTCCACCCAAATCTCCCTGTTGAGGGCCCTCAAGTCAATGCATACTCTCAACTCACCATTCTTTTTCTTAGCTACGACCAAAGGCAACAACCATAAAGAAGAATCAACAGGTTCAATGATCTCCTTCAATCGTAAACTCTCCGATTCTCTCTCTAATTCATCCCTGACACTGAATGGTACACTTCTCAATCTATGCTTTATAGGAATGGCATTGTCTTGACTTTTATTGAATGTTTAAAACCTTTTATCTTGCCAAGCTCTCCAGAAAAAACGTTGGGGAACTCATTAAGCAAATCTTCCACATCAGCAAAATCCCTTACAACCGTTACCTGGTCTCCCGTGCCTGGACGGAATACCATGCCAAACAACCCTTGGTGAAACCAACCTAAAATGTTCAAACCTTTGGCTGCCACATAGACCTTTCCAAAAATCCATCACCCCTTGAAAACTAGGACTTCCTCAAAGAAACCAACTAAGTCGATTCTCCTCCCTTCATATGATACTGGTGACCTGTCTGGTGGGTCCAACTTACGTGTACCCCAATTCTGTTCAAATAACTCTTGAGTAATCATTGTGATCCTGGCACCTGAATCAGTCAACAATCTTAAGTGTTTATCTCCAACTTGAACCAAAACTTACGGGTCAATACAGTGATCAGGATTACCACTTCTTATGTCATGTTCACCCACTGCCAGAATCATTTACTGTATTTTACCCATCAATTCATCCATTCCATCATCACTCTCAACAGCAACAGCATTGACATTGGTGCTAATACTATTGTCACTTTGACAAACTTTTGCAAAATGACCAGATTTGCCACAAGATCTACACTGTACATTTTTCGCTGGACAACCCTACCCTCCTTTCAGATGTAGTGGATAACCACACCGGAAACATATGTTAGTTTGTTTGAAAAAGTATTTTTGAACGGCACCAAAGATTTTTTGAACGGCACCAACTTCATTGCTGGATGAAGAATTGATCACTTTACGTCTCTCGTCTGTTCTCTGAACCACGAGGATCTGTTCCACCTGTGAGCGTTCCAATTCCTTAGCTGACTTAATCGCTGTTTCAATACTTTTGGCAATCCTGATGGACTCTGATAAGAATAGCTTTTGTTTAATGGATTTGTCCAAACAGTGGCAAATTAACTGATCACGTATCAGCTGATCAGCAAAAGTTTCAAAGAGACACCTGAAGAAAGTTTCCTTAAGGCAGATATGTAAGTATTGACGTCTTCTCTACGCCTCTGTTCTCTCGTAAAAAACGTATGCCTAGCTACAACCAAACTTGATGGGGCATCAAACCTGGAGACTAATTTCTTTAGGGCTTCTTCATATTTGTCAAGTTCTTCGCCATCCTCCAATTGAATATCAGGTAAATGTTTAAACACCCTAAGAAATGCAACAACAAGCATTTTTTCCTTTCAGGTCTAAATCTTGATGCTCCGATAGCACCCAAATATATTTCATAGACATCATACCACTGTTTCCATAGTATAGAAGGCTCCCCTTGTGTTTCCAAAAACGGCGGCAGGGGGTTAACAGACTGCATGAAAGCTTGAATAGGTGGAAAAAATAAATAATGTCATTTAGAACTGTGCCACAAGTATTCTCCAATGTCCTATTCTTAAACTAAAAGTATGACAAAAGGCACTTTCTTAAAGAAAGCCATTGAAACTATAACTAGGCTTCCTGTTTAAAGATGGCTGCCACTTTTCCTTAAAATGTTGGTCTTCTCTGGCCACACCTCTGACTAGTTCCAGAAGGAAGAAAAAAACTGAAATTACACTCCTGTTGTGCCTCACCGTCATTCAGCTGGTACAGAGACACCTCAACCAGCAACACCAGCGGCGTGTGAGTGGTTCAATAGTTAAGCGCCTGGGGTGATCGCAAGTCAGCTCATCGCCAAAAATATGTAATGCCTGATGAAACTTCACAATAGCTTTGATAAATCAACGAGGTTTATTTCCAAAAAACAACAAGTGTCAACATTATCACCCCAGCATCAGCGCAGCGCAGGGTAGCATCTCCTTTCACCCCTCACCTCAACCGTCCGACCAACGTTCGGTTCTCCTGTCGTGCAAACCCACGCGGCAGAGAACCGAACTTCGGAGAAAGAGCCTCAAGGCTTTACGATCCACTGCGTGTGCGCACACGTCCTGGAGTGGAAGATATTACAGAATGTCATGTTTAGAGTTTGAGGATTGTAATTTGAAACCTTCTTTAATGGTAAAGTCAGATTTGAAGTCACAATTCTGAAAATATGACGTTTAGTAAGTCTGTTTAGTATACTACTGCTGGACCTAGGGATACTACAGAAGAAGGGCACCCTGCTGCTCTCCTGCTTGAGGTCTGCCCTGCTTGCTAAGAAGGAAGACTGGTCCTGCACCCTTCATCCCAGGTAGGAGTCACTCCAAGGGTCAGCTTACTGATCTTCTGTTCAAATTTACTGGGACACAACAAGTTCCAGAGGCCTCTCTACATCTGTCCCCATCAACTGCTGCAACTGGACCTGCAACTCGATCTGCTTGAGTCCTGCCAGCCTTTGCAGGAGTGGGTTCCAGATCCCAAGAAGTGCCTTCCAGGTCCTGGTCCCTGCTACGGCATCTGGTTAGCTCCACCTTGAAGAAAAGAAGAAGTCCTGAAATTTTGGATTTTCGTGACTGCAAGCAGGCCTGTTCACATAAAGATCTTGCCACCTACGCTGACTACCAACACAGAGTTTGGGTGCACCTAACTGCATTATAGAAACAAAATAAGCATAAATAAAAATAGACTTGTGATGTTGAACTTCCCTTTCCATTGAATCCATGGAAGTATCTATACACGGCTCCTCAAACATGTATAGTGCTTCCAGGATAATCCCCACTCCTCTTCATAGAAACGTGGTAAGGATTCAGTTGTTTCTCAATAATAGATTGTCATGCTTTCCTTAGTTACTCACATTGAGTGTCTTTGACAACAAAACACAGATCTTTAACAGGAAACATATTTTAGTTGTCAGGAGTTAATTTATGAAATCGTAGAATATGGACATCATTTAAGAATCCAGCACCCTGAGGTTAATCTGTAAACACTAAAGCCTGAAATACTCTAGCAAAACGGCATTCTTTGGTAAAGGCAAATCAGAAGGGACTGAAACTCTTCAAAAAGTAATGACAACAAAATACATTCAGCAATACTATTTTATAGAGCAGGCATTAGTAGGGTTGCTTTGGCAGATGGCTGGTCGCTTCCACTGGACACATGTATACAGTCTGCAACACATTCCGTCTTCTTTCTTCCCAAATGCATGCTCATACCTGTAGAAAACCCCCTGGAGATGGTAGCAATTGTAGACTACCTTATAGTGGTCTACGGCTCAGTGGATAATTCTGTTTTGTAAATGAAGCAGCTCAGCAGAATAGAAAAAACGACAAGCTGGCATTACCCTAATGAACACTCTCATTATGGACATCCCGTTTTACAGAAGATGCTTAAATGCCAATGTGAACTAACAAGCACACTATTTTATCAGGTCTTAGATAACTAAGGTCCAGATTTATGAAAAGTGGTGCTGTACCTAGTGCATCCCCACTTTTCTTGTGCCCGTTAGCGCCTCCCCAACGCCATTATGTGTGCGCCATATTTAAAATACATGCACCATGGTGGTAGTCAGGGGGACTAAGTTGGACATTTTGCAGGACTAGTGTCAATAATTTTGACGCTAATCCTTCAAAGCACCCAGAACATTGAACATAGTGGGAGCCTCTTTTTATCGCCTGCATTTAGCAGGTGTTGAAAAATGCAGATAAAAATGGCGCAAAGAAATCTCATAGATTCCTTTTGCGCCCTTTTTATGGCCCACTGGCACTGAAAAGCAGGCATAATGTTGTTCAAGGGGTGACAAAGTGGTGTAATGCAAGCATTGCGCCACTTTGTAAATATGGCGCAGCGTTTTTCCCCTTCCAATGCCACATTAGCGTAAAAAAATTACGCTAATGTGATGTTGGAATGGCGCTAGGTCACCATAAATCTGGGCCTAAATATTTCCTGTAAACCACAGTAAAGCAAGATTCTGTTACAACTGCTAATACTTTGCTAGCTACACAAAAACTATTTTATGTGGGGCATAGTAATTGACTCAAAGCAGTGCACGACAACAACTATGAACAATGATATAAAGATCCTAAAAGAGACAGATATGTTTTAACATCATACACATATGCATTCATTTCAAAATTGGCAAACCTCAGAAATTCTGATGCTATTTATAGCAGTGGTTAAATATAGGTTCCCCAAGGGGGGTAATTCAATGGATGAAGAAAAAACACTGATTATGTGCTTGAGGGAGAACATGGAAACTAAATGCAGAAATATGCGCTTTCAGCACCTCTTAGCATATATTTAACTGTTTTTTCCAAATCAGCTTCGACAGCTTTGACCTGCCAGGGATAATTTTGGGGTGTAGCTTTTGCTGCTAAAGTCCAATACTAAACCCTTTTTCAAACTCTGTTTTTCACCACTGCACATGGGCCTGATTCACAAAGGTAATCTTATACTTTTGTATAGGTTTGTGATTATTTGTATTCAAAACTGTATTTTACAAGTAGTATCTTACATTAAAAGATAGGACTTTCCTACCTTTTATGTTCGAACATACTGCAGTCTTAAAGACACCACTAGTAACACACCTTTGTGAATAGCAAACATTCATAAACTTTTTAAACGTGTACGTTTACCTTTGAGAACCAGGACCTCAAGATTAGGGCCATAGTCTCTAATGTGTAGTTGCAGACCAAATATATAGTTAAAAATCTCTGCCACCAAAAACAGAATTCCAGAAAGCAAAACATGTAAACTTCCTTCAATTTAAATTTATCTTCAGCAGTTTTGTAATCAGTACCCTTCAACAACATGAGCATTATAATGCAAAGTTACAGCATTTTGCAAAAAAAATGTTTTAAAGAGAAAGCTGCACTATCCATAGACTATATAGAGACAGGGCATGACTTACAAAGGCATTTTGAGAGGTACATTTTGAGGGACGAAAATGTTCTGAGCTACATCAAACAGAAATGAAAAAAAGAATCAAGTGGTTTTACTGCTACAGATTTCTCCGCTGTGAATGCAGACTAATGACCGATAATAATTTTTGCTCCAGCGTTGTGAAGTAGACAGTGCAAGGCAGATAGCCTTGCAGATTGATGAATGCCCACTTACTTTTGTGGACATTCACTAACCGAAATCCCACCCTGCAAACGGTCAGAGATTATCTCCTGCCATACGAAAAAGAAAATGAGAGGTGGTGTGGAACAAATCTACAGAGATCATGAGATACATTTGCATGTTTCAGAAACATCTGACCTCCTGTTACATTTCTATGTCTAGTAACAGCAAATGTCCAATTCTTCAAGAAGTCAGTGCTCTCCCTGCTTGCTCGCTCCTACACCATGAACTCATGAACAATGTCCTTTGTTAAGCATTGTACATTGTATATCTGCCGTCTCCTTTGTTTTTCTTAACGCTCTTCTATGAGGTGCTTTGATTCATCCTAGGTCTGTTTTATACAATATACAACGCAAATAAATGCATCAATTCATAAACTTTGGTATGACAAATACCATTTAGTGTTGCTAATTTTGTACCTATATAATCAAAAGAATCTGCTACACATTACTTTTTCCTTTTCAGATCTGCTCTGCATGTAAATTTCCGAGATTTAACCACTAATTAAGTATCTAAATACCTAATTATCCTGTGGAATAGAAAATCTCCAGCACCATGGATACCATAACCCTCCCTTCAGTATCTGACCTTCAGCTTGTTTTGTACATTGTAGGGCACAGGATTATTTTCTGCTTTCAACAATAGCGACTATGTTCCTACTCAATACTGCTAATTACATTTTCTTTCTTCTTTCTTAAAAGTTCAGTTGTTATAAAACTTTCTTGCTTATTTCGATGTCTCTAGCATTTAGAAGTGTGTTTATTAATCTGCATTCACATTTTAAAGCCACCAATTATTTCTCTAAAACGTTCTAGGTTAAATTCCTCGCATCAGTGTAAAATGGGTCTATGTGTAAATAAGGATTTTGCCCATTGTCGTTTTAGGTGGGTAGGATCTGAGGCCAGTTTGAAATGTCTATGTCTACCCCTCAGTAATGTCAAACCAGTAGGGATCAGTTCCACACTTGGGTTTATTCTTTAAGACTGTTTCTATCCTACAGTCCTCCCCAGAGCTTAGTGCTGAATACTGAAAGTAGTAAGCACAGAGAAACTACATCCATGAAAAAGTCTTGCATTTCAGTGGTAAATGCCAAAGAGACAACGAGGAAAGAAGAAATTGACAATCTAAACTGTGAGTTAGCTGTGCCTTCAGGGGTGATAGAATTTGGTACTCACCTCATAGAAAATAATCTTACTCCATTTTTTAATCTAGACTTTTCGGCTGAGAAGCAGGTACTTGTTCCTGTGCCTGTCATCTGTCCTGAGAACGGCCTGGTCATCAAGAAGGTGCTTTCTGTGATGCATGTGATATTAGCAGAAGACTGGGATCAATCAAAATTCGCAATCAATCAATAGTACTTTGTTTGGCATAAATCTGCGATAAAAGTAGTACAAAACAAATTAAAAAAAATTAATACTTTTCTACAATATTAAATACATATCCTCAATTAACCTAAAAAGTAGCAACAACTCACATGTCACTCATTTCTTTTTTTAAACTTTGTTTATTGGTATTTTTCAAAAACTTTACATCTCTTATTCAGAATTAATACATGTTATTTGTTTCATGCATAAAGTCCAGTAGTTCTGTTGTCTCCTAGCTGATATTACAGCAGTATCATACTCATTTCGGGTTCACACACAACATCCAATTTATACATTCAGCATGTGTTAGACTTTTCATCCTTGGCGTGGTCTCCCTTAACTTTTTGCCTCTGTTTCCCAGGCTGTTGATGTGTGCTGGACTCTGATTTTACTGTTTTTGTTTCTCTGGGCACTTTACCACTGCTAACCAGTGCTAAAGTGCAAGTGCTCCTTCACAAAATGTGTATGTAATTGGCTTATCCATGATTGGCATATTTGATTTACTAGTAAGTCCCTAGTAAGGTGCACTAGAGGTGCCAGGGCCTGTAAATCAAATGCTACTAGTGGGCCAGCAGCACTGGTTGTGCCACCCACATAAGTAGCTCTGTAATCATGTCTCAGACCTGCCATTGCAGTGTCTGTGTGTGCAGTTTTATCTGTAAATTTGACTTGGCAAGTGTACCCACTTGCCAAGCCTAAACCTTCCCTTTTCTTACATATCAGACACCCCTAAGGTAGGCCCTAGGTAGCCCCAAGGTCAGGGTGCAGTGTATGGTTAAGGTAGGATATATAGGCGGTCATTCCAACCTCGGCGGTAAAAGGCGCTTACCGCCAGACAGAAGTCCGTCATAACACCGCCGCGGTCGCGGTAAACCGCCACGGTCATTCTGACCCACAACAGGCAAACCGCCAAAATACCGACATCCACAAAAGTCCGCCACACCAAAGGTCAGCGATAAACTGGCGATGACCAAACCTCCACCGTCACGCCAACAGAAATACGCCCATGCCATTACGACCCACGAATCCACGCAGCGGTCTTTCAACCGCGGTATTCTATTAGCGGTACACACCGCCGCGGTCGAAATACACATACTCTTACAAAACACAATCACATTGGACTATTCGAAATACACACACCTGATACACATACACACACCACTCCCACACACCCAATACAATATAAAACACACACCTACATCACCCACAAACCCCTACGACCAGAAATTCTGAGAGAAGGCGAGAGAGAGACACCACAGTCAACTACCAAGCATCCACAGGCACACAATACCAATACCCACAGAACTTCCACGCACCTCACACAACACACCACTAAATAGCACCCCACCTATCACTACACACTCCACCCCACACATCATCCACACCACCCCATGGCACCTCAAAGACACCCCAGGTTCTCAGATGCTGAACTCAGGGTCATGGTGGAGGAAATCGTACGAGTAGAGCCCCTGCTGTTCGGGACACAGGTGCAGCACACCACCATTGCCAGGAAGATGGAGCTATGGAGCAGAATAGTCGACAGGGTCAACGCTGTGGGACAGCACCCAAGAAATAGGGACGACATCAGGAAGCGGTGGAATGACCTACGGGGGAAGGTGCATTCCATGGTATCAAGGCACAACATCGCGGTACAGCGGACTGGCGGCGGACCCCCACCTCCTCCCCCAGATTTTACAACATGGGAGGAGCAAGTCTTGAACATCCTGCATCCTGAGGGCCTCGCAGGAGTCGGTGGAGGAATGGACTCTGGTAAGTCTCATCTTCACTACTTCATCCCCCCCACCCCACCTGCATGCCAACTCATACCCCTACCCTCACCCTTACCCCATCACAACTCCCCCTTGCAAATGTCTCATCATCACAACCCACCCATCCCAAAACTTAGCCCTGCATGCGGCCCCAAAGCATGGACACCCATCACCAAGGCATGCCCAATGCACATACCCATCACCCCCCCCCCCCAAAATACCGTCACAACAGCCCCCACAAAGGAATGCCAGCACTGGGGTACACGGGCACCCACCCATTGCAAGCCATTGGCACACACAGAAGCATAACCATACTTTTATACCCCTGCAGGACCCGAACGCCAGGTCACCGCGCAGGAGGGTCCACAAATGTCCCCTCCACCCCCAGAAGAGGCCCACAGTGATGACAGCAGCTCTGTCTCCCTGGATCTAGATGACCAGCCCGGTCCATCGGGGACCTCGGGACAGTCGGTTCCCCTCAGACAGGCACAGGCCACAGCAGACCTTCCCCCCTCTGGGAACACCAGCACAGCACCCACCCAGCGGGCCCATACCTCTGCCCCCAGGACACGTCAATCAGCGGTGTGTCCACCACTACAGGGAACCCAGGCTAACCCACCACCCCAACAACAACAGGGACCTGGGGGCAGTGGTAGTGGGCACACGGTCCAGGGGACGGAGGCCCAAGGAAACAGGGGAACTGAGAGGGCAGCTGTGCGACAGGGGGGGGACAGGCCAAGGGAACCCACTCTCCACGAGGCCCTCTCCTCCATCATGGGAGCATACCACCGCTCCCAGGAGACGATGGCGACAGTCCTGGCCAGGTTTCAGGAAATCCAGCTTCTGCAGGAACAACAGTATATGGGGTTCAGGGAGGAACTGAGAAACATCAGTACCGCCATGGGTACCATCTTAGTGGCCCTGAATGAGTTCATCTCCACATTGCGGACCACTGTGGCACCTCAAAGGGCCCCTGACACTAGCATGGACCAAGAACTGGCTACCACCTCCGCCGGCGCTAGTGGACAGGAGGCCCCGACAGAAGACCAACAGGCCACCAGAACCCCACCCCCTGCAGAAGGAGAACCACCCCGCAAGCGGGCCCTGAGATCCAGGAAGAAGACAGAGTAACATGTCAAGACCCCCGCCAGCAAAGGATACCGCCCTGATTGTCATCCCACTGTCCCACATTGTCACCCTGTCCAACCTTAAACTGCCCCTGCTCCACTTCCCACAGGCATTTGGACAATGCACCTGTGAACCTGATAGTCTGGACTCTGCCATGGACAATCCTCCACCATCACCCCTCACCGATTTGCAACCATCCATCCAAATTAGAGCACTTGAATAAACACACTTATTGCACATAAACAATCTGGAGTCTGTCTGTGATTTTAACAAATGTATTAGACATGACAGTGCCAAAATTGTTATTCACATTGTGATGCCAACAAACCGCTGTCACACAGCTGTAGTCCATGGGGAAACAAAGCAGATGTCACGCAGTGGGGCCCACAGCTCTGAAAACGGAAGGGAAAGTCACAACACAGTTAGCATACACTGGGGGAAAAAGTCAGACAGTAGAGAGGTAGGAGTCTTTAAGTAAATGTAATATGCCGGTGTGTACTCTTACCTGTGTGTCACTGAAAATATTGCTCTATTACTGTGTTCCTGTTGTCTATGTCGTCCTCTCCGGCTTCCTCTTCTTCACTCTCCACAGGCTCCACAGCTGCTACAACACCACCATCTGGACCATCCTCCTGCAGAAAAGGAACCTGGCGGCGCAAAGCCAGGTTGTGAAGCATACAGCAGGCCACGATGATCTGGCACACCTTCTTTGGTGAGTACATTAGGGATCCACCTGTCATATGGAGGCACCTGAACCTGGCCTTCAGGAGGCCAAAGGTTCGCCCGATCACCCTCCTAGTCCACCCATGGGCCTCATTGTAGCGTTCCTCTGCCCTGGTCCTGGGATTCCTCACTGGGGTCAGTAGCCAGGACAGGTTGGGGTAACCAGAGTCCCCTAATAGCCACACCCGGTGCCTCTGGAGTTGACCCATCACATACGGGATGCTGCTATTCCGCAGGATGTAGGCGTCATGCACTGAGCCAGGGAACTTGGCATTAACATGGGAGATGTACTGGTCAGCCAAACAGACCATCTGTACATTCATCGAATGATAACTTTTCCTGTTCCTGTACACCTGTTCACTCCTGCTGGGGGGTACCAAAGCCACATGTGTCCCATCAATGGCACCTATGATGTTGGGGATATGTCCAAGGGCATAGAAATCACCCTTCACTGTAGGCAAATCCCCCACCTCAAGGAAAATGATGTAGCTCCTCATGTGTTTCAGCAGGGCAGACAACACTCTGGACAACACCTTGGAAAACATAGGTTGAGACATCCCTGATGATATGGCCACTGTTGTTTGAAATGACCCACTTGCTAAGAAATGGAGTACTGACAGCACCTGCACTAGAGGGGGGATCCCTGTGGGTTGGCGGATGGGTGACATCAGGTCTGCCTCCAGCTGGGCACACAGTTCCTGTATAGTGGCTCGGTCAAGCCTGTATATCAGTATGACATGTCTTTCCTCCATCGTCGACAGGTCCACCAGCGGTCTGTACACTGGAAGATTCCTCCATCTCCTCGCATTGCCCAGCGGACGGTGCCTAGGAAGGACAACAGCGAGCACAGAGTCAATCAACCCACAGGTACGTTCCCACAGCTTGCACACAACACGATTCACTATGCATTGAATGGTTTGTATGAGTGTTGAGGAAAGGCGTAGGTATGTGTGACGCAGTAGAAATTAAGCCATGTGGGCCCTTGAAATGGCGGCTGCCTGACCTGTGAAGTGTGACAATGGGATGTGAGGTCAATGCGCTGGCGTGGCACACCGTGGCGGTAGGCGGTCGAAGACCGCGGCGCAAAGCCGCATTGGTTAACATAGAATCCTATGGGTTTCACGAGCCAATGACGATGTGCGCTGGCGGTCGCGGTACGCACCGCCGCGGTACGCACCGCCGCGGTACGCACCGCTGCGGGCGTGACCGCCATTTTCTATCTACTTAATCACTCGATACCTGATCTTCCACAGGAGAGGACCTACACTGCAAGTGCTGCTGTGACCTCGGTCTGGAAGAGACAATGGCTGCTGCGGCTGGGGAAAGGGCCCCTGCCATCAGTTCTGAAGAATTGGAGAAACTCGTGGATGGGGTCCTCCCCCAGTATGCGCTACTCTACGGTCCTCCAGACCAACAGGTAAGTACAGTGGGACCATGCTTTGTGGGCAATGCCTGGGTTGAGTTGGGTGGATGAAAGATGGTGGGGAGGGGAGCGATTGAGGCATGCATCAGACGACAGATGAGAGCATTGGCCACATGGCAAGGGTGGGGATGGGGGGCCACTCACATCAAGCATGCAGAAGGTGATGATTTTTTTTCTCCCCCTGTACATGTCACATAGGTCAGCGCCCACCAGAAAATCGCTATTTGGCGTGCCATCACCAAGGACGTCCGGACCCTGGGGGTCCACAACAGACGGGGCACCCACTGCCGGAAGAGGTGGGAGGACATCCGACGCGGGAGCAGGAAGACGGCGGAGGCTCTGCTGGGGATGACCTCCCAACGTAGGAGGGGTGCCAGTCGTCAATTGACCCCCCTGATGTCACGGATCCTGGCGGTGGCCTACCCCGATTTGGATGGGCGCGTGAGGACATCACAGCAGACACAAGGGGGTGAGTACACTCTCATTCTGGTGACTTTGCGCGCAGTGGAGGTGTCTGGGTGGGGGAGGTGGGCTGTGGGTATCTCTAGGCCAGGGCGATTTCTGTAGGCTAGGCCCCTCCGTAAGGCATGGCCCTGTGCCCCCGCCCCCCGCCCCCCACCTCTGTAGGGTGCCAAGTACAGCTATTCATGGCCCTTTGTCATCTATGTGTGCAGTTGTCGTCCATAGGCTTGTAGGCCATGTCCCACCGATTGAGTAGTGGACCCCAAGTGCACAGCGTAGTGCAGGGGGCTTCTGTGTCTGTCCTCTCCGCCAACGGTAGCGGTAATCCATGCACTCAATATGTCTTTCTTTCTCCCCCTCCCCTTTTTTGTGGTCTTCCTGTTCATGTGTGCATTAGCATCATCAGGCGGAGGAGAAGTGGCATCGGAGCACGAGGGAGCTGCATCCCACATGGCCCTGGAGGGCCATGCAACGGACACTGAGTACACCAGTGGGACGGAGGGCGAGGGGAGCTCCACAGCGGGGACTCGTGCTGATGTCAGTGGCAGCGACTCGTCCTCTGAAGGGAGCTCCCTTGTGGTGGCGGCAACATCCGTGCCCCCCGCAACAACCGGTACAGCAGCCACCCAGCGCACCAGCACCGCCCTCCCAGCAGCCCCTCAGCGTTTGCCCCGTGCCCGCTCACCCAGGAAGGGGGGCATCTCCTTCGCCCCAGGCACCTCAGGCCCTGCCCCTGTCACCCCTGCTGCCCTCAGTGAGGAGGTCATTGACCTCCTGAGGACCATCATTGTTGGGCAGTCTACCCTTTTGAATGCCATCCAGGGTGTAGAAAGGGAGGTGCACGGGAGTAATGCATACCTGGAGGGCATTCATTCGGGTCAGGCTGCCCATCAGCGATCATTCAACGCTCTGGCCTCAGCACTGACGGCAGCAATTGTCCCTGTCTCTAGCCTCCCCCCTCCAACTTCCTCCACCCAGACCCAATCCCCTGTACCTCTGCCTATCCCAGACACACCTACAGACCAGCCTGCACACACCTCAACACCTAAGGGAAGCTCATCCAGACATAAGCACCACACTTCACACAAGCATTCACACAAGCAACATCCACATGCAGACACACCAACACCCACTGCCTCCACTGTGTCCCCCTCCTCCTCGTCTCCCTCCTCCCTCCCTGTGACGTCTCCACTCACACTTGCATGCACAACATCTTCAGCCACTACGCCCATCACCAGCACACCCACCAGAACACTCCACACATGTGCAGTCACCACCCCCACTACCATTTACACGTCCCCTGTGTCCTCTCCCAGTGTGTCTGTCACCCCCTCTTCCAAACCACACAAACGCAGGCAGCCACCCACCCAACAGCCATCCACCTCACGACAGCCCCCAGCCCAAGCACCTGCACCCAAAGACACCAGACTTCACACTCCTACAGCCACATCCTCTTCCTCCACTCCCATACCCACTACACCTAGCCGTCCCTCTCTTTCCAAATTGATTTTCCTTTCCAAACTTGACCTCTTTCCAACAACTCCCCCACCCCATCCATCGAATAAGACTGCAATCAGCACCTCAGCCACCACCAAACCAGGACCTATCAGGACTGTTGTCCAAGGACTGTGGAGTCCCCCACCCTCAAGGGCAACTAGTTCTGGTAGGAGCCAAGGCACGGCCAGCCCACCCCCGGAAAAACACTCAAAGATCACCAGTGCCCGGCGCGAGAGGACAAGGACAACAGGGACCAAAATCCCTACCCTGGCTCCAGCTGGAAGTGGGGTGCCACCTGGCACACCGCCAAAGGTGGGAAAGGGCCACGGACGACCAGGGAAGGGTGGGAAGGGCAGCACGCCCGACAAGTCCGGCAGCAGGCCAGCTGCCCAGGAGGGCCCCACCAGCCCCATCCCAGGTGTGCAGGAGGGCCCCGCCAGGCACAGCCCAGCTGCCCAGGAGGGCCCCACCAGCCACAGCCCAGCTGCCCAGAAGGGCCCCGCCAGCCACAGCCCAGCTGCCCAGGAGGGCCCCGCCAGCCACAGCCCAGCTGCCAGGAGGGCCCCGCCAGCCACAGCCCAGCTGGGCAATGAAGGAGCGCCAGCCACAGCCCAGCTGGGCAATGAAGGAGCGCCAACCACAGCCCAGCTGGGCAATGAAGGAGCGCCAACTCAAGCACCGCTGAACAGGGCAAGGACCGCTGAACAGGGCAAGGACCGCCATGGCAAGCACCGCTGAACTGGGCAAGCACCGCTGAACAGGGCAAGGACCGCCAAGGCAAGCACCGCTGAACAGGGCAAGGACCGCCAACTCAAGCACCGCTGAACTGGGCAACCCCTGCTGAAGAGGGCAAGGACCGCCAAGGCAAGCACTGCTGAACAGGGCAAGGACCGCTGAACAGGGCAAGGACCGCCAAGGCAAGCACAGCTGAACAGGGCAAGGACCGCCAAGGCAAGCACCGCTGAACAGGGCAAGGACCGCTGAACAGGGCAAGGACCGCCAAGGCAAGCACCGCTGAACAGGGCAAGGACTGCCAAGGCAAGCACCGCTGAACAGGGCAAGCACCGCTGCACTGGGCTCTTCATCTCAAGCACCGCTGCACTGGGCCCTTCATCTCAAGCACCGCTGCACTGGGCCCTTCATCTCAAGCACCGCTCCGCTGGGCCCTTCATCTCAAGCACCGCTGCACTGGGCCCTTCATCTCAAGCACCGCTCTGCTGGGCCCTTCATCTCAAGCACCGCTCCGCTGGGCCCTTCATCTCAAGCACCGCTCCGCTGGGCACCGCCGTCTCAAGCACCGCTGAACTGGGCCCTTCATCTCAAGCACCGCTCCGCTGGGCCCTTCATCTAAAGCACCGCTCCGCTGGGCACCGCCGTCTCAAGCACCGCTGAATTGGGCCCTTCATCTCAAGCACCGCTCCGCTGGGCCCTTCCTCTCAAGCACCGCTCCGCTGGGCACCAGCGTCTCAAGCACCGCTGAACTGGGCCCTTCATCTCAAGCACCGCTGCACTGGGCCCTTCATCTCAAGCACCGCTCCGCTGGGCCCTTCATCTCAAGCACCGCTCCGCTGGGCCCTTCATCTCAAGCACCGCTCCGCTGGGCACCCAATCGTCTCAAGCACCGCTGAACTGGGCCCTTCATCTCAAGCACCGCTCCGCTGGGCCCTTCATCTCAAGCACCGCTCCGCTGGGCACCGGCGTCTCAAGCACCGCTGAACTGGGCCCTTCATCTCAAGCACCGCTCCTCTGGGCCCTTCATCTCAAGCACCGCTCCGCTGGGCCCTTCATCTCAAGCACCGCTCCGCTGGGCACCGCCGTCTCAAGCTCCGCTGAACTGGGCCCTTCATCTCAAGCACCGCTGCACTGGGCCCTTCATCTCAAGCACCGCTCCGCTGGGCCCTTCATCTCAAGCACCGCTCCGCTGGGCCCTTCATCTCAAGCACCGCTCCGCTGGGCACCGCCATCTCAAGCACCGCTGAACTGGGCCCTTCATCTCAAGCACCGCTGCACTGGGCCCTTCATCTCAAGCACCGCTCCTCTGGGCACCGCCGTCTCAAGCACCGCTGAACTGGGCCCTTCATCTCAAGCACCGCTGGCCCATTGGCGGAAGGGGCAGTGCCGCATCTGTGTCGGGCAGGGCTGCACGAAGCACTCTGGGCACCAGTCCCCCTCCAGAACCAGTGGACACTGTCATCCACTGGAGAGACTGTGGCTTTGCACTCCCCAGGATGTAACAGTGGGCAAACCACCCACTGTAGAGACTTGAGAGACTGTGGCTTTGCACTCCCCAGGATGGTACAGTGGGCAAGCCACCCACTGTATGGACTTGAGAGACTGTGGCTTTGCACTCCCCAGGATGGTACAGTGGGCAAACCACCCACTGTATGGACTTGAGAGACTGTGGCTTTGCACTCCCCAGGATGGGACAGTGGCCATGGAGGCCCCTCGTGGATCTGGTGTCGTGTACTCATGTGGCTGAGGTGTCCCCCCTTCCCTTCCCCCTGAGGTGCCTGTAGTTTTTCTATCTGATGCCCCTGCAGTGTTCTCTCCGTTGGTGTCAGGTATCCTGTGTGGGCCTTGCCCATGTGATTTGGGCCCAGTGGTCCACAGACAATGACAGCTAAAATTATCTGACTTTTAATATTTATGTATATATTAGTTTTAAATGTGTGATATTTTTATATGCCGATAATACAATATATTCGACTGTTTATGATCATTTCATTTTGTCTTTGCATTCTTCCGGGGGGTTTGGGGGTTGTAACAGTGATGTATTGCTATGCATTGATGTGTGTGTTGTAGTGGGTGAGGGTGGTGGTGGGTGTGTAGCGTATGTGTGCCCGTAATATTTTCTCCTCCCCTGTGTCGTAGGTGCAGTACTCACCGTAGTCTTCTGCGCCGGCGTTCGTGCTCCTGGTAGAGAAGCAGGAATACAATAGCTGGTAGGATGTGTAGTTCGGGTTCCATGCTGTCCAGATTCCTTTGTGGGGTCTATGGAGGTGAGCGTTTTCCGTTTGAAATGTCTGTTTCCGCTGTGTTTTTATCGGCGGGGCTAACGCCCCGGAAAAGGTGGCGGATTGGTGGGTTGTGATAGGGTGGGCGGTACATTGACTCCCGCCTGTCTGTTGGTGTGACCGCCGCGCTGTTTGTTTGTCCCGCCATGGCGGTCGGAGTGTTAAAGTGGCGGTCTCTGTTGGCGGTTTCCGCCAGGGTCAGAATTCCATTTTTTAAACCGCCAGCCTGTTGGCGGGTTAGCCGCCGCTTTAACACCGACCGCCAGGGTTGGAATGACCCCCATAGTAATGTGTTTTATATGTCCTGACAGTGAAATATTGCTAAATTCATTTTTCACTGTTGCAAGGGCTGTCCCTCTCATAGGTTAACATGGGGGCTACCTTTAAATCTGATTAAAGTTTAGATTACCTTTAGGAGCGGATGGGCATGTGGAGTTTGGGGTCTCTGAGCTCACAATTTAAAAATACATCTTTTAGTAAAGTTGATTTTAAGATTGCGTGTTTGGAAATGCAACTTTTAGAAAGTGAGCATTTTCTTGCTTATACCATTTCTGTGACTCTGCCTGTTTGTGGATTCCCTGTCTGGGTCAGTTTGACAGTTGGGCTGGTTGCACCTCACACTAGACAGTGACCCAAAGGGAGCTGGGGTGTAGCCTACATATCCTGATGATCCATCTGTGCTAGGAGGGAGGGGAGGAGTGGTCACTTACACCTGAAAGGGCTGTGCCTGCCCTCACACAATGCAGTCTCCAACCCCCTGGCGAGTGTCTGGAGCCTGGCCTGGGCAAGGCAGGATTTCACATCAAAAGAGACTTTACTTTGAAGTAGGCCCACTTCAAAGGAGAAATTGGGTATAAGAAGGGCACCCAAAACCACAGACTTTAGAAACACTTCTGGAAACCAAGAAGAACCTCTGCCTGGAGAAGAGCTGAGGAAGAAGAGCTGCCCTGCCTGTGACTGTGCTTTGTGGAGCTATCCTGCAGTTGCTGCTTCTGCCAGAGTAAGAGGGCAAAGACTGGACTTTGTGTGCCTTCCTACTTGTGAAGATCTCCAAAGGCTTGATTTAGAGCTTGCCTCCTGTTGTTTGAAGTCTCAGGGACAGCAAAGACTTCTCTCTGCCAGCACCTGGACTCTGTGGAAACTCCTACTCATCCCTGTGGCGCCGATCCAGGTCCTGGGACACTGAAAGGAGAAGCTGGCAGCCTAAGAGTAGGAAATCCACAAACAGAGCGCGTGCGGGTAAAAGATCGATGCAACTTCGATCTGCGGCTGAAGAAACAACGCGCTGCCGGTTCTGCGGCTGAAAATCGACGCGCTCCAGAAATGCAACCGAGGAATCGATGCATGGAGCTGGAGAAACACAGTATCACTGACGGAAGCTAGTGAGATTGCAACGCGCACTGCGTTGTATTCGAATCATCGTGCGGCTGGATTTCCGACGCAAGCACTGCTGGGCGTGTAAAAACAATGCAAGGCCTGCACGGACCCGAGAGTGCTGACCGGTTCTACGCATTGCTCTCCTGCGGAGAGAAGAAACGACGAACCCCGACCCGACGAAAGGAGAAACAATGCAAGGTCTCGCTCGTGAGTGAAACCGACGCATCGCAAGCCCTTTTTGACGCACACTCGCCCATGGGGGGTTATTTTTGACACACCCAAGGTACATTTTCACACTAACAGTGTTAGTGTGTGAGTTTAAACTACCTAAAGACTCTTTTTGCTTTTCAATTGATAACTTGACTTGTGTATTGTGGATTTTTGTTGTTTTGGTCTTATTTTGTTTAGATAAATATTTCCTATTTTTCTAAACCTGTGTTGTGTCATTTTGTAGTGGTTTCATTAAGTTACTGTGTGTGTTGGTACAAATACTTTACACCTAGGACTCTGAAGTTAAGCTTACTTCTCTGTCAAGCTACCAAGGGGGGTAAGTAGGGGTTAGCTGAGGGTGATTCTCTTTTACCCTGACAAGGTTGAGGGTCCTTGTTTGAACAGGGGGTAACCTGACTGTCAAACAAAGACCCCATTTCTAACAGCATGTATGCACTCAAGTGTCCTTGCAGTGGCTGTATCATATCAGAGATCAATTATTCAGTAATATCTTGGTGTAACAATCAATCTTTAAACATAACTGAACACATTAAACATAGCGTTTGAGGGACACGTCTATGTGGTATTGTGAAGGGGTGTTCATGATGTGATGGGGCGTCCAGACGCTGAAGCCATTGTCTTTTACCCTCTCCATCTCCAGTACTAGAGGGGGTTTTCTCTGATTGGGTGCGAGGGGTGTCTAGGGCTACGTGTTTGGTCAGTGCATTTGCTGTGACGTCTCATTGATAGCTTTCATTCATCCACCTCTGGTAGTGGACGGATCATTTAGTCTCTGCAGTATGTTGTTAGATGTGTCTCTCCCTCAGTATTCCAGCTAATCAGAGGTGGGGCATGCTTCTGATCAGGTTACACACTCTCTGTCCCCCGTCTCCCTGCCATCTTCTCGCTCCTTTATCTCCCACATCTCCAGTACCTCAGACCACATGGGAGCAATGAGGTGTACACGCACCCCTCATGCCACCTCCCTCTTCAACTCGCGCATCTCCACCTATGCACACTTTGTTACATCTCATTTCTAGTCCACGAGGGTCAGACCTATATGGGATTTCCAGGCCATAGCTATCCTGTGTCCGGCCAGTACCAGAGCTAAGTCCAAGAACCTACTGCCAACCTTCCCGGAGGCGGGCCTGGGGAACAGTCCCAGCAGGCAGAGGGAGGGGTCCAGAATCAGGGAACGGTTAAAGACTTCTCTCAAGGTGTCCAGGGCCCTACACTGTAGGAGGCTGGCCTGGCTTATAGTGGGTACCTTGTGGTACTTACACCTTGTGCAAGGTCCAGTTATCCCTTAATAGTAGATTAGAGGTGTTCTATGAGCTTGGGCTGATAGAGGTAGCTATAGCAGAGCAGCTTAGGCTGAACTAGGAGACATGCAAAGCTCCTACTACACCACTTATGTCACTTAGCACTATATCATAAGAAAACACAATAAACAGAGTTACTAAAAATAAAGGTATTTTATTTTAGTGACAATATGCCAAAAGTATCTCAGAGGATATACTCCCTTACGAGGTAAGTAATATACACAAAATATACACACACAAACCAAATCAGGTAAGTAAACAGTTAGAAAAGTAGTGCAAACACTGTAGGACACAATAGAATGCAATATGAGACAATAGGACTAGGGGCAACACAAACCATATACTCCAAAAGTGGAATGCGAACCACGGATGGACCCCAGACCTAGTGTAGTGTGTAGAGGTTCACTGGGAGTGTAAGAAAACACTAAGGGTGTCCTAGATACCCCACCCCAAGACCCTGAAAAGAAGGAGTAAAGTTACCCTACTACCCCAGAAAGACAGTAAAGTCGAGATAGGGGATTCTGCAAGGACAACAACTGACTGCAAACCACTGAAGATGGATTCCTGGACCTGAGGACCTGTAAAGGAAGGGGACCAAGTCCAAGAATCATGCAAGTGTCCGGGGGGAGCAGCAGCCCACTAAATACCGGATGAAGGTGCAAAAGGGCTGCCTCTGGGTGGAAGAAGCCAAAGATTCTGCAACAACGGAAGGAGCCAGGAACTTCTCCTTTGGTCATAAGATGCCCCACGGAGTGCTGGAGGAGGCAGAGTTGTTTCCACGCAGAAAGATCGTAAACAAGCCTTGCTAGCTGCAAGAGTTGCGGTTGAAGGTTTTGGGTGCTGCCAGGGCCCAGAAGGACCAGGAGGTTGCATCTTGGAGGAGAAGACAGAGGGGGCACTCAACAACACGGAGAGCCCATGCAGAAGAAGGCAGCACCCACAAAAGCACCTGAACAGGCATTCAGAAGATCTGAGCACAACGGTCAACTCAGCACAACAAAAGAGGGTCCCACGAAGTCAAAGTCCAACTCAGTGAGTTGGGCAATGCAGGACAGAGTGCTGGGGACCTGGGCTAGGCTGTGCATGAAGGAAGGAAGTCTTGCAAAAGTGCACAGAAGCCCGACCAGCTGCAGTTCACACAGTACACAGGATTACTGTCTGGCGTGGGGAGGCAAGGACTTACCTCCACCAAATTTGGACAGAAGGGCCACTGGACTGTCGGGGACACTTGGATCCAGCTCCTGTGTTCCAGGGACCACGCTCGTCAAGATGAGACGGGACTCAGAGGACCGGTGATGCAGAAGT
Organism: Pleurodeles waltl; assembly: GCF_031143425.1. Lineage (NCBI taxonomy): Eukaryota > Metazoa > Chordata > Amphibia > Caudata > Salamandridae > Pleurodeles > Pleurodeles waltl. The sequence goes on along the minus strand of NC_090439.1, from coordinate 625,135,412 downwards.
TTGGTGCCTGCATTGGCAGGGAGAAGATTCCGTCAACCCACAGGAGATTTCTTCTTGGCTTCCAGTGCAGGGTGAAGGCAGACAGCCCTCAGAGCATGCACCACCAGGAAACAGTCGAGAAAGCCATCAGGATGAGGCGCTACAATGTTGCTGTTAGTCTTATTGCTACTTTGTTGCGGTTTTGCAGGCGTCCTGGAGCAGTCAGAGGTCGATCCTTGGCAGAAGTCTAAGAGGGAAGTGCAGAGGAACTCTAGTGAGCTCTTGCATTCGTAATCTGGTGAGATACCAACAGGAGAGACCCTAAATAGCCCCCAGAGGAGGATTGGCTACAGAGAAAGGTAAGCACCTATCAGGAGGGGACTCTGACGTCACCTGCTGGCACTGGCCACTCAGAGCTCTCCATTGTGCCCTCACACCACTGCATCCAAGATGGCAGAGGTCTGGGACACACTGGAGGAGCTCTGGGCACCTTCCCTGGGAGGTGCTGGTCAGGGGAGTGATCACTCCCCTTTCCTTTGTCCAGTTTCACGCCAGATCCGGGCTGGGGGGTTCCCTGAAACGGTGTAGACTGGCTTATGCAAGGAGGATACCATCTGTGCCCTTCAAACCATTTCCAGAGGCCAGGAGAGGCTGCTCCTCTCAGGCCCTTCACACCTATTTCCAAAGGGAGAGGGTGTACCACCCTCTCTCAGAGGAAATCCTTTGTTCTGCCTTCCTGGGACTGGGCTGCCCAGACCCCAGGAGGGCAGAACCCTATCTGTGAGGTGGCAGCAGATGTGGCTGCAGTGCAAGCCTCAGAGAGCTGGTTTGACAGTACTGGGGGTCTATGGTGGAGCCCCCAGGATGCATGAAGCTGGCTTCCCAATTCCAGATTTGGAATGGGGTTGACAATTCCATAATCTTAGACATGTTACATGACCATATTCGGAGTTACCATTGTGAAGCTACATATAGGTATTGACCTATAAGTAGTTCATGCATGTAATGGCATCCTTGCACTCACAAAGTCCGGGGAGCTGGACCTGAACTATGTGGGGGCAACTTTGCTAGTGCAAGGGTGCCCTCACACTTAGTAACTTTGCACCTAACCTTCAGCAAGTGAAGGTTAGACATATAGGTGACTTATAAGTTACTTAAGTGCAGTGAAAATGGCTGTAAAATAGTGTGTGCACTATTTAATGCAGGTTGCAGTGGCAGTCCTGTGTAAGGGTGTGTCTGAGCTCCATATGGGTGGCAAAAGAAATGCTGCAGTCCATATCGATCTCCTGGAACCCCCATGTCCTGGGTACCCAGGTGCCATATACTAGGGTCTTATAAGGGGGGTCCAGTGTGCCAATTGAAATTGGTAAATGAAGTCACTGGCCTACAGTGACAAATTTTTTAGCAGAGAGAGCATAAGCACTTAGGTTCTGATTAGCAGAGCCTCAGTGACACAGTAAGCACTACAGAGGTATACACATTAGGCCACAAATTATGAGCACTGGGGTCCTGACCAGTAGGATTCCAGTGAGACAGGCAAACACATACTGACATACAAGTAAAAATTGGGGGTAACATGCCAAGGAAGATGGTAATTTCCTACACAACCCCCCCAAACAAGGGCCAAAAAGGCTAACCTTGCACAGATGAGTCTTCATTGTCTAAGTGGAAATATCTGGAGAATCCATCTGCATTGGAGTGGGTACTCCCAGGTCTATGTTCCACTGTATAGTCCATTCCCTGTAGGGAAATGGACCACCTCAATGTAGGAGGCTGGCCTGGCTTATAGTGGGTACCTGATGGTACTTACACCTTGTGCCAGGTTCAGTTATCCCTTAATAATAGATTAGTAGTGTTCTAGCAGCTTAGGCTGATAGAGGTAGCTATAGCAGAGCAGCTTAGGCTGAACTAGGAGACATGCAAAAATCCTACTATACCACTTATATCATTTAGAACTATCTCACAAGAAACACAATACTCAGAGTTACTAAAAATAAAGGTACTTTATTTTAGTGACAATGTGCCAAAAATATCTCAAAGGATATACTCCCTTAGGAGGTAAGCAAAATACACAAAATATAAACATAAACCAAAATCAGGTAAGTAAACAGTTAGAAAAGTAGTGCAAACACTGTAGAATACAATAGGATGCAATAGGCCTAGGGACAACACAAACCATACACTCTAAAAGTGGAATGTGAAACACGAATGGACCCCAGGCCTAGTGTAGAGTGTAGAGGGTCGCTGGGAGTGTAGGAAAACACTAAGGGTGTCCAATATACCCCACCCCAAGACCCTGAAAAGTAGGAGTAAAGTTACCCTACTTCCCCAGAAACACACTAAAGTCATGATAGGAGATTTTGCAAAGGCAACAACTGACTGCAAAGCACTGAAGATGGATTCCTGGACCTGAGGACCTGTAAAGGAATGGGACCAAGTCCAAGAGTAACGCAAGTGTTCAGGTGGGGCAGGAGCCCACTAAACCCCAGATTAAGTGCAAAAGGGCTGCCTCCGGTTAGAAGAAGCTGAAGATTCTGCAAAAACTGAAGATGCCAGAAACTTCTCCTTTGCACAGAAGATCTCCCAGGGTGTGCTGGAGGATGCAGAGTTGTTTCCACACTGAAAGACCACAAACAAGCCTTGCTAGCTGCAAGAGTCACAGTAAAAGAAAATGGGTGCAGCCCGGGCCCAGAAAGGACCAGGAGGTTGGCCCTTGGAGGAGGAGACAGAGGAGGCGCTCAGCAGTACAGAGAGCCCAGGCAGAAGTAGGCAGCACCTGCAGAAGCACTTGAACAGACATTCAAGAAATCTGAGCACAGCAATCGTCTCAACACTACAAAGGAGGGTCCCACGAAGTCGGTGATCAACTCAGCGAGTTGAGCAATGCAGGATGGAGTGCTGGGGACCTGAGCTATGCTGTACACAAAGGATTCCTTGCAAAAGTGCACAACAACCCTAGCAGCTGCAGTTCATGCAGTACACAGGATTACTGTCTGGTGTGGGGTGTCAAGGACTAACCTCCACCAAATTTGGATGGAAGGACCACTGGACTGTCGGAGTCAATTGAATCCATCTCCTGTGTTCCATGGACCACGTTTGTCGAGATGAGAGGGGACCCAGAGGACCAGTAAAGCAGACGTTTGGTGCATGCATTAGCAGGAGGAAGATTCTGTCGACCCACAGGAGATTTCTTCTTGGCTTCCAGTGCAGGGTGAAGGCAGACAGCCCTCAGAGCATGCACCACCAGGAAACAGTTGAGAAAGCCAGCAGGATTAAACGCTACAATGTTGCTGGTAGTCGTCTTGCTACTTTGTTGCAGTTTTGCAGGCGTCCTGGAGCAGTCAGCGGTCGATCCTTGGCAGAAGTCAAAGAGGTAGATGCAGAGGAACTCTGGTGAGCTCTTGCATTCGTTATCTGCAGAGAAACCCACAAGAGAGACCCTTATAGCCCTCGGAGGAGGATTGGCCAGAGGAGGGGTCTCTGACATCACCTGCTGGCACTGGCCACTCAGAGGCCTCCATTGTGCCCTCACACCTCTGCATTCAAGATGGCAGAGGTCCAGGACGCATTTGAGGAGCTCTGGGCACCACCCCTGGGGTGGTGATGGACAGGGGAGTGATCACTCCCCTTTTCTTTGTCAGTTTCGCGCCAGAGCAGGGGATGGGGGATCCCTGAACTGGTGTAGACTGGCTTATGCAAGGAGGGCACCATCTGTGCCCTTCAAAGCATTTCCAGAAGTTGGGGGAGGCTACTCCTCCCCAGCCCTCAACACCTATTTCCAAAGGGAGAGGGTGTAACACCCTCTCTCAGAGGAAATTCTTTGTTCTGTCTTCCTGGGACTGGGCTGCCCAGACCCCAGGAGGGTAGAAGCCTGTCTGTGGTTTGGCAGCAGCGGTAGCTGCAGTGAAAACCCCAGAGAGCTAGTTTGGCAGTAGCCGGGGTCCATGCTGGAGCCCCGGGGATGCATGGGATTGGCACCCCAATACCAGATTTGCCTTGGGGGGATCTTAGACATGTTACATGGCCATATTTGGAGTTACCTAAGTGAAGCTACATATAGGTATTGACCTATATGTAGTGCACGCATGTAATGGTGTCCCCGCACTCACAAAGTCCGGGGAAATTGCCCTGAACAATGTGGGGGCACCTTGGCTAGTGCCAGGGTGCCCTCATACTTAGTAACTTTGCACCTAACCTTCACTAGGTGAGGGTTAGACATAGCGGTGGCTTATAAGTTACTTAAGTGCAGTGTAAAATGGCTGTGAAATAACATGGATGTTATTTCACTCAGGCTGCAGTGGCAGTCCTGTGTACTATTGGTATGAGCTCCCTATGGGTGGCAAAAGAAATGCTGCAAGCCATAGGGATCTTCTGGAACCCCAATACCCTGGGTACCTAGTTACCATATACTAGGGAATTATAAGGGTATTCCAGTGTGCCAATCAGAATTAGTGAAAATGGTGACTAGCCTGCAGTGACAATTTTAAAAGCAGAGAGAGCATAAGCACTGAGGTTCTGGTTAGCAGAGCCTCGGTGACACAGTTAGTCACCACACTGGGAACACATATAGGCTACAAACTATGAGCACTGGGGTCCTGGCTCGCAGTATCCCTGTGACACAAGCAAAAACAAACTGACACACAAGTAGAAATAGGGGTAACATGCCAGGCAGAATGGTACTTTCCTACACTCAACACTTTAGGGTTTTCACCTTTCATTTGTTTAAGCCATAATGGAGATTTGTGGTCTGTCTGAACAATGAAGTGAGTCCCAAACAAGTAGGGTTTCAGACCACAGCAAAGGCCTAACTCTCTATGGCAGACCAACACTTTTCTCTAGGGGTCAACCTCCTGCTAATAAAAGCAACAGGTTCATCCGGCCCTCTAAGTTAAGTTGTGATAGAACAGCCCTTACCCCTAATTCAGAAGCATCTGCTTGGACAATGAATTTTGTGGAGTAGTTTGGGCTCTTTAAGACAAGTGCAGGGCACATTGCCTGCTTAATCTTCTCAAAAGCTTTCTGACAGCTAGCTGTCCACAATACCTTTTTAGGAATTTTCTTGCTGGTGAGGTCATTAAGAGGTGCTGCAATGGAGCCACAGTTCTTAATGAACCTCCTGTAATACCCAGTGAGACCTAAGAAGGCTCTGACCTGGATCTGAGTTGTAGGGGGAGCCCAGACCATAATGAAGAGGTGCAATCTGTTCCCCACCCACCGGGTGTCCCAGAAAAACCACTTTCCCATGCCCTATCTGGCACTTTGAAGCCTTGATAGTTAGGCCTGCCTTTTTCAGGGCCTCAAAAACTTTCCAGAGGTGGACCAGGTGATCATCCCAGTTGGAGCTAAAGACAGCAATACCATCTAAATATGCTGCACTAAAAGCGTCCAAACCTTGGAGGACTGTATTCACCAGCCTCTCATAAGTGGCAGGTGCATTTTTCAAACCAAAGGGCATCACTGTGAAGTGATAATGTCCTCCTATGGTAGAAAATGCAGTTTTTGCTTTAGCATCTTTTGACATTTTGATCTGCCAATCCCCTGCAGTCAAATCAAAAGTGCTTAGATACTTGGGAGATGCCAGTGTATCTATTAGCTCATCTGCCCTGGGTATACGGTGAGCATCAGTTTTGGTTACTGTATTGAGACTCTTATAGTCCACACAAAACCACATTTCTCTCTTTCCTTCTTTGTTATGAGGTTTGGGGACAAGCACCACTGGGCTAACTCAGAAGGCTCAATAACTCAAAGGTCTAACATTTTCTTAACTTCAGCTTTTAAGCAATCTCTGACATGGTCAGGTTGCCTGTAAATTTTACTTTTGACAGGTAAACTCTTTCCAGTGTCAATTGTATGTTCACATCAAGTAGTTGTACCAGGTGTGAGTGAGAAGAGTTCAGAAAACTGATCAAGGAGATTTTTGCAGTCTTCATTCTGCTCAGCAGTAAGGCAGTCCGCCAGAAAAACTCACTCCACTAAACCATCAGTTTCAGTGGTGGAGAAGAGATCAGGGAGAGGGCCACTCTCTTATTCCTGTCCCTCATCTGTAGCGATGAGCAGGGTTAAGTCAGCCCTGTCATAGTAAGGCTTTAGGCGATTGACATGAAGCACCCTAAGGGGACTTCTGGCAGTGCCCAGGTCTACCAGATAGGTGACCTCACCTTTTTTCTCTACAATTAGATGGGGTCCACTCCATACAAATGTCTTTCTGTAATACAGGAGTCTGTCTGCTGTAGGCACTGCTGCAACTTTTACTGTAAGAAACAGAGACTCCTCTTCAGAGCTGATGGACTCAATGTAGGAGGGAAAATTGAGAGAGCTAGAAACGTGGAGCTCACAAGATTGAGAGGCAAAAAACTAATATCAGGATGTATCAAGCCATCTAACTTGCAGGGGTGATAAGCAGAGATTGACAGATTGCACCCGAAATAAAGTGATGCAAATAGAGGAAATGGGTACGGTATGATGTTGGAGAGATTAAATGCTCTTGAGAGGAAAAGAGAGTGGACATGAAAAATAGAGAAAGGGATACAAGGGAGAGAATCAGTGCTAATTTTGAGCTTGTGGTTGTCCTTGGGGCTAACGGCACTTATTTTGGGGGACTGACACTTATTTTTCTGAATTTACAAAGAGCAAGAGAGGGGACAACACGCAAACCAGAGAAAGGGAGAAAGCAGAAACCTGCCTGGTAGAAGATTAAAGAAGCATGAGGTGGATTTAAGACTACACAGTTTTGGTACTGGGTGTACCTGCATTTAATTGAACTGGCTGCACGATTCTGAGCAGACCTTTGGAAACAGCACACATTCTTTTACAAATTAAGCACTAGAGTGGATAGGGGAGTGAGCTTGGTCAAAAGAGAAGGTACTGGAATTGCGAGAGCAATATTAAGAAATAGATTAAGAAGAAGAGAGAGCTAGCGAAGTGGGAATGAGGAAAGGAATGTAAAAAAATATGTTAGAGAGAGGAAGGGAGTCCAGCACACATTATTTTACAAATTAGGCACTAGAGTGGATAGGGGAGTGAGCTAGGTCGAAAGAGAAGGTGCTGGAATTAGGAGAGCAATATTAAGAAATAGAGTAAGAATAAGAGAGAGCTAGGGAAGTGGGAATGAGGAAAGGAATGTAAAAAATATGTTAGAGAGAGAAAGGGAGTGACAGACAGGAAATGAGATAGAAAGGGGAGTAGGAAAAAAGAATAAAGGAAATGGTGCACCCCCACTGGAATAAGAACATGAAGAGTAAAATGAGAGCAGGTACGATGGAGATAGAGACAGAAAGAACAAAGAGGAAACAAGATCAAGGAAGTGATAGAGAAAGGCAAAAAAGAGCAGAAGGTGCTTAAAATGAATCTCAGGGGAAGTGAAGCTCTGCAGCCCTTAGGTATGGATTCCTCTGCAAAAATGACAGGAAAAATAATGTATACAGGACACACATAAAGGCCCCACTTCTTGTGAAATAAAAATATGAAAAAACCAATGGAAATATGACCAGAAAGTGTTCATTTACTTTTTCCAAATGCATCCTGAATAAAAAAAAGAGATTGTTATGCTCCTGATGAATGGAAATGATCTGACAAGAAACAGAAATAAGAGAGGACTGGAAAAAAGAGGAAACAAATGAGAGAGATTAAAAAAGCAAGGGAGTGACACAGACAGATGGATGGAATAGTAAGCAAGAGAAATGTGGAGAGGGGAGAGAGGGCTGAAGTAGCACCATGTTGACAATGTGAAGAATAGACAAAACAGACAAATATTAAACAGTAGCTAAATCTACTCTGAGACAAAATGTGGACCACCATCTCGGAATGGTTCAGTTGCTAATGTTAAGATTGCAGCAAAGGTTGCATAAAATGTTGGTAAGGTAAGATATGTCAGTTTCAATAAGCTCAACGATCTTGTTCAATACATAATTTTCTGACTGTTAAATCTAGTTTAAAAGATGAATTTCTAGAGCTCAATCTGATGAAAATGTCCAGAATTGTTAGTAATGGGGTCCCTGGTTGACAGTCCATTTGCACTCTTTCCAAGCAGGGACCCTCACTCTAGTCAGGGTAAGGGAGATACTTTCTTAAGATAAACCCTGCTCACTCCCTTTGTAGCTAGGCACAAGAAGTTAGGCTTATTCCAAAGGCAATCTGTAAATTATTTGTACCAACACACACAGTAATAGAGTGACAACACTACACAATGGATGCCACATCAGTTTAGAAGAATAGCCAATATTTATCTAAATCAAACAAGACCAGAATGACAAAAACCCAACATACACAAGTAAAGATATTAATTTTTAAAATAAAAAGAGTCTTACTCCATAGAAAACAATGGATGCATTGATGTTATACAAAGTACCTGGTTTGCATTAAAAATAAAGCCACACGGGGTAGCATGCATCGGAAAAGTCAGTGATGCATTGATTCCTTACTCGCAAGTGAGGCCGTGCATCGTTTCTTCTCCTGTCTGGAAAGCAATGGGGCGTTTTTCTCTCCGGCAAGAGAGTGATGTGTGGATTTCCGGATAGGCACCTTGAGTCTGGCAGGTTCATGCTGATTCTGACACCCACCGATGATGTGTGCGAATCCGGCTGCAAGATGACGAGGATTCGCGATGCTTGGGGCTTGCGTCAATTTCAGCAGCCACAAGCAGGTGTTTTGTCATTTCTTCAGCTGCAGTGCAAGTGATGCATCAATGTTCCAGCTGGGATGCAGGCGGTGCATCGATTTCTCTGCTGCAATGCAGTGAGTCATTTTTACAGCTGGGTTGCAAGTGGTGCATCAAATGTTTCCACCTTGATTCTACCAGCTTCACTTTTCCAGGGCCCAGGGATAGGAGTGGTCATCACTTGGCAGGGTAAGAATCTCAGCAGAGAGTCCAGGTGCAGGCAGAGGAAGTCTTTAATGGCCCTGAGACTTCAAAACAGCAGGCAAGTTCAGTCCAAGCCTTTGGAGACACTTCAAAAGCAGGAATATACCACAAAGTCCAGTCTTTGTCCTCTTCCAGTCAGAAGCAGCAACTGCAGGCCAGCCCAGCAAAGCACAGCCACGGTCAAAGGGGTAGTACTCCTCCTCCAGCTCTTCTCCTTGGCAGAGGTTCCTCTGGAGTCCTGAAGTAATCTAAATGTCTGGGGTTTTGGGTCCACTACTTATACCCCTTTCTGCCATTGAAGTAGGCAAACTTAAAAGGGATGTCACTGTTGTTCACAGGATCCTGCCTTGCCCAGGCATGGCTCCAGACACACTCAAGATGGTTGGAGACTGCATTGTGTGAGGGCAGGCACAGCCCATTCAGGTGTAAGTGTCAGCTCCTCCTTCCACCCTATCCCAGATGACCCATCGGGATATGCAGGCTACACCCCAGCTCCCTTTGTGTCTCTGTCTATTGGAGATTCACAAACAGCCCAACTGTCAGTCTGACCCAGACAGGGAATACACAAGCAGGCAAAGTCACAGAATGGTCTAAACAAGAAAATGTCCACTTTCTAAAAGTGGCATTTTCAATCTGACAATCTAAAAATCAACTTTACCATAAGTGTTATTTTGAAATTGTGAGTTCAGAAACCTGCTGGGGAAGGAATGGATGAACAGTAAATCGTCAGAAGACCTTGCAGCCTTCAAATCCACCACAAGATCCCACCATGACCTCATAGGATCCACCAGGAAAAGAGCCCTGCATGATCGCATCAACACCACCGCACATGGCCAAGATGGCGGTCAGAGCGGGCGCTTAATACGAGCTCCACTCAAGGCCCACCACTAATTAGCAAAATATCCCTGTTCGACGGGGTCACCGGGACTCCCAAATCGCTGACGCGGAGCCTCTGAGGTTCCTGACAACCAGTGACACTGAAACGGAAGTACAGGACGCTCCAGTCACCTTGAGCGGAAAACAAGGCGGCCGGGCTGAGTCCGCGAGTCGGATGAGACAGGTGGGACCTCTCCCACCGCCGGTAGACGCAGAGCCTATGGGAACAAAAGAAATTGGACACTGAAAGGCAACGCCCAGTAAAGAGGGGAAGACCGGACGGCTGCCAAAGGCCGCTGGGTGCCTTGCGCTGACTGCGAGAGGCCTCCAGGGAACCAGGCTATCGGCGGCACTGAAATCAGCGCTCAGGACGCCCTGAATACTCGGAACTGGTAACACCGCGGCTGCTCCGGGGCTGCTGCCCGAGAGCGGAGACCCCCCCATTCACCGAGAAAGAAGCAGAATAAGCACAACAATAGAAGACGGGCCCAACAACACCACGCTGCTGAAGTAAGTCTGGGCCCAGGGGGGGCTCACGAAAAACCCCCGGGTGTCACGAGGACGGCCTTCACACATCGGCACCAAAGGGCAGACACAGCAAGTGGCGGCACTGCCCCAAAAGGTGCAGGAAAGGAGGGGAAGACGGGTGGACACGCCGTAGAGAAGCCCCTACCGATGTTCCCCCCAATATAACCGAAAGGAAATAAGAGTAAAACAAAGAGGGGAAAAATGAACGGCTGCTAAAGGCCGCCGGGTGCTTCGCACTGACGGCGTGGAGCCTCTGGGGAACTAGGCTATCGGCGGCACTGAAATCAGCACACAAGACGCCCCGACTATTCGGATCTGTCAATACCGCAGCCGCGCCGGGGCCGCTGCTCAAGAGCAGAGACCCCCCCAATCACCTGAGGAAGAAGCAGAATATGCACAACAAAGGAAGCTGGACCCATTAATCCCCAGCCGGGAAATGGAGAAAGGAACAGATGGCTGGTGAAGTAAGTTTGGGCCCAGGGGGGACTTACGAGACACCGGGATGGCCTCTGTACATCGGCGCCGCAAAGCAGACACGGCAGGCGGTGACACCGCCCCAATAGGCGCAGGGAAGGAGGGGAAGGCGGGCAATCACGCCAGAGGGAAGCCCCTACTGACGCTCACCCCGAAGGAAAACAAGTGTAACATAAAGAGGAAAATGCGAGGCACAATACAAACTGGAGGCACCTGAAATACCTTGGCACTAGAGGACCCTACCCCCCCTCCAAGCGAATTATACAAGCCCCTGTTGCCACTAAAGAAGGGGAATTGAGACCTTCCCCCCCACATCTCCACACGAACTGCGACTACTAAAGGGTCGAGTCAGAGACCGCAAACAGAAATACCGGCCTTCCCCCCACCCTCCCTCCTGAAAAATCCTAACAATATAGCAGCAAGATTTACAAATATTGGCACTAGGAGGCCTGCCTAATCCTGAACTGTGTAATATCGAGGAGGGGCGACGCACTTATACTAGGCTGACTTGGGTGGCCCCAATGCTGAGTTAAGACGAACAAAGCGGATCTCATGGAAACTGCCACCTGTGGAAGCTGCAGTGACATCGGGTAGTACACAGACTGCCACATCAGTACGCGAAATAAGTGGCGATCAAACAACACAGAACCGAAGTAGGACTACATGTAGGAAAGTACCATCTTTCCTGGCATGTTACCCCCATTTTTCACTGTATATATGTTGTTTTAGTTGTATGTGTCACTGGGACCCTGCCAGCCAGGGCCCCAGTGCTCATAAGTGTGCCTGAATGTGTTACCTGTGTTATGACTAACTGTCTCACTGAGGCTGATCCAGCTGATCCAGCCGCCTTCTCGACTGCTTTCCTGGTGGTGCATGCTGTGGGGGTAGTCTGCCTCCTCTCTGCACTAGAAGCTCCGAAGAAATCTCCCGTGGGTCGACGGAATCATCCCCCTGCAACCGCAGGCACCAAAGAACTGCATCACCGGTACCCTGGGTCTCCTCTCAGCACAACGAGCGAGGTCCCTTGAATCCAGCAACTCTGTCCAAGTGACTCACACAGTCCAGTGACTCTTCAGTCCAAGTTTGGTAGAGGTAAGTCCTTGCCTCCCCACGCCAGACTGCGTTGCTGGGAACAGCGACTTTTGCAGCTACTCCGGCCTCCGTGCACTTCCGGCGGAAATCCTTTGTGCACAGTCCAGCCGGGGTCCACGGCACTCTAACCTGCATTGCACGACCTCCTAAGTTGTCCTCCGGCGACGTGGGACTCCTTTGTGCGACTTCGGGTGAGCACCGTTTCACTCCACTTTGTAGTGCCTGTTCTGGCACTTCTGTGGGTGCTGCCTGTTTCTGAGAGGGCTCCTTGTCTTGCTCGACACCCCCTCTGTCCCCAGACGCAATTGGCGACATCCTGGTCCCTCCTGGGCCACAGCAGCATCCAAAAACCCTAACCGAACGAGTTGCAGCTAGCAAGGCTTGTTGGCAGTCTTTCTTCAGGAAAACACTTCTGCACGACTCTCCACGGCGTGGGGGATCCATCCTCCAAAGGGAAAGTCTCTAGCCCTTGTCGTTCCTGCAGAACCTTCAGCTTCTACTGTCCAGTAGCAGCTTCTTTGCACCCAACTCCGACTTGCTTGTGACTTTTGGACTTGGTCCCCTTGTTCCACAGGTACCCTCGACCGGAAATCCATCGTTGTTGCATTGCTGGTTTGTGTCTTTCCTGCAGAATTCCCCTATCACGACTTCTATGTCCTTTGGGGAACTTTAGTGCACTTTGCACTCACTTTTCAGGGTCTTGCGGTGGGCTATTTTTCTAACCCTTACTATTTTCTAATAGTCCCAGTGACCCTCTACAAGGTCACATAGGTTTGGGGTCCATTTGTGGTTCGCATTCCACTTTTGGAGTATATGGTTTGTGTTGCCCCTATCCCTATGTGCCCCCATTGCATCCTATTGTAACTATACATTGTTTGCACTGTTTTCTAATACTATTACTGCATATTTTGGTATTGTGTACATATATCTTGTGTATATTTGCTATCCTCATACTGAGGGTACTCACTGAGATACTTTTGGCATATTGTGATAAAAATAAAGTACCTTTATTTTTAGTATATCTGTGTATTGTGTTTTCTTATGATATTGTGCATATGACACTAAGTGGTACTGTAGGAGCTTCACTCGTCTCCTAGTTCAGCCTAAGCTGCTCTGCTAAGCTACCATTATCTATCAGCCTATGCTGCTAGACACCCTATACACTAATAAGGGATAACTGGGCCTGGTGCAAGGTGCAAGTACCCCTAGGTACTCACTACAAGCCAGTCCAGCCTCCTACACTCCTTATCTCTCTAGGGTTCCCAGCAATGTGGTGCTTCGCACCAGGACCTCTTTCCCGCATTCCATCTTGGGCAGTCTGTCATCCTTCTCACCTTTTATGCTTCTCCAAATTCCTTTAAAGAAGAGGAGCTGCTCCACCATCTGAGTGCATTGTAGTTCTACCTTAGTCGAACAGAAGGGTTTCGAGTGGACAACAAACTCTTCGTGGGCTATGTAGGAGCAAAAGGCAGTACAGAAATGAACCATTTAGTGCTGGATCATTCTCTGTATAAAGATATACTATGGCCTTGCTTAATAGAATCCTCCAGAGGGCTTACAGGCTCATTCCACCAGGAGAAAAGCTGCAACCACAGCATTGACTTTTGGAGTCCCTGTCCTGGACATCTGCCAGGCAGCAACATTAGCATCCCAGCACATGCGTGCCAAACACTACTGACTGAAAAAAGTCAGGTCAACAGGAACGGGCATTTTGCCCGATTAGTCCTGCAGGACTTTCTAGTTTAGAAAATGTTTCCGCAGCTCACTGACAGGAGGGTATGGCTTGTGTATCCATTCAAAGATAAGAAATATGCATCTAGAAGTCTCTATCTGATGAACAAGGTCCCTCGAATCCAGCAACTCTGTCCAAGTGACTCCCACAGTCCAGTGACTCTTCAGTCCAAGTTTGGTGGAGGTAAGTCCTTGCCTCACCTCGCTAGACTGCATTGCTGGGAACCGCGACTTTTGCAGCTACTCCGGCCCCTGTGCACTTCCGGCGGAAATCCTTCGTGCACAGCCAAGCCTGGGTCCACGGCACTCTAACCTGCATTGCTCGACTTTCTAAGTTGGTCTCCGGCGACGTGGGACTCCTTTGTGTAACTTCGGGTGAGCACTGTTTCACGCATCCTTGTAGTGCCTGTTTCTGGAATTTCACTGGGTGCTATCTGCTGCTAAGAGGGCTCCTTGTCTTGCTCGACGTCCCCTCTACCTCCTGGTCCAATTTGCGACCTCCTGGTCCCTCCTGGGCCACAGAAGCATCCAAAAATGCTAACCGCATGATTTGAAGCTAGCAAGGCTTGTTGGCGTTCTTTCGGCGGGAAAATACTTTTGCACGACTCTACAAGGCGAGTGGGATCCGTCCTCCAAAGGGGAAGTCTCTAGCCCTTTGCGTTCCTGCAGAAACCGCAGCTTCTTCAGTCCAGTTGAAGCTTCTTTGCACCCGCAGCTGGCATTTCCTGGGCATCTGCCCATCTCCGACTTGCTTGTGACTTTTGGACTTGGTCCCCTTGTTCCACAGGTACCCCAGATTGGAAATCCAGCGTTGTTGCATTGTTGGTTTGTGTCTTTCCTGCCTTATTCCTCTAACACGACTTCTTTGTCCTTAGGGGAACTTTAGTGCACTTTGCACTCACTTTTCAGGGTCTTGGGTTGGGCTATTTTTCTAACCCTCACTATTTTCTAATAGTCCCAGCGACCCTCTACAAGGTCACATAGGTTTGGGGTCCATTCGTGGTTCGCATTCCACTTTTGGAGTGTATGGTTTGTGTTGCCCCTATCCCTATGTGTCCCCATTGCATCCTATTGTAACTATACATTGTTTGCACTGTTTTCTAAGACTATACTGCATATTTCTGGTATTGTGTATATATATCTTGTGTATATTTCCTATCCTCTCACTGAGGGTACACTCTGAGATACTTTGGCATATTGTCATAAAAATAAAGTACCTTTATTTTTAGTATAACTGTGTATTGTGTTTTCTTATGATATTGTGCATATGACACTAAGTGGTACTGTAGTAGCTTCACACGTCTCCTAGTTCAGCCTAAGCTGCTCTGCTAAGCTACCATTATCTATCAGCCTAAGCTGCTAGACACCCTATACACTAATAAGGGATAACTGGGCCTGGTGCAAGGTGTAAGTACCCCTTGGTACTCACTACAAGCCAGTCCAGCCTCCTACATTGGTTGTGCAGTGGTGGGATAAGTGCTCTGTAACTACTTACCACTTTTGTCATTGTACTTTTCATGAGAGAAAAATATACAAAACAAGTTCAGTGTATGTACACCTAACCAAAAAGTTTTGCATTTCTTTTCTCACTTCTTTTCTAAAGTGCTGAAAAATACTTCTAAACTTTCTAAAAAGTTCTTAAAAAGTTTTAAAAGTTTTTTTCTCCTGTCTTTCTAAACGTTCTGACAAACTTTTTTTCCTTTTTCTGTCACTAAAACACTTTCTAAAATGTCTGGCACAGGCCAAACTGTTGATCTGTCCAAACTTGCTTCTGATCACCTTAGCTGGAAAGGAGCAAGGAGTCTCTGCATAGAAAGAGGATTAAGTGTAGGGAAGAATCCCCCCAGAGAACTATTGGTTAACATGCTTATAGAACAGGATAAGGCTAGAGGTGCCCCATCTGTTGAAAAAGTAGCTAATGGTTCACAATCTGATCCAGGGACTCCCCTAGAAAAAGAGTCAGGAAAGAAACTTCCTAGCCTGCCCATTGCAAGACAGCCTAGCATAGTTGGTACTGATGTAGAGTCACACCATACTGATAGTGTTGTCTCACATCTTAGCAAGAGTATTCCTTCACGTCATAGTAGAAGTGATGTTTCTGTTAACCAAGCTGTTAGGATGCCCGCTGTAAGGGATGGTTCTCCTTCTGTACATTCTCACCATACTTCTGTTTCAAGGAATGTCCCACCCACCCACCCTGATGACAGAGTGTTAGAAAGGGAGCTCAATAAATTGAGAGTGGAACAAACCAGACTGAAGCTCAAGAAGCAACAGCTGGATTTGGATAGACAGTCCTTTGAACTAGAAAAAGAAAGACGGAAATTGGGTTTAGAAACCCATGGTGGCAGCAGCAGCATTCCCCATAGTCATCCTGCAAAAGAGCATGATTCCAGGAATCTGCATAAGATAGTTCCCCCTTATAAGGAGGGGGATGACATTAACAAGTGGTTTGCTGCACTTGAGAGGGCCTGTGTTGTACAGGATGTCCCTCAAAGGCAGTGGGCTGCTATCCTATGGCTATCATTTAGTGGAAAGGGTAGGGATAGGCTCCTTACTGTAAAAGAAAGTGATGCCAATAATTTTGCAGTTCTTAAGAATGCACTCCTGGATGGTTATGGCTTAACCACTGAACAGTACAGGATGAAGTTCAGAGAGACCAAAAAGGAGTCTTCACAAGACTGGGTTGATTTTGTTGACCATTCAGTGAAGGCCTTGGAGGGGTGGTCACATGGCAGTAAAGTTACTGATTATGAAAGCCTGTATAACTTGATCCTGAGAGAGCATATACTTAATAACTGTGTGTCTGATTTGTTGCACCAGTACCTGGTGGACTCTGATCTGACCTCTCCCCAAGAATTGGGAAAGAAGGCAGACAAATGGGTCAGAACAAGGGTGAACAGAAAAGTTCATACAGGGGGTGACAAAGATGGCAACAAGAAGAAGGATGTAAGTCTTCTGACAAGGGTGGGGACAAATCTAAAAATGAGTCTTCATCAGGCCCACAAAAACACTCTGGTGGGGGTGGTGGGCCCAAATCCTCTTCATAGTGCTATTTATGTAAAATAAAAGGCCATTGGACAACAGATCCCAGTTGTCCACTACAACCCCTACTGCTACACCTAGTGTCCCTACTAATAGCAGTGGTGGTGGGAGCAAACCTACTAATAGCCAATCCAAGGGAGTAGCTGGGATCACTTTTGGTAACTTAGTTGGGGTTGGTCTTGTTAGGGAAACCACAGAGGCTGTGTTAGTCTCTGAGGGGGCTATTGACTTAGCCACCTCAGTTGCTTGTCCCCTTAACATGGATAAGTACAAGCAACTACCCCTAATAAATGGTGTTGAGGTTCAGGCCTACAGGGACACGGGTGCCAGTGTTACAATGGTAATAGAGAAACTGGTCCACCCTGAACAACACCTACTTGGTCACCAGTACCAAGTAACCGATGCTCACAACAACACACTTAGCCACCCCATGGCTGTTGTAAATCTCAACTAGGGGGGGGTTACTGGTCCAAAGAAAGTTGTGGTAGCCTCAGATTTACCTGTAGACTGTCTACTAGGAAATGATTTGGAGACATCAGCTTGGTCAGATGTGGAGTTGGAGGCCCATGCAGCAAAGGGCATATTTTTGCTTTGACAAGGGCTCAGGCCAAAAAGCAAAAAGGACAGGGTGACTTAGATCCTGGAACAATGGACCAAGTGCTCCCTAAAGCTAGGGCTAGTAGAAGTAAAGCACTACCTACTATCCCTCCCTCTACAGTGGATTCTACTTCTGAGGAAGAAGAATTTCCACCCTGTGCAGAACCTACACCAGAGGAGCTGGAAGCAGACACTGCTGAGCTTTTGGGTGAAGGGGGGCCTGCCAGGGAGGAGCTGAGTGTGGCACAGCAAACCGGTCCCACACTAGAGGGTCTAAGACAGCAAGCTGTCAAACAAGCTAATGGGGATGTCAGAGACTCTCACAGAGTTTACTGGGAGGACAACCTCTTGTACACTGAAGCAAGGGATCCTAAACCTGGAACTGCCAGGAGGTTAGTGATTCCTCAGGAGTACAGAAAGTTCCTCCTAACTCGAGCCCACGACATTCCCCTAGATGGACATTTGGGACAAATGAAAACTTGGGACAGACTTGTTCCCTTGTTTCATTGGCCTAGAATGTCAGAGGACACAAAAGAATTTTGCAAGTCCTGTGAAACCTGTCAAGCCAGTGGCAAGACAGGTGGCACTCCAAAGGCACTCCTTATTCCACTACCTGTGGTTGGGGTTCCCTTTGAAAGGGTAGGGGTTGACATAGTTGGCCCCCTTGACCCTCCTACTGCTTCAGGCAATAGGTTTATCTTGGTGGTAGTGGACCATGCCACAAGATGTCCTGAAGCTATTCCTCTAAGGACCACTACAGCACCTGCAGTGGCAAAGGCCCTCCTGGGAATATTTTCCAGGGTGGACTTCCCAAAAGAGGTGGTATCAGACAGGGGAAGCAATTTCATGTCTGCTTACTTAAAGGCCATGTGGAAGGAGTGTGGTGTGACTTACAAATTCACTACACCCTATCATCCACAAACAAATGGACTGGTAGAGAGATTTAACAAAACTCTCAAAGGCATGATTATGGGACTCCCTGAAAATCTCTGCAGCAGATGGGATATTCTTTTACCATGCCTCCTTTTTACCTACAGGGAGGTACCCCAGAAAGGAGTGGGCTTTAGCCCCTTTGAACTCCTCTTTGGACACCCTGTGAGGGGTCCACTAACACTTGTCAAGGAGGGTTGGGAACAACCTTTAAAAGCTCCAAAGCAAGATATAGTGGATTATGTACTTGGCCTCAGATCAAGGATGGCTGAGTACATGAAAAAGGCCAGTAAAAACCTTCAGGCCAGCCAAGAGCTCCAAAAGCAATGGCATGACCAGAAGGCTTATTTGGTTCAGTACCAACCAGGGCAGAAAGTGTGGGTCTTGGAGCCTGTGGCCCCAAGAGCACTCCAAGATAAATGGAGTGGACCCCACACAATTGTTGAAAGAAAAGGGTGAAGTCACCTGCTTAGTTGACTTAGGCACTGCCAGGATTCCCCTTAGGGTGCTCCATGTCAATCGCCTGAAACCCTACTATGAAAGGGCTGATCTCACCCTGCTCATGGCAACTGATGAGGGACAGGAAGAAGAGAGTGACCCTCTCCCTGATCTCTTCTCTTCCACAGAACAAGATGCTCTAGTGGAAGGTGTAGTTTTGGCTGATTGTCTTACTGCTGAGCAGAAAGACCATTGCATAAATCTCCTGGGTCAGTTTTCTGAACTCTTCTCTACTGTGCCAGGTACCACTTCTTGGTGTGAGCACACTATAGATACTGGAGACAGCTTGCCTGTCAAAAGTCAAATCTATAGGCAGCCTGACCATGTCAGAGACTGCATAAAGCAAGAGGTGCAGAAAATTTTTGAACTGGGAGTGGTTGAGCACTCTGAAAGTCCATGGGCTTCTCCTGTGGTACTTGTACCAAAACCTCATTCCAAAGATGGAAAGAAGGAAATGCGGTTTTGTGTTGACTACAGAGGTCTCAAGCAGGTAACCAAAACTGATGCTCACCCTATACCCAGGGCAGATGAGCTCATAGATACACTGGCATCTGCCAAGTATCTAAGCACTTTTGACTTGACTGCAGGGTATTGGCAGATCAAATTATCAGAAGATGCAAAAGCAATAACTGCATTTTCCACCATTGGAGGCCATTACCAATTCACAGTAATGCCTTTTGGATTGAAAAATGCACCTGCCACTTTTCAAAGGTTGGTGAATACAGTCCTGCAAGGCCTGGAAGCTTTTAGTGCAGCATATCTGGACGATATAGCTGTCTTTAGCTCCAGTTGGGATGATCACCTAGTCCACCTATGGAAAGTTTTAGAGGCCCTGCAAAAGGCAGGCCTCGCTATCAAGGCTTCAAAGTGCCAGATAGGGCAGGGGAAGGTGGTTTATCTGGGACACCTTGTTGGTGGGGAACAGATTGCACCACTTCAGGGGAAAATCCAAACTATTATAGATTGGGTTCCCCCTACTACTCAGACCCAGGTGAGAGCCTTTTTAGGCTTCACTGGGTATTACAGGAGGTTCATTAAGAACTATGGCTCCATTGCAGCCCCTCTTAATGACCTCACATCCAAGAAAATGCCTAAGAAGGTATTGTGGACAGCTAGCTGTCAGAAAGCTTTTGAGGAGCTGAAGCAGGCCATGTGCTCTGCACCTGTCCTGAAAAGCCCTTGCTACTCTAAAAAATTCTATGTCCAAACTGATGCATCTGAATTAGGAGTAGGGGCTGTCCTATCACAACTTAATTATGAGGGCCAGGATCAACCTGTTGCTTTTATTAGTAGGAGGTTGACCCCTAGAGAAAAGCGTTGGTCTGCCATTGAGAGGGAGGCCTTTGCTGTGGTCTGGGCACTGAAGAAGTTGAGGCCATACCTGTTTGGCACTCACTTCATTGTTCAGATAGACCACAAACCTCTACTTTGGCTAAAACAAATGAAAGGTGAAAATCCTAAAATATTGAGGTGGTCCATATCCCTACAGGGAATGGACTATACAGTGGAACATAGACCTGGGAGTAGCCACTCCAATGCAGATGGACTCTCCAGATATTTCCACTTAGACAATGAAGACTCATCAGGTCATGGCTAGTCTTATTGTCCTTCGTTTTTGGGGGGGTTGTGTAGGAAAGTACCATCTTGCCTGGCATGTTACCCCCATTTTTCACTGTATATATGTTGTTTTAGTTGTATGTGTCACTGGGACCTTGCCAGCCAGGGCCCCAGTGCTCATAAGTGTGCCTGAATGTGTTACCTGTGTTATGACTAACTGTCTCACTGAGGCTCTGCTAATCAGAACCTCAGTGGTTATGCTCTCTCATTTCTTTCAAATTGTCACTAACAGGCTAGTGACCAATTTTACCAATTTACATTGGCTTACTGGAACACCCTTATAATTCCCTAGTATATGGTACTGAGGAACCCAGGGTATTGGGGTTCTAGGAGATCCCTATGGGCTGCAGCATTTCTTTTGCCACCCATAGGGAGCTCTGACAATTCTTACACAGGCCTGCCACTGCAGCCTGAGTGAAATAATGTCCACGTTATTTCACAGCCATTTTACACTGCACTTAAGTAACTTATAAGTCACCTATATGTCTAACCTTTACCTGGTAAAGGTTGGGTGCTAAGTTACTTAGTGTGTGGGCACCCTGGCACTAGCCAAGGTGCCCCCACATTGTTCAGGGCCAATTCCCCGGACTTTGTGAGTGCGGGGACACCATTACACGTGTGCACTACATATAGGTCACTACCTATATGTAGCTTCACAATGGTAACTCCGAATATGGCCATGTAACATGTCTATGATCATGGAATTGCCCCCTCTATGCCATCCTGGCATAGTTGGCACAATCCCATGATCCCACAGGTCTGTAGCTCAGACCTGGGCACTGCCAAACTGCCTTCCCCGGGGTTTCACTGCAGCTGCTGCTGCTGCCAACCCCTCAGACAGGTTTCTGCCCTCCTGGGGTCCAGCCAGGCTTGGCCCAGGAAGGCAGAACAAAGGACTTTCTCAGAGACAGGGTGTTACACCCTCTCCCTTTGGAAAATGGTGTTAGGGCTGGGGAGGAGTAGCCTCCCCCAGCCTCTGGAAATGCTTTCATGGGCACAGATGGTACCCATTTCTGCATAAGCCAGTCTACACCGGTTCAGGGACCCCTCAGCCCTGCTCTGGCGCGAAACTGGACAAAGGAAAGGGGAGTGACCACTCCCCTGACCTGCACCTCCCCTGGGAGGTGCCCAGAGCTCCTCCAGTGTTCTCCAGACCTCTGCCATCTTGGAAACAGAGGTGCTGCTGGCACACTGGACTGCTCTGAGTGGCCAGTGCCAGCAGGTGACGTCAGAGACTCCTTCTGATAGGCTCCTTCAGGTGTTGCTAGCCTATCCTCTCTCATAAGTAGCCAAACCCTCTTTTCTGGCTATTTAGGGTCTCTGTCTTTTGGGATTCCTTAGATAACGAATGCAAGAGCTCATCCGAGTTCCTCTGCATCTCTCTCTTCACCTTCTGCCAAGGAATCGACTGCTGACCGCGCTGGAAGCCTGCAAAACTGCAACAAAGTAGCAAAGACAACTACTGCAACTCTGTAACGCTGATCCAGCCGCCTTCCCGACTGCTTTCCTGGTGGTGCATGCTGTGGGGGTAGTCTGCCTCCTCTCTGCACTAGAAGCTCTGAAGAAATCTCCCGTGGGTCGACGGAATCGTCCCCCTGCAATCGCAGGCACCAAAGAACTGCATCACCGGTACCCTGGGTCTCCTCTTAGCACGACGAGCGAGGTCCCTTGAATCCAGCAACTCTGTCCAAGTGACTCCCACAGTCCAGTGACTCTTCAGTCCAAGTTTGGTGGAGGTAAGACCTTGCCTCCCCACGCCAGACTGCATTGCTGGGAACTGCGACTTTTGCAGCTACTCCGGCCTCCGTGCACTTCCGGTGGAAATCCTTTGTGCACAGTCCAGCCGGGGTCCACGGCACTCTAACCTGCATTGCATGACCTCCTAAGTTGTCCTCCGGCGACGTGGGACTCCTTTGTGTGACTTCGGGTGAGCACCGTTTCACTCCACTTCATAGTGCCTGTTCTGGCACTTCTGTGGGTGCTGCCTGCTTCTGAGAGGACTTCTTGTCTTGCTCGATGCCCCCTCTGTCCCCAGACGCAATTGGCGACATCCTGGTCCTTCCTGGGCCACAGCAGCATCCAAAAACCTTAACCGCATGATTTGCAGCTAGCAAGGCTTGTTGGCAGTCTTTCTTCAGGAAAACACTTCTGCACAACTCTCCACGGCGTAGGGGATCCATCCTCCAAAGGGGAAGTCTCTAGCCCTTGTCATTCCTGCAGAACCTTCAGCTTCTACTGTCCAGTAGCAGCTTCTTTGCACCCACAGCTGGCATTTCCTGGGCATCTACCCATCTCCGACTTGCTTGTGACTTTTGGACTTGGTCCACTTGTTCCACAGGTACCCTCAACCAGAAATCCATCGTTGTTGCATTGCTGGTTTGTGTCTTTCCTGCAGAATTCCCCTATCACGACTTCTATGTCCTTTGGGGAACTTTAGTGCACTTGGCACTGACTTTTCAGGGTCTTGGGGTGGGCTATTTTTCTAACCCTTACTATTTTCTAATAGTCCCAGCGACCCTCTACAAGGTCACATAGGTTTGGGGTCCATTCATGGTTCGCATTCCACTTTTGGAGTATATGGTTTGTGTTGCCCCTATCCCTATGTGCCCCCATTGCATCCTATTGTAACTATACATTGTTTGCACTGTTTTCTAATACTATTACTGCATATTTTGGTATTGTGTACATATATCTTGTGTATATTTGCTATCCTCATACTGAGGGTACTCACTGAGATACTTTTGGCATATTGTCATAAAAATAAAGTACCTTTATTTTTAGTATATCTGTGTATTGTGTTTTCTTATGATATTGTGCATATGACACTAGTGGTACTGTAGGAGCTTCACTCGTCTCCTAGTTCAGCCTAAGCTGCTCTGCTCTGCTACCATTATCTATCAGCCTAAGCTGCTAGACACCCTATACACTAATAAGGGATAACTGGGCATGGTGCAAGGTGTAAGTACCCCTTGGTACTCACTACAAGCCAGTCCAGCCTCCTACACTACAGAACACAAAGTACCAGGATTTTGTCTTGGCACTTTAAAGGAACACAAAAACACGACAAGATCCGCACAATTGTAGAGTCGATTGAAGGGAAAGGCGACAACGGACTAAAATGGTTAAACCAAAACAACCGAGAGTACACACTAACGCAGAGCTGGGGACCCCCTTCTCTGAAGGAGACTCAGGGACTCAAGCTGATGCCCTGCAAAGGATGTCTGAAACCTTGGCCACCCACTCGGCGCAAATTGACAAAGTACTGCAGGCAGTATTAGACACCAAGACATCACTGGAAGGGAAAATAGACTCAGTGATCCTGGAAGTCAATCTCCTCTGTGCGGATCGTCGGAAGCTAGCAGATAGAGTCACCAACACTGAATCTGAACTTGAAACGACCCAACCAGCAATAGCTGAAATGAAGGCTCAAATTAAATGAATGGAAAACAAAATGACATCACTACAACGAAGAGCCGAGGACGCTGAAGGCCGCTCACGCAGAAATAATGTCAGATTCCTTGGAATACCAAAACTTACAGAGCTCCCTAACGCTGAACACTTCCTGGAGAAATGGCTCAAAGACACAGTGCTACACCAGACAGCATCATGGACGCTAGTCATTGAACGGGCACACCTAGTCCCAGGTGGTCCTCCAAGGCCGGGTGCCCTACCCTGCCCGCTGATAGCCAGGTTCCTAAATTATCGAGACCGAGATCAAGTGTTGCAAGGCTTCCAGAAACAATGCCCCATCTGCATGGAGAACACTGAGATCAC
The DNA here is from genome assembly GCF_031143425.1 of Pleurodeles waltl. NCBI lineage: Eukaryota > Metazoa > Chordata > Amphibia > Caudata > Salamandridae > Pleurodeles > Pleurodeles waltl. The sequence goes on along the minus strand of NC_090439.1, from coordinate 625,111,414 downwards.
AGCATACCCGGACTATATGATGGAGGTCCAACGTAAATGAGCCACTTTCATCAAAGTGAAACAGGTGCTTCGCGACAAGAACATCACATACTCTCTCATGTTCCCAGCCCGAATGAGAGTAATAGATGGCGACAGGGCCCTTTTTTTCTCATCAGCGGAGGATGTGTGGACTGGCTGCCTGCCAAAGGACGGGTCGACCCAGTAGGTGAACCTGAAGGCAATGATGAATGGCTGGTACAACGTCCCCAACGAAAGAAAAAAATCAACTTCGTAGTAAAAACACGCCCCTCAAAGCTACAAGCAGCAGATGAACAGACACAAGCCCTTAAAGAAGCAACTACATTTGTAACAACATAAACTTTGTCCAGAAATGAAAGCAGAGAAACAGACTCAAACTCCTCACGGGGCCAATTAAGTCCCCCACTGTCTCCACTAATATTTGGCCCGGACCTTACACGTCGTACAGCAGATGACATATGAAACTCCGCTAGAGAACCCGGAAACGCCAAAATCTCAATGCGCACAGTGACACGAATGAGGGGCGTGAGACACAGAGGCTCCGGAACTTCAACGCAGACAAGGACATCAAGGCTTAACAACATAGATATTCTACGCCCCCTCCTTGGCCAGAAGGATGGCATTCGGGACACAGAACTAAGCACTGAATCAGCCTTGACTCAAAAGCCGGAAGAGGCCAGAATAAGGGATGACCGGCCATCAGGGGAAAATGCTTATCTATGTGGGCCGAGCCTTCTCGGTCATCAAGAACTTCCTCGACCACACCTCCACATCCAAATGGGTTACCGAATGGACCATAAACTGAGTAACGTATTGAAGGCACCGGTTGTGCCGCACAGTTGGTTATGGTTTTGGTTATCGTTAGCTTTAGTGCGCCATTATGCTTTCCTCGACACGTGCCATATGATGCGGGTTTGGGGGAGGGGGGATGAGGGAGGGGACATTGCACCAACAAGGTCTACCGACTCGGGGGAAGGGATCATGGTGGGGGATTAACTTGGTATTATGCAACACATAATTTTTTAACCTGGAACGTAAGGGGGATGGCCCATACTCCTAAATGTTGCAGAATATATAATAATCTCAAACGTCCCTCAATACATATAGCAATACTCCAAGAAACTCACCTCACGACTGACGAATTGAGTAGAATAGGCAGACAATGGACGGGTACGATATATGGAACGGAAACATCGACATATGCAAGAGGAGTACTAATATGGATTGCTTCAGGGATACCATTCACAGTTCAACACAAATAGATAAGGATGGTAGATATGTCCATCTAAGAGGAGTATTAGACGGGAAACAGCTATCCATAACAGGAATATATGCACCCAATATCAGGCAGGGTGATTTTCTGCTATCTACTTGCGCAGCACTAGCATGGGACTCCTCAGTACCCAACATATGGGGGGGAGACTTTAATTGCGTACCAGACGTAAATATGGACTAATCTTACCTCCCACTCGAGAGCGCTCAGAGTAGAAGACTCTCACAACAGCTACGGATGTGGCTGACAGAAAGGAGGTTACATGATGTATGGAGGAGGCTGCACCCTATAGACAAAGAGTATTCATTCTTTTCCCCGGTACACCAACTCCACACTCGAATAGACCTGCTACTGTGCTCGGGTGAATTAACCCAATCCTTAGTCAGAGCATCATACTTAGCTAAAACTATATCAGACCATTGCCCATTTATAGCAACAGTACAATGTGGCAGGTTGCCAACACGCACTCCTACTTGGCGACTACAGCCATCATTGCTGAGAAATCCCTCTTTCAGAACCGAGATAGCAGAGGGAATAGACTCATACTTTATAATAAATACGAACTTGACAACATCAAGAGCAGTGGAATGGGACGGACACAAGGTAGTAATAAGAGGTATTTGTATGGCAGCATCTGACGGAGTTCGAAAAACACTCAACGCAGAACTGAGTAATATCGAAAAGAGACTACGGGAAGCGGAGAGAATGACAGATGGAGGCGGAGGGGACGGGGGGACCCTAGTGAACTGAAAAAAAAGAATGGGCCGAAGCTGAAACTCGTTTACGTAAATACGATTATCGATACTACATGGCATGATTACATGCAGAGGGGGATAGATCCAGCAGGTTGTTGTCCTGGCTGGTGAAGGGAGGACAACAACAACACACTATAAACGCTCTCCGGTTGGAGGATGGAAACATCAGAAATACACAACAGGAGATCAATGAGGCCTTTAGGAAATATTATGTTCTTTCAGACAATTCAACTAACTAAGTTGATGGAGCTACAATTACAAGACCTGGAGAAGCCCATAGAATTAGATGAGGTCCAACAAGCTTTAAAACAAATGGCCCATAATAAAGCCCCAGCAGGGAACGGCTCCCGGCAGAGTATTATCAGGTCTTCGCAACGCAAACGATAACACCATACTTGGAAATGCTGAAAGAAGCATATGAGCGTGGCCATCTCCCAGAATCACAACGGGAAGCAACAATAGTAGACCTACACAAAAAAAGGGCGTGACTCCTCTGGATGTCCGGTCCTACCGACCCCTATCCCTACTAAACACTGAATGTAAATTGTTAGGAAAGGTGCTGGCAAATCGGCTTCTCCCACTGATGCCAACACTAATCCACCTGGATCAATCCGGCTTCATACCCGGCCGCAGTACCCACACAAATATAAGATGCCTATTAAGATTAATAGCTGCAACCCCGAAATTAGATTACACATGAACGGCGGTCTCCTTAGATGTGGAAAAAGCGTTTGACACATTAGGCTGGCCATACATAATGGAAGCCCTTAAACACATGGGCTTCGGTACTACATTTATACGCTGGGTCAACACACTGTACACAGACCCGAAAGCCAGAGTAAAAACAGGCAACACAATTTCTGAAAGATTCATGATAGGCAGAGGAACTAGACAGGGGTGCCCTTTGTCAACACTCTTGTTCGCACTAGCTATTGAACCACTCGCAGCGCGATTACTACGTGAGGCGCCGAACTGGGGAATCCCAGATGGGAACAAGCATAAGATCATCTTTTTGTATGCGGATGACACACTATTATATCTCTGTAACCGACCAGAATCCTTGCCGGACCTACTACAACTATTAGATACTTTCGGGGACATATCAGGCTTACGAGTAAATTGGGCAAAATCGTGTCTGTTCCCGATGCAGATAATCCCGCATCCACAGAGAGAACTAATATTCACACACAATCTACAATGTTTTTACACCACCTTCAAATACTTAGGGGTACAAATATACCACAACGAAGTGGACATCAGAGAGGGGAACCTAGACCGTATGATTAGATCCATAAAGAGCTCGATGCCCTTTTGGTGCTCACTCCCACTCTCACCCCTGGGGAGAGTGGCAATAGCAAAAATGATGATACTACCCCAAATCCTGTATTATTTCTCGGCTTTACCGATCAAACTCCCCAAGAACTACTTTGCATCTCTAAATAGCCTACTATCAGACCTTACGTGGAATGCCGGCCGCCGCCGGGTGGCCCTCACTAAAATTTATATGCCGCTGGAGAAGGGAGGGATAGGTGCACCTCAGTTCAAGCTGTATTATGCAGCGGCACAAATACACTGCATCATGGACTGGATGTAAAATCCACACGATGCAGAGGGGCGAATGATGAGCACTGTGTTAGGTCAATTGAACGTATTAAATTGGCTCATCGGTTGAGGAAACTCACCACAATGCAGTAATATGCTGATGGTGGTGGCGGAATGGAAATGGCGATATGTGATGATGAAGGGACGCACACCACCGTACTAACCTAGAATACCATTACTAGCCACTCCAGGATTAAACAGTATACAAGGACAGTTCAATCTGGCTGGCTGGGTCACCAAAGGTGTGCACACTATAGGAAGTATATTTGAGGAAGGAAGCTTATTGTCGTACGAGGCACTAGCCAACACGTTCAAACTAGGCAGGGGCAAATTTCTAGTGCACAGGGCGTTACAGCAAGTAGTGCGTAATACGTGGGGGAATGACAATAGCGAACCCCGTACCTCGACGATACTCCACAAGTTATTGCTGGGGGCTGGTGACCAATCAGATATCTCTTGGACATACAAAATGCTGCAGGATTACCATGAAGAAGCACAGACACAAGCCAAGACCAGGTGGGAGACATCTCTGATGGCTCCTCTAACCACACAGAAATGGGACACAGCTCTGGCAACTACACGAGAGGTATCACGCAATGCTCGTTTCCGTTACACACAACTTAATTACCTACACCAGACATATTTGACTCCAACCAGGTTAAAACGTATGTTTCCACAATCCAATCCAGACTCCCCAAGATGCGGAGCGTCGGGCGGATTTCCTACACATGACGTGGGGCTGTCCTCGGGGGTGTTCCGTATATGGCAAGAAGTGACAACGCAAACGGCCACTTGGACGGGTCTACCCCTGGCCCCTAATCCCGAATCCTGCCTATTAGGGGTACGCCCGAGACGAGGAAAAGATAAACAGAGACACAGATGCACTGACCTTGCGTTTATTCTACTTAAACAGTTAATAGCAATACAATGGAAATCACCTGGTGCCTCAGACATACGCCGATGGACGTCAGAGATGCTACACTGAACTAAGGCAGAAACACAGGTATTGCATGCACTACAAGACAGTGGAGTGGAGATCAAGGGGATAGGGATATGGGACTCCATCATAGAGCAACTCGAACAAAAAGACGATACTAGACCCCCTTAAAACATATATGCACAACCGACAAGTATGTATCCATGTCATACATTGTCACACTTAAGATCCTGATATGTTGAATAACCGATTCCCCCCTCACTGTGTGTGCAGCTTCCGGCTTCCCCCTCCTTCCTTCCTCCCCAGCAACTGGTGACTGATTCTTGTTACTTTCCCCCCCTGCACCCCACACTCACCCTCTCTTCCACCCCTCTCCTGCTGGATAACCCCTCCTAGAATAGAAGGACACGTGTTGAGATTATCCATGAAAAATTTAATTTTCAAATGGCGTACTACTGTTGACTTTTGTTTTGAATGATGTATAAAAGATCTGTTGATGCATCTAGTGGACAGAAGAGATGTACTAGATATAAAAAGATATGATATTATAACAATTTGCAGATACGTAAACTCCACTGTAAAATAACAGATGAAAATCAAGAAACAGATAAAAAAAAAAAAAAACACCACCACACACAACAAAAAAGAGGTCTTCAACGTCATCCAGGAATTTGCTGAGGCAACTAACATCCCTCTATCACAGGGACTCAGCGAGAGACTAACCACCTTCTCCCATCGGAAAATCAAGGACATCTATGATAGCTTAAAACCCCATAACTTTCTGAACTCACCAACAAGGTCCAAATTAGGATCCCCTGAACCGCAGCTCCTGCATGCCTGGCTCCCCTCACAGCAGACGAGATTTGTTCCATCAGAAGCAGCATCCACTCCGGAGCCCCTACCGAATCCTGCCCCCCACATCTTCAACAAGGCCAGCACCTTGAATGCACCTGAGCTCCACAAGACCATCAACTGCTCCCTAGAGTCAGCAACATTTCCGGAAGACTGGAAGCACGGCGAGATCCACCCACTGTTGAAGAAACCCACAGCCGACCCAACGGATCTCAAGAACTACCACCTCATCTCGCTCCTGCCTTTCCCAGCCAACCCGCTGAGAAAGCAATCAACATTCAGCTCACCATCACATCGAGGTCAACAGCAGCCTTGACATCTCCCAGTCAGGATTCAGAACAAACCACAGCACCAAGACCGCAGCCACAGATGACATCTGCTCCCTTCTCGACCACGGCCAAACAGCAGCCCTCATCCTACTAGATCTTTCAGCCACCTTCGATACAGTGTCCTACCGCACCCTATGCGCCAGACTCCACACAGCAGGCATACACAGCAAGGCCATTTGATGGATACACTCCTTCCTAACAGGCAGAACACAGAAAGTCAGGCTTCAACCATACCTCTCAGAACCTACAGGAAACAGCTGTGGAGTCCCCCAAGGATCCTTGTTGAGACCCACACTGTTCAACATCTACATGAGCCCACCCACCCCAATCATCAGAGACTACGGTCTGAACATCGTCTCCTACACTGACAACAACCAGCTGATCAGCTCCCTGACCGAAGACCCCTCAACAGCCAAGAAGAACTTCAAAGATGGGATGAAGCAGTCGCCACCTAGGTGAAGGAGAGCTGCCTCAAGCTGAACTTCGACAAGACCGAGATCTTCATCCTGGGACCTTCCTCCTCATCCTTGAATAACTCCTGGTGGCCGTCAACACTCGGCAGCCCACCCACCCCCACAAACCATGCACAAAACCTCGGTGTCGTGCTCGAATCAGCACACACCATGACCAGACAGATCAGCTCCGTCACATCCACCTGCTTCCACACCCTCCGACTCCTATAGAAGATCTTCAGATTGATAACAACCGACTGCCAAAAGAGAGTGACACACGCCCTGATCATGAGAAGACTTGACTATGGCAATGCCCTCTATGCCAGAACCTCCAAGAAGAACCTCAGCAAGCTTCAACAAATCCAGAATGCCACCGCCAGACTTGTCCTGAACATCCCCCGCTGAGAACACATCACAGTACACCTGAGAGACCTCCACTGGCTCACCATCGAGAAGAGGATCAACTTCAAACTCCTCGTGCATGCCTACAGATCCCTCCACAACATTGGATCCTACTACCTTAAACACCACCTCACCTGGTACTCCCTTTCCAGACCTCTCCACTCCTCACAGCAGGCACTCGCCAACATAGTCCTTATAAAGAAGTCCGCAACTGGAGGAAGATCTTTCACCTGACAACTAAAGGTTGGAACACCTTACTTCTCCACCTAAGACAGTCAGCATCGCTACCTCATTTCAGGAAAGAACTCAAGACCTGGCTCTTTGACTGAACCCTGAGGACATACCCCTCAGTGCCTTCAGACCCTGTAGGTGAGTAGCACACTATAGAAATAATTGATTGATTGATTGACACCAAACTCCAAACCTATATCTGCTCCCAAAGGGAAATTGCACTGAAAAGTTATTTAAAGGCAGCTCTCATGTTAACTTATGAGAGAAAGGCCTTGCAACAGTGAAACTCAAATTTGGCAGTATTTCACTGTTAAGACATGTACAAACATACCAGCCGATGTCCTACCTATAACATAAACAGTTCCTGCCCATGGGGCTACTTAGGGCCTACCATAGGAGTGCCTTACATGTACAAAGGGAAGTGCCTGTTAAATGAAAGCCATACCAACAATTTAAAGTAAAGAACACAACACAATAAAGACTCCCAAACCAATTTAGAAATATGGAGACACACTTTCGCCCTCATTACAACCCTGGTGGTAAATCCCGCTTTCCGTCGTGCAGAAGACCACCAACATACCGCTGCGGCCGTGGAATTCCGCTACAGGTATTACAACCCACAGCTCGGAATCCGCCACAATACAGACACCCACACAAGTCCGCCACACCAAAGGTCTGTGGTAAACTGGCGATACCAAAACCGACACTGTCACGCCAACAGGAATACACCCACAGTATCACAACCAACTAATCAACGCAGCGGTCTTTCAACCACGGTACTCCATTGGCGCTACACACCGCCGCTCTCAAAATACACACACATTTACAAAACACATCCACATTGGACAATTCGAAATACACACACCTGATACACATACACACACTACACCCACACACCCAATCCAATATAAAGCACACACCCACATCACCCACAAACCCTTACAACCAACATTTTGAAAGAAGGCCAGAGAGAGAGACTACCTAAAACAACATGAGCATCCACAGACCCACAACACCATCACTTACACAACATCCATGGCACCTCAAACAACACACACCAACACATCCCCTCACACATCACAACAGACACCACCTCACACATCACCACACCACATCATGGAACCTCAAAGACACCCCAGGTTCTCTGAGGAGGAGCTCAGGGTCATGGTCAGGAAATCGTCCGGGTAGAGCCACAGCTATTCGGATCACAGGTGCAGCAGACATCCATTGCTAGGAAGATGGAGCTATGGCGCAGAATTGTAGACAGGGTTAACGCAGTGGGACAGCATCCAAGAACACAGGATGACATCAGGAAGAGGTGGAACGACCTACAGGGGGAGGTACGTTCCGTGGTATCCAGACACCAGATTGCTGTACAGATGACTGGCGGTGGACCCCCACCTCCTCCCCCACAACTAACAACATGGGAGGAGCAAGTCTTGGCAACTATGCATCCTGAGGGCCTTGCAGGAGTAGCAGGAGGACTGGACTCTGGTAAGACATATCTTTACTACTCTATCCCCCACACCCCACCTGCATGCCATCACATACCCCCCCTTACCCTCAGACCCATCACCCCAACAACCCACAGATACCCCACTAACACAACCCACACATCCCAAATCCAAGCCCTGCATGTAACACCAATGCATGGACACCCATCACCAAAGCATGTCCAGTACAGAGACTCACTCATGCCCCAAAGTCACCAATCACACAAGGACCAAGCGAATAATGCAAGATGGCACACACAGATACAATAACTATGCATTTACACCCCAAGAGGACCCCAACCCAACATCACCGGACAGGAGGTGCCAGACATATCCAGTCCCCCCACAGAAGAGACCCACAGTGATGACAGCAGCTCTGCACGCCTGGACCAAGATGACCAGCCTGGCCCATCAGGGACCTCGGGACAGTCATTTCCCCTGACACAGTCACAAACCACCACAGAGCCTCCCCCCTCAGGAAACACAATCACAGCACCCACCCAGCGGGCCCATCACTCTGTCCCCAGGACATGTCCATCAGCAGTGTGTCCACCACTACAGGGAACCCAGGCAACCCCACTAACACAGGATGATCAGGGACCTGGGGGCAGTGGGCACACGGTTCAGGGGACAGAGGCACAGGATAACCGGGAAGCTGGGAGGATTTCTGTGCGACAGGGGGTGGATAGGCCCAGGAAACCCACTCTCCACGAGGCACTCTCCTGCATCATGGGAGCTTACCACCATTCCCAGGAGACCATGGGCATGGTACTGGCCAAGTTTCAGGAGACCCAGTGGCTGCAGGAGGAACACTACCTGGGGATCAGGGAGGACTTGAAGTCCATTAACACCACCCTGGTCACCATTGCAGGGGTGCTGGCAGACCTTCTCAACACCAGGAGGGACACAGTGGCACACTAACGGGCCCCTGACACTAGCCTGGATGATGGACAGCCCTCCACCTCCGCCGGCGCTAGTGGACAGGAGGCACCGCCACAGGAACAACAGTAACCCAGCACCCCACCCCCTGCAGATGGAGAACCACCCCACAAACGGTCCCTGAGATCCAGGAACAAGACAGAGAACATTGCCAAGACCCCTGCCAGGAAATAAGACCCCCCTGAATGTCACCCTTCTGTCCCCCTATGTCACCCTGTCCATCCTTAAACTGCCCTTGCTCCACTTCCTATGCCCCTTTGGACAATGCACCTGTGAAACAAATACACTGGACTCTGCCATGGACATACCTCCACCATCACCCCAGCCCATTTTACAACCCCCTCCACTTATTTGCACAGGAATAAACACACTTCAATCACAAAACAATCTGGAGTCAGTCTGTGCTTTCACTAATGTGTAATTGCAACATCTCTGAAATATAGCAATGTCAAAGTACTTGTTAACATACCAATGTTACACAGCTGTAGGCCAGGAGTAAACATAGCAGAGGGCACAAAGTGGGACCCAGATCTGTAAAATGGAAGGTTAAAGTGACAAGTCAGTGTCCATACACTGAGTGAAAATGATAGACTTATGCTAGCTCCAACAATAGTATGAAATGTGGGAAGCAGTGACATCTTCTTACCTGTGTCTCACTGGAAGTATTGCATGATGATGTTGTTTCGGTTGTCGAAATCCTCTTCTTCTGCCTCCTCTTCTTAACTGTACACAGGCTCCACAGCTGCCACAAGACCACCATCTGGCCCATCCTCCTGCAGAAAAGGCACCTGGCGTCGCAAAGCCAGGTTGTGCAGCATAAAGCAGGCCACGATTATCCGGCACACCTTCTTCGGTGAGTAGTATAGGGAACTACCTGTCAGATGGAGGCACCGGAATCTGGCCTTCAGGAGGTCGAAGGTGCATTCGATTATCCTCCTAGTTCGTCCATGTGCATCATTGTAGCGTTCCTCTGCCCTTGCCCTGGGATTCCTCACTGGGGTCAGTAGCCATAACAGGTTGGGGTAACCAGAGTTACTGGCAAATGTCGAGGGATAACTGTTAGACACACATTAACTCTTAGGGACAACCCCATACCCAGACACCTATGTCAACTGTGTTGGGATCTTGGCCTCACCTATTAGCCACACACGGTGCCTCTGGAGTTGCCCCATCACATAAGGGATGCTGCTATTTCTCAAAATGTAAGCGTCATGTACAGAGCCAGGATACTTTGCATTGACGTGGGAGATGTACTGGTCTGCCAAACACACCATCCACACATTCATCGAATGGTAGCTCTTCCGGTTTCTGTACACCTGTTCATTCCTACGGGGGGGGACAAATGCCACATGTGTCCCATCAATGGCACCAATGATGTTTGGGATATGTCCCAGGGCACATAAGTCACCTTTCACTGTGGGCAAAATCTCCACCTGAGGGAAAACTATGTAGCTGCGCATGTGTTTATGAAGGGCAGACAACACTCTGGACAACACATTAGAGAACATTGGCTGGGACATCCCTGATGCCATGGCCACTGTTGTTTGAAAAGACCCACTGGCCAGGAAATGGAGTACAGACAGGACCTGCACTAGAGGGGGTATCCCTGTGGGATGGCGGATAGCTGACATCAAGTCGGGCTCCAACTGGGCACACAGTTCCAGGATTTTGCACGATCAAGTCTGTATGTGATTATGATGTGTCTCTCTTCCATTGTTGACAGGTCCACCAGGGGTCTGTACACCGGAGGATGCCGCCATCTCATCACCTGCCCCAGCAGACGTGCCCTATGGAGGAGAACAGCGAGCAGAGAGTCATCCAACACTGAGGTATCAGAATGTGTTATTTGCAGAAACTTTATTAATCCACAATGTGCCGGTATCTGTCTGTATTCCCAGCCTAGATAGGTGTGATGCAGTTATTATCCATCCCATGTGGCCCCCTGAAATGGCGGCTGACTGACCTTTAAGGTGGGACAAGGGGATATGAGGTACTTGCACTGGCGTTGCACACCGTTGTGGTGGGCAGTCGAAGACCACGGGGCAATTCAGCATTGGTTAACATTGGGCCTGGTGGGTCCAAGGAGCCAATGACGATGTACGCCGGTGGTGACGGTACGCACCGCTGCGGACGTGAACGCCATTTTCTGTCTGTTCACTCACTTGATACCTGACTTTCAACAGGAGAGGACCTACACTGCAAGTGCTGCTGTGACTTGTGTATGGAAGCGACAATGGCTACAGTGTCTGGGGAAAGGGCGCCTGCCTTCACTTTGGAGGAGTTGGAGAAACTAGTGGATGGGGTCCTCCCCCAGTACACCCAACTGTACGGTCCTCCAGACAAACAGGTGAGTACACTCTGAGCATGCTGCATGGGCAAAGACTGCTTTGAGTGGTGTGGATGGAAGATACATGGGGGGGGCTGAGGCCTGCATGTGCGGATGGTGAGTGTATGTGCGTAAAGGCATGGGTGGGAACTGGTGGGCAATGAGTATGACGGTCCAGACAGGTGAGTAATTTCCTTATCCCCTGTACCATTCCTCTAGGTCAGTGCCCACCAGAAGAAGGGTATTTGGCGGTCATTGCCAAGGACGTCCAGACCCTCGGGGTCTACCACAGATGGAGCAACCACTGCCGTGGGAGGACCTGCGCCGCTGGAGCAAGAAGACGGCAGAGGCCCAGCTGGGGATGGCCTCTCAACGTGGAAGGATTGTCCATCGTACCATGACCCCCCTGATGTCCCGGATCCTGGCAGTGGCGTATCTGGAGTTGGATGGGCGCTTGAGGGCATCACAGCAGCCACAAGGGGGTGAGTACACTCTCATTCAGCTGACTCTGCGTGCATAACGAGGTGTCTGGGTGGGGGAGGTGAGCAGTGGGTTCCCCTAGGCCAGGGCAAACTTGGTAGCCAAGGTCCCTTGTGAGGCAGGCTATGTGGCATCCCAACCCCACTAGTAGTAATAGCCATCTACTCCTAGTCAGGCTCCTGTGACTTCCAGGTGTGCAGCAATTGGGCTTAGGCCTCGTACCCCATGGTCAGGTGAAATTTCTAGGAACTGTTAGTACATGGTGTAGTGCAGAGGGCTGCTCCATGTGTGTTGTGTCCGCGAACGGTAGTGGTGTTGCATGCACTGAACATGTTTTTCTTCTGTCTTTCCCCCCCTTTTTGTGGTCCCCCTGGTCTTGTGTGCAATAGCATCATCAGGCGGAGGAGCATTGGCACCGGAGCAGGAGGGAGCTGCAACCCACTTGGCCCTGGAGGGTGAAGCAACGGAGTCTGAAGCCACCAGTGTGACGGAGGGCGAGGGAAGCTCCACGGCGGGGACAAGAGCAGACACCAGTGACAGCGACTCCTCGTCTGATGGGAGCTCCCTTGCGGTGGCGAGCCCCTCTGTGCCCACCGCATCAACAGGTACAGCTGCCAACCTCCCTACCAGCACCGCCCTCCCAGCAGCGTGTGTCCCTGGCCCTCTCACCCAGAAAGGTGGGCATCTCCTTCGTCCCAGGCACCTCAGGCACTGCCCCAGTCAGCCCTGTGCCCTCAGTGAGGAGGCTATTGACCTCATGAGATCCCTCAGTGTTGGGCAATCTACCATGTTGAATGCCATCCAGGGTGTTGAGAGGCATTTGCAATAAACAGATCCATCCCAGGAGGGCATTCCTTCTGGGCAGGTGGCCCAACAGAGAGCATTTCAGGCTTTTGCCTCAGCACTGATGACAGCCATTGTCCCTGTGTCCAGCCTCCCCCTCCAACTTCCTCCACCCAGACCCAATCCCCTGTACCTCATCCTATCCCAAGCACACCATCAGACCTGCATGCACACACATCAACACACAAGAGTGGCTCAGTCAAACATAAACACTACACATCCCACAGGCACTCACACAAGCACCATCCCCATGCAGACACTACAACATCCACTGCCTCCACTGTGTCCCCCTCCTCCATGTCCTCCTCCTCCCTCCCTGTCTCATCTCCACTCGCACCTACATGCACTACATCCTCAGCCACAACCTCCATCACCAGCACGCCCATCACTACACACGGCTCTCGTGCAAACACCACCCCCACCACCATTCACACATCCCCTGTGTCCTCTCCCAGTGTGTCTGTGAGCCCTCCACCTAAAGTACTCAAACGCAGGCACACACCCACCCAACAGCTATCCACCTCACAACAGCCTCCGGCCCATGCACCTTCACCCAAATTCAGCAGATGTACACCTCCTACAACCACTACCTCTTCCTCCACTCCCAAACCCCCTCCATCTTCCAATCCCAGTGTGTCTAAAAAACATTTCCTAGCAACCCTTGACATCTTCCCTTCACCTCCTCTTGTCCTTCCCCTTGGGCCAGGCTTTCCAGGTCACAACCCAGCACCTCAGCCACCAAATCCCCAGGCACAGTGGTGCCAACAACTGCGGGGTCATCGAGTGCGCCACCCATCAGGGCTGCCAGTGTACCACGTAGTGAGGGCAAGGACATTCCGCCACCTGCCAAGGTGAAAAAGGAGCCCACATCCCAGAGGGAGAAGCCGAAACTACCAGCCACCAAGGACTCAGCAAAAATAAAAGGGGATAGTGGCAAGACAACTGCGGCACCATCAAAGGTGGAGAAGGGCCAAAAGCAGAAGAGCAGGTCAGGAGAGGGCATGGTGGCACCGACTGAGGGACCAGGGTCACATCTTCTGTCCACGATCACACCAACCTGTATGGTGGCGAACACCGCTAGTTGCCCCGCCACCTTCACCGCCACCACCACCTGCACCGCCACCTACACCACCACCGGCATCTCTACAGCCTCAGCAACAGTCCCCAGCCTCTTCCCCAGTGGGCAGCCGTCCGAGGCTGCAGGAGATGTCCTGCTGTGTCCCTCAGCAGGTGCTGACCCATGCACCACGGCCACGGCCACTGCTGCAAGCACCGCCGCCACAGACACCGCCACAAGCACCGCCACCGGCCCTCGACGTACTCGGACAGTGGCACCACCACTGAGATGACTACCATCCCCAGTGGTCAGTCGTCCTAGGCTGGAGGAGAGTTCCTGGAACCCAGGCAGCTTCCATGAGGCATGACTTCCATCACTGTTTGCACCTGCAGGTGGAAGGCGAAGCCGCAGCAGTGTGGGGTATGTTGCTGCCTCCATGGTGTATCATACTACGTGTACCTCGCCAATCTCGTGGTGCGCACACCCAGGTGAGGGAATTGTACTGGCCACACTGCACGTGGAGCACTCTGGGCACCAGGTCCCCCCCAGAACCAGTGGAGAATGACATCCACTTCTTCAGTCCTTGGCAGGATGAAGCACTCCGGGCACCATGCCCCCTCCAGAACCAGTGGAGAATGATATCCACTACCTCAGTCCTTGGCAGGATGAAGCACTCTGGGCGCCATGCCCCCTCCAGAACCAGTGGAAAATGACATCCACTTGAGAGACTGTGGCTTTGCACTCCCCAGGATAATGCAGTGGGAAAACCACCCACTGGAGAGACTTGAGATACTGTGGCTTTGCACTCCCCAGGATAATGCAGTGGGCAAACCACCCACTGGAGAGACTTGTGAGACTGTGGCTTTGCACTCCCCAGGATACAGCAATGGACATGGAGCCCCCTCGTGCAGCAGTGGCGTTGTGCGTTCATCTTGCTGAGGTGCCCCCCCTTCCACTCCCCCTGAGGTGTCTGTATATTTTTGATCTGATGTCCCAACAGTGTTCTCTCCGTTTCCAGTCAGGTATCTAGTGTGGGCTTTGCCCATGCATTTTGGGCTCAGTGGTCCACGGACAATGATTGGTACACTATCCAGACTTGTGTAGTTGGTGTACATATTTGTATATACTGAATTTTGAATTTTGACTATCTGATTTTTCATGATTACACAGGTTACAATCATTTCCTTTTGTCCTTGCGTTCCTCCAGGGAGTGGGGGGGTGTATATGTAATGTTGCTCCATGTATTTGTGTGTATGTTGTTGTGGGTGAGGGTGGGGGTATTGTGTGTTGCGTGTGTGTGTCACTCTCTTTCCCCCCTCCCCTGTGTTGTAGGTGCAGTACTCACTGTGGTCATCGTCGCCGCTGTTCATACTCCTGGTAGATGAGAAGACACACCAACATGGGCAGGACCTTTAACTCGGGCTCCATGGCGTCCTGGTTCCTCGTTGGGTGTCGAGAGGTGAGTGTTTTCCCTTCTGTGTACTGTTTCCACCATGCTTTTGATCACGTTGGTTCCACCCCAGAAAAGGTGGCGGATAGGTGTCTTGAAATACAGTGGGTGGTACTTTGTCCTCCGTCTGTCTGTTTGCGGTTACCGCCGCGGTGTTTGTTTCTACCGCCGTGGCGGTCGGAGTGTTAAAGTGGCTGTCTATGTGGCGGTTTCCGCCATGGTCGTGATCCCATTTTATTCCACTTGCCTGTTGGCGGTATTACCGCCGCTTTAACACCGTCCACCGGGGTTGTAATGAGGGCCTTTTTGTGAGCAAAAAGACAGCAAGATCATTAAAATAGGTTGTAGGTATCTGAAGATATTAATTTTTAAATTTTAAAGGCAAAATGATAAAAACTACAAGAAAAAGTAAATTACCAATGAGAAGTCATGGTTCTTGGTTGACCAGGACCTGGGCATGTCAGTCCAACAGCAATGGAGCAGGGGTCGGATACACTAAGAGGGCCTTCCTTAACACTCAACGACTCAATCCTATTTTCTTGCAGTCCCACCACCTTTTGCAGCACTTCTACTGTGCTTTACTGTAACATTACCCATGAAGGGAACCCTGTTTCAAGATTGCAGAATTATCGGGCACCAAACAAGCCTGGCTTTGGATTAAATGAGCTCTCTACTCACATGGCAGGGTTAAAACAAGTTTACTGCCCTACCCTACTGTGACTGTAACTTGTCAGTCTGAATTGGTCCTGGGAATGAAAAGGAAATGCCTTGCTTGGCATCTGCAAGTCACAAAAGGTTTTGCTTAGACTGTGTTCTGTTCTACCAACTGTTCGTGTTCACTCATAGATAGCTAATCAATGCTGAGTGACCACAGTAATACCAATCTGCTCTTTATGCGTCCTGAGCCATAGTCATTAACTCTCCAAGTAAAGAATGTGTTTTCAAACACTGCAAGGGGTGAGTGGCAAAACTGCTTTTAGGTCAGCTTTGGCTCAGGCAACACAAAGGTGGTCATTACAACCCTGGCGGACGGTGTTAAAGATGCGGTAATACCGCAAACAGGCCGGCGGAGAAAAAAAGGGAATTATGACCGTGGCGGAAACCGGCAAAATAGACAGCCACTTTAACACTCCGACCGCCACGGCGGTACAGACAAGCAGCACGGCGGTCACCGCCAACAGACAGGCGGGAGACAATGTACCGCCCACACTATTACAACCCACCAATCCGCCACCTTTTCCGGGGCGTATTCACCGTGGATAAAAACACGGCGGAAACAGCTTTTGCAATGGGAAAACGCTCACCTTAACACACTCCACGAGGAAGGTGGGCACCATGGAGCCCGAACTCCAAATACTCCCTGCGCTTGTCTTCCTGCTCCTCTACGAACATCAGCAACGGTGGTGCCAAAGACAACGGTGAGTACTGCACCTACGACATATGGGAGGGGGGAGGCAAAAGTCAGGGGGACACAAACGCAACACCCCCACCCCCACTCCGAACCTCACCCACTACAACACACACATTAATGCATATCCAAACATCACAGTGACAACCCACAAACCCCCTGGAAGAATGCAAAGACAAAAGGGAATCTGTAAAACTATTGTAATGAATAAAAATACAGTAAGCTCATATATACAGAAATATATACACATTCCAAATATATACATCATGATTACTAGTGCAGGTATCGCCATTCAATGTCCGTGGACCACTGAGCCCAAAATACATGGGCGAGGCCCACACACAATACCTGTCCAGAAACAGAGAGAACACTGCTGGGGCATCAGATCGAAATACAACAGGCACCTCAGGGGGAAGGGAAGGGAAGCGGGGGCACCTCAGCCAGATGAGTGCAAAGCCAGATCCACGACGGTGCTCCATGCCCATTGATGTATCCTGGGGAGTGCAAAGCCACAGTCTCTCAAGTCTCTACAGTGGGTGGTTTGCCCACTGTTACATCCTGGGGAGTGCAAAGTCACAGTCTCTCAAGTCTCTCCAGTGGGTGTTTTGCCCACTGTACCATCCTGGGGAGTGCAAAGCCACAGTCTCTCAATTCTCTACAGTGGGTGGTTTGCCCACTGTACCATCCTGGGGAGTGCAAAGCCACAGTCTCTCAAGTCTCTACAGTGGGTGGGTTGCTCACTGTACCATCCTGGGGAGTGCAAAGCCACAGTCTCTCAAGTCTCTACAGTGAGTGGGTTGCCCAATGTACCATCCTGGGGAGTGCAAAGCCACAGTCTCTCAAGTCTCTCCAGTGGGTGGTTTGCCCACTGTACCATCCTGGGGAGTGCAAAGCCACAGTCTCTCAAGTCTCTACAGTGGGTGGGTTGCCCACTGTACCATCCTGGGGAGTGCAAAGCCACAGTCTCTCAAGTATCTACAGTGGGTGGGTTGCCCACTGTACCATCCTGGGGAGTGCAAAGCCACAGTCTCACAAGTCTCTGCAGTTGGTGGTTTGCCCACTGTCCCATCCTGGGGAGTGCAAAGACACAGTCTCTCAAGTGGATAACAGTCTCCACTGTTTCTGAAGGGGGACTGGTGCCCAGAGTGCTTCATCCTGTGAAGGATTCAGGTAGTGGATGAAGTTCTCCACTGGTTCTGGATGGGGACTGGTGCCCAGAGTGCTTCATCCTGTGAAGGATTCAGGTAGTTGATGCAGTTCTCCACTGTTTCTGGAGGGGGACTGGTGCCCAGAGTGCTTCATCCTGTGAAGGATTCAGGTAGTGGATGAAGTTCTCCACTGGTTCTGGATGGGGACTGGTGCCCAGAGTGCTTCATCCTGTGAAGGATTCAGGTAGTTGATGCAGTTCTCCACTGTTTCTGAAGGGGGACTGGTGCCCAGAGTGCTTCATCCTGTGAAGGATTCAGGTAGTGGATGAAGTTCTCCACTGGTTCTGGATGGGGACTGGTGCCCAGAGTGCTTCATCCTGTGAAGGATTCAGGTAGTTGATGCAGTTCTCCACTGTTTCTGGAGGGGGACTGGTGCCCAGAGTGCTTCATCCTGTGAAGGATTCATGTAGTGGATGCAGTTCTCCACTGGTTCTGGAGGGGGACTGGTGCCCAGAGTGCATCACGCGCCTCGTGACGGTCCCAGTTCCGTGAGTGTCCCAGCCGCACTTGGGCTAACGATGCTTGCCATTGCGGTCTTTGCCCTGTTCAGTGGTGCTTGCCCTGTTCAGCGGTCCTTGCCCTGTTCAGCGGTCTTTGCCCTGTTCAGCGGTGCTTGCCCTGTTCAGCGGTCTTTGCCCTGTTCAGCGGTGCTTGCCATGGCGGTCTTTAACCCTGTTCAGCGGTGCTTGCCCTGTTCAGCAGTGCTTGCCCTGTTTAGCGGTGCTTGTCCTGTTCAGCGGTGCTTGCCATGGCGGTCTTTGCCCTGTTCAGCGGTGCTTGCCCTATTCAGCGGTGCTTGCCCTGTCCACGGTCTTTGCCCTGTTCAGCGGTGCTTGCCATGGCGGTCTTTGCCCTGTTCAGCGGTGCTTGCCCTGTTCAGCGGTGCTTGCCATGGCGGTCTTTGCACTGTTCAGCGGTGCTTGCCAGGGCGGTCTTTGCCCTGTTCAGCGGTGCTTGCCCTGTTCAGCGGTGCTTGCCCTGTTCAGCAGTCTTTGCCCTGTTCAGCGGTGCTTGCCATGGCGGTCTTTGCCCTGTTCAGCAGTGCTTGCCCTGTTCAGCGGTGCTTGCCATGTTCAGCGGTCTTTGCCCTGTTCAGCGGTGCTTGCCATGGCGGTCTTTGCCCTGTTCAGCGGTGCTTGCCCTGTTCAGCGGTGTTTGCCATGGCGGTGTTTGCCCTGTTCAGCGGTGCTTGCCATGGCAGTCTTTGCCCTGTTCAGCGGTGCTTGCCCTGTTCAGCGGTGCTTGCCCTGTTCAGCGGTCTTTGCCCTGTTCAGCGGTGCTTGACTTTGCTGTCTGTGACCTGTGCAGCGGTGTGTGGCATGACGGTTCCTCAGTGCCCAGCGGGGCTGTGGGTGCCAGGGCCCTCCAGGGCACTGACTCTGGCGGTGGTCTCCGGACCAGTGACGATAGTGCTGCCCTCCAGGGCACTGACTCTGGCGGTGGTCTCCGGACCAGTGACAACAGTGCTGCCCTCCAGGGCACTGACTCTGGCGGTTGTCTCCGGACCAGTGACGATGGGGCTTGCGGTGGCGTCCTGGCCAGCGGGGAGGATGGCAGCCTTCTCCGCTGTGCTGCTCTTCCCAGACTTTGGAGACTTCTTCTGCCCCTTCACCACCTTGGAAGGGGTCACAGCTGACACAACACTCCCCCCGGGACCCTTGTGGGCGGCTTTGCCGGCAGGAGTCTTCACCCTCTCCCGTCGGGCACTGTCCAACTTCTGGTGGTTTACAGGGGGTGGACTGGCAGTGCTTTGGCTCCGTGTCACACTGCCTGCCCTGGTGGCCAGTGCACTCCACATACCTCTAACACGCACCACTGGTACCGGACTTTTTTTGGCTGAGGTGCTAGTACGGGACCTATGAATTGGAGGGGTGGGGGCGGTGGGCCAGAGGTCAAGGTTGCTCAGGAAAAGATTCTGACGAACACTGGGATGGGTAGCTGGAGGGGGTCTGGGAGTGGAGGAAGAAGAGGTGGTTGTAGGAGGTGTAACTTTAGATGATTTGGGTGCAGGTGGAGGTTCTGGAGGCTGTCGTGATGTGGATGGATGTTGGGTGTGTGGGTGTCCGCGTTTGTGTACTTTGGGAGGGGGCGTCACAGACACACTGGGAGAGGACACAGGGGACGTGTAAATGGCAGTGGGGGTGGTGAGTGCAGGTGAGCGGGGTGTGGTGCTGGGTGTTCTGGTGAGAGTCCTAGTGGCTGTAGTGGTAGTGCATGCAGGTGAGAGTGTAGATGACACTGGGAGGGAGGAGGGAGACGACGACGAGGGGGACACAGTGGAGGCAATGGATGTTGCTGTGTCTGTATGTGGGTGATGCTTGTGTGAGTGCCTGTGGGATGTGTGGTGCCTATGTTTGCCTGAGCTGCCCTTGTGTGTTGACGTGTGTGCAGGCTGGTCTGATGATGTGCTTGGGATAGGCTGGGGTACAGGGGATTGGGTCTGGGTGGAGGAAGTTGGAGGGGGGAGGCTAGACACAGGGACAATGGGTGCCATCAGTGCTGAGGCCAGAGATTGCAGGGTTCGATGATGGGCAGCCTGACCAGAATGAATGCCCTCCAGGAATGCATTAGTGTGTTGCAACTCCCTTTCTACACCCTGGATGGCATTCACAATGGTAGACTGCCCAACAGTGAGTGACCTGAGGAGGTCAATGGCCTCCTCACTGAGGGCAGCAGGGGTGACAGGGGTGGGGGCTGAGGTGCCTGGGGCGAAGGTGATGCCCTCCTGGGTGAGCGGGCACGGAGCGAAGGCTGAGGGGCTGCTGGGAGGGCGGTGCTGGAAGGCGGGTGGCGGCTGTACCTGTAGAAGTGGGGGGCACAGATGGTGCCGCCACCACAAGGGAGCTCCCAATGGAGGATGAGTCCGTGTCGCTGTTTGCTGATCCGGTGACCAACCTGAAGCTCCCCTCGCCCTCCGTCCCACTGGTGTATTCTGTGTTCGTGGTGTGGCCCTCCATGGCCATGTGGGACGCAGACCCCTCGTGCTCCACTGTACCTCCGCCTGATGATGCTGATGCATAACATAACAGGGAGAGCACAAAAAGGGGTGGGGAAACAGAAGAAAGACAGGTTGAGTGCATGGCTTACCGCTACTGTTGGCAGACAATACAGACACAGCAGCCCACTGCACTACGCCGTGCTCTTGGCCTCTACAGATGCAATTCCTGTGATATGGCCTACATGGCTATGAGTGTCATCTAACCATATAGATGACACAGGGGCATGTATGCCTGTACTTGGCACTCTACAGAGGTGGGGTGGAGTGGCACATGACCTGGATTCTGGAGGGGCCTAGCCTACCGAACTCGCCCTGGCCTAGGGAAACCCACAGCCCTCCTCCCCACCCAGACACCTCCACTGCGTGCAAAGTCATGAGAATGTGAGTGTACTCACCCCCTTGTGTCTGCTGTGATGCCCTCATGCGCCCATCCAACTCAGGGTAGGCCACCGCCAGGATCCGTAACATCAGGGGGGTCATGGTGCGACAGGCACCCCTCCCACGTTGGGAGGCCACCCCCAGCTGAGCCTCCCCCGTCTTCTTGCTCCAGCAGCGAATGTCCTCCCATCTTTTACGGCAGTGGGTGCTCCGTCTCTGGTGGACCCCCAGGGTCCGGACGTCCTTGGCGATGGCACGCCAAATATCCTTCTTCTGGTGGGCGCTGACCTACATGACATGTACAGGGGAAGAAGAGAAGTCATTAGCAACAGCACCGTCGAAGTGAGTGGCCCACATCCCTGCCCTTGCCATGTGCAATCACACTTCTACATGCTCGCAGGACTCTGCCCCCTTCCTACTGACATCCAGCCCTCTCCACCCAGTCATAACCCACACAACGTGCTCCCTGTGTACTTACCTGTTGGTCTGGAGAACCGTAGAGTAGCGTGTACTGGGGGAGGACCACGTCCACGAGCTTCTACAACTCCTGTGCAGTGAAGACAGGGGCCCTTTCCCCAGACGCACCAGCCATTGTCTCTTCCAGACCGAGGTCACAGCAGCACTTGCAGTGTAGGTCCTCTCCTGTCGAAGATCAGGTATCGAGTGATTCAACAGATAGAAAATGGCGGTGACGTCCGTGGTGGTGACGTCCGTGGTGGTGCGTATCATCACCGCCGGCGCACTTCGTCATTGGCTCCTGGGACCCATAGGGTCCAATGTTAACCAATGCAGCATTGCGCCGCGGTCTTTGACCGCCTACCGCGATGGTGTACAACGCCAGCGCAGTTCCTCACATCCCATTGTCCCACTTTAGAGGTCAGGCAGCCGCCATTTCAGGGGCCCACATGGCTTCATTTACAACTGTGTCACACATACCTAGGCCTACACTCAACACACATACAGGAAGGATTTTGTATTTAGTGTTGTGTCCTGTGTAGCTGTGGGTACATACCTCAGATTTTGTTGACTCTGTGGTCGCTGTTGTCCTTCCTAGGCACCGTCAGCTGGGACATGTGAGGAGATGGCAGAATCCTCCGGTGTACCGACCGCTGGTGGACCTGTTGACAATGGAGGAGCAACATTTAATCATCACCTACAGGTTTGACCGTGCCACAATCCAGGAACTGTGTACCCAGTTGGAGCCAGATCTGATGTCACCAATCCGCCATCCCACAGGAATCCCCCCTCAAGTGCAGGTGCTATCAGTGCTCCATTTCCTAGCAAGTGGGTCATTTCAGACATGGCCATGGTATCAGGGATGTTCCAGCCTATGTTTTCCAACGTGTTGTCCAGAGTGTTGTCTGTCCTGCTGAAACATGTGAGGAGCTACATCGTTTTCCCTCAGGTGGAGGATTTGGCTACAGTTAAAGGTGACTTCTATGCCCTGGGACATATCCCTAACATTATAGGTGCCATTGATGGGACCCATGTGGCTCTGGTCCAGCCCCACAGGAACCGGAAGAGTTATCATTCGATGAATGTACAGATGGTATGTTTGGCAGACCAGTACATCTCGCAGGTAAATGCTATGTTCCCTGGCTCAGTGCATGACGCCTACATCCTGCGGAATAGCAGCATCCCGTATGTGATGGGTCAACTCCAGAGGCACCGTGTGTGGCTATTAGGGGACCCTGGTTACCCCAACCCGTCATGGCTATTGACCCCAGTGAGGAATCCCAGGACCAGGGCAGAGGAACGCTACAATGAGGCTCATGGGCAAACTATGAGGGTGATCGAACGCACCTTCAGCGTCCTGAAGGCCAGGTTCAGGTGCCTCCATATGACAGGTGGTTCCCTATTCTACTCACCAAGGAAGGTGTGCCAGATCATTATCACCTGCTCGATGCTTCACAATCTTGCTTTGCGACGCCAGGTGCCTTTTCTGCAGGAGGATGGTCCAGATGACGGTGTTGTGGCAGCTGTGGAGCCTGTGGACAGTGATGAGGAGGAAGCAGAGGAAGAAGACATTGATAACAGGGACTCTGTCATACAGCAATATTTCCAGTGACACACAGGTGAGAACAATTATTTTACTATTACATTCACTTTCACACTTCTACCTCTATCGTGTCTGTCAATTTGAAGTAGTATCTGCTAACTGAGTGATACATTTCCATTACGGTTTCACAGATGTGGTTACCAACGTGTGTCATCTGCTTGCATCCTTCATGGACTTGTGATGTGTGACATAGGTATGTTGACATTACTATTGAGAACGGATTTTGTCACTGTCAGAGCTAATACACATTTTCAAAATCACAGACTGACTCCAGATTGTTTTGTGGTTCAAGGGTGTTTATTTAAGTGCTAATTATTGGAGGGGGTGGCAAAATGGTGATGGGTGATGGTGGAGGAATGTCCATGGCAAAGTCCAGTGTATTAGTCTCACAGGTGCATTGCCCATATGGGCATAGGAAGTGGAGCTGGGGCATGTCCAATCTGGACAGGGTAACAAAGTGGGACCGTGGGAAGACAATCAGGGTGGTCTCATTTCCTGGCGGGGGTCTTGCCATCTTGCTCTGTCATGTTCCTGGATCTCAGGGACCGCTTGCTGGGTGGTTCTCCGTCTGCAGGGGGTGGGGTGCTGGTGTGGTGGTCCTGTGGTGGTGGGCACTTCATCATCCATGCTAGTGTCAGGGGCCCCTTGGAGTGCCACGGTGTCCCTCATAGTCTTTTGTATGTCCTTCAGCACCCCTACGATGGTGCCCAGGGTGGTGCTGATGGTTCTAAGCTCCTCCCTGAACCCCAAATACTGTTCGTCCTGCAGGCACTGGGTCTCCTGAAACTTGGCCAGGACCGTTGCCATCGTCTCCTGGGAGTGGTGGTATGCTCCCATGATGGAGGAGAAGGCCTCGTGGAGAGTGGGTTCCCTTGGCCTGTCCGCCCCCTGTCGCACGACAGCCCTCCCAGTTCCCCTGTGTTCCTATACCTCCGTCCCCTGGACCGTGTGCCCACTACCACTGCCCCCAGGTCCCTGTTGTTGTTGGGGTGGTGGGTTATCCTGGGTTCCCTGTAGTGGTGGACACACAGCTGACTGACGTGTCCTGGGTACGGAGGTATGGGCCTGCGGGGTGGGTGCAGTGCTGGTGTTACCAGAGGGTGGAAGGTCAATGTTGGGCTGTGCCTGTGCGAGGGGAACCGACTGTCCCTAGGCCCACAATGGTCCGGGCTGGTCATCTGGATCCAGTTGGCCAGAGCTGCTGTCATCACTGTGGGCCCCTTCTGTGGGTGGAGTGGACATGTCTGGACCCTCCTGTGCGGTGACGTTACGTAAGTGTCCTGCAGGGGTATAAAGGCATGATTATTGCATGTGTGTGTGTCATGGTGTGCAATGGGTGGGTGTGCGTGTACCCCAGTGCAAGCATTCCAGTGTGGGGGCTTGTGTGATGATGGTTGGGGGGTGTTATGGTATGTGCAGTGGGCATGCTTTAGTGATGGGTGTCCATGCTTAGTTGTGTCATGCAGGGCTTGGTGTTGGGATGTGTGGTTTGTGTTATTAGTACTTTAGTGAGGAGTTGGAGTGATAGGGGAGGGGGTGAGGGTGGGGGTGTGTGATAGCATGCAGGAAGGGTGGGGGATATGATAGTTAAGATTTGACTTACCAGTGTCCATTCCTCCACCGACTCCTCCGAGGCCCTCAGGATGCATAATGGTCAAGACCTGCTCCTCCCATGTTGTTAGTTGTGGGGGAGGAGGTGGGGGTCCGCCGCCAGTCCGCTGAATCGCGATGTTGTGCCTGGAGACCACTGAACGCACCTTCCCCCATAGGTCGTTCCACCTCTTCCTGATGTCCTCCCGATTTCTTGGGTGCTGTCTCACTGCGTTTACCCTGTCGACGATTCTTCGCTATAGCTCCATCTTCCTAGCTATGGAGGTGTGCTGCACCTGTGCTCCAAATAGCTGTGGCTCTACCCAGACGATTTCCTCCACCATGACCCTGAGCTCCTCCTCCAAGAACATGGGGTGTCTTTGCCGTGCCATGGGGTGGTGTAGGTGATGTGTGGGGTGGTGTGTGTGGTGATAAGTGTGGTGATGTGTAGTGGTGTGTGGAATTTTGTGCGTGGATGTTGTGTGGGTGATGGTGTTTTGTGCCTCTGTGTGGTGGGGTTCTCTGTTGCTGTGCTGTCTCTCTGTCGCCTTCGTCTCTGATTTTTGGTCGTAGGGGTTTGTGGGTGATGTGGGTGTGTGTTTTATATTGTGTTGGGTGTGTGGGAGTGTTGTTTGTATGTGTATCAGGTGTGTGTATTTTGAATTGTCCAATGTGGCGGTGTTTTGGAGATGTGTGTGTATTTTGAGCGCGGCGGTGTGTACCGCCAATGGATTACCGCGGTTGAAAGACCGCTGCTTGGATTCTTGGGTGATAATAGCATGGGCGTGTTTCTGTTGGCGTGACGGTGGAGGTTTTGTTTTCGCCAGTTTATCACTGACCTTTGGTGTGGTGGACTTGTGTGGGTGTCTGAATTTCGGCGGATTCCGAGATGTGGGTCATAATAGCTGTTGCGGAATTCCGCGGCCGCAGCGGTGTATTGGCGGTCTTCTGCATGGCGGTAAGCGGCTTTTACCGTCAATGTTGTAATGACACCCAAAGTGTGTTTTTTTCAAAGTTACTCTTCCACTTATGTTATTCAAACTTTGATTTCACTATTAAATCAGATTTAAGCAATTAAGTAATAAATAACTTTGAACCATGTTCTCAAGCTTACATAGAAATTAAGGGGGTTATGACAACTTTGGAGGAGGTGTTAATCCGTCCCAAATGTGACGGATATACCACCAGCCGTATTACGAGTTCCATAGGATATAATGGACTCGTAATTCGGCTGGTGGTATATCCATCACTTTACCGTCACTTTTGGGACGGATTAACACCTCCTCCAAAGTTGTAATAACCCCCTAAGTATTTTAATCCCAACTGGTACTGTTTGGGTAAAAGTCTAGCAAGCCAACACAGTGAAAGAGCTACAAGGTTTTGTTTCACTGTGAGAGCACACTAAATCCAATATTTAGTGTGCTTATTTTTATACATTGCCACCAAGGGCTTACCAGGATTGTCTTACGAATATATAAAAAACTGCTTTCCTACACTGTAAAAATGATGGGCCTCATTTGCTAATAAATGATGCAGCTTGCTGTGCCATGCTGTGTCACTTTTAAAGTGCAGGGATGCGTTGTATTCACCGGAACACGGTGCATTCCTACCTTTGAACTGGTGCACAAACTGCTGCCTAGCGCAAATGCAGGCATCTTTGCACTATGGTGAGAGGGTGCTCCCATTGCAGGGATGATTGTTTATGTGCAGAAAGGGTCACTTTTCTGCACATAAACAATCATTAACAGGGTTTTCCTCATTTTATGTGTGCTGCACAATATAGCACACATAGAAAGAGATAAAAACAAGACGAAATAATGTTATCTCTTCCCATGGTGCCACTTGAACGCCACCCCTGAGGTGGCGTAGGAATCAGATGCATTCCCAGCCTTGGAAATCTGGGAATGTGTCAGATTCAATCAGGTTCCATGGGTTTTGTGTTGGAACACCGACAGCAACACCCATGAAATGCCCCTTTCAAGCAGAGTTATATGTGAAAAGGGGCCATATTTGTAAGGCCATGAAAAGTCACGCATGGTGGCTTTGTGTGGCCTTGTAAATATTTGAGCTGGCACAGTGCACCACTGGAGCATCTAAAAATGATGCTCAGTGGCGCAGTGTGCTGCTAGGGCCTTGTAAATGAGGTCCTTATTTACTTACAATGAGTTACTGCCGAGCATTTAAGCTGCAATCCAGCCAGAGAACAAAGTGGTGGTTCTGGAATGTAACGGGAAACAAATATAGGTAAGGGACCGGGAGATTAAAGGTCCAGTGTACGGCCTCCCAATGTAATCATTATAAATCAAGAAGTACACTGTTCCTATTGAGAGTAATCATTTAGAGCGGACGAGAATGTACAGGAGCAAGAACCCTCATGCATCACATTGGATGACTGGCTTCATCATTGGGAAAGCTCCTCGTTAGGCCGGTACTGCAATGCCTAACGGGCTCCCCCCGAGGGGGTGCTCTTAACCGGGTTGCTCAGGTGGTAGCACAACCAAAGCAATTATTTTTAACGGGTGCCCAATTAGAAGTACCCAAGCATAAGTGGAGCGAATAGAAAATTAAGATTGGTTCATCATCAACAAATATCACTCATAGTTTAATCGGTTTTATGTGATGAGGACCAAGATTAAAAACAGGCAAGAAAGTAACGGGTGATAAATAATGGTCACCTACTCTCAAAAAGGAAGATAACACACTATATGGTATCTCTCTATAGCAGGTCTACATGTTTCGCGTCCAAATGGTCCAGCCGGATCCTATGACGCTTCTTCAGGACCAAAGAAAAATCTACTCCAAAATTTCAAATCAAATACTCATCAATATCTAAAGATAAGCAGTCACTTACTTAGTTCTACTCGTACAAAAAAGTCGCCCTAAGTAGATGAAACATAAATCATGATTAATATACATGATTAAAATTCCAAAATTAGTGCACGTGTGAAGTTAATGTGATTAAGGTGGAACACTCTAGTGAGAGATAAAATAAACAACAACAGCTTACCATCCCCAATATCAGGATAGAGCTCTTGAAGGATCACAAGTCAGGATAAGGAACTAGTATTCTGTCGATTCATGATCAAAAAGAGGTTAAAATGATGACATAGAGAGTTCAGATACTACTTGGCTCACAATTCATCAAATCAAATGATTACTGAACATGGAAGCCATTATCATTTTTTACATGGCGCAGCAACAAGCAAAGAAACCATAATAGGACAAAAAGAGTATCACAAATTAATGATTCTGAATAAATTTTATCTAATCGTTAATATTTCCACCAGTCAGGTGGATGTATGTCTCATACAGTGATATGATAGACTAAAAAAAGGGGGTATCGTAAATGTTGCGGTTGAAATTCTTGCCACCGATCTAATAAACATATCTCATGAAATAATATCGTGAGTTAGGGCAGATGTGGACAAAGATGCTATATATACTCCTTGCGTGTAAACATAACACGGATGAGGAGGTCCATGTTATACATCGGTTGTAAATACAGTAAGAGTCGGATGTATATTACCAGAATAATAAATAACCAGTAAAAGGTCGCTATTACACCCGAATGAGCCTGAGTTATCTCAAAGTGCAAAACAAACAAAGGAAGGGAAGGGAGGGGGTGGGGGGTTGCGAAATGACTTACTTTGAATTCCTTGTGCGTAGGCTGATTAACCTACCCTTCAGACGTGTGTCCCCGTAGAACAGAAGCACGGCGTTCTGCCGAGCTTTTTTAGGGGGAACCCCGATACGCGCGACCGGAAGTGGCTACCGGCTCGCGTCTTAATAGAAAGTAAAGACAGACTTTAAACAGTAGTCTGGAAGGTACTGGCTTAACCCCTTCGCTGCCAGGCCTTTTCCCCCTCCTGTGCCGGGCCTTTTTTTGCCTATTTGGGGCAGTTCGCGCTTAGGCCCTCATAACTTTTTGTCCACATAAGCTAACCAAGCCAAATTTGCGTCCTTTTTTTCCAACATCCTAGGGATTCTAGAGGTACCCAGACTTTGTGGGTTCCCTTGAAGGAGGCCAAGAAATTGGCCAAAATACAGTGAAAATTTCGTTTTTTTCAAAAAAATTGGAAAAAGTGGCTGCAGAAGAAGGCTTGTGGTTTTTCCCCTGAAAATGGCATCAACAAAGGGTTTGCGGTGCTAAACTCAGCAGCTTCCCAGCTTTCAGGAACAGGCAGACTTGAATCAGAAAACCCAATTTTTCAACACAATTTTGGCATTTTACTGGGGCATACCCCATTTGTGCAATTTTTTGTGCTTTCAGCCTCCTTCCAGTCAGTGACAGGAATGGTCATGAAACCAATGCTGGATCCCAGAAACCTAAACATTTCTGAAAAGTAGACAAAATTCTGAATTCAGCAAGGGGTCATTTGTGTAGATCCTACAAGGGTTTCCTACAGAAAATAACAGCTGAAAAAGAAAAATATTGAAATTGAGGTGAAAAAACCATCAATTTTTCTCTACGTTTTACTCTGTAACTTTTCCCTGCAATGTCAGATTATCGAAAGCAATATACCGTTACGTCTGCTGGAATCCTCTGGTTGCGGGGATATATAGGGCTTGTAGGTTCATCAAGAACCCGAGGAACCCAGAGCCAATAAATGAGCTGCACCCTGCAGTGCGTTTTCATTCTATACCGGGTATACAGCAATTCATTTGCTGAAATATAAGGAGTAAAAAATTGCTATCAAGAAAACCTTTGCATTTCCAAAAAGGGCACAAGATAAGGTGTTGAGGAGTAGTGGTTATTTGCACATCTCTGAATTCCGGGGTGACCATAGTAGCACGTGAATTACAGGGAATTTCTCAAATAGATGTCTTTTTTACACACACTCCTATATTTGGAAGGAAAAAATGTAGAGAAAGACAAGGGGCAATAGTACTTGTTTTGCTAATCTATGTTCCCCCAAGTCTCCCGATAAAAATGGTACCTCACTTGTGTGGGTAGGCCTAGCACCCGCGACAGGATATGCCCCAAAACACAACATGGACACATCACAGAAAACAGAGCTGTTTTTAGCAAAGTGACTACCTGTAGATTTTGGCCTCTAGCTCAGCCGCCACCTAGGGAAACCTACCAAACCTGTGCATTTCTGAAAACTAGAGACCTAGGGGAATCCAAGGAGGGGTGACTTGTGTGGCTCGGACCAGGTTCTGTTACCCAGAATCCTTTGCAAACCTCAAAATTTGGCTAAAAAAACACATGTTCCTCACATTTCTGTGGCAGAAAGTTATGGAATCTGAGAGGAGCCACAAATTTCCTGCCACCCAGCGTTCCCCCACGTCTCCCGATAAAAATGATACCTCACTTGTGTGGGTAGGCCTAGCACCCGCGACAGGATATGCCCAAAAACACAACGTGGACACATCACAGAAAACAGAGCTGTTTTTAGCAAAGTGACTACCTGTAGATTTTGGCCTCTAGCTCAGCCGCCACCTAGGGAAACCTACCAAACCTGTGCATTTCTGAAAACTAGAGACCTAGGGGAATCCAAGGAGGGGTGACTTGTGTGGCTCGGACCAGGTTCTGTTACCCAGAATCCTTTGCAAACCTCAAAATTTGGCTAAAAAAACACATGTTCCTCACATTTCTGTGCTAGAAAGTTCTGGAATCTGAGAGGAGCCACAAATTTCCTTCCACCCAGCGTTCCCCCACGTCTCCCGATGAAAATGATACCTCACTTGTGTGGGTAGGCCTAGCGCCCGCGACAGGATATGCCCCAAAACACAACGTGGACATATCACAGAAAACAGAGCTGTTTTTAGCAAAGTGACTACCTGTAGATTTTGGCCTCTAGCTCAGCCACCACCTAGGGAAACCTACCAAACCTGTGCATTTCTGAAAACTAGAGACCTAGGGGAATCCAAGGAGGGGTGACTTGCGGGGCTCGGACCAGGTTCTGTTACCCAGAATCCTTTGCAAACCTCAAAATTTTGCTAAAAAAACACATGTTCCTCACATTTCTGTGGCAGAAAGTTCTGGAATCTGAGAGGAGCCACAAATTTCCTTCCACCCAGCGTTCCCCCACGTCTCCCGATAAAAATGATACCTCACTTGTGTGGGTAGGCCTAGCGCCCGCGACAGGATATGCCCCAAAACACAACGTGGACATATCACAGAAAACAGAGCTGTTTTTAGCAAAGTGACTACCTGTAGATTTTGGCCTCTAGCTCAGCCGCCACCTAGGGAAACCTACCAAACCTGTGCATTTCTGAAAACTAGAGACCTAGGGGAATCCAAGGAGGGGTGACTTGCGGGGCTCGGACCAGGTTCTGTTACCCAGAATCCTTTGGAAACCTCAAAATTTGGCTAAAAAAACACGTTCCTCACATTTCTGTGGCAGAAAGTTCTGGAATCTGAGAGGAGCCACAAATTTCCTTCCACCCAGCGTTCCCCCATGTCTCCCGATAAAAATGATACCTCACTTGTGTGGGTAGGCCTAGCGCCCGCGACAGGATATGCCCCAAAACACAACGTGGACATATCACAGAAAACAGAGCTGTTTTTAGCAAAGTGACTACCTGTAGATTTTGGCCTCTAGCTCAGCCGCCACCTAGGGAAACCTACCAAACCTGTGCATTTCTGAAAACTAGAGACCTAGGGGAATCCAAGGAGGGGTGACTTGCGGGGCTCGGACCAGGTTCTGTTACCCAGAATCCTTTGCAAATCTCAAAATTTGGCTAAAAAAACACATGTTCCTCACATTTCTGTGGCAGAAAGTTCTGGAATCTGAGAGGAGCCACAAATGTCCTTCCACCCAGCGTTCCCCCACGTCTCCCGATAAAAATGATACCTCACTTGTGTGGGTAGGCCTAGCGCCCGCGACAGGATATGCCCCAAAACACAACGTGGACATATCACAGAAAACAGAGCTGTTTTTAGCAAAGTGACTACCTGTAGATTTTGGCCTCTAGCTCAGCCGCCACCTAGGGAAACCTACCAAACCTGTGCATTTCTGACAACTAGAGACCTAGGGGAATCCAAGGAGGGGTGACTTGCGGGGCTCGGACCAGGTTCTGTTACCCAGAATCCTTTGCAAACCTCAAAATTTGGCTAAAAAAACACATGTCCCTCACATTTCTGTGGCAGAAAGTTCTGGAATCTGAGAGGAGCTACAAATTTCCTTCCACCCAGCGTTCCCCCAAGTCTCCCGATAAAAATGATACCTCACTTGCGTGGGTAGGCCTAGCGCCGGCGACAGGAAACACCCCAAAGCGCAACGTGGACACATCCTAAATTTTGGAAAAAAACAGAGGTGTTTTTTGCAAAGTGCCTACCTGTAGATTTTGGCCTCTAGCTCAGCCGGCACCTAGGGAAACCTACCAAACCTGTGCATTTCTGAAAACTAGAGACCTAGGGGAATCCAAGGAGGGGTGACTTGCGGGGCTCGGACCAGGTTCTGTTACCCAGAATCCTTTGCAAACCTCAAAATTTGGCTAAAAATACACATGTTACTCACATTTCTGTGGCAGAAAGTTCTGGAATCTGAGAGGAGCCACAAATTTCCTTCTACCCAGCGTTCCCCCAAGTCTCCCGATAAAAATGATACCTCACTTGTGTGGGTAGGACTAGCGCCCACGAAAGGAAAGGGCCCAAAACACAACGTGGACACATCACATTTTTTTATAAAAAGCAGTGCCTACCTGTGGATTTTGGCCTGTAGCTCAGCCGACACCTGAGGAAACCTAGCAAACCAGTGCATTTTTGAAAACTAGAAACCCAGGGGAATCCAAGATGGGGTGACTTGCGGGGCTCTGACCAGGTTATGTTACCCAGAATCCTTTGCAAACATCAAAATTTGGCCCAAAAAACACTTTTTCCTCTCATTTCGGTGACAGAAAGTTCTGGAATCTGAGAGGAGCCACAAATTTCCTTCCACCCAGCGTTCCCCTAAGTCTCTCGATAAAAATGGTACATCACTTCTGTGGGTAGGCCTAGCGCCCACAAAAGGAAATGGCCCAAAACACAACGTGGACACAACATATTTTTTCACAGAAAACAGAGGTGTTTTTTGCAAGGTGCCTACCTGTGGTGTTTGGCCTGTAGCTCAGCCGGCCCCAGGGGGGGGGGGGGGGGCAGAAATGCCCTAAAATAAATTTGCCCCCCCAACCCCCACCCTCCCCCGCCGGGAGCGACCCTTGCCTACGGGGTCGCTCCTCCTGCGTGACATTGGCACCAAAAAACAAATCCCCGGTGCCTAGTGGTTTCTGCCCCCTTGGGGGCAGGTTGACCTAAACTCAGCCAATCTGCCCCCAAGGGGGGCAGAAATGGCCTAAATACAATTTGTCCCCCAGGGGAGCGACTTTTGCCTGATGGGTCGCTCCCCATCTCTAAAAAAATTCCCCTGGCGCCTAGAGGTTTCTGCCCCCCCCCCCCCCCGGGGGCAGTTCGGCCTAATAATAGGCCGATCTGTCCCCCGGGGGGGCAGAAATGGCCTAAAATAAATTTGCCCCCCCAACCTCCACCCCCCCCGGGAGCGACCCTTGCCTACGGGGTCGCTCCCCCTGCGTGACATTGGCGCCAAAAATCAAATCCCCGGTGCCTAGTGGTTTCTGCCCCCTAGGGGGAAGATTGACCTAAAATTGGCCAATCTGCCCCCAGGGGGGCAGAAATGGTCTAAATACAATTTGCCCCCCCCCAGGGGAGCGACCCTTGCCTGATGGGTCGCTCCCCATCTCTAAAAAAAGAAACAACAAAAAAAAAACACAAAAAAAAAATTGCCCTGGCGCCTAGAGTGTTCTGCCCCCCCCCGGGGGCAGTTCGGCCTAATAATAGGCCGATCTGTCCCCCGGGGGGGCAGAAATGGCCTAAAATAAATTTGCCCCCCCAACCCCCACCTCCCCCCCGGGAGCGACCCTTGCCTACGGGGTCGCTCCCCCTGCGTGACATTGGCGCCAAAAAACAAATCCCCGGTGCCTAGTGGTTTCTGCCCCCTTGGGGGCAGATTGACCTAAAATTTGCCAATCTGCCCCCAGGGGGGTAGAAATGGTCTAAATACAATTTGCCCCCCCAGGGGAGCGACCCTTGCCTGATGGGTCGCTCCCCATCTCTAAAAAAAGAAACAACAAAAAAAAAAAAACACAAAAAAAAAATTGCCCTGGTGCCTAGAGTGTTCTGCCCCCCCCCCGGGGGCAGTTCGGCCTAATAATAGGCCGATCTGTCCCCCGGGGGGGGCAGAAATGGCCTAAAATAAATTTGCCCCCCCAACCCCCATCCCCCCCCCGGGAGCGACCCTTGCCTACGGGGTCGCTCCCCCTGCGTGACATTGGCGCCAAAAAACAAATCCCCGGTGCCTAGTGGTTTCTGCCCCCTTGGGGGCAGATTGACCTAAAATTGGCCAATCTGCCCCCAGGGGGGCAGAAATGGTCTAAATACAATTTGCCCCCCCAGGGGAGCGACCCTTGCCTGATGGGTCGCTCCCCCTCTCTAAAAAAAGAAACAACAAAAAAAAAAACACACAAAAAAAATATTGCCCTGGTGCCTAGAGTGTTCTGCCCCCCCCCCGGGGGCAGTTCGGCCTAATAATAGGCCGATCTGTCCCCCGGGGGGGCAGAAATGGCCTAAAATAAATTTGCCCCCCCAACCCCCACCCCCCCCCCCCGGGAGCGACCCTTGCCTACGGGGTCGCTCCCCCTGCGTGACATTGGCGCCAAAAAACAAATCCCCGGTGCCTAGTGGTTTCTGCCCCCTTGGGGGCAGATTGACCTAAAATTGGCCAATCTGCCCCCAGGGGGGCAGAAATGGTCTAAATACAATTTGCCCCTCCAGGGGAGCGACCCTTGCCTGATGGGTCGCTCCCCATCTCTAAAAAAAGAAACAACAAAAAAAAAACCACACAAAAAAAAAATTGCCCTGGTGCCTAGAGTGTTCTGCCCCCCCCCGGGGGGCAGTTCGGCCTAATAATAGGCCGATCTGTCCCCCGGGGGGGCAGAAATGGCCTAAAATAAATTTGCCCCCCCACCCCCCCCCCCCCCCCGGGAGCGACCCTTGCCTACGGGGTCGCTCCCCCTGCGTGACATTGGCGCTAAAAAACAAATCCCCGGTGCCTAGTGGTTTCTGCCCCCTTGGGGGCAGATTGACCTAAAATTGGCCAATCTGCCCCCAGGGGGGCAGAAATGGTCTAAATACAATTTGCCCCCCCAGGGGAGCGACCCTTGCCTGATGGGTCGCTCCCCATCTCTAAAAAAAGAAACAACAAAAAAAAAAAACAAAAAAAAAAAATTGCACTAGCGCCTAGAGTGTTCTGCCCCCCCCCGGGGGCAGTTCGGCCTAATAATAGGCCGATCTGTCCCCCGGGGGGGCAGAAATGGCCTAAAATAAATTTGCCCCCCCAACCTCCACCCCCCCCCGGGAGCGACCCTTGCCTACGGGGTCGCTCCCCCTGCGTGACATTGGCGCCAAAAAACAAATCCCCGGTGCCTAGTGGTTTCTGCCCCCTAGGGGGAAGATTGACCTAAAATTGGCCAATCTGCCCCCAGGGGGGCAGAAATGGTCTAAATACAATTTGCCCCCCCCAGGGGAGCGACCCTTGCCTGATGGGTCGCTCCCCATCTCTAAAAAAAGAAACAACAAAAAAAAAAACACAAAAAAAAAATTGCCCTGGCGCCTAGAGTGTTCTGCCCCCCCCCGGGGGCAGTTCGGCCTAATAATAGGCCGATCTGTCCCCCGGGGGGGCAGAAATGGCCTAAAATAAATTTGCCCCCCCAACCCCCACCCCCCCCCCCCCGGGAGCGACCCTTGCCTACGGGGTCGCTCCCCCTGCGTGACATTGGCGCCAAAAAACAAATCCCCGGTGCCTAGTGGTTTCTGCCCCCTTGGGGGCAGATTGACTTAAAATTGGCCAATCTGCCCCCAAGGGGGCAGAGATGGTCTAAATATAATTTGCCCCCCCCAGGGGAGCGACCCTTGCCTGATGGGTCGCTCCCCATCTCTAAAAAAAGAAACAACAAAAAAAAAAAACACAAAAAAAAAATTGCCCTGGCGCCTAGAGTGTTCTGCCCCCCCCCCCGGGGGCAGTTCGGCCTAATAATAGGCCGATCTGTCCCCCGGGGGGGCAGAAATGGCCTAAAATAAATTTGCCCCCCCAACCTCCACCCCCCCCGGGAGCGACCCTTGCATACGGGGTCGCTCCCCCTGCGTGACATTGGTGCCAAAAAACAAATCCCCGGTGCCTAGTGGTTTCTGCCCCCTAGGGGGAAGATTGACCTAAAATTGGCCAATCTGCCCCCAGGGGGGCAGAAATGGTCTAAATACAATTTGCCCCCCCCAGGGGAGCGACCCTTGCCTGATGGGTCGCTCCCCATCTCTAAAAAAAGAAACAACAAAAAAAAAACACAAAAAAAAAATTGCCCTGGCGCCTAGAGTGTTCTGCCCCCCCCCGGGGGCAGTTCGGCCTAAAAATAGGCCGATCTGTCCCCTGGGGGGGCAGAAATGGCCTAAAATAAATTTGCCCCCCCAACCCCCACCGCCCCCCCGGGAGCGACCCTTGCCTACGGGGTCGCTCCCCCTGCGTGACATTGGCGCCAAAAAACAAATCCCCGGTGCCTAGTGGTTTCTGCCCCCTTGGGGGCAGATTGACCTAAAATTGGCCAATCTGCCCCCAGGGGGGCAGAAATGGTCTAAATACAATTTGCCCCAGCAGGGGAGCGACCCTTGCCTGATGGGTCGCTCCCCATCTCTAAAAAAAGAAACAAAAAAAAAAAACACAAACAAAAAATTGCCCTTGCGCCTAGAGTGTTCTGCCCCCCCCCCGGGGGCAGTTCGGCCTAATAATAGGCCGATCTGTCCCCCGGGGGGGCAGAAATGGCCTAAAATAAATTTGCCCCCCCAACCTCCACCCCCCCCGGGAGCGACCCTTGCCTACGGGGTCGCTCCTCCTGCGTGACATTGGCGCCAAAAAACAAATCCCCGGTGCCTAGTGGTTTCTGCCCCCTTGGGGGCAGATTGACCTAAAATCGGCCAATCTGCCCCCAGGGGGGCAGAAATGGTCTAAATACAATTTGCCCCCCAGGGGAGCGACCCTTGCCTGATGGGTCGCTCCCCATCTCTAAAAAAAAAAAAAGAACAAAAAAAAAAAACACAAAAAAAAAAATTGCCCTGGCGCCTAGAGGTTTCTTCCCCCCCTGGGGGCAGATCGGCCTAATAATAGGCCGATCTGCCCCCGGGGCAGAAAAGGCCTTCCTAAAAAAATGCCCCCCTGGGAGCGACCCTTGCCCAAGGGGTCGCTCCCTTTTGCCAATTTCAAGAAAAAAAAAAAAATCCCTGGTGTCTAGTGGGGTTTCAAAAGCCGGATTGCAAGCAATCCAGCTTTTGAAACCTGTGAGAGACTTCAAAGGGAAGGAAATACATTTCCTTCCCTTTGAAGCCTCTCGGGGCCTCCCCCATGGGATTGAAAAAGAAATGCAAAAGCATTTCTTTTTCAATCGCGCTGGAAGCTCTGCTTCCAGCGCGATGGGGGAGACCCTGTGACTAATCAGCGCGCGCTCGCGCGCTGACGTCACAGGGGGGGTTGGGGGGGGTCGGGGGTGGGAGGGGAAGGGCTTCCCCTTCCATCCCTGACTTGGGGGGGTGGGGGGGAACCCCACAGAGGGAGCGAGAGCGCTCCCTCTGGGCTGTGTGCCGAGGACGTAGTGGTTACGTCCTCGGCACAGCAGCACTGTGCCGCAGGACGTAACCACTACGTCCGCGGCACAGAAGGGGTTAAGTTAAAGAACTACAGCTACGGAAGAGTTAGTGACCGGAAAATAAAGTATCCGGCTGGATAGACCGCAAATAGACTATTGAAAACAAGAAAAGCGAACTAAAGAAGAAAAAACTGATACTTCAAAAGCCCACGATAATTAACAAAAATTCAACATAAGTATATGTTATCCGAGTGTTGTTAGTGGAACTATTGATTAGAAGTATAAATAAAAATAAATATAAAAAGAGCATTAAACATCAAGAGATAGAGATAACTCCGGGTTTCTAGACTATTACAGGAAAAATTAGATAAAAATTGTATTTAAAAGGGCAAAATCAGAGGACGAGCGATTATTAATTCTAGTGCTGAGTCAATAGAGGTTGTATGCAAGAAAAAGATTCCCTTAGTGACTTGCTCATCAAAAATTGATTATGTCGAGAGAACAGTCCAAGGTATGTCATCATTTAATCCCCGTGATGCCGTCCTCGCTGTTCGATTCTAAAAAGTGAATTAGAACAGTTAGGGAGGTTTTTGGGGGCTTCGAGGACCACCCATTGAAGTTCGTCTGGCGTATGGGCAGTATCCAAAAAATGAGCACAAAGTTTTGTAGTCACTCTCTGGCATCTAATGTTACTTCTGTGCTCATTTATACGTATTTTCACTGGCCGAGTTGTCATTCCCACATAGCTCCTGTACATTCTCGTCCGCTCTAAATGATTACTCTCAATAGGAACAGTGTACTTCTAGATTTATAATGGTTCTGGAATGTATACACTTTAGCCATTTATGTGGGAGGAATTAAACTACATTACAGACCTTATATGATGTTTAACCCGCCATGCCATAGGTGCATTTAGGCACCATTTACAGTGCACTTATATGGAAGGGAAATAGGCAAAGCAGGGAACGTCAGTGTACCGCACATGTAGGAAAGCACATGAACTTTACTACTATTTAGCAGTGGTAAAGCACACAAAGGCCCAAATGCAGTAAAACAGGGTCCATAGAATGTGAACGACTTTAAGTGACCTTGCAGGAAAGACCAGTTTGCTACAGGATCTCTCTCTCTTTTTTATGAAGATTTGGAATGAACTGACGGCTGTTAAAAGTCGAGGTTTCCACCTGATACTTTTTTCAAGGACAACTAAGACTACATGTACAAGATTAAAAGGCAGCTATATTTCCCTGAGAAATCTCAACACACCTTTGTTTGAGTTTCTCTATATCAACATATCATCATGTGGAATGACCAATTTGGCAAATAAAAATAAAACCCAAATCTATATGTTTGATTGTATACAAAAGATGGAATACAAACAGGAGAAACAATAGTTGTGTCTACCAAAGGTGTCTTCAAAATACAAAGTTTTACATATAAAAAGGTTGTATTTTCAACAATACATTTTTTAGCTGCACAAAGACATACAGTAAACATTACCATTGACCGGCATTTGTTACTCTCTCCCTAACCCTATTACCCTTAGGTAAGAAGAGAGTATGAGAGTCATGTCTGCAGGAGACATAGCATCAGACTGGCCTTTATGGCTGGTGGGAAGACAAAGTGATATGAACAGGCTACGGGAAGAGCTGCTCTGCTCCGAGATTAAAAGAGTTATTCTGCATTTTTATTCATATCAGAGGATGGGGCAGGCTGTCCAGAAGGTTGCTTATTTGGGTGTTTGTGGTTAAGTAAGTCTCTATTAACGCTGTTGGTAGCCCAGGATATGGTTTTCTGGTTTTCCAAATGTTTCAATCTCAGAAGCGAGTTTGGATCAGCCGTGTAGTCAGTGGAGTAAGTGTGTCAGATGTTGTGAGCTGTAAGATGTTCAGGGTGTAAGATTGGAGGGCTGTACCAAATTGTTTAAACATTTTCTTAGTTTGTATAAGTGGTCCTTGCTGGGCAAATGGATATGAGTGGTAAGTAAACTGATTCTACCATGTGATCCTGAATATCATATTAGCCAGTTATTTGCTTATTTGGGCAGACTTAGGTGTATGCTCAGATCTCTGTCCGAAAGTGTGCAATGGTAAAGTATTATATATGATATGTAATTGTTGGCACTGCTGTTATAAATATATTGATACTCAACTAATGGTCATGTTTGTGCTGTGTTATTTGAATGCACAGAGTTATGTAGGGGGCTGTGTTGTTGTTGAATATTGTTGGGCACTCACAAAAGCCAGTTAAGACTGAATTGGGTGTGTGCTATATTTCCACTGCTATGTGGTGCATTAAGGCAATTCGTTGACTGGAAGGATCCCAACACCCTGAACACATCAGTTTACCAAAATGAAGTACAGGGCTGCAAAAAGTCTCCATGCAGACATGGAGGAACACAGTCTCCTAATACATTTCTCATATTTTGTCTGATCACCAAAATACGTTTGAGCCAGGGCCCCCAGATCCTTAAGATGTCCCTTAGGGTGGGATGTGAGTAAGAAAATAGAACGTATTACAGAAGTGCATTTAGAGGATAGTAATATGTGCAGAATTATGAGAGTCTGTTAAAGGATCCCCCAGGGAATCACAGTGGGGAGTGGGTTGCAGCCATAATGCATCAGGTGCAATAGCTCTGGATACAGGAGTGTCAGGGCTTACTCTACTGAAATATGGCTCTGTTTTACCACCCTTCCAGGTGAAGCAGACCTCATTTTACATGCTTGAATTAAGACCGATAGCACCCTTGCTACATCAAAATTGTCATGTTCAGAACTGGTTCTTCCTCTTGTTGGAGTTGGAGTTACCTCATCAAGAAAGGCTGTGAGAGTGAATGGAAGTATATCCTGTCAGTCCCATTGGGGATCAGGAAGTTAAAGGAAGTCTTAAGGCTGTCATTTGTTCTACCAGCTGCCTGCACCCCTCCCTGATGACTAATGTTTGCTAAGAGGTCAGTAGTTAAGACCTCTCTGTTCTTACTGGTCTCTGAGACAGGTTATTGTCTAATGAGCAAGAGTAGTTGACTTTCCCAATCAAAAATGTGTATTGGCTTCTGGAGGTACAAACTGGTTTTACGCCAGTTCTCGCTCAGGCAGTACATTTTCAAAAAGTTAGGGGCATATTAATACTTGTTTTGCACAAAATGTGCCTAATTTTTTGTAAGCAAATACAGTGCAAAACTAACTTCATATTTATACGTTGGCGCTAGACCAGTATAGTGCAAATTTTATGAAATTAAAGTCATTTTTTGGACGTGGAAACCTACTTTGCGTCAATGAGATGCAAAGTAGGTGTTCCCGTTCAAAAACTGACTCTATGGCCTTAGCGCCATATTTATCCCTGTGCTAAAATCACGCACGGGAAGGATGAGGGCCCAAACAACGGTACAAAGATTGCTTTGCACCATTTTTTAACACCTGGGTCAGGGCAGGCGTTAGAGGACCTATGGGCCCATTTCCATGGTGGAACACCATGGAATATGCCCACAGGTGCACTCCGGAGGCCCGAGGGACACCCCCACCCAAACCAAAGGGACAGCAGAGGTAAGTATAGGTAAGTACAGGTAAGTATTTTTTTATTTAAGTGCGTTTGGGGGCCCTGAAATGCCCCCCCTGCATGGCACTGGGTGCAATGGCCATGTCCAGGGGACCGTGGTCCCCTGTGCTGGCCATTGGGGTGGTGGACATGACACCTGTCTTTTCTAAGACAGGAGTCATGTAGTATGGATGGTTTTGCATCATAAAATGACTCTAGGCAGGGTAAAGTCATTTTCTTTATTCTAACCTGCCTAACGTCATTTTTTGGTGCAAAACCCCCTTCTTCCATACTGCCAGCCCCACCCAAATAACATATTTTTTTACGCTAGCCTACCCTTTGCACCGGCTTGCACCATTCCTGAAAATATGGTGCATGGCTGGTGCACAGAAATGGTGCAAGCTGGTGCTAAACATTTTGGTGCATAACTGCGTTAGTGCGGTTTTGCACCAAAAAGTATAAATCAGGGCCTAACTTTTATACTAAAATATCAAAAACTGTATTCCCCCATTAAATATCATTTTAAAGAATGATTTTAGTAACACCTGGACCTGTCATAAGGAAAATGCAGCTGAATCTACCCAATGGAAATAGATTTGGGGTTCCAATTATCTGTGAGGGCATAGTAATTCCAACACATGGTGTGCACTGTTTATATATTAGTACCCAGCTCTCTGATTATATAAAAAGAGCTTCATTGGTAAAGCATGAGAGTACCAAACTGCCACATGAAAAAGGTGATTTGCCCCGGCTTGTGTTACTGTAGTGCATTGAAACTGCCCTGCCAGAGCATTGCACTGCTCCTTGCAGCCATGTCCTTTTTGTGTCACATATGGGGATGTTATAAGGTTATACTGCAGCCCAAATATCGCATTTAAATTTCCATGCCAATGTTATGTTTTATATACCATTTACAATGGGCTTATCATGAAATTAACCACTTAATTGTGGTGGATGAACTGTTCACGCTCATCACAATACCTTCAGAGTATGGTAGATGTGCATCGTTCATCCACTGCAGTGCTAAAGAAAATCCCTGAAAGGATTTTCTTTAAAAGAAAATAATGTCAGGCAGTTCTAAGACACTACTTTTGAACAGTTGCACACCCATCGAAAATGAAAACAGTCTATGCCATTGGTGCCTACTGATGTCACATTGCACAGTGATGGTGGAACATCTCAGCCCCACTGAGCACTGATCCAAATGGGAGCAGTACTGCTGGAAAAGAGCAATGTCCTCACTGCAGCAGGACCTCCCTCTGTTACATCCTGACTTGGTGTCCCCAAACAAGGACAGGGGGTCTTACCCCCAATCTTTCCCCACTGGAGGGCACAATGTTCACTAGATAACAGAGATAATAGCTAAACAAAAGGTGCAGGTGGACCACCGAGTCCCCAACCCCATAATGATCTCAGTAGATTTTCATCCTCCACCCGACAGATTAGGGCAATTATGGGATCGCTAAAAAGTCCATTAGACACCATGAAAAAAGGGACAAGAAAAATCCCCCCTGGAGACAGAATCTTCATCACAGGGACAGATGTTTTGTTTCTTAAAAGAATGGGTCAGCCTGCGTTGGGACATACCACCCTCACCCCTACAGTCCCTACAATCTTTCTGCCTCCCTGAAGCTTAGAGTATCCTCATCCCCATTGCAAGCAAGATAAAATTTGAACTCTTTGTAGGTTTGATATATGAGTCTACCTTCAGCAGATAAATCCTAGTTTACTCTCACTTGCCATAGTAAATGCCTTTGCTATGTGGGCTGTGGGTCAGCTGGCAACTAGAGAATACTATAAAATGGATGCATTTCTGAAAACAAGAGACATGCAAATATACATTGGATTAGTTTGTGTGGATCTCACTATGTTCACTTGCACAGATTGCCCTGCAAACATTAACCTTTGGCTAAAATCACACATTTTCCCTACATTTGTCTGAGGGGAGGGTCTAGGTTCAGGAGGGATCCAAAATGTTTCTACCACGCAGCATATCCATGCATCTCTCCCAACAAAATGGTACGCCACTTGGTACCAGGGAAAAATACAAAATGTAGGGTATTTCTGCCTGCAAGTTCCTGTTCATGGCTGAGGGGCTGAGTCCAGTAGGCCAGGACCAGGCATCCGACAATTTTCCTTTGTTCTCAGCCCTCTTATTCCCCATGTGGGTGCCCACTATTCTCTGTATGTGAGCCTTTATATGTGTGTGTGTGTGTGTTTGTATGTACAAGTGTGAGGAAGGAAATTAATGTATATTTTCTGCAAATTTCAAGTCTTTGCTTGGGGAGATTGTTGCCTATGACTGTTTGGGGCAATTTCAATGACTAATACCTATTGAATGAATAATTACGTTCAGTGACTTTGGCCCTCCTTATGAACATGGCGACAATCACCTCAGACCGCTGTGGCAACAGTGAACAGAAGACCGCCATTGATGGAAGACTGGACAATGCGGAATTATGATGCCAAAAAGCCAAACCTCCAAAAATCCTGCAGAAAGGCAGTAGACCCCGCCCCACCACCACTATGCAGACAATTCCTCCATCCACCAAATAACGATGCACAAATCAGCGTGGCGCACAGTGGATGCCGAACGACCATTGGCGGTACGGACCGACACAGCCAGCAATTGGATCCAACAACAACAAATGCACACATTGGCAACTTTGAAACCCACACACCAGACACACATCCACATCACCATTAAACACTCACACACACACCCCACAATCCTTTGCATCGCCAATAGCATGAATGAGACCTACAACACAACACGCATACACTGAACACAACATAACCAAATTCACACGCACAAATACAGCACCAAAATACACACACACCCCAAACACCCTCATCGACCACACACATAACCACACAACACCACCCTCATCAACACCCACAACACACCACCCTCAACACACACACCATGACACCCCCTAAGCACCCCAGCTTCACAGATAGGGAGCTAAGGACCATGGTGTATGACATGCTCAAGGTCGAGCCACAACTATTCGAGGCACAGGTGCAGCAGACATCCATCGCCAGGAAGATGGATCTATGGCAGACGATTGTCAAGAAGGTCACTGCAGTGGGAAACCATCCACGCACTAGCGATGACATTTGGAAGAGATAGAGTGACCTGCACGGGAAGGTGAGGTCAATGGCATCCAGGCATAACATTGCCGTACAAAAGACTGGTGGCAGTCCCCCAACTACACCCCCCGACTACACCGACTGGGAGGAGAAGGTACTGACTGTCCTGCACCTGGACTCACTGGAGGACTGGACTCACGTAAGTCAACTACAATACCTTAACACTCATCCCACCTATAATGCATGCTGCACCCCACCTCTCTCACTACTACCGGGACCGCATCCCCACCCAGGCCACAACACCCACATCCAGTGACCCTGCATGCCCACAATCCCACCAACATGCCTCAATCCTGCTCCCTGTGGACAGTCACCTACCCCTG
Source organism: Pleurodeles waltl (assembly GCF_031143425.1). Lineage (NCBI taxonomy): Eukaryota > Metazoa > Chordata > Amphibia > Caudata > Salamandridae > Pleurodeles > Pleurodeles waltl. Next base: position 625,066,697 of record NC_090439.1, on the reverse strand, counting down.
CAAGGATTCATAGTGGCACTACAGCACCCACAATGCACCTCCACCGCCCACACAAAATGCAAAGATAAGTACACAAAAGGACCCTGCATGCCACGACAAGGGAATGAAAGCACAAAATAGGGCAGAGTTGTGCATCAACTTCCAAAATAGTACATGATACATACATTTCCATTCCCTCCCACAGGCACCACCACCCATGGCACCCGGACGGAAAGGCCAAGGAGTGCCAGCGCCTCACATGGAGACAGTGTCCCCACTCAGGAGGTTAAAGAGGGATGTGTGGAAAGTGAGGAATACCCTGGCCCGTCACACAGTCCTGGACTGTCACCCTCCAGCAGCCCCACCCAAGATTCCATTGACAGCCCTACCACCCAGCCACCATCAGCTCTGGCCAAATGTCCCCACAACAGTGTCACCTGGGCACAGACTGGCGGCCCACATGTACAGAGGCCAGAGTCTCCACCCACCAACAGGCAGGATGACGAAGGCCCCAGTGCAAGTTGGACTGCCAGACCTGTGCAGGGGACACAGGCACAGGGAGCAAGGGCCAGTGGGAGGGCATCAGTGGCCCAGGGGGGGAAGACAAAGGATGGATGCTGCAGCCCAGGAGGTGATATCTGAGGTCCTAGGTGCATACCACCATACCCAGGACAGGATGGGCCAGATCCTGTCCACCTTGGAGCAGAATCAGAGGCTGCAGATAGCATACTACCAGGAGGCCACGGAGCAATGGAAACAGCTAAATGCCACCATTGCCACCATTGCAGGTGTACTGCAGCACCACTACCCTAGCCAGCCTGAGACCTCCATCCACCTGGAAGCCTCTACCACTAGCCAGGACACTGCCATGCCATTTACATCTTCAGCAACCACTGGACTGGCGGCACTGCCAGAGGTCACAAAGGAGACCAGCATCCCTAGACCTGCAGCCCAGCTCCAGCCACGCAAACATGCCCTCAGACCCAGATATGCCACTGGAACACCAGCCAAGACCAAGGCTCCCGCTAAGAAGTGACTCTGCCCTGAACTGTCTCCCTTGTGTGCCACTGTGCTACCTTGTTGACCTGCCACTATCAACACACCATCTACCAATGGACACATGGACCAAAACCCAGTGCTACCAACAGCTGAGCACATGAGTATGGATGTGCAACAGGAGCCCACTCCCTATCACTGTACAACGATGTACCAAATTTGTGTCACTCAATAAAACACAAATGCACTCAAACTGTATGTCCCTTGTCATTATAAGTAAAAAGAGTGTGTATGCATTAGCCAGTCAATTTCATATCAATACCTTCATTGCAGGAGGGGATCCCATGCACTGTAGTGTCTGAGGTAAGCCACAATGTACACAATATTGTGTTCCCTGGCACATGCCACTTCACAACTCATTTAACAGTGCCAATGACTATAGACACCACATTACCAATTACATGAGGCAGACTGAAACTATGCAGTGAAGACAACAGCATCATTGAACAATACCTTAGGGTCACTGGAAGTATAGGCCGATCAGCTGGGTCATGGAGTTAAGATCGTCCCCCTCTTCTTCCTCACCATCACTCTCATCCTCTCTCTGAGGTTGTTGGGCTGGTTGGACTGAACCCTCCTCTTCAAGAAGGGGGATAGCTTTCCGCACAGCCAAGTAGTGCAGCATGCAGCAGGCCACCACTATCTTACACACCTCATCAGGGACACAGGGATCCCCAGAGAGATGGAGGCAATGAAACCTAGTCTTCAGGAGACCTATAGTGTGCTCAATCACCCTCCTAGTATGTCCATTGGCCTCTTGTAAATTCTTCTCTGCTTCTATCCTGGGATTTCTCACTGGTGTCAGGAGCCATTGCAAGTTGGGGTAGCCAGAATCACCTGCAATAGCGGATGAAAACAGGACCATAATGAACTGACTGCACAGACATATTGGCTGGCTGTCACCTATGTACAGAACCATTGTCATACACATTCACCTATAAGCCATCCTCTGTCCCCTTGTAGTTGTCCCATCAAGTGTGATACACTGCTGTTTCTCAGGAAGAAGGAATCATGGACTGAGCCTGGGAACCTGGCATTTACATGTGATATGTACTGGTCAGCAGTATACACCAGTTGTATGTTCATGGAGATGAAGTTCTTTCGATTCCTGTACACCTGTTCATTCACTCTTGGGGGTATGAGAGCAATGTGGGATCCATCAATGGCACCTATCACATGTCGGATGTTAGCAGAGGCATAAAATCCAGACTTGATGGCGGCCAGTTCAGCCCTTTGGGGGACCTTGACATATCTCTACTGGTGTTGGACAAATGCATCCAGGAATTTTGACAGGATGAGGCTAAACATTGGCTGTGAGACCCCTGCACCCATTCCCACTGCCACCTGTAATGAGCCTGTAGCCAAAAAATAGAGTACCTATAGCACTTGCACTTCAGTAGGGATGGCATGCTGATTGCCATTAGCCGGTCTCAGTACAGGATCCAGTAAAGCACACAGGTCATGGATTGTAGCACGATTGAGTTTGTAGGTGACAATGGTGTGCCGTTCATCCATCAACTCCAAATCCACCAGAGGTCTGTACACAGCTGGGGCCCTCCCTCACCACATGGGTCTGTACCTAAGGGGGAGGAAAGAACACATATGAAGGGCACACACCTGCAACACATGATGTTACTGTATCAATGAATGTGCGACACGTAGGTTACACACACACAAACGTTAAGTATTAAATACACCATCAGGCAAATGTGTGCAGAGTCAACTCTGTTGTAAGGGCATACCAGTGTGGACACATTTCCATAGATGGGTGCATGTGCAGAGCAGAAACTCATGTCAGCAAGTGACTAAAGTCAGAGACTTGGAGGACCTGAATGGGGACCCCTGCTAGGCTATGATAACTTGGTGGTAGCAAGATGGCAGCCTCCTGCCATCCAGGTCTGAGGGAGTGAAAGTGACATCATTCCGCTGGCGGGAGTCATCATGGCAGAGGTTGGTGTTCCCCGCCGTGCACCCAATCATTGGATTACATGGTTGTCAATTGGGAACCTGGGCCTATCACGATTACTGCCAGCGGTGACAGTGCACACCGCCGCAGAACGTACGCTATGTCGTCAGACCCTTGCCACTTGACTCCTGATTCCCGTGCAGGGCAGTACTCCACTGCATGTGCTGCTGTGTCCTGACTCTGGTCCCTGAGATGGCCTGAGTCACAGGGGAAAGGCTCCAGCCTTCACCACGGAGGAACTGGAGAAGCTGGTGGAAGGGTTCCTACCCCTGTATGCCAAGTTGTATGGGCAACCAGAGGCGCAGATGAGTTGGCGGCTGTCATCATTGGATGTGTGTAATTGTGGCGGATCCTTTTATGCATGTGTGTTTGATTTGTGACTGCCCAGCTGGCGACTGTCTGGCATGTACTGTATGTGTGTTGATAACATGGCTTTCTAAAATGTCCGTTCCATAGGGGACGACATGTCATCTGTATTAGGAGAACACATACTGACATCTGTTTTTTTGATCTGTGTGTCCCATGCAGGTCAGCGCCCATCAGAAGAAGGGACTCTGGCAAGCCATCGCCAAAGAAGTGTGGATCCTGGGGGTCTACAACCAGCGGAGCACCCACTGCAGGAAGCAGTGGGAGGACCTGAGGTGCTCGGCCAGGAAGACCTGTGAGGCCCAGCTGGGGAAGGCCTCCCAATGAGAAAGGGGTGCCTGTCAGACCCTGGCACCCCCTAATGGCCCACATTCTGGCAGTGGCCTATCCGGATTTGGATGGGCGCTTGAAGGCAGCACAGAAGCCACAACGGGGTGAGTACCAACACTGTTGTAATACTGCTTTGATGGATGTGTTTGGGTGCTGTGGCATGTATGCTGTCTAGTGCCAGGCACTCCGACATGTGTGTTCCTGAAGTCCTGCCCCCTCAAAGACCCAGGGATGGTGTGAGGGTATGGTTGGACGGTCCCAATAGGCCCATCAGGGGGCCCCCTTTCTGTAATCTTGGATGGTTTGTGGGATCATTGACTGGTGAGTGCATTCGCTGGGCATGGTCTCCCATGTGTGTACTCCACACAGTTTATCAGGTTCGTGTTTCCTATAGGTAATGTGGTATATTCTGGGGTAGTGGCCATGAGTCAGGGGCACAGTCATGACTATTGTTGTAGGTACTGCTAGTAGGTGTGTGTTTGAGCCAGGGATGTACATTCATTCAGGTATTTACAGAGCTCTCCCATGTTTTGTTTCTCAACCCCTGTGCTCTTGTGTCCTTTGTGTACATCAGCATCATCTGCGAGGGAGCCGTGACACCGGCGAGTGGGGATGCAGCAGCCCATAGTTCTAAGGAGGCAGAGTCGGCGGATGCCAAGGATACCAGTTGGTTGGAGGGCGAGGGGAATACCACTGGGAGGCAACTAGCACTGGAGGTAGTGACTCGGATACCTCTGCCTATGGCAGATCCCTGGTGGTGGCAGACCCTACTGGCCACACCCATTCTATGCCATCTTCTGCCACCCCCTATGCCATCTCCGCCCTCCCAGTTGCTCCCCACCCAGTTGCCTGTGCCCGCTCACCCAGGAGGGTGGGCGACTTCTTTGCCCCCAGGCACCTCTTCCCCTGCCCCAGTGAGCCCTGCTGCCCTCACAGAGGAGGCTATTGATCTCTTGAGGACCATCTCTGTAGGGCAGACAACCATTGTGAATGCCATCCAGGGGCTAGATCCCATATGCAGCAATGCAATGCATACCTGGAAGGCATTCACTGTGCCATGTCTGACCTGCAGAGATCTTTTCAGGCTCTGGCCTCCTCTTTGATGGCAGCCAGTGTCTCTTGCCTTTCCTTCCCCTCTCCCACCTCCTCGACCCCTATCAGCTCCCCACTCCCTTCACCCATCCCAAGCACACATCCAGACAGCCATGCACACAGATCAACAGACAAGAAGCACACGAAGAAACACAAGCACCACACTTTCCACCACAGGCATGCACACACCCAACATACCAAAGCAGAGACAACAACATCCACTTCCCCCAGTGTGTCAACCTCCCCGCCACCCTGTCTGTCACCTCACCATGCACACCCCACGCATTGCACCCTCAATCACTGCTGCTGCCCCCACTCTTGCAGTCACTACAACATCTGACATCCAGACATGCACCCCAGACACCACACCTGTACTCACCACAACTACATTGTCAGACACTTGCAGCACACTCACCAGACCGGCAGACACCCAGACAACATCCATGAACACTGGCAGCCTGTCTTCTCCCACTGTGTCCACCCCGGCTCCTCCTAAAACACTCAAACATTCACAGACATCCACACAACACACATCCACCACACATCAGCATACTTTACAGGCGCTTGCATCCACGTCCGGCACACCTACACCTGGTACAAGCACTCCCTCCACCTCCACTCCCAGACCTTCCTCCAAATCTTCCCCAACTGCCCCTAAGAAGCTTTTCCTCTCCTATGAGGACCTGTTTGAACCCACGGGCCCACCCCATCTCATCCCTAAAGTGCCCATCTCCTTTCCTAGTCCAGACATTTTTTGCAAGAAACATGTTGACCCTGATGATAGAAGTATAGTTAGTTCTGTACTCTAACACTCCACATTACCCCAATTCAGGGGTTGACAGGTTTTTTGTTTCTGAGGGTGGACTAGACATTACTTCTAATCCTTACCCACACTATGTTTTTAATCATGACAGGGGTCTGGGTTGATTAAATATGATATTTCCAGACCTCTAGCCATTTTTATTTTCACATACCCATATACCAATCCCACATACTAGCACTCAGCTACCTGCATTCTTTACACTTAAAAGATCTCCGGCAAAGAGCCCCCACGAGGGGCCCGTCGGGCATTGCAGTGCCGGCCTGACGAGGAGCAAAAGCCCGATGATGAAGCATGTCACCATTTGGTGAGTGAGGGCTCTTGTTCTAATAAGAGCAAACTCATAGACTCTATTACTTACTGTATACATTTGTACTAGTCTATTGGCTGGAACAGTGTACTTTTGGTTTTTTGGTGGATCCCTTTGACCAAGACTATCCTAAGGTCCAGCTGTCCAAATTTGTAGGAGGTAAGAGCTTGCCATGCCGGTTTGCAATAGTACCCCTGTGCACTGCGTCTTCTCTTGCTCCTGAGGCCTCTGTGCACTCTTTGCAAGAATCCTTCGTGCACAGCCTGGCCCAGGTCCCCAGCACTCTATCCTGCGACTCTCAACTCGCTGAATTGTTCTTTGGTGGTGTGGGACCTTCTTTTGTAGTGTTGCAGCAACCGCAATTTGCACCTTCTTTGCCCCCATGTCCTGGGACCTTCGTGGGTGCTGCCTGGTCATCTGTGTGTTTCCGCCAGTGTTGGGAGCCCCCTCTGCCTCTTGAGTCCGAGTTGAGGTCCCCAGGTCTCTCCTGGGTCCAGGCAGTGCCATTTTGACACAATCTGCAACATTTTTTGAACCAAGGCTTGTTGGACGAATCCAATGCTGCAACTCGCCTGCATCCAACATCTCGATTTGGGACATCCTTTGTATCATGCAGGAACTCGAAAACATCTTCTTTGGTGCTCTTCTGCAGACTTCTTCCTACTGGAGAATCCTCATTTGCACCATCTTCTAGGTTGGCAGGGGCTCCTGTCCTTCCTGGAATCTTCTGCGACTTCTAGACTTGGTCTCCTCTCTTTACAGGTCATCAGGTCCAGGAATCCACCATTTGTTGCTTGCAGTCTTGCTTGGTTCTTACAATAACTCTTATCACGACTTGTAGTGAGTCTTGAGGAAACCTGCAGTACTTTACTCCTACTTTCCTGGGCTCTGGGGTGGGGTATTTTACTCACCTTTGTGGTTTTCTTACACTCCCAGCACCCCTCTACACACTACACTTGCCTAGGGGGAAATTCGTGATTCACATTCAACTTTCTTAGTATATGGTTTGTGTTGCCCCTAGGCCTGTTTCTTCCTATTGCATTCTATGGTATTTTCTATTGTTTGCACTATACTGTGACTGATTTTGGTCTCTAGTGTATATATTGTGAATAATACTTACCTCCAGAAGGAGTATTGCCTCTAAGATATTTTTGGCCTAGTGTTATTTTTGGTAGCACTGTGTATTGACTTTCATTGTGTATGAGTGCTGTGTAACTATAGTGGTATTGCAGGAGCTTTGCATGTCTCCTAGTTCAGCCTAACCTGCTTTGCTACAGCTACCTCTAACAGCCTAAGCTGCTAGAACACTACTACATTTTGCTAATAAGGAATAACTGGACCTGGTATAAGGTGTAAGTACCTAAGGTACCCACTACAAGCCAGGACAGCCTCCTACACTAATTTCTAATGTACATTAAAATGGTAAACACTGTTATTGCGCTCATACCAAAATTAGACAGACAGTGTCATCAGTGCCGGTGCCAAGCACTGGAAACCACCTGCTCAAATTAAGCACTGAGAATATCACAAAATGAAATACAAAGATTTTCCAAACAATTATGAAATTGAACCAAAAGGGATTCAGTGTTTCTCTAATTATAAGTTTTCAACATGTCAAGAAGAACTGAACTTACTAAACACTATAACTAAAATAAATTAGGATGTTCATATTTTGGTCTTGCAACATCAGACCAAAAGTTATTTTAAATAATGGTTGCTGAAGATGCATATAGGTTTGGGGACCTGCGTCGCTATGTCTTTCTGCAACATCACACCATAGCAGTTAAGACTGAATGCACTCCCTGGCTGCACTCCCCAGGTCATGGGACTTCTAGCCACTAGAAGGGCACCAGTATGACCAGTAGAACCTAATCTAGTGGCTCCCTGAAAAATATAGATCAACAGACACACCAAAGATCTCATAATTCCAATGGGCCGGATAACTGCTGTTTCTGGCCTCATGGAAGTTAAGAAGACTCTCATAAAGAGGGACTAAATGGTACCTCTACAAGAGATAACAATGTAAGCTCTCATTCCCTGAACCTCTCTCTTCACGTCACCCGAGCAGGGATGACACTGAATTCCACTGATTCCTGCGAGTAAGTGTAGCTACAAGGGATTTGCTCAAGAGACTTCCAGGTGAACAACAAGCCCAAACAGTGAAAATGCCACATCAACCAACACTTCTGATTCCAAGTGGAGCAGGAAAATCAACACAAAATTTCCACAACTTGAAAAAGACAGAGCCAATGTGAAATCTTAAGCAAAGGACAGAATCATTCAACATATTACTCAGAAGATACAGTCATTTACTAAATCATGTTCAAACAGTCTTTAGCAACCCACGGACTCCTAAGACGTTAACTAACTATACTTCTATCATCGGGGTCAACATGTTTCTTGCAAAAAATGTCTGTTATGATCGGTGCGATTTGTCAGGACCAAAAAACGTACCTAATTCACATGTTATAACCCAATACGGGATTTCTTCGTACCACAAAAACCTACAAAGAGCAAAAAAACAGACTCAAAATACAAATACAACCATGTGCACAGTGAGTTCATTCCGGTGAGAAACCATGTAGTGTGGTTAGTTTTACGTATTCATTACGCTTTAGCTTCAGGCTTTAGGCCTTTGTGCACTTTGCCCTGAATATATTTTATTCATTTGCTGACAGCTTAGAGCCTCTGTGCACTTTGCTCTACATGCTTTTTATTAGGCTTCGTACTGTTATTTTTTAAATAGCCAGTTCTACGGTGTTGTTTTTTATTTCATATCAGACTGTTTTGCCTACTTCAGCACTGGAGTTCTCCATAACATATTTACTCTGTGCTTCAGTCAAGGATACAGTCTGGTACATTGCCGATAGACGTGGTAGGAGTTTAGACTTGGCATTCCTGCGTAGGGACATTTTGTGATCACGATGACATGCTAGTTATAAAATCACTTCCTTGTCCCAATACATGCAAGAGGGAGATTCCGACCAGGGAACCACAACTAGACGCTGACTGCCTCGTTGCAGATGCTGAACCAAGATCACAGGTCTTTGCTCAGGTATGAGGGCTGATGTCTCCACAGTGATTCTAATAGGCAAGCTAGAAGCTTAACATGCTGTGCTCTAAATAGAACAAGCAAAGGGAGAGTAGAAACTGTTAGACAATATGATAGCTTTGTTCTTATGTTTTACTCTCCTGGTGACTATTTCAATCCTACTGTGTTGTATCGTTCTGGTTATTGCGGCTCACGCCTTAATATCTAAAATACAGTCGTTTTATTAAAACATTATATAAAACTTATACTGTCTTTGTCATTTGTATATGAGATCATATTGGAAATAAGAGAGTTGGTTTGGATCTGAGTAACCACGACTTCCCTGAGAAGTTCCAAAGATGTCATGCGCTCGGCTGCCAAATCATTCCTTCCACATGGGAGAAAAGAGGCACTGCTAGTTAGCCGGAGCAAAAACCGGATTTAGGGTGACAGAGTTCTTTACACGTGGGTCAGACTCAGTCCCCCACACCGTTATAGATCCTGCTACCTAGAAATCCAGTAGTCTCATTTAGAATAATGAGAGCCCACGCGACAACCCTACTGATCTTATCAGACATTTTTTAAGAGAAACATGTTGACCCCGATGATAGAAGTATAGTTACTTCTGTACTCTAACTCTCCACATTCCCCCAATTCAGGGACTGACAGTTTTTTGTTGTTTCTGAGGGTGGACAAGACATCACTTCTAATCCTTACCCACACATATACCAATCCCACATACTAGCACTGAGCTACCGGCATTCTTTACACTGAAAAGATCTCCGGCAAAGAGCCCCCACGAGGATCCCGTCAGGCATTTCAGTGCCGGCCTGATGAGGAGCAAAAGCCCGATGATGAAGCATGTCACCATTTGGTGAGTGACGGCTCTTGTTCTAATAAGAGCAGACTCATAGACTCTATTACTTACTGTATACATTTGTACTAGTCTATTGGCTGGAACTGTGTACTTTTGTTTTTTGGGTATTATGATGGGAGTATGGTACACAGGACCAACTTTTCTCTAAACACTCCCGACATATTAGCCCTTCTTTGTTTGTATTCAAAGGGATCCTTCACCTGTATTCCAGAGAGCATGCTCATCGTCAGGAGAGGAGTCCCAGAGAACCTGTCGTCATCTTTGAAGGTATCTGCTGGAGCAAGAAAGTGACTCCGTCACTCCACAGGAGATTTCTTCGGTCATTCTGGTGCAGGGTGAAGACAGGGAGTCCTGAGAGTGTGCACACCTTGGAAACTGTTGCAGTTGCTGGCTGGAGCTGAAGTTATAGGGTCACAGTAGCCTTTCTGGATACTTTGTTGCAGTTACAGTGGCTCCTGGAGCAGTCTGCAGTTGATCTGACGGTCAGAGGATGAAGCAGGAGTTGCAGAGGATTCCTGGTGGAAACTTGCAAGCTGAATCTGAAGAAGAACCCACAACCAGGTATGCACCTATCAGAAGGGGTCTCTGACGTCACCTGCTGGCACTTGCCACTCAGAGATCTCCAGAGTGCCCCCACACCTTGTAAAACAAGATGGCTAATGCCAGGGACACACTGGAGGAGCTCTGGGCACCACCCCTGGAGTTGTGATGGATGGGGGAGTGGTCACACCCTTTTCCTTTGTCCAGTTTCGCACCAGAGCAGGGGCTTGGGGTCCCTGAACCGGTGTAGACTGGCTTATGCAAGGAGGGCACCATCTGTGCCCTTCAAGGCATTTTCAGAGGCTCTGGGAGGCTACCCCTCCCCAGCCTTCAACAACTATTTCCAAAGGGAGAGGGGTAACATCCTCCTCCCAAAGGAAATGCTTTGTCTGCCTTCCTGGGACTGAGCTGCTCAGACCCCGGCAGGGCAGAACCCTGTCTGTGAGGTGACAGCAGCTGCAGTGCAAGCAGCGGGGACCTGGTTTGGCAGTACTGGGGGTCCATGGTGGAGCCCCCTGGATGCATGGGATTGTCCCCCAATACCAGATTTTGAATGGGGGGACAACTCCATGATCTTATAGACCTTACATGGTCATATTCAGAGTTACCATTGTGAAGCAACATATATTATATATATATTAACGTATTGACCTACATGTAGTGCACGCGTGTAATGGTATCCCTGCACTCAGGAAGTCCAAGGGAATTGGCCCTGGACAGTGTGGGGGCACCTTTGCTAGTGCAAGGGTGCCCCCACACTTAGTAACTTTGCACCTAGCCTTCAGTAAATGAAGGTTAGACATATTGGTGACTTATAAGTTACTTAAGTGCAGTGAAAATGGCTGTGAAATAGTGTGTGCACTATTTCACGCAGGCTGCAGTGGCAGTCTGAGCTCCTTATGGGTGACAAAAGAAATGCTGCAGCCCATAAGGATATCCTGGAACCCCAATACCATGGTTACCTAAGTACCATATACTAGGGACTTATGGGGGAGGGGAGACAAGTGTGCCAATTAGAATTGGAATACGAAGTCACTAAACTATAGTGACTAACTTGGAAGCAGAGTACGCACAAGCACTGGAGTTCTGGTTAGCAGAACTTCAGTGACACAGTTAAGCACTACTGACAACACACACATCAGGCCACAAACTATGAGCTCTGGGGTCCTGGCTAGCAGGATCCTAGTAAGACAGGCAAAACACACTGACAAATAGGGTTTTAACTATGAGCTCTGGGGTCCTGGCTAGCAGGATCCCAGTGGCACAGTAAAAACACACTGATACACACTCACAAACAGGCCAAAAGTGGTGGTACCCATGCTAGAAAGAGGCTACTTTCTCACAATTAGTAATACCTGCCTCACACAACATTTGTATCGCTTTGGGTGGCCTGAAATGGTATGAATTGTCACACTTTTAGGAGTATGATGGTTAGTAGTTGTGTTGGTGCTGTTATTGGCAGCGTTGGTCCCTAGCACTTACATTTTTACAATGGAAGCACTAAATATTCTTATTTATAGAAATTGATTTCTGGATAAGACAAGACTGCATTTTGTTCTCTGTTATTTGTGAGTAAATAATGAGCTGGCAATGTTCTGGAACATTTATGTATTATGATATTTGATAACACCTTTAATTGACGTGGAGACACAACATAAATTCTTTATTTCTGTAGTCAAATATATTTGCATTTTTAGGTAGTCCACGTTTTGCATCAAAAATGATTTTAAATAAAAGCTGGGGAACTTTTCCATGAAGAAATTTCCAAATCACATTTTCGGGCCATAATTCTATGTAGCAAATTACAGACTTTGTAGCTAAGAGTTTGCGTTATAAACCACATCGCATTTGTTTCCTTTCATTTTTTGATGCAGTGTTAAGAAATGATATGCATGTTCAGAATGAATCTTGTTCTGTAGTAAGCAGTGCATTAATTGGAATTGTTTTTCTTGTCTCTCATGGAAGCTGAGATCGTTTACAATATTATTGGATATTTGGATATGTAGCTTATTGAATTTGAAAGGGATTTCTATTTTATATTTCAATCTTTGAATAATGAAAGTAGCTACTTTAGGGTGACATAATTACTTCGCTTTGACATCGGCTCAGCACCAAGTAGGAACGCCATCAGTGGCAATATGGCCCAGAACTCAGCAGTGGGAGAGTGTCTAGTCATACAGAGTGTCTCAGTTCCCGATCTTTCCAAGAAAATATCACAAACGGCTAAGGCGTAAGCAAATTTGTGCCCTTTTGAGGGTTGAATTGATGGTGTTTGCATCATTCATGGCACATCATTACAATAGGCATAGTGAGGGCATCAAATGTTCAGACTTACTCTGCCAATGATTATTGTGAAAGTCATGCCAGGTATTGAATACTAAGCTATTGTATGTTATTGCACAAATACAAGTTCTATCCTCACCGCTGATCACCAATGTTAGAAATGGGGTCTTCGGTTAGCAGTCAGCTTACCCCCTGTCCAAGCAAGGACCCTCACTCTAATCAGGGTAAGTCACACACAATCCAAATTATCCTGTGCCCACCCTCTGGTAGCTTGGCACTGAGCAGTCAGGCTTAACTTAGAAGGCAATGTGTAAAATATTTGTGCAATAAATAATGCAATAACACAGTATAACACCACAAAAATATATTACAGAGTATTTAGAAAAAAATGTAATATTTATCTGGTAAGATGTAGGCCAAAACGATCAAGATTCAATAAGTATACGTTGAGATATCACTGTAAAAATGATAGAAAGTGTCTTTAGTCTTCAAAAAGCAACAAATGTCTCTTGCAAGCACAAAGTACGTGATTTGTGTTCAAATTCTCCGCAAGGGACTGCAGAGGAGGAGATGTGTGGAAAACGGGGACGTGTGCGTCGATTTTTCCGGCTCACAGATGATGCGTCAGTGAATTTTCACGCAGGGCGCGTTGATTTCGGCACATAGACTAGGATCCTCTTCAGGTTGCAGGGTCTTTGGATGCCCCAGGGATGATGCATTGAAATCCTGGACTTGCAGGACGAAGTCACAGGGGCTGCGTCAATCTGGTGGGCAATGCGTGGAAATTTCTGCCGCATGACAGGTGCTGCATCGATTCCTCTTAGGAAGGCAGGCTGTGTCGTTCCAGCTCGGCTTTGTGTTGATCCGGTGGCCCATGCGTCGAATTTCCGGGTGCAAAGCTGGCGCTGCGTCGTTTTCCTTTTCGGGACACATGCTTCAGAGTTGGGGATAGGAGCAGTCCTCTCCCAAACGAATAATGATGGGCATGACCAGCCAGGGAACAAAATCAGAGAGCCATAGAGAGGGAAGCCTTTGCTGTGGTTTGGGTCCTGAAAAAGTTGAGGCCATACTTGTTTGGCTCTCACTTTATGATTCAGACTGACCACAGGCCTCTCAGGTGGTTACAACAAATGAAAGGAGAAAATCCTAAACTGCTTAGCTGGTCCGTCTCCCTACAGGGAATGGACTTTAAAGTGGAACACAGACCTGGGACTGTCCATGTCAGTGCAGATGGCCTCTCCAGGTTCTTCTACATAGAAGATGAAGACTCACTAGCGAAAGTGTAGTCTCATCTTCTTTTGTTTGGGGGGTAGTGAGAGAGGAGGCATCTTTTTGCATGGCTAGCCCCCACTTTTTGCCTGATGTTGATGTGTTCTAGAGGTTTGTAGTGCCTAAACAGATTCCCTGGGCCAGAGCTCTTTCCCTAAAGCTGTTGTGATGCTTGGCACAATTGGTTACACTCTCAAATACCCCTATAAGTCCCTAGTAAATGGGTACCCCAGTACCCAGGGCATGCGATATTGTGAGTAGGCCCCTGGGGGCAGCAGCACTGATTGTGCCACTCCCAAGGGCCCTGCACCCAGCCCTGCCATTGTAGGCTGAGTGTACTGGGGCAACCCTAAAAGGACAAACTCAACATGGCACACCCTCTGTGTGCCCTGCCCCCTTACACTGCATATATTATGGGTAAGTCACCCCTCTAGCAGGCCTTACAGCCACAGAGGCAGGGTGCACCATACTATATGTAAGGGCATAGCTGTATGAGCAATATGTCTCCAGTGTGTCCTTGCCAAACCAAGGACATGGGGAGTGAACAGAACAGCCATTTTAGTGTATGTATTGGGCACTGGTCAAACACAAGATCCCCAGCTACATAATGGCCACTCTGCACCCTGGGTTGTTTGGTATCAAACAACTCAGAATGTTAAAACCACACTGATACCAGTATTGGATTTAACCTTATATGTACCCAGGGGTCACCTTAGAGGTGCCCCCTTTATAAGCTAACCCTAACTGGCAGAGTTGCTGGCTGGTTACATCCATCTGCCACTCCAGACAAACAATATACAAACCTGGGGGAAAGCCCTGTCTCTCTGGTTTATGAGACAATGCCCTTCCTGGGTGGAGGTGCTAACACCCCCTCCCTCAGAAATGTGCAACACCCTGGCGGTGAGCTTTAAAGGGCTATAGCCCCTGAAACTCGAGCTTCCAGGCCCGCTCCAAGCAGCAGAGAGCTTCCCCCTTTGCAAACCCCCACTTTTGGCAGGAGCAAAGGCAGGAAACCAGACAAAGGGTAGGAGGAGTGGCCTCACTGAGCATGTACCACCCCTAAGGGCTTGCCTGCAAAGTGGGCACTCTGATTCAGTTTTCTCCCTCTTGGAATGGAGAAAAACAGCCAATGAGGTTTAGGGAAGTCACCCTTCCCACAGGAAGTGGTCACTATAGTGGGTCTAGCCACCCAAGGGTAAGTGCCCCATTGGACACTACCAGGTTCCCTCTAAAACGTCCACCAAATTCAGTATTTACTGGGCTCCCCTAGACCAAGATTTTAGATTAAAAAATGATTCCAAGAAGACCAGCACTAGAGAAACCACCAGGAAGAGAACTAAGGACCTGCTGTACCAGAAGAGGCGCAAGACCCCTGCTTGCTGTACCAGAGTCCCGACAATCGCGACAGCGGAAGAGCTGAACACTGAACCGATCCCAAGAAACCCAAGGGACCTCCAGGGTTCAAGGATCACCCAGATCTCCCTCCTGAGTGGTGGCACCACTGAAGAAAACCAAGAAAACTGA
Organism: Pleurodeles waltl; assembly: GCF_031143425.1. Classification (NCBI taxonomy): domain Eukaryota; kingdom Metazoa; phylum Chordata; class Amphibia; order Caudata; family Salamandridae; genus Pleurodeles; species Pleurodeles waltl. The sequence goes on along the minus strand of NC_090439.1, from coordinate 625,051,254 downwards.
AAAGGACCAAGAAACCAGTGAGGGACACTTCACTGAATCACCGAAATGTCTGCGACTGGAAGTCACAGCTGGACCTATTGACACACAGACGCCAGTCCGTAAGTGCCCCCCACCTGTACAAAGTTTAGTGGCACTGCGACCCCCAGTGGCCGAGATAGAGCAATACCCTGGTCAGCTGACGTCAGACCATTAGAAAACCAACTCCCGAGCTGACAAAGGATCAAGAGGAAGCCACAGTCGAGGGACTTCAGGAACACCCTGGACCTCTGACCAGAGTGCCCCTTTTGTCCTGTAAGCATCCCTCAAAGAAACTTACCTCCAGCTCCAGTGGACTTAGTTGCACACAGCATCCAAGACCTCCAAAACGCCCTGCACATGGCCACCCTGGGCCTTACATCACAGGATCGTCTGTGTGCCCCGGGTCCCCAACCCCTTGTGACCTTGGCAGCCAAAGGGGACTCCCAGGCACCACTTTGAATTTGCAAATCAGCTCATTTTCCAAGAGGCCCATACTGGTGTCCCTGTGCCAAGAACGTTTCCAACGCTCCTCCCGCCAGAACCGGGATCTACCAAAAGCTCTCCAGCTGGCACGTGGTGCCCACCGACGACTGTGACCACCCTGCAAAAGAAGAGACTGGTAACTCAACCGTGCAATTTTTAATGTATTTTTTAAAAGTGACTGCCTATTGATTCCCATGGTGCGGAATTATTCACAGAAAGACCAACTTTGCTAAAACTTTAAAAAGTCATAACAAGAGAAGTACTTAACCTATTCTAAATATTTTGGTCTTACAAATTATATAAAAGTCTGAAGTATTTTTTATTAATTTGGTCTTGAATTATTAATTGAGTGTGTGTGGTGCATGATTGGATTTGTGAGTACAGCAAATACTTAGCACATCTCCTGGATTAGCTTTAACTGCTCGACCAGCTACCTTAAAAATTAGATCATAAGGTGGTGTGATTTTTACCCCTGAAAAATAACATGTGGTTGTTCTAGTCTCTCTGCATAATGTACTTGGTCTTGTACACTACATAGAGGGCCAGCCTCCAACAAGGAAACATTTTACCTTTTGCACTTACCACATTGTCACTGCTTAGAGTTTCCACATCATACACTAACCTGGCTGAGAGATGTAAATGAGTGTAGTCAGTACTTACCTCCTTGTGGCTGCTTTGAAGCCCTCAAATGCCCATCAACTCATGGTAGACCACTGCCAATATACGGGCTGTTAAGGGGGTCAAGGTCCGACTGGCACCCCTTCCTCCTTTGGGAGGACATCCCCAGCTGGAGCCTCTGTGGTCTTCTTGGCCCAGAGTCTCAGGTCATCCCACTGCTTCCGACAGTGGGTGCACTGCTGGCTGTGGACCCCCAGGGTCTGCACTTTCTTTGGCAATGCCATGCCAAATCCCCTTTTTTGATAGGCTTTGACCTGCATGGATGACACAGACAAGAGGAGAAAGTCATCTCCACATGCTTCATCCCAAAACAAGTAGGGTGGAAAATCAAGTTAGTGAAAGTAGCCAAACATACCGTCCCTCACACTTCAAGATCTTTTTTAAGTAACCATCTGCAGTCAGGCCATATGTGAGGTGGAGTTAGGCAAACAACATGCATAACCAATTACAGGTTTTGGCTAGAAACATATGACCAGAGCACAAGAACGTCCTTTAAATGGTATATCTCAGCAACTCTTTGTCACACTGACATTAATGATAATGCTGCAATGAATATTTGTGGATCAAGGTATATACATCACACACTACCTACTATTTATCAGGGGTGATATTATTTCTATGCACATGTGCACATGTCCATCTACCCACACATGATAAATCCTTCATCCCATCAACATCATCATACAATCTACCCATCATCCATTGGTAATGCATTAGAATCACCTGCCCCTCTGGTGCACCAAATAACTGTTCATATAGGGGTAGGAACTCCCCAACAAGCTTGTCCAACTCTTCTGGAGTGAAGGCAGGGGCCCTATCACCTGCAGGATGTGGCATGATTGCTCTCAGAGGCAGTACACAGCAACTCAGGTCATGGAGGTCTTGCTGACATCAATGTCAGGATTGTGTTCCAGTGGCTATGTCCACCGAGTTGGTAACCACCTACCGCCATGACGACCTCAGCAGTCGGAGTCAGGTCACTTCCTGATATCCTATACAGTAGGTCAGTCAGCTGCCATTTTAGGGCTCGTACATGTATGATGAAGTAATTAAAGGTGCGTCATTTACTAAAAACTCATATCTATGATAATGTGTCAAGTACTGGCTTTCTGTCTACAAGTATCAATGTGCATGTCATTAGCAGAGGAAGTGAATGAGGTATTTTGGGTTCTGTACATGAAACAGTGCTGTCACCATACTAATGACACTCTAAAGATAGTATAGGTGCAACAAATATGTGCTACATGTCAACTTGGTTGATGTAACCTTTACTGTTAGTGACATGTAACTCCATTTAAAGAACATGTGAGGGTTTCGGGGATGTAAGTACAGTACATTTACATATTTTGCCTAGCTATGTGCTGAATACCACATATTCACTTTTTCATGTGACATGATTTAGAAATATGTGTGACATTGTTGTGATCATACTACTTATGATGTATAGATTGAGTCATTCACATACAGTTTGGTGTTGTTCCATATAGTTACTCTGGCCTGAGGAGAAGAAGATAACCTCCAGTGTACCGTCCACTAGCAGACCTGAAGACCATGGAGGAGTGACATGTAATCCAGAAATATATCCTCTGGCTATTCATACAATTATGGATCTATGTCGTCAGTTAGAGCCAGATCTGATGCCTGCCATTTGCAATCCCAATATCATACCTCCCATCATTCAAGTCCTGTCAGTGTTGCACTTCCTGGTCACTGGGTCCTTTCAGAATACAGTGGCCCTAACTGCAAGGATGACTCAGCCCATGTTCAGTCTGGTTTTCAAGGTCTACTGTTTGCATTGCTAAAACACCTGGGCAGCTACATCAGATTTCCCCAATCTGAGGATATGACCCATGTGAAGGCAGATTTCTTTGCCTTGGGACACATTCCACATCTGGTTGGAGACATAGATGTCACCCATGTTGCCATGGTTCCCCCAAGTGCTAATGAGCAGGTATATAGGAACAGAAAAAACTTCCACTCCATAAACGTTCAAGTGGTCTGTTTGGCTGACCTATACATTTCTCAAATGTGTGCAAGGTATCCAGGATCAGTCCTGAAACCTTCATGTTGCAGAACAGCAATATCCCACTTTTGATGACCCAACTATACACAGAGAGGGCCTGGCTGGTTGGTAAGCTATATATGTCATGTATGTCTGTACCTTTTTTCTTGCTAACATATGTGTGGATGTCCAAGATTAAAGTTTGGATTGGTGTCACTATACCTACAGGGGACTCTGGCTACTCAAACAGTCCTTTATTATTGACACCAGTGAGGTATCCAACCATGCCAGGGAAAGTCCGCTTCAATGAGGCCCACGGAAGGACAAGGCATGTATTGGAGCGGACTTTTGGGCTCTTAGAGGTATGTTTTAGAGCATAAACAAGTCTGGAGGAGCCCTCCTCTACTCACCCTACAAGGTATGTCAAATAATTGTTGCTTGCTGCATGCTCCACATCCTCACCGTGAGATGTCAGATACCATTCACACCATATGTGGGTGGGCCAGCAGATCCTGTGGGTGGAAATGCAGATTTGCCAAGCAAGGATAAGCATGATGAGGGTGAAGCTGGAGACATCAGGACACATGTCATCAATCAGTACAACTAATTCCAGGTATGTGAAATGATGTCAAAATAGAGATTCCATGGGGTATTGTTTAGGTTATGCATGCCATGTAATATTCTATTTACCACTATCAGTAAGCTCTTAAGTGGCTCCAAAGCCCATGGCTCAGATGTGCATGCAGATTGTTACTTGGAGTTCTGTACAGAACTGTTATGTATATAGTCTATTATTTTGAAAGTGCACAATCAAAGTCACATTTGTAGTTAAGAATTGACAATGTGATGTATGTGTTCCACTCTGGCCTAGACCTAATCTTTGTCAATCACAGATCTCAGACAGTGTCACTGGCAGATGGGATTTGCAGACTGACTTGAAAAGTGGAGATTGATTAAACCATGTACTGTTTAGTATGAGATTTGTAGTGTGTGTGTTCTATGCCTAGACTGTCTGAACAGTGCTATGGAATTGTCCTTTTCTATGAAAGACCTGTTTGGTATTGGAAGTGACTTGAGTGGTGGCATGTGTGTGTCCATTTGTGTCTAACACATGTCATTTTGTGGTTTCAGACCCTTTACCCTCATTATGGTTTGTGTTGTATGTGAACTAACTTGTGCATAGCTATCAGTGTGTTTCCACATTGCAGACCAATGTGCATGTGTCTGAAGACTCACATAGGTGAGTGGCAAGCCTACAGGTACCTGACAATGGTAAGTGGAAGGTTCCATGACTGGGGACATTAGTACAGACCTCTGTCTGTTTCAAGGAGTATGGTCATTCGGAAGGTAAGGTATGGGTATGTGATAAGGCTTTAGCTGATGATACATTGAACCAATCTGTCTGCCTCCTGGGATGCTGAAAGACTGATATGACCCTAAAATCTGTATTCTGTGGGTTGGGAGTGAATGACACCAAAGCTGAAACACTGAAGTCCACTGGCGTGCTTCACTATGTGCTGATTGCCATTCTCCAAATAAAAATGTGGAGAGGTACAATACAGGTGAGTTGTGTAATTTCTTTGTTACAGCTCCAATGCAATAAGTATTCTGGTTATTCAGTGCATATTTGATGACAATAGCAAATGGTTAACATTGGAAAGGAATAATTTGCTGCAATAGTTGTCATACAGGACAGTTGTCTGTGGCTGATAGATCACACTTACACAGGATAAGTGGTTAAGTGGTATTTATTGGGGAGTGCACAACAAAATTAATGATTTGAAACAGAAATAACACAAAGTTAACAGCAAAGGGTTCAGTCATGGTTAATGAAATCATCAGGGTAGCTGCTACACCATTTGGAAACACAAGTCCAGTGTCCTTGCACCATGGGAAAATGCATTTCAGTTTCAGAACAGGCAACAGAGTGTATCCGTGACACACAAGGGGAACCAATCAGGATAGGTTAACTTTTTGGCAATGGGTTTGCTCTTGGCATCTGCTTCTCCTGGATGTCTGGGTAGACGTCCCCATTTGCGTGGGGGGTTCTTCTGCTACAGAGGTGGGGTGTCTGAGGCATTCCCTTCCCCTGGCAGGGCCTCCAATCCACTAGTAGCCACAGATGTAGAAGGGCATGATGTCTCATTGCTAATGGAGGAGGCCTGATGTTGGGTGTAGAACATACTCAGGGTAGTGTTCATGTGCCTGAGCACTACAGCAACAGAAGCCAGGATTGCATTTTGGGCCTGCCACTGCTGCATGGCTTCCTGGTGGTTGCCCCTTTACAGCTTTTAGATCTCCCCCATCATGGCCCATCATGCTTTGGGAGTTTTGGTAGGCTCTCAAGACTTGTAAGATGACGTTCTGGTCAGTTGTGTCCCTTGTAGCCCCCATCCTCTGTCCCACACATCCCTCCCATGCACCCTTCTCCCATGTACCTGTGCTTCTGGCACAGTATGCCCACTCCCACTGGTGGCAGGACCATCATTGTCAGGGGTGACATAAAGAGACTCAGGTACCTGTACTAGGGGGCACACGATTGAAGAGACTATCCATGAGACACAGGTTTGGGGATGAATGGTTGCCTGTGATGTAGTTGTAACAGGGCTGGGAGGAGACATTGGGGGCAAGGTGAGGCTGGTAATTGTTGACTAATCAGGTGTCCTTGATGGGCCAGCTTCGTTCTCAGTGTCCAAATTTCCAGGGGTGTTTTCCTCACTGGAGCTTCATCCAGAGGGTTAGTGTCAGTCTCTGGTGTCCTCTACTTGTTGGGAATGGCAAAGTTATTTATAGGAGAAGTGGAACACACAGTTGCTATAAGTGATGCAACAATTGATGTATAATTGAGGCAACTGAACATGATATGTTAGATGCACACACTGCCTTTACATGATCCCCTGAAATGATGATGACAGCTGTTGCAAAATCTGGGTTAGTGCAATGTGGGACACAGAGATGTTCAATTCCATACTGCATGCTCCATGCTCTTTGAGTATGTTGGTGTTTAGATGGCTGCTGTTTCCGTCATACCTTGTCTAAGTAAAGACATGGCAATGTAAATTCTCTCTGAGTAAGGTGTATGGCATCATTGAGTGAACTAAAAGCTGAACAATGCACAATGGTGTCAGAGCTGGCATGATATAGGAGTTACAATTTGACCGGGGCCTCTGTCTGGATGTCTAGCAAGTGCATCCAGTTTGCCATTCAGTTGTCCCCCAAGATGAGTATATGACATTATTAGGAAACTTCCCAGAGGCTAGTTTGGTATGGGATGCAGCTGTAGCTGAGATTTGCTTAAATGGTACTGGTAGTATGCCATTGCATAGCTGTCATTGCCATGAACTGTTAAATGGTGGATCATTCAGGATGAGTTACTTTGTTATTTCGTGCATTGCTCTGGGTTTCTTAATTGTGGAACAGTGCCTTCTGGGAGTTGTAGTGCTTTCAGTTCCCAGTACTTAACATGCCCTTCCCAAACACTGTGGCCCAAGGTGAGTTTACTTGACATGTGGCATGGCAGACAGGGGTATTTAGAGGTTTGGACAGAGGGGTGGTGGGTGGTTCGGTCATTGGGGGGAAAGGTGATCAATGAGCATGCAAGACAAAACTGTTTAGTAACATTAATGTTGTAGTGACTTATCTGACTCCACTCTCCTAGGTGTTCCTGGCAGGCCCTCAGGATGTCCAAGACCTTCTCTTCTCATGATGTGAAAGTAGGGGGAGGAGGTGGGTGCCCACCAAGATTCTTGAGGACTGCCAGCTGGTGCCTGGACGCCATAGAATGTACCTTCCCCATGAGGTCGTGCCACCTCTTCCTGATGACCTTCTATTTGTGTGAGTAACTGCCTTCAGCATTCACCCTGTCAACTATCCTTTGCCACAACTCCAGTTTCCTGGCTATTGATGTTTTCTGGACCTGCGATCTGAATAGATATGGCTCTGCCCTGGAAGTTTTGTCCACCATGACCCTCAACTCATTATCAGTAAAACGTAGATGTTTTGTGGGGACATGGTACTGGTGGTAAAGATTTGTGATGTAGTGAAAAAAGGATGAAAAAATTGTTAGTGATGAGGTGTGGGTGTTGTGATGTGAGTGAGTGATGGTTGTTGTGTATGGTAGTGAATTTTGTGTTGTGTATGGTGTGCCGGTGTGGGATGTGTGCATAGCGAAATGTGTATGGGTGCCTATTCTTGCTTTGTGTATCTCTTTAAAATGTTGTTTGTCTGTGGCATTCTGGTTGCAAAGGATTGTGGGTTGTGTAGGGGTGTTTTATATAGTGCAGTGCGTAGTTGTGTTGAGTGTGTGAATGTGTGTCAGGTGTGGGGTATTCACACTATCCAATATGGTGTAGTGTTCTGACTGATATAAGTTCAGACCACCGTGGTTCGCACTGCCAATAGCTCTCCACAATGGAAAACTGCTCTCGTAATCCGTGGATCATAATTTGATCGAATGACTTTTGTCAGGCTGGCAGTGCTGGTGGTTGAACCATCTTTTTTCCGTCCTCCATTGTCCTGGCAGTTTTGGAAAAATTGGCTCTTTTTTGGTGGACTAAGCTGAATAACTCTTAATACTGCAATCCTATGACCGCCACCATGAGTTTTTTTTGGTGCCCGCCACCACAACAGTCTTACTGTCAGACCGTCAAATTTGTAATGAGGCCCTAAATGCCATCTGAAGGTATCTGCACATGTGCTCTCTGCACTTGTCCTTTAGTGTGCTCTGTGCACTTGTGCAGTCACCAAGTTAATATATGCACTTTATATAGTCGGAGCTTTTCATAAAGGTTAATTACATTTGTAGGTTACATGTGTAACTTTACTTTTACAATTTTTAGCAACTACTTTGGGATATTCACAAAATTGTGAGTGTAAAGTTGCTTAAATAAGTAGACTTACACATCTGGATTAGAGCCAAATTGACAAATGTAAGTCACTGCTGCTAAAAAGAAGCAGTAATAAACCCAGGAACATACATAGCCAACCACTGGTTTTGGATCACCCTTCCATAGAAAATAATGGAGGTACAGACTTAAGATAAAACCCAATAGGAGAAAAAGTAATAATAATTAACACTGTTGGGAATATAAATGAATATGATTTAATGTGAAACAAATTAAAACATAAAACATATATTATTTAATTATAAAATATTTTAACAACCTTTTTTGAATTTATAAAGTATTTTAACATTATTTTATAATATCAAATAAATCAAACTACTTAAAAAAAAAATATACGTCACTTTAAATAATTAATAATGCATAAATAAAAAACATTGTTTTTACTCTTGGTGGGAATTTATTTTTTAATTTAAACTTCAGATGTTTATATTATAATATATTAAAATTATTTGAAGGTTTAATTAAAAATGTATGTAATAATGCCGCATCTTTCTTATGTTGTTCTACATTTAAAATAAATATATGTACTTAATTTACATTAATACTTACGTTAAAAATAGCTGGCCCGGACCGAATCCCGGTAGAGTTATATAAAACATTTTTCTCTGTACCTACTAAAGATTTTTTGGACCTGATCTTTTTGATCCAACGGGAAGGGGCTCCTCCAAGCTCCTAGCAGAGAACTAATATTCGGACATTTGGACGTCAATAGTGGTTGCAAAGAAACTACAACCCTGACAATCTATTTAGCTGGGGCAGAAGGGCAGATTATATGAGCCCCCAATGTGGGTGCGGCTCTGCCGATATGGGGTACATGTTCTTTGAGTGTAATACATTGATTCCATTAAGGGAGAGCATGGAGGAATGGCGGAGTAAACTGTTCAAGAAGAAAATGTATCTTAGCCTGTTGTCGATGCTATCTGGGGTGGATTCTTCCCTTACGGGGGACAGAAAGCAATTGCATTTTATGTTTATGTATGCAGTGGTGGCACGTCTATTAATAGGCACTGGCCGGAAGGACGATGAGCCACTGACCATACAACAATGGTTTTCTAGGCTGGTCAATATGAATAATATGGAAAAAGCACTATACAACTGTAATTGGAAGACTGCTAGGAGACGACGATTTGGTCCCCCTTGACTGCCTCCCGGGCAGAAAGCTAGGGGTTCAGTGATGGACTAGCTCTTGACTTGTTAAAATAATCTATGTTGCCCCTGTGGTCTTATGCCTCTAAGGATGCTTAATAAAGTACTGCCTGCAAGCATTAACTTTTGAAAGAATGAATTAAAAATTAATGAATTGCTCATGATGTATTACGTGACCGGATGACAAAGGCTTAAATTAATTTTTGCAATTTGTATGAAATTAAAATAATGTTGGATTATGCTCAAATAAAAAAACGAATAGTCTTACAAATTTATTATATGTAGACTGTTTTTCCAATGCAATGACTGTAAAGAGGAAAAATATGCCATCACTGTAGGAGGCTTGCCTGCCTTATAGTGGGTACCTGATGGTACTTACACCTTGTGCCAGGTTCAGTTATCCCTTATTAGTAGATCAGTAGTGTTCTAGCATCTTAGGCTGATAGCGGTAGTTATAGCAGAGCAGCTTAGGCTGAACTAGGAGACATGCAAAACTCCTACTATACCACTTCTATCATATAGGTACTATATCATAAGAAACACAATACTCACGGTTACTAAAAATAAAGGTACTTTATTTTAGTGACAATGTGCCAAAAATATCTCAGAGGATATACTCCCTTAGGAGGTAAGTAAAATACACAAAATATACACACAAACCAAAATCAGGTAAGTAAACAGTTAGAAAAATAGTGCAAACACTGTAGAATACAATAGGATGCAATAGGCCTAGGGGCAACACAAACCATATACAATGAAAGTGGAATGTGAACCACAAATGGACCCCTAGGCTAGTGTAGTGTGTAGAGGGTCGCTGGGAGTGTAAGAAAACACTAAGGGGGTCATTCTGACCTTGGCGGTCCATGACAGCCATGGCGGAGTGCGGCGGAAGCACCGCTAACAGGCTGGCGGTGCTTCCTGGGCGATTCTGACCGCGGCGGTAAAGCCGCGGTCGGAAAAGGGGAGCCGGCGGTTTCCCGCCGGTTTCCCGCTGGCCCAGGGAACCCGCCATGGGGGCGCTGCTTGCAGCACCGCCATGGAGATTCCGACCCCCTTCCCGCCAGCCTGTTTCTGGCGGTGTCCACCGCCAGAACCAGGATGGTGGGAACGGGTGCCGTGGGGCCCCTGGGGGCCCCTGCACTGCCCATGCCACTGGCATGGGCAATGCAGGGGCCCCCTAACAGGGCCCCACAAAGATTTTCACTGTCTGCTTAGCAGACAGTGAAAATCGCGACGGGTGCCACTGCACCCGTCGCACCCCTTCAACTCCGCCGGCTCCATTCCGAGCCGGCTTCATTGTTGAAGGGGCTGTCCCGCTGGGCCGGCCGGCGGTCTTCTGGCGGTCGGCCGCCGGCCTAGCGGGAAAGCCGGAATGGCCGCCGCGGTCTTTTGACCGCGGTGCGGTCTTTCGGCGGGAACCGCTTGGCGGGCGGCGACCGCCGCGGTCAGAATGACCGCCTAAGGGTGTCCAAGATACCCCACCCCAAGAATCCGGAAAGTAGGAGTAAAGTACTGCTATTTCCCCAGAAACAGACTAAACTTGTGATAGAGGATATTGCAAAGATCACAACAGACTGCAATGCACTGAAGATGAATTCCTGGACCTGAGGACCTGCAAAGGAAGGGGACCAAGTCCAAGAGTCGTGAAAGTGTCCAGGGGGGTCAGGAGCCCACTAAACCCTGGATGAAGGTGCAAAATGGCTGCCTCCAGATGGAAGAAGCTGAAGATTCTGCAACAACGAAAGGTGCAAGGAACTTCTCCTTTGTGCAGAAGATGTCCCATGGAGAGCAGGAGGATGCAGAGTTGTTTCTTTGGCAAAAGACTGCAAACAAGCCTAGCTAGCTGCAAGAGTCATGGTTGAAGAAAAAGGGTGCTGCCAGGGCCCAGGAAAGACCAGGATGTCACCGGTTGGGAGAGGAGACAGAGGGGCCCTCAGAAACGTAGAGAGCCCATGCAAAAGAAGGTAGCACCCACAGAAGCACTTGAACAAGGGTTCAAGAAGTCTGGACATGGAGGTCATCTCAACACTGCTTAAGAGGGTCCCACAAAGCCAGGGGTAAACTCAGGGAGTTGAGCAATGCAGGACAGAGTGCTGGGGACCTGGGCTTGGCTGTGCACGAAGGATTCCATGGAAATGTGCACAGTAGCCCTAGCAGCTGCAGTTCACGCAGTGCACAGGATTACTGTCTGGAGAGGGGAGGCAAGGACTTACCTCCTCCAAATTTGGACAGTTGGACCACTGGACGGTCTGGGTGACTTGGGTCCACCCCTGTGTTCCAGGGGCCACGCTCGTCAGGATGAGAGGGGTCCCAGAGTACCAGTGATGCTGACGTTTGGTGCCTGCTGAAGCAGGGGGAAGATTCTAGCAACCCACGGGAGACTTCTTCATGGCTTCCAGTGCAGGATGAAGGCAGGCAGCCCCCAAAGCATGCACCACCAGGAAACAGTCAAGAAAGCCAGCAGGATTAGGTGCTACAATGTCACTGGTAGTCTTCTTGCTACTATGTTGCAGTTTTGCAGGCGTCCTGGAGCAGTCAGTGGTCGATCCTTGGCAGAAGTCAAAGAGAGAGGTGCAGAGGAACTCTGGTGAATTCTTGCAAGATGTTATCCAAGGAGAAGCCCACAGGAGAGATCCTAAATAGCCCTCAGAGGAGGACTGGCCACCCAGTCAGGTAAGCACCTATCAGGAGGGGTCTCTGACATCACCTCCTGGCACTGGCCACTCAGAGGCCTCCAGAGTGCCCTCAAACCTCTGGATTCAAGATGGCAGAGGTCTGTGACACACTGGAGGAGCTCTGGGCACCACCCCTGGGGTGATGATTGACAGAGAAGTGGTCACTCTTCTTTCCTTTGTCCAGTTGCACACCAGAGCAGGGACTGGGGGTTCCCTGAACCGGTGTAGACTGGCTTATGCAAGGAGGGCACCATCTGTGCCTTTCAAAGCATTTCCGGAGGCTGGGAAAGGCTACTCCTCCCTATCCCTTCACACCTATTTCCAAAAGGAGAGGGTGTAACACCCTCTCTCAGAGGAAATTCTTTGTTCTGCCTTCCTGGGACTGGGCTGCCCAGACCCCAGGAGGGTAGAACCCTGTCTGTGGGGTGGCAGCAGCGGTAGCTGCAGAGAAAACCGAAGAGAGCCGGTTTGGCAGTACACGGGCTCCTTAGTGGAGCCCCGGGGATGAATGGGATTGGCACCCCAATACCAGATTTGGCATGGGGGGACTATTCCATGATCTTAGACATGTTACATGGCCATATTCGGAGTTACCATTGTGAAGCTACATATAGGTATTGACCTATATATAGTGGACACGTGTAATGGTGTCCCCGCACTCACAGAGTCCGTGGAAATGGTCCTGAACTATGTGGGGGCACCTTGGCTAGTGCAAGAGTGCCCTCACACTTAGTAACTTTGCACCAAACCTTCAGCAAGTGAAGGCTAGACATATAGGTGATTTATAAGGTAATTAAGGTCAGTGAAAAATGGCTGTGAAATAACATGTGCGTTATTTCACTCAGGTTGCAGTGGCAGTCCTGTGTAAGATTTGTCTTTGCTCCTTATGGGTGGCAAAAGAAATGCTGCTGCCCATAGGGATCTCCTGGAACCCCAATACCCTGGGTACCTAGGTACCATAAACTAGAGGATTATAAGGGTGTTCCAGTGTTTAGGAAAGTAGCCTCTTTCTAGCATGGTTACCCCGACTTTTGGCCTTTTGTGAGTGTATATCAGTGTATTTCACTGTGTCACTGGAATCCTGCTAGCCAGGACCCCAGTGCTCATAGATAAAAACCTATTTGTCAGTGTGTTTTGCCTGTCTCACTGGGATCCTGCTAGCCAGGGCCTCAGTGCTCATAGCTTGTGGCCTAATGAGTATGCCTGTGTAGTGTCTGTAGGAAGGTAGCCTTTTTCTAGCCTTGTTACCCCCACTTTTGGCCTGTTTGTGAGTATATGTCAGGGTGTTTTCACTGTCTCACTGGGATCCTGCTAGCCAGGACCCCAGTGCTCATAGGTTTGTGGCCTATATGTGTTCCCTGTGTGGTGCCTAACTGTATCACTGAGGGTCTGCTAACCAGAACCTCAGTGTTTATGCTCTATCTCCTTTCTAAATTTGTCACTGCAGGCTAGTGACTAAATTTACCAATTCTCATTGTCACACTGGTACACCCATATAATCCCCTTGCATATGGTACCTAGGTACCCAGGGTATTGGGGTTCCAGGAGATCCCTATGGGCTGCAGCATTTCTTTTGCCACCCATAGGGAGCTCAGGCAATTATTACACAGGCCTGCCACTGCAGCCTGAGTGAAATAACGTCCACGTTATTTCACAGCCATTTTTCACTGCACATAAGTAACTTATAAGTCACCTATATGTCTAACCCTCACTTAGTGAAGGTTGGGTGCCAAGTTACTTAATGTGTGGGCACCCTGGGCTTAGCCAAGGTGCCCCAACATCGTTCAGGGCAAATTCTCCGGACTTTGTGAGTGCGGGGACACCATTACACACATGCACTATACATAGGTCACTACCTATGTATAGCGTCACAATGGTAACTCCCAACATGGCCATGTAACATGATCCCCCGGGCCTCAAGCACAGAACCCGGGTACTGCCAAACTGCCTTTCTGGGGTTTCCACTGCAGCTGCTGCTGCTGCCAACCCCTAAGACAGGACTCTGCCCTCCTGGGGTCTAACCAGCCCTGGCCCAGGAAGGCAGAACAAAGGATTTCCTCTGAGAGAGGGTGTTACACCCTCTCCCTTTGGAAATAGGTGTGAAGGGCTGGGGAGGAGTAGCCTCCTCCAGCCTCTGGAAATGCTTTGATGGGCACAGATGGTGCCCATCTCTGCATAAGCCAGTCTAAACCGGTTCATGGATCTCCCAGCCCTGCTCTGGCGTGAACCTGGACAAAGGAAAGGGGAGTGACCACTCCCCTGACCAGTACCTCCCAGGGGAGGTGCCCAGAGCTCCTCCAGTGTGTCCCAGACCTCTGCCATCTTGGATTCAGAGGTGTTGGGAGCACACTGGACTGCTCTGAGTGGCCAGTGCAAGCAGGTGGCGTCTGAGACCCCCTCTGATAGGCTCTTACCTTTCTTGGTAGTCAATCTTCCTTTCTTGGAAGCCAAACCTCCTTTTCTGGCTACTTAGGGTCTCTCCTCTGGGGTATTCTTCAGAAAACGGATGCAAGAGCTCACCAGAGTACCTCTGCACTTCCCTCTTCGACTTCTGCCAAGGATCGACCGCTGACTGCTCCAGGACGCCTGCAAAACAGCAACAAAGTAGCAAGACGACTGCCAGCAACATTGTAGCGCCTCATCCTGCCGGCTTTCTCAACTGTTTCCTGGTGGTGCATGCTCTGGGGGTCATCTGCCTTCACCCTGCACTGGAAGCCAAGAAGAAATCTCTTGTGGGTCGAAGGAATCTTCCCCCTGCTAACACAGGCACCAAAAGACTGCATCACCGGTCCTCTGGGTCCCCTCTCATCCTGACGAGCATGGTCCCTGGAACACAGGAACTCTATCCAAGTGACTCCCACAGTCCAGTGATCCTTCAGTCCAAGTTTGGTGGAGGTAAGTCCTTGCCTCCCCATGCTAGACTGCAAACCTGTGTACTGCGTAATTTGCAGCTGCTCCGGCTTCTGTGCACTCCTCCAAGGATTCCTTTGTGCACAGCCTAGCCTGGATCCCCAGCACTCCATCCTGCAGTGCTCAACCCTCTGAGTTGGACTCTGATGTCGTGGGACCCTCCAGAAAAGAGTCTTCTCAAGACTGGACAGATTTTGTGGACTGTTCAGTGAAGGCCTTGGAAGGGTGGTTGCATGGCAGTAAAGTTTCTGACTATGAAAGCCTGTATAATCTTATTCTGAGAGAGCATATTCTTAACAATTGTGTGTCTGATTTGTTACACCAGTACTTGGTAGACTCATATCCGACCTCTCCCCAAGAATTGGGAAAGAAGGCAGACAAATGGGTCAGAACAAGAGTGAACAGAAAAGTTCATACAAGAGGTGACAAAGATGGCAAGAATAAGGATGGTAAGTCACATGAAAAGGGTGGGGACAAAGATAAAAAATCAGTGTCTTCATCAGGCCCACAAAAATCCTCTGGGGTTGGTGAACCCAAATCCTCTTCTAACCATCAGAAAACGCCTTGGTATTATTTGTGTAAAAACAAAGGCCATTAGGCAAGTAACTACACTTGTCCCAAGAAGAACACCAAACCTCCCACCACCACAACCCCCACTGCTTCCACTAGTGCCCCTAGTAATAGCAGTGGTGATGGGAAAAACTCTACAAATAGCCAAGCAAACGGTATAGCTCAGCTCACTTTTGGTAATGTAGTGGGGGTTGGTCTAGTTAGGGAGACCACTGAGGCTGTTTTAGTCTCTGATGGTGGTATTGATTTTGCCACCTTGGTTGCGTGTCCCCTTAATATGGGTAAGTACAAGCAACTAACCCTAATAAATGGTGTTGAGGTTGAGCCCTACAGGGACACAGGAGCCAATGTCGCCATGGTGATAGAGAAACTGGTTGTCCCTGAACAACACCTACTTGGTCAGCGGTACCAAGTGACTGATGCTCATAACAACACTCTTAGCCACCCCATGGCTGTTGTGAATCTCAACTGGGGGGGTTACTGGCCCAAAGAAAGTTGTGGTAGACACTGATTTACCTGTACAGTGCTTACTAGGAAATGATTTGGAAACATCAGATTGGGCTGAAGTGGAGTTGGAGGCTCATGCAGCAATTCTGGGCATTCCAGGGCATATCTTTGCTCTCACAAGGGTCCAGAAGCAAGGAGGACAGGGAAACTTGGATCCTGGAAAAATGGACCAAGTGCTTCCAAAAGCTGAGGGTAGAAAGGATAAATCCTTGCCCACTATCCCTCCCTCTCCAGAAGATTCCCCTTTTGAGGAAGATGAATCATCTCTCTGTGCAGAACCTACACCAGATGAGCTGGCAGCAGACACTGCTGAGCTTTTGGGTGCAGGGGGGCCTGCTAGGGAAGAGCTGAGTGTGGCACAGCAGACCTCTCCCACACTAGAGGGTTTAAGACAGCAAGCTGTCAAATAGCAGAATGGGAATATCACAGATAGCCATAAAGTCTAATGGGAAGACAATTTGCTCTATACTGAGTCAAGGGACCCTAAACCTGGAGCTGCCAGGAGATTGGTCATCCCTTTGCCGTATAGGGAGTTTCGTCTGACTTTGGCTCATGATTTTCTTTTGGGTGGGCATTTGGGCCAAAGTAAGACTTGGGACAGACTTGTTCCATTGCTTCACTGACCTCATATGTCAGAGGACACCAAGGAGTTTTGTCGCTCCTGTGTGACCTGCCAAGCCAGTGGCAAGACTGGTGGCACACCTACGGCCCCCTTAATTCCATTTCCAGTGGTTGTGGTGCCATTTGAGAGGGTAGGGGTTGACCTTGATGGCCGCCTTGACCCTCCAACAGCTTCAGGGAATAGGTTTATTCTAGTAGTAATGGACCATGCCACTAGGTATCCTGAAGCTATACCCTTAAGGACCCCTACAACACCTGCAGTGGCAAAAGCCCTCCTGGGAATCTTTTCCAGAGTAGGTTTCCCTAAGGAAGTTGTATCAGACAGAGGTAGTAACTTCATGTCTGCATATCTCAAGGCAATGTGAAAGGAGTGAGGTGTTACCTACAAGTTCACCACCCCTCATCATCCACAAACCAATGGACTGGTTGAGAGGTTTAATAAAACTCTCAAAGGCATGATCAAGGGACTCCCTGAAAAACTCAGGAGGAGATGGGTTGTCCTGTTGCCATGCCTCCTTTTTGCTTATAGGGGGGTACCCCAGAAAGGAGTGGGCTTCAGCCCCTTTGAAGTCCTCTTTGGGCACCCTGTAAGAGGTCCCTGTGCTCTTGTGAAGGAGGGTTGGGAACAACCTTTAAAAGCTCCCAAACAAGACATTGTGGACTATGTGCTTGGCCTCAGATCAAGGATAGCTGAGTACATGAAAAAAGGCCAGCAAAAACCTTCAGGCCAGCCAGGAGCTCTAAAAGCAGCGGCATGACCAGAAGGCTGTCCTGATTCAGTACCACCCAGGACAGAAGGTTTAGGTATTGGAGCCTGTGGCACCAAGAGCACTCCAGGCAAAGGGAGAGGCACCTATTTGCTAGACCTGGACACTGCCAGAAGCCCCCTTAGGGTGCTTCATGTCAATCGTCTGAAACCTTATTATGACAGGGCAGACCTAACCCTGCTCATGGGCACTGATGAGGGGCAGGAGGAAGAGAATGTCCCTCTCCCTGACCTCTTCTCCACCACTGAGGTTGATGGCTTAGTAGAGGGAGTTGTGTTAGCAGATTGCCTTACTGCTGAGCAGAAGGACACCTGCATAAATCTCCTTGATCAGTTCTCTGACCTCTTTTCACTGATTCCTGGTACAAATACCTGGTGTGAGCACACAATTGATACTGGAGACAGTTTACCTGTCAAAAGTAAGATTTATAGACAGCCTGACCATGTCAGGGACTGTATTAAGCAAGAGGTACAAAAAATGTTAGATCTTGGAACAATTAAACCCTCTGAAAGTCCCTAGGCCAACCCAGTGGTGCTTGTCCTCAAACCTCATAGTAAAGATGGAAAAAAGGAAATGCGGTTTTGTGTGGACTATAGGGGTCTCAATCAAGTAACAAAAACTGATGCTGACCCTATACCCAGGGCAGATGAGCTGATAGATACACTGGCGTCTGCCAAGTATCTAAGCACTTTTGACTTAACTGCAGGGTATTGGCAGATTAAATTATCAGAAGATGCTAAACCAAAGACAGCATTTTCAGCCATTGGATGGCACTATCAGTTCATTGTTATACCCTTTGGATTGAAGAATGCACCTGCCACTTTTCAGAGGTTGGTGAATACAGTCCTCCAAGGATTGCAAGCCTTTAGTGCAGCATATCTGGATGATATAGTTGTCTTTAGCTCCACCTCGGATGATCACCTGGTCCACCTGTGGAAAGTTTTGGAGGGCCTGCAAAAGGCAGGCCTCACTATCAAGGCCTCAAAGTGCCAGATAGGGCAGGGGAAAGTGGTTTACCTGGGACACCTAGTAGGTGGAGAATAGATTGCACCACTGCAAGGGAAGATCCAAACCATTATGGAATCGGCTCCCCATACAACGCAAACCCAAGTGAGAGCCGTCCTAAGCCTTGCAGGATACTACAGGAGGTTCATAAAGTATTATGGCACTATAGCTGCCCCTCTAAATGACCTCACATCCACGAAAATGCCTAAAAAGGTATTATGGACAGCTAGCTGTCAAAAGGCTTTTGATGAGCTCAAACAGGCAATGTGCTCTGCACCTGTCCTAAACACCCCTTGTTACTCCAAAAAGTTCATAGTTCAAACTGATGCTTCTGAATTAGGGGTGGGGGCAGTTCTATCACAGCTTAACACTGAGGGCCAGGATCAACCTTTTGCTTTTATTAGCAGGAGGTTGACCCCTAGAGAAAAGGGTTGGTTTGCCATAGAGAGGGAGGCCTTTGCTGTGATCTGGGCCTTGAAAAAGTTGAGATCATACCTCTTTGGTACTCACTTCATTGTTCAGACAGACCACAAACCTCTATTATGGCTTAAACAAATGAAAGGTCAAAACCCTAAATTGTTGAGGTGGTCCATCTCCCTACAGGGAATGGACTATACAGTAGAACACAGACCTGTGAGTACCCACTCCAATGCAGATGGACTCTTCCACCTAGACAATGAAGACTCATCTGGGCAAGGTTGTCCCTCGTTTTGGGGGGGGGGGGGTTGTGTAGGAAAGTACCATCTTGCCTGGATGTTACCCCCATTTTTACATGTATGTATGTTTGTTTTTGCCTGTCTCACTGGGATCCTGCTAGCCAGGACCCCAGTGCTCATAGTTTGTGGCCTGAATGTATATACATGTGTAGTGACTAGCTGTGTCACTGAGGCTCTGCTAACCAGAACCTCAGTGCTTATGCTCTCTCTGCCTTTAAATTTGCCACTATAGACTAGTAAACACTTTTACCAATTTCAATTGGCACACTGGAACACCCTTATAATTCTCTGGTATGTAGTTCCTAGGTACCCAGGGTATTGGGGTTCCAGGAGATCCCTATGGACTGCAGCATTTATTTTGTCACCCATAGGGAGCTCAGACAAACCTTTACACAGGAATGCCACTGCAGCCTGAGTGAAATAACGCAAAAGTTATTTCACAGCCATTTTCACTGTACTTAAGTAACTTATAAGTCACCTATATGTCTAATCTTCACTTGCTGAAGGTTAGGTGCAAAGTTACTAAGTGTGAGGGCACCCTAGCACTAGCAAAGGTGCCTCCACATAGATCAGGGCCATATCCTGGGCCTTTGTGAGTTCGGGACGCCATTACACGTGTGCACTACATGTAGGTCAATACCTATATGTAGCTTCACAATGGTAACTTTGAATATGGCCATGTAACCTGTCTAAGGTCATGGAATTGTGCCCCCATTAGAAATTTGGTATTAGGGAGCCAATTCCATGCATCCTGGGGGCTCCACTATGGACCCCCAGTACTGCCAAACCAGCTCTCTGAGGCTTGCACTGCAGCTACAGCTGCTGCCACCTCACAGTCAGGGTTCTGCCCTCCTGGGGTCTGGGCAGCTCAGTCCCAAGAAGGCAGAACAAAGCATTGCCTCTGAGAGCAGGGTGTTACACCCTCTCCCTTTGGAAATAGGTGTTACAGGCTGGGGAGAGGTAGCCTCCCCCAGCCTCTGGAAATGCCTTGAAGGGCACAGATGGTGCCCTCCTTGCATAAGCCAGTCTACACCGGTTCAGGGACCCCTTGTCCCTGTTCTGCAAAACTGGACAAAGGAAAGGGGAGTGACCACTCCCCTGTCCATCACCACCCTAGGATTGGTGCCTAGGGCTCCTCCAGTGTGTCCCAGACTTCAGCCATCTTGCTCAGCAAGGTGTGGGGGCACTCGGGAGGGCTCTGAGTGGCCAGTGCCAGCAGGTGACGTCAGAGAACCCTCCTGATAGGCCCTTACCTGATAAGGTAGCCAATCCCCCTCTCAGGGCTATTTAGGGTCTCTCCTATGTGTTCTCTTCAGATTCGGCTTGCAAGTTTCCTTCAGGAATCCTCTCCAACTACTACTTCATCCTCTGATCTCGGATAAACTGCAGCCTGCCCCAGGAACCGCTGTAACAGCAAAAAAGTATCCACAAGGGATACTTTTTGTCCTCAACTTCAGCTCCAGGCAGCAACTGCAACGGTTTCTACAGTGTGCACACTCTGAGGACTCCTTGTCTCCTGTGGGGTGACGGAGTCACTCCCCTGCTCATGCAGGCACCTTCCAAGACGACAACTGGTACCCTTGGACTCCTCTCACAATGACGAGCATGCTCCTAAGGACACAGAGGGTGGACTCTATCAACATAGACTGTCCTGAGGTCCTGCTGACGCAATTTGGAGGAGGTAAGACCTTGCTTTCCCTGAGAGCGATGGTACCCCTGTGTACTGCATCTTCTTCATCTCCTGAGGCCTCTGTGCACCATTTGCAAAACTCCATGCACAGCCTGGCTCAGGTCCCCAGCACTCCATTCTGCGACGTTGCACTCGCTGAGTTGTTCTCCGGTGGCCTGGGACCTTCCTATGTTGTGCTGCACCAACTGCGTTTTGCACCTCCTTTGTCCCCGTGTCCTGGGACTTCTGTGGGTGCTGTCTGGCATCCTGAGGGCTCTATAAAGTGCTGAGAGCTCTCTCTTCCGCTTCACACAGAGTTGAGGCAAAATGCACTTTTTTCGTAACCAAGGCTTGTTGGCAACTTCCAACACGAAATCACGTCTGCATCCATCTTCGCGTCGTGGGACATCTTTTGCATCATGCAGGAACCCACTGACATCTACCTAGGGTGCATTCCTGCAGTCTTTGACTAACCATGGACTTTTCTTTTGCACCCTCTTCTGGGTTGGCAGGGGCTCCTGCCCTTCCTGGAACTTCTTTCGACTTCTGGACTTGGTCCCCTTCTTTTGAAGTTCTTCAGGTCCAGGAATCCAGCAGTTGTTGTTTGAAGACTTGGTTGGTTACTGCAAAATCCCAATCATGAGGTGTAGTGTGTCCTAAGGAAACTTGCAGTACTTTACTCCTGCTTTTCTGGGCTCTGGGGTGGGGTAATTTACTTACCTTTACTGTATTCTTACTCTCCCAGCGATTCTGCACACACTACACTTGTCTAGGGGGGAATTTGTGATTCGCATTCCACTTTCTTAGAATATGGTTTGTGTTGCCCCAGACCTATTTTCTCCCATTGCATTCGATAGCATTTCCTACTGTTTGCACTATCCTATGACTAATTACTTGTCTAATTTTGGTGTCTAGTGTATATTTTGTGTATAATACTTACCTCTAGAAGGAGTATTTCCTCTCAGATATTTTTGGTACCGTGTCACCCAAATAAACTACCTTTATTTTTGGTATTGTCTTTACTTGTGTATAAGTACTGTGTAACTATAAGTGGTTGTGCATGAGCTTTGCATGTCTCCTAGTTCAGCCTAACTGCTCTGCTATAGCTACCTCTATCAGCCTAAGCTGCTAGAACACTACTACTTCACTAATAAGGGATAACTGGACCTGGTCTAAGGTGTAAGTACCCAAGGTACTCACTACAAACCAGGCCAGCCTCCTACATCTGCATGTTGGAAACCACAGTTATGTAACTCATATCTTTGATATAAGAGCTCAGAATATTTGTACCAAGGACAATGTCTTTGGATGGTAAGTGGCTACACAGCAATTTCCTTTTCCAATATGAGGTGGGCATGCTAAATTGGCCAACAACATATTATTAATAGGTACAATCTACACTGGTTTTTTCCAACATCATGGGTACATTGGTAGGTTCAGCCATATATCAACATTTTGATGTAACTTAAACGTACTTACTTTTGTTATCGTGGATATGTTTTGAAGTCTTTTTGTCACGAAGCCTATTGTTTGTTCTGGCTTAATTGTGTTGCATGTGTGGTAGTTCACCTTCACATGTGGGTGGAATGGTATGTGTAGTCAGTCATTTGGCTAGCCTCAAGGTGTATGTCTAAATCATGGTAACCTCAAAAGTGGTTTATGGCATTTACATTTTCAAATACAGATGTACTCATGTCGAGGTGTGGATAGTGATGTTGCCACTGAATTAATGGGCGATTGATGTTGCCACTCATCATGATTCGTTGAACTTTTTGTGGCCTTCATGCACATGACAGTAGTCCATTGTATATAATGTGTTGGTATGCTACTTGTGGTTGTCTGTGGGTAAATCATGTGGGCTAAGTAGGCCTCTAAAAGTGTACATGATTTTTTTTTTCAGGTGGAGAATGACTAAGATGAGTACGTCCATAAAGTCTTTATGATCCTTTTGTGCAGCTCTGTTGGTACATGTGTTGTTGATATGGATTTAGACTCTATCATACTCCAAATTTGAAAATGCCAAATAGATTAGGTGCATGTGAGCAATTTCAACTTTGTAGGTTGTGAATACTGTGACATGAAATGTTTTTTGCTCGTATGCAATATGCTGTCTTTTATTTAGCATTTGATGAGGTTCCTTCCCTGGAACATTACATCATGTCATGTTATGGGTATGCGTATGCGTTATGTGGAAGCCAATGTTACCACTATTTTCCACAGTTTGGTTGTTGTTTTAAAATATTGCTGTGGATAAGGACCCGTAATCATGTTGCCAAGTCAGCTGTTGTTGTGAGATAGGTGGCTTATGTTGTGTGTGACAGTTGTAACATAAGGGTGTGGACTGTATATTGTTGTGCCATGATGTTGGCACCAACCTGGTTCTACTGGGGGGTGTAGTTCACCTAAGTGTAATGTTCATGATGTGTATATGTTGCTGTAAGTATATGAAAAGAATGTGATGAACCTACCTCTCTCTGTTTTCCAGGAGGCAAAGGAGATGAAGTACAGCCGAGTGAGGATGCTGCTGGCCTGAGACCTCCAGTCATGAGGACACTGACACCAACGGGCCCTGTGGCCTGGAGGGTGAGGGGAGTGCCACGGAGAAGACAAGATCCACCTCATCATCTTCTTCAGAATACTCTTCCAGTGTACTCTCCCTGGCAGTGGTGGACCCATCTTGGACCACCCCAGCACCATCTCTGTCTGCCACCCATCTTTCACCACAGCCCTCCCTGTATCGCCCCACTCAGTTGGTGGTGCCCGCTCACCCAAGAGGATGGGCATCTCCTTTGCTGCAAGCACCTCTGCCCCCGATAGCCCTGCTGCCCTCAGTGAGGAGGCTATTGACCTCCCGAGGTCCATCTCTGTGGGTCAGTCGACCATTGTGAATGACATTGTGGGACTGGCAACTCAAATCCAACAGAGTAATGCTTTCCTAGAGGGCATTCACGGTGCACTGGCTGACCTACAGAGATCCTTTCAGGCTCTGGCCTCCACACTGACAGGTGTCAGTCACCCTTTGTCTACCGTCACCTCTCCACCTTCCTCTTCCCAATCCCAAACTTCTCTTCCAAGCCAAAGCACGCAAACAGACAGACATGCATCAACCTCAACATCCAAGGGTAGCTCAGACAAACATAAACACCACAAGACACACCACAGGCATGCAAACAAGCAACATTCAGATGCACACACAGCAGCACTCACAATCTTCCCTAACACCCCCAGCATGACAGACAGCACACCTGCACACACCACACCAACATTCACAGATCCAGCCACTACACCTGTCCTACCAACAGACAGCACCACAGCAGACCCTCAGACATCCACACCATTCACCACACCTGCAGAAACCACAACCACTGACACTCCTAAATGCAGCACATTCACCACACCTGCAGCACCACCCATCAGACAGTCACCCACCCACCACAGCTTCCCCCAGCACCTCCTAAGCTCAGGGCACATAAATGCCCTCAATCACCCACCCAACACACACCCACACACTTTCCTCCTACAAACATGCACCCAAGACTTCCACACCAACAGCTCAGACAACCCCTCCCTCTCCCTCTCCCTCTACACCCAAACCCTTTTGCTATGACCCTCCCTGTGTGAGCAAGAAATCTTTCCTTTAAGAGTTTATCCTTTTCCCTACTCCTGTCCCACCCTGTGAGACCCCTTAATGTCAAGTGTCCCTCCAAAGGTCCATCCCTTCAACCCCCAAGGCCTCCCCTATTCTGCAATGAAGGACCTGTGAGAAAGTAGCCTCTTTCTAGCCTTGTTACCCCCACTTTTGGCCTGTTTGTGAGTGTATGCCAGGGTGTTTTCACTGTCTCACTGGGATCCTGCTAGCCAGGGCCCAGTGCTCATAGTGAAAACCCTATGTTTTCAGTATGTTTGTTATGTGTCACTGGGACCCTGCTAGTCAGGACCCCAGTGCTCATACGTTTGTGGCCTATATGTGTGTGTTCCCTGTGTAGTGCCTAACTGTCTCACTGAGGCTCTGCTAACCAGAACCTCAGTGGTTATGCTCTCTCATTTATTTCAAATTGTCACTAACAGGCTAGTGACCAATTTTACCAATTTACATTGGCTTACTGGAACACCCTTATAAATCCCTAGTATATGGTACTAAGGTACCCAGGGTATTGGGGTTCCAGGAGATCCATATGGGCTGCAGCATTTCTTTGGCCACCCATAGGGAGCTCTGACAATCCTTACACAGGCCTGCCACTGCAGCCTGAGTGAAATAACGTCCACGTTATTTCACAGCCATTTTACACTGCACTTAAGTAACTTATAATTCACCTATATGTCTAACCTTTACCTGGTAAAGGTTAGGTGCAAAGTTACTTAGTGTGAGGGCACCCTGGCACTAGCCAAGGTGCCCCCACATTGTTCAGAGCCAATTCCCTGAACTTTGTGAGTGCGGGGACACCATTACACGCGTGCACTACATATAGGTCACTACCTATATGTAGTTTCACAATGGTAACTCCGAATATGGCCATGTAACATGTCTATGATCATGGAATTGCCCCCTCTATGCCATCCTGGCATAGTTGGCACAATCCCATGATCCCAGTGGTCTGTAGCACAGACCCTGGTACTGCCAAACTGCCCTTCCTGGGGTTTCACTGCAGCTGCTGCTGCTGCCAACCCCTCAGACAGGCATCTGCCCTCCTGGGGTCCAGCCAGGCCTGGCCCAGGATGGCAGAACAAAGAACTTCCTCTGAGAGAGGGTGTGACACCCTCTCCCTTTGGAAAATGGTGTGAAGGCAGGGGAGGAGTAGCCTCCCCCAGCCCCTGGAAATGCTTTGTTGGGCACAGATGTGCCCAATTCTGCATAAGCCAGTCTACACCGGTTCAGGGGACCCCTTAGCCCTGCTCTGGCGCAAAACTGGACAAAGGAAAGGGGAGTGACCACTCCCCTGACCTGCACCTCCCCTGGGAGGTGTCCAGAGCTCCTCCAGTGTGCTCCAGACCTCTGCCATCTTGGAAACAGAGGTGCTGCTGGCACACTGGACTGCTCTGAGTGGCCAGTGCCACCAGGTGACGTCAGAGACTCCTTGTGATAGGCTCCTTCAGGTGTTGCTAGCCTATCCTCTCTCCTAAGTAGCCAAACCCTCTTTTCTGGCTATTTAGGGTCTCTGTCTCTGGGGAAACTTTAGATAACGAATGCAAGAGCTCATCCGAGTTCCTCTACATCTCTCTCTTCACCTTCTGCCAAGGAATCGACTGCTGACCGCGCTGGAAGCCTGCAAACCTGCAACATAGTAGCAAAGACGACTACTGCAACTCTGTAACGCTGATCCTGCCGCCTTCTCGACTGTTTTCCTGGTGGTGCATGCTGTGGGGGTAGTCTGCCTCCTCTCTGCACTAGAAGCTCCGAAGAAATCTCCCGTGGGTTGACGGAATCTTCCCCCTGCAACCGCAGGCACCAAAAGCTGCATTACCGGTCCCTTGGGTCTCCTCTCAGCACGACGAGCGAGGTCCCTCGAATCCAGCAACTCTGTCCAAGTGACTCCCACAGTCCAGTGACTCTTCAGTCCAAGTTTGGTGGAGGTAAGTCCTTGCCTCACCTCGCTAGACTGCATTGCTGGGAACCGCGTCTTTTGCAGCTACTCCGGCCCCTGGGCACTTCCGGCGGAAATCCTTCGTGCACAGCCAAGCCTGGGTCCACGGCACTCTAACCTGCATTGCACGACTTTCTAAGTTGGTCTCCGGTGACGTGGGACTCCTTTGTGTAACTTCGGGTGAGCACCATTTCACGCATCCTCGTAGTGCCTGTTTCTGGCACTTCTCCGGGTGCTACCTGCTGCTAAGAGGGCTCTTTGTCTTGCTCGACGTCCCCTCTACCTCCTGGTCCAATTTGCGATCTCCTGGTCCCTCCTGGGCCACAGCAGCATCCAAAAATGCTAACCGCAGGATTTGCAGCTAGCAAGGCTTGTTGGCGTTCTTTTGGCGGGAAAACACTTCTGCACGACTCTACAGGGCGAGATGGATCCGTCCTCCAAAGGGGAAGTCTCTAGCCCTTTGCGTTCTTGCAGAATCCGCAGCTCCTTCAGTCCAGTTGAAGCTTCTTTGCACCTGCAGCTGGCATTTCCTGGGCATCTGCCCATCTCCGACTTGCTTGTGACTTTTGGACTTGGTCCCCTTGTTCCACAGGTACCCCAGATTGGAAATCCAGCGTTGTTGCATTGTTGGTTTGTGTCTTTCCTGCCTTATTCCTCTAACACGACTTCTTTGTCCTTAGGGGAACTTTAGTGCACTTTGCACTCACTTTTCAAGGTCTTGGGGTGGGCTATTTTTCTAACCCTCACTATTTTCTAATAGTCCCAGCGACCCTCTACAAGGTCACATAGGTTTGGGGTCCATTCGTGGTTCGCATTCCACTTTTGGAGTGTATGGTTTGTGTTGCCCCTATCCCTATGTGTCCCCATTGCATCCTATTGTAACTATAAATTGTTTGCACTGTTTTCTAAGACTATACTGCATATTTCTGGTATTGTGTATATATATCTTGTGTATATTTCCTATCCTCTCACTGAGGGTACACTCTGAGATACTTTGGCATATTGTCATAAAAATAAAGTACCTTTATTTTTAGTATAACTGTGTATTGTGTTTTCTTATGATATTGTGCATATGACACTAAGTGGTACTGTAGTAGCTTCACACGTCTCCTAGTTCAGCCTAAGCTGCTCTGCTAAGCTACCATTATCTATCAGCCTAAGCTGCTAGACACCCTATACACTAATAAGGGATAACTGGGCCTGGTGCAAGGTGCAAGTACCCCTTGGTACTCACTACAAGCCAGTCCAGCCTCCTACATTGGCTGTGCAGCGGTGGGATAAGTGCTTTGAGACTACTTACCACTCTTGTCATTGTACTTTTCATAAGAGAAAAATATACAAAACAAGGTCAGTGTATATACACATAGCCAAAAAGTTTTGCATTTCCTCTTTTCACTCTTTTCTAAGTGCTGAAAAGTACTTCTAACTTTCTAAAAAGTTCTAAAAAGTTTTAAAAGTTTTTTTTTTCTCTGTCTTTCTAAAAGCTCTGACAAACTTTTTCTCTTTTTCTATCACTTTAACTCTCTCTAAAAATGTCTGGCACAGGCCAAAATGTTGATCTGTCCAAACTTGCATATGATCACCTTAGCTGGAAAGGAGCAAGGAGTCTCTGCATAGAGAGAGGTTTGAGTGTAGGGAAGAATCCTTCCTTGGAATTGTTACTTAACATGCTTAGAGAACAAGATAAGGCAAGAAGTGCCCCATCTGTTGAAAAGGTAGCTAATGGTTCCCAATCTGATCCAGGGACTCCCCCAGGAAAAGATTCAGGAAAGAAACTTCCTAGCCTGCCCATTACTAGACAGTCTAGCATAGTTGGTAATGATGATGGGTCACACCATACAAATAGTGTTGTCTCACATCATAGCAAAAGCATTTACTCACACCACAGTGGTACTGATGTTTCTGTTAGCCAAGCTGTTAGGGTGTCCTCTGTAAGGGACAGGTCTCCTTCTGTCCATTCTCACCATACTTCTGTTTCAAGGCATGTCCCTCCCACCCACCCTGATGACAGATTGTTAGAAAGGGAGCTCAATAGATTGAGAGTGGAACAAACCAGACTGAAGCTCAAGAAGCAACAGCTGGATTTGGATAGACAGACTTTAGAAGTAGAGAAGGAGAGACAGAAACTGGGTTTAGAAACCCATGGTGGCAGCAGCAGTATTCCCCATAGTCATCCTGCA
This sequence comes from Pleurodeles waltl, assembly GCF_031143425.1. Classification (NCBI taxonomy): domain Eukaryota; kingdom Metazoa; phylum Chordata; class Amphibia; order Caudata; family Salamandridae; genus Pleurodeles; species Pleurodeles waltl. The sequence continues at coordinate 625,022,821 of NC_090439.1, read as the reverse complement.
AAAGAGCATGATTCCAGGAATCTGCATAAGATAGTTTCCCCTTATAAGGAGGGGTATGACATTAACAAGTGGTTTGCTGCACTTGAGAGGGCCTGTGCTGTACAGGATGTCCCTCAAAGGCAGTGGGCTGCTATCCTATGGCTATCATTTAGTGGAAAAGGTAGGGATAGGCTCCTTACTGTGAAAGAAAGTGATGCCAATAATTTTACAGTTCTTAAGAATGCACTCCTGGATGGTTATGGCTTAACCACTGAACAATACAGGATAAAGTTCAGAGAGACCAAAAAGGAGTCTTCACAAGACTGGGTTGATTTCATTGACCATTCAGTGAAGGCCTTGGAGGGGTGGTTACATGGCAGTAAAGTTACTGATTATGACAGCCTGTATAACTTGATCCTGAGAGAGCATATTCTTAATAATTGTGTGTCTGATTTGTTGCACCAGTACTTGGTGGACTCTGATCTGACCTCTCCCCAAGAATTGGGAAAGAAGGCAGACAAATGGGTCAGAACAAGGGTGAACAGAAAAGTTCATACAGGGGGTGACAAAGAGAACACTAAGAAGAAAGATGGTGAAAAATCTCAAGATAAGCATGGGGACAAGGGTAAAACCAAAGATCCCACTTCAAATCTTAAACACTCTTCAGGGGGTGGGAATAAAACAAATTCTTCCTCTTCTTCTCAACCTACACAATTTAAAAAGCCTTGGTGCTTTGTGTGTAAAAATAGAGGCCATAGGCCAGGGGATAAGTCCTGTCCAGGTAAACCCCCTGAGCCTACCACCACTAATACATCAAGCTCTAGTGCCCCTAGCAGTAGTCGTACTAGTGGTGGGACTGCTGGCAACAGTCAAGCAAAGGGTGTAGTTGGGTTCACTTATGGGTCCATCATAGAAACTGGGGTAGTCAGTCCCAAGACAGTTTCTGTCACACCTAGTGGCATTGGCCTTGCCACACTGGCTGCTTGTCCCCTTACAATGGATAAGTACAGGCAGACAGTTTCAATAAATGGTGTTGAGGCCTTGACCTACAGGGACACAGGTGCCAGTATCACTTTGGTGACTGAAAACCTAGTGGCTCCTGAACAACACATCATTGGACAACAGTATAAAATTATTGATGTCCATAACTCCACTAAGTTTCTTCCCTTAGCTATAATTCAGTTTAGTTGGGGTGGAGTTACTGGCCCTAAGCAGGTGGTGGTATCACCTAGCTTACCTGTAGACTGTCTCTTAGGTAATGACCTAGAGGCCTCAGGTTGGGCTGATGTAGAGTTTTATGCCCATGCAGCCATGCTGGGCATCCCTGAGGAATTGTTCCCTCTCATTTCTACTGAAATGAAAAAGCAAAGGAGAGAAGGCCTGAAAACTCAGGATCCCTCTCCATCAACAGGTAATAAGGGTATCACAGTATCCCCTAACCACCCTACCATTCAGGATACCATTCCTGTGGTGGGAGAAAACTCTCCTGGGGTGGCACCTGTTCCAAGGGAAACATCAGCTGGCAAAGCTGTACTCCCTGAGGTAGAAGTACCTCTATGTGGGATAACTAACATTGGTGAGAAAAAGAGCACCATTTTAGTTAACATGGAGCATCCCTCCAACCCTCCCAGAGCAATTTTAGTGCAGAAACTCTGCACTGCCTCACAACACTTAGGACAGCATCCCTGCCCTAGTGTGGAGCTCATAGGACAGCATCCCTGCCCTGCTCCAACCCAGGAGAAACAGCATCCCTGTTCTCTCTTCCAGCCATATGGACAAAGTTGTTGCCCAGCTATGGCTTTTCTGAGACAGCATTCCTGTCTGGCATTTCCATCACTACAAATAGGTTCAGTGGACAATTCCCACTGCTCTAAACTAAAACTTACTGATAGAAACTCTGAAAATACATCTTCACATTGTTGCTTAGCTAAAAAACTTCAAACAGGGTGGTTTACATCCCCACAGGGAAGTAACCATATAGTGGATGATAAAGGGAGTAACCAGTCTATTGCAGAGCTACTCTCTACTTATCACCACTTAGACAATAAAGTCTCAACTGGCCAAGGTTAGCCTTATTGTCCTTCGTTTGGGGGGGGGGGGTTGTGTGAGAAAGTAGCCTCTTTCTAGCCTTGTTACCCCCACTTTTGGCCTGTTTGTGAGTGTATGCCAGGGTGTTTTCACTGTCTCACTGGGATCCTGCTAGCCAGGGCCCAGTGCTCATAGTGAAAACCCTATGTTTTCAGTATGTTTGTTATGTGTCACTGGGACCCTGCTAGTCAGGACCCCAGTGCTCATAAGTTTGTGGCCTATATGTGTGTGTTCCCTGTGTAGTGCCTAACTGTCTCACTGAGGCTCTGCTAACCAGAACCTCAGTGGTTATGCTCTCTCATTTATTTCAAATTGTCACTAACAGGCTAGTGACCAATTTTACCAATTTACATTGGCTTACTGGAACACCCTTATAAATCCCTAGTATATGGTACTAAGGTACCCAGGGTATTGGGGTTCCAGGAGATCCATATGGGCTGCAGCATTTCTTTTGCCACCCATAGGGAGCTCTGACAATCCTTACACAGGCCTGCCACTGCAGCCTGAGTGAAATAATGTCCACGTTATTTCACAGCCATTTTACACTGCACTTAAGTAACTTATAAGTCACCTATATGTCTAACCTTTACCTGGTAAAGGTTAGGTGCAAAGTTACTTAGTGTGAGGGCACCCTGGCACTAGCCAAGGTGCCCCCACATTGTTCAGAGCCAATTCCCTGAACTTTGTGAGTGCGGGGACACCATTACACGCGTGCACTACATATAGGTCACTACCTATATGTAGCTTCACAATGGTAACTCCGAATATGGCAATGTAACATGTCTATGATCATGGAATTGCCCCCTCTATGCCATCCTGGCATAGTTGGCACAATCCCATGATCCCAGTGGTCTGTAGCACAGACCCTGGTACTGCCAAACTGCCCTTCCTGGGGTTTCACTGCAGCTGCTGCTGCTGCCAACCCCTCAGACAGGCATCTGCCCTCCTGGGGTCCAGCCAGGCCTGGCCCAGGATGGCAGAACAAAGAACTTCCTCTGAGAGAGGGTGTGACACCCTCTCCCTTTGGAAAATGGTGTGAAGGCAGGGGAGGAGTAGCCTCCCCCAGCCTCTGGAAATGCTTTGTTGGGCACAGATGTGCCCAATTCTGCATAAGCCAGTCTACACCGGTTCAGGGGACCCTTAGCCCTGCTCTGGCGCGAAACTGGACAAAGGAAAGGGGAGTGACCACTCCCCTGACCTGCACCTCCCCTGGGAGGTGTCCAGAGCTCCTCCAGTGTGCTCCAGACCTCTGCCATCTTGGAAACAGAGGTGCTGCTGGCACACTGGACTGCTCTGAGTGGCCAGTGCCACCAGGTGACGTCAGAGACTCCTTGTGATAGGCTCCTTCAGGTGTTGCTAGCCTATCCTCTCTCCTAAGTAGCCAAACCCTCTTTTCTGGCTATTTAGGGTCTCTGTCTCTGGGGAAACTTTAGATAACGAATGCAAGAGCTCATCCGAGTTCCTCTGCATCTCTCTCTTCACCTTCTGCCAAGGAATCGACTGCTGACCGCGCTGGAAGCCTGCAAACCTGCAACATAGTAGCAAAGACGACTACTGCAACTCTGTAACGCTGATCCTGCCGCCTTCTCGACTGTTTTCCTGGTGGTGCATGCTGTGGGGGTAGTCTGCCTCCTCTCTGCACTAGAAGCTCCGAAGAAATCTCCCGTGGGTCGACGGAATCTTCCCCCTGCAACCGCAGGCACCAAAAGCTGCATTACCGGTCCCTTGGGTCTCCTCTCAGCACGACGAGCGAGGTCCCTCGAATCCAGCAACTCTGTCCAAGTGACTCCCACAGTCCAGTGACTCTTCAGTCCAAGTTTGGTGGAGGTAAGTCCTTGCCTCACCTCGCTAGACTGCATTGCTGGGAACCGCGTCTTTTGCAGCTACTCCGGCCCCTGGGCACTTCCGGCGGAAATCCTTCGTGCACAGCCAAGCCTGGGTCCACGGCACTCTAACCTGCATTGCACGACTTTCTAAGTTGGTCTCCGGTGACGTGGGACTCCTTTGTGTAACTTCGGGTGAGCACCGTTTCACGCATCCTCGTAGTGCCTGTTTCTGGCACTTCTGCGGGTGCTACCTGCTGCTAAGAGGGCGCTTTGTCTTGCTCGACGTCCCCTCTACCTCCTGGTCCAATTTGCGATCTCCTGGTCCCTCCTGGGCCACAGCAGCATCCAAAAATGCTAACCGCACGATTTGCAGCTAGCAAGGCTTGTTGGCGTTCTTTTGGCGGGAAAACACTTCTGTACGACTCTACAAGGCGAGATGGATCCGTCCTCCAAAGGGGAAGTCTCTAGCCCTTTGCGTTCTTGCAGAATCCGCAGCTCCTTCAGTCCAGTTGAAGCTTCTTTGCACCCGCAGCTGGCATTTCCTGGGCATCTGCCCATCTCCGACTTGCTTGTGACTTTTGGACTTGGTCCCCTTGTTCCACAGGTACCCCAGATTGGAAATCCAGCGTTGTTGCATTGTTGGTTTGTGTCTTTCCTGCCTTATTCCTCTAACACGACTTCTTTGTCCTTAGGGGAACTTTAGTGCACTTTGCACTCACTTTTCAAGGTCTTGGGGTGGGCTATTTTTCTAACCCTCACTATTTTCTAATAGTCCCAGCGACCCTATACAAGGTCACATAGGTTTGGGGTCCATTCGTGGTTCGCATTCCACTTTTGGAGTGTATGGTTTGTGTTGCCCCTATCCCTATGTGTCCCCATTGCATCCTATTGTAACTATAAATTGTTTGCACTGTTTTCTAAGACTATACTGCATATTTCTGGTATTGTGTATATATATCTTGTGTATATTTCCTATCCTCTCACTGAGGGTACACTCTGAGATACTTTGGCATATTGTCATAAAAATAAAGTACCTTTATTTTTAGTATAACTGTATTGTGTTTTCTTATGATATTGTGCATATGACACTAAGTGGTACTGTAGTAGCTTCACACGTCTCCTAGTTCAGCCTAAGCTGCTCTCATAAGCTACCATTATCTATCAGCCTAAGCTGCTAGACACCCTATACACTAATAAGGGATAACTGGGCCTGGTGCAAGGTGCAAGTACCCCTTGGTACTCACAACAAGCCAGTCCAGCCTCCTACATTGGCTGTGCAGCGGTGGGATAAGTGCTTTGAGACTACTTACCACTCTTGTCATTGTACTTTTCATAAGAGAAAAATATACAAAACAAGGTCAGTGTATATACACATAGCCAAAAAGTTTTGCATTTCCTCTTTTCACTCTTTTCTAAGTGCTGAAAAGTACTTCTAACTTTCTAAAAAGTTCTAAAAAGTTTTAAAAGTTTTTTTTTTCTCTGTCTTTCTAAAAGCTCTGACAAACTTTTTCTCTTTTTCTATCACTTTAACTCTCTCTAAAAATGTCTGGCACAGGCCAAAATGTTGATCTGTCCAAACTTGCATATGATCACCTTAGCTGGAAAGGAGCAAGGAGTCTCTGCATAGAGAGAGGTTTGAGTGTAGGGAAGAATCCTTCCTTGGAATTGTTACTTAACATGCTTAGAGAACAAGATAAGGCAAGAAGTGCCCCATCTGTTGAAAAGGTAGCTAATGGTTCCCAATCTGATCCAGGGACTCCCCCAGGAAAAGATTCAGGAAAGAAACTTCCTAGCCTGCCCATTACTAGACAGTCTAGCATAGTTGGTAATGATGATGGGTCACACCATACAAATAGTGTTGTCTCACATCATAGCAAAAGCATTTACTCACACCACAGTGGTACTGATGTTTCTGTTAGCCAAGCTGTTAGGGTGTCCTCTGTAAGGGACAGGTCTCCTTCTGTCCATTCTCACCATACTTCTGTTTCAAGGCATGTCCCTCCCACCCACCCTGATGACAGATTGTTAGAAAGGGAGCTCAATAGATTGAGAGTGGAACAAACCAGACTGAAGCTCAAGAAGCAACAGCTGGATTTGGATAGACAGACTTTAGAAGTAGAGAAGGAGAGACAGAAACTGGGTTTAGAAACCCATGGTGGCAGCAGCAGTATTCCCCATAGTCATCCTGCAAAAGAGCATGATTCCAGGAATCTGCATAAGATAGTTTCCCCTTATAAGGAGGGGTATGACATTAACAAGTGGTTTGCTGCACTTGAGAGGGCCTGTGCTGTACAGGATGTCCCTCAAAGGCAGTGGGCTGCTATCCTATGGCTATCATTTAGTGGAAAAGGTAGGGATAGGCTCCTTACTGTGAAAGAAAGTGATGCCAATAATTTTACAGTTCTTAAGAATGCACTCCTGGATGGTTATGGCTTAACCACTGAACAATACAGGATAAAGTTCAGAGAGACCAAAAAGGAGTCTTCACAAGACTGGGTTGATTTCATTGACCATTCAGTGAAGGCCTTGGAGGGGTGGTTACATGGCAGTAAAGTTACTGATTGTTAGAAATGGGGTCTTTGGTTGACAGTCAGGTTACCCCCTGTTCAAGCAAGGACCCTCACTCTAGTTAGGATAAAAGAGAATCACCCTCAGCTAACCCCTGCTTACCCCCTTGGTAGCTTGGCAGAGCAGTAGGCTTAACCTCAGAGTGCTGGGCGTAAAGTATTTGTACCAACACACACAGTAACTTAATGAAAACACTACAAAATGACACAACACCAGTTTAGAAAAATAGGAAATATTTATCTAGACAAAACAAGACCAAAACGACAAAAATCCAACATACACAAGTCAAGTTATGATTTTTAAAAGGTTTAAAATAAAAAGAGTCTTTAGGTAGTTGTAACAACACACTAGCGCTGCTAGCGTGTAAATGTACCTGGTTTGCGTCAAAAATAACCCCGCACGGGCGGTGTGCGTCGAAAGTAACCCTGCACGGCTGTGTGCGTCGAAAACAACTCGGCACGGCGGTGCGCGTTGAAAAAGCCAGCCACACGACGATCCGAAAGTCCCGCGGCGCAGGGTGCGATCTCTCAGCCTCCGTCAGCGATGCTGCGCGTCGTTTCTCCTGCTCCGGGCGTCGGTTTTTCGGTCGCGTTTCCTGCGGCGTCGTTTCTCAGCTGCGGAACCGGCGTCGCGTCGTTTTCTCAGTCGCGATCGGATTCGCGTCGATCTTTTCTCCGCACGGTGCTCGGTGCGTGTATTTTTGTCCTTAGGCTGCCAGCCTCTCCTTTCAGGGTCCCAGGAACTGGAAGGGCACCACAGAGCAGAGTAGGGGTCTCTCCAGAGACTCCAGGTGCTGGCAGGAAGAAGTCTTTGCTATCCCTGAGACTTCAACAACAGGAGGCAAGCTCTACATCAAGCCCTTGGAGATTTCTTCTTCAAGATGGAAGGCACACAAAGTCCAGTCTTTGCCCTCTTACTCTGGCAGAAGCAGCACTGCAGGAAAGCTCCACAAAGCACAGTCACAGGCAGGGCAGCACTTGTTCCTCAGCGATCAGCTCTTCTCCAGGCAGAGGTTCCTCTTGATTCCAGAAGTGTTTCTAAAGTTTGTAAGTTTGGGTGCCCTTCTTATACCCATTTTAGTCTTGGAAGTCACCTTTCTTCAAAGGGGACTCACACCTTCTTGTGAAATCCTGCCTTGCCCAGGCAAGGCCTCAGACACACACCAGGGGGCTGGAGACAGCATTGTCAGAGGCAGGCACAGTTCTTTCAGATGAGAGTGACCACTCCACCCCTCCCTCCTAGCAGAGATGGCTAATCAGGAAATGCAGATCACACCCCAGCTCCCTTTGTGTCACTGTCTGGTGTGAGGTGAAAAACAACCCAACTGTCAAACTGACCCAGACAGGGAATCCACAAACAAGGCAGAGTCACAGAATGGTTTAAGCAAGAAAATGCTCACTTTCTAAAAGTGGCATTTTCAAACGCACAATCTCAAAATCAACTTTACTAAAAGATGCATTTTTAAATTGTGAGTTCAGGGATCCCAAACTCCACCTGTCCAACTCTTCTCTAGGGGAATCTACACTTTAATCATATTTAAAGGTAGCCCCCATATTATCCTATGAGAGAGAGACAGACCTTGCAACAGTGAAAACGAAATTGGCAGTATTTCACTGTCAGGACATATAAACCACATTACTATATGTCCTACCTTATCCATACACTGCACCCTGCCCTTGGGGCTACCTAGGGCATACCTTAGGGGTGCCTTACATGTAAGAAAAGGGAAGGTTTAGGCCTGGCAAGTGGGTACACTTGCCAAGTCGAATTTACAGTGTAAAAATACACACACAGACACTGCAGTGGCAGGTCTGAGACATGATTACAGAGCTACTTATGTGGGTGGCACAACCAGTGCTGCAGGCCCACTAGTAGCATTTGATTTACAGGCCCTGGCACCTCTAGTGCACCTTACTAGGGACTTACTAGTAAATCAAATATGCCAATCATGGATAAACCACTTACATACAATTTAAACAGGAGAGCATATGCACTTTAGCACTGGTTAGCAGTGGTAAAGTGCTCAGAGTTGAAAAGCCAACAGCAACATGTCAGAAAAAATTAGGAGGCAGGAGGCAAAAAAGACTGGGGATGACCCTGCATAAGCAAAAGTCCAACACTGATTATGACATCCTGTATAACTTGATCCTGAGAGAGCATATTCTTAATAATTGTGTGTCTGATTTGTTGCACCAGTACTTGGTGGACTCTGATCTGACCTCTCCCCAAGAATTGGGAAAGAAGGCATACAAATGGGTCAGAACAAGGGTGAACAGAAAAGTTCATACAGGGGGTGACAAAGAGAACACTAAGAAGAAAGATGGTGAAAAATCTCAAGATAAGCATGGGGACAAGGGTAAAACCAAAGATCCCACTTCAAATCTTAAACACTCTTCAGGGGGTGGGAATAAAACAAATTCTTCCTCTTCTTCTCAACCTACACAATTTAAAAAGCCTTGGTGCTTTGTGTGTAAAAATAGAGGCCATAGGCCAGGGGATAAGTCCTGTCCAGGTAAACCCCCTGAGCCTACCACCACTAATACATCAAGCTCTAGTGCCCCTAGCAGTAGTCGTACTAGTGGTGGGACTGCTGGCAACAGTCAAGCAAAGGGTGTAGTTGGGTTCACTTATGGGTCCATCATAGAAACGGGGGTAGTCAGTCCCAAGACAGTTTCTGTCACACCTAGTGGCATTGGCCTTGCCACACTGGCTGCTTGTCCCCTTACAATGGATAAGTACAGGCAGACAGTTTCAATAAATGGTGTTGAGGCCTTGGCCTACAGGGACACAGGTGCCAGTATCACTTTGGTGACTGAAAACCTAGTGGCTCCTGAACAACACATCATTGGACAACAGTATAAAATTATTGATGTCCATAACTCCACTAAGTTTCTTCCCTTAGCTATAATTCAGTTTAGTTGGGGTGGAGTTACTGACCCTAAGCAGGTGGTGGTATCACCTAGCTTACCTGTAGACTGTCTCTTAGGTAATGACCTAGAGGCCTCAGGTTGGGCTGATGTAGAGTTTTATGCCCATGCAGCCATGCTGGGCATCCCTGAGGAATTGTTCCCTCTCATTTCTACTGAAATGAAAAAGCAAAGGAGAGAAGGCCTGAAAACTCAGGATCCCTCTCCATCAACAGGTAATAAGGGTATCACAGTATCCCCTAACCACCCTACCATTCAGGATACCATTCCTGTGGTGGGAGAAAACTCTCCTGGGGTGGCACCTGTTCCAAGGGAAACATCAGCTGGCAAAGCTGTACTCCCTGAGGTAGAAGTACCTCTCTGTGGGATAACTAACATTGGTGAGAAAAAGAGCACCATTTTAGTTAACATGGAGCATCCCTCCAACCCTCCCAGAGCAACTTTAGTGCAGAAACTCTGCACTGCCTCACAACACTTAGGACAGCATCCCTGCCCTAGTGTGGAGCTCATAGGACAGCATCCCTGCCCTGCTCCAACCCAGGAGAAACAGCATCCCTGTTCTCTCTTCCAGCCATATGGACAAAGTTGTTGCCCAGCTATGGCTTTTCTGAGACAGCATTCCTGTCTGGCATTTCCATCACTACAAATAGGTTCAGTGGACAATTCCCACTGCTCTAAACTAAAACTTACTGATAGAAACTCTGAAAATACATCTTCACATTGTTGCTTAGCTAAAAAACTTCAAACAGGGTGGTTTACATCCCCACAGGGAAGTAACCATATAGTGGATGATAAAGGGAGTAACCAGTCTATTGCAGAGCTACTCTCTACTTATCACCACTTAGACAATAAAGTCTCAACTGGCCAAGGTTAGCCTTATTGTCCTTCGTTTGGGGGGGGGGGGTTGTGTGAGAAAGTAGCCTCTTTCTAGCCTTGTTACCCCCACTTTTGGCCTGTTTGTGAGTGTATGCCAGGGTGTTTTCACTGTCTCACTGGGATCCTGCTAGCCAGGGCCCAGTGCTCATAGTGAAAACCCTATGTTTTCAGTATGTTTGTTATGTGTCACTGGGACCCTGCTAGTCAGGACCCCAGTGCTCATAAGTTTGTGGCCTATATGTGTGTGTTCCCTGTGTAGTGCCTAACTGTCTCACTGAGGCTCTGCTAACCAGAACCTCAGTGGTTATGCTCTCTCATTTATTTCAAATTGTCACTAACAGGCTAGTGACCAATTTTACCAATTTACATTGGCTTACTGGAACACCCTTATAAATCCCTAGTATATGGTACTAAGGTACCCAGGGTATTGGGGTTCCAGGAGATCCATATGGGCTGCAGCATTTCTTTTGCCACCCATAGGGAGCTCTGACAATCCTTACACAGGCCTGCCACTGCAGCCTGAGTGAAATAATGTCCACGTTATTTCACAGCCATTTTACACTGCACTTAAGTAACTTATAAGTCACCTATATGTCTAACCTTTACCTGGTAAAGGTTAGGTGCAAAGTTACTTAGTGTGAGGGCACCCTGGCACTAGCCAAGGTGCCCCCACATTGTTCAGAGCCAATTCCCTGAACTTTGTGAGTGCGGGGACACCATTACACGCGTGCACTACATATAGGTCACTACCTATATGTAGCTTCACAATGGTAACTCCGAATATGGCCAGGTAACATGTCTATGATCATGGAATTGCCCCCTCTATGCCATCCTGGCATAGTTGGCACAATCCCATGATCCCAGTGGTCTGTAGCACAGACCCTGGTACTGCCAAACTGCCCTTCCTGGGGTTTCACTGCAGCTGCTGCTGCTGCCAACCCCTCAGACAGGCATCTGCCCTCCTGGGGTCCAGCCAGGCCTGGCCCAGGATGGCAGGACAAAGAACTTCCTCTGAGAGAGGGTGTGACACCCTCTCCCTTTGGAAAATGGTGTGAAGGCAGGGGAGGAGTAGCCTCCCCCAGCCTCTGGAAATGCTTTGTTGGGCACAGATGTGCCCAATTCTGCATAAGCCAGTCTACACCGGTTCAGGGGACCCTTAGCCCTGCTCTGGCGCGAAACTGGACAAAGGAAAGGGGAGTGACCACTCCCCTGACCTGCACCTCCCCTGGGAGGTGTCCAGAGCTCCTCCAGTGTGCTCCAGACCTCTGCCATCTTGGAAACAGAGGTGCTGCTGGCACACTGGACTGCTCTGAGTGGCCAGTGCCACCAGGTGACGTCAGAGACTCCTTGTGATAGGCTCCTTCAGGTGTTGCTAGCCTATCCTCTCTCCTAAGTAGCCAAACCCTCTTTTCTGGCTATTTAGGGTCTCTGTCTCTGGGGAAACTTTAGATAACGAATGCAAGAGCTCATCCGAGTTCCTCTGCATCTCTCTCTTCACCTTCTGCCAAAGAATCGACTGCTGACCGCGCTGGAAGCCTGCAAACCTGCAACATAGTAGCAAAGACGACTACTGCAACTCTGTAACGCTGATCCTGCCGCCTTCTCGACTGTTTTCCTGGTGGTGCATGCTGTGGGGGTAGTCTGCCTCCTCTCTGCACTAGAAGCTCCGAAGAAATCTCCCGTGGGTCGACGGAATCTTCCCCCTGCAACCGCAGGCACCAAAAGCTGCATTACCGGTCCCTTGGGTCTCCTCTCAGCACGACGAGCGAGGTCCCTCGAATCCAGCAACTCTGTCCAAGTGACTCCCACAGTCCAGTGACTCTTCAGTCCAAGTTTGGTGGAGGTAAGTCCTTGCCTCACCTCGCTAGACTGCATTGCTGGGAACCGCGTCTTTTGCAGCTACTCCGGCCCCTGGGCACTTCCGGCGGAAATCCTTCGTGCACAGCCAAGCCTGGGTCCACGGCACTCTAACCTGCATTGCACGACTTTCTAAGTTGGTCTCCGGTGACGTGGGACTCCTTTGTGTAACTTCGGGTGAGCACCGTTTCACGCATCCTCGTAGTGCCTGTTTCTGGCACTTCTCCGGGTGCTACCTGCTGCTAAGAGGGCTCTTTGTCTTGCTCGACGTCCCCTCTACCTCCTGGTCCAATTTGCGATCTCCTGGTCCCTCCTGGGCTACAGCAGCATCCAAAAATGCTAACCGCACGATTTGCAGCTAGCAAGGCTTGTTGGCGTTCTTTTGGCGGGAAAACACTTCTGTACGACTCTACAAGGCGAGATGGATCGGTCCTCCAAAGGGGAAGTCTCTAGCCCTTTGCGTTCTTGCAGAATCCGCAGCTCCTTCAGTCCAGTTGAAGCTTCTTTGCACCCGCAGCTGGCATTTCCTGGGCATCTGCCCATCTCCGACTTGCTTGTGACTTTTGGACTTGGTCCCCTTGTTCCACAGGTACCCCAGATTGGAAATCCAGCGTTGTTGCATTGTTGGTTTGTGTCTTTCCTGCCTTATTCCTCTAACACGACTTCTTTGTCCTTAGGGGAACTTTAGTGCACTTTGCACTCACTTTTCAAGGTCTTGGGGTGGGCTATTTTTCTAACCCTCACTATTTTCTAATAGTCCCAGCGACCCTATACAAGGTCACATAGGTTTGGGGTCCATTCGTGGTTCGCATTCCACTTTTGGAGTGTATGGTTTGTGTTGCCCCTATCCCTATGTGTCCCCATTGCATCCTATTGTAACTATAAATTGTTTGCACTGTTTTCTAAGACTATACTGCATATTTCTGGTATTGTGTATATATATCTTGTGTATATTTCCTATCCTCTCACTGAGGGTACACTCTGAGATACTTTGGCATATTGTCATAAAAATAAAGTACCTTTATTTTTAGTATAACTGTGTATTGTGTTTTCTTATGATATTGTGCATATGACACTAAGTGGTACTGTAGTAGCTTCACACGTCTCCTAGTTCAGCCTAAGCTGCTCTGCTAAGCTACCATTATCTATCAGCCTAAGCTGCTAGACACCCTATACACTAATAAGGGATAACTGGGCCTGGTGCAAGGTGCAAGTACCCCTTGGTACTCACTACAAGCCAGTCCAGCCTCCTACATTGGCTGTGCAGCGGTGGGATAAGTGCTTTGAGACTACTTACCACTCTTGTCATTGTACTTTTCATAAGAGAAAAATATACAAAACAAGGTCAGTGTATATACACATAGCCAAAAAGTTTTGCATTTCCTCTTTTCACTCTTTTCTAAGTGCTGAAAAGTACTTCTAACTTTCTAAAAAGTTCTAAAAAGTTTTAAAAGTTTTTTTTTTCTCTGTCTTTCTAAAAGCTCTGACAAACTTTTTCTCTTTTTCTATCACTTTAACTCTCTCTAAAAATGTCTGGCACAGGCCAAAATGTTGATCTGTCCAAACTTGCATATGATCACCTTAGCTGGAAAGGAGCAAGGAGTCTCTGCATAGAGAGAGGTTTGAGTGTAGGGAAGAATCCTTCCTTGGAATTGTTACTTAACATGCTTAGAGAACAAGATAAGGCAAGAAGTGCCCCATCTGTTGAAAAGGTAGCTAATGGTTCCCAATCTGATCCAGGGACTCCCCCAGGAAAAGATTCAGGAAAGAAACTTCCTAGCCTGCCCATTACTAGACAGTCTAGCATAGTTGGTAATGATGATGGGTCACACCATACAAATAGTGTTGTCTCACATCATAGCAAAAGCATTTACTCACACCACAGTGGTACTGATGTTTCTGTTAGCCAAGCTGTTAGGGTGTCCTCTGTAAGGGACAGGTCTCCTTCTGTCCATTCTCACCATACTTCTGTTTCAAGGCATGTCCCTCCCACCCACCCTGATGACAGATTGTTAGAAAGGGAGCTCAATAGATTGAGAGTGGAACAAACCAGACTGAAGCTCAAGAAGCAACAGCTGGATTTGGATAGACAGACTTTAGAAGTAGAGAAGGAGAGACAGAAACTGGGTTTAGAAACCCATGGTGGCAGCAGCAGTATTCCCCATAGTCATCCTGCAAAAGAGCATGATTCCAGGAATCTGCATAAGATAGTTTCCCCTTATAAGGAGGGGTATGACATTAACAAGTGGTTTGCTGCACTTGAGAGGGCCTGTGCTGTACAGGATGTCCCTCAAAGGCAGTGGGCTGCTATCCTATGGCTATCATTTAGTGGAAAAGGTAGGGATAGGCTCCTTACTGTGAAAGAAAGTGATGCCAATAATTTTACAGTTCTTAAGAATGCACTCCTGGATGGTTATGGCTTAACCACTGAACAATACAGGATAAAGTTCAGAGAGACCAAAAAGGAGTCTTCACAAGACTGGGTTGATTTCATTGACCATTCAGTGAAGGCCTTGGAGGGGTGGTTACATGGCAGTAAAGTTACTGATTATGACAGCCTGTATAACTTGATCCTGAGAGAGCATATTCTTAATAATTGTGTGTCTGATTTGTTGCACCAGTACTTGGTGGACTCTGATCTGACCTCTCCCCAAGAATTGGGAAAGAAGGCAGACAAATGGGTCAGAACAAGGGTGAACAGAAAAGTTCATACAGGGGGTGACAAAGAGAACACTAAGAAGAAAGATGGTGAAAAATCTCAAGATAAGCATGGGGACAAGGGTAAAACCAAAGATCCCACTTCAAATCTTAAACACTCTTCAGGGGGTGGGAATAAAACAAATTCTTCCTCTTCTTCTCAACCTACACAATTTAAAAAGCCTTGGTGCTTTGTGTGTAAAAATAGAGGCCATAGGCCAGGGGATAAGTCCTGTCCAGGTAAACCCCCTGAGCCTACCACCACTAATACATCAAGCTCTAGTGCCCCTAGCAGTAGTCGTACTAGTGGTGGGACTGCTGGCAACAGTCAAGCAAAGGGTGTAGTTGGGTTCACTTATGGGTCCATCATAGAAACTGGGGTAGTCAGTCCCAAGACAGTTTCTGTCACACCTAGTGGCATTGGCCTTGCCACACTGGCTGCTTGTCCCCTTACAATGGATAAGTACAGGCAGACAGTTTCAATAAATGGTGTTGAGGCCTTGGCCTACAGGGACACAGGTGCCAGTATCACTTTGGTGACTGAAAACCTAGTGGCTCCTGAACAACACATCATTGGACAACAGTATAAAATTATTGATGTCCATAACTCCACTAAGTTTCTTCCCTTAGCTATAATTCAGTTTAGTTGGGGTGGAGTTACTGGCCCTAAGCAGGTGGTGGTATCACCTAGCTTACCTGTAGACTGTCTCTTAGGTAATGACCTAGAGGCCTCAGGTTGGGCTGATGTAGAGTTTTATGCCCATGCAGCCATGCTGGGCATCCCTGAGGAATTGTTCCCTCTCATTTCTACTGAAATGAAAAAGCAAAGGAGAGAAGGCCTGAAAACTCAGGATCCCTCTCCATCAACAGGTAATAAGGGTATCACAGTATCCCCTAACCACCCTACCATTCAGGATACCATTCCTGTGGTGGGAGAAACCTCTCCTGGGGTGGCACCTGTTCCAAGGGAAACATCAGCTGGCAAAGCTGTACTCCCTGAGGTAGAAGTACCTCTCTGTGGGATAACTAACATTGGTGAGAAAAAGAGCACCATTTTAGTTAACATGGAGCATCCCTCCAACCCTCCCAGAGCAATTTTAGTGCAGAAACTCTGCACTGCCTCACAACACTTAGGACAGCATCCCTGCCCTAGTGTGGAGCTCATAGGACAGCATCCCTGCCCTGCTCCAACCCAGGAGAAACAGCATCCCTGTTCTCTCTTCCAGCCATATGGACAAAGTTGTTGCCCAGCTATGGCTTTTCTGAGACAGCATTCCTGTCTGGCATTTCCATCACTACAAATAGGTTCAGTGGACAATTCCCACTGCTCTAAACTAAAACTTACTGATAGAAACTCTGAAAATACATCTTCACATTGTTGCTTAGCTAAAAAACTTCAAACAGGGTGGTTTACATCCCCACAGGGAAGTAACCATATAGTGGATGATAAAGGGAGTAACCAGTCTATTGCAGAGCTACTCTCTACTTATCACCACTTAGACAATAAAGTCTCAACTGGCCAAGGTTAGCCTTATTGTCCTTCGTTTGGGGGGGGGGGGGTTGTGTGAGAAAGTAGCCTCTTTCTAGCCTTGTTACCCCCACTTTTGGCCTGTTTGTGAGTGTATGCCAGGGTGTTTTCACTGTCTCACTGGGATCCTGCTAGCCAGGGCCCAGTGCTCATAGTGAAAACCCTATGTTTTCAGTATGTTTGTTATGTGTCACTGGGACCCTGCTAGTCAGGACCCCAGTGCTCATAAGTTTGTGGCCTATATGTGTGTGTTCCCTATGTAGTGCCTAACTGTCTCACTGAGGCTCTGCTAACCAGAACCTCAATGGTTATGCTCTCTCATTTATTTCAAATTGTCACTAACAGGCTAGTGACCAATTTTACCAATTTACATTGGCTTACTGGAACACCCTTATAAATCCCTAGTATATGGTACTAAGGTACCCAGGGTATTGGGGTTCCAGGAGATCCATATGGGCTGCAGCATTTCTTTTGCCACCCATAGGGAGCTCTGACAATCCTTACACAGGCCTGCCACTGCAGCCTGAGTGAAATAATGTCCACGTTATTTCACAGCCATTTTACACTGCACTTAAGTATCTTATAAGTCACCTATATGTCTAACCTTTACCTGGTAAAGGTTAGGTGCAAAGTTACTTAGTGAGGGCACCCTGGCACTAGCCAAGGTGCCCCCACATTGTTCAGAGCCAATTCCCTGAACTTTGTGAGTGCGGGGACACCATTACACGCGTGCACTACATATAGGTCACTACCTATATGTAGCTTCACAATGGTAACTCCGAATATGGCCATGTAACATGTCTATGATCATGGAATTGCCCCCTCTATGCCATCCTGGCATAGTTGGCACAATCCCATGATCCCAGTGGTCTGTAGCACAGACCCTGGTACTGCCAAACTGCCCTTCCTGGGGTTTCACTGCAGCTGCTGCTGCTGCCAACCCCTCAGACAGGCATCTGCCCTCCTGGGGTCCAGCCAGGCCTGGCCCAGGATGGCAGAACAAAGAACTTCCTCTGAGAGAGGGTGTGACACCCTCTCCCTTTGGAAAATGGTGTGAAGGCAGGGGAGGAGTAGCCTCCCCCAGCCTCTGGAAATGCTTTGTTGGGCACAGATGTGCCCAATTCTGCATAAGCCAGTCTACACCGGTTCAGGGGACCCTTAGCCCTGCTCTGGCGCGAAACTGGACAAAGGAAAGGGGAGTGACCACTCCCCTGACCTGCACCTCCCCTGGGAGGTGTCCAGAGCTCCTCCAGTGTGCTCCAGACCTCTGCCATCTTGGAAACAGAGGTGCTGCTGGCACACTGGACTGCTCTGAGTGGCCAGTGCCACCAGGTGACGTCAGAGACTCCTTGTGATAGGCTCCTTCAGGTGTTGCTAGCCTATCCTCTCTCCTAAGTAGCCAAACCCTCTTTTCTGGCTATTTAGGGTCTCTGTCTCTGGGGAAACTTTAGATAACGAATGCAAGAGCTCATCCGAATTCCTCTGCATCTCTCTCTTCACCTTCTGCCAAGGAATCGACTGCTGACCGCGCTGGAAGCCTGCAAACCTGCAACATAGTAGCAAAGACGACTACTGCAACTCTGTAACGCTGATCCTGCCGCCTTCTCGACTGTTTTCCTGGTGGTGCATGCTGTGGGGGTAGTCTGCCTCCTCTCTGCACTAGAAGCTCCGAAGAAATCTCCCGTGGGTCGATGGAATCGTCCCCCTGCAACCGCAGGCACCAAAAGCTGCATTACCGGTCCCTTGGGTCTCCTCTCAGCACGACGAGCGAGGTCCCTCGAATCCAGCAACTCTGTCCAAGTGACTCCCACAGTCCAGTGACTCTTCAGTCCAAGTTTGGTGGAGGTAAGTCCTTGCCTCACCTCGCTAGACTGCATTGCTGGGAACCGCGACTTTTGCAGCTACTCCGGCCCCTGTGCACTTCCGGCGGAAATCCTTCGTGCACAGCCAAGCCTGGGTCCACGGCACTCTAACCTGCATTGCTCGACTTTCTAAGTTGGTCTCCGGCGACGTGGGACTCCTTTGTGTAACTTCGGGTGAGCACTGTTTCACGCATCCTTGTAGTGCCTGTTTCTGGAACTTCTCTGGGTGCTACCTGCTGCTAAGAGGGCTCCTTGTCTTGCTCGACGTTCCCTCTACCTCCTGGTCCAATTTGCGACCTCCTGGTCCCTTCCTGGGCCACAGCAGCATCCAAAAATGCTAACCGCATGATTTGAAGCTAGCAAGGCTTGTTGGCGTTCTTTCGGCGGGAAAATACTTTTGCACGACTCTACAAGGCGAGTGGGATCCGTCCTCCAAAGGGGAAGTCTCTAGCCCTTTGTGTTCCTGCAGAAACTGCAGCTTCTTCAGTCCAGTTGAAGCTTCTTTGCACCCGCAGCTGGCATTTCCTGGGCATCTGCCCATCTCCGACTTGCTTGTGACTTTTGGACTTGGTCCCCTTGTTCCACAGGTACCCCAGATTGGAAATCCAGCATTGTTGCATTGTTGGTTTGTGTCTTTCCTGCCTTATTCCTCTAACACGACTTCTTTGTCCTTAGGGGAACTTTAGTGCACTTTGCACTCACTTTTCAGGGTCTTGGGGTGGGCTATTTTTCTAACCCTCACTATTTTCTAATAGTCCCAGCGACCCTCTACAAGGTCACATAGGTTTGGGGTCCATTCGTGGTTCGCATTCCACTTTTGGAGTATATGGTTTGTGTTGCCCCTATCCCTATGTGTCCCCATTTCATCCTATTGTAACTATACATTGTTTTCACTGTTTTCTAAGACTATACTGCATATTTCTGGTATTGTGTATATATATCTTGTGTATATTTCCTATCCTCTCACTGAGGGTACACTCTGAGATACTTTGGCATATTGTCATAAAAATAAAGTACCTTTATTTTTAGTATAACTGTGTATTGTGTTTTCTTATGATATTGTGCATATGACACTAAGTGGTACTGTAGTAGCTTCACACGTCTCCTAGTTCAGCCTAAGCTGCTCTGCTAAGCTACCATTATCTATCAGCCTAAGCTGCTAGACACCCTATACACTAATAAGGGATAACTGGGCCTGGTGCAAGGTGCAAGTAACCCTTGGTACTCACTACAAGCCAGTCCAGCCTCCTACAGGACCATACTTCAGTTTTATTTCCCAGACCCTGCAAGAACCAATGAAATGGTTACGAATATGCTCTGAGGTTCAGAACTGCATGCTAGTTCCATAGATGAATGCAGAGTGAGTGGCTGCCTTCTGATGCACAGGTAAGAGCTTTGCTTCTCTCAACCATGTGATGCTAAATATTGTGTGGGATTAATGCTATTCATCAACTTTCATTTCTGCCTGGGTCTATCGATGCCTTTAATCCAAAAGAACCGTTGATGTTCATTTATCTCTGGAGTCTTTGATATTTATTGTTGTATGTGGTCATTCATTCACATTGCTCCATGTATGCATTGCTGAGCAATGCCTGGCACCTTTGATACTCATTAAATCTTGTGATCTTTGGTGATCCGGCCAACCTGGCCAGTGATGATCTTTACTGCCTTGGGCCATTGAGGTTCAGTACAGCTATAGAAATTATGACCGTACTCCTTCTTATTAAAGATGTGTAAGTTATTTCATATACTGACTCAATATTGGACGGGAAAACATGCGGTATATTAAAATATGGATTCAAAATAATAGTTATATTCAGGGTGTTTTTGTGAACTATAAGTAAACAAGTACTCTTTTAGGCATTTGCATAATATAATAACAGTCAATCTAATTGAACAGTAAGTTCGCACATGAGTTGTGACATTTTTGGCATTATGTAATTCTTATCCCACAGCCCTAAAAGATAAAAAGACTTTCTTTGATGGAGAAAAATGCTAAGACCTCACTGATAAATTCACTGCTTTTTTTTCATACGCTATAAACGTTTTCCTCCCCACTGAACTGCCCATCTCATTTAGCGTCCTCCCCAATGAACATGCTTTATAGCGGATGTTTTTGCTTACCAGAGTGCCTTACAGATGAACAACTTATAAGTAACAATAATAAATGATCACCTCAGGTTTTCGCATAACAGTATAGAGTAATCATGTACTGCAATACCGAAAACTCACAATAAAAGCATGATGTAAAACGCAGCACGTCTGTTGAAAGTGTCTGCAGAGAACAGAGTCCCATTATAGAACAATGTCGCTTATATAAAGAAGAGGCTCGTAAAACAAATCTGTACGATGCCAGTAGATGCAGAAAATAGGAGGGATTAACATTCCAGGGTGAAAGTACAAAGATTGTTCAACTATATGAAAAGTCTTTTATAGTTAGTCAAGGAAAGGACAGCAAGAGTAACTGAAAAGGTGACGTGGTAATTATAAATAGCCCAGTGATTGGACTCCATCAAGAGCAAAAAACTGAAAAAATTATATTTATGCACACATAAAGAGGGCTGAGGTAATCCCAACTCTGGCATAAATACATTTCTTTATAAAATCAGAGCAAAATGATGTGCGCAAACATCACTCGGTCCTGGTGATTTTCAATCGATACAACGTCTGTTGAAACTTGCATTGTGCTGAAATTTTTAGCCAAGAATAGGAGAAAACATCAGATATTAAGAAAACATTCCAATTTTGCACTGTGAAACCCATGACAGAGAGTAATATTCCTCTAGGGAAACAACACATGAGGAG
This sequence comes from Pleurodeles waltl, assembly GCF_031143425.1. Taxonomy (NCBI): domain Eukaryota; kingdom Metazoa; phylum Chordata; class Amphibia; order Caudata; family Salamandridae; genus Pleurodeles; species Pleurodeles waltl. The sequence goes on along the minus strand of NC_090439.1, from coordinate 625,001,808 downwards.
GAAGGTCTTAATGATTTAGTGAATTTAATTCTAATTGCAATTCAGATGTCAGATGTTAAGATGTTGTTGCTTACCTGGGGTGAATATGGATGGAGATATGCAACAAATGCAAGCTGAACCCACGTAAAAAGTAAACTGTATGTTATAAAGTACAGGCTACACCGCTTGGATGTCTAAAATGGCTAGTTCACTTTTTTTATTAAAGTATTCATTCTTAATCAAAGGGCCTCTGGAATTACTTCATTCTTGGTAAGCACCATCTGCGGAGACACTGAAAATCCAATTCTGGGCTCAAGTACTAAAGTTGTGGATTTCAAATTCCAGATGTGACACTGAACGATATATGAAAAATTAACAACGAATGGGCCTTAGGAATGTTGTAAACTTGGTAATGAACAGATGTTCTTCAAAGTAATAAAGAATATGCAAACATATGGTTCAAAATTACTGCGTTTCTCTTATTAATGGAAAAACTGCAAGTCTCTTTTGGTTTTAAATGAATACATTCCTTATAACAGTTTGAAAAAAATATTTTCAAAAGAGAATAAAGCTTATTATACAGAAAAACTGTTTTATGTGTTCAAAATGGGGTTTCTAGTTGGCTAGGGTATGCACCTAAGCCAGGCAGAATTCACCCACTATAGTCAGGGCGAGGGAGTTACACACCCAAGATAACACCTGCTCACCTCCTTGGTAGCTTGGCACCAGTAATCAGGCCTATTCCGGAGGCAATGTGTAAAGCGATTGAACACCACACACAACACATGTGATGCAATAAATGTACCAGAAAGGACACACAACACCGAGTTATATAAAAATAAACTGTATTTCATAAAACATCATTAGATCCAAACAGGACGTGTCACACGCGGAGTTGTCACAACATCACACAGCTACTAGTACTCTGCAAAAGCCAGCAGTAGTCACATAAAACACATAGGTTACTGGTTATCCTGCAACACAAGCAGTAGTCAGGTGAAACACATAGATTACTGGTGTTCTGGCATTCTACACCTCTCTCTCCCAGGAACAGTAGACCCTAGAATAAAAAGAGTACAATACTGGGATCCAGGTCAAATCGCCCAGCACACATGAGAAATAAGAACATGAAACATCATCAGGTTCTGAGGTGATCCATAGAACCCAACCGCATGAGCCTCAGCACTTCTGTGCATCTTTCACAGATTATAAGGTAGTTTCACAAATAACCCTAAAAGGATTGGGGACCTCTATCGACGTTCCATCCCATCCCACTAGGGATAGCAAGCCAAGAATGCCCCACACAATGCTAATGGGACATGGGGCAGCACTCCGCGGGCCTCCCGACACAACAGCACCAAAACAGGGGAAAGGGGCCTCCGCCCATAAGTATGTGGCCCGACTTCCTTTATGGAGGCTGCGCGCCTCCTCACAGGATAGCGTCCGGGTCGGCAGGGATCTTCTCCCCTCTGCCCGACCAGCAGGCATCCTCCCGCACAATAGTTCCTGGCCATACGGCAGTCCCTCTGGGCAGATCCGGCCTCTGGCAGCAGGGTCCATCACACCCGCCTGAGCCACAGCAGTGATTTTTTCTCGGAAAGCTGTTCCTGTGTGTGCCCTGGGGCAATGTTCCAGGTGCTCCTGTGCCCCGCGTGTGCTCGACTGTGGGCTCCTCATGACCCACCTGGGTCGTGGCAGTGATCGGGCACCAGGGGACATGTATTCCCCTGCACTGAAAGAATAGACAGGCAGCCACAGCTGAGCACTCATCCTGCTCTCTCTAATACGGAGGCATAAGGTGCTTGCCACGTGTTGAAAGGGCACCACAATTAAAGCGTTCTCATTGCGCTAAGTAAATAAAAGGGCGGAGTGCTCTTCCTGTGCTTACAGCAAAAATCAGCTGCAGCACTCCCCCAGCGCTGGGGGAAAGAAGAGCTGCAGGGAACAGTTGGAACACCACCCAGCCCCTGGAGACAGCAAAATAGGTCACAAGCAAACAGGCCAGCACAAAGGGTTAGAGACAGTGCCAGTTCCTCCTAGTGACCCAGCAAGTCAATGTCAGCACTACAGCAGCAGTTCAAAGGTGGTTCCTGGCAAGTCCCTCCAGCAGCATCCTGTGTCCAGGTCAGTAGTCCATTAGTGTATCTCTTACATGGGGAAAAACCCTGTACTTATAGTCAGTATTGCACAACTTTTACAAAAGGGGGAGAAGAGGTTCCAAGCAGTCCTAACTGGTTCTAGGAGGGTCCCCTCTATCCTCCAGCAAAGGGTCCAGACTTCAGTGTGGGGTAAACTAGCCCTTTGTGTGAGGCCATGGCACAGCCCTTAGAAATGCAAGTGTGCCACGCCGCTCCTTTTCTCAGCCCAGGAAGACCATTCAATGTGCAGATGCCTCTCTGTCACACCTCCACCCCCCCTGTACAGGCTGTCTGAAAAGTATGCACAAAGCCCAGCTGTCACTCTGCCCCAGGCATGGATTGGAGTCAAGCTACAAAACACCAAAATCATAAACACAGAGAAATGCCCACTTTCTAGAAGTGGCATTTCAATAATGCAAATAAAAAATCCACATACTCCACTAAGCAGGATTTCTCACTACCGTTACAACCATGACAAATATGTTTACCCTCATAGATCAGACAATACCACCTAGCCATAAGGTAGGGCACTTCCAATGCAATCCTATGAGCAAGGCAGCACTCACACCAGTGAGAAACCAAATAGGTTGTTTGTCACTACCAGGACAGGCCACACAACCAGGCACATGTCCTGCCTTTTACATACATAGCACCCTGCCCGTATGGCTAGCTAGGGCCTAACTTAGGGGTGACTTATATGTAGTAAAAGGGGAGATTCAGGCCTGCAAAATAAAGGTCCCTTTGGCAGTATACTGCGCTAGCAGGTCTGAGACAGGTTTGAAAGGCTACTTCTGTGGGTGGCGCAAGCAGCGCTGCAGACCGATTTTTAGCATTTAATTTGCAGGCCCTGTGTATAGGGATACCACTGTACAAGGGACTTACAGGTAAATTAAATGTGCATATTAGGTGTAAGTCAATGATACCAAATTTAGAAGGGAGAACACCTGCACTTTAGCACTGATCAGCAGTGATAAAGTGCTGAGTCCTAGAACCAACAACAAGAGGTCAGAAAATATAGGAGGAGGGAGGCAAAAAGTTTGGGGATGACCCTGTAAAAAGGGCCAGGTCCAACATTATGATTGCTTTTCAAAACCATTGGCTGTACCAGAAGACTGAGAACCAGTTTATTTACTTGTGTGAAAGAACAGCGGAGTCAAAAATGTTTAGTTTGTCAAGGTGTTTATGTCAGAGCTTTGAAAAACTATTTTCGGAAGCTAGTGCTTTGACTGAAGCTGATCTGCATTGGGTCTCCAAGGCCTAAGCTGTGGAAAGACAGGTAGTTTGTTTGCTATCTCTTCTGCACTCATTGCCTATTTCTGTTGTCTGTTGAGCTGAGGAAGATGAGGGTGAGAGAGTGTTTCTCTGATGTCACCAATTAGCAACTTTCTCACGTTTTGTGTTGTATTTCTTTAATTTATGTTTTTTTAAATAATTTAATTACCTATACATCCATGTCTTTGTTTTTTACATGTTTTTATCCGCAGTTTAATTGTTAATCATGCTTTCTCGTTTTTATTACTTGATAGGTCGTTGGGTGAACATACTTTACCATGATCTCTATGTGTTAATCCTCTAAGTGTCCGTGTGTATGTCTGCCATACTGGTGAATATGCCGATGGAATAAAATGTATTTTTGATCCATTGTATCATCCAAATGAATGGGTGGTTGTGATGAGCCAAATCTATATGTTACACATAAGCTAATATTTTTGTTTATTTTGACAAAGACGTGTAATAACCACTTAAAGCAGCTTTGGTAGATGTTAAATGAAGTGATGTGCTCGAGTTGTTAGCATGCTATATTGCTGTTTTTATCGTCATTCTTTATTAAACGTTTAACGTGTGGTACAAGGAAGGAAGAAAAATAACATGCAGATTCCAGGGTAGTTTGTAAAATATCGCAGTAATGCACAGAGCATGTGCATACTCAATTGCAGAAATCAGCATTTATGCGTAAATAACAACATATCGACTACCCAAGCATTCTGAGGCTGGGTTTCCCCTGAGAAAGCAAAATAGAAATAAAGGAACAACAATAGTAGGAACCCCATCATTGCGATCGAGGCAAAGTCCCGGTCCACCTGAAGGAAAAAACTTCAACATTGACAGAGGCCCTCGTAGGACTCTCCTTGAACCACCTACAAATATTTGGTACATGACTTACAACAGTGAGATAATTCTACTGAACGAGGTAATTCGAAATAAATCATCCCATGCAGGCTAATGGGAAAAGGGAACAATAAGATTAAAACATTAACCCGAGGTATCTTTACCAATGAAAAACTATTGTTTCAGGGGTAGTCCACTAATGATTTTCACCTGTATTGCAATAACCTCTAGAGAGCTTCAAAGACGTTTAGCTTATTGCTACATTTGTCAATCCTCTCTCAAAGGTCGCCATTTCAAATCTGCTCTCTAGTCATGAATGGAACGTGGCGATCTGTTTCATTTTCCAAAGGCGTAAAATGCTGAGCTTGACAACGCCTATGGCCGTGGAAAGCCATCTGGTCATAGATGTTGTTAGTGTAGGCAGCCCTGAGGTGGCATCCAGTAAGGTGCGGTCAAGGGAATGGATTCCGGCAAAGAGGCTTTTAGATGGCCCCAAATTTGATGACAATGACCATTCAACATGCAACAATCCCAGAGTATATGAACAATATCAGAGCCCTGTTCTATACATCTCCAACAGGTCGAGTCAGTGCTAAGTTTTGCCTTATACAACCCTGCCAGTGACCAGTCCCAACAGTTTAGGATTTTGTAAAAACTCTGGAGCATATTTAGGACTGAGGCCTGTATTGAGTTACTCTGACACCAGAAAGGCATTCCCTGGGTTTTGCGTGGGTATTGCCTCGCAAAATCCATGGATTTTCAGACCTTTCCAGATTTACCAAAAGGGTAGACCTGGGAATGTGCCAAAATGCTACCTCTTCCCAGGTGCGGCACAACGAGGAGAAACATCTTTATTTCTCCTTGTTTTTTTCTTTTAAATATGGCACATTCCTGCTTTTTCCCTGTCATGCTGCACAGCAGAGATAGGTGACTAGCTGAGCTGCTGAGGTGCATGGCTTTCACATAAATGTGGCCCTATATTTCAGTGTTGATTCACAAAGCTCTTTATTATACTCCGCTAAAATGTGTCCCTTGTTTGGCCATGAATTGTGTTCCAATCTAGTCTCCCATTATGTGCGTAGTGTGGAGGTCGCTCAGCTGAAAGTATCATCAAGCATGTGGCAGAGAGTTGAGAGATTGGCCCATTAAAATATTTCCATGTATAAATGCAATGTGCAGCTGAGGAGCAGTCAAATGGCATCTGTGTTCTCATCAGTGCAGCTAGTAAAGCCTGTGTCAGTTGGATGAACCCCCAGTGCTGGGATGTGGGGAGGTCAAATTCCTGTTGCAGTGTTTGTAACAGCTTCAGAGAGTCAAGAGCAATAATATCAATGTGTCGCACATTGCAGGATTTCTAGACAACTGACTGACTTCTTCTCCCCCTACAATGACTGCTGAGTTGCTCCCTAGCAGTGCTTTGGAGTGCAGACAATCAGAAATGTTCATCAACTTGCGGGCCCTCCGCCACGCATATTGGGAGGTGTGCATGATAGGGTTGGAGAAAGGAGAGATGTGGGGTCTCACAGAATAGCAGATTGCAAGGTCTTCATCCATATTCAATATTTGTCATTCCATGACAACTCAGGAGGGCAATCACCAATCAAACCAATCAGTTTTTGTGGAGCACAACTACTCACCCGTGAGGGTCTCAACGGCAGCCATCTGTAGGTAGGAAACATGTAAATGTAATGAGCTAGCTATTGTGCTAGCCAATACCTTTCTAAATTCTGCATGGATGCAGTTTGGCTCTCTTCAGTCTAAGTGCATCGCCCCCAAGATAAAATGGGAGAGGGAAGAAGACATGTCATTAAACGTGGCTGGCATCACTGTAAAGGATAACATACCAAATATGCAGTTACATTTAGGTGGCATATGCCTCTTAATAACCTGAACATTTCCTCACAGAGATAAATTCAGATGGGATCACTTTTGAAAATCTAGTTTTATTCTTTCTATGATCACTAGGATATTACCACAGACCATGCCATGGTGCCCCTAGTTTATGTATATCCCCAGATAATTCAGATTTTTGTGAAGTCACTTAAATGTCATAAATCGTAAAGATGCTTTTATGGTAGTTGGGACCAGCCCTTCACATTTAGAACAATTTATTTTGTATCCAAAGAAATGGTAAAACATGGTTAGTCGACGCAACAGCGAGAAGGTTGTTTCCAGTGGGTTAGGTAAAGTCAGGTGAAAGTTATCCGCACACTTGAATGCTTTAATCTCTCCTGTTGCTGCCATTACACCTTTGATATCTGCATTGGACGTTTAGCTATCGCTAAGGATTCCAGTGCCAGTAAAAGCAGCAACAGGGACAGAGGGCATTCCTGAAGGTGCCATGGAATATTTGAAGTATTGGGAAGCAAAGCTAGCACAGCTGACCAATGCCATAGGGTTATGACACATGCCTTTGGTCATTGTAAGAAAGTTGTGGCGGAATTCATTCCTTTTCATCGTCTGAAAGAGATAGTCCCAATCCACGCAATCAAAAGCCTTTCTTGAATCCAAGGATAGGAGAAACTTTTAATCTATGTGATCTTTCTTTTCAACAGCCACATGGGAGAGGGTGCACACGTGATTGGTCAATAAGTGGACTAGAACAACACTCACCTGTGAGAGGTGTATCAGAATGAAGATCACTTTATTCAAGCTGGTGGCCAGGATTTTAGCGAGTATTTCAACATCTACAACTATCAAGGAGAAGGACCATATAACTGAGGCATTCAAGTGGGTTCTTTACAAAGACGAACACCAGTTCAACCACCGCCTTCATTATCTTTGTAAAATCTGGCCAGTAAGTCATACTCCTCAGATGGCTTACCATTGGCCATGTCATCAATCGCCTTAACAACTTCCTCTGCAGTTATCTCAACTTCTAACATAGCAGATTGGTCCCAGCTTAATTTAGGGAGATTTAGATGCTCACATAAAGCTGTTTTGTTAGTCACAGTTGAGGGTGCATCAGATGTAGAGAGAGTTTTATAGAATGTCTGGAATTCTTTTGTTATGACAGTAAGAAGCATTGAAGCATTAGGAGATTCGCTTTTGATCTACGGAGGGTCAGGATAGTTTTAAATGATTCCAATTGTTGAAACTGGGAAGCCAATAAACTGCCTGCCCTTTTCCTCCTCTCATAGTGTCTGTCGGATATGAAAGAGACACTTCTCAGCATCAGTTATGTATACAGTGCTAAGTTCAAATTTTGCTGCTAGGAGGTCTATCAAGTGTTACCGCATTGGGGACATAGAATGGGTAAAGGTCAAACTTTTTTTCAAGCTCTCTAAGCAGAGCTTGGACACAGTAACTTGTTGATTATCCAATGCTGCCTCCCTCATCAACATACCCTTCACAGCAGCTTTGCACACTTCTGTGCCCAACATCACCACCAAAATACCCAAATGATACAAGATCACATACTATGACCACATAAACAAGCCTGGTGGAGGGATCACCATCATGCCAAAGGAATCCATCCAATGCACCACCATAAATGATGACATCACCCCAGTGATACAACACCTCAACTTCCGACTCCATACAGACAGCAAAACCACCATCAGGGGCACCCTTGCATACTGCCCTTCAGGACCACATCCAACTTCATCACTGACTTCATCGCCTCCCTCGCCATAGACTCCAACAACTACATTTTCCTCAGTCATCTCAATGACATCAACACTACCATCTCCTCAATAGCATGTACAACATCAGACTCACCCTACTCATCCATGATCACACACCCACCGCAGGCCACACATTAGACCCCATCTTCACTGCCAGTGACTGCATTGGGTACAGCTACACTACGTAACTCACTTGGACTGTCCACTCCACCATCCACTTTAACATCACCTGCTCACTGACCTCCGACTCCAGTCTTCCCATTGCTTCCTAATGGAGCTGGAGCAAAGACTCAATGGATACATGGATTCACACCCTCAACACCACCCACCCCATTTCCTCCAACAACCTAGAGCAGAAAGTTTGAAACTTCAACAACTGGATCACTAAATGCTCTGATAGCATCGCCCCTATTGGAAAACACACCCATAGAATGACCACCAAGCAATCTAGCTTGTACACTGAAGACCTCAGAACCACTAAACAACACTTTAAACAACTGGAAAGGAGATGGTGCACCAGCAAAGTATGACTAACAATACCACCTTCAAGACAGTCTCAAACCTTTACCACAGACGGTTGAGATAATCGGAGAAAAAGGTCTTATCCTCATGCATAGAATCAAGTTCCAATAACAGCAAAGACTGCTTCAACACTGTCAAAAGATTTCTCACCCCTCAGCTGCAACAAACATTACCCCCTCACAGGAGCTCCACAACAAGATTCCTAACATCTACAGAAGCTTCAAATCCAAGCCAAAGGCCACTGACTTTTTCAAGCAACACAACGTTCCCGCTACCACCACAGACATCTGATTAACCGAATGGAGCCGGCTCACCCACAGGACATCGCCAGAATCAGCCACATACCCACCACCTCGTTCAACACCTCACCATGACCAACTTCCCCAAGTACTGGAAACACACAGAAGTCAATGTCCTACTAAAGAAACTATCAGCAGACCCCAGCAAACTCAAACAAGTACCAATCAATCTCCCTGCTGCCAAAGTATGTGAAAAAGCCATCAACCAACAACTCTCCTCACATCTGGAATGGAACCTCCTACTCAACATCTCCAATCTGGATTCTGCAGCAACCACAGCACTGAGACAGTCCTCATTTCAGCTACTGATGACATCTGACCCCACTCGACCGAAGAGAGACTGTGGTTCTGATCCTCCTAGACCTCTTGGCAGCCTTCAATATGGTCTCCCACCCCCAACTCATCACAAAGCTGCACAGCATGGGCATCCAATGAGCTGCCCTCTGATGGATCGCCTTCTTCCTCACCAGAAGAATGCAAAAAGTCTGCCTTCACCTTCAAATCCAAGGAAATCATCTGTAGATTACCCCTAGCACTTACTGTATTTTTGTTGTTTTGGTCTTATTTTACTAACCTAGTGGGTATCTTTTTGTATGATGTTTTCACTGTTTCACTGTTTGAAGTGTTGCACAAATACTTAATACACTGCCTCTTAAGTTAAGCCTGACTGTTCTGTCCAAAGCTAACAGGGGCGAGCACAGGTTAATTTAGGGTGTGTTTGTGACTTACCCTGAGTAGGATTGTGGTTCCTGCTTGAACATGTGTGCATACCCCTGGCAACCAGAAAACCTATTTCTAATAGATGAGATGAGCAGAACAGTGTGGCAACAACCAATGTGGGGCTGGAACACCAGAACAAGGTATTTGAACACAGGTGGGTGTTACAGTGTACCCTCCATTTGGAGCACCAGACTAAAAGAAGCTAGGAATTTAAAAAAGGGTTTAGGGTAGTGGCTCAAGCCTTCAGCCACTCTTCGAAGTCTTGGAGAGCATGGCCATCTGGATTCCAGTAGCCAGCTGGGAAATTGGCCCTTCGTGAATGTTGAGAGATCCTGCTACAACTGCAGCAGTTAGAGAGCAGTTGGCAAGCCGGCAACACAGTCAGATGATGCAATATTCACTGAGCCAGTAGATGGGCTGCTGGAGGAGATTTAGTTAGGGCCAGGTGATAGTAGTGAAAGTAAAGCATTGCTGAAGTCCAACAAACAAACAAACAAATGGTTCAATGCAAAATGTCGGCCTCCAATTTAGTACCTTTTTTATGCCTATGACCCTAAAAAAACACAGGCCTGCTACTAGGGATTATGTGGAAACTCACCTATCTTGGCAAATGAGGCAACATTTGCCAGCATAATATGACGTAGGGCCTCTGGCCTTGCAATCCTGCGTGAGAATCAAGAGTGTGCCGCCTTTTTCATTGATGCCTAGCTCCTCCCTATATTATCAGTTCTTAGTGGAGGAGCCTTGGGTCTTCAGTTAATGGACCATATCACAAAACAGCTTTGAGTGGTGCTGTTACATGTCTTGATGGTAAGTTAGGCAGTGCATGATGTAAACACCTGTTACCACCATGTAATTAAATCTGATTCTGGAGGTGGTAACATGTGACAAAAATGCTTGTGCATCTTTGTTGTGTTGCATTTTCTTGTGATGGTGATGCACTGTGATCTTTGTGCTGTTGTGTTTTTGTACTGCATTACTGCATAGCATTGTTGTTAATAGGAAGGTAAGTGAATCCACTCAAGATTATAAATTACAATGGGGATGTCCGGTTTTTAAGTGATGATTTTATTATGAACAATAGTGAGGGCTTAGAACACTTGACACTTGGTATCACTTGGGATTCAGCCCTGGACTTGATGTATTGTTCTTGAAGTTGGCTGCTAATATTGATGACTTGTAACTACTGTTATGAATATCGCTGGACATTGAACAAGTAATATTTCAACACAAGAGCCTTGAGAAAGCCCCAGGCCTTCAGCCATGTAAAAGGCAAAACATCTATTGGCTGTACTGCTACCAAAGTCTTACACCAATGCACAATTGGATAAACTGAGCCATGATCAGCTCAGTTACCTTCTACTGTGAAAAAAAACCTGGAGAAATTGTTCATAGTAAAATCTCAGTCTCATCGTGATTTGTAATCTTGGGTCGATTAATTTACCTTCTTGCAAACTTTTTAATCTGAGGAATAGGAGCCCCAGACCTCAAACAGTGATCTAACTCTCTAAGGAATTTGGGTGTTATGAAACAGGTGGGCAGTGTTGGACCTTGGATTGAAGCACTATAGTTTAGTTTAGTTTAGTTTAATAGATTTATAAAGCGCATGGCTACCCGAAGGCCTCCCAGCGCTGAAAGAAAAGAGGACGAAGGCATCACATGGAGAATTTAAGCTGGAAAGAGTAGAGTCTTCAATTTACCTTGAAAAGAGAGTTCGGAATTGTCAATTCGAAGTGACAGGGGGAGGGAATTCCATAGATTTGCTGCTTTGAATGTGAAGGACCTACCTCCTCATCTTGTTTTTTTAACAGAGCAGGTGTTAATTAGAGCAGAAGATGAGGATCTAAGGGATCTCTAGGGGGGGTAGAGTGTGATCATGCGCTCGATAAAAGAAGGTCCCCTATCATGAAGAGATCAATGTACCATACACAAAGCTTTAAAATTCATCCTTTGCTGGATAGGAAGCCAATGGAGCGAGGCTAAGGCTGGTTTGGCCGATGCAGTTCTGGGGATAGCCATGAGTAGCCGGGCTGCAGCATTCTGCACTATCTGCAGTCTCCTTAATACACAGATGGGAGAACCCGGGAACAGCACGTTCCCATAGTCTAGGTGGGATAATATGAGAGCTTGAATAATAAGTCTTTTGGCAAGAAAGGGGAGAGATTTGAAAACATTTCTAAGCATTCTTAGAAGATTGAAGCGAGAAGCCGCTAATTTTTTTGCATGCTGTGCCATCGATAGACAGCAGTCCAGCCATACTCCTAGGCTTTTCATGGTTTCCTTTGGAGGAGGAAGTCTTTTCAATTCCTCTGGAACTGAGATGAGAGATTTAAGTAGGGAAAAATTGCCAACCAACATTACTTCAGTTTTTTCATCATTTAGCTTGCGCTTACTATCTGACATCCGGTTAGCGATGTCTGTAAGGCAGGAGGATAGCGCTTCTTGATCATAGTTTACATTGGTGCTAAAAGAATAGACCAGCTGGGTATCATCAGCATAAGATATCATAGAGAGATCCCAGGGTTCCCCAATTTTAGCTAAGGGAAACATGAGGATGTTAAAAAGAGTGGGGCTTAGACGGGAGCCCTGAGGAACCCCACAGCTAAAGGAATTGATATCAGAAAAAAAGACCTATCCAAAACCTGAAACAACCTACCTTCTCAGAAGGAAGAAAGCCAGTTAAAAATATTACCTTTGATTCCCACTTGAGTAATTCTTTGAAGAAGGATTTTATGGTCGACTGTGTCAAATGCTGCACTTAAGTCTAATAAAATAATTGCTGCATAGCCACCAGTATCTAGTTGTTGTCGAATTTCTTCTGTCACTGCCAAAAGGGCAGTTTCCGTACTATGTTGAGGTCTGAAACCCATCTGAGTGGGATGTAGGAGCTTATGTTCTTCTAAGAAGCCAGAAATGTGTTTGTTAACATGCTTTTCTGCTATTTTGGATGCTATAGGAAGAAGAGCAATAGGTCTATAATTGCTTAGTAGAGATGCATCCGACTTAGGTTTATTCAGTAGAGGTTTAATAATAGTGTGTTTCCAAATTTGGGGTAGACTCTCAACTATAAAAGAATTGTTGAAAATATTAGTTAAAATTGGTGCTATAACATCCAACCCTTGAACCTAAATCGCTGGAGGAGCAGTATCCAAAGGAGATCCTGATTTTATTCTTAACAAATAATTTCCAAGTAGATCTCCTGTTATCAGTTGGATGACTGAGAGAGAGGGTCTGGAGTGATGGTGTTCAGTCTGAGATAACTGTTTAGGCTCCTTAGATGAGTCATTAAAAAAAGTTGACTGGATCTCAGAAATTGTTTCCTGAGTCATTTCCTTAAGTATAGAGAAGATCTCCTTAGGAGAATTAGAGGAGTGTTCTATTCTAGAAGCATAATGAGCTGCCTGCACAGATTTGTCTTCCATATGATATAATCTGACCGATTTTCTGTATTCCAATTTGGAAACATCATTGTAGGTTTTCCTCAATTTCCTTTCAAGTCTTTTACACTCCTTTTTTTAAAAACGCAATTGAGGGGAGAACCAAAGTGGCTTTTTGTGGCCCCCATTTTTAACCATCATCTTGGTTGGTAAAATGATATCTAGAGAACTAAAAATCCATTCATTAAATCTTTCTGCTGAACATGATTCTATTGGAAAAGTGCGGGTATATTTTAGGGTGTTTTACCAATCCCTACAGTTAAGTTTAGACCACTGCTGCAAAGTCAGCTTCCTAAAAGGGTGGTATGTTGATGTAGAGTATGTGAGTGTAATATTAAAGGTAATTAAGAAATGATCAGACCAGACCAAAGGAAGAGGGGATTGTACAAATAGCGTTTGGCGGTTGCTAAAAATTAAATCAATGGTGTGACTTTTGGCATGAGTGGGGGCGGTGATCAACTGCCCAAGGTCTAACAATGCCATATCCATCAAAAGAGTTTTGCTAGCCGTATTGTGCATCTCATCCACATGAATGTTAAAATCACACAGGATAGTGAAGTTGGGGTGTTTGCAGGCCAAGTCTGCAACCAATTCTAGATGAGCCTGTAGAAACCTCCCATATGGACCAGGGGGATGGTATTTTAGAATTCCAGAGAATGTACACGTAGCGCTGATTCCTAAAGAGAAGAGTAAACTTTCACTATCAGGTAAAGCAATACGCTGGGAAGTGCAATTGATAGAATTTTTATAAATTATTGCGACTCCTCCAACTTTAATGAGAGATCAATCCAGGTGATGTATTAAATAATTTTGGGGTAGAGCCAAAACTACATCTGGTGAGGATTCCTCAGAAAGCCAAGTTTCAGTTAAAAAAAGAGCTTCTGGGGCACGTTCGCTCAGTAGTGAGTAGATATCTAATTTGTGTGCGGGAAGAGAATGACAATTGACTAGAAGAAAATTGCCCGTACGCTCTGAATCTTTCAGGAGACAAATTAAGCTGAAGGAGCCATTGACAGGAGTCCCTTCCTATAATAGGAGAATCAGGATGAATAGAGTGCTGACAAACTTTACTAAAATGATTGGAATGACTCTTAATGCCTAACAATTCCTTTGAGGAGTAAGTCAATTTACCTGAATTAGATAGGGTAGAATTTCTGGCCCCTGGGCCTGTTCGGGCGTGGACGGGTGCAGACGGGCTTGCCTTAGGCACGCCCGCTGCGCGCGTCTGCTGCACACCAAACTCATTGGCTTTTAAACAGGGAAATTATTAGGCAAGGGAGAGCAACTAAAACAACTGGAGTCTCTCTAATGGCACCAGAAGGGGAATAAAAAGGCAGCAAGGAGGAGAGAGGCCACTAACAACATCAGCTGAGTAATTAAAAAAATATATGCCTATGAGATGCCACTGAACACGGGCATCCTGATAGGTAAAATGTGATTTTTGAAATTTAAAACAACATAAAAGGCATCGCAATATGAAAATAGAGACTGACTGTGATAACTACTGCTTAACGGTTTGCCGGTCCACCTATAGTGTTGTTGTATTGTACTGTGGCTGTTGTGCTTCATTTTGTTTCTACTGCTTTGTTGTGTTGTGAACCTGCATTGTTTTAAGTGTTTTGGTATGTAGATCTGTTTTATGTTTGTATTTGTTTTTTTTTTATTTGTTATTGTGCAATCCATGGGACTGAAGGTGAACAATTTTACATGAAAAGCATGCTTAGTCACTGCACAATCAGTTCTCTATTCCGTGTATGCTTTGTATGTATGAACAATTTTTTTTTTTTTTTTTTTTTACTGCGGATGTCAAGTTTTTCATGCTTTGTCCAGAACTTGAGTGTGATCCTAATGTGGGTTCATCCTTTGTAGATTGATCTGACCCGAAGGTGTCCAAATCTTGCAGGATAAACAACAAAAGATGGGCTCCTACTTGTCTTCAGGTGGTCACCTTGGAGTCAAGCCATTCGGGCCCTGATTTATACTTTTTGACGCAAACCTGCATTAGCGGAGGTTTGCATCAAAAGTATACCACTGGCTAGTGCCATTCCTGGGCGCCAGCTGGCCTCATATTTAAGCTCTGGTGCTAGTCGCGGTAAGGCCCAGTTAGCATCAAAATTATTGACGCTAACCGGGTGGGGGACGAGTAGGGGAAACTGGAAGTTGTCCGTGAAAGAATGGCGCTAGTCAGGTTAGAGTAAAAAAAATTACACTAACCTGATTAGCATAATTATTTCCACGCACAACCCCCATGGACATGACTCCTGTCTAAATAAAGACAGAAGTCATGTCCCCAAGCTCAATGGCCATGCCCAGGGGCAATTTTTTTGCCTCTAAACAGTATAGCGCCATAATTTGGCACACAAGCCCCAGTTCCCCCTACACCTCCTAGTCCCTGTTTGTGTCCTTTGAAAGGATGCTAATAGGGCCTTAGCGCCGGCTAGCACTTTTTTCTGCAAACCTGCACTAACGCAGAATATAAATCTGCCCCTTGATATTGTGAGGCCCGTGCTGCGAGGAGAACAACGATCACATGTGATGCCACCACTGATGATTTTATGACCTACTCGTCTTTTTTGGACACATTTTGTTAGTGCATAGAACACAGCACTAATGGGAAAAAATAATTCATGGGGTTCTGCAAACACTGTAATAAAAGTTGTTACCGTTGAGTTTTGATGTCACAATGCCTGTTGGCAGAAACAAAAGCTGAGGGGAAAGTCAGGTCAGGTCATGGAGCATAATTAAAGTAGCTGTTTAAAGAATTAAATCAAAACATTTTTTCTTTTTCTGTTTTTTCAGTTATACAGTGAAAAGCAGAAATGAAACATTTATGCCAATACGTTTATTTGTTTCACTCCACAGGTGATTATATACAAGTTTGAATTTTTGTCCATGTTTCTCACATTCTGAGCTGCTGCACCCTTGTCTTTTAAACACAACGTGCCTTAACTGATTGCACTATCCTTTTGAAACACATCCCTACTTAATTTTGCACTATTCAATTTGTGTTCTTCATGTTTACAAAAGTGCTCTGTCTTTCACATGAAAGGGCTACACTCCAAGAATATAAGGCCCATATTTATACTTTTTGATGCACAACTGCGCCAACGCAGTTGTCCGTAAAATTTTTTACCGCCGGCTAACGCCATTCCAAAGCGCCATGCGGGCGCCTTATTTATTGAATGACGTTAGCCGGCGCTGCGGACTGGTGTGCGTCAAAAAAAATGACTCACACCAGGCAGCGCCGGCGTAGGGGAAAATGGAGGTTGGGCGTCAAAAAATGGGTCAAGTCAGGTCTGAGGCAAAAATCAGGCCTCAACCCGATTTGCGCCATTTTTTTTGACGCCCAACCTCCATTGACATGACTCCTGTCTTAGCAAAGACAGGAGTCATGCCCCCTTGCCCAATGGCCATGCCCAGGGGACTTATGTCCCCTGGGCATGGTCATTGGACATAGTGGCATGTAGGGGGGCCCAAATCAGGCCCCCCCCTATGCGACAAAAAAAAACGAAAAAAAATACTTACCCCAACTTACCTCAACTTCCCTGGGATGGGTCCCTCCATCCTTGGGTGTCCTCCTGGGGTGGGCAAGGGTGGCAGGGGTGTCCCTGGGGGCATGGGAGGGCCCCTCTGGGCTCCTTCTGAGCCCACAGATCCCGTAACGCCTGCCCTGACCCAGGCGTTAAAAAACGGCGCCCATCAGGCTGTGCGCCGTTTTTTAAGGCCTGCCCCCTCCTGTGCGTCAAAATGACGTCAGAGTATAAATATGGGGCACAGGACTTAAAGTCATTTTTTGGAAGGGAACGCCTACCTTGCATATAAATAACGCAAGGCTGTTTCCCCCTTCCAAAAAATGACGCACATGGTGGAACTTTGATGCCCGCGGGGTCGGACGTCAAAGTATAAATATGGGGCAGGGTTTGCGCCGATTGTGCGTCAAACATTTTGACGCACATTCGGCGCAAACAGAGTATAAATATGCCCCTAAATGTTTTATAGGAAACATGATGGTCTGACAATGTATTATAAGTAATAAAATGCCCCGAGTTGTACATGCTAAGGACATTCTAAGTCACCTAAGTGTTCCCTAGCTGTATAAAAGAACTCAGCCTCGTTCCACTATAAGGTTGTGGAAATCCTCAATGATTTGCAATATCCTCATATTGTATGGCACGGGGTACTTTATCCAAGATATAATAATAAGGATACTCATTAATAGAGGGGACTGGAGCTGACATCAAAGCTATGCTATTCCAGTGCAAACATAGAGGGCCTGATTACAACTTTGGAGGACGGTGTTAATCCGTCCCAAATGTGACGGATATCCTGCGTACGGTATTACGAGTTCCATAGGATATAAAGGACTCGTAATACTGTAGGTGGTATATCCGTCACATTTGGCACGGATTAACACCTTCCTCCAAAGTTGTAATCAGGCCCAGAATGTGCTTATAAAGATAATTTGTGCATGTGGAAAATGTATTTGCCAGATATGTTGATTTACAGTTTCACACAGCCAAGGCAGAAGCTGCCCAGGTGCAAATTATCATTTATTTAAAGATAAAAATGCACTTATTTTCTTTATGGCTTCGTTGATATGTCAGACCTGTCATGGTAGGCAGATTTGTAGAGAAAACTATCACCCAGGAGGGTATCCTGGCACTGTGCAGGTCCCTATTTAAACATAGGGCCTAGTGGGTCTAGTAAAGAAAAGGCCAGGTCTCCAGCTTCTTGTGCAATTCAAGATATGAGGTGGGGGCTGTTGTGTGTAGTGGCGGGTTGTGCTACACACTTCAGAAGCGATGAAGGAGAAGACTTGACTACACGATCTTGTTAGTGTGGGATGTGTGCAAGTTGGAGTCCGGGCGAATGTTGGAGTCTAAAAAGGTTTGTGAAAGCAGATGTGATTGTTGAGTTATGCTGTAGCTGTGATATTTAGTGCCTTGAAAGTGTGGGAGAGCAGTTTGACTTGTGCTTGTTTGTGTATGGGGAACCAGTGGTGCTACTGTGGTATGGTGTGGTGTTACATGAGAGGGCATCGGAGGTTGAGAGTGATTCTGGCTGCCGTGTTCTGAATGTCTGCAGTCTTCAGGTGAGTTTTTTGTAGATCCCTATAGAGTGTGTTCTCATAGTGATGCTTGCTTGTGATGTTGGCATGTATGGTGGTTTTACAGGTGTTGATTGGGGGCAATTTGAAAATCTTCCCTAGCATCTTCAGGGTATGGAACATGAAGAGAAGAAGGCCTAGACTTGAGTGCTCATTTTGAGTTTGCTGTTTATGACAATCCTGAGGTTTGGAGTGTGGGTGGTGGGGTGGATGTCATGGTGTCTTTCTTAGCTCTGTTGGCTATCGGGGGAGTCCAACAGTGAAGTGCTCTTCCTGAAGATTACACTTGGGTCTTGTTGATGTTCAGCTGCAGACATTTCGCCATCATCCAGGGGGTGATTTCAGTCATGGGGGGATTGATCTTGATCCAGGTACTGGCCATGTTAATTGTGAGGGAGAATATGAACTTTGTGCCGTCAGCGTAGAAATCTGCGTAGGAATATTATGTGTTCGTTGGAAGAACAACCATTAAATAAACTATGGCCCTCATTATGACATTGGTGGGAAATCCCACTTACCACCATTCCGACTGCCGCCAACTTACCGCCACCGCAGCGGATTTCCACTACCCATATTATGACAGACACACACCAATCCATCACTATTCAGACACACACAAAAGTCCGCCACACCAAAGGTCAGTGATAAACTGGCGGTATCCAAACCAACACTGTTACACCAACAGAACTATGCCCACAACATTATTACCCACGAATCACCACAGCGGACATTTAATGCTGGTAAACCATTGGCGGTACATACCACTGCGCTCAAAATACACACGCACTAACAAAACAACACCACATTGGACAATTCAAACTACACACACTTGACACACATACACACACCACACCCACACCAATATAAAACACCCACCCACACTACCCACAACCCCTTACGACTACAAACCATTGGCACGGGAGAGATAGCACCACCACAGACAAGACCACAGCCATACACCACCATCACCTATACACCACCCACGCACCCCACATCACACACCTCAACACATCACCCCACACACCCTCACCCACACCACTCACACTACACCCATGGCACCACAAAGACACCCCAGGTTCTCTGAGGAGGAGCTAAGGGTCATGGTGGAGGAAATCATCTGGGTAGAGCCACAGCTATTTGGATCACAGGTGCAGCAGATATCCATTGCTAGGAAGATGGAGCTATGGCGGAAAATAGTAGACAGGGTCAACTCCGTGGGAGAGCACCCCAGAACAAGGGGCGACATCAGAAAGAGGTGAAACGACCTACGGGGGAAGGTGCGTTCCGTGGCAGCAAAACACCAACTCGCTGTGCAGAGGACTGGCGGTGGACCCTCATCTCCACCCCCACAACTAACAACATGGGAGGAGCAAGCCTTGGCAATCATGCATCCTGAGGGCCTGGCCGGAGTAGGAGGAGGACTAGACTCTGGTAAGTCAACTCTATACTACTATCACCCTCCCTACCTGCATGCCATCACATAACTCCACCCTTACCCTCATTCCCATCACTCCACCACCTCACACACACATCCCACCATTACAATCCACTCATCCCAATGCCAAGCCCTGCATGCAACACCAGTGCATGGACACCACTCACAGACCTGCATGGACACCTATCACTAAACCATGCACACTAGAGAAAATCAGCTAGCCCTCCAAAGACCAACTCACACAAGGCAAAGCTGCCAGGGCAATCACAACCATAGAGGGCAACACACCCATGCACAATATGTCACAAACAGCAACAACAACACTGCATTTACTTCCCCACAGGTACCCCAGCGAATGTCATAGGAGAAGAGGTGCCAGCAACATCCAGTTTCGCCCCCCTCAGAAGAGGCCCACAGTGATGACAGCATCTCTGGTCAGCTGGCTCTGGATGACCAAACTGGCCTATCAGAGACCTCCGGAAAGTCGGTTACCCAGGCACACTCGCACACCACCAAAGAGCCTCCCCCTCAGGAAACACCACCACTGCACCCACTCAGCGGGCCTCTGTTGCCAGGACACGTCAATCAGCAGTGTGTCCACCACTACAGGGACCCCAGGCCACCCCACAAGCACAGGACAATCAGGAACCTGGGGTCAGTGGCAGTGGGCACACAGTTCAGGGGACAGAGGCACAGGACAACAGGAAAGCTGGGAAGAGTGCTGTGCACCAGGGGGAGGACAGGCCCAGAGAACCAACACTCCAGGAGGCACTCACTGCGATCCTGGGAGCATTACAACATTTCCAGGATACGCTGGGCCAGATCATGGACAAGTTGCAGAAGAACATGCAGCTGCAGGAGGGATGAGGGAGGGCTTGAAGGCCATTAACACCACCCTGGTCTCCATTGCAGGGGTACTAGCAGACATGGTCAACACTTTGAGGGAGGCAGTGGCACAACAGTGGGCCCCTGACACTAGCCAGGACACTGAACAGCTCTCCACCTTAACTGCCGCTAGTAAACAGGAGGCACCGCCACAGGACCAACAGGCCACCAGCACCCCTCCCCCTGCAAAAGGAGAACCACCCCTGTGATCCAGGCAGAAGCCAGAGACTATTGCCAAGACCCACGCCAGGAAATAAGACTCTCCTGATTGTTACCCTTGTGTCCCACTCAGTTGCCCTGACCACCTTGAACTGCCATTGCTCCCATTCCTATGCCCCCTTGGGCAATGCACCTGTGATACTAATAGACTGGGCTCTAACCTGGACTTTCCTCCATCATCACTCCAGCCCATTGCACTACCCCCTCTTATTCAGTGCACTGCAATGAACACACTTTGAAAAAATAGACGCATGAAGTATGGCAAATTATTTAAAAATGCATTTGTTTAACAAAGTTCAAACACTGCAATTCAACTGTACAGTAATGTTAACATAGGAAAGACCTATAGTTGGCTACACTGAACACACCAGGAGCAATAGTGGGGCACCAACTTCTGCAAAAAGAGATGCCAAAGGGCACAGTGAGTGGGCATAGAAGTAGGAATTCACAGCCTGCCAGTGACAATGTGAAACCATAAACTGTTAATGGAAAGTGAAGTTAGACTGTCTTACCTGTGTCTCATTTGAAGTATTGACAAATGACTGCACTTCTGTTGTCCTCATCCTCATCCTCTGCCTCCTCCTCTTCACTGTCCACAGGTTCGACTGCTGCCACATGGTCATCTCCAGCTTCCTCCTCCTGCATAAAAGGCACATGGTGGCGCAAGGCAAGGTTGTGCAACATACAGCATGCCACGATGATCAGGCAGACCTTCTTCGGTGAGTAGCACAGTGACCCACCTGTTAGATGGAGGCACCGAAACCTGGCCTTCAGGAGGCCGACGGTACGTTCTATAATCCGTCTTGTTCGCCTTTGTGCCTCATTGTTCTTCTGCCCTTGTCCTGGGACTCCTCACAGGGGTCAGTAGCCATGAGAGGTTGGAGTAACCAGAGTCACCTGCAAATATCGAGGGACAACTGTTAGCCACACACTCACCCTAGGGCCCACACCATACCCATGCACCAACATCCACTGGGTGGGAACCATGGCTCACCTATTAGCCACACACGGTGCCTCTGTAGTTGGCCTATCACATTTGGGATGCTACTATTCCTCAGGATAAAGGCATCATGCACAGATCCAGGATACATGGCATTGACAGGGGAGATGTACTGGTCCACCAGGCACACCATCTGGACATTCCTGGAGTAAAAACTCTTTTGATTTCTGAACACTTGTTCATTTCGCTGGGTGGGGACAAATGCAATATGCATCCCATCCATTGCCCCAAAGATGTTGGGGATATGTCCCATTGCATAGAAGTCAGCTTTCACTGTGGCCAAATCCTCCACCTGGGGGAAAACAATGTAGCTGCACATGTGTTTAATCAGGGCAGACAACACTCTGGTCAGCACGTTTGAGAACATTGGCTGTGACATTCCTGCTTCCAAGCCCACTGTCACTTGAAAAGAACCAGTTGCCAGGAAATGGAGTACTGATAGCACTTACACAAGAGGGGGTATCCCAGTGGGGTGACGGATACCAGATGTCAGGTCAGGCTCCAATTGGGCACACAGCTCTGTGATTGTGGCCCTGCCAAGTCTACAGGTGAGGATGATGTGCCTGTCCTCCATTGTTACCAAGTCCACCAGGGGTCTGTACATGGGGGATGTCTCCATCTCCCATTCAGCCGCAGCAGTTGCAATCTATGGGGCAAAGGATAGAATAGTGGTTCATAATCTGTACATTCTGACCACTACATAGCAATGCGTTTTGTGATTCTTACATTAATGTGGTGGGATATGTCCATAATGTCTATTTGTGTACTGTGACGCAGTTAGGACCTCCCTGAAATGGCATCTGCCTGTCCTGTATGGAGGGACAGGTGGAAATGAGGTAATTCCGCCGACGTTGTGCGCAGTTGGGGGAGGCGGTTGAGAACTGCTGTGCAACTCCTCATTGGCTATCATTGGGCCCTATGGGTTACAGTGTCCAATGGTGACGTACGCCGGTGGTGACAGTACGCACCGCCGTGGACGTGACCGCCATTTTCTATCTGTTCACTCACTTGCTACCTGACCTTCAGCAGGAGAGTACCTACACTTCATGTGCTGCTGTGACCTGTGTCTGGAACCGACCATGGCTCGTGTCACTGGGGAAAGGGCCCCTGCTTTCACCTCGGCGGAGTTGGAGAGACTAGTGGATGGGTCCTACCCCAGTACCAACCGCTTGATGGGCCTCCAGACCAACAGGTAAGTACACTGTGAGTACGATGCTTGGGGCGTGAATGCATGGAGTGCTGTGTGTGCAGGCCTCATGTAGAGGGGGGTGGATGGGCCCTGGGAAGCGTGCTGCATGTATGCTGGGCCATGCCTGTGATAATGGGGATGGGAAGGGGCATGGTGGGCCACGAGTGTAACAGGTAGGACAGTTTGACATATACCTATCCCTGTGTGCATTTCCTCTGCAGGTCAGCCCCCATCAAAAGAAGGGTATATGGTGTGCCATCGCCAAGGACATGCGGACCCTGGGGGTCTATGGCAGGCGGAGCACCCACTGTCGGAAAAGGTGGGAGGACCTGAGACAATGGGCACGGAAGACCGCGGAGGCCCAGCTGGGGTTGGCTTCCCAACTAGGAAAGGGTGCCCTTCGAACCCTGACCCCCGTGATGGCCTGCATACTGGCGGTGGGCTATCCGGAGCTTGTTGGGCGCTGGGGACCATCACAGCAGCAACAAGGGGGTGTCCTTCATTACTACTTACACCTGGTGGGGTGGTCTCTGGGTGGGGGCTGTGGGCCTGTGGGTGGCCCTATGCCAGGCCTGACATTGCAGAGTAAGTCCCTTGTTGGGCAGGGTTCCTATGTGAAAGTCCTCCAACCAAGCTAGTAGGCATTCACTACTGGGCAGGGGTCTGTGGGTCTCAGGTATGCTGCAATTGGTGTTAGGTGTCTCTATCCATGGGCTGGTGCCTAGCATTGAGACTGGTGTTACATTGCCTAATGCATAGGGCTGTTCCCTGTGTGTGAGTGTGTTGTGTACGCCAACGGTGGTGTTGGTGACGCCATTGACCAAGTGCTTCCTTTGTTTCTCCCCTCTTTTTGTTTTGTCACCCTGTCCTTATGTGCATTAGCATCAGCTGGTGGAGGAGCAGAGGCACCAGCGACGGAGGGAGCTGCATCCCACAGGACCCTGGAGGCAGAGTCAATCGACGCCCAGGGGACCAATGGGACGGAGGGCGAGGGGAGCACCACGGTGGAGACTGGGGGGACAGTTCGGACACGGATACCTTCTCCGATGGAAGCTCCCTGGTGGTGGCGGACAACTCTGTGCCCACCCCAGGTACTGGTACAGCCGCCCTCCCAGCAGCCCCTTAGCGAGTTTTCCGTCCCCGCTCACCCAGGAGGGTGGGCATCTCCTTCGCCCCAGGCGCCTCAGTCCCTTCCCTAGTTATCCCTGCTGCCCTGAGTGAGGAGGCTATTGACCTTCTGCGATCCATCTCTGTTTGGCAGTCAACCATTGTGAATGCCATCCAGGGGCTGGCAGCCCAAATGCAACAGGCACATGAATTCCTGGAGGGCATTCACACTGGCTTGGCGGCCCAACAGAGATCAATCCAGGCTCTGGCCTCCTCTCTGATGGCAGCCATTGTCCCTGTTTCCACCCTCCCCCTCCAACTTCCTCTACCCAATCCCATTCCCCTCAACCCCAACCTATCCCAAGCACACAGGCAGACGAGCATGCACCCAGGACAACACAGTTGAGTGGCTCAGGCAAACACAAGCACCACACATCATCCCACAGGCACTCACACAAACACCATCCAGATGCAGACATACCAACATCCACTATTTCCACTGTGTCCCCCTCCTCCTCCATCTCCCTCCCAGTTGCGTCTCCACTCACACCTGCATGCACTGCATCCTCATCCACTACCACCTTTACCAGCACACCTATTAGAGCACACACCTCACTGGCAGTCACCACCCCCACATCCATGCACACGTCCCCTGTGTCCTCTCCCACTGTGTCTGTGCCCCCTCCTCCCAAAGTACACAAACGCAAGCACTCAGACACCCAACAGCCAACCACCTCACAACAGCATCCAGCCCATGCACCTGCACCCAAACACAGCAGGCCGACACCTCCTGCAACCACTCCCTCTTCTTCCACTCCCAGACCTTCTCCCTCCTCCCGCCCCAGTGTCCCTAAGAAACTTTTCCTCTTTACCATTGACCTCTTCCCTACCCCCCCATCCCTCACATCAGGCCAGGGTGACGAAAACCCAGGCAAGCACCTCAGCCACCCAGTCCACGGGCACAGTAGTGTCCACAGCTACTCCAGGTGGGAGAGGATCCTGGGCACCAGGCAGCCACACTGAAAGGGTGCCTGCACCAAGTGCTGCAAGGAAGGGCAAGGAGGCACCCCAGCTGCTGCAAGGAAGGAAAGGAGGCACCCCCAGCGGCTGCAAGGAAAGGCAAGGAGGCACCCCCAGCTGCTAAAAGGAAGGGCAAGGAGCAATCCCTGGCTGCTGCAAGGAAGGAAAGGAGGCACCCCCAGCGGCTGCAAGGAAAGGCAAGGAGGCACCCCCAGCTGCTAAAAGGAAGTGCAAGGAGCAATCCCCGGCTGCTGAAAGGAAGGGCAAGGAGCAGTCCTCAGCTGTTGCCAAAAGGAGGAAGAAGCCATCCTCAGCTGCTGGCAGGAAGGGCAAGGGGCCTGCACCAGCAGGCAGAAAGGACAATAGGCCTGGTGCTGGGACTCAGTCAGAGCCCCTACCACCAACTATGGTGGTGCAGCCATCCGAGGCCGCAGGGGATGGGCTGGAGCCTCTCCCCACCACTGACAGCACTGTCACCAGCAGCAGCAGCACCTTTTTACAGCCGTCCGAGGCTGCAGGTGATGGGCTGGAGCCACCTTCCACCACTGCCAGCACCGCCACCAGCAGCAACAGCCCCAGTGGCCAGCTGTCCGAGGCTGCAGGGGATGGGCTGGAGCCTCCCCTCACCACTGCCAGCAGCAGCACCACTGCCACCACTGAACAGCGGTCACCGCCGGCCGACATTGTGTAGTCCTGCGTACACGGGCTGTTGTGCAACCTGGCCCCTGCAAATCCTGTGGGTATGACACCCAGCTGAGAGACTGTGACCTTGCATTCCCCAAGATCTGCATCACAGGGCCCGATGCCCCCTCCAGAACCAGTGGAAAAGCCATCCATTCAACACATCCTCACCAGGATGAAGCTCACTGGGCACAATGCCCCCTCCAGAACCAGTGGAGAAGCCATCCACTCACCCCATCCTCCCCAGGATGAAGCTCACAAGGCACGATGCCCCCTCCAGAACCAGTGGAGATGCCATCCACTGACCTCATCCTCCCCAGGATGAAGTTCACTGGGCACGATGCCCCCTCCAGAGCCAGTGGGCAAGTCACCCACTTGAGAGACTGTGGCCTTGCACTCCCCAGGACAGAGTAATTGGCATGTTGCCCCCTTCAGAGCCAGTGGGCAAGTCACCCACTGGAGAGACTGTGGCCTTGCGCTCCCCAGGACAGAGTGATGGGCATGTCCCCCCTCCCGGACCACTGACGTTGTACCATCTGCCGGCTGAGGTGCCCCCGCATTCCCCATCCCCCTGAGGTTCATGGCTATTTTTGACCTGATGCCCCTGCAGTGTTCTCTCTGTGTTGTTGCAGGAGTGAGGTGAGGCCTTGGACTTTGTGATGTGGCCCTGTGGCCCACAGCCATTGAGGACTGGGCACTGTCCCTTGCATTGTAAATATGTATATACTTTTTGATTTGGATGCACGTATTTCACCTATATTTATCTTATTACAACCTTTTTACACCATAGTAGTTGTCCTTGCATTATTCTTGAGGGGTACGGGGTGTATATGGTATGTTACTGCATCAGGTTGTGTGTGTTGTGTTGGGGGTGGGGGTGTTGCCTGTTGTGTGTGTGTGTCACTCGCTTTTTCCTCGCCCCCTCCCCAGTGTGCTAGGTCGCAGTACTCATGGTGGTCGTCTTCGCCAGGGTTGGTGTTCGTAATGGAGCAGGACGTAAAACAATATCGTAAAGACAAGTAGCTCGGGCTCCATGGCGGCGTGGTTGTTCCCTGTGTCTCCAGAGGGGAGTCCTTTGACTTCTGTGCATTGTTTCCGCCAGGCTTTTGATGTCGTTTGTACCACCCCGGAAAAGGTGGAGGAAAGGTGTGCCATATTATTTTGGGCGGAACATTGTCTTCGTGGTGCCTGTTGAATCCGCCCTGGCGGTCGGTGTGTTAAAGTGGCTGTCTGTCTGAGCTGTTTCCGCCATGGCCATAATCCTGCATGTATTACCGCCAGCCTGTTGGCAGTATTAACGCTACTTTATCACCCACCACCAGGGTTGTACTGAGAGCCTATATCGTATCATTTGATATGATCACCAGTTAGCTATACAAGATCAGAGTGGCTTCTCATTACTATATTGCAATAGTAACACTGTACCATTAAAAAGGGTTATTTAATGCTGATCAGGCATTAGAATGTATATGTATATCCATAACTTTATGTAGATGTAGTTCTATATGTCTATGTTTTTCATTTGAATTATGAAAAATAAAGTTAACAAAAGCATATTTGTGTGTTTATTAGCTGGGATATTAATGTTGGAGGGGTGAAGCCCTGTCATCTGAATAAATCCACAGTTCTGAGAGAGTGTCTTCTAAAAACCGGCAGCTATGACAGAAACAGCACATAATCCCTAGTGAACTTTGCTAAGTTGAAGCAGTATCAACACTATTAAAGTAAAGAACACAACAGAATGAACTTCCCAAACCAATTAAGAAAGAGAGAGAAGAAAAAAGATACCAATATCTTTAAAATAAGTTAAGGACTTGATACAGTTTTAATGCATAAAAGTAACAAAAAACAGTAAAGCGCCAATCAAAAGTCACTGTTCTCAGTTAACTAGGACCTAGAGTTGACTTTCGGCTGGCCTCACGCAAGTAGAAATTGGTTACACTAAGCAATTCATCATGGCCTAAGTCAGATTTGTAGCCACCAAGGTCATTTTGCAGATTGAATTGATTTGCTGTGGTACCCTGGTTCAATATTTTACCTTCAGACTCATGAAGATAGCTATCTTCACCATGATTTCCCACAAAAACAGATATGTCTCCAAAATTACAAAAATCCAGTAAGGGGTACTGAAGACATGAATTGTAAAGTTTCAAATGAAAATAGTGCCCAAAAGCACAAAGTTTAATCCCTGAGTGACTGGTGGCACTAGACCAGGGCAGAGTCAAATGTTAAGGCCAAACAAAGTTGATCACCAATTAGGTACAGGAACTGGTTTCATCCTGTTCAAAGAGTTGCCTTTCTTGTCTTAGAAACAGTTATTAGATATTGAAGGGTGCTCGGTGAGTCCATCAACATTGAAGGCAGCAAGCTGAAGCAGAATCCAGGGTTGATGGTGACAGATTGCAAGAAGATGGGGTCCTAATGTGGTCGTCGATGAAGGTGGAAATGCTCTGAGCATGCAAAGGTCACGATTTGTACCAAAAATGGCCCAGAAATTGATCGGGGTGGGTCAGTGTTGGTTAAGGTGAAGTAAGCAGTAGTCAGTCTGTGAGGATGACTGAAGCAAGACTGCAGTCTGGAGGCGCAAACGATACAACATTGTCAGATGTTGCTTTGACGTTGATCCTAGTGATGACTGTAGATGGAGCTACAGAAAGTCCAATCTTGCTAGTGATCTATCCACGTTAAATCGGCAGGTAGGTCCCAGTCCTCTGTTGGATGTCTCGAGGATAGCTTACCAAAACATTTCTTAGTCCTCACTTTAGGGTTAGGCAGGAGGAGTAAACTCTGACTGGCCACTGAATGTTCCAGGACTCACTCTAGGGGAAGCCACCAGCAATGTACCTTGCAGGTCCAGTTGAAACTGGTCAGCTGGTATATTCCGGAAAGGTAGGCTTTTAGCAGCTTTTGATGCCCTGTAGCTTCAAAGGAGGTCAGTTAACTGACCCTTCAACTCCATTTCTATAACCTGGGTACAAGTGCGGAACAGATCCAGACCTTAGGGTTCTCCACACAGGTCTCAACAGCAGCTCCCGGTCCAATAGTGTTCTGAAGAAAGTATCCAGGGGTACTACTTTTATGCCCAGTACCAGCTGTAAGTGGAGGGCAATTCTTTGTCCTTTTCTGAGTAATTCTCCCCCTTCAACTGGATTTGGAGCCAGCCTGACTAGAAGAACAAAGGTGAGGCAGGCCCAGGTGTGAGGTATGCCAGTGACAGGTCCTTTGAAGTTCAAGGATGGGCTGGGCACAGCCCCAAGACCATCCTGCTCAAAGAAGACACCTTCCCACACCAAAAGCCCTTTGTCCACATTTTACTCCAGGAGAGCCATTAGGGGTCAAGTGACAACTGGACACTAGCATGAAAGTGTTTTGGTTTCAAACTGATACATATTCTAAAAGAGACTTTTCCTACCCACTAATATAAAATCTGATGGTACCATGAAATTGGATTGTACATTATTATTAAAATACATTCTAGAATCATTTTCTAGTTACTCTCTAACTTAATTTAGACCTCATTAAATGTAATAGGGTAAACCAGTATAAACTGATGGGAGGGCCAGGCTTGTCACGGTGAAAAACAACTTTGGAGGCTATTTAATGCCTCGGCAGGTAAAGCATTCAACATACATGTCCTACTTTGAAAAACCATGCTCCCTACCCTATCAACATTTAGGGGGTCATTACGACCCTGGCGGCCGGCGGTAAGGTGGCGGTAACACCGCCAACAGGCTGGCGGTGTACCGCCAGCAATTATGACCGTGGCGGAATTGCTACGGCCATACCGCCGTCCCCGCCAATATCCCGCCAGGATTCTGCCTGGCGGTCATAATTCCCAGGGCAGCGTTGCAAGCACCACTGCCCTGGGGATTATGAGTCCCCGACCGCCAGCCTGTCCGTGGCGGTACACACCGCCATTGAAAGGCTGGCGGTAAGGGGACTTGGGGTGCCCCTGGGGGCCCCTGCACTGCCCATGCACTTGGCATGGGCAGTGCAGGGGCCCCCAGGCATAGCCCCGTTGCGCATTTCACTGCCCGAATTTCGGGCAGTGAAATGCCCGACGGGTGCTACTGCACCCGTTGCACATCAGCATTGCCGCCGGCTCTATTACGAGCCGGCAGCAATGTTGATGTGACATTTCCGCTGGCCCAGCGGAAATGTCATAATAGGGAGCCAGGAATACCACCGACAATGGCGGTATTCTGACACCCGCGGCCTCAGCGGTCTTTTTACAAGACCGCCGAGGTCGTAATGACCCCCTTACTGCCTATCTTAGGGGTAACTACCACAAAAAAAGGTTCAGGCCCATCAAAACATTTATTTTGGCAGATAAAAATGGCAATTTTAAAAATTGCTCTACCAGACTGAAGTAGTAGGCATGGAGTTATGTTTCACCTTGTTATTTTAGCAGTGGCACAGTAACAGCTGCAGTCCAGTAGTGACAATTAATTTACAAGCCCTGGGCACAATCGTTACCATATCGTAGGGACTTATAGGTAAGTCAAGTGTGCTAGACAGGACTATATCCAATATGACATGTTTCAGGAGGCAGAGATCATACACTGAGTCCCAGTTAACAGAGTACCAGTGCACGGAGTCAGCAAAACAGTAGAATCAGTCAGACAAAATGGGGGTGATCATGCAAAAAGAGGCAGTTTCCTACACAATGTACATCACATATTTAGACGGCACTTACAGTACAAGCATGTCACTGCTATTTGTTAGTGGTAAAGTGCATAGATTCCAACAGGCAGAAAAGTCAGGCAGGGAAAAATAGGAGGGGCGATAAAAACATGGGGTAATTTCTTCAAGTTTGTTTATGTGTGTGTATGTTTGTGTGTTTGTGTGTGTGTGAGTGATAGTGGGTAAAGGTCCCAGCCTTCATCAATACCTCAAGTTCAAGTGCTTTAAATTTGATATAATCTGTTGTGTGCTGCAATTAGCTGCCATGCACACAATATCATCTGTCTCTGTGCATTGAGATGAAGTTGAAAGTGCAAAGGTGCTTCTTTATTTTAAGGAGGTTATGGTGTACATCGGCTAGGATGTCTGGGACTAATCTGATTTGTGAGATAACATTGCAGGCTATTGTTTTTCCTGTTTTCCTTTCCCCTTCATACAGCCTGCATCCACACCTCTGAAGGCTTCTGTGCATCATAAATAGGATTGCTCTTTGCATTAAAATCAATATGTTACCTGCAATATTGGCTATCTGTTTGCATTGAAATGGAGTTGACAGTGCAATGGTGCTTGCTTCCTAAGAAACATATGCGGTGCATAAGGTTTGATGTCCTGGAAATATTTTTATTAGTGAAGTAAATTTGAGGGCTACATTTTCTTTTCCTTTCCCCCTCCTACAGACTAAGGGGCATACTTTTACCCCATTTGCACCAAATTTGCATCATTTTTTTTACACAAATTCGGCGCAAAACTAACTCCATATTTACATTTTGATGTTAGATCAGTCTAATGTCAAAATATTGGAGTTTGCACCATTTTGTAGATGCGTGAACGTACCTTGCGTCAATGAGATGCAAGGTAGGCATTCCCATCTAAAAAGTGGTGCTAACACCATAGCCCCATATTTATCCCCCATGCTAAAATTATTTCACGCCTGGGTCAGACCAGGCGTTAAGGGACTTGTGGACCCATTTCCATGGCTAAACACCATAGAATGGTAACACCCCCACCTACAGCAGAGGGACACAGCAGGATGGGGTCCCCATCCCAGGTAAGTAGGGTAAGAATAGGTAAGTAATTTCTTTTTTTTAAATTAAAGTGCCATCGGGGGCCCAACTTGGGGCACCGTGCATGGTACAGGGTGCAATGGCCATGCCTAGGGGACACCGGTCCCTTGTGTTGGCCATTGGGGGGGTGGGCATGACTCCTGTCTTTTCTAAGACAGGGGTCATGTGGTATGGATGGTTTTGCATCAGAAAATGACGCTAGGCTGTTTAGAGTCATCTTTTTTTACTCTAACCAGCCCAACGTCATTTTTTGGTGCAAAACCCCCTTCTCCCATACCGCCAGCCCCACCCGGCTCTTTTTTTTTTACGCTAGCCCACTATTTACACGGGCTTGCGACATTCCATAAATATGGTGCCCGGCTGGCGTTCAGGAATGGCACAGGCCAGTGCTAAACATTTTGGTGCAAAACTGTATTAGTGCAGTTTTGCACCAAAAAGTATAAAGATACCCCTAAATTCCTACCTCTGATGAATCAAGCGCCACATAAACGTGATTGTACTGCTTTTATTTAGTCCATGCACCTAATTGAAATCTCCACATTCCAAAGGGAGAGATTGCATCTCTTTTCCCAAAATAACATTTATTGTGAATATATTGGCGGTCATTCTGACCCTGGCGGTAAAAAACGCCAGGGCCGTGGTCGGCGGGAGCACCGCCAACAGGCTGGCGGTGCTCCTTTGGGCATTCTGACCGCGGCGGTACAGCCGCGGCCAGAAACGGAAAGTCGGCGGTGTACTGCCTGTTTTCCGCTGCCCAGGGGAATCCTCCATGGCGGCGCAGCTTGCTGCGCCGCCATGGGGATTCCGACCCCCATACCGCCATCCTGTTCCTGGCGGTTTCGGCCGCCAGGAACAGGATGGCGGTATGGGGTGTCATGGGCCCATGGGGGCCCCTGCAGTGCCCATGCCAATGGCATGGGCACTGCAGGGGCCCCCGTAAGAGGGCCCCACTTAGAATTTCAGTGTCTGCTTAGCAGACACTGAAATTCGCGACGGGTGCTACTGCACCCGTCGCACCCCTTCCACTCCGCCGGCTCCATTCGGAGCCGGCTTCCTCGTGGAAGGGTGTTTCCCGCTGGGCTGGCAGGCGGCCTTTTGGCAGTCGCCCGCCAGCCCAGTGGGAAACCCAGAATGACCGCCACGGTCTTTTGACCGCGGTACGGTCTTCTGGCGGTTCCCGCTTGGCGGGCAGCTCCCGCCGCCCGCCAAGCTTGGAATCACCCCCATTGTGTTCTAAAAAGACACATACACATGCATAGAGGGACTTTCAATTAGCCCTCTTCTTCCAATGTTCTCTTCTAGTTCAATTACATTTTGCTTCCGCTCACGTTCACATACAGAATGTAGTGAATGGTCAGCACATTACATCCAGTAACTCCATTGCATTGTGAAATAAAAAAATATTTGATAGTTAATTAAACCATAATAGTACTCACAACAGTATGAGCGATTGATCAATCTCATAGAAATTCACCAAATATTTAAAAACAAAATTAATGTGTTCTACACTTCCTGGAGATAGTGTTCTGGTATGACTTTTGGTGAATTACTTGGTGCTGTTTAACTGATTGTATGTAAGGAACCAGTAAAATGTTGGTATGCATTATGTGGTATTCAATCCCTCATGACATCGTATAATCCTGCCCCCTGACATACCTCCATAAAGAAATGTTGCCGAGAGATTTCCATTTTTGATTTGTGATTTTGGATCATTAGAGAAGTGATTTAGCTTGGGTAGACATTGCTGATCCGGGCCAAAAATGGAAGTTTATCTTCAGTGATTATGTCAACCAACTTTTTCTCTTTCAATAAAAATCTCTCCTGCTTCAGTTCTGCATATAGTTTTGATCCATGTTCCGGGACATCTAGTAGACATGTCTTTTTATTGTTATCCACATATTGTTTTGCTGCATGAATGAAGAAGGCTGTCAACATGTTAATTGAAATCTTCCCCTCTCTTTCTCACAAGTTCATGGTGAGGAACAGTTCCACAATGGTTCATTAATTTTGAATTCTACATGCCTCTGAAAACAATGCACATAGAAAGGACTTCATGGTAAACTAGCTGCCTTTGAGTTACAAGTCTGACCAACAATTCCCTTGAAGAGTTTCTGAGATCTCTGGATAGTCTGTTCCAGTTTCATATTTGGAGCCAGAGCATTGAACCTACCCTCTCTGTTTTTTTACCACTAAATATCTATGGATGAATTTTCCATAGAGGTGTGGTTTTTCCACCTCTTACTTCTTCACTCTTTCAAAATACCAGGACCCATTTCTCAGGTAGTTTATGCAATCAACTTCACGAATCACAGTAATCAGTGACAGAGTTGGCTTTAGGGAAGTGTGACTGGTACAGCCACCAGGGAGGGTTCTCTTTGTTTAGCAGTGGTGTCAGGCTGAGCGTCACCTCCTTAGGATCTACTCAAATCTATGCAAGGCCCACCTCCAGCCATCTCCAATTTTGCAGGCTACTATAGAACAAAATGTAAGAGTGGCCTGGGGGGGGAAGGGATGAGGGAAGGGAACTGCAGGAAAGGAGATCTGAAAAGTACGAGAGTTAAATGACAATGCTTAAAGCACAATAAACAATAACTCCTTTGACTGAGTCAAGTTGCCTTATAGAACAGCACTTGCCCTGTTGTTTTTTTCTGAATATTAACTATCGCTATCTCAGATTCCTTTTCCAAACTAAATGCCACTCAAGTAACACACATACATATATCTATATATATATATATATATATATATATATATATATGGTATTTACTTAGTCCTTGGGAACAAATGGTTTCTCACACCCGCTTAGTGTGGGACAAAGCCCACTTAGCACGTCCACTGCCTGAATTAACTTGAATACCAAATGCCTGCGTCGGGATCAGGGAAAGTAATAACCTGACTCCAGATGTCAGCATATGAAAAGAACACTCTTGTCTTACATAAAATTAGCAATGCTTATTGCCAGAGGCAACACTCATACCTGAGCCAGATATGCTACTAAAAGTTCTTTGCTGGAATTTCAGCACACACTCGAATGCCTTTGTTTAGATCTGTGCACAAGCGTTAATGCCAGAATTATGGAAAAACCTTACAGCGCTGAACACAGCCTGTTCAGAAAGGGAGCATGTGGGAAGTAAACCTTCCTGAAGGATTACGCTCTTACTAACATAAGTCACCTCCAGGGATCCAGGGGAGTCCACGGCCGCCATGGAATCAGAACTGCAAGTCTTTCTGGTGCTGTACCACGCCATGGACGTCCTGGAACACCAACACCGACGAAGACGATGCGTACAGCCACCTAGCACACAAGGGAGGGAAAGAGGGGGGAAGAGTGACACAACATGCACTTCACACACAATACACACACCACACATCCAGCACCAGATGCACAAGAGAATAACAGTAACAGAACCCCAGAGTAAAGAAACCCAGGACACATACACAGTTCCAACCACTGTATTCCTGTTATATGAATATGTAAAATGGAAAAACATGCACAACTGCAGAAATAAATACATGCAGGCCCAAAGGCCAGTCCAAGGTCAGAAATGCCCACAGGGCAAAGTCCAAGCCCCAACCTGACTCCTGACAAGAACGGGACTCCACTGTGCAGGGGCATCATGTTGGAAATGGGCAGGCACCTCAGAGGGCAGGGTCTTGGGGTGCACCCATTGTGAGGGGGCTTTCTACCCACTTGTTCTGGAGGGGGCTTCCTGCCCACTGGTTCTGGAGGGGGCTGTCTGCCCACTAGTTCTGGAGGGGGAGCCTGCCCACTGGTTCTGGAGGGGGCTGCCTGCCCACTGGCTGCCTGCCTGCCCACTGGTCCTGGAGGGGGTTGCCTGCCGGCCCACTGGTTCCGGAGGGGGCTTCCTGCCCACTGGTTCTGGAGGTGGGTTCCTGCCCACTGGTTCTGGATGGGGCTGTCTGCCCACTGGTTCCTGAGGGGTCTGCCTGCCCACTGTTTATTGATGGTGCTCTTTGGCCTATGGTTCTAGATGCTGCTCCTTGGCCTCTGATTCGTGATGCTGCTCCATGGCCTCTGGTTCTGGATGCTGCTCCTTGGCCAAACATTTACGTGGGGGCTTCTTGGCCATAGTGTAGAGTAGGGTCTCCTTGGCCAGGGATGTTTGTGGGGCCTCCTTGGCCTTTGATTTTGTTAGGCCTCCTTGGACTTGGATGTTTGTGGGGCCTCCGTGGCCTTGGATTTTGTTTGGGCTCCATGGCCTTGGATGTTTATGGAGCCTCTTTGGCCTCGGAATGTTTTGGGGCCTCCTTGGCCTTGGATTCTGTTGGGGCCTTCTTGTCCAGAGATTTGGTGGGGCCTCCTTGGCCCTAGGTTTTAGAGGTGGCTCCATTCTCTTGCCAGTCTGTTTGGGAGGGGGTGGCACTTTAGCCCTCCATTATGCAGGGGAGGAGTGTCCTTGGTGCAGGGGCCCAGCGTTGCATTCATGTGTCCCTTAGTGGCAGCTGGAGACTTTGGTGGTGGAGCTGTATCAGACTGGGTGCTTGAGGTACTGGGCTGGGGTGATGGGACCTTCCTCTTATGGGCAGGACAGGGGTGGGGTAGGGAAGAGGTCAACACAGGCAAGGCGGGCAAGGAAAAGCTTCTTTGGGACAATGGGGAGGGATGTCGGAGGTGGGATTAGAGTGGAGGTAGAGGGAGGAGTTGTAGGAGGAGGAGGTGTTCTGGACTTTGGTGCAGGGCATGGACAGTGTGCTTATGTGAGATGGATGGCTATTGGAGGTCTGAGTATGAGCATGTGTGTGTCTCTGAAAGGGGGGCAGACAGGGTGAGGAGGATAAATGACATGTGGATGGATGTTGTGGTGGTGTCTGCAAGTAAGGTGAGTGTGCTGCATGAGGTAGTGGTGGTGGTAGTGACTGCGCATGTGGTGCATGGGGTGCATATATGCGGGTCTGCTGTTGGGGCGACTGTGGGCAAGACTGTGCAGGTGGCAGGTTCAGGGACTGTTGATGCAGTGCATGCAGGTGTGAGTGAGGGTGTGACTGTGAGGGAGGAGGAGGATGGGGAGAGAGTGTAGGCAGTGGATGATGTTGTGCATGCATCTGTGTGTTGGCTGTGTGAGCACGTGTGGACTGAAGTGTGCTGCCTGTGTTTGTCTGTGCGAGTCTTGTGTGTTGTTTTGGGTACATGCTTGACAGAATGTGTGTGTGTGATGGGTTGGGGGTGAGGAGACTGGGAAGGAGTAGTGGTACTTGGAGGGTGGACGGGTGAAACAGGGACATTGGCTGCCGTTAGTGAAGAGGCCAGAGCCTGAAACGATCTCTGTGGGGCCGCCAACCCACCATGGATGCCCTACAGAAAGGCATTGCATTGCTTCATCTGGGATGCCTGCCCCTGGATAGCATTCACTATGGTTGACAGCCCTTCAGAGATGGATCTCAGGAGGTCAATAGCCTCCTCACTGAGGGCAGCAGGGCTGACTCGGGCAGGACGTGAGGTGTCTGGGGACGAAGGAGATTCCCACCCTCCTGGGTTAGCAGGCACTTGCAACTCAGTGGGGGGCTACTGGAAGGGCGGTGCTGGTACGGGGGTGGCGGTAGAACCTGTAGCTGAGGTCGTCCAAGAGGGGTCTGCCACCACCAGGGAGCTTCCATTGGAGGACGAATCAAAGTCAGTGGTGTCACCTTCTGTCCCCACCATGGTGCTCCCCTCGTCCTCCGTCCCACTGGTCCCCTCGGCGTTGGTGGACTCTGCCTCCTGTGTCCGTCACTCACTGGTGCCCCTGCTCCTTCACCAGATGATGCTAATGCACACATGGAAAAGATAATAAAAGAAGAGAGAAGAGAGAGAGAGAAAGGTAGCACAGGGTCAATCTCTTCACCAACAGCACAGATGGCAGACACATCACTGCCACACACTGAGACTGAGAATGGGCAGTATGGACCACATTGGCAGATCATTGGCTAAGTACCACAGCAGGTAGGAGCCAAACACTGCCAACTACACACCAGCTGGGACCAGCTAAGCCCTGTCTGAGATGGGAAGCTACCTACCTAGCTATCTATTACATGCTTTCCACTCTAGTAACCTAAGTTGGACCACGTAGCAATGTCTGAACTGGAATATTGGTGCATACACTGACTAGTAACCTGCACCCAAATCCCATGCCAGGCAACAGAGATTGTTGACAAACACACTGTACTCACCCCCTTGTGGCTGCTTTGATGCCCTCAAGCGCCCATCAAGCTCTGGGTATGCCACCGCCAGTATGCAGGCCATCAGGTGGGTCAGGTTCTGACGGCAAACCCACAGTCATTGGGAAGCCATCCCCAGCTGGGCCTGCGCAGTCTTCAGCCCAGCATCTCAGGTCCTCCCACCGTTCCCTGCAGTGGGTGCTCTGCCTGCTATAGACCCCCAGGGTCCGCACGTCCTTGACGAAGGCATGCCACAACCCCTTCTTCTGATGGGCGCTGACCTGCAGAGAAAACACAGAAGGTGGGACACCATGAACCTGACAATCCAGCCTGTCACACATGTGGCCCACAAAAGGCATTATCCCATCATCAGGCACACACATGACCTGTACCCCTGCATTCACGCTGCCACCAGCCATACCACCCGCCTGACACACTGGCAGCACACACACATCTCCATGTAGCCATGTCGCATGCAACGTACCAATGGTGTATTCACCTGTTGGTCTGGAGGCCCATACAACTGCCCATACTGGGGTAGGACCCCAATGAAAGCTGGGCCCTTTTCCCTGTTGCACAAGCCATGGCAGGCTCCAGACACAGGTCACAGCAGCACATGCAGTGGAGATGTCATCCTGTGGAAAGTCAGGAATAAAGTGAAGTGGTAGAAAGGAACTGTCAGTCATGTCCGCAACGGAGAACACTGTCACCACCGAATGCCTTGATCGCCATTGGTTCCCATTCTCCATAGAGGGCCATGTTAGCGAATGAGGAATTGCACGGCGGTGCAGAACGCCTTCCGCCATGTCGCGAATGCCAGCGGAGTGAGGTCACTTCCACCTGTCCCTGAATACAGGACAGACGGGTGCCATTTTCTAATGCTGATACACATTTACAGATTAATAAGTGTGTCATTGTACTCAAATGTACTCACCTACACAATTCCAGTGTCCAACACACATGCAAGCTCTGTGTACACTGTTGTAGTGGGTTCATGGTTCCTGTTGTCACTCCTTTCTTATATTTGGGTCCCTTAGGTACCAACCACTGCGGATGAATAGGAGGAAGCACACCAGTGTACAGAACCCTTTTGGACTTGTTTACACTGGAAGTCCGGCATATCATACTCATGTATCGTCTGGACAGGGCCACAATCACAGATCTGTGTGAACAATTGAAGCCGGATCTGCTACCTGCTATCCGTAGCACCACAGCAATCCCCCCTCTTGTGCAGGTACTCTCAGTGCTCCATTTCCTGACAACTGGCTCTTTCCAGGTGACAGTGGGTTTGGTTTCAGGGATGTCACAGCCAATGTTCTCTGTTGTGCTAAGGGTTTTGTCTGCCTTGCTGAATCACATGTGCAGATACATCGCATTCCCCCAGGTAGATGATTTACCCACTGTGAAGGCTTAATTCTATGCAATGGGACGTATAACACATGTTATTCGGGCCATCAACAGGACTCATATTGCCTTAGTCCCCCCCCATGGCCAATGAACAAGTGTACAGGGATCGGAAGAGTTTCTACTCACACAATGTCCAGATGGTGTGCCTGGCTGACCAATGCATCTCCCACGTCACTGCCAAATATCCAGGGTCGGTGCATGATTCCTTTGTCCTGAGGAATAGCAGTACCCACAGCTGATGGGACAACTACAGAGGCGCAGAGTGTGGCTATTAGGTGAGCCTGAGTCCCCACCCAATGTATGTGAGTGTATGCCTTCAGGAGTCATAGCCATGCCATTGTGCAGGGCTAATTAGTGTCCCTTACATCTTGCAAGTGATTCCGGCTACCCAAACCTATCATGGCTGTCACCCCTGTTAG
Source organism: Pleurodeles waltl (assembly GCF_031143425.1). Taxonomy (NCBI): domain Eukaryota; kingdom Metazoa; phylum Chordata; class Amphibia; order Caudata; family Salamandridae; genus Pleurodeles; species Pleurodeles waltl. The sequence goes on along the minus strand of NC_090439.1, from coordinate 624,962,606 downwards.
GAATATGAGAAAGGGGCTGAAAATAGGTACAATAATGCTCATGGGCGTACCAGGAGGGTTGTAGAAAGGACATTAGGCTCCTGAAGGCTAGGCCTCTATCTGGCAGGTGGATCCCTATGCTACTCCCCTGAGAAGGTCTGCAGAATTGTTGTTGTGTGCTGCAAGTTGCACAATTTGGCCCTCAGATGGCATGTACCCTATCTGCAGGAGGAGGGGTGACAATGCAGCTGTGGCAGCAGTGGATACTGAGGACAGCGAGGAGGAGGAAGAGGAGGAGGATGTGGACAACAGGTCAGATGTTATCCAGCAGTACTTCCAATGACACTAAGGCCCTCATTACAACCCTGGCAGTTGGTGCTAAAGCGGCGGTAATACCGCAAACATGCTGGCGGGGAAAAAATGGGATTACGATCGTGGCAGAAACCGCCAACATAGACAGCCACTTTAACACTCCAACCGCCACGGCGGTAGAAATAAACAGCGCAGCACACACGGCCAACAGACAAGCAGGAGACAAAGTACCGCCCACTGTATTACAAGAGGCCTATCGGCCAGCTTTTCTGGGGCGGAACCAACGCTATCAAAAGCATGGCAGAAACAGTACATAGAAGGGAAAACACTCACCTCTCGACACCCAACGAGGAACCAGGACGCCACGGAGCCCGAACTAAACGTACTGCCCATGTTGGTTTACCTCCTCTTCTACCAGGAGTACGAAGGGCGGCGACCACGGTGAGTATTGCACCTACAACACAGGGGAGGGGAGAGGAAAGAGAGTGTCACACACACGCAACACGCAACACCCCCACCCTCACCCTCACCCACAACAAAATACACACAAATACATGCAGCAACATTACATATACACCCCCCATCCCCTGGAAGAATGCAAGGACAAAAGTAAATGATTGTAACGATTGTAATCATTAAAAATCCATTAGTCAAAACTCCAAAATCAGTATATACAAATATGTACACCGACTACACAAGTCCGGATAGTGTACTAATCATTCTCCGTGGACCACAGGGCCCAAAATGCATGGGCGAGGCCCACACATGATACCTGACTGGAAACGGAGAGAACACTGCTGGGGCATCAGATCTAAAATATACAGGCACCTCAGGGGGAGGGTGGGCACCTCAGCCTGATGAACGCAAAACGCCACTGCTGCACGAGGGGGCTCCAGTGGGTGATTTGCCCACTGCTTTATCCTGGGGAGTCCAAAGCCACAGTCTCTCAAGTCTCTCCAGTGGGTGGTTTGCCCACTGATTTATCCTGGGGAGTGCAAAGCCACAGTCTCTCAAGTGGATAACAGTCTCCACTGTTTCTGGAGGGGGCTTTGTGCCCAGAGTGCTTCATCCTGCCAAGGACTGAGGTAGTGGATATGATACTCCACTGGTTCTGGAGGGGGCTTTGTGCCCAGAGTGCTTCATCCTGCCAAGGACTGAGGTAGTGGATGTCTTTCTCCACTGGTTCTGGAGGGGGCTTTGTGCCCAGAGTGCTTCATCCTGCCAAGGACTGAGGTAGTGGATGTCTTTCTCCACTGGTTCTGGAGGGGGCATGGTGCCCAGAGTGCTCCATGTGCAGTGTGGCCGGTACAATTCCCCCACCTGGGTATGCGTGCCACGAGATTTGCGAGGTTCAGGTAGCATGATACGCCATGGAAGCAGCAACATACCCCACACTGCTGTGGCTGCGCCTCCCACCTGCAGGTGCAAACAGTGATGGAAGAAGTGCCTCATGGAAGCTGCCCAGGGTCCAGGAACTCTCCTCCAACCTCAGACGACTGACCACTAGGGATGGTAGCCATGTCAGCGGTGGTGTCTGTGTCCGAGGACGCCGAAGGGCCGGTGGCAGTGCTTGCGGCGGTGTCTGTCGCAGCAGTGCTGGCAGCGGTGCATGGGTCAGCACCTGCTGAGGGACACAGCAGGACGTCTCCTACAGCCTCCGACCGCTGCCCACTGGGGAAGACGCTGGGGACTGTCGCTGAGGCTGTAGACATGCCGGGGTGCGGTGCAGGTGGCAGTGCAGGTGGCAGTGCAGGTGGCGGTTGTGGTGGCGGGGCAGCTAGCGGTGTTCGCCGCTATACAGGTTGGCGTGGTCATGGACAGAAAGTGTGACACTGGTCCCTCAGTCGGTGCCACCATGCCCTCTCCTGACCTGCTCTTCAGCTTTTGGCCTTCCCCACTTTTGATGATGCCGCAGTTGTCTTGTCACAATCCCCTTTGGTTTTTGCTGAGCCCTTGGTGGCTGGTAGGTTCGGTTTCTCCCTCCGGGATGTGGGCACCTTTTTCACCTTGGCAGGTGGTGGAATGTCCTTGCCCTCGCTACGTGGCACACTGGCAGCCCTGATGGGTGGCGCACTCCATGACCCCGCAGTTGCTGGCACCACTGTGCCTGGGGAAGTGGTGGCTGAGGTGCTGGGCTGGGACCTGGAAAGCCTGGCCCTAGGGGAAGGACAGGGGGGGAGATGTAGGGAAGAGGTCAATGTTAGCCAAGAAGAGTTTTTTAGACACTCTGGGATGGGAAGATTGAGGGAGTTTGAGAGTGGAGGAAGAGGTAGTAGTTGTAGGAGGTGTACGTCTGCTGAATACAGGGGATTGGGCCTGGGTGGAGGAAGGTGGAGGGGGGAGGCTGGACACAGGGACAATGGCTGCCATCAGTGCTGAGGCCAGAGCCTGGAATGCTCTCTGTTGGGCTGCCTGCCCAGAATGAATGCCCTCCAGGTATGCATTTGTTTGTTGCAAATGCCTCTCTACACCCTGGATGACATTCACAATGGTAGATTGCCCAACAGTGAGGGATCTCAGGATGTCAATAGCCTCCTCACTGAGGGCAGCAGGGCTGACTGGGGAAGGGCCTGAGGTGCCTGGGGCAAAGGAGATGCCCACCCTCCTGGGTGAGCGGGCACCGGACACACGCTGAGGGGCTGCTGGGAGGGCGGTGCTAGTAGGGGGGTGACGAGTGTACCTGTTGATGCGGTGGGCACAGAGGTGCCTTCCACAGCAAGGAAGCTCCCATCAGAGGAGGAGTCGTTGTCACTGCTGTCTGCTCCTGTCCCTGCCGTGGAGCTCCCCTCGCCCTCCGTCCCACTGCTGGCTTCAGACTCCGTTGTCTCGCCTTCCAGGGCCAAGTGGGTTGCAGCTCCATCGTGCTCCGGTGCCAGTGCTCCTCCGCCTGATGATGCAATTGCACACAAGAACAGGGAGACCACAAAAAGGGGAGGAAAGACAGAAGAAAGACATGTTCAGTGCATGCAACACCACTACCGTTGGTAGACACAACACATAGGGAGCAGCCCTCTGCACTACGATCTGCACTGACAGTTCCTAGAAATTTCAGCTGACCATGAGGCCTAAGACCAATTGCTGCACACCTGGAAGTCACACGAGCCTGACTAGGTGTAGATGGCTATTACCACTGGTGGGTTTCGGGTGCCACATGGCCTGCCTCACAAGGGACCTTTCCTACCAAGTTCGCCCTGGCCTAGGGGAACCCACTGCCCACCTCCCCCACCCAGACACCTCTAAATGCACGCAGAGTCAGCTGAATGAGAGTATACTCACCCCCTTGTGGCTACTGTGATGCCCTCAAGCGCCCATCCAAATCCGGATAGGCCACTGCCAGGATCCGGAACATCAGGGGCGTCATGGTGCGACTGGTACCCCTCCCATGTTGGGAGGCCATCCCCAGCTGGGCCTCCGCCATCTTCTTGCTCCAGCGGCGCGGGTCCTCCCATCTTTCATGGCAGTGGGTGCTCTGTCTGTGGTAAGACCCCAGGGTCTGGACGTCCTTGGCGATGGCACGCCAAATACCCTTCTTCTGGTGGGAGCTGACCTAGAGGAATGGTACAGGGGGTAAGGAAATGACTTACCCGTCCGGACCGTCATACTCATTGCGTACATCGTCATTGGCTCCTGGGACCCATAGGGCCCAATATTAACCAAAGCAGAATTGCGCCACGGTCTTCGACCGCCCACCGCAACAGTGTAGAACGCCAGGGCAGTTTCCTCATATCCCCTTGTCCCACCTTACAGGTCAGGCAGCCGCCATTTCAGGAGGCTACATGGAATGGATGTTAACTGCGTCACAGCCATCAAGGCCGAGAATATAGACAGATACTGGCAAATTGCGGATTAATAACATTTCTGCAGATAACACATTGTGATACCTCAGTGTTGGATGGCTCTCAGCTCGCTGTTCTCCTCGATAGGGCATGTCCGTTGGGGCAGGTGATGAGATGGCGGCATCCTCCGGTGTACAGACCCCTGGTGGACCTGTCGACAATGGAAGAGAGACACATCCTAGTCACATACAGACTTGATCGTGCAACAATCCAGGAACTGTGTGCCGAGTTGGAGCCGGACCTGATGTCAACTATCCGCCATCCCACAGGAATCCCCCCTCTAGTGCAGGTCCTGTCTGTACTCCATTTCCTGGCCAGTGTGTCTTTTCAAACAACAGTGGCCATGGCATCAGGGATGTCCCAGCCAATGTTCTCTAACGTGTTGTCCAGAGTGTTGTCTGCCCTGCTGAAACACATGCGCAGCTACATCGTGTTCCCTCAGGTGGAGGATTTGCCCACAGTGAAAGGTGACTTTTATGCCCTGGAACATATCCCCAACATCATTGGTGCCATTGATGGTACACATGTGGCATGTGTACCCCCCCGCAGGAATGAACAGGTGTACAGAAACCAGAAGAGCTACCATTCTCTGAATGTGCAGATGGTGTGTTTGGCAGACCAGTACATCTCCCATGTGAATGCCAAGTATCCTGGCTCAGTCCATGACGCTTACATTTTGAGGAATAGCAGCATCCCTTATGTGATGGGGCAACTCCAGAGGCACCGGGTGTGGCTAATAGGTGAGCCTAAAGTCCCCACACAGTTTCATTTACTGTCTGGGTATGGGGCTGTCTCTAAGGGTTAGTGTGTGTCTAACAGTTGTCCCTCGACATTTGCAGGTAACTCTGGTTACCCCAACCTGTCATGGCTACTGACCCCAGTGAGGAATCCCAGGACAAGGGCAGAGGAACGCTACGATGAGGCACATGGGCGAATTAGGAGGGTGATCGAACGTACCTTCGGCCTCCTGAAGGCCAGATTCCGGTGCCTCCATCTGACAGGTGGCTCCCTATACTACTCATCAAAGGTGTGCCAGATAATCGTGGCCTGCTGTATGCTGCACAACCTGGCTTTGCGACGCCAGGTGCCTTTTCTGCAGGAGGATGGGCCAGATGGTGGTCTTGTGGCAGATGTGGAGCCTGTGGACAGTGAAGAAGAGGAGGCAAAAGAAGAGGATATCGACAACCGAACCAACATCATCATGCACTACTTCCAGTGAGACACAGGTAAGAAGATGTTACTGCTTCCCACATCTCATACTATTGTTGAGCTAGCATAAGTCTGTCATTTTCAGTTAGTGTATGGACCCTGACTTGTCACTTTGACTTTCCATTTCACAGATCTGGGTCCCACTTTGTGCCCTCTGCTATGTTTACTGCTGGCCTACAGCTGCGTTACATTGGTATGTGAACAAGTAAACTGACATTGCTATATTCCATAGTTACTGCAATTACACATTTGTGAAAGCACAGACTGACTCCAGATTGTTTTGTGATTGAAGTGTGTTTATTCCTGTTATTCCTGTGCTAAGAAGTGGAGGGGGTTGTAAAATGGGCTGGGAGGATGGTGGAGGAATGTCCATGGCGGAGTCCAGTCTATTTGTTTCACAGGTGCATTGTCCAAAGGGGCATAGGAAGTGGAGCAATGGCAGTTTAAGGATAGAGAGGGTGACATAGTGGGACAGAAGGGTGACATTCAGGGGGGTCTCATTTCCTGGCGGGGGTCTTTGCAATGTTCTCTGTCTTGTTCCTGGATCTCAGGGACTGTTTGCGGGGTGGTTCTCCATCTGCAGGGGTGGGGTGCTGGTGTCCTGTTGTCCCTGTGGCAGTTCCTCCTCTCCACTAGCGCCGGCGGACTGCAGGGCTGTTCATCGTCCAGGCTAGTGTCAGGGGCCCCTTGTGCCACTGTGTCCCTCCTGGTGTTGAGAAGGTCTGCCAGCATCCCTGTAATGGTGACCAGGGTGGTGTTACTGGACTTCAAGTCCTCCCTGATCCCCAGGGAGTGTTCCTCCTGCAGCCGCCGGGTCACCTGAAACCATCATCTCCTGGGAATGATGGTAAGCTCCCATGATGTTGGAGAGTGCCTCGTGGAGTGTCGCTTCCCTGGGCCTGTCCTCCCCCTGTCGCACAGCAGTTCTCCCAGTTTCCCTTTTATCCTGTGCCTCTGTCCCCTGAACCGTGTGCCCACTGCCACTGCCCCCAGTTCCCTGATTTTCTTGGGTTGGTGGGTTTGCCTGGGTTCCCTGTAGTGGTGGACACACTGCAGATTGACGTGTCCTGGGAACAGAGGGATGGGCCCGCTGGGTGGGTGCTGTGCTGGTGTTTCCTGAGGGGGAGGCTCTGTGGTGGCTTGTGAAAGTGTCAGGGGAACCGACTGTCCCGATGTCCCAGATGGGCCGGGCTGGTCATCTTGATCCAGTTGTGCAGAGCTGCTGTCATCACTGTGGGCCTCTTCTGTGGGGCGACTGGATATGTCTGGCACTTCCTGTCCAGTGACGTTGGGTAGGGGTCCTGTTGTGGTGTAAATGCATAATTATTTTATCTGTGTGTGCCATTGTGTGCAATGGATGGTTGACCCTCTACTCCATTGCTTGCATTATTGGCTTGGTCCTTGTGTGATTGGTGATTTTGGGACATGAGTGAGACTCTGTACTGGACATGCTTGGGTGATGGGTATCCATGCATTGGTGTTACATGCAGGGCTTGGTTTTGGGATGTGTGGGTTGTGTTGGTGGGGTATCTGTGGGTTGTTGGGGTGATGGGTATGAAGGTAAGGGTGGGAGTATGTGATGGCATGCAGGTGGGGTGGGGTGATATATTAGTAAAGATTTGACTTACCAGAGTCCAGTCCTCCTACTACTCCTGCGAGGCCCTCAGGATGCAGTATTGCCAAGACTTGCTCCTCCCATGTTGTTAGTTGTGGGGGAGGAGGTGGGGGTCCACCGCCAGTCCTCTGTACAGTAATCTGGTGTCAGGAGACCACGGAACGCACTTTCCCCCGTAGGTCATTCCACCTCTTTCTGATGTCTTCCCATGTTCTTGGATGCTGTCCCACTGCGTTGACCCTGTCGACAATTCCACGCCATAGCTCCATCTTCCTTGCAATGGATGTCTGCTGCACCTGTGATCCGAATAGCTGTGGATCTACCCGGACGATTTCCTCCACCATGACCCTGAGCTCCTCCTCTGAAATCCTGGGGTGTCGTTGAGGTGCCATGATGTGTAAGGTGGTGTCTGTTGTGATGTGTCAGGGGGTGTTTTGGTGTGTGTTATTTGAGGTGCGTGGATGTTGTGTAAGTGATGGTGTTGTGTGTCTGTGGATGCTGATGTTGTTTAAGGTAGTGTCTCTCTGTGGCCTGCTTTAAAATTTCTATTTCTGGTAGTAAGGGTTTGTGGGTAATGTGGGTGTGTGTTTTATAGTGTTGTGGGTGTGTGGGTATAGTGTGTGTATGTGTATCAGGTGTGTGTATTTTGAATTGTCCAATTTGGTTGTGTTTTGTATATGTGTGTGTATTTTGAGCGCAGCGGTGTGTACGCCAATGGATTACCGCGGTTGAAAGACCGCCGCGTTGATTCGTGGGTCGTGATAGTGTGGGCATATTCTTGTTGGCGTGACGGTGTTGGTTTTGGTATCGCCAGTTTATCACTGACCTTTGGTGTGACGGACTTGTGTGAGTGTCTGTATTGTGGCGGATTCCGGGCGGTGGATCATAATACCTGTAGTGGAATTCTGCGGCTGCAGTGGTATGTTGGCGGTCTTCTGCACAACAGTAAGCGGGATTTACCGCCAGGGTTGTAATGAGGGCCTAAGACTGTTGGACTAAACATTTCAAAATTTTAGTGTTATTCTGTATGACATTCCCTTTGCATCCCACCTGACTGTCACCTATGCCTTCCCTGATAGCAGTGTACTGCTGTGATGTGTACAAGCTGCTGACACACATTTGTTAGATGGATCAACATGTTACTGGACATTTACACAGGATCATGCAGTTCATTACAGTTCATTACATTGTACATTAGCTGTACTATTACTCAAGTTCTGTCCAAGGGTGTTTATTAAATATTGTTTGACATGTTTTTTTCCCACAGATTATTCCTAACGTTGCTAAAAACTATTCGTTTTGGGTAGATATACATTCTGAGATAAGATATGCAAAACCTAATTTGTCATTCTTGTTCTAGAAAGCATTCCAAAGCAAAGTTTCTATAGCCTCAGATATGATAAGAATACCTTATAACGAACAAAAATAATGTGTTCTGCTCAATACTGACTGGACAGTTTTGCTTCCAAAAATGTCACCCTCAATAAGTTCATAGTCTATGCCACATCCACTAAGACAACTTAATGCACACGGCAATGTAACTTTTTTCATGTGTACTATGCCCACAATTGGATAAAGATCATGAAATTCTGTTGGATTGCTCATAGAAATGTCAGTTACAATATGGAGAACACCTTCACTGCAGAAAAGTGTCAGGATAGGCTAGTCTTCAAGGTGAGCACGCTCAGTTTAGATTTTTTTAGAGCTGTGTATACTGTTGCATAGTTTGTGACTGGGGATGGTATTGCTGGTAAAAACCCAACCTTCTTCAGTGGGATGGTATTATGGGAGATCAGAGAATAATTTCCAGCTCACGGAAGAACGGGCTTTTCTTCATTCTTCAGTCAGCACCGAATGAGCAATATGATAAATTCAATTTATTCAGCTTTGCCGACCACAGCATCAGGTAGAAGTAGATCCATTTCCTCAGCCACTTTGAAACTTTCTGGTAGAGTGGGACGTGATGATGGGTTGTAGTGATTTTGAACATGTTGGCAAGGCAGTTGGGTTATAAGTTTGCAGCTTTGTTTGTGTTAGACATGAGGTCTTTGGTTGGCAGTCAGGTTACTCCCTGTCCAAGCAAGGACCTTCACTCTAGTCATGGTAAAGGAGAATCACACTCAGTTAACTCCGCTCATCCCATTGGTAGCTTGGCACAAGAAGGCAGGCTTAATGTCAGAAGCAATGTGTAAAGTATTTGTTCCAATACACACTGTAATACAGGAATCCCCTATTAAATGACACAACACAGGTTTAGAAAAATAGGTAATATTTATCTAAACAAAACAAGACCAAAAAGACAAAAATCCAACAAACACAAGTCAAGATATGATTTATTTCAAAAGAATAGAAGTCTTAGGGCTACATGTACGAAGCAGAAGAATTGTAAGTCGGAAATAGCGACTCAATGCGAATCGCTATTTCCGACTCGCAAAATGGGAAGTACAAATCCCAGTTCCATTTTGTGATTCGGTGCGGAGTGGCATTGCAATTTGCGAAATCGCAAATTGCGATTTCCTAAATTGCACATGGGTGTGGCCCGGAGTCGCGAACGGGTGCAATAAATGTGAAAACACACTTCCTGGTGCTGTTTGATGACAAAAGAACCAGGAAGTACCCCCAATGGAACTTGGAGGAGTCTAGCCAGCACAGACAGCAGAGGCACACCCAGCTGAGAGGAGCAACTGCAACCATGTTAACTCAGACTAAGGAGGCAACCGCTGCAGGGAGGAAGAGAAAACTCAAATTCTCTGATAAGGAGCTGGAGGTCCTAAATGAGGAGTGCTGCCTGCACCATGAGGTCCTGTTTGGAAAGGCAGCAATGAGTGTCCCTGACACACAGAAAAAGAAGATCTGGCTGGACATTCAGAGCAAGATCAATGCGAGTGGATCGTACCATCGATGAGGTCTGCAAAAGGTGGTACGACCTCAGGTCCAGAACCAAAGAAAGGGTGGCAGAGCAGATGAAGGAGGGGCACAGAACAGGTGGAGTAACATCCACAGTACCACCTCCTATAGCCATAGAGAGCATGGTAGAGACCACTCTGGAGTCAGAGGCTGTCGTAGGAATTGGGGACCTGGACAGTTCAGCACCTGGAACCTCCAAACGTAAGTAGCAAATCTCACTTATTTACATCATTCAATGTATCATGCACACAACCAGAGTACACAAAGCATGCATTATCCAAATTTGTTCCATGCCTATACTGCAACCTAAAGGACAATTCATTATTAGCAATGTAGTACAGTAGTCCAACTTTTGAGGAATATTTCTTTTGATACACCACACATCAGAGAGGCACTAACAGTGCATCCCCTGTGTCCCACAGGTCTCCCTCAAGTATCCACCGATGACCCTAGTGTGCAGGGAGATGACGATGCCACCATCACAGCAGGCGAGGCGGTCAGCATTTCTGCAGGGGAGTGCATGACCACACCAATTGTCCACCATGCACATGAGACCAACGAAGAGACAGATGTGGGCACTGAGACAGGAAACCTGACACCGGGGCCACAGATGGGTGTGAGTCAGCCACTTCGAACAGCTGGGTCTGGGGGGAGATGGTGTCATCAAACACAGGCTGCAGGTGAGGAGGATGTCACAAGTGAACAATTCCTTGGACAAGAGGCATCCCTACTGAGCAGTTACCGCATGCAAAATAAACAAATGCGGTTGATGAACCGGAATCTGCACAGGCTGCAACAGACCCTCACACAGGGATTTGCCAATGTTGAAACACATTTTACAAACATGAATAACAACATGGTAAACCTTACCACCGCCATCAATGACCTGTGTAGGGAAATGGTAGCAGATCGGGCCCATGCAAGGGCCCATGCTCAGTCAGTCCATTGGCCGCCTAGCCACCACAACTACCTGTTAGTCAAGGCGCACTGTTACGCTACAGGTGGAACTCGGCCATTTTGCCAGAGATCTGGCAAGGGGACTAGGGCTTATCAGTATGCAGTGGACCTCATGCAGACCTCCCAGGCAGCAAGGGGTATTGGTGACACCCTCAGGACAGTGAGGACATCTCAAGTGTGAGCAGCGTTTCTGCCTCAGATGCACGCATCCTGCGGAGTAGCAGTGCCCGCCAGATATCAGGGAACCAACCAGGAACGGGCCATGGTGGGCGTAGCCGCTGGAGGGTGTGATGTTGCCTACTTGGGATTCGCCTGAGTCACATGATATTAATGTGTCAGATGTTGTTACATTTTACTTTTTTACTGCTAGCTAAACGTCAACAGTTCAATACCACATTCCTGACAATTAAGGATTTTTTTTTGTTGCACAACCTGGCTATGTGTGTCTTACATTTGGGAGTGCTGTAACAGTTGCCACGTACCTGCCAAAGTAGTGAGTTACAATGTGGTCCCGTCTCCGTCTGCCCTCCAGTGCAATGCTACCATCCCCAGGCTGTTGTTGTGGTGGCTCTTGCTCCTCATCCTCTGAATCTGTGTTATCTAGGGTGAGATGTAGCCCACGTCTGGTTGCTATGTTATGTAGGATGGCACATGTTGTCACAACCTTGCGTGCAGTCTCTGGGGCATACTGGAGTGCCCCTACACTTTTGTGCAGGCATCGAAAACGTGACTTTAACGTGCCAAATGTCCTCTGAATAACGGTTCTAGTGCGCCGATGTCCAATATTGTAGCGCCTCTCATTCTGATTGGCAGGTGTTAGATATGGGGTGAGTATCCATGGCCTCAGAATATGCACTGTCACCTGTGGAACAAAACAGCAGATATTAGCATGGCTTTACATGGTTATGCTGTGACATGTAATTATGACATTGGTGTGTACTACACAGTACCTAATAAATATCCTTCACCGAACTCCCCACGTTCTAGGCGTGTGCCTGAACATGTATGCATCATGTGTGCTCCCTGGAAATTCTGCCACCATATCAGTTATGACATTATGGGCATCACATACCACCTGGATGTTGAGTGAGTACATTTCCTATTGCGGAACACATATTCCAGATTGTCAGATGGGCAAATGGGTATATGTGTCCTGTCCACACACCCTATTACATGGGGAAAGTTTGCAATTCTGTAGAAGTCCAATTTGGTGTTGTTTATTTCCTCCTCATTCCTGGGTAGGTACATGTATCTGGCATGTATGGCATGTAAGAACGGTCTAAAGAATCGTGACAGGGTAATTTGGAGCACCTCACCAGCAACTGCAATCACCCCCTGGTAGCTACCTGAGGCCAAGAGGTGCAGTGAGCAGAGCACTTGCTCATGTGTGGGGATGGAGCAGCTGCGCAATGTCTGGCATTCTAGCTGAGGTTTCAGCAGTTGAATTATCTCTAAGATAACTGCGCTGCTCAGCCTGTATTTGTTGGATATTTCCTCCTCAGTTTGTTGAAATATGGTCTGCCTGGTTCTGTATATCCTCTCCTGTCGTCCGCCTCCTCCTCCTCTGCTGGGCAGACTGGACTCTCCTCCTCCATGCAATCACGTAGAGTGCAGCCATTTTGAAAAACCCAGATGCCTTCTGGGTCTGCTTTTATACTTTGGTTCTGGTTTCCACCTGTTTGGAATCAGGGCTAATCTGGGTGTGCAAAACGGGCTTTTTGCGACTATTCGCAATTTGCGACTGTCTTTTAAATACAGTTTGCGACTCACAAATTGCGATTTCTTAATTGCGGGTCGCAATCTCGAGTCACAAATTTTTGCAATTCGGTAATTGGTAGCATCGCTATTTGGGACTCCGAAATGGCATTGGAACATACCATTTTGCTTTTTGAACGGTCGCAAATAGCACTGCGACCAATTTGTGAGTCGCAAAACGTACATACATGTAGCCCTTAATCCTTAGAAAACAGTGAGGATGCGGTTGTTTCACAAAGTATCTGGTTAGCGTAAAGACGAGCATGTGTCGGAAATGTCAGATATCTGTTGATTACTTAATCGCAAGTGAGGCCATGCGTTGTTTCCTTCTCCAGCCATGTCGGCGACCCATCATTTTTCTCCCTCTCAAGAGAGTGATGCATTGATTTCTGCACGGGGCACCTCGTGTCCGGGCAAAGTCAGGTTAATTTGGACACCCAAGGACCATGAGTGGAAAATCCAGTAGCACAGTTTTAGAAAACAGTGCTGCGTCGGGTTTGTGTTGTTATCAGCCTCCGTAAGCGGGTGTTGGACATTGTTTCCCCAGCCACGTTTCGTCGATCTTCCAGCCGCCATGCAGGTGGAGTGTCAATTTCAGCAGAGAAGCCAGCGGCGTGTCATTTATCAGCCGCATCGTGGAAGGTGTGCCGTACATTTCCAAGCACGGCGTTCTGTGCGTGGATTTTCAGTTCTTGGCTTCCAGCTTCACCTCTCAAGGGTCTAGGGACTTGATAGGGTACCACTTGACAGGGAACGAGTCTCAGCAGAGAGTCGAGGTGCTGGCAGGGGAAGCCTTTGATGGCCCTGAGACTCCAACAACAGGAAGCAAGCTCAGTTTAAGCCCTTGGAGATTCTTCTCAAGCAGGAATGCACAACAAAGTCCAGTCTTTGTCCCCTTTCATAGGCAGAAGCGGCAACTGCAGGATAGCCCAACAAAGCCCAGTCACAGGCAGGGGCAGCACGTCTCCTCAGCTCTTCTTCTTGGCGGAGGTTCCTTTTGAATCCAGAAGTGATCTAATTTTCAGGGGTTTTGGGTACACTACTTATAATCCTTTCTGCCTCTGAAGTAGGCAAGCTTCAAAGAAAAGTCTCTCTTGTTTGTAAGATCCTGCCTTGTCCAGGCCAAGCCCAAGACACACACCAGGGGGTTGGAGACTGAATTGTGTGAGGGCAGGCACAGCCCTTCCAGGCGTGAGTGACCACTCCTCCCCGCCTTCTCATTACAAATGGCTCATCAGGATATGTAGGCTACACCCCAGCTCCCTTTGTGTCACTGTCTAGAGAAAGGTGCAAACAACCCAACTGTCAAACTGACCCAGACAGGGAATCCACAGATAGGCAGAGTAACAGAATGGTTTAAGCAAGAAAATGGCTACTTTCTAAAAGTGGCATTTTCAGACACACAATTTAAAAAACAACTTCACTAAAAGATGTATTATTGAATTGTGAGCTCAGATACCCTAAACTCCATATTTCTATCTGCTCTCAAAGGGAATCTCCTCTTTAATAACATTTAAAGGCAGCCCCCATGTTATCCCATGAGAGAGATAGGGGTTGCAACAGTGAGAACTGAATTGGGCAGTTTTTCACTGTCAGGACATGTAAAACACATAAGTACATGTCCCACCTTTAACATATACTGCACCCTGCCCATGGGGCTAACTAGGGTAGACCTTATGGGTGCTGCGGGCTTACATGTATAAAAAGGGAAGGTTTAGGGCTGGAAAGTGGGTACACTAGCAGTGGTAAAGTATCCAGAGTGTCAAAAACAACGAAAGCAGTGTCCAGAACACATCAACAACCTGGGGAACAGAGGCAAAAAGTTAGGGGGAGAACACGCTAAGGATGCCAAGTCTCGCAATTTGTATATGCCTACAGCTGACAAAGCTTGTTTTTCAGTAGCTACTTCATTGGTACAGTCTTGAAAAAGCACCATGGCAGTATCAAGTGTGCTGGATATTCCAGACAAAGAAGAGCTGCCTTCAAAAGCAAAATTATCAAGAGCAGCAATTGCAAATCCTATCCTGGTAAAGTGAGTTGGAAGCGGTGTTCTGTTGAGCTGTTAACAAGTTCCTGCTCCGTACTAAGGCCCTCATTATGTACATGGCGGTCAAGACCCCTGTGCCGGCGGTGGTGGTAATTGCAGCCAACGGCATGGCGGTCCAGACCGCCATATAATGAACGTGGCTGAACCCCCACGTTTAAAACTCTGCTACCGCCAGGCTTCTGCCACCAGGCAGCCTAGCGGTGACAGCGTTTCTGATTCGACTGGCCAGCGCTGCAAGCAGCACTGCCCACTGGATAATGAGTCAGATTCCACCAGCCTTTCCCTGGTGGTTTACACTGCCAGGGAAAGGCTGGTGGAATAAGTGACTCAGGCCCCCCTGGGGGCCGCTACACTCCCCATGCACTTGGCATGAGCAGTGCAGGGGCCCCCATGCACAGCCCCGTCGCGCATATCTCCTCCCAATTTACGGGCAGTGAAATGCGCGACGGGTGCTGCTGCACCCGCCGCACTGCTACATTGCCGCCGGTTTCATTTGGAGCCGGCATCAATTTTCAGGCCCTGTATCTAGCTGGGCCGGCTGCCGGAAACACTGTTCCCAACTCCGGCCCAGCTGGATGTTCGTAATGTGGCCGGCGGGGGCTTCTGCATGTTGGCGGTCTACTGTTGGCCATCAGCGCCGATCTCGGCGAGGATCGTAATGACCCCCTAAGTCATTAGAACTTTATGATACACTATTCCTATTCATTGAGGAAATTGCACTTGTTATAGATTGTGAGGGCAGTCATCACATGTAGCAGAGCTTTCTTTTTGCTGGGATGTAATTCATAAAACATGATTTGGAAAAGACAGTACTTTTGCACAGCATAAGCCTTTAAGTTCATGGGTTTGTCTTCCACTTCTTTGCTTATATCTTCAAAGCCATCTTCAATGTTGTCGGCTTCTGACAGTTTTGCTTTGCAGACATTAAACAATGATGTGAAACATTTTAAGACAAGATCGGACATTCTTGTTGACTCCCATGATTTGCAGAGCCCTGTCATTAAGTCCAAAATCTACAGTAAATCTTTCAGGACGTTTCTTATAATGGTTCCTGCTGATTTTACTGCATCCTGTGATTTTATTTTGACAGCAAGAACTTCATGAGTCAAATCACTTCAGAACACCATAAATGGTTCATTCTTTTTGCTAGATTGACAAAAATAAATTCTGTCATTGTATATTCTCACCAGAAAAATCTTAGTTTCATTATTATGGATCAATACAGTTTCATCAATGTTGACCATTATTTTCCTGATTTCCATGAGTGTGAACCCATAGCCAGCACCTCAAGAGTGGCTTGAAAATGTCATTTGCTTTTTCAAACAGTGCATACCTAACTGAAAGCTTGCGTTATGTTGCTGCTCGGAGCTCATAGGACATTCATATTTTCAAATGTATGCACGCATGCATTTCGGGTGGGCATGCCCATCAGATGCAGATACATTCACCTCACTGTTTAGATCAGCTACTTGCTGTAAAGTTAATCTTCGAAGAACCTAGATTCAGATAAAAACATGTTTGCCCTTTGAGACACACATACTCTGTACTTTGTTCTTTCACCAATCCCTTTGGCCCTTGTTCGGGCTAAACCATAGATATCACATTGAAGATCCTCTGCTTTCTGATCAATTGTTGGAGTTGGACAAGGGGTAGCCATCAATCTACTAAGTGGATGGGCATTGGGTTTCATTGTCATTGCTTTCTCAGAAGACTCTGATTTTTGTTGTGATTCACAGGTTTCTGCTATTTTTTGACTATTTGTTTCCAGGCTTTTTTCCATTGTATGAGACTTGTAGCGTTTGTTGTTAGAATGACAAAATATTTGATCCTCTTCTCCCATCTATTTCAATCTTTTGTGATGTTCTTCTTGCAGTATATCTGCAGTATCTCAAAGTCTCTTCCATCTAGCCACAGGTAATGTTAGCTTTTCTTTCAGATTAGTTTGACATATGACACATTTTTCTTTGAATAGGGGTCCTCAGATTTTGTAGTTAGCAACACTTTGTCAGGAGGTAAAGAACCTCTGCTATCACCTGCTTTAGTCATGTTCATGAATTTGAATCAATGGCAAACCTGAAACAAAAACAATATTAAAATAAATTACCAATATGATGGCTAAAACAAATCATTATAGAGCCGTCATTTTAGAAAATGGCGGAATGGTTGCTCGGAGGAGTTATTTTCTATCTCTAAAAGACTACTTGACCCCTCAAACCTGTGTTTTAACACCAAAATGAATGTATAGGTCAAATGGTATATCATCACTGACACACATCTGCCATTTAAAAAATATCATCCAGAAAAAATCGGCCCTTATTAGCAATGTCTAACCAAGCTAAATTACTGCTCAAAAAGACAAATCAAAAATGAAAATCTCTGGACACCAATTTTTTTATTAAGGTATATCAAGGGACCAATTAATCAATCATTCAAGTTGAACGTATATAATGTAGCTCATCATCCGCAAGGGTATCCAGGTGCTTTGCCGTGGGTCTTATTTGAAGAGCCAGGTCTTTAACCCCTTTTCAAATTCGGTCAGCGAGGGTGAGCTATGGAGGTGGAGGGTGTTCCAAGCTTTGGCAGCAAGATGGGAAAAGGAGCGTCCTCAGGTGCTGCAGTGGCACATGAGGGGATCGGTGAGAGGGCAAGGTTTGGGGAGCAGAGGTTCCTAGAGGGATGGTGGAAGTTTAGCTGGTGGTTCAGATAGGAAGGTCCCTGGTCATGGAGGTCCTTGTAGGCATGGGTCAGGAGCTTCAATTGGCATCTCTTCTGTACCAGGAAACAGTGGATGTCTTTCAGGTGCTTGTTGATGCTGGCTCTCTTTTGTAGGTTGAGAATTAGTCTGGCAGCTGCAATCTGGGTCGACTGGAGTCTTTGCAAGAGTTAAGCGGAGGTGCCTGCATGGAGTGCATTGCCGTAGTTCAGTCTGCTAGTGATGAGGGCATGTGTCACTGTCTTCCTGGTGTTGCTGGGGAGGCACTTGAAGATTTTGCAGAGCTTGTGGAGCATGCGGAGCATGTGGGAGCAGGCTGAGGCGATGGCGATGGCGTTGACCTGTTGTTTCATGGAGATTTTGGTTTGTAGGATTATGTCAAGGTCTTTCAGTCTGGGCATGGGTCCAAGTTCCGTGGACCACCAGCAGCTACTCCAGAGGGCTGTGTGTTTGCTGAAGATGAGGACTTCCGTCTTGTCGGCGTTGAGTTTTACGCAGTTGCCCCTTATCCATGCAGAGACGTCCTTCAGGCAGTTGTGGAAGTTAAACTTCATTGCGGAGGGGTCGGCAGAGAACAATGGGACCAGGACTAGTAATAGATAAAACACATGTTATGTAGAGTGGAAGAACAACAAGGAAGATTTGGAATAACATAACTTACAGGAACACTATGATTTGGACTACTGGAGAAAAAGGGCCAGATGTATCAAACGAATTTGCATTCGCAAATGGTGCGAATCGCAAAAATCGGCCGTTTGCGAATGCAAAAACGTGGTTTGCGATGCAAATTTGTGAATTTTAGAGAAGCAACATGGTTTTGTGTGTCGCATTTTGCGTATTGCATTTCGCGACATGAAATACCGAATTGCTATTTGCATATCGCAAATTGCGAGTCCGAATAGCGACTCGCAAATGCAGATTCGGTATTTCACGTCGCAAATTGCGAAACGCACATTGCGACACACAAAACCATGTCGCAATGCGATGAATCAAAAATTCGCAAATTGCAAATTTTCGCAGAATGGCCTTTTGCACATGCAAATTACCACGGATTGAAACCAGGTGGTAACCAGGTGCAACCTTTATAAAGAGGCCCAGAATGCCTCAGCCTCTTTTCCACAATGGCTGCACTCTACGTCTTGGCGAGGAGAATGAGGATCTTGGCAGGTTTGAGGAGAGGGAGGAGGAGACAGGAGCGCATTTTCAGAGTGTGCATTACCCTTTTTGACCAGACTGAGAAGGAAATATTTGAGAAGTACAGGTTGAGCTCCGCCATGATACTTGACCTGATAGCTGAGCTACAACCCATACTGCAGCACACAACACACAGGACTAATAGCATACCCACCCATGTGCAGGTATTATGCTCCCTGCACCTACTTGCCTCAGGGAGCTATCAAGGGGTCATAGCAGCAGCTGGAGAGGTATCAAAGAGTGCCCTCTCTAGATTTTTCAATGCATTTCTAAACACCATGCTGAGCAGGATACACCAGTACATCAGATTCCTCCACACCCCACAGGAATTACAGCAGACAAAAAGAGATTTCTACCAGATAGCACAGTTCCCCCATGTCCTAGGTGCCATAGATGGGACACATGTTGCAATCTGTCCACCATCGGCCACAGAGTATGTGTACTGCAACCGTAAATACCAACATTCAATGAACATACAGGTGATATGCAATGCCTCCTACATCATAACTGATCTCGTGGCCAGGTACCCGGGAGCACAGATGATTCATGCATCTTTCGCCACAGCGGGATTCACACAAGACTGCTAGCTGGGGAATTTGGTGAAGGATATCTACTAGGTATCTTCCCTCTGTACAATGGTGCATTGATGACAGTGTGACGTCAGATGGCTCAGCTACTCATTATACCTTCTGTTCCTTCCAGGAGACAGTGCCTACGCAGTGCGCACCTACATGATGATGCCCTACCTAAATCCTGCAACACCCGCAGAGCGGAGATACAATTCAGCACACAAGGCAACCCGCAATGTTGTGAAGCGCACCTTTGGCCTGCTGAAGAGTCGCTTCAGATGCATCCACAAAAGTGGAGGGGCACTACAGTACAGCCCGGACACGACCTGTAGAATAGTGGCGACATGTGCGATCTTGCACAATATAGCTACTACCAGGGGCATACCTGTGGAAATATAAGAGCCATACTCAGATGAGGATGATGATCCCATACCACCCCTACAGCCAGCAGACGGAACCAGTGCAGCAGAGGGCAGGCAAAGGCATGCTGACATCACGCACAACCATTTTAGATGTAAGTTATGACAACACAACCTCATTGATATGTATTCCAGTAGTTAGCACCTTTATTACCGTGACTTCAGGTAACATACGTTTCACTAGGACAAAGCAATACACATGAGTCAGACATGAGCCATTAACAGTGTTGCACTATTGTCATCATAGTTTACTGTAATTCTACATGTGAAGGTAGTCCCCTGTGGCCATCAATGTCACTTTTTATGACCACGCATTCCACTTGAGTGCGCAGTGGCCTCGCCGGCACCTCTTGTATCAGGCTCACAGGCAGTACTGTGAATGGCACTGCAACGCCTAGGATCCATCACGGGCACTGCAAGACTGCTGAGGCTAGATGACTCCTCAGTATCCCTGACTCCCAGTTCGCTGGGTGTAGCACTGTGTGTTGTCAGCATAGCATCCATAACGTTGGTAATTTGCAGCAATCCCTGGGCAACATCCCGACTGCTATGTGCTGCCTCCACCTGTGCGGCCACGGCACGCTGTGATATCAGGGCAGTAGATGTAGCTAGACGATTTACAGATCTGCAAAAGCCACTGAGCATTCCCATGAATTGCCTTTCGCGCCTGCGGTGGCTAACTCGCTCATGCCTGATCTCAGTACAGAGTTCCTTTATGGCATTTGTCAGTTCCTTGGTGTTCTCCGCAGCTGTTTGCTGTCCCTCATGCAGCTTGCAGATATTTGTATTCAGACACTCCAACAGCTTGTGCAGCCCCCCATATTGGCATTGTGTGACTGCATCTGCCTGTGCATTGCCCTCGTGTTTTTGTTTTGCAGGCGCTGCACTTTGAGCATGGATGCTTCCAGGCCACCAAAGAATGATGGGCCCTCACCTATATCTGTGTGCTGTGTGCCTGCATCGTGAGGGCTTCCTGCGGGGAGCTGAGTGACGGTGGGGCAGGGACTGCTGCCTTCCAGTGGATCTGGCTTCTGGGGATGGAGTGTGGCCTTCATCCCACATATCATCGGAGTCCAGGTTCAAATCGTGGAGAGGTAACACCCTTGCCCTGCGTCTGATTGGTGCTATACACAATGACTCGCTGGTGTTGGAGTCGGAGAAAGGCTGTGTTTCTGCATCCCCCACAATGGCACATTCTGCTGCTGCTGGGCCTGAGCCATCTGCAATGACAATGTGCAGCATGTCATTTATGTATGTATCACCAAATGTGGCACAATGGTAATAAATGTACACTTACATCGTATCACTATGTAGGGGGTGTTTTGTTCTTCTGGGTGTCGCGCTACTTAATTGCATTCTATGTGCTAATTTCAGCTCTGGGTTGTGGACTACCACTCCCATAAGGCATTGTTGTGCCGCATGTAAGATGTGGAATGGAGTACTTATCACAATGGTTTGCACTACTTGCTATTTCCTAAGGGGCATTTGTACATGCACATATGGGGTTACATATCATTATTGGACTTACCTTTACTGGTACTGGGTGTGCCGGACGTGTCAATATCAGT
This sequence comes from Pleurodeles waltl, assembly GCF_031143425.1. Lineage (NCBI taxonomy): Eukaryota > Metazoa > Chordata > Amphibia > Caudata > Salamandridae > Pleurodeles > Pleurodeles waltl. The sequence goes on along the minus strand of NC_090439.1, from coordinate 624,941,526 downwards.
GACCCCACTGACAGCTTCTGGAAGCAGTGTGGACTCCACCAGGTCTTCCATAGGGGTGGAGTGTGGCTGGGTGGATGGTCCGCCCCCTGTGCTCCTTGCCTCCCTTACCCTCTCCTTGGCACGGGAACGCAGGTCGTACCACCTCTTGCACATCTCCTCCACTGAGCGCTGCCCAACCCCCACTGTGCAGATTTTGTCTGGATGTCAGCCCAGAGTTTTCGCTTCTCACTCTCTGGTACCTGGAGTGAGCTCTTACCAAATAGCCGGTCATGGCTCCTCACCACCTCCTCAGTGAGCACCTCCAATTCTCGCTCACTGAATTTCAGCTTCCTCTTCCTCTCTCCCACCTCCTTCCCACTAGCAGCATTGGCCATGTTGATGTCAGGTCCTGGCTTGCTCACAAAGTTGGTCCCTGGGGCTGGTCTGTGACTCTCTGCTGCTCCTGTGGGTGTGTTACCTGAAAACAGCATGGACTGACTCACTTCCTGCTTGTGATGTCATCAGGCTGTGCCAGGTGACCATTTTCGCAATTTGCGATTTTCAAACACTGAATCGCAAATATTTTTGCAATTCAGTATTTGGACCTCGCAATTTGCATTAGCGATTTTTAAGAAATCGCTATTTCCGAGTCGCAAATTTGTTACATAACATTTTGCGACTCAGAAATAGCGATCTCTTAAAAATCGCTATTTCCGATTCGCTAAGGGTTTTTTTCATACATCTGGCCCAAAGAGTGTTCTGGAGATAACTTTTGAACATTCCACAAAGCTACCTATTAAAATACATTCTGTACTATTAAAACTGATGGTAATTGCATAATTACAGTTCGTTATGTTCCATTGATGAAAAGCAGATGCTACAATCACTTTACATTAAGTAAGAAAGGCTGGACAACAACATGTGACACATGCTAATTCCTCATATTTCTAGTTGCAAACTCAGCAAGTAGCGCTCTGTCTTTTGTATCACAGGATTTCTCAAACTCTGTTAAGTCATATAGTCCAAAGGTCGGCATTGCTATTGAAGTTTGAGGGCCAGATGTATCAAGCTATTTTGTGGTTGCAAAGTGTGAAATTTGTCTTTTGCGACTCAAAAATGGACTTGTTGCATGTAATATCCCTATTTTGCAAGCCAGTATCCTGTTACCAACTCGCAAAATAGGGATTGCAATTTGCAATTAAGAAGGCAAAACCCCACAGCTCGTAATACGGCGGTCTTCACCGCCGGCTCTGCGGCGATGAAACCGCCACAGTGAGTCTGGCGGTCTCAAGAATGCCAGACTCGTAATGAGGGCCTCAGTGTTACAAAAAGAAAGGTACTTTATTTTGGTGACACAAGCACCAAAAATACCATAGAGGCTATACTCCCTTAGGAGGTAAGTAATGCACAAATTATATACACTAGTATGCAGAAATAGGCATAAAAGCAGTTAGAAAACAGTGCAATTAGTGAAAATCACAATAATTAGAAATTTGCCTAGGAGAGCACAAACCATATACTAAGAAAGTGGAATGCGAAAGTCGATCTCCCACCTAGGCAAGTGTAGTGTGTAGTGGGGAACTGGGAGTACTAGAAAACACCAGAGGTAAGTACTAGAACCCACCTCTGCGACCAGGAAAGCAGGCGTAAATCACAGTAACTTTCCCAGAACACACAGAGAAACGGGAAGAATTATGCAAAACCCCCCAGAAGAGACGGCAAGACACAAACAATGGATTCCTGGACAAGAAGACCTGTGGAAGTCCATAAAACACAGAAGAGTACAGGAAGAGCAGGAGCCCCTGCTAACCCAGATGAAGGTGTAAAAGGAGAACCACAGGGAAAGAAGAAAAGTCAGCACTGTACCCAAGAAGACGAAGTTGGGTTCCTGGAGAAAGCACATGATGTCCTACGCTGCGTCTTCGGAGTCCACCAACAAGCCTTGGCACACACAAAGCACGCGGTTAGGGGACAATGGCGCTGCAGGGGACAAGGAAGGACCAGGTGGACTCTACCCAGGAGGGAGAGTCCAAGGGAATCCTCAGCAACTCAGAGAGCCCACAGAAGACTAGGCAGTGCACACAGCAGTCCCACAGCACAGGGACAAGAAAGTCACAGCACTACGACAAAGGCTCCCACGCTGTTGGACAACCACTCAGGAAGTTGTGCGTCTCAGGATAGAGTGCTGGGGGCCAGAGCTAAACGATGCACAAAGGACTTGGAGGAAGGATGCCACAAAACACAGTGCACAGGGGTACTGTCTTGCGTGGGAAGGCAAGCTCTTACATCCACCAAAGTTGGACAGTTGGGAAAGAGGACTATTGGGACCACTTCAGTCTACCACCTGTGATGCAGGATCCACATAGCTCAGCAGGAGAGGGGATCCAGGCAGCCAGTTGTCATTTCAGTTGGTGTCTGCAAAAGCAGGGGAGTGAGTCCTTCACCCCACGGGAGATTTCTTCACTCTTCTGATACAGGCTGAGGATGGGCTGTCTTCAGAGGATGCACGACAGGAAACAGTTGCAGTTGCTGACAGGAACCAGAGATACAATGTTGCAGAAGGTGTCTTGCTTCTTTGTTGCTGCTTGTAGAAGACCTGGAGGATCCAGATGCAGTTTCTTCAGTGAGAAGTGAAAAAGGATGATGCAGAGGATTCCTGCTGGAGTCTTGCAATCCGAATCTGAGGAACCACCCAAAGTAGAGACCCTAAATAGCCCTGAAAGGGAGATGGTCACCCAACCAGGTAAGCACCTATCAGGGGGGGGGCTCTGACATCACCTCCTGGCACTGGCCACTCAGATGCTCCCAGAGTTCCGTGCCAACCTTGAATCCAAGATGGCAAAACCCAGGGACCCTCTGGAGGAGCTCTGAGCACCACTCCCTGGGTGATGATGGACAGGGCGGTGGTCACTGCCATTTCCTTTATCCAGTTTCTCACCAGATCAAGGACTGGGGTTCCCTGAACCAGTGTAGACTGTTTTATGCAAGGATGACACCAAATGTGCCATTCAAAGAATTTCCAGTGGCTTGGGGAGGCTACCCCTCCCAAGCCTGTAACACCTATTTCCAAAGTGTGAGGGTGTAATAGCCCTCTGCCAAAAGAAAATCTTCTGTTCTGCCTTCCTAGGCTCGAGCTTTTCAAGCAAGAGGAGGGCAGAAACCTGTCTGTGAGGTGGCAGCAGCTGGGGCTGCCTTGAAGCCTCAGAAGGCTGAAATGGTAAAACTGGGGGTCCTCTAAGGAGCCCCCAGAGTGTATGGAATCATACTACCAATTATTGCAAAAGCCTTGTGGTATGATTCCAACATATTTCATACCAAACATGCCTATGTTCGGAGTTACCATTATGCAACTGGACATAGGTAGTGACCTATGTCCAGTACACGCGTAAAATGGCATTCCCGCACTCAAGAAGTCTGGGAAAATGATCCTGGAGGTTGTGGCGGCACCACTGCTAGTGCAGGGGTGCCTTCACACAAAGGTACTTTGCACCCTGCCCTCAGGGCTTGAGGGCCTGCAATAGGGGTGACTTAAAAGTGACCTAGTGAAGTGTTAATGGCAGTGAAAGGGTGCTTGCACCTTTTCAGGCAGGCTGCAATGGCTCCCTATGGGTGGCAAAATATATGCTGCAGCCCATAGGGATCCCCTGGAACCCCACTGCCCTTAGTTCCTAGGTACCATTTACTGGGGACTTATAAGGGGGCATTAGTGTGACAATTGTGAGTGAAATACAGAGTTAACAGTAACCAACAACCACATTTAAGGGAGAGACCATAACTACATGGGTCCTGGTTAGCAGGGTCCCAGTAGACACAGTCAAACACACTGACAAACAGGCCAAAAGTGGGGGTAACCAAGCTAGAAATAGGCTACTTTCCAACAAGAGTGTTCATGCTTTCTGAAAATTCTGAAACGATCCACAGAAAAAGGTGGGAAAGAGGTACAATTGCAATTTGAATGTGTGTAGTTATGTGTCCCTGAGTTTTTTGCAATTCCCTAAATGTTACAACTCATAGGAGAAAGCCACTAGACTACATTCAAGAGTTCAAAAAATATCTTTGTGAATTGGGTCCACAGCAATACTTCACATTTTCGACTACACTGCAATATTTTCCTTGTAGTCTCTCTCTCTCCCCTCATTGTTTCAGCTTCATCCACTACCTCATCCTTGACTACCTACATGTGGAAAATTAATTATCCAAGTAGGCGTTCGGCAAACCTCCCTTGGTAAAACAAATCTGAAAATGAATAATCTATGATGCAGGTCCTTCCATTATAAAATCGCATATAATAATTTCGAAATGTCAGAGTGAAATGTTAACATGACCTTTTGAATAGTGCAATAGGACCTTTCAAAGACACATCGAAGCACTCCTTGTTTATTTTAATGAAGTACATTATAAAGCAAGTTTAGCAGCTCAAGTGATATGGAATCCATTCAGGTTATTTAAATAAAATTATTTTTCATTGCAAAGGGACTAAAATTGAAACAATTATTAGTGATGCAGCATCTGACCCTGAATTCCAGAAAATACGCTTTCATCTAGTCCACATGCCATCAAAGCCCTTCTAATGGAAAATGAAATCCTCGGGTCCAAGATAAGTATTGTTTAGTTACTGGGATACTCACTCAGTGGCTGTCCGAGTTAATGACTTGCTGCTGACATTTGCTTAACCTACAGATCATAGATTTGAATCCCAGCATGGGCGACTCAGCCTTTTATAACCTCTAATATGATAAATGTAGAATGATTATATTTGGTATTAGTATCACATCAAAATGGCATATACTGTGGTAGGAAGCGCTGTGTTAAGTTTCAGACAACTTTCTTAAAGGAGATGACTGAAATTATAATTCCAGAATCTTTTTCAGAACGGTGACAAAGAGGATGGTATAGTTCTCTGATTAAGAGCGAGCTAGTTGGTCAGACTACTGAATGCAACATATCCTGGCCCACATCCTGGGACAACACTTATGTATTCACTGGTAAATGCATCTCACTATGTGTGTGCATTTACACCTAGCAGGCACATATGAAGCTGCCGTACCCTGATCAAATGTCTAATGGCTATCTTTGATCTACCAAGTGTATTTTAGATGTTATGTCCTAAACATTTGATTGCATAAAATAGTATTTCTATCTTTTGCTGCGAGAGTTGTGAATCAAGGGTCAAACTTAATTTTTAATAAACAAGCACACTGAGATGACTTTTAGATATGGATTTGAGTGAAAATGTGTGTTTTTCTACTGAGCAAGATCATAGAATAGATTCCGGAGGTCAATTTGGGTATTTAATTGTTTATTGGGGACGTAGAAATGTTTGTGCATAATCAGTTTGTTGAATAATATCTCCTTTTGCGTGTAATATTTAAAGCTCGTTAGACCTTTCACTCTTGAGTGGTAGTCCACTAAACCTTTTGCCTTCACACTTTCTGAATTACTGAATTCATTTTTATTGGCTTTCCAATGCTGTACACCTTACCGTTGCTAAGCAGTGCTAAAGTGTGTGTGCGCTCTACCTTAAACGTGACACAACTGGCCTAGACCTAATAGGCACATTTAAGTAAACAGTACTTCACATACATTAAATTAAATGCAACTGGTGGGCCTGCAGCACTCATTGTGTCTCAATAAAATATGCTTTTAAAACATGCCTCAGACATGACACTGCAACCTGTAGTGCAGTTTTAAAGTGCAATTTTGAACGGACAAAATAAACATTTTGCCTAGCACAAACCACCCCTTTTAATACATTTAAGCCACCCTTAAGGTAGACCTTAAAGGCTCATAGGGCGGAGTGCACTGTATTTAATAAGTAACACATGCAGGTTTAAGTTTTCCATGTCCTTGTAGTGAAAAACTCCTCAAGTCATTTGTCACTGCTGTAAGGCCTATCTCTACCACAGGATAATATTTGAGTACCTTATTACACTTAATAAGTGATAGATTAAGTTTGGGAAAAGATAGGAAAATTATGTTTATACTGAAATGAGATATAATTTAAAACCCTCTTTAATGGTAAAGTTGGATTTTGAGTCACAATTCTGAAAACGTCACTTTTGGAACCTGCATTCTCTTTTGTGCCTTTTGCTAATGTCCTCCGTTGGCTGTGATAAGCTTAGCTGTTGGCCTTTCTGACTTCTTCCTAGACAGCATGACAGGATATGAACAGGATGGGCCATCCTGGTAAGATGTTTGGAGCAGAACTGTTCCCTGTTCCACTTACATTTCTAAGGGTGCCACCGGCACAAACACAGAGGAACTTGACATCAGGCTAGTTGGAGCCCTGACAGGTAAAGGGAGGACTTTCCAGAACCAGAGGTGGGGGTAGCATAGGGAGTCCCTCCATGTCAAAGGCTGGAACCAAGTATTAATATTGAACCTTCTAAGCCACTCATCAGATCACCTCTGAACCTTAGAAGACTCAGAAGAATGATTACTCTGCTGTCCTACTGCTGGAAGGACTGCCCTGCTGCCAGAAGGTCTGCTTGCAGCCCTGCTACATGAGGAAGAAAGTCTGTACCTGCTCCTTGAACCCAGGACCACCACAGTGACTCCATGTGCTACCTGGCCGGACTCATGTGTGTTCTACATGGACATAACAAGCTCCTTAGACCTGCCCTGCCATTTCCCAGCTGGCCAGACCCAACTGAACCTGCTTGTGCCCTGCTGCTGGGCTCTACTGGAGTGAGTACAGATCCCCAAGTGGTGCCCCCAGGTCCTGGACCTTTGGATGGAATCAGAGTGTACTACTCCTTGCCCATCTGAGGGTTCGGTCAAAAACTGGTGCAGCCTGACACAACTTGATTGAAGACCTCTCATCACAGTACCCCGCATCTCCGGATCTGCAGCCTCATCGGAACCAACGCAGAATGATGCGACTCAATGCAGGACCTCACAGTGAAGCACCTCTTGATCTACAGTGTTAGACCTGTTATCCTTTGGGTGGTCTTCTACAAAACATTTTGCCTTCTCCCCTACTCTTTGCTGAAATTAATTTTGTTGGCCTAAGGACTCTGACCCCTTACCAATGCCTACCAGTGCATAAGTACTTGTGTTTACTCCATAATTGTAGAACTGGTGGATTTAATTTATTTAATGGGCATATTTAATTTATGAATAAATCCATAGTAAATTTGTATATCATATACCCAGGGCCAGTAAATGAAATGCCTCGAGTGGCCCTGCAGCACATGTTGTGCCATCCACTGAAGTAGCCCCTTAAATAATGTCTCAGGCCTGCCTCCGCAGCATGTGTGCAGTCTTAGACTGCCAATTTGACGTGGTAAAATACATTCCTTGCCAGGCCTAAAACTCCCTTTGTAATGCATAGGTCACCTGTAAGGTAGGCCATAAACAGCCCTCAAGGTAGACTACATTGTTTTTAAAGTTTTGGACATTTACTTTTAAGTTATACACGTCCTGATATCTGACAAATTTTATTTTCGCTACTATGAGGTTTACCTCTCCCATAGGATAACATTTGGTTACCTTATTATATTTAGAAAGTAAAATGTTTGTTTGGGAGCAGGTAGAAACTAATTCTTAGTGTCTACAGAATTGTAATTGAAAACCCTCTGAAATGGTAAAGTCAGATTTCAAGTCACAATTCTGAAAATGCCCACTTTTAGAAAAGCTGGCATTTTCTTGTCCTAGCCATTTGGTGTCTACAGCCAGTTTCCTGGGTCACATGAATGGGTATAGTTAGCAGGTTGCCCTTGTGTATTTCTCCCAGTCACACAAATGCGAAATTGGGTGTTGGCAGAATGGACTAAACAGGGAGGATGGGAATGGTGGAGCAGTACACAGCCCTACTTGTATTGCAAAGCAGCTGCGTCAGTCCACATATTACTACATACTATCCTTTTGTGACCTCAGACATCCTGAGGCCAGGGCAGGGAGATAAGGGGAAAAATCTAGAAGCATCTTCCACTTCAAAGCTGGCACTGAGTATAAAATAGGACCCTCAGACCTACTCTTCAATACACTTTTGGACCTGAGGAGAACTCAAAGGACTGTCATGCCACTCTAAGATGGACACTGGCTGCTGCCTGAAGCCTGCCTGGTGCCTCAAAGGACTGCTCTGCTGATGGAGACCTGTTTTTCTGCTTAACCCCAGAACTACCAGAGTGACTCCAAGGGCTGGTTGGCTGGCATCTTGATCAGAGCTTCAGGGATGGAAAAGCCTTCAACCATCTTGGCCTCACACCTGGAACCAGTCTGAGTCAGTCCTGACCCTCCCAGTATTGCCCCTCTAGTCCTGGACACTTTGCAGTTGTGCTAAAGGTGCCCTGATAGCCCAAATCCAAACATGACATTTTCAGCCAATAGGTGCCCTGAGAACTGAGAGGGGACCCAGACCTACCCGCCCCCTTATCCTTTCAAGGTGCCTGACTTTGCAGTAGCTCCTGCTACGTTCTTCTCCACAGTAACAAATCCTTCTCAGCAGCTCCTCGCAAATGGGGTATCCAGCCCTTGTCAGCTATAGTCTGCAGTTTCGTCCCACTGGAGATTTTCAACTTCCCAAAAAGAGACTAAGGGCCTTATCTAGAGTTTGGCCGATGGGGTTACTCTGTCACAAATATGACAAATATCCCATTGGCCATTTTACGATCACATTATATCCTATGGGAATCATAATAGGGTGTACAGGATATCCTCTTGTTTGTGACAGAGTAATCCATCTAGCAAACTCTAAATCAGGACCTTAGTCCAAACGTAGAAATCTTCAGAGCAACTTTGGCCAGAGGCTCCCGAATTCTGATACCTCCTCCTCGGACACTGCTGACCACCTTGCCCGTCCGAACTTCACCTTTTCAGAAATGTTTCTTTAAAATTTGTTCTAAGTGAAGGTAGACAGAAACTAGGTCCAATCTACTTTGTCTATTAGTACCGTGCTCCATCATGGTCGGTCGTAACTTTCGAATTTTCCTCTGTTTCGCATGATTAGATATCTGTGGCTGGTTCTTTGATCTTTTAGGCCCTATTTTTCACATTAAACTTTAACAATTCATAATTCCGGTTCTTCTGATTGGACTTTTGTCATTTTGCTGTCAAATAATGCATTACAATTATTTGACTTATTTTCTAGAATAGTGTGGTATTTTTCTTCTGCTGGAGCTTCATTATATTGCTGTTTGAGTGCTGCATACATTTTGTGCACATTGCTTCCAAGCTAAGCCTGGTTAGGCACAGATTAATTTAGCGGCTTTTTCTGGTTCACTCTGAAAAGGGATGAGAATGTTGCTTGAACAGCAGTCACACACCCTCAATCTACAGCCCAATTCCTTTCAGGTGATCTCATTGGAACTAATGCTTGCAGCTCCTGATTGGTGGCCTCTTCCGAAATGATGCAGTACTGCACAACTCAATGCAGGACCTCACATCCCAGCACCTTGTAGCTGATGATCTGTGGCCTCATTGTTGCTGATGCAGTGCAATGCATATGAACACAGCACCGCACAGCTCCTGATTCGCAGCATCATCGGAACCAATGCAACTCAATGCAGCACAATGCAAGACCTCTCGTTAGCCCAAGTACAACCAGGTGCATTGTCCAGCAAGCCAAACTCACACCGGTAATCTGTCCATGCTCTATTGTGGTGCTTGTGACTTTGTCCTGGTCTGGCACTACCAGATAACCACAGATGGACCTTTGCACTTTTTGGAGCTGCTTTTACCTAAGACTTTGAAATTGCATATGTCCAGTTCTAATGATTGGAGTTTCATAGTGTTGATATCATATTATTTAAAAATTATTCTGCACATTTTGCAAATTGGTTTGGGATTTGTCTTGTGTTTTGTTTTCATTTTTTTTATTTTTCTAGAACAGTGTGGGATCACTGCACCGGGACATATTTCATACCACCCAATGTTCCCCTCAGTCTCCCGGTAAAATTGATACCTCATTTGTGTAGGTGGGCCAAGTGCTTGTGACAGGGAAGAGCCATTAAAATGTCGAAATTGAGGGGGAACCAAATCGGGTCCAAAAGGGCAGTTTGAAAAAAAACATTTTAGGCTGACAAGAGCAGCAGAATTTTTATCGGTATAGATGAGACAATGCTGGGTGGTAGGAATTTTTTTCGATTCCTGCATATTCCGGAAGGTTCCGTCTCAAAAACGTGGGAAAAATGTGTGATTAGCAGCAAAGTTGGAGGTTTGCAGGGCATTGTGAGTAAGAAAATGGTGCGGGGTGCATGTGAAACACACCACTCTGGAATCACCCAGATGTATACTTTTCAGATGTGTCTAGGTCTTGTGGATTTTTCTACATGGCAGCGTCCCAAAGTCCATAAAGTGCAGCCCTCACCATTGCAAGTGGGACGATTTTGAGAGTTAGCCAAGCTCTCATGGCCCAAATGTAAAACCAAAACCCAAAATAATCAAATGTCTTCTTGCTTGCTGTGGGATAAGATGCTTTAGAGTGCGGGGGAGAGCTGAAAGACTGTTACCCCCTTCAGTTGGGGTGGGGGCATACCCAGGCCCATACTGGTTGGCAGCAAACACCCCACTATATATATATATTTTTTAAATTCCCTGCCATCTAGTAGACTTTCTGCCCCCCCGGGGTGTGGATCAGGGGTAATTGCTGCCCACTGGTGGGCAGAACAAGTTTGGCCCCATTTATTTTGGGTGGGGGTATAGCCATACCCCCAAACTCTTATTTTGGAAAAAAACTTCCCTGGTCTCTGGTGCGCTTATGGACCTTCCAAAATGAGGCCAATATGCCCCCAAGGGGGGCAGATATGGCCAACAGTAATGTGCCCCCATGGGGAGTGACCCTTACCCGAGGGGCTGGCCCCCTAAAGAAAACACACACATACACACACACCAACCCCTGGTGCCTAAGTGGTTTCTGCCCCCGGGGGGCAGAAATGGCCTAAAATAAATTTTTGATCCAGCTTCTGAAATGCTCTGAGATACTTCAAAGGGGAGGGAATTCCTTTCCTTCCCTCTGAAGCCTCTCAGGCACCCATCACAGCAATGGGGAAGTGGCCTCTGATGAGGTCGCACGCTGATGTCATCAAACATCACTGGGGGTTTCAGGGGAGGGGTTGAGGGTGATGGGGTGGAAGGGGGGGTGGGGTGTTGGTAGGGAAGCCCACAGAGGGAGCGCTAGCGCTCCCTCTGAGCTCAGTGCCGAGGACGTAATGGTTACGTCCTCGTCACAGGAGCACTGTGCCGGTGGACGTAACCATTACTTCCCCGGCACAGAAGGGGTTAACGCTGGAGCGGGCCTTTAGTGGATGGTTTAGCCCACTATGGTGGGCTATAAGACTATATTGGAGTTTATATTAGAATGTCTACCCACCATAGGATGACATTTTTGTAAATGTTATTTAGGACAAGACATTTACATTTGACAACATTTCTGAAAAACATTCTCACATATAACTGGTAATGGATGAGACAAACTTTGAAATCCCCTAAATAGGAGGCTGTGAGACAAACTACACTGAGTGGATGAGCTGAGTCATATCAGCAAGTTCACTACTGGTGTTTAGAAAGAAAGTAGCATTTCACACTATTGGTGACATTAGCATCACCTAGAAAACATATTTTCCATACCAATCATTGTAGAAGTATCAAGAGCATCTAGGATGGAAGGAGCTTGCTACAAATTGCATAGGAGCCATACTAAGGGACATAGGCCGTCTCAAAGATGGTCCAGGAAGCCACCAACAGACAGAGAATGTACTTTCTATGCTCTCTGCCAGACTTTAGAAAAAAATAAACCAGATTAGGGTCTCCCTTCGCGTTAAAGCAACATTTACTTTTAATTTTGAGCCTCTGACTCTTGGGCCAGAGGCTAAATCTAGGGCCCTTGTCTACTGTAGAGTGTGAATGTTCTTGTGCAGCAGGGTAAACCTAGGGCTCTTGTCTAGCCTGGGAGCTAAACAGTAAGTAGTAAACTGGGTCCTATATTAGACAGGAGACCGTTCCCTGCAACTTCAGCGATGTTATTTAACTGAGTCAAAAAGGTTATTTCTATTGAGTTCCAGAAATTTGGAAGATGATTAAGAGTGCAGTCCATCAGAACGGCTAACTGTGTGGGCCTTCGTCAATGGTAGACATACAGTCTGCACTACTCACTAGTCATCAGAAGACTAATGGCCTGATTATAGTTTGGCGGTCGGGTTACTTTGTCGCAAACATGACGGATATCCTGTCCGCCATATTAAGATGTCCATAGTGTGTATAATGGAATCGTAATACGGTGAACAGGATTTCAGTCCCTTTTGTGATGGAGTAACCCCATCCACCAAACTCTAAATCAGGCCCCAAATCTTGTATCATCTGATGTTAATGTACATAGCCACTTACTTTTAAAGAAGAACAAGTCTTGAAGCCCTTTGATGCTACCTTGGGAGTAGACCTTAAGTTTAGGGGCCTTAGGTTTGGAGGGACTCCAGTGCCTGTGCTATTGCCCCACTTAACCAGAGGCTAACCATCCATATCTGGTTGACTGTGCTGCTAGTGGCTTGAGGAGCTTACGGCTGTCTGCTCCACCTACTTATTGAACAGGAGGTCGGGAATATAGTTCTGCAAGAGGATGCCAAATGCAGAAGTGTAGACAGAAAAGAACGATGGAAAGTGTCTTTAATAACTGTTAAGATGTCAAAAATGGTCTTTAGAGAGGGGAGGAATATAAAAGAATCAGATGTAATCAAGGAAATCAAAGATAGTTGAGGAGAATGACATAACCCGAATACATTCCACTTAACGTGCAAGTGTTTTGACAAGGCAGAAAGGCATACATACCTATTTCTGAACAGTGATGATCTTCTGCAGTTATGGCTGCTAATGAAGGCTGCAAGGTCCTTTAATAATGTGTGTACGTAGGGTCTTAGACGATGAAGTTATTGCTCTTTGGGATCCAAAATCACCCTATTTTGTGTGGTTTGTTCTGCCTAGATCAATGCAAGTTAAAGATAGGGGAACCAAGCTTGGCTTGCAGTGATGTGTGACAAGTTAGATATGATTGAAGCAGGACTCTGGATCCCTCCTTCAGTTTATGAAGAGTGGAATCAATAGGAGCAATAATAATATAGCTTAGATTAACATCATACCAGGTTTAGACACACCAGAATTTATTAAGGACATAAAGCCTGATTTTAAGTTTGACGGATTGGTAAACCATCACAAATGTGATAGATATCCCTGCCAAACTATTGCAAACTCTATTGGATATAGTGAAAATCCATCATATTTGTGATGGAATAATCCATCTACCAAACTCTCAATCAGGCCCTTATTAACTATTTAAGCCTCTGCTGAACAGAATAGGATGAAAAAAAAGGTTGTTAGTTGAGAGGGGTGGAAGCCCCATTCAGATAATAAACATAATCCTTGTTATGGTGAACCAGAAAATTTAGGAAATAAACCTGTATTTAACCCTCTGCTAGCTTGTCACCAAATAAATCAGTCTAAACTTAGAGTCAATGTGTAAATTTTTTTCATGAATCAAACGGTAATAAAGTAAAAACACAACACAAGAAAAATCCCAAATTAATGAAAAAAATAGAGTACATTTAAAAACAAATACCAAAATCCAGTCAGTAGAACCAGAGATATGAGTTTTTAAAGTTCTAGTTGAAAATGGTGCTGAAAAGGACAAAGGGCCACTTGTGATTATCTGGTTGTGTTAAACTGGAAAAGTCCCAAGTTTGGGCTGCTGAGAGTGGAGAGTGAGTCAGATGCAGGAACCAGGGTCATCCTACTGAAGAGTTACCTCCTCAAACCAGCACAAGTAGCTGCTGTTCACGCTTGAGGAAGCCACAAGGAAGTCATTGTCAGCATTAGAGCAGATCGGACATTGAAGAAAAGCCGGTCATTGCTGGACCTTCTCATTAGCGGTGGATGCAAGCTCTTGCTGTTGGTGCAAAGAGCAGATCTTGCTGGAGCTCAACATTGGTGGTTGTCACAGATGATCGCTGTTGGCGTGAAGAGCAGGTCCCGTTTAATTTTTACCAGTTGATTTCGCCATCAAGAGGTGACTTCACAATCATGAGGAACCCAAACTTCTATATCTTCACCTTTTCTTGAGGTTCCAATCAAGGGTCCAGGATCTAGGGCATCACAACTCCATCTTGTGCCCTATGTGCTGTGGGGCTTGCCCACCAGGACCATATCACCCTTAATTTCTGGTGCCTCCCTAATCTGAATAATCCCAGTCATGCTTGCCTCCTTAGTGGCACCTCTCAGGCTTGTGCTCTCTCTCTGTTCCCACCTCCCACTGAAGTCTTTACCATTAACCCTCCTGTTGTGTTTGCTATGCAAGTTTCTTCCAGTTTACTCCTGCATGCTCTGAATAATCAAGTTTCCTTTGAAGGTCACTGGACTGTTCCATCATGCATTCGAGTTACATTGCAATAGTCATATGCAAATTACTGTTTGTACCGGCTAATGGCTAGAATCAGTTCTGCTGTTATGCAACACATGTATTTCCCCATTCTTCAGTTTGTTGGAATATTCCAGGCTTCAACGTGGGCCACGTGCTGTTCTAGGACACTTTTGGCTTACTATACAAATACCCTCCTTGAATCTGTATTAGCTATTTGCCTAGAACATGTTCCCTATCTACACCAATATTGTTCCTGCACTCATCTTCCTTTGTCCAGTACAGCACAAGTCTCTTTCCTGCAATCGTCTACTGATTCACTCTGAGTTTCCAGTGCTCTAGTCTTCCAAGCCCATCTGATGACTCTGTGATTCTGATGTCTGCGATGCTGCCAGTGTTTTCTTCCACGAGTTATGTCTCCACTTATGCTAAGTTTCTTCCATTTTGGTATCCAGTTCCAGTGTTTTTAGGGCTAAGAAAGGAAATCTCAGGTTAGTGTGCACTAAACCATGCCATTGAGATATATCAATATTCTGTTCCCAAGATGTGATCGGGTTTTGAACTCTGAACATTGTTAGATTTTAAAGCCCTTCCGCTGAAGGCCAGCACTTTTATCTGTTGTTGTAGCACCCTGAACTCGTCATATATGAACTGAAATTTTGTCATTGTGTACTGGACAAGTTGGATCTGGCACCTTGGAATGGGTTCCGAGAGACTATTGTTGTAATGAGATTCGGATTTTCAATATGTTCTGGAGTTCCAGATCAGTTATTCTTCAGTTATTCTTGAACTAACTTCTCTTCCCTTTTTCAAGAAATGTTTGTGATGATAAGTTTACAAAAAGTATACATAAATGTTTATGGGTTCTAAGTAGGAAATAGTAGGTAGTATTGCATCTGCATAGAAGGTATCGAGGCCCAGATAATTCCAACCTTCTAGGCAGTGTACGGGGCAGTGGAGCAGTTCATGCAGTGATGTGGATTCTTCTTTTTCTTTTTTCAATCCCATCTCTTGTCCACTAGGGGCTGTTGGTGGGACCAGACAGGTTTTACTTGTTACACTGTGCAGCCCCATCTGAGGTTGGAGGTTCAGCATTGTCTCCATGGTTGGAACCAGGTGAGTGCCTGACGTGGTGGGGCCATTTAGGGATCAGGACTCTACTCCAGCAGAACCCAGCAGTAGGGCTAAGGCAGGTTGACACAGGTCCAATTGGTGTCCCCGAACCTCAAACAGGAGGTCAGCCAACTGGCCATCGGAGATGCTTCTGGGAAGGCTGGGTTTAAGGCAAACAGGTTCAATCTTCCTTCTTTAGTCAGCAGAACAGTCCTTATTTTGAATCTTCCAAAGGTCCAGGATTGTTCTGTTGAAAGGTTCCGAATGGGCTATTTTTATACCTGGTGTCAGCCTTTGTGCAGGGGATTACTTGAGATAACCCCAAAACTGTTTTGTGGACCTGATTTCGACATTGGTGGTAATGCTCCGACTGAAAGATTTTTCAACTGAAAACCAGTCCACCAGCTTAGCGATCTGCCCGTCCGATTAACCTCTTAGCTGCTGGGCCTTTTCCCCCCCAGTGTTGAGCCCTTTTTTGCCTATTTGGGGTAGTTTGTGCATAGGCCTTCATAACTTTTGTCCACATAAGCTATCCATTCCAAATTTGCGTCCTTTTTCTCCAACAGCATAGGGATTCTAAAGGTACCCCTGGAGGAGACCAAGAAATTAGCCAAAATACACATAACATTATTTATTTTTTTTAATGGGAAAAAAGGGCTGCCGAAGAAGGCTTGTGTTTTTTTCCCTGAAAATGGCATCAACAAAAGGTTTGTGGTGCTAAAATCACCATCCTCCCAGCTTTCAGAAACAGGCAGACTTGAATTAGAAAACCACGTTTTTCAACACAATTTTGGCATTTAACTGGGACATACCCCATTTTTACTATTTTTGGTGCTTTCAGCCTCCTTCCAGTTAGTGACAGGAATGGGTGTGAAACCAATACTGAAACCCCGAAAGCTAAGCATTTCCGAAAAGTAGAAACAATTCTGAATTCAGCAAGGGGTCATTTGTGTAGATCCTACAAGGTTTTCCAACAGAAAATAACAGCTGAAAATAATATATTGAAATTGAGCTGAAAAAAAAACAGCCATTTTTTTCAGCGTTTTACTCTGTAACTTTTTCCTGCAATGTCAGATGTTTTAAACCAATATAGCATTACGTGTGCAGGACTCTTCTGGTTGCAGGGATATATATGGCTTGTAGGTTCATCAAGATCCCTAGGTACCCAGAGCCAATAAATGAGCTGCACCTTGCAATGGGTTTTCATTCTATACCGGGCATACAGCAATTCATT
Source organism: Pleurodeles waltl (assembly GCF_031143425.1). Classification (NCBI taxonomy): domain Eukaryota; kingdom Metazoa; phylum Chordata; class Amphibia; order Caudata; family Salamandridae; genus Pleurodeles; species Pleurodeles waltl. The sequence continues at coordinate 624,924,859 of NC_090439.1, read as the reverse complement.
TGCTGAAATATAAAGAGTGAAAAATAGGTATCAAGAAAACCTTTGTATTTCCAAAATGGGCATAAGATCAGGTATTGAGCAGCAGTGGTTATTTGCTCATCTCTGTATTCCAGTGTGCCCATACTAGCCTGTGAATTACAGGCCATTTCTCAAATAGATGTCTTTTTTACACACTGTCTTACATTTGGAAGGAAAAAATGTAGAGAAAGACAAGGGACAATAACACTTGTTGTGCTATTCTGTGTTCCCCCAAGTCTGCCGATACAAATGGTACCTCACTTGCGTGGATAGGTCTAATGCACACGACAGGAAAGGCAACATGGACACATCACATTTTTACATTGAAATATGACGTGTTTTTTGCAAAGTGTCTAGCTGTAGATTTTGGCCTCTAGCTCAGCCGGCACCTAGGGAAACCTACGAAACCTGCACAGTTTTGAAAACTAGACACCTAGGGGAATCCAAGATGGGGTGACTTGTGGGGCTCTGATCAGGTTCTGTTACCCAAAATCCTTTGTAAACCTAAAAATGTGGCCAAAAAAACACTTTTTCCTCACATTTCGGTGACAGAAAGTTCTGGAATCTGAGAGGAGCCACAAATGTCCTTCCACCCAGCGTTCCCCCAAGTCTCCCGATAAAAATTATACCTCACTTGTGTGGGTAGGCCTAGTGCCCGTGACAGGAGTAGATCACACAACGGTCAATGTTGGTACTTACATGAGGCAACTGTTGACCCTGGGGTGATCCATTCCTTATGCAGGCACTAGGTATAGGCACTCAAGTGGGGTCGTGTTTTTGTCAGGACAGGTGAGGAATCACTGGGTGGTAGGAATTTTGTGAATCGCAGCATATTCCTGTAGTTTGTGTGACATAAATGCAAGAAAAATAGAGTTTTTATTCAACATTTCAGCTTTGCAGGGTATTCTGGGTAAGAAAACTTTGGGGAATCCACACAAGTCACACCTCTGTGGACTCCCCCGGATGTCTAGTTTCCAGAAATGTTTGGATTTAGTATGTTTCCCTATATAGCCGCCGAACCCAGGACCAAAAACACAGGTGCCTGCCTTACAAAACCAGTTTGTTTTGTGATAGATAATTTTGATGTCTCCACAATACAATTTGGGCAGTGGAATTCGGGGCTGAACTAAATTGGGGAGCTCCCAAGAGAGCACCCTCTCTGTGCTTGCCCCTGCATTCACCTGCTCTCTGGGGTGGGCTAACCCACTATTGCCCTGTTGCACAGACTGTGCTTGCGAAGGGACAACAGGACTGCCCTCATCACCTCCCTCTCAATTTACTGGAAGGAGTTATCCAATGGGACTCCTCCAACTGAAAAATCACTCCCAGAGTCTGCGCCATTGTCCTATGCCTCAGATGCTGCCTCAGTATCTGCTGTCTCTGTCTCTGATCCTATGTCAGAGCTGTCCTCTATAACCAGAGTGACGTAGCGGCAGTCATCCATCAAGATGCCATCTCCTCTATTGGCTAAACTGTTTCTCTAAAAAACTAGCCTACATGGACAGTCACAAAATTGCTGGTGTGTGTGTGTGATACGTACAACAGTAGATGCCACCTTACCTGCGCTTCTTCCCTCAATCAGCACGTTCTTTCAAGACACTCAAACACCTTGTCACATACCATTCGTCACAGTCTTTAGCACCTCCTGCGCCCAGTTCAACAATCATTATTGGTGCTCCCACTCCCATGTCCTCCTCCTCGGATTCCCTCATTACCACCCAGCAAACGTGCTCTTCATCTCTCCATAGCCACCCCCCACCCTGCACATACATTTCATTTGTATTATAGCACAGGTAGTGGCTGACTTTACTAACATACTCAGCTATTTACTTAAGATATATATATAGATCACTTTTATATGTGGGTCTGGTTTTCCTGGGGGCCGATTGCAGCCTCCAGCGAAACCACACATGCACTGACAAAAGTGATATATATATCTATATAGATATATCTATCTACATGGATATATCTATATCTATAGCTATATATATCTATATATATATATATATATAGATATATATAGATATATATATATATATACACATATATATATATATATATATATATATATATATATATATATATATATATACATATATATATATAGATCATATATATACATATATACAGTATATGGATCTATCTATAGATATATCCATGTAGATAGACATATCTATCTACATGGATTATTATATATATATATATATATATATATATATATATATATATATATATATATGTATTTTTTTGGGGTTGTTGTAGGGTTTCCTTGGGGCCAAAATGGCCCCCAGGTAAACCCTACAACTACTAAAAAAAAATGCCCTCACAGGGAGTTGCCCTGCCTAAGGGCGACCCCCTGTCAATTTCGTGTTTTTTAAAAAAAAAAATAATTAAATTAGCCCCTGGGGGTGGCGCGATCGCACCCCCTCCCCGGGGGCCCCAACATCAAAATTGAAAAATATGGCCCCACAGGGGGTCACCCTGCCTATGGGCGACCCCCTGTCAATTTCCTTATTTAAAAAAAAAAAAATGAGCCCCTGGGGGTGGCGCGATCACGCGCGACCGCGCCCCCCCAGGGGGCCCCAACATAAAATTTTTAAAACATGGCCCCGTTTTCCTATGGGGGCGGACCCCCCCCAAGTGAAATCCCTTGCATCTAGTGGCGTTTCCTGGCCCCCGATCGCAACACAGCTGCGATCGGGGGCCAGGAAATGCGTTTGGGAAGGCCTCGTATGAAAGGGGAGAGTATCCCCTTTCATACAAGGCCTTCCTGAATGTGGGGAAGTCCGTTTGAGGCCATTTTCCCCAGCGGAGCAGGAAGCGGCCCTACGGGTGCTTCCTGCTCCAATGGGGAAAACAACAATGTGACGTCAGCGCGGGTGGGGGCGGGTGGAGACACGGAAGCTCTTCTGTGTCTCCCAGGGATAAAAAAAAAAAAAAAAGAAACTCATCGGGTGAGATGCACCCGAGGATTTTCAAATCCCCTCCCCGGTGTTGGCCACTGGTCGTTACCCGCAACAGGGAGGTAGTGCGGGCATCCGCCAGTGGCCGATGCCCGCACTAAACGGGTTAAGATGTTGACGGTCCCATAGGCAATAGGCCACCACATCCTGCTGTCTCCTTTGTGAGCCCTCGCCCATCACAATGCCACCAATGGAAATAGCTGCTGGTGGCGGGACTCTAACAACTCTGATCACGAGCAGATTTGGAAGTGCCTTACCGCTAAGCCAACTGTGGCAGTCCGACCTCCAACGCTGAGATGGTGGTTTGGGGGGAAAATGAGTTAAAAACGTACCTTATTTCCCAAATCCACTTCTGTTTTCAACTAGACATGCCTGGACAAGACCTTCTGTCACTGATGCCACTGGACCACGGAGAAAACACAACCCCCGTCAACTGATTTGAAGGTAGGGAACGTGCATTGGTTGTATGTGTTGTGGGGTCGTTGCACATGTGCTTGGGATCACTGCAACACCATTGTTTGAGACATAGATGGGGACGCAGTGGTACAATACACATATCGCACACATACACAATTGTCATTGAGGTGTCAGCATTCTTTGCCAAATGAATGCTGGCATGACAATAACATCACAATCGCACATGTCAACGATGTCCATGTGTACACATTACAAGGGGATGTGTACCTGTAGGTTGTACTAATAGTTGTGTTTGGGAGTTAGTACATGTATGTGTGTGCGAATGGGTTCGCTAAGTGAGGAGGTTGGGAGGTGTAGTGGGTGATGTGGTTGTGTCAGATTGTGTGCCACTTGCATACAGGTTTGCTGTTGTTTGTGTTTGTTTGTGTGTTGGGTTGCTGTGTGTGACATCCAGGTGAGTGTGGTTGTTGTGTGGTGGTCATTGTCATGAGGTGTGTAGTTGTGATATTGTGAAATATAGTGTGTGTGAGATGGTGTTGTGGTTGTCATGTGTGGGTGTAGTGTCAATAGTGTATGTTCTGTCATGGATGTATGGCAATGTGTGTTTTCAGCATGTACTTCTTGCCTTGTGGTGGACTGGCAATGGATACTAGTGTGTATGTGGTGTGTTGCATAGTGTGTTGTGCAGGGAGATACATATGGTTACATATGGTGTGTGATTTACCTCTGCTCTATCGCCACTGCCATTGTACGATGTCCATTGGGTCCCATGCCATTCTCCCTCTGTGAGCAATCCACCACCAGTACACTGCCTGTAGGACTGTAAATCTAATTATGGGTGGTGGGAACCCAACAGCCGCACAGCTGGAAAGTGCACTTCATCATGGCAGTCGGCAGCTCAGCCACAATACATCTAATTAGAATGGTCGGAACACCGTCTGCTTGGCAGAGTATACAAGCCCACTGCCAGGGCGGATTGGCAGTAATACTGTCAAGATGTTATTCAGACCTTTAGTTCTTCCCCTAGTCCTGGCTCCAAACTTATTTGGGTGACAAAGGAAAAGGCTGGCCTGCTCTCCTTTTGATTTGTGTGTGCTGCAGACAAGGCCCTCTGAGGTGCAGCCAGGGTAGGGTACAGCTCTTCCCAGCCATCCTGTTCTGAAGAACTACCCCTTCACACCTGGTCCTTCTTTGTTCCCATGTCTGGAAAGAATATAAAACCCACAATGGGAGGACCATTCACAATCATGTCACCCTGGACACTGCCAGAAAGGCACATTTGGTTTAGGCAGAAAAATGCCAACTTTCTGAATCTGTAATTTTCAGAATATTAACTTAAAATCTGACTTTACCATTAAAGTGGAATTCAAATTACAATTCATTTGAGTCTAAATAACATTTCTCTACCTAGTTAATAACTAAGTTATCACTTATCTTCTAGCCTTAGGTTCCTTACATCAGAATATTCCCCAGGCATCAGGCTGGATCCAGATAACCTTGAACAGTATGTCTGCGCATCAGAGGGCAGCACCGGTCAGCTTAGCCTTGGCATCGTAGGTGTTGTCTGCACTAGAGGTGGCATGCCCGGTGCCTATATAGGCACTAACCCAGCAAACAGACATCAATTCCTTTCTTATGCACCATCAGCGGGAGATCCAGAAGAGCTACCTCACTCACTTTTTTATTGCTTTTTTCTAATAGTGGTCACAAATACTCACCATTGTTTTCTTTTAATGAGATTCAGGTTAAATCTGCTGCATTGGCTTTTGGTAGAACTACAGTGGTGGAATAAAGTTGTTAATTTGGGCTCCTGTAGTTGTAACAGTTTTTCAACACAAGACGACTTGCTCTTGCTCTGGGTCTCAAGATAAACTGATATTATGTTGTTCTGACACTGAGTTTTTTATTGTATAGAATCAGAGTTGGATTTTATGTGTGTTTTCTTCTTGATTCATTTATTCTACTTAGCAATATTTCATGAATGTATATATTATTGTAATTGTCTTTGGCCTGATTTAGATATTGGTGGATGGGTTATTCAATCACAACAGTGATAGAGATCCCGTCCGCCAAAACCTAAATCCCATAGCAAATAGTGGGAAGGAGTAACCCATCCACCACTATCTAAATCAGGACCTTTGTCTTTATGGTTGTCTTATGTGGTTTTAATTAACCCGAATAAAGGATGGTTCATTGACTGCTTTTGTCAACTTTTTGTCTACCCTTTTTTGAGCTTTCACAACCAGTGTGCCTAAGGGATGTCCTCTAACAAACCTGTGGGTTTTAATCCCTGTAGAGCTTGCAACAGGCAGCTGTCTATGACAGACTCCCACTTGTTTTTTTTATGCTGCCTGGAGCCAGGCCACAACCCGAGGCCTGCCTTGACTGCCATGTGATGAATCTCAAAACAGATCGGGAGAACAGGCGTTGAGGATCCCGGTCACTCAACACCAGATGTCTTAGTGTGACTCCAGGCCCCGGTATCATGGAAGGAGTCTGGCCTGCTCTTGGAGTCGTTCCTGCCAATAATCATCAAGAGACAAATTGTCATTGCGTAAGTCACACAAGAAGAAGAACAAGAAATTTAAGCATTCTTAGACTTCACCACACATGTCCAAATCTTCGAAAGAGGCACAGGAAAGATGTCACCAGTCTAAGCCCCACGCCACACTTCGCTATGGAGCCTGAGCTTAGGTCCGCTCTGCTTCTCCCTGCATTTCCCAGAGCTGGAGACACCCTCCTACAACTGGAGGAATTTTATGAGGCTATGCACCTCACTTCTGGGCCAGTCAACCCCTCTGGAGCACTTTTGGGCCACATGGATTCAAACTGTGCCCTGACTGCATTTCTGCCAGCAGGTTCACCCTCAGTGCCCTTCAGGCCCTCTGGATCCGTTTCATGATCCAGATCAACTCTGGTCATGAATCTATCAAAAATTCACTTTTTGACATCCTGTGAGACACTGGCCTGGTCCCTCCTCCTAGTGTGGCTACGGAAGAGGAGGCTTTGTTTGCCATGGTGGTGCTGAAGGCAGCTGAGGTCCTTGTCCTTAGGCTTTACTCAGTGGAGATCAAGACCAATTTCTTGACAGAACTGCTTCAATGTGCAGTATCCCACATAGAACACCTCCCCCCTTCAGTAAAGCCCCCACTGATGTCCTGCTCAAGGCCTTGACCAAGCCTTGCAGAGGTGCTCTGGTACCCAAGACAATCGCCCATCCCCACTGCCCCACTCCTGGTGATCCATCTTTGGTCACCCAGAATCCAACCCCTGAGAGCCTGGTGGTGCAGCCCTTGATGCCCAAAATTAATCCACTCACATTCCCTACCACGCCACAGGATGCCAAATCCAAGAGGCTGGATGCTGTCAGTGAACACTGCATGCTTCTTGGTGCTGTTTATCCACACAGTATTGAACTCTGAAAGCAGCAAACTTACTGGGTAGCGCTATTGCTTCATCAGTTATGCTTTACTGCCACACCTGTCTGAGATCAACTAGCTTCTGAAGGGATATCCAGGTATCCATTATGGACCTGCCCTTCGACAACACTCGTCTGTTCGGTGACACAGATGATTCAGCTCTCAAGTGCTTCAAGGACAGTAGGGACACCGCCTGGTCATTGGGGCTCACCCCAGTTTCCCACACCAGCCAGTCTGTGCCTTTTGTTTCTTCTGTAGCTATGGTAGGGACTACCAACCGCATCCATTTTCACCAAGCCATCATGACCAAGAGTATGCCAAGTCCTTTTTTGGCCGACCACACAGCTCCTACAAGCATTGTGGGATCTAAGACTAGAAATCTGTCTAGTCTACCATGCCACTGGCAGCCGGAGCCACAAAATCTGTTTAATGTGTCCTCACAACATCACGGGAAACAGGTTGTCAGCAGGATCAGGCACTACTTGTCCCATTGGCAAGCCATTACTTCAGACAAGTGAGTGCCCCAAAATTGTTCAGTGGGGTTATGACCTCTCATTAGCAGAAACACCTCTAGTAAATTCACCATCCTCAGATTGGCTGACCGAGGACCATCCCTCTTGTCAGGAAGTACAGGCCTCTTTGGTAAAAGGAGCCATTGAGAAGGTGCCAACATCAGAAGTAGGTTGTGGTTACTATTCCAGTTACTTTCTAGTACAGACGAAGGATGGAGGCCTCCATTCTATGCTTGATCTAAGCCCTCTCAACATTTTCCTGAAAAATGAGAACATTCAAAATATTAATTTCTGCTCAGGTCCTGTTTACCCTGGATCCTGCAGAATGGATGGTGGTGCTGGACTTGAAGGATACGTATTTCCAGAGACCTGTCCTGATGGCCCACAGACATTAAGGGCCATATGTATGAACACTTTTTCCCATAGACACAGAATGGGTAAACACCTTTGCTACATCTGGCCCTAAATGTGGTTCACATTAGGCCACAAGCACTTTCAGTTCACTGTGCTCCCTTTTAGCCTTTTCGGCACCACTTGGGGGTTCATGTCTGCGGAGGTCAGGGTTTTCAGGCTTCTCCTACCTCACTGACTGGTTGTGGACGCTGGGCTCATCTCAGGCAGTTGTCCCCCACCTCAAGACTGGGGAAAACCTTGTGCATTTGCTGAGGTTTACTGTAAGTGTACCTAAATTCTCTCAGACACATCCTTTCATCAGAACCATTCTGGAGACAGTGCAATTCTGTGTCTGTTCTCCAAAGTGACGAGTCCAGGATATTCAGGCTATGATTCTGATATTTCAGCCCCTACCCTGGATTTGAGTGAGACTGACTGAGGCTGCTGGGTCTTCTGGCCTCCTGCATCCTGCTGGTGAAGCATGCTCTCTGACATATGTAAGATCTGCAGTGTGACCTGAAGTCTCACTCCTGCATTGGGTGGCCATTTGGGAAACAGGAAAATGAGAGGACTTTGGTCTTTGGCAAAGTCTCAGCTCCATGTCAGCTTGCTGGAATTGAGAGTGACTCACTTGCTACTGAAAGCCTTCCTCCTATCCATCAATGGGAGGCTGGTTCAGGTGTTCACAGACAACACTACCACTATGCAGTACTGTAACAAACAGGGTGGAGTGGGGTTATAGACCATGTGGCAGGAAGACGTCCACCTCTAAACATGACTAGACCATCCGGACATTTTCCTGGTCGTAAAAAACCTAATGGGCTCTTTGAATGTCAGAGTGGATAAACTTGTATGTTGATGTCTTTTGAATCATGAATGGCGTCTGTTGGAAATGGCCCATTTCTAACAGCTTCTCCATCCATAAGTGGTGCAAGGTCTGTTCCGCGACTAGAGAGAACCTTGGTTAGATCTATTCACCACCATCAAGAACATGCAATGTTAGCACTTCTACACGTTGAAGTTTCCAAGGCGGCACTTACTCAGCGACACATTTCATCTTGAGTGGGACTCAGTACTCCTATACACCTTTCTGATGATACCACTTCTGCCCTAAATTCTGTAGAAGAGCAGGACAGACTGGGCCCAAATCATTGTAGTAGCTGTGGATTAGACACAAAGAGTTGGGTATCCCAAACTCCTGAGCGTGAGCATTGGTTCTCCGATCAGGTTGACCCTACAGGATGGTCTCCTGTTGCAGCAACAGGGAAGGGTCCTATAACCGAACCTGTGCATGCTTCACCTTCATATGTTGAGATCAAACAGCAGTCATTGAGATACTTCGATCTCCCTCCTAAAGTATGTGAGCTCATCTGGGCAGGCAGGCATCCATCAAAAAAAGTCCATAATTGCCTGCCATTGGGAAAGGGTTGTGGCTTGGTGCACTGTGAAGCATATTGATCCACTATCTGCACATATTTCCGAAGTGGTAGTGTTTGTTCTATCCTTAGCCCACAAGGCCTTGCTTTGGGCACAGCTAAGAATATTTCCACTATATCAGCTTTCCTTCAGTTGCTGGCTCAGCCTTCATTGTTCAAGTCACCTAGGGACATAGAAGTAAATGAAATATGCAAAGAAGGTGTGGGCCAATTTTAACATGTTTTAGGGATAAAAGCAAAAAGAACAGATGATGGATGGAATGCTCAACAATGCAAACATTCACCCCCAGTCACAGTGCTCTGATGATGATCGGAATGATGCTGGTTTGAAGTGAGGGGGGGAGATTTAAGAAAAGTGGCGCTGCACTCAGTGCAGCGCCACTTTCCTTGTACCCCTTAGTGCCCCCCTACCGCCACCATGAGTGCACCATATCTAAGAAACAGTGCACCATGGCACAAGGTAGGGGGCAAAAGTGTCATAATTTACTACGCTGTTGATGTATTGTTACGGGTTAGTGCCAAAATGTTGGCTCTAACCCTGAACAGTACATAGGGGCCCATTGTAAGCAATTAAAGCCCCCTTTAAACGCCTGGTCTAAGCAGCCATTGAAAAAGCCAATAAAAAAGACACAAAAAAAACTCTTAGATTTCTTTGCATGATTTTTTCGATCTCCCTAATGGGGGAACGCCCCCTTTGCAAACATTATGCCTGGCGTAGGCATAATGTAGTGCAAAGGTTTACAAAGTGGAGCAATGCATGCATTGCACCACTTTGTAATTATAGCGTGGGGAAAAGGCCACCTTAGCGCCACCTTAGTGTCAAACAAATGGCGCTAAGTCTGTGCTACAGTGGCGCTAGGCCCTCTTAAAAATCAGGGCCAATGTGTTCACACTCCAAACAGCCTGATTTATACTGAACAAGTGCAGTGGTTTCCATTTCCAGTTTATTCTGGTCAAGTCAACTTTATTGTTATCAGCTATAAGCTATAACACATCAATGACACAATAACTGCAAAAACATGAATACGGTCTTAAATAAAAGTAAGAGAAAAACGCAATGAAGACCATAAAAAAAAAAATGCAATCAATACTACTAAACTTAAGATGAAATACATTAAGCAATATATAATTTGAAAAAAGGCTACAAACATTTATATAATATAAAAGAACTGCATTGCGGTAAAAGCAGGCCTGCGAACTACACATTACAGCCCTATGAGAGTCACCAGTGGACATTACATTTGTAAATAACATCTGTAGGTAAATTGGTATTGTAAAGAACAAACAATTTACTCCTAACAAAACTTTTCTCTCCCAGGAAAAATCTTCCAGGATTATGTTGGTTGGGAGCAGAAGTGTTCACATGTTCCAAGGTTGTGCAGGAGTATTGATGATGCACTATGAGTGACAATGAGAGACATTGCCTTGGCATTCCACCATTGCGAATTACACACACTTTGGCCCGTATTTATACTTTTTGACGCTAAACTGCGCTAACGCAGTTTAGCGTCAAAAAGTTTAGCGCCGGCTAACGCCATTCTGAAGCGCCATGCGGGCGCCGTATTTATTGAATGGCGTTAGCCGGCGCTAGCAGACCGGCGCTGCCTGGTGTGCGTGGAAAAAAACCACGTACACCAGGCAGCGCCGGCGTTGGGGAAAATGGCGTTAGGGCGTCTTAAAATGGGGAAAGTCAGGTTGAGGCAAAAAAATCGCCTCAACCCGATTTGCGCAATTTTTAACGACGGCCAGACGCCATTTACATGACTCCTGTCTTAGTAAAGACAGGAGTCATGCCCCCTTGCCCAATGGCCATGCCCAGGGGACTTATGTCCCCTGGGCATGGTCATTGGGCATTGTGGCATGTAGGGGGGCACAAATCAGGCCCCCCTATGCCAAAAAATAAAATAAAAAAATTAAAAAATTATACTTACCTGAACTTACCTGAATGTCCCTGGGATGGGTCCCTCCATCCTTGGGTGTCCTCCTGGGGTGGGCAAGGGTGGCAGGGGGGGTCCCTGGGGGCATGGGAGGGCAGCTGTGGGCTCATTTTGAGCCCACAGGTCCCTTAACGCCTGCCCTGACCCAGGCGTTAAAAAGAGGCGCAAATGCGGGGTTTTTTGCCCCGCCCACTCCCGGGCGTGATTTTTGCCCGGGAGTATAAATACGACGCATTTGCGTTGCAGTCATTTTTTTAGACGGGAACGCCTACCTTGCATCTCATTAACGCAAGGAAGGCGTTCACGCAAAAAAATGACGCTCATTCCTCATACTTTGGCGCTAGACGCGTCTAACGCCAAAGTATAAATATGGCGTTAGTTTTGCGCCGAATTTGCGTTGAAAAAAACGACGCAAATTCGGCGCAAACGGAGTATAAATATGCCCCTTTGTTCAGCCGAAAGACGCAAATGGCCGTCCTTCTCTAACCTAATGCTTACTGGTACATTTGGTAAACCCGGCTGTGTGTTTTTATAAACAGTGGAATCTGCCACTACGACAGACCTTGATGGAAATCTGCTGTGAAGAAAAACACTTTTAGTTGCTTATGTATTGCTCATATGTACACGATCCAAAAATACATTTTTAGTCTTAAATATACACTTACTGGCTTGATTTATTCCTGTCAGGATTTCACAGAGGGAATCCTAAAAGGCACAATGGATTTCATCACCATGAGTAAGGCGAATTAAGCAGGCGTACACCCCAAACATAGGATGGGGAATGGACAGATCAAGGCATGTGTTTTCTTGAAAATTTGTGAGCAGCCATACGCTTGTGAGTTTGTTGGCATGCACAAACTTTACTCAACTTTTCCCAGCCTGGAAATGATTAGAGGTCTAGTGCAGCAAATGGCTAGAGTAACTCCCCTTCCAACCTGAGAAAGAGAAGAGCTCAACACAAATTTGCAGCACTTGTGAGGAAATGATTCTCTATTGGGAAAATGCATTCCATGTGGCGGCAAAAAAAAAAAAAAAAAATTGCAATTAAACACATGCCGATTGTGGCACTCTAGTGATGCTGGCGGTGCATTGTTTTGTTTTGATTGTTTTTGGAGCAGCTTGTGGGTAGAGGATGCTGGCAATTTTAGCATGGAGGGGATGGAGTGGACACATATGCACACATACACACCCACTCCCATATATTCACACACACACACACAAATATCCATTTACAGTTGTCACTACCAAATATTCATACATACATGGAGGTAACAAACATTTATTTAAAAAAATCATACTTGCTTGCAGCTCTGTCCTTGGTTGTACCAGGAGGGTTGAGACTGCTGCCTTCCCTTATTGGCTGACTTTAGTTCAGCCAGTGAGGGAAGACAGCAGTCCCTGATCATCACAGAGTGGGATGGGATTGGTGAGAGGTGCTGACCCCACCCTACGATGTGACAAGATGTCACTGATTGACACTCCGCCGAGGGAACTTCAGGACTTGAAACTTAAGATTCAAGGCAATCAGTGAGTCTCACCCTCATAATGATGCAGAAGGCGTTGAGGACTTTTGCTGCAATGAGGAGGTCACACCCATTGTCGCTGTGACATCCTCAGCCCAGCAAAGTTCAGCTCAGGCAGCCAGGAGTCTGTGTATTTAGTGCATGTCTACCACCTAGCTGCCTGACCTGAAAATTAAGAGTGTCTATCAGGCTGACCTTTGCTCAGACTGACAGGCATTCTTCTTGATGGGCAAAAGGTGAAGCGGCATTGCCTCTCAGCCCCTATGGATGGGCCATGGCTGTGTGTGCCCTGCATTTTTTAATTTGTAGTTTGCGATCTGTAATAGACCCCCTCTGAGTTGAGTGGCCAAGCTGGTGGGCCAAATTCCACCTATTTTGCTGGGTGTTTTCCAGAGGCTATTCAATAATATAAGTTGAGAGTTAGACCTGGCATCCTTGGCGTGGGCTCCCAAGTCTTTTTTGCCTCTGCTTCCTATGTTTTGACTGTATGCTGGACTCTGATTTGGCTTTTTTTTTGTACTCTGGGCACTTTACCACTGCTGACCAGTGCCAAAGTGCAAGTGCTCCCTAGTAAATCCCTAGTAAAGTTCACTAGAGGTGCCTAGGGCCTGCACATCAAATGCTACTAGTGGGCCTGCATCACAGATTGTGTCACCCACATGAGTAGCCCTGCAAACATGGCTCGGACCTACCACTGCAATGTGTGTGTGTGCAGTTTTAACCTCCCAATTCGACCTGTCAAGTGTACCTACTTGCCAGGCTCAAACCTTCTATTTCTATACATGTGAGGCACCCCAAGGTTGGCTCTAGGCAGCCCCATATGCAGTGTGCAGTGTATGTTAAAGGTAGGACATGTGTTTTACTTGTCCTAGCAGTCAAGTACTACCAAAGTCAGTTTTCATGGCTGCAAGGCCTATCCCTCTCAAAGGTTAACATGGGGGATGCCTATACAACTTTTGAGTTTGGTTTCCCTTTGGGAGCAGATAAAGATCAGGAGCTTCGGGTTTCAGATATCACAATTTAAAAATACATCTTTTGGTAAAGTTGGTTTTTAACTTGTTTGTTTGAAAATGCCACTTTTAGAAAGTAGGCATTTTCTTGCTTAAACTGTTATGTGACTCTTCCTGCTTGTGCATTCCCTGTCTGGGTCAGACTGGAAATTGGACTGTTTGTGAATCCCCTCTAGACAGTGACACAAAGGGAGCTGGGGTGTAGTCTGCATCTCCTGATGGGTCTTCTGGGCTAGAGTGGAGGGGGAAGTGATCCCTTACACCTGAATAGGTTCTGCCAGCCCTGCGGTGAGGATAGAACTTGTATTTGCACGTGACAAACAGTGATTAAGTCTACAGTACTGTTTCCAGTGCAGACAATTATGTGACCACATACTACTTGTTTTTTCTTTTTCTCTTTTTGGACTTTCTCTGCTTCCACTTTTTGTGATTTTTTAATTTCTCATTGGGAACTCTCTGACCTGCTTTGGAACTTTGCACTTTTATATACTTGCCAAAATGTCTCAATCTGGGGATGCACCAGCTGTGGCTACAAAGGTTGTTTCTGAGTTGGGGAAACTGGAGGAGTACACAGTGGCTCAACTGAAGCTGTTTTGTAATGATCTTGCTTGCCCAATCAAGAGTTCCTCCAGAAAGGAGGAGCTGAGTAAGGCATTGAGGTCCTGGGTGGAAGCCAAGGAGGTTGGGCGGCAAATGGAGGAGTTGGGTGAGGACGAGGAGGTGCAGAGGTATCCAGGTGGTGTAGTGGATGCACCTGTTGTGCCTCGGGGGAGGGTCTCCAGGGCAGGTAGCAGTGTATCATCTAAGGGTCTGACTCCTGAGGTGTTGCAGGACAGAGAGGCAGAGAGGGCACACCAGTTTGAACTAGAGAAGCTTAAAATGGAGATGGAGATGGGCGGTAGGAGGCTGGCCATTGAAGAGAAAAATATGCTCTTGGCTCATGAACTCAGTGTAAGGGAGCTGGATCAGAGGAGCTAGCCTAGTAGAGATGGTGGCAGCAGTACCTAAGTGCAGCCTGAGAGGGGGGCACACGTTCCTAAAGATCTGGTGAAGAATTACAAGAAGAAGGATGACATCTAACTGTGGTTCAAGGGGTATGAGTCTGCTCTCCACAGGAACATGGTCCCTGAAGCACATTGGGGTAGAGGGGAAGAGCACTCTAACATTCATAGGGGATCCTCAGGAGCTCACCTACTCTATCATGAAGACCACCCTACTCACAAGATATGGTCTAACCACCGAGCAGTATAAGGAAAAGTTTAGGACCTATAAGAAGAAGCAATCCCAGACTTGGTTTGAGTGTGTAGACTCTTTTTGCAGGTTAGTAGATGGTTGGGTGAAGGGTAGTGAGGGGGTTTACAACTTAATTGCTTAGGAGCACTTGTACAGTCTTTGTTTTCCAGAGCTGCGCCAGCACCAAATTAACAGCAAGCTGACTGACCACAGAAAGCTTGCTCAGGAAGTGGACCAGTGGGAAAGCATCATGGTCCAAAAGAGGTATGGGGGTGACCATGTCTAGGTTGGGCAGGGTCCCCATCAGAAGAAATGGGGGGGGGGGTAAGGGTAATCAGGGGGAGTTCTCTAAAGGGCCCTACTCTATATCCCAGGGTAAGGATTCCCAGTCCTCACTTATAAAGAAACAATGGGTCTCTACAGGGTAATCTTCAGAGAAGGGTACCCACAATGGCTTTGCATGTGATCAGGTGGGTTACATAGGGGGGGATCCCAAATGTCCCAAGGGGACACAGGCACCCACTGGTACTCAGTCACATGGTTTGGCCAGTGTAGCTCTTGTCGAGGAGTTGGTTCCAGGTTGGTGGGAGCCAGCTGAGATGAATTACCCTTGTCTCACAAAGGGACAGTGAGATGGTCCAGAGGACCCTCGTGCCTAAGAAGTACAGTCAGTGGGTAACCATTAATGGACAGAGGGTGGATGCTCTGAGATACACAGGAGCTAGTGTGACTACTGTGAGAAGTAGCCTGGTGTCTGAGGAGCAGGTAGTTCCCCATACACTTCACCAAGTAGTTGCGGTAGACAACTCTGAGCGCCTGTGCAAAGTGGCACATGTTCCCTTTGAGTGAGGGTGTGGGAGTCTCAGGTTCCTTGAGGGTACCTGTGAGTTCAACCATGCCTATAGATTGTCTGCTTGGCAAAGACATGGAGGATTCCCCTTGGAAGGTGATGGAACACAGGTCTCACTAGGAGATGCTGGCTTTGCGTGGGTGGGTGTGTGTGTCCACCTGGTCAATAGCAGCCTGTCAGGGTGACCAGGGGGCCCTGGATCCTGAAAGAGTGGCCCAGGGATCTGTCAGAAGGAGGAAGTGCAAGGGGTGTGGGAAACCCATTCCAGAAGTTCCCATGGTCTGGTAGGAGGCTGAACCTGAGGGGGATGCCCTGGAGCCTACAGGGGAACAGGTGGCTGATCTTGGGGGGGGGGGTCCCTAAGCTGACTCAGTGGCAGAAGGAAAGGGGACCCACCAGAAAAGCATTCTGTGAGATACAGAAAGCATACCCCACTCTGGAGGGTTTCTTACAGCAGGCTGCAGACCTGGTGTCTGGTAAGAGTCTCGTTTGCAATGGATTTATTAGGAGGATGGCCTCCTATATATCGACCCTAAGGTTACTGAGCCAGGGGCAGCCCATGTACTGGTGGTACCCCAGTGCTTCAGAGCCTTCCTGCTATGTTTGGCTCATGATGTGCCATTAGCTGGACATTTGGGGCAGGACAAGACCTCTGAGATGCTTGTTGCCCACTTTTACCTCCCCCAGATGCTGCAGACCAGGTGTCTGGCAAGTAGTCTTGTTCGCAATTGATTTATTAGGAGGATGGCCTCCTATATAGTGAGCCTAAGGTTACTGAGCCAGGGGCAGCCCATGTGCTGGTGGTACCTCAGTGCTTCAGACCCTTCCTGCTGAGTTTGGCTCATGATGTGCCATTAGCTGGACATTTCGGGCAGGACAAGACCTTGAGATGCTTGTTGCCCACTTTTACCTCCCCCAGATGCTCAGGCCCTCAGATGCACACTGTAGATCTTGCCAAACTTGTCAGGCAAGTGGCAAGAGTGGGGGGAAATGTAAGTCTCCCCTCCAACCTTTTCCTGTTGTCAGCACCCCCTTTGAAAGGGTTGGTATTGACATTGTGGGGCCTCTGGATCCCGTGGTAACCTTGGAAAGCAGGTTTATCCTGGTCTTGGTGGACCATGCCACCAGGTACCCAGAAGCCATTCCTGTGATATCAATCACTGCCCCTCTGGTGGGATGTGCATTGATGGGGTTTTTTACCAGCATGGGGTTCCCCAAGGAGGTGGTATCTGACAGGGGTACCAACTTCATACCTACATATATGAAGTCTCTGTGGAAGGAGTGGTGGGTGACCTACATGTTTACCACTACTTACTATCCCAAGGAAACGGTCTGGGTAAGAAATTCAACTGCACCTTTAAGGGCATGATCATAGTCCTTTCAGAGCACTTGAGGCGTAAGTGGGACGCCCTCTTGCCATGCCTTTTGTTTGACTACAGGGAGGTGTCACACGAGTCTTGGATTTAGCCCTTTTAAGTTTCTGTATGGCCACCCTGTTGTGGGGCCTCTGAGTCTGGCTAGTGAAGGCTTGGAGAAAGCCTCAAATAAGCCCCCCATAGATGTATTCCATTACCTGATGGCTTTTAGGAACCAGACTGCCCACTTCAGGAAGATCACTCAAGAGAACATGGAAGCAAGCAAGGAATATATGAAATGGTGGCTTGACCAGAATGGCACTCTGGTTGAGTTTCATCCTGGACAGAAAGTGTGGGTGATGACCCCAGTGGAGCCTTGCGCTCTCCAAGACAAGTGGACTGGGCCTTTTGAGGTGACAAAGCGCAAGAGTGATGTCACCTATCTGGTGAACTTGCAGACTCCCAGGAACCCTTTGAGGGTCCTACATGTGAAGCACCTCAAACCTCGCTTTGAGAGGACAGAAGTGACTATACTCTTGGCAACAGATGATGGGGTGGAGGAAGAGAGTGAGCCTTTTCCTGTCCTCCTATCTGCCAAAGAGAAAGATGGTTCAGTGGAGGGTGTGAACTTCTCCCCCTCACTGACTCTAGAACAACATAGGGACTGTCATCAAGTGTTGGGACAGTTTGCCTATATCTTTTCTTTGATCCCAGCGGTCACACACTTGTGCACACATAATTTGGACACTGGGGACAGTCCATCTGTGAAACATAAAGTTTACAGGGTGACTAACAAGGTTAAAACCAGCATTAAGGATGAGGCATCCAAAATGTTATCTATTAGAGTTATTGAGTTTTCCAGTAGCCCTTGGGCCAGTCCTGTAGTCTTGGCCCTAAAGGCTGCTGCTCCTGGTGCCACTCCAGAACTCAGGTTCTGTGTGGATTACCATGGACTCAATGCGGTCACGAAGACTGACGCGCCCCCCGTCCTCCGAGCTGATGAGTTCATTGATCTGTTAATGGCTGCCAAATACCTCAGAACTTTTGATTTGATGCATGGATATTGGCAGACTGCTCTGACTGAGGGGGCCAAGGAGAGGTCTGCATTTCCTACCCCAGATGGGAACTACCAGTTTAGGGTGATGCCCTTTGGGTTGCTAAATGCCCTGCCACCTTTCAGAGGCTTGTAAACCAGGTGATGGCTGGATTGGAGGATTTCAGTGCAGCCTACCTGGATGACATTGCTGTGTTCAGCTCCACTTTAGAGGAACACCTGCAGCAGAAGGTAGGCCTCACTATTAAGGCAAGTAAATGCCAAATAGGGCATGGTTCTTGAAAGAGGCTGGCCTGGCTTATAGTGGGAACCTTGTGGTACTTACACCTTGTGCCAGGTCCAGTTATCCCTTATTAGTAGATTAGAGGTGTGCTAGCAGCTTAGGCTGATAGAGGTACCTATAGCAGAGCAGCTTAGGCTGAACTAGGAGACATGCAAAGCTCCTACTATACCACTTATATCACTTAGTACTAAATCATAAGAAAACACAATACTCAGAGTTACTTTATTTTAGTGACAATATGACAAAAGTATCTCAGAGGATATACTCCTTTAGGAGGTAAGTAAAATACACAATATATATGCACACAAACCAAAATCAGGTAAGTAACAGTTAGAAAAGTAGTGCAAACAGTGTAGAACACAATAGAATGCAATAGGGAAAAATAGGCCTAGGGGCAACACAAACCATATACTCCAAAAGTAGAATGTGAACCACAAATGGACCCCAGGCCTAGTGTAGTGTGTAGAGGGTTGCTGGGAGTGTAAGAAAACACTAATGGTGTCCAAAATACCCCACCCCAAGACCCTGAAAAGGAGGAGTAAAGTTACCCTACTATCCCAGAAAGATAGTAAAGTCGAAATAGGGGATTCTGCAAGGACAACAACTGACTGCAAAACACTGAAGACAGATTCCTGGACCTGAGGACCTGCAAAGGAAGGAGACCAAGTCCAAGAGTCACATAAGTGTCTGGGGGGGGGGGGGGCAGGAGCCCACTAAACCCCGGATGAAGGTGCAAAAGGGCTGCCTCCAGGTGGAAGAAGCCAAAGATTCTGCAACAACGGAAGGTGCCAGCAACTTCTCCTTTGGTCAGAAGATGTCCCACTGCATGCTGGAGGATGCAGAGTTGTTTCCACGCAGAAAAACCACAAACAAGTTTTGCTAGCTGCAAAAGTTGCAGTTGAGGGCTTTGGGTGCTGCAAGGGCCAAGGAAGGGCCAGCAGGTTGCCCCTTGGAGGAGGAAACAGAGGGAGCACTCAGCAACACAAAGAGCCCAAGCAGAAGCAGGCAGCACCCGCAGAAGTACCTGAATAGGCGTTCAGAAGATCTGAGGACAACGGTCGACTCAGAACAACAAAAGAGGGTCCCACAACGTCAGAGTCCAACTCAGCAAGTTGGGCAATGCAGGACGGAGTGCTGGGGACCTGGGCTAAGCTGTGCATGAAGGAAGTCTTGCAAGAGTGCACAGAGGCCTGAGCAGCTGCAGTTCACACAGTACACTGGATTACTGTCTGGCCTGGGGGGGCAAGAACTTACCTCAACCAAATTTGGACAGAAGGGCCACTGGACTGTCGGGGACACTTGGATCCAGCTCCTGTGTTCCAGGGACCACGCTCGTCAAGATGAGAGGGCACCCAGCTGACCAGTGATGCAGAAGTTTGGTGCCTGCGTTGGCAGGGGAAAGATTCCGTCGACCCACGGGAGATTTCTTCTTGGCTTCTAGTGCAGGGTGAAGGCAGACAGCCCTCAGAGCATGCACCACCAGGAAACAGTCGAGAAAGCCGTCAGGATGAGGCGCTACAATGTTCTTCTTGCTACTTTGTTGTGGTTTTGCAGGCTTCCTGGAGCAGTCACTGGTCGATCCTTGGCAGAAGTCGAAGAGGGAAGTGCAGAGGAACTCTGGTGAGCCCTTGCATTCATTATCTGGTGAGATACCCACAGGAGAGACCCTAAATATCCCTCAGAGGAGGATTGGCTACAGAGAAAGGTAAGCACCTATCAGGAGGGGCCTCTGACGTCACCTGCTGGCACTGGCCACTCAGAGCTGTCCATTGTGCCCTCACAAGATGCAGAGGTCTGGGACACACTGGAGGAGCTCTGGGCACCTCCCCTGGGAGGTGCTGGTCAGGAGACTGGTCACTCCCCTTTCCTTTGTCCTGTTTCGCACCAGAGCAGGGCTGGGGGGATCCTTGAACCTGTGTAGACTGGCTTATGCGAGGAGGGGACCATCTGTGCCCTTCAAAGCAATTCCAGAGGCCAGGAGAGGCTACTCCTCCCAGGCCATTCACACCTATTTCCAAAGGGAGAGGGTGTAACACCCTCTCTCAGAGGAAATCCTTTGTTCTGCCTTCCTGGGACCAGGCTGCCCAGGCCCCAGGGGGGCAGAAACCTGTCTGAGGGTTGGCAGCAGCAGTAGCTGCAGAGAAAACCCCAGGAAGTTAGTTTGGCAGTACCTGGGCTCTATGCTGGAGACCCAGGATGCATGGTATATTGTCCCCACAATACCAGAATGGTATTGGGGTGACAATTCCATGATCCTAGACATGTTACATGACCATGTTCGGAGTTACGATTGTGACGCTACATATAGGTATTGACCTATCTGTAGTGCATGGTGTCCCCGCACTCACAAAGTCCGGGGAAATTGCCCTGAACAATGTGGGGGCACCTTGGCTAGTGACAGGGTGCCCTCACACTAAGTAACTTTGCACCTAACCTTCACTAAGTGAGGGTTAGACATATAGGTAACTTATAAGTTACTTAAGTCCAGTGTAAAACGGCTGTGAAATAACGTGGACGTTATTTCACTCAGGCTGCAGTGGCAGTCTTGTGTAAGAATTGTCTGAGCTCCCTATGGGTGGCAAAAGAAATGCTGCAGCCCATAGGGATCTCCTGGAACCCCAATACCCTGGGTACCTAGGTACCATATACTAGGGAATTATAAGGGTGTTCCAGAGTGCCAATCAGAATTGGTAAAATTAGTCACTAGCCTGCAGTGACAATTTTAAAAGCAGAGAGAGCATAAACACTGAAGTTCTGGTTAGCAGAGCCTCAGTGATACAGTTAGGCACCACACAGGAAACACATACAGGGCATACTTTATGAGCACTGGGGTCCTGGCTAGGAGGATCCCACTGACACAGGCAAAAACAAACATACCTACAGTAAAAATGGGGGTAACATGCCAGGCAAGATGGTACTTTCCTACAGTTCTGTGGTATACTTGGGACACCAGGTGGGGGAGTAGCCACGTGGCACCCTATAGGAGGCTGGCTTGGTTTGTAGTGGGTACCTATGGTACTTACACCTTATACTAGGTCCAGTTATCCCTTATTAGTAAAATGTAGGCAGTGTCTAGAAGCCAGGCTCTCTAGAGGTAGCTGTAGTTGAGCTGCCAAGGCTTATCTAGGAGACATGCAAAGCTTGTGCAATACCACTGTAGTCACACAGTACTCACACACATAAAAGAAAATACTCAGGGTTACAAAAATAAAGGTACTTTATTTCGATGACACAAATGCCAAAAATACCATAGAGATTATACTCCCTTAGGAGGTAAGTAATACACAAATTACATACACTAGTATGCAAAAACATGTGTAAAAACAGAAATCAGTTTAATTAGTGAAAGTCACAATAGTCAGAAATGGGCCTGGGGGAACACAAACCATATACTAAGAAAGTGGAATATGAATGTTGGTTTCCCACCTAGACAAGTGTAGTGTGTAGAGGGGTGCTAGGAGGACTAGAAAACACCAAAGGTATGTATTAGAACCCACCCCAGAGCCCAGGAAAGCAGGAGTAAAACACAATAACTTTCCCCGAACACAAAGAAATATGAGAAAGAAGATTATGCAAGAACCAGAAGAGACTGTAATACACCAACTGTGGATTCCTGGACCTGAAGACCTGTGGAAGAAGGGGACCAAGTCCAAGAAGCACAGAAGAGTCCAGGGAGAACAGAAGCCCCTGCTAACCTGGAAGAAGGTGCAAAAGAAGAACCACCAGTGAAGAAGAACAGCCAGTACTGCACCAAGGAAGATGGATTTGGGTTCCTGGTTGGTGCAAGTGATGCCCCATGCTGGATGGAGTATTGCAGTCTGGTTTGCATCACTGGAGTCCGCCAACAAGCCTTGGCACATGCAAAGCTTGCTGTTAGCGGAAAATGGTGCTGCCCCAGACCAGGAGGGACCTGGTGGACTATACCCAAGAGGGTGAGTCAGAAGTGGCTCTCAGCAACTCAGAGAGCCCACAGAAGACGAGGCAGCACACACAGGAGGCCTACAGCACAGGGACAAAGGAGGTGCAAAAGGTGACCCCTGCAGCACTACAACAAAGGCTCCAACACCGCCGGAGAACCACTCAGGAAGATGTGCATCACAGGATAGAGTGCTGAGAGCTGGACCTGCACGGTGCATGAAAAACTTTGTGGAAGATTGCCAACAAGCCATGGCAACTGCAAAAAACAAGGTGCATGGGGGTACTATCTTACGTGAGGAGGCAAGCTTTTATCTCCACTGAAGTTGGACAGTATGACGTCAGGACCATCTGAACCACTTCAGTCTACCACACGTGATGCGGGATCCATGCAGCTTGTCAGGAGAAGAGATCCACGCAGCCGGTCATCAATGCAGAAAGGTGCCTGCTGAAGCAGTGCAGTGACTCCTTCACTCCAAGTGAGATTCCTTCGTTCTTCTGGTGCAAGCTGAAGACAGGCTGTCCTCTGAGGATGCATCAGTGAGAAACAGTTGCAGTTGCTGGCAGGAGCTGAAGATACTATGTTGCAGAAGTCGTATTTGCGTCATTGTAGCAGCTTGTAGAGTTCCTGGAGGGTCCAGATGCAGTTTCTTCGGTGAGAAGGTGAAGTAAAGAATGCAGAGGGTTACTGCTGGAGTCTTGCAATCTGAATCTGAAGAACCACCCAAGAGAGAGACCCTAAATGGCCCTGAAAGTGGGATTGGTCAGCTAAATAGGTAAGCACCTATCAGGGGAGGGCTCTGATGTCACCTGCTGGCACTGCCACTCAGATGCTCCCAGAGTTCCCTGCCAACTTGGAATCCAAGATAGTAAAACCCAGGGACCCTCTGGAGGAGCTCCCCTTTCCTTTGTCCAGTTTTGCACCAGAGCAGGGACTGGGGGCCCCTGATCCGGTGTAGACTGGATTATGCAAGGAGGGCACCAAATGTGTCCTTCAAAGTATTTCCAGTGGCTTGGGGAGGCTACCCCTCCCATGCCTGTAACACCTATTTCCAAAGGGAGAGGGTGTAACACTCCTCTCCCAAAGGAAATCCTTTGTTCGGCCTTCCTGGGCTTGAGCTGCTCAAGCAACAGGAGAGCAGAAACCTGTCTGTGAGGTGGCAGCAGCTGGGGCTGCCTGGCAAACCTCAGATGCTGTAATGGCAGTACTGGTGGTCCTCTAAGGAGCCTCCAGAGGGCATGGAATCATACAACCAATGCTTGTGTTCGAAGTTACCATTATGTAGCTGGAGATAGGTACTGACTTATGTCCAGTACACGCGTAAAATGGCATCCCCACTCTCACCAAGTTTGGGAAAATGGTCCTTGAGGTGGTGGGGGCACCTCTGCTAGTGCAAGGGTGCCCTCACACACCTGTACTCTGCACCCTGCCCTCAGGGCTCGAGGGCCTCCTATAGGGGTGACTTATAAGTGACCTGGTACAGTGTAAATGGCAGTAAAAGGGTGCATGCACCTTTTCACACAGGCTGCAATGGTAATCCTGTAAAAGCCTTTGCATGGGCTCTCTATGGGTGGCACAAGATATGCTGCAGCCCGTAGGGATCCCCTGGAACCCCAATGCCCTGGGTACCTAAGTACCATCTACTAGGAACTTATAAGGGGGTACCAGTATACCATTTGTAGGTGAAATACTGTGTTACCAGTATGCAAAAAACATAATTCAAGGGAGAGAGCATAACTACTGGGGTCCTGGTTAGCAGGATCTCAGCAGCCACAGTCAAACACACTGGCAAACAGGCCAAAAGTGGGGTAACCAAGCTAGAAAGAGGCTACTTTCCTACACACCCCTACAGCCAAAGATTGACACCATTCTGGCATGGGAGCCTCCCAAGACCCAGACTGAGATGAGAGCCTTTCTAAGTCTCACAGTCTACTATAGGAGGTTTGTTAAGGGGTGTGGTGCCTTTGTTGCTCCCTTAACAGAGGTAGCCTCCAAGAAGCAACCCAAAATGGTGATCTGAACCGGAGCTTGCCAGGCAGCTTATGATGCCCTGAAGGCAGCCATGTGCACGGCACCCGTGCTTAACACACTTGACTTCTCTAAAGAATGTGTTGTGCAAACTGATGCTTCAGAGCATGGTGTGGAAGCAGTGTTGTCACAGCTAAATGAAGAGGGCCTAGACCAACCTGTAGCCTTCATTAGTAGGAGGTTAATTCCCTGGGAACGTAGGTGGAGTGCAATCGAGCATGAAGCTTTTGCTGTGGTCTGGGCACTGAAGAATCTAAGACCCTACATGTTTGGGACTCACTTGTGGGTTCAGACACACCACAGGCCCCTCAAATGGTCAATGTAGATGAGGGGTGAGAACTCAAAACTGTTGAGGTGGTCTATCTCCCTACAGGAAATAGACGTTATGGAGGAACACCGTCTTCGAACAGAACATGCCAATGCTGATGGTCTGCCCAGATTCTTCTGCCTTAGTGAAGAGAATTCCCATGAGGTTGGGTAGTTCTCCCCACTTTCAGCTGTTAGACCTAGCATCCTTGGCGTAGTCTCCCCTGTCTTTTTTGCCTCTGCTTCCTATGTTTTGACTGTGTGCTGGACTCTGTTTTTGCTGTTCTTGGTACTATGGGTACTTTACCAGTGCTGGCCAGTGCTAAAGTGCAAGTCATCCCTGTGAAAAATGTATGTGTAATTGGCTTTTCCAATATTGGGACCTTTGACTTACTAGCAATTCCCTAATAAAGTGCCTTAGAGGTGCCAAGGGCCTGTAAATCAAAAGCTACTCATGGGCCTGCAACACTGATTGTGCCACCCACATTTGTAACCCTGTAAACATGGCTCAGACCTGTCACTGCAGTGTCTGTATGTGCAGTTTTAACCCACCAATTCGACCTTGCAAGTGTACCCACTTGCCAGGCCCAAACCTTCCATTTCTATCCCTCTTAAGGCACCCCTAAGGTAAGCCCTAGGTAGCCCCATGGGCTGGGTACAGTGTATGCTAAATGTGGGACATGTATTCATGTGTTTTACATGTCCCAACATTGAAATACTGCCAAAGGCCTATCTCTCTCATAGGTTAACATGGGGGATGCCTTTAAATAACTTTTAAGTACGTGTCCCTTTGGGGGCAGATAGAGATAAGGAGCTTGGGGTCTCTGAACTCACAATTTTTGGTAAAGTTGTTTTTTAAATTGTCTCTTTGAAAATGTTACTTTAAGAAAGTGGGCATTATCTTGCTTAAATCATTCTGTGTCTCTACCTGCTTGTGTTTCCATGTCTGGATCAGACTGACTGTTGGGCTGTTTGCGAATCCCTTCTAGATAGTGACACAAAGAGAGCTCAGGTGTAGCCTGCATATCCCGATGAGTCATCTGGACTAGAGTGGAGGGAGGAGTGGTCACTTAGACCTGAATAGGCTATGCCTTCCCTCACACAATGCAGTCTCCAACCCCCTGGTGTGTGTCTAGGGCCAGGGCTGGGCAAAGCAGGATCTTGTGAACGACAGAGACTTTCCTTTGAAGTTTGCCTACTTGAAAGGCAGAAAGGGGTATAAGTAGTGAACCCAAATCACCAGATTTTCAGAATGATTCTGGAACCAAGAGGAACCTCTGCCACAGAGAAGAGCCGAAGAGCAGGAGGAGGAGTAGTGCCCCTTTGTGATTGTGCTTTGCTGGGTTGGGCTGCATTTGTTGCTTCTGCCTAAAAGAGGACAAAGACTGGAGTGTGTGGTATATTCATGCTTGTGAAGTGTCTCCAAGGGCTTGGACTGAGCTTACCTCCTGCTTTGAAGTCTCAGGACCACCAAAGACTTCCCCTGCCAGCATCTGGCCTCTCTGATGTGACTCCTGTCTTGCCAAGTGGTGCCCCACCCAGTCCCTGGGCCCTTGAAAGGTGAAGAAGGTAGAACAAGGACTATAATCAATGCACAGGAAGCCATGCGGGAAACTTTTTTGGTGCACCACCTGCAACAGGCCAGTAAAACCAACATGCCACCAGCCTCATGTCTTAAATCGATCCACAACCTGCATCGTGGTTGGGAGACGAATCACCTGCATTGTAGCTGGAAAAATTACACAACACCGCTTGAGGTTGCTGAAAACTACACAAACCGCACCAAACGCGGTTTTCCATCACTGTGCAGCCGGATTTCTCACACGTCATTGCTGGGTGTCAAAATCAACGTAAATCTGTGCGGAACTGAGGTGCCGTGTCCTGGAAACGATGGACGGCCTCACTTGAGAGTGAGAAAAACTATGCATTGCTGACTTTTTCGATGCACGCTCGCCCAGGTGGCTTTTTTTACGCAAACAGGTACTTTTGTGTATCAACGAGGTTTCCATTGTTCTCCATGGAGTAAGAATCAATTATTTTACAAATTTATAACTTTACTTGTGTATGTTGGATTTTTGTCATTTTGGTCTTGTTTGATTTAGATAAATATTGCATATTCTTCTAAACTGGTGTGGTGTTTTTACTATAGTAATGTGTGTTTTAGTACAAATACTTTATAAATTGCCTTTGAGATAATCTGACTGTTTGTGTCAAGTTATCAAAGGGGTGAGCAGGGGTTATCTATGTGTCTATCTCTATTGCCTTGACTAGAGTGAGTGTCCCGGCTTGGACAGAGTGCAAACTGACTGCCAACCAGAGACCCCATTTCTAACACTGGGGGATTTGTTTGTGGGTATGGCATAGATCATTAACCTTTTAGATGCGGGCGTCGGCCACTGGCCGACGCCCACACTCCCTCCCTGGTGCGGGTCATGACCAGTGGCCGACACCAGGGAGGGGGTTAAAAATCCTCTGGTGCAATGGACCGGAGGATTTTTTTATTTATTTTTTAACCGTGGGAGACGCGGAAGAGCTTCCGCGTCTCCATCCCACCCCCCTCCCGCCCCCTTATGACGTCAGCGCGCCACGAGGCGCGCTGACGTCACAGTTTTTCTCCACCGGAGAAGGAGAGAAGCAGGTAAGCGTTCTCTCTTTCTCCGGTGGGGAAAAAAAGGCCAAAACGGCCTCCCCAGATGCCAGGGAGGCATTGATGGAAAGGGGAGGCTCTCCCCTTTCCATCGATGCCTCCCTGGCACTGTTTCCTGGCCGTGGATCGCAGCGCGGCTGCGATCCTCGGCCAGGAAATGCCCCTAGGCACCAGGGATCTTCTTTGGGGGGGTCGGCCCCCTCGTAAAAGGGCCGCCCCCCCCCGGGGGCAATATTTATTTATTTACACAGTTTTGGGGGGCGATCGCGCCCCCCACAATATAAAAAAAAAAGAAAACAAAATGGCGGGGTCGGCCCTTGGAACACGGGCCGACCCCAGGGGGGAAA
This sequence comes from Pleurodeles waltl, assembly GCF_031143425.1. Lineage (NCBI taxonomy): Eukaryota > Metazoa > Chordata > Amphibia > Caudata > Salamandridae > Pleurodeles > Pleurodeles waltl. The sequence continues at coordinate 624,897,212 of NC_090439.1, read as the reverse complement.
AAAAAACATGTAGTTTTGCCTGGGGGGGCCGATCGCCCCCCCAGGGTAAAAAATAAAAATAAAAAAAATTGTTGGTGGTCAGCCCTTAGGGTGACCATCAATGGGGCCATTTTTTTTTTTATACATGTGTGCTTTGCCAAGGGCAAGCACACATGTATAAAAAAAAAAAAAGGTTTGTGACATGAGTGTCTTGTTTTCTTTCTCTCTCTCTCTCTCTCATATATATGTGTATATATGTATACACATATATATATATATATATATAGATCTAGATATATATATATATATATTTTTTTTTTTTCAGGACAAGCATTGCAGCATCCATGTGCTGCTTTTCTGACTTGTTGGTGTGTATCTGGGCTTCTAACACCTCACGCCCATCACTACCACTCGTTCGTGGGCTCGCCCTTCAAAAATCCTTTGATGACATTGGAAAATGATTTACCTTTGTCCCTCCTTGGGGAGGTTTTGTTACCGCCTTGGCCATCGCCCCTGGTACATGGCTAATTGCACTTTTGCTGTTACGTTTAACTGCGAGCGAACTTCTTTTCCTTTTGTGTAACTCTTCACATGATGCTCATGGTGGCCGTGGCACTGTGAATCGGCTCTCTTATGTGAAAGAGTTTAACTTTCAATTATCAATTTATGTGGCAAGAAAAGTTGGGTTAGGAGTTTATAACGCTAATAGCTCTAACTCGAGCAGATGCGAGACCCATTGCATTGTAAATGCTTGTTATTCTTGTGTGTGTTGTTTTATAATGGTGAACAATTTCACCGCACTCCACGAGGACCGTGATCAAGACTCCTTGGTGAGTTGAAACACGTTGGTGGTTATTGACTGCAATAAAATACACGTTTATTTGTACTTCGTGGAGTGCGGTGAAATTTTTCGGCATTAGATAATTTCTAGATTGGTCTTCTCTGTCACTGGGCACCGGCAGTGGAGTGTGCCGCCCAGCAACCCTTCAACCACTTTGTTTATAAACATATATATATATATATATATATATATATATATATATATATATATATATATGCAACACAAATTGGTTAAAAAGATTGTTGCGCAGTGCACTCCACTGCCGGTGCTCAGTGATGGAGGAGAGCAACCTCGAAAATATTTTGTGAACAAGAATCTCACCGCACTCCACGAGGTTCAAATTGACATGTTTTATTGCAAGCATAAACAATGAAAGAAAAGAGGGACTCATTTACTGTGATCAAGAATCCTTGAGAGTCGAAACGCGTACGTGGCTGTTGCTTGCAATAAAAGATGCCAATTTGAACCTCGTGGAGTGGGGTGAGAATCTAGTTCACACAATATATATATATATATATATATATATATACATATATATATATATATATATATATATATGCATGCATGCATGTCTTTTCTGTAGTGGCAGTTGCCATAAAGTAGCTGAGTGGATTATTAAAGGCAAGCGCTACTTGCGCTTTAAAACAAATGTAATGCCAGGGGGACTATGGAGATATGAGTGGCACTTTTGCTGGGTAGTACTGAGGGAATTAGAAGAGGAGGTAATGGGAGGCAGAGCAGCAAAAATGACTGTTGCACAGGGTGTGTGGTAAGGTGAAGTAATACATTCTTTTTATGTTTTTTTCAGTGTTTTCAGAGAATCTGCAGAATTGGAGAAGAAGCGAAGGTAAGGTGACGACATTTCCTGTTGTACACAACAAACATACCCACAAGCAATTTTGTGACTATCTGCCTTCTACGTAGGCTAGTAATTTAGAGGGACAGTTTAGCCAGTTGCAGAGATGGCGTCTCGTTGGATGACTGCTGATCAAGCCCTAGCTCGGGTTATGGAGGACAGTTCTGATGTAGGCTCAGAGACTGAGACAGCAGACACTGAGACAGCATCTGAGGGAGAGGACAATGGGGCAGATTCTGGGAGTGATTTTTCAGTCGGCGGAGTCCCATCTGACAACACCTCTTCCAGTGAGTCTGAAGGAGACAATGACGACATCCGTGCTGTCCCTTCGCAAGCACATTCTGGGCAGCGGGACCACATTGGGTTAGCCGAACCCAGAGAGCACGTGCTTGCTGCCGCAAGCACAGAGAGAGTGCTCTCTTGGCAGCCCCCCTGTTTGGTTCAGCCCCAAATTCCACCTTTTACTGGTGACGCTGGATGTAAAGTCGATACAGCTAACTTTTTGCCAGTCGACTACATCTATCTGTTTTTGGATGTTGACTTTCTTCAGAAAGTTGTGCAGCAAACAAATTTGCGTGCAGACCCATTTCTGAGGGAGTGCAGAGGCACTCTAGGGCCCCGTTCTAGGGCACGCCAGTGGACTCCCACTTCGCTGGCAGAGTTGAAGATATTTTTGGGCCTTACGCTCAAAATAGGGTTAGTACAGAAACCCACCTTGCAATCCTACTGGACGACTCGCACGGTTTGGGTAACTCCCATCTTCGCACCATACATGAGCAGAGATTGTTTTTTGCTACTGCAGCGCATGCTGCATTTCAATGACAATTCTGCTGCATTGCCCCGGGACCATCCAGATCATGACAGGTTGTTCAAAATTCGGCCTGTCGTGGAACATTTGTCTGCCAGGTTTCCAGAGATCTATACTCCTGGAAAGAATATAGCAGTCGATGAGTCCTTGATCCTGTACAAAGGACGGCTGCTTTTCAGACAGTACATTGCGAGCAAAAGAGCTTGCTATGGCATAAAGCTGTACATGCTGTGTGAGAGCTCTACTGGCTATGTGTACAGCCTGAGAGTGTATACAGGGAAGGATTCTACCCTAAACCCTGTAGGTTGCCCTCCCGCATTAGGGGTCACAGGTAAGATTGTATGGGAACTTGTCCAGGCACTTCTTCACAAAGGTTATAACCTTTATGTGGACAATTTCTATACAGGAGTAGAGCTGTTCAGTGAGCTCTACAAAGCTGGCACTGTGGCCTGCGGTACAGTTCGTTGTAACCGCAAAGGATTCCCGCTGGAGCTTGTTTGCAAGAAGCTCCAGAAATCACAGAGTACTGCATTGCGTTCTAACGAACTGCTCGCAGTCAAGTTCCTAGATAGACGTGATGTATACGTGCTCACTACAATTCATGATGAGAGCACTTCTCCCATCACGGTTTGGGGTCAGATGGCCGAAGTCCACAAGCCCATCTGTATACTCGATTACAATAAGTACATGGGTGGAGTGGACAAGAACGACCAGGTTCTTCAACCATACAATGCGTGTCATAAAACTCGCACTTGGTACAAGAAACTGTTTACCCACCTGATTCAGATGGCAACATATAATGCGTATGTTGTTTACCGTCAGACAACAACAGGAAGACTCATGACTTTCCTTGACTTCCAGTAGTCTGTAATTGAAAGCCTCACTGCTGTTACAGAAGAAGCAGCAGCCTCCACCTCATATGTTCTGGAGGATGTGGCAAGGCTGCAGGAGCGACACTTTGCTGATCGCATACCTAAAACACCCAAAAAGGATCGTCCATGTCGTCGCTGTAAAGTGTGCTCAAAGCATGGAAAGCGGCAGGAGAGTCGGTATTACTGTCCCCAGTGTCCATCACAACCAGGCCTCTGTATCCCTACTTGCTTTACGTTGTATCATACTAAAGCAAAGTTCTGGGAAATCGACTGAGGTTGAGCTGCTGTTGGGTAATCCTTTCAGTGGCAGTGCATGGATACTGAACGTCCATGGGCCACTGCTTCGTTAGGCAAGGAGCCACAGAATTTTACTTCATCATGGACTTCCTTTTGGCGTGGTCGGTGTTCTGTTCAATTAACATGCATTTTCTTCCCCCTACTGCATATACTAGTGGACAGAACATATGCCACATTGCCACGGAGTACCCTTTCTTCACCTGCATGTCTACCTTACTTTCAACGGTAGATATGCTCTCTCAGTTCGAGGAATCACTTTGTAGGGCATACTTGGAAACCCCCAACTTGCTTCCACAAACTAGTATAGGTTCACTTGGCTATTATACAGGATTAGCCAGGACTCTGATGAGAACAGAGACATGGACGGGTAAGGAAAGCTTATGGTAGGAGTGCCTTCACAGGGTTATTGCACAGGTAGAAGGCAGATAGTAAAGGTAGTACAGATGTACATCATCTACACCTATGGATTCAAACCCATTGGTGCCATCCCAGCACTGAAGGAGAATGACTTGTATAGGTCAGTGTTTGACCTGCTTTTCACGTTCATCCTCCATCAGAACTTAGTAGATGTTCAGTTTGCTGTATAAGTGCATTATAGTCACATCACTGCACATAATGTTGGCTGGGACATATGCTACGTTCTCATGGACTCCCTTATGTACCAAACACTACCCTTTTCCATAGCCTATGACCTTCTCTTTAGGGAACATCATGAGAAATCCCCAGCATGTCTCCCTTAGTTTCAAAGGTAGATATGCTCACTCAGTTCGAGGAATCGCTTTGTACGGCATACTCGGACACCCCCAACTTGCATCCACAAACTGAAAGGAGTTGGATTTAGCACAGAGAGTGCGTTAAAGGCGCATGAAAAACATGTCTTCCTGAGCCTCAGGTGGCTGTCACAGGAGTCATTAGTAAAGGTTTGTTACGCATGCATTTGGTAATGTTAAGGAAGAAGGAGGCAGGTAGCCTATGACCTTCTCTTTAGGTAACAGCATGAGAAATCCCCAGCATGTCTCCCTTAGTTTCAAAGGTAGATATGCTCACTCAGTTCGAGGAATCGCTTTGTACGGCATACTCGGACACCCCCAACTTGCATCCACAAACTGGAAGGAGTTGGATTTAGCACAGAGAGTGCGTTAAAGGCACATGAAAAACATGTCTTCCTGAGCCTCAGGTGGCTGTCACAGGAGTCATTAGTAAAGGTTTGTTACGCATGAATTTGGTAATGTTAAGGAAGAAGGAGACAGGTAGCCTATGACCTTCTCTTTAGGTAACAGCATGAGAAATCCCCAGCATGTCTCCCTTAGTTTCAAAGGTAGATATGCTCACTCAGTTCGAGGAATCGCTTTGTACGGCATACTCGGACACCCCCAACTTGCATCCACAAACTGTAAGGAGTTGGATTTAGCACAGAGAGTGCGTTAGAGGCGCATGAAAAACATGTCTTCCTGAGCCTCAGGTGGCTGTCACAGGAGTCATTAGTAAAGGTTTGTTACGCATGCATTTGGAAATGTTAAGGAAGAAGGAGGCAGTTACTTGACAGGTGGTAAAATGTAGTCAAACTTATTCCGTTCCGTGGCGTGTGAATGTGATGGGCCCTTGTCTGGCAGCGGTAAGTTAATGTGAGTGGAGTGATTGATTGGATTGGGCCCGTGGCTGGCGATATGAAAGGGTTGTTTGTTGTGCGTGAATGGCATGTGAATGGACTATAAAGAGGTTGGTGCCTGGACGCGGCTTCATGGCCCACCTTCAGAAGGCTTGGTTTCAATATTCAGATACTTTGATAAGTAATCATGCTTTGAAACCATAATTTCTGGAGGTGCTAAAACCAACCAGTGTGAGTGGTGGGTTAACTTCAACAAACTAGTACCAGGAGAGTCCAAGGGTGCAGGACTTGCATGGCTCTCACCAGTTTTCCTTCACCCAGAATCCCCTTGAATTTACATTATGTGCTTAAAAAACACATTTTCCTTGCATTCCAATGAGCAGAAGTCCAGGGATCTGCAGGGATCCTCAAAATTCCTACCACCCAGTGTTTCCCCACTTGTCCTGATAAAAACACAACCCTGCTTGTGTGCCTGCGCCTAGTGCCTGCTTCAGGAATGAATCACTCCAGGGTTAACAGTAGACCTCAAGCAAGGACTACCATTGACCTTTGTGTGATCCATTCCTGTCGCGGGCTCTAGGCCTACCCACACAAGTGAGGTATCATTTTTATCGGGAGACTTGGGGGGACGCTGGGTGGAAGGAAATTTGTGGCTCCTCTCAGATTCCAGAACTTTCTGTCACCGAAATGTGAGGAAAACTTGTTTTTTTAGCCACTTTTTGAGGTTTGCAAAGGATTCTGGGTAACAGAACCTGGTCAGAGCCCCGCAAGTCACCACATCTTGAATTCCCCTAGGTCTCTAGTTTTCAAAAATGCACAGGTTTGGTAGGTTTCCCTAGGTGCCGGCTGAGCTAGAGGCCAAAATCTACAGGTAGGCACTTTGCAAAAAACACCTCTGTTTTCTTTCAAAATATTTGATGTGTTCACGTTGCGTTTTGGGGCATTTCCTGTCACGGGCGCTAGGCCTACCCACACAAGTGAGGTATCATTTTTATCGGGAGACTTGGGGGAACGCTGGGTGGAAGGAAATTTGTGGCTCCTCTCAGATTCCACAACTTTCTGTCACCGAAATGTGAGGAAAACTTGTTTTTTTAGCCACTTTTTGAGGTTTGCAAAGGATTCTGGGTAACAGAACCTGGTCAGAGCCCCACGAGTCACCCCATCTTGGATTCCCCTAGGTCTCTAGTTTTCAAAAATGCACAAGTTTGGTAGGTTTCCCTATGTGCCGGCTGAGCTAGAGGCCAAAATCTACAGGTAGGCACTTTGCAAAAAACAGCTCTGTATTTTGTCAAAAAATGGATGTGTCCACGTTGTGTTTTGGGGCATTTCCTGTCGCGGGCGCTAGGCCTACCCACACAAGTGAGGTATCATTTTTATCGGAGACTTGGGGGAACATAGAATAGCAAAAGAAGTGTTATTGCCCCTTATCTTTCTCTACATTTTTTCCTTCCACATATAAGATAGTGTGTAAAAAAGACGTCTATTTGAGAAATGCCCTGCAATTCACATGCTAGTATGGGCACCTCGGAATTCAGAGATATGCAAATAACCACTGCTCCTCAAAACCTTATCTTGATCCCATTTTGGAAATGAAAAGGTTTTCTTGATACCTCTTTTTCACTCTTCATATTTCAGCAAATGAATTGCTGTATACCCAGTATAGAATGAAAACCAACTGCAGGGTGCAGCTCATTTATTGGCTCTGGATACCTAGGGATCTTGATGAACCTACAAGCCCTTTATATCCCCGCAACCAGAAGAGTCCAGCAGACAAAACGGTATATTGCTTTCAGAAATCTGACATTGCAGGAAAAAGTTACAGAGTAAAACATAAAGAAAAATGGCTGTTGTTTTCAGCTCAATTTCAATATTTTTTTATTTCAGCTGTTATTTTCTGTAGGAAAACCTTGTAGGATCTACACAAATGACCCCTTGATGAATTCAGAATTTTGTCTAGTTTACAGAAATGTTTAGCTTTCCGGGATCCAGCATTGGTTTCATACCCATTCCTGTCACTAACTGGAAGGAGGTTGAAAGCACCAAAAATAGTAAAAATGGGGTATGTCCCAGTAAAATGCCAAATTTGTGTTGGAAAATGTGGTTTTCTGATTCAAGTCTGCCCGTTCCTGAAAGGTGGGAAGATAGTGATTTCAGCACCAGAAACCCTTTGTTGATGGCATTTTCAGGGAAAAAACCACAAGCCTTCTTCGGCGGCCCTTTTTTCCCCATTTTTTTTGGAAAAAACGAAATTGTCACTCTATTTTGGCTATTTTCTTGGTCTCCTCCAGGGTAAACCACAAACTCTGGATACCATTAGATTCCCTAGGATGTTGGAAAAAAAGGACGCAAATTTGGCGTGGTTAGCTTATGTGGACAAAAAGTTATGAAGCCCTAAGCGTGAACTACCCCAAATAGCCAAAAAAGGGCTCAGCACTGGGGGGGAAAAGGCCCAGCAGCTAAGGGGTTAATCACCGGCAAGTCATTGTGTTTTATGATTTTCAGGTGTATTTGGTAATAGTGTGGTACAGCTGTTTACTCAATTGCCACAAACTGCATGTTGGACTTATGTTTCTATTTGAAGAAGATATTTTTTTGGAAATGTTAGAAACCAGGGCTTTTTGCAAAATACTCCACCACACTCTTATCTCTCATTTTTGACTGCTAGTTGCTGGCTTTCTGACTCTGAGGGTACCCTGGGCTCCTCTAAGCAGACTCAGGGCCTCTGCTCTGATTAAAACTATATGCAAATTAGGCATAATTAAAATTGCCATGACAATCTACCTGTAAGCCCGTAGTATGTGGTAGGGCATGTAGGTTTAGAGGCCCAGCAGATTTAGTGCACTTAAGTGTGCAATGCTGTGGTGCCTGCTTTCAATTTAAAAGCCAGCCTTGCCTTGCAGGCTGCTTTTGAATGAAAGCTATATGCAAATTCAACTTTGCAAATAAATGTACTTCCAAAGTCTCAAACTAACATATTTTCACATGTAAGTCACCCCTAAGGTCTCTCCTAAGATCCCCAGGAGTAGAGTGCCTTGTAAATATCAGCAGGGGCAATATAAAATATGTTTTATATGCCTTGGTAAGGGGAAAACTACAATTTTTGTTTTTCCCCATTGTAGTGCATTAGCTCCATAGGCTAATGAGGGAATACTTTATTAAAGTATATCTTTTGCTAGAAAAAAGGTAAAATGTCCTTTTTCAGACTTGAAATGATAGAATAAATCCAACAACTTGGCATTGTTAGATTTGTTATAACTATTACAGGAAAGGAGTTATGGAACCTTATTTTCTGTGAGCCAACATCCGGCCTTCCAGCAGTTCTTCTCTGATTGGCCAGCCTCTGCCAGGCTGAGCCAAGCTGTCTTAATGAGGAGTGACGTGGCCTGCCTTGAGACAAAGGACTTTCAGTGGGAGGAGAAATGCAAGCTGCAGAGCAAAAGGCAGGAAGGGGGTGGGGTGTCAAACTGGTCTTCAAAGAGGGAACAACAGTTTGGACAGGACACAGACTCACCTCACATCCTGCACCCTCAGCCAAACAGTAGCCTCAGTAATTAGATTAATGAGGGAGCTGGAAGTGGAGTGTTAGGGAAACTTAGCCACACCAGTGAGACTGCTTAGCCTGATTTAACCCTTTAGTAGAAAATTTCCCCATCTTGGATTTTGGAAGAATGGTGCTTCCTTGATTTATTTGTGACACATTTTTCATGAAGTGGTCACCTCACAGGGTGGGGTTGCACCCTGTACCCCATTGGTCAGGGGTTCCCTCCTGCTTGCCAGCCCAGAAATACTGGATAAATATGGAAGAGTTGACAAGCAACTCAGCTCACTGCCTGAGCTACAAGGAGAAGAAGCACTGCCCTGCTGGAACACTGGTCTGCAACCCAAAAGACTGCACTCTGCATGACTGCACCTGCTGAACACTAGAAAGTACAGCTCCAAGGACTTTGTCTGCCTTCAATAAGTAAAGGAGTTGACTCTCAGACAGCAACAGGTTAACAGAACTTCACCTGCACCATTTCCATCAAGACGATCCCAGCAGGACAGCCTCCGTATGCCTCTGAAAGAACTGGCCAGGTGCATTCTGGGAAACATAGACCCAACATCCCAAGGACCATCTCAGCACTTCTAGACCCTTGGCCTGGTGTTGTAGGTGCCCAAAGATCACTGCCTGGAAACAAGAAGAAGAAGAAGGACTTCCCTGTTGGACCCTCGGACTGCACAAGAGAGGACTGCACTCTTAGGGATTGCACCTGCTGCACACATTGGTCTTCATACCAATAAGGACTTTGCCTAACTTCTAAAGGATTCAGGAGTGGACTCTCTGTAAGCGACAGGTATGAAGGAGCTACCAAGAGTTACCTTCATTAAGGAAGTCCTGCTCAGCTGGACCGAATTCAATGGACTTTTACTGATCTGGGCAGGTGCATGGAGTCCCAACATCCCAATTATCAACTCAGAGATCCTGGAACCTTAGATTGGGGTTGTGGTCCACTTTCCTGCATCAAGAAACACTTCTGGAAGTAAGTGTAAAAGTGTCGCATCACAGGCGGCCAGAACTCTTGACTTTGTCCTGGTCTGTTTGCTTCTAAATTCTAGTTTTACTTGTATTCTTTAAACAATCATCTCTCTGGCTCCCTACATTGGAATTTTGTCATTTAGTTGTCACTTTCATCATAAAAATATTTCCTATTTATATAAACTGGTGTAGGATTTTTATTGTGTGTTGTGTCTTATTTAAAGGATTGGTACTTTTAAATGCTTTACACACCTGTGTCCTAAGTTAAGCCTGTCTTCTTGTTGTCAGCTATCAGGGGTTTAGCAAGGGATTAATTTACAGAGACCTTGGATTGACCTTACATTGTGACTGTGGCCTTATTACTATTAATAACCCACTTTCCTTCTCTGAATAACAGATGTTTTAGCTTTAAATGTTTGGATTGCTCAATCAGACTGTTGGTGTTTGTTAAGATTGCTCAATCTGCCTACTTGCTTGATTCACACAATTACCTTTGTCTTTTGACTGTGCCCTTGTACATGTGAATTGGTTTGAAACCTTTTCTGCTTCCTCTTGAATGGTATATTTGTAATGGGCTATCTATATATACTTTGATCCTCTGTTGTCATACGTGACCTTGTGTCCTGCTGGGTGATCAAACAAACCCACACTCTGCAATATATCCTTACATTGATTAATGATTTATTGTAAATTCATGACTAAATTCTCAGGCAAACCTTTACACACTTGACCTGACACCTAAACAAGATTGGCTTGGTCATTTTTGTGGTAGATCACCTATATTTCTACGTGGCCCTTAAAGGTCCTATTACAAGTACCGCAATACGTCTGTTAGGGCAGATAGCAGGTGCAGCCTTAAGGTCCATTTGAAACTCTAGTGAAAAATGGCAAGTAACAGCAGGATCTGAGTACAGTATTTCTGATTCCTCCACTAACTCAATATTTTTGGGGGGAACCCTAAGAGTACAACTTATTATCCTTGGTTAGTCCCTCTAAGATCCAAGTGTCAGTAATCTTTGATGGAGGGTGTACCAGTCTGATTCTGGCATACCTAAGGAGGCCTTAAGTGAGGAGCGATACCTTTAAACTCATAGGGCACTCAAGGACAGAAAGGTGCCGTATCTATAAGATATGGTGCATTTCTGTCCTCTCTCCCTGTGCTGGCACACAAATTACTGCCTAGCGCCAACACAGGCACCCTTGCACCATGGGGATGATTGTTTTTGTACAGGAAGGGACACCATCCTGTACAAAAACAATCACAAGAGGTGCTTTCCTCTTTCTATGTGTGTTGAAGAAACAGGGAGAAAAAAATAAATTTCTCCCTGTTGCATCATTCTTACTCCACCCCTGAAGTGACGTGGGAATCTGGCACATTCCAAGACTGGTAAATCTGGGAATGTGCCAGATTCCTTTGGGTTCCATGGGTGGCGCGTGGTAACACCCCAAGCAACAGCCATGGAACCCCCCTTGCATGCAGTGTTATGTGTAAAAGGTGTCCAAATTTACAAACCCATGAAAAGCCATGCAAGGTGGCTTTGTCTGGCACAATGCCGGACTGGAGTATCAAAAAAATTACATTCCGGTGGCTCAGTGTGCCGCTAGTGTCTCGTAAATGAGGCCCATAGTTTTGCAGAGTAAGCAAATGTTTCGGAAATCAAGCAAACCAGAAGTCATGCATAAAACATAAGGACAGTAAGAAAGCTGCACGACTTACAAAACAAGACTTATCAAGTAAGCTTTAGTGACTGTACAACGCCAAGACACTGGTAATGAAATGCATTTACATGTTTTCTTTCAGACACTTCAATTGCTAACTCGCAGAAATGCATCTCGTTCTTAATTTGCAACTTGTCTCCAGTGTCTTGGGCATATTTTTAAGTGATTGTCATCATTAGAGCTCTCAATGAAAACCGGAGAACAGTTTTGATTAAAACACGCTTTCCATATTTATCTCTGACGTCTCCTGTTCTGTGAGGAAAACACACACTATCAATAATTCATAACCACTGTGCAGAGTTCTAAGGCTGAACTTTGATAAGCTGACACCACATGGGTTCGAATTGGTTTATTGTTGATGACATAAAAATGTTATTCCGTACCTCCAGCCCGAAGCAGCTTATGCAGAAGATATCAAAATTAAATTGTTTTCTTTTGCAAGATTTTCCATTTCACTGCAGGCTTAAGTCTTAATTTAATAGCAAATAGAAAATCATTGATCCCTCCATTTACCAAATCAGTATTTCTTCGGGGAAATGTGTTTATAATTTTGTACTGGGCTTTAGATGCCATTATTTTTCAATCAAGATATAGGAGCATATTCAGAAAGTTGAATTCAGTGTACATGTATGACCGAATTTAGGGCCCTCTGTACCTACTTGCAGATTGCAAACACTGGCCTCAATTTGCAACCACTATATGTGCGTCCCGAGAGTTTTTTTGGGAACTAGCCTAGGTGCAAATGGGTGGGTTGGCTAAAGAAAAAGATTTGGAGTCAGTCACAATCCAACCTACCCCATGAATATTGATGAAGGTCACAAATTACTTTGATTGAAGGCCTTTCAGGGCTAGTAGGCTGCTTTGTCAGCTGACGACCATGTCTGGGATTGCCTTGCAATTAACAAAACTTTTAAAAAATGCAGGCAATTTTCCTTGAAGAAAACGGGTCTGTGTTTAAAAAGAAAAATTACTTAAAAAAACAAAACAACGTTTTTTTGATTATTTGCAGTAGTCCTGTAGACCACTGCCTACTCCTAAGCAAAAGTGATTTTTTACATTCAGAGGCAGTGGTCACAGGTCCTTTCGCAAATGTAATATCTCCTTTGAAGTGTAGCTAACTTTTCACTGGTTTGTGTTACAGTTCTAGGGTGACATTTGCCAGGGGACTGTTGCCACAGCGTCGAGGTTTCTTGAGATGTAACACAAATCTTGGTTGGTTGTGTTGACAGTCACTCGAGAACAGGCGCGGGGGGCTCCCTGTACATGATTGGTTTGTGGAATAAGCTATTATTCCACTATATTGTGATGCTGGATATCACTACAATTTGCAAGTGAAATGGTAGTTTACAAACCATTGATACATCTTACATCAATTTGCAATTTGTTTCTGAAGCTCCAAACAAGCTTCTGCCTAACTACTATTTGGTATCCTTTTTCCGATCCCATTTTGAGATTTGGTAAGATTTCACTGAATTAAGAACTCAGATTTGTGAATATCAAAGAGCCATTTATGGCTACAAACCCACCAATTTTGTGAATTGCAGGGGTTGTGACTGCAAAATGGCCAGGGGGCAGCTCCTCCGCAATGACAGAGGCGCATCACCCCCTGGCTAAGAGCCAGCAACAGAAAAATACAATGAAATTTCAAAATCATTTTATTTTTCCGCTGCTGGCTAAGCCAGCATGTGAAAGGAGGGGTGGGGCTGGGCCTCCGGAGGTCAGAGTGAGGATGAGGAGAGTGCCGGCCAAACACAAATGTGCCCTTAGGTTTACACAGCCAGGCTGGAGAAAACGCACAGGCCCCAGGGATGATCTGGGCTGCAGTCTGAGCCTCTCAGACCAATCCTAGTGCTGCTTTTATGCTAGCTTTCACATGAATGCAGTGCCAGGATTGCTGGGGAGCCTCTTCTGGTGTCCAACCAAATACTGCAAGACCAGAACAGGAAAGAAGCAGGAAATGGCAGCAGCGGCATAAACTGTATATCTTTTTTTTAATGTATTTTATTATTTGTTCCCCCGTTATCCTCTATCCCACCCATCCCCTTTATATTTGAGGCGGCTGCCACTGAAAATGGCTGAGAACATAAATTATTTACACTTGACGGGAATTTGTAAGGGAATTCCCGGCAGCTGTAAACTATGAGTGTGCCAGTATTTCAAAACAAACTTCATCCTAAGCAATATCTTCAATAAAGCAAAAGTAGATGGCCACACCATGATTCGACAAAGGTTTTGTTGAATACATCATGAAGTTCGACTCTGGCAGGGTGCTGCAGTAGGCAAGACAAGTGTGCAATTTCCATTCTACGTTCAATGTTGCATGCATTTAGCACTGCACCGTTGCAAAGATTATCATTAAGGGTGGGACCAGGATGGATAGAAAGGTCATAAAATAGTTTGATATGAACATAAGCAAAACAATTAAAAGAGTGGCCAGAAAGAGTAAGTGTAGGAGGCTGGCCTGGTTTGTAGTGAGTACCTTGGGTACTTACACCCTATACCAGGTCCAGTTATCCCTTATTAGTGAAATGTAGTGGTGTTCCAGCAGCTTAGGCTGATACAGGTAGCTGTAGCGGAGCAGATTAGGCTGAAATAGGAGACATACAAAACTCCTGCAATACCACTATAGTTACACAGTACTTATACACAATGAAAGACAGTACTCAGTATTACCAAAAATAAAGGTACTTTATTTTAGTGACAGAAGGCCAAAAATATCTTAGAGCCAATACTCCTTCTGGAGGTAAGTATTATACACAATATATTGACACCAAAAACAGGTAAGTAAATAGTCATAAGATAGTGCAAACAATAGAAAATACCTTAGAATGCAATAGGAAGAAATAGGCCTAAGGGCAACACAAACCATTTACTAAGAAAGTAGAATGCAACTCACAAATTCCCCCCTAGGCTAGTGTAGTGTGTAGCTAAATTTGAGGTTTGTTCAGGATTCTGGGTAAGAAAACATTAGGGGATCCACGCAAGTCACACCTCCCTGGACTCCCTCTGGTGCCTAGTTTTCAGAAATGTCTGGGTTTGGTAGGTTTCCCTAGATGGCTGCTCGGGAGGCGTGTACTGGGGGCTGGCTGACGGGGTCTGCCGGCCCTCTGTGGCTGGGGCGTCGGTTTCCGGGTTTCCGCGCCGCGGAGCCGCGGGGAACTGAGGGACTTCGATTTTGAGCTGCTCTTCAGGTAGGACGGGCGTTCTGCCCGTGGTTTTTTATGAATTTGGCCAAAGTAGTTGACCTTTTTAGGGTTTGGTGGAGCCCTGTTGGGGGAGGACCAGGTGCCTATATATAGGGTAGTTTTTTGGGGTGAGAGTCAGTGTTATTTGGTGGTTTACCATGCCTAAAGTTCCAGCGAAAAGACGTAGGATTGTCTCTTCCTCCTCCTCGGAGGAGGGAGGTGAGGTTAGCTTTGCTACTCCTGAGACCTCACAGTTACCAGGCAGGGGTACTCCCCTCATGTCCCGAGAGGAGGTGCAGGATATGATTGAGGTGGCTGTTACCAGGGCACTGCAAGCAGGCGTGGCCAGGACTGGTCAGCCTAAGCTTGCGCACTCATCGGTAGCGGCAAGGAAGTCTTCATCGGAGAGTGAGGATGAGGCCCCATCGACGTCATCTGGGGGGAAATATGTTTCCAGAGAAGAAATGTGGGAAGTGATGGCACATGTTCGGGACAATTTGGGTTTCCCAGTGTTTCAACCTACAAACTCGGATTCTCATTTATTTCCTCAATATCAGACACCTTCGAAGTTTGCCATGCCTTTTCAGGGACCTGTGAAGGATATGGTGTTTCGTGAGTGGAAGGATGTGGATAAGGCTCAGGTTCCACGATTCCTTCAGAAACTTTACTTGCTTGAGGGTGAGGAGGTTTTACCTCCTTCAGTACGCCTGGATTCTATTTTGGCTACTCTGATTGGCAAAACGTCAGTCAATCCGGAGGATTGTGTGCCTACGGATGCCACAGACCGTAAAGTGGATTCAGGTCTTAAGAGGGCTTTTGCTGCGGAGAATCTGGCGCTGAGGGCAGGGATTTAGTCTGCTTATGCGTCGCAGTCATTGGTACAAGACTTTGATAAACTGGCGGTGGCTGTACAGGAAGGGGCGGAATGTTCAGAGTTCCTGGCTGGTATGGAGCAGCAGGCCAGATTGTTGGCTGATGTGTCTTCTGATGTGGTCCGTACTTCGGCTCTGGCGTCTGGGTCTTTGATTGGGGCTCGTAGGTCCCTCTGGTTGCGTTCCTGGAAGGCTGATCCAGGGGAAAAGGCTGCCTTGTTGAGACTGCCGTTTGAAGGTCGTAACTTGTTTGGAGAACAATTGCCATCCATGCTTTCCAAGGCATTTAAGGAGCGGAAGCATGCCTTACCTTATAAAGGGGGTTCTTCTTCGGGTAAAGGGTGGAAGAAGCATTCCAGATCTTCTCCTACTAGGGATGCTAAATCCTTTTCATTTAGGAAACAGCGTTTTCAGCCGCATTTTTCGCCTAAGAAGTCTGCTCCTGCGACCCGGGGTGGTTTCAAGAAGGGGTCCTGACAATCACTGTGGGCATGGCAGAGGGCCGGTTGGGGGAAGACTGAGTCACTTTCTTTCGGCTTGGGTGGACAGTGTAAACGATCATTGGGTTCTAGACATTGTGAACAATGGTTATGTCATAGATTTTGTGAGGGTTCCTCCAGATTCAGGGGTACGTCCCACTCCTCTGCCTTCAGAGGGGTCACGGAGAAGGGCATTATTGGACGGAGTGCGGGACTTACTGGTCAAGGGAGCCATTTCCCACGTTCCGCTAGACGAGAGGGGCCAGGGCACTTATTCTGTCTTGTTTCTTGTGCAGAAAGTTTCAGGGGGATTTCGACCGGTGCTCAATCTAAAAGAGGTGAATACCTGGATCAGGACAGTGCATTTCCGCATGCTGTCCATTCAGACTATTTTTCCATTGGTCAGGCAAGGGGACTTTCTGGTGTCACTGGATCTACAGGATGCTTACCTACACGTACCTGTGGCAAGATCCTCTCAAAAGTTCCTGAGGTTTGCTGTGGGTCAGGACCATTATCAGTTTTGCGTTCTACCTTTCGGTCTAAAATCTTCTCCTCGAATTTTCACGAAGGTGCTGGCTCCTCTGGTGGCTTTGCTTCATTCAGAAGGGGTGTTTCTGCATCCTTATCTAGATGACATTTTGATTCATGCTCAATCACGAGACCTGTTGCTGAGGCAGGTGGACCGAGTTCTGGGGGTCCTGCAAAACCACGGGTTTTTAATCAATTGGGAGAAGTCAGACTTAGTGCCGTCCCAGGATCTAGTTTTTCTGGGGGCTCGGTTTCAGACACTTCCAGGGTTGGTGACTGTGTCAGAAAAAAGGTTGGGTGTACTCCAGGCTTTGGTAACGAAGGTATTGTTGCTGTCTGCTCCCCGAGCTCTTCTATGGTTGCGGCTGCAGGGTCATTTGGCATCGGTGATATTTCTGGTGCCTTGGGCACGTTTTCATCTCCTGTGCTTGATGACATGGTTCTTGAGAAGGTGGGCACCAGGGTCCGGTTCTCTGAAGGACAGGGTTCCGGGGTCCGGATTGATTCACAGAGAGTTGCAATGGTGGTTGGATGCGGACCACCTGAGGGTAGGGGTGTCTTTATCATCTCTGAGACCCGTGGTGGTGACGACGGATGCCAGCCTCTCCTGTTGGGGGGCATGGATGGGGTCGGCTCAGATTCAGGGGTTTTGGTCCCCTCGGGAGGCGAGTCGGTCGTCGAATTGGCGCGAATTGAGGGCGGTATTCCTGGCTCTGGTCCATTTCCAGGATTCCCTGAGGGGATCAGCGGTTCTGGTTCGCACAGACAACTTAGTGGCCAAGGCTTATGTCAATCGGCAAGGGGGGACCAGGTCAAGGGCTCTGTTCAATTTAGTCAGAGAGATTTTTGTGTGGGCTCAGGAGTGGGTTCCTTCTCTCAGGGCTACGTACAGTCGGGGGTGGTAAATGTTCGGGCGGATCTGCTGAGCAGAGTGATTCCTTCCTCTCAACTTTTCTCTCTCCGGAAGTCTCTGTTTCAGCATCTGGTTCGGCTTTGGGGTCTTCCAGTGCTGGATGTGTTTGCGTCCGCAGGGAATGCGAAAGTGGATCGCTTCTGCTCCCGGTTTCGGTGTCCCCGGGCATTGGAGGTGGACAGGATGTCGTGTCCTTGGCCGCAGGGCCTTTTGTATGCGTTCCCTCCTTTTCAACTACTCAGGGCGTTTCTGTTACGAGTGAGGGATCTGGGGTCCAGGGTTCTCCTCATTGCGCCACTTTGGCCGAGGGCGAATTGGTTCCCGTTGTTGAGGCTGATGGCGGACGGGAGGATGTGGCCTCTGCCCCTTTGTCCGTCTCCCCTGGAGTTTCCCTGCCTCCCAGTGGGGTCATTGAGGAGGTTGCACTTGACGGCCTGGAAGTTGAACGACGGGGATTGACAGGTCTGGGGGTACCTGTGGCTTTGAGTTCTACCTTACTGGCTTCAAGGAGACGTTCCACTTTGCTTTCTTATGGTCGACAGTGGAAGGTGTTTTCGTCATGGTGCTTAAGTCGTGAGTTGGATCCTACCTGCGCTTCTATCTTTGAGGTGATGCAGTTCTTGAAGGACGGTGCTCATTTAGGGTTGTCAGTGGCTTCTCTTCGGGTACAGTGGGCGGCTATTCAGGCTTTCAGAGGACCATGGCGTAATCTTCAGGATGAAGGGCGCTTGATGCCTAGATTTTTTCAAGGGCTTATTAATTTATTTCCTCGCCCGGTACGTTCTTTTCCTTCATGGGATCTGTCCTTGGTTTTGGATGTGTTGACGGAGGCCCCTTTTGAACCATTGGGGGACTGTGATTTGCGCCATCTATCTTTGAAGACGTTCTTTTTGGTAGCCATTACTTCGGCTCGTCGGTTGGGGGAACTGGGGGCATTGGCTTGTTCCTTTCCTTTTTGTAAGATTTTTCACGATAGGGTGGTTCTGGTTCCGGTGCCTTCCTTTATTCCAAAAGTCAATTCTTCGTTCCATTCCCGGCAGGAGGTCATCCTTCCTTCATTTTGTCCGGATCCCTCCTCAAGGGAGGAGGTCCGTTTGCATTCGTTGGATGTACGCAGGGTTTTGTTAGAGTATCTGCGGGTGGTGGCTCCTTTTCGTAAGGGGGATTCACTGTTTGTTAATTTTGGTCCGGCTCGCAAAGGTGAAAAACCTTCCACGGCTTCCTTGAGTCGGTGGGTTAGATCTTTAATTCTATTGGCCTATTCCTTGAAAGAGGTGGTTCCTCCTCAAGGGATTCAGGGGAGATCTACCAGAGGCATGGCGGCTACGGTGGCGGAGCTTCAGGGGACGTCTGTGGTGGAAATTTGCAGGGCCGCCACTTGGGTTTCTCCTTCGACGTTTGTGCGTCATTACAGGCTGTCGGACTTGGGTAGTTTGGAGTCGGTGTTAGGTCACCGGGTCTTATCCTCTATGAGGTAATTTTTGGGATGATCTTGGTGCAGGAGGTTAAATAAAGGTCTTGCAACTCGATGTCCGTCTCCTGTGTGTTTTCTTGCTATGTCTCATTGGTTAAAAGGAAGGCGAGGGAGGGACGGGAGGTAATGCTTCCATTTTCTTACGATAATGGCATTACTCCTAGTCCTACTCCCTCGCCTTCCTTTTCCGTTCCCTCCCACCCTCCCGGTACGGACTGTCCGAGTTGCGGCTTGGGCTTGGTTTTTGTACAGGAGGGGATAAGGGTGGGGGGGGGTTTTGAAAGGGGAAGGGAGGGTCTAGGGGGGAGGCGGGAGGCCTCATTGGTTAAAAGGAAGGCGAGGGAGTAGGACTAGGAGTAATGCCATTATCGTAAGAAAATGGAAGCATTTTTGACAATGGGTCTGACAGCTCGGTTTAGGTCCCACTATTTTGTCTCTCATGCTCTGAGTCCCGAAAGAAACGTGCAAGCGCGGCTAAACTCCATTGTGACCCATTTTCAAAGCCATCTCTCCTATCGCACGACAACTACAAATTAATCCTGTTGCATCACCTGCCTGAATCTCCTGATCAATCCAGGTGCCACTTCCTTGCTTTTCATGTTATCAAATAGCATGGAAGCAGCAGCAGGATTGGCTGGAGCAGGCAAACCCACTCCTTCTCAGGAAACCGGGAGGTGGTTGCAGCTGCAACCTCTACTGGCTCACTAACAATGCACGTAGGAGAAGCCTTAAGTGTGCATGTCAGGTTGGACACAGAAGGGCACCCGTCCAACCCGACATGCGCACTCCTGTGAACCCTCACCTATGTCTGCCCACCCTGCAAACTCACTCATTTTGACTGACAGTGACACCTGCCCTAAAATGAAAAACACTGCGGCCACGCGGCTGGGAAAAAACAACGTAAACTAAATCAATCCAAGACTGATTTAGTACTGAAGTCGAGGGGGCAACAAATGCAGGAGGGGCGACGCTCCAGTACCCTAATAGGGCAGCCGCCCCTAAATATTGTTACAGTGAAACTTTGTAACTGGATCTATAGCTATAGTAGTGATAGACACAGAAGAAGGAGGGAATAATCATGGTATTGAGGACAGGGTTCAGAGTTCCTGTGTAACACGAATTCGGAGGGCTCGCCAGTCCTCCACGACTATTAACTCCCTGAAGAAATGGCAGACTTTTAGGGTAACAGCATGGGAAGCCACCCAAAAAAAAATCCATATAAAAAAATCATTACCAGGCTCCCACTACTTGAGTGGGAGCTTAGATATGAATGCTGCTGCTTTTGAAAGAGAAGCTGCCAAAACGTGTGCTAAGTGTGAAGGCCTGATGTGCTTTCCTATTTCCCTGATATATATTGGCATTCATAAAGTATGAACTGTGACAAGAAAGGGTGATTAAGTTGATGTGCCAACAAACTCACAATTTGTGGTCCAAAAAATGGTACATGTACGTTCATTTCTGTCTCCCTTTGTATATTTTAGCTATGTTACTGCTTTCTCTTGTTTTATGTTTTCACACTTTGCATGCTCGTGAACAGTGTGTTGCACAGGATTGCACTCCAGAGATTATCATGCCTGACGATAGCTGGTCACGTCAGTGATCCTCTATCAACCGGAAAGTTAAGATCTCTTCGTTGTGCAGACAGGAGACATTTTCACTAGGGTTGAGGTGTTTTCAAAAAGTGCTAGACATGACTGGAAGCAGTGCTTAATTTGAGCAAGTGGTCGTCGATAACGGCACTTACGACAGCTGCTGCAAACAGTTTGAAATGTCACACTTGTACCAGTGTGAGGGATAGTAGTTGTGTAGCTTCTGTCTTTGGCAGTGCTGGCAGTGGCAATAGGTGGTGCAAGCTGTGGTGGCCCCCTAACAAGGGCCTGGGCACTTTCTTTTTTTTACACATGAAGCACTGGCCTGAAGACATAGATGTCCTGGGGGCAGGTCATAACAGATTTAGATTTGTACGATTACATGACCTTGATGGTAATTTAAGGCAGTGTTTAGTGGAAACACTTTCCACTAACATATTGTGAAATCAGATTTGTGAAAATGGTAATATTTTTGAAAGAATACTTGCTTTTTTGGTAGTCACTTATTTTTTCTTGTGCTATCAGATGTTTGTGCTGCAGTAATGCATTGTGTTGTTGATGTGTATTATTGTGTTTGTTTCATTTCATTCTGTTGACTGATTTAGTGGCCTGTGCTCTGTAATATGTTTGTCATTTTACTTTGGAGTGTTGTGTTATGCCCTGTAATTACTTTAGATATGCAATAAATGTTGCTATATTTCCAGCCACAAGAAATACCTTCCTTTAAAGGTTTAGTGACAAGCTACCATTTACAACTGTCGAAGGTGGTAATATATCATTGCTTCAGCTTTTCAAATATTTTAGTTTCTATCATTTTCATTATGGTTTTATGCATATACAACAAAGTTGTGTGTGCCCACCCGGAGGAACCACAATTATAACCTAACATTCCAACTCCCTCTCAAAAATAAACCCTCCCCATCCCATGATGCCACTTCATGACTCAGAAAGTCACCATGGGTTGCTCAACAGTAACCGCTCGGAATTACTCTGCTGTATGACAAGAGGCCTAAGGTCTGTATCTTAGTAGGGCAGGTCAGGTCTCTATTATCATTGTTTAAATTAGTAAGGATATGGTTCCACATTGAAATGAAATTGTCAGATTCATTCTTCGAATCATATGTTAGTTTCTCAAATGCTAGGAGTCTCCACACCCTTTATAAACACATATTAGTGTTAGAAGCAAGTTCCTCACCCCAGAAGCTCAGTATGGCCCAATTTGCTGCCAAGAGGAGCTATGAAATTATTTTCTCTTTGGGGGTGTGGAGAAGATAGGTGTCTTCCTGAGGGGTCCCTAGTAAAACTGATACTGGATCATTTCCAATGAACCTCGATTGTAGATATGATCCCCAGGATCTCCTCCCCAAACAAATCCCAGTTAGGGGCAGGTCAGAACATGTGGAAGATTGTAACCATTTTCCATAAGATCGCCAACATTTTTTCAGGTGTTTTTAATCCATGGCATGAAGTCTTGTTGGTGTCATAGGAATTTTACTGTATCAGTTGAGAAGAGTGGTATTTCATCAGTAAAGCTGATACCTCGAAAGTATCTTGATGAAAAGGTATGCCCAAAACCCCTGCATGATTCTATGTCTTCTGGAGTAAATATTCCAGATACAGAGCAAAAAGCATTGAGGATCATTGGCATCCCTGATGTGTACCTCGTTTAATTCATATTGTTGGTGACTTAGCTCTGTTCACATTTTTTTAGCCCATGGTATGGTATAGATCACATCAATCTACCCCCGAAAGTGGGTTCTAAAACTGTACCTAACAAGGGTTTCCTTCAACATGACCCAGTCGACCCTGTTAAAGGACTTCTCTGCATCGAGGGACAGCAGATATGTGATATTTCCGTGCTATTTCAATGACATGAAGAGCTCTCTTAATGCTATCATTGGTGAAACTATGTGTACTAAAATTACCATGTAGGATTTCAACATGCCTGCAAGAAATTTGGAGATTCTTTTGGTATTGAGATTCAATAAGGATATAGGTCAGTAATACTGGCACTGAAGAGGGTCTTTGTTTGGCTTCGTTATTAGGGTGATAGTTGCCTGAGCCATCACAGAAGATGATCAGCATGACTTATTCATATTACTTTAGGCCTATGCCAAACAAGGGGCCAGTAGTGGAGCAGAGAGCCTATGAAAGGAATCAGTGAAACCATCAGGGCCAGGGACCTTGCCTAATTTCACACATTGGATGCCTGTGAGAATGTCTGCTACAGATATGTGTTCACCCAGCTCCTCCTTATCAACAAGAAAGAGAGCAGAAGGTAGAGTAAGCGCAGATAGGGCATCTGGCTTCTATATTGGGGGTGTTAACCTTGTTGAGTGTGCTATAGTCCTCATGAACGGCCTGGGCCTTCCCCTCCTCATTTGTCTTTGAATTTCCAGCTGCATCCTTAAACTGCTTGTTGAATCCTCGGATGTGTTGGTCTGGCATTTTATTGTCAAGATGGAAACCAGCTTTTTGTTGCCTTGTCTTAGAAGTGGGCATCCATTCTGGCCAGGATTTTGTTAGCTTTGACATACTCCAAGGAGAGAATTTCATTGCAGAGTTCACCCGCCTCCAGAGTTTCTTAGAGGGAAGCAATGTGTTCTTTTTCTCCACTGGCATGAGCTCTTCCTGGAGTCAGAATAATTCATGAAGATAGCTGGCCTCTTTGATAAGTACCCCTCTTATGACTACTTTCAGTGCAACACAACCCACTGCAGGTCCTAACCCTCTTATCTGGCTGAGTTTGAGCTATTCCTGTCTTGCCTCGTGTTGGACTACTGGGTTCAACAATAGGGAACTATTCAGTCTCCAGGAGCCTTGTTTCTCACTGGAGTGGTGCCCAGGCCATTGAAACAGAATATGGGCCTGGCCATGGTCAGATATAGTCAGACTCCCTGCATAACATATTGAATTAGAGGCAGCAGCCTTTGTTCTAGTAGACATAGTCTATCCTAGCATAGGTATAGCATGCACCTCAGAAGTGTGACTAGTCAATTAGTAGTTGGTGTTGATGTTGCCAAGCACCGATTAGTCCTGTTTTCCCATACACAGACAGGGCTGGGGTCCCTCCTCTGCCTAATGAGATTTATCTAATGTGAAATGCATGACACTGTTGAAGCTCCCCCAATAATTAGTCAGTCATCTGTAGAGCGAGTTAGCTTTTGAATCATGGGGGTTAAGTACAATTCCTGGCCTATATTTGGGGATTATATATTTACAATTGCTATGGGTGTTTCCTCCCATTTGCCCACCTCTAAGAGCCATCTACCTTGTTTGTCCACTCTGACATCTCTGTGGAATTTAGTATTGTCCCTAAGCAAGATTGTAACACTTGCTTTCTTCGAAGGGACTAATACGTGATACTGGAAAGGGAAGAACTAAGGGCCTGATTTAGAGTTTGGCGGATGGCGTTACTTCGTCACAAACATGATGGATGTCCAATCCTCCATATTACGTTGCCACTATGTTCTATGGACATTGTAATATGGCAGACAGGATATCTGTCATGTTTGTGATGGAGTAACTTGTACGTGAAACTCTAAACCAGGCCCTAAGTGTGGAGGTGATGTTGCTCCTCTTTGAGCAGATGTGTTCTGCTTGTAGGAGGCAGATATCTGCCCCTGATCTCTTCATTTCAACCACAATGCTAAGGCATTTCATGAGTTTTTTCAGGCCTTGAACATTATATGCGAGTACCTGTAGTGTTGATAATTTAACCAGCGTAGGCGATCAATAGTTTAATGAAAATATGGGAGCCTGATCTCCATGCTGTTGAGGAGTCTTCCACCCCAGTTGTAGCTATATTAGCTGGTGTCAAGTCCACCCTCTTTTCCACAAAGAGCCCAACAACATAATTAACAAAACAACATAACCATTCAACCTGTAATGAACAGATGCAAAGCGTCCTAAATGTATTAAGAAACTCAGTAGTCCCATGCTATCTGGCTAAAACTACAAAAAGTTATATAGGGGTATATCGACCGTGGTGATCTATTCAGACAACCCCTCCCAGGACCTACACACTCTGCTGAAAGAATTGGAAAATGGAGGTCAAATGTTGCGAATCGAGCACTGCGTAACAGGGAAATCATCACTACTCCAAGGTTTGCTGTGTGGTTCCTGGGTCTCCAGCAACTATCCAGTTATGTGGCTATTTTCTGATTACCTGGCATAGGTGTGAGATGATTCTCTCAAGTTAGCTGCTATTTCTTTGCTTTTCAGTTTCTGGGAGCAGTGTTTATGCTTGATGATCATCCCCTGCTCTCTCCATGATCATCCCCTGGAAGATGATGGGGAAGGTAGTAGCCTCCTGGGTGGTGCAAGACTCAGAAGCTTGTGGGCAGCCTTCAATGAGGTGAGTGATTGGGTTTTGTCCCCCGCTGGTAGCCGAAATGGATGACCTTGTTAGAGCTCAGAAAGGCAGTGATCAGTTTGAAGGGCCTGTGTCTGGATAAGGTGATTGGCAAAAGATCCTGGAGCAGTTGTAGAGAGGCTCCATTAAATGAGATCCAACTATCTTCATGTGCTTTGGACATAATGGCCTCTTTGTCGTTGAAGAAATGGACCCTGAAAAGCACATCCTGATGAGGGCCCCCGGAGGAGCATCTTAGAGTCACTCTATGGGCTCTTTATAGCTTGATGCATGGGGACTCAGGTTCCTCCAAGATGGCCTCAAAGAAATCCTGGATACATTTCGGGAGGTCTATTGCTGGGATATCTGGAAGTATCCCTTGAATTACAATGTTTTTCTGGTGTGATCTATTTTTAAGGTCTTCACACTCCTGGAGCAGGAAATGTTTTTGTTCGAGGGTTAGCATCCATTGATGAGCTTGTTATAGTCGTCCACTTCCTCAGTAGTCCACCATCCATAAATGCTTGGTATGACCCTCCAAGTCACAGGACATGTCCAGTACCTCACTCATGTCAAAGGACAGCCCTGGGCCTTGCACACAAACTGGATGAGCATGAGGCTAAGGACAATTATCAAAATTCAGGATTCTCACATTTTGGCCCTCGGAATAGAGGAACATTTCATCAAAGTGTGCAGGTCATGTAAAACCCAAATGGGAAATGCGTCTGTCAATGCGACAACAAGCAAGTCAGAACACAGCAGCGACATGGACGATGATGACGCCAAAGAGCATGTCATTCACTCCTTGTTCACAGTAGAAAACATGGCCCAATCGTAAAAAAAAACTACCCAGGGTCAAATCAAAGTGGACACCCATGACATTCTAGCAGTTGTCAACACAGGAGCGTCCATAAACATTCTTGCCGCCAGTGAGTACTGTAAAATGAGTCCGGTCCCAATTTTAACCAAGACCAAAGTCAGAGTGTACCCATATGGTCAGAGCCCGCCGCTGGGGTTTTCCAGAATACCATCACTTATGAGTCTAAAGCTGTTCATACAAAAGTGTATGTAGCTGAAGAAGGACACGGGGTGTTATTAGGTTGCAAGACAGTAGAAGAACTGGGAGTAGTTACATTCGCATTTGGCATACACTGAGAGTCAGTGGCAGAGCTCCTCGCCCAGTACCGCAGCGTGTTCGAAGGAATTGGGTGTTTGAGAAACAAGGAGGTGAAGTTACACATCTATAAAACTGTTCAACCTGTCGCGCTCCGCCACCGACGCATAGCGTTCCACCTCAGATCACAAGTGGAGAAAGAGCTAGACCACCTTGAAAAATCTGGCATCATTGAGAGAGTGACTGTGCCAATGCCATGGGTGTCACCAATCATAGTGGTGCAAAAACCAAAACAACCTGGAGAAGTCTGCATCTGTGTAGACATGCGCCTTCCCAAAGTAGCCATAAAACGGGAAAGACGCCTAACACTCACGATAGAAGACTCATCGAAGCTCGACCTACGGTCAGGATACCATCAGTTAGTTCTATCTAAAGAGTCTCGCTATATCACGATGTTCTCCACAGACGTGGGTTTGAGGCAATACAAGTGTTTAAATTTTGGAATATAAAGTGCAGCCGAGGTATTTCAGAATACAGTATATGAGCTGTTAGCAGACCTGCCAGGCACAATCAATGTCAGTGACGACATACTGATTCAAGCACCAACCATAGCGGAACATCACTCGGGGCTCAGGAGCATACTTCACCGCCGGAAATTTGAATTCCTGAAAGATCAGATACAGTTCTTTGGATACATGTTCTCCGCTGCTGGAGTAGCGCTTGACCCAGCGAGGGTGCAGAATTTCAAGGATGCTCCCCCCCTACCTGTGTGACCGAAGTCAGGAGTTTTCTAGGCATGGTGAACTATTATGGTAGATTCATTAAAGATCTGGCATCACTAACTCAACCTCTTCGAACTCTGACCAAATTGTCAGAGCCGTGGACCTGGGGTTCAATTCAACAGACGGCATTCAAAGCTGTCAAAGACACCCTGTCCAGTGACACAACTCTAAGATACTTTGACCCGAGGAAAGACACCAAGGTCGCTGTCGATGCCGGCCCAAAAGGGTTAGGTGCAGTATTATTTCAGAAACAAAACAGCAACAACTGGCCCCCAGTTGCATTTGCATTTGCAAGTAGGTCCTTGACAGAAACCGAGCAGAGGAACTCACAAATAGAGAAAGAGGCCATTGCGGTGCACTGGGGATGCAAACATTTCCACATTTATGTATATGGCCGCCCTTTTCTGGTCACTAACAACCATAAACCCTTCACCCCCTGTTCAATGGCACTGCATCAAAACCTCCTCCTACAATCGAAAAGTGTATGGTCCAGTTACAGGACTATGGGTGCAAGCTGGAGTATCGCCCAGGGTCGAACAACCCAGCAGATTATCTGTCCAGACACCCCCGAGCCACCTCAGACAGTGAATTCTGTGAAGCAGAGGAAACAGAAGAGTATGTTAAGTTTGTCTCTGACAGATCCAGGCCACTACCCCTGTCAGTGGACAAAATAGTCCAAGCAACAGCCAATGACAAATGCCTCTAAAAGGTTCTGAAAGCCATAAAAGACTAATGGTTCAGAGTAAAAAAACAGCTTTCAACCATGACAGCCGCTGCTCACCGCATCCTGGGAAGTTTGTATCACGTAAGAGATGAGCTAACAGTGGATGCTGAAGGGTGTCTCCTAAGAGGGTGCCGGCTGGTAATCCCTTTGTCCCTCAATTATAGAGTGGTGCAACTGGCCCATAATGGTCATCAAGGAATAGTCAAGACTAAAAGCAGACTGAGGTCCAAGGTGTAGCTCCCGCTGATAGATGAACAAGTAGAAGTCGCGGTGAGGGCCTGCGAGTGGTGTCAAGCCTCTGGGGAACCCAGCGGACCGACTCCAGAAGAAACAGAACCAGGTCCCACATCACCCTGGGCGTCAGCTAGCCTAGATTTTGGGAGTTTCCCAGATGGCTGGCATACCATGGTCAAGATTGATGACTTTTCAAAATATCCTGAAGTAGAGATCATCCCCTCTCTTTCTGCTGATGTAGTGATACCACGCATTGAAAAAATCATGGCAACTCACGGCCTCATTGCACAAATCAAGACGGACAATGGTCCACCTTTTCAGAGCCGAAAACTGCCCGGATATTTTGAAAGTGCTGGCGCCCGACATAGGCAGATCACCCCAAGGTGGCCCCAGGCTAACGGTGAAGTAGAGCGCTTCATGAGGACATTAAACGAGATGATACGCATCGCACATGCCAGCGGACAGCCTAGTGAGTATGCAGTGAATTCATTTCTAAGGAACTACCGCCAGACGCCCCATTCCACAACAAGTAGAGCCCTGGGGCATGTGGTTTTTGGGAAAGCGGTGGTTGACTCAATACCACACCACCGATCCTGGGTCCCCAACTCTTTTGCTCTTGATCAAGTCCAGGAACAATGGCTTGCCACCAATCAATATGCCAGTCACCGTCGGCGAGCTCGACCGTTGGACCTCAAAGTAGGCGATCAAGTGCTGCTCAAGGAACTGTCTCCAGGCAGCAGGTTCTGCATTCCTTTTGACCCTGCTCCGTGGCTGATTGTATGGCGAAATGGGTCTTCGGTAGTGGCTCGACGTGGCACTGACATTGTGACAAGCAACGTGTCACTGTTCAAAAACGTTTTTTATTCCTCGACTGGACCCTGTTTGGAGTCAGGATCCCCAGAACCGACAGATGACCTCCCATCAGTGCATGACGATAATGACAGTGATGTTCCATGTCATGAGGCGACAGATGATGCCCTACCGGTCCTCTCACTGGATGCTGTGCCCCTAAGTGATGGGACACTCAGTGCTGGCTGAGGAAGGTCTGAAAGCACTAGATGCAATCTGCGCAGCAACCGTACTCCGTCGGTGAGGCTTTGTGATCATTTGACAGATGGGTAACTGTTTGGAGTATTTGCAACCTAATTGCTCTGTTTTAAATTTTTAGGAGGAATGTAGTGTCGCACCAGTGAGGTGACTGGTCACTGGGCACTAGTAAGTTTGAGAGGACCGGAGGGGTGATAAGACACGCTCCCGCAATGGGTTTTTCCCCCTCCTCATTTTGTGCTATTGATCCTTACCGTGGTCATGTGACCTATGAGATAAATAAAGGTGTGGTCGGGGTGTGGCACGGAGAATGGCACATGGACGCACGCAAGAGCCTCGCTGCATGGTGCCGTGCAAATGTCGCACACCGCCACGTTAAAAAACTAAACAAGTGTGTTGAGTGTTATTTTCTAAGTAGTGCCGGCCGCCGCGGACACTACAATTTGTTTAGGTGGTTTTCAAAGAGGGACGGTTACACTTTATGAAAATGAGTAGCGATTCATACTATTAAAGGCTTTTCTACTGGCTGAGCACAGCAGTAGCCTGACAAAGGCTAGGATATAAAAGAAAAACACACAGCATTGGGCGAGGACATGCTGTATCATTATAGGCATCCTTGCATGACGTGATATTGTACATTTTTGAACAAGGCACAAACAGCTGTCTATCACCTAATTAAACCAGAAGTTTGAAAACAAATGAAGGGGAATTAGTGTAGTTAGTGTATGCATTCTGTGTGAATCTTGCAAGCATGAATGATGTTTATTCTATAGTACCTCTAGTGAATACAGTCCCTGATCTGATTGCCATGAATAGTGGAAGTGGTATGACAGTTCCCGCACACTCTGAAGAGTCTTTACCCTCATTTGAATGGCATGATTCTCGTGGAAATGGAGAAATCCCATTTCCCGCCTGTAAATGTTTCCATTATCGAAGCATATGCACAGAGGCAAAGAGGGTCATAAGAGGTGTACTGTATGCCCATTTCCTAGTAGCTGACAAAAATGGGCAAGTGCAAGGAGACATAATGAAGGTGACATAGATAACACAACGGTCCTCCTGGGCCCTTCGTTTAGTGGAAAGTGGCACGCCCAGACAAAACTGCACCTAGAGCATGCAAGAGTACCAGTTCATCCCTTGTCTGTGTAGCCATGGCAGCACAGATGTGATTTGTAAATGGCTTTTGTGAGAGTCATGGTGGTCAGCAGTAGGATAAGTACTCACTTACTGTACCCAACACCATGGGGATGATCAAGCCACCCTTGAACGGTCACTGGGGTCAGTAACTCACTGAGGGGCATTTAAACTCTCTGCCTATGGCACTGTTGCCAAAGTGCACACAGTAGCAGGGTGTGTCAGTACAGCAGATTACATTTTGCTTGGAATGCAGTGTGCTTTATACACATGCTGATGTGTGCATATGTGTGCACAACCCTGCAGTGTATTACATTATTCGGCTCTAAATGCAGTGACATTAGGAAATGCAGATGTACATGAAGCTGGACAGATGCACATTTCTGGCTCTCTTTCCAAGCGCCCCAGAAATGTACCCGCCCTACCCCTAATATGTCAGCATCAGCAACTATTGGAGGTCGAGTTACTAGTTATGTGTGCCACCCAGTTAGGTGCCCTGAGGAATCAGAGATAATTGGAGAAATCTATAATTTTGGTCTCATTTTCCTATTTATTCTTAATTTTCCTGAGTATTTCATCATGTAACTACACCTGCTTTAAACAGGTTGGATCCGCGGTAAAACGTGATACAATTAGAGGTTATGGGCTTGAATATTCCAGCCAGGTGGGAGAGAGTTAATAATGATCTTTTATTTCCGATGGGGCTAGTAATCCCTGTTACATGCCTCATTAGAATTAAAAAGCCAGCCAACATGAGAGGCTTTGTGTCTTATTGTTATACATTGTAATACTAGATATCTTTGAAGACACTTTTAACGCAGTATAGATGTACAATGTATGTCTTAGAGTTTTGGAATATATCTCTCGTGAAATTAAGACACTTATGGAGGACTACAAAATCACATTTTTGCCCAACAGCAGTGTGATACAGCTATGGGGAAATACACACCATGGTGGAGCCGTTAGCCCGTTGTAGGAAAGTGTTTTATTCAATCTGTAGGTCTTCAAGAAAATATTTTGGTACATTAAGGCTTGCATTTTCCAGTCTTACCTATTCGAATTTAGTTATTTCTATGTCTAGGATTATTCACAGGCTATTTTCATGGTAAGTAGGCTTTTGTGACGGACTCAACCAGGAAAAAAGTCTTACATTTATCATTATAAACATTGTTGCACTTGAACAGGTGCTCCAGATCTTTCACATTCGATCATGGAATTCTGCATAGTGATAATATTGAAAATGACACTTACAATAATGCGACTATACAGTAATACTCTGAAAGGGATTTTCATCTGGTTATTTTTCTCACAAATCTTAAAGTACAACTTTGTAACTGCTTCACTAATATTACAAACACAAGTGATTGATGGCACTTAACTACAATTTGTTAGATAAAGGACATGTATTACAATTGCATTAAAGAAAAAATAAAAATTGAAAGTAGCAAATCATAACCACGTCATAAATTTAATGACACTCAAAAATGCAGATGTGTATAAAACTAGGGATGGGCGTAACTCGTGTAATTTTCTGTAGCATAAGTAAGTGACATTAAGCCAAATTACAAAGAATTACGCGAGGAGCGTAACCCCGTAATCTTTAGATTAGAACTCTTGTGCCATTATATACACCCTCTTCTAAGAGGAAGAATTCACCTCTTAATTATTGTATCCATTATTCCGTTTAAGGCATTGGAAACACTCTATAATGTCATATTGCTGGCTATTTGAGTAGTTATTTGAACAAGCCATCATTAGTCAAAAAGTGGTTGAATATCACTGGCTTAGAGTAGCAAATTCATTTTTCTGTAATACAGCCCATTAACAAAGTGTATAGGAGCATGAGCCCTAGAAGCCACCTGTTTTTACCTCACCAAACTTAATAGTAACCTGCCAGATTCATCACATGGCCTGCACGTAACTCCTTCTCATCATTACAGGCTTCATGTTCGACTTAAGTGCGATACACCAGATGGGCATAGCTGAGTTGACAATCCAGCAACACACAGCTGCAAAGTATTTAGCTGTAATATACCCAGAACAGAGATAAGGTGACGTTTGTGACCCTGAAAATAGAATCATCATGGTGGGAAATCGACCCAGACAAATCGATACTTTAAAATGTACACATTACTATAATAATCAGTAATGGAAACCTACACATACCAGAAAATATTCACCTCCAAGAAAACAGAAAGAATTTCTAAGTGACCTCCCTTCTTCCTTTCCCAAAGTCAAGGAATCACCACTGAGAAGGACATATGTATGCCAGATCAGGAACTAGCATGCATGACAAAAATTTGATTTAATATCTGCGTATGAAAATACAAATGCATTGGTGTATCTCCCCTGGGATAGCCCACTTTTGTAATTTGTGGTTTAAGGAGAGGAAGATAGCATTTCCTGACCCAATCCATTTTACTTTTAATACTCATAATTACCACCATGCACTTTACCTCCTTCAACTACGTTTTCCTACAATAATATCAACCTTAAATTCCCTGAGAAATTAACAGTTAATGGACTCCATCTACTATTCTGGCTGATGCAAATAGCATTCTTGAGTTGTCTTCATATCTAGACAGGGGATCAAATTAATGTGGCAACTTACTTTGCTTATCCATGTACCTACTCATAAAGAGGAATGAGATATGGCTGGTCTCTTAATGAAATCCTATATCTACTTTCCATTTTGCAAAGTAGAGAGTATGCATTAAATATACATTAAACGACATTACTGTTAGAAATGGGGTCTTTGGTTGGCAGTCAGGTTACCCCCTGTCCAAGCAAGGACCCTCACTCCAGTCAGGGTAAAACTGAATCACCCTCAGCTAACCTCTGCTTACCCCCTTAGTTGCTTGGCACGGGCAGCAGGCTTAACTTAAGAGTGCTAGGTGTAAAGTATTCGTACCAACACACACAGTATCTTAATAAAAACACAACAAAATGACACAACACAGGTTTAGAAAAATAGAAAGTATTTATCTAAACAAAACAAGACCAAAACGAAAAAAATCCACAATACACAAGTCAAGTTATCACTAAAAATGCAAAAAGAGTCTTCATGTAATTTTAAACACACACTAAAGCTGTTAGCGTGAAAATGTACATTGGGTGTGTCAAAAATAACCCTGCATGGGCAAGTGTGCGTCAAAAAAGGGCTTGCGATGTGCCAATTTCACTGACGAGCGAGACCTTGCGTCATTTCTCCTTTAGTCGGGTCAGCATGCATTGTTTCTTCTCTCTGCAGGAGAGCGATGCGTCGATCCGGTCAGCACGCTTGGGTCTGGGCAGGCCTTGCATCGTTTTACACGGCCTGTGGTGCTTGCGTCGGAAAACCAGCAGCATGATGATCTGAAAACCACGCAGCGTGGGTTGCTATCTCAACAGGGTCCATCAGCGATGCTGTGCATCGTATCTCCAGCCACGGGCATCAATCTTCGGGTCACGTTGCAGGCGAGCATCAATTTTCAGCCGTGAAGCCGGCGGCGTGTCGATTTTTCAGCCGCAGATCGGAGTCACGTCGAACTTTTCGCCGCACGGCGTTCTGTGCATTGATGTCTTACTCTTGGGCTGCCAGCTTCTCCCTTCAGGGTCCTAGGAACTGGACGGGCACCACTTGGCAGGGTAGGAGTCTCTCCTAAGACTCCAGGTGCTGGCAGAGAGAAGTCTCTGCTGTCCCTGAGCCTTCAAACAACAGGAGGCAGGCTCTAAATCAAGCCCTTGGAGATCTTCACAAGAAGGAAGGCAACACAAAGTCCATTCTTTGCCCTCTAGCACAGGCAGAAGCAGCAACTGCAGGATAGCTCCACAAAGCACAAGCAGGGCAGCTCTTCTTCCTCAGCTCTTCAGCTCTTCTCCAGGCAGAGGTTCCTCTTGGTTTCCAGAAGTGTTCTGCAGTCTGTGGTTTTGGGTGCCCTTCTTATACCCATTTTCTCCTTTGAAGTAGGGCTACTTCAAAGCAAAGTCACTTTTGATTGTGAAATCCTGCCTTGCCCAGGCCAGGCCCCAGCCACTCACCAGAGGGATGGAGACTGCATTGGTTGAGGGCAGGCACAGCCCTTTCAGGTGTAAGTGACAACTCCTCCCCTCCCTACTAGCACAGATGGCTCATCAGGATATGCAGGCTACACCCCAGCTTCCTTTTTGTCACTGTCTAGTGAGAGGTGCAACCAGCCCAACTGTCAACCTGACCCAGACATTGAATCCACAAACAGGCAGAGTCACAGAAATGGTTTAAGCAAGAAAATGCCCACTTTCTAAAAGTGGCATTTTCAAACATGCAATCTTAAAATCAACTTTACTAAAAAATGTATTTTTAAATTGTGAGCTCAGAGACCCCAAACTCCATATGTCTATCCGCTCCCAAAGGGAATCTACGCTTTAATCATATTTAAAGGTAGCCCCCATATTATCCTATGAGAGGGACAGGCCTTGAAACAGTGAAAAACGAATTTAGCAGTATTTCACTGTCAGGACATATAAAACACATTACTATATATCCTACCTTAACCATACACTGCACCCTGCACTTGGGGCTACCTAGGTCCTACCTTAGGGGTGTTTTACATGTAAGAAAAGGGAAGGTTTAGGCCTGACAAGTGGGTACACTTGCCAAGTCGAATTTACAGTTTAAATTGCGCACACAGCTACTGCAGTGGCAGGTCTGAGACATTATTAGAGAGCTACTTATGTGGGTGGCACAACCAGTGTTACAGGCCCACTAGTAGCATTTGATTTACAGGCCCTGGGCACCTCTAGTGCACTTTACTAGGGACTTACTAGTAGATCAAATATGCCAATCATGGATAAACCAATTACATACACATTTTGTATAGGAGCACTTGCACTTTAGCACTGGTTAGCAGTGGTAAAGTGCCCAGAGTAACAGAAACAGCAAAAACAGAAACCTGCACACATCAAAAACCTGAGAAACAGAGGAAAAAGGTTAAGGGAGACCACGGCAAAGATGAAAAGTCTAACAATTACATTATAAAAAAGCTACAACATCCTTAAAGCACGGTACCCAAATTGCATGAGTAAAGAACCAGTGACACGGAACATGGAAAAGTAGCCAAACTGAGTGTGCACCCGAGATGGAACACTAAGAGTGCCAAAAGGTGATGAGACCCTACGGAGTGCCATAAGAAAACATGCAAGCCCAAATTGAAGAAAAAATCTAAGTGGAACTACTACCTGGCAGATCCGAAACCT
The DNA here is from genome assembly GCF_031143425.1 of Pleurodeles waltl. Lineage (NCBI taxonomy): Eukaryota > Metazoa > Chordata > Amphibia > Caudata > Salamandridae > Pleurodeles > Pleurodeles waltl. The sequence goes on along the minus strand of NC_090439.1, from coordinate 624,862,072 downwards.
ACCAACAAATTACAGATATAGAATTGCAGCAAAGCATTTCCATAGAATCACCCACATCAGAGTAACTGCAAGGGAACAAAAGGGTCCAGTATTTCCCATGCTAAGTAAACAAGCATTTGCAAATGCACTAGGGTCTCACATTTTTCAGAGTTACAGCTCTGTAAACTCCCAACCGGATTTTTCTTTCCAAATTGAAAGTAAAAAACAGCACGATTGTGCTGCTATTAGTAGTTGTAAACTCCCAACCAGATTTTTCTTTCCACATTGAAGAAAAAACAGCACGATTGCTCTGCTACAGTTCACTCGTAATGAAACCTATAGTCAAAAGTGCATATACCTTAAGACCCTTAAGAAAACCACAAACCACAACTGGATCGGCGTTGTGGGGGACCCCAAGAGCGGGGTGTCCAGCATTTTCTATGAAGATAAATGATAATGGTTCTCAGATTGTTCACACTTAGAAATGTACATGAAAATCCAGTTCCTGTCAGCACTAAGCCCTGGATTTACTGTCTTCTGAGCAGCTGCTTATTGTGAATTTTTCATAATGTACTTCCTGCCAGAATGACACAGACCAATCTATGAGAACATTGAAAAAAGCTGCCATTTTTTTATTCCACACAACAAAACAAAAATTTAGCATCAGTGTTAGATGCTGGTTTGTTATAAACACTCCGAAGTGGTCCTCTCTGATAAACCGCTAATGAAAAAAGCGCACCGTGCTGTTTGATACCAGCATATTCTTTTATCTTTTATTGGGAAACATTTGAAAATGTGAAGCTTATAGTTTGACAGAAAGCAGCACAGTCCTGCACTCCCCTTGTTCCAGCTCTACTTGTGGTGTAATCTTTTACCAAAGTCACAGATGGTTCCAATAAAGTCACATGTGGCTGCAGTTATGCCAGGAAACCGATGCCTCAGTGCTTTGTGGGGCTTCCCTCTGCCCAGTGAAAGTTTATTTCCGTCTGGTTTTTTTTTCTGCAAAAACGTAGCACACAACGGTCAGCTCAGCTGCTAACAGTGCCGCCATCACAGTATGGCATTGGGGAAGAATGACATTTCACAGGCTTGTGTAAAAGGCCACTTTATTGGAAACAGGTGCACTCACATTCATTTGCCTTTCACCTCACAAAACTAAAGCCTCACTAGACATCAAGTTTCCTACCACCTCTCTCCCCCCACCCCTACCCCTCCCACCCCCCTCCCCTTACTTTAGTCCGCAAGTCGTATTAACCTTCTGACTGTAACTGTCCTTGTCATAATCCAAAGTCCACGTTACTAGTCTCTTAAAGTCCAACTATCTGTCCCAATTGTCCTGCTGTCCTCCACTCCCTTTCCACCTGCAAGTATGTTGTCGGCCCTGCCGTCCTTCCCTGTTGTCATATTCCTGTGATCTGGCCCAATCCCCGCCACCAGGAAAAGGCGCACTTCCGACTTTTCCTGCCCCCCCCTTCAAACCTCCTGAAAAAGAGCCTTCAAAGTCTCCTTCAGCTGCAGCAGGTAGAGCTCCATGCCCATGAAGGACAGGTGCACACCGTCATCCCTAAAAAACTCTTTGTCCTCAAACTTCAGGTCACCGTGCTCCAAACACGTGATACCCTGCGTGGCACAAAACACTCTCATCTCCTTATTTATTTTCTCCTGGCCTTCTCTATAGCCCCTGGCTTCCGGGCACCTCTCCAGACCCTGCAAGGTATAAATGCCATCCATACCAAATGGCAACCATGCCAAAATCTCTTTATCTCCAACAAGTCACCCTTCATGTCCTTGATGACGTCTAGGCCCGTCCTACGCACTAAGTCGTTCTCTCCTAAATGCAGGAGAAAAACATCGGGACAAAACCCCTGGCCCCTCAAGTCCCTCAACGTCACCAACAACTGTCCCCACTGCATCCCCCCTTTCCCTGACCACTTCACCCTATATCTGTACCTGTCCAGGCCTAAATTGTCCCCTATTGGTGTGGCCCGAGCTTGACGTTGCGCCCACTTCACAAAGGAGTGTCCAACGACCCATATATGCAGAGACTGTACATCCGGGCCCGGCACAGAACCTGTGATAAAAGGAAAATTATGTTACTGCAATGCAGGCAAGCCCGGCCACCCTTTCCTCCCATAACGCCTATAAGCGTCCGACTTCCATCTCCCCAAAGCCATGATCTGCTTGTCCGCCTCCCCCCTACATGCCGCTTCCGTCGCCATTCCTATCCGAAATTAATGAGTACCAAACTGTGACTCATTCTGCCAAATACTCCGTAGGGCTGCCCGCAGCACACCCTATAACTGATGGGGTGACACCCGCTCACCTGAGCGATGCCGTAAAACTCCTTGCCCTTTTTCCCAGAACGCCCATTTCAAGTCACCCGCACAGCGCAAAGGACACACGGAGGTGTCCGGGTAAGCTGCCAGAACCACAGGCGTCCCAAACCCTTGTTGGTCTGTTTTAGAAGTCCCGAGTCGCTCAACCAAATGACCTTGCCCAAACACCACGTCGTCCCACGTCACCTCCCTGTGTCCCCGTGTTCCCAAAACTTCAGATACCCTAAAAGCTCCAAAAAACATCCAAGTCATCAACGTACTAAAGAGCAGACATTCAAACCCATCATAGCAAATATTCCCCATGACCTGCGTCACGTCCTTCAGTAAACCCAGCGTCAATGGTTGTCTCATCGACCCTTGTCTCCCGTCCTCCCTTTCCCAACCTTCCAAAATACGTTGCCCCAACTCACCCGCCGAAGGGGGGTAACCCCAAAGCAATTTGCCCATAAATGCGATGCCTGCCAATTTCCCAGAGATGGTAACTCTAGACTGTCGTCCCTCCACCAACTCCATGATAAAGCGTACCATATCATCCACTCTATCGCACTCGGCGACTCTACGACAGGCTCCTGATCGCGTGAATTTCCTCCACGCCCACATTCAGGCCCGTTGAGTCGATGGCGCCAGTGAATTCAACAACAGCTGAAGCATTCTGTCTCTCCTGCGGACCATAAAACCTCTGGCATCCGCCTCCTGCACAAGACTTCGCCCGCAACCAGCCCATGGGATCTCTCCCACTGTGAACGAGACAAAGCATCAGCAATGTCATTGTTCACCCCGGGCACGTGTCGAGCAGTAAAATGAATATCACGAAGTAAACAGTGAAGCACAAAAACTCGCAGCAAATGCAACACTTGGATGTCCCTTGCAGACTGTCTATTAACTAGGTGCACCACCGCTAAGTTGTCCACCCGAAAAAGGACCCTCCGGTGCTACAAAAGATGTCCCCAGACACAGACCGCAACGATGAGTGGGAACAATTCCAGAAAAGCAATACTCCTCCCAGCCCGAGTCCATACCGCCGGCCACGACTCAGCACAATACTTACCTTCCCAGTAAACGCCAAACCCCGACCCACCGGCCGCATCAGAGAAAATCTGCAAGTCCCAGTCCACGACCTGCCATGTCCGCAAAGGAATACCATTGAAACGCTGCAGAAACATGCCCCACATCCTCACGTCCGCTTTAACCCCTGAACGCAGCCGCACATAGTGGTGCGGAAGCTGCTTGCCTGCCAGGGCCATGCCCAGTCTCCGACAAAAAGTACACCCGGCCCGCACAACCCGAAACGCAAATTTGAGATGTCTCAGCAGCACCTGAATGTCCCTCACTGTCACCTTAGTCCTCCTCAACATCTCCGCCAATGTCCTCAACATGACCTCCTTCTTCTCAAGGGGCAACCTCGCTACCATGGTTTGGGTATCCAACTCAATTCCCAGGAAAGTCAGTGCCGCACAGGGCCCAACCGTTTTCTCGGGGGCCAGGGGCACACCCAGGTCCCCCATAATCTCCTGAAATCGACGCAGGACTGCCGCACAAAGATCCGACTCTGGCGGCCCCACAAAGGAGAAATCATCCAAATAGTGAGTGACAGCCATATGTCCTGTAGCTGTGGTAAAAACCCACTGTAGAAACGTGCTGAAGCACTCAAACAAAGCACATGAAATGGAACAGCCCATGGGGAGCGCCCTGTCCACATACCAGTGGCCTCCAAACTGAATGCCCAGCAATTCGAAATCGCTGGGGTGCACTGGCAGCAGACGGAAAGCCGCCTTAATATCCGTTTTAGCCATCAAGGCCCCTTTTCCAAAAATCTACACCAACTCAATGGCCACGTCAACTGACGCATAGGACACCTTGGTCCGCCCCACCGTAATGAAATCATTAATTGAGGACTCCTCTGGCCAAGACAAATGGTGTATGAGTCGGTACTGCCCCAGCTCCTTCTTAGGCACAACCCCAATGATAGTGACCATGAGATTCTCCATCGGCCAGTCCGTGAACGGTCCAACCATGTGACCCTCGTCTATTTCCTTCCGGAGCTTGTCCCGCACAATGTCCTCTTTCCCCATCACCAATCATAAATTCTCTGCCCACCGACGCACATCATAGCCCAAAGAAAAACCCTCTGCGAAGCTGCAAGACAAAAGGGTAGCCGCGTTTCTGTCCCTGTATTCGCGCAACCACGGGTCCAATCTGTCCAATCTAACCGGCGTACAAACCTTTTCCCAAAGGCCCCTCTACTCCCCGATAATTGCCGGCCTGCTGATTCCCGGTACTTCCCCCCGACTGCTGACCCTGCCCAGCTCCGGCGACCCCTTGTGTGGCTGGGGCGGTACAATGCAAGATCGCGTGTCGGCCAGCGCAACACGAGCATTCGTGTCAAAACTTACAATACTCACGGGTGCACAGACCCTTTTTGTAGTCCCAACATGTGCCTGTCTTGGCGGTGCTGCTCCCAGATGTAGATCCTCCATTGGCCGCATTCCCTGCCCCACCTTGAGTGGGGTGCTCCCAAAAGGGCCGGTAGGTAATAGGTAAGCCACTGGCCGTAAAGACCGTCTTAATAAATTTCGCGGGCCCCATTTTATGCTGCCAAAGATCCGAGTCGATCTTGCCCCACTTCATGTCCTCGTCAGCCGCCATTCTCGCCCGGAATTCCTCGTCATACTGAACCCAGGCGTACCCACCGTAATTAAGGTATACTTTCCAAATAACGTCCATATATTTGAAGAGTGCCACAGCCCTTTCAGGAAATCACTCACAATGGACGCTGGCATAACGCAGCTGTCCAATTTTCTATAGTGACCGGCACCTTAGGCCGCTTGGCCAGCTTGTTCTCCTCCTCCTTCGAGCCCTCCTTTGCCCTGATTTCCTGATGCAGCAATTTTAGCATCTCTACGCACTCCCCCTTCCAAATCTTCTCCTTAGTGATCACATTAAGAGGGCCCCTAGAGGTGTCGCCATCCCCATGTAGGGCAACTTTTTGGCCTTGTCTGCCACGACCTCAGACTTGCCCGTCCCTGAGTACGCCGCCTTCTCCTCCTTTGCGGCCGAAGATGCCCCGTTGTCCTGCTGCGTCACCTTATCTCCTGTCTCCCCCTCACCTTGCTCGGGTCCCACCCTGACTTCCGCGACTTATACCCCTCTATACAGCCGATCCTGTACATCACCTACCCTCGCTTCCACCACCACTGAAACAGTCCCCATGGATACCGCCATGTGCCTTTAACACCTGCGGCCACTCCAGTATCCTCCTCCGTAGCGGAACTTGCTGCCTGTAGTCCTGCATCGGGGCCTGTAATGACTGAACAACAGCGTTAGATGTACCCCCCTTGCACCCCACCATGCGCCCTCTTTTTCCTCCCGCAGCTCCCCTTCCTCCAAACTGTCCTCCTCATAGTCCAGCTCCTCCACCTCATCCAACCCTTCCTCCACCACAGACAGGGTGTCCCCAAAAACCCTTGCCTGCCCCAGACCCAAATCCGTTGAACGCTGCGCCGAGCCTGTACCTGCCTTACCAGGTTGTTGCTCCTGCAGAGAAACAGGGATGGGGTGCGCAGAACCCGCTCCGCCACTGCTCCCTGCGGAAACCCTCTTGGTCGCAATCCCTCCGTACGCGATGTCCTTAGGTGTCCTCCGGCAGGCCGCACTTGACCCCGCCATCACTTCTTCTCGGGGTCCTCGGGCCGCCCCTGACCCGCCCAGGTCCTGCTGCAGCTGCTCCTCACCCTGCCATGAAAAGCCCAGAGTGCCAGTGAAATCTACCTGCCAGGAGCTCTCCACCCCCTCCCAATCCCCCCAGTCCCATTACTCTTCAAACTCCCCTTCTTCCCCCTCCTCTGTTGAGTCCTCCTGTAATCCCCCGGCCTCCCCCCTCACTAAAACTCATCTGGTATCCCGCCAGAGCGTAGGTGCGGCGAGGGGGAATTACGCGCAAAGTAATCCCATCCTCATCTACCCCCAAAGCTCCCTCGTCCTCTCCATCACTCCACTCCCAGCTCCCTGGCCCCCCTGCTCCCACCACCCCTTCCGTCCACATTGCCATGCTGCTGGTCGGTGTCTCCTCCCCATCCTCCCCTCCCACCAAGTGGGCCTGGCTCCCTGCGCTCCTCCCTGCATTCCCCTCCCCATCCTGTCCTCGCATTTTCCCAACTTGCCAAAGGGGGCCGTGCCCCCCGTCCCGTGGTACCGAAAAAGCACATGGGCTATTTGTCTCCCTGCTGCGGTGCGAAGCCGCAACCGTGCGGCTTCGCGCCGCCCCTTTCATTCTGCCTTGAATGATGCCCCGGGCCGGGGGAGTGTGGGCCGCCCTCTCTCGCCGCCCCCGCCCTCCCAGGCCCAAACTGCACACTGCGCCGGCTCCCGCCGCAGCCGCGTGCCCTGGGGGAATCCCCCGGGTGCAAGAACCCAGCCCGCGAGGACGCGGGGATACGATGAGGCCGACCCCCCGAAGCGGCAAGGCCCTCCCGCGGCCCTTCATAACCACGCCTCCTGCCCTGCCCTTGGACTTCCCTCTGCCACTCCTCCTTACCGCCTGCCTCTCGTCAGGCTCCCTCGACGAAGAGCAGGCAAGAACAGCTGCCGCCACACCACCGGAGGCCCGTCGCAGTGGGCGTGACAGGCCCTCCACACCCTCTCTCAGCATTTCCAGGCGGCCCGCTTCTCCGCCGCCATGCTGCAGCCAACTCAGGTACGTCGTCGAGCTCACTCCCTCAATATGAAACTCCTCCAACTCTCTTCCCTCCCGCTCCTAGACCTTCTCGAGCACCAGATCGGTATGATCGAAAGTATAGGAAACTAATACCATATGTTTTTTTTTGTTTTTTTTTGTTCGGACGCTAAGCACCCTCACTAACCGACACAAAAATCCCCTACCACCGGGCACAGTGTCGCCACCAACAAAATGGTGCCGACACCTAAAATTGCAGGCTTAAATACCCGCCAGCACACAGCCCAAAAGGCGCCCAACGGCACACGTGGACTATGCCACTTCCCCAAACATCCCAGGGGGGAGACCTCATTCTTCGGAGGTCCCCTCCGTGGCCTCCTTGTTCAAGTCAGCAGATGGGACCGTGTGCTCAACGCAAGGCCTCCCACAAAATAAACAGCTCTGGTTTTGTTTTAGTGATATCCCACAGGTACCGGATCAAGAGACCAGGCCCTTTCTGTGCCACAACACCGCCCCCCGGCCTGCCAAAGGCAGATTAAATGCACTGATTTAGGAAGCAAACAATTAGTGCGGACAAGTGTTCCTTGTGAGCGTTTTATACATTTTTATTTGTATCCCCAAGTTTTGCTTTCTGGCCACGCCAACGTAAATAATGTCACTTTCCAACAGTACTAGTCCAAATGCTGCAAAATACCTTTTTCCCGTCAGTGCGCGGCCACCTCCCACCGCCAAGAGTTAAACAAAATGAATACAAACCAAGACAATTAATTAAGTTCAGCTCTATTGCTCAATTCTCCTGGGGAATAGTTTTAAATTGTGCAATTTGGAAAATTTCAAATTATTACAGAGTAACAGATATTAAATCCACCACTGGCAAACATTTAAAAAAAACAGCACGATCGCGCTGCTACAGTTCACTCGTAATTAAACCTATCGGCAAAAGTGCAATTAACTTTATCTTTAACAGCACTTTTGCCGATAGGTTTCATTACGAGTGAACTGTAACAGGGTCGATGTTATGCAAAGCGCTCGACTTCTGCCAAGCGAGATCACGCTGCAAATAAAAGATAGAAAGTAGTCCACAAACCTGATGGGAAAGATCGAGCCTCGCATGTTTCCAGTTCTTGGTCGCTGCGCTCGAGGAGGGCTAACCACCGGAAAAGGCATGACGTATGCGTGTCTTCCACTAATGAAAGCAAGCAGATTTTAACAGTCTAGTCCACGAACCAATGAAAGACAACTGACGTGAAGTCAACGGGGCTCTGAGCCCATTTCTAATTCCTAAAGCGTCTCGCAAGCGAAACGCATGCGCAAGCGCATGCGACGCAGGCTCAACCCTAAAAACTGAAAATGTGGATAAAGGATAGATACTTGTTCAGATGAGATCAAGGAGATCTTAGGCAAAACACTTCATTTTACGTTCCAGCAAGGACTTTGAGATCCTCTGCTGCCCTGCTAGTTCACACTCCTCGATTCAAGAGAACTACATGGTGAGGTAACTCCTTCTTAGTTAAAGCTGGTCACCTCTGGGATTCCCTCCCCTTAGAACTCCGACAAGAACATCTAGAACTACCTTTTTGTAAAAAATTGAAGACTCTCTTATTGTCATCATAGTTTTTTCTATTTTGGGTTTTTTGCTCCGAGCTGTCACTTACTTTTTTAGCGCTTGGAGGCCTTCTGGTAGCCATGCGCTCTACAGATTTTCTAAACTAAACTAAACTGAGGTCCTCTGGAGTAAGTCTCAGTGAAGAAATAACCATATGTCCCACACATAAAACCCAACTGATTGAACGTCAGGTCAATAATCCAAGGACCAAAGGCAGTAGTAAAAGGTAATGAGTAGAAAGACCACAATAGGTCCTAATCCTATAATGACATAAGGCAACCTATTATATAAAGCGACAGTAATACAAATGCTGACAAAACACAAACATGCGAAGGGATAGGAAACCTACACCACAGAGGGAGACACTAAGGGGGTCATTCTGACTTTGACGGGCATCAAAAGACCGCCGCGGTAATTCTGAGTTTCCCGCTGGGCTGGGCTGGCGGGCGACCGCCAGAAGGCCGCCCGCCAGCCCAGCGGGAAACCCCCTTCCATGAGGATGCCGGCTCCGAATGGAGCCGGCGGAGTGGAAGGGGTGCGACGGGTGCAGTTGCACCCGTCGCGATTTTCAGTGTCTGCTATGCAGACACTGAAAATCTTGGTGGGGCCCTGTTAGGGGGCCCCCGCAGTTCCCATGCCATTGGCATGGGCACTGCAGGGGCCCCCAGGGGCCCCACGACACCCGTTACCGCCAGCCAGGTTCTGGCGGTCAAAACCGCCAGAACCAGGCTGGCGGTAAGGGGGTCGGAATCCCCATGGCGGCGCTGCTTGCAGCGCCGCCATGGAGGATTCCCTTGGGCAGCAGGAAACCGGTGGGACACCGCCGGTTTCCCGTTTCTGACCGCGGCTGTACCGCCGCGGTCAGAATGCCCATAGGAGCACCGCCAGCCTGTTGGCGGTGCTCCCGCGGTCGTTGGCCCTGGCGGTCCATGACCGCCAGGGTCAGAATGACCCCCTAAGTACCATTCTCTGTTTGTTAGAAGACCAATGTGTGAGGTTCTGTATCACACCCAGAGTCATAAACAGATCACCAGGTAACACTAGTATAAATGCACGTCTAAAACACCCAAGCAGGTGGCACTACGTATTCCAAATAAAAAGCAGAGCTACAGGAAGTCAGAACCCAACTATCAAAAGACTCCCAGTTTGGTTCAACAGAGAAGGTATTTCAACATGCAAATAAAACCAGCATTAGAGGAAAGTGAGCCAGGGTGTACCAAGTTACAAATTGTTGGGCCTAGCAAATACTATAAACACAGTCAGCATTCAAGATTCGAGGGGACTATGGCTTTCTCTAATTAATTTAGCAATTTGCTGATAATTCCTTTAGCCCTGACATCTTTGGGGAGGAAAACATGAAGATGTCCCTTCCTTCTCTTCATTCAACAAAGAAAGACTGCTCAATTTGAACGCCGGGGATTTACAGATGCTCACAGTACCATTAATGCCCCGCAGGAGAATATTGGGCTATTTTTCGATAACTTTTAATGGGGCCTTTAGTAGATAAGGATGTCAACTTCATACCACCACCATCTCTCTGCAAATTATTAAGCATTGTCCCAGCTGCAGCGGAGACAGTCTGATACCATAGATTAATATTTTATAATTCTCTACATTTTATAACTGAATAAAGCAGTGGTAAAAGCACAAACCTCGTTTGGAGTACAGGTATAAATACATTTCTTCCTAACAATGCAATCAATATCACCTTGTAATGGATCAGACAACGACGGTTACACTATTCTGATTCCATCTATGTAGCAATGCCCACTAAAACGAAAACGATTTTTCAATAGGCGGACCACAATGCATCAGGAATAGTAGAAAGCCCTAGAACACATGAAATCCTCTCAAAGTGGGGAGTTCAAGCCCGATCCCATTTAGGATGTAGCTTAAGTCCCTTATGCTTAACCCAATACATGGAATGCTAGCGGGAAATCCAGTGTCCACTGTATAAACATGCTCTTGAAATTAAAAGAATGCATTCATGGACATTTGATTGTCAAAAACTGAAGGAAATCCGTAAAATAATTTACCAGTTTCTTTGCGACAGAAAACAAGACGACTAGAATTCAGACAACTTCTAAATATCAATTGTTCATAAAGACAACCAGTATTGAGAATTACAGTAGTAGAAACACCCTCAAATATTCATGCCCCATCCTAATATAACTCCTACCTGGCTGGGACATTCAAGCACCACTCATATATACCGAAGTACCGTCCATGAAATTACAGCTTCCGAGCATGTAACTGATCACACGTGACGGCATATTTTGGACCATAAAGTCTAATTGTGGGATTGTCTAAGATAACTGATTGATATTAAGTAATGGCAAGGTATTTAGAATTGGTGACATTTATTCTGCAATAGGATTGTCAAATATTTTTTTTCCCGAGAGTTGGGTAGTACCAGTGGAAGAATTTAGTAAACCTACGCCTATGTGAAGATTCAGATTTACAAATATTCTCATGAATCAGCCATCAGAGTGAAAAAAGCTAAATATATGGTACTTTTTGGTTTGAGGCTGTCTGGTAGGATTCACTTATCGTGTTGGAGAAACCTGCAATTCAAAGAAGTTTGATGGGACACATATTTTTTAAGGTTATTTATTTGATGGGTGACTCAGCACAGCTCCGAAGTGGTTCTAGTACCCATTGGGAGCGAAAGGACTTGAATGTGTAAATGGCTGGGGCGGTCCGGGACCCTTTCTCTTGCACTTTGGGCCTTATTGCTGTAAGGACGCACTGTCCTTGTTCGTGCCAGGCACACCTTTAACTAGGTATGCTGGGAGCGAACAGCGGCAGTGCGCTCTGTTATGGAATACGTGCTGCCCCCAGGGGCAGGACTCATCGTGAACGATGGGCTTTCTTATTGAAGAAACCAGTCCGCTTTTCACAGTGCAGGCAGCACTTTGATTGCGCCTTCACGGGGACAGAGCTCACTGCAAACAAATGCAGTGAGCTACCCGACATTTCAGAAAGCAAAGTTCAGAAACAGAAAGAGGCAAACCCTGCTCACTGTTTTCGAAATTTAGGCCCATATTTTAACTTTTTTGCGCCGCATGTGCGTGATTATTTGACGCAAAAGAGGTGCACATTTTCAAAATACAATTTTGTTTTGTAAGTTTGCACCGTTTTTGCATCAAAAAGTGGCGCAAATGCAGCGCTAAAAAAGTATAAATATGGGCCTTAGTATGGAAAAATAAAGCACGAACTCAAAGAAATATTGTGCTAAATTAATTCAGTTTAGGCCTTGCAGGCGCTCCTCTCTCTGCTGCACCAGCTAAGCCCATCATGATACACTCAGAGTGTCATATTTATGAGCCCCTTACACCTCCTTGTAATTATGGGCCCCTCTGATGTAGTTATCTGCGTCAGAGGGGCGTGCAATGGGTGTTGCTGTGGGCATGCCAAAGCAACACCCATTGCATTTTGACACTGCCTCAGATTTACAAGATTTTGTAAACCTGAGGCAGTGCCAAAATCTAATGCTACCCCCAGGGGTGGCGTTAGCAAGGCACACCGAGGAGGAATACTTTTATTCTTCCTCGTTTTTTGTTTTTTCTATGCGTGCTGCATTCAGTGCATCCCTGTGTTGTGAAAATGATGGAGCACGGCACTGCAAAATTTTGGCGCAGTGTCGCGCTTTGTCATTTTCCCATATATATGGGTCCTATTGTCCATGCAGGTTGGGTTGTTTTCACATTAAAAACTGTGTTTTTGCTAAGCTTGAGAGAACAAACAGCATTGTCGCTCCATGTGTATGATTGTGAACGAGATTGCCCATCAGTTATTAACTATTTGAGGGTATTCATTGCTTTAATGCTATGTATAAAGAGCAGCAGTTGTAGAGCAGAAACTTTGGACCAGATTTACAAGGCCCTTGTGCCCCTTGGCGCCACATTGATGCTAACGGGCCACTCCCATAGTGCCATATTTACTTGTAAACCCTTTGCGCCATATCATGCATAATATATGCATGATGTATTCAAAGGGGGCATTCCCTCGTTAGAGGGTCACTACAAATGGAACAACGGAATCTACAGGATTCCATTGCACCATTTCTAGAGTCATTTTTAATGCCTGCTTGAATCAGGCGTTAAAACGAGTCTCCAGTTGATTTCAATGAGCCTCTTAACACTATACTGGATTAGTTAATTTTTTTTTATGCTAATCCAATATAGCATTACAATAACGTCATAAAAACTGACGCTATTGCCCCTAACATGCTCCATGGTGTGTCATATTGTAAATACAGTGCTACCATGGTGGTGTTAGGGGACGCAAGAGGGCTGCAAGAAAAGTGGTACATCACTAATGATGTGCAGCTTTCTTGTAAATATGGCCCTTTGTGCTGATTGGGAGAGTGAGGATATATGCTGCATGGTGTGTGGAGGACATAGTTAATTTCATTTTTAGTTAATTATTTCAATTAATTACAGATTCAATAAAAGTAAACTCTTTCTGTGCACTTAAACTTACTATAAAAGGGTTTGAAGCTTTATGTTTGTATATTAAAACACTAACATCCTTTTATATTACCTTGTAATAACAATCAAGCTTGAATCAAGCTTGAAGAACATAAATATATATAATCATAGCGCTGGAAATAGCAGTGCAGGGGTTGTTGTAGCATCCCCAAAATAATGATGATGGAGTTCTAGAAGTGAATGAGTAATGAAGATGCCTATACATTTTGGAGCATATTCATGGGAATTGGCATAGGGCAGCGCAGCAAGTCATCTTGCTGCTCTGCCCTACAACAAAGTGAAAGGGCAGGAATGCACTGTATTTATGCAATTCATGTCCTTTGCCCCTGAGCTGGTGCTGTTATGGCAGCCTAGCACCAACGCAGGCACCCTTGCACCATCGTGCAAGGGTGCCTCTGTTGCATACAGGATGATTCCTGGAGGTGTTTTCCTCTTTCTTTGTGTGCTGCAGAATGCAGCACATATGGAAAGAGGAAAAAACAAGTAGAAATACAATTATTCCTCCTCTTTATGCCTCATCTCGGGAGACATAAGGCTTTGGTGGTTCCCCAGGTTTATGTGATTTTGTAAATCAGAGGCAGTGTCAAAATCCACGGATGTTGTGTGGGAACACCCACACGCAACACCCATGTCACACGTACCTGGTGCAGAGCAAGACAACTAGCAAATGGAGCTGCCTTACATTACTCCATACCTATGAAGCCATTCAATGCCGTGCAAAGTGGTTTTGTGTGGTCTCAAAGATATGGGTGGGAGGTTTGTCTGCCGCTGCATCCGAAAAAGTGATGCAACGGCAGTGCAAGCCTCTCAAAAACATGTCCCTTTGCTTTTATCTTGTCACTTTTGCTGTGAGGTCCAAGACAGAGGTCAAATATCAGACTATGAGGCGGATTTAAATGTAGGTTGAAAGGTTACTCCATCACAATAGTAACTGAGTACACCTTCTTCCAGCCTGAAGGTCCGTCCGACTCATATAGAACAGGGTGGACTTTCAGTGTGCATACAGCAGAGACTACTCCATAACCACGCCTACACAGACCTCCGATGAGTAAGGGTCATTGGAGATTTGGCCATGTGACCACTTGCTGTATTTAGTTTGGGTGGGCACATGTCCATTTTTCACTGCCTGTCACTGCCATGAAAAACGTGATGGTAAGGGGCAGTGGATCGAGTGCTCAGTCTGCCACTTCTAAGAAAGACGGATTTGCATATGGCTGGGTCCAAATTTAGGGAGCATGGTGGGCAAAAAATGATGGATTGGGATGCAGCCTGAGAGAGTGCCAGTGGTTGAGATTAATGCAAGCATTCCATTCATCACCTTGTTTTTGCATTTAAATTCCTAAAAGGGGTACTTTGAGAGTGCTCACTTAAAATCTGACTTTACCATGAAAGAAGATTATGAATTACAATTCTCTAGACACCAAACCTGTTGCTGAACAAAAGTAATCACTTATTAAATGTAATGAGGTAGCCCAATGTTATCCTATGAGAGAGGTAGGCCTCACATTAGTAAAGCAAGCATTTGCAATGCAACAGTGTAGGAAAGTACCATCTTGCCTGGCATGTTACCCCCATATTTCACTGTATATATGTTGTTTTAGTGTATGTGTCACTGGGACCCTGCCAGCCAGGGCCCCAGTGCTCATAAGTGTGCCCAGTATGTGTTCCCTGTGTGATGACTAACTGTCTCACTGAGGCTCTGCTAACCAGAACCTCAGTGGTTATGCTCTCTCTGCTTTCTAAATTGTCACTAACAGGCTAGTGACCAATTTCACCAATTCACATTGGCATACTGGAACACCCTTATAATTCCCTAGTATATGGTACTGAGGTACCCAGGGTATTGGGGTTCCAGGAGATCCCTATGGGCTGCAGCATTTCTTTTGCCACCCATAGGGAGCTCTGACAATTCTTACACAGGCCTGCCACTGCAGCCTGAGTGAAATAACGTCCACGTTATTTCACAGCCATTTACCACTGCACTTAAGTAACTTATAAGTATGTCACCTGGTGAAGGTTGGGTGCTAAGTTACTTAGTGTGTGGGCACCCTGGCACTAGCCAAGGTGCCCCCACATTGTTCAGGACAAATTCCCCGGACTTTGTGAGTGCGGGGACACCATTTCTCGCGTGCACTATACATAGCATCACAATGGTAACTCCGAACATGGCCATGTAACATGTCTAAGATCATGGAATTGTCACCCCAATGCCATTCTGGCATTGGGGAGACAATTCCATGATCCCCTGAGTCTCTAGCACACACCCGGGTACTGCCAAACTGCCTTTCCCGGGGGTTTCACTGCAGCTGCTGCTGCTACCAACCCCTCAGACAGGTTTCTGCCCTCCTGGGGTCCAACCAGGCCTGGCACAGGAAGGCAGAATAAAGGACTTCCTCAGAGAGAGGGTGTTACACCCTCTCCCTTTGGAAAAAGGTGTCAGGGCTGGGGAGGAGTAGCCTCCCCCAGCCTCTGGAAATGCTTTGATGGGCACAGATGGTGCCCATCTCTGCATAAGCCAGTCTACACCGGTTCAGGGATCCCCCAGTCCTGCTCTGGCACGAAACTGGACAAAGGAAAGGGGAGTGACCAGTCCCCTGAACTGCACCTCCCAGGGGAGGTGCCCAGAGCTCCTCCAGCGTGCCCCAGACCTCTGCCATCTTGGATTCAGAGGTGTGCTGGCACACTGGACTGCTCTGAGTGGCCAGGGCAAGCAGGTGACGTCAGAGACTCCTTCTGATAGGATCTTACCGGTGTTACTAGCCTATCCTCCTTCCTAGGTGGCCAAACCTCCTTTTCTGGCTATTTAGGGTCTCTGCTTTGGGGAATTCTTCAGATAACGAATGCAAGTGCTCATCAGAGTTCCTCTGCATCTCTCTCTTCACCTTCTGCCAAAGGATCGACCGCTGACTGCTCAGGACGCTTGCAAAACAGCAACGAAGTAGCAAAGACGACTACTGCAACCTTGTATCGCTTCATCCTGCTGGCTTTCTCGCCTGTTTCCTGGTCGTGCATGCTCTGGGGGTAGCCTGCCTCCTTCTTGCACCAGGAGCTCTGAAGAAATCTCCTGTGGGTCGACGGAATCTTCCCCCTGCAACCGCAGGCAACAAAAGACTGCATCACCGGTCCTCTGGGTCCCCTCTCAGCACGACGAGCTTGGTCCCTGGAACTCAGCAACTTTGTCCAAGTGACTCTCACAGTCCAGTGGCTCTTCAGTCCAAGTTTGGTGGAGGTAAGTCCTTGCCTCCCCACGCTAGACTGCGTTGCTTGGTACTGCATGATTTGCAGCTGCTCCGGCTCCTGTGCACTCTTCCAGGATTTCCTTTGTGCACAGCCAAGCCTGGGTCCCCGACACTCTAACCTGCAGTGCACAACCTTCTGAGTTGTCCTCCGGCATTGTGGGACTCCCTTTGCTGACTTCGGGTTGACTCTGGTTCACTCCTCTTCTAAGTGCCTGTTCTGGTACTTCTGTGGATGCTGCCTGCTTCTGTGAGGGCTCCCTAACTTGCTGGGCGCCCCCTCTGTCTCCTCATCCAAGTGGCGACATCCTGGTCCCTCCTGGGCCACAGCAGCATCCAAAAACCCTAACCACAATCTTTGCAGCTAGCAAGGCTTGTTTGCGGTCTTTCTGTGTGGGAATACCTCTGCAAGCTTCTTCACGGCGTGTGACATCCATCCTCCGAAGGGGAAGTTCCTAGTCCTCTTTGTTCTTGCAGAAACCAAAGCTTCTTCCATCCGGTGGCAGCTTCTTTGCACCCTCAGCTGGCATTTCCTGGGCATCTGCCCACTCTCGACATTGTCGCGACTCTTGGACTTGGTCCCCTTGTTTCACAGGTACTCAGGTCTGGAAATCCACTGTTGTTGCTTTGCTGGTGTTGGTCTTCCTTGCAGAAACCCCCTATCACAACTTCTGTGCTCTCTGGGGGTTATATGTGCACTTTACACCTACTTTTCAGAGTCTTGGGGTGGGCTATTTTTCTAACCCTCACTGTTTTCTTACAGTCCCAGCGACCCTCTACAAGCTCACATAGGTTTGGGGTCCATTCGTAGTTCGCATTCCACTTTTGGAGCATATGGTTTGTGTTGCCCCTATACCTATGTGCTCCTATTGCAATCTACTGTAACTTTACATTGCTTGCCTTACTTCCTTTTGCTTTTACTGCATATTTTTGGTATTGTGTACATATATCTTGTGTATATTTGGCATCCTCATACTGAGGGTACTCACTGAGATACTTTTGGCATATTGTCATAAAAATAAAGTACCTTTATTTTTAGTATATCTGTGTATTGTGTTTTCTTATGATATTGTGCATATGACACCAGTGGTATAGTAGGAGCTTTGCATGTCTCCTAGTTCAGCCTAAGCTGCTCAGCTATAGCTACCTTCTATCAGCCTAAGCTGCTAGAAACACCTCTTCTACACTAATAAGGGATCACTGGACCTGGTACAGAGTGTAAGTACCCCTTGGTACCCACTACAAGCCAGGACAGCCTCCTACAAACAGGTCTCGCATTTTCTTGAGTTAGAGCTATTGCCATTGTAAATTCATAACTGGACTTTCCTTGCCACATAAGTTGGTCAACTCTGTCTCATAATTTTGTCTTTTCCTGCCATATAATTCCAGTGGCACTGCATATAACTAAAGCACTTTCATTTACATTTTTCCTCTACCTGCAGTAAAAAATAAAAATGTTGCTATTTAGCATTCTAATTTAAATCTGTCATGCTAATTCCAATAAAATACCACTTATATGTAACTTTCCTGCAGTTCCCAGGCATGTTATTTTAAAAACAGATAGCATTGTCCTAAAATCTGTCTCCTTGTCAAGTCAGCGGAAGCTGGTGATATCATCCTTAAAATTGCTTACCCAGACTTTCCTTAATGTGCTTTTTTTTCCTGCAAGGCTTTTCGTGTCAACCTGATTTAATGTGTAATAAGCGTGGGTACTTAACACAATGCACTGATTTGGCACTGCATAGAATTAAAAACAAGCAATTAGGCTTTGATGGAAAACAGGAGAAAAAAGGATAACCATACAGTGGCTGAACCGAACAATGTGAAACGAGGAAACATTGCATCAGTCCCAGATTCCACTTGACCAATGTGTAACCCTGGGCAATCACTTGTTTCACAGTGCACCTTTTTCCGTTCATCACATAGGAGCACCTCAAAATAGAAAAGCTCATGATGTGAGCTTTACGAAACAGAAGGTACAATGCAAGCTTCCCTCACAGAGTATGTACCCAACATGCTTCCCTCACAGAACAGATACAGTACAGGCAGCAGGAGAGCAAGATTCCCTCACACACAGCAGATACAGAAGAAGCAGCAGTGCTTGCTCCATCACAGAGATGGTACAAAGCAAGCTTCCCTCACACACAGCCGTTACAGTACAGGCAGCAGTGCAAACCTCACTTACGCACAGAGCAGATACCGGCACAGTAGCAGAGCAAGCTTCTCTCACACACAGAGCAGTTAGAGCTCAGGCAGCAGTGCAAGTTTCCCTCACAGACAGAACAGATAGAGGCACAGGCGCCAGCAGAAGTGCAATCTTTCCTCACATACAGCAGATAGAGCACCGAAGCACTGCAAGCTTCCCTCACACAAAGCAGATACAGCACAGGCAGAAGCAGAGCAAGCCTCCCTTGCACACAGCAGATACGTCACAGCAGCAATTATAATGCATTGGTTTGAGGTAAACACCCACACGCTAGTGGTGGAATCCAAGGACCAACATGGATGTGGATGAATGGATGGATGGCAAAGTGGGGGTATTGAAGGAAGAATGGCAGAAAGAGTGGCTGGTAGAGTGGATGTGTGGATGATGGGAGAGTGGATGGATTGCAGAATGGAGGAGTGGGTGGATGAGTGGATTGGGTGGCAAAGTCAGCTATCAGAAAATCTAATGGAATAAATCACCATTGCCTATAAAAGGAAGGATTTCAATATTAAACATCTTAGCTTCCAAAATTGTTATAATATATTTTTGCAAGTACATGTTGCTTTTACTAACGTTTGAGCTGTCGCGCCGCACCGCGCGGCACGAGCCGAGAGCTCGACTTCTGCCGGGCGTTCGGCTCGGGCCGCGCACCGCGTTATTAAGACGCGGCGTGCCCCCAGCCTCTCCTGCGCATTTCGAGGCCCCAGATTTGCTTGGGGCCTCGTTCTTCCTTCTGCCTTTCACTGTCCCAGGGGTCTCTGAACCCTCTTACCTGTTTTTCTTCGTTTCTTTGTCCTTTCTTCTTTTGCAGTCTGTTGTGTGCCTTTCTTTATGTTTTTTCCTCCTTCCCAGATTCCTGTGCTTTCCCAGCATTCCTTGTTCCCTATTCTCTATGGTTCCTCTACTATTCTGTTCTATGTATTGTTTCCCTATCTAAGATGGTGTCCTTTTACTTCCTGTGGGTCACTTCCTGTTTTTTGGTATATAAAGGCTGTGTTTTTCCTCTTTCCTTGCGCTGCAACACTTTCTGCTCAGTTAGTGTCTCGCTCCTGATTTCCTTGCCTTTTGGTTTTGGATTCAGCATTCTGTGTTTTCTGATTTTTGCTCCTTTTGGATTCCTGTTTGTTTGTTCTTGTTTTTCTCCAGGAGTCTTCCTGTTTGGAGGTTTTTTCCCCTTTTTAAGGGGTTTTTTCCCTCTGGCGCTACTTTCTGAAGGGCACGGTCTGTTCTTGGTGTCTCCATTGCCTACAGCACCGTGGCTACCAGAAAGAGTCGCCCCTTTTTGGGCCAAAGCCGAACATTGAAGATTCACGCCACCAGATCTGCAAATTCCAGGCGCAAGCAGCACGTGAGTCGTGACAGATTGCAGCGCCAAACCATTCCGACGTCCCCAAACACCATGGATAATACAGTGGCGGCTGCTGCAGATCCGGAGCAATCTCTGTTGACCACGATTCAGAAACAAGCCCAGGAATTGCAACAACTACGTAATGAAAATGCTGCGTTACGACAGGCTTTGGCCCTCCGCACCAGTGATGTTCCGACAATCTCCGCTTCTACCCCTTGTTTCTCTGGTGAACCAACCAAGCTTCGCGAGTTCTTGGATGCTTTAACGGTGTATTTCGCCTTCCGACCTACTCAATTCTCCCACGACAGGACCAAGGTGGGTTATCTTATCAGTGCCTTATCCGGTCCAGCCTTGGCCTGGGCAACCCCGATGGTGTCCTCCAACGACCCTGTATTGTCAGACTATTCCGCCTTTGTGAGTCGCTTCAAACAGATGTTTAGCCGTCCTGGATTGGAAGCCTCCGCTGAAGAAGCCTTGAGCGACATCCAACAAGGCTCCCAAGACGTCCTGCAATATATAACCCGTTTTCGTCAGCTGGCGGCAGAGACCACTTGGGTGGAACGTACTCTGGTAACATTATTTCGTAGAGGACTCAAAGAAGAAATAAAGGATGAACTAGTGCATTCTACCAGAGCGGAAAATCTTCGTGGCCTGATGGATCAAGCACTGTCCATCGAATATCGTCTTCAGGAACGGAGATCGGAAAAGAAAAGGAGTAGAGGGTTTGCCCAGCCAAGTAGCTCACGTGCATACCTGCAGCGTTCCGAGGAACCTCGCACTCCTGCTAGAGACATCGAAGGGGAACCCATGCAGGTGGATACTACCCGAGGTCCGCTCTCTGCTAGTGAACGGGAAAACAGACGCAAGAGAGGGTTGTGCCTGTATTGTGGGTCTGCTGGTCACATGCTCCGTACCAGTCCAGTACGTC
Source organism: Pleurodeles waltl (assembly GCF_031143425.1). Taxonomy (NCBI): domain Eukaryota; kingdom Metazoa; phylum Chordata; class Amphibia; order Caudata; family Salamandridae; genus Pleurodeles; species Pleurodeles waltl. The sequence goes on along the minus strand of NC_090439.1, from coordinate 624,841,268 downwards.
CGTCCAGGCCTTCGGGAAACGCCACCTCCCGTCCTCTGTAAGAAGGGAGGGGACGGGATCTACAGCTATACCTTCCATCAGCTCCTTTAATGACAATACAACTGCCTTGTTCATCTTTCCTGTCCTGTTACAACTTCCTGACGGTCGTCAAGAAAAGACTATGGCATTACTAGATTGTGGTGCTAGTGGTATATACATGGACAAGACGTGGGCTGCTGCTAACCTAGTTCCTACTCAAGCTAAAGAAGTACCCGAACAGGTACACACTGTGGATGGATCTTTGATATCCTCTGGTCCTGTAGACACCACTACCCTGATGTTAAGTCTACAGGTGGGAAACCATCAAGAACACATCTCCTTCGATCTTATTACGTCCCCTAACCATACCATCATTCTTGGAATTCCGTGGCTCATCAGACATAACCCATATATAAATTGGGTTACCCGGACAGTCTCTTTGTCTTCACAATTTTGTCATGAGAACTGTTTTACTTCCGACAAGTATTGGTCTCCGAAAAGATCCTTAGCTACTAAAGGTGCCACTGGTATGTCCATTAATACGGTCCAAGGGGTCCCAGACCACTATTTGGAATTTCAGGATGTTTTCCAAAAACCGTCAAAACCTGTGCTACCTCCACATCGAGAATATGATTGTGCAATTCCATTGGAACCCGGCACAATTGTTCCTTTTGGGAGGATGTACTCCCTCACGGAACCCGAAAAGGAAGTTCTAAAGGAGTATCTGGACGAAAATATACAGAGTGGTCTTATTGTTCCATCGTCGTCTCCGGCTGGGCCCCTCTCTTTTTTGTGCCCAAGAAGACTAAGGATCTTCGTCCGTGCCTGGACTTTCGAGATCTGAATAAAATTACCATTAAAGATCGTTATCCTTTGCCTCTCATCAGGGACATACTGGAAGCGATCAGAGGGGCCCAACGTTTTACTAAATTGGATTTACGAGGAGCCTACCACCTTTTACGCATAAGAGAAGGCGACGAATGGAAGACAGCATTCAGGACCCCATTTGGCCATTTTGAATATAGGGTTATGCCGTTTGGTCTTACTAACGCCCCCGCAATCTTCCAGAGATTTATGGACTCAGTGTTTTCAGACCTACTGAATCAGACAGTCGTGATCTACCTAGATGATATTCTTATTTATTCTAGAAATCCTGAACTCCATACTTCCCATGTGAAACAAGTTCTTCAAAGACTTCGTGATCATCAACTATTTTGCAAACCAGAGAAATGTGAGTTCGACATGACGGAAGTCAAATATCTGGGCTATCATTTAAGTCCCACCGGCATAGCTATGGATCAAGAAAAGGTACAAGCTATCCTAGAGTGGCCTTCTCCTTCTACCATAAAAGAAACACAATGTTTCCTAGGTTTAGCAAACTTCTATCGACAATTCATTCTAGACTTTGCCAGTCAGACTAGCCACATAACTCACACCTTAAAGAAGGACAATTTAAAGAAGGGGTTTGTCTGGACTGAGGCTGCTGAAGCAGCCTTTCAAAGCTTAAAGAGAGCCTTCACCCAAGCCCCCATCTTAAGACATCCAGATACCACCAAACAATTTATAGTAGTAACTGATGCTTCTGAGAGAGCCATCGGAGCTGTCTTACTCCAACGACAAGAGGATGATGGCCTTGAACATCCTGTTTTCTATTTGTCTCATATCCTTTCCACGGCTGAACAACATTATTCCATACTTGAAAGGGAATTATTGGCTCTGAAAACAGCCTGCCTTGAGTGGAGACAGTTTCTGATGGGTTCCAAGGAACCATTTGAGGTGAGGACAGACCACCGTAATTTACAATGTTTAAGAAACTTTGTATGCCAGAATAGTCGTCAGGCCCGCTGGGCCTTTTTCTTCAGTCAGTACGATTTTTATATTACATATATTCCAGGATCTCAAAACATTCTGGCTGATGCTCTGTCTCGCCGATATCCAGAGTGTTCTCCTTCCTCATCCCAGTATCTTCTAGAACCCAGTAAGATCATTGGAGTGGCTCAGTCTTTCCTGGAAGAAGTACAACAAGAATACGCCAACCTATCGGACCATGACATAGAAGAACTAAGACCATTATTGTACAAGAAACAAGGATATTTTTATTACCAAGACCTGATATTTCTCCCTACAAACAAGGTGCAAAAGAAAGCATTACAAATGTGCCATGATTCCCCTGTAGCTGGTCATAGAGGCATCAAAGCCACACAAGAACTACTTTCACGATTTTTCTGGTGGCCTACCTGGAAACTGGATGTGGAAAAATACGTTAAGGCCTGTCCCATATGTGCCCAAGTCAAAATACCTCACACCAGACCGGCAGGATTACTACAGCCTTTGCCTGTTCCATCGGCCCCATGGCATACTATCTCTACTGATTTTATGTGTTCACTCCCACCATCAGCAGGAAACCGGGTTATCATGGTCACAGTGGATTCTTTCACAAAGATGGCTCATTTCACTGGCCTAAAAAAGCTGCCTACTTCTCAAGAACTAAGTCAAATATTCATAGATCATGTCTTCCGTCTCCATGGACTTCCTCATACCATAATATCTGATAGAGGACCTCAGTACATCTCCCGATTTTGGAAGCATTTTTGTAAAACACTGAATATAAATAGAGCCCTGTCTTCAGGGTTCCATCCTCAGACCAACGGACAGACTGAGCGTCTGAACCAAGGACTAGAGCAATATCTTCGATGCTTTTGCAATTCTACCCAAAGTAACTGGAGCACTTACCTGTCTTTAGCCGAATTTTCCTACAATAACTCAGTCCATAGTGCCTCCAAGGTCACTCCCTTTTTCTGTTCCTATGGTTTTCATCCTACCTCTTTCCCTACTTCTCCACAATCCAACTCTCCTCTACCTGCTATTACCTATTTCTCCAAACGCCTTCTCCAACTCCATAAACTAATTCGATCTAATTTGTTACATACCAAGAGGTATATGAAGAAGGCTGCAGACAAGAGACGTACAACCAATCCAAATTATCATCTGCAAGATAAAGTCTGGCTCTCCTCCAAATTCTTGCCCTCACGTCTCTCTCAAAACAAGTTCACACCTCGTTACTATGGGCCTTTCCGTATTCTCCAGTTGGTCAATCCTGTCACTGTCCGTCTTCACTTACCCCATACATGGAAGATCCATCCGGTTTTTCATGTTTCTCAACTTAAACCTTATGTGCCTGATCCTTACTCACGTCAGTTTCCTTGTCCACCTCCTGTCCTTGTGGATGATGTTCCTGAATATGAAGTGCAGGAAATTTGTGACTCTCGTCTTTTTCATAAACGACTTCAGTATCTGATTCATTGGAAGGGTTATCCTCTCAGTGAATGTTCATGGGAAGATGCCTCTTCCGTTCACGCTCCTCTCCTGATTCAACGCTTTCACTGTTTATTCCCTCTTAAACCTGGGCCTTCGGGAGGGGGACCTACTGTCGCGCCGCACCGCGCAGCACGAGCCGAGAGCTCGACTTCTGCCGGGCGTTCGGCTCGGGCCGCGCACCGCGTTATTAAGACGCGGCGCGCCCCCAGCCTCTCCTGCGCATTTCGAGGCCCCAGATTTGCTTGGGGCCTCGTTCTTCCTTCTGCCTTTCACTGTCCCAGGGGTCTCTGAACCCTCTTACCTGTTTTTCTTCGTTTCTTTGTCCTTTCTTCTTTTGCAGTCTGTTGTGTGCCTTTCTTTATGTTTTTTCCTCCTTCCCAGATTCCTGTGCTTTCCCAGCATTCCTTGTTCCCTATTCTCTATGGTTCCTCTACTATTCTGTTCTATGTATTGTTTCCCTATCTAAGATGGTGTCCTTTTACTTCCTGTGGGTCACTTCCTGTTTTTTGGTATATAAAGGCTGTGTTTTTCCTCTTTCCTTGCGCTGCAACACTTTCTGCTCAGTTAGTGTCTCGCTCCTGATTTCCTTGCCTTTTGGTTTTGGATTCAGCATTCTGTGTTTTCTGATTTTTGCTCCTTTTGGATTCCTGTTTGTTTGTTCTTGTTTTTCTCCAGGAGTCTTCCTGTTTGGAGGTTTTTTCCCCTTTTTAAGGGGTTTTTTCCCTCTGGCGCTACTTTCTGAAGGGCACGGTCTGTTCTTGGTGTCTCCATTGCCTACAGCACCGTGGCTACCAGAAAGAGTCGCCCCTTTTTGGGCCAAAGCCGAACATTGAAGATTCACGCCACCAGATCTGCAAATTCCAGGCGCAAGCAGCACGTGAGTCGTGACATGAGCAGGTATTCACGTGGTGCCAGGCAATTTTATGCATTGGGCCTTGATAATTTATAGTATATGGGTGCTATGTTGTGATTTGCGTTACGCCACACAAGCCCTCGCACAAACCTTTAGAAGTGTACCTCGTTAGATTTGACTAGTCGAGTGCCCTGACGTTGCCTCAGTGTGGCCTGCAGCACTTTACAGGCACAAATAAATGAAAGTACTGCTAGCAATAGTCACTCAACACTAAGTTGAGGCTGTGTATTGCCTCGCCACCCCCAACACACTTTGGTTCCATATTTATTCACCATGTCAGTGCATTGGCGATCTCTGCTGCTGAAGGGGTCTGCCCTCAAATACTGAAAAGAGGAATGTCAAACTCATAATAAATAACCCGACCATATGTGAAAAGATAGAAGTTGCAAGGCATTGTTTACTCGTGCAACCTTGCTCTGCACTGCAGTCCACTTGAGTCATCAGGTGTATGTGATCATTGAACCCCGTTGCTACTTGCGTTATCCAGATAACATACCTTCCAGCCCAGGTCACAGCTGCATTATAGGTGATCCGCAGCAGAGCACATTACAGCATATAATAGTTTATTGCACCCAGATGATACCAACAATATTACTAATATTTGATTTGTTCGTACAGAGAAGGGAGCTAAATGGAAATCAGAATGAAAAGAAATCCGAACATGTGTAACTTGATTGCAAACTTAAAACAAGTTAAAGCAATTAGCATTGTAAACTCCCAACCGGACTTTCCTTGCCACATTAACTGAAAAGTAAAACAGTTTCACATAAGCGAGCAGACGGCCACCATGAGCGTGAAGCAGACACACAAAAAGCAAATCCGCTCGCAGTGAAGATTATCAACAAACGTGCAATTATCCATGTAACAGGGTTGATGTCATGGGAACACATTTTTAGTGTTCTACCGAAATAAAAGGGAAAACAAATGCACACAGACCTCTCGGTTATTATCCATGTAACAGGGTCAATGCAAAGCCTTCGACTGCGGAATGGAGGACAGGTAGGACAACACAAGAGTGAGGGCGGTTTCAAGGGACCCATTAAAGAGGCAATGCCAGTTTTAGCCTTGTGGGGCCCAGAGCTGCACTTGCAGTGTTTTCTGTACGTTTTTGTGCCTGTTTCTCTTTTTTTTTTACAGTGTATTTAGTTTTTGTAAATACATTGGAAGTTGCATTTTCACTGTATTTAAATGCAGGCTTGTGGGATCATACTAATACAAACATCTTGCTTTCAGTCACTAATCAGCAGGCACTCCCTTGAAGCAGCTCCGATCAGAGCACAGCAGCTGGTCTTTTATGGCTGTGTCAGAGGTAACAAGAAAATTAAAGCTCTTAATTCCAAGCCAAACCTGAGAGCTAAGATAAACAAGAAGGACTGGAAAAGCCTCCCTCTGTTGTCGGTTTTATGTTTGCAGAGGGGGCTGGTATGGAGGAGAATCTGAACACACACCCACAGCGTAAGACCAAAAGGCAAATACTACATTAAAAAGTCCCCTACAGAAGAGATAAACAGGACATAGCGTAACTATACAGTAGTTGGTGTTGCTCCCAAACAGAAAAAGGCAAGACAAAGAGGCAGGACTGACCACTAGCAAGCAAGGATTTTTTGAAGGACACTGGAACCAACAAATGAAATTGCTTGAATTCGCTTTAACCCATATTATATAAATATACTTAAAAGTATACACCACGTTGAACTCTACACTCAACCTAAAAAGGAATTTTGAGTTTTCTATTACCAGGACATGTAAAACTTAAAAGTACATGTCTAACTTTTAAAATACAATGCACATTTGCCCTATGGCCTACGACAGGGGTGTTGTATATGTGTTTAAAAGGGAGTTTTAGGTTTGGAAAAATGTTTATTTTGCCAAGTTGAATTGGCAGTTTAAAACTGAACACAGGCTTCTATAGCAGGCCTGGGGCATGTTTTAAAGGACTACTCCAGTAGATAGCACAAAGCGTGATACTGTTTTACTAGTAGCATTTCATTTACAGGCCCAGGTATCTGGCAAGCCATTTTAGTTTGGACCTTTAAGTAATTTAAATATGCCAAACAGATGTAAGCCAATTTTATCATGGTTTAGAGGGTGGGAACAAGCACTTTAGCCCTGGTCAGCAATGGTAAAGTGGACAGAGTACTAAAGACAACAAAAATGAATTCAGCAAAATTGGAGGATAGAAAGCAAAACGTTTAGGGAAAAACTGTGCCAGGGAAATCAGGTCTAACAGTACTTTTTTTTGTATGATTCTCAGATTTTTCACTATTCCTATGACTTCAGTGTTGTAACATTGATGACAGCACCTCCACTCTGAATATTGTTTAAGCAGCTCTGGGTGTAATCAAGCAAATGGCAGGGTACTATGTAGGTAAACTGCAGGGCATGTTCATATGTGTTTTATATGTCCTGCTGGTGAAAAACTCCTAAATTAGTTTTCCACTACTGTGGGGCCTGCTCCTTTCATAGACTAGCATTAGGACTGCCCTCATATATTTTTAGAGTGGTAGATTCTGATCTGAAAGGGGTAACCATGTCCTATTTAGTATGGCCAGAATGGTGATAAAAAATCCTGCTTATTGGTGCAGTTGGATTTAATATTACTATTTTAGAAATGACACTTTTAGAAAGTGAACATTTCTCTGCACTTAAAACCATCTGTGCCTTACAGCCTGTCTCCAATCAATGTCTGGTCTGTGCTAGTTCACAGCTCCCTTGTGCATTTCACCCAGATAACCACAAACAGAGGACACTCTCACATCTGCATTCATCTACATACTGAATGGGTCTTCCTGGGCTGAAAGGGTGGAGGGCCTGACACTTACACTTCTAAAGTCAGTGGCCTGCCCTCACACAAAGGACTGATACTGTCCCTTCCCCCACTGGGACCCTGGCAGACAGGACTGGGCTAAAAGGGGGACTTGTGCACTTCAAAAACTCTCTTTGTTGTCTCCCCCACTTCAAAGGTATTTTTGGGTATATAAACTGGGTCTCTGACCCCACCAACTCAGACACTTCTGGACCTACACATGCACCCTGTCAAAGAAGCTGCCTGTGCTCAAAGGACTCATCTGGACCACTTTGCTGAGAATGACTGCTGCCCTGCTTTTGTCCTGCTGTCCTGCTGGCCTCTGACTTCAAGAAGGATTTCGCCTTCCCCAAAAGTGCTCTCCAAGGGCCTGGATTGAGCTTGCCTCCTGCTTCTGAAGTTTCAGGTTCAACAAAGACTTCCCCTCTTCAAGAAGTTCCTTGTGCATCGAAAATAGATGCAACGCCTGCAGAAATCGACACGAACCCTGCATTGCGGCTGAGAAATTGCTGCACAGCTGCCCAGAATGACGCAGCCTCGACTTCCCAACTGGAAATTCGATGAAGCACCTACCTTGCAACGGAAAATTTGATTTATCGCCTACCGGGCGGATGCAGCACCTATACCTTCTTCCAGCACATAAAGGATTTTCAATGCATCGTCCCTGGGTGTCAAAATATCCCTGCATTGCAGTGAGGAACCAAGACTGTGTGCCGACAAATGATGCAAACCCCTTGCAGCATGGAAAGAAAAACGCATTGTCTGTGCCATATCAGAAAACACCTTATTTTTCTGAACATCTCGCCCTCTGCAGTCTCTGTGCGTCATTTTTTACGCATCCCAGGTACTGAGTGTAACAAAGAGATACCTTTTGAAAGTGATATTTCAAGTTGTGCGTATTGGATTTGTGTTGTTTTGACCTTATTCTATTCAGATAAGTATACTAAAAAAAAAAAAAAAGCTTGTGTGGTGTCTTTTTTGTGGTATTTTCACTGTGTTACTGTATGATTTATTGCACAAATACTTTACATATTGCCTTTTAGGTTAAGCCTGACTGCTCAGTGCCAAGCTACCAAAGGGTGGGCACAGGATAATTTGGATTGTATTGTGACCTACCCTCCCTAGGATTGTGCTCCCTACTTGGAGAAGGGTGTATACCTCTGCCAACTAGAGACCCCATTTCTAACAACATGTATAACGGCAACTTCTAATACACAGTGTAAAATGCTTGCTCGCTTCTCCTATTGGCTATTGTGGTCTCTTCAGCTGATCATACAATCCTGTCTTTATTAACTTTATCTAGTATGTCTTCCTTAGAAAAATGAATAGGCGTAGCAACTGTAAGAGATATTTCTGATTACTAAATAAAATTTGCTTAGTGACTATTACACTGCACACTACAGAACTATGGTTGCCCAAGTTAGAACTAAGCTTGTTCCAACCCCCCTTTTAAAATGCAGACTTGACTGTGTTTTCATTTCTTCGCTTTCCACATGCAGCAAAATGTCCCCAAGAGAAATGATTTGTGATGATATGTTAATCTTGATGAGCTCTGGAGAAAGCTTTATTTTTAAATGTAACTGTTCAAGGTCCTTCCAGCTGGTAACTGTGTGAGCCTATTCACTTTAAGTCTGTCATTATTTTGTGTGTACCTAGATTTGCCCTGTCACCCTTGTTGACATAAGGTCAAAAGGAGGCTAATTATAATTCATTTAGGGGATAGTATTAGGTATCCTTGCATATTGTTTTGAATTGCCATTTGCTGAGCCTGTGTAACATTTAGCTCATCTCATGCTGGCTGTATGATTTGTAATGAAAGCCAGCTCGTCTGTATTGATTCTGAATTTTAGTAAACCTTCATGGTTCCTAAATTATATTTGACTCAAGACGGTTTATTTAACCGATTATACTACTTGTTTTATTCGAATATTTGAATCTGTTAGGGGCACATCACTTCCTCTATTCTTGAGGATAACACCACACTGATCCTGTGAAGATGTTACATGATCATTTGAACTGAAAGGCCTTTATTTCCATTATTTATAATATATTTGTTCTCACGTGTCGGAACTTTTGGACGTCATCTCATGGTCTGTTTTCATATACAGAAGGAAATCATCTTAGGTTTGATTTACAAAGTTTTCCAATCTTTTTAAAAGAATAAAATAGGAACTATCTTGCTTATCTTTCTCCCAGCATCTCTCTTTCACAGACACACATGCGCACACACACACACACACATGCTTCTTTACCTGCTTCTAATTGATCAAACCAAGGCTTCCGGATGTGTGTTGTGTGCATGTGCATTTGTGTCTAAGCATGTGAAGCGGCATGTGTAACCAAAATCACTTGTTTCTGAAAATATCACCTTTTCTGTGGGCAGCCTTAAGTTCTGAACTGTACATCTGCAAGGAGTTCCTGAGCACGTAAAAAGTAAAAAACAGCTGATTTGGAAAAGAGGCAAAAAGATAACTCAGAAACGTATGTAGGGAAACTGACAGCATATCTTCCTGACTGTGAGTGTTGGAGTGTAATTTTTGTAATCATCATTAACATGGAGAGCTTGCAAAATACTGTATAATGAGGCTGCATAGAAAATGTTTTAGTTTAATGCACTCGTTAGAAAAATGCCCACGGGGAGTGGCCACCAATGTATACGATGACTAACAAAACTGACTAATAATGAGTTAATAATGTATTCATCATCAACAAACCTTTATTCTGCTATCAGCCATAAAAGGATAATACAATCAAAAGAAGCATCATTAAATAGCAAATAATCATATAAATACTAAAAACAGTTACATAAATGACAGATAGTGTTCCTAAGATCAATAAATAGCAATCAATTATAATCATTTCTTACACTAAAAGAGTTAAGAATTTCTAAAATTAGTGTCCTGCCCAATGGAATACCATTGTTCTATTAGCTTTCAGTTAGCTTTCAGATGGAAAGCTATTTGACCATTTTATAAAATCAATTAGTAGGTGTGGGATAGTATTCCAAAAATCAAAAATAGCTATATTCTTCCTTTATATATAAAAATTAAAATTGCATCTTAAACTAAATAACTACCGGGGATCTTTTAACTTACAGGATGGGAAACCCATTAGCCATTTAAAACGTCATAAGATTTATCTATGAGTATTTGTTAAATTTAGACTTACTAAAACCTCAGGCCCTCCTTATCCCTAATGAATGAAGTTGCTAGGAGAAAGCGGCTTATTCCAAAAACAATAGATGGGATAGTGCTAGACCTTAACAGTCTAGCCGCTTCATTGTAATTTCTGATTCCTACATTCCTACAAATGGGTTGAATCCATTTTTTCCTTGGCTTATCGTAGGCTTTGCAGATTAACAAAACATGTTCCACCGTTTCAATGGTCTCCATATTACACAACCCACACTTCGCCTCACGATTATTCTTGCTCTGGGGGCCCCATTTAATAGTAAATGCCTTGATCTGAAGTATCCCATATCGAAACTTCATAAATAGTGCTTTTGCTCGCCTAGGCTGGATTATATCTATCCATTCCTCAGCTCTTGGTGTTGGTTTAATGTCCAAAAATCTCGAGGTCAGTCTACCCAGGTCCTTGCTACAGAAAGGACTAATCGAAGAATACTCCCAGTATACTTGCTTTAATCGAGTCTTGGATTGTAACGTAAGTGTATGGGGTTCGTCCCAATAAGATTTCAGCCCTAGGTTATAAAACCAGTACCTTATGTGATGGAGCCACGAAAGGGAGACTGATTTATCCAGGTCCATCATCTCAATTAGTGCTTGCCTATAATGAATCAGTTCAGGAATTGTCCAGAGCCTACACCAATAAAGCAGTCGTCTCAAAACTGCCAAATTACCTATTTGCTTCATGTTTAAGTTATAAGTAAGAGGGATCAGTGGAGTAGATGGTGGCAATCCCAATACCCCACTCATAAAGCTGTTTTCTTGGGATACGAGTGAGGTTAGGTTTGCAATTCCCCAAAGTTCAGCACCATATAAAGCAGAAGCCTGCGCTTTATATCTATAGACCTCAAACACTGGTGAAACAATTCCGGTTCTTGAACTTTTATAATTGTTACTTATCGCCGTGGAGCTGTGGACTAAAGAAGTTACAGCTTTGTTAAAATGCGGCATCCAGGACAACTTAGCATCCAACAATATCCCTAAATAATTAAAGTTTTTTACTCGTTCCAATTCGTGCCCCTTGATCAAGATACTTCTTTTAAGGGCTTTGTGGGGATTGACAGTCAGATATTTTGTCTTATTTGTATTTATTTCTAGCCCCTTCAAACTACAGTATTTACTAAACATTCCTAGAAGGGTCTGTAGACCAATGGGAGTTTGGGATAGTAAGATGGTGTCATCTGCAAAAAGGAGAGCAGGAACTGGATCTCCATTCAATCTTGGCGAGTCGTGATTGCTCCGTTTAAGATACTCTACCAGATCGTTGATGTATAGTGAAAAGAGGGTTGGGGCAAGCACACAACCCTGCCTCACTCCCCTCTTGATAGGTATTGGGTCAGTCAGCTCTCCATTTGGACCCCACCGTACCTTTGCGTATGTATTTTCATGCAACCTCTTTATCTGGTACAAGAGATTCCCCGGCATACCCTGATTCCCTAACGCAGCCCATAGAGAGTCTCTTGGGACCAGATTGAAGGCCGCACGCAAATCCACAAACGCAATATAAAGATGGCCCTTCATTAATTTTGTGTATTTCCACATTATTGTTAGTAGCATGAAGGCCTGATCAATTGTGCTTGTCTACTGCCTAAAACCTGCCTGGTATATTGTCAAAATGCTATTTTCTTCTATCCAGCAGCCTATTCTATTCAGCAGCTGCCTAGCATAATTTTTTTGCATGACATCAATAAGGCTAATTGGCTTGTAATTCCCAGGGTCCTCCCTAGATCCTTTTTTATAGACTGGGATTATTTCCGCACCTTTCCATGTCTCAGGAATTGGCTCTCCCCTTGCTATGGCATTGCTGAGTAGATTTACATAGGGTGCCCAGACTTCTATATTAGGTTTAAACAGATCCCCAGGGATTTTATCTTCACCCATACGACCAACCCCCCAGACGGCCTCCCTCTTGCTGCTGCAGTTGCACTAACAAAAAAAGTTTTATATCCCAGTTTGTGAGGGGGATCCTTTAACCAGGTCTATTGAAAGAGACAAACATGAAATTGTTCAATTTAATCGTGCCAATCAGGGTCTATAAGCTTACTCTTTAGGCCTGCTACATTCCAGGAGACCATAGTAACTAATCCCCTTCCAGTTGAGGTCATATCATTGGTAATAGGGCTCTGAGATATATTTGGTTCCTTTCTACGGGGCAAATGCTCCTCAATGCTCCCTACCCCTGTAACTTAGTGATTGTTTTCTTCCTGGGACTCTACTACTATTGGATCTCTAATCGGTCCCAAATATACTTGGTCTGGTTGAGTTAGTCAATCAACTATTTCAAGATCAGAATCTCCTTTTCTCATTTGCGCTCCCCCATTTCTGTGGTTACTCCTCTGAGCTATAGACTTGCAGGTAAGTGGATCCAGGTAAACCTCATGGCATTTTTTTGGGGAGCACTGGCTCTCCGTTCCATAATAATCAGACCTTCAATTAGTCTTTCATCTCTTAGTGTCAGAGCAACAACATCTTGCTTCCCAGCCTCTCCTGGCATTCTTTCCGCCCTCACAACATCTGAGCGAATTAAGGATAAGCAATGTCGTTTATATCTGATCCAGTGTATACGTTTTTTCTTTAGGGAGTCCTCGTCCTCTATACTATTTTGAGCCAATTTCGGGACATTTAGCAAATAAACAACATCAGCCCTAGGAGGCCTTAATTTTCCTTCAAGGTGTCTACTCCTTATAGTAGAGGGCACGCTATCATTAAGTATTAGGGTATAGGGTTTCAATGTGCGTTCCACCTTCTCTTCTTGTAACCCTGTTTTCAAGCAGAACTCCCTTAGGAAGTTCCCGGATTCTTGTTGTAACTCTCCTATCCTAGCTACAGAATGATTGCGTGACCCAATATTGCACTCATTGTCCACTTTTGCGCATCCTTGTGGTGCATGTGGAGCACTAGCTATGGTTGAAGTAGGGTTGGGCTGGACATTCAAACTTTGGGGGATACGGGTCTACCTTGTAAATGTAATGATACTGTTGAAGTCTCCTCTGCACACTGATCTCTATGGGTTCCCATACCCCTCCCCTTTTCCACGAGAGCTGATAAGGTCCTACTTCGAGTTTTTGCTCCCTGACTTCCTGCATTAATCCAATCATTAGATCATAAAGATCTGTTAAGCTCCTTGTTTTGCATTTTAAGCAATCTTCTGGGTCTTGGTTAGCTGATGGTGTCTTCTCTATGGCTATCTGTACTAAGGGGGTAGTTTGATCGTGCATACCCATGGATTTCCCCTCCTGGACCTTCTGTGCTTTATTAATAGCGGAATCTGCCAGGACTGCATACTTATTAGAACACACAATGCCGCTCTTCTGCACATAGTCCTTCTTCCTAGTGCTTTCTAGTGTAGTTGGAGGATGGCGTATGGCCCGTGTTATATCATCTTTGTGCCTAGCTATCCTGATAGCGGGGGATAGGTTTTCCTCTTGCTGGCCGTCATCACTTTCTTTCCTATCAATTGATTTCCCTTTCCCTAGTTCTGTTTTCTTTGTATCATAGGAAGTTATCTTTTTATCAGAGCCCTCCCGAGGGGTGGTCCTATTACATAGTAAAGACTCTACCTCCTATATAAGGTCATCAATTTCAGATATCGTACAAATTCTCGCCTGCGTTCCTAAGTTTCTTTGTGGTTTTCTCCTTTCCCCGTGGGGGTTCTGATGCCTTGCATCTCCCCATACCTGTTTATCAACTATTTGATACTTCGCCTCCACTAGATCTAGTGCAAGGGCCCTAGGCTGTTGCCCGGTGGTGCTATTTAAATTATCCTAAAGTACCAAAACTAAGATTAAAGAGGCCTGGCCCAGCCCAGCCTCTTCCAGGCGTGGTTTTGCCCTCTGTGCTTTATAGCGTTGGAATAATAGTGGAAGCAGGTGGTGCAGAGATGGCCGCCTCCTGGGGCCTCTAGGTAATCTGGGATATGTAGTCCCCTTCGATTCCGATAAGAGCTTCCATTTTTGTAAATTGGGTGTCCTGCCACTTAAGTATCTGGCCCTGCCTGCCAAGCCTCTTCCGAAGGGTAGCAGCGTCCCACTTGTTGGCTATATACTTAGTTGATGAAACCTTCCGAATAATAGCCTCCAATAACAGCAGGGGAACTTGAAAAAAAGGTCTGGTATTAGTGGAGCTGAATGGTAGTAATACTACTCAGTTTGAAGTGTGTGGAGTGGTCTCTGTTCTCTTGGGTAGCAGGCTGGTCTCTTACTGCAGGTGAAAGAGGGGGGGCCCAGCCCAGCCTCCTCCGGTCTCCGACGGGCACAAGACGGGCCCGGGCTTTGCCCGGGCGCCGCCCGCGTGAGTCCCGCGAGGCGGGACGCTACGAGGGTTTTAAAGGGCTCCTGCCCTTTCCTTAGCTACCGCTGGCTCCTCCTGCCCCCAGGTGCCGATGATGCGCGTCCAGCGAGGCGGGAGCGCTACGAGGGTTTTAAAGGGCTCCTGCCCTCTCCTTAGCTGCCGCTGGCTCCTCCTGCCCCCAGGTGCCGATGATGCTTTTTATATTCGTGATGGAAAATTCTGACCTGTTGAGAATAGTTTGTGCCAAGTGTATCCACGCATTTTCCAACTGATGTAGCAGAGGTTTCGATCAGCACTGTTGGTCGATCACTTCAGGGTTTTGGGGCCCTCGATCCCTCTCGACCCCACTAGGACATGGCCAAATTTACTCCAAACAGCACACTCAGGACAAAGGCACCTCGTAGTATGACCTCCAGATCCAGTTCCAGCCTGTTCTTCCCACTTGAAGATAGGTTATTCAGTGTGTGCTTCTGTAACCTGCACCTCTCTTCTTATTGGGATTTCTTTAAAGGAAGGACCTGTTAGTAGCCTTCTCTCGTAGGTGTTCACATTTTTGGTGAGCCCACTCAGCTATCCCCAACAAGACACAATCCTGTGTCTTCACTTCTGCTTCTGAGATTTGTGCTTTGTCTCTGTTTTTATGGATGGTAGGTCCGAAATTTCCCAGCTTGTTAGAATGGCCACTGTTTAAGGTTCAATCCTCTAATATGCTGCCTCGTATTCCGGAACGCGATATTTTTAATCATTAATAATGTATTCATGTATGATTCTGTATTAGCATTATGAATTTTGTATTAAGGTTTGCTAAATTAATCACTAGGCCTTAGTTAGCAAGGGTCTGGGCCTAACTGCATGGTCTCATATTAAATGTGTTTTCTAACGTGCACTGAGCTGTCTCCCTGAAGGACATGAAACTGTACTTTTCCATAAGCTAGAGATTTGTGTGTAACCATAGTAAATTCTTTCTCATGAGACCCGACTTGCTCAAGGAGACATTTTTGCTAAATGCAAAAGTGTAACTCGCAACAGGTACAAGGTCGCCTAAACTGGTAAAGGTAGGAAAGTACCATTTTGCCTGCATGTTATCCCCATATTTCACTGTATGTATGTTGTTTTAGTCCATGTGTCACTGGGACCCTGCCAGGCAGGGCCCCAGTGCTCATAGTATGTGCCCTGTATATGTTCCCTGTGTGATGCCTAACTGTCTCACTGTGGATCTGCTAACCAGAACCTCAGTGGTTATGCTCTCTCTGCTTTCCAAATTTGTCACTAACAGGCTGGTGACTAAATTTACCAATTCACATTGGCATACTGGTACACCCATATAATTCCCTTGTATATGGTACTGAGGTACCCAGGGTATTAGGGTTCCAGGAGAGGCCTATGGGCTGCAGCATTTCTTTTGCAACCCATAAGGGGCTCTGACAATTCTTACACAGGCCTGCCACTGCAGCCAGCGTGAAATAACGCCCACGTTATTTCACAGCCATTTACCACTGCACATAAGTAACTTATAAGTCACCTATGTGACTAACCTTCACCTGGTGAAGGTTGGGTGCAAAGTTACTTAGTGTGTGGGCACCCTGGCACTAGCCAAGGTGCCCCTACATCGTTCAGGGCAAATTCCCCGGACTTTGTGAGTGCGGGAATACCATTACACGCGTGCATTATTCATAGGTCACTACCTATGTATAGCGTCACAATGGTAACTCCGAACATGGCCATGTAACATGTTTAACCATTCTGGTATTGGGGGGACAATTCCATGATCCCCCGGGTCTCTAGCACAGAACCCTGGTACTGCCAAACTGCCTTTCCGGGGTCTCCACTGCAGCTGCTGCCAACCCCTCAGGCAGGTTTCTGCCCTCCTGGAGTCCAGGCAGCCCTGGCCCAGGAAGGCAGAACAAAGGATTTCCTCTGAGAGAGGGTGTTACACCCTCTCCCTTTGGAAATAGGTGTGAAGGGCTGGGGAGGAGTAGCCTCCCCCAGCCACTGTAATTGCTTTGATGGGCACAGATGGTGCCCATCCTTGCATAAGCCAGTCTACACCGGTTCAGGGATCCCCCAGCCCTGATCTGGCACGAAACTGGACACAAGAAAGGGGAAGGACCACTCCCCTGACCACTACCTCCCAGGGGAAGTGCCCAGAGCCCCTCCAGTGTGTCCCAGACCTCTGCCACCTTGGAAACAGAGGTGTTGGGGGCACACTGGACTGCTCTGAGTGGCCAGTGCCAGCAGGTGATGTCAGAGGCTCCTTCTGATAGGCTCTTACCTCTCTTGGTAGCCAATCCTCCTAACTTGGTAGCCAAACCTCCTTTTCTGGCTATTTAGGGTCTCTGCTTTGGGGAATTCTTCAGATAACAAATGCAAGATCTCACCAGAGTTCCTCTGCATCTCCCTCCTCACCTTCTACCAAAGGATCGACCGCTGACTGCTCCAGGACGCCTGCAAAACCGCAACAAAGTAGCAAGACGACTACCAGCAACATTGTAGCGCCCAATCCTGCCGGCTTTCTCGACTGTTTCCAGGTGGTGCATGCTCTGGGGGTAGCCTGCCTTCACCCTGCACCAGAAGCTCTGAAGAAATCTCCTGTGGGTCGACAGAATCTTTCCCCTGCTAACGCAGGCACCAAAAGACTGCATCACTGGTCCTCTGGGTCCCCTCTCATCCTTATGAGCGTGGTCCTTGGAACACAGCAACTCTGTCCAAGTGACTCCTACAGTCCAGTGACTCTTCAGTCCAAGTTTGGTGGAGGTAAGTCCTTGCCTCCCCACGCTAGACTGCAAAGCTGTGTACCCCGTGATTTGTAGCTGCTCCGGCTCCTGTGTACTCTTCCAGGATTTCAATCATGCACAGCCTAGCCTGGGTCCCCAGCATTCCGTCCTGCAGTGCACAACCTTCTGAGTTGCCCTCCGACATCGTGGGACCCCTTTTGTAACTTTGCATGGACTCCGGTTCACTCTTCTTCTAAGTGCCTTTTGGGGTACTTCTGTGGGTGCTGCCTGCTTCTGTGAAGGCTCTCTGAGTTTCTGAGTGCCCCCTCTGTCTCCTCCTCCAACAGGCGACATCCTGGTTTTTCCTGGTCCTCAGCAGCACCCAAAAACCTCCACACCGACCCTTGCAGCTAGCAAGGCTTGTTTGCAGTATTTCTGTGTGGGAACACATCTGCAAGCTTCATCGCGACGTGGGACATTTGTCTTCCAAAGCAAAAGGTCCTAGTCCTCTTCTTTCTTGCAGAACTACAAGCTTCTTCCATCCGGAGGCAGCTTCCTTGCACCTTCATCTGGGGTTTCCTGGGCTCCTGAGCCCCCCGGACACTGTCGCGGCTATTGGACTTGGTCCCCTTGTCTTACAGGTACTCAGGTCCGGAAATCCATTGTCAGTGCACTGCTGGTGTTTGTTCTTCCTGCAGAATTCCCCTATCACAACTATTGTGCTCTCTGGGGGTAGTAGGTGTACTTTACTCCTACTTTTCAGGGTCTTGGGGTGGGGTATTTTTCTAACCCTCACTGTTTTCTTACAGTCCCAGCGACCCTCTACAAGTTCACATAGGTCTGGGGTCCATTCCTGGTTCGCATTCCACTTCTGGAGTATATGGTTTGTGTTGCCTCTATACCTATGCTTGCCTATTGCAACCTACTTTTCTTGCTCTTACTTACCTAATTTTGGTTTGTTTACATATAACCTGTGTATATTACTTACCTTCTTACTGAGGGTACTCACTGAGATACTCTGGCATATTGTCATAAAAAATAAAGTACCTTTATTTTTGGTAACCCTGTGTATTGTGCTTTCTTATGATATTTTGCATATGATATAAGTGGTATAGTAGGAGCTTTGCATGTCTCCTAGTTCAGCCTAAGTTGCTTTGCCATAGCTACCTTCTATCAGCCTAAGCTGCTAGAAACACCTCTTCTACACTAATAAGGGATAATTGGACATTGCACAAGGTGTAAGTACCTCTGGTACCCACTACAAGCCAGGCCAGCCTCCTACAGTAAAGACAAAGGAACTACTGACTGGACGATGAGTGTAACTTGTCTTACCCGACATTCTACCCGTTGAAGACGTCAATCAGAGGAACCAATAAACTGCATGAGAACTGTTTTAGGTGAAAATTCTAGTAAGGTGATCAACGGATTATTGGATAGAGATAATGATATACCAAATATTGCCCAATTGGAAATTAGAGACTTGTTCAACAAGATTAATATAACGACGTGACACAAGAAGAAATCAGCCATTACCTTGCCAGTACGCGCCTTTTACTGAGCCATTATTATTATGGATACCCCCTTGCTGTTACTCTGATATTCTGCCTTATGACTTTGTTGTTCTAATACCCTAAACCATCCTCATTCTGTCCTTGCCCTATAACACACTTCTCCTCCTTATGAGGGAAGAGTTTTTCCCTTTACCTATCCTGGCTGATGGCGAATCGACTGCTGTCCTGAGGACGAAGACTGATACTGTCTGCCGATCCATTTGGAGGGTAACTATCTGATGATAAATTGTAAATGTCTGTTTGCCTTTTCTTTCTATGTACCAACTGCTCTTTTGACAGGGACAATAGTTAGATGTTTTCTAAATTTGTGTTGCTAAATTGTTTTGCATGAAGCCCAACATGCTGATGCTAATTAGAGTTTAGTTAAGGAATTCACTAATATTGGGTGCAAATAGACAAATGACTAAATCTTTGCTTTGTTGAATACTGTACTAATATTACTCTGCTAAAGTTGATTCATGTTGATGTCGTGCTTTGTTCTGATGTTCCTGATTTTTGCTTTAATCAAGTCTTATTCAAGTTGCCATATTATAATGCTTTTGATGTGCTTATTGGTATTGAAACTAATAAACATGACTGCAGAGTTGTAATTAATGGGGAATAAATATCTTAACCTTTACTAGATTTGTGTGATCATTTATTGGATGTAAGGTCATGGTGTTTCATTCTTATTGGAGGATATTGTCAACACCAGGACAGTGCGCGCTCTACGGGCATCTAGAATGCAAAAACCCAACACTCGCAAGATAATGTAATTTATGCATTGTGATGATATGTTATTGTTTAACCTTTTGCATTGCAGAATTCCATCCAAAAGATTCATTTTTAAGGTGCTTATAAATACTGTACATTTGCAATGTATTGTTGCAGACATTCAGAGTGTATTAGGGTGTGGTCCCTTTCCAGGGCCTTCTAGAGACTTTCCCTGCAACATGCCTGGGCGTGGTTCTAGGCTGGGCCAAGACTCTATAAAAGAGAGTCAGCCCAACTTCCAGTGCTCACTATTCAGAGGTCCCGGTGCAGAGCAGCAGCTTCTTCCTGAGCTCCTGTCCCGGCGGCCTATTTGGATTTTCCAGTCTTCTGCACTCATCTCTCATTGGTGATCACTGTTTCCAGGCGGTAAGACGGTGTTTGGACATTTCCCAACACCGTAATTGAGAATTTTCATATTCTTGATTTTAATTCTTAAATGAATAACAGATTACTTGTGTGCTGCCATTTTTTGACATTTGTATGGTGGTTTGCAAATAGGGAGGACGCGCAATTTATTCCATAAAGATTTGACTTCGTTATTACATTGTTGTTCATTGCGCGCTGATATTTCTTGACATTTACATGATGTTTTACGAGTTGGCAAGACGTGCAACTCGTTTCATGAGCATTTAACTTTGTTGTTCATTGCGCGCTACCTTTTCTTGACATTTACATGGTGGCATTCGAATCGGCGAAACGCGCGATTCACTTCTCGTGTGTAATTCATGCTGTTCATTGTGCGCTACCATTTTCTGGCATTTACATGGTGGCATTCGATTCGAAAAGACGCGCGATTCTTTCCCTGAGTGCTTTTCATGTTGTTCATTGTGCGCTAACATTTCTTGGCATTTGCTTGGTGGCATTTGAATCGAAAAGACGCGCGATTCTTTCCCTGAGTGCTTTTCATGTTGTTCATTGTGCGCTACCATTTCTTGGCATTTGTGTGGTGGCATTTGAATCGGCAAGACGCGCAATTCTTTCCTCGTGTATAAATAATGTAAATTACTATGCGCTATTATTCTAAGACATTTTCTTGGTAGCATTTCAAGTTGACACGTTGCGTGATTTATTCCTTGAATCTACGTTGTGTGATTTCATGGTGCACAATCCTTTATGGTGTTTAATACTCATATAAAAATCTGCAATGTGAGCAATTCACTTCCCAATGTTTTTTTTTAGATGAACACAACAATACCAGAGTTCTAGATGTAATGCTGTGTGTTCCTGATATATATTCTTAAAAGGAGATTCATATGGTTGTTTAGAAATTGCTCAGAGTGTTTCCTGATTCTCATGCTAAAGAAAGTACTTGAATCTGAAAGTCCTATTTAACTTTTCCTGTTTCCTCCTCAGGCATTCGGTCATCTAAAGCCTAGTCAGTTTTAGGACTATTTTAGGGTTGTTCATGTTTTTTCGGAAAAGACGAAGCTTAGAGTTGTAGCATGGTACTGATTTCATGAGATATAATTTTGATGTTGTGTTTTAACCTTTTGCTTCCTACAGTTCTCCTTCCCAGCTGTTCCCGTCCTAATCCCCTTTTACCCACTTGGACTCTCTTAGCCTCTGTGATAAATCTAATCAGAGTATTGGAGCTGTCTTGTGGTGGAAGTGTTGGGAACGTGCACAGACCCCGAGGATCTGATGACTCTGACAGAATAGTGAGCCCACGAATTATTATCCTCCTGGTTTGTGTATGTTCTCAGCATGGCCACACTGGACAAGCTAGTCAAGGCTATCACCCAGCTCCAGTCAGAAGTGGTATCATCAAAGGATTTGACAAATAGTCTAGCTGAGAGGGTGAGTCAGTTACAGAATAAGGTTGAGAAGAAAGAACAAAGTCCCACAGGTGTGTCTTGGCCAGGTACTTCTTCTCAGACTTCTGGAGGTAATCCGACTAACATTTCCCTCAATGTTCCTTCAGCCATTCCCTTACCTCCCCCAGAACGCTTCTCAGGTGATCCCTTGAAAGCGCAATCTTTTCTGGTTCAAGTGGAACTTCACTTCACCTGCAGACCACATACTTTCCCCGATGCCCAGTTGGAAAAATTGTGTTCGTGAATTTGAGAGAGTTTTCGATCGTAGAACTGTAACACAGTCAGCAGATCGTGAATTATTAGACTTACGCCAAGGGAATCAGGACTTAGGTGGTCATTCCAACCTTGGCGGTAAATTCAGCTTACCGCTGTCAGAAGACCGCCAACATACCGCCGCGGTAAACCGCCACGGTCATTCTGACCCACAACATGCAAACCGCCAAAATACAGACATCCACAAAAGTCCGCCACACCAATGGGCAGCGAGAAACTGGCGATGACCAAACCTCCACCGTCACGCCAACAGAAATACGCCCACACTATCACAACACACGAATCCACGCGGCGGTCTTTCAAACGCGGTATTCTATTGGCGGTACACACCGCCGCGCTCAAAATACACACACACTTACAAAATACAACCACATTGGACAAATCGAAATACACACACCTGATACACATACAAACACCACTCCCACACACCCAAGACAATATAAAACACACACCCACATCACCCTCAAACCCCCACTCCTCCAGAATCGGGACCACGCACAGAGAAATAGAGATCCGAGCACCCAGACGCGCATTTTACTTTCACCCAGCAATATTACCACGCACTTCACACAACACACCAATACACATCACCACACTTACCACCACATAATCTACCCCACACATCACCCACACCACCCCATGGCACCGCAAAGACACCCCAGGTTTTCTGAGGATGAACTCAGGGTCATGGTGGAGGAAATCACACTGGTAGAGCCACTGCTCTTCGGAACACAGGTGCAGCACACCTCCATTGCCAGGAAGATGGAGCTATGGAGCAGAATAGTCAACAGGGTAAATGCAGTGGGACAGCACCCAAGAAATAGGGACGACATCAGGAAGCGGTGGAACGACCTACAGGGGAAGGTGCGTTCAATGGTATCCAGGCACAACATCGCGGTGCAGCGGACTGGCGGCGGACCCCCACCTCCTCCCCCAGAATTTACAACATAGGAGGAGCAGGTCTTGGCGATCCTGCATCCTGAGGGCCTTGCAGGAGTATCTGGAGGAATGGACTCTGGTAAGTCTCATCTTCACAACTTCATCTCCCCCACCCCACCAGCATGCCAACTCATACCCCCACCCTCACCCTCACCCCATCACACCTACTCCTTTCAAATGTCTCACCATCACAACCCACCCATCCCAACCCCAAGCCCTGCATGCGACCACAAAGCATGGACACCCATCACCAAAGCATGCCCACTGCACATCCCCATCCCCCCCAAACCACCGTCACAAAAGCCCCCACACAGGAATGCCAGCACTGGGGTACACGGGCACCCACCCATTGCACGCTATGGCACACACAGATGCAATAACCATCCATTTATACCTCTGCAGGACCCGAACGCCACGTCACCGCGCAGGAGGTTCCACAAATGTCCACTCCACCCCCAGAAGAGGCCCACAGTGATGACAGCACCTCTGTCGACCTGGATCTAGATGACCAGCCCGGCCCATCGGGGATCTCGGGACAGTCGGTTCCCCTCAGACAGCCACAGACCACAGTAGACCTTCCCCCCTCTGGGAACACCAGCACAGCACCCACCCAGCGGGCCCATACCTCTGTCCCCAGGACACGTCAATCAGCGGTGTGTCCACCACTACAGGGCACCCAGGTTAACCCACCACCCCAACAACAACAGGGACCTGGGGGCAGTGGTAGTGGGCACACGGTCCAGGGGACACAGGCCCAAGGAAACAGGGGAACTGGGAGGGCTGCTGTGCGACAGGGGGGGGACAGGCCCAGGGAACCCACTCTCTACGAGGCCCTCTCCTCCATCATGGGAGCCTACCATCATTCCCAGGAGACGATGGCGACGGTCCTGGCCAGGACTCAGGAGATCCAGCTCCTGCAGGAGGAACAGTATTTGGGGTTCAGGGAGGAACTACGAACCATCAGTTCCGCCCTGGGCACCATTGTAGGGGCTCTGAATCAGGTAGTCACCACATTGCGGGACACTGTGGCACCACAAAGGGCCCCTGACACTAGCATGGACCAAGAACTGCCTACCACCTCTGCTGGCGCTAGTGGACAGGAGGCCCCGCCACAGGACCAACAGGCCACCAGCACCCCACCCCCTGCAGAAGGAGAACCACCCCGCAAGCGGGCCCTGAGATCCAGGAAGAAGACAGAGTAAGATGCCAAGACCCCCGCCAGCAAAGGATACCTCCCTGATTGTCATCCCACTGACCCACATTGTCACCCTGTCCATCCTTAAACTGCCCCTGCTCCACTTCCCACAGCCATTTGGACAATGCACCTGTGATAATACTAGTCTGGACTCTGCCATGGACAATCCTCCACCATCACCCCTCACCAATTTGCAACCACCCACCAATATAGAGCACAGAAATAAACACAGTTATTGCACAAAACATTCTGGAGTCTGGCTGTGATTTAGTACAAATGTATTAGAGATTACTGTGCCAAAATGCATATTTACATTGTGATGCCAACATACCACTGTCACACAGCTGTAGTCCATGGGGAAACAAAGCAGATGTCACGCAGTGGGGCCCACATCTCGGAAATCGGAAGGGAAAGTCACAACTCAGTTACCATACACTGGGGGAAAAGGACAGACAGTAGAGACGTAGTAGTGGTTAAGTATATGTAATATGCCGGTGTGGATTCTTACCTGTGTGTCACTTAAAATACTGCTGTATTCCTGTGTTCCTGTTGTCTATGTCGTCCTCTTCGGCTTCCTCGTCTTCACTCTCCACAGGCTCCACAGCTGCTACAATACCACCATCTGGACCATTCTCCCGCAGAAAAGGCACCTGGCGTCACAAAGCCAGGTTGTGAAGCATACAGCAGGCCACGATGATCTGGCACACCTTCTTTGGTGAGTAGTAGAGAGAACCACCTGTCATATGAAGGCACCGGAACCTGGCCTTCAGGATGCCGAATGTCCGCTCGATCACCCTCCTAGTTCGCCCATGGGCCTCATTGTAGCGTTCCTCTGCCCTTGTCCTGGGATTCCTCACTGGGATCAGTAGCCATGACAGGTTGGGGTAACCAGAGTCACCAATTAGCCACACACGGTGCCTCTGGAGTTGACCCATCACGTAAGGGATGCTGCTATTCCGCATGGTGTACGCGTCATGCACTGAGCCAGGGAACTTGGCATTCACATGGGAGATGTGCTGGTCTGACAAACACACCATCTGTACATTCATCGAATGATAACTCTTCCTGTTTCTGTACACCTGTTCACTCCTGCTGGGGGGTACCAAAGCCACATGTGTCCCATCAATGGCACCTATGATGTTGGGGATATGTCCAAGGGCATAGAAGTCACCTTTCACTGTAGGCAAATCCCCCACCTCAGGGAAAACGATGTAGCTGCGCATGTGTTTCAGCAGGGCAGACAACACTCTGGACAACACCTTGGAAAACATAGGCTGAGACATCCCTGATGATATGGCCACTGTTGATTGAAATGACCCACGTGCAAAGAAATGGAGCACTGACAGCACCTGCACTAGAGGGGGGATCCCTGTGGGTTGGCGGATTGGTGACATCAGGTCTGGCTCCAGCTGGGCACACAGTTCATGGATAGTGGCTCGGTCAAGCCTGTATGTCAGTATGACATGTCTTTCCTCCATTGTCAACAGGTCCACCAGCGGTCTGTACACAGGAAGATTCCTCCATCTCCTCGCATGTCCCAGCGGACGGTGCCTAAGAAGGACAACAGCGAGCACAGAGTCAATCAACCCACAGGTACGTAACCACAGCTTGCACATAACACGATTCCCAATGCATTGAATGGCTTGTATGAGTGTTGATGCAAGGCCTAGGTATGTGTGACGCAGTAGAAAGAAAGCCATGTGGGCCCCTGAAATGGCGGCTGCCTGACCTGTGAAGTGCGACAATGGGATGTGAGGTAAATGCGCTGGCGTGGCACACCATTGGTTAACATTCAACCCTATGGGTCTCAGGAGCCAATGAAGATGTGCGCCGGCGGTCGTGGTACGCACCGCTGCGGTACGCACCGCCGCGGGCGTGACCGCCATTTTCTATCAGCTTAATCACTCGATACCTGATCTTCGACAGGAGAGGACCTACACTGCAAGTGCTGCTGTGACCTCGGTCTGGAAGAGACAATGGCTCATACGACTGGGGAAGGGCCCCTGCCTTCACTGCTCAGGAATTGGAGAAACTTGTGGATGGGGTCCTCCCCCAGTATGCGCTACTCTACGGTCCTCCAGACCAACAGGTCTGGGACCATGCTTTGTGGGCAATGCCTGTGTTGAGTGGGGTGGATGAATGATGGTGGGGAGGGGAGCGATTGAGGCATGCATCAAACGACGGTGAGAGCATGTGCCACATGGCAAGGGTAGGGATAGGGGGCCACTCACATTGAGCATGCAGATGGTGATGACTATTTCCCCCCCCTGTACATTTCACATAGGTCAGCGCCCACCAGAAGATCGATATTTGGCGTGCCATCGCCAAGGACGTCCGGACCCTGGGGGTCCACCAGAGACGGGGCACCCACTGCCGGAAGAGATGGGAGGACATCCGACGCTGGAGCAGGAAGACGGCGGAGGCTCAGCTGGGGATGGCCTCCCAACGTGGGAGGGGTGCCAGTCGGACTTTGACCCCCTGATGTCCCGGATCCTGGCGGTGGCCTACCCCGATTTGGATGGGCGCTTGAGGACATCACAGCAGACACAAGGGGGTGAGTACACTCTCATTCTGTTGACTTTGCGCGCAGTGGAGGTGTCTGGGTGGGGGAGGAGGGCTGTGGGTATACCTAGGCCAGGGCGATTTCTGTAGGCTAGGCCCCTCCGTAAGGCATGGTCCTGTGCCCCCGCCCCCCACCTCTGTAGGGTGCCAAGTACAGCTAATCAAGGCCCTGTGTCATCTATGTGTGCAGATGTCGTCCATAGGCTTGCAGGCCATGTTCCACGGATTGAGTAGTCGACCCCAAGTGCGCGGCGTAGTGCAGGGGGATTCTGTGTCTGTCCTGTCTGCCAACGGTGTCGCCAATGCATGCACTCAACATGTCTTTATTTTCTCCCCCCCCCTTTTTTGTGGTCTTCCTGTTCATGTGTGCATTAGCATCATCAGGCGGAGGAGAAGTGGAATCGGAGCACGAGGGAGCTGCATCCCACATGGCCATGGAGGGCCATGCAACGGACTCCGAATTCACCAGTGGGACGGAGGGCGAGGGGAGCTCCACAGCGGGGACTCGGGCAGACATCAGCGACACGGACTCGTCCTCTGAAGGGAGCTCCCTTGTGGTGGCGGCAACATCTGTGCCCCCCGCATCAACAGGTACAGCCGCCACCCACCGCACCAGCACCGCCCTCCCAGCAGCCCCTCAGCGTTTGCCCCGTGCCCGCTCACCCAGGAAGGTGGGCATCTCCTTCGCCCCAGGCACCTCAGGCCCTGCCCCAGTCACCCCTGCTGCCCTCAGTGAGGAGGTCATTGGCCTCCTGAGGACGCTCACTGTTGGGCAGTCTACCATTTTGAATGCCATCCAGGGTGTAGAAAGAGAGGTGCACCAGAGTAATGCATACCTGGAGGGCATTCATTCTGGTCAGGCTGCCCTACAGCGATCGTTCAACACTCTGGCCTCAGCACTGATGGCAGCCATTGTCCCTGTCTCTAGCCTCCCCCCTCCAACTTCCTCCACCCAGACCCTATCACCTGTACCTCTGCCTATCCCTGACACACCATCAGACCAGCCTGCACACACCTCAACACCCAAGGGAAGCTCAGGCAGACATAAGCACCACACATCACACAGGCATTCACACAAGCAACATCCAAATACAGACATACCAACACCCACTGCCTCCACTGTGTCCCCCTCCTCCTCGTCTCCCTCCTCCCTCCCTGTCACGTCTCCACTCACACCTGCATGCACAACATCTTCAGCCACTACGTCCATCACCAGCACACACACCGGAACCCCCTGCACACGTGCAGTCACCACCCCCACTACCATTTACACGTCCCCTGTGTCCTCTCCCAGTGTGTCTGTGACCCCCTCTTCCAAGATACACAAACGCAGGCAGCCACCCACCCAACAGCCATCCACCTCACGACAGCCTCCAGCCCAAGCACCTGCACCCACAGACACCAGACTTCATACTCCTACAACCACAATCTCTTCCTCCACTCCCATACCCACTACACCTACTCGTCCCACTGCTCCTAAGAAGTTTTTCCTGTCCAAACTTAACCTCTTTCCACCAACTCCCCCACCCCATCCATGTCATAGGACTATAGTCAGCACCTCAGCCACGACAAAACCGGTCCCTGTCATGACAGTCTGCCATGGACTGTGGAGTCCCCCACCCTCCAGAGCAGCAAGTTCAGTACGGAGCCAAGGCACGGGCAGCCCACCCCCGGAGAAACATCCAAAGATAGGCAGTGGCCGGCGCAAGAGGGTGAAAACAGCAGGGACCAAAACCCCTACCATGGCTCCGGCAGGAAGTGTGGAGACAGCTGGCACACCGCCCAAGGTGGGGAAGGGACACAGGCGATCAGGGAAGGCTGGGAAGGGCAGCACGCCCGATAACACTGCCATCAGCCCAGCTGGCCAGGAGGGCCCCGCCAGCCCCATCCCAGGTGGGCAGGAGGCCACCAACAGGCCCGGCACTGCAGCCCAGGAGGGCCCCGCCAGCCACAGGACAGATGGGCAGGAAGGCTCCGCCAGCCACAGGACAGGTGGCAAATGACCTCCACGCCATGGCCAGATCCGCTGCACTGGGCACCCCCGTCTCAAGCACCGCTGAACTGGGCCCTTCATCTCAAGCACCGCTGCACTGGGCACCGCCGTCTCAAGCACCGCTGAACTGGGCCCTTCATCTCAAGCACCGCTGCACTGGGCACCGCCGTCTCAAGCACCGCTGAACTGGGCCCTTCATTTCAAGCACCGCTGAACTGGGCCCTTCATCTCAAGTACCGCTGCACTGGGCACCGCCGTCTCAAGCACCGCTTAACTGGGCACCGCCGTCTCAATTACCGCTGCACTGGGCCCTTCATCTCAAGCACCGCTGAACTGGGCACCGCCGTCTCAAGTACCGCTGCACTGTGCCCTTCATCTCAAGCACCGCTGAACTGGGCCCCGCCGCCTCAAGCACCGCTGCACTGGGCACCCCCGTCTCAAGCACCGCTGAACTGGGCCCTTCATCTCAAGCACCGCTGAACTGGACCCTTCATCTCAAGTACCGCTGCACTGGGCCCTTCATCTCAAGCACCGCTGAACTGGGCACCGCCGTCTCAAGCACCGCTGAACTGGGCACCGCCGTCTCAAGTACCGCTGCACTGGGCCCTTCATCTCAAGCACCGCTGAACTGGGCACTGCCGTCTCAAGCGCCGCTGGACTGGGCACCGCCATCTCAAGCACAGCTGAACTGGGCGTTTAGTATTAGAGGGGTGAGATATTGGGAGTAAACTGGCGCTCTTAACTTCCCTGTATAAGTATGTACCACTTCAGATTTCAATTACACACGGTGTTCAAAACATAGGTTCCACCCCCAACAAGAACCTCACTCGATAACCCAAAAATAGTATTTGTGTTATCTATACTAAATGTATTCAGTTAAGGCACACGTGAAAATTCTCTTATAACAAATGTTTTTTTGAGAGTAAAGAATAACCAATGAATTAAATAATCTGAAACTCCCTAGGCTAATCCTTGGGAATAATATATATACAATTAAACTTTCATTTATCCAGATCCTACATTTTGTTCAGGATAACTAATCTAATCCTCCATTTCATTTGCAACATAAATACAAATCTTCATTAGCAATCTTTATTACCCAAACAAATCACATAATTGTCCATGTAGATTACATATTGATACAAATCATCAAGTCCATAAATCAAATAGATCTCAGGTCGTGGATTGTATATTCATCCAAATAGATCAAAAATCAGATATGTCACAGATCAGAAGTCAGATAGATCTCAGGTCCAAATCAGATAGATCTCAGGTCAGATAGATCTCAGGTCCAAATCAGCTAGATCTCAGGTCAACACGTGTTTCATCTGGGGTGTCCCCCTTGACTTCCTCAGGACCTCCTACAATAATATCAGCTACCATTAATAATCACTAAACTCAATGATAGTGTCACATGTAACATATTACTTATATTTCCTAATATCCTGCATGCGTCTAGTATTGTGTATTATAATATAAGGGTGCCAACAAAATTTTCCATAGTTACATAATCTCCAAGTATTTTAACCCAAATAGTCCGTGTGAATTAGTATGTGCACGTAATTGATATCCCAAAGCTTTGAATATCTCATTTACCTTATACGTTATTCCAGTCCTAGTTTGCCTTCATATATCCAATCCTTTAAACATATATGCTGATAACATGTAAATAAATCCAATAATTAAAAGTCTGTAAAAACCAGTCTACGCCATTCTTTTTTACTCGTATATATCAGTGCCACTCACCACTGTTTACTATCGTTTCGTGCGGGCAATTGGTTCTCCCTAGTCCGCGTGCGAGTCGAAATCTAAAACAATACGAAGGATTTCATAAATTCCCTTCCCCTCCTATCTAGCTGTTAAATATTTGTTGTATATTGTCTATATTCTCTCTTACCGTTATTCAGCTGTCAGCTTTCGGGTCGCGAGTATGCTGACCTCTGTGTCCAACCCGATTAACATTAGACGTTCGTTTAAGAACCCGCGGTCTTCTTCATTGTAATCGAAGAAGGACCATTTCAATACCTTCGCATAAAATGAGCAACATAAAGAAAGGACTTCTCGCGCACTACTATTATAGATATAGAAGTCAGACTTAACTGTAAATTCTTTAATTTTCCTTGTGATTATTAAACTCGTAGTTATCGACCTCAATTATTATTATTGGGTAAATCCTTCTGAATTGATTCTTATTATATACATTTATTTTCCTTACACATAGTACTACCCTAATTGGTACTACCACTAATCTTAGTATATCCCATAACCAATATATATATATGAGATAGATTATCCATTCCCATTATTTATTACATATTTATAGAATCATCTTAATGCCCATATACTTGCACCCCTAATATATTAAACAGTCAATTATTTTTTTAAATTGGCAATTACAGTATAAGGTCACTAGGAATACCATTTTATTGTTCCTCATCTCTAATTTAGGCCAAAAGGGGCATATATTCTAAATCTCCTGACTACTAATATTTAATCTCCTAAAAAGTATTCCATCTCATGGTCAGTATTTAGTCCTGATTCGACCGCCCCTAATTTCATAATCCATGTGGATTCTCTTCTCCGCAGGGCTAATTCTCTATTTCCGCCCCTAGGATTCTTACCACAGTGTTCAAATCCCAAAAATTTAAATTCTTTATGTGTTCCTTGCAAGCCACACAATTTCATATGTGATGCTATAGGGTATCTCTCATCCTCTTGTCTAATTGCTCTCCAATGCTCAGCAATTCTTGTCTTCAAATGGCGTATCGTGCTGCCTATATACATTTTCTCACATTTACATATAATCATATATATCACATAAGTGGTGTTGCAATCTATAAGTGATTGAATCAACCTTGCGTCCGCTCCTATCTTGGAAATCTTTTTTAGCTTGACACGCCCATTTACACATTGCGCATGAGCCAATCTAAAGAAACCCAAATTATGCTCATGTAGCCAATCCGGCTTTTTTGTTTCAGACAGATAACTAGGGCTCAAGATACTGTTAAGAGTATTTCCTCTCCTAAATACAACATCTGGTTTCTTACCAATGAACTTATTTAATGTCCCATCTTGCGTTAGTATTGACCAATGTTTTTTCATGATTTTTATTAGTTTCTTAGAGACCTCTGTATAATCCAAGGTAATCCTCATCTTTTGTGTACTAGTTACATCTCCTTTTGTATTTTTCTTAGTTGTTGGTAACAATGTTTCTGAAC
Source organism: Pleurodeles waltl (assembly GCF_031143425.1). Taxonomy (NCBI): domain Eukaryota; kingdom Metazoa; phylum Chordata; class Amphibia; order Caudata; family Salamandridae; genus Pleurodeles; species Pleurodeles waltl. The sequence goes on along the minus strand of NC_090439.1, from coordinate 624,809,706 downwards.
GTGATGTCTTTAAACTCTTCTCTTTCGATTTCTGTATATTTGCTCTCGAGTAACCTCTAACCAGAAATCTTTTTCCTATATCTTCTATAGCCTCATAAAAATCCGAATCTCTACTGCAATTCCTTCTGGCTCTGACCATTTCGCCTGATGGTATGGCCTCTATCTGCCTTATCGGATGAGCACTCGTTGCATGTAATAGAGTGTTACATGATGTTGGCTTGCGATATAGTTTGCTCTCTATCTTATTATCTTCTATGAATAATTCTACATCTAAGAACTCTATACTGGTCTTACTATATTTATATGTGAATTGAATATTAGCATTGTTTTTATTAAGATAATCACAAAATTCTTCCAATGCCTTCTCATCTCCTGTCCATAATAGGAAACAGTCATCAATATATCGCCCCCAGTATAAAACATATTGATGCCATACAGCTGCTCCGGGGCCCCATATCCATGTTTCTTCTAACCACCCCATAAACAGATTAGCATATGAGGGGGAGAATTTTGAACCCATAGCTACACCTCGTTTTTGTTTAAACCAGTCTTTCTTAAACAAAAAATAATTATGATTGAGTATGAGATCAATCATTTCCAAAATCATATATGTGTGTTCCAATAAGCTCACTGATCTTCTGTTGAGCATATGTTCTATTGCCTTTAATCCATATTCATGCTTTATGCTCGTGTACAATGCTACCACATCTAATGTGACCATAATCATGCCTGGTTCCCATTGTATATCCGATAATAGACTAAGTATATGTTTAGTATCTCTTATATATGATGGTAAGTTTTGAACTAAGGGTTGCAGAAATACATCCACAAATTCGGATAATCTTTCTGTTGGACTACCTATGCCTGAGACTATAGGTCTTCCTGGTGGGAATCTCGCTTGTTTGTGTATTTTAGGTAATGTGTAAAGACACGGGTACTTAGGACGATATACCTGTAAGTATAGATACTCCTCCTCGTCTATTAATTCCCTGTCTCGCCAGCATTTTAGCATATCATTTATTTTGCTCGTTAGTTTACCATTGTATTACAATAAAGTTTCTCATAACAATCTATATCATTCAATTGTGAGTAAATTTCTCGTTCATAATCAGTACGATTCATCACGACTATATTTCCTCCTTTATCTGCTCTTTTCAAAATTAAATCTTCATCCAGTTTTAGGGTCTTCAATGCAATGTTTTCTTGTAATCCCAATTTCGATTTTCTCAATTGTCTCCTTTTCAGCTCTTCTTTGTCTAAGTCCGACCATACGGCTTTGAAAAACATATCTAGATTATTATCCATTGCCAATCTGGGCACCCAAGTAGATCTCTGTCTTAGACCACTAGTCATATACGCATCAGAAGATATATTCAGATCATGCAAAACACTGGATATGGTCGTAGGATATTCCTCATAATCTGTGATTGTCATCAGTGCAACTGTATCGTGGATATCCTGAATAGACAATTTACTATGTGTCATCCCCACTGATGGGGCTGTCTCTTTCTCACCTATTCGTAGATCAAAATACCTCTTAAGTTTTAATTTCCTAATATACTTGTATAGATCTATCTTTTTTTTTTTTAAATCTGTTTATTAAACACAACACACGAGCGGCAGTACATATAGCTTGAGTTAGTAAGAGAATAAACATTTTTCCCTTTTCATGTGTCCTTGCACGTACCTGCAATTCCCATACAGTACGGTTACATTTTTAATGTACTGGCATGTAATTTAACTTGATACATTTTAAAACAATAACAATAGGCATATCTATGGTTTTATTTAAGTATATCTAATGGTATTCTAAGTGATTACGATAATATTCAACTGTATAGGCGTGAAATATGTTAGTGCTTGTTTACATGCTATATAGTTTGCAATGGGGCAAAGGCTGGGGTAGCAGGGCTTCGGGATCTTTTGTCAGTTTGTATATTCGTGTCTGGATGAAGTTGCGCTTGTTATCCAACTATATATTTCCGGGTTGATATGGCGAGGGTGGCTGGGACGCTACTACGGATATGATTTATTACTTATCGTGGTTGCTAAGTGTTTACGTGTAGGTCGTTCTGTACGTGTCGTGTGTTTCAAGGGGGGTAATCATCATCTCTAGCCTCTATTTGTATTACAAAGTGATCCCACTGTGTGGCTCCCTCCTGTATCTGGCCTCTGAGTTGCAGCTGTCTTAGAGTGTGTGCCTCCGCTAGTGTGGAGCTGTGTAAGGCTGAAAGCCAGGTGCGGAAGGAGGGGGCGTTAGGGGCCTTCCAGTGTGTAGCGATCGAACGCTTGTATATTATAAACGCAAGATCTATAAACTTGTGAGTGTGTTTTTCATTCTTGTCCCGGCGACGTATGCCCAATAAGCAGGATTCTGGTGTGGGAATAAGCGTGTTTCCTATTATGTCTGCAACCGTCTCGGTGATGCGGCACCAGCCAGTTTGTATTGTGTGGCATTCCCAAACCATATGGTAGAAATTAGCAGCAGGGGTAGCGCATCTAGGGCATTCTGGCTTAGAGTTTGGGTATATTTTGTTGATGCGGGACGGAGATAGATATGCTTGATGGATATAATTGAATTGAGTATATCTTAGTCTAACATTACGGGATACAGATTTAATCGTGGTGAGGGCAGCTTTCCAGGATTTCTGATCAACTGGTGTGGGGAGGACCTCATCCCAGCGGCTCTTAACTTGGGTCAAAGCAGTGCAGGTATCTGTTAGGAGTATTTTATATAATTTAGTAATGCAGCCCTTAATGTTTCCTATAGTGAGTAATGAGGTGAGTAGGGGGGATTCAACAGGCTCGTTTGGGTTGCTCCCCCAAAGGTTTTGTAGAAGTTTGTTAATAGCATTAAATGTTAAGAAGGCCCCAGGTTGCATGATACCAGCAGTCACGAGCTCTGCGAAAGTGCTTGCTTTAGAGTTCAAGTACAAGTCTCCCATGTTCAGTGCCTTGGTTATCCGTATATCATGGTGATGGGAAAGAGCTCGGACACCTGGTACCTGAGCCAAAGGTATTGCAGGTGAATAAGGGGGAGTTAAGGTTTTGCCCTGGACATATCTCCGCCAGCAGTATCTAGCCGTTACTACTAGGGGATTTCTGTTAGATGGGTAAGGAGGTTTGGACATAAGTGATGACAGTATCGTTTGTGGTGCCACACAAGACATTATCGCTGTACACTCTGGGGTGGGTGGGTCGCTAAGCCACGTGGCTACCCATTGGAGTTGGGCTGCTGCGTAGTATAATTCAAAGTTCGGCATGCCAAGTCCGCCTTCCTCCTGTGGATATTGTGTAATGGCTAGAGCTACTCTTCGTCTGTCTCTGCCCCACAGCAAATCAGTCAGCAGAGAGTGTAGTTTATGAAAGAATGAACGTGGCAGGGATAATGGGAGCGCTGTAAAATAGTATAAAAATCTGGGTAATATTAACATTTTTGCTATGGCCGTGCGGCCCATGGGTGATAGTGGGAGGGAACTCCAAAATGCCATGGATCCCCGAGTTGAGCGTAGCAGCCTATCGAGATTGCCCTCGCGTAGGTCTGTCATAGAGTGGTAAACCTGAATCCCCAGATATTTAAAAGTCTGATATGCCCATGTCAGTTGATGTAGTGGTAATACCGATTGCTGTTCCGTAGGTATACGAGTGAGCGGGAAGATACATGATTTCGCCCAATTAACACATAAACCAGATGATAAAGCGAAGTTATCCAGGATTTGTATAACTTCTGCGAGGGAGGAGGTATAGTTACGCAAATATATTAGGGCATCATCTGCGTATAGGGAAATAATATGGTATGTGTTGGATTCTAGGATGCCCCATCTGCTTGCCCAGCTACGAAGTTTAATTGCCAATGGCTCCATAGCTATAGCAAATAATAAAGGGGATAAAGGGCAACCTTGTCTGGTGCCTCTGCCGATGGGGAACGCGTCTGATATCATTTGGCCCGTTTTGACGCGAGCTATTGGTTTAGTGTATAGAGTGGCAATCCAGTTAATGAAACCGCTTTGAAAGCCGAACGCCTTCAGAGTGCGGAAGAGATATTCCCATCCGAGCGTATCAAATGCCTTCTCTATGTCCAATGCCACAGCCACTGCCTCAGTTTCTGTGGTACTGTGTAATATACGTATTAGGCGTCTTATATTTAAAAAAGTGTTCCTCCCTGGTACAAATCCAGATTGATCATGATGAATTAAGTCTGATAAATAAGGGAGTAGCCTATTTGCTAGAATTTTCCCCAGGAGTTTACAGTCAGTGTTTAATAGGGAGAGTGGTCTATAGGATTTGACATCAAGTGGATCGCGTCCTGGTTTTGGTAGCACCACTATCAATGCTTCGCGCATGGAGTCTGGCAGCTGCTTTCTATTACGTGCCTCGTTAAATACCTCGGTCAGGGGCTGCAGGAGATGAGCAGATAGTGAATTGTAATATTCCGTTGGTAGTCCGTCTGAGCCAGGAGTTTTGCCGCGCGCCATTTGAGAAAGAGCTAAGCGTAGTTCTTCGATAGTGATGGGACCGTCCAGTATGGCTGCGCTGTCAATGATATTCGTATTTTGGGGAATCAATGAGAGGAGTTCAGAAAGAAGTTGTTCATTTGGAGGGTGAGTGGGCTGATATAGGGAACGATAATATATATGAAAGGACTCATTGATTCCGGCTTGTGTGTTAATCACTTCCCCTGAGTGTGTTCTTATCGCGCCTATGGGTGAGGACTGTAATGGTTGACGGACCAACCATGCCAATAGCTTGCCCGATCTATCGCCTTCTGCGTGTTGACGGGTTTTAAAATGTCTATAGTCATGTCTGCTGAGCCTGTCATCCGCTTCTTTGTAGTCAGATTTCAGCGAATTTAGTGTTTCAAGCGAGGACCCGCTAGTGGTGGTCTCGGTCTCTGCCCTGCGCATTTTTAATTCTATCTCTAGTAATTCCTTATTAAGCATTCTTTTGACCCCCAGCGAGGCTGCAAGGCAGTGGCCGCGTATAACCACTTTGTGAGCGTCCCATTCCGTGGCGCGCGCTGTTGTTGTGTTTTTATTTAAAGCAAAGTAATCCGATAAGCACTTAGCTAGTTCAGCATGATAAGGGGGATCTATGAGGGCATCTGGTTGTAGACGCCATGTGGGAATGCACGTGTGTGTGCGGCCCGTTCTCAGGGTAGCTTGAAGCGGATTATGATCAGATATGGTGCGAGCCAGATAGCCTGATGTGGTTATTTTTGGGATTATATCTTTTGACGCAAACATCATGTCTATTCTAGTGTGCAATTTATGCACAGGGGAGTAGAAAGAATATTCACGGTGTGTGGGGTGGGCAGTTCTCCAAATGTCTCTTAGCCTATTGTTGGAGGCCCACTCTGCAAGTTCGAGTGAAGCACGTTTAGCTAGGGTATTATCTAACGGAGGGATAGAGCGATCTCTGTGAATGTCTAATACGCAATTAAAGTCACCGCCCCAAATAGTATCCATCTCCGGATCATTAAGTTTACTACTGTTAAGTGTCTGTAGGAATTCCCATTGATTTGAATTGGGGGTATATATTGATGCTAATGCCATGGGTTCCCCGTCTAGGGCACCTTCCAAAAGGACATATCGGCCATCTGGGTCACATTGTATGCGGGACGTAACATAAGGGACCCCGGGGGCTATCCAGATCGCCGCTCCCCTAGCATATGTTGAAAAAATGGTACCATATAATTGCCCCTTCCATTTTACTTTTGTGTACTCCAAAGAGGACTTAGCCAGGTGTGTCTCCTGTAACATGGCAAAATGTATTTGATGTCTCCTGAGGTATGCGTGGATCTGTTGTCGTTTACGCGGGGATGCCATGCCCCTTATATTCCATGTGAGTATTTTATAGTGCGGGTTATACTGTTGTCTTTGGGTTGCCATGGAACTTTTGTACTTGTATGTCTAGATTTTGTGGGTTTGGTGGGCCCACTCCTTTTACAACTATAGTGTATTTCACGCCCATTATGCTTGGCCAATTTATACTGCAGCTGCCTAGTATGTACTTATCATTAGTAATCAAACAGCTTTTACTACGAATACTATAATCTAAATTATGCCTCATAGATATGATTCTGCTAATTAAAACAATAACATTAACTATATCTAACAGTAACTGTGGTTGTGGCAAGGGCGTTAACGATACAATACTTGCCAACCAGATAGAACGTTCCATATGGTGCGGGGGTGTTTCAAGTAATTAAGTTCAAATCAATGCTGGTTCCGACCCGTTATGTTCTTGTTGAAGCTGCTACTTTCTGGGACCAGCCATGAGTCTTTTGCTGCGGTCGGGGGCAGCAGTGCGGCGGAGATGAGGTCAGCGTAGTAGACGATTAGTGACTACTTCTGTAGGATGTCGTGTGCCGTTGTGTCCGAGATTGGTATATATTAGCAGATGTCGTCTGCTGTTCGTGGAGTGAGATTGGGGGCACAGGCGGAGTCTGTAGAGTCAGAGAGTATCCCAAGCTCGGATTCTAATACCGAGTGCGTCGATACAGACCCCGGGGATGCATTGGCGAAAAGGGATGTGGTTTGCAATAATAGAGAGCGTTCCACGCGAGACTGTTCAGGAGTAGGTTTAGTGTCTGGTTGCCTGCTGGGTTTGCGTTTGCCACTAGGAGGGTGATTTTTATCTTTGGAATTTCTTGTATTGGGAGGGTCAGCGAGTCCCTTGGCATGTAGCCAAGTCCATGCATCTTCTGGTGAGGTGAAAAAGAAAGTGCGGGTGTCGTCCTGTATTCGAAGTTTGGCCGGGAACAACAGAGCGTATTTGATATTGTGGTCTCTTAGTCGCTCTTTGACCCGAAAAAATGAGTTACGCTTTTTCTGTACCTCTGCTGTAAAGTCTGGATAGGCCGATATGATTGCCCCTTCGAAGCGCATTGGGCCTGCTTTTCGGAACAGCTGCAGTACGAGGTCCCTGTCACGGTAGTTGAGGAGTCTTGTTATTAGTGGGCGAGGCTGAGTGCCAGGTGGTGGGGGTTTTCCGGGAACCCTGTGGGCGCGTTCTATTGAAAAGAATTTCGGGACATTGTCCTTCAGTACTGTTTCTATTAGCCATTGCTCAATGAACAGTTCTGCGCATGGGTCCTCAACGCGCTCAGGAAAGCCCACGAAGCGGATATTATTACGTCTTGACCTTCCTTCTGCTTCTTCAGCTTTGCGCCTCAGTATCCCTAGTTCAGCTGTTACAGCCCCCATTTGCGACTGGAGTTTGGTTATCGCTGGTGAGAGGTGTGACGTGTCTGCTTCCAAGCCTGCGACCTTTTCAGCTAGCGTATGTTGGTCTGCACGCAATATATTAACGTCTTCGATTACCGAACCTATTTTTGCTTCCAGAGTAATTTTGGTGTCCAGTATGGCTTGTAAAATCTTTTCAAATTGCCTTGTGTGCGTTTGGAGTGTTATTTCCATCTTTTGTAGTGCTTGTTGTGTGGTCGAGGCCTCCGCAGGTGGGGGTGGGGCATCAGAATCCATATTCCCAGCAGGTACGCGTGGGGTCTTTGGTTTGCCCATTGATTATTTACGTGACGGTATTGCTGTTAACTATTGTTTTTGAAGTGGCTTCGATTGATTAGGACTGCTGAGGCTTGTTCCTGAAAAATAGAAATCTTGCTGCGTATCAGGCAAAGAAGTTATACCGCTTACGGGTTCTAGGGCACCGTGACCGTCAGGATTTCGTGTTGTTTGCAAAGAAGCAGGGCCCCTAACTTGGGGTCAGCAGCACTGTTTGGAGTAGTGAAGATAAGATAGCAATACTTTGTTTGTGTGGTGTATCCTCTTTGTAGTGGAGAGCCTCAGGGCTTTTATGTCTGGTGAGAGCCCTGCTGGAAACGCTGCGGCTCGATTAGCGCCGCCGGTGCAGTGCCGCAGGAGGATATACTGTAGTGCCCTGTTATACGTATTATTTTCTGAAGGGGTCCGTTTTATTGCTGTGTTGCTGCTTGGAAGCTGGGATTGGTAGGGCTCAATTTACTTGAACTTTGGTGGTCCCAACTCTTCTTGTTTCTTTTTTTTTTTTTTTTTTTTAAATTGTTATTTATTTGCTTTCCCAATTGTCTCTCCTCCTTAGTACTTGGTTATTTGTTAGCCCAGGCTTAATGCGCAAGGAAACGCCTGTTCAATGCCATCCGATTTTTTTATTTGGGGGTGTAGAGCCAAGATTCAAGGGCAGCCGGTGGGATCCCCTCCCCTCTCGCGGGGAACGCAGCTCCAGCCCGCACGGCACCCCCGAGTCTCAATGGTGGCCGCACGTCCCAGCGGTACCTGTCATGTGGAGCCAGCCGGCTTCACACGGGAGTGTGGCCGTATCGGGCCGAGCGCATCGGGTCGAACGCGGCCCCCAGGCGCGTGGTCCCGGAGCAGGGGATCAAGCGCCTCCTCACCTACGTCGGCGCCCGCCTTCCTGCCCCGGGAGACGGGTCAAGTCCCAGCGCGTCGGGAACCCGTCCGTGTCCCGCGACGCAGCTGCCTCGGCACTAAAGGTGCCGCGTCGCATCGGCCCCGGCAGGGAAGGTCCAGGCTCCACGGGCCTCGGCGGCCGCACCCAGGACCGCAGCTGACCCCGCGGCACCCGGAACGCCGCGGTCGGATCCAGTCAGAGCAGCGCCGGCATCTCAGGTAGAGCATACGGCGTCTCGCACGAACAGTAGTGCGGGCGCCTGTTAGAGGATATTTGACACGGGCCGGGATCAGAGCTACGAACTATGCGACCAGCCCGGTCGCCATTTTGGCCACGCCCCCTATAGATCTATCTTAGATTGACAAACATTTCCCATTGTTGATGGGCAAAATCCCAAACCTTTATTTAACAATGACAACATATCTTTCGATAATTGTTTATCAGATAGATTAACCACGTTGTTACCCGTTACAGAATCTTTCATGTCTTTTTGTTCCACGATCTCGTTCTCATGCCTGAGTAGGCCTGTTCCTTTACCTCCTCTTTTTCCCCTTCGTGTCTTCCTACCCAATTTCTTTTTTGCTCCCAGTTGCCCTGTTTTATCCTCTTCAGTTCTTGTAAAAAACCAACTCCCTGTGCATCTGAACTGATATGAACATCAGAGGCTTCTATATCACTATTATTTGTCATCAAACTACTACTCGATGTTGAAGCTGAGTTCATGGAATTACTTGACTCCGCTGTACGTCTTACATTTTTCATTAAGTGGTCATATTTGCGTGAGAAAGTAAAAACTCTGCCATTTATATAATCTAATTCATCTCTCTTAAATTTTCTAGCTTTCCTTTGTTTAATTTCATCTTGAAATTTTGAAATTATGTCGTTAAGAATAGCAAAGTTCTTTTCAGTTGCCTCTTTTAGATTTAGGTCTTTAATCTCTTTTTCCAATTCCTCTATTTCTGATTGTAATTTCGCGACCTTTCTTTCTGCATTTTCTATCAGTATGTCCATAAGTTTCATTGAGTTACTTTTTAATTCATCTTCCCACTTCATAAGTAAATCTATGTCCAAATCATCATATGTGGGAAAAATATGTGATCGAAGACCCCTAGGTATTCTATTTAATTTCTTATACTGCTTCAAAGTAATTGCGTCCCACCATCTTGACATTTCATTTTTTCTCAATTTCTCTAGTTTGATAAACTTATCCCTTAAGCCCTCTTTGTTCTTCCGATTAACATTGACGGTCGCCTGATGCACTGTGGATCCACTGTCTAGATTTCTAAAGAGCTCTTCTGCTAATTTAAATCTCTCTTCCATTTTGTATATGTGCTCTAACGGGAAAGTGATGCTGCCCTCCCAAACGAAAATTTAACGTTTAGTATTAGAGGGGTGAGATATTGGGAGTAAACTGGCGCTCTTAACTTCCCTGTATAAGTATGTACCACTTCAGATTTCAATTACACACGGTGCTCAAAACATAGGTTCCACCCCCAACAAGAACCTCACTCGATAACCCAAAAATAGTATTTGTGTTATCTATACCAAATGTATTCAGTTAAGGCACACGTGAAAATTCTCTTATAACAAATGTTTTTTTGAGAGTAAAGAATAACCAATGAATTAAATAATCTGAAACTCCCTAGGCTAATCCTTGGGAATAATATATATACAATTAAACTTTCATTTATCCAGATCCTACATTTTGTTCAGGATAACTAATCTAATCCTCCATTTCATTTGCAACATAAATACAAATCTTCATTAGCAATCTTTATTACCCAAACAAATCACATAATTGTCCATGTAGATTACTTATTGATACAAATCATCAAGTCCATAAATCAAATAGATCTCAGGTCGTGGATTGTATATTCATCCAAATAGATCAAAAATCAGATATGTCACAGATCAGAAGTCAGATAGATCTCAGGTCCAAATCAGATAGATCTCAGGTCAGATAGATCTCAGGTCCAAATCAGCTAGATCTCAGGTCAACACGTGTTTCATCCGGGGTGTCCCCCTTGACTTCCTCAGGACCTCCTACAATAATATCAGCTACCATTAATAATCACTAAACTCAATGATAGTGTCAATGACAAAATTACATAAAATATTGGTCACAGTGTCATACTCTTATCTCCAATCCTGGGAACCATGCAAGTGATTTAATTTATAACATCTAATATTATCTCCCACATGATGTAACAATAATACATTTGACAAATCCACCGTGGATAAAATCACGCTGTGCACATGTAACATATTACTTATATTTCCTAATATCCTGCATGCGTCTAGTATTGTGTATTATAATATAAGGTTGCCAACAAAATTTTCCATAGTTACATAATCTCCAAGTATTTTAACCCAAATAGTCCGTGTGAATTAGTATGTGCGCGTAATTGATATCCCAAAGCTTTGAATATCTAATTTACCTTATACGTTATTCCAGTCCTAGTTTGCCTTCATATATCCAATCCTTTAAACATATATGCTGATAACATGTAAATAAATCCAATAATTAAAAGTCTGTAACCACCAGTCTACGCCATTCTTTTTTACTTGTATATATCAGTGCCACTCACCACTGTTTACTATCGTTTCGTGCGGGCAATTGGTTCTCCCTAGTCCGCGTGCGAGTACGCTGACCTCTGTGTCCAACCCGATTAACATTAGACGTTCGTTTAAGAACCCGCGGTCTTCTTCATTGTAATCGAAGAAGGACCATTTCAATACCTTCGCATAAAATGAGCAACACAAAGAAAGGACTTCTCGTGCACTACTATTATAGATATAGAAGTCAGACTTAACTGTAAATTATTTAATTTTCCTTGTGATTATTAAACTCGTAGTTATCGACCTCAATTATTATTATTGGGTAAATCCTTCTGAATTGATTCTTATTATATACATTTATTTTCCTTACACATAGTACTACCCTAATTGGTACTACCACTAATCTTAGTATATCCCATAACCAATATATATATATGAGATAGATTATCCATTCCCATTATTTATTACATATTTATAGAATCATCTTAATGCCCATATACTTGCACCCCTAATATATTAAACAGTCAATTATTTTTTTAAATTGGCAATTACAGTATAAGGTCACTAGGAATACCATTTTATTGTTCCTCATCTCTAATTTAGGCCAAAAGGGCCATATATTCTAAATCTCCTGACTACTAATATTTAATCTCCTAAAAAGTATTCCATCTCATGGTCAGTATTTAGTCCTGATTCGACCGCCCCTAATTTCATAATCCATGTGGATTCTCTTCTCCGCAGGGCTAATTCTCTATTTCTGCCCCTAGGATGCTTACCACAGTGTTCAAATCCAAAAAATTTAAATTCTTTATGTGTTCCTTGCAAGCCACACAAATTCATATGTGATGCTATAGGGTATCTCTCATCCTCTTGTCTAATTGCTCTCCAATGCGCAGCAATTCTTGTCTTCAAATGGCGTATCGTGCTGCCTATATAAATTTTCTCACATTTACATATAATCATATATATCACATAAGTGGTGTTGCAATCTATATGTGATTGAATCTCAACCTTGCGTCGGCTCCTATCTTGGAAATCTTTTTTAGCTTGACACGCCCATTTACACATTGCACATGAGCCACATCTAAAGAAACCCAAATTATGCTCATGTAGCCAATCCGGCTTTTCAAGCACCGCTGAACTGGGCCCTTCATCTCAAGTACCGCTGCACTGGGCACCGCCGTCTCAAGCACCGCTGAACTGGGCCCTTCATCTCAAGTACCGCTGCACTGGGCACCGCCGTCTCAAGTACCGCTGCACTGGGCCCTTCGTCTCAAGCACCGCTGAACTGGGCACCGCCGTCTCAAGCACTGCTGAACTGGGCACGCCGTCTCAAGCACCGCTGCCCCATGAGCGGCAGGGGCTGGCCCGCATCTGTGTTGGGCAGGGCTGCATGAAGCACTCTGGGCACAAAGCCCCCTCCAGAACCAGTGGAGACTGTTATCCACTTGTGAGACTGTGGCTTTGCACTCCCCAGGATGGTCCAGTGGGCAAACCACCCACTGCAGAGACTTGTGAGACTGTGGCTTTGCACTCCCCAGGATTGAACAGTGGCCATGGAGGCCCCTCGTGGATCTGGCGTCGTTCACTCATCTGGCTGAGGTGCCGCCCTCAATAGTTTTGCTATTTGATGCCCCTGCAGTGTTCTCTCCGTTGGAGTCAGGTATCTTGTGTGGGCTTTGCCCATGTGATTTGGGCCCAGTGGTCCACGGACAATGCATGCTACAATGCTCGGACTTGTACATTTATGTATATCAGATTTTTTGATGTGTAGAGATATTTTTAAGCCAGTTATACAATATATTCCAATGTTTAGAATCATTTCCTTTTGTATTTGCATTCTTCCAGGGGGTTTGGGGGGTGTCACTCTGATGTGTTGCTATGCATTGATGTGTGTGTTGTAGTGGGTGAGGGTGAGGGTGGGTGTGTCGCGTATGTGTATACCCATAATATGTTCTTCTCCCCCCTCCCCTGTGTCGTAGGTGCAGTACTCACTGTTGTCTTCTGCGCCGGCGTTCATGCTCCTGGTAGAGGAGTAGGAACACTATCGCTCGGAGTATGTGGAGTTCGGGTTCCATGCTGTCCTGATTCCTCGTGGGGTATATGGAGGTGGGTGCTTTCCCTTCGAAATGGCTGTTTCCGCCGTGTTTTTATCGGCGGGGCTACCGCCCCGGAAAAGGTGGCAGATTGGTAGCTTGTGATACAGTGGGCGGTACATTGTCTCCCACCTGGCTGTTGGCGGTGACCGCCGCGCTGTTTGTTAGTGCCGCCGTGGCGGACGGTGTGGTAATGTGGCGGTCTCTGTTGGCGGTTTCCACCAGGGTTGGAATTCCATTTTTTACCCCGCCAGCCTGTTTGCGGTTTGGCCGCAGGTTTAACACCGACCGCCAGGGTTGGAATGACCCCCTTAGTGTCATATTTAGCCAACTTTAATCGGCTGGTCGCTGAGACATCCTGGCCTGAAGAAAAACAAGCAGCCTTGTTTTACAGAGGACTCAAAGAGGAGCTAAAAGACATCTTAGCGCAAATCGACCCACAACCTGCAAACTGTCAAGATTTAATAAACCTTGTATTGAGGCTTGATCATCGTTTAAATGAACGAAAAGGAACGCGTAAAAAGACTGAAAAACATTCTTGGCATGCTCATGATAACAAAGACTCAAGAACTCCGAGAGAAAGAACGCCGGAACCGATGGAAATTGGAACCATCAGGAGACCTTTCACCAAAGATGAAAAGGACCTACGCAGAAAAAATGGGCAATGTCTCTATTGTGGGCGGAAAGGTCATTTCGCCAAAGATTGTCCAATCAAAACAAAGAGCAAGCGAGGCCCAGTTCAGAAAGTTGCAACCAATGCATCAGTCGAGCCGGAAAATCTAAAGCACCCAAGTTGCAGAGAAGGGTTGCTCTTGGGTGTCACCGTGGATCCTTCACAATCCAAACATCTAAAATTGGGAATAAGAGTTCAGGTCAAGAAAAATACCTATTTCAAGAAGGCTCTAGTCGACTCTGGGGCTACCGGAAACTTTGTTGACGCCCAATTGGTTTGTGCATGGGGGATCCCATGTATTGAAAAGAAGACCCCAGAAACCATCCAGGCAGTTGATGGAAAACTCTTGACTGGAGGTCCGATAACTCTTCAGACTGTCCCCTTGACAATAATTTGTGAAGGTAAAAATCAAAGAAAGAAACATAAAGAGGAACTCATCCTTGATGTGATCCATGCTCCCCAGTATGGGATCATCCTTGGCTTGCCATGGTTAACTCATCACAATCCAGAGATTAATTGGGTAGAACGAAAGATCGTGTTCTCATCAGTGCTATGTAAAGAACATTGTCTCCAAAGGACTCAAGAATCGGAAGTTCGCCATTCTTACATAGCTACCGCCGCAGAGAAAGAAGTTCAGTTGCCCAAATATTATTCGTCTTATGAAGATGTATTTGATGAGAAGGAAGCAGAGAACTTACCTCCTCATAGATCTTATCACTGTCAAATTGATCTAGTCCCAGGGGGGATACTTCCCAACTGTCGTGTGTATGCCCTGTCAGAACATGAAAATCAACATTTACGAAAATACTTGGATCAATTTTTAGAGAATGGTTTCATCCGCCCCTCTAAGTCTCCCACAGCTTCTCCTTTATTTTTTGTTCCAAAAGCAAACGGAGAGCTTCGAACTTGTATCGACTATAGGGGCTTGAATAAAATCACCATCAAGAACAAATATCCTTTGCCTCTAATTCCGGTCTTACTGGAACAAGTAAAGAAAGCAAAAATCTACACGAAGCTTGATCTTCGAGGTGCGTACCATTTGGTCAGAATGAGAGAGGGTGAAGAATGGAAAACGGCATTCAAAACAAGATATGGCCTTTTGAATACACTGTCATGCCTTTTGGTCTGTGCAATGCTCCAGCAGCATTTCAATTTTTCTTAAATGACGTTCTTAGAGAGTACCTCAACATCTTTGCCATAGTTTACATTGATGACATTTTGATCTACTCAGACAATGAGAATGAACATGTTCAACATGTCAAGAAAATTTTGGCAGCCCTTCGTAAACACCATTTATATTGCAAGCTAACCAAGTGTGAGTTTCATGTTACCACAGTTGAATTTTTAGGGGTTATCCTTACCCCTCAAGGTATGGTGATGGCAGAAAGGAAAGTAAAAGCCGTATCTGAATGGCCCATCCCAAAGACTGTTCGTGATGTACAATGTTTCCTGGGCTTTGCAAATTTTTACCGGAGGTTCATCAATCATTTCTCCCAGACAGTGGCTCCAATTACTAAGTTATTAAGAAAGAAAGAAGAATTTGTATGGTCCCCAGAAGCAGACCAAGCATTTTCAACTTTGAAAGAAGCTTTCTCCACTGCCCCAGTCTTGACTCATCCAGATGCGGATCGACCTTTAATAGTGGAAGCTGATGCTTCAGATGTGGCGATAGGAGCAGTCTTGTCACAACGAAACAAAGACACTGGTCAGCTTCATCCTGTAGCTTACATGTCTCGGAAGTTGAACGAAGCCGAACAGAACTATGTCATTGCTGAAAAAGAGCTTCTGGCGATTTGTGACGCCTTTAAAGAATGGAGACATCATTTGTTGGGAGCTAAATATACTGTCACAGTATATACTGATCATCGCAATCTTCAATTCATGAGTTCTGCCAGACTTTTGACTCCTCGGCAATTACGCTGGATGCTGATTTTTGCCGAGTTTGATTTTGTGGTAACCTTCCGGCCTGGTAAAGATAATCGCAAAGCTGACGCCTTGTCCCGCCAAGAGTCTACCACATTGCCTTCAGTTCAAACCTCCAGAGCTATCATTGCTCCTGACAAGGTCCTATGTATCATAAAAACAGAAGATTTCTTTGAAGACATCCGCAATTCATTCACTGTTGAAAAATGGCAGGCGTGGGCCCAAGCAGATCCGAAAAGATCAATCAAGCAAGGATTACCCTTTCACAATGCTCGTTTGTTCGTGCCCACTACCAAACTTCGCAAGATGGTATTTCATTGGTTGCATGTTATACCTACAGCAGGTCACCCTGGTACTCCTAAAACTCTTGAATTAATCCAACGCTATTTTTGGTGGCCTAGCTTAACAAAGGATGTAAAAACAATGGTAAACAACTGCGAAGTCTGTGCTCGCACTAAAACAAGTCATTCAAAACAGAAGGGTTGTTACACCCACTCCCAACCCCAAGTCGTCCGTGGGAACACATCTCTTTAGACTTTATTACAGGTCTGCCAGTGGTTCAACAGCATTCAGTAATTCTGGTGGTAGTAGATAGTCTCACGAAATATGGATATTTCATTGCCTGTAAGAAATTACCCACCTCTAGGGAACTGGCAACTATCTTACTGAATAGAGTGGTTCGTTATCATGGACTGCCAAAAGTGATCCTCTCTGATCGGGGGATCACAATTTGCCTCCAACTTCTGGAAGACATGGTGTAAAACACTCCAAGTGACATCTACCCTATCTACTAGCCACCATCCTCAAACAGATGGTCAAACGGAGAGACTAAATCAGACTTTGAAGCAATACCTACGTGCTTACGCTGAAAAAGCACTAAATTCATGGACATCAATGCTCTGGTTAGCTGAGTTAGCCTACAACAACTCCTTCCACACGTCTACTGGCGTTACACCCTTCTTTGGTTTGTTTGGCTATCATCCTGACACCTTGCCCATCACAATTCCTCAAGAAAGTTCTCTCACTCCAGCTGTGTCAGAAATCATTCAACATTTGCATCAAACTCAGAAATCGATTCAACAACATTTAGAAAAAGCCAAAAGAAAATACAAAAAGCATTATGACAAGAAACATTGTGAGGGACCGCAGTATCAACCTGGTGACAAAGTGTGGCTTTCCACAAAACATATAGACTTCAAGAAGAAGCACATGTTCAACCCCAAATTTATAGGTCCTTACACTGTTCTTCAGCAAATCAATCCTGTGACCTATAAACTACAATTGCCAAAATCATTACAGATTCATCCAGTGTTCCATACTTCCCTCTTAAAAAAGGCAATCCAAAAGGTCCACCCTCATCCAGCTCCTATTCTAGTACAGGGGGAAGAAGAATATGAAGTCAAGAAAGTGTTGGACTCTAAACTGAGAGGGCGTAACCTATGGTACTTAATCTCATGGAAAGGTTATGGCCCTGAAAGTAATTCATGGGTTTCCGCATCTGATGTTCATGCTCCAGTACTTGTGAGACGCTTTCATCGTCTCAATCCAGATAAACCAGGTCCTAGAGCGCGCCTGGGAGAGGGGAGTACTGTCAACACCAGGACAGTGCGCGCTCTACGGGCATCTAGAATGCAAAAACCCAACACTCGCAAGATAATGTAATTTATGCATTGTGATGATATGTTATTGTTTAACCTTTTGCATTGCAGAATTCCATCCAAAATATTCATTTTTAAGGTGCTTATAAATACTGTACATTTGCAATGTATTGCTGCAGACATTCAGAGTGTGTTAGGGTGTGGTCCCTTTCCAGGGCCTTCTAGAGACTTTCCCTGCAACATGCCTGGGCGTGGTTCTAGGCTGGGCCAAGACTCTATAAAAGAGAGTCAGCCCAACTTCCAGTGCTCACTATTTAGAGGTCCCGGTGCAGAGCAGCAGCTTCTTCCTGAGCTCCTGTCCCGGCGGCCTATTTGGATTTTCCAGTCTTCTGCACTCATCTCTCATTGGTGATCACTGTTTCCAGGCGGTAAGACGGTGTTTGGACATTTCCCAACACCGTAATTGAGAATTTTCATATTCTTGATTTTAATTCTTAAATGAATAACAGATTACTTGTGCGCTGCCATTTTTTGACATTTGTATGGTGGTTTGCAAATAGGGAGGACGCGCAATTTATTCCATAAAGATTTGACTTCGTTATTACATTGTTGTTCATTGCGCGCTGATATTACTTGACATTTACATGATGTTTTACGAGTTGGCAAGACGTGCAACTCGTTTCATGAGCATTTAACTTTGTTGTTCATTGCGCTCTACCTTTTCTTGACATTTACATGGTGGCATTCGAATCAGCGAAACGCGCGATTCACTTCTCGTGTGTAATTCATGCTGTTCATTGTGCGCTACCATTTTCTGGCATTTACATGGTGGCATTCGAATCGACAACACGCACAATTCTTTCCTTAAGTCGTTTTTTCATGTTATTCATTGTGCGCTACCATTTCTTGGCATTTGCTTGGTGGCATTCGAATCGACAAGACGTGCAATTCTTTCCCTGAGTGCTTTTCATGTTGTTCATTGTGCGCTACCATTTCTTGGCATTTGTATGGTGGCATTTGAATCGGCAAGAGGCGCAATTCTTTCCTCGTGGATAAATAATGTAAATTACTGTGCGCTACTATTCTAAGACATTTTCTTGGTAGCATTTCAAGTTGACACGTTGCGTGATTTATTCCTTGAATCTACGTTGTGTGATTTCATGGTGCACAATCCTTTATGGTGTTTAATACTCATATAAAAATCTGCAATATGCGCAATTCACTTCCCAATGTTTTCTCTGAGATGAACACAACAATATCAGAGTTCTAGATGTAATGCTGTGTGTTCCTGATATATATTCTTAAAAGGAGATTCATATGGTTGTTTAGAAATTGCTCAGAGTGTTTCCTGATTCTCATGCTAAAGAAAGTACTTGAATCTGAAAGTCCTATTTAACTTTTCCTGTTTCCTCCTCAGGCATTCGGTCATCTAAAGCCTAGTCAGTTTTAGGACTATTTTAGGGTTGTTCATGTTTTTTTGGAAAAGACGAAGCTTAGAGTTGTAGCATGGTACTGATTTCATGAGATATAATTTTGATGTTGTGTTTTAACCTTTTGCTTCCTACAGGTCTCCTTCCCAGCTGTTCCCGTCCTAATCCCCTTTTCCCCACTTGGACTCTCTTAGCCTCTGTGATAAATCTAATCAGAGTATTGGAGCTGTCTTGAAGTGGAAGTGTTGGGAACGTGCACAGACCCCGAGGATCTGGTGACTCTGACAGATATTGATAAGTCGTATCGATTAGTCATTGTGAATACTGATGAAGTGATTGATCTATTGATTGAAATGCCAAACAGCTATCTCGTCCTAAGGAGTCCCCAATCAGGGTCAAAAGGTTAATTGGCCTAAAACGAGTCCCTGTGTAAGTAAATTAGCTAGGTCGGGACACATTATCATGAGGTAGAAACAGACAACTGGAAATTTGGGATGTTGCAGCAAGCCAGGAGCCTTCGATGGAAGGCAGGACTGAGCCAGGTGAGGGACTGGAGAGTCTGGCACCAAGATGGCTGTACACTAGTGAGGCTCTTTGCACCGGTAAACTGACATCAGCATTTACCAGCAGGAAGATGGTGAAATAAACGTTCTGACTGTGGGGCATGGCAGAGTAAGATAAGGAGAGGTTGGCAGGTGGCCTACATTACATTTGTGTGATGCACGGTCCCTGTGGATCTCTGAGCAGAGGCCGGGCCTGCATGGTTAAAAATGGCAGCACCTAACTGGCGGTGCGCCGTGCATAGCATGGAGGTTAGGCCAGACACAGGGCTTGGGCCCTGACTGCTAGTGGAGCATCACTCAGTGTATATGCCTGCCTCTGAGCAGGGAGGACTGGCGGCTCTGCACTTGAGCACCAGCAACTGGGTGGAGAGTGATGCAAGCTCCTCAGAGGTCTGTGCACCATCCGGTGCAGAGCCAATCTTGGCACCCAGTCTCTGGGAGAGACATGGTGTTGGAGGTGCTCCCTGGCCAGCTGATGAAGACGGGTGGCCTGCTCGGTGTTTCCCTGTGAATGCAGATAGCCAGAGAGGCAAGGTGCACTGGTACAGACAGTCATATGGCCCAGCTGATGGAGTCGGGCTGAGTAGGACATGCCTGGGCAGTGGAGAGGACCATCTGCAAGTAGCAGAGGAGTGTGGTGCTGGCTAAACAAGTAGGAGATTGTAAGGTGATTGCTCACCTGCCCTCATTTGGTGGTAACACATCAGTGAAAGAAATTAAGACCTGGTGGGAGCTGAGCAGCAGGATTTCTTGACCTATTGCAGAGATAGTCAGCCTGAAATCATTGTGAAAGGAGACCAAAAACTGACTACATTGACGTTTGATGCAAAGTGTTCAGTGAGGGTACAGCTTTAGGTTGAAGCTGGATAAAAACTTTACTATTACAATTGCAGAAAAGTCTGACATCCATAGATCAGAAGGACGACTCCCTGGCAGTGCATGTAAATTGTATGTGTGCAATATTCAGTAAGCATGATAAGCATATCTCAGCCACTGAAGCGCACATTTCCACGCTTGAAAATGATTCCACCAGACAAAAAATGGATACTTCTCTGGAATACCGGAATCTAAAAACACAGGCAACATGACTGCCTATGTCGAAGGCCTTTGAAAACGCCATTCGGGCCAAACAGCTTGTTTGTGATGTTGACAGTGGAGCAGGCGTATCATGGGCTTGGACCTCAATCTCCTCCGGGTGTACCTCCATGCCCTATTTTTGCTCGATTGCTGAACATTAGAGATCAGGACGGAATTCTTTGGCTGTTTGAAGAGAAGCAGGTTCTAACCCATGAGGGCACCACTGTACCCATCTATCCTGACTTCACGAAGGCAGTCCAGGAGGTCCACAGAGATTTCTTTCCTCTGAAACGCAAATTAAAATAGGCTGGAATACAATATCTATTTTATACTAGCCAGGTTGAAAATTACCTACTGTAACAAACATCAATTTGTCTTGATGCCTGAGAGTGTGAACCCATACGTCAATCAACTGCTCTCTTATGGAGAGGGGAGACCCTTAACAAATTTGGATACTTCAGATGGGGCGCTTAGTGAAAACGATTAGTACCAGTTGTGCTCTCCTACAGGCTAGCTGTGTGGAGGGTGAAAGGGGGAGCCCTGGTTCCTCGTCTGCAGAGCTAATGAGACCCTCAACTATCCATGAATGATGACTGGGTTATATTGCAGATGCAGTACAGGGCACTCAATAATTCTTCACCAAATGGATGAATGGATGTCTCACAGGCTGACTATGCCTGGACGGGGGATGGTGTATGCTTAGGGCACGAAATGGATGAGAATGCCCCACCAATGACATTAGTGGGTTCTTAGGCCTGACAGCACTAGGGTGGGCTTCCCCAAAAGGTCTGCCTACAATATCCATGTTTCTGACCTTGTTTTCACTGATATTAGGACTCTGTGCACTTTATCACTGCTAACCAGTGCTAAAGTGCTTGTATTCTCTCAGCTAAGCCTGGTAATATTGGCTGATCTCCATTTGGCATATTTAATTTACTTATAAGTCCCTAGTAAAATGCACTACATGTGCACAGGCCTGGTAACCTAAATGCTATTTGTGGGCCTGCAGCATTGATTGTGCCACCCACTTAAGCAGCCCTCTAACCATGTATCAAGTCTACTATTGCAGAGCCTGAATGTGCAGTTTTACACTGCCATGTTGACATAGCAAAATAACTCTTTTGCCAGGCCCAAACCTTCCTTTTTTCTGAATATAAGTTACCCCTAAGGTAGGCCCTGAACAACCCAGAGGGCAGCTTGCAAGGCACGTGAAAGGGTTTATATGTCCCGGTAGTGAAAAACTATCAAAGTTGTTTTGTACTACACTAAGGGTATCCCTACAATAGGATAACATTAGGATTACCTTATCACATCTTATTCACAATCTGGAGATAACCTTTTTGAGGTTGGTGTCTCCGGAATCACACTTTAAAATCATAACTTATGGTGAAGTCAGATTTTAAAGTTCAGTTCTGAAAATGGCATATTTAGAAAGTTGGCATGTTCTAACTTCAGACATTTAGGGCCACATTTACAAAGCTCTGGTTTTGCGCTTTGCAAACTGTGAGTCTTAGTGACTCGCTAGTTGCAAAACCGGATGTACAACAGTGTACTTTACACTGTTTGCCCTTTCCAATGGGGTCGCAAATGATCTACCTCATGAATATTCATGAGGTAGGTCGCAATTTGCGACCCCATTGGGAATGGCCGCCCTCACCTTGATGGTGGCCTGCTGGTGACAGCAGACCACCATGTCTGTGACTGCTTTTAAATAAAGCAGTTTTTTTTTTTTTTAAATGCAGCCCGTTTTACTTAAAGGAAAACAAGTTGCATTTCAAAAACAAAAATGAAAAGTTTTTTTTTCATATTTTTCAGAGCAGGCAGTGGTCCGTGGGACCCCTTCCCATTTGCGAATGGGTTAGCACCAGTTTCAAACTGGTGCTAACTGCGATTGTTTTGCAACCGCATTTGCAGTCACAAAACAATCATACATTCCATTTGGATTCGGTCTTAGGAAAGGACGCCCTTGTCACACCCCTTCCTAATACCAGATCGCAAAATCCAAAATGAGATTCGGTAACAAGTTCCCGAATCACAATTTGGGCTTTGTACATCCCAAGGATCAGAGAATAGGCCCCTTTGCTACTTGAAAAATGCTTTGTATATCTGGCCCTTGGTGCCTGTTGCCTGTTGCCTGTCTCTGACCACTTGTCTGGGATGGGTGACAGCTGAGCTTTGTGTAATCTCTCTAGACAGCTACTGTAGGAAAGTACCATCTTTCTTGGCATGGTACCCCCATTTTTACCTGTATGTCAGTATGTTTTTGCCCGTCTCACTGGGATCCTGCTGGTCAGGACCCCAGTGCTCATAGTTTATGGCCTAATGTGTGTGTTGTGTATAGTGCTTAACTGTGTCACTTAGGCTCTGCAAATCAGAACCTCAGTGCTTATGCTCTCTCTGCTTTTAAATTTGTCACTATAGGCTAGTGAATTAATTTACCAATTTCAATTGGCACACTGGACCCCCCTTATAAGTCCCTACTATATGGTACCTAGGTACTCAGGGCATTGGGGTTCGAGGAGATCCTTATGGGCTGCAGCATTTCTTTTACCACCCATAAGGAGCTCAGACAAACCCTTTCACAGGACTGCCACTGCAGCCTGCGTGAAATAGTGCACACATTATTTCACAGACATTTTGACTGCACGTAAGTAACTTATAAGTTACCTATATGTCTAACCTTCATTTACTGAAGGCTAGGTGCAAAGTTACTAAGTGTGAGGGCACCCTTGCACTAGCAAAGGTGCCCCCACATTGTTTAGGGCCAATTCCCTGGACTTTGTGAGTGCGGGGACGTCATTACATGTGTGCACTACATATAGGTCAAAATCTATAGGTAGCTTCACAATGGTAACTCCAAATATGTCCATGTCCCCCCATTACAAATCTGGTACTGGGGAGCCAATTCCATGCATCCTGGGGGCTCCACCATGGACCCCAAGTACTGCCAAACCAGGTCCCTGAGGCTTGCAATGCAGCTACAGCTGCTGCCCCCTCACAGACAAGGTTCTGCCCTCCTGGGGTCTGAGCAGCTCAGTCCTAGGAAGGCAGAACAAAGCATTTCCTTGGGGAGGAGGGTGTTAAACCCTCTCCCTTTGGAAATAGTTGTTACAGGCTGGGGAGGGGTAGCCTCCCCATTCTCTGGAAATACTTTGAAGGGCAGAGATGATGCCCTCCTTGCATAAGCCAGTTAACACCGGTTCAGGGACCCCCAGTCCCTGCTCTGGCACGAAACTGGACAAAGGAAACAGGAGTGACCAATCCCCTATCCATCACCACCCCAGGGGTGGTGCCCAGAGCTCCTCTAGTGTGTCCCAGAATTCAGCCATCTTATTTTACAAGCTGTGGGGACACTCTGGAGGCCTCTGAGTGGCCAGTGCCAGCAGGTGACGTCAGAGACCCCTCCTGATAGGTCCATACCTGATAAGATAGCCAATCCTTCTTTCAGGCCTATTGAGGGTCTCTCACGTGGGTTTTTCTTCAGATTCTACTTGCAAGTTTCCTGCAGGAATCCTCTGCAACTACTACTTCATCCTCTGTCCTAGGATCGACCACAGACTGCTCCAGGAACCGCTGTAACAGCAACAAAGTATCCAGAAGGGCTACTTTTTTTTGCCAACTTCAGCTCCAGCCAGCAACTGCAAAAGTTTCCATGGTGTGCATGCTCTGGGGACTCCCTGTCATCACCCTGCACCAGAAGGACTGAAGAAATCTCCTGTGGAGTGATGGAGTCACTTCCCTGCTCACGCTGGCACCTTCTAAGTCGATGACCGGTTCTCTTGGACTCCTCTGCTGGGGGTGACATGCTCCTTGGAACACAGGTGGTGGACCCCTTCGACACAGACTGTCCTAAGGTCATGCTGTCCCAATTTGGTGGAGGTAAGAGCTTGCCTTCCCCAAGTACAACAGTGTCCCATGCACTGTGTCTTCTTCACCCCCTGGGGCCTCTGTGTACTATTTGCAAAATTCCTTCATGCACAGCATGGCCCAGGGCCCCAGCACTCTCTCCTGTGACACTCAACTCACTGAGTTGACCCAGGTGGCGTGGGACCTTCCTTTGTAGTGCTGCACCAACTGCATTTTGCACTTCCTTTGTCACTGTGTCCTGGGACTCCCGTGGGTGCTGTCTGGTCGGCTGAGGGCTCTCTGAAGTGCTGAGAGCCCCCTCTTCCTCCTCACATAGAGTTGAGGCGCCCTGATCCCTCGTGGTTCCAGCCAGCCCCACTTTGATGTAAAACGCAACTCTGCCGAAACCAAGGCTTGTTGGATGAATCCAGTGCCAAAACCCACCTGCATCCAACATCTCTTCGTGGGACATCCATTGCATCATGCAGGGACCCACTGACATCTTCCTTGGGTGCATTTCTGCAGTCTTCGTCCAACCGGGGACTCTTCCTTTGCACCCTCTTCTGGGTTGGCAGGGGCTTCTGTCCTTCCTGGAACTTCTTGTGGACTTTGTCTGCTTCCTTTAAAGGTCTAGAGGTACAGGAATCCACCATTTCTTGTTTGCAGTCTTGCTTGGTTCTTGCAACAACTCTAATCACAACTTGTACAATGTCCTAAGGAAACTTGCAATAATTTACTCTTACTTTCCTGGGCTCTGGGGTAGGGTATTTTACTTACCTTTGCTTTATTCGTACTCTCCCAGCGATTCTCTACACACTACACTTTTCTAGGGGGAATTCGTGATTCGCATTCCACTTTCTTAGTATATGGTTTTGTTGCCCCTAAACCTATTTTCTCCCATTGCATTCTAGAGCATTTCCTATTGTTTGCACTATCCTATGTCTAATTACTTACCTTATTTTGGTGTCTAGTGTATACATTGTGTATAATACCTACCTCCGCAAAGAGTATTGTCTCTAAGATATTTGTGGCCTTGTGTCACCC
Organism: Pleurodeles waltl; assembly: GCF_031143425.1. Classification (NCBI taxonomy): domain Eukaryota; kingdom Metazoa; phylum Chordata; class Amphibia; order Caudata; family Salamandridae; genus Pleurodeles; species Pleurodeles waltl. The sequence goes on along the minus strand of NC_090439.1, from coordinate 624,784,491 downwards.
AAATAAACTTCCTTTATTTTTGTCTTTACTTGTGTGAAAGTACTGTGTAACTATTAGTGGTATTGCAGGAGCTTTGCATGTCTCCTAGTTCAGCCTAAGCTGCTCTGCTACTTCTATCAGCCTAAGCTGCTAGAACACTACCTACATTTACCTACATTTTACTAATAAGGGATAACTGGACCTGGTGTAAGGTGTAAGTACCCAAGGTACCCACTAAAAACCAGGCCAGCCTCCTACAGCCACACACAATGGGAGCTTAGGTGTGACTTTATGGGCCATCCTGGGAGAATCCCCAAATAAAGAGCTGCATAACCCCCTATATTGGGTTTGGAGCAGGGCAGGAAGGGCAGGAGTACTGTATACTTCAAAGGCCTATCTTTGAAGTCTTCCCCACTTCAAAGGCATAACTGGGTCCAAGTACTGGACCTCTGACACCACCAATGCAGAACACTTTTTGACCTGTGAATACTCTACCAGAAAGAACGAATGTTGTGCTGCAGAAGGACTGACTTTCTACTTGACTGCTGCTTTGCTGGACCCTTGCATTGCTGTGCTACACTGCTGCCTGCTGTTCCCCTACCTGGGTGAGGAGGACTGGGCCTACATCACTTGAACCCAGAGTGACTGCAAGGGCTATCTTTCTGACTTTCTAATCTGTAGCCTCAGGGACATAAAATACTTCCAACCACCCTGCACCTGGACTCTGTCATCTGTGAGTCTTCCCTGCCAAGTGGTGCCACTTCAGTCCTGAAACATTGGAAGTGGGCTTATGGTGTTTGCTCCAGTGGTCACAATGCATCCTCTGCTGCGACAGCAGAACTGATGCATTGCGGCAGAACTGATGAATCACTGCCACTGTGTGGGTCGGAACCAATACAGCAGACTCTCATGGCGGCTCTTGGGACTGGCACATCGCCTTTGAAATTGCCACCACACAATGCTTTCCCTAGCAGCAGCACCTTGCATTCCTCATGGGTGGCAGCCTTGACGACAAACTTACAGCTCCTCATCGCAGCCTCAGTGCTCATCGAACCAGCGCATCACCTTATCTGCTCAACGCATCCCTGACGAGCCTGGTCAACTGGGATCCTCGATGATGACACAACAGGACCTTGCACTGCAACCTTGCTACATCTCAGTATCAACATATCATCCCAGCTGTATGACGCATCTGTGTTTTAGATCCATGCAACACTCTACATCCAGGATTTGAAGTACTTTGATTCAGTGACCCTAACTGGATCACTGCAGCCAGTCCACGCTCCATTGTGGTCAGCCTGAACTTTTGACTTTGCCCCTGTCCTGGGCGATCAGGTGTCCCAATCTGGGCTTTTTGCTTGTAAGCACTATTTTACAGCTTATTCTTTAAAAAAATCAAATCTCAAGTTCCACTTATTAGATTTTTGACGTTTTGGTCTTGTTTTACTTATTAAATTATGTTCTGTTTCTTTGAGATGGTGCAGAACATTTTTATGTTTGTTGTTTTCACAGTTTTACAGTTTGAAGATTTACACCAATACTGAAACATAGCACAGGTTAATTTGGAATTTGCCTGACACTTACCGTGACTAGGATTGTGGTTGTTGCTTGACCAGGGCTCATACCCAGTCAGTCGCCAACCCAGTTTCAAACAGGGGCTCTAATGGATTCCTGAGGTCTTGTGACCAACCAGTGGACTTACACATAAAAGTGTATCCCTTTGCACTCTCAACAGTGCCATTCCACCAGTACAGACCGATCCTCATTTCCGACAGACATCTCACAAGTAGAATGTTTTTGGCACATAAGTTCACAATGTTACCCAGGATAAATACCCTTATTCACCTTTAATTCACCTCTGTAACTGTTGGTTATTATGTTAAAGTGCATTCTGTTTGGTAGTCGGGATATTTTCCCCTGGCATGTTTGAAGGGGAGGTGTTGGGAGGTGAGGGATTTTGAGGATTGTTGTTATCTTACATGATGAACACATGTTTATTAGATGGGCCTTGCTGGAGACCCTTTCAGCTACCACTGGTGACCGCTTGTTATAAGGAAAGGCATTTTCCATCTGCCTGACATAACATATCAGTCAATGAAAAAAAGAGGGTGACTGGGAGATTAACTGGTTCAGTGCACGTTCTCCCAATCAACAATATAACAGGATTACTGGGTGCACTGTTCCAACAAGTGAGGGTTATATTCGACCTCTCCCACAGGCACACACTCATTCAGAAGCAATAGCCCTCATGCATCATCATCAGGCTCTGCTCCACATCAGACTGGCACTGCAATGTCTGACGGGGTCCTACAATGGACCAACAAGCCAAAAACGTTTTTTGTTTATCTCAGCACCAAGAGCAGTCTTAGGTTACTAAGAGACAACTGGAGAGAACAAAATAAATTTTGGCTCGGGTACCTCTTCAATGTGAGCAATTGTTTAATGAAAATAAGGACCCGGTCAAGAATAAAAACACAGAAAGAAAGTGAAGGGAAAATAATGGTTCTGCACTTTCTATAATCACAGGAAAAAGTACAATAACTTCTGCCTCTAGAAAAAAGTCAACTTGTTTCGCGCCTTCAAATTGTCCACAAGGATCTCACTGCGCTTCATCAGGACTAAATGGTAATCTAACTCCAGAGTATCACATTTATGTATACGATATGGTCAAATTATGCCTTTGTGAGGAGTAAAAAAGGTGTTTTACTCACTACGGTTCTGTGCATATTAGTACAAGGACTACTGGTGACCTGTAGAAACACAAAACACAAGTGTGCCAAACGAACTATGTATCACTTAAAAGAACAATAAAAAAAAGACATAGAGATAACTGTAAGTGCAATACCACAACAACACTCATCAATAAATTGCTTGCTCACCCACCATAGTACGGGAAGGAACTACCTCCGCAAGAACATATGACCATTATTAATCTGGATATCTGTAGTTGTGTATTGAGAAAAACTTGCCAAGTAAATCATATATGGACGCAAGGCAACTTTATGCAAATGTAACTGCAATGAAAAAACACAAGGCATGACGCTCAAAATCTTAAATAATAGCGGGTGCCGGGGAGTCCCGTACCGGCAACATAAGTTACATAGACCACCTCTATTCTTCTCTTGTACGACATCTCTATATAATGATAACGCGTTGTCAGGAGGAAAAAACTACACAGTACCTACCAACCTGGCTCCTAATCAGGTCGTGCTAAGTCAATAACAGAAGGCTATAGGGCCGGTGTAATGTAATCGTTATTTTAAAAAGGCCCAAGAAGTGCAAACACAAAAATATCTGATTTAGAGAAACAAGGTACTCACTAGCGCGCTGTCAAATTCGAAACGCTGCACTCCTTAACCGCTTTTGTGCGGGCGTCGGCCACTGGCCGACGCCCACACTACCTCCCTGGTGCGGGTCACGACCAGTGGCCGACACCAGGGAGGGGGTTAATAAATCCTCGGGAGCGTCGCACCCGAGGATTTATTATTTTATTTTTTTGTCCCTGGGAGACACGGAAGCTCTTCCGTGTCTCCCCCCACCCCCTACCCGCCCCTTTGTGATGTCAGCGCGTCGTGAGGCGCGCTGACGTTACAATGTTGATTTCCCCATCGGAGCAGGAAGCAGCCTTGCGGCCGCTTCCTGCTCCAATAGGGAAAACGGCCTTCCCCACGTTCGGGAAGGCCTCGTAAGAAAGGGGAGAGTCTCCCCTTTGTTACGAGGCCTTCCTGAATGTGTTTCCTGGCCCCCAATCGCAGCACGATCACAGCACAGCTGCATTCAGGGGCCAGGAAACAGTTACAGGAAGGCCTCGTAAAAAAGGGGAGAGTCTCCCCTTTCTTACGAGGCCTTCTGAAAGTGTTTCCTGGGCCCCGGTCGCAGCACAGATGCAACCGGGGGCCAGGAAACACCACTAGATGCCAGGGATTTGACTAGGGGGGATCGGCCCCCTCGGAAAACGGGCCGCCCCCCCCCCCCACCCCCAGGGGCATATTTTTTTTAAAAAAAAGGTAGGTGCCCTCTGTTTTTTTTTAAACAAAAAGAAAATAAATGGACAGGGGGTAGCCCATGGGCAGGGCGACCCCCTGTGGGGGCAATATTTTTTTTTAGTTGTTGTAGGGTTTCCCTGGGGGCCATTTTGGCCCCCAAGGAAACCATACAACAACTAATAAAAATATATATATATCTATATAGATCTATATGGATATATCTATGTAGATATATCTATCTACATGGATATATCTATAGATAGATCTATAGATATATATATATATATATATATATATATATCTATAGATATATCTATGTAGATAGATATATATATAGAGATAGATCTATATATTTATATATATATATATATATATATATATATATATATATATATATATATATATATATATATATATATCACTTTTGTCAATACGTGTGTGGTTTCCCTGGGGGCTGCGATCGGCCCCCAGGAAAACCAGACCCACATATAAAAGTGATATATATATATATATATATATATATATATATATATATATATATATATATATATATATATATATATATGGATATACATATATATATATATATATATAGATTTGCCACCAGTTGTCTTGCACTTGCAGCTTGCGTCTTCAAAGCAATGCACATACTTAAACTTACGCTTTTCAACTGTAGCTTTTAGGCAGCAATAAAAAAGTCAAGTAAGTATTGTGATTATGTTTCTGCTACAAAAGGGTCAGACTTGTCTAGTGGCAGATTTAGGGGGTGATTCTCACCCTGGCGGGCGGCGGAGGCCGCCCGCCAGAGTTCCCCCTCCAAAATACCGCTCCGCGGTCGAAAGACCGCTGAGGGTATTTTGGGTTTTGCACTTGGCTGGCGGGCGACCGCCAAAAGGCCGCCCGCCAGCCCAGTGCAAAACACCCTTCCCACGAGGACGCCAGCTCAGAATTGAGCCGGCGGAGTTGGAAGGTGCGACGGGTGCAGTTGCACCCGTTGCGAATTTCAGTGTCTGCAAAGCAGACACTGAAATTATTTTGGGGCCCTCTTAAGGGGGCCCCTGCAGTGCCCATGCCATTGGCATGGGCACTGCAGAGGCCCCCAGGGGCCCCGCGACACCCCATACCGCCATCCTGTTCCTGCGGGAGAACCGCCAAGAACAGGATGGCGGAATGGGGTCTCAGAATCCTCCATGGCGGCGCAGCTTGCTGCGCCGCCATGGAGGATTCATTTGGGCAGCGGAAAACCGGCGGGAGACCGCCGGTTTTCCACTTCTGACCGCGGCCGAACCGCCGCGGTCAGAATACCCAGCGGGGCACCGCCAGCCTGTTGGCGGTGCCCCCGTCATTTTAGCCCTGGCGGTCTTGGACCGCCAGGGTTAGAATGATCCCCTTAGTGCCATAAAGAAGCGCAGAAGGTTTATATGCCTACTGCAAAGAGCCAATCTGTATTTTATGTAAATAGCTGAGTACATTAGTAAAGTCAGCCATTACCTGCGCTATAATACAAATTAAATGTATGTGCGGGGTGGAGGGCGGCTATGGGGAGATGAAGGGCACTTTTGCTGGGTGGTAATGAGGGAATCCGAGGAGGAGGGAGTGGGAGCACTAAAAATGATTGTTGGACTGGGCGCAGGAGGTGCTAAAAGACTGTGACAAATGGTATGTGACAAGGTGTTTTTTGAGTGTCTTGAAAGAACGTGCTGATTGAGGGAAGAAGCGCAGGTAAGGTGGCCTCTACTGTTGCACGTATCTTACACACACCATCGATTTTGTGACTGTCTACGTAGGCTAGTGTTTTAGAGCAACAGTTTAGCCAATAGCAGAGATGGCATCTTGATGGATGACTGCTGCCGTCACTCGGGTTATAGAGGACAGCTCTGACATAAGATAAGAGACTGAGACATCAGATACTGAGACAGCATCTGAGGGATAGGACAATGGCACAGACTCTGGGAGTGATTTTTCAGTCGGAGGAGTCCCATTCGATAACTCCTCTTCCAGTACATTATGAGGGAGGTGATAAGGACAGTCCTGCTGTCCCTTCGCAAGCAGTCTGTGCAACTGGGTAATAGTGGGTTAGCCCAACCCAGAGAGCAGGTGAATGCGGCGGCAAGCAGAGAGAGAGAGAGAGTGCTCTCTTGGGAGCTCCCCAATTTAGTTCAGCCCCAAATTCCACCGCCCAAATCGTATTGTGGAGACATCAAAATTATCTATCGAAAAACAAACTGGTTTTGGCACCTGTGTTTTTGGTCCTGGGTTCGGCGGCCATATAGAGAAACACACTAAACCCAAACATTTCTGGAAACTAGACATTCGGGGGAGTCCACAGCAGTGTGACTTGTGTGGATTCCCCAAAGTTTTCTTACCCAGAATACCCTGCAAAGTTGAAATGTTGAATAAAAACTCTATTTTTCTTGCATTTCTGTCACACAAACTAAAGGAATATGCTGGGATCCACCAAATTCCTACCACCCAGTGATTCCTCACCTGTCCTGATAAAAACACTACCCCACTTGAGTGCCTACACCTAGTGCCTGCGTCAGGAATGGATCACCCCAGGGTCAACAGCTGCCTCATGTAAGGACCAACATTGACCGTTGTGTGATCTATTCCTGTTGCGGGCACCAGGCCTACCCACACAAGTGAGGTACCATTTTTATCAGGAGACTTGGGGGAATGCTGGGTGGTAGGAAATTTGTGGCTCCTATCAGATTCCAGAACTTTCTGTCACCGAAATGAGAGGAAAAAGTGTTTTTTTGGCCAAATTGTGATGTTTGCAAAGGATTCTGGGTAACAGAACCTGGTCAGAGCCCCACAAGTGACCCCATCTTGGATTCACCTGCGTTTCTAGTTTTCAAAAATGCGCTGGTTTGCTAGGTTTCACTAGGTGCCGGCTGAGCTAGAGGCCAAAATCCACAGGTAGGCACTGTTTTCTATGAATATATGTGATGTGTCCACGTTGTGTTTTGGGGCATTTCCTGTCGCGGGCGCTAGGCCTACCCACACAAGTGAGGTATAATTATTATCGGGAGACTTGGGGGAACGCTGGGTGAAAGGAAATGTGTGGCATCTCTCAGATTCCAGAACTTTCTTTCACCCAAATGTGAGGGAAACGTGTTATTTTAGACACATTTTGAGGTTTGCAAAGGATTCTGGGTAACAGAACCTGGTCAGAGCCCCACAAGTCACCCCATCTTGGATTCCCCTAGGTCTCTAGTTTTCACAAATGCACAGGTTTGGTAGGTTTCCCTATGTGCCGGCTGAGCTAGAGGCCAAAATCTACAGGTAGGCACTTTGCAAAAAACAACTCTGTTTTCTGTCAAAAAATGGGATGTGTCCATGTTGTGTTTTGGGGCATTTCCTGTCGCGGGCACTAGGCCTACCCACACAAGTGAAGTATCATTTTTATCGGGAGACTTGGGGAAACGCTGGGTGGAAGGAAATTTGTGGCTCCTCTCAGATTCCAGAACTTTCTGTCACCGAAATGTGAGGAAAACGTGTTTATTTGCCACATTTTGAGGTTTGCAAAGTATTCTGGGTAACAGAACCTGGTCAGAGCCCCACAAGTCACCGCATCTTGAATTCCCCTAGGTCTCTAGTTTTAAAAAATGCACAGGTTTGGTAGGTTTCCCTAGGTGCCGGCTGATCTAGAGGCCAAAATCGACAGGTAGGCACTTTGCAAAAAACAACTCTGTTTTCTGTCAAAAAATGGGATGTGTCCACGTTGTGTTTTGGGGCATTTCCTGTCGCGGGCGCTAGGCCTACCCACACAAGTAAGGTATCATTTTTATCGGGAGACTTGGGGGAATGCTGGGTGGAAGGAAATTTGTGGCTCCTCTCAGATTCCAGAACTTTCTGTCACTGAAATTTGAGAAAAACTTGTTATTTTAGCCACATTTTGAGGTTTGCAAAGGATTCTGGGTAACAGAACCTGGTCAGAGCCCCACAAGTCACCCCATCTTGGATTCCCCTAGGTCTCTAGTTTTAAAAAATGCACAGGTTTGGTAGGTTTCCCTGGGTGCCGGCTGAGCTAGGGGCAAAAATCTACAGGTAGGCACTTTGCAAAAAACAACTCTGTTTTCTGGCAAAAAATGGGATGTGTCCATGTTGTGTTTTGGGGCATTTCCTGTCGCGGGCGCTAGGCCTACCCACGCAAGTGAGGTATCATTTTTATCGGGAGACTTGGGGGAACGCTGGGTGGAAGGAAATTTGTGGCTCCTCTCAGATTCCAGAACTTTCTGTCACCGAAATGTGAGGAAAACGTGTTATTTTAGCCACATTTTGAGGTTTGCAAAGGATTCTGGGTAACAGAACCTGGTCAGAGCCCCACAAGTCACCCCATCTTGGATTCCCCTAGGTCTCTAGTTTTCACAAATGCACAGGTTTGGTAGGTTTCCCTAGGTGCCGGCTGAGCTACAGGCCAAAATCTACAGGTAGGCACTTTGCAAAAAATAACTCTGTTTTCTGTCAAAAAATGGGATGTGTCCATGTTGTGTTTTGGAGCATTTCCTGTCGCGGGCGCTAAGCCTACCCACACAAGTGAAGTATCATTTTTATCGGGAGACTTGGGGAAACGCTGGGTGGAAGGAAATTTGTGGCTCCTCTCAGATTCCTGAACTTTCTGTCACCGAAATGTGAGGAAAACGTGTTTTTTTGCCACATTTTGAGGTTTGCAAAGTATTCTGGGTAACAGAACCTGGTCAGAGCCCCACAAGTCACCGCATCTTGAATTCCCCTAGGGCGCTAGTTTTAAAAAATGCACAGGTTTGGTAGGTTTCCCTAGGTGCCGGCTGATCTAGAGGCCAAAATCTACAGGTAGGCACTTTGCAAAAAACAACTCTGTTTTCTGTCAAAAAATGGGATGTGTCCACGTTGTGTTTTGGGGCATTTCCTGTCGCGGGCGCTAGGCCTACCCACACAAGTGAGGTATCATTTTTATCGGGAGACGTGGGGGAATGCTGGATGGAAGGAAATTTGTGGCTCCTCTCAGATTCCAGAACTTTCTGTCACTGAAATTTGAGGAAAACGTGTTATTTTAGCCACATTTTGAGGTTTGCAAAGGATTCTGGGTAACAGAACCTGGTCAGAGCCCTACAAGTCACCCCATCTTGGATTCCCCTAGGTTTCTAGTTTTCAAAAATGCACAGGTTTGGTAGGTTTTCCTGGGTGCCGGCTGAGCTAGAGGCCAAAATCTACAGGTAGGCACTTTGCAAAAAACAACTCTGTTTTCTGGCAAAAAATGGGATGTGTCCATGTTGTGTTTTGGGGCATTTCCTGTCGCGGGCGCTAGGCCTACCCACACAAGTGAGGTATCATTTTTATCAGGAGACTTGGGGGAACGCTGGGTGGAAGGAAACTTGTGGCTCCTCTCAGATTCCCGAACTTTCTGTCACCGAAATGTGAGGAAAACGTGTTTTTTTTTTAGCCACATTTTGAGGTTTGCAAAGGATTCTGGGTAACAGAACCTGGTCAGAGCCCCACAAGTCACCCCATCTTGGATTCCCCTAGGTCTCTAGTTTTCAAAAATGCACAGGTTTGGTAGGTTTCCCTATGTGCCGGCTGAGCTAGAGGCCAAAATCTACAGATAGGCACTTTGCAAAAAACAGCTCTGTTTTTTGTCAAAAAATGGGATGTGTCCACGTTGTGTTTTGGTGCATATCCTGTCGCGGGCGCTAGGCCTACCCACACAAGTGAAGTATCATTTTTATCGGGAGACTTGGGGAAACGCTGGGTGGAAGGAAATTTGTGGCTCCTCTCAGATTCCAGAACTTTCTGTCACCGAAATGTGAGGAAAACGTGTTTTTTTTGCCACATTTTGATGTTTGCAAAGGATTCTGGGTAACAGAACCTGGTCAGAGCCCCACGAGTCACCGCATCTTGGATTCCCCTGTGTTTCTAATTTTCAAAAATGTGCTGGTTTGCTAGGTTTCCCTAGGTGCCGTCTGAGTTAGAGGCCAAAATCTACAGGTAGGCACTTTGCAAAAAACAACTCTGTTTTCTGTAAAAAAAAATGGGATGTGTCCACGTTGTGTTTTGGGGCATTTCCTGTTGCGGGCGCTAGGCCTACCCACACGAGTGAGGTATCATTTTTATCGGGAGACTTGGGGGAACGCTGGGTGGAAGGAAATTTGTGGCTCCTCTCAGATTTCAGAACTTTCTGTCACCGAAATTTGAGGAAAACTTGTTTTTTTAGCCACATTTTGAGGTTTGCAAAGGATTCTGGGTAACAGAACCTGGTCAGAGCCCCACAAGTCACCCCATCTTGGATTCCCCTAGGTCTCTAGTTTTAAAAAATGCACAGGTTTGGTAGGTTTCCCTAGGTGCCAGCTGAGCTAGAGGCCAAAATCTACAGGTAGGCACTTTGCAAAAAATAGCTCTGTTTTCTGTCAAAAAATGGGATGTGTCCACGTTGTGTTTTGGGGCATTTCCTGTCGCGGGCGCTAGGCCTACCCACACAAGTGAGGTATCATTTTTATCGGGAGACGTGGGGGAACGCTGGGTGGAAGGAAACTTGTGGCTCCTCTCAGATTCCCGAACTTTCTGTCACCGAAATGTGAGGAAAACTTGTTTTTTTTTTTGCCACATTTTGAGGTTTGCAAAGGATTCTGGGTAACAGAACCTGGTCAGAGCCCTACATGTCACCCCATCTTGGATTCCCCTAGGTCTCTAGTTTTCAAAAATGCACAGGTTTGGTCGGTTTCCCTATGTGCCGGCTGAGCTAGGGGCCAAAATCTACAGATAGGCACTTTGCAAAAAACAGCTCTGTTTTTTGTCAAAAAATGGGATGTGTCCACGTTGTGTTTTGGTGCATATCCTGTCGCGGGCGCTAGGCCAACCCACACAAGTGAGGTATCATTTATATCGGGAGACTCAGGGGAATGCTGGGTGGAAGGAAATTTGTGTCTCATCTCAGATTCCAGAACTTTCTGTTACCGAAATGTGAGGAAAACGTGTTTTTTTAGCCACATATTGAGGTTTGCAAAGGATTCTGGGTAACAGAACCTGGTCAGAGCCCCACAAGTCACCCATCTTGGATTCCCCTAGGTCTCTAGTTTTAAAAAATGCACAGGGTTGGTAGGTTTCCCTAGGTGCCGGCTGAGCTAGAGGCCAAAATCTACAGGTAGGCACTTTGCAAAAAACAGCTCTGTTTTCTGTCCAAAAAATGGGATGTGTCCACGTTGTGTTTTGGGGCATTTCCTGTCGCGGGCGCTAGGCCTACCCACGCAAGTGAGGTATCATTTTTATCGGGAGACTTGGGGGAACATAGAATAGCAAAACAAGTGTTATTGCCCCTTATCTTTCTCTACATTTTATCCTTCCAAATAAAAGAGAGTGTGTAAAAAAGACGTCTATTTGAGAAATGCCCTGCAATTCACATGCTAGTATGGGCACCCCGGAATTCAGAGATGTGCAAATAACCACTGCTCCTCAAAACCTTATCTTGAGCCCATTTTGGAAATGCAAAGGTTTTCTTGATACCTATTTTTCACTCTTTATATTTCAGCAAATGAATTGCTGTATACCGAGTATAGAATGAAAACCAACTGCAGGGTGCAGCTCATTTATTGGCTCTGGGTACCTAGGGTTCTTGATGAACCTGCAAGCCCTTTATATCCCCGCAACCAGAAGAGTCCAGCAGACATAACAGTATATTGCTTTTAAAAATCTGACATCACAGGAAAAAGTTACAGAGTAAAACAGAAAGAAAAATGGCTGTTGTTTTCAGCTCAATTTCAATATTTTTTTATTTCTGCTGTTATTTTCTGTAGGAAAACCTTGTCGGATCTACACAAATGACCCCTTGCTGAATTCAGAATTTTGTCTAGTTTTTAGAAATGTTTAGCCTTCCGGGATCCAGCATTGGTTTCACACCCATTCCTGTCACTAACTGGAAGGAGGCTGAAAGCACCAAAAATTGTAAAAATGGGATATGTCCCAGTAAAATGCCAAATTTGTGTTGAAAAATGTGCTTTTCTGATTCAAGTCTGCCTGTTCCTGAAAGGTGGGAAGATGGTGATTTTAGCACGAGAAACCCTTTGTTGATGCCATTTTCAGGGAAAAAAACACAAGCCTTCTTCGGCAGCCCTTTTTTCCCATTTTATTGGAAGAAACTAAATTTTCACTGTATTTTGGCTAATTTCTTGGTCTCCTCCGGGGGAAACCACAAACTCTGGGTACCATTAGAATCCCTAGGATGTTGGAAAAAAGGACGCAAATTTGGCATGGATAGCTTATGTGAACAAAAAGTTATGAAGGCCTAAGCGCGAACTACCCCAAATAGCCAAAAAAGGGCTCAGCACTGGGGGGGGGAAACGGCCCAGCAGCTAAGGGGTTAACCCACCGGCATTCTTGAACTGTGAGGCACAGACGCCTGCAGGACGTAGTAAAAGAGGAGGAGGTTGGGCAGCAATTTACCAATCGGGATTGCCGACCGGCACTTCCTGGTTCCGCCCTCTCATCTCGTGAAGGAGGGGTAAACATAGAAAACGGATGGAAACGTCTGTGTTTTTAGTTGCAGCAAGGATCGGGACATGCAACCCATGATGCAAAACAAAACATTATGGGGGTCATTACGACCCTGGCGGATGGCAGAGAAGCAGCTGTAAGACCGCCAACAGGCTGGCGGTCTTTTTTTTGCAATTATGACCATGGCGGTCACCGCCATGGTCATCCGCTGCTTCTCCGTTCCACCCGCCAGGGCGGAGACGACCGCTGGGCTGGAGACCTGGGTTTCCATCCCGGCGGTCGTCACTATACCGCCGGCGGTATTTGGACCCGGCTGACCGCCATGGATTTCATGCGGTTTGGAACCGCCATGAAATCCATGGCGATAAGCACTATCAGTGCCAGGGAATTCCTTCCCTGGCACTGTTAGGGGTCTCATCCAACCCCCACCCCCACCCCGACTCCCTCCCCTACACCCCCCACCACCCCTGCCATCCCCCAAAGGTGGCAGGACCCCCTCCCCACCTCGACCCCCAACATCACATAATTCAATCACACACACACACGCAGGCACCACCAACACACATACACGCACACACACCGACATACATGCCAACATCCACACACACAGTCAGACACGCACACCCACATTCAAACATACACGCACACATCCATACAGACATACCCACAGACATACACGCACTCATTCCCAAACACAGAACACCCCTGCAAGCATGCACGCACTCACACACCCCCTCTACATACACACACGCACACCCCCATGCACGCACACAACACACAACACCCCCTGACCCCCCTCCCCTAACGGACGATCGACTAACCTGGTCCATCGATCCTCCGGGAGGGGACGGGATCCATGGGGGCTGCTCCGCCGACACCACACCGTCAACAGAACACCGCCACGCCGAATCACAGGACATGATTCGGTTGGCGGTGTTCTGTTGACGTGGCGGTGGAGGTTGAGCAACCTCCACTTCCCCGCCGCCCGCCAGTAAGGCTGTTGGCGGCTCGTCGTCTGAAAAAGGACGGAGAGCTGCCAACAGTCATAATACGCCAAGCGGAAAACCACTGGCGGTCTTCAGCACGGCGGTCCCTCTGCGGTCTTTCAAAAAGACCGCCGAGGTCAAAATTACCCCCTATGTACCCACAGCAGAACTTCTTCTGTAAACACTCAGGGGAAACAAGGTAAATAAATATAAACCAAAAAACGGGGACCAAAAAGTTGTGGTCACATTTGTCAAATAAAAATTGACAAGAAAATCTCAAAATACAGATAAAAAATAATGATCAAAAATAATACATTTGCAATATCTGCCGGGAAAAACAAAAAGATGACAGAAAAACCTTATGGGACCGAGTAAAAGAAATTGGTGTGTGTGATAAAACATCTTGAGAGGCATTATACACACAAGGCAACCACTCAAATGTTGGTTACCATTAGGGTTAAAGTCAATGAGTTCAATGAAACAGCACCTCCACAAAAATGACACTGCAAGGGATGCAAAGAGGGTGAGAAGTCAAGGAGAACATTGGCCTCCAAGGGCATCCGAATGTATAATACAAATCAATGACACCAGAAGAACAGCCCTGCGTGAGTCTGACTCAATTCTTGAAGAACTCTAATCATATTACACCACACCTTACACATCCAGAATATCCCCCTCAACATCAGACTATAAGAGCTATTTTGTTTAAATCTCGCTAGCATGGCTCAATAAAACAGAACACTTATTTCTGGTCATACCCATCACACTAGATGAACTATGCATAGCCACTGCTCGCAAGTCCATGTCGAAGCCTCTGAGTGGGGATGTCCTCCCAAGCAAATTAGAGAAGACTACAGCAAGTTCTTTTCACCCCAGCTGTTACAGGTTTATAATTACCCTATCCCTTCTGAGGCCCTACAACCCACCATGAGGGAAACAATTCAGATCAGACTCCTCAAGCCCGACAAGACACCCACACAATTTGACTCCAAAAGACCACTCATGATGATAAACATGGAAGCCAAAATTCTAGCTAAAGTCCTTGCAACATGGTTGCAACTGCTCCTGCCCAACCTAATCCTACCGGGTGAGGCTGGCTTCATCGTGGGCCATTCTACAGCGCACAACTTGCAAATTATCCTCGCTATTCTCCATCAGATACATAAATGTTCGTAAGGGCACCCATCTGGGCTGTACCTTATCCCCCCATCATATGCGCTGACCTCTGAAGCTATGGCATGTGACATTAAACAACTACTTACAGAGAGGGACCTAAAACTCTGTCTCTAGAATTTGATTGTCTCATTATATGCTGTTGATATCAACCAGTATTTAAGGAAACCGGTACAAAACCTAGGCCACTTTAAAGGGGAATTATCCTTGTTTAGGATTCTATAGGGTGTATTCATAAATGGGAATAGGTCAACAATTTTCCTCTTAGTCCCAATCACACAGACTTGTATACTGGAATACTGTTTGTCTTGTAGTTGGTCAGCCATCAAATTGCTTAGGTATATTGATCAGTTATGACCAAGCAGAAATTATAGCTACCAGTTATGGTATGGTATTGGAAAAAGTTGAAGATCAAGTCCAGAGATTAATCTCCTTTCCGTTTTCCTGATGGGAAACATAAAACTAATGAAGATGACCATTCTATTAAAACTGCTATACTTACTCCATAACATCCTGATCCGCATAGATAAAGAATTCTTCAAAACAATACACTCCCACATGATCACCCTAGCTGAAGCAGGAGGCTAGTCCAGAATAAACTGGGAAATACTCACCTTTCCGTATGACTGGGGGGATTAGCAGCACCATACTTTGAGCTGTACTACTACTGTACAGAGATACAGCACTGTTGGGACCGAAAGGTCCTCTGCATGGTAAATATTTATGGCCCTGACCTGAGTACCTAACAGTACTGTTGGATCCCTAATGCTAATTTATTGTCATAAGTGAAGACAGTGAAGATGTGTGGGCGCCATGACATAGACCTGTCTCATGGTTTGCGCTCTTGTTGGTCCAGGAGGGGCACCCAAAGGTCTACACTCATTGTGGTGGAAGGCTCCCACCTTGACCAGGAGTTAAGCAGCACAAACGCCATGTTGGCAGCATACCATGTAGTCATCAGTAGTAATGAACAGCACCTTTTTAGGCTGTGTCATTGGAATGCTTACTACAGGCTTACTCACGTTCTAAAATTTCGACTGAACTCACCCTTGCCCTCCCTCAGGTAAGTTTTGGAATGCTGAAAGGTGCAGGAGTAATGACTCTAAGTTAGTTGTATTTGTGCTTGGGAAGGGTACACTACATGGATGAAGCAGTACTGTGCAGTACATGTGCGGTTAGTACACATAATGGCTGCATGCATACAGAGTGGAATGCATTACATGAAAGATGTAGTGCTCTGCAGTGCATGTGGTGACTGTATGTGTGCTTCCTTGGAGTACAATATGAAGGGTGGAGTATTGGGCAGCGTCCACATAGTGAATGTGTGTGCTGGCAGTGTAAGTGTT
Organism: Pleurodeles waltl; assembly: GCF_031143425.1. NCBI lineage: Eukaryota > Metazoa > Chordata > Amphibia > Caudata > Salamandridae > Pleurodeles > Pleurodeles waltl. Next base: position 624,768,555 of record NC_090439.1, on the reverse strand, counting down.
TGGAAAGAGCACACCTTGTTTAACCCCTTCGCTGCCAGGCCTTTTCCCCTCCTGTGCTGAGCCTTTTCTTGGCTATTTAGGGCAGTTCTCACTTAGGCCCTCGAACTTTTTGTTCACATAAGCTACCCACGCCAAATTTGTGTCCTTTTTTTACAACATCCTAGGGATTCTAGAGGTACCCAGACTTTGTGGGTTCCCCTGAAGGAGACCAATAAATTAGCCAAAATACAGGGAAAAGTTAGTTTTTTTCAAAACAATGAGAAAAAGGGCTGCAGAAGGCGGCTTGTGGTTTTTTCCCTGAAAATGGCATCAACAAAGGGTTTGTGGTGACAAGATCACCATCTTCCCAGCTTTCAGGAACAGGCAGACTTGAATTAGAAAACCCAATTTTTCATTACAATTTTGACATTTTACTAGGACATACCCCATTTTTACTATTTTTTTTGCTTTTAGCCTCCTTCCAGTTAGTGACCAAAATGGGTGAGAAACCAATGCTGGATCCCAGAAAGCTAAACATTTCTGAAAAGTAGATAAAATTCTAAATTCAGCAAGGGGTCATTTGTGTAGATCCTACAAGTGTTTCCTACAGAAAATAACAGCTGAAATAAAAATATATTAAAATTTAGGTGAAAGAAACAGCAATTTTTCTCCATGTTTTACTCTGTAAATTTTTCCTGCGATGTCAGATTTTTTAAAGCAATGTACCGTTATGTCAGCTGGACTCTTCTGGTTGCGGATATATATAGGGATTGTAGGTTCATCAAGAACCCTAGGTACCCAGAGTCAATAAATGAGCTGCACCCTGCAATGGGTTTTTATTCTATACCGGGTATACAGCAATTAATTTGCTAGGTATCAAGAAAACCTTTGTATTTCCCAAATGGCCACAAGATAAGGTGCTGAGAAGCAGTGGTTATTTGCACATCTCTGAATTCCGGGGTGCCCATACTAGCATGTGAATTACAGGGCATTTCTCAAATAGACATCTTTTTAACACACTGTCTTACATTTGGAAGGACAAAATGTAGAGAAAGACAATGGGCAATAACACTTGTTTTGCTATTCTGTGTTCCCCCACGTCTCCCGATAAAAATGGTACCTCACTTGCGTGGATAGGCCTAGCACCCGCTACAGGAAATGCCCCAAAACACAATGTGGACACATCACATTTTCACAAAGAAAACAGAGGTGTTTTTTGCAAAGTGCCTAGTTGGGGATTTTGGCCTCTAGCTCAGCCGGCACCTAGGGAAACATAGCAAGCCTGTGAAGTTTTGAAAACTAGACACCTAGGGGAATCCAAGATGGGGTGACTTGTGGGGCTCTGACCAGGTTCTGTTACCCAGAATCCTTTGCAAACCTCAAAATTTGGCCCAAAAAACATTTTTTCCTCTCATTTCGGTGACAGAAAGTTCTGGAATCTGAGAGGAGCCACAAATGTCCTTCCACCCAGAGTTCCCCCAAGTCTTCGATAAAAATGGTACCTCACTTGTGCGGGTGGGCCAGGTGCCTGCAACAGAAAAAGGCCAAAAACTTGTAGAGATTGAGGGGATAGCACAGCGAGTTGACAAGCACATATTTTTCTTTTATACATCTTTTAGGCTGACTCTGCTTTGGGGTCCCATGCAAGTGAGGTATCATTTTACTTGGGGGACAGAGGGGAACGCAGGGTGGTAGGAAATTTGTGCCGCAGCAGTGATCCTACAAAGAAAAGTGAGGAAAATATGATTTGTTATGCAAATTTTGAGGTTTGCCGAGGAGTCTGGGTAAGAAAATGTTGGGGGATCCAGGCAAGCCACACCTCATTGGACTCCTTGGGTTTTCTATTTTTAAAACATGTCTGGCTTTGGTAGATTTCCCTAGATGAAGGCCGCACCCGGGACCAAAACCATAGGTGCCCCCCACCAAACACCGGTAGTTTTGCTAGAGATCCTTTCGGTGTGTCCACATACTTATGTGATGTTCCAAACACTAAAATTGTGGAAAGAAATGCACTTAGGTTATGTTAAAAAGACCCCTCACCCACCAACTAAGTTGGTGGCATGCTTCATCATCGTGGTCCCACCCGAGGCACCTAGCGTGTCACAGGTGTGCTGCGACACCTGATTACAGCAGGCAGGTTTTGTCATTTTTACCACACATACTGGTTGGATTTGGCATGAGGGTGAGTGATGGTTCAGTGGATCAACTTTTATTAACAAGAGATTTCACAAAAATGAAATGCACTGTTAATAACTGAAAGGCCAAAAAACTGAACCAATGACTCACAGCGCGTGAGTTGTAAAGCCACGGCAAGGCACCAACCGCTTTACAGTCCATTCACACACCTTTCACACATGACATGCACAAGACCATTCACGCCGCCAGCCACGGGCCCAGCACATTACAACACTTGCATCGACAGACAGCGCCACTCAAGGGCCCATCACTTACATATGCCCACATGCTTGATACAGCAATCACACCAGTTGATGGGAGTGTGTGGACTGGTGTTTGGCTGGCAGTGTGTTGCAGTAGCCAACAGCAAGTCGATATGTACACCGTCAGCCAAGCGCCACTCCACACACAATGGCATCACTTTTTTTTTTTTAAACAAAGAAACCACTAACTAATTAGAAATAATTACAGAACTACAAACATAAAAGCTCTAACTAAGTATATGACAGAAATGCCAACCATGAAACTAAACACATGAAAATACAAAACAGGCAGCTTACACTCATCGTTGTTCCCAGTAATTCTTCTGGGTGTGGTAATTCTTAAAACAACCACCCACACGCAGCCCATGCTTTGAAGGACAATCTGGGCAGTACATTCAAGTCCCCCTCCCGATACCTCTTCGAAAACACACTCTACATTTCTTAGCTGGAAAGTCTTTTTTCGGTGTGGGAGGAATGTGCTCAGCCAAGTGGTGATCTTTCAATCTAGCCACATCCTCCACCACTTCTTCTGTAGGAACTCTGGTCTGTTCCACCACAATAAGGCTCTCTATCACTGACTTCTGAAATTTCACAAATGTCATCTTTGACTCAGGAGACCTATCCTTAAACACAATAAAAGCATTAAAAGTTGCTAAGTGGAAGAGGTGATTTGCTAACTTCTTATACCAAACGTAAGACTTACGAATAGCAGTATAAGGTTCCAACCTTTGATCACCTCTATCTACACCTCCCATGTACCTATTATAATCTAAAATGCACACAGGTTTGCGCACTTCAGCAACCTGGCCCCAAACAGTCACAGGGGAAGTACTCTCATCATGGATGGTACTTAGCATGTAGACATCCCTCCTGTCTGAAAATTTCAAAGCTAGCAACTCATCATTCCACAAGGCACTGCACTGTTCCCTCTCAAGTTTTTTACAGACAAGCTCCCTTGGATAGCCTTTCTGGTTAGAACTAATTGTGCCACAAGCAACAGTGTCCACTCTAAACAATTCCTTGAACAACTGCACTCCAGTGTAGAAGTTATCTACATACAAATGGTGACCTTTGTTGAACAGTTGTCTACCAAGTTCCCACACAATTTTCGCAGCAATTCCAAAAGTGGGAGGACAATACTGGAATCCCTACCGGAAATTATACACATATCCTGTACTACTTTCAGACAGCATATACAGTTTAATTCCATATCGTGCCCTCTTGCTAGGAATGTACCACCTAAAAACCAAACGACCCTTGAAGAGGACCAAAGACTCGTCCACAGCTATTTCTTTGCCTGGAACATGGACCTCTGAAAACCGATCTACGAAATGATCAAAGACAGGCCTAATCTTGAAAAGACGGCCAGAATCAGGGTGATCTTGAGGCAAGGCTAATGCATTGTCAATAAAATGCAGCATCCAAAGAAGAAGCAAATACCGATTACGACTCATGGTTGCAGGAAATATAGCTGTTGCCATCAAGGGACTAGTAGACTAATAAGACGCCAGTGACGGCTTCCTTATCAACCCCATCAAAAGAGTCAAACCCAAAAACCTTTTCATCTCCTCCAAATTTGTGGGAATCCACTGGGTAGCTCTAGAGTGTGGCCTAAGTCTAGCAGCGTTGTCCCTCAAATACTGCACGGCATCCAAATTAGTCTTCTCAACAATCTCTTCCAAAAACACATCATCCACAAATAACTCAATGAAATTGATAAGCAAAAAGTTCTCTGTATTGACTCTGCACCCAGGGAGACCAGTAAAGGCAGGCAACTCTGGCTGCTCCATGTTTGGGGCATCCCAGAGTTCAGGTCTTCTAACGGGAAACCTTTCAGCCCCAGATTGCTGCACTAATGGCACATCAGTGTCCTCCTCTAAAACAGGCCCTGCATCTGCACTGAGTGTGGCTTCCTCATCAGAAGATTCCTCTCCGACAGAAATGTCACTGCCAGAATCTCTCACTTCCTCCTCTGCTTCAGATGCAGAGTCCGTCTCATAATCATGATCAGACAATGACTCAAAAAGCATACCAACCACCTGCTGAGTGGTCATCCTGCGGCTAGCCATGATCTTTCCTACGAAAATTAACTGGACAAATGCACCACCAACAATCAGCACTGTGTAAGATAAGTAATAAAGTGTAGCTTTATTAGTAAGAGTTATAAACTCAAAAACTATACCGCTCACTTGCCTGAAAAAGCTTGAATCACCAGTAACTACTCTGCACAGACAAAGCAATCACCAATGATATCCCACTAAAAAGAAAGAAAGAAAAGCAAATTAGAAATCAGACAACACAAATATCATTGTGCACACATCTAAGGACAATTTCACACAAACCTGCATTTAGTACACCACATACAAACATTTCATTCATGCATGGCAACAATACTCCTTTGGAGTAAATTGTTTTTACTTACCTAAAACATGCAACTATGCAAACCGCAGGTCAACCACCGTCAAAACCACAAGGAGCCACAGCAAAGAAAGCAAAAGCTTTGAACTAGAACAAAAAGGAGTAAAAAAATTATCACAAATGCAAATACTTCATCAGTTGACAAACATCCCACCATCAAGCATTTAGAAACTGGTGCCTAAGTGGATTCTGCCATAGGTGCAGATCGGCCTAGTAAAAAATAGGCCTATCTGCCCCAAGGAGGGCAGAAAATGCCTTTAGTAGTGTGTCCCCACGGGGAGCAACCCTTGCCCAAGAGGCCACCCCCCCAAACAAATAAAAAAACACACACATTATCCCTGGTGCCTAAGTGGCTTCTGCCCCCTTGGGGACAATGGGCCTAAAAAAAAAATAGGCCCATCTGCCTCCAAGGGGGACAGAAATGGCCAACAGTTCAATGCCCCCCTTGCCCAAGGGAACGCCTCCCCACATAAATAAACATATTTTAAAAATCCCTGGCGTTCTAGTGGTTTATGCCCCCCTTGGGGACAGATCAGCCTAAAAATAATAGGCTGATCTGTCCCCAAGGGGGGCAGAAATGGCCTTGGTACACGTGCCCCCAAAAGAGGGCAACCCTTGCCCAAGGGGCCACGCCCCACCCACTAACACACACAATCCCTGGTGTCTAAGTGGCTTCTGCCCCCTTTGGGGAAAATGGGCCTCAAATAAATATGCCCATCTGCCCCCCTTGGGGGCAGAAATGGCCAACACTTCAATGCCCCCCTTGGGGGGCGCCCCTTGCCTAAGGTGACACCCCCCTCACACATAAATAAACATATTTTTAAAATCCCTGGCGTTCTAGTGGTTTCTGCCCCCTTTGGGGGCAGACCAGCTTAAAAATAATAGGCCGATCTGTCCTCAAGGGGGGCAGTAATGGCCTTGGTACACGTGCTCCCAAAGGGGGGCGACCCTTGCCCAAGGGGCCGCCGCCCTCCACTAACACACACACACACTATCCCTGGTATCTAAGTAGCTTCTGCCCCCCCCTTGGGGGCAGATGGGCCTAAAAAAATAGGCCCTTCTGCCCCCAAGGGGGGCAGAAATGGCCAACACTTCAATACCCCCCTTGGGGGGGACCCCCCCCATATAAATAAACATTTTTATCAAAATCCCTGGTGTTCAAGTGGTTTCTGCCCCCCTTGGAGGCAGATCAGCCTAAAAATAATAGGCCGATCTTCTCTCAAGGGGGGCAAAAATGGCCACAGGTAACATGCCCCCAAATGGGAGTGACCCTTGCCCAAGGGGCTGCTCCCGACACACACAGCAGAATAATACAAAACAAAAAAGAAAGTCCCTGGCGTCTAGTGGGCATTCCTACTGCCCGATCGCAATGCGATCGTGCCTGCAGGAATGCTCAAAGAGACACCGGTGGAAAGGAAAAGCCTTTTCTTTCCCCTGGTGCCTCTTTGTTCCAAACACCCCACCCACCAGAGGAGAAACTCACCTGTTTCCTCAGGGCTTCCCCTTCCATCCCTGTCTTGGGGGTTGGGAGGGAATGAGCTCAGTGCCGAGGACGTAATGGTTACGTCCTCGGCACATGAGCACTGTGCCGTAACCGTTACGTCCGCGGCACAGAACCAGTTAAATATAGAAACGTTATAGTGATGATAAGTGCATGCAGACTGAGCGCATGTGCTGGATGCGTTGGTGCGTATAAAGGTACAATACATGAAGAAGCAGTGCTAGACTGCAGTTGTGCTATGGAAGTACACTGAGTGAGTGTGACTGTAATAGTACATAGTATGGAGGACTCTGGATTGCATTTTAGAAAGTCGAGGCCTGCCTGGTAAAGACATGAGGAGGAGAGGAATCCCCCCAGGCAGATTTGTGCATTGCTACATTCCTATGCGCTGTTTGGGGACACCCAGGAGGGAAAAGGAAGAGAACACCTCTACATTTTAAAAGACTGCTCTTTGATTCAGCTATAGATCACAAGGAAGAGGCCTGGGCACGCTCAGGTAGGGAGTCAGGGCTGATAAGAGAATCATAAAGAGTAGGGCTAGTGGTCTGTGATTAATCTTTTGATGCACATATGACTGCGGCTGACATCCAGGTATGTAACAAAATTGTACATTTATTTACAATTACATAAATTGTGTAGGTCTGAACCTTTAAAACCGAGGTTTACATTACCTATCCCTGGAGGCTGAAGTAGCCTTCTAGAATAACCAAAAAAAGCCAGAGAGTTAAATGCGATGTGGGTTGGGAGGATCATCACGAATAAAGGTTGTGTAATGGGTGGGCTGGGAGGTGGTGGTGAAAAGGGCGAGATGAGGTCTATCCTGGAGGAGGTACCTACATGTGTGTAACTGTATACAGCACATATGTAGGAGGGTTCTATCCACCAAATCATGGGCGTTTGACAACGAAACCAGGTGGAGAAGGCATTTTCCATGCTAGCGTTAGAGTTTATGGGACTCTTGCCACATCTCTTACCTCATATGGAATTTCTGAATATATAAATTATTATTGGTGTTTGTGTTTGATGCGAATCGGCACAAACGTGATAGTTTCACCTGCAGGAACGTACAATAGTACATCATTATACCAGCGGACCTTCTAAATTTGAGACATATGTCAGCTGAAGCATGTCATCTAAAGAAATAGACCAAAACTATAGGTAGGTAGGCAGGTTTTATTAACAGTTTTTCTTACATTTAAAAAGTATTACATATGAGCATTTCATGGCCCAAGCAAAAAAAAAAATGAGTGTGCAGCTGTCCTTGTGGTTCTAGTTGCAAAGCACGACTTTGCAACGGCCTTAATATAGCTTCTATCAAGCACAGCAGCTGTAGAAATTATTTATACACTTGGCAACCACTAGCTATCACATTCACGACTCCTAGCTCATCCTGAGAACGAGAAATACATTATAAATCACCAAGAAAAGCCGGTTATGCCTTTGTTTTTCCCTAAACGATCCCTAAGGGAGCAATAACCGCGGCAGGGGACACAGTTATAAGGCCACTGATTATTTAAAGTCGCCGTGTTACCAGGGGACTGTGTCATCAGCTCTGCAAATTCCTTGACAAATGACAGTTCTGAGAGGAGTGCATTAACTAGAGCCTGAACACAGAGAAATTAATCTTAAATGGAATAGACCGTGCGAATGGCAGAGGGCGAAAGGGCGATTTGCAGGGGTACGTGCATTCAGGATGCCTTACATCATTTGTAAATAAACTTAACAGGAACTACTAGAAAAATAAAACACTGCAATAGCTCCTTGGATTTGTTTACAAACATGGCCTTCCGAACGTCATATTTTGCAGGTGTGCCAGCAGCTTCGCAAACTGCGAAAGCTTTCATATCATATCATATTCATGACCGGGAATTGTCACGAAACTTCAGTGGCCCTGCTTTGTCACACACATACTAGACCTGCTTTCACAGTAAAGATGCAAGAGGGCCTTACATCCAGATCAGGTGTAATTCATAGCTGAAGAAAAGACCCAATGGCTATGAATAGACTTACCGACGAATAGCTAAAGAGAGTGTGGCAGCGGGGTGTCCACTACCTCAGAATTCCATTTGTTCTGAGCGGTTGCATTAGTGAGGGGTGCTAGATGGACCGCGGCATGGAACGACATAATTTCGCTATATACTCATGAAATTCTGTTGCACTTAGCAGACACAAGTTGGATGATAGAGCCTGGCGAAAAAATTTCGAATTTATGAATGATTTCAAATTTACTAAGCTAAGTCTCTTATATACTATATTAGACATTTGATGCTGCTATCGCAGACTCTCTCCTCTTTTATAGTTCAAGTGTAGTGTTTTATGTAGCTGGGCATGTATGTAACCCAAGATGCAGACTTTCTATTTTCAGAATTTAAAATAATTGGTTGCTCGTTTTTGTTCAGGGGTATCCCAGAGGGAAAGCACAATATAGGGTAGGGTTGTACTCTTAAAAACCACCGAACTACCCAGATTTCTTTATGTTTTACAGAATGCTCTATTTTGAGTGCGTGCTATGTTTTGTCAGTCAATAATTGCTATTTCCCCTCCTATGATAGGATTTAATTGAGTACTCTGTATAAATGGGGTGGATGGTGATACGATGTCCCTGTCTAACATATGTAGATAGTACCTCACATCGCATTTAATGGTGATTAAGAAATGGACATTATGGCCGGGGGAGGACCTGTCATTCAGGATGGAAATGCACAAGATGGGGAGGAAGAGTTTCCTTCACCTTCCATACTTCTATATAGAGGGAGAGCCCCTGATCGATCTTCTCTTGCCCACTAGAGCCTGGTGGCTAGACGTCAGTTACATGGAGTGTAAAGAGAACCTTTAGAAAGGAATCCATTTTTGGGTAGACATTACTATGAAGGAGGTTAGTGACTCAAGGAATACAGATGTTGTCATCAACTAGGCATATCCATATTTTGGGAAATGTGGGAAGCCATTACATTGCTACCAGTTTCACAACTATATCAGAAGTATGAGATAACCAAATCTGATTTTTTTAAAAATAATTCTAGTTATGGATGGTATGTTAAATATGGGGACCATATGCACACTTCTTAAGACTTGTCAGTTGTCTGGGAACATGAGGTCGAAGTCAATCTCCATAACATAAAAACATTGACTAATAACCCACATAAGGGTATTTGGATAATTAACCACAGATGTATGCATTAGGGGATATGGCTAGGCCCATTACATTTATTATCTCCAATTGCAATATCTGGGGACACAACGTTTCTTGTGAGCTGTCATGGATCAATTACCTGAAGTAGGGGATCCTCTTCAAGAGCTGCCCCCAAAACTGCTCTCCTAGGAGTGTGGAGAGATCCTGACATCTTGAGATCCAACAACATATTTATGGATCCTGCTTTTGTGGTGGCCCACAGAGATATAACACGAAAAGTGGGAAACTAAGATGTGTTTAGAATGGTGTATGGTAGAAGAGAAGGTAACATTACAAAAGTTGTGGATGCCCTTTAGAGTTTGAGTGAGTATGGAGACCTTAGATGGAGATTCTGGATTTTAGTGAGATTATGCTCAGAATTTAACAAAAAGTATTTCACATGTATAAATTCAGAAACTTGACTTCGTTCTATTAAATTAAGTAACGTACAAGGGGACTTAGTCATACTTTTCCAAAAATATGTATAGGACTCCATAGCAGCAATCTCTTTATGGCTGCATAGTTTTGTCTTTAAATTTGCACACATTCTAATCTCTACTGTGGTCAGTGCATTAAACTGTGATGGCTGCATCAGTTTCATTTAGTTCTAACCTTCCAGATCAAATGATGTTGGGGCAAGTAGGATCCTCTATAGCTCATACACCACAGCTTATTGAATGTTTAACATCTGAGTTTTACCACCTGCTACTGGCAGCTTGCTCTGGAATTTTAGTTTGACAAGACGAGAACACAATGTTGAATACCTATGCCAAATTCATTAAGTTTTACCCTGGAAGAGTACCCTGTTCACCAAACATTTGGCTCCTCTGCCCTGTTTAGAAAAAGGTGACCTTTCATGTTCTGCTGGCAACCTACTTGCTTTATGGATGGAAACCTTAGACCGGGTTGGTGCGTCGGACCTTAATAAGTAAACCTACAAGGGGACACGTATATCTCTTTTGATTCATTTAAGGTGTTTTTACCATAGTTCCAGTACAGAAACAATAATCAACACACAATAATCAATAATTATTAATCAAATCAATAATCAATGGAGTCAGTAACTTTCACACACCATGACTCTGCAGCCATGAATAACCAAACCTTTAGTAAAAGTTTAGTAAGTTTATTTCCCTTATATTAACACACTAACACAGAAAAGTCATGAATCTTAATCACCAACACAAATCAAGCAAAATTAATAATACTTATTAATCAACAAGTCACAAGAAACATGATCCAATGAAAGCTTGAATCAAAAGACATTCCAAAGCATTAGCACAAATCATTAGTAAAACCAATTTCAGCAAGGCTATAATATCCATGAAGTACAGCAAAATAGTCCGCCAACCATTTGTCTCAGCAATTCGTCATATAAATAATCTCAACTAACCCAGATTAGTATGAGCATGTGGGGCTTCATGCAAAACAATTTGGAACACAAATTTGGAAAACATCTACCTTAGGAAAGTGTTAAGACTGTGCAGTTGGTACCTAGAAAGAAAAGGCACAAAAATGCAATTCAGTCATTGTCATAACTACCTATCCACGGAATGGGTCAGCAAGCAGAATCAGTGTTCGTCATCAGTCAATCAGCAAACCATCAGGCTCTCAGTCAGAGAGTATGAGCCCAATGACAGAATCTCAAATCTCTTCTTCTCTCACTGTCATTCGAGACCTCTAGTCTCGCAATCTCAATCTGTCTAAGTTCCCTCTGTCACGTTGTTATATCAAAGTCACCCAAACTATCCCGTAATTCCAAATTGGTAAATTAATCATACGTTATAACTCTGTCCAGTAGTGTCCATATACCAAATCTATGAATTCTAATGTTTCGCACTTCACATATTGTTGATTGGTCTGCTTTACGATGTTCTCATCATCCAGCTCGGGAAATAAACCTTTGCACATTTTACACATGATTTGTTACTTTGCGAGAGACCTCATCTCCTGTTCGTTGGTTCCCATAGAAAGCTTCTGCTAAGCATTTTATTAAAACAATGAGCATTTCACAGTTAATTCACTCTGTCAGCATTTTCCATTAACTGCTAAGAAGTACAGCTTCTGCATGAGGCCTGGCAACTAGGCCAAGACACTTGCTAAGTTAAGGCCAACAATTAATAAGCAAAAACATAATTCATAACACTTAATATGAAATATTACTACATTAATCTAATACATTTTTAATATTTTATATGAATTAATCATAATTTAGTACATTTCGTGAATAATGATGGCCATTCTTCGATGTCACATTTTCAAACGTGCACATTTTTTTTCTACGTTATTCATTTTTCTACATAAGGCATTATTCAAAATACGTAAACATTAATTAATAATTTCTAATTAAGACATCTGCTTCAGTAATCCCTCCTCTGATGACTAAATATGTCATCACACCATAATTTTCACCCACAATTTTACAATTCAATTTCTTCAACATTTTGGGGGTCATTCTGACCCTGGCGGTAAAATCCGCCAGGGCCAACGACCGCGGGAGCACCGCCAACAGGCTGGCGGTGCTCCCATGGGCATTCTGACCGCGGCGGTACAGCCGCGGTCAGAAACGGAAAACTGGCGGTGTACCGCCGGTTTCCCGCTGCCCTGGGGAATCCTCCATGGCGGCGCAGCTTGCTGCGCCGCCATGGGGATTCCGACCCCCATACCGCCATCCTGTTCCTGGCGGTTTTGGCCATTCGGAGCCGGCATCCTCATGGAAGGGTGTTTCCCGCTGGGCTGGCGGGCGGCCTTCTGGCGGTCGCCCGCCAGCCCAGCGGGAAACCCAGAATACCCGCGGCGGTCTTTTCACCGCGCAGCGGTATTCTGGCGGTCCCAGCCAGGCCGGCGACTTCCGCCGCCGGCCGGGGTCAGAATGACCCCCTTTGTCTTCTTCTTGAATTTTCCCTATAAACTCTTCCCCTTTTCTTCCCTCCTCTGATTCTTTTTAGACTTCTTCAATTTAATTATTTTACATAATTCGCATAATCCCCGTATTCCTAAAAGACACCCTGTAACAATTATTATTCCCTGTATAATTTTAATCAATACCCCATTCCAAATACCACTAAGCCAATTTCCCACTGAAGCAAATCCCTTACTAACCCTTTTTCCCAAACACCTGGCTCTTTCAGCTCCTTCAAATTACCACTTGTGTTAGTCAGATCAGTAAATAAGTCTCTTATCTCTTTACTGTTATTAGGTATGTAGGAGCAACAATGCCTAGAGTTAATCATTTTACAGACTCTACCATTTTTCGCTAAAAGAATGTCTAAAGCAAGACAATTTTGAAGAGTCAAAGCCCTATCCGCAGCCAATTCAGTATCTATCAGGAGTATAGCCCCTGAAAAATTTGTCAGCATGTTATCCAAAATAGTAGACAACTTTCAAATCTTAATCAAATTTAGGATGACTCTCACTTATGGAATCACCGCACCAAATATATCTCCCACTATCGCAGAAGAGGTCTCCCTCCTCTGTCTCTTATGAAGTAATTCTGATTTTTTGGAAACTTTATCAAATCCTCCATCTGGTAAATCTTTGGGAATGCTATCCCCAAATAACATGTCCCATTCCATCCTCTTGGAAGATGGTAATAAGCATTAAGTCCACAAATATAATCTATTCCTGGAATCACAGGGTCCTGCCCGTTCAACATAAATGTCCATTTACTCTGAAACAAAAACACATACCTACATTCACTCGTTCCCACAAATAAAGGGTCAGTGTGCGACTTTGGCCTATATATACAAAGCTTCCCTACGTGTAATGTATCTAAAGCTAATTTCCCTTGCGTTTTAATTGCAGTGTAAGCATAATCATTTTTGTAAGTTCTTTTCTCTAAGCCTTATTCTAATTTCTCCTTCAGTGCCTTTCTCCTGTCATCAGTATGATCTAAGAACCTTTTCTTTAAAGATGTAGCATGTAAGATTATTCCTGTGAGGATAAGCTGTCCCAAACGTTAGTGTAGGTTCAAAGAATCCTCTAACTAATGCTATGTCATTATCCTTAGCTACTCTACTCAAGTGTCTAATAATAGTAACACACGAAAACACAACATCATAGTTAGAATAGAAATATTGAATGTACTCCTGGTTATAGAACCTTGTCAGTAACAGATTACAACATATCCCATACATTAATGGAAGACAATGGTAGGTGACTCCATCCTCAACTGATGAAGGAATTTGCGTACACACAAGGCAATTCTTTGCATCCATCGTCTCAACATACTCAGCAAGCAATAGAAAACATTAGAAGGAAGTTCTCCTTGAGCATTAGTAAAGTCATGCAGGTATTTCTCATCTAACTTAAACTTCTATAAAGCTGTTAATGTAGTAGTCTCAAAAGCAGAAGTATGGTTGGCTCCTTTCGCATCAAGAACAGGCATTCCCACTATCAACACTATAAACAATATTCCACACATAATTGCCAAACCAATGCTAATATATTTATAGCACCTAACATCCCTAATTTGATTATCTACGTCAACCATGATCTGTAAAGAATCAGAAAGCAGAAGTAACTTAGAAAAACTTGCAGCAAAAATCAAAAACAGATAATTATTTCAGCAGTTCGGTTTCACTTTCAGGAACCCTTCTCCTTGTCAAAATCGGTTAGCAGCTTGGTCAAAATCAGGTTTCAAAAAGTCAAATCAGGTTATCAATGTATTTTCCAGTTACTTTCATCAATCTCTTTCTCAAAATATTTACCAGATTGTTTCAACAGTTCAGTTAATCAATCTTCTTCAGGTCACTTCAAAATATTGACTTGGAACTTTCCTATCAAAACAAAAAGACATAAACTCTTGTTGCCGTTTGTTTGTAGTTGCATACGCCCATTCAGGACCTGTGTATCTTCGACTGGCTATTCTCTTTCTTTTCAACTTTTAATCACCATTCAGCTCTCCTTCACTTAGTTCTTCTTTTCTCATAGTATCTTCTTATTCCTCTATTGTTGGTTTGACAATCACCTCTTTCCTTTTCCCCACTTATGAGTTCAGCCACTTATCTCCTTTTCATGTACCTTTTGTCAATATTCTCAGGGCTCAACTTGAATCCTTTTCTTTTTCTGTGGTGTTTTCTCTTGACGGACCTGCAACCGGTTCTGGAGGAGTCGTATCACTTTCACTTTGGTCCAGCTCAACTCCTTCCCCTTCTTCGTCTGGTACTTGCTCTGTTTGTCACTCTGAATCATCTGCTTCTGGGAGGGCGCCCTCTGAACTAGGCTACCCTTCTGGTTCAGTTGCAATAAGTTCCTCAGCACCCTCCTGGAGGTCTTCACCTTTGACTCCCACAGGAGTGATAGAACCATCTTCAACGAGCTCAGCTTCAGCTTCAGTTCCTCCTTGTTCCTTTTCTTGTTGTGGTGCTGTAATTTGCCTCACGGTTGTTGGTACTCTCAACAATGCTTCTTCATGATCCAGTGGACATGCCACTTTCTTTGTGTGACTCGCATGAATCCAGTTTTGGATCCCAGCACACTTCACAGCAGTCGTAGTCGCTGGAATCACTTGATACGGTCCCTTCCAACAAGGCTCCAAACACGTCTTGCACACATGTTTTCGGACAACAACCCAGTCACCAGCTCTCAGGTTGTGCCCTGGATCATGGATCAGTGGCAGTGTGGGGGCCTTCACCTACTGAGAGAAAGAGCGTACCACATCAGCCAGACCCTTGCAGTAATCCAACACCACATCATCTGTAATGTTCATAAGTGCATTTGCTGGAACTGCTGGCAACATCATTGCTCTGCCCATAAGAATCTCATGGGGCGACAATCTTGTCTTCCTGTCTGGTGTGTTTCTCACTGACATCAATACCAAAGGCAATGCATCTGGCCATTTCAGATTCGTAGCTGCACACATCCTTGCAATTCTTGACTTCAAGGTACATTCATCTGTTCCACTAGTCCTGATGTTTCAGGGTGGTAACTACAAAGCAACTCCTGCTCGATGTTCAATGCTGCACACAACAGTTTAATCACCTCATTATTGAAGTGCGTTCCCCTATCTGATTCTAAGGAGATCGGAAATCCGAAACATGGTATCAATTCCCCAAGTAACAATTTCGCTACTGTGAGGCTATCATTTCTCCATGTAGGGTACGCTTTTATCTAATGACTAAAGATGCACACAATTACCAACATATATCTCAAACCTCCACACGCAGGCAACTCAATGAAATCCAATTGCATTCTACTGAATGGACCTCCTGCTCTTCCGGTGTGGCTCAAATTAACCACTGTCTCTTTCCCGCATTTAATTGCTGACAAATAACAAATTGATGGCAAACTGCTTTAGCTGCTTGTCTAAACTTGGGGTTAAACCAGTCAATTTTGAACAAACGTACCATGGCATCCCACCCAATATGTGCCCAACCATGATAGTATCTTGCCATCCGAGACAACAGGCTTTTGGTAAAACCATCTGACCCTCCTCAGATACCCACAACTCATCTTGTCTTTGAACACATTTCATTTTGATTCAGAAACGTTTTTCTTCTTTGTCAACATTACTCTGCAAAGTTTTCAACTCTTCTAAAGTGTCAACAACTTTTAATGCAAAACTTGTACATGTTGCACCCTTTTCAGTGGGTAACAATTCCCACTTGTCTTTGAACAATATACAGTTCAATGCGCAAAACCTTGCAGCACCCACGATACTCGTCTCATATCTAGTCAACCGAGCACCAGTCAAGTATTGGGTTTTTGTTCTTGTCAGTAAAATCTCAGTCGAGTGAGGCACCATTACAGTCAGGGGATATCCCATCACTACTCCTTCACACTGTGAAAGACTCTGACCAACTGCGGCAACTGCACGCAAACAACCTGGTAAGGCTCCTGCAACTGGGTCCAAGGTAGCTGAAAAATATGCTGCTAGTCGATGAGCACCTCCATGGACCTGAGTCAAGACAGATAATGAACATGCATCACGCTCATGACAAAACAATGTCAAAGGCTTTGTGTAGTCACGCATACCGAACGCTGGAGCTCTGCACAAACTTTCTGTCAATGAGACCAAGTCCTCAGGGTACAAGCATTGTTGCCAATAGGCCCACCTCCTGGCAGCTCCAACTCTACAAGCCTTAACAGCGCAGAGTTTTAGAGTGGCCAAGTGGGGGGTAGAGAGTTAAGGAAGGGTACAGCGGTGAAGGAGACCCGCAGAAACAAGAATCGCAGATACTACAGAGAAATATCAATCACAGAACTCTTCGGACTCTGTCAACTATAAATCCAGCAGTCGCTTGGAACAATAGTAAATCATAGCGCCTTTCATAAGTTTCAAGAAATGAAGGGTTAACACGGTATTCACTCAAAGAAATGTTACTTCACATTTCAAAAACTTTCCAAGATACACGATTTCAATTTGTGTCCGTATTTTACATTAACCATAATCAAATATTCCCTTGAGTTAAAATTATTGCCTTAGCATTTATTCATAACCATTTAAACCTATTTTGAATAACCGCGCTTATACAATGTATCTGTCGCTACCGAGCGACTCCACAAGTAAGCAGCTGAAGTTGAAAAGTGACAGCGAGAAAGCGGTAAAGCTGTAACAGCAAAACATTCGCTTAGTTTGTTATGAATTTGAACATTTACAGCTGATTGCCAAAGATTACTACTCTCTCCCAAAAAAGAATATCAATCTTTAAACAGTTTTATCAAATAAGAAAACGGATGATGGAAGCTAGAAACCACCATCCGTCTTACCGCCCTGAGTGTCTGCTACTCGCTGCTTCAAATGCCTCAACATGGGGAAATCCCAGGTGAACAAGCAGGAACATGGAAACACCCGACTTCAAACAGAAAAGCTCCGGTCCTCATGAGATCCTCTAAATGGTGAGCAGTGAGAACTAGGTGGGGTCACTTAAATAGACTTGTGCCCCACCCCATGTGCCACACCCAAAGTGCCCCGCCCCAAGTGCCACACCCAAAGTGACCCGCCCATGATGGCTGTTATAAAGATACTTGGGACCAATGCCATGAATAAAAGATAATGTGCGTATAGAGCGCTGCAGAAGCTACTAGATTCTGCAAATGGCAGTTTCTGGACTAAGACTGTGTGGTGGAAACAGTAATGCACGGATTCTGGCATCAGGCGGGCCCTAGAGGGTGCGAGCAGCCATGGTGTTGACACTTTCTCTCAATTCAGTGAATGCTTTCATTTCATCCTTATCTAGCACTATGGGGTCTGTGACATCTTTATGAGCCAACTTCTGCAATGGTTTTTTAAATTTATGAAAAATTCGGAATCCATTGGCGACAATAGCCTACCATTCCCAGGAACATTCTAACATCTCTCTGTGTGGTCGGGGTTTATTTGCAATATCATTGTAATCCTCTCTCTGGATATTTTCTTCAACCCTTTCTCAGTTTGGTGTTCCAAGTACTTCACTACCTTCTGACAATACTGCAATTTTAATGGTGACACTTAATAACCATACCTTCCCAAATGATTCAACAGGGCGATCGAGTTGTACTTACACTCATCCCTTATCTTGGATGCAATTAATAAATCATCAATGTATTGCACCAGAGTCAAATGGAAAGGCAATTCAAGTGACTCCAAATTATTTTTCAAGATCTGGTTGAACAAGGATGGTGACTCCGTGTAACCTTGAGGAAGTCTACACCAACAGTAGACTCGATCTAAGAATTTGAAAATAAAGAGAAATTGACTATCCTCATGAAGAGGCACAGAAAAGAACGCTTGTGACAAATCAACCACTGTGAACCATTCTGCATCACATGGAATCTGGAACATTATTACAGCTGGGTTGGGCACTACGGGACAGCACTTGACCACAATGTCATTTATTTTTCTAAAATCCTGAACAATTCAAACCTTCCCACATGGCTTCATCAAACCCATTATCGGTGAATTACATAGGCTACTCAACACCTCCTTCAAAACTCCCTGCTTCACAAAATCTGCAATTATCTGGGCCACTTTCATTAAGACATCTTGTGTCATGTTATACTGTGGAAGCTGCGGAAACACTGCATTCGGTTTTCGAGTAACTTTAATCGGCTCCACCCTCTTGATCAAACTCACTTCTTTCCCTGTCAAATCCCACACATTTTCTTGCACTGTTCCCTGCAAATCAGTATGAAGCTCTCTCACTGTGAACATTGCGAAAAACTCAATCAATGGGTGCTCCTCATTTGTAGTTTCGCACTCCGTTTCTGGGGGTGGGTCTTACTCATTGTCACTATTTGTCTGGATCTCAGTTTCATCATATGAACAAGTAATGAGACATCTTGACTTACACAGCAAGTCCCTTCCCAGTAGGGATACCGGACTCGAATCACAGAATACAAACTTATGCAGTCCCAGGCAATTGCCAATCCCAACTTGCACTGGATCTGTAATCGGATTTTTCAAAAACTGATTCGCTACCCCCACAACCTGAACTGTTCAACCTGAAAATGGCAAATTGGAAACTTTTGCATTTCTGACTGTTGAGCATGTAGCTCCTGTGTCTACCAGAAATGAGACTCTGTGACCTATTACCTTGCCTCTCACATAGGGTCCTCTCTGACCTACTACTAGAGAAGTTGCAAGCACACATGTCCCTTCATCCGAACTGTCGCTCATCCAGTCACCATTTATTTAATTCTCATTGTGTAACAAGAATTGGTGCACTGCGTTACTACTTCTGTCTTGCCTCTGACCTGTGACCTGTTGAGAAAGCATCATCTGTTGCTGCTCCATTGGGGCTTGTGGTATCTGCATTTGCTGTCTAGGTACCATGGGAACCTGCTGCTGCATTGGTTGCAATTGTGATATTTGTGCACAGGGCATTTGCATTTGTTGCATAGGCTGAAAATTCTGCACCTGATTCACATTGTTCTGGAAATTTGGATTTGGACTTCTCATTCTTGGTCCTCCCACGTTTTGAAATGTATTGACTTCATTACCTTGCTGAACACCACCTTCCTGCACCATCATTGGACACTCCTGCTTCCAGTGTCCCACGGCTCCGCAAATGTGACATGGCAATAGCTTCTTCATTCCCTGCATGTCATTCTGAACACTGCAATATTCAAATCCAGACCACAATTCATATTGCCTCCACGACCTCTACCTCTCATCTGAGGCTGAAACATGTCATTTCCCTGCTGCTGCGGCATTTTATGTACAAAAGTCCCCTGCACTCCTGTTTGAGCTGCCTTAATCTGCATCACCATTGCCTTCCCTTTCAACTTTTTCTGCTTCAATTCAGTCTCATCACTACAATATTTTGCATACTGCAACACCTCATCAATTGGATTTGCCTGCCAGCAAATCAAATGACTCTTAATCATCTGACCTATTTCAGGTCTCAGTCCTTCCACAAACCTAAACACAAAATGCAGCATGTCTTTCGGCTCAATTGCTTCCTTGCCACTGTACTCCTTGAATGCCTTCAACAATCTCTCATAGTACGCATGTATTGACTCTTTGACCTCCTGCACTGTCCTGTCAATTCTCTGCCAATCAATATTTTTGGGCAAAATCCTTCTCTTCAGGAACTCTATCACCTTATAGTAATATTTAATTACCTCAGGAGATGGTGCACCTGTACTGTTATCTGTTTCTGGCTCACTTGTCGGCCAATCTACAGCTCTTTTACATTCAACCCACAAATTAGCTGGAACCACTCTTTCCAGTAAGGTATTCAAGTCTTCCCACAGACATTTCGAGAGCTTCACAAACCTGTCTGTCTGCTGATACCACTCTACTGGCTTTTCCCTCAGTTTTGGATAATCGTTTGTGAATGACAGAATATCACTCCTACTCCAAGGGACATGAACGAAATTTCCCCCTGGGATTTCACTCATTGGTAAAATCTTTACCGGATCCTTGTCCTGTTGTACGATTTCGGTCACTTCTAGAGAATCTCATTTCTTTTTGTCTCTTTCCTTTACCTATCCACCTTCCCACTTTTCTAATGCTCCTCAAACCTGAGCACTCTGCAATAATTCTTTAAGGTGTGCCTTCATTCCGGCAGACCTCATGTGTTCAAAATCTATTGCCTCAAAATCTAATCTGTAACTTCTCTTCAAGTGCTTCATTTTCTCAATTTCTATGCCATGCTTTTCTGCCAAGTCTGCTAATCTCTGATGTAACTTGCTCACCTCTCTTGTGATACTCTGACATAAGTATCTCAACTCTGCCTCTGTGTAGGAATCTAATCTATTCACCCCCATTGTTCCCTCAACCAATTCACCTGCTTCCATGCTAAATCTGACACAATTGATCTGCTCTTCGCCCTTAGGAGTATCTTGTGGGTTATTCAGCTTGTCTAGCCATTCAGTCAACTGCTGAGCTGTCAAGCCCTGTAACAAAATGTTACTTGCATTCATCACTGGTACCTGTTGTACCACTGCATTTGAATTCTGTGTTGTCAGTAACTTCAGACTCTGACCTGCACTAGGTCCACTCACAACATCTGGAAGTGCAACAAGTGGACTGAGATCTAACAATGACCTCGACCCATCAAAGGTCTGACCCAGAGGTGAGACTACCTGCACTTGTTCATCTAGTCCCCTCTTCATTAGACTTTGTGACATTGTTCCTTGTTCATTCACAATTGGTTTCTTCTGCGCAAATAATGGTACAGTAATTGACAGCAATATTGCATCTGGGGCTGCTCTGGCCCCTGAACATTGTGGGAGAGTAACTCCTATATTCTGATTCATAACCAGAGTCAAGTCTGACTGTGTCCCTGTCATTGGTGTAAACCTCGGCATCCCCTGCAGCTGTACCTGGGGCAACAAAATCAGAGTCACCTTAGCCTGAACCAACAGTGGTCTTGGGACCACTTGCTCTGTAGGCACCACTAAGTTCAAATTCGTATCTAAGACAGGCACATCAGGATAGATTCTTTGTATGGGTGGTGGATGCATCTGTGCCTGAATTACTGGAGTAGTCAACACATTAGGTCCTTGCACCACACCCTGTGTCTGGCTAGTATTAACCTGCACTGGGCTCACTGTTCCCATTGCCTATGCCGGGGCTGTTGCGTCAACACTAGTACTCAGACCATCAACATGCACTGCATACAGTGGTGGTCGATCTCTTAGTATTTGTGTAACAAGATCTTCGGCATCAGAGTCCTCCTCTACTATGGAAGATTTTCTCACTTCCTACTCTAAGACGAACACTTATTAGACTTTCTTGTTGCCTTCCTTCCTTCTGTTACGTCTTCTTGCGTAATTGCTGTAAACAAATTAACTCCCTGCAATGTCTCTGCTCTCCACCTTTTCTGCTCCCAATCCCATTTAGCCTCAGCTAAAGACTTCTCCACCTTTCTTACTCTCCTCTCAAATTTCAATTGCTGGTGCTGTCTAGCTACCAGCTCCCAAAGTGCTAATGCCTCAAATTGTGCTGGTTTCGGAAGGGGCTTCGATTCATATAGCGCCATCTGCAATTGCTCCAAAATTCTCAAATTGAACGTCCCATTCTCAGGAAACGGTAAGCTCCCATTTTTCTCTGTCAACTTGCACTACTGCTTTAACCAAATACATGGCGCGACACCTCGCTCCTCCATTACAATGTAAGCCGGTGTATTCGCTCTAATGTACGTATCTCCCCTTAGGGCACTCTTCAATTCCTTGAAAAACGTTATCTTTTCTACGTTTTGTTTATACAAAATCAAATTAGGAAATTACTTTTACTCCCAAGATTCCTTTCACCCACGTTCCCAACCAATTGCCTCTCACTGACGGCTGCCAATCTGTGCACGTCCCTTCTCACTAACCAACCTATCCCAGCTCGGCTTCCAATGAAGTCACACTCACATGTACTGCGGCTGACAAAGTCTTGCGGCTCGTACTCCAAACTTCAATGCACACAAAACTACTGCAAATATTGTGAGCACTAATCAAAAGCAAAAACCAAAAACAAATCTACTGGTTTACTACAGGAAGGTAACACAATTGCTTCTGAAACCTTATGGATTTTCACTGATGGCCCTATTCGCTCATACAGCTATTCCTCTTTCTCGGTTTCCCAGATTCGCAAGCAAAATTTGACCCTCCAATTTTGCTCTCAACTGATCAATGGGTCTGTCCTGGTGCACATAGGACTCCCAAATCTCAGTTGTAATTTCCTCTCACCCACTTAACATACACACTGACTCGTTGACCATGCCTGATCAACCTACTAAACCAGCCAGATTACAACATATAACCAAGTGTCTCATACACTTTTCAATATACTCCGGAGTCTTAGACCACGCAGGGTCCGTAAATCAACAACCATGTGGACAATTTTTTAGCACAAAGTGCCACACACATATGAAGTTCGACGACTTCCCTCCTTTCATACTGTAGAGTACGCACACTCCTACTAAAACTTCATCTGGAGTACGCAAACTCCCTAAATCCTCCCATATGTCACAATTCACCTGCGATTTCCATAAGCTGTGCAAGTGCAAACTATCTCTCACACTCTATCACTAGAATGCCGGGAACATACCCTACATTACTATCAGGGAAAGTCATTTCTGGGCTTACAGGAACATCATTTTCTCTAAAAATGCCATTTTGAAAAAGAAAATCCAAATCTCAATAATACTGAATTCTCAAACTGATCAATCTTTAACTATTACCATAACTAGGGGCACCTGTCCATCAGTCTCCTACCACAACTGCTAACACCTGTCACTCAGTTCCGGACATCTATGGCAGCTCTTAAAGATACTAACCATCGGTCTCCCCACCATAACTGTTAACACCTGTCACTCTGTACCAAACACCTATGGCAAGCCTATAAAGAAACAAACCATCAGTCTGCTACCATAACTGTTGGCGCGTCGGTCCTTAATAAGTAAACTCACAAGGGGATGCGTATAGATCGATGAACCTTTTGATTCGTTTAAGGTGTTCTTACCACAGTTCCAGTACAGAACCAATAATCAACACACAATAATCAATAATCATTAATCAAATCAATAATAAATGGAGTCAATCATTTTCACACACCATGACTTTGCAGCCATGAATAATCACACCTTTAGTAAAAGTTTAGTAAGTTTATTTCCTTTATGTTAACAATACTAAGATCATTAATCTTAACCCCTTGGGTGCGGGTCACGACCAGTGGCCGACACCAGGGAGGGGGTTAATAAATCCTTCGGTGCGTCGCACCCGAGGATTTTTATTTTTTTTTCTCCCCGGGAGACACAGAAGCTTTTCCGTGTCTCCCCCCGCCACCCACCCGCCCCTTTGTGACATGCGTGCTGACGTCACTTTGTGGATTTCCCCATCGGAGCAGGAAGCGGCCTTGTGGCCGCTTCCTGCTCCAATGGGGAAAATGGCCCCAAACGGCCTTCCACACGTTCGGGAAGGCCTCGTAAGAAAGGGGAGACTCTCCACTTTCTTACGAGGCCTTCCTGAAGGTGTTTCCTGGCCCCCGATCGCAGCACAGCTGAGATCGGGGGTCAGGAAACACCACTAGACACCAGGGATTTCACTTGGGGAGGTCGGCCCCCTCGGAAAACGGGCCACCCCCTCCCCTGGGGGCATTTTCTTTTTTTAAAAAAACATAGGTGTCCCCTGGGGGGGCGCGATCGCTTAATTTTATTTTTTTTTAAAAAAGAAAAGGACAGGGGGTCGCCCGTTGGCAGGGCGACCCCCTGTGGGGGCAATATTTTTTTTAGTTGTTGTAGGGTTTCCCTGGGGGCCATTTTGGCCCCCAAGGAAACCATACAACTACAAAAAAAAATATAGATCTATATGTATATATATATATATAGAGATCTAAATATATAGATATATCTATGTAGATATATCTATCTACATGGATATATCTATAGATAGATATATATATATATATATATATGTATATATATATATATATATAAACCACTTTTGTCATTACGTGTGTGGTTTCCCTGGGGGCTGCAATCGGCCCCCAGGAAAACCAGACCCACATATAAAAGTGATCTATATATATATATATATATATATATATATATACATATATATATATATATATATATACATATATATATATATATATATATATATATATGTATGTATATATATATATATATATATATATATATATTTGCCACCAGTTGTCTTGCAGTTGCAGCTTGCGTCTTCAAAGCAATGCACATACTTTAACTGATGCATTTCAACTGTAGCTTTTAGGCAGCAATAAAAAAGTCAAGTAAGTATTGTGATTATGTTTCTGCTACAAAAGGGTCAGACTTGTCTAGTGGCAGTTTTAGTGCCATAAAGAAGTGCAGAAGGTTTATATGCCTACTGCAAAGAGCAAATCTGTATTTTATGTAAATAGCTGAGTACATTAGTAAAGTCATTCATTACCTGCGCTATAATACAAATGAAATGTATGTGCGGGGTGGAGGGCGGCTGTGGAGAGATGAGGTGGCCTCTACTGTCGCACGTATCTCACACACACCATCGATTTTGTGACTGTCTACGTAGGCTAGTGTTTTAGGGCAACAGTTTAGCCAATAGCAGAGATGGCATCTTGATGGATGACTGCTGCGGTCACTCGGGTTATAGAGGACGGCTCTGACATAGGATCACAGACTGAGACATCAGATACTGAGACAGCATCTGAGGGATAGGATAATGGCGCAGACTCTGGGAGTGATTTTTCAGTCGGAGGAGTCCCATTCGATAACTCCTCTTCCAGTAAATTATGAGGGAGGTGATGAGGACAGTCCTGCTGTCCCTTCGCAAGCACAGTCTGTGCAACTGGGTAATAGTGGGTTAGCCCAACCCAGATAGCAGGTGAATGCAGCGGCAAGCAGAGAGAGAGAGAGAGTGCTCTCTTGGGAGCTCCCCAATTTAGTTCAGCCCCAAATTCCACCCACCCAAATCGTATTGTGGAGACATCAAAATTATCTATCGCAAAACAAACTGGTTTTGTAAGGCAGGCACCTGTGTTTTTGGTCCTGGGTTTCGTCGGCCATATAGAGAAACACACTAAACCCAAACATTTCTGGAAACTAGACATTTGGGGGAGTCCACAGAGGTGTGACTTGTGTGGATTCCCCAAAGGTTTCTTACGCAGAATACCCTGCAAAGCTGAAATGTTGAATAAAAACTCTATTTTTCTCGCATTTCTGTCACACAAACTACAGGAATATGCTGGGGTTCACAAAATTCCTACCACCCAGTGATTCCTCACCTGTCCTGATAAAAACACTACCCCACTTGCGTGCCTACACCTAGTGCCTGTGTCAGGAATTGATCACCCCAGGGTCAACAGCTACCTCATGTAAGGACCAACATTGACCGTTGTGTGATCTATTCCTGTCGCGGGCACCAGGCCTACCCACACAAGTGAGGTACCATTTTTATCGGGAGACTTGGGGGAACACTGGGTGGAAGGAAATTTGTGGCTCCTCTCAGATTCCAGAACTTTCTGTCACCGAAATGTGAGGAAAAAGTGTTTTTTAGCCACATTTTGAGGATTGCAAAGGATTCTGGGTAACAGAACCTGGTCAGAGCCCCACAAGTCACCCCATCTTGGATTCCCCTAGGTCTCTAGTTTTAAAAAATGCACAGGTTTGGTAGGTTTCCCTAGGTGCCGGCTGAGCTAGAGGCCAAAATCTACAGGTAGGCACTTTGCAAAAAAACACCTCTGTTTTCTGTCAAAAAATGGGATGTGTCCACGTTGTGTTTTGGGGCATTTCCTGTCGCGGGCGCTAGGCCTACCCACACAAGTGAGGTATCAATTTTATCGGGAGACTTGGGGGAGTGCTGGGTGGAAGGAAATGTGTGGCTCCTCTCAGATTCCAGAACTTTCTGTCACCGAAATGTGAGGAAAATTTGTTTTTTTAGCCAAATTTTGAGGTTTGCAAATGATTCTGGGTAACAGAACCTTGTCAGAGCCCCACAAGTCACCCCATCTTGGATTTCCCTAGGTGTCTAGTTTTCAAAAATGCCAAGGTTTGCTAGGTTTCCCTAGGTGCCGGCTGAGCTAGAGGCCAAAATCTACAGCTAGGCACTTTGCAAAAAATGTAAAAATGTCATGTGTCCATGTTGCGTTTCCTGTCGCGAGCATTAGGCCTACCCACGCAAGTGAGGTACCATTTTTATCGGGAGACTTGGGGGAACACAGAATAGCAAAACAAGTGTTATTGCCCATTGTCTTTCTCTACATTTTTTCCTTCCAAATGTAAGACAGTGTGTAAAAAAAAGTCTATTTGAGAAATGGCCTGCAATTCACATGCTAGTATGGGCACCCCGGAATTCAGAGATGTACAAATAACCACTGCTTCTCAACACCTTATCTTATGCCCATATTGGAAATACAAAGGTTTTTTTGATACCTATGTTTCACTCTTTATATTTCAGCAAATGAATTGCTGTACACCCGGTATAGAATGAAAACCCATTGCAAGGTGCACCTCATTTATTGGCTCTGGGTACCTAGGGATCTTGATGAACCTACAAGCCCTATATATCCTCACAACCGGAAGAGTCCAGCACACGTAACGGTATATTGCTTTAAAAAATCTGACATTGCAGGAAAAAGTTACAGAGTAAAACATGGAGAAAAATTGCTGTTTTTTTCAGCTCACTTTCAATTTTTTTTTATTTCAGCTGTTACTTCCTGTAGGAAAACCTTGTAGGATCTACACAAATGACCCCTTGCTGAATTCAGAATTTTGTCTACTTTTCAGAAATGTTTAGCTTTCCGGGATCCAGCATTGGTTTCACACCCATTCCTGTCACTAACTGGAAGGAGGCTGAAAGCACCAAAAATAGTAAAAATGGGGTATGTACCAGTAAAATGCCACAATTGTGTTGAAAACTGTGGTTTTCTGATTCAAGTCTGCCCGTTCCTGAAAGGTGGGAAGATGGTGATTTTAGCACCAGAAACCCTTTGTTGATGCCATTTTCAGGGAAAAAACCACAAGCCTTCTTCTGCAGCCCTTTTTTCCCATTTTTGGAAAAAAATAAAATTTTCACTGTATTTTGGCTAATTTCTTGGTCTCCTCCAGGGGAAACCACAAACTCTGGGTACCATTGGAATCCCTAGGATGTTGGAGAAAAAGGACGCAAATTTGGCGTGGATAGCTTATGTGTACAAAAAGTTATGAAGGCCTAAGCGCGAACTACCCCAAATAGCCAAAAAAGGGCTCAGCACTGTGGGGGGAAGGTCCAGCAGCTAAGAGGTTAATCACCAACTCAAGTTAAGCAAAATTAATAATACTTATTAATCAACAAGTCACAATAAATATGATCTAATCAAAGCTTGAATCAAAAGGCATTCAAAGCATTATCACAAATCATTAGTAGAACCAATTTCAGCAAGGCTATTATATCCATGAAGTTCAGCAAAATAGTCCGTCATCCATTTGTCTATGCAATTCGTCAGTCGTCATGTGAATAACCTCAACTAAGATTAGCATCAGCATGTGTGTTCTGCTTTCCCTCTTATCTCATAACCGAGCTTACAGAACCTCTCTGGAATGCACTTCTGAGTTTAAAGAAGACATTTAGGCCCTCATTCCAACCCTGGCGGTCATGGACCGCCAGGGTGGAGGGACAAGGTAGCACCGCCAACAGGCTGGCGGTGCTTCCAGGGTCATTCTGACCGTGGCGGTAAAGCCGCGGTCAGAAAAGGGGATCCGGCGGTTTCCCGCCGGATTTCCCCTGGCCCGGAGAATCCTCCATGGCGGCGCTGCTTGCAGCGCCACCATGGGGATTCCGACCCCCTTTACACCGCCAGAAACAGGATGGCGGGAACGGGTGTCGTGGGGCCCCTGGGGGCCCCTGCACTGCCCATGCCACTGGCATGGGCAGTGCAGGGGCCTCCTAACAGGGCCCCATAAAGATTTTCAGACAGTGAAAATCGCGACGGGTGAAACTGCACCCGTCGCACCCCTGCAACTCCGCCGTCTCCATTCGGAGCCGGCTTCATTGTTGCAGGGTCTTTCCCGCTGGGCCGGCGGGTGCCCTTTTGGCAGTCGCTCGCCGGCCCAGCGGGAAAGTCGAAATGACCCCCGCGGTCTTTTGACCGCGGAGCGGTCTTTCGACAGGGTTACTTTGGCAGGTGGCGGACGAATGACCCCCTTATTGTTGTTAATTCCCCACCCACAAGTTCCTGAGAGACGAAATTAGTAGATTGGAAGCACACATTCAAAAGTAGTCGCAGCAATGAAAGCAAAATATATCAAAGTACTTCTCGGTTGCAATGTACACAGCAAATATAGGTGAAGACGTTTATAACATAACTTCAAAGCAAAGCATAAAAGTCAAAATTCATCACCGTATGGGCAAGTAGGCCGATACTCAGCTTCATCTTTCTGGGGTCTGCAAGTTGATGACTCCGGTCAACTGTGAGAAAGAGATTCTCTACCCAAACGGGAGACGGGCAACTGATGTCTAGTTCCCGCTCGAAGTCAAGCAGATTCAAATCTAACTCACTGTAGCCCAGAGTCATCCTTAAAAGCAAACTCAGTGTGAGAGCCGAAGAACCTTGGAGAGGGGCCAATTCTCCTGAGCTCACTCGCTCTCAGGCTGGATTGCGAGGTAAACACAAAATCTACGTACTCTTATCAGCTAAGGTCTGGTGTGAAGAAAACAGCTGGTCCATCTTGTGGAAAAACACAGCTTGGGAAAACACAGCTCATCTGCAATGTCTCAACTGCAATGTCTAACCCCACGCTAAAGCCAATAGGCAGCTAACCTAAATATCAAATGTAATGTCTAATGTCATGTCAAAGCCAAGAGGCAGCTAAGCTGAATACAGAATGTAATGGCTAATGTCATGTCAAAGCCAATAGGCAGCTAAACAGAATACAGAATGTAATTGCTAATGCCATGTCAAAGCCAATAGGCGGCTAAACTGAATACAGAATGTAATGGCTAATGCCATGACAAAGCCAATAGGCGGCTAAACTGAACAAAACATATTGGGGGTCATTCTAACCTTGGCAGGCGGCTACCGCCACCCGCCAGGCGGGAACCGCCAAGCGGCCGCCATGCGGCACAATAACGCGGCCCCCATTCCAACATTCCCGCTGGACCGGCGGGCGCTAACCATGTTAGCGCCCGCCGGCCCAGCGAGAAGGAGGCCGCAACACAGGAGCCGGCTCCAAATGGAGCCGGCGGTGTTGCGGCCGTGTGACGGGTGCAGTTGCACCCGTCGCGCTTTTCACTGTCTGCCATGCAGACAGTGAAAAGCAGGCCGGGGCCCTGTTAGGGGGCCCCTGCACTGCCCATGCCAGTGGCATGGGCAGTGCAGGGGCCCCCAGGGGCCCCAGGACACCCCTTACCTCCAGCCTCTTCCTGGCGGTGTAAACCGCCAGAAACAGGCTGGCGGTAAGGGGGTCATGATCCCCAGGGCAGCGCTGCCTTATCACCGCTGGGGGAAAATCGGCGGGACACCGCCGGCCCCAGCGGTGCGACCGCGGCTTTACCGCCGCGGTCAGAATGGGAGATGAAGCACCGCCAGCCTGTTGGCGGTGCTTCCGTCATTCTTGCCCTGGCGGTCCAAGACCGCCAGGGTCAGAATGACCCCATAATGTGCTACTGGTGAACATTGAGCAACTAATATGCGCAGTGGTGAAACACAAAGTCATTGGTCAAACACAATTAATAGCATCACAATGTGGGGCTTCATGCAAAACAATTTGGAACACAAATTTGGAAAACCTCTACTTTAAGAAAGTGTTAAGAAAGTGTTAAGACAGCGCAGTTGGTCCCTACAAAAAGAAAGGCACAAACATGCAATTCAGTTATTGTCATATCTACCTATCCACGGTATGGGTCAGCAAGCAGGATCAGTCTTGTCCTCAGATCATCAGTCGATCAACAAAGCATAAGGCTCTCAGTCAGAGAGTATGAGCCCAATGACAGAACCTCGATTCTCTTCTTCTCCCACCGTCACGCTAGATCTCTAGTCTCGCAATCTCAATCTGTCTAAGTTCCCTCTGTCATGTTGTTATATCAAAGTCATCCAAACTATCCCCTAATTCCCAATTGGTCAATTAATCGTACGTTATTACTCTGTCCAATAGTGTCCATATATCAAATCTATGAATTCTAATATTTCACACTTCACACTCTGTTAATTGGTCCGCTTTACGATGTTCTCATCATCTGGCTTGTCAGGTATCGAATTTGTTGCATCTTCATCTCCAGTCAGTGTCTTCATTATTCGCATCCTGGGAAAGGACCCTTTGCACATTTCACACATGATTTGTTACTTTGCAAGAGACCTCATCTCCTGTCCGTCGGTTCCCATAGAAAGCTTCTGCTAAGCATTTTATTAAAACAATGAGCATTTCACAGTTAGTTCACTCTGTCAAAATTTTTCATTAACCGTAAAGAAATACAGCTCCTTCATGAGGCCTGGCAACTAGGCCAAGACACTCGCTAAGTTAAGGCCTACAATTAATAAGCAAGAACATAATTCATAATACTTAATATGGCATATTACTACATTAATCTAATACATTTTCAATATTTTATATGAACTAATCATAATTTAGTACATTTCGTGAACACTGGTGGCCATTCTTTGAGGTCACATTTTCAAACATGCACATTATTTTCCTACGTTATTCATTTTTCTACATAAGTCATTATTCAAAATATGTAAACATTCATTAATAATTTCTAATTAAGACATCTGCTTCAGCAACTGATAGGCCCATGAACATTAAGCCTGTCTCACAGATATATGTCTTTTTTGCACTGGGAGGGGCACCAAAGAGATACCCTCCTAGCAGTGAAAGGGTAACGATTTAACCAGGAGCTAAGCAGCATGAGTGCAGTGGTGTCAGCATACCATGTAGTGATCAGTAGGAGTTAACAGGTCAATTTTTGCTGTGTCACTGGAGTGAGGTCTACAGACTCACTTATTTGAAGTGCCACCTCTGTGATTATTGACTCATCCTTGGCCTACATCAATGTGGTGTGTAGTGCTGCACAGTGCGTGTATACTATACATGTGCTGGGTTTATGTGTGCCTGACTCTGAATGGTACAATACAAGGATAAAGCAGTGATGTGCAGTGTCTGTAAATTATATGTATGTGCTGGGCGTATGTGTGCTGTAAATGGTACAAGACATAAAGGCTGCAATGATGTACATGGAATTTATGTCATATACCTGTGCTGGGTGTATGCATGCCAGTGAATGATAGAAGGGTCTGGGCCCTGTTATGGGAGGCCAAGGGCTGACTGGAGGAACATGAGGAAAGGAGGTAAAATAATCCCCTCCAGACAGATTTCTGTATTGCTGCATTCCTGTTCTTTGGGTGGGACAGACTGGAGGAAGGGAGAGCTAGGCTCTTCATACACTTCTAAGGGTGCTCTTTAATTCAAAGAGAAGTTACTGACAATGTTCCTGGGCACATGCCATGAAGGACATGAGGCTAATAGGAGAATCATAAAGAGTAGTCCTGAGACCCTTGGCTAATATTTTTATATGCACATCACAGTGGCTGGTATAAAGGTGTAAACTCTAATCACTCATATGGCCCCTCACTTATGCTGTGATAGACTGCTTTAAAGAGGAGAAGTGGGAAGACGAGTGTGCACTTCAAAAGAAACAGACTCCAAACCTAAATCTCAAAGACCTAGAATCTAAATGACATTTGGTGTCAGGAAATATACAATAAGAAGAGGAGCTTGAGACCCCCATAACTGTCAACTATTAAGCAGCCAGTTGGGCTGTGTGAAGAGGAGGGTACATCACCCATGAAATCCAAGAACATCTGCCTTGGAGCCTGGAGCACCAGCACCTTCCTGCCTTCTAATATCAGTGTGCCCTGTGAGGGAGAGGAGAGCAAAGAAGGGAACGAGGTCAAGTGGTGAGATCCTGGCTGTTGGAGCCCCATAGCCATAGCTGTGAGGAGATGGCTGCTTAACCAATCAGGCCATTGCCGGTATGTAGGGAAATGTCAGTGACCCTTCCTATGCCAGAGTAGTGAAGTTAATCATGATCGTCAAGCGGGTATTTTCCCATGTGCAGTCCTAAGTTGGTGACTCCATATGCCAGGTGGGGCTGCCATGATGATTGTTGCTGTTCCATTTAGGCTGTAGCCTGCTTGTGGTAAGCCCAGGTGTTGTATAACAATGGCAACCCAGTATGTCAGGTGGGGCTCGGTGAAGATTGCTGCTGTGCCAATTAGCCACAGGCTGTGTGCAGTTTCAAGTCAGTGACCCCGTATGCCAGGTGGAGCCACGGTGAAATTGGTGCTGTGATGATCAGGCTTTCGTCTTTGCGCTGAGGAGAAATGGTGAACCTTTATGCCAGGGGAAGCCACTGGAACAAAGCAAGAAGCATGGTCTGTTCAGACTATCATCAGAGGAAGGTGGCTGCGGAGGTGAATTGAGTGGGCTGAAGCTGTGGCTGAGGACCAGCACCAAGATCATCACCTCACCCTACCCATGGGAAGGAACATGAAGAACATACCAAGCATTGGAAGAGTGTTAAAAATTCCCTGGTCACTGCCTTTGCAAGACCATCTGTGAGGAATTTGAGGATACCCGACTGCAACCCTCTTGGGCTGCATGTTAAAGACCTTTCAGGGGCAGCTGCTGTAGCTTTACCACCCATTAAGGAAGTGCGCTCAGGGACTCCGGTCCCTCGGATCCTACTTGTGTGGCTAAGACTAATTTTCAGCCCTAATGGTCCCAGGGGAACTTACTTGTCAGATAGCACTGTTGAGCTGGAACACTTTTTGACTTCAATGGAGAGTAGGAGTGAGTGAGACTACTGAGACTCGAACTACTAGTAGGACTTAACCTGAATGCCCCCTATGGTGGATGTGGAATAAGCACTATCACTAGCAGGATAGGAGTAAGACTCAGGGGCCCAGCTAGGAACCACTAGTGCCCTGTCCTCAGAGGACTGTGAGGGTCATTTGTGAGTGTTCAATTCGGTTTGTGGTTGTATATAAATACTACATTTTTCATAAAAGCAAGTATTTGACTGGACAATCATTTATTAAGGCTGCTGTGCTTATTTTGAGTTTTGAGCCTGTTTTCACTCCCATCTGTGTCTCTCCCACCAAAAAGATTTGGACTACTCCTTCCACACTACCACCAGAGAGTCAACTGCTGAAGTAGTACTTGGCCCAGTTGCTCATGATCCATAGTAGGTCGGGCACTGGGATATCAGGAGTAAAAGGCCTCAAGCCTTACTGATGAACTGAGTAACCCCTGGTTTCCCATTGGCCCTCTGAACAGGGTTCTAGCATGGGCCTTTAGTTTATTTTTGTTTGTTTTTTTCAAAAACAAACTCTTGCTTTGAGAGTTCAATTTTGAAAAACTCAGGAAACTCAAAATGGCTTAAAAAAAGCTTCTATGGCGGCTGCTTATTTGGAGGAAGAGAGATCTCCACTGGACAGAACTCTAAATACACCTAGCTGTTCTTCATCAGAGCAATGGAGTACATGCCTCTGCTGCTCTTGTGGAGAAAAGTGTAGCCTGCCAAACCCTAAATGACTCTTTTATGTTCATATTGAGTCCCACTAATGGTCAGTGGTATCCAATGGGATTGCAAATATATCTTGGCATTGAACCACTCTCTTGTGTAATTTTTTCTTTTACAACTTTTGTCTTGTTGCACATAAATTGTAGGCTTTCATTCCCCCATCACACTTATTTGCTTCTTCCAAACACTACAGATAGAAATGTCCTTTCAATGCTGGTCAACTTAATCAGTAGTACATTGATTAATGTGACTGCACGTATTCATGGTATTTAAACTGCATCCCTGGATTCATGAGATGGTTGAAGCTCTATCTCTCCTTTTCTGCATCACTAAAATACTTGTCTACCAATACCTATAATTGGACCATAGCTAGGAAATTATTCTTTTGTTTTTTTGTTGCCCAACCGTGTTGCATTTACATTGTAAGTGCATTTTCCCTTTGCAGTGCTGCACTGCTGACAATATGAGCAACCTGCTCCTGTGGGCCAGTGCACAACATTTTTGTCACACTTTCTCTGCCT
Source organism: Pleurodeles waltl (assembly GCF_031143425.1). Taxonomy (NCBI): domain Eukaryota; kingdom Metazoa; phylum Chordata; class Amphibia; order Caudata; family Salamandridae; genus Pleurodeles; species Pleurodeles waltl. The sequence goes on along the minus strand of NC_090439.1, from coordinate 624,734,100 downwards.
GCCACAGTGTTTTTTTCTGCTCCTGACATGTAAGGTAAAAATGGATATTTGCATTTCTGATAACCGATCCTGTGGCAGCACACTTGCAAGTCCCATAACATGTGAATAAGCATGATTCAGGCCTCAATAGAAGAAAATGGGAGAAATACATTCTCTTGATTATTTTATTTTTAAATCTTCCACTTCCATCTTCTAAACTGTTGGCATGTATTGGGTTGTGGCATGGTGCCCCTGTTTTGGACAAATCCTTCTTCCAGTATGGCACTTGATAGACCCATCCTCCTCCACTGAAAGCATGACTATGTTCCTAATACTCCCTGATGTTCAGATCGAGGGATAACTGTAACTGTTTTATGACACTCAGTGATGCACCATCTCAAGCCATTTGATTTTAGATTTAATAAACCATGGCCTTCAAATTCAGTTCTAGGAGCCCAGAGAATTCTTCTAACAGATTTCAATGCCCTGTTCTGCTATGTGGCACTGATAACGCGTCAGAACCTTGATAAGTAAACTTACAAGGAGACACGTCTAGGCCAATGAACATTTTGACCACGTTTGGAGACTTCCCAGAACGAGATATCCTTTTAGCATTAAAAATCAATATGTCAATAATTCCTTCAATATTCACAATAGCAAATTGTTTGAGCTGATCAATAACATTTAATATAGATCAATACAGCAAACGCACCATGACCTTTTAGCCATGAATAACCACACAAACCTAGTTATGTGTTAGGATATTTATTCCCTATTAGTTACAATCTTATATCATATTTATTAGTTTCAACATCAAGAAACACGTCAAAACCACTATAACGTTGGCAAACAGAGCAAAACTTTATCAAAGCATAGATCATGAACATTTAGAATGGAGCACAACGTTAATATGAATCAAATTTAGCAGAGTATCATTAGTACATTATTCAACAAAGCAAGAATTTAGTAATTTGTCTATTTTTATCTGATATTAGTGAACTCCTCAACTAACGATTTAGCATCAGCATGTTGGGCTTCATGCAAAACAATTTGGCGAACACAAATTTGGAAAAACATCTAACTATGGCCTCTATCAAAAGAGCAGTTGGTACCTAGAAAGAAAAGGCAAACAGACAATTACAATTATCATTAGATAGTTACCCATCCGAATGAATCAGCAAACAGCGTCAGTCTTCGTCCTCAGGACATCAGTCGATTCACCGTCAGCAAGGATAGGATCGGCCAAAGTCTCAGTATGGCATAGCTAAGAATAAGGCTCTTCCCTCCTAAAGAGGAGAAGTAAGTATCAGGAAAGAACGAACAGAGGATGGTTTCAAATATTAGGGCATCAAAGTCTCAAAGTATAGCTAATAGTTTCTCGGTTGAATGACAAGGAATGGTGAAGAAAAATGGCAAAGAATGCCTAATTTCTCCTCCGGTCAAGTGATTATATCAAACAGTCTAACAAGTCTCTAATTTCCCATTGGGCAATATTTGGTGCATCATTATCTCTGTCCAATATTTCTCCATACACCTTACTAGAATTTTACACAAAACACAGTTCTCATGCAGTCGATTGGCTCCTGTGATTGATGTCTTCATCGGGTAGAATGTCAGGTAAGAAAGTTACACTTTCTGCTCCAGTCAGTAGTTCCATTGTCTTCGCCTAGTCCAGGCGGCCTTGCACCTGTTGCGAATTACACTGTTGCATTTGGCAAGAATGTCTCCTTGAGCAAGTCAGGTCCCATGAGAAAGAATTTACTATGGCTACAGACACATCTCTAGCTTCTGTAAAAGTACAGCTTAGTGTCCTTCAGGAAAACAGCACATTGCACGTTAGAAAAACACAGTTAATATGAGACCAGGCAGCTAGGCCCAGACCTTCGCTAACCTAAGGCCTAGTGATTAATTAAGCAAAAGCCGAATACATTACTCTTAATGCTAATGCAAAGTCATACATTAGTACATTATTAATTCATCACTAATCAGTTTAATTAATCATCGTATACATTGGTGGCCACTCCCCGTGGGCACATTTCAAACGTGTGTATTAATTTCTATGTTAACATATTTCTATGCAGCTCCATTACACATTATATTGCAAGCTTCTCATGTGAATATTAATTTTAAATGTCACACTCCAACAGCAGTAAGCCTTATTAAAAAGTGGACAAGATTTATTAAACAAGAAATTAAACATGGAAGTGTCCATTTACCCAGCCGCTGGCCAAATAGTGCAAAATCTATGCTATTTACCTAGCAGCTGGCAAAATAGTATCTTATTTCTACTGTTTAGTCAGTCATAAACTAAACAGTAGAGATTATGTACAATTTTACCAGCAGCCAGATAAATAGTGGAAGGAGGTCTTTATTTATCAATCCATAAAGAAAATATGAACTCCAGGCAATGGTCCTGTGGGTGCCATCTTGTAATGGGGATGCAACAAGAGTGAGGGCATTTGAAAGTAAGTGCATGTACAAGTGTAAAAAAATGTAAGTGCATGAATTAAGCTATTCTGTTTACAGATGGAAAAAAAATTAAAATCAATGTTAAATAAACACATTCATGTTATTTTAATATTCAAACAAGACATGTAGAAATTGAACAGAAGCTTCAGGATATGGCACTCAGATATTTTGCACTTCAGTCAAGGGGTATTTGACTGTCAGCAAAGTAAACTCAGTATGGGTTTAAAGCACGTTATATAAATATTTTATTAATGGTGGAGAATACATTACATTTTAATGGTGTTTCTTTTGATGATTTTTGAAGGTCAGTCTCTTTTTTGGGATTTTTATGAAAGCCCTTGTGCTAGCTTTAGGCTTCTGTTTAAGAGTTTCAGGGAGGTTGTGCTTGCTTAGTTTTTCAAAAGTGGCAACACAGCAGCAACCATCAAGCAGCAGAAAACAGGGAATGCAGATAGATAGGTGGCATTTGTACTCCAGAGGGGGAGAAACATACAGTAGGTAATTGGTGTTTGGGGGCACAGTGCGCTGGGGCACTTGCAGGACGTAAATTTAGTTGCAGGATGTAAATTTAGTTAGATACTGTAATGGGGCTTCTATGGAAAGGGAATGTGAAAGCAGGAGACAGGTATGTAATGCATCTGGGTGATTCAGAGGGAGAGTTCACTCTGCTGCTTGTGAATAAACAAGCTTTTTCATACCATCCATCCAGCAGAGTAGGTTTAAGGCATTAATGCTTATTGTCCCAGGCAGACCTAATCTATGAAGATCAGGATTACCAATGCAAACAGGCCCAGTAACAAATAGACAATGAGGAACAGAACAATGGTTAAAAGCACTGGGGGGTTTGGGGCAAGGTTTAGAAGGATCTGGAGGGCAAGGAGAATGTGGAACAGGGGGGATAGATGCAGTGGACATGGACCTGAAGGAACAGAAAGACCAGAGGAAAAAGGTACAAAATACACAGGGCCATAACGACAAGGAGGTCTTTGAGGACCTGTGTGCTCTGACTAGGGGTACAAGGACCACCAAGGCCTGGAGTAGCAGGCCCAAGTAGACAGACCAAAGAGAATCAGTCTCAGGAAATCAATGGAGAGAACAACCAGAGACAGGCGGGCCAACACCACCGCCACTAGATCAAGGAGGACCAAGGGGCCAGAAGCAGAAGGACCAGGGGGTTATAAAAGGCAAGAGAGTCTAGGTCCAGTGGGACCAGTATGACAAAGTCCAGGATAGTCAGAATCAGAGGAACCTAAACCATGGTGTCAAGAACCACATTAACCATGATGATCCACAAAATAGGAACTAGGAGAACCAATGTCAGGGTTCCTATGTCTAAAATGGTGGTTTGCCATTGACAGCCAGTATCATACGTGTATCATGAGTGTAATGATCATTGTCATATGGGAAAGCTATTATTTATATGGTACCTGGTTGACACCACATAACTCAAATAACATTGAAATATACTGTGGTGCGTAGCTCAGCCCCTGCACTGGGAGTCACACTGGTAATTGTTATCTCAGCCCAGCAATGACATTGTGCAGGGTGAGTCTCAACTCAACTCAGCCCCTTGACAGTGAAACAATGAGTGCAGAGGGAGCGCTTTTATTTTTGATGGTGTTTTTGCCCTGTAGTGATTTGGGTCAAAATCTCACAGGATTTAGTAATCATGTTGGCCATCTTGGGTTCGGTCTGGGTGAGGTCTATTTAAACCAAGCCCAACCTCAGACAATCACTTTGTGTCAAGGATTTGTCTTGCGAACACCTACCTGCTCTAGCTCTGTCTCCACTCTGTGGAGTCTCTGAGATCCCTGATTCTCCTGACTCTGCCGGCAGCCTGTTCAGCAATCTTCGCCAACCGGCAAAAGAAAAAACAACGAAGAATAAAGACCCAAAAGCGCTTACAAGAATACAATGCAACTTTTAAAGGTAAAACAGAAAACTCAACCTGCAGCAGAACAGATTTCTCAAGCCTAAGATAAAACAAATGATTTAGAAGCCTGGCGCCTTGCGCTTAAAGATACTAACATCCAATTAATCCTGCATACTAATGGCTATGAAAAAAAGGCATGAATGTTTCAATAAGTTGTAAGTATTGTCTAAGACTGCATTACTAATGAACTGAGAAGGCATTTATGAGAGAGCAGCCTCTTTCTAGCATGGTTACCCCAATTTTTGGCCTGTTTGTCAGTGTGTTTTTACTGTCTCACTGGGATTCAGCTAACCAGGACCCCAGAGCTCATAGTTCAAACCCTATTTGTCAGTTTTTTGACTGTCTCACTGGGATCCTGCTAGCCAGGACCCCAGTCCTTATTGTTTGTGGCCTATGTGTCTTGTCAGTATGCGTGACTGTGTCACTGGTGTTCTGCTAAGCAGAATTCCAATGCCTATGTTCTCTCTGTGTACCAAATGTGTCACTATAGTTTAGTGACTCCATATTCCAATTCTGATTGGCACACTGGATCCCCCTTCTGAGTCCCTAGTATATGGTACCTAGGTACCCAGGGCATTGGGGTTCCAGGAGATCCACATGTGCTGCAGCATTTCTTTGCCATCCATAAGGAGCGCATACAAACCTTTCATCAGGACTGCAACTGCAGGCTGAGTGAAATAGTGCACACACTATTTCACAGCCATTTTTCACTGCACCAGGGAACTTATAAGTCACCTATATGTCTAACCTTCATTTACTGAAGGCTAGGTGCAAAGTTACTGTGTGTGAGGGAACACTTGCACTAGCAAAGGTGCCTCCACATTGTCCAGGGCCACATCCCTGGACTACATGAGTGCAGGGACACCATTATAAGCGTGCACTTCATATATGTCAATACATATATGTAGCATCACAATAGTAACTCTGAACAGGGCCATGTGAGGTGTCTAAGATCATGGAATTGACCCCCCAATCCAAATATGGTATTGGGGGCAATCCCAGGCACCCCGGGGGCTCAACCATGGCCCCCAGTACAGCCAAACCAGCTCTCTAAGGTTTCCACTGCAGCCCCAGCTGCCACCTCACAGACAGGTTTCTGCCCTACTGGGGATTGAGCAGCTCAATCCCAGGAAGGCAGAACAAAGCATTTCCTTTAGGAGCGGGGTATTACACCATCTCTGTGGGAAAGTACCATCTTGCCTGGCATGTTACCCCCATTTTTCACTGTATGTATGTTGTTTTAGCCCTTGTGTCACTGGGATCCTGTTAGGCAGGACCCCAGTGCTCATAGTGTGTGCCCTGTATGTGTTCCCTGTGTGGTGCCTAACTGCATCACTGAGGCTGTGCTTACCAGAACCTCAATGTTTATGTTCTCTCTGCTTTCTAAATTTGTCACTGCAGGCTAGTGACAAAATTTACCAATTCTCATTGGCGCACTGGTACACCCATATAATCCCCTTGTATATGGTACTGAGGTACCCAGGGTATTGAGGTTCCAGGAGATCCCTATGGGCTGAAGCATTTATTTTGCCACCCATAGGGAGCTCAGACAATTCTTACGCAGGACTGCTACTGCAGCCTGACTGAAATAACGTCCACGTTATTTCACAGCCATTTTGCACTGCACATAAGTGACTTATAAGTCCCCTATATGTCTAACCTTCACCTGGTGAAGGTTGGGCGCCAAGTTACTTAGAGTGTGGGCACCCTGGCACTAGCCAAGGTACCCCCACATTGTTCAGGGCAAATTCCCCGGACTTTGTGAGTGCGGGGACATCATTACACGTGTGCACTATACATAGGTCACTACCTATGTATAGCGTCACAATGGTAACTCCGAACATGGCCATGTAACATGTCTAAGATCATGGAATTATCACCCCAATACCATTCTGGTTTTGGGGGGACAATTCCATGATCCCCCGGGTCTCTAGCACAGAACCCGGTTACTGCCAAACTTCCTTTCTGGGGTTTCCACTGCAGCTGCTGCTGCTGCCAACCCCTCAGACAGGTTTCTGCCCTCCTGGGGTCCTGGCAGCCCTGGCCCAGGAAGGCAGAACAAAGGATTTCCTCTGAGAGAGGGTGTTACACCCTTTCCCTTTGGAAATAGGTGTGAAGGGCTGGGGAGGAGTAGCCTCCCCCAGCCTCTGGAAATACTTTGATGGGCACAGTTGGTGCGCATCTCTGCATAAGCCAGTCTAACCCTGTTCAGGGAACTCCCAGCCCTGCTCTGGCGCGAAACTCGACAAAGGAAAGGGGAGTGACCACTCCCCTGACCAGTACCTCCCAGGGGAGTTGCCCAGAGCTCCTCCAGTGTGTCCCAGACCTCTGCCATCTTGGAAACAGAGGTGTTGGGGGCACACTGGACTGCTCTGAGTGACTATTGCAAGAAGGTGACGTCAGAGACCCCCTCTGATAGGCTCTTACCTCGCTTGGTAGCCAATCCTCATTTCTTGGTAGCCAAACCTCCTTTTCTGGCTATTTAGGGTCTCTCCTCTAGCGAATTCTGCAGATAACGAATGCAAGAGCTCACCAGAGTTCCTCTGCACTTCCCTCTTCGACTTCTACCAAGGATTGACTGCTGACTGCTCCAGGACACCTGCAAAACCGCAACAAAGTAGCAAGACGACTACCAGCAACATTGTAGCGCCTCATCCTGCCGGCTTTCTCGACTGTTTCCTGGTGCTGCATGCTTTGGGGGTCACCTGCCTTCACACTGCACTGGAAGCCAAGAAGAAATCTCCTGCGGGTCGACGGAAAATTCCCCCTGCTAACCCAGGCACCAAAAGACTGCATCACCGATCCTCTGGGTCCCCTCTCAACCTGATGAGCGTGGTCCCTGGAACACAGGAACTCTATTGAAGTGACTCCCACAGTCCAGTGATCCTTCAGTCCAAGTTTGGTGGAGGTAAGTCCTTGCCTCCCCACGCTAGACTGCAAACATGTGTACTGCGTTATTTGCAGCTGCTCCGGCTCCTATGCACTCTTCCAGGATTTCCTTCATGCACAGCCTAGTCTGGGTCCCCAGCACTCCGTCCTGCAGTGCTCAACCCTCTGAGTTGGCCTCCGGCGTCGTGGGACCCTCCTTTGAGACTCTGAGCCAGCTACGGTTCACAAATCTTCCAAGTGCCCATTCAGGTACTTCTGCGGGTGCTGTCTACTTCTGTGGGGGCTCTCTGAGTTGCTGAGTGTCCCCTCTGTCTCCTCCTCCAAGGGGCGACATCATGGTCCTTCCTGGTCCCCAGCAGCACCTAAAAACCTCTACCACGACCCTTCTAGCTAGCAAGGCTTGTTTGCAGTATTTCTGCGTGGGAACACTTCTGCAACCTTCATCGTAAAGTCGGACATCTTCCATCCAAACGAGAAGTTCCTAGTCCTCTTCTTTGTTGAAGAACTCCAAGCTTCTTCCACCCGGAGGCAGCTTCCTTGCACCTTCATCCGGGGTTTTCTGGGCTCCCGCCCCCTCTGGACACTATTGCGACTCTTCAACTTGGTCCCCTTGCCTTGCAGGTCCTCAGGTCCAGGAATCCACCTTCATTGTCTTGCTGGTGTTTGTTGTTCTTGCAGAATCCCCCTATCATGACTATTGTGCTCTTTTGGGGTAGTAGGTGTACTTTACTCCTACTTTTCAGGGTCTTGTGGTGGGGTATCTTGGACACCCTGACTGTTTTCTTACAGTAAAAACAACAAGTGATGGATGGAATGCTGAACATTGTCAAACACTCACACCCAGTCATACATCTGGGTTTAATCCATCGTTCTTTTGCTCACCATGCCACCCCAGTTTGGACCCAGCCATATGCAAATCAGTCTTGACCCTGTTCCTCATGGGAACAGTCCAGACCGAACTGCAAAGCCAGGTCCTCACTGGACCGGAAACAAGCATCCTGGGACCGGTTTCGGGGTTTCACCCCTCATCAGCCAGGCTAGCTTGAATCCAGTGGCATGGGAAGCACGGGCCCCACCTCTGGGCATACCCATCCCACTTAGGGCGACAAAGCAAAAACAACAAGTGATGGACGGAATGCTGAACATTGTCAAACACTCACCCCCAGTCATAGATCTGGGTTTAATCCATCGTTCTTTTGCTCACCATGCCACCCCAGTTTGGACCCAGCCATATGCAAATCAGTCTTGACCCTGTTCCTCATGGGAACAGTCCAGACCGAACTGCCAAGCCAGGTCCTCACTGGACCGGAAACAAGCATCCTGGGACCGGTTTCGGGGTATCACCCCTCATCAGCCAGGCTAGCTTGAATCCAGTGGCATGGGAAGCACGGGCCCCACCTCTGGGCATACCCATCCCACTTAGGGCGACAAAGCAAAAACAACAAGTGATGGACGGAATGCTGAACATTGTCAAACACTCACCCCCAGTCATAGATCTGGGTTTAATCCATTGTTCTTTTGCTCTCCATGCCACCCCAGTTTGGACCCAGCCATATGCAAATCAGTCTTGACCCTGTTCCTCATGGGAACAGTCCAGACCGAACTGCCAAGCCAGGTCCTCACTGGACTGAAAACAAGCATCCTGGGACCGGTTTCGGGGTTTCACCCCTCATCAGCCAGGCTAGCTTGAATCCAGTGGCATGGGAAGCACGGGACCCACGTCTGGGCATACCCTTCCCACATAGGGAAACAAAGCAAAAACAACAAGTGATGGACGGAATGCTGAACATTGTCAAACACTCACCCCCAGTCATAGATCTGGGTTTAATCCATCATTCTTTTGCTCACCATGCCACCCCAGTTTGGACCCAGCCATATGGGAACAGTCCAGACCGAACTGCCAAGCCAGGTCCTCACTGGACCGGAAACAAGCATCCTGGGACCGGTTTCGGGGTTTTACCCCTCATCAGCCAGGCTAGCTTGAATCCACTGGCATGGGAAGCACGGGATCCACGTCTGGGCATACCCTTCCCACTTAGGGCGACAAAGCAAAAACAACAAATGATGGACAGAATGCTGAACATTGTCAAACACTCACCCCCAGTCATAGATCTGGATTCCATCCATCACTTGTTGTTTTTGACTGATTTGCATATGGCTGGGTCCAAACTGGAATGGCATGGGCAGCAAAAAAACGATGGATTTAGGCCCAGATCACTGTACTGGGGGTGAATGTTTGACAATGTTCAGCATTCCGTCCATCACTTGTTGTTTTTGTTTTCTTACAGTCCCAGCGACCCTCTACAAGCTCCCATTGGTCTGGGGACCATTCGTGATTCGCATTCCACTTTTGGAGTATATGGTTTGTGTTGCCCCTAGACCTATGTCTGCCTATTGTAACCTATTGTAATTCTACACTGTTTGCATTACTTTTCTGACTCTTACTTACCTGTTTTGGGTTTGTGTACATATAACTTGTGTAAATTACTTACCTTCTCTCACTTCTACTCACTGAGATAATTGTGGCATATTGTCATAAAAATAAAGTACCTTTATTTTTAGTAACTCTTTGTATTGTGTTTTCTTATGATATTGTGCATATGATATAAGTGGTATGGTAGGAGCTTTGCATGTCTCCTAGTTCAGCCTAAGCTGCTTTGCCATAGCTACCTTCTATCAGCCTAAGCTGCTAGAAACACCTCTATTCTACTAATAAGGGATAACTGGACCTGGCACAGGGTGTAAGTACCACAGGGTACCCACTATAAGCCAGGCCAGCCTCCTACACTCTCCCATTGGAAATAGGTGTTACAGGCATGGGAAGGGTACCCTCCCAGAGCCTCTGGAAATGCTTTGAAGGGCACAAACAGTGCCCTGCTTGCATAATCCAGTTGACACTGGTTCTGAGACCCCCAGTCCCTGCTCTGGCACAAAACTGGACAAAGGAAAGGGGAGTTACCACTCTCCTGTCCATCGCCACCCCAGGGTTGATGCCCAGAGCTCCTCCAGAGTGTCCCTGGTGCTAGCCATCTTGGATTCCAAGGTGTGGAGACCCTCTGGGGAACTCTGAGTGGCCAGTTTCAGCAGGAGACGTCAGAGACCCCTCCTGATAGGTGGATACCTGGGAAGGTAGCAATCCCCCTCTTGTGGCTATTTAGGGTATCTCCTCTGGGTGTTTCCTCAGATTTGGTTTGCAAGATTCCTCCAGGACTCCTCTGCATCCTCAGCTCCAGCTTCGGATCAACCGCAGACTGCTCCAGGAACCGCTGTAATGGCAACAAAGTATCAAGGACAACTCTTGTGACCTGCAACTTCAGTTCCAGCCAGCATTTGCAATAGTTTCCAAGGTGTGCATGCTCTGAGGACTGCCTGTCTTCACCCTGCACCAGAAGAACTGAAGGAATCTCCCATGGAGGGACGGAGTCACTTCCCTGCTTCAGCAGGCACCCTTCTGCGATGACAGCCAGTACACTGGGACTCCTCTTCTGATGACGAGCATGCTCCCTGGAACACAGGTGGTGGACCGAAATGACCCAGACTGTCCAAAGGTCCAGCTGTCCAAATTTGGTGGAGGTAAAAGCTTGCCTCTCTGTGCTGCAACAGAACTCCTCTGCACTGCATCTTCTGCAGCTCCTTTGGCTTCTGTGCCCTTCTTCCAAAAGTTCTTAATGTACAGCGTAGCCCAGGTCCCCAGCACTCCATTCTGTGACACACAGCTCTCCGAGTTGTTCTCTGGTGGTGTGGGACCCTCCAGTGTAGTGCTGCGAATACCGCACTTTGCATCTTCTTTCTCTCCATGTTCTGTGACTCCTGTGGGTGTTGCTTGGTCTTGTGGGGGCTCTCTGAAGTGCTGAGAGCCACCTCTGTCTCCTCAGTGTGAGTTGAGACCCCCACCTCACTCCTGGGTCCACACAGCTCCTCTTTGATGCAAACCGCATACTTGCTTGAACCAAGTCTTGTTGGTGGAATCCAGCGATGCAAACAGCCTGCATCCAACAACTCTACATGGGACATCTCTTGCACCAAGCAGGAACCCGCAGCTATCTTCTTTGGTGCATTTCTGTACTTTTCTTCTAACCCAAGAATCCACTTTTGCACCTTCTTCCAGGTTGTCAGGGGCTCCTGATATTCCTGGACTCTTCTTCGACTTCTGGACTTGGTCTCCTTTCTCCACAGGTCTTCAGGTCCATGAATCCATTGTATGTTGCTTGCAGTCTTGCTTAGTTCTTGCATAATTCTTCATCATGACTTTTGGTGTGTTCTGAGGAAACTTGCTGTACTTTACTCCTGCTTTCCTGGGCTCTGGGGTGGGGTACTTTGCTTACCTTGGGTATTTTCCTACACTCCCAGCACCCCTCTACACACTACACTTGCCTAGGGGGAAATTTGTCATTCTCATTCCACTATTTTAGTATATTGTTTGTGTTGCCCCTAGGCCCATTGCAATCTATTGTATTTTCTACTGTTTGCACTATTCTATGACTGTTTACTTACCCGATTTTGGTGACTAATGTATATATTGTGTATAATACTTACCTCCAGAAGGAGTATTGCCTCTAAGATATTTGTGGCCTTGTGTTTTTGGTAACACTGAGTATTGTCTTTTATTCTGTATAAGTACTGTGTAACTATAGTGGTGTTCCAGGAGCTTTACATGTCACCTAGTTCAGGTACCCACTACCATCCAGGCCAGCCTCCTACAGCATTAAAGAACTGTGATTAAAAAACCTGCGAAACTTTACTGTAAGATAATTATTTGATGCAAAGTTATGCCTATAAAGCAAGCACATGTGAATTCTAACCAATAGGCAGCACAGCTGTGTCCAGGTTACACCTCTGGTATTTCGCAGAAGTAGTAACTTCTGCAAAGGCACTTTTATAAAGGTCAATCCTATATCACAACTCCAGAAATGTCAAAATAAGATAAAGGAGGACCATGATGAAATTGTGTAACAACACAAGAACAAGCTGCAGGAAGACCAGAGCGAAGATCAGGATCAGGTCTAGGAGGACAAAATCCAGGACCGGGGGCCAGAATAATCAATGACAATGAAGTGGTCAGTACCAAGACTACCAGGAGGACCAGAGCCAAAAGGACTAGGACCAGAGCAAGGAGGACCAGAAGGATCAGCATCAATAGGACCAATAACAAGCTTAGGAGTGCCAGGTGGACCATGGCCATATGGCCGGGGCCCAGAGTACCAAACGGTGCAGAGGAACCAGGGCCTGGGGGCAGCAGGACCAGGGTGAGGAAAATCAGGAGGACGAGAACGGCCAGAGCCAAGATAACTAAGGAGACTGGACCTGCATGTGGAGGAGGACCAGGACTAAACTCAAGAGGCTCAGAAGGACCCACAGGACAAGAACAAGGACCAGACGTCCCCATACCAATGTGTGCAGTACCAGAAGGACCATGAGGATAAGGAACATTGTCAGGAAAACAAGGATGATCCAAAGCAGGAAGACACGAGCTAAGAGGGCAAGGCCTAAGAGGACCAGGACACAGGAAGCCAGGTAGACCAAGGGGACCAGCAAGACCAGGAACTGTTGTACTGGGTACACAGGTGACCAGGTTGAGAAGGATAAGAAGGACCAAGTTAGATGGACAAGGGTTAAGAGGATTAGAAAAGAAAAGAAAGTGCTAGGAGAAGTGGGCCTGAAATGCCAATGATGGTGAAAAAGGAACAGAACCAAGAGGATTGGACATACAAAGATCCAAACAAGGAGGACCTGAAACAAAAGGATAAAGTCAGTGGGCATAAAGCAGGAAGAGAACATGGACAGTGAGGCTCAGGAATAGGAAGACCATTGCTAGGCAAACCAGACTGAGAGTGAGGACGACTAGGGCAGCAGGACCTGAAGAATGAAATGGGGAAGGCTAGGCAAACAGAGCCAAGACGACAGGAGCAAAGAGTACCATGGCAATGATGACCAGTGGGACCACAACCAAGTGGGTGAGGAAGCTGAAATCACAGAAGACCAGAGTATCAGGGCCTGGTGTAATAGGACAAGAAGGACCACAGTGATCAGCAAAAAGACAATCAGGACAAGGATGGCCAGGATGACAGGAGCCATGATGACCAAGCTGGGTGGCTCGGAACGGCTAATAACAGGATGACCTGAACATGGAGGATCAGGATAAAGTGGGCAAGTTAGTCCAAAATGACAAGCAGGAGGATCAAGGCCAAGAGTGTCATGACATGTTGCAAGAGATACCAGCATACTAGTCAGGTCAGGAGTAGGTAGACTAGGGCCATTAAGACCAGGGACCAGATGGGGGGAATTGGGTGGACTAGAAGGCTCAGAATAGGCAGGACAAGGACCAAGGTTAGGAGGACCAAAGAGGTCAGAACCAAGGGACCATGGCTTGAAGATCCAAGTGGAGCAGGAAAACCAGAAAGTTGGGTATTAGGACTAGACTGGTGAAGATCAGGGCAACAAGAACAACCAGAACCATGAGGACCAACAGGAACTAACCATGACCACAATGACTAGGCCCAGCCCAAGAGGATTTAATAAAGAAGGCCAGGACCAGTGGAGGGGGTACCAGGAGATCTACAAGGACCAGGGCAAGGAGAATCACGATGACTCAAACCAGGAAGACTAGAGGTGGCAGTGCTAGGCGAACCACAACAACAGGGCTACACTGATGAGGACCCAACAGACCAGCAGGATCAGGATGAGGATCAGTAGTACCAGAGACAGGAGTTCAGGGTAAGACTAATGTAAGTATGAGCCAAGATCAGGGTGAGAAATACCAGCAGCAGATTGAAGATCAGGAAACCTAAATATAAATGGGGGAGGGACCAGGAGGTTTATATAGTCCAGTGTACAGTCTCCCACCTTAAGTAATTTAAACAAAGGTACACTGTTCCAACGTACTATAACATACTAGGAGACCTGGTGTCTCAGGAGCAAGAGCCCTCAAGCATCACAATGGATGACTAGCATCATCATCGGGAATGCTCCACGCCAGGCCGGCACTGCAACGCCTGACTGGCTCTCCGGTAGGGGGCTCTAAGCCGTGCTGTTCTGATAATGACTGGTAGGTTCAAAATATACAGACAAAGCGTTGGAGGGGAGAACACAAAATAAGTAAATTTAAATTGGTTATTCATCCCACAATATACATCATAATTTTAATCAGTTCAAAAGAGGATGAAGACCAAGATTAAAAACAATAAGGAAAGTAGTAGATTGAGTTGTAATGCTCAATTACTTTCAAAGAGAAAAAAAACACTGAGGACTACACCTATCATGGTGCCTCTAAGCTGGGGTCAACATGTTTCATGTCTGCGGTCCAGCCGGATCCATTGACGCTTCATCAGGACCAAAAATAAACACGTCTTCTCCAAATAATAAAAAAAATTAGAAATGAAAAAACCTAAATTTAGGATAGAGAAGCAGTCACTTACGTAAAGCAAACTGGCTAACTCAAAGAAGGTCACCCTAGAAGTAAAAAAAGTAGAAACACCAAGGGTACCCAAATTGTGGTTACAGGGGTGCATTCGTAAAATACATGTGTGATGGGTCAATATGAAAAGTACGTAAAGTGTGGCTTACCAACCCCAATTTGAGATCAGGCTCCTTGGGAATCGCATTCCAAGGACTCAAATAGACGCTGTTTATAGTAAAACAAGTGGTGATCAGTAATGTATGTTAGAAAAACAAGTAAAAAATACATTTACACAAAAGGGGTACGTAAATGCCACAAATATTTGCTTAAGTGCTCCACAGAACGACCCCGTAATCAATGCAGCCATTAAAAACACACATGGTCCAAACTCCGGGATCTGTGTGCCCAAATCATACAAAGCGGAGAAAATATTAAATAATCCTTACACAAGTAAAGGGTAAGCGTATAAACGCTTCATCATATCTAAAAAAGTAGTACTCACAATTTGGTCATCGGTCCATTGCCATGGACCTACCCACTGGACAGCGCTCCCAAACCAAACTGGAACGGGCGCTGTCAGAGCCATACATAGACGCCGCGAGACACGGAAGTGAAAGTGTCTTCCGGCTTGCGCGCGTCTACTGACATCGTCATAGAGGAAGGACTAAAAATCAAGTTGGGTTGGGCTGAGAGTCCACAAAAATAGAGGAAGGACAAACCTTCCATAAAAATAAAGGAAGGAACAAACCTTCCTTAACAAAAGCCAACACCTAGAACAGAAGTTAGTCCAGAATTATAGAGAAAGGAGGGGCAAGATATATACAAAAGGTGCCTTATATTGAAAAAGTCACTTCTTAGTTTTAATTCATCAGCACTGGAATTTATAAACAAACAGACGTATATCTTGTAAGGCCAAACAGAATCTCGCCAGCTGAAGACAAAAATGTTTGTTATGTGTCACATTATAAAACGTGGAAGGTTAGGATATCGTCGTCGCAAACAGTTCTTCAGTAAATACAACTAAATCCTAGTCATTGGATCATGGTTAATATCATGAAAGTGAAGTCCAAGGAATATCGTCATTCAAACCCTGATTACTGGTCCCTAATTTGAACACCCATCTTTGTTCAGTCCTAAAAAGTGACCCAGTGTCGTTGGGTCGGAATCTGGGTGCTTCTAAAATCACCCACCAAAGGTCATCAGGGGTGTGTGGGGTCTCCAAAAAGTGTGTGCAAAGTTTCGTAGTGACTCTTTTGCATCTAATATTGCTTCTGTGTTCTTTGATGCACATTTTTACGGGTCGTGTTTTCATGCCAATGTAACGTAAACCCCATGGGCACGTTATCATATAGACGCAATTCTTAGTGTTACAGTTCGTATGTTTCTTAAGATGCCAGGTCCCAATAGGATCTAGATCCAATGTTGTCAGATGCCTGGTAAGAGGACAGGCATTACAATTACCACAGGGGTGATGACCCTCCACTGGGGGAAGGTCCCACAGTGTCTTTTGAGAGGAAGTATCACGTGGAAGGTGTGGATGAGTGTGAATAATAATGTCCTTAATGTTGGCAGTACGTTTAAATTCAAAAAGGGGTCTTGGAACAGCATGACCCCCACTCGTTAATATTGGCCATCTTTTACTAATCAGTTTCTTGATCGTATTAGATAGGGGAGTGTAAGTGGACACACATGTTAGCCTGGTCTGAGGATCCTTATCAATGGTAGCTAGCAGGGCATCCCTGTTGTTGTTCCTGGCTCTTTTTCACACCTGGTGAGCAATTGAAGATCAGGAAAACCAAAACAGCCCAGGAAAGGAGGACTTAGAACAGGACTAGGAAGAGGACCAATACCTAAAGGCACAGAACTACTGAGACGTTGAGGAAGAAGACTCGGAGCTGGAGGACACCTATGGGAGTCTAGGCCCATATGTATTAAGATATCCATTTTGTAAATGTGCCTTATTCATGTTCCTTGTACTGTCAACCCCTAGGAACTCCAACTCTTCAGTCCACAGGTCCACATATAGAATTAGTAAGCATTTGCTGAAAATTCAGAGCATGCAAAGTGAATAAAAAGCCAGGGATGTTATACCCTGACAGCTGAGTGTAAAAGACGTGGTCTCATGCTGAAACAGTAGACTAAGGGTGGATCTAAGGGCATAGGAACTGACCTTGGCAGAGGAGTTTAAAGGTGGATGGGTAAAATAAGTGTGGTCTGTAAAGGATAGCAGAAAGGGCTTGAGAAACTTAGATGGCTAAAGTCAGGAAAATGCTTAATGGCTAACAAATGGTCAATATGATATGGCAATCTGCAAAGGGAGGAGAAACCGGTGAACTATTCAGGTCAGGAGTAGGTGGACTAGGGCCATTAAGACTAGGGAACAGATGGCAGAGAATTAGGTGGGTTAGAAGGCTCAGAATAAGCAGAACCAGAAACACGGTTAGGAGGACCAAAGAGGTCGGAACAAGGGACAGTGGCTTGAAACTACAGTGGAGCAGGAGAACTAGGCAGTGGGGTACTAGGAACAGGCTGGCAAGGATCAGGGCACCCAGGACAACCAGAGCCATGAGGACCAATGGGAACCCACTGGACCAAAATGACCAGTAATCATCAAAAAGACACTCAAGATCATACGAAGGCTCTGATAAGCAGAAGAGGGGATGGTGGAGGCTCCAGATAGATCATCTCACATGTCCCAAAGAGGGATTCTGTGTGACTCTCAGATCTTTGTCCTGACATTCCATATGTATGTATGTGAGGTGGGTATTATGAAGCCAGGGTCAAATTTACTAAGAAGTCATGCAAAGCAAGGCAGCAAGACAACTTGCTGCACAGAGCTGTGCATCAGGGAGAAAGCAGAAGTGTGCTTGTAGGAGACTGGCCTGGCTTATAGTGGGTACCTTGTGGTTCTTACACCTTGTGCCAGGTCCAGTTATCCTTTATTAGTAGATTAGAGGTGTTCTAGCAGCTTAGGCTGATAGAGGTAGCTATAGCAGAGCAGCTTCGGCTGAACTAGGACACATGCAAAGCTCCTACTATACCACTTATATCACTTAGTACTATATCATAAGAAAACACAATACTCAGAGTTACTAAAAATAAAGGTACTTTATTTTAATGACAATATGCCAAATGTATCTCAGAGAATATATTCCCTTAGGAGGTAAGTAATATACACAAAATATACAAACACAAACCAAAATCAGGCAAGTAACAGTTAGAAAAGTAGTACAAACACTGTAGCATACAATAGAATGCAATAGGAGACAATAGGCCTAGGGGCAACACAAACCATATACTCCAAAAGTGGAATGCGAACCACAAATGGACCCCAGGCCTAGTGTAGTGTGTAGAGGGTCACTGGAAGTGTCAGAAAACATTAAGGGTGTCCAAGATACCCCACCCCAAGACCCTGAAAAGTAGGAGTAAATTTACCCTACTATCCCAAAAAGACAGTAAAGTCGAGATAGGGAATTCTGCAAGCACAACAACTGACTGCAAAACACTGAAGACGGATTCCTGGACCTGAGGACCTGTAAAGGAAGGGGACTAAGTCCAAGAGTCACGCAAGTGTCCAGGGGGGTTAGGAGCCCACTAAACCCCAGATGAAGGTGCAAAAGGTCTGCCAAAGATTCTGCAACAATGGAAGATGCCAGGATCTTCTCCTTTGGTCAGAAGATGTCCCACGGCGTGCTGGAGGACGCAGAGTTGTTTCCACACAGAAAGACTGCAAACAAGCGTTGCTAGCTGCAAGAATCGTGATTGAAGGTTTTGGGCGCTGCCAGGGCCCAGGAAGGACCAGGAAATCGCCCCTTGGAGGAGGAGACAGAGGGGGCGCTCAGCAACATGGAAAGCCCATGCAGAATCAGGCAGCACCCGCAGAAGCACCTGAATAGGCACTTAGAAGATCTGAGGACAACAGTAGACTCAGAGCAACAAAAGAGGGTCCCACGATGACGGAGTCCAACTCAGCGAGTTGGGCAATGCAGGATGGAGTGCTGGGGACCAGGGCTAGGCTGTGCACAAAGGAAGTCTTGCAAAAGTGCACAGAGGCCCGAGTAGCTTCAGTTCACGCAGTACACAGGATTACTGTCTGGCATGGGGAGGCAAGGACTTACCTCCACCAAATTTGGAAAGAAGGGCCACTGGATTGTTGGGCACACTTGGACCCAGCTCCTGTGTTCCAGGGACCAAGCTCGTCAGGATGAGAGGGTACCTAGAGGACCAGTGATGCAGAAATTTGGTGCCTACGTTGGCAGGGGGAAGATTCGGTCGACCCACAGGAGATTTCTACTTGGCTTCCGGTGCAGGGTGAAGGCAGACAGCCTTCAGAGCATGCACCACCAGGAAACAGTTGAGAAAGCCGGCAGGATGAGGCGCTACAATGTTGCTGGTAGTCTTCTTGCTACTTTTTTGCGGTTATGCTGGTGTCTTGGAGCAGTCAGCGGTCGATCCTTGGCAGAAGTCAAAGAGGGAAGTTCAGAGGAACTCTGGTGAGCTCTTGCATTCATTATCTGATGAGATACCCACAGGAGAGACCCTAAATAGCCCTCAGAGGAGGATTGGCTACAGAGAAAGGTAAGCACCTATCAGAAGGGGTCTCTGACGTCACCTGCTGGCACTAGCCACTCAGAGCTGTCCATTTGGTTATGGGTCATCTGAGGGGTGATTGTGGGAAAGAGTGATGACTTGTCTTCTGAGACTGAGTCCACCGCACTGTTGGAGGAAGAGCTGGGGCTGATCTCAGGTCTGTTTGATCGGAATGAGGTGACTTTTTTGTATGTGTAACTGGAGTCATCATGTGCACAATGCTGTGCTAATGTGTCTGTTGCTGATACCAATCTGGTGATGTAGCTTGAGTCCTCAGGAATACTTGTTGTACACACTGGTAATGTGCTAGGAAGACAGACATGTCTGATTTGAGCATGATCAGTATCTTGATTACTCCAGGAGCTACTCTTTTGGTGGTTGGAGTTAGAGAAACAGTGCCTCCTGGCAGTTGCAGTCAGATCACTCTCTCTACTACACACACTATACAAATGGTATCACCCCAGGTGGGTACACTTCAATTGAGAGTTTACAAACAGGGGTATTTGCACAGGTGACCACTGGGCTGGTGGCTGGAGTTACTTAAAGAGCACCTGCTGTGAGTTGCAGTCACAACCCTCTCTCTACTCCCCAACACTTGACAAATGGTATCCTTGCCAGGTGAGTACACTTCATTTGAGAGTTCACAAACAATGGGATTTGGACAAGTTCACACTGTGCTGGTGGTTGGAGTTAGAGAAACAGTGCCTCCTGGGAGTGGCAGTCAGGTCACTCTCTCTACTGCACACACTATACAAATCGTATCCTTCCAGGTGAGTGCACTTTACTTGAGAGTTCACAAACGGTTAATTTGGACAAGTGACCACTGAGTTGATTCTTTGAGTTACTGGAGCAGGGGCCGCTGCTGACAGTTGTAGTCAGGTCACTCTCTCTACTCTCCAACACTTGACAGATGATATCCCCCAGGATAGTAAAATGTAATTGAGAGTTCACAAAAAAGGGTATTTGGACAAGTGCACACTGTGCTGATGGTTAGAGTTAGAGAAATAGTGTCTCCTGAGAGTTGCAGTCAGGTCACTCTCTCTACTGCACATACTATACAAATGGTATCCCCAAGGTGAGAACACTTCAATTGAGAGTTCACAAACAAGGGTATTTAGACAATTGACCAATGTGACCAATGGGCTTGTAGTTGGAGTTACTGGAACAGGGCCTGTTGTGTTTTGCATTCAGACCACTCTCTCTCCTTCAAACACTATACACATGGTATCCTTCAAGGTGAGTACACTTCATTTGGAAGTTCACAAACAGGGATATTTTGACAAATTACCTCTGGGCTGGTGGTTGGAGTTTTAGAAACAGGGCCTGCTGGGAGTTGCAGTCAGGTCACTTTTACTACTCGCCAAAACTTGACAAATGCTTTGATTACATATCTGGATGTAAGCTGCAATTAGGGTTGAGTGTACGTTTACATTTTGGGACATACCAGGAGTCCTGGAATGTTTTTGTTATTGTGAGATGTACAGACACTATGTGGACATATGGCATGCGATGGGCATTTGTAGTTGTGAGATTGGATCCAATTATACAGATCAACAGTGTTAAATCTCACATACTCAGAGTATTGAATGTTGGTGTGGTACAGGATAAATACAGTGGCAAAAGCTGAGGTGTGAGCATGTATGTCATTGAATTTTAGTGACAGGTTTTGTGTTGTATCTTACCAAAATCCAATCCCCCAAGTATTCATGTCAAGCCTCAGGATGCAGGATGGCCAAGACCTACTCTTTTCCGGGAAATAAGTCTTAATGGGGCACTAGGAGGGTCTTCCTGGCCTCCAGCCTGTAGGCCAAGGAATGGACCTTGCCCCTGAGGTCATTCCACTTCTTCCTAATGTCCTCTTTTGTGCACAGGGTGGTGCCTACAGCATTTACTCAATGGACTATCATGTCCCACATTTCCATTTTCCAACTGAGCAGAGTGGCTGGACTTGGGCTCCAAACAATTATGCCTCTCCTCTAATGATTTCATCTTCCATGACTCTCAACTCATCCTCTGAAAATCATGGGCGCATGGCCCTTGACATGATTGGAAATTAAAAAGTGTGGCAGGGACCAACTAAACAAGACAAGTGAATATGGGGAAAAATAGACAGTGTGTGTGAAGGGTATAAAATGGGATGGGGAAAAAAGGCTTCCTCATGACAAAAAAAGGATGACAAGATGTGTGGTCTGCCTTGTTGTGCTGCAGTGAAAAATGCAAAGGATTGTGGTCGTTGAAGGGATCTGTTTTATAGTGTCCTTTGCAGGTGTGTCATCTTTTCCAATGTGTGTCAGCTTAGTTGTTTTTGAATTCATACTTGTCTCTCACTTTGCTGAATGGTGCATGTGGTGGTCGACCATCATTGGCTGACCACCACAACGGGACCCCCACAGCAACTGTGTGTTTGTAATATGCTAGGTGGTTGGCTGCAGTGCTGATGGCTAAATCCAGGCCACCGCACTACTGGCGGTCTCCCTCTATTGCTTGGCGAACAGCTGTCTGGGCTGAATAACTCATAATGCGGCAGTCTAGGCACTGCCAGAGCGTCGTTTTTTTTTAGGACCGCCAACATGGAGGTCTGGCCATCTGACTGCCAAACTCGTAATCAGGCCCTATGTTGGGAAAAACTGATAATGACCCAGTTTAACACAGCAAGGTCTCATTCATGACCTTGCTCTCAATGTCATTACCAAATGCATACATTAGAATGTTGAATGCAAGTTCATGAATGAAATGTGTCATTGGCCCAAGATATTTAGGAAAATAGTGATGAAAGAGGCATATCCTTTCAGCTCTTCACAGCAAAGGGAATGAGGTTCTTGACGAGAAAGATGATAAAGTGACCTTTTGAAAAAACACAAGTTTTGCACTTGGCTGGCTAAATCTCCAGAATCTAATCTCTCCAACAGGCCATCTTATTAGTGTAAAATGCATTTCTGCAAGAGTCATTGCACTAGTACTGGCTGAATCACCTACTACTCTGAGATCATTGAGAGCTCTGATTTAAATCAATTGGACTGAAACTATTTTGGCAAGAGTCAAAGATTGAAATAGCCTCACAATAATTGCAGCTAATACTTGCAATATCTTGGTACCCTCGGGTAAAAGACAGATAAGTTGGACATTTTATCTTACTGCTGGGTTTGCATCTGTTTATCCTTGAATATATCTTTGATGTGAAATTTTTAATAATCAAATCAATATGACAGTTTTGAAAGATGGATTCAAATTCACAGAACTGGAAAAGTTACTTCTCTTCTTTTAGCACTGTGAATGGGCAAGGATGATTAGTGAATGAAGAAAAGGATGCCTGCAGGGAACAGATATGTGGTGTAGTAGTTGTACTCAATCAGAAATCTTTATCAGTGGTTCCATAGTCAGTGGCAAATAATAAATTGTTATTAATGGATCCAATGGAACTAATAATCTATCAAATCATTTACTTTATGGTAAAGAGAAAAGCCTAATTTAGACCTTAGTGGACAGTGCACTGCTCCACCAGAGGGCCAGAGGCCAAGGCTTCCATCAGTCTGGCTGTGCGTGTCTCCCACCATCTCTGTTATGGCAAGAGAGCTGTTGCTATGGTGCTTCACTTCAAACCAGTGAATGTTTGCCAAACTGGCACCATATTTAAAAAGCCTGCTTTGCTAATTTTTTTCTTTGCAGAAAACTACCAGAGCATTTTCTTTGCTCATATCCACCATGAGTTGCATGGCACATGTTGTAGGAGGCTGGCCTGGTTTGTGGAGGGTACCTTGGGTACTTACACCTTACACCAGGTCCGTTTATCCCTTATCAATGAAATGTAGTAGTGTTCTAGCAGCTTAGGCTGATAGAGGTAGCTATAGCAGAGCAGCTTAGGCTGAACTAGGAGACATGCAAAGCTCCCGCAATACCACTTATGGTTACCCAGTATTTATACACAAGTAAAGACATTCCTCTGTGTTAACAAAAATAAAGGTAGTTTATTTGGGTGATGTAGGAAAGTACCATCTTGCCTGGCATGTTACCCCCATATTTCACTGTATATATGTTGTTTTAGTGTATGTGTCACTGGGACCCTGCCAGCCAGGGCTCCAGTGCTCATAAGTGTGCCCTGTATGTGTTCCCTGTGTGATGACTAACTGTCTCACTGAGGCTCTGCTAACCAGAACCTCAGTGGTTATGCTCTCTCTGCTTTCCAAATTGTCACTAACAGGCTAGTGACCAATTTCACCAATTCACATTGGCATACTGGAACACCCTTAGAATTCCCTAGTATATGGTACTTAGGTACCCAGGGTATCGGGGTTCCAGGAGATCCCTATGGGCTGCAGCATTTCTTTTGCCACCCATAGGGAGCTCTGACAATTCTTACACAGGCCTGCCACTGCAGCCTGAGTGAAATAACATCCACGTTATTTCACAGCCATTTACCACTGCACTTAAGTAACTTATAAGTCACCTATATGTCTAACCTTCACCTGGTGAAGGTTGGGTGCAAAGTTACTTAGTGTGTGGGCACCCTGGCACTAGCCAAGGTGCCCCCACATCATTCAGGGCCAATTCCCCGTACTTTGTGAGTGAGGGGACACCATTTCACGCGTGCACTATACACAGGTCACTACCTATGCATAGCGTCACAATGGTAACTCCGAAAATGGCCATGTAACATGTCTAAGATCATGGAATTGTCACCCCAATACCATTCTGGCATCGGGGAGACAATTCCATGATCCCCCGAGTCTCTAGCACAGACCTGGGTACTGCCAAACTCCCTTTCCTGGGGTTTCACTGCAGCTGCTGCTGCTGCCAACCCCTCAGACAGGTTTCTGCCCTTCTGGGGTCCAGCCAGGCCTGGCCCAGGAAGGCAGAACAAAGGACTTCCTCAGAGAGAGGGTGTTACACCCTAACCCTTTGGAAAAAGGTGTCAGGGCTGGGGAGGAGTAGCCTCCCCCAGCCTCTGGAAATGCTTTGATGGGCACAGATGGTGCCCATCTCTACACCGGTTCAGGGATCCCCCAGCCCTGCTCTGGCGTGAAACTGAACAAAGGAAAGGGGAGTGACCACTCCCCTGACCTGCACCTCCCAGGGGAGGTGCCCAGAGCTCCTCCAGCGTGCCCCAGACCTCTGCCATCTTGGATTCAGAGGTGTGCTGGCACACTGGACTGCTCTGAGTGGCCAGGGCCAGTAGGTGACGTCAGAGACTCCTTCTGATAGGCTCTTACCTTTCTTACTAGCCTATCCTCCTACCTAGGTAGCCAAACCTCCTTTTCTGGCTATTTAGGGTCTCTGATTTGGGGAATTCTTCAGATACCGAATGCAAGAGCTCACCAGAGTTCCTCTGCATCTCCCTCTTCACCTTCTGCCAAAGGATCGACCGCTGACTGCTCAGGATGCCTGCAAAACCGCAACAAAGTAGCAAAGACGACTACTGCAACCTTTTTTCGCTTCATCCTGCCGGCTTTCTCGCCTGTTTCCTGGTGGTGCATGCTCTGGGGGTAGCCTGCCTCCTTCTTGCACCAGGAGCTCTGAAGAACTCTCCAGTGGGTCGACGGAATCTTCCCACTGCAACCGCAGGCAACAAAAGACTGCATCACCGGTCCTCTGGGTCCCCTCTCAGCACAACGAGCGTGGTCCCTGGAACTCAGCAACTCTGTCCAAGTGACTCCCACAGTCCAGTGACTCTTCAGTCCAAGTTTGGTGGAGGTAAGTCCTTGCCTCCCCACGCTAGACTGCAGTGCTGGGTACTGCGAGATTTGCAGCTGCTCTGGCTCCTGTGCACTCCTCCAGGGTTTCCTTCGTGCACAGTCAAGCCTGGGTCCCCGACACTCTAACCTGCAGTGCACAACCTCCTGAGTTGTTCTCTGGCATCGTGGGACTCCCTTTTGTGATTTCGGGTGGACTCCGGTTCACTCCTCTTCTAAGTGCCTGTTCCGGTACTTCTGTGGGTGCTGCCTGCTTCTGTGAGGGCTCCCTGACTTGCTGGGCGCCCCTTCTGTCTCCTCATCCAAGTGGCGACATCCTGGTCCCTCCTGGGCCACAGCAGCATCCAAAAACCCTAATAGCGACCCTTGCAGCTAGCAAGGCTTGTTTGCGGTCTTTCTGCATGGGAACACCTCTGCAAGCTTCTTCACGACGTGGGACATCCATCCTCGAAAGGGGAAGTTCCTAGTCCTCTTCGTTCTTGCAGAACACAAAGCTTCTTCCATCCAGCGGCAGCTTCCTTGCACCCTCAGCTGGCATTTCCTGGGCATCTGCCCACTCTCGACATGGTTGCGACTCTTGGACTTGGTCCCCTTGTTTCACAGGTACTCAGGTCTGGAAATCCACTGTTGTTGCTTTGCTGGTGTTGGTCTTCCTTGCAGAATCCCCCTATCACGACTTCTGTGCTCTCTGGGGGTTGTAGGTGCACTTTACACCTACCTTACAGGGTCTTAGGGTGGGCTATTTTTCTAACCCTCACTGTTTTCTTACAGTCCCAGCGACCCTCTACAAACTCACATAGGTTTGGGGTCCATTCGTGGTTCGCATTCCACTTTTGGAGTATATGGTTTGTGTTGCCCCTATACCTATGTGCTCCTATTGCAATCTATTGTAACTTTATACTGCTTGCATTACTTCCTTTTGCTTTTACTGCATATTTTTGGTATGGTGTACATATATCTTGTGTATATTTGGCATCCTCATACGGAGGGTACTCCCTGAGATACTTTTGGCATATTGTCATAAAAATAAAGTACCTTTATTTTTAGTATATCTGTGTATTGTGTTTTCTTATGATATTGTGCATAAGACACCAGTGGTATAGTAGGAGCTTTGCATGTCTCCTAGTTCAGCCTAAGCTGCTCTGCTATAGCTACTTTCTATCAGCCTAAGCTGCTAGAAACACCTCTTCTACACTAATAAGGGATAACTGGACCTGGTACAGAGTGTAAGTACCCCTTGGTACCCACTACAAGCCAGGCCAGCCTCCTACATTGGTTGTGCAGCTGTGGGATAAGTACTTGCAACTACTTACCACTTTGTCATTTTGTACTTTTCACAAGAGAATAATATACAAAACAAGTTCAGTGTATGTACACCTAACCAAAAAGTTTTGCTTTTCTTCTCTTACAATATCTGCTAAGTGCTGAAAAATACTCCTAAACTTTCAAAAAGTTTCAAAAGTTTGAAAGAGTTTTTTTTTCTGTTCTTTAAAAAGTCCTGAAACTTTTTCTCTCTTATCACTGTCTCTAAACCTTCTTCTATCATGTCTGATGTAGGAACTTCTCTTAAAATGGTCAATACAACTTATGACAATCTTAACTTTAAGAGCCTAAGGAGGCTCTGCATTGATAGAGGTTTAGTGGTAGGAAAGAACCCCTCTAGAGAATTTCTCTCTAACATGCTCATTGAGAATGATGAGTCCCAGGGTGGCACTTCAATTGAGAAGTTAGGAGATAGCTCACACTCTGACTCAGAGGAGCCCCTTGAGGGAGGTGTACAGGGTTCTCTTCCCAATCTGCCCCTTAGCACCTAGCAATACTGGTAGTAATAGAAGCTCCCATCATAGTAGGGATGGTTTTGTTCCTGAAGGCCAGGTTGTTAGAGCGCAATCTGTTAGAGGCAGGTCTTCCTCTGTTGAATCCAATATTTCTTCTGTGTCCAAGCATTCCCAACCTACAGACCTTCAAGACAAATTGATAGAAAGGGAACTCAATAAGTTGAGAGTGGAAGAGACGAGGCTGAAGCTTAAACAGCAACAGCTGGCTCTAGACAGGGAATCCCTAGATCTGGAGAAGGAGAGACAGAGGTTGGGGTTTGGACCACATGGTGGCAGCAGCAGTATTCCTGATAGCAATCCTGTGAGAGAGCATGATTCCAGGAATCTGCCCAAGATAGTTCCCCCTTACAAGGAGGGGGATGACATTAACAAGTGGTTTGCTGCACTTGAGACGGCCTGTATGGCACAGGGGGGTCCCTCAAAGGCAGTGGGCTGCTATCCTATGGCTATCTTTCAATGGAAAGGGTGGGGATAAGCTCCTTACTGTTAAAGAAAGTGATGCCAATAATTTTACAGTTTTGAAGGATGTACTCTTGGATGGATTTGGCTTAACCACTGAACAATACAGGATTAAGTTCAGAGAAACCAGAAAAGAGTCCTCACAAGACTGGGTAGACTTTGTTGACTATTCAGTAAAGGCTTTGGAGGGGTGGTTACATGGCAGTAAAGTTTCTGACTATGAAAGCCTGTACAATCTAATCCTGAGAGAGCATATTCTGAATAACTGTGTGTCTGATTTGTTACACCAATATCTAGTGGACTCAGTTCTGACCTCTCCTCAAGAATTGGGAAAGAAGGCAGACAAATGGGTCAGAACAAGAGTGAACAGAAAAGTTCATACAGGGGGTGACAAAGATGGCAAGAAGAAGGATGGTAAGTCTTCAGACAAGGGTGGGGACAAATCTAAAAATGAGTCTTCATCAGGCCCACAAAAACACTCTGGTGGGGGTGGTGGGTCCAAATCCTCTTCTAATCAAGTAAAAAAAACATGGTGCTATTTATGTAAAGTAAAAGGCCATTGGACAACTGATGCCAGTTGTCCAAAGAAAAGCACCAAGCCTCCCACTACCACAACCCCTACTGCAACCTCTAGAGCCCCTAGTAATAGCAGTGGTGGTGGGAGCAAACCTACTAATAGCCAATCCAAGGGAGTAGCTGGGCTCACTTTTGGTAATTTAGTTGGGGTTGGTCTTGTTAGGGAGACCACAGAGGCTGTGCTAGTCTCTGAAGGTGCCATTGATTTGGCCACCTTGGTTGCTTGTCCCCTTAATATGGATAAGTACAAGCAACTTCCCCTAATCAATGGTGTTGAGGTTCAGGCCTACAGGGACACAGGTGCCAGTGTTACCATGGTAATAGAGAAACTGGTACACCCTGAACAACACCTACTTGGTCACCAGTACCAAGTGACAGACGCTCATAACAGCACTCTTAGCCACCCCATGGCTGTTGTGAATCTCAACTGGGGGGGGGGTCACTGGTCCAAAGAATTTGTGGTGGCCTCAGATTTACCTGTAGACTGTCTACTAGGGAATGATTTAGAGACACCAGCTTGGGCAGAAGTGGAGTTGGAGGCTCATGCAGCAATGGTGGGCATTCCTGGGCATATTTTTGCTTTGACAAGGGCTCAGGCCAAAAAGCAAAAAGGACAGGGTGACTTGGATCCTGGAACAATGGACCAAGTGCTCCCTAAAGCTAGGGTTAGTAAGGGTAAATCCCTACCCACTATTCCTCCCTCTACAGATGATTCTACTTCTGAGGAAGAAGAATTTCCCCCCTGTGCAGAACCTTCACCAGAGGAGCTGGCAGCAGACACTGCTGAGCTTTTGGGTGGAGGGGGGCCTGCCAGGGAGGAGCTGAGTGTGGCACAGCAATCCTGTCCCACATTAGAGGGTCTCAGACAGCAAGCTGTCAAACAGCAAAAATGGGGATGTCAGTGACTCACATAGAGTTTACTGGGAGGACAACCTCTTGTACACAGAGGCAAGGGACCCAAAACCTGGAGCAGCCAGGACATTGGTCATTCCCCTGCAGTAAAGAGAGTTCCTCCTAACTCTGGCACATGACATTCCTTTGGCTGGACATTTGAGTCAGATTAAAACATGGGAAAGGCTTGTCCCCCTGTTTCACTGGCCTAGGATATCAGAGGATACAAAAGATTTTTGTAAGTCTTGCGTGACCTGCCAAGCCAGTGGCAAGACTGGTGGCACTCCAAAGGCTCCCCTTATTCCACTACCTGTGGTTGGGGTTCCCTTTGAAAGGGTAGAGGTTGACATAGTTGGCCCCCTTGACCCTCCTACTGCTTCAGGCAATAGGTTTATCTTGGTGGTAGTGGTCATGCCACAAGATATCCTGAAGCTATTCCTCTAAGGACCACTACAGCACCTGCAGTGGCAAAAGCCCTCCTGGGAATCTTTTCCAGGGTGGGTTTCCCAAAAGAGGTTGTATCAGACAGGGGTAGCAACTTTATGTCTGCATACTTGAAGGCCATGTGGAAGGAATGTGGTGTAACATACACATTCACCACACCTTATCATCCACAAACAAATGGACTGGTAGAGAGGTTTAATAAAACTCTCAAAGGAATGATAAATGGACTCCCTGAAAAACTCAGGAGGAGATGGGATGTCCTGTTACCTTGCCTCCTTTTTGCTTACAGGGAGGTACCCCAGAAAGGAGTGGGCTTCAGCCCCTTTGAGCTCCTCTTTGGGCACCCTGTAAGAGGTCCCCTAACACTTGTGAAGGAGGGTTGGAAACAACCTTTAAAAGCTCCTAAGCAAGATATAGTGGACTATGTACTCGGCCTAAGATCCAGAATGGCTAAGTACATGAAAAAGGCCAGTAAAAACCTTCAGGCCAGCCAAGAGCTCCAAAAGCAATGGCATGACCAGAAGGCTGTTCTGATTCAGTACCAACCAGGACAGAAGGTGTGGGTATTGGAGCCTGTGGCCCCAAGAGCACTCCAAGACAAATGGAGTGGACCCCATCTAATTGTTGAAAAGAAGGGCGAGGTCACCTACTTGGTTGACCTGGGCACTGCCAGAAGTCCCCTTAGGGTGCTCCATGTCAACCGCCTAAAACCCTACTATGACAGGGCTGATCTCACCCTGCTCATGGCAACAGATGAGGGACAGGAAGAAGAGAGTGACCCTCTCCCTGATCTCTTCTCTTCCACAGAAGAGGATGCTCTAGTGGAAGGTGTAGTTTTGGTAGACTGTCTTACTGCTGAGCAAAAAGACAACTGCATAAATCTCCTAGGTCAGTTTTCTGAACTCTTTTCAACTGTGCCAGGCACCACATCTTGGTGTGAGCACACAATAGATACTGGAGACAGCATGCCTGTCAAAAGTAAAATCTATAGGCAGCCTGACCATGTCAGGGACTGCATAAAACAAGAAGTTCAGAAAATGTTTGAACTAGGAGTGGTTGAACATTCTGAAAGCCCATGGGCCTCTCCTGTGGTGCTTGTACCAAAGCCTCACTCCAAAGATGGAAAAAGGGAGATTAGGTTTTTTGTAGATTACAGAGGTCTCAACCAGGAAACAAAAACTGATGCTCACCCTATACCTAGAGCAGATGAGGTCATAGATACACTGGCATCTGCCAAGTATCTAAGCACCTTTGATTTGACTGCAGGGTATTGGCAGATCAAGTTATCAGAGGATGCTAAAGCAAAAACTGCATTTTCGACTATTGGAGGGCACTACCAATTCACAGTAATGACCTTTGGTTTGAAAAATGCACCTGCCACTTTTCAGAGGTTGGTGAATACAGTCCTGCAAGGGTTGGAGGCATTTAGTGCAGCATATCTGGACGATATAGCTGTCTTTAGCTCCACCTGGGATGATCACCTGGTCCACCTGTGGAAAGTTTTAGAGGCCCTGCAAAAGGCAGGCCTCACTATCAAGGCTTCAAAGTGCCAGATAGGGCAGGGGGAAGTGGTTTATCTGGGACACCTGGTAGGTGGAGAACAGATTGCACCACTTCAGGGGAAAATCCAGACAATCATGGAATGGGTTCCCACTACAACTCAGACCCAGGTGAGAGCCTTCTTAGGCCTCACTGGGTATTACAGGAGATTCATTAAAAACTATGGCTCCATTGAAGCCCCACTTAATGATCTCACTTCCAAGAAGATGCCTAAAAAGGTATTGTGGACAGCTAGCTGTCAGAAAGCTTTTGAGGAGCTCAAACAGGCCATGTGCACTGCACCTGTCCTAAAAAGCCCATGTTACTCCAAGAAATTCATTGTTCAAACTGATGCATCTGAATTAGGGGTAGGGGCAGTCTTATCACAACTTAATTCTGAGGGCCATGATCAACCTGTTGCTTTTATCAGCAGGAGGTTGACCACTAGAGAAAAGCGTTGGTCTGCCATAGAGAGGGAGGCCTTTTCTGTGGTCTGGGCACTGAAGAAGTTGACGCCATACCTGTTTGGCACTCACTTCATTGTTCAGACAGACCACAAACCTCTACTTTGGCTAAAACAAATGAAAGGTGAAAACCCTAAATTGTTGAGGTGGTCCATATCTCTACAGGGAATGGACTATACAGTGGAACATAGACCTGGGAGTACCCACTCCAATGCAGATAGACTCTCCAGATATTTCCACTTAGACAATGAAGACTCATCAGGTCATGGCTAGTCTTATTGTCCTTCGTTTGGGGGGGGGGGTTGTGTAGGAAAGTACCATCTTGCCTGGCATGTTACCCCCATATTTCACTGTATATATGTTGTTTTAGTGTATGTGTCACTGGGACCCTGCAAGCCAGGGCTCCAGTGCTCATAAGTGTGCCCTGTATATGTTCCCTGTGTGATGACTAACTGTCTCACTGAGGCTCTGCTAATCAGAACCTCAGTGATTATGCTCTCTCTGCTTTCCAAATTGTCACTAACAGGCTAGTGACCAATTTCACCAATTCACATTGGCATACTGGAACACCCTTAGAATTCCTTAGTATATGGTACTGAGGTACCCAGGGTATTGGGGTTCCAGGAGATCCCTATGGGCTGCAGCATTTCTTTTACCACCCATAGGGAGCTCTGACAATTCTTACACAGGCCTGCCACTGCAGCCTGAGTGAAATAACGTCCACGTTATTTCACAGCCATTTACCACTGCACTTAAGTAACTTATAAGTCACCTATATGTCTAACCTTCACCTGGTGAAGGTTGGGTGCAAAGTTACTTAGTGTGTGGGCACCCTGGCACTAGCCAAGGTGCCCCCACACCGTTCAGGGCAAATTCCCTGGACTTTGTGAGTGCGCGGACAACATTTCACGCGTGCACTATACATAGGTCACTACCTATGTATAGCGTCACAATGGTAACTCCGAACATGGCCATGTAACATGTCTAAGATCACGGAATTGTCACCCCAATGCCATTCTGGCATTGGGGGGACAATTCCATGATCCCCCGAGTCTCTAGCACAGACCTGGGTACTGCCAAACTGCCTTTTACCGGGGTTTCACTGCAGCTGCTGCTGCTGCCAACCCCTCAGACAGGTTTCTGCCCTCCTGGGGTCCACCCAGGCCTGGCCCAGGAAGGCAGAACAAAGGACTTCCTCAGAGAGAGGGTGACGTCAGAGACTCCTTATGATAGGCTCTTACCTTTCTTACTAGCCTATCCTCCTTCTAAGGTAGCCAAACATCCTTTTCTGGCTATTTAGGTTCTCTGCTTTGGGGAATTCTTAAAATACCGAATACAAGAGCTCACCAGAGTTCCTCTGCATCTCCCTCTTCACCTTCTGCCAAAGGATCGACCGCTGACTGCTCAGGACGCCTGCAAAACCGCAACAAAGTAGCAAAGACGACTACTGCAACCTTGTATCGCTTCATCCTGCCGGCTTTCTCGCCTGTTTCCTGGTGGTGCATGCTCTGGGGGTAGCCTGCCTCCTTCTTGCACCAGGAGCTCTGAAGAAATCTCCAGTGGGTCAACGGAATCTTCCCCCTGCAACCGCAGGCAACAAAAGACTGCATCAGTGGTCCTCTGGGTCCCCTCGCCGCACGACGAGCGTGGTCCCTGGAACTCAGCAACTCTGTCCAAGTGACTCCCCAGTCCAAGTTTGGTGGAGGTAAGTCCTTGCCTCCCCACGCTAGACTGCATTGCTGGGTACCGCGTGATTTGCAGCTGCTCCGGCTCCTGTGCACTCCTCCAGGATTTCCTTTGTGCACAGTCAAGCCTGGGTCCCCGACACTCTAACCTGCAGTGCACAACCTCCTGAGTTGTCCTCCGGCATCGTGGGACTCCCTTTTGTGATTTCGGGTGGGCTCCGGTTCACTCCTCTTCTAAGTGCCAGTTCTGGTACTTCTGCGGGTGCTGCCTGCTTCTGTGAGGGCTCCCTGACTTGCTGGGCGCCCCCTCTGTCTCCTCATCCAAGTGGCAACATCCTGGTCCCTGCTGGACCACAGCAGCATCCAAAAACCCTAACAGCGACCCTTGCAGCTAGCAAGGCTTGTTTGCTGTCTTTCTGCGTGTGAACACCTCTGCAAGCTTCTCCATGACGTGGGACATCCATCCTCGAAAGGGGAAGTTCCTAGTCCTCTTCGTTCTTGCAGAATACAAAGCTTCTTCCATCCGGTGGCAGCTTCCTTGCACCCTCAGCTGGCATTTCCTGGGCATCTGCCCACTCTCGACATTGTCGCGACTCTTGGACTTGTTCTCCTTGTTTCACAGGTACTCAGGTCCGGAAATCCACTGTTGTTGCTTTGCTGGTGTTGGTCTTCCTTGCAGAATCCCCCTATCACGACTTCTGTGCTCTCTGGGGGTTGTAGGTGCACTTTACACCTACCTTACAGGGTCTTGGGGTGGGCTATTTTTTTAACCCTCACTGTTTTCTTACAGTCCCAGCGACTCTCTACAAACTCACATAGGCTTGGGGTCTATTCGTGGTTCGCATTTCACTTTTGGAGTATATGGTTTGTGTTGCCCCTATACCTATGTGCTCCTATTACAATCTATTGTAACTTTACACTGCTTGCATTACTTCCTTTTGCTATTACTGCATATTTTTGGTATGGTGTACATATATCTTGTGTATATTTGGCATCCTCATACTGAGGGTACTCCCTGAGATACTTTTGGCATATTGTCATAAAAATAAAGTACCTTTATTTTTAGTATATCTGTGTATTGTGTTTTCTTATGATATTGTGCATATGACACCAGTGGTATAGTAGGAGCTTTGCATGTCTCCTAGTTCAGCCTAAGCTGCTCTGCTATAGCTACCTTCTATCAGCCTAAGCTGCTAGAAACACCTCTTCTACACTAATAAGGGATAACTGGACCTGGTACAGAGTGTAAGTACCCTTTGGTATCCACTACAAGCCAGGCCAGCCTCCTACAGGTGAAACAAGGCCAAAAATATCTTAGAGGCAATACTCCTTCTGGAGGTAAGTAATATTCACAATATATATACTAGACAGCAACATAAGGTAAGCAATTAGACATAGGATAGTGCAAACAATAGGAAATGCTATAGGATGCAATAGGAGAAAATAGGTCTACGGCCAACACAAAACATGTACTAAGAAAGTGGAATGCAAATCACAAATTCCCCCCTAGACAACTGTAGTGTGTGCAGAATTGCTGGGAGAGTAAGAATACAGTAAAGGTAAGCAAATTATCCAAACCCAGAGCCTAGAAAAGCAGGAGTAATGTAAGAACCAAGCAAGACTGTAAACAACAAATGGTGGATTCCTGAACCTGAAGACCTGCAAAGGAAGGAGACCAAGTCCAGAAGTCGAAAGAAGGTCCAGGAAAGACAGGAGCCCCTGCCAAACCAGAAGAGGGTGCAAAAGAAGAGCCGAGGGACGAAGACTGCTGAAATGCACCCTAGGAAGATTTCAGCGGGTTCCTGCATGATGCACCGGATGACCCATGAAGAGACGTTGGATGCAGGTGAGATTTGGTGCTGAATTCCTCTAACAAGCCTTGGTTCCAGGAAAGTCACATTTTATGTAAAGTTGGTGTTGTCTGGGCCCAGGAGGGACCTGGGGGCCTCAACTTGTGTGAGGAGGAAGAGGGGGCTCTCAGCACTTTAGAGAGCACTCAGAGCACCAGATAGCACACAGGGGAGTCCCAGGACACTGGGACAAAGGAGGTGCAAAATGCTGTTGGTACAGCACTACAAAGGAAGTCCCACGCCGCCGGAGAACAACTCAGTGAGTTGAGCGTCCTAGGATAGAGTGCTGGGGACTTGGGCCAGGCTGTGCATGAAGGAATTTCTCAAATAGTTGACAGAGGCCTCAGCAGGTGAAGAAGATGCTGTGCACAGGGGTACTGTCGTTCTCGATAAAGGCAAGGTCTTACCTCCTCCAAATTGGGACAGCAGGACCTCAGGACAGTCTGGGTCGATGGGGTCCACCCTCTGTGCTCCAAGGAGATTGCTTTTCACCAGGAGAGTAGTCCAAGAGAACCAGTCATTGACTTTGACGGTGCCCGCTTCAGCAGAGGAGTGACTCTGTAACTCCACGGGAGATTTCTTCAGTCCTTCTTCTTCAGGGTGAGGACAGGTAGTCCTCAGAGTGTGCACACTGTGGAAACTGTTGCAGTTGCTGGCTGGAGCTGAAGTTGCAGGGGAAAAGTAGCCCTTCTGGATACTTAGTTGCTCTTACAATGGTTCCTGGAGCAGTCTGCCGTTGATCCGAGGTCAGAGGATGAAGTAGTAGTTGCAGAGGATTCCTGCTGGAAACTCGCAAGTGGAATTTGAAGAGAACCCACAGGAGAGACCCTGAATAGCCCTGAGAGTGTGGATTGCCTACCTTATCAGGTATGGACCTATCAGGAGGGGTCTCTGACGTCACCTACTGGCAGTGGCCACTTGGAAGCCTCCTGAGTGTCCCCACACCTTGCAAAGCAAGATGGCTGAAGTCTGGGACACAATGGAGGAGCTCTGGGCACCACCCCTAAGGTGGTGATGGACAGGGGAGTGGTCACTCCCCTTTCCTTTGTCCAGCTTTGCGCCAGAGCAGGGACAAGGGGTCCCTGAACTGGTGTAGACTGGCTTATGGAAGGAGGGCACCATCTGTTCCCTATAAAGCATTTCCAGAGGCTGGGCGAGGCTAGCCCTCCTCAGCCTGTAACACCTATTTCCAAAGCAAGAGGGTGTAACACCCTGCTCCCACAGGAAATGCTTTGTTCTGCCTTCCTGGGACTGAGCTGCTCAGACCCCAGGAGGGCAGAACCCTGTCTGTGAG
This sequence comes from Pleurodeles waltl, assembly GCF_031143425.1. Lineage (NCBI taxonomy): Eukaryota > Metazoa > Chordata > Amphibia > Caudata > Salamandridae > Pleurodeles > Pleurodeles waltl. The sequence continues at coordinate 624,698,117 of NC_090439.1, read as the reverse complement.
GTGGCAGCACCTCTAGCTGCAGTGCAATCCTCAGAGAGCTGGTTTGGCAGTACAAGGGGTCCATGGTGAATCCCCCAGGATGCATGAAATTGGCTCCCCAATACCAGATTTGGAATGGGGGGGGACCATTCCATGATCTTAGACACCTTACATTGCCATATTCGGGGTTACCATTGTGAAGCTACATATAGGTATTGACCTATACGTAGTGCGCGTGTGTAATGGCGTCCCCACACTCACAAAGTTCCGGTAATTGGCCCTGAACTATGTGGAGGCACCTTTGCCAGTGCAAGGGTGCCCTCACACTTAGTAACTTTGCACCTAACCTTCAGTAAATGAAGGTTAGACATATATGTGACTTATAACTTACTTAAGTGCAGTGAAAATGGTTGTGTGCACTATTTCACACAGGCTGCAATGGCAGGCCTGTGGAAGGGTTTGTCTGAGCTCCTTATGGGTGGCAAAAGAAATGCTGCAGCCCATAAGGAACTCCTGGAGCCCCAATGCCCTGGGTACGTCGGTACCATATACTAGGGAATTATAAGGGGTGTGTGTAGGAAAGTACCATTTTACCTGGCATGTTACCCCCATTTTTACTTGTATGTCAGTTTGTTTTTGCCTGTGTCACTGGGATCCTGCTAGCCAGGACCTCAGTGCTCATAGTTTGTGGCCTCATTGATACAGTTAGGCACCACACAGGGAACACTTATAGGCCACAAACTATGAGCACTGAGGTCCTGGCTAGCAGGATCCCAGTGAGACTAGTCAACCGGTGTAGACTGGCTTATGCAAGGAGGGCACCATCCTTGCATAGGCCAGTCTAGCTCTGGAAATGCTTTGAAGGGCACAATGGTGCCCTCTTTGCATAAGTCAGTCTACACCGGTTCAGGGATCCCCCAGCTGCAGCTCTGGCATGAAACTGGTCAAAGGAAAGGGGAGTGACCACTTCCCTGTCCATCACCACCCCAGGGGTGGTGGTCAGAGCTCCTCCAGTGTGTCCCAGACCTCTGCCATCTTGAATGCAGAGGTGTAATGTAACAATGGAGGCCTCCGAGTGGCCAGTGGCAGCAGGTGATGTCAGAGACCCCTCCTGATATGTGCTTACCTGGTTAGGTGGCCAATCCTCCTCTGAGGGCTGTTTAGGGTCTCTCCTGTGGGTTTCTCATCAGATAATGAATGCAAGAGCTCACCTTAGTTGCTCTGCATCTCTCTCTTCGACTTCTGCCAAGGATCTTCCGCTGAATGCTCCAGGATGCCTGCAAAACCGCAATAAAGTAGCAAGACGACTACCAGCAACATTGTAGCGCCTAATCCTGTTGGCTTTCTCGACTGTTTCCTGGTGGTGCATGCTCTGAGGGCTATCTCCCTTCATCCTGCACTGGAAGCCAAGAAGAAATCTCCTGTGGGTCAATGGAATCCTCCCCTGCTAACGCAGGCACCAAACTTCTGCATCACCGGTCCTCTGGGTCCCCTCTCATCTTGACGAGCGTGGTCCCTGGAACACAGGAGCTGGATCCAAGTGACCCCAACAGTCCAGTGGTCCTTCTGTCCAAATTTGGTGGAGGTAAATCCTTGCCTCCCCACGCCAGACAGTAATCCTGTGTACTGCGTGAACTGCAGCTGCTAGGGCTTCTGTGCCCTTTTGCAAGGAATCCTTTGTGCACAGCATAGCCCAGGTCCCCTGCACTCCGTCCTGCATTGCTCAATTCGCTTAGTTGACCACCGACTTATTGGGATAGTCCTTTGTAGTGTTGAGACGACCGCCGTGCTCAGATTTCTTGAAGGCCTGTTCCAGTGCTTCTGCTGGTGCTGCCTGCTTCTGCGTAGGCTCTCTGTGCTGCTGAGCACCTACTCTGTCTCCTCCTCCAAGGTGCGACCTCGTGGTCCTTCCTGGGCCCGGGCAGCACCCATTTTCTTCAACTGCAACTTTTACAGCTAGCAAGGCCTGTTTGTGGTCTTTCTGCATGGACGTACCTCTGCATCCTCCAGCACGCCGTGGGACATATTCTGTGCAAAGGAGAAGTTCCTGGCACCTTCCGTTCCTTCAGCTTCTTCTACCCGGAGGCAGCCCTTTTGCACCTTCATCCGGGGTTTAGTGGGCTCCTGCCCCCTCTGGACACTTGTGTGACTCTTGGACTTGGTCCCCTTCCTTTGTAGGTCCTCAGGTCCAGGAATCCATCTTCAGTGCTTTGCAGTCAGTTGTTGCCTTTGCAGAATCTCCTATCACATCTTTAGTGTGTTTCTGGGGAAGTAGGGTGACTTTACTCCTACTTTTCAGGGTCTTGGGGTGGGGTATCTTGGACACCCTTTGTGTTTTCTTACACTCCCAGCGACCCTCTACACACTACTCTAGGCCTGGGGTCCATTCGTGGTTCACATTCCACTTTTGGAGTATATGGTTTGTGTTGCCCCTAGGCCTATTGTATCTTATTGTATTCTAAAGTGTTTGCACTTCTTTTCTAACTGTTTACTTACCTGATTTTGGTTTGTGTGTATATTTTGTGTATTTTACTTACCTCCTAAGGGAGTATATCCTCTGAGATATTTTTGGCACATCGTCACTGAAATAAAGTACCTTTATTTTTAGTAACTCTAAGGGGGTCATTACAACCCTGGCGGACGGTGTTAAAGCGGCGGTAACACCGCAAACAGGTCGGCGGGAAAAAAAAGGGAATTATGACCATGGCAGAAACTGCCAACATAGATAGCCACTTTAACACTCCGACCGCCACGGCGGTACAGACAAGCAGCGCGGCGGTCACCGCCAACAGACAGGCGGGAGACAAAGTACCGCCCACAGTATTACAACAGGGCAATCCGCCACCTTTTCCGGGGCGGATTCACTGTGGATAAAAACACGGCGGAAACAGACATTTCAAAGGGAAAACGCTCACCTGAACAAACTCCACGAGGAAGGAGGGCACCATAGACCCGGAACTCCAAATACACCCTGCGCTTGTCTTCCTGCTCCTCTACAAACATCAGCAACGGCGGCGCCGAACACAATGGTGAGTACTGCACCTACGACATAGGGGAGGCAAAAGTCACGGACACACACACGCAACACCCCCACCCGCAACCCGACCCTCACCCACTACAACACACACACCAATGCATTTCCGAACATCACAGTAACAACCCCCAACCCCCCCGGAAGAATGCTAAGACAAAAGGAAATGAGTTCAACCATTGTAATGTATCAAAATACAGTAAGCTCATATATACATCAATATATACACATTCCAAATATATACATCACGATTAGTAGTGCAGGTATGCAGATTTCAATGTCCGTGGACCACTGGGCCCAAAATGCATGGGCGAGGCCCACACACGATACCTGTCCTGAAACGGAGAGAACACTGCTGGGCCATCAGATAGAAATACAACAGGCACCTCAGGGGGAAGGAAAGGGGGGGGCACCTCAGCCGGATGACAGCACCACGCCAGATCCACGACGGGGCCACATGCCCATTGATGTATCCTGGGGATTGCAAAGCCACAGTCTATCAAGTCTCTACAGTGGGTCGTTTGCCCACTGTTCCATCCTGGGGAGTGCAAAGCCACAGTCTATCAAGTCTCTACAGTGGGTGGTTTTCCCACTGACATATCCTGGGGAGTGCAAAGCCACAGTCTCTCAAGTCTCTACAGTGGGTGGTTTGCCACTGTTCCATCCTGGGGAGTGCAAAGCCACAGTCTCTCAAGTCTCTACAGTTGGTGGTTTGCCCGTTGACATATCCTGGGGAGTGCAAAGCCACAGTCTATCAAGTCTCTACAGTGGGTGGTTTGCCCACTGTTCCATCCTCGGGAGTGCAAAGCCACAGTCTATCAAGTCTCTACAGTGGGTGGTTTGCCCACTGACATATCCTCAGGAGTGCAAAGCCACAGTCTATCAAGTCTCTACAGTGGGTGGTTTGCCCACTGTTCCATCCTGGGGAGTGCAAAGCCACAGTCTATCAAGTCTCTACAGTGGGTGGTTTGCCCACTGACATATCCTGGGGAGTGCAAAGCCACAGTCTCTCAAGTCTCTACAGTGGGTGGTTTGCCCACTGTTCCATCCTGGGGAGTGCAAGGCCACAGTCTCTCAAGTCTCTACAGTGGGTGGTTTGCCCACTGACATATCCTGAGGAGTGCAAAGCCACAGTCTATCAAGTCTCTACAGTGGGTGGTTTGCCCACTGTTCCATCCTGGGGAGTGCAAAGCCACAGTCTATTAAGTCTCTACAGTGGGTGGTTTGCCCACTGTTCCATCCTGGGGAGTGCAAAGCCACAGTCTCTCAAGTGGATAACAGTCTCCACTGGTTCTGGTGGGGGACTGGTGCCCAGAGTGCATCACGCTGCCCGTGACGGTCCCAGTTCCGTCACTGCCCCCGCCGCTCATGGGCAAACGATGCTTCAGTTGGCGGTGCTTGCCCTGTTCAGCAGTGCTTTCCATGGCGGTCTTTGCCCTGGTCAGCGGTGCTTGCCCTGTTCAGCGGTCCTTGCCCTGTTCAGCGGTGCTTTCCATGGCGTTCTTTGCCCTGTTCAGCAGTGCTTGCCCTGTTCAGCGGTCCTTGCCCTGTTCAGCGGTGCTTTCAATGGCGGTCTTTGCCCTGTTCAGCGGTGCTTGCCCTGTTCAGCGGTCCTTGCCCTGTTCAGCGGTACTTTCTATGGCGGTCTTTGCCCTGTTCATCGGTGCTTGCCCTGTTCAGCGGTCTTTGCCCTGTTCAGCGGTGCTTGACTTAGCAGTTTCTGACCTGTTCAGCGGTGCTTGCCATAGCGGTCTTTGCCCTGTACAGCGGTGCTTGAATTTGTAGTTTCTGACCTGTTCAGCAGTGCTTACCATGGCAGTCTTTGCCCTGTACAGCGGTGCTTGCCCTGTTCAGCGGTGCTTGACTTTGCTGTCTCTGACCTGTGCAGCGGTGTGTGCCATGGCGGTCCCTCATTGCCCAGTGGGGCTGTGTCTGCCGGGGCCCTCCTGGGCACTGACTCCGGCGGTGGTCTCCTGACCAGTGACGATTGTGCTGCCCTCCTGGGCACTGACTCCGGCGGTGATCTCCTGACCAGTGACGATTGTGCTGCCCTCCTGGGCACTGACTCTGGTGGTGGTCTCCTGACCAGTGACGATTGTGCTGCCCTCCTGGGCACTGACTCCGGCGGTGGTCTCCTGACCAGTGACAATGGGGCTGGCGGTGGGGTCTTGGGCAGCGGGGAGGATGGCGGCCTTCTCCGCCGTGCTGCTCTTCCCAGATGTTGGAGACATCTTCTGCCCCTTCACCACCTTGGGATGAGTCACAGCTGACTTGACACTCCCCCGGGACCCTTGTGGGCGGCTTTGCCGGCAGGTGTCTTCCCCCTCTCCCGTCGGGCACTGTCCAACTTCTGGTGCTTCACAGAGGGTGGACTGGCAGTGCTTTGGCTCCGTGTCACACTGGCTGCCCTGGTGCCCGGTGCACTCCACATACCTCGAACAGGCACCACTGGTACCGGAATCTTTTTGGCTGAGGTGCTTCTACGGGACCTATGAATTGAAGGGGGGCGTGATGGGACAGAGGTCAAGGTTGCTCAGGAAAAGTTTTTGACGAACACTGGAAAGGATAGCTGGAGGGGGTCTGGGAGTGGAGGAAGAGGAGGTGGTTGTAGGAGGTGTAACTTTAGATGCTTTGGGTGCAGGTGCATGTTCTGGAGGCTGTCGTGAGGTGGATGAATGTTGGGTGTGTGTGTGCCCACGTTTGTGTACTTTGGGAGGGGGCATCACAGACACACTGGGAGAAGACACAGGGGACGTGTAAATGGTAGTGGGGGTGGTGAGTGCAGGTGAGCGGGGTGTGGTGCTGGGTGTTCTGGTGCGAGTCCTAGTGGCTGTAGTGGTAGTGCATGAAGGTGAGAGTGTAGAAGACACTGGGAGGGAGGAGGGAGACGACGAGGAGGGGGAGGCAGTGGATGTTGCTGTGTCTGTATGTGGGTGATGCTTGTGTGAGTGCCTGTGGGATGTGTGGTGCCTATGTTTGCCTGAGCTGCCCTTGTGTGTTGAGGTGTGTGCAGGCTGGTCTGATGGTGTGCTTGGGATAGGTTGAGGTACAGGGGTTTGGGTCTGGGTGGAGGAAGTTGGAGGGGGGAGGCTAGACACAGGGACAATGGCTGCCATCAGTGCTGAGGCCAGAGATTGCAGGGTTTGATGATGGGCAGCCTGACCAGAATGAATGCCCTCCAGGAATGCATTGGTGTGTTGCAACTCCCTCTCTACACCCTGGATGGCATTCACAATGGTAGACTGCCAAACAGTGAGTGACCTGAGGAGGTCAATGGCCTACTCACTGAGGGCAGGGGCTGAGGTGCCTGGGGCGAAGGTGATGCCCACCCTCCTGGGTGAGCGGGCACGGGGCGAAGGCTGAAGGGCTGCTGGGAGGGCGGTGCTGGTAGGGGGGGTGGCGGCTGTACCTGTAGAAGTGGGGGGCACAGATGGTGCCGCCACCACAAGGGAGCTCCCATCGGAGGACGAGTTCGTGAAGCTCCCCTCGCCCTCCGTCCCACTGGTATATTCGGAGTCCGTGGTGTGGCCCTCCATGGCCATGTGGGACGCAGCCCCCTCGTGCTCCGGTGCCCCTGTACATCCGCCTGATGATGCTGATGCACAAAAGAACAGGGAGAGCACAAAAAGGGGTGGGGAAACAGAAGAAAGACAGGTTGAGTGCATGGCTTACCGCTACCGTTGGCAGACAATACAGACACAGCTGCCCCCTGCACTACGCCGTGCTCTTGGCCTCTACAGATGCAGTTCCTGGGATATGGCCTACTTGCCAATGAGTGTCATCTACCCACATAGATGACACAGGGGCATGTATACCTGTACTTGGCACTCTACAGAGGTGGGGTGGAGTGGCACATGGCCTGCATTATGGAGGGGCCTAGCCTACGGAACTCGCCCTGGCCTAGGGAGACCCACAGCCCTCCTCCCCACCCAGACCCCTCCACTGCGCGCAAAGTAATGAGAATGTGAGTGTACTCACCCCCTTGTGACTGCTGTGATGCCCTCATGCGCCCATCCAACTCAGGGTAGGCCACCGCCAGGATCCGGAACATCAGGGGGGTCATGGTGCGACGGGCACCCCTCACACGTTGGGAGGCCATCCCCAGCTGAGCCTCCACCATCTTCTTGCTCCAGCGGCGAATATCCTCCCATCTTTTACAGCAGTTGGTGCTCCGTCTCTGGTGGACCACCAGGGTCCGGACGTCCTTGGCGATGGCACGCCAAATATCCTTCTTCTGGTGGGCGCTGACCTACATGACATGTACAGGGGAAGAAGAGAAGTCATTACCAACTGCACCATCAAAGTGAGTGACCCACATCCCTACCCTTGCCATGTGGCACATGCATTCACAGGCCTTCATGCTCTCATAACTCCACCCCCTTCCTACTTACATCCAGCCCTCTCCACCCAGGCATGGCCCATACAACTTGCACCCTATGTTCTCACCTGTTGGTCTGGAGGACCGTAGAGTAGCGTGCACTTGGGGAGGACCCCGTCCACGAGCTTCTCCAAGTCCTGTGCAGTGAAGGCAGGGGCCCTTTCCCCAGACGCACATGCCATTGTCTCTTCCAGACCGAGGTCACAGCAGCACTTGCAGTGTAGGTCCTCTCCTGTCGAAAATCAGGTATCGAGTGATTGAACAGATAGAAAATGGCGGTGACGTCCGCGGCAGTGCGTATCATCACCACCGGCGCACTTCGTCATTGGCTCCTGGGACCCATAGGGTCCAATGTTAACCAATGCAGCATTGCGCCGCGGTCTTCGACCGCCTACTGCGACGGTGTACAACGCCAGCGGAGTTACCTCACATCCCATTGTCCCACTTTAGAGGTCAGGCAGCCGCCATTTCAGGGGCCCACATGGCTTCATTTACAACTGCGTCACACATAGCTAGGCCTGGACTTAACACACATACAGGAAGATTTTTGTATTTTGTGTCGTGTTCTGTGTAGCTGTGGATACATACCTCAGAATTGGTTGACTCTGTGGTCGCTGTTGTCCTTCCTAGGCACCGTCAGCTGCGACATGTGAGGAGATGGCGGAACCCTCCGGTGTACTGACCGTTGGTGGACCTGTTGACAATGGAGGAGCGACATTTAATCATCACCTACAGGTTTGACCGTGCCACAATCCAGGATCTGTGTACCCAGTTGGAGCCAGATCTGATGTCACCAATCCGCCATCCTACAGGAATCCCACCTCAAGTGCAGGTGCTGTCAGTACTCCATTTCCTAGCAAGTAGGTCATTTCAGACAACAGTGGCCATGGCATCAGGGATGTCCCGGACTATGTTTTCTAACGTGTTGTCCAGAGTGTTTTCTGCCCTGCTGAAACACGTGAGGAGCTGCATCGTTTTCCCTCAGGTGGAGGATTTGGCTACAGTGAAAGGTGACTTCTATGCCCTGGGACATATCCCTAACATCATAGGTGCCATTGATGGGACCCATGTGGCTTTGGTCCCCCCCCACAGGAGTGAACAGGTGTACAGGAACCGGAAGAGTTATCATTCCATAAATGTACAGATGGTATGTTTGGCAGACCAGTACATCTCTGTGCATGACGCCTACATCCTGCGGAATAGCAGCATCCCTTATGTGATGGGTCAACTCCAGAGGCGCCGGGTGTGGCTATTAGGGGACTCTGGTTACCCCAACCTGTCATGGCTACTGACCCCAGTGAGGAATCCCAGGGCAGAGGAACGCTACAATGAGGCCCATGGGTGGACTAGGAGGGTGATGGAACGCACCTTCGGCCTCCTGAAGGCCAGGTTCAGGTGCCTCCATATGACAGGTGGTTCCCTATTCTACTCACCAAGGAAGGTGTGCCAGATCATCATCGCCTGCTCTATGCATCACAATCTTGCTTTGCGACGCCAGGTGCCTTTTCTGCAGGAGGATGGTCCAGATGACGGTGTTGTGCCAGCTGTGGAGCCTGTGGACAGTGATGAGGAGGAAGCAGAGGAAGAAGACATTGATAACAGGGACTCTGTCATACAGCAATATTTCCAGTGACACACAGGTGAGAACTATTTTTTTACTATTACATTTACTTTCACACTTCTACCTCTATCCTCTCTGTCAATTTGAAGCAGTATTTGCTAACTGATTGGTACATTTCCATTACGGTTTCACAGGTGTGGTTACCAACGTGTGTCATCTGCTTGCATCCTTCATGGGCTTGTGATGTGTGACATAGGTATGTTGACATTACTATTGAGAACGGATTTTGTCATTGTCATATCTAATACACATTTTCAAAATCACAGACTGACTCCAGATTATTTTGTGGTTCAAGGGTGTTTATTGAAGTGCTAATTATTGGAGGGGGTGGCAAAATGGTGATGGTGGAGGAATGTCCATGGCAGAGTCCAGTCTATTAGTCTCACAGGTACACTGCCCATATGGGCATAGGAAGTGGAGCTGGGACAGTTCCAATCTGGACAGGGTAACAAAGTGGGACAGTGGGATTAAAATCAGGGTGGTCTCATTTCCTGGCGGGGGTCTTGCCATCTTGCTCTGTCCTGTTCCTGGATCTCAGGGACCGCTTGGGGGGTGGTTGTCCGTCTGCAGGGGGCGGGGAGCTGGTGTGTTGGTCCTGTGGCGGAGCGTCCTGTCTACTAGCGCCGGCGGAGGTGGTGGGCAGTTCATCGTCCAGGCTAGTGTCAGAGGCCCCTTGGAGTGCTACGGTGTCCCTCATGGTCTTCTGTATGTCCTTCAGCACCCCTACGATGGTGACCAGGGCGGAGCTGATGGTTCTGAGCTCCTCCCTGAAGACCAAATAATGTTCGTCCTGCAGGCGCTGGGTCTCCTGAAACTTGGCCAGGACCGTAGCCATCGTCTCCTGGGAGTGGTGTTATGCTCCCATGATGGAGGAGAGGGCCTCGTGGAGAGTGGGTTCCCTGGGCCTGTCCTCCCCCTGTCGCACAGCAGCCCTCCCAGTTCCCCTGTGTTCCTGTGCCTCCGTCCCCTGGACCGTGTGCCCACTACCACTGCCCCCAGGTCCCTGTTGTTGTTGGGGTGGTGGGATATCCTGGGTTCCCTGTAGTGGTGGACACACAGCTGATTGACGTGTCCTGGGTACGGATTTATGGGCCCGCTGGGTGGGTGCTGTGGTGGTGTTACCAGAGGGTGGAAGGTCAGTGTTGGGCTGTGCCTGTGCGAGGGGAACCGACTGTCCCGTGGCCCACGATGGTCCAGGCTGGTCATCTGGATCCAGTTGGCCAGAGCTGCTGTCATCACTGTAGGCCTCTTCTGTGGGTGGGGTGGAGATGTCTGGACCCTCCTGTCTGGTGACGTTAGGTAGTGGTCCTGCAGGGGTATAAAAGCATGATAATTGCATGTGTGTGTGTCATGGTGTGCAATAGGTGGGTGAGCGTGTACCCCAGTGCTAGCATTCCTGTGTGGGGGCTTGTGTGATGATGGTTAGGGGGTGTTATGGGTATGTGCAGTGGGCATGCTTTAGTGATGGGTGTCCATGCTTTGTTGTGTCATGCAGGGCTTGGTGTTGGGATGGGTAGTCTGTGTTATTAGTACATTAGTGAGGAGGTGGAGTGATAGGGGAGGGGGTGAGGGTGGAGGTGTGTGATAGAATGCAGGTAGGGTGGGGGATATGATAGTTAAGATTTGACTCACCAGTGTCCATTACTCCACCGACTCCTCCGAGGCCCTCTGGATGCATTATGGTCAAGACCTGCTCCTCCCATGTTGTTAGTTGTGGGGGAGGAGGTGGGGGTCCGCCGCAAGTCCGCTGAATCGCGATGTTGTGCCTGGAGACCACTGAACGCACCTTCCCCCATAGGTCGTTCCACCTCTTCCTGATGTCGTCCCTATTTCTTGGGTGCTGTCCCACTGCTTTGACCCTGTCGACTATTCTTCGCCATAGCTCCATCTTCCTAGCTATAGAGGTGTGCTGCACCTGTGATCCAAATAGCTGTGGCTCTACCCGTACGATTTCCTCCACCATAACCCTGAGCTCCTCCTCGGAAAACCTGGGGTGTCTTTGGCGTGTCATGGGGTGGTGTAGGTGATGTGTGTGGGGTGTATGTGGTGATGAGTGTGGTGATGTGTAGTGGTGTGTGGTATTTTGTGCGTGGATGTTGTGTGGGTGATGGTGATGTGTGCCTCTGTGTGGTGGGGTTGCCTATTGCTGTGCTATCTCTCTGTCGCCTCTGATTTTTGGTCGTAGGGTTTTGTGGGTGATGTGGGTGTGTGTTTTATATTGTGTTTGGTGTGTGGGAGTGGTGTTTGTATGTGTATCAGGTGTGTGTATTTTGAATTGTCCAATGTGGCGGTGTTTTGGAGATGTGTTTGTATTTTGAGCGCGGCGGTGTGTACCGCCAATGGAATACCGCGGTTGAAAGACCGCCGCGTGGATTCGTGGGTCGTAATAGCATAGGGGTGTTTCTGTTGGCGTGACGGTGGAGGATTTGTTTTCGCCAGTTTATCACTGACCTTTGGTGTGGTGGGCTTGTGTGGGTGTCTGAGTTTCGGCGGATTCTGAGATGTTAGTGATAATAGCTGTGGCGGAATTCTGCAGCCGCGGCGGTGTATTGGCTGTCTTCTGCACGGCGGCAAGTGGCTTTTACCGCCAATGTTGTAATGACCCCGTAAGTATTGTGTTTCTTGTGATATAGTGCTATATGATATAAGTGGCACAGTAGGAGCTTTGCATGTCTCCTAGTTCAGCCTAAGGTGCTCTGCTATAGCTACCTCTATCAGCTTAAGCTGCTAGAACACTACTAATCTACTAATAAGGGATAACTGGACCTGGCATAAGGTGTAAGTACCATGTGGTACCCACTATAAGCCAGGCCAGCCTCCTACATTGGCGGTGCAGCGGTGGGATAAGTACTCGTAACTGCTTTATCACTTTGTCATTGTTCCTTTTCATAAGAAAAACATATACCAAATACTTCAGACCTAAACAGTTTAACTTTTGTTCTTTAAACTTTCTAAAAAGTTTCTGAAAAGTTTTCAAAAGTTTTCAAAAGTTTGTCTCTTTTCTTTAAAAATTTCTAAACTTTTTTCTCTCTGTCCTAAACCCTTTCTAAGAGTCATGTCTGCAGTAGAACTTACTCCCACAGTTGTCCAGTCAACCTATTGTAGTTTAAACTTTAAAAGTTTGAGGGGTCTCTGCATAGAAAGAGGTTTAAGCATTGGTAAGAATCCTACTAAAGATCTTCTCCTTAGCCTTCTCCTAGAAAGTGACCAGAACCAGTCTGGACCATCCCAGGATCAGGAAGTAGAGGGGGGGTACCCAGCAAGACTCAGAGGAGTCCCCTGAGGATGCTGGGGAGGGTTCATCCAAAGACCTGCCAGCTAACAGGCCATCTAGAGATACTGGTACTGGGAGGGGGTCACACAGTAGTAGGGCACCTTTCACTCCTAAAGGCCAGGTTACTTGAGTCCATCCAGTTAGAGACAGGTCACACTCTGCCAATTCCCACATTTCTTCTGTGTCTCAGAATTCCCAAGCCTCCCACCCTGGCGATAACATTATGGAAAGGGAACTCAGAAAGCTGAGGTTGGAAGAGGCCAGGCTGAAGCTAAAACAGCAGCAGCTGGCCTTAGACAGGGAATCTCTAGATTTCCCCATGGTGGCAGCAGCAGTGTTTTTGATAGCAATCCTGTGAGAGAACAAGATTCCAGAAACCTGCATAAGATAATCCCCCCTTACAAGGAGGGGGATGACATTAACAAGTGGTTTGCTGCACTTGAGAGGGCTTTTGTGGTACAGTTGGTCCCTCAGAGGCAGTGGGCTGCTATCTTGTGGCTATCTTTCACTGGTAAGGGTAGGGATAGGCTCCTTACTGTCAGAGAAAGTGATGCTAATAATTACAAAGTTTTGAAGGATGCACTCTTGGATTAATTTGGCTTAACCACTGAACAATACAGGATTAAGTTCAGAGACACCAGAAAAGAGTCCTCTCAAGACTGAACAGACTGTGTAGACTGTTCAGTGAAGGCCTTGGAGGGTTGGTTACATGGCAGTAAGGTGATGTGACTATGAAAGCCTGTATAATCTAATCCTGAGAGAGCATATTTTGAACAAGTGTGTGTCTGATTTGTTGCACCAGTACTTGGTAGACTCAGATCTAACCTCTCCCCAAGAATTGGGAAAGAAGGAAGACAAATGGGTCAGAACAAGAGTGAACAGAAAAGTTCATACAGGGGTGACAAGGATGGCAAGAAGAAGGATGGTAAGTCTTCTGACAAGAGTGGGGACAAACATAAAAAACATTCTGAGTCTTCATCAGGCCCACAAATATCTTCTGGGGTTGTGGGTCCAAATCCTCTTCCCACAATCAAAAGAAGCCATGGTGTTATTTATGTAAGAGTAAAGGCCATTGAGCAAGTGATTCCACTTGTCCAAAGAAAAGCACCAAGGCTCCCACTACCACAGCCCCAACTGCAACCTCTAGTGCCCCTAGTAATAGCAGTGGTGGTAGGAAGTCTATTACAAATAGCCAATCAAAGGGTGTAGCTGGGCTCACCATTGGTAGTGTAGTTGGGGTTGGTCTTGTTAGGGAGACCACAGAGGCTGTTTTAGTCTCTGATGGTGGTATTGACTTTGCCACCTTGGTTGCTTGTCCCCTTAATATGGGTAAGTACAGGCAACTACCCCGAATAAATGGTGTTGAGGTCTACAGGGACACAGGAGCCAGTGTAACGGTGGTGATAGAGAAACTGGTTCATCCTGATCATCACCTACTTGGTCAGCAGTACCAGGTGACTGATGCTCACAATAACACACTTAGCCACCCCATGGTGTCTCAACTTACTAGTCCAAAGAAAGTTGCGGTAGCCACTGAATTGCCTGTAGATTGCTTACTAGGCAATGATTTGGAGACACCAGCTTGGGCTGAAGTGGAGTTGGAGGCTCATGCAGCAATGCTGGCCATTCCTGAGCATATTTTGCTTTTGACAAAGGCTCAGGCCAAAAAGCAAAAAGGACAGGGAATCTTGGATCCTGGAACAATGGCCCAAGTGCTCCTAAAAGTTAGGAGTAGGAAGGGTAAATCCGTGCCCACTATCCCTCCCTCTCCAGAAGATTTCCCTTTTGAGGAAGAGGAATCCTCTCCCTGTGCAGAACCTACACCAGAGGACCTGGCAGCAGACATTGCTGAGCTTTTGAGTGCAGGGGGGCCTTCTAGGGAAGAGCTGAGTGTGGCCCAGCAGACCTGTCCCACACTAGAGGGTTTGAGACAGCAAGCTGTCAAACAGAAGAATGGGGATGTCAGTGATAGCCATAAGGTGTATGGGGAAGACAGCCTCCTGTATACTGAGTCAAGGGACCCTAAACCTGGAGCTGCCAGAAGATTGGTCATCCCTTTGCAGTATAGGGAGTTTCTTCTAACCTTAGCACATGACATTCCTTTGGCTGGGCATTTGGGGCAGAGTAAAACTTGGGACAGGATTGTTCCATTATTTCACTGGCTTCATATGTATGAGGACACTAAAGAGTTTTATCGCTCTTGTGTGACCTGGCAAGCCAGTGGCAAGACTGGTGGAACACCAAAGGCCCCCTTAATTCCAATTCCTGTGGTTGGGGTGCCCTTTGAAAGGGTAGGACTTGACATAGTTGGCCCCCTTGACCATCCAACAGCTTCAGGCAATAGGGTTATCCTTGTGGTAGTGGACCATGCCACTAGGTACCCTGAAGCAATTCCCTGAAGGACCACTACAGCTCCTGCAGTGGCAAAGGCCCTCCTGGGAATCTTTTCCAGAGTAGGCTTCCCTAAGGAAGTGGTGTCAGACGGAGGTAGTAACTTTATGTCTGCATACCTCAAAGCTATGTGGAAGGAGTGTGGTGTAACTTAGAAGTTCACAACTCTTTATCATCCACAAACAAATGGTCTGGTTGAGAGGTTTAATAAAACTCTCAAAGGTATGATTATGGGACTCCCTGAAAAACTCAGAAGGAGATGGGATGTTCTGTTGCCATGCCTCCTTTGTGCTTACAGGGAGGTACCCCAAAAAGGAGTGGGCTTTAGCCCCTTTGAATTCCTCTTTGGGCACCCTGTGAGAGGTCCTCTTGCACTTGTGAAGGAGGGTTGGGACCAATTGAAATTGGTAAATGAAGTCACTAGCCTATAGTGACAAATTTAAAAGCAGCGAGAGCTTAAGCACTGAGGTTCTGGTTAGTAGAGCCTCAGTGACTCAGTTAAGTACTACTGAACTACTGGCTAGCAGGATCCCAGTGGGACAGGCAAAACACACTGACACATAGGTATTTTACTATGAGCACTGGGGTCCTGGCTAGCAGGATCCCAGTGACACAGTAAAAACACACTGACACACACTCACAAACAGGCCAAAAGTGAAGGTAACCATGCTGGAAAGAGGCTACTTTCTCACAGACGTAGGCAAGGGAATTTAATAACAGTCATTCCGCGCTTAAAAGGGTGGGTCAGTAGTCACTGTAATGTAATTGCCCTTTGAGAGATGACTGCCAGGTGAGCGGTTTACACTGCTGAATCAGTGAAGGCTATGCCTGTGTAAACCTGCTGCTTCATCCAGCCGTAAATATGGCAGGGGAGCCACAAGTCTGGCATGGCAGGACTTTAACCAATTTGTAGTGATGCTGTCTCTCTGCCAATCTCTAGAATGGGCCTTAAGAGAGTGACATGTTCTTTGAAGATGTCACAGTAATGTGCAATGTTCAGTGTACCAATGTAATGATTGTCTGAAAGATGGCTATTAGAGTATCCTTTGCTACATGATTTTGGTTGATCAAAAGGATTATCAACTTACTAGGCAGACTCTTGGTATGAAACTTTAATTCATGAATCATCCATTTGGTGCCATTTTCTTTCACCTTGGCAAACTTTTTTCTTTTCAAGAGCTAGCTCAGGGATAAAACTAGAGGCTAACAATGCATTAAAATTTCTCCAAATCGAATCAGATCAAATTATTTGATTCACAATTTTTTTTTAGGTCAGAGTGAGATTTTAGTAATGTGCAATATAATTAGGTGGTCATTACGAACCTGGCGGTCTGTACCGTCACGCTGTCGGTCATTACCGCCAATGGCATGGCGGTCCAGACCGCCATATTCTGAACACAGTAGTGAACTGGCTGTAAAGCAGCCAGTTCGCTGCCATCCACCACCAGGCCAGAATTGACCGCTGGGCCGACTGCAGGCACATTCAACCCGGAGGTGGAAGCCCGACTGGCAGTGGGATGATGAGTAAATTTCCACCAGGGATTTCCGGGCTGGAAATCCCTCCAGATAATACCTGGAGGAAAACATACGGGGACAGGAATACTCATTCCTGTTACCTGTATATGACAGGCCAAGACCCCCCCTTTGCCACTACCAAAAGCCCCTAGAACTGTCCCCACCACCCACCCCCTGAACCTTGAAATCTGACACCCCAACCCTCTGCCCCCAAAATCGTTGTGTTCCTCCCAGCTCCACCCTCACCATCCCCCACCCCTGCATACAGGTCTCCCCCAAATCCCAAACCCCCACATCCTCATGCATCCATTCACCTACATGCACACACGCATATATACACTCAGACACACACACCCCCACACAAACACTCATGCACACCCCCATGCACTTGCACACTCACACACACACCCACACACCTCCCCCCTTCCCTCTCGGGCAGCACTTACCTGTTCAGTGGTGTTGCTCCGGGAGGGAATGGGCTCCGTGGATGCTGCTCCGCCGGCATCGTCGTGCCTCCATACACCGCCACGCCTATCACAGCATCATTATAAGCATGGTGGTGTCTGGACTGACGTGGCAGCGAGGGTGGAGTAGCATCCACTCCTGCCACCAACCGTCAGTATGCCACCTGGCGGCCCTCACCCCCATCAATGGCGGTGAGCCTCCAGGCGTCATTATTTGGCGGGATGCCGACTGCCACCACTGGCGGTCTTCCATTGACCGATGGCACAGTTGGCAGCGGGGCATCTCATCAAGATCATAATTAGGGCCTTAATCTGTAGGACATTCTAAAATGAGTGATATGGGCTTACCAAAAGCCTGACAACCTGGCACCCATTGTTTATATTCTAGTAGTGCTTAATTTTTGCCAGTGTTTGCTGGAGCTTGGCACCAACACTTATTTTGTAACACTGGCTCAAATTTATGACAGTCCACTACATAGTACTTCTGTGAGTCATTTTTTTGAAAAAGCATATGAGTAAAGTGTTTGAAAATCCAAAGTACAATTTAACATAACAATACCAGGGTGGTCGTGCCATTCTTACAGCTTTGTGTTCCCTAGCACAGTCCAAATTGTCACATTTGTAAGACTGTAATGGTAAGTAGGTGGTGTTGGTTCCAATGTTTGAGAGTTTTGGCAGGAAGCTGGTGAAAACTGGGTAGGTGGTGCAAGCTGCAGTGGCCAACTAGAATATATTGAGACCTGGCACTTATGATTTTACAAACTAAATACCAATATCTAGATACTGCTTGTGGAGGGATGTAGGGGCATATGTGGCAAATGTGTTTCAGACACTTCTAATGGAGAGCATAGATTTCTTTACTTTTTCAGATTCTCTGGAGTAGAGAACAGTGGGGCAGACTCTTGGCCTAGTAAAGGTCTGGATTGGCACAAGTCCTTACTGCACCTCCTTAGTGTAGGGTTGTATGAAAACATAATGAGTACAAAAATATTGAAATACACACATATTAACTTTTTCAGATTCTTTAATGCAATATCATCTTCCTACACTTATAATCAATTATTTACCATTAGAATATATATTATATATTTATGTAAAGTAGTAGAAGAACACTAAATAAACTTTTGATAAACATTTACATTAAAGAGTAAAACTGGATATGCACATACCTAACAAAATGATGTAAGTTTAAATATTAACATAAACAGCAAAAAATCTTTTTGTTTCCCTATGTTCCATCCTTACCTTCCTATATTAGAGAGTCCATGGACTTTATCAATCATATTAATAATATTCCATGGAGACATGACTATATAATGGCTACTGTAGATGTAGTTTCACTTTATACTTCTACTGAACATATGGATGGGAAAAAAGCATGTAAGCAGTATCCACGTGCACGATCAACTAGTCTTTTAGAACATACAAATATGCTAATAGAAATGCTCAATTTTGTCTGACGCATAACACTTTCTTATTTGACAATAAATATTATTTGCAAATACGTGGAACTGCGATGGGCACCAACTTATGCAAATCTTTTGATGGGATAATGGGAATCAGAGGTATTATGGACAGATGACAACCAGGATCTTGTGCAGAAAATAATACTATGGGTGAGATTCATAGAATATATTTTCATCATTTGGCGTGGTGAAGAACATGAATTGGTAAGGCTTATAAAATCATGGGAGATAAATCATTATAAACTCAAATTTATTTATAACATCAATGCCAGCAGTATAACACATTTAGATCTAATGAGTTATGCACAAGATAATAACGTGTTTAATAAATTATATAGGAAATCAACAAGTAGTAATAATCTAATGAATGCTAACAGTGGTCATCCATTAGCCCTAAAATGGAGTTTAACACATGGAGAACTAATAGGGGCTCGAAGAAACTGCACAGAGGATGAAGTATTTCACCAGGAAGCGATGGAAATCTGCTTGAGATTCATGGAACAAGGGAATCCACGGAGTGTTGTAGAAAATGCCATGGAAAGGGCATGGTTACGTAAAAGAGATGAGCTCCTTGTCCCAAACAAACTAAAATGCAAGAAGTTAGAAAAAGATCAAATATTTCGATATATCCTGGAATATGATTCCTCTAGTGAATCAAACAAGCACTTCAACGACTTCGGAAGATTCAAACTTTGGAAACTGACATAAAAGATAAATTGAAAGATCACCCTATGATAACATACCAAAAAACAAAATCATTGGGACAATATCTAACTAGCATCCACATGAGACATATGAGTAATAGAGAAAATATTAACTGCCTGCAAACTCAACAAAAAGGCTTTTGGCGATGTCATAAATGCAAAGCATGTCAGTTTGCACGAAACATGAATGAATTCAGGTCATCGAGTGGGAAAAAGTTTCAAATCCATTAATGGATTAAATGTGACACACCATATGTAGTTTATGTATTAGAATGTCGGTGCAGAAAACAATATATGGGTAGCACCATTAATAAGTTGAAACTACGAATTTTACAACATTTGAGAGCAATACAAAATAAGAATATGACATATGCAATTGCAAAACATACCTGGGAGAAACATAATGGAGACGTTTCGGGTCTCCTTTATTATAGTATCCAAAATATTAGCAAAAAACCTAGAGATCGAAATTGTGAACGCTCTTTGAGACACTCAGAATCCAGGTAGATTAGGTGTAGTGTCTATACAAATTTTTATTGTTAGCATGGTACCATCAATTTTGAGTTTTAATATGTTGTCATATTTGGGGGGTTGCAAGTTCTAAGAGATTGTTATGTGTTGTGTATTTATATGTTTTTATGGTTGACAACTTTTTTTATTTTTTTTTAGCATAATAGCGATTTTAATATTTGACTTGTCAAATGTGTCTAACAACCGGGAAAGAGCCTTATTGTTAAAATTCGGAGTTGGCACTATGGTGGTCATTACAACCCTGGCAGACGGTGTTAAAACGGCGGTAAGACCGCTAACAGGCCGGCGGTAAAAAAATTGCAATTACGACTGTGGCGGAAACCGCCAACAAAGACAGCCACTTTAACACTCAGACTGCCACGCCGGTACAAACAAACAGCACGGCGGACACCGCCAACAGACAGGCGGAGACAAAGTACCGCCCACACTATTATGACAGGCCAATCCGCCACCTTTTCCGGGGCGGATTCACCGCGGATACAAACACGGCGGAAACAGGATTCCGAAGGGAAAACGCTCACCTCTACACACTCCATGAGGAACGAGGACACCATGGAACCGGAACTCCAAATCCTACCTTCAATAGTCTTCCTGCTCCTCTACCAGGAGCACTGACACCGGCGGTGAATACCACGGTGAGTACTGCACCTATGACACAGGGGAGGGAAAAAACAGGGACACACACATGCAACATCCCCACCCTCACCCCCACCCTTACCCACTACAACACACACACTAATGCATATCAATACATCACAGTTACACCCCGCCAAACCCCCCCCGGAAGAATGCAAAGACCTAAGAAAATGAGTGTAACCATCGGAATATATTACAAACAAGTAGGCAGAAATATATATATACACCATGTACAAAATATATACGAGGCATAGTAGTCCAGGTACTGCACAAAGAAAGTCCGTGGAACACTGGGACCACACGGTATGGGCGAGGCCCGCAAAAGATCCCCGACCATGACGGAGAGAATACTGCAGGGGCATCAGACAGCAACTAAACTGGCACCTCAGGGGAGGGAAAGGGGGGGCACCTCAGCCGCTTGAGTGCACAACGCCAAATCCACGAGGGGGCCACATGCCCACTGTTCAATCCTCGGGAGTGCAAAGCCACAGTCTCTCAAGTCTCCACAGTGGGTGGGTTGCCCACTGTTCAATCCTGGGGAGTGCAAAGCCACTGTCTCACAAGTCTATACAGAGGGTGGGTTGCCCACTGTTCAATCCTGGGGAGTGCAAAGCCACAGTCTCACAAGTCTCTACAGTGGGTGGCTTGCCCACTGTTCAATCCTGGGGAGTGCAAAGCCACAGTCTCTCAAGTCTCTACAGTGGGTGGGTTGCCCACTGTTCAATCCTGGGGAGTGCAAAGCCACAGTCTCTCAAGCCTCTACAGTGGGTGGGTTGCCCACTGTTCAATAGTGGGGAGTGCAAAGCCACAGTCTCACAAGTCTCTACAGTGGGTGAGTTGCCCACTGTTCAATCCTGGGGAGTGCAAAGCCACAGTCTCACAAGTCTATCCAGTGGGTGGGTTGCCCACTGTTCCATCCTGCGGAGTGCAAAGCCACAGTCTCTCAAGTGGATAACAGTCTCCACTGGTTCTGAAGGGGGACTGGTGCCCAGAGTGCTTCATCCTGTGAAGGACAGAGGTAGTGGATGGATCTGTCCACTGGTTCTGGAGGGGGACTGGTGCCCAGAGTGCTTCATCCTGTGAAGGACAGAGGTAGTGGATGGATCTCTCCACTGGTTCTGGAGGGGGACTGGTGCACAGAGTGCATCACTCACCCCGTGACGGACCCAGTTGCGTTAGTGCCCCTGCCGCTCATGGGGTAGCGGTGCTTGAGTGCTTGAGTTGGCGGTGCCCTGTTCAGCGGTGCTTGAGTTGGCGGTGCCCTGTTCAGTGGTGCTTGAGTTGGCGGTGCCCTGTTCAGCGGTGCTTGAGTTGGCAGTGCCCTGTTCAGCGGTTCTTGAGTTGGCGGTGCCCTGTTCAGCGGTGCTTGAGACGGCGGTCCTTCATGGCCCAGCGGGGCTTTTGCTGGCGGTCCTTCATCGCCCAGCAGTGCTGGGGCTGGTGCTGGCGGTCCTTCATCGCCCAGCGGGGCTTTTGCTGGCGGTCCTTCATAGCCCAGCGGGGCTAGTGCTGGTGGTCCTTCATGGCCCAGCGGGGCTTTTGCTGGCGGTCCTTCATGGCCCAGCTGGGCTGGGGCTGGCGGTGGCCTCCTGGGCCGCTGGGCTGGGGCTGGTGGTGGCCTCCTGGCCAGCGGGGATGATGGCGGTCTTCTCCGCCGTGCAGCTCTTCCCAGACTTTCCGGGTTTCTTGTGGCCCTTCCCCACCTTGGAAGGTGTCACAGCTGACTCCACACTCCCAACGGGACCCCTGAGAGCGGCTTTGGTGGCTGGAGTCTTCCCTCTCTCACGCCGGGCACTGGCCAAATTCTGATGCTTCACAGGTGGGGGACTGTCTGTGCTGTGGCTCCGTGCCACACTGGCTGCCCTGGTGGCCGGTGCACTCCACATACCGGTGACTACAGGCACCACTGGTCCCGGAGATGTTTTGGCCGAGGTGCTACTTCGGGACCTATGAGATGGACGGGGTGGGGGAGGTGTGGGAAAAAGGTCAAGGGTGGACAGGAAAAGTTTATGGGACACACTGGGATGGGTAGCTGGAGGGGGTTTGGGAGTGGAGGAAGAGGTGGTGGTTGTAGGAGGTGTTCATTTGGTGACTTTGGGTGAAGGTGCATGTGCTGGAGGCTGTCGTGAGGTGGATGGCTGTTGGGTGGGTGTGTGCCTGCGTTTGTGTATCATGGGAGGGGGCGTCACAGACACACTGGGAGAGGGCACAGGGTATGTGTGAATGGTAGTGGGGGTGGTGACTGCACGTGAGCGGGGTGTGGTGGTGTGTGTGCTGGAGAGGGACGTAGTGGCTGTAGAGGTAGTCCATGCAGGTGTGAGTGTAGACGAGACTGGGAGGGAGGAGGGAGACGAGGAGGAGGGGGAAATAGTGGAGGCAGTGGATGTTGGTGTGTCTGCATGTGTGTGTTGCTTGCGTGAGTGCCTGTGGGATGTGTGGTGCTTATGTTTGCCTGAGCTTCCCTTGTGTGTTGAGGTGTGTGCAGGCTGGTCTGATGGTGTGCTTGGGATAGGCAGAGGTACAGGGGATTGGGTCTGGGTGGAGGAAGTTGGAGGGGGGAGGCTAGAGACGGGGACAATGGCTGCCATCAGTGCTGAGGC
Organism: Pleurodeles waltl; assembly: GCF_031143425.1. NCBI lineage: Eukaryota > Metazoa > Chordata > Amphibia > Caudata > Salamandridae > Pleurodeles > Pleurodeles waltl. The sequence continues at coordinate 624,675,527 of NC_090439.1, read as the reverse complement.
CAGAGTTTGAAAAGCTCGGTAAAGGGCCACCTGACCAGAATGAATGCCCTCCAGGAAGGCATTAGTTTGTTGCAACTGCCTTTCTACACCCTGGATGGCATTCAAAATGGTAGACTGCCCAACAGTGAGGGACCTGAGGAGGTCAATGGCCTCCTCACTGAGGGCAGCAGGGGTGACTGGGGCAGGGCCTGAGGTGCCTGGGGCGAAGGTGATGCCCACCCACCTGGGTGAGCGGGCACGGGTCGAAGGCTGAGGTGCTGCTGGGAGGGCAGTGCTGGTAGGGGGGCTGTACCTGTAGATGCAGGGGGCACAGATGTTGCCGCCACCACAAGGGAGCTCCCATCAGAGGACGAGTCTGTGTCGCTGGTGTCAGCTCCTGTCCCCGGCGTGGCGCTCTCCTCACCCTCCGTCTCACTGGTGAATTCCGAGTCCGTAGTCTCGCCCTCCAGGGACATGTGGGATGCAGCTCCCTCGTGCTCCGGTGCCACTGCTCCTCCGCCTGATGATGCTAATGCACACAAGAACAGGGAGACCACAAAAAGGGGGGGACGACAGAAGAAAGACATGTTGAGTGCATGGATTACCACCACAGTTGGCGGACACGACAGACACAGAAGCCCCCTGCACTACGCCGCGCTCTTGGGCTCCACTGTTCAATTCCTGGGAAATGGCCTACAAGGCTATGGATGACATCTGCACACATAGATGACACAGGGGCATGAGTAGCTGTACTTGGCACTCTACAGAGGTGGGGTGGGGTGCTACATGGCCTGCCTTATGGAGGGGCCTTGTCTACGGAACTCGCCCCGGCCTAGGGAAACCCACAGCCCTCCTCCCCAATCCAGACACCTCCACTGCGTGCAAAGTCAGCAGAATGAGAACGTACTCACCCCCTTGTGTCTGCTGTGATGCCCATCCAACTCCGGGTAGGCCACCGCCAGGCTCCTGAAAATCAGGGGGGTCATGGTGCGACGGGCACCCCTCCCACGTTGGGAGGCAATCCCCAGCTGAGCCTCCGACATCTTCTTGCTCCAGCGGCGAATGTCCTCCCATCTTTTCCGGCAGTGGGTGCTCCGTCTGTGGTAGGCCCCCAGGGTCTGGACATCCTTAGCGATGGCACGCCAAATATCTTTCTTCTGGTGGGCGCTGACCTACATGAAATGTACAGGGGAAGAAGAGAAGTCATTACCAACTGCACCGTCAAAGTGATTGGCCCCCATCCCTACCCTTGCCATGTGGCACATGCATTCACCGTCTTTCATGCATGCAGCACTCTGCCCCCTTCCTTCTTACATCCAGCCCTCTCCACACAGGCATAGCCCATACAACATGCTCCCTGTGTGGTTACCTGTTTGTCTGGAGGACTGTAGAGTAGCGTGTACTGGGGAGGACCCCATCCACAAGCTTCTCCAACTCCTCTGATGTGAGGGCAGGGGCCCTTTCCCCAGACGCACGAGCCATTTTCGCTTCCAGACCGAGGTCACAGCAGCACTTGCAGTGTAGGTCCTCTCCTGTCGAAGATCAGGTATCGAGTGATTGAAGAGATAGAAAATGGCGGTCACGTCCGCGGCGGTGCATACCGTCACCTCCGGCGTACATCGTCATTGGCTCCTGGGACCCATAGGGTCCAATGCTAACCAATGCAGCATTGCGCCGCGGTTTTCAACCGCCTACCGCGATGGTGTACAACGCCAGCGGAGTTACCTCACATCCCATTGTCCCACTTTAGAGGTCAGGCAGCCGCCATTTCAGGCGCCCACATGGCTTCATTTTCAACTGCGTCACACATACCTAGGCCTAGATTCAACACATGTACAGGCCACCTTTTGTGTATGATTGGTGTTCTGTGTAAACTGTGGGTACGTACCTCTGAGTTGTTTGACTCTGTGCTCGCTGTTGTCCTTCATAGGCACCGACCATTAGTGGACCTGTCGACAATGGAGAAGCGACATTTGATAATCACCTACAGGCTTGACCGTGCCACAATCCAGGAACTGTGTACCCAGTTGGAGCCAGACCTGATGTCAGCAATCCGCCATCCCACAGGAATCCCCCCTCAAGTGCAGGTGCTGTCATTGCTCCATTTCCTTGCAAGTGGGTCATTTCAAACAACTGTGGCCATGGCATCAGGGATGTCCCAGCCTATGTTTTCCAACGTATTGTCCAGAGTGTTGTCTGCCCTTCTCAAACACATGCGGAGCTACATCGTTTTCCCTCAGGTGGAGGATTTGCCTACAGTGAAAGGTGATTTCTATGCCCAGGGACATATCCCCAACATCATAGGTGCCATTGATGGGACCCATGTGGCTTTGGTCCCCCCCCCCCACAGGAGTGAACAGGTGTACAGAAACCGGAAGAGTTATCATTCTATGAATGTACAGATGGTATGTTTGGCAGACCAATACATCTCCCATGTGAATGCCAAGTTCCCTGGCTCAGTGCATGACGCCTACATCCTGCGGAATAGCAGCATCCCTTATGTGATGGGTCAACTCCAGAGGCACCTTGTGTGGCTATTAGGTAAGCACCTGGAAGCAAGACAGTGGGAATGGTTGTCTGGGTCTGGGGATATCCCTACAGGTTAGTGTGTGTCTAACCGTTGTCCCTCGCCATTTGCAGGTGACCCTGGTTACCCCAACCTGTCATGGCTACTGACCCCAGTGAGGAATCTCAGGACAAGGGTAGAGGAACGCTACAATGAGGCACATGGGCAAACTAAAAGGGTGATCGAGCGGACCTTCGGCCTCCTGAAGGCCAGGTTCCGGTGCCTCCATATGACAGGTGGATCCCTATTTTACTCACCAAAGAAGGTGTGCCAGATCATCGTGGCCTGCTGTATGCTTGACAACTTGGCTTTGCGGCGACAGGTGCCTTTTCTGCAGGAGGATGGTCCAGATGGCGGTGTTGTTGCAGCTGTGGAGCCTGTGGACAGTGATGAGGAGGCAGCAGAGGAAGAAGACATGCACAATAGGGACTCAGTGATCCTGCAATATTTCCAGTGAGACACAGGTAGGAATACAAACCTGCCTACTACATGTACTTTGACACTACTACCTCTCTCCTGTCTGTCATTTTCACCCAGTGTATGGTCACTGAGTTGTCACTTTCCCTTACGATTTCACAGAACTGGGTCCCACTGTGTGACATCTGCTTAGATTACTCATGGACTAGAGCTGTGTGACATAGGTATGTTGACATTACTATTTAAAAAACATGTTTTCACTGTAATTGCTAATACACTATTGCGAAATCACAGACAGACTCCAGATCATTTTGTGCCTTAGGTGTGTTTATTTAAGTGCTCAATATTGGAGGGGGTAGTGAAATGGTGAGGGGTGATGGCGGAGGAGTGTCCATGGCAGAGTCCAGTCTATTAGTCTCACAGGTGCATTGCCCATATGGGCATAGGAAGTGGAGCTGGGGCAGTTTAATCATGGACAGGGTGACAAAGTGGGACAGTAGGATGACAATCAGGGTGGTCTCATTTCTTGGCGGGGGTCTTGGCATCGTGCTCTGTCTTTGTCCTGGATCTCAGGGACCGTTTGCGGGGTGGTTCTCCCTCTGCAGGGGGTGGGGTGCTGGTGTGGTGGTCCTGTGGCGGTGCCTCCTATCCACTAGCGCCGGCGGAGGTGGTGGGCAGTTCATCGTCCATGCTAGTGTCAGGGGGCCCTTGTTGTGCCACAGTATCCCTCCTGGTGTTAAGTACTTCCTTCAGCACCCCTACCATGGTGCCCAGGGTGAGATGATGGTTCTGAGTTCCTCCCTGAAGCCCATATACTGTTCCTCCTGCATGCACTGGGTCTCCTGAAACTTGGCCAGTACCGTTGCCATCATCTCCTGGGAGTGGTGGTAGGATCCCATGATGGAGGAGAGGGCCTTGTGGAGAGTGGTTTCCCTTGGCCTGTCCGCCCCCTGTCGCACAGCAGCCCTCCCAGTTCCCCTGTGTTCCTGGGCCTCCGTCCCCTTGACCGTGTGCCCACTACCACTGACTCCAGGTCCCTGTTGTTGTTGGGGTGGTGGGTTATCCTGGGTTCTCTGTAGTGGTGGACATACAGCTGATTGACGTGTCCTGGGAACGGAGGTATGGGCCCGCTGGGTGGGTGCTGTGCTGGGGTTTCCAGAGGGGGGAAGGTCTGTGGTGGCCTGAGCCTGTGTGAGGGGAACCGACTGTCCAGATGTCCCCGATGGTCTGGGCTGGTCATCTAGATCCAGTTGGACAGAGTTGCTGTCATCATTGTGGGCCTCTTCTGTTGGTGGCGTGGACATGTGTGGACCCTCCTGTCCGGTGACATTGGGTAGGGGTCCTGCAGGGGTATAAAAGGATGTTTATTAAATCTGTGTGTGTAATGCTGTGCAATGGGTGGGTGACCGTGTACCCCAGTGCTAGCATTCCTGTGTGGGAGCTTGTGTGATGATGGTTTAGGGGGGTGTATGGGTATGTGCAGTGGGCATGCTTTGGTGATGTGTGTCCACGCTTTGTTGTTGCATGCAAGGCTTGGTGTTGGGATGTGTGGTTAGTGATGTCGGGACATATGGGAGGAGCTGGGGTGCTGGGGGAGAGGGTGAGGGTGGGGGTATGTGATAGCATGCAGGTAGGGTGGGGGATGAAGTAGTGAAAGATTTGACTTACCAGAGTCCATTCCTCCACCGACTCCTGCGAGGCCCTCAGGATGCAGAATCGCCAAGACCTGCTCCTCCCATGTTGTTAGTTGTCGGGGAGGAGGTGGGGGTCCGCCGCCAATGGAATACCGCGGTTGAAAGACCGCTGCGTGGATTCGTGTGTCGTGATAGTGTGGGCGTATTTCTGGTGGCGTGATGGTGGAGGTTTTGTTCTCGCCAGTTTATCTCTGACCTTTAGTGTGGCGGACTTGTGTGGGTGTCTGACTTTTGGCAGATTCCGAGATGTGGGTCATAATAGCTGTGCCGGAATTCCGCGGCTGCAGCGGTGTGTTGGCGGTCTTCTGCACGGCGGTATGCGGCTTTTACCGCCAATGTTGTAATGACCCCCAATGTGTCTTCCCAATCCTTTTGTACTTTGTGGTATTTTGTAAGCTGAATAAATCTCTTAGAGTTCAATACTTATTGCCTCTTTTTAAAACTCAAAGTTTTAAACGATGTAGAGCTGTTTTTCAATTAAAAAAATTGTAGTTTTCTTAAAGCAGATGTATATTATCACAAAAGTTTTTACTTTTAGATCATATTTTGCATTTATTATTGTTCACCCTTATAGTATTTCCTATGTGTCTTGTATACATTGTGTATATTTTCTATTATGGTTGTCTTCAATATTCGAATAAAGAAAGAATTGAATGAATTGATTGTCAGTGCAGAAAACGTTATATGGGTAGCACCATTAACAAGTTGAAACTATGAATTTTACAACATTTGAGAGCAATACAAAATAAGAATATGACATATGCAATTGCAAAACATATCTGGGAGAAACATAATGGAGACTTATCCGGTCTCCTTTATTATGGTATCGAACATATTAGCAAAAAACCTAGAGATGGAAACTGTGAAGGCTCTTTGAGACACTCAGAATCCAGGTGGGTTATTATTCTAAATATTGAGTACCATTAAGGTCTGAATCAAGATGCAGAACTTCATGTATTTCTGTAATTATGTATGTCTTAAAGAGAGCTAAAATTGTGACGAACTGAAGAACTGCTTTTTTTAAATGGATATATACGTTAATTCTTTCTCCTTCCTGTTTTCAGGCTGAAAATTAATATGATCTAACCTTTAATTTTCAATACTTATGGCTGATGATTTGTGTTTTTAGGCTTAAAATGAATATGATTGAATCTTCACGTGTTAATTTTGATGTTTCTGGATTTAATAATATGGGGGTTATTACAACTTTGGAGGAGGTGTTAATCCGTCCCAAATGTGACGGATATCCCACCAGCCGTATTACGAGCTCCATAGGATATAATGTACTCGTAATACGGCTGGTGGTATATCCGTCACTTTACCGTCACTTTTGGGACGGATTAACACCTCCTCCAAAGTTGTAATAACCCCCTATGTGTTTGTTAATCATCTAATTAGGAATTATTTACCTAATACCATTGAGGTAAAATAAAAGATTGATCCAAGTAGCAATTAAGAATGTGAACACTCAAGTGCATATATGCGAGGACCTAAATGGAACTTTGATTATGAACTTAATAGTACTTCACTGTTATGTATTGGGGAGTGTTATAAAGAGGTCACACCAATTCCTACGTGCCAGTCTTTATTATTCTATCCCCACTGCTCCATCAACAGCTCTCCACACAGCTTCTCTTCATAGCCTTCTCAACATTCTACTGTCGACTCCTATCACTCTAACTGTCAGAATGCTCCATTCTAGGAAGGGGAGAGAGGAACATACTACTCTACACATATAATTCCATACCTTTACGTGGATACCTATTTATATATAACTCCCTATATATATACATTATTACAACTATATACAACACATCTTCCCTTCTAATAAACATAACAAAGTTATAGGTCATTCATTATCTTAGATGCAGTTAATTTATAATCAAGAGTTAAACTTGTAGTCTTTATGCCAAGCAGGAGGTTTAATTTGTCTGCTATTTGTTCTTTTGCCATATCTTTCTTCATCACGATTCCGTGGAATTTCCTTGCTCCCGCCATCTTCATAAGAATTTTCCCCACTCTTTCCAAGAGACGCTGGCTGTTTGACAATCCTATCCATACTCCAACACTGTCCATTTTCCAATATTACTACATTCTTTTTTACTTTGGCAATACAAGAAGGGCCCATAAATTTGGAGTCTCTCGCATTCGATCTCATTCCCCCTAAGGGATTTTTAACATACACTCTGCCCCCAACTTCCCAATGTTGCTGTTTCGTACCCTGATTCACATCATATCTTCTTTTGTATTTATCTTGGTGCAGAGATAACTTAAGCTTAATATTTGGGGTCGCAGGTTTACTTTTCTTCCCTCCACCCAACCAGGAAGGAAAGAATTTTGTGCTCGGTTTCCTGCTGTAGCACTGAAAACGAGGAATCTTTAGTAATTAAATGTGGTGTTGTATGGTAAGCCCATAACATGTCTCTGATAGCATTCTCAACAATTAATTGATTAACACTAGCTAACTGAATGCACTCCTTGATCATTCGGTTGGTTCTATGAATCGAGCCATTTGCCCTTGGGCAATCCAGAGCTGTAGTGAGGTGCTTTACATTGAGGGAAGTAAGATACTCCTTCATTGTTGACGAAGTCAACTCAATACCATTAACGGTGATAAGGGTAGCCGGTATGCCCTCAACATCAAACACATCTTTAAAAAAATTAACCACTGATTCAGTGGTGATTTGGTTAACTAATTTTACATTTATCCAATGTGAGTGGTAGTCAATTAATGCTAAGGTAAAGCGATTGACTACTCCTGTCATGTTGATTGGCCCAATGATATCTAATGCTAACTTTGTCCAAGGCTTGTCAGGTATGGACACAGGAGAAATTGGGGCTTTGGCATCAACTTTGTTTTGTCACTGTGCGCACATATGGTACAATCTCTGACTTCTGCTTCAACCATCGAGTCCATATTAGGGAAAGAATATCGTTTCTTAACACGAGATTTGGTGAGGCTTCTACCCAAATGGCCCTCATGAGCCAACCTAATGATTTTGTGTCTCAAACTCGATGGAGGTATTATTTTATCATTCCTAAATACACAGTTTCCAATTTCATTTATTTTGTGCCTCACCTCCCAGTAGCATTTGACAACTTCATCCAGATCTTTCCTGGGTTCAGGCCACCCATCTTTAGCTAACACTTTTAGCAAGGATAACGATTCATCATTTTGGCATGCAGAGTTCCATTCTTCTTTATGTATTGATTATGTAGAAACCATCATTACCGGATACTCTGGAATTTCATAGTCCTGTACCACTTCCAATGGGACTCTAGACAGAAAATCCGCAGCCGTATTGTTATTGGCAGGAAGGTACTCAACCTTAAAACAGAAGTTCTTGAGTCATAGGATCCACCTAGTGATCCTTGGGGTGCTATTGTAAAACCCCTTTGTGGAGAATACGTAAACTAAAGGTTTGTGGTTTGTGCGTATGGTAAATTGTGTACCCCAAAGAAAGAATTTAAAATGTTTAATAGCCCAGAAACATGCCAGAGCCTCTCTTTCAATGACAGAGTAATTGGATTCTGGTTTGCTTGAAGCCCTCAACGCAAAGGTCACTATCCTCTCTTTGCCATCAATGACTTGAGATAATGTTGCCCCCAAACCTAACTTGCTGGCATCTGTGGTGAGAATGGTTTTCCTTTTATGATTAAAGTTACAAAGATAAGGTGCTGTTAAAATGGGCTGTTTGATCCTTTGAAATGCGGAATCCTGACATTCCATCCATTCGTAAGGAACGTGATTCTTCAGTAACTTTCTGAGATCAAATTATATTCCTGAGAACTTTTTGCCATATTTTGCCATATATTCAGTGAGACCCAGGAATGACCTAAGTTCTTCCTTATTTTTGGGGGCCTTCGCTTTCCTTACTGCTTCTACCAGGGACGTTTTAGGTCTAAATCCTTCCCCTGATACAGTATGCCATAAGTAATCTACTGAGCTGACCCCAATTTGGCATTTTTCCTTCTTTAGTATCAGTCCAGCTGTTTTCAGTTTACTTAAAACTCTCCTCAAGTTTGTGTTGTGTTCCTCAACTGTGGCACCATCAATTAAAATGCCGTCCTGGAAACATAAGGTTTAAGGAATATCTCCTAAAATACACTGCATGGTTTTCTGAAACACAGCAGCAGTGGACACAAGTCCAAGGAACCCAAAGGATTGGAAAATGCAGTAAGCCACTGTAGGAGGCTGCCCTGGCTTATAGTGGGTACCTGATGGTACTTACACCCTGTGCCAGGTCCAGTTATCCCTTATTAGTATATTAGTAGTGTTCTAGTAGCTTAGGCTGATAGAGGTAGCTATAGCAGAGCAGCTTAGGCTGAACAAGGAGACATGCAAAGCTCCTACTATACCACTTATATCATATAGCACTATTTCATGAGAATCACAATACTCAGAGTTACTAAAAATAAAGGTACTTTATTTTAGTGGCAATGTGCCCAAAATATCTCAGAGGATATACTCCCTTAGGAGCTAAGTAATATACACAAAATATACACACAAACCAAAATCAGGTAAATAAACAGTTAGAAAAGTAGTGCAAACACTGTAGAATACAATAGGATGCAATAGGCCTAGGGGCAACACAAACCATATACTAAGAAAGTGGAATGCGAACCACTTAGGGACCCCAGGCCTAGTGTAGTGTGTAGTGGGTCGCTGGGAGTGTAGGAAAACACTAAGGATTCCTGGACCTGAGCACCTGCAAAGGAAGGGGACCAAGTCCAAGAGTCACAAAAGTGTCCAGGGAAGTCAGGAGCCCACTAAACCCGGATGAAGGTGCAAAACGGCTGCCTCCTGGTGGAAGAAGCTGAAGATTCTGCAACAAGAGAAGATGCCAAGAACTTCTCCTTTGCACAGAAGATGTCCCACAGTGTCCTGAAGGGTGCAGAGTTGTTTTCATGCAGAATGACCACAAACAAGGCTTGCTAGCTGCAAAGGTCATGGTTGGAGAAAATGGGTGCTGCCCGGGCCCAGGAAGGACCAGGAGGTCACCTCTTGGAGGAGAAGACAGAGGGGGTGCTCAGCAAGAGCCACGCAGAAGCAGGCAGCACCCGCAGAAGCACTGGAACAGGCATTCAAGAAATCTGAGCACAGCGGTCATCTCAACACTACAAAGGAGGGTCCCACGAAGCCGGTGGTCAACTCAGCAAGTTGAGCAATTCAGGAAGGAGTGCTGGGATCATGGGCTATGCTGTGCGCGAAGGATTCCTTGCAAGAGTGCACAGAAGCCCTAGCAGCTGCAGTTCACGCAGTACACAGGATTACTGTCAGGCGTGAGGAGGCAAGGACTTACCTCCACCAAATATGGACAGAAGGACCACTGGACTGTTGGGGTCACTTGTATCCAGTTCCTGTGTTCCAGGGACCACACTCGTCAAGATGAGAGGGGACCCAGAGGACCAGTGAAGCAGAAGATTGGTGCCTGCGTTAGCAGGTGGACGATTCTGTTGACCCACGGGAGATTTCTTCTTGGCTTCCAGTGCAGGGTGAAGGTAGACAGTCCTCAGAGCATGCAACAGTCGAGAAAGCCAGCAGGATTAGGTGCTACAATGTTGCTTGTAGTCGTCGTGCTACTTTGGTTGCGGTTTTGCAGGCATCCTGGAGCAGTCAGCGGTTGATCCTTATCCGAAGTCGAAGAGGGAGATGCAGAGGAACTCTGGTGAACCGTGGCATTCGTTATCTGAGAAGAAACCCACAGGAGAGACCCTAAATAGCCCTCAAAGGAGGATTGGCAACCTAACCAGGTAAGCACCTATCAGGAGCGGTCTCTGACATCACCTGCTGGCCCTGGCCACTCAGAGGCCTCCATTGTGCCCTCACACCTCCGCATTCAAGATGGCAGAGGTCTGGGACACACATGAGGAGCTCTGGGAACCACCCCTGGGGTGGTGATGCACAGGGGAGTGGTCACTCCCCTTTCCTTTGTCCAGTTTCGCACCAGAGAAGGGGCTGGGGGATCCCTGAACCTGTGTAGACTGGTTTATGCAAGGAGGGCACCATCTGTGCCCTTCAAAGCATTCCCAGATGCCAGAAGAGGCTACTCCTCTCAGGCCCTTAACACCTATTTCCAAAGGGAGAGGGTGTAACACCCTCTCTCAGAGGAAATCCTTTGTTCTGCCTTCCTGGGACTGGGCTGCCCAGACCCCAGGAGGGCAGAAGCCTGTCTTTGGGTTGGCAGCAGCGGTAGCTGCAGTGAAAACCCCAGAGAGCTACTTTGGCAGTACCCGGGGTCCATGCTGGAGCCTCAGGGATGCATGGGATTGGCACCCCAATACCAGATTTGGCATGGGGGACAATTCCATAATCATAGACATGTTACATGGCCATGTTCGGAGTTACCATTGTGAAGCTACATATAGGTATTGACCTATATGTAGTGCACGCATGTAATGGTGTCCCCACACTCACAAAGTCCGGGGAAATTGCCCTGAACTATGTGGGGGCACCTTGGCTAGTGCCAGGGTGCCCTCACCCTTTGTAACTTTGCACCTAACCTTCACTAGGTGAGGGTTAGATATATAGGTGACTTATAAATTACTTAAGTGCAGTGTAAAATGGCTGTGAAATAACGTGGACGGTATTTCACTCAGGCTGCAGCGGCAGTCCTGTGTAAGAATTGTCTGAGCTCCCTATAGGTGGCAAAAGAAATGCTGCAGCCCATAGGGATCTCCCGGAACCCCAATACCCTGGGTACCTAGGTACCATATACTAGGGAATTATAAGGGTGTTCCAGTGTACCAATCAGAATTGGTAAAAATCAGTCACTAGCCTGCAGTGACAATTTTAAAAGCAGAGAGCTCATAAGCACTGAGGTTCTGGTTATCAGAGCCTCAGTGATACAGTTAGGCACCACACAAGGAACACATTTAGGCCACAAACTATGAGCACTGGGGTCCTGGCTAACAGGATCCCAGTGAGAAAGCCAAAAACAAACTGATACACAAGTACAAATGGGGGTAACATGCCAGGCAAGATGGTACTTTCCTACAGCCACTTGGAATCGGGATGCAATTCTACTTGATGGTATGCACTGGAGTGGTCCAGCACGGAAAAACATACAGCTTCTCCCATGGTACTTAAGATCTCATGAATTATAGGAAGAGGGTGTCTTTCCACCCAAATGTTCCTGTATAAGTCTCTTAAATCAATACATACAATGATATCATTGGAATTATGTTTCCTAGCAATAACAATGGGAGATAACCTTTCAGAGCTGTCAATAGGTTGAATTATACCTTGGGATTCCATTCTCTCCAGCTCTTTCTTGAGAGCATCCTTCAATAAATGGGTTATTGGTCTGGTTTTGTGTACAGTAGGCTTAGATTGAGGTTTCATCTTGATCTTTTGGTGGAAGCCTTCCAGTAAACCCAACTTCTCACTAAAAACCTCTGGGAACTCTTGAAAAATTAGCTCTTCTAAATTGGGTTTGTCGATGATCAAAACCTGCTCTGGACTGTTTGGATGTAATTTATTCCCCACCTCCTTTTGATGTTGCCAGCCTAACAGACTGGATCCCTCCTCTACCGTGTAAACCTTCCCGACCGTGGATCAGTCTTTGAAGGAAACAAGGGCTCTGAACATGGCTTTAAAGGGGATTAGGGTCCTTGTTGTAACCTTTGGGGTTAATATCTGCTTCCATGAACTTGGACATAATACCATCTTCACTTTTGTCAAAGTTCACCGCATTTATAATTGTAAAAGGCGAGCATGAGTCAGCAAAGACTTTTATCGGATTGCCATCAATGAAAATATTACAATCTGGATATTGAGAAGATTCGTCATTTTTAACTTGTAATATATTCTTTTTAACCTCTTGAAAATTTCCATCCAATTTCTTACTGTCACAAGGTCTCTCTGATCCGGACATATCCCTACACACTCTGGCAAAATTACCTTTTTTGTTACATTTCCTACAAATGACTGTCCTGGCTTGACAAAAGGTCGAGTTCGCTAGATGGCTGCTGCTCCCACAACAAAAACATTTGGGACAAAAAGGAGAATTTTTATTTTTTTTAATTAGTTTGTCTACGCCTTTAATCTTGAGTACATTTTGTTCCCATATGTTCTCTTTGATTTCAGTGACCTAATTGGAGGAAGATGGGGATCTAATTTCAGGTAAGCAAATAGCAGTGTGCTCAATGGATTTTGCAATTTCAATTGCTTCTTGCAAGTCTGGCTGCTTTTGTAACAATTTCTCTTGAATTTTGATATTACTAGTACATCAAACTAATTGGTCCCGAATAAGTGAGTCATTAAGATCCCCAAAATTACATAAGGTACTCAGTCCCCTCAAAGCAGCAACATAATTAGTTACACTTTCCTCATTACCTTGGGTACGACAGAAAAACTTATGACGTTCTAAAACAACATTAATTCTGTCTCCAAATTGTTTTTCTAATTTAGTGCATGTGGTGACATATTCATCCTGTATTTGTCCCTCTGGATTAATACGATCAGGCAATGAATCATAAATTCTCCTACCGTGTATTCCTTAATTGTGTAATAAAATGTGTTGTTTTCTAATAGGAATACATTTGTCTCCCCCTATGGCAATTAAATAAGATTCAAATATTTTGAACCATTCCTTCCAGGGAACACTAGGCTCTCCAACTTCATTTAAAAATGGATTTGGTTGGGACATTCCTGCAGCAGCCATCATTAGCACTTACAATGTACAGATGTATATAGGCAATGTGAAAATGTAAATATAGTGACCTATGCAAATGCAATCATTAAACAAATATATAGTAAACTAAGTATGAAAGAAACGGTCTCGCCTTTGTGATAGAGGAAAGACCTCAAGGAACAACTTAGTGCCTTACACAAATATAATCATTAAACATATGTATAGTAAACCAAGCATGGAAGACACGGTCTAGTCTTTGTGATTAGAGGAAAGATCTCGAGGAACACACTTCCCACCATGCACTCCAACCAGAAGGAAGCTGTGCCTGTCAGCATTTTATGACAGGCTCTCTAGAATGATCTCAAAAGCAGTGCCTATCAGCGCATGTACCATGTTCTTATGGAGAAAGAAAGTTTGTGTCAGATTTACTGTCAGATTTCTTGTCACAATGTCCTGTAAGTCTGACATAAGGCATGTCGGCTCGATGGCCGAGAACGGTAACTGACGTGCAGCGTGCTGTAGAAGGAGGAAAAGCGGCTGAAGAGTAGATATGCGCTCTGCTGTGTGTAGAAAATGCTGGATTTTAAGGGTGTTATCCAAGCAACACGAGAGAGGAAAAACGGTAGCAGAATACGCTCTCTGCTGTGTGAGCGCTCTGAAGAAACCTGCGCGCTCCGCTTAGGAAAAATGAAGTGGCTGGATCGAATTGAGCGATATATGACAATCGAGTGGCTCGCACAGCTCAGGAAATTGACAGTACGACCAGCAGATGACTGGTTAAGGATAAATTTAATCCATATGACTTAATTTAGTCATAAGAGAATGCCGGTAAAGGTAGCGCTCAGCAGTTCAGGTACGGTTAGAATAGTTATGCATAAGGTGAAGCGCTATCTTAATTCAGATAAGATAATGCTGGTAAAAGTAGTGCTCCACAGTTCAGGTTTAACTCCTTGTTACAAGATTGTTGAGAGGACACGTTGTAAGTGAAGCACGAGAAGAATACTTAATTACAGTACCTTATGAGAGTCCTAGTTGATGAAGTGGCAACAATAAGGGGTAGAGATGAAAGTGCCCCCTTTCGCACTAACTCGTCACCAGTGTTATAAAGAGGCCACACCAATTCCTATGTGCCAGTCTTTATTATTCCATCTCCACTGCTCCAACAGCTCTCCACACAGCCTCTCTTCATAGCCTTTTCAACATTCTACTGTCGACTCCTATAACTCTAACTGTCAGAATGTTTCATTCTAAGGGGAAGGGGAGAGAGGAACATACTACTCTACATGTATAATTCTAAACCTTTACACGGATACCTATTTAAATAGAACTCCCTATATATTTACATTATTAAAACTATATACAACAGGGAGCCAAATACGCACCGCACTTTATGTAATTTGTATATTTCTATAATTACTAACTTGCTTTCCCTACAAATTTGAAAAAGAAATTAGGAGAGATAGGAAATTAAGTTATGCCCTTTCCTCTTTCTCCATTGGTTATATATTGTGTCTCCTTGTATACATGGATATTCTTTTTGTTTTTTTATATGTTTTCTTCAAAAATGTAAAAGAAAGAGTAAAGAAGAGAAAAGAGAAAAAAGACGATAGAAGGAGTGGCTAAACACTCCCCCTTTAAATATGTGTGCACTGAGTGACCTGTTATGGCCAGTTGAAGGCTTTGGCAGAAAACGCATTGTCAGTAGTTACCTGATGGGAATCACGCTTGTGCTTTGATAACTTAATACATTTTTGAAACAGAAGAATGGAGAGTGCAGCCGCATTTTGTGGGTTTATTTGTGAGGTAACAGATGTAAGTTACAATGAAGACTCTCACAAGCCCGCTTTGACTTTGTTTATATATTTATATATATATATATATATATATATATATATATATATATATATATATATATATATCCCATAACCAGGCTCACTTAACAATCCATGCTCCAATGGGGGGTAGAGTGCGATGACGGTAGAGTGCCCCAGCAGTGTAATCCCAAAACATAACACTTACAAAGTACCACACTCGTTAAGGATAAGCACCTCAAAATCTGAAATTACATATTAAATAGAAATAACTTTAAAACAATTAAATAGAGAATAGTAACTGTTAAATACAGTAAATACCATTACATCTGAAATAAAATATTATTACAAATACTACATTATTTTTTTAAATGTCCAACATTGTAGAAAACACATAAATCATTATAAATTAATAAATGTATTATTATTATTAATTAGTAAAGAATTTTTTTAATATAACAACTTCCCACCCTATCACCCTACAAAACAAACAAGTCATGACTGAACTATAAATCCTTAACAAAAAAGTAAACATATAAATATACCTTAAGATGTAATATAAAAACAACAGTTACAATGATTATATTTGTAATGCAAAAACATAGTAATTGAATAATTAAAATGTAATTAGAGTTAAAACGAAACTTTTTTAATTTTAATTAACTTCACTCTCTATTCCCCTACAAACTCAATAACCCAATACTAAAAAAAAATGTTTACCGAAAGATTTATAACGAAACATGTTCAAAATAACAAATTAAGGGGCAGATTCAAGAAAAGATGTGCTTCACTCAGTGCAGCGGCACTTTCCTAGCACCCGTTAACGCCCTAGTACCACCACCACGAGTGTGTTGTATTTAAACTACGGCACACCATGGCTCAGTGTAAGGGGCAATAGTGTCAGAATTTTTTACGCTATTGATCTGCTGGTCAGGGTTAGTGCCACAATTTTGGTGCTGTAGATAGGGGCCCATTGTAACTAATGGTGTGCCCCCTTTGACACCTGCTCTGAGCAGGCGTTAAAAATGCTGAAAAAAATGTCACTAAGAAATCTTTTAGATTTCTTTGTGCCATTTTTTCAGCCCTCCGAACGAGGGAAATTATGCTTGGCACAGATATAATGTGATGCAAGGAGTTACAAAGTGACGCAATGCATGCATTGCTCAACTTTGTAAATTTTGCGCTGCGAATTTGGCCTTGTCGAGCCACTTTAGAGTAAAATAAAATGAAGCTAATGTGGCGCACTGGGTGCTAGATCCTCTTAAATCAGGGTCTAAATTTAAATACACAGCATAACTATTAAGCAATAAAGCAATTTACCTAAAGATCAATCAATAAAATAATTAATTTGCTATATATAAATAAAAAATTATTTTATTTCAAAATGTATTAAATGTACTATAATTTAAATTACTTCCCACCTTACTTCTCTACAAGATCAATAATCTGCTACTAGTTTATAAATTGCTAATTTAAGAATTAAACAAATAAACATTTTTAATTTCAAACGTTTCTTTAGAAAAATAATACTAATTCCACTAACAACACTAAGAACATTAATATTTTAGATAGCATATAATAAATTAATCTAAAAACAATATTTTATGACTATATTTAAGTTATCAAAATGAAATAAAATAACATTACCTAAAAAGATGTTACTTATCAAAAACGATATCCTTGCCAACAAGATTCTGGGACACAATAGTTTTGTTTTAACGGTATTCTTCACACAATATATAGGTATATTTACAAGGAAGATATTTACAGCTAGCTATTTTGTTCAATGTATTATTGCAGGGCCTTCCCAGCCTCTTTATCATAAGAGTGACACAGATCCACATCGAGTCCGTGGTTGACCGTGCGTTGACCTGCTCCCATGAGATCTATAAAAGTTCTCTCATGCCAATGTCATATGCCGTGCGAGGTGTTAACAAGGAACAGAGAGAGAAAGAAATAGCCTGCACCTTGGACACAGACGCTACTAGAGAAAACACACATATCCTATACCGTGAGCATTTAATTCCAATTCACAGCGGATTCAGAGATTTTAGAAAGAAACACTAGTTTCCCATTGAATCAGGCATGTCAAGCTCCTGTTTCGAGCACCTGTTTCGAATCCCTGTTTTGTCTCCAAAAAATCTGATCACTCTGACAACTGGCATTATTTTCTTCGGAGTCCACTGAACATTTTTCTTGAACCTGCCAACCAAGAAGAGGCATTCGTCTCTAAGCAGTCAAAATACTTAAGTTGTATCTCAAATGTGAAAAAAGGGAGGTTTTCTTACTATTTCCTTAATGATGGCTTCGTTTCAGGGTTATGTGAATCATGCATATATGGTTGTATAGTGTAACCCTTTCCATTTTGACATATAAATTCTCTTCCTGTTCTATCACATATTTTGAAATCCTTTAACACTAGACATCTGGGGACAAATTTATGAGATGCTTGCCTCACCGGAGCATTATGTTTTTTTGATGATCCAGTGCACATACCTCTCAACCATTTTTATGATGCCACACAAAGCCACTTTGCATGGCCTCATTGATATGGAGTAAGACGAAGCAGCACAAGTCGCTATGTTCCCTTACTCTGCACCAGGGAGGCGTTCCATGGCCGTTGCAGTGGCTTTTCCCACACAACACCTACAGATTTTGACACTGCCCTTAATGATTTACTTAATCATGTAAACGTGGAGCAGCACAAAAGCTTTACACCTTCCCAGAGCAGGATAGTGAGGAGAAATATGTTAATTTCTCCTATTTTTTTCCTCTTTCCATGTGTGCAACGTTTTAGCAGCACACATAAAAAGAGAAAAATGGCTCTTGGGATTGTTTTTGAGCAGGAAGGTGTCCACAAAACCAATCCTGGATGCAATGCAGGCACCTTAGCACCGTGGTACAAGAGTGCCTGTGTTGGTGCTAGTTAGCTAATTGTGCACCAGTGCAGGGAGAAAGGACCAGAAGCAAGCATCCTGGGACCAGTTTCGGGGTCTCAACCAGGCTAGCTTGTATCTAGTGGCACAGTGAGCCCTATACCCACATCTGGGCATACTAGGCCCACTTAGGGCAGCAAATGCAAAACAACAAGGTGATGTATGGAATGCTTGAATTAATCTCAGCCACTGGCAATTGCTTCTGGTCACATCCCAATCCATTGTTTTTTGTCCACCATAGCACCCCTGTTTGGAACCAGCCAATTACAAATAAGTCTTGACCCTGGTCTCCATGGGAACAGTCCAGCCTAAACTGCCAGACAATGTCTTCCCTGCACTGAAAGCAAGCATCCTGGGACTGATTTTGGGGAATCACCCGTCATCAGCCAAGCTATCTTGAACACAGTGGTACAGTGAGCCCGGGACCCACATCTGGGCATACACGGCACACTTAGGGCATCAAATGCAAAAAAAAGGGGATGGGTCGAATGATTGAATTAATCTCAGCCACTGACAATCGTTCAGAGTCAGCATAGTGATCCATCAGTTTGCCCACCGTGCCACCCCTGTTTTGACCCAGCCATATGCAGATCAGTCTTGACCTTACTTGTCATGGGAAAAATGCAGCCTTAACTGCCAGGCCAGGTTCTCTCTGGACCAGAAACAAGCATCCTGGGATCAGTTTTGGGAATCACCTCTCCTCAGCAAGGCTAGCTTGAATTCAGTGGCACAGTGAGACTGAGACCCACGCCTCAGCATACCTCGCGCTCTTAGGACAGCAAATGCAAAAATAACAGGGTGATGGTTGGAGTGCTTGAATTAATCTCAGCAACTGGAAATCGCTTTGGAAAGCATCCCATTTCATTGTTTTTTTGCCACCCCAGTTTGGACCCAGCCATATACAAATCATTCTTGATCCTGCTCCCCAAAGAAGCAGTCCAGCCCAAACTGAGAGGTCAGGTCCTCCTGGACTGGAAACAAGCATCCTGGGACCTGCTCGGGGGTATCACCCCTCATCTGCCAAAGTAGCTTGAATTCAGTGGGTTAGTGAGCCCGGGCCCACATCTGGGCACATGCAGCGCAATTAGGGCGGCAAATGAAAAAACAATAAGGTGATGGATGGAATGCCTAAATCAATCTCAGTCACTGGTAAATGTTTGGGCTTCATCCCAATCCATCATTTATTTGCCCACCATACCACTGCAGTTTGGACCCAGCCATATCCAAATCAGTCTTGACCCTGCTCCCCATGGGTACAGTCCAGCCCAAACTGCCAGGAGAGGTCCTACCTGGACCAGAAACAAGCATCCTGGGACCAGTTTCGGGGTATCTCCCCTCATCAAATAGACTAGCTTGCATGTAGTGGGATAGTGAGCCCAGGACCCACATCTGCGCATACCAGGGGCGCTTAGGGCGGCAAATGCAAAAAACATTAAGGTGATGGATGAAATGCTTGAATTAATCACAGCCACTAGCAATCGCTCTAGGCTCTGTCCAAATCCGTCATTTTTTTGCCCATTATGCCACCCCAGATTGGACCCAGCCATATGCAAAATCAATCTTTACCTTGCTCCCCATGGGAACAGCCAAGTCCCAATTGCGAGGCTAGACCCACACTGGATCAGAAATAACAATACTGGATTTGATTGTGGGGTATCACACCTCATCAGCCATAATAGTTAGAATCCCGTTGCACAATGAACCCTGGACCCACGTCTGGGCATATGCAGCGCACTCAGAGTGGCAAATGCAAAAATGAAAAGGTTATAAGTGGAATGCTTGCATTAATCTCAGCCACTGGCAATCACGTCTTGTTCATTACAATCCATCATTTTTTTGCCCACCATGCCTCCCCAGTTTGGATCTATGTGTTTTTTTAAATATCAAAAGCTTTCATTCTTTATTATGTTATTTATGGTCCTGTTCATTAGTATAGGAAGATTAGAGCCTTATTTAGAGTTTGTCAGACAGACACACACACACACATACACACTCTCTACCTCTTTCTCAATCTCTCTTTCTCTCTCTCTCTCTCTCTCTCTCTCTCTCTCTCTCTCTCTATCCGTGTCTCTCTCTCTCTCCAAAGTCAACCCCCTCCCAACACCTTAGATGTGCACAAAATCAAATATCCGTGGCACACTCCCAGTATGAGAATTGCATGCCACAATGAACATATATTAGCATTCAACAAACACATTGTAATACAAATATCGAATACTTAGAAATCAAAAAACAAAGCAACATACATAAAGCATTCACTGCATCCTATATAGGCTCCACAGAAAACAAGGCCACGTGGTGCAGGAGTCAAAAGGAAACAGGGGTGCAAATGCGGTCAAATGCAATGTACAGCAAGGAGTGGCACACTGAACACATGCAACATAATGGTGCACTCCTCACAACATGTATATTTCATACTACTCTATGTGCTACAGTGCTAAGCTGAAAAATGGGCCTATTTACAGACATCTTCAGCCATACAGCCAGCTACAAGAGAAAATGTTTGTGATGATGCCATGGACCCCATCATCAGAGAAGAGGGCCCTGGGCCGTCAGATTGGTACCCCAGGGAGACTGGAAGAAGCAATGCGTGCCGATGTAACAAAAGGCACGCAGCAGTAGACGAGGGGAGGAGAAAAGAGAAGACAGATGGGAAGGCCAGGCAGGGGAGAGAGACGTGGACGTCGAGGCGGAGGAGAGAGACGCTGAAGGTGAGGTGGAGGAGAATGACGCAGAAGGCGAGGTGAAGGAGAGAGACGCGGAAGGCGAGGCGGAGGAGAGAGACGCGAAAGGTGAGGCAGAGGAGAGAGACGCGGAAGGCGAGGTGGAGGAGACAGACGCCGAAGTGAGGAGCCAGACAGAGGAGTGAAAGAATTCAAGGAGTCAAGACCCAGAAGTCCACCATATCCCAGGAGGGACATGGCTCTCACAGGTACGTGCCCGATTGCGGGGTGTAGGAAAGCACCATCCTGCCTGGCATGTTACCCCCATTTGTACTTGTGTGTCAGTTTGTTTTTGTCTGTCTCATTGGGATCCTGCTAGCCAGGGCCCCTGTGCTCATAGCTTGTTGCCTGAATGTGAGTCCCTGTGTCACTGAGGATCTGCTAATCAGAACCTCAGTGCTTATGCTCTCTCTGTCTTTAAAATTGTCACTATAGGCTAGTGACCATTTTACCAATTCTAATTGGCACACAGGAACACCCTTTTAATCCCTTAGTATATAGTAGCTAGGTACCCAGGATATCGGGGTTCCAGGAGATCCCTATGGGCTGCAGCATTTCTTTTGCCACCCATCAGGAGCTCAGACAAATCATACACAGGACTGCCACTGCAGGCTGAGTGAAATAACGTCCACCTTATTTCACAGCCATTTTACACTGCACATAAGTAACTTATAAGTCACCTATATGTCTAACCTTCACTTGTTGAAGGTTAGGTGCAAAATTACTAAGTGTGAGGACACCCTGGTACTAGCCAAGGTACCCACACATAGTTCAGGGCAATTTCCCCAGACTTTGTGAGTGCAGGGACACCATAATACGCGTGCACTACATGTAGGTCAATACCTATATGTAGTGTCACAATGGTAACTCTGAATATGGCTATGTAACATGTCTAAGGTCACAGTATTGTCCCCCCACAACAAATCTGATATTGGGGTGCCAATCCCATGCATCCTCGGGGCTCCAGCATGTACCGGGGTACTGCCAAACCAGCTCTCTGGGGTTTTCACTGCAGCTACCGCTGCTGCCAACCCACAGACAGGCTTCTGCCCTCCTGGGGTCTGGGCAGCCCAGTCCCAGGAAGGCAGAACAAAGGATTTCCTCTTAGAGAAGGTGTTGCACCCACTCCCTTTGGAAATAGGTGTTAAGGGCCTGAGAGGAGTAGCCTCTCCTGGTCTCTGGAAATGCTTTGATGTTTGCCCTCCTTGCATAAACCAGTCTACACCGGTTCAGGGAACCCCCAGTCCCTGCTCTGGCTCAAAACTGTAAAAAGGAAAGGAGAGTGACCACTCCCCTGTCCATCACCACCCCAGGGGTGGTGCCCAGAGCTCCTCCAGTGAGTCCCAGACCTCTGCCACCTTGAATGCAGAGGTGTGAGGGTACAATGGAGGCCTCTGAGTGGCCAGTGTCAGCAGGTGATGTCAGAGCTCCCTCCTGATAGGTGCTTACCTGACTAGGGTCTACTCCTCCTCTGAGGGCTAGTTAGGGTCTCTCCTGTGGGCTTTTCCTCAGATAATGAATGCAGGAGCTCACCAGAGTTCCTCTGCATCTCCCTCTTCGACTTCTGCGAAGGATCGACCGCTGACTGCTCCAGGACGCCTGCAAAACTGCAACAAAGTAGCAAGAAGACTACCAGCGACATTGTAGCGCCTAATCCTGCCAGCTTTCTCGACTTTTTCCTGGTGGTGCATGCTCTGGGGGCTGTCTGCCTTCACCCTGCACTGGAAGCCAAGACAAAATCTCCCGTGAGTCGACGGAATCTTCCCCCTGCTAACGCAGGCACCAAACTTTTGCTTCACCGGTCCTCTGGTTCCCCTCTCATCGTGACGAGCGTGGTTCCTGGAACACAGGAGCTGGATCCAAGTGATCCCAACAGTCCAGTGGTCCATCTGTCCAAATTTGGCAGAGGTAAGTCCTTGCTTCCCCTCGCCAGACAGTAATCCTGTGTATTGCGTGACCTGCAGCTGCTAGGGCTTCTGTGCACTTTTACAAGGAACCCTTTGTGCACGACACAGCCCAGGTCCCCCACACTCCATCCTGCATTGCTTAACTCTCTGATTTGACCACCGGCTTCGTGGGACCCTCCTTTGTAGTGTTGAGATAACCGCCATGCTCAGTTTTCTTGAACCCGTATTCAAGTACCTCTGGGGGTGCTGCCTTCATCTGCATGGGATGTCTGTGTGTTGCTGAGGGCCCCTTCTGTCTCCTGTTCCAAGTGGCTACCTCCTGGTTCTTCCTGGGCCCAGGCAGCACCCATTTTCTTCAACTGCAACCTTTGCAGCTAGCAAGGCTTGTTTGTGGTCTTTCTGCAAGGAAACAACTCTGCCTCCTCCAGCGTTCCCTGTGACATCTTCTGTACAAAGGAGAAGTTCCTGGCTCCTTCTGTTGTTGCAGAATCTTCAGCTTCTTCCACCCGGAGGCAGCCCTTTTGCACCTTCATCTGGGGTTTAGTGGGCTCCTGCCCCCCCGGACACTTTCCTGACTCTTGGACTTGGTCCCCTTCCTTCTCAGGGCCTCATGTCCAGGAATCCATCTTCAATTCTTTGCATTCAGTTGTGGTCTTTGCAGAATCTCCTATCACAACTTTAGTGTGTTTCTGGGGATGTAGGGTCACTTTACTCCTACTTTTCAGGGTCTTGGGGTGGGGTATCTTGGACACCCTTAATGTTTTCTTACACTCCCAGCGACCCTCTATACACTACACTATGCCTGGGGTCCCCAAGACCCTGAAATGTAGGAGTAAAGTTACCCTACTACCCCAGAAAGACAGTAAAGTCGAGATAGGGGACTCTGCAAAGACAACAACTGACTACAAAGCACTGAAGATGGATTCCTGGACCTGAGGACCTGTAAAGGAAGGGGACCAAGTCCAAGAGTCATGCAAGTGTCCGGGGGGGCAGGAGCCCACTAAACCCTGGATGAAGGTGCAAAAGGGCTGCCTCCGGGTGGAAGAAGCTGAAGATTCTGCAACAACGGTGTTTCCACGCAGAAAGACTGCAAACAAGCTTTGCTAGCTGCAAGAGTCGCAGTTGAAGGTTTTGGGTGCTGCCAGGGCCCAGGAAGGACCAGGAGGTCGCACCTTGGAGCAGGAGACAGAGGGGGCACTCAGTGACACAGAGAGACCACACAGAAGCAGGCAGCACCCGCAGAAGCACCTGAACAGGCGTTCAGAAGATCTGAGCACGACGGTCGTCTCAGCACAACAAAAGGGAGTCCCACGAAGTCGGAGTCCAACTCAGCGAGATGGGCAATCCAGGACTGAGTGCTGGGAACCTGGGCTATGCTGTGCACAAAGGAAGTCTTGCAAAAGTGCACAGAAGCCCTAGTAGCTGCAGTTCACGCGTAATTTCCAACTGGGAAGAAATTTGGACCCCAAAGTTTGGTGCCTCTGGAATCTTAAATTTAAAATCAATACTTGTGGTGAACTCTGATATTACATTGTAAATCTGAAGATAGAAAGTTGGCATTGTCTTACTTTAAATCATCTAGTGCATTCTGCCTGTCTCTGAATACATTTATGGGTGGGTGACAGCTGGGCCTGTGTGCATTCTCTACAGACAGATACACAGAAAGGGAACTTAGATGTGACTGAGTGGCCAACTACATGTTGAATGTCCAACCTGGGCAGTATGTGAGGAAAGAGCTGACACATTTGAATGGGATGTGTCCTGAGCCCTCAAGAAGGGCTGCATAACCCCCTGTAGTGTGTATGGAGCCAGAGCAGGAAAGGCAGGCACTTTGTGCACTTCAAAAGCCTCTCTTTGAGTCACCCCAACTTCTAAGGCACCACTGGGTATAAGAACTGGACTTCTGACCCTGCCAAATCAGTACAGTTCTACACCTGAGGAGTTTCTGCCAGGAAAAATGACTGCTGAACTGCAGAGGGACTGTCACTTTCCTGGTCTCTACTAGACTTTGCTGGCTCCTGCTCTGCTGTGCCTGCCCTGCTGCCTGCCACCCTCCTTGCTTGTGAGTGAGAAGGACTGGATCTGCATTCCCATAACGTAAGAGACTCCAACGGCTTGCTGGGTCGCCTCCTGTTCTGAAGTCTGGGGGACATCAAAGACTTCACTCACCCCTTCCCAATGGTGCCAATCCAGTCCTGGGCCCTTGGAAGTTGTGCCACTGTGCTTATTGGAACTGCTGCATCTCTCCTCAATGCTGACGCCTCACCGCTGAGGATGAAAACATCACCGCACTGGATGTGAGCTTTAAATCAATGCATCACCCTCAGCAGTGATGCATTGCCTTTGCATCACCAGCTGCGGGGCTCGACAGCAACGCTTTACCATCATCCCCAAAGGTTTGCTGACAACGCATCACTATCTGCTTGGATCAGAACCGATGCATTGCCTGAAAATTCCCCCTCTACTCCTCTCATCAGGTCTCCAACGACGACACATCCTCCATCAAAAGGTCTTTTTAGCATTACAAGGTTGGTCCTTGTATCTGACCCCAGTTCCATTTTGACCAACTTGACTTAGCAGATTTGACCCATTCTAGGGTTACCAGATAGCCCCAGTTGGTGCTTTCAGCTTCTAAGCACTACTGCCCATATTGATACTTTTTTAGCGCCGCATTTGCGTATTTTTTTTATGCAAAAGCAGCTCAAACTTACAAAATACAATTCTATTTTGTAAGTTTGCACTGGTTTTGCGTCAAAAAGCGGCGTAAATGCAGTGCTGAAAAAGTATTAAAATGGGCCTCTATTTGCAGATATTGTTTAAAAATGTATATCTTGACTTCTACTTATTGGATTTTTGTTGCTTTGGTCTTGTTTTGTTTATACAATGTGGATTATTTTTGTGTTGTGTTTACACTGTGTTACAGTTTTAGGTTTTACACAAATACTTAATAGATTGCCTTCTTAGGTAAGACTGCCTGCTCTCAGCCAAGCTACCAAATGGTGAGCACAACTTAATATATGGTATGTATCTGACTTACAATGACTAGGATTGTGGCTCCTGCTTGGACAGGGTGCATACCTCTGCCAACCAGAAACCCAGTTCCTAACTCATGGCAACACAGCCCAACAGGCATTATAAACCAACATCCGTGGGAAGAGCATCTAGGAGCATGAACCCCTCACAACTATAGCGTTAATGGGAGCAAATGACCTGCCAAATGAAAATGACATAGGTCAAGAGTGAAGGCAAACTGAACAAATAGCTGAAGGGCAGAATTAGCCCCACACAGTTATAAAAACCTTTCTTTTCACATGTAAGTGAGGATGGAGAAATTGGTATGGATGACATAAATGGAATAGCAGCAATGTGAGGATGCTGCTAGTGCTGTGCAAATACATAATGCGGTCATTGACTCGTTCAAGGTTGTTATGACTATGGTAGAGGACAGGGGATCACTTTACCCATTCTTACATGTAGTTTAAGAAAAGTGCTGCAACTTCATATAAACAAGAACATAAAACCAGAGCAGTCACAGAGTCAACCCCAGATTGTAGGGAAGCACACTTCTAAACTGTTTAGTCAGTTACAGTGGCACTGGCGAACAGCCTCTAGGGTAGAATTCATGTCAGTTGGAAGTAGACACTCCACCGATTTACTTCCCATGTACCCAGTTATATAACTTCAAGTATTGTGGAATTGTAGCACTTCCATTAACCAGAGGGTTTACAGAGAGATCTCCATGCTTATTGCAAGAGGTGTGTGATTCTAGCCTGACCTATGTGGGAAGAGTTATGTGTGGTGTGCGAGGTCCTGACAGCTGGTCTGGTTGAACTGTGGCAAACTTGCTGGTGTTCAAAGCTCTGATAAGTTTCGACCTGTTTTCCTGGTACTGACAGACTTGAGTAGTGACGTGATGCCTCCCAAGTGGAAAAGTGCAGAAATTTTCAGGAAAGGGAGAAGGTACTGTGAATGAGAGATGGTAGGCGTGAGTAATGCAGTGCTGTGCAGGCTTTGGAAGGATAATTGGGTAACGATCTGCGAGAAACTGTTTAATTGAGAGACTTAAGTTGTGTTATTTAGTGTGTATGTATCTCCTTTTTGTTATGAGTTCTTGTTTTGACCTGGCAAGGTTGTGCTCGAGACAGAAGGCCATATTTGTCATTCTCTGCTGTAATAATAACTAAGCACCATGAGTGGGAGTATGGAATACGGAAAATCAACATAAATAAATAGTTTACTGAGATTATCAATATATGGAGAGAAAAAGGGGGAGCTAAAGAATATAAACAGCAAAGAAACAGTGTAGGACAATGTGAGGGTTTTATTCCAGCAAAAGCTGAGTGCAGCCAGATCGAGGCAGCAGCCCATTGAAGAAGTGACTAGAGTTGACTACCCAGATGCGGTGGAACTGTGCACAGCCTAATGAAAGAGGAATTAATCAACAAGAGTTAGAGTTAACTGGCATATATGGCATACAGAATACTTAAGTACAAAGGAAACTGGGTCTGTATAGAAGAGGAAAAGGGAGATAAACAGAGAGGAGGTTCTGTCCAAGGCCCTTTCTAGGCCTTAAGAAGCATAAAACAGCGAATATTACATAAGAGGATGCACTTAACCACTTTGCATTTTATATGGCTGCCCGGACCCAACACCCAGGGATGGCAGGTCAATACAGTCATGGGTGGGGAGGACGTTAAATGAGGGCTACTTATCTGACTCTACGAACGCCAATGGACACTCCTAAAGATATGGCCTCAGTTAGTGAGAGAGATTAATGATGAGTGTCTAAAGGAAAGGATACAAACTGTAAAAAAAATGAAGGCAAAAATGAGGGCAAAAATGAAAACATGCAGAAAAAAATATTGAAATACACCACAGGTTGAACAAAATATAAATTTCCCAGAGTCCACCAAAAATATGAATTCTTGTACTGAAAATTCAGTGGTTTTGCTGTGGGAAACAGTAAGCAAGATTTGCCACTTTTTTCTGTATCTGAGCAGTTCTATTTGAAAATAAAGCAGGAACGACAAGAAATATCAGATTAAACTAATTCACTTTAAGTCCTGCAGGTCCATAACACAGGCTGGGCTATGCGCTGTGCTAGAAAGGCCTATTATAATAATGAGTTTGGTATTAGTTAGTGAGAAGACAAGGAGGTGAAGAATAAGATAACTAAATTAGAAACCTGTAAATAAAAGGAAGAAAAAAACGAAAATAAAATAAATTAATCCGAAATACCGAAATGCTGAAACAGTCATAGAACATACATATACTATGGCCTGATCCTCAGAAACTGGATCTTTCAAATCTCGCAATGATTCTACACTCTTGGTGACGTCTAGTACAGGAACAAGCACAGTTGATGTCTGCTTGAAGTTCACCACCACTTCCCAGCAGGATGATGGAATGGAAGTATTTTTGTGCATTTTGCATTGACCACGGAACAAATAGCCAGAAAGTCTATACTTTGCACCTATCAGAAAGATATCCACTAATTGGTGTGTAAACCAAGCCATTCTGACCAGGCTTGGAGCTGGTGGTGAGCAGAAGCTAATGGAGGAGGGGGTGTCAGTTTGGTAATGTACGAGGTACATCCTTCTCGAAATCCCTGGCTGGCAGAGATCATTCCAGAAGGCAGAAACCATGGGCGTTAAATAGGTATCACCTTATCCCAGTGCTCTGCAATGGTACTAGATGGAGTGAAGTATGTTGTAAACAACTTTACCTCAATGAGGTGGCAAAACAGTTTTATAACATACCGTAGATTCACTGCTTTGAACGTCTTGCCACCCATACCTAGATTCCATTGTGTCCCAGAAATAACATGGTTCTTGGACTGAACGCTGAGTTCCACACAGTGGTTGTTTTGAGCACTTGCCACATGACTCTTCCGCCGCTGACTCAACATCTGAGCATTTGAGACTGTTATCTATTTCTCTATTAGTGCAGCTCAACATCAGTGTTTAGATCCAATGCACTACATGCCATTGCATTGCCAGAGCAAGGGAGACAAGAAGTTCCAGGGTACAAAGCAAGATTCGTTCTGAGACCCAACAAAAGGGAGGGTACCGGGGGTACAAATGAAAGTGAACATTGTCATGAATGATGTGGTTCCGGACAGTGGGATCAAAATGTGTGATGGTCATTTGCAAAACATAGAACTTCGGGAAGGGGTTCGGGTTGGGAGTGATCCTAACACCACAGATTTATCATTCAAGACTACTTTGCCTGTGTTAGAAATGGGGTCTTTGGTTGGCAGTCAGGTTACCCCCTGTCCAAGCAAGGACCCTCACTCTAGTCAGGGTAAGTCATACACAATCCAAATTATCCTGTGCCATCCCTCTGGTAGCTTGGTACTGAGCAGCCAGGCTTAACTTAGAAGGCAATGTGTAAAGTATGTGTGCAATACATCATGCAATAACACAGCAGAGCACCACAACAATACCCCACACAGTGTTTAGAAAAATATTTCATATTTATCTGGTAAGATGCAGGTCAAAACGATCAAGATTCAATAAGTATATGTTGAAATATCACTGTAAAATGATATAAAGGGGGTCATTCTGACCCTGGCGGTCATTGACCGCCAGGGCCAACGACCACGGAAGCACCGCCAACAGGCTGGCGGTGCTTCCTGGCCAATTCTGACCGCGGCGGTAAAGCCGCGGTCAGAAAAGGGAAACCGGCGGTTTCCCGCCGGTTTTCCCGCCGGTTTTCCCGCCGGTTTTCCCCTGGCTAAAGGAATCCTCCATGGCGGTGCTGCAAGCAGCGCCGCCATGGGGATTCCGACCCCCTTCCCGCCAGCCTGTTCCTGGCGGTTTACACCGCCAGGAAGAGGCTGGCGGTAACGGGTGTCGTGGGGCCCCTGGGGGCCCCTGCACTGCCCATGCCACTGGGCACTGGCATGGGCAGTGCAGGGGCCCCCTAACAGGGCCCCAGCAAGATTTTCAGTGTCTGCTTGGCAGACACTGAAAATCGCGACGGGTACCACTGCACCCATCGCACCGCAGCAAATCCGCCAGCTCCATTCGGAGCCGGCTTCATCTTTGCTGGGACTTTCCCGCTGGGCCGGCGGGCGAACTTTTGCAGATCGCCCGCCGGCCCAGCGGGAAAGTCGGAATGCCCCCCGCAGTCATCTGACCGCGGGGCGGTGTTTGGGCGGTTTCCGCCCGCCGGGCGGCGCCCGCCGCCCGCCGGGGTCGGAATGACCCCCAAAGTATCTTTAGTCTTTTAAAAAGCAACAAGTGTCTCTTGCAAGCACAAAGTACCTGGTTTGCATTCAAATTCTCTGCAAGGGACCACAGAGGAGGAGATGTGTGGAAAACGGGGAGGGGTGCGTTGATTTTTCCAGTGCACACAGACGATGCGTCGTTGAGTTTTCATGCAGGGCAGGCTTTGCGTCGATTTCTGGCAGGTAGACTGGGATCCTCTTCGGGTTGCGGGGTTTTCAGACGCCCCGGGGAAGATGCGTCAAAATCCAGGGCATGCAGGATGAAAGCACAGGGGCTGCATCGATCTGGTGGGCGATGCGTGGAAATTTGTGCTGCACGGCAGGCGCTACATCGATTCCTCTCAGGAAGTCGGTCTGCGTCATTCCGGACAGACAATGCAGTGTTGAATTCTCATGCAGGGCAGGCTTTGTGTTGATTTCCGGCACGTAGAGCTGGACCCTTTTTGGCTTTCGGAGTTTTCGGACGCCCCGGGGATGATGCGTCAAAATCCTAGGCATGCAGGACGAAGTCACAGGGGCTGCGTTGATCCGGTGGGCGATGCGTGGAAATTTCTGCTGCACGGCAGGCGCTACATCGATTCCTCCCAGGCAGTCGGGCTGCGTCATTCTGGCTCGACTTTGCATCCATCCAGTGGGCCATGCATCGAATTTCCAGTCGCAATGCTGGCACTGCGTCAATCTTCTTCTTGCAAAGTCAGGCTGCGTCGTTTCGGTTCAGCGTGCAGTGATTTTCTCACCACGATGCAGGCTGTGTGTCTTTTTTTGCAGGCTGTGCGTCGATTTTTACAGCACAAGGAGTTCTTTTGCAGGAATGAAGTCTTTTTTGTTCCTGAGACTTCAGGGAACAGGAGGCAAGCTCTATCCAAGCTCTTGGAGAGCCCTTCTCAGCACAGCAATGAGAGCAGCAAGGCAGCAGGGCAACTGCAAGGCAGCAGTCCTTCTCAGAAAAGCAGTCCAGGTGAGTCCTTTGGGCAGCCAGGCAATTCTTCTTGGCAGGTTGCAGGTTCTGGTTCAGGAATTCTTCTTCAGGAAGTGTCTGTAAACTAGAAGTTTCTAACTCAGAAGTGTCTGAGTTGGTAGGGTCAGAGACCCTGCTTAAATACCCAAATGTGCCTTTGAAGATGGGGAGACTTCAAAGAGTTGCTTATAAGTGCACAAGGTCCCCTTTCAGTTCCATCCTGTCTGCCAGGGTCCCTGTAGGGAGTGTGGCAGTCCTTTGTGTGAGTGAAGGCTACTGTCCTTTGACATGTAAGTGTCAGGCCCTTCACCCTCCCAGCCTAGGAAGACCTGTTCAATATGCAAATGTATGCAAGTGTGACTAAGCATCCTGTGATTTGGGTTGTCTGAGTGAATGCACAAGTGAGCTGTCAACTAAACCTAGCCAGACGTGGATTGGAAGGCACAGAAGGATTTAAGTGTAGAGAAATGCTCAGTTTCTAAAAGTAGCATTTCTAAAATAGTAATACAAAATCCAACTTCACCATTAAGCAGGATTTTGTATCACCATTCTGGCCATACTAAATATGACCTGGCTACTCTTTTGAGATCAGGATCTACCACGCAAACAGTATATGAGGGTAGCCCTAATGCTATACTATGAAAGGAGCAGGCCTCACAGCAGTGTAAAACAAATTTAGGAGTTTTACACATCAGGGACACATAGAACACACATGTTCTGTCCTGCCTTTTACCTACAAAGCACCCTGCCTGTGGGCTACCTAGGGCCTACCTTAGGGGTGACTTATATGTAGAAAAATGGGAGTTTAAGGCTTGGCAAGTGCTTTTAAATTCCAATTTGAAGTGGCAGTGAAACTGTACACACAGGTACTGCAGTGGTAGGCCTGAGACATGGTTAGGGGGCTACTTAAGTGGGTGGCACAACAAGTGCTGCAGCCCACTAGTAGCATTTAATTCGCAGGCCCTAGTTGATTAGGGACTTACAAGTAAATTAAATAAGTCAATTGGGTATGAGCCAATGTCACCATGTTTTAAGGAGAGAGCATATGCATGTTAGCACTGATTAGCAGTGGTAAAGTGTGCAGAGTCCTAAAGCAAGCAAAAAAGAAGTCAGAAAAAGAGGAGGAAAGCAAAAAGTTTGGGGGTGACCCTGCAGAAAGGCCATTTCCAACAGTCTGAGAGAAAGATATAAAGAGAGAGAGCGAAAGAGAGAGAGAGAGAGAGAGAGAGAGAGAGAGAGAAGAGAGAGTGGATTGAGGAATAGCAGTGCATGGTGGAGGATACACCGTGTGGAGCTGAACAGACATATTGTGGATGGAATAAGCAACTTGATGAGTCTTGGTTCTTATTCTCTCTTGCGTTTGTAATCCTTCTGATGCTGTTGAAGCTCTATCTCCATTTACCTGTACAAAGTTGGCAAACCACATTGGCAAAGAGAACCACGCTCCTAGGACATGGGACTTGGTCTATTCATATTAGACAGACCTGTTTGTGCCTCCTCTCTGTCTCTCTATGATCCCTTTTATTCATGTGAAAATGTGAATTAGTAAAGTGATATAAGTGTGGAGTCAAGGATCTGTGGAAGTAGGAGTGGCTGTTGTCTAGTGTTATCTAGTGTACACTCATTGCACTTCTTGTAGGCTGATGTGCTTTCCTGTATAAATCTGAGGTAGTTCTGACTATTAATATTTCTGCTCAGTAGCTAAAGATGGTCCACCTGTTGCAGCATGGCTGCTTCATGCCAGTAACATATCAAACTCCTGGAGTATGTAGTGAAGTCTAATTTTGCTTAACACACGACCTGAATGTTTAGGTGTGTGGATCATTTGGTATTAATGTAGACAAAAAAATAATCTTTTGCTTCTTACTAGAAAAAAGGTGGCCAGTCAATTGCCCCTGTTGCGGGTGGTAAGTTAGTGATGCTGTACTTCCTTTGTTATATCTGCTGTATTGACTATGAGAAGGTTCCATGGCCTGCCACATTCAGTTTGAGTGCATGCAGGATTGGTCCTTCTTCCATACCACTCTGCTGTTTTCTTTAGTGGTCATTTCAAGGTATCTAATGACATACTATCTTGTGTGCATAAGATCAGGCTCTTAGTTGAAAAACACGCTGTTTGTTATTTGTGAATCTGAATCGCTGTGATATTTTTGGCAGTATAGTTTTGCCTTAATCCTTCATTTCAAGTTAAATTGTGGATTGCTTGTGCCTTACCATGACAGAGATTGTGGTTGCTGCTTGACCAGGGTTACACCCCAATCAACCAACAACCCAGTTTCATAACTATGCAAAGATGTCAGCTGAGAGGGGGAGTGGGTAAGAGGTGTTTGAGGAAGAAGAGAAGAGCATTGACGTTTAGGATGAATATACAATTAGAGTAGATTTTGAAAGTAGGAGTTTTTGGCAGTTGTGACAAGACGTCTTTGCATGAGTCTTAGGCCCTCATTATCACATTGGCAGTAAATCTCACTTACCGCCACGCTGTCTGCCGCCAACTTACCGCCACCCAGGGCGGATATCCGTTCACCATATTATGACACACATACACCAATCCATCGCTATTCAGCCACAGACACAAATCCGCCACACCAAAGGTCAGTGATAAACTGGCGGTATCATAAACCACACCATTATGCCATTAGAACTACGCCCACCACATTATGACCCATGAATCACCACAGCAGACTTCAACGATGGTAAACCATTGGCAGTAGATACCATTGTGCTCAAAATCGACACATACAAACAAAACAACACTACATTGGACAATTCAAACAACACACACCTGACACACACCACACCCACACCCACACCACTATGAAACACACACCCACAGTACCCACAACCCTTTACCATTACAAACAATTGCCACCAGAGAGACAGCAAGACCACGGACACAACCAGAGCCACACACTACTCACACCTATAGACTACTCATGCACCCCACATCACACCCCCAACACTTTACCCAACACACCCTCACCTACACACTGCACACAACAACCATGGCACCACAAAGACACCCCGCTTCACAGAGGAGGAGCTAAGGGACACGGTGGAGGAAATCATCAGGTTAGAACCACAACTATTTGGAGAAAAGGTGCAGCAGATATCGATAGCTAGCAAGATGGAGCTATGGTGGAGAATCGTGGACAGGGTCAACACCGTGGGACAGCACCCAAGAACTAGGGATGACATCATATAGAGGTGGAACGACCTACAGGGGAAGGTAAGTTCCATTGTAGCAAGATACCAGCTCACTGTACAGAGGACTGCTAGTGGACTGTACCTCCTCCCCCACATCTAACAGCATGGGAGGAGGAAGTCTTGGAAATCTTGCATCCTAAGGGCATGGCCAGAGCAGGAGGGTGACTGGACTCTGGTAAGTCAACTCTGCACTATTATCACCCCCCTACCTTCATGCCATCACAAACCCCCACGTTCACCCTCACTCCCATT
This sequence comes from Pleurodeles waltl, assembly GCF_031143425.1. Classification (NCBI taxonomy): domain Eukaryota; kingdom Metazoa; phylum Chordata; class Amphibia; order Caudata; family Salamandridae; genus Pleurodeles; species Pleurodeles waltl. Next base: position 624,641,210 of record NC_090439.1, on the reverse strand, counting down.
ACGGGTATCGTTGTCGTCTTCGCCGGCGTTGGTGTTCGTGGTGGAGCATGATGTAGAAGATCATCGCAAAGACTTGCATTTCTGGTTCTGGTTCCATGGCGGCGTGGTTCTTCCCTGTGTCTCCATTGGTGAGTCCTTTGTCTTCTGTGCTCTGTTTCCGGCAGGCTTTTGATGGCGTTGGTACCGTCCCGGAAAAGGTGGTGGTTTGCTTTGTCATAATGTGGCTGTAGGCGGCTGCAGCTGTGGTGACTGTTGTTTCCGCCCTGGCGGTCGGTGTGGTACATTGCTGTCTTTTGAAGATATCACTGCCATGGTCATAATTTGGCAGTACTTACCACCAGCCTGGCACTTTATCACTAACCGACAGAGTCGTAATGAGGGCCTAAGTGTTTTAGTTGGTTGTAAATCTGAATGTGGAATAATGGTGTGGCCCTTCATGAATGTTTCTATTTGGTGATAATGATCTTGATGGAAGGGTGGAGTGGGTGGTACAGCAACACAAATGAATGTACTGGCATGGTCAGAGGGAGATGTGCTAATGGTCAGTAGTGGGTGATTATTCTAGACACCAGAAATTGCTTAAGTGGATTGCATTTACATACGGACCGGAGGAGTGGGTACCTTAGAGTCATTTGATTAATGTTGCCATAAATAATGAGTGGTAAGGAAGGTGCTTGATATTCTACCACATCATCAGGGTCATCATAGTGTAGTGTAGCCATTTTTAATATAGCTTCATGCAAGTTAGGTTAACATACTAGGACTCTGTGCACTTTGCCCTAGATACTTTTTTATTCAGCCTCGCACTGTTATTTTACAATAACCAGTTTTACGGTCTTGTTTTTATTGATTTCTATCACACTGTTTAGCTTAGTTCAGCACTGTGTTCTCAAACAATGCATTCTTGCTCACCCTGTGCTTCAGTCAAGGCTACAGTCTGCTACATTGCCGGTAAACGTGGTAGAAGTTTAGTCTCTAGTGTTCGTAGGAAATACGCCTCCTTACGTAGGGACATTTTCTTAGAACATCTGCGTGTTAGCTATAAAAACACTTTCTAGTCCTAGTACAGGTTAGAGGGAGATTCCGACCAGGAACCTACAACTAGATGCTGACTGCCCTGTTGCAGATGCTGATGCAGATTACAGGCCTTTTCTCAGGTATGAGGGTTGATGTCCTCCCGGGGGAACCTGAAAGGCAGGCTTAAAGCTTTACATGCTGTGCTCAGAATATAACTTAGAGAGAACCTAATCTAGTTGCACTATGATAGCTTTATTCTTGTGCTTCACTCTCATCGTTACTATTTTTATCCTACTGTGTTGTGTAGTTCTGGTTATAGCAGCTCATTCTTTGCTATCTAAAATGCAGTTGTTTTATTAAACCAATCTTTAAAACGTAAACTGCCTTTGTGTCAGAGTCACCAGATCCTCAGGGTCTGTGCACGTTCCCAACACGTCCACCACTGAACAGCTCCAAGACTCTGATAGATAAATCACAGAGATTGAGAGAGTTCAAGAGGGGAAGAGGGGATTAGGAAGGGAACAGCTGGGAAGGAGACCTGTAGTAATAAAAAGGTTAGAACACACAATAAGAAAATGATATCTCCTGAAATCAATACAAGACTATGATTCTAAGCCTAGTCACTCTGAAAACATGAACAATCTAAGAGTTAAGTTTAAAATGACTAAGTTTCAAGATGGCCGGATACCTGTAGGGGAATGAAGATGAATTAAATGAAAACTTTCTTATTCAAGTACTTTCCTTTACATGAGAATCAGAAAAAACATTCTGACTAAATTTTAAACCAGTCATATAAATCCTGTTTTGAGAATGTATACTAGGACCATACAATATTGCATCTAGAAACTCTGGCCTTCTGTGTACTCTTAAAATGTTTCAACACAAATTGCGCATATTGCATATATATATATATATATATATAGTAAACACCATAAAAGGATTGTGCACCATGAATAACACAATATGGATTCAGGAAACAAATCACATAACTTGTCAACTCGAATATTACATAATAAATATCTTAGAATAGTGGCATACAATAAACAACATGAATTAACCTCGAGGAGAGAATCGTGCGCCTTGTCGATTCGAGTGTCACCATGTAAAATACCAAGAAATGGTAGCACGCAATGAATATCAAAGTCAAATCATCATAAATCAAATTGCGCGTCTTGCCGATTCGTAAAACACAATGTAAATGTCAAGAAATAACAGCTCACAATAAATAACAAGATCAAAGTACAATGAAACAAATTGCGCTTCTTTTGCCGATTTTTAAGCCACCATGTAAATGTAAAGAAATGGTAGCGAGCAATAGACAACAAAGTTAAATCCCCATGAAACGAGTTGCGCGTCTTGCCAATTCGTAAAAACATCATGTAAATGTCAAGAAATAGTAGCGCGCAATGGACAACAATGTTTAAACACCATAAAACGAATCGCGCGTCTTGACGATTCTTAAGCCACCATGTAAATGTCAAGAAATGGTAGCACGCAATGAATAACAAAGTCAAACCTTTATGAAACAAATCGCGCGTCTTGCCTATTTGTAAACTACCATATAAATGTCAAGAAATGGTAGCGCGCAAGTAATCTGTTACTCATTTAAGAGTTAAACCAAGAATATGAAAATTCTCAATAACGGAGTCGGGATAGTCCAACCACCGTCTTACCGCCTGGAACAATGATCACCAATGAAGGATGACGGGCAGAAGACTGGAAGATCCAAATAGGCCGCCGGGACAGGAGCTCAGGAAGAAGCTGCTGCTCTGCACTGGGACCTCTGAATAGTGAGCACTGGGAGTTGGGCTGGCTCTCTTTTATAGAGTCTTGGCCCAGCCCAGAACCACGCCCAGGCATGTTGCAGGGAAAGTCTCTGGAAGGCCCTGGAAAGGGACCACACCCTAACACACTCTGAAAACCTGCAGCAATACATTGCAAAGGAACAGTATTTGTAAGCATATTAAAAATAAGTTTTCAGGATTGAACTCTGCAATGCAAAAGGATAAACCACAACATACCAGCACAATGCATAAATTACGTTGTTTTGAGAGTGCTGGTTTTTTGCATTTTTGTCGCCAATAGAGCGCGTACTGCTCTGGTGTTGACACTTTGTCATTTATATATGAGACCGCACTGTGTATGAGAGAAACCGTTGTGACCTGAGTGACCACGACTTCCCTGGGAAGTACTAAGATGTCATGCGCTCGGCTGCCCAATCGTCTCTTCCCTTTGGAAAAAGATGAGGCACTGCTAGTTAGCTGGAGCAAAACCCGGATTTAGAATGACAAGGGACCTTCACCGTGGGTCTGACTTAGTCCCCCACACTGTGAACAATCTTGCAGCTCAAAATCCAGTAGTCTCATTAGGATAATGAGAGCCTACGCGACATGGCGCCACCAACGTTTGGTCAGGCTCTGATTTTCTGGTTCCCCTGTATATCTCGGTCTCATATAATATAATGATCCCTCAGTTCCATATACGGAGACGTCAGTGTTACTGAGGATTTCCACCACCGCCGTATAGGTAATCCTATTTACAGCGGGTGGTTGTTCGAGCTTGAACTTTAAAAGGAAGAAAAGACCCTGTCTTGGTGTGCCTTCTCTGAACCTTTAGTGCTTTATAATGGCAAATCCCCAGATTGTACAAATAGCTCTTAACATGAGACAACCACTCACAGCACATTTGCTAGCACACAGCCTTACGGTCTAGGGAGGTCCAGTCACAATTGTGGTAGATGCCCACATAGCCTATAGAACAGAACTTTTTTAGTCTTGGGTCACATTTCCAGAAGTTGATGGGAACACAAATACATTCCATACATATACAGTAGCGAACGTGCCTGGACAATACAGGGCGTACGCATATTTAGAGATACCTCTCTCTTATCAAGAACATAATAATTGGCTTGATGGCGCCCTACCCCATACGATATTACCAGTAAGGTTAGGTCCACTAAGTAATGATGGTCCTACCTGGCCTTTATTGGCCACATATACACCACATCCTGCGGCTGCAAATATGGCGGTGGATGAGGTTCGACGCTTATGTACTGACTTAACAGCAATATATAGACGATTAGTACAATTTGTGATGCAGACACTGAATACGAACCCAGCGCGTGCTGCTCCAGCACAACCACACGCAGTTACACCAGGTATAAATCCGGTGACTGTACACTCTATTATGGGTAAAGTCCCAGCAAAGCGGGAGGAGACTCCATTTTGGCTGGCACAAAAAATTAATACGCTGAAGGTGGTATTTCCCCATACGGGACCTCAGGACAAACATAGAATATTAACTATGTGCTTGCCCTTTGGGATGGTTCCTACAGTTGAACACTGTAATACATGGGGCACGGTGTTTGCCGTGCTCTATACAACGGCACACGGTACACTGACACTAACCAACCTACTGAAAGTGCTTAAACAAATTCAAGATAAATACGGGGCTGCCCCGGCCTTAGATTTAGGAATGCAACTGATGGGCAACTTTGCCATAGTTTCTTCAATGATCCTAAGTAATCTTAAGGGGGAAGCAGTTGCACTTGCAGTGCGCATGCGTCTTCGTGACGTTCCGCACCAAGAGCAGGAGCGGGAACTGGCTAAAATAATAGCTGAAACATATTCCAGTTTCGGTGGAGATAGCCTGGGCGCTAGACCGCAAAAATGTCAATTTCAGGGAAAAATGTATAAAGACAATACAAAACAGCAACCTGAGGGTAATAAGACGTGCTGGGAGAAAAAACAACAAACACCTAAAAAAGAAAGGGGAGAATCTCCACGTACGGAGACCCCGCAGAATAGGTATAATCTCAGAAATAGAGAGAATATAAAAACGCCTGATAGATATCAATATACTGATACACGCCAATCTCGTTCCTTTCAGGACTCATCAGAAAAGAGAAATGAGAGAGGTGGGCGATCAGAGCGGAGGACAGAGTACGTGAAACCGAGACAGGAATCACAATGCTCTTCAGAGGTTTCTGTCAAGAAGGAAGAGAAACCAGTACAACAAAAACAACAGTTTAAAAAGAAAAAGGTGGCAGCAGTCTCAGTTAGACATGCCACTCAGGAGGAGGGTTCTCTTGAAGAATAAGAACTGGGCTCTAGCACTCCTAGACAGCGCGGCAGAGGTCCCCATAGTTCGCCGGAATCTTCTAGAGCATCTGGAGGTGAAAGCAACTGATGACTTCACACAAGTAGAAACAGCAGACATGCGTGTCTCCGAACCCGATAGGGTGTATAGAGTAACTCTACAATTGGAAGGGGACATTGAATGCAACATACACGCAATCTTTTGGAATCGTGTAGTTAAGATATATGACATTTTGCTGGCCGAACAAGATTGGCCGCCTGATTTTGTCCGCACCTGCCCAGTTGGGGAGGAGGTTATTAAACCTTCCTTCTCACCCCTTGTTCCAGAGGAACTCGCTGAGTCCTATTCTATGAAATGGGCTCTCGCACAGGAACCTGCGTTATATAGAAATGACGTAGGGTGGGATAGGGATTCTCCATACCATGTAATTCCTGTTAAAGGTGAACTTCAGCCACAACCGCAGAATCCCATAAAATATGAAGCAAGGGCACAGGTGAGAGAAATACTTACACAATTAGAATACCAGGGGGTGATCGAACCCTGTGTCTCGCCGATGAATAATCCCTTATTCCTTGTAGCTAAACCGGACCATTCATATAGAATAGTCTTAGACTACAGACATTTGAACGGACATACACGTACAAATGCTGTACAAAATTCACATAGCGCTGCACTAATGAGCAACATTGTGCGGAAAAAATAAAAAACGACTTTGGATATCTCGAATGGTTCCTTCTGCCAGAATATAGCACCTGAAAGCAGAGATTTTACAAGCTTTAGCCCACTAGGCTCCCAGAAAAATTCTGTCATTTGCCTCAAGGGTATAAGAACAGCCCAGGACTATTTGCAGCTTGTGTGACTGATATTTTACACGTCTTAGACCCTGAAGCGTTGTCATATGTGGATGATATATATCTCACGGATGACGAGTTACCGCAACATCTAAGACGGGTAGCCCACATTGTTGTATGTATTGCCGAAATCGGCCACAAATTAAATTTAGAAAAATCTAAGATTGCCTTCCTCAGCGTCCTATTCCTGGGATATGAGCTGTTGAATTAAGGGAAGAGCCTAGCGCCACAATTCTTAGAAAAGTGTGCACAATTGCAACCACCAAATACGATTAAAAAACTACAATCATTGTTGGGCTTTCTAAATTTTGGCAGAACATACATTCCGGACTATGCTACATGCATAAAACCTTTACATGAATTAATACGTCCTGATTTTTCAAGTAAATTCTGGACAATTGAACATACACATACTCTTCGAGAGTTGCAAGCAGATATGCCAGCAGCGAAACATCTACACACACAGGACAATAAGACACATTTGGTCATCAGGGTGATATCTGGGGCCATTGGGTTTACCTTTGTCACATTTAATGAAAGTGAAACGGTCCCGATTGCATACAAGTCACACTTGTATTCCGCTGCTGAACAATGATTTGCACCCAGAGAGAGGATTCTCACTGCTGTACAGATGGCTGTTATTAAAGAGAGACCTCTGGCCCAGGGAAAACATATTATTGTTGTTTCTCCTATTCCGGCCCTTGAGGCTGTTACAAAAGCTAGTGTCCCGAACGCAAAAGCACTCCACCCAAGATGGATACAATGGGCCACGTCCTTGACAGCCACTGATGTAGACTACATTTTTGACTGAAAGTTACAGACTCTGGAATTTCTACAATATGAAGTTGAATACCCAGTTCCCACTGACACATTGCCTATTGATCAATATCAGGTAGTCATGTACACCGATGGCTCTGCGCAACCAACGGTTGGAACGAAACATCAATATTCTGCTGCATGTGCGGTTGAGAGGGGCTTTATGGAGGGGGAGAAATTCTGCCCCCAACATACCTATACACAGACCTTAGGGGATTCTACAGCACAATTGGCTGAGCTAAAAGCTCTACTACTGGCACTAGAACATACAGATCCGACACAGTTCACACTGGTTGTTTGTGATTCGTATTATTGCACCCAGTCTTTTAATGAATACCTGCATTACTGGTGCTTGAATAGGTTCAGAGATTCAAAAGGCAGCACCATAAAACACAGACTACTGTGGGGGAAGGTAGCAGACCTGAAAGAGACGCTGCCCAAGGTCCATGTTGTGCATACACTTGGACACCAGCGCGTTGGAATCCACATTGCTGGAAATACTTTGGCAGATGAAGCCGCAAAGTCGGCAGTGGCAGTTGCCACTGTAGCTGCAGTGACTCGTTCGAGTTCCAAACCAGACACAGACATTATGGCTGCCATAAAAGCTACGGTTGATGGCACGCCTTATCCTAAAGGATTTCCTAATAAATACCAATACTTGATGGGAAGTATGCTGAACGCTGAAGTTACAATTCCAGGCATAGGCGTACGTGAAATCCACAATAAAGATGTAAGACCACAATTGATTAAAGCAGCACATGAGGGAGTGGCATCTGCACATGCTGGCGTGGCAGCTACCATTTCGCTATTACAGGCCCGCTATTGGTGGCCTGGTCTCTATAAAGAGACCAAGCATTATGTCCTGTGTTGTGACATCTGTCAACAAATTAAAGTTTCAACAGCTAAGCGCCCGCCGCAGACACCCCTCTTAATCTCAAACAGACCATTACAATGTGTGTACCTGGATCATTGTGGTCCATTAACACTGGTTAGTGCATACAAATATATACTAGTCGCTGTTGATTCCTGCTCCAGATTTTGTGTGGGTGTGGCCTCAACGCTCGGCTGACGCTCGGACTGTTATTAAAGATTTGCGAGTATTTGTCTGAACATTTGCAGTTGCGGCATTCCATTCGGGCCACGGCCCTGCTTGCCTCAAGGGCATTCAGGGACACCATGGCTTAGTTGGGGGTCCAGCTCCAGTACTCGTCTCCATTTCATCCCGAGGGAAGTTCTGTAGTGGAGCGATTTAACCGTGATTTAAAGCAATCCTTAACAGCCAGAGTCTTAGGTACGGGTCGTAGTTGGCTAACCCACCTGTATGGAGTTCAGAGAGCACTAAATAACTTGCCTAGAAGGTCCCTAGGGGGGTCGTACTTCATATGAGTGCCTGTTCGGAACACAAATGTTTGTTCCGGATCTTGATGGTCCTGGTGTGGAGGCGGCGGAAACACCTTTTGATATAAATGATCGTGTCACTGTTTTACAGGAATTACAGCAGTTCCGTGAAGATGATTCTTCTAAAAGTGCTGCCTCCACAGGAATTAAGGATGTGCCAGTAACACCTACCGGCTGGATTCCCAGGGTTGGGGATCTTGTGCGTGAAAAGGTCACAGTGAAAAAAGAATTTGGCCCTTCTTATCATGCACCAGTCCCTATGTTGGGGATCCACGGAACCAGAACTGTTATTCTACCCCCGTTGCCAGGTGCCAAAGAAAATCGCTTTGTTTCTATTGACAATGTCAAGTTACAACATGTGGCCGATTCTACACTGTAGACCAAGAGGAACGTCCAGTAGTTCCCGAATCCCTCTCACTACTGGAGAAGAAGTTCTGCTTCAAGTTGTCTATACCAACACTGTTGCCTCTCCGAGCTTGGGCAGGGTGGATGATGATCCCGCATTAGTTCCACTAACAACGACCAACTTAGAAACATTTGATCAAGTCACCATGACTACTAACGTGACGGATGGTGCTGTCTACAGTATACCACCGGGGGAAACACCAACTCCTCCATTGACTACGGCAACGCCTTTTGCAAAAACTGCCTCTGGTTACTTTGCCGACAACAACAATGGTCTATCGGACTCGTTCGCCTCTTCGACTGCTGACCAGTCAGGTCCACGTAAGCTGATGCGTTGGCTCAAAGATACGTATTTTGTTTTTCCATGGAACTATCTGTGGCTTTTATTAACTATGCTAGCATTTTTTCTTTGGATTGGGTTTGTCATTACCTTCTTTCTGTTGATACATGGCCATTTTCTTCCCGAGAGATCAGCGGTTGAACAGGTGGAGGAGGTGTTGAAACCACATTTTTCATCACATAAGGTTCGAAGAGACTTGTCCTTTGTGAACATTTCTGCAGTGCCAATTCCAGATGGGATTGCGTGGGATAAAGTAATGTTTGATATATACGGTCCCACTGAAATAATTCAAATACCATATGTGCTAAAGTTGTCTATGAACGATATAGTCATATCAGGCATTGTATCTGATGATTGGGATGTGAAGACAGTTGACTCAATGATGACAGAATTGCAATATTACACTATCTATGAAAATGAAGATGTTTACCAGTTTAGAGACAATTATGGTGACATGTTTTGCTATAATTATTATGGGCACCACTTCATACATAAAGCAAGTAGTCCAAAAACGATATTTGACTATACGCAATGGGAACATTGCCCACCTCCCCCGCAAGGGAGTTCCAAAACTTATTTTGATCAATTTACGTATTTTTCCGGGCATCATCAAAAGAATGCTGAGTCATATTATTTTAAGTTAACTCCGACTAAAGATAAACAAATGTTGCTGACCAACACAAAATGTATGTATTCGTACTCCTTTGTTTCCCGGTTGTCAATTGAAGGTTATGAATATTGGTTGATTTGAAAAGTGTTTGGGGAACAAAACATTGGCAAACTACGGGTAGAGAAACATTGTTTAGAGTATGACTCATTCCCGTTCAAATTATTTTTTTAAATGAAACAATACAACAAACTAGCTGCTTAGGCTTGGCTACAATCAGAGAATTAACCATGCCTAGCATCCCTGCCCCTGCTCAATTTGATAACTGGCAAAAGTACACAAATGCAACTTTTAGTGAGCTTCCTGAATGAGTCCGGAATGGTACATTTAATGCTTCATTGACACGTCCAGGTGGGTGGTTATTGTGGCCAATAGATACTAATGGGTGTCATCAACGTTTTGTCACCTCCTCGGGGGGTTTCCGAGTGAGTAGGTCAGACCCTCGCTATGTATCACCAGAACATGCTGAAATAATTACGACAAATAGTGTGGGTAAATTGTGCCAGCAATGGCTAAAATCATCCTCGCTAGATGCAGTTAAGACACATCTCACTCTCATGTCTAATGACACTGACTTACAAGATTTTTTTGTCAGGCCCGAAGACCCCACGTAGGAAGTGTTTCTTGTATGAGGTGTACAATGAAATATGGAAACTTTCCCAACAAAAGGCTGCATCCTTGTTAAGGCAGATAGATCAGGAAAATATGAAAAATGCATTAGCTGTTGTGGATAATGGAATTCACACCTTGTCCGACCGGATATATACAATTAACAACATAGTTTCTTCTGCTATAGACATTATAAGATCTGATATGTCTTCTTTATATCATGGACAGAGTCAGACCAGGTCCATTATGCAGTTGGGTTGGACGCTTCAGACATTAAAGGCGGGTCCCGTACGGTGGCAGCACATCAGTGCCAGGGAAATATTTTTTTCCTTTAATTTGACACGACAACAACAACTGATGGCTAAGAAGGAGGCGACTTATGTCATGCTCAACATTGAAAACTTACAAAGATTGCCTTTTACCGTGGCCGAGATTCCTTCAGCAGAGTGGTTGATACACAGGGTTATTAATCTGCCTATTTCTACATTACAATTCACTTCTTGTTTAAAACATGTTCCGGTAGGCAGATATGAAAAGTTGGGAGATAGTTACGTCCATGAGGTGTGGGACCTTCCCTTCTTGTACAAATGCCTCAATGGCATGAAAGAGGTCTTTCTTAGCGGCAGTGAATGTGAGACTTCAGTCAGCCATTCGATGATTTGTAAGCAGCTGTCCTTGCATGGGGCATGTAATGCCTCGGTTGCGAACTTGGCTTGCTATCTGAAGGGAGTTCCAGTCCCCTTGATTAAACGCATGTTCCAGGTGCTTTCAAACAGCAGCTATGTCCTCCTCAATAGTGAAGACTGTTGTGGCATGCAGGCATAGTTTGCGTTTTTTCGGTCACTACGGTCATTACTTGCTGCGGGAACGTGTTGTTTCCCCCCACTAAAATTAGGGAGGTAGCAGATATTTGGCCTCACATTGCTACTTCCAAGGTGAATTTTGACAAGTTAAGCAGACTGAAGGCTTTATTGTTTCAGAAGCATGTGGCCCTTACATCCGCACGCAAGACCTACGCACTTCGGGTGGCAAGGTCATCGCGGAAATACAGTCCCTGTTAAATACAAACTTTCCGAGCCACTTTGGTGAACTCGTGGGAAGTATATTTAATGCTTCCAGCACGGCTGGATTGGCACATTTTTTCAAAGCTGTTGGTGTTGGTTTTGTTCACACCTTCTCTTCCATATTCGGTTTAATACCTTTGGCAATTCATTCAATTTTCAGAAGCATTTTTGGGGCATTTCCGATACGTTTGGCTTTATTCGCCGTCATTTTGCTGTTGCTGTTGTTCTCCCACAATGGCTGTACCGCCGCAACAAGGACAAATGTGGGGGCTCCCATCAGCGCAGCTGTGTCGTGAACGCATGATGCAGCACTTTGGAGCAACACTCCTGGAGTATTTGGAGTGTAACTGCTCTCTGTCATTCAGACCGGTTTTGGATTGTGTGCAGCCTGTGTTTTGGTGCCGTTGGTGCTCTTTTGAACATGCACTGGACGTTTGTCTCTCACAGCAACGCCCCCCAGTGATTGATGCTGATCTGTTGATGTTCTCGATGAGGGCTCATTACCAGACATGTGTGCTTTGGCTGCATTTGCTTCGAGAAGCTGATTACGAGATACCCTTCCTGGAGGAAGTTGATATAAACTCGTTCCTAGGCACTGCACGGGATGCCGCCTTGGTTGATACTGGGGCATTGGAACATACCTGCTCCTTGATAGTTCTTGGCGTGGATTTACCAGTTTTGTCATCTGCTGAGGTGGAGAATCACCTGCTTTCCATGACTGATGCTTGATTTGGACTTATTCTAAATTGACATTTTTTTATTTCGAATTTGGCGCTTGGTTGCATGCTCATTTTTAAATTGAAAATCACTATGCTTGTGTGTCCTCTTTACTTGTTGAAATTAAATAGGGCATTTTTAGCTTCGGCTTAAACCACTTTCTACCGACAAGGGGAGGGTGCAGTGTAGCCATTTTTAATATAGCTTCATGCACGTTAGGTTAACATGCTAGGCCTCTGTGCACTTTGCCCTAGATACTTTTTATTCAGCCTCGCACTGTTATTTTACAATAACCAGTTTTACGGTCTTGTTTTTATTTATTTCTATCACACTGTTTATCTCAGTTCAGCACTGTGTTCTCAAACAATGCATTCTTGCTCACCCTGTGCTTCAGTCAAGGCTACAGTCTGGTACATTACCGGTAAACGTGGTAGAAGTTTAGTCTCTAGTTTTCATAGGAAATACGCCTCCTTACTTAGGGACATTTTCTTAGAACATCTGCGTGTTAGCTATAAAAACACTTTCTAGTCCTAGTACAGGTTAGAGGGAGATTCCGACCAGGAACCTACAACTAGATGCTGACTGCCCTGTTGCAGATGCTGATGCAGATTACAGGCCTTTGCTCAGGTATGAGAGTTGATGTCCTCCCGGGGGACCCTGAAAGGCAGGCTTAGAGCTTTACATGCCGTGCTCAGAATATAACTTAGAGAGAACCTAATCTAGTTGCACTATGGTAGCCTTATTCTTGTGCTTCACTCTCATCGTTACTATTTTTATCCTACTGTGTTGTGTAGTTCTGGTTATAGCAGCTCATTCTTTGCTATCTAAAATGCAGTTGTTTTATTAAACCAATCTTTAAAACGTAAACTGCCTTTGTGTCAGAGTCACCAGATCCTCAGGGTCTGTGCACGTTCCCAACACGTCCACCACTGAACAGCTCCAAGACTCTGATAGATAAATCACAGAGATTGAGAGAGTTCAAGAGGGGAAGAGGGGATTAGGAAGGGAACAGCTGGGAAGGAGACCTGTAGTAATAAAAAGGTTAGAACACACAATAAGAAAATGATATCTCCTGAAATCAATACAAGACTATGATTCTGCAGTTGTTTTATTAATCCAATCTTTAAAACTTAAACTGCCTTTGTCATTTATATATGAGACCGCACTGTGTATGAGAGAACCGGTTGTGACCTGAGTGACCACGACTTCCCTGGGAAGTACTGAGATGTCATGCGCTCGGCTGCCCAATTGTCTCTTCCCTTTGGGAGAGATGAGGCACTGCTAGTTAGCCGGAGCAAAACCCGGATTTAGAGGGACAAGGGTCCTTCACCGTGAGTCAGACTAAGTCCCCCACACTGTGAACGATCTTGCCGCTCAAAATCCAGTAGTCTCATTAGGATAATGAGAGCCTGCGCGACAATAGAAGGAGCCAATGTTTCCAGGTGGGTTTTATATTGTCCCAATGTGGGTGTTGAATGAGTCAATAATTGCAGTGGAGTGGTGTTCACTGATGGTTAGTTGAAGGTAGGTATTATTGTGTTGAGATGAATAGTAGGTCCACCTTTTTGACTGACGTTGGTACATGGGAGAAAGTCGTAATGTCTGTGTGGAGAGCTGCAGGTATTCTGGAGTCTCCTGGATTGATCTAAGTGTCAGTGGCTGTCATGAAGAGAAGTTGCAGGAGAGTGATCAGAGTGCATGTTGTCTTGCTGCAGACTGATCAAGTGTTTGCTTTGTTTTTAGATACATGGGTAAATTAGGTTGGTGTTGAATGGTTTGCTTGGTAGATGAAATGGCAGAGGAAAGCGAAGACGGATGTCAGAGTGGTAGGTGGTAGGTAGATGAGTGGTGGAGTGAGGTTGTTTCTTGGTCATGGAAATGTGAATTTGGAGAACGGAAGACATGAGAAGGATGGCGCAGTTGGAATCATGACAAGCGCTGGTCAATGTGTCTCCACAGCAGTGTAGAATCCTCTGAGAGTTTAACACGGAAACCCTGGTAAGTGAAATATTATAAAATGAAGCAAAGTGTCTTAGCAATGTTTTTGCTGTCTATGTAGTGAAAAGATCATCACCTGCTTTCAGCTCAAGGTGTGTGCCATCTTCGACATTTGAAAAGTAGAGAAGCTCTAGCTGACCTTAACTTCTCCTTAAGGTGGTCAGTTCTTACCACAGTTTATTATGGCAAAGATTATCCACTGCGTGTAGGAACCCTATGAATTGCGCTGAAAACAGTAAGATGAAGTAAGTTCATATGCCAGAAGGGACATTCAGCTCCAGCCTTTGCCTGTGAGGCCTAAGACTCCGGAGTATTGTACAAGTGTATGGAGACACTTGGTTAGTTTCTGTCTGCGGTGAGCTGTTGTGCGCTGTCAACAATACAAGTAAATTTCCCTTGAGAGTATGTGTCGCCGGCTGGTATTAAGTGATTCCTGATTGCACAGGGAGAATCTGTACCAAACAGAATGACATTTGTGGGACAAATCTTACTTGCACATGAGAGAAAGCCAGAGCCTTAAGAGTAGCTCTTTGTGCGAAAGGCCACAGTCAAAAGTTCCGTATAGCTTTCAAGGCGTTGGAGTCCTACCTGTAGTGAGCAGACAGGTTTGGTTTTTGTGCTCGCAATATTTGCATTTAGGTTTCGCGTGAGAGGTGTATGAGGTGGCTCTGAAGTGAGTCGCAGCTCCTGAGTTTAGTGAGTGCAACATCATTTGGTCCGCACTGGGATAGGTGAGTTGGTGAGAAAAGCAGTGCATGAATTGGCAGAAAAGATTGCACTGCTATAGGTTGAGAACAGCTTGTGAAAAGGATTGTGGGATTGAAAATAACTTTCTGGTTTTGTAGATTTTGTGTTTGTTAATTAGATTTGTGCAAAAATTTTCAATGCTTTAAGGATTGTGTTGGGATGTTTTTATTCCATTTAAGGACAGTGAGCCTACTCCACCTGAGGGTACACCAGCATTGGAGGTAATGGAGGAGAGAGGAATTTCGGCATGTCTTTGGGCAAACAATGGTGCAAACTAACTGAGAAGGAAAGTACTTTTGCTTTTGTCTGTTACAGATCTTTTAATTTGAGAATATTGGAGAATTTGAGGAGGGTGTTATATGAATCAAAACCCCTTCCTAGACCTGCGCAATTTGAAGCACTTGCCATTTGGGAATTAGTTGTGAGACAAAAAGGGGCTCAGAAATTTGAAAGGAGAATGAGGAAAGCAGAAAAATGTTAGCAGAAGCTAGATGGAATGCAGAGCACAGAATATGTAGAGCAGATATATAACATGCAGTGATGTCATTTCCAGTAATTATTCAGGAAGGTGATGGAAGTGTTAAACCTAGAGCCCCAAAGAAATTTAAGGAGGATACAGAACAGAAAGTGGATGAGAATAAAAGGGTAGTAGAGATCAAGAGTGATTTAGATGATGAATTTATAACTCAGTTGTTGCAGAATCGTCCCCCCACTATATAATGCATTCGCATCAATAAGCCAGAATGTAGTCCTGAGTGTAGCTACAGCCGGTGTTGCACAAAGCCTGTTTCAGGTAACTCCGAATGTGCCTACTGCAAATGTTGCACAGGTTCCAGCAGTTTATCCCACAGTTCCAAATGTGAATACAGTTCAGAATGCCCCAGTTTTTTTTATGTCACAGCCAATTCAGAATGCAGGAATGACTCAGTTTGAGTCCACACCTAATGTACAGACACCAGTACCATTTTTGAACCAGAGACAGACCATGCCAATGTATTCCCCAGCAATGACACCACAGAATGTTCCCCAAATCAGTCAAATCAGACTTTTGGTACAGTATTACCTGGCCAAAGTAAAGGATTAATGTTCCCGCCATGGCAGGCAAATTTATCAGGACAAGAAGCGTTAACAGTTCCGGTAACCATAGGTCCAGTAGTCCGTTGCTATCCCAGGGTAATAACGAGTGTGGTCCCCAGAATACTAATCTAGTATTGGCAATGAGCTCTCCTTTTGGAACTAATGTGGAAATGAAGAGACTGAGTACTACTGTGCCAGTCATGTCCCCTATGAATTATTTTGGTTCGAACCAGACATTTGATAGAGTGGGTCCATTGACTGATATGACATGCCCCCATGCTCTACAGGTTCATCTGTATTAGCTCAGGAGCAGGTTATGAGAATATCCTGTATTCCTTATCAGCCCCAAAACCGAGGTAATAGCATTAGTTTACAGGGGTTATCAGCCCAACAATTGACTGAATGGTTAGACAATTTGAATGGAGCACCAGTTCCAGGAAACAAACCTGAAGGAGAAAAGACATTGAACATGGCCAGAATAAAATTTTAAATAAATTAAATGACTGAGGGAACAGTTAAATTGGACAGATTATACTCTTAAAATGAAAATGAATTGTGCTTCATGTGCAAGGATGTTACTCTTCGAGCAAGATAGGTTTATGAGAAATTAACTAATTTGGCTGAGAAATATGAAATTGAAATTAATAAATCCTAACAATTGAAGAAGAGTTACAGATTAGAATTTGATTTGAGAGACATTGGGAATATGAGATCACCTAGAATGAAAATTCACATTAAAGAGTTGATTTAAAGCAGTCAAACCTGGGGAGCATTAGATAAATGGGAAGGCAAATGGGCAAAGGAAAGAGATCAGAAGAAGAAGCCAACTACATCTTCATATGATGTACAGCTGACTGAGATAGCTGTAAACAATATGCTAATAAGAGAAATTACTGGAGGGAATGCTGTTCATGTTCCTTGGAGCAGAAATGACAAAGTGTCATTTACCAATGATTACCAAAAGTTCAGGGAAAAATCTATGAAATGGTGCCAGCAAACTGAGAGATTTGTCAAGCTTACAAAGTGCCTGTGGGAAAACGTGGACACTTTATTTGAGATTGTGGTTCCAGCAGATTTGTGGATAGAGTGTAAGTGGAGTATTGATTGACCATCGTGTGAGCCACCAAGGGATGCAGTAACAGGTGCGCCGTCTGAAGAGGTGATGAGGAGCTATCACAAGGTGATTGAGTTTTCAAAAATCAGAGTTTCCCCTAAAGATATTGATTGGCAAAGAACTGACACAACAACTCAGGAGACAAAGGAGGCTGTTCATGATTCTTATAAGAGATTATTGCAAGTGTTCAAGCGATACAGTGGCACGGAGATTATTGAACAGAGAGATGTGATTCATTTTGTGTTCAGATTCATTCGAGGATTGAAGCCTAAAATTAGTAATATGATTTAAAATCACTTGATTTGCAAGCAAGCAGACGATTAATGAAGTATTGCACTACGCAAAATACTGTAGTAATGAGAATGAGTTAAAGCAGAACAGATTAATGTAAAAGGCAATGGCGATGCAGATCAGGTCTGCCCAAGCAGCAAGTATGCAGGGTCCACAGGAAATCAAGAACACAGGAGAAATGTAGGGAACACAGCAGCTAGGAAACATGGTGCCTCAGTTCAGAGGCAAAGGTTGTGGATTTTGAGTAGATCCAAATGAGAATGTGGCTGATTTTTAGAACATGAAGAAAATGCTTCCATATCATGAGTGCAGCAAGATCGGACATTGGAAACTAGAGTGCCCATTCAAAAACATAAATATTTTGGTGAAAGGTGGTGGTGTTGCACAGATGGTTGACAACAGTCAATTTCAAAATCAAAGAGTTCAAAGGCCCCAAAATCAAAGCATGAATGTTCCTACTGGTGCAGTCCAAAATGGAAGTCCCCCAGCAAGTACACTTTCCCCAACAGCAAATTCATGCTCCACAGCAAGTGCACATATCACAAGCTCAGATGGCACAGTAATAGGTAATGGTTCCTCATCAAAACACGAACCAAAGAACAAATGCAAAGGTAAATCAGGTAATCACAAAATATCAGTTGATCGGTTTCAGCGATGATGAAATGAGTGAAGATTTTTGAGTGACAGTTCAGAAGAGGAAGAATGTGTGTTGGCTGCCTCATTGGAGGTAGATCAGCGTGGTCCTTACGTGAATGCGGATTTCATGGGTCATGCTATGCAAATTAAAATGTTCCATGTACACATGAAGGGATATCAATTCAGACTAATAGCGATGATGAGACTTCCAGTCAAACTAATGAGATGTATTCTCTCATTCCAATGTTTCCTGCTATGACAGTTAAAGAGTTGCCAGATAAATTACAAGAGACAGTATTGTTGAGAGTTTGGGATCTCTCTGGAAAAGATATAGGACTTATTGACCCCAGAATCAATTGAAGGTATTAACCCAGTAATTGCAGATTTTGTTGAGCAGGGAGTGTTAAAAGAATTGATCAGCAGCCCATGTAAATCACCAATTATGGGATTGAGCCAAGTGAGAAATATCGTATTGTTCAGGATTTAAGATAGGTGAATGAAATTGTGGTATCCTGTTGTCCCATGGTGTCAAATCCAGCAGTGATTTTATGTCAGATGCCAGGTGAAACAGAATGTCTTCCAGTTATTGATCTGTCACAGACATTTTTCTCAGTGTCCTTGCATGAAGATAGTCAATCCCTCTTTTCATTATGATTTGGCAAGCATGTGTATTCAGGGAGTCACACTCCACATGGGTTTTAATAATATTCCGTCCATTTTTAATCAGATCCTGAAGAACTTAGAGCCTTTGAACATGCCATTTCAGTCTGTTTAGTGCAGTACATTGATGACTTATGGTTGTGTTCAATATACATTAACCTTGCAGACAAGATACCATAGTGTTATTTAATAATGTGGGTGAAAATGGACATAAGGTTTCCCCTGTTAAGTTACAGTATTGCCAGAAAGAAGTAAAGTATTTGGATCACTAAACTGAGAAAGGTACAAGGAAAGTGTCCCAAGAACAAGAGTTGCAGCAATTATACAAATGAAACCCCCAGTTACACCAAGAAATGTCAGACTGTTTTTGGGCATGGTGAGCTATTGTCAACAATGGATCCCACATTTTTCAGTAATTTCTAAACTGTTGGAGAAATTGACACACAAGGAAGTCACAGACCCAGTTCACTTCAATGAAGAATACATGAAAGCTTTCACTGGGTTGAGAGAAAGTTTTTGCAGAGCTTCAGCTTTGGGGATGCCTGATTACACAAATAGGGTTTGCACTGTTTTGTCATGAACATGATGGTTTTGCTCTTTCTGCATTGACGCAATCACATGGAGGAACAAACAGGCCTGTGGCATAATTTTCTGCCACATGCTTTGCCCAGCTGTTGGCCAGAGTTGGTGTAAGCATAAGTCAATGCAAAAACATTGTGATGGGGCACCCTTTAATTTTTCCAACATTCAGTTGAAGTATCTGGCTAGTGCCGTCTTATCCGTTATTAGTTGTTTAACTTAGGGTCAGCCAATGCAACTGTTAAGAAGTGTGCAGTTGTAAACCCTACCAAATTATTGCCTGTAAATGTTGATGATTCAAATGATGTTAATAAAATGGACCATGACTGCTTTAATTTCACTGAACTGTGCACCACACCCAGACCTGATATTCGGAATACTCCTGTAGAGAAGAATGATCAAATTGTATTTATTGATGGCTTCTGTTTAAGAGACAGTGAAGGTATTCTGGGAGTTGGTTATGCAGTCTGCACCATCTCAAGAGTGGTTGAAGACTCATGGCTTCAAAGAGTCATTTCTGCCCAAGTAGCCAAATTAGTTGCTCTTAAAAGAGCATGCTGCGTATGAGAGCAGCTCAAAGTGACAATATTCACAGATAGCCAATATGGATTTGTGTTGTGCATGACTTCAGGCAGTTATGGCACCAGAGAGGTTTTATGACCTTGGCAGGATCAACCATTCGAAATGGTGAGAAAATCCATAACTTGTTGGATGCTTTACAGTTACCTGAGAAGGTTGCGGTTCTGAAGTGTACAGCCCACCAAAAATCAATTGATTATGTATCATTGGTCAATACCTCTGTTGACCAAATTGCAGATATTTTGTACTTCATTGCATCACCTTCTATAAAGAGTGAAATAGTGGAAGTGACACCAGTGAGACAAATAAACATTTATTGATTTCAGTAGTTGATACCTGGGATGAGATTAAGTGGTTGCAGGAATAGGAATGAGATGAAGATATAAGGTATAAAAGCAGGTTGGGTTCAAAGAGAGGGAGTTGGTGTTTGGATTTCTAATGAGGAGAACATTGTTACCAGATTGTTGTTCAAATCCATGGCTAGATATAATCATGGTCAGGTTCATCTCAGCAGAGATGCAATGATTTGCACATTCAAACAGACATGGTCCAATCCTAGATTTAGATTAATTACAGAAGCGGTTTATCACAGATGTGTTACATGCAAAGAAATGAACATAGGGAACTTTGGGGGTGATTCTGACCCCGGCGGTTCAGTACCGCCGGGGCCAGGGTCGGCGGGAGCACCGCCAACAGGCTGGCGGTGCCCCGCAGGGCATTCTGACCGCGGCGGTTTGGCCGCGGTCAGAAAGGGAAAACCGGCGGTCTCCCGCCGGTTTTCCGCTGCCCTGGGAATCCCCCATGGCGGCGCGCCATGGGGGATTCTGACACCCCCTACCGCCATCCTGTTCCTGGCGGTTCGCCCGCCAGGAACAGGATGGCGGTAGGGGGTGCCGCAGGGGCCCCGTAAGAGGGCCCCACTGGGTATTTCAGTGTCTGCCTAGCAGACACTGAAATACGCGACGGGTGAAACTGCACCCGTCGCACATGCCCACTCCGCCGGCTCCATTCGGAGCCGGCTTCCTCGTGGGGAGGGGTTTCCCGCTGGGCTGGCTGGCGGCCTTCTGGCGGTCGCCTGCCAGCCCAGCGGGAAAGCCAGAATGGCCTCCGCGGTTTTTCGACCGCGGAGCGGCCATATGGCGGTTCCCTCCAGGTGGGCGGCGCCCGCCGCCCGCCGGGGTCAAAATGACCCCCTTTGTCTTTCGAACTGGATCCACGCATGCCATACCTGCAAAGTTCCGTGCCTTCTTGAAAACACAGAGGGGGTCATTCTGACCCTGGCGGTCTTGGACCGCCAGGGCAAGAATGACGGAAGCACCGCCAACAGGCTGGCGGTGCTTCATCTCCCATTCTGACCGCGGCGGTAAAGCCGCGGTCGCACGGCCGGGGCCGGCGGTGTCCCGACAATTTTCCCCCGGCGGTGATAATCCGCCAGGGCAGCGCTGCAAGCAGCACTGCCCTGAGGATTATGACCCCCTTACCGCCAGCCTGTTTCTGGCGGTTTACACCGCCAGGAAGAGGCTGGTGGTAAGGGGTGTCCTGGGGCCCCTGGGGCATGGGCAGTGCAGGGGCCCCATAACAGGGCCCCGGCCTGCTTTTCACTGTCTGCATAGCAGACAGTGAAAAGCGCGACGGGTGCAACTGCACCCGTTGCACGGCCGCAACACCGCCGGCTCCATTTGGAGCCGGCTCCTGTGTTGCGGCCTCATTCCCGCTGGGCCAGCGGGAATGTTGGAATGTGGGCCGTGTTATTGTGGCCGCATGGCGCCAGAGTCTGATCCCACAAGAGCAAATTGTGATGAAGAAGGGGTTTGGCTTTACCAAGGTGTGAGAACAGAACCAGTCGCTGAAGCAGAAATTGTGCAAAGTGGTGAGGGTGCAAGCAATGTTGTGAATGTAGTTGCACCCAAAAAGAGAACTGAGAAAGGGGACAAATGGCCTGCAGCTGCACATGAACTGGTTGCTGCTAAACTCCCTTCAATAACAGAGGAATTTGAAGAGTCAAATCGGAGTGAAGATGCAGATGGTGCTGTAGGAAGAATGAAAAGGAAAGGAGTGCCAAGTCACAGATACTTCTCATCTGAATGGACCTCCCTTGTCACAAATGGATGAGAGAATGGGTTTATGGCCTTTTATTTTGACTGTGAGAATTCAGTTGAACATTCTGGAACTTGAAATCGCATTTGAACTGAACTTTGAAATAACGTTGTCAATTGATCAACAAAGACATTACACTCTCGAAGTGACCATAAGCAATCATCAGACCGTGTTCTATTGAAAATTAACATTTGAACTATTTTTGAGAGCTTTTAGTTGAATCTTGAATAACTTTCCTGAAGAGTGAGAGCTGCTGTAAATAGTGCAAAGACTTTGAAAGGCCGCTGTGTTTTTGATTTTGCGTTTATATTTTTCTTTTTCCCTCTGATTCTGCAGAATCCATGAACCCTGGACAAGGCAAATACAGGTAATGTAAATATGTATGCATTGGTTTAATTATAATATCTATGGTTGTGTGCATTTTATTGATTGCAGGAATGAGTGTTTCAATGAAAGGAGATGTGCCATGCACAGCTACTCCAGTGCAGAGAACAACAGCATCCAAGCAGAATAAGTTCTATAAGCATGAGGGATTGCTTCCTTTAGTTTACTCTATGAGTATGTGAACACATTGTAGATGTGTGATTGTTATGTGTGTACACAACATCCTTCGTCAGTACAAGGATAAATCAGTTATCATAGTTTACCAATAAGTTATGGGATTAGTTGCACACGCTTGTACAATCAGGAGTACATTCAGTACTTCTATTCTAACTGTGAGTTTGTTTTCTCTCTTATTCCCATTAATCAGCATCTGAGCAGCATTGCAAAGACTAAGAACATAGATATAGTAGATGGATTCTTTGAATCTACACTGACATTTGGCACAGTATACGCACACCGGAATTACTTAACATGTCTTCCTACCCAGATAGAAAAGGAGTTCATTAATGAAGTGATGATAGAAGAAAAGCAATGAGAGTAAAGATAGATTGGGGTATAGTTAGCAAGAAAAAAACACCCACAACACACCTGATACAGTGGGATGCTTAGCTTTAGATCTGCAACACGAAGGGAAGCTTTGTGTATATATAGACTGCAATCAAAAGCTGATAACATGTTTGTAAGAACAAGTGAATGCAGATGTGTTTTTGTTTAAGAATGTATGGGATTTATTCTAAATGGACAAAGCCCGCTGTGCCTGGTGTCTAATACATCTATGGTAAAAATGCTTATTACAAGTTGCCGAACGGCTGGCATGTACATGCTATTTAGGAGTGTTTTTTCCAAAAAATCTATCAAATGGACAACAATGACAATCCAAAAGGGATTGAAAGACCTACAATGAGATTTAGAAGAGGAGCAAGCAGTTCAGAGATTACAGTATATATTTTGGAGCTTTTATTCCACTATTGAGTATGATCTCGAATGACATAAAGATATGGAAGTTATCAACAATTGTAAATAAGATGTCAACTGACTTTTCAGGTGCAATGCTTCTAATGGATATAGAAATGGATGTGGCAAGGTCTATGATTTTGCAGAATCGCCTTGCGTTAGATATCCTTTTAGCAAAGGAAGGCGGAGTCTGCTGAGTTTTAAAGTCACCGCACTGCTGCACGTACATTCCCAATAACAGCAGGGAGATAAGGAGATACTTATCTAATTTGACGAGTCTGAAAAATTATACGAATGACCTGAAGAAGACAAATGTTTGGGAAAAAATAGGTGAAGGATCTTGGTTTGGGAACTTGGGAAATGGTTTTGTGAGAATGATCCTTAAACCTTTATGATTGGGACAGTGTGCATAATTACAAGGTGAAGTATTTCTGGAAAAGGCAAAAAGTAAAAAATAAACAAAGGAGGGAAGAAATGGAAATGGAGAGTATGAGAAACACATTTTATCAAACAATGAAGAGAATTGCCCTTATTGCAAACCTAGATCTATGCGTTATCAAGCTGCAAAGTTTTAATTTCGTCTCATTGTAAATGAGAAAAGTTATTTTGTGACAGCGTTGATTGCTGTCAGAGGAGGGTCTGAGAGAGTCAAACTTTATTAATATCTTAGTGGCCTGGAAGTTAGCATATGGGGATTACTTAATCCACATTTAAAAGGCCTAACAGAGAAAATAACACAAGTTGGAAAATGTGCCCATTTAATTTATGGTGGACCATGCGGCCTCCATGTGTAATGAGCACGACCTTTTAACATGATTTTGTATTTATATTAAATGAGGTACTAGAATGAGTTAACGTTAAGAGTGTTCGCATTAAGATGCAGATTAAGAATTTAAGTATTACATGAATATGAATTGAACGTACTTAAATTGATTACATTAATTTTATAAATGTGAGTTTCATGTGTGCAGAGAGAAAATAAATGGACTTTTAAATTAGTTCTAGCATGTCATAAATAAGGTTTGCAGTTAAATAATTTGCTTTGCATATTTGATTATAAGTTTAAGGTGAGCAATAGGTTTATTAATGTATTAATGTGTATTTAGTTTTTTTAGTTTGACTAGACCTAAAAGATTAATTTGCAGCAGTAAAGGAAAATCCTTGTTTATTTTGCTCCCTCTGACCTGAATTATTCTCCTAGGTTGCTAATGTAATGTTGAATGTAGTATCATATTAAAGGCAAGGAACATGGTTGTTAATAATAATGTTGCATTATTTGTTCTAGCTGCCAAACAAGACAGGAAACTCATGATTCCTATGTAAAACATGTTTAGTTTTATGAGAGAAAACTTTAAAGTAATGAATACATTTGAGAATGTAATATTTTGTTGGAATTGTATGAAATCATTGATTTGACAATGCACTTTTGATGAGAAAATCTGAAATGGTTGCAATTTGATGGTGCCATCGACAGCTATTGGACGCCTGAAGTGGTGACTGAAGTGAGCCTACCTAAAGAACCAATGAATGAATCATGCATACTTCTAATTAGTGGGGAACTTTGGAAATTGAGAGTTAGTTTGTGTTGCTGTTAGTTCAAGTTAGTTCATTCTTGCCTCAAAGTTCTCCAGAACTCTGTCACCGTCTGTTTATTTCTGTCGGCTGTCACCCTCGATTTCTTTAGGCCCCCAGATGGGTTTTTTCATCTTAGTCTCCTTGCCCCGTTTATGTACGCTGTTCAATACTAATATGCCCAACTAATTCTGAACTGCTGAATTGCCCAATGTGCAGCTTTTGTTCTGCATTGTCCTGATGATGCTGGCAACTGATGCCAGAAGAAAGTGACTGGTCTTGTTGATGAAACATTGCTGTCTGCTGTTCCAAGGGGAGAGGTATAACTAAATGTGATGTCTTGTTTCCTTTGCAGTGTTGGTAATTACACCAGTATATTGTTATGGTGAGTTGCCCTAATTATTTTTTTTCTTTTCCTTTTGCTTTTACCAGCATGTGTTAGCTGTTCCAACACATGCACATCTAAATTTGTGTTACTGATAGGAATGGTCCAACTCTGAAACCTGAAATCTAAAATTTGAATGTTAAACTGTATTTTGATGATTTACTGGTGTCACCATCATCTGCTTTGAAATTTGATAATAATGCGCATATTGTGTTGTTGATAATTTGTATTCTTCATTAGGAGTGCTCAACAGTATTGATGTTTAATAGGTTAAATCTTTTCAGACATCTTTGGCCAACCAATGGTCTTTATGTATGTCTATAATTTAGTTTTCCGCTCCATGTATGTGACAATGATTTTGGGATTGTAAGAAAACTTTGCAACTTTATTCAGTTTGGAGTTTAATTTAGTGTTGAATTATTCTGGATGTCTATAATTGCTTATGGTTAATGTGATTGATTTGTGATTGAATGATTCTGACTGCAAAAATCTTCGCCAAGTCCAAAGATCTATTGTATCTCAGTAGGTGAGAATAGTGATGCCTGCGCGTTTGTGGTTTCTGAACCAGAAGCGGGGAGAAAATCTGCCCGGCACAATGCGCCAAAAGTTTATAATGAATACATGTGTATATTTTTGGAGGAGTGACAAAAATGTGAAATTACATTTCAGGCTTAACAGTCTCCATAAAGCTAAAGGGGCAAATGGACAGAGAGAGTGCAAAGGCTGCAGCTGAATGTCCCTTCTGGAATAGAAACCTACTTCATCTTCCTTTTTCAGTGCAATTTGTAGGGTTCCGACATGCTGTGGATGATCTTTGCCATAGATTACTGTGGTAAGAACTGACCACCTCAAGGAGCAATTAGGGGCAGCTAGAGTTTCTCTGCTTTTTAAATGTAGAAGATCAGCACAAACCTTGAACTGAAAGCAGGTGGTGATCTTTTCACTATATAGACAGCAAAAACATTGCTAAGACACTTTGCTTCATTTGATATTATTCATGTGCCAGGGTTTCCTTGTTAAACTCTCAGAGGGTGAAACACTGTTGTGGAGACACACTGCTTGTCATGATTCCAATTATGCCACCCTTCTTATGCCTTTGGTTCTCCACATTCACATTCTCATGACTAAGCAACAACCTCATTCCACCACTCATCTACCTACCACTCTGACATCATTCTGCTCCTCTCCTCTGCCACCTCACCTATCAAGCAAACCATTCAACACCAACCTCATTTACACCTGCATCTAAAAACAAAGCAAACACTTGATCAATCTGCAACAAGACAACATGCAGTCTGATCACTCTCCTGCAATTTCTCTTAATGGCAGCCACTGACACTTAGATCAATCCAAGAGACTCCACAAAACTGCAGCTCTCCACACAGGCATCACAGCTTTCTCCCATTTACCAGTGTCAGTCAAAAAGATGGGCCTACTATTCACCCCAACACAATAAAACCTACCTCTAACCTACCATCCAGTGAACAGTACTCCACTACGATTATTGCCTCATTCAATACCCCTTTTGTGACAATATACAACCCACCTGGAAACACTGGCTCCTTCTATGATGGCCTTGATGATGTGGTAAAATATCAAGCACCTTCTTTACCGCTCATTATTCTTGGCAACTTTCAATGATTGTTTCTAAGACGACCCACTATGAAATACCCACTGCTCCAGTATGTACGTAAATGGGAATCCACTTAAGCAATTTCTGGTGTCTAGAATAATCACCAACCACTGACCATTAACCCATCTGTCTCTGACCATGCCATTAAATACATTTGTGATGTCACCCCACCCACTCCACCCTTGCATTCAAGACAACTATCACCAAATGTAAACATTCATCAAGTGCCACACAATTATTCCACAGTCAGATTTACAACAACCTAAAACACTCAATATTCAACATTTTTGTACAACTCATTTACACACTGAGAACAACTTTCAATTTACACTATATTCTCTGTAACTACCCCCTTGCAGTGCCTTAGTGTCAGCACTGGATCACCCAATTTATCCAAACATTCACAAATGGAGTCAAAAGACAATCACTGAACACTTGGTCCCTGATTTATACTTTTTGGTGCAAAACTGCACCAACTCAGTTTTGCACCAAAAGGTTTAGCACTGGCTTGCACCATTTGCTGCGCACCAGCTGGGCGCCATATTTATGGAATGGTGCAAGCCGGTGCAAAGGGTAGGCTAGTAGCAAAAAAAAAAGACTTTAGTCGGGTTGGGCTGGCAGTATGGAAGAAGGGGTTTTTGCACCAAAAAATGATGCTAGGCAGGTTAGAGTTACAAAAAATGACTCTAACCTGCCTAGAGTCGTTTTCTGACGCAAAACCATCAATACCACAGGACTCCTGTGTTAGAAAAGGCAGGAGTCATGCCCACCACCCCAATGGCCAGCACAGGGGACTAGGGTCCCCTGGGCATGGCCAATGCACCCAGTGCCATGTAGGGGGGCCCATATCAGGGACCCCAATGGCACTTTAAAAAATACAAATAAAATACTTACCTGTACTTACCTGGGATGGGGTCCCCATCCTCCGCTGTTCCTCTGGTGTGGGTGTGGGTGTCCCTGGAGCTCGGGGATGGCACCTGTGGGCTTATTCCATGGTATTCCACCATGGAAATAGGCCCACAGGTCCCCTAACGCCTGCCCTGACCCAGGCATTAAAAAATGGGGCAAAGCAAGCTTTGCACCATTTTTTTACCCCTCCTCCCTCCGGTGCACCATTTTTGCACTGTAGTATAAATATGGTGTATAGAGTCATTTTTTACACAGGAACACCTACCTTGCATCTCATAAAGGAAAGGTAGGTTTCCACTTCCAAAAAATGACTTTAACTCCATAAATTTGGCGCTAGACGGGTCTAGCACCAAAGTATAAATATGGAGTTAGTTTTGCACCGAATTAGAGTTTAAAAAAAAAATGACACTAATTCGGTGCAAATAGAAAATAAATATGCCTCTTAAAGTCATAAAAAAAATCCTTGTCACAACTGCCAGCTTTTTCTACTTTCAAAATCTAATATACTGATTGTAAATTCATCCCAAACACCAATGTTCTTATCTTCTTCCTCAAACACCTATTAAAATGTTACAGTGGTTCAGATTCACAAATATCAAACAATATGCCTTTGAAATTAGAGCCTGACCTTATGTGCACAAAATAATATGTCATTTGATGCCGAAAGGGCCACTGAAAAAAACAGCAGCGTGGTATGACAGAATGACCAATCCTACATGCACTCAAACCAAATGTGGCAGGCCACGGAATCTTCTTGTGGTCAATGCAACAGATATAACAGAGGAAGGTACAGCATCACTGACCTACTACCCACAACAGGGGCAATTGACTGGTCACCTTTTTCTAGCAAAAAGCAAAAGAGATTATTTTTTCTCTACATAAATAACAAATGATTCACACACCTAAACATTCAGGTCGTGTGTTAAGCAAAATTAGACTTCACTACATATTGCAGGTGTTTGATATGTTACTGGCATGAAGCAGCCATGCTGCGACAGGTGGACCGTGTTTAGCTACTGAGCAGAAACAGTCAGAACTACCTCAGATTAATACAGGAAAGCACATCGGCCTATAAGAAGTGCAGTGAGTGCTACACTAGGCAACGCTAGACAACAGCCACTCCTACTTCCACAGATCCTAGACTCCACACTTATATCACTTTACTAATTCACAATTTCACGTGGATAAAAAAGATCATAGAGAGAAGTGGAGGAGACACTAAACTGGTCTGTCCAATATGAATAGATACAGTCCCATGTCCTAGGAGCGTGGTTCTCTTTGCCAATGTGTTAGTCAACTTTGTACAGGTAAATGGAGATAGAGCTTCAACAGCTGCTTATTCCATCCACAATATGTCTGCTCAGCTCTGCTCTGTGTATCCTCCACGAGGCACTGCCATTCCCCAATCTACTCTCTCTGTTTCTCTCCCTCTCTCTCTTTATCTCGCTATCTTTCTCTCAGGCAAAGTAGTCTTGAATGATAAATCTGTGGTATTAGAATCACACCCAACCCGAACACCTCCCTGAAATTCTCTGTTTTCCAAATGACCATCACACTTTTTGAACCCACTGTCCATGACCACATCATTCATGACAATGTGCACTCTCTTTTGTACCCCCAATACTCTCCCTTTTTTAGGATCTCAAAATGAATCTTGCTTTGTACCCTGGAACTCCTTGTCACCCTTGCTCTGACAATGCGGTGGCATGTAGCATATTGGATCTAAGCACTGATGTCGAACTGCACTAATACAGAAATAGATAACAGTCTCAAATGCTTAGATGTTGGGTCAGAGGCGGTAGAGTAATATGGCAAGTGCTAGAAACAACCACTGCGTTGAACTTAGAGTTCAATCCAAGAACCAGAAACAATGTAATCTAGGTATGAGTGTCAAAACGTTAAAAGCAGTGAATGGACGGTATATTCTAAAACTGTTTTGCCACCTGACTGAGGTAAAGTTGTTTACCACATACCTCATTCCTTCCAGTACCATTGCAGAGCACAGGGGTAAGGTGATACCTATTTAACGCTCATGGTTTCTGCCTTCTGGAATGATCTCTGCCAGCCCGGGATTTCGAGAAGGATGTACCTCGTACATTACCAAACTGACACCCCCTCCTCCATTAGCTTCTGCTGACCGCCAGCTCCAAGCCTGCTCAGAATGACTTGCTTTACTCACCAGTTAGTGGATATCTTGCAGATAGGTGCCAAGTATAGACTGTCTGGCTATTTGTTCCGTGGTCAATACAAGTTGCTCAAACATACCTCCATTCCATCATCCCGCCGGGCAGTCGTGGTGACCTGTAAGTAGACATCAACTGTGCTCGTTCCTGTACTAGATGCCACCAAGAGTGTAGAATCATTGCGGGATTTGTGCGATCCAGTTTCTGAGGATCAGGGCATAGTATGTATGTATGTTCTAGAACTGTTTAATAATTTCAATATTTCCGGCTGCATTTATTTTCTTTTTGTTTTTTCCTTCCTTTTCTTTACAGGTTTCTTATCTAGTTATCTTATTCTTCATCTCCTTGCCCTCTCACTAACTAATACCAGAGGCCATATTATAATGGGCCTTTCTAGCACAGCGCAGAGCCTGGACTGCGTTATGCACCTGCAGTACATAAAGCAAATTAATTTAACCTGATATTTCTCAGCATTCCTGCTTTATTTTCAAATAGAACTGCTCCGATACAGAAAGTGGTAAAGCTTGCTTACTGTTTCCCACAGCATAACCATTGAATTTTCAGTAGTAGAATTCATATTTTTTGTGGACAGTGGGAAAGTAATATTTTGTTTAACCTGGGATGCGTTTCAATAGTTTTTGCTGCATGTTTCCATTTTGATGTTGCCTTCATTTTCTTTACAGTTTGTATCCTTTACTTTAGAAACCCGTCATTAATCTCTCTCACTAACTGAGGCCATGCCTATAGGAGTTCTTAGAGTCAGATAAGTAGTCCTCATTTAACGTCCTCCCTACCTATGACCGTATTGACCTGCCCTTCCAGGGTGTAGAATGCGGAGTGGTTAAGTGCATCCTCTTGTGTGATCTTCGCTGTTTTAAGTTTTTTAAGGCCTAGAAAGGGCCTTCGAACGGAGCCTCCTCTCTGTTTATTTTCCATTTCCTCTTCTATACAGAGCCAGTCACATTTGTACTTAAGTATTCTGTATGCCATATATGCCCGTTAACTCTAACTCTTGGTTAATTCCTCTTTCGTTAGGCTGTGCACAATTCCACCACATCTGGGTAGTCTACTTTAGTCATTCTGCAATGGGCTGCTGCCTCAATCTGGCTGCAATCTGCCTTTGCTGGAAAAAAAACCTCACATTATCATACCACTGTTTCTTTAATTTTTATATTCTTCAGCTCCCCCTGCTTCTCCCCATATATTGATAATCTCAGTAAACTATTTAATTTCCGTTGATTTTCTGTGTTCTATACTCCCACTTGTGTCGCTTAATTACTATTGCAGCGAGAGAATGACAAAGATGGCCTTCTGTCTCCAACACAGCATTGCTAGGTCAAAACAAGAACTTACAAAACAGAGACATATATACGCTGAATAACACAACTTAAGTCTCTCAACTAAACAGTTACTCACAGATCATTACCCAATTATCCTTCCAACGCCTGCACAGCACTGCATTACTCACGCCTACCATCTCTCATTCACAGAACTTTCTCCCTTTCCTCAAAATCCCTGCACTTCCCCACTTGGAAGGCATCACGTCACAAGACTACTCAAGTCTGTCAGTACCAGGAAAACAGGTTGAACCCTGTCAGAGCTTTCAACATCAGCAAGTTTGCCACAGTTCAACCAGACCAGCTGTCAGGACCTCGCACACCCCACACAACTCTTCCCACATAGGTCAGGCTAGAATCACACACCTCTTGTAACAAGCATGGAGATCTCTCTGTAAAACCTCTGGCTAGCAAAGTGCTACAATTTCACAATACTTGAAGTTGTATAACTGGACACATGTGAAGCAAAATGGTGGAGTGTCCACTGACAACTGACATGCATTCTATCATAAGGGCTGTTCGTCAGTGCCAGTGCCAGTACCACTGAGTAAACAGTTTAGAAGTGTTCTTTCCTGCAATTGGGGGTTGTGTCTGTTACTGCCCTGTTTTATGTTCTCAGTTACATTAAGTTGTAGCACTTTTCTTACTCTACATGTAAGAATGAGTGAAATGATTCCCCTTTCCTCTACCATAGTCATAACAATCTTGAATGAAACAATGTCCACGTGCATGTATTAGCACAGCACTAGTAGCATCCACTTTGTTCCTTTCCATTTATGTCATCCTTACCAGTTTCTCCATCCGCACTTACGTGTGAAAAGAAAAGCTTTTAAAATTGTGCAGGAGTTCAGCTAAGTGCTCTTCCCGGGGATGTTGGAGTATAATGCCAGTTAGGCTTTGTTACTCTCTGTTAGGAATTGGGTTTCTTGTTAACAGAGGTATGCACCCTGTCCAAGCAGGAGCCACAATCCTAGTCAGGGTAAGTCAGATACATACTGTATATTAACCTGTGCTCATCCTTTGGTAGCTTGGCACAGAGCAGGCAGGATTACCTTTGACGACAATCTGTAAAGTATTTGTGTAAAACTGTAACACAGTGAAAACACCATACAAAAATAATCCACACCAGGTTAGAAAAATAGAGCTGAATTTATTAAGCAAAAGAAGACCAAAACAACAAAAATCCAACAAGTAGAAGTCGAAATTTGAATTTTTAACTAATATCTGCAAAGATAGTGCTTAGAAGCTTAAAGCACCAACCATGGGTATCTGGTCATGCTAGAGTGGGTCAAATCTAACAAGTCAAGCTGACTGTAATGGAACAGGGGTCAAATATAAGGATCAACTGTGTCCTGCTGAAAAAGTACCTTTTGGAAGGAGGATGAGTCGGCATTGGAGACCTGATGAGAGAAGCAGAGGGGGTGACTGCAAGCGATGCATCGGTTCTGATCCACTCAGATGGGAATGTGTTGTCGGCAAACCCTTGGGGATGAAGGCAATGCGTTGTTGTCAAGCCTCGCAGCTGACGATGCGGAGTCGATGCATCAGTGCTGAGGGTGATGCGTTGATTTGAAGCTGCACATCCAGTGCTCTGATGTCATTGTCCTCAGCAGTTATTCGTTGGCATCGAGGAGAGATGCAGCACTTCCGATCAGCACAGTGACAGCAGTGTGTTTTTTTCTTAGAAACAGCTATGTAAGTCACAATCAAGGGGCCAGGACTGGATTGGCACCACTTGGCAGGTGTGAGGCCTCTAAAAGTGGCATCTTCAGATTTACAGTTGAAAATCTGAGTTCACCATAAGTTGTGATTTTAAATTTGTGATTCCAATGACACCAAACATGGGGTTCTAATTACTTCCCAGTAGGAAATTACACTTATAAGATATAATAAGGTAACCCCAGTATTAACCTATGAAAGAGATAGGTCATGCAGTAGTGAAACAACAAATTCAGGAGTTTTTCACTACCTGGACATTTAAAACCAAAAATTAACATGTCCAACTTTTCCAATACACTGCACTCTGCCCTTGGGGCTGCCCAGGACCCTCCTTAGGGGTGACCTATATGTATTTAAAAGGGAAGTCCGGTCCTGGTAAGGGAATTAACTTACCAGGTCAGCATGGCAGTTTAAAACTACACAAGCAGACACTGCAATGGCATGTCTGAGCCATGTTTGAAGGGCTACCGAGGTGGGTGGTACAATTATTGCTGCAGGGCCACCAGTAGCATTTAATTTACAGATTCTGGGCACATGTAGTGCACTTTACTAGGGACTTATAAATAAATGAAACATGACAATTTTGGATAAACCAATGTAATCATGTTTTAGGGAAAGAGCACATGCACTTTAGCACAGCAGTAGTAAAGTGCCTAGAGTCTATGTTATTTCTCTCCCTCCAGGCAATCTTCCTTTACTAGAACCTAGGGTGGGCTCTGTCATAATTTAATGCCTAGTATGCAGTGTTTTTACCTTTTTGAACCAACACAAAAGCCTTTCAGGGTGCCTGAGTAAAAAAAATATATCTCCAATTCCAAGATATTGTGAGACTTCAACTCCTATATAACCTTTGTTGACCAGTACTAACTGGGGGTAGACCTGCATGCTATACAACTGCCATGTAACATAATTTATCTCTAATTAATCATTAGCTCTTCCACTGTATACCTATGCCAAAAGAAGCTTGCAATGGGTGTCCCATTTGACATTTGTATGGCTTTCCTTTTTTGACTGCCTTGTAGAGCAGCTTTGTATAAACTTGAATCTCTATTGTAAAGATGACAATATAATCACATTTGAAATTAAATTGGACATCTTTAAAGTAGCATTTCCATGACCTCCATGAGAGTAGCAGCTGCTTGTACAGCTGTTATCACAATGCTGCAAGTGTGGTCATCTTATTGGTTTTCAGGGTCTGTTCCAGATAGTGTCTGGCCTGTGTAACTTGATGAAGTGGAAGGAGGAAGCAATCAGGAATAATACTCCTGGGAAGCTGGTGGTTGCTGGAATCACTTGTAATGCTATATGTAGATGGATACTGAAGGAGCTTCAATTTCTCACGAAGCGTCAGTTGCCTTTCAATGGCACTGTTGTAAACTGATGCAATATCTTCTTTGGCAAAAGGTCTTCTATCGTTTTATCAGTGGTGAAGCAGGTAGGTGTTCTGCATCACTTTGATTCAACACTTTACAGGTGTTGATGGCATTCTTTCAGGCTAGTGTATTTTTTGGAGCTGATATAAATGACCATGAATTACATAATAAAGAAGGAAACTCACAAATAAGGAAATTCTCAAAGCTTTCGACATTTAGGAACAAAAAATAGATTTAAACATGATCTTTTGTGTTTTCACTGGTCATTTCAAAATTGAATGTACATTCTGTATAAAATGAAACAATTTTGGCCAAATAAAGTGAATAGTTTACATTAAATAAAGAGGCTTGGGCCATTTTACAAAGCTTTTCCAATGAGCAGTTGTATCTTTTTCATGTCTTAGATCAATATTACAACTAAATATCTAGGCCTGATTTATAAAGACATTGGGGCATATATATTAGAGTCTTACATCGCCGTTGGTCCTGCGCTCACTGTGCCTACTAGATTAAAGCTAGCATGGCTGATGAGGGGTGATGCCCTGAAACCAGTCCCAGGATGCTGGTTTCCCGTCCAGGGGACCTGGCATTGCAGTCTGTGATGGACTGTTGCCACAGAGAGCAGCGTCAAGACTGAATTGCATATGGCTGGGTCCAAACTGGGTGGCATGATGGGCAAAAAGCAATGAATTAGGATGCAGCCCGAGTGATTTCTAGTGACTGAGATTAATTCAAGCATTCTATTGCCTTGTTGCTTTTTCATTTGTCACCCTAAGAGCGCCAAGGGTCCTGGGCTCACTCTGCCACTGGATTCAAGCTAGCCTGGCTGATGAAGGGTGATATCCTGAAATCAGACCTAGGATGCTTCTTTCTGGTGCAGGGAGGACCTGGCCTGGCAGTTCGTGCTGAACTGTTTCCATGCTAAGCAGGGTCAAGACTGATTTTCAAATGGCTAGATCAAGACTGGGGAGGCATGGTGGGCAAAAATAATCAATGGATTGGAATGCCACCACAAGTGATTGTCAGTGGCTGAAACTAATTTAATCATTTAACCCATCACCTTGTTGGTTTTTCATTTGCTGCCCTAAGTGCACCTGGTATGCCAAACGTTGGTCCCGAGGTCAGTGTGCCACTAGATTCAAGCCAGCCTGGTTGAGGAGGTGTTTTAGAAATGGGGTCCCTGATTGGCAGTCAGTTTCACTCTGTCTGAGCAGGGACCATTATCCCAGTCCGGGTAAGGGAGTTACACTCCTAAGACAACCCGTAAGTATCCCCTTGGTAGCTTGGCACAAGCAGTCAGGTTTAACTCAAAGGTAATGTGTAAAGTATTTGTACCAAAACACACAGTAATGCAGTGAAAACACTACAAAATGGACACCACACCAGTTTAGAAAATTAACCAATATTCATCTGAATCAAACAAGGCCAAAATGACAAAACTCCAACATTCACAAGTCAAGTTATGAATTTTTAAAGTTCAAAGCTTGTTATCCATAGAAATCAATGGAAATGACCTGATTTGCGTCAAAAATAAAGCCGCACTGGCGAGCGTGTGCGTGAAAAGTCAGCAATGCATTGATTTCTGGCTCGCAAGTAAGGCTGTGCGTCGTTTCTTCTCAGGTCAGATAGGTGATGCATCATTTTTCTCTCCTGCAAGAGAGTTTTCCGGACAGGGCACCCCGGATCCGCTCAGGTTCAAATTGATTTTGATGCTCAGCGATGATGCATGTGAAATCCAGCCGCAAGGTGATGGAAAACTGTGCTGCGTGGGGAATGCATTGTTTTCAGCAGCAGCAAGCGGGTGTTGTGTTGTTTCTCCAGGCGGGATGCAGGTTATGCATCGAATTCCCTGCCGTAAAGCAGGTGGTGCATCAATATCAAGGTGGGTGGTGTGTCATTTTTACAGCCATGTTGCAAGTGGTACATCAAAATTTCCCTGCATGGCTTCCTTCGCATGGACTTCTGTCCTTGTTCTACCAGCTTCACCTTCAATGACCCAGGGACTAGATGAGGCACCACTTGGCAGGGCTGGAGTCTCAGCAGAGAGTCCAGATGCTGGCAGAGGAACTCTTTGTTGGCCCTGAGAGTTCAAACCAGGAGGCAAGCTCCGCCCAGGCCCTTGGAGACACTTTATAAGCAGGAATATACCACAAAGTCCAGTCTTTGTCCTCTTTCAAGCAGAATCCTCCTCCTCCAGTTCTTCAACTCTTCTCCTTTGCGGAGGTTCCTCTTGGTTGTAGAAGTAATTTAAAAGTCTGGTGGTGTGAGACCGCTACTTTTCCCCCCTTCTGCCTCTAAAGTAGGCACACTTCAAAGGAAAGTCTCTGTTGTTCACAAGATCTTGCCTTGCCCAGGCCTGGCCCCAGACACATATCAGGGGCTTGTAGGCTGCTTTGTGTGAGGGCAGACACAGCCCATTCAGGTGTAAGTGACCACTCCTCCCTCCACTGTGGCCCAGATGGCCCATCAGGATATGAAGGCTACACCCTAGCTCCCCTTGTGTCACTGTCTAGTGGAGATTTACAAACAGCCCAACTGTCAGTCTGACCCAGACAGGGAATGCACAAGCAGGCAGAGTCACAGAATGGTTTAAGCAAGAAAGTGCCCAATTTCTAAAAGTGGCATTTTCAAACGGACAATTTAAAAATCAACTTTACCAAAAGATGTATTTTTTAATTGTGAGTTCAGAAACCCCAAACTCCACATCACAATCTGCTCCCAAAGAGAAACTGCGCTTAAAAAAAAGTTATTTAAAGGCAGCCACCATGTTAACCTATTAGAGAGATAGGCCTAACCAAATTTGGCAGTATTTCACTGTTAGGACATGTAAAACACATCACATGTCATACCTTTGAAAATACACTGCACCTTGCCCCTGGGGCTATAAGGTGTGATACCCCAAAACCAAATCCAGGATTGTTGTTTCAGATCTAGGGAAGACCTGGACTGGCAGTTTAGGCTGGACTGTTCCCATGGGGACAAGGGTTGAGACTGATCTGTATATGGCTGTGTCTAAACAGCGGTGGTATGGTGGACACAAAAAAACATTGGAATGTGATCAGGAGTGATTGCCAGTGGCTGAGACAATTAAAAGCATATAATACATCACCTTTTTTTGTTGCATTTGTGACCCTAAGTGGGCCTAGTATGTCCAGATGTAGGTCCCGGGGTCACTGAGCTACTAGATTCAAGCTAGCCTGGTTGATGAAGGGTGATACCCCGAAACTGGTCCCAGGATGCTTGCTTCCAGCCTTTTCTCCCTGCACTGGCATACAATTGGTTACCGAGCTCCAATTCGGGCACCCTTGCACTGTGTTGCGAAAGTGACTGTGTTGCATGCCTGACTGGTTTTGTGCAGGAGGGGACATATTTCTTCTCAAAAACAATCCCAAGAGGCTGCAGAACATAGCACGCAGGGAAAGAGGAAAGAACAAGGAGAAATTAAAACCCAAAGTGGCTTTCCCTGGCCTCATAAATATGGTTGAGAGGCTTGTGCCACTGGAGTGTCAAAAGTCTGAGGCTCCGGTGGCACAAGCCTCTCACAAATTTGTCCCCAGATGTCTACTGTTAAAGGAACTCAAAATATGTGATAGAAAAAAATGGAAAGGGTTGCATTTTACAAATATATATGTATAATCACATAACCTTGAAACAAATATTGCCATCATTGAGAACATGGTAACAAACCCTCAGTTTTTCACATCTGAGATAAAAATTGCTGCAGTATTTTGACTGCCTAGAGATAAATGACTCTTGTTGGTTGGCAGGTTCAATAAAATGTTCTGTTGATAGTACACTCTAAAAAAAATAATGGCAGTTGTCAAAATGATTTGATTCATGGGAGACAAAAATTCAAAGTGGTTCGGATTCCAAACAGGCGCTTGACATGACTACATGCCTGATTCAATGGAAAGCTAGTGTTTCTTTCTAAAAGCTCTGAATACGCCGTGCATTGCAATTAAATATCCACAGAATAGGATATGTGTGTTTTCTTTAGTATCGTCCCTGTCCAAGGTGCAGGCTGTTTCTTTCTCTCTCTGTTCCTTGATAACACCTCGCACGGCATATGACATTGGCAGGGAGAGAACCTTTATAGATCTCATGGGAGCAGGTCAACGCACGGTCAACCACGGACTCGATGTGGATCTGTGTCACTCTTATGATAAAGAGGCTGGGAAGGTCCTGCACTAATACATTGAACAAAATAGCTAGCTGTAAATATCTTCCTTGTAAATATACCTATATATTGTGTGAAGAATCCGTTAAAAAAAAAAAAACTATTGTGTCCCAGACTCTTGTTGTCAAGGATATAGTTTTTTGGATAAGTAATATCGTTTCAGGTAATTATATTTTATTTAATTTTGATAACTTAAATATAGTTATAAAATATTGTTTTCAGATTAATTCATTATATGCTAGCTAAAAGATTAATGTTCTTAGTGTTGTGAGTGGAATGTTTATTTTTTTAATTCTAAATTAGTAATTTCTGAACTAGTAGCAGGTGATTGATATTGTAGAGGACTCAGGTGGGAAGTAAATTAAATTATAGCAAATTGAATACATTTGGAAATTAATTTAATTTTAATTTTTATATTGCAAACTAATTATTTTATTGATTGACATTTAGGTAAATTGTTTGATTGCTTAGTAGTTATGCTGCTTATTTCAATTTAGGGCCTGATTTAAGAGGGACTAGGGCCTCATTGCACCACATTAGTGTCATTTTTTTTTTTTACAGTAATGTGGCCCAACAAGGGCAAATTCGCAGTGTCATATTTATAAAGTGGCGCAATGCATGCATTGCCCCGCTTTCTAAACCCTTGCATCCCATTATGCCTGCGCCCCTTGTTAGGAGGCCCGAACAAATGGCACAAAGAAATCTAAAATATTTCTTTGTACCAATTTTTTCGGCATTTTTAATGCCTGCTCAGAGCAGGTCTTAAAAGGGGGGACACCATTGGTTATAATGAGCCCCTATGTACTGTTGGGGGTTAGCACCAAAATGTGGGTGCTAACTCTGAACAGTACATAAATAGCGTAAAAAATTCTGAAGCTATTACCCCCTACCCTGCGCCACAGTGCACCGTATTTTAAATATGGCACTCACATGGTGGCACTAGGGGACGCAATGAAAGTTGTGCTGCACTGGGTGCACCGCCACTTTTCTTAAATCTGCCCCCTAATTTGTTATTTTTAACATATGTTAAATGTTTTAATATTTTGATAAATATTTTTTTTAGTAGTGGGCTTTTGGATTTGTAGGGAAATAGATTGGTAAGTTAATTAAAATAAAAAAACGTTTTATTTTAACACTAATCATATTGTACTTGTTAAATTACTATGTCATTGCTCATTACATATTATCACTGTAATTGTTGTCTTTATATTACGTCTTAAGGTATATTTATATGTTGACTTTTTTTATAATGATTTATAGTCAGTAGTGGCTTGTTTGTTTGGTAGGGGAATAGGGCTGGACGTTTTCTTGACTAATTAATAATAATAATTAATTGATTAACTGATAATTATTTATGTATTTTCTATAATGTTGGACATTTACATTTAATGTTTGTAATATTATTTTAATTCAGATGTAGTTTTCATATTAATTTACTATATTTAAGGTACTGTTCTTTATTGAATTTTTCAAGGGTTATTTTTTATTTACTATTTAATTTCAGATTTTGAGGTGCTTACTGTAAATATATATATATATATTTCTACTGGCAACCTGACTGAGCGCAGTACTTTGGAAGTGTTATGATTTTTTTAATTACACTCCCGGGGCGCTCTAGCGGCATTGCACTCCACCCCCATGGGTGCATGGATTCTTAAGTGAGCGTGGCCCACATCGCTCATCTTACATTATCATGAGCATGTTCTACAGCTGAATTATATTGCACATTAATAAAGTCTCGCTCTGACCTAAAAACCATTTGTAAATCAGATGATTTTGATTTGATTCAATTTGGAGGAATTGTAATGCACCAAGTCAGCCTCTAGGCTTGACCCTGAGCTAGCTCTTGAAAAGAAAAAATGTTTGCCAAGGTGAAAGAAAATGGCACCAAAAGTATTATTCAAGAATTAAAAGTTCATACAGACAGTCTGCCTGGTAAGTTGATAATTCTTTTGTTTGTCAACCAAAATCATGGAGGCAAAGGATACTCTAATAGCCATCTTTCAGACAATCAATTAATTTGTAGACCGGACACTCCACACTGCTGTCACATCTTAAAAGAACATGTCACTCTCTAAAGGCCCCTTCTAGAGCTTGGCAGAGAGACAACATCACTATAAATTGTTAATACCTCTACCATGCCACACTTGTGGCTCCACTGCCTTATTTACAGTTAGATGAAACACTGGGATTACACCTGCATAGCCTTCACTGATTCAGCAGTGTAATGCCCTTACCTGGCAGCCATTTGTCAAAGTGTGATCACATCACTGTGACTACTGTCCCACCCTTTTGAACACGGAATGACCTTGCCTGCGTCTGCCATGCAAATCATGGTGGACATGGGCAGAGAAAATGCTCTAGTAATTTTCTATAAAGAAAAAGGTTGGCCTGACAGGCTCTTTAAATATAGTGCCAGCTTGGAAAACATTCACTGGTTTGAAGTGAGCAACTACAGCAACAGCTCTCTTGACATAACAGAGATGGTGGGAGACACGCCACAGCCAGACTGATGGAAGCCCCTGGTCTCCACCATCTCTGTTATGTGATGGTCTCTGGTCCTCTGGTGGAGCAGTGCACTGTCCTCTAAGGTCTAAATTAGGCTTTTCACTTTACTGTAAAGTAAAAGATTCTATAGATTGTTAATTCCATTACTACTACAGAACATATCTCTTCCCTGCAGGCATCCTTTTCTTCATTCACTAATCATCCTTGCTCATTCCCAGTGCTAAAATAAGAGAAGTAATTTTTCCAGTTCTGTGAGTTTGAATACATATTTGAAAACTGACACATTGCTTGGACTAGTACAAATTTCACATTCAAGATATATCCAAGAATAAACAGATGAAAATCCAGTAGTAAGATAACATGTCCAACCAATCCATCTTTACTGCAGGGTTCCACGTTATTACAAGCATTAGATGAAATTTTT
The DNA here is from genome assembly GCF_031143425.1 of Pleurodeles waltl. Lineage (NCBI taxonomy): Eukaryota > Metazoa > Chordata > Amphibia > Caudata > Salamandridae > Pleurodeles > Pleurodeles waltl. The sequence continues at coordinate 624,599,892 of NC_090439.1, read as the reverse complement.
GTGGGGCTAGTTCAATCTTTTACTCTTGCCAACATGGTTTCAGTTCAGGTCATAGTATTGAGTTGATTTAAATCAGAGCTCTCAATGATCTCAGGGTAGCAGATGATTTAGGCAGTGCTAGTGTAATGACTCTTTTAGAGATGCATTTTACACTAACAAGATGACCTTTTGGAGAGGTTGGATTCTGATGTTTAGCCAGCCCAGTGCAAAAAATGATCTTTCTCAAAAGGTCACTTGATCATCTTTCTCCTCAAAAACCTCATTCTCATTGCCATGAAGAGCTGAAAGGACATGCCTCTTTCATCACTGTTTTCCTAAATATCCTAGACCAATGACAAATCTCAGTCATGACCTTGCTTTCAAGATTCAAATGTATGCATTTGATTATAACATTGAGAGCAAGGCCATGAATGAGACATTGCTGTGTCAAGCTGAGTTATTGTGAGGTTTTCCCAACATAGGGCCTGATTACGAGATTGGCGGTCAGAGCTCCTTACCACCATGTTGGCGATCCTGGAAAGAATGCTTTTTCAGAAGTGCCTAGACTGCGGTATTATGAGCTATACAGGCAGGACAGCCGTCTGGCAATCAAAAAAGGGAGGCCGCCAGTGGGGTAGTGGCTTGGATTTAGGCGGTTCGGTCTCTAATGGCGTTGGCACCTCGGCCACCCACCAAGCACAATACAAACACACAGTCACCGTGGGGGTCCCAACGTGGTGGTCTGCCAATGGCAGTCGACCACCGTGGTGCATGTTCAGCAAAGTAACAAACAAGAACACATTGGATGAATTAAAAAACAACTCAGCTGACACACAATTGGTCAAGGTGACACACCTGCTAAGGATACTATAAAAAACACCCCTTCACAGACCACAATCCTTTGCATTTTCACTGCAGCACACCAAGACATACCACACATCTTGTCATCCATTTTTTGTCATAAACCATCCTTTTTTTCTCCATCCCATTTTACACCCTTCACACACATTGTCTAGTTTTTCCCCCATATTCACTTGTCTTGTTTAGTTAGTCAATGTCACCGCTTTTAATTTCTAGTCATGTCACAGGCCAAAAACCCATGATTTTCAGAGGATGAGTTGAGAGTCATGGTAGATGAAATCATTTGAGTAAAGCCACAATTGTTTGGAGCCCAAGTCCAGTACGCTCCTCTCAGTTGGGAAATGGAAATGTAGGACAGGGTAGTCCATAGAGTGAATGCTGTGCACAAAGACGGAGAGGTGGAATGACCTCAGGGGCAAGGCCAATTCCCTGGTCTCCAGGCAAAAGCCGGAAGCCAAGAAGACTTTTGGTGACCTTCCTTGTGCCACATTAAGAGTTTTTTCCATCCTGCATCCTGAGGGCTTGACAGGCAAACATGGGGAATGGATTCTGGTAAGTTATAGCACAAAAACTGTCACAAAAATTCAATGTCATGCGTGCTCACAGCTCAGCTTTTGCCACTGTCTTGTTCATGTACCTCACCAACATTCAATACTCAGAGTATCTGAGATGTAACAATGCTAATATGCATCATTGGATCCCATCTCACAGTTACTAAGGCCCATCACATGCCATATGTCCAATTGGGGCCTGTACATGTCACAATAACAAAAACAATCCAGGATTAATGGTATGTCCCAAAATGTAAACTTACACTCAACCCTTAATGCAGCCTACATACAGATATGTAATAAAAAGCATTTGTCAAGTTTTGGGGAGTAGTAAGAGTGACCTGACTGCAACTCCCAGCAGTCCCTGTTTCTATAACTCCAACCACCAGCACAGAGGTCAATTGTCCAAATATCCCTGTTTGTGAACTTCCAAATGAAGTGTACTCACCTTGAAGGACACCATTTGTATAGTGTTTGTAGGAGAGAGAGAGTGGTCTGAATGCAAAACACAACAGGCTCTGTTCCAGTAACTCCAACTACAAGCCCATTGGTCACATTGGCCAATTGTCCAAATACCCTTGTTTCTGAACTCTCAATTGAAGTGTACTCACTTGGGGGGATACCATTTGGATAGTGTGTGTTGTAGAGAGAGTGACCTGACTGCAACACCCTAGAGGCACTCTTTCTATAACTTCAACCACCAGCACAGTGTGCTCTTGTCCAAATACCCTTGTTTGTTAACTCTCAATTGAAGTGTATTCATCAGGAGGGGATACCATTTGTCAAGTGATATGGAGCAGAGAGTGACCTGAATGCAACTCTCAGCAGGCTTTCTTTTAGTAAACGTAACTCCTGCCACCAGCCGGTGTTCCTGAGGCACTTCGTTTCATAGAGAATTCTTCCTGTTTTGAATAATTAATTATTTTTCCTGTTAGGGTGTGTGCACAACAGCTACTTTTTCCCTTTTGAAGAAGCTGAATGTTTTCCTTCTTCCAACAACTGGCTATGGGTTGTCTGAGGAGAATTCATTTTGGCTTAACAGAACTTCAAACAACTGCAGTAAGAAATCCTTTTGTATGATTTCCAGACTTGCCAATCTATATATATGTACATATATATTCAAGAACCCTTTGCTTTGCAGACTTGTCACTCTTAGAGACAAACCTCAGTGTTCTAATTCCTAGAGACTGTGATTGAGAGAACTGAACCTTGAGAAGGAGTTTTCGTTTCCTGTAAAATACATTAATAGTTTGTATATTTGTGAACTTTTGAACTGTTCTCCAGAGAACATTGGAAACCTCTGACTCCTGGAGAAAAGAAGATATTAAGTTAACATTGTTCTCTTAGAGAGAGGCTAGTCTCTCAAAAGATCCAGGTTATGAGAACGATAGAATCTGGTGAATGTGAATGGCTGAACAGTTGAATGCGCAGTAGGAATATATTTACCTATACTCTCATTACCCGATTGCAGGTCCTTCCTTTAAAGCAATCCCAATAAGAAGAAAGTGCAGGTTTTCAGAGATTCACACTGAAAATCCTATCTTCAAGTGGGAAACACAGGCTGGAACTGGATCAGGAGGCAGTCTCACTTTGTCTATTCCAATTCCTTTTTCCCGCAAGCTGATGCAGCGTTCAGATAATCAGTTAAAGTCTGAGCACGAATCTGTTGGAGAGAGTTGGGTAAAAGGCATCTACTCCTTTGGAAGTTTGATTTAAATGGGTAATCTTCTTACATCAACAATCTTTTCCACAATCACCTTGCAGATGACCCATGATCAAATAGGATGAAATCACAGTTAGTATAATAACAAAGGGGACCTCGTGGCATCCGCCACACTGTGATGTCCTCCACCACCAAAAGTGGATCTACACACCTACAAATCAATAACTCAGGGGTTATAAACTCCAAACAATGCATAGCCGCTACTAGTCACAGAAATGTGTAGTAGGCTTTAAATTTTACTTGCTTTGCAACCCATGCTGTTTATACATGTACTTGAACCTATACTGAAAAGACAACTGCCAATGACCTGTTAACTATATTCCTCCTGTGCCGGGCTCAGGAAACAGCCAACAACCAACAACCGTAGCACCAAAACCCTGACTGAACACAAAAACACATAAAACCCCACAAGCGATGCAGGTACTGTTATGTGAAGTTTCACCTTTGTTTACAGTCTTGGTTGAACAGCAGTGTTTCACTGGACCCTGTATTGAAATAGGATGTTTTTTATTAGTTATTGTTATATTCGTACCAACACCAAAGATAACTCCTGGTAACATGTTTACTAACGACCAGTATAGTCGCCACAAACACTGTGCTCACCCTTATCACTACTTAGGGATATCATTAACAAATACACAGTGATAACCTGGAATGTCATTGGATTGGGGTTTCTACCGAAAGGATATAAGATCCTATCACAACTCCAGTGCTACAAGGCACAAAAAGCGAGTATCCAAGAAACACATCCCGATCATAAGCGATGCCCACAAAATTCATAGAAAATGGAGAAGTCGGTTTCATCACACCTCATATAACGCCTTCTCCAGGGGGTCGGCAGTAAGGATATTCAGGTATTAGAAATGTAAATTGACACACAGGGGTGGTATGTCCTACTGCAAGGCACACTTGATGGCATCCCTGTGGTCCTTGGAAGTATATATGTCCCCAGTGTGCAACAAGAAGCCTTTTTATTGCAAACTACAATCCTGGTGGTGTGAGTGCAATATTCCTGGATACATGGTTGGGACTATAAAGCGGTATTAGATAATACTTTTGATAGGTCACATCTGTAGGAGGCTGGCCTGGTTTGTAGTGGGTACCTTGGGTACTTACACCTTACACCAGGTCCAGTTATCACTTATTAGTGAAGTAGAAGTGTTCTAGAAGCTTAGGCTGATAGAGGTAGCTATAGCAGAGCAGCTTCGGCTGAACTAGGAGACATGCAAGCTCCTGCAGTACCACTTATAGTTACACAGTACTTATACACAAGTAAAGACAATACTCAGTGTTACCAAAAATAAAGGTATTTATTTGGGTAACACAGTACCAAAAATATCTTAGAGACAATACTCTTTCTGGAGGTAAGAATTATACACAATATATACACTAGACACCAAAATTAGACAAGGAAATAGTCATAGAACAATGCAAACAGTAGGAAATCCTATAGAATGCAATGGGAGAAAATAGGTCTAGGGACAACACAAACCATATGCCAAAAAAGTGGAATGTGAATCACAAATTCCCCCCTAGACAAGTGTAGTGTGTGCAGAATCGCTGGGAGAGTAACACCTATATAATACAACATTGACTACTGGTAAACTACCACCTACCATGGCTTGTCGCCTACTTTCACTACTGCCGAAACTGTTATACACTGACCAATGTGGATTTGTCCCTAACAGTAACACATTACTTAATATTCACCACTTTACCATATTGTGGATGCTACAAAAGATCAACTCAAACAGGCAGGATGCCTATCACTAGATCTACAACAGGCATTTGATACTTTAACATGCGTGTTCGCACCTCTGGAACACTTTAATATCTCTTCTGAGTTCATTAGATGGGTGAGGTTACTATTTTCTAACCACACAGCACGAACACAAACAGCCCCCCCTTTACTCACAAGCTACAGGGTACGCCAAGGTACTAGACAGGGATGTCTGCTGACAGCACTACTATTTGTCCTAGCCATAGAGCCGTTAGCACAGCGGCTGCGCATGGAAGCCAACAATTGGGGCATCCAGATAGGTACCACAATACATGGACTGTCCCTATACACAGATGATATACTATATGTAAAAGACCTCTGTTGTGACCTTACAAATATAGCTCGCCTGTTCACCACATTTGAGTCCCTCTCTGGGCTACAGATTAACACCAACAGATCATATGCCTTTTCTTTTGAGGGCTACTATGATCTCCTTCATGTGCCATTTGGAGACAAGGCTATCCAGGTGGCACCACACACGTTTCGCAACCTTGGCATTCAAATATATCACAAAGAACCAGACATCTTAGACTGTAATCTATTGAAAACCATAACAAGTCTGAAGTCCCAGGTGGTTTTCTGGAACTCCCTCCCTCTCTCAGTAGCAGATAGAGTGGCTCGCGCCAAGATGGTAATGCTACACGACAACTTTATCACTTCGTCAATATCCCTGTGGTTGTTCCGGCACACATCTTGAAAACACTCAACACCATACTAGTAGACTTGATATTGACAAGTGGGCGACGGAGGGCGGGCTTAACTAAACTCCAAATTCCTCCAGTCAAGGGCTGATAGGTGTCCCGGACTTCAAAGCTATTGCATTGTCAGCCAACTGCAATTGCTCTCCTACTGGCTAGCAGGCCGATACCTCCCAGAGGTTAACTACACACAGGACATGCTAAACTGCTGTGGACTACATAGCCTCCTATGCCCAGGATCTAGGCCCCCCATGAATTGTCCTCTATTACTGCGAATTTCACTGGAGAATTGCAAACCGATCTACTAACCATCCCCCAAATATAGCTTTGGTGGGGCTCCCCCTTGCATCAGGGATATTGACAACAAAATGGCTGCAACTGTGGCTCAACAATGGGATTACCACAGTGGGAGACCTCTTTGTGGAAAACATGTTTTTAAACCAAAATGAGTTAGCAAGAACCCAGGGACTACAAGATATCCTGTTCCGTACCCATGCCGGCTTTATTCACTATGTCAGATGCCATTTGGCACCTGACGACATAGAACCCACTGCTTATGAATTGTTCAGGTAATACATGCCATGGGATGCAGGAGACATTTAGTGATGTGTCTCTATAACTGTATCAGAACACATCTCTTTAACCCCATTGAGAACCAAGTGGGAAACATATATGTTTAGAGCTCTACAAGACAAGGAATGGATTTTGTTTGCTAGAATACACCATAGGATTTCAACTTTTCAAAATTCTACAAATCACTATACTACACCAGGCTTATCTCACCCCACACAGACTACATACCATGTTCCCCACTGTCCCCTCTATGTGCCCCCATGTCATGCACCAGAGACCAAATTGCTACACATGTTATGGGAATGCAATAGGCTGAACACCTACTGGACACAAATCACCTGGGCGCTTACAATGCTTACCAATAGTACACATTGGAACATGTAGGAGAGACACATACTGGGCCTCTTCCCCAGCCCAAAAGCCAAGAAAGGTACACTGTGTTTCATTGATTTAGCAGTGATACTAGCAAACTTCTTATAATTAGATACTGGAAATCCCAAACAGCACTAACACTATCAGTGTGGAAGGGGAAGTCAAGAAATGGGGGCTCGCAGAAAGCAAGGCTTTACGCCAGGAAGAATACATTTCTTTGACACTACCATAATCCTGTAAAACCTCCAACAGGATGTAACTACTGGAGTTACACAGATACACCCCTACCCCCAGGTATATGGTCACTCTCCCTGAAAGGTACAATTAACTACAGGGACACCACCAACACACAAGTCAATTTCACTCAAACACAGAGACACACCGATTTCCAATGTCTCTAACAGATATACACCTAATGACCACCAATCCTCTGATAAGTTCAGCCTTTATAATGGGTGATGGTACGCTGGGAGGGGAGGGCTGGAAAGGGTTGTTTATTGTTGTATTGTAGTTTAGATCATAGTAGACACCATAACTATACTTGAATTAAATTAGTTGCTACATAATGTACCACAATATTGGGGTCATCGATATGCAAAGGATCCCTTATTAAGTACCTGTTACTGTATGATGTATACCACATGCAAACAAATGTTAACAAATTGATAATATTGTGTAATATGCAATACAATCTGTTTAAAAAACCATATACAACCAAGTCCTGGGTTTGCCATCATCCCACTCAACTAGGCCTCCCAATGGTCAAAGCCATATCTTGCCTCTCCACTGTGTTGGCTACACTAGTGGTAAAATGTCATTTTTAGGCCATCTTCCAACGTGCAACTGATCTGCACATCTCATCAGCTGCTTGAGTCAAATTGGACTGGCATGCTTCACACATGGCATGTCAAATCACCCAATACCATGGATACTTTGCACAAATGGATTACCTACACCTTAACTTTGTCCAAGGTCTCGGCTTACTGTAACACAAACCCTTTGGAGGTAGATGTCATAATTCAACCAGTAACAATCTATGTTTTTATCAACAGGTGGATCTGTGGCTGACCACACGGAGGCCAGAGAACAGACTACTGCTACCCCCCTTCATGAAGCCCTCAGTAATGGCAACTCTCCTGGACTTGTAGGCGTGGAGGATGACACTGGCCCATCTGGGCCACACGGTCAGATGACAACAGTGAGTCTCACTGTGGCCACAATGTCACCTCAAAGCCCTGTTCCCTCAACATCACAGGAAACCATTTGCCCCCCCAACCTGTGCACCTAGCACAGTGTCCACCATATTGTGCCCCCAGTCCTAAATCCTGAGCTGCAGCACAACACTCCTGACAATGAGAGTCCAGGAACAAGTTTAGAGAGAGCACCCTGTGGCAAAGAGACAGGCCCATGGGTGTAGGGTACAGGGTAGGGATGCTGAGGGCCACTGGGGCGGCTCTTGGTCAGGACACATCAGTCACATCTTGAGGGTCTCTCAGGAGTCCCAAGGTGCAATGGGCCAAGTGTTGACCGAACCCTGGGAAATCAAGCAGCTATGGAGGGACATGCATTGGGAAATGTGTGAACAGATGGAGGCCCACAGTTCCAACATGGCCTCCATAACAGGGCCCTGAGCAGGGCTTTTCAAAACCACTCTACCCCTTCCTTTGGCTCATCCACAGCAGGTCCTTCAACATCGACAGCAGCAGCAAGAAAGGAGGCACTGCCAGAGGAACAAGCAGCCTGTGGGAAAACAGGTCTTATTACAGAAGCCCCATAACATTTTTCCCCCTTTGCTCACTTATGCTAGTGTTTTTCTGACTCTTATGGTGCCCTGGGCACTGCTAACCAGTCCTAGGGCCTGTGCTCTGATTAAACTGATTATGCAAATTAGGCTAATTATAATTGGCTGTGTCAACCTACCTATAAGTCCCTAGTATGTGGAAGGGCATGTAGGTTTAGGGACCTCCTCATAGGTAGTGAAGCCATAGATGCACTGCTGTGGTGCCCAGGGTCATTTTAAAGGCAGGTCAGCCTTTAAGTTAAAGGTAACCTCACATTTGACTTTGGAATTAAAAGTACTTCCAAGGTCCTAAGCTACCTTATTTTTACATATAAGTGGCCCCTAATGTGTGCCCTAGGTGCCTCAGGTTTCGGTGCAGTGTAACTATAAGCAGGGACTTTATAAAATATGTTTTATAAGCCCTGGTGAGGGAAAATAGCTACATTTGTTTTCCTCAATGTAGTGAATGTGCTCCACAGGCTAACATGGGGAGACTTTATTTAAAAATAATAAAGTTTTATCTTCCATATAAAGGAGCTGAATATGGCATGTTTAGTATCAAATTAAAAATTTTAAAGTCATATTACATCCAAGAACTTGTCACTGTTAAATATAAAATAAGAGTTTCAGCTCTGTAGTGCCTTTCTCTGGTTGGGCATCCTCTGGCAGCCTGGCCAGGCTGCCTTGATGAGGTGTGAAGTGGCCTGGGCTGAACACAAAGGAAGTGCCTGGGAGAGGAGAACTGCCTCAGCAGATGTTGAAACAGGATGGGGGGAGAGCAGCCAAACTGTACTTTAAAGGAGGGAAAGACATTTGGACCAGCAAGTGGACCTCCCCCATTTCCTGCAAATCCTGCAAATCCTGAAAGCCAGGTGCCCTCTAATTAGATTAAGAGAGGGCTGAAAAGGGGAGTGCCAAGAGAAACTTAGCCACACCAGTCAGCGGGCTCAACCAGACCTAACCTCTGAGATTGAATTTTTGCCATCTTGGATTTTTGGAGAATGTGGAAAGGCAATCCAACGACGTTGACTCAAAATCAGTTTTCTGTGGAGGGTCATCTGACGTAGTAGAGAAAAAGCTCCCAAAAAAATGTCTACGTCCGAACCTAAAAAAATGACAGAGGATTCCCTTGCAGTGGTTCGTAGAGGGCTCCAGGGAGGTCAGCCTCTGTTTCAACTTGACCCCTGAAGAAGATTTCTGTTCTGAAAAATCATCTAAGTCATAAAAGAATCCTAGAGGGAGGTCTCCTGCTATATGTATCTGAAGAGGGAGCCAGGGAGGTCGAATTCAACTGCTTATTTCTTCCCAGTCCAGAAAATCTTTGAGAAAAAGACTTAGGGCCAGATGTAGCAAACAAAAAATTTGCGACTCGCATTTTGCGAGTTGATGCGGCTCGCAAAATGCGAGTCGCAAATTGGAATGCAGGCAAAAAAAACGTGCCGAAATAGCGACTCGCACCCGGACTCGCAACGCAGTGTGCGAGTCCGCCGATTGCGAGGTCGCTTTTTGCGAGTGTGCAAAAAACAAACTTGCAATTAGCGAGTAGATGTTGCAAATTGCGATTAACTTGTAAATTGATTACAGGTGCAGCAGAACACTCCAGAAACCACTCCAGAACACTCTGGAAACACTTCCTGGCACATGATGATGACATCACAGCCAGGAAGTTTACTAATACACCTGGGAGGAGGGAGGACCACACCCTTTTATAACTGCCAAACTACACACAGGTCAAACAGCAGCTGCCATGGAGGGAACACCAAGGAAGAGGAAGATGAAATTCTCTGAGAGGGAGCTGGAGGTGCTGACAGACGAATGCTGTCAGCACTATGATGACTTGTTTGGTAAATCAGCCCTCAATGTTCCTGAAGCCACCAAGAAACAGCTGTGGCAGGACATATAGGACAAGATAAATTCCCTGGGGGTGAGCCATAGGACCATAGACGACATAAAGAAAAGGTGGTATGACCTCCGCTCCCGGACCAAGGAGAGGGTGGCTGAAAGGCTCCGGGAGATGAGAGGCACAGGAGGGGGACCATCGTCTGTGCCACCACCCACACCCCTGGAAGAAAGGGTGGAGGAAACCTTGGAGCAGGAGGCAGTGTCTGGATTTGGGGACCTGGACACCTCAGAGCCCAGCACATCAACCGGTGAGTACCATGTGATATGCCTGTACCCCTATCAATGCCATACCCCCACCCACCATGTACACAGGGGCATGCACAACCAAGATAGCTCCATTTCAGGGTAGCAAATGCCAGAATGATGCATTATGGGAATTGTAGTCAAGTAGGCAGTTCATAGGCAAATGTTTATTATGAAGTGTGCAATAGATAGTAGACACTGACAGTCTGTTCCCCATGTCCCACAGGTCTCCAAAAAGACACCACCACTACTCCAAGAAGCCAGCCCCATGAGGACACCTCAGGACCCGCCAGCACCCCCACCTGCACGGTCAACAGCATCCCTGCAGTAGCCACACCTGCTGCAACAATATCACAAGAGGCTGCCCCAGCAACAGGCAGGGATGAGACAGGTGAAAGCACAGGGCAGCCACCGCTGCGCAGGCATCGCAGGTCCATTACATCAGGGCTGCAGTCTGCATCCGGGCTACTTCCTCCCAGCACCAGTGAGGCACATCTGCTGCATGGTCAGCGCCTACAAAATAGAATTTTAGGGAGGATTAGTGGTGTGCTGCACCGCTTGGTGCGCAATAACCATGCCAGCATGCAGCACCTGAACTCAAGGATGGACATGATCTGCAATAACACTGGGGACCTTGCCCTTGCCATGAGGGAACTGGCGGGAGGACTACTGGCCCAGGCCGAGGGTTGGCGGCGCAGGAACCGTCAGCTCCTGCACAGACTGGACAGGATGGCCACATCCATCGGCAGGCTCGCCATGAACACCACAGGCCTGTCGAGGAGGACAGTTGGGCTGCAGGTGGAAATGGGCCATTTTGCTGGGGATGTGGCAAGGGGCCTGGGACGTCTGACCCACATCATAGACATGATGGAGACACGGAATATGTCGAGGGGCACAGGGGAAACACCCCAGGACAGTGAGGAGGGCTCGACAGTGAGCAGTGTCTCTGTCACTGACAGCAGGGTGCTCAGGAGTAGCAGGCAGAGCACCACGGAAGCACCAGGGAGCAGCCAGGCTGGCAGGAGGGGCAGAAGGTCTTAGAGATCACCCTGGACCATAAGAAGTGGCACATGACGTCAATGTGCCACATGCCTGGTTTGCATTTTCATGCCTATGGACATTCAGTACTTGCAAATAGTTTCATTAATGCACTAATAAAACAGTTATTTTTGTTCCACTTAACAAACGGAGTTTTTGGTCAATAGGTGAGTATGGTTGGAGTTGGCACGTACCTTCCAAAATATTGTGTTGCGATGTGTTCCCGTCTCAGTCTGCCTTGATTAGCTATACTCCTATCCCCATGATGGCGATGAGATTGTTCTTGCTCTTCATCATCAGGATCTGGGTCTGCGGGGTGAGAGGTAGCCCACGTCGGGTGGCTATGTTGTGGAGGATGGCGCATGCGACCACAATTTTGAATGCGGTAATGGGGGTATATTGGAGGGCACCTCCACTGCGGTGGAGGCATCTGAATCTTGTTTAGGAGTCCGAAGGTGCGCTCTATGAGGATCCTGGTCCTCTTATGTGCATTGTTGTATTGCCTCTCTGAATCATTGCTGGGTGATAAAAATGGAGTCATGATCCAAGGCCTAAGAGCATATGCACTGTCACCTGTTGGGCACAAAAAGAACACTGTTAGGAAGTCCTGATTGTCGTGCACAGTGACCTGTGTGTATGTCTGCAAGTGTCTGTTGCTCTACCTAGGAGGTAACCGTCTCCGAATTCCCCACGTTCCAGGCGTTGATGTATCCCACTATGCCTAAACATGTATGAGTCATGGGTACTGCCTGGAAACTTAGCTACAATGTCCGTGAAGACATAATGGGCGTCACAAACAACCCGAATATTGAGTGAGTGGGTACACTTTCTGTTGCGGAAAAGGTGTTCCAGATTTGCAGGGGTGCATATTTGAATGTGTGTCCCATCTGCACACCCTATGACATGGGGAAAGTGGGCAATGCGGTAAAAGTCCAGCTTGGTGCTGTTCATTTCTGCCTCATTCCTTGGTAGGTATATAAAGTGAGACATATGTGTGAGCAAGAAATCTAGGAAGGCCCTGAGGAACCTTGACACTGCACTTTGGGATACCCCACCTGCCACAGCAATGACCCCCTGATAGCTCCCTGAGGCCAAGAGGTGCAGTGAGCATAGCACTTGCACATGCGTAGGGATGGCGCAGCCACGCAGGGTCTGGTGTTCTAGCTGTGGTTTGAGTAAATCAATTCATTCTAGGATGGCTGCGCTGCTAAGGCGGTATTTATCGTATATCTCATCCTCAGTTTGCTGAAAAAGAGTCTGCCTTGTTCTATATATCTTCTCCTGTCTGTGGCCCCTCCTCCTCCTCTGCTGGGCTGCGTGGACTCTCCTTCTCACTGCTATCAGGTATATCTCCGCCATCTTGGTGAACCCAGATGCCTTCTGGGGCTCCTTTTATACTTTGGTAATGGTTACCACCTGCTCTGAGTTAGTGGTACATGGGACGTGCAAACTGGGCTTTTTGCGACTAGTTGCAATTTGCGAGTTGCAATTGCATAAGGTTTGCGACGCGCAAATTGCGACTTGCTATTTGCAGATCGCAAAATGGGTCGCAACTGATGCGACTCGCAAACGGGTCCCATCGCTTTTTGCAAGTCGGAAATGGGCTTTTTGCATCCCATTTCCGATTTTGCACTGTCGCAAATAGCGAATTGGCCCATTTGCGACTCGCAAACCTTTGCTACATCTGGCCCTTAGGCCCATATTTCAGAAAAATTACTCAAAACTGCGCTAACACTGTTTTGCATCATTTTTCTTAATGCGTCATTTTTCTTAATGCCGGCTAACGACATTCCTTAGAACAATCTTAGTGCCATATTTATTAAATGACGAAAGATGCAGCTAAGGAATTGCTAGTGTCTTAAAAAAAGATGCTAGCCGGTCAGGGATGGTATTAGGGAAAATGGCGCTAGTGGGTCTGAAATGACATTAGGCTCGTTAGTGGAAAAAATATGCAGCTAACCAGCCTAGCATCATTTTTTGACACCAGAGCAGCCAAATAATTACTCCTGTCTAAGTGTAGACAGGAATCATTACCACTGCCCCAATGCCCACCACAGGGGTCTAATGTCCCCTGGGCAAGCCCAACATACCCAGTGCCAGGCAGGGGGCCCCATGTAAGGGGCCCCCTTGTACTTACAAAAAACAATTACACTTAGCTGTACTTACCTGGGATGGGGTCCCCTCCTGTAGCGTCCCTATGGTGTGGGTGGTGGTGTTCCTGGGGCTTGGGGTGGGCATCGTTGTGCCCATTCTATGGTGTTCCACCATGGAAATGGGCCTACCTGCACCCTAATGCCTAGTCTGACCCCGGCGTTAAATAATGACGCTAAGTGGGCTTCGCACCATTATTTAGGCCCACCTCCTCCTTGCGTGCCATTTCTGCACCTGGAGATAAATATGGTGCTAGGGCGCTTTCATCGTGTTTAGGATGGGAACGTCTACCTTGCAGCTCATTGACGCAAAGTGGTTTTGTGCCTCCTAAACATGGCGCTGACTTCGATAGGTTGATACTAGACGGGTCTAGCAACAAAATATAAATATGGAGTTGGGTTAAGCCGGTTTAGCACCAAAATAAATGTTGCTAAAGCAACACTAACCATCCATAAATATGGGCCTAAGTCTGAAGGTAAAACTTCAACCAAGGCCTCCCACTCACTGTAGCTGAGTAGGGCTTGATCGTGGTTAGTCTCAAAGTTTAACTTTGCCCCGGTGGAGTATGACCCACTGTCCAGATTGGCACTTTTAGTTTCTATGTGATAAAAAACATTTATCCTTTAAAAATTCGTCTTTCTGGTTCCCTTTGTTGGATTTTTGTAGCTTAAGTGTCATTTGAAAGAAAAAATATAATCTATTTTTATAAATTGGTGTTGGATTTTTATTGGTTTTGTATTTTACTTATTTAATGTTTTGTGATTTTTAAATGCTTTACACACCTATCTTCTAAGATAAGCATAACTGCTTGTTGCCAAGCTGCCAAGGGTTGAGCTGTGATTAACTTGTTGAGACCTAACTCGACCTGTTAGGGGTCAGTGGCCTATTGCTAAGTGTAGGTACTTACCTACCCTTAGCAATAATCTACTTTCCTAACACAGACACTTCTGTCTCTGTAGCAGCTAATCCCCACAGCAGGCGGGGATGTCCAGCTAATAATCCAGGAGGTGAGGATGGCAAGACACTCACCACTGCCTACAACAACCCTCTTACTCAAGGACCTCCTTTGTGTGTTGCACATACATTTTGCGGACTGATCCTAAACCACCTTCCATTTCCAATGGGAGGAGTACTCTGTACTTTCGACTTGCAATGGTGTGGCATTTACTCCAATGATTTCATTCACCATGACTGACCCCCTTCACATATTTATTTTGATGGATTCATGTTAAGTATATTGTCTGTTAGTCATAGCTTCACAATAACATCACCTGTCACTGACTCATTGTCTGCTGATTTTGCTTTCATATTCAGCCATGTCTATATGTCAGACCATGTGAAACATATGAGGATGTTCCAAGGTGCTTGTTCAAGATGGGATATGTTGCATGTTCACAGTTTTCAGCTCAGGACTACAACCATCCACCACAAGTGCATACATACAAGTGTCTGGTCAAACTAAAATGTTATTACAGTGTTCAGCACATAGGCTGTCGATATGTCAGAACTATTGGAAATCATAAATGATTAACTCATACTGAGTAAATAAGCATATTTACAGGTACAGACCTCCAGACCTTGGAAGGAAGTGATTTGTCAGACATTGTCCTGTAGTGTAGGCAAACACTGAAGTGGTTGATATCCTCAGTGTGGGCCTTATCACATACCACACCAAAGTAATCCAATGTCACATTATCCAAGATTCAGACAGATGGCAGTACAACAGTTCCTGATCACAGGGCCATTATAATCTAATTCTCCTGCATCAGGTGGTATGAGAGAAACATATGTCAGTGTTTTGGCAAAGGCACTGTGGCCTGCAATGATTAAACATATCTACAGGTATATACATGTCATACAAAAAGAGTGCATAGCCAATGTGAATGGAAAGTTACTTGGTCGTAAGCTAGGACTAAGTATATTATAACCACATGATGACAAGCATGCTGCATCAGACCTACCACAGGACACAAAACAAGTCTAATGTGCACTTCTGAGCTTCCATCCAAACACTGTGCAAGCAGTCTTGGCACAGGTTTCATGCACCCAAACTATGTGACCTACCTTACCTGGAACAATCCATGTCCACTTCGCATATCAGAACAGCATCACACCTACCACAGGACACAAAACAAGTCCAATGTGCACGGCTGAACTTCCATCCAAACACTGTGCAAGCAGTCTTGCCACAGGTCTCACACACCCAAACTATGTGACCTACCTTACCTGGAACAATCCATGTCCACTTCGCATATCAGAACAGCATCACATACCTGCCAATGTCACAACTATAAAATACCCACATGAAGATGGCATGGTGAAGGTACCTGTACAAAGAACAAGACACAGAGTATAGGATTGAAACCATACATATGACACAAGCCAGATAGCAAGCACATGAAAAACAATGTACATTGCAATAATTCTGACACAAACAAAGCAACAGCATCATGGTGGAGATTTGCCAAAAACTAGCTTGTCAGTCAGCCTTTGGCTGATTTTTGCAGAGTATCAGCTCCCTAGCTGTTTTGAAAACACTAAACTCCACACATTCTCACAACTACAGTTCATTGTACAGTCACAGTAATAACATCACATGAAATACTTACACTCATGAGACGTAGCTGTGGATGAGATATTCTTGCACGTCAACTCCTTCCTCTTCACCATGGTCATCTTCAGTTGGCATTTCAGGATTCTCACCTGGTGGCACTGCAGGCTCCACCTCCTCTAGGATGTACGGGATATTCCTCCGCAGGGTGATGGTGTGGAGCATGCAGCATGCCACAGTGATCTGATATACTTTCCTGGTGAGTAGGAGATGGCTTCACCAGTCCTGTCCATACAGCAAATGTTTTTGTCCATTCAGGTCTGAGGAGTTTACCCTTCAGAAGCCATATTAGTCAATAGTGTTTCGTTGTGGTTCACATCAAAGTACATGTTGCTGGAGCATGGAGTGTGCAATGTTGATATGTTTCCAGTGTGACATGAGAATTTCCATGTCACCTTCTTCAGGCTACTGTTCTGCTACCATCAAAATGGCAGGATTTTGGACCATCATTTCTTATTGTTGTGTTATTGTGCATGTGACAAATAGGTGTATGCATGACCTTGTTTGGGATCTGTGGGAATTAACTTGGCACTGGCCTACTATTGTATGACAATAGGCAACTGAGGTATACTCCATGAGGCAAAGTATTGATGGTAATGTGGTCTCCTACTTGTGCAATGGTTACTGTGATTACACAATGTCACCCTTGCAATTGTAGTTGTCTGAGATCCCAATTTTCCTTTGGGCAAATGTTGACAGTTCATGTGGCATGCATGCATATGGTATGGCACATGTAGAAGCCACTTTGATATAGTTTGTTGCTGGGGCCTACTTTACGCCCTGGTAATGTTTGCTAATCACAGCTGTTGTTCAAGTGTGATCAGGACTGGGTGGGGACCTTTTTCCACTTGGTATTTGTAGCATCATCTCAGGCAAGCAAAGGAGACAGGGTGTAACCAAGAGGGGAAGCACCTGGCCGCGGTATCTTCAGTCATGACACCACTGACACTGAGGGACCCAGTGGCCCGAAGGGTGAGGGGTGTGCCACGGAAGACACATGATCAACCTCATCATCATTGGATTCTACCTCCATTGGCCACTCCCTTGTGGTGGCAGACCCATCATGACCTGCTCCTGTACCATCCTAGTCCCCCTGCCCTGTTCTATTGCCACCCTCCCTGTGCTCCCTACCCAGTTGGCCATGCCCTCTCACCCAAAAGAGTGGGTGTCTGCTTTGCACCCATGGCATCTCAGCCCAAGCCCTTGTTACACCTGCTGCCTTGAGTGAGGATGCTATTGACCTCATAAGGAGTATCTCTGTGGGGCAGACTGCCATTGTGAATGCCATCCGGGGGTTGGCAAGCCACCTTCAGCAGACAAACGCTTTCCTGGAAGGCATTCATAGTGACATGTCTTGCCTACAGAGATCTTTTTTTAGGCACTAGCCTCCTCACTGATGGCAGCCATCCACACCCCACAATCCTCCCCCACCACCTTCTTCTTCCCAATCCAATTTCCCTATTCCCCTACCTTTCCCAAGCACACAGACACATCTGCACCGACCCACCTCAACATACATAAGCAGCACACATCAACACAAATACTACAAGATACACAGGCATGCAGGCACTCAACATTCACCCACAGACACCACGTCAGCCACCATTTCAACAGACACCCCAACCGACCCACACACCACATCCACCATACCCGCAGACACCACCACAATACCCAGTGACACATCCACCATACACCCAGGCAATAACTCAAAACCCATGGACCCTCATACCTCAGACATCATACCCCCAGACACCAGCACAACACCCACAGACAGATCCACCACATCAAATATACCCACAGACACCACCCCAACACACATAGGCACATTCACCACATCAACCATGCCCACAGACACCCCCTTAACACACACACAGACACATCCACAACATCCACCATACCACCAGACACCATCCCAACAGACACACACACATCCACTACTCCCACATCACCAAGCACCTCCATCTCTCAGAACCCAAGACCCACAAACACCCACACTCACAACAAACATCACCCAAACACAAGCATATCTCACACACACACGCACCCAAGGCATCTACAACCACAAACAAGCTCACCACTCCCTCAACCTCCAAATCCCCAACCCCTTCTTATGACCTTAGCTGTTTTCTTAAAGAGAGTTTCCTTTTTGACCTTGCCCTTTCCCCTGTTACCTCCAAAACCCCTCTCAAACCCAAGAGGTCCCCACCCACATCCCAACTCATCCCTTCCACATATACGTCCTCTCCTGTCACACCTGCCTCCATGTAAGCATCCATACCCCTCCCCAAGAAGAAGTCCACATCTCCAAAGAAAAAGAACCCTCCTCCCAAACCCATCCATCCCAAATCCAACCCCACCCCACCCAAGGAGGACCCCTGAGGTGCCTGTCTGCCCAATTGATGCCCCTTCCTGTGGAGGCTCCCTGGCAGCGATTACAGTCAAGGTTGGGCACAGTAATATTCATGAACTCATGTG
This sequence comes from Pleurodeles waltl, assembly GCF_031143425.1. NCBI lineage: Eukaryota > Metazoa > Chordata > Amphibia > Caudata > Salamandridae > Pleurodeles > Pleurodeles waltl. Next base: position 624,581,155 of record NC_090439.1, on the reverse strand, counting down.
GACTGGCCAATGCCCTTTGGTCTTATGCATTTGAATTCAGTAAACCCAAGTTGTGGTTTTGCTGGGTACACATTCATCCTGCAATTTCTTTTCCACCTTTATGTTGTTTCTGAGTAACTTGTGTTGTATGCCTACAGCTGTGTCTGTTTCACTCTGCTGATTCATTTGCTGATGTTTGCAATATCTGACTTTGTGGGCAGTGCTGGTGTCACCGAAGACAAGGGAGGATCTTCACTGTATGGATATGTGTTTGTTAATATAATTGGGGGTATACAATTGTGCAAGCTTCCTTTGCCTTTGACTAACCATGTGTCCATTTTGTAGTGTGTACCTTGCAGTTACTACATCTAGAGGTATGTCCATGCTGTTGCTGTTGTATGGGCTTTCTTGACTTGCACTTACACATTATGCAAATAGGCATGTCAGTTCACCCAAATATTGTTTGTCCCTGAGATTCATGAAGGGCCAGTTCCTGTGCAAATGGTGTTTTAGGGGCATGTGCAAAGTAAAATGTGTCCCTGGGCAGCATCCTTACATGAGTGCTCCTGATGCCCCCATCCCTATTGTGCAGGTATTGTTTGCATTGTGAGCTTTGAATATTTGTTTCACAAACTATTGTCCATCCCATTGACCTTCCATTGTGTTGCAATGTGGGTGATGTACAGACGTGCTTTTGTGGAGGGTGGCATTGCAGTGTAAGTGACTTGCCCAAGGGCAGTGTTTGATGGCTGAAAATGTGTCATTCGTTGGGAATTACTCTGACTGTAGACACAATGACAAGTGTACTTGGTGCCCATAGCGTGATCCTCATATTATGTGGATGATGGTGCGGCAATCTGTTGTTGAGCTTCATGACACAGATAGGTTTGTGTTCTTACCATTGGTTGCATCCACGGTGGCATGGATTTTGGGCTCCATCGATGAGCAGCAGCAGGACATGTGTGATGGGCTCCATGGCAGCACAGGACATGTAACACTGCCTGCAGGTGAGTTGCTTCCTTTATGCTCTCCATTTCTGCCTGCTGGGACATGGTGTTTGAACCACAATAGTCACAATGGCAGTGTGCAACATGTCCAGCAGAAACACTGACTCCATCAACCTGTTTTCCTGCCTTGCCACCTCAGCGGTCTGCACTGCCTGGAGGTCCAGGTGGGACTGGGATGGTCTTTCCTCTATGGACCCACCAGCATTGTAATACAGTAGTCTGACCGCCAAGCAGATGACAGTCGGACCTCTGCCGCCACATGGCGGTGCAAGTACCTCCAAACTTGTGATGAGGCCCATAGTTTGGAAATGGTGTGGACATGGATGAGTAGTCACTGGCTCAATTTAAACAAGGGTGAGACACAGACATCACTCTATCTTCACTGTATTTTCCCAATTAAATAGGACCTTGCTGGGCACCAATGGCAACTATAACTTAGGCAATCAATCTGATTCTAAATGCAATCCTTTTTCTCAAACCTTAACTGAAAATTTGAATTTCGTCTACCATTTCCATTGCCTCCATAAAATCTTAGTATAATTGTGTTATCATGGCAGACAATTAGCTCTGACTGTCTTTGCTGGATCGAGACTGGATTATGACAATTTACTCCACAATATTGTTTTTTTCACCAATGCCCTTTGCTCTAGGAATACAACTGTATGTTGAAGCTTTTACACTGCCCAGGTAACGGATCATGTGATATTTAAGAAAATGTATTTTGTAATTTTCACTTATCTCACACTTGGCTAGATTCATAAACATTAAAACGGTGATGACCTGCCAAATGTTCATGAACTATTCCTTGTAAAATTATATTTCACAGCTTGTTCAAAATGAATCTGCTTTGTAAATTGTAATTCTGTTTATGTTTTAAGCTAGAGCTAATACATTTAGTGCCAAGAAGTCATCCTGGTAAACTATGAACTAACAAACATAACATATACAGCCATAGAAGAACTAAAAAGACACGTTTTTAAAGATTTACAAAAAAGAACAATAGTTGGTTCAATTCTCATTTTATGTGGGAGGCAAATTCAGAGATTGGAAACAAGACAGTAATAAAAACGTCCACCTCCATTCAATCAACAAATTGCTGGAGCTCTAAAGATGTTGTCAAAAGAAGCTGAAGAAAGCAAATGGTGGAGTTTCTGACAAAGAGTAACTGGAGAGTGAGCGCACCAGAGAAAATAATGAGGTTTGAACAAATATACAATTATTTAAAGTGTTTCCCTTTCGGTACAGGGAGCTAGGGCAATTTGTGTGATGATTAAAGGTATGATCTCTACAGGACAGGCTCAGAAAAAGTCATGATGCAGTAATCATAATTGGGGTAGGCAAGATAAACGATGATGGGAAGCCTAGGTGGGAATGTATTACTAACTGAATTAAATGTTAGCATGCATAGAAGACAAAGTAAGAGGTCCAGAAAAGGTGAGCTACACATGCCATCTAAATGTTAACCAACTTCAGAATTAGGAAAATAGTGAGGATACTTGAGGGCATCAAAAAGGAAAGTATGTTCTTGCCTACCATCAGAACCTATAGCGTCTAAATGCACCTAGGCACATGAATGACAGTAGTTGACCTTTAACTGATCTGTTGGCAGGAGGTTTTGATTATTTTAATCAACATTTCCCAATGGTTCACTGTCAAGGCATAGTTAAGAAAGGAAAATAGAGGGCAATTCTTTGAAAAGAACAGTGCGCCTATCCCCCATCTTACCCATGTGGAGTGGCTTGTTTTATTCTACAGGGATCCTGTGCCTGAGAGAATGTCTCACATTAGAAATAGACTATGGAGAAATGGACACCGATGGAGATTACTTTGAGTCACAGAAGTGATGCTTCACTTGGACTGTGAATTTCATGATCCTGCAAGGGCTTTGCTGAATCATGCTATTTGCAATAAACATTTTGATTCCTTCCAGCAAGCCACTCTTTTGCAGTGGGGTAGCGAGTGTATTGTTAACACCTTTATTGTTATTTGATGGCAACAGTGTCTGCAGAAGGTTTCTATCAGACGTTTCGGAAGCTTTCACTACTGTCAGTGATCTTACTTGGAAAGGGTGAACCTTCAGGTCCCCCTGGAAGGTGTTGTCCTCAACCAGTTGTCATCCTGTTTTACATGCAGAAGCCCAGCTGTTATTTTTTCTCACTATTTTCCCAGCACTGGGCTCTATTCTGAAGTGTAGAACAGCTCTCTTTAGCATCTTCAATCCTTCCCTCCCATAAGCATTGCTTCTGCTTCTGTTTCACTCTTCCTCCAATCGCATTTAAAGAAGTGCTTGGCCCAGAAAATGTGTATTACTCCTGCTTTCTCAGTTAAGGGACCTTATTTCTGCTTTTCCTTTTCACCATAAGCATGACAGTGACTCAAAACTGAATTTCTAATGTAAGGCTCTCAAAATATCATTGCTTGTCTTGCAACTGTGTCGAAGGCTGATGTTTGTCGTTTATGGAAAAATGGTAGAAGCTGGTACCTTGGTTGCCTAATATTTCTTTACTAACACAATAGCACATTTATAGTGTAGCGAGATGTCTCCTCACTCACAGTACCGAGTAGAGTGTTACTTTTATCAATCGCTATCCAAGCCTCTCACTGGCTCACTTCCCAAGGACAGGATATCCTTTAGGGATGTTACATAACAGTTTTGTCTATCCACCTTCAAAGACTTGTCTTCTTGAAAAGCAAATGTACCAATAGACTCCTGTACATCATTTACACTGTCATCGTCAGGTTTGTTGTTGGGTCCTCTTCCTGAAACCTGTATAGGTAGGGATGATTCTTCTCAATAAAAGCAGAAGCCCAGAACCCCAGTTATATTCACTTCACTGCACAATGTTACTCCAAACCTTCCTGAAATCAAAGTTCTAAGCCATCAAAGGTCTGGAGACAAGGAGACCAGCCTATTAATTACGGTCTTGATGGTTCTAGCACCATGAAACTACCTAAGCTGTCATTGTGTTTTATAAACAAAGTAGCAACAAAGTTTGAATGCTGCCTATTTTTTAAATGGCAGTTTATTGTCGAATTGCAGTGTATGGGCAGGCGTGGACTGGCCGATAGGGCAATCAGGCAGTGCCCTAAAGCTTAGTCTGAGAGGTTATTGTGTGAGCTGTTTTTTGTTGTTTGTGGGCCTGTTTTATGGTGTCCGTTGTCTATTTGTAAAACTGATTACCATGATATTCAAAAAACGCAGACTGCAGCAAGCTCAAATCCGTGCATTCTTCTATACTTTGTAAAACACTTACATAGCATGTCCTCACAAGTTCAAAACTGCCACAATTTGCAAACACGGGACACATTTTTAGATATCTAATTTAATAATGTGCGCAGCTTTTATTTTGGTGCCTATTTTCTGGCTCGTTTCTGACCCTGTGAATGGGTCACATGTAGCCATAGATAAAAGGCAGTATTTCCCCTACGGGTTAATACCATTCTAGTCTGTGCACTAGTCATTGGTGTAACTCTCTGCCAGTGCTTCATTTGTAAATAAAGAGGTGCCGTGCTCAAAGCCCTTCTCTTAAGCACGAGGCTGCTGTAATTAAATCTACCAGCACTGAATACTGAGGCAGCGTAATCCTGAAGCCATCTCGGGCCTCTTCAATCCATTTACGGCCACCCCTGCCCCTTCAGCGCATCCTGCAACTTTCTATTTTCTCCCTTTATGGCGCTTTTTAGTTTTTCCTTCTTCCCGTCTTTCCCATGCGTGTCTTTTGCTCGCAGCAAATGCTTGAGGCATAAGAATAAGCCCCGGCCCTCACAAATAAGTGCCAGTGCTCAGCACCGGAAACAACAAGCACAAATTAAGCACTGCTCTCTGCAAACATTACAATGGGTGAATTAGAATAAAGACCTTTGTGAACCTTGCCAGTGCATCTGATTTGTTTAGAAGATGGGGTTGATCGGGAAGGACGCGTGATTTGATTAAGCTTACGCGTTTAGAGCCGGAAGGTCGGACATCGATTGTCCGAGCTGATGACATGCGCAGGGTTTCTTCTGGTAGTACTCTGAGGTATGTGTAAGCCCACCGGAAAAGAAACAGTATTCTACTGTGAAGAGTGGCACAAACCATGTGTCACAGGTGTCCGGTTTCCAGTAATAACGAGCAAGAATGTGACTGCAAAATTTTTAGAAATGTTAGTAAACTGAAGTGCACCTCTTGTAGAAAGTTGCTGCGCCAGCCACTTTGTGAGAAAATAACTAATACCACGTTTGTAGCTCTGGGCGAGGTCGCAGGAAAACAGTACATTCCTCTCAAGCAATATGAAGGATTTGCGGCATGATGAGAATGGAAGAAACGTCTTACTAAGCCACAATTTAAAATGAAATTGATTTCTAATTTGTAAAGTGGCTTGACTGCTTGTCAAAACAGCTTTCATTAGAATTGGCATAGAGCATTAATACATGCATCCCTGAATGTTTGCATTTCTTTATAAGAACATTTGAGGGCTGAAACAAATAAAATCATTATTTAGTAATCCGAATTCTGTTTCCCGAAGGCTCTAGGTTACATAACAATAACATCTAATATATGAGATTTAGCAAAGAATGGAATAATAAAACAGCTGCCTTTAAATGTCATTCCTTATGTTATTTTGAGACTTGATCTGTATTGAAAATTGTTATTTGGTGTATTCTTCTATAAGGCTGTGAGTAAAACAAATGGTAATGCGAAAATAAGGCAGCATCTAGTCCTGATGTGACATTTCTGTCTCCAGCTGCTGTCATTCTCTGTATGTTTTGACAGAACGAATGTCACAGAGGAGCAGACGTGAGAATGTCAAAAGCCTCACAGAGAAGCATATTGAAGGTACGTTGCATCTAACCAAACATGAGGTCTGTGCCCAGAAAGAATCCTAAACATTTCTCCAACAGGGTAGCGGCCTTATGTGTGTATGGAGGGCTCCTATCAGGACGACCTCACCCATTTGTGTCATTTTAATCGACTCGGAAAGCTCAGGGTAAGCTGCATGACATACATTTGTGTATATGACTATTTTTTAATTTGCTGATCACAACGGGAAGCCTTGGAACTCCTACACTACAAGAAGTACTTAATCTTCTCGTTCTAGGTCTGGCGTTAGCAAGACCTTTAATAATAATAAAACAGCCTAACAAATATACATACTTACCTTCAAGGCTTTCAGATAACACATTTTTTTTTTTTTTTTAAATCTTCTTCCAGTTACACCATTCAGTATGGGGCAGTGGGTCAGGCCACTTCTGTCATTGGTTCCCTTTTGTGTAAGTGTGGTATTCTATCCAGCACAAAGTCGCTAACCACAGAGAAAATACACCCCTTCTGTGCCTGGGACTAGTGGAACAAAGTGTCATTAAAATAAACAACTTTTTGGAAGGGCTCGTCTGTTTCCCATCTTGTAAAATGATTTTCTAAACTGTGCCAAGATAGCTGACCATGCAAGTGGATGTGTGTGCATGTACACAGGGGTTACCATGGTTTACAAATGTATACCAAAAACTTTCAAAGATGTATCCTCATGTGCATGCGCTAGCATGCTCAAGTGGCCATTTTTTTTTTATAATAAAGTTTTACAAGAGCAATTGAGAAATAAAACAAATATTGGCAAAGTCAACGCCAGACTTGTTGGCCTCACCAGTGCTTGCTTACTATATATGCTACAGTTTCGATATGAAATCAGAGTGATTTACAGAAAAAACAATCATATTCAAATCATGATCTTTCCTGAGAACTTAAATATTTCTGCAAAATGGTATCGAGATTGTAAATAAACTAAATTAACAGCAACATACATTTTAAAGTGACTGGACCATTGCAGCAAAGAGAACTTTGTTATCAAACTATTTCGATCCAGATATCATACACTCACTCTTATGGAACACTACCACTAGGAGGTCCAGAAAGCAGTTAAAGATTCTGATAATAACTACTTGGTCTAAAGCCCACCTTGAACAGAACAATATCTTGGATAAACTTCCCTAAGGTGAGCGACAGTACGGCAGAGTAACAATGATAAGTGCATAAACCCTAGCTACAATGTTATAAATGTCATGCAACATGTTAGTGTTTGAATCCCTGTATGCCTTTGAGTTTATATGCAGTGACATTAAAGGTGGGTACACCACTGTAAAAGGATTGTTGAAGCCACACTTCTACTTACAATTTACATTGTTTGTTCATCAAATGCACAAATCCAGTGTTCGGTGGTCTCACAACGAGGCGATTCAGGGACATCCAGTCTTCAATGTCTTTCAAATAGTATTTGAGCCAACAAATATCCTGTGCAGGAGATGCCATTGGTAAAATGATTGTCCTTCACTGCAATTTCAACCCTTCCTCAGCCCTTCCTGAGAAAAACATTGACACCTGGAAAGTTCTAATTCTTCCTCGTAATAGTTTGTACTGGCACTGTCATATATCCAAGAGGAGCCCATCTAGTGTTGGCCATTGCAACCACTCTGCTGAGTTTATATCTGACTCAGTTTTTGTTTGTTTTGGGAAAGTGCAGCAATATTTGAAATGATAGAAAAATTGTAGTAACAGATTTTCTAGTGAATGTTGCTTGACTGGGGCATATTCACAGTTTCTTTCCTTATGTGACATACAGCTCTATGGTGCCATGCACACCATTTAGTTGAAAAAAGTAATGTGTCGGTCTGTGTGTGTTTTTTTCGTGGCTGTGTTTAAAAGGGAAGGGCTTCTCTAAGCATAGTAAGAGCCTCCATCTCATCAGATTAATTTTCAAAAATCGTGATTTACCTGTAGTCTTACAAATTGTCCACATGTGACTGCATCAATCAACACATGCCTGTAGAATCCATAGGGTTCCGATCCCTTTATTTCAGTATTGTCAGCCCCTGATTTCTGAAAACTAGACACCTAGGGAAACCCAGTATGGGGTAAGTAATGGTGCTCTCACCAGGTTCTGTTACCCAGAATCCTTAGCAAACCTCCAAAGTTAGCAAAACAACTATTTTTCCTCACATTTCGGTGATAGAAAGTTCTGGAATCTGAGAGGAGCCACAAATGTCCTGATATCCAGCAATTTCACAAGTCTCCTGATAAAAATGGTACCTCACTTGTGTGGGTAGACCTAGTCCCGCAGCAAAATGCCCAAAAACACTATGTGGACACATCAAAATGATCAAATACAGAACTACCTGTTTTTGTGTTGGGGGGGCACCTGTGTTTTTGGCCGTGGGCTCAGCAGCGCTCTAGGGAAGCCTACCAAACCCAGACATTTCTGAAAACTAGACACCCGAGGGAGTCCAGGGAGGTTCAACTGGTGTGGATCCCCCTGTGTTTTCTTACCCAGAATCCTCAGCAAACCTCAAATTTAGCTAAACAATCCAAATTTTCCTACATTTCTGTGTGGGATCGCCACACTGGCACCAATTTCCTGCCACCCAATGTTGCCCTCAGTCTCCTGATAACAATGAAAACACACTTGTGTAGGTGGGCCAAGTGCCTGTGACAAGGAAACATATAAAAAATGAGGGGGAACCAAAGCGGGTCCAAAAGGGCAGTTTAGAAAAGAATGTTTTTAGGCCGACAAGTGGGGCAGAATTTTAATCGGTATAGATGCGACAATTTTGTGGATTCCTGCTGATTCCGGAAGGCTCCATCACAAAAATGTGGGGAAAATGTGTGATTTCAAACAAAGTTGGATGTTTTGCAGGGCATTGTGGGTAGGGAAATTGTGCAGGGTGCATTTGAAGCACACCACCCTGGACTCAACCAGATGTTTAGTTTTCAGATGTGTCAAGGTCTCGAAGATTTTTCTACATGGCAGTGTTCCAAAGTCCAAAAAGTGCGGCCCTCACCCTTCCAAGTGGGACGATTTTGAGAGTTAGACAAGCTCTCATGGCCCAAATGTAAAATCAAACCCAAAATAATCAAATGTCCTCTTGCTTGCTGTTGGGATAACATCTTTTAGTATGTTGGGGGAGAGTAGAAAGACTGTTACCCCCTTTAGTTGGGGTAGGGGCATAACCATGCCCTTACTGGTTGGTAGCCACCACCCACTATTTCTTTTTTTAATTCCCTGGCATCTAGTAGGCTTTCTACCCCCCCGGGAGTGGATTGGGTGTAATTGCCCCATCTGCCCACCAGTAGGCAGAACAACGTTGTTCCCATCTATTGGGGGTGGGGTTATGGCCATAACCCCACCCTCTTTATTTAAAACAAATTCTTCCCTGGTGTCTGGTGGGCTTTCTACCCCCCTTGGAGGGCAGATGAGCCTTATAAAAATAGGCCAATCTGCCCCAAAGGGGGGCAGAAATGGCCTACAATAAATGTACCACCCAGGGGAGCGACCCTTGCCTAAGGGGTCCCTCCTCTTGTGTGAAATTGGTGCAAAAAAAAATCCCTGATGTTTAGTGGTTTCTGCTCCCTTGGGGACAGATTGGCCTTTTAAAAATAGGCTGATCTGCCCCCAAGGTGAGCCGAAATGGCCTAAAATAAATTCCCCCCCCAAAGGAGCGACCCTTGCCTAAGGGGTCGCTCCCCATCTGGTAAAAAAAAAAAAAATCCCTGGTGCCTAGTGGTTTCAGCCTCCCTTGGGGGCAGATCAGCCAATTAAAATAGGAGGCTATGTGATCATGCTGCAGGAATGCTCAGAGAGACAAGAAAAGGGAAGAAAAAGCCTTTCCATCCCTTTTCATGCTTCTCTGCCTACCCTGACCCGTACCGAGGAGAAAAGGATCTGTTTCTCCTCAGATCACGCTGGAAGCATGCGAGGCATGGGAGGTGACCTCTGATGAGGTCAGCGCGCGCATGCTTACATCATCAGTTGTCAGAAGAGGGCAGGGGGGTTGTGGTTGGAAGGGGAGGGTGGGGGAAGCTCTCGGGGGAGCACTAGCGCTTTCTCCTGAGGGCCGGTCACAGGAAGTAATGGTTACATCAATGGGGCCTCAGCACCGCGCCACCTGACGTAACCATTATGTCGTTGACGACCAAGGGGTTAATTCCCCAAAAAGTAAATACAGGTGATGAGACCTATGCATTTGTTATAGATGTTCATAAATGCAAAAGGGGATTTGTAATTTTTTAGGTACAAACACAAGAACTTTTAAAACATAGCCCTCAAAGTTATAACAAATTTTAAGAACACGTTAGAAGTGTATTTTGCACTAAACTATGGAGCAAAAATCCCTTTCTCTGTGCAGAAACTCATTTAATTCCCTAGGGACACATATACATCTGTAGGAGTCATTTTCCATGTGCTTCCAGTAAGAAATAGCCACAGTACCCTTTCGTAAATACCTTATGACCAAAAAAGTGTGAATTTTGCTGAAGTTTACATTTACAATCCCACTATGACATGAGGAATGGGCTTACTTTTTCCCTATGTTATATATGTAATTTTCAAAAAAATGTATGTGTTATTTGAATTATGCTTTGACAAGTATCTGCATGAGAATTGTATGTGGGGTATATCCTCGAATACAAACGTCATGTGAGGCACCTGATCAATGTACTGGGAATTTGTTTGTGTGAAACGTGTGCTTGAGGTGAGCCACCAGGGAAACAAACACAAAATATCAATATATTGAAAATTTGTCGGTGTGACATTTTCTTCCTGAACCATTCTTCTGAGTGAAAAATATAAAAGAATCATAGGCCTAAGAATTTAAAAAATCAAATATGTCAGATTTAATAGTCGTAAATTACCCCAGGTTGCACTTGCATAAACAAATCCGTGAACCTATGTAACAACCCTTTTGTTTTACCTTTTCTAGATCAGGTCTGCTCTTTCAGAAACAATACTTCAAGAACATGGACTTTTCTTCATTGAGCAAGTGCAATTTCCATTCGTTACAATAGACAAATTAGTGTTTTGCGAATTCATAATTTGGAATTTCCAAACATAAAGTAACATTTGGTGTACATAACTCTGCAACTTGTTTTGCAAATTAACTCCCCGTGCCCTAAGACTACGTGAATATGGTGTTCACTTTACTATTGTACTATTTAAATTTGGGTTGTGCGATGCTGTAAATATTTGCCTTTGTAACATTTTGTGAAGCTCTATGGAAAGCATCTTAACATGTCAAAATGTGCAAAGATGTTCACTTTTGTCACTTACTGACGACTTGTGCGTCAATTTAATTGCACATATCATTACTTTAAACAAACAAAAAGGTTCTGGATGAAGATATTCTTTTTCCAAAAGCAGTTACAGCTGCACTCTATTCACTGTCATTCTGCATGCTCTGACTCTGGTGCTTGTTTCTTTTAGTCCTACTTCACTTATCAGTTACCAACAATGATATCAATCATGAAACTCAATTTCCTGTCTATCACTAGAACATGAATTGAGGTAAAAATCGTAAAATCCTCCTTCCTGTCATCCAAATCACATTTAATGGACCTGTATAGTTGTGGGTCTACTGCTTTAACTTTAAATGCAAAATCCTCAATGTTTGGCCCACACTGCTCTCATTTGATGGTGTGATGATGACTCCCATTTCTACACAAGAGTGCCTAATCCATCAGACACCACATTCTCCCTGACACTTAATTCTGCAAAAAATTAATTACCCCAGCTCTACACTAGGGCTTCCCTACCAGCGGCCCAGAAGTGGCTTGAGATCATTTCCTGTACATGCCTCTCACCTACTACAGCCTACTATGTCAAATCATTAATCTGCACAAGTGGCAAAAACCTGACTGAATCCATATGCCTCTAAACTCAACAACAAATCCATCATTTCCCCTTCAGATTTCAGAGCTGAGGTTAAAGCACAGGCACTCCTACATATTGATGGTATCAATGAAAATTATTTGGTATTCACAACTCAGTTGCAATTTTTATTCCTATATGCGTCATAGTAGAAGGAAAGAAGTCTCCCTTGTATGCAGAATTATCTTCAGACTCTCCAACATCACATACAGATCTATCTAAGCATACTCTCCCACTTTAAGACCAAAGCCCCTCTCACAGGAGTATCAAGAGCATGTTTTGTCTACTTCTCAAAATTAAAAAAAAATCCAAAACAATGTTACATTTGTCTCTATCTGCAAGAACCTGAAAACAACTATTGTATGATAGATGCTTTCCTTTCTTGCTTTACAAATATATCTAAAAAAGGAGAATCAATAATCCACCACACTACTGTAACACTCTTGGCACACATCGATTTCATCTTAGAAAACAAAACTGCTTGTTGACTTCAAAAATCATCTATGGTCAACTTTTTTTAGTATTGGACTTGCTCAACTGGACATTTACATATGTCTATGACCTATTATTCTTGGAAACGGGGGAAAATATCATATATCATGATTAGTAGTGCTTCACTAAAGATCTAAAACTCTCTTAAGTTCCCAAAAATAAAAAATAAAAAACAAGGCCCTGAAGATCATAGATTTTTGATGAGAGACACATTATCATGGGAAAAAGTTGGAAATTTACCCAGCAAACAAAACTGAACTAAAGTCCTAAAACCACCAGCAAATACTTAATTATGTGCATTATTCAGTGGCTGAAATGAAAAGGTTATGATGAACATGTGAATCATGAAGGCATAGACTGCTGCCTGATACTGACTAGGGTGTTCAAGTGGTACAGAGCAGCTGCTATGAAGCAGAGAAGAGAGCAAAAAAGCCTACCTAGCCAAACTTCTCAGGGAAGCCTTAAACCAATGTAAATCTTTAATATCTTTAACAAAATGATCAGAACAAAATCTAGTAAAGCATAACAGCATTATGAACACTGTCTATTAGTTTACTATCAACAATAATACTAATCTGTGAGTTCATCTTAGAATGGGTTTCTGTAAAATAACATTGATTTCAACATTGCTGGTCATGCATGTACATCCATTTTTATGCATGCGTTTTCATGCTAATGCCAACAAGCACTAGCAGTGTCATTAGCCTGCCTCTTAAAACTGGAACACCTTGGCTTTGCCGGTGCTTGTTAAAGGTAGGTGTGAAACTCCCCCGGTCTTGATAAGGGTGAAACTATGGATTGAGCCAGTTTAAATTCTCTAGCTTGATTCCACAACAGCCATTCCTCATGGTGTACAGAGAGAAATGTAAGATCTCCTTAAACTATCCCTGTTTCAGGCAGCCTGGGCAAGATTAATAAGGCGGAATTTGTGTGAGAAAGGGGATTTCCAGAGACTCATCAACCAACACACATTTTTAACATAATGAAGTATAAAGGTGCCACTGAAGTGCACAAAAGCTAAAAATGGCCCAGCTGACTGCTAAGAAGGGTACAAAAATGAGGATAGGAAACTGAACAAAACAGGTTGATTATTTCAAAAGAAAGTCACCGTACCAACTGATACTGCAGCTATCATTGTGAGGAAAGTAAATCAGGGGAAACTGATAATCTTTTGGACGCATTTAAAGTATCTCTTTGGACTTTTCAGAACCAAAGTCAATGACATGCAGACATGCACAAGTGCATTTTTTCAAATTGACATTAGCTAAGGAAGGTACTTTAGAATGATATCTAAATTCACCAACCTATCTCAAAACGGGTTTTCACCTTATTTCTGCAATGGCATATAGGCTGAACAGGTGACGGCTGCAAAGACGTTTGACAAAAATACAGATGATCCACGCAGACCAGCTGCGATCCTATAATTAAGCCGCTAATTGAATATACTAAGCGCTTCTCTTGAAGAGTTGCTACAGATAGTTTATTTCTTTCAGGCGACCGTCCAGACTAAAGTCATAGGTCAGTGTATTGGTTAAGGCCTGTGATACCTTGCCACTGGGGGTTTCACTGAAAGAAAACAGTATTAATTTGGTTTTAGACTTTGTAGAGGGCTTAAGAGTTGCCGCATTTCCACATTGCAGCTGGCGTTTTATGCCAGTTCTCCAGGGAGCCTTCAAAATCGTCTGTTCTTTAGCAGTGAGATGTTACTGCTAATGATGCAGGAAAGCATTCACAGAAAACCTAAATTGCTGCTGTGGAAAATCTGGATCGAACAACCTAGCATGGGAGAGGTAGGGAAAGTGGCATCGTCCTTTGTTCTTCATGACAACACAGTAAGTGACATTGTATGACCCTTGATCCTGAGCAAGTAAGCCAAGCCTCTTCTAGGATGTTTCTTCCCCTGAGAAAAATTTTTAAAATAATGGGGCCAAGTAGCACATTTCAAAGCATAATTTTCACATAAATGTGAAAAAATGCAAAAGGTATTTTAAGGGCACTCATTAAATATTCAAACCCGTTTATGGTGTGTCAAATTAAGGAACCCTGACGTTCTCCAGACGTTGAGCTCAATTTTTTTCAATTTTTTTTTCAAAATGAAGTGCATCTTAAAAATTACCTACATTGTGCCAGGGCCAGCATTTTGTCACGGCTCTCCTCCCAGGTCAAAAATTACATAATATATGCCAGTGACAGGCTTTTGCAATTTACGCTTTCTATATACCATATGGGACCCTTAAGTAAAATAATTACCTTGGTATGTCAAGGCCAGCATTTTGTCATGTTTGCCACCCTTCCATATGCCAAGTTGCCTACTTTTATGTCAAGAATTGCTAGTACCAGCATTTTGTTACTGATGTTGACACATCAAGAATTTCCTCAAGTATCCTTAAGTATGGCACTATTTTTCCATAGGTACCCTATATGCCATGAATTTCATGCAGTATGCCAGTGCCAGTATTTTACCATTGGTGCTCTTTAGGTGGAGAATCAGTCCTGGTGTACTAGTGCCAGTATTTTGTCACAGGTTCGTGCCATACGAAGAGTTGCAACAAATATGCTAGCACCAGAATTTTTCACTGGGGGCCTCTATAAGATAAAATTTAGCTTCACTATGTCAAGGCCAATGCCAAGCTTTCAAGCATCACACCACATTCTCCCTCACTCTCACATTCACACAATCACACTCATTTCCTCACTCACTTTAACTCTCACTCACTCTTCCTCACTCATACTTTCGTACACCTGCTTACACTCATTCTTACTCACTTGCATTCACTCCTTATTTCATTCAGTCTTACTCATACTTACTGACACTCAGGCCTAGGTTTACTGTTACTTTGTATCAGGTTTACGCCACTTCTGTGATGCAGATCCAGAACAAAGTGTTAGAGTAGGATTTACTATTCAATGCAAATCAGGATTTGTGTTGGAAAGTATCCCAAGGTAATAAAGAGATGCGTTATGCACTACTTTGCATTACTTTGCATCAAGGCGGAGTTCCATTGTTGGTGCATTGGCATTCTCACAGAATAAGTGATGCACAGGTTGATACTATAGATGTAAAATAAAGTGAGTGGATACACATTATTTATCCACCGTGAAATTCATATTCATAGAATTACAAAAATGCTTTGCAGATAATCTCACAGACTTCGCAAAAATACAATTTTTGCAACCACAACCTGTTCGTTTCTTTAAGGTATTCTTTATTTTTTTATTTTTCCCTGATACCAATGTTCTTTTAGCGTTATTTAGACATGGCATGGACTTCAAATTTTGAACAATTCTAAATAATTTTATTCAGGTGGATTGCTTATTTCAAATTCTAAAGGGGTTTTTACTATTCATGATAAAGTTAATTAATTCATGTATCCACTCGAGAATTGTTTTGAGGTTTTACATGCCTCAAACGTGTGTATTAAAATTCCACATTCTTATTTTGCAGGACGATCACAGTTTACCTTATTGCATCCTACCTGTGTGTTTCACTGGTTTCAAAGTTATGCTTTGAACAATATTTTGCTGTGGTAAATGTCGTTATAGTTTTAAATCTATTACATTTGTGAACTTTCTCATAAGTATTTGTGGCTATTCACGCATTCCAATATTTTCGAGTGTCAAAATATTTCTGACTGTTAGGCACATTCCTAAGCAAGTTTTTAACTATACTATATAATGCTGAAACGTACAGGACCAAAATACTAAGTAAGTGAATGCTTGTTGAAAACATATTTATTCCTCTTGTAGTTGCAATGCTGTTTGTTGTGTTTGTGTTTGTTTTTCTGATGTATTAGTTATTTGTGTATTGCTTGTGTTGAACTGTGGATGTGGTGCATTCTGTTTTGACTGTTGGTTTGTGCTGTTATATTATTGTTGTGGTGTTATTTAGCTTTATGCTGTGTTATTGTGTTCTGTTATGCTGATTAATTACATTACAAATGTTGTCAAATGTTTCAACATTGCCTGCCAGATGCAGCACATTTCTTTAAAGTTTCAGTGGCAAACAACCTGTGTCTTAGGTGGTAAAATAGCAGTGCTCCTGTTCTCCACCTAATTGAAACTCTAGTGGACCGAAAAATGCAGCTGAAACTGTAGGCCAGGTCACAAATTATTTTTAACTGCCACTGTTCTTGAACTTGGTGGGAAGTTAGAGCAATGCTTGGTGCAAACAACTTTACCACCATATTATAAAAGCCTGGTGTTGGAGGAAGTAATTTTAGAGTGGCATCTTTTTCTGTGCTGATAATGTGTTATTTATTTTGTCGCTGCATTATTGTGAAATTATGTTTTTCTGTTTTGTTGTCTTGTGCCTGTTAAGTATTAATTGTGTTGTTATTTTGCTTTGTGTATGTTGTTGTGTTGTATTCTCTGGTTTTCCTTAAATAAGTCAGCACGACGCTACATTTCCACACAAAAAGAGTACATACCTTTAAAGTTCACAAGACAATCAATTGATTACTGTCTAAGGTTCTAAAAGACCTTTGTTTCAGCTCTTCAGCTATTTAAGACACCAGTCAGCTAAAACCTGTGACAGGGAAGGTGTCTTTAATTAGTACTTTCAGTATTCAGCTCATTCTATCTTTTTGGCGGTTTCCTAGCAATGTCTTTCCATGCATTTCTATATGATAGAAATCCATATAAATCCATACTTTAGCTGCACAGTATTTCATATTTAGTTTCAACAATGCATATTTTTTATTTCTTTATTTATGCTTTTACATAACTATATGAACATGTAACAAAGGACTGTGACTGTTATATGCCAAATACATAATGCCATTTGTAGTCTCCTGCATGATGTAGAAAGGAACCTTTTTGGATCCCTGAGGGCTCTGTATTAGTGTGACATAATAGCTAGGATAGAATGTAATGAAAACTTGGTTTAGAATATAGGAGTTCCCAGTTACATGCAGAGGAATAAAGATGTGTGATTTACAGCTCCATGGGTGGCCTAGTCATTCCGCGGATACCAGGCTGGGGAAGACGTTACAACTGGCAATGAGAAAGGGGATAAGTAAGCCGAAGAAGACAGTGCTCTCCTGGAGAGTTTGCCTTGGTCCAAACAAATTGCTCATTCATGCCACATATACCAGTGGTCGTATGTGGAGCGAAAGTGCAACTCCAGCTGGTGTGAAGCGTATGAACAGATAGAGAACTTCATAGAAAAGTCTATGCATCGTTGGTCAAGAAATTATGACCAACAGCATACAAAAAGGTAGTGCGCAGTCAGGCGAAATAAGGGTATAAAGAATACAGAGTAATTACTGAATAGTAATAGCTGAAGACGGATTCAATCAGGTTTACAAAGCACAGTTAAAAACAATTATCAGATACTAAATAACGCTGCAAGGCTGAGATCAAGCTGAAATGGAAAAAGGATAAAATAGATGACATCCCGAGACCGATAAGCAGATTCATCATACCCCAGTTGACGGTGGCCTCAAGAGAAGTGCCTGGGGTTATGCTAAAGGAGTGGTCCATACTTACAGCAGCCACAAACTTGTCAGGAGGCTGTTCTGCCAATGGAGACCATCAAGGGTGACCCTGAGGCAGGCCAATTGCAGGGCCAGGACCTGTTCATGAAGGGAACTGATCATATTTTCGAGTCAAGGGGGCCAGGGAGAGCTCCAATCCCAACATCAGTAAGTTCCACGTTGGTCTATAATGCTGCTGCCTTCATAAAACCACCGCCACCTTTCGATACTGACAAAAAGCAAACTATTGGCAACAGATGTACTGCTTGGATAGAGGCATTTGAAGATTTCACTGATGCACTTCAAGAAACTAAGAATAAGAAAATGATCACATATCTAAAACATCCTGCTGGTGATGATGTTTAAGAAGTTAAAAAAAATGCCAAGAACCAATGAAGAAGTCACATACTGTCAGATTAAGAATGTGTTGAATCTCACGTTTAATCCAGTACCAAACATTGTTTATGCACGATGCATTTTCAGCTAATAATGTCAAACAATTTGCAAAACAATTGATGAATTCGTGAAAAGACTAGACACACTCATGAAACAGTTAAAGTTTCAATAGTTTAATGAAGCAGAAGCCATGCGGCTTAGAGTGATGGATAGATGCTTGTCCGATTCATTCAGATGACGAATGCTGAGAGAAATTCTTAGTCTATAACAAGTGTTGGTGGGTGCCAGAGCTGAGAGCTGCCAACAGGGATGCTGGAGGTGCCCAGAGGGAGTCAGTCATGAGTGTAAAAAGTGATTCAAAACAAAAGACTGAAAGACACAAAATAATGCCTACACACAAAAAAAAGTTGTGTTTTAGGTGTGGATTTGCGTTTCAACACAAAGGAAATTATCCAGAATTGGTCAAATATGCAAAGGTTGTGGCAAAGATAACCATTTTGAGATGATGTGCAGAGTGAAGGAAAAGGTACGTGTGTCCAGACTCAAAGTAAAATGGGCCCTAGAACGTTCCAGAAGCAATGTTTGATGTATGCCCACAAGGCTAAGCGGCGTCACCCGTTGAGGCAAATAGATACTAAACAAGGTTGATTGTCATCTAAATCATCGTCAATCAGTTCTTCCTCCTCAATACAAAGTGAAAGTGAAGAAATTGATTGTGCAATGTCAATGCTTACCTGTGAGGAGAAGAATCAGTCAAAGAAAAGTCGACATGTCAAAGCAACAAAATCAAGCAAACGCATTGAAAATAAATAGATGTTCAATAACTTTCATTATCAATGGTGGTGGACTAATAATAATGCCTGAAGAAAAGTACAATGAATTGTCTCCATTACAGCAGCTTACACCATAAAGACCAAACTATACATGTTAGAAATTGGGTCTTTGGTTGACAGTCAGGTTGCCCCCTGTCGAAGCAAGGACCCTCACTCTAGTCAAGGTAAAGGAGAATCACCCTCAGTTAACCCCAGCTCACCCCCTTGGTAGCTTGGCATGAGCAGGCAGGCATACCTTCAGAAGCAATGTGTAAATTATTTGTACCAACACACACAGTAATTCAATGAAAACACTACGAAATGGACACCACAGCAGTTTAGAAAAAAAGGTAAGATTTATCTTAATCAAACAAGAACAAGGTAACAAAAATCCAAAATACACACATTAAAATATGAATTTTCAAAAGAATAAGAGTCTTAAATCCTTTATAAAACAGTGAGAACGTTGTTAGCGTAAAAAAGTAATTGGGTAGCATCAAAATAACACTGCAAGGGCGAGTGAGTGTCAGAAAAGGCCAGCGATGCGTCGATTTCTCACTTGCAAGCAAGACCATGCATTTTTCCTCCTCTGATCGGGTAGGAGCGCGTTGTTTCTCCTCTCCTTCAAGAGAGCGATGCGTCGATCTGGACAGGCACCTCGGGTACAGGCAGGCTTTGCGTTGTTTGCATTAAAAATCCAGTTGCGGGATGTCACAAAACCACGCTTAGTGGGTGTTGTACGTTGTTTCTCCAGCCACGTTGTATTGATCTTCCAGCCGCAATGCAGATGGAGTGTTGATTTCAGCCGCGAAGCCGACAACGCATTGTTCATCAGCACTTCACGGAAGGTGCGTTGAAAAAAATTTCCCTGTACGGCGGTCTGTGCATGGACTTTCAGTCTTTGTTTGACAGCTTCACATTTCAAGGGCCCAGGAACTGGGTAGGGCACCACTTGGCAGGGCAGCAGTCTCAGAAGAGAGTCCAGGTGCTGGCAGGGTAAGTCTTTGATGGCCCTGAGACTTCAATAACAGGAGGCAAGCTCAGTTCAAGTCCTTGGAGATTTTTCACAAGCAGGAATGCACAACAAAGTCCAGTCTTTGCCCCCTTTCACAGGCAGAAGCAGCAACTGCAGGGTAGCTCCACAAAGCACAGTCACAGGCAGGGCAGCACTTCTCCTCAGCTCTTCTCCTTGGCAGAGGCAGTGCCTATACAATCCAGAGTCAGGGAACAGCTGACTGCAGGGCAACAAGCAGAAAAGAAATCCAGATGAGCCCTTTGTGTAACCCAGCAGGCACCAGGCAGCGGGGCAACAAAAGAAGAGCAGTCCAGATGAGCCCTATCTGCAAGCCAATAGTCTTTTTGACAGAGGTTCAGTCCCAGTTCCAAAAGTGCTCTAAAAACATGGGATCAGGTCCTTGTACTTAAGCTCAAAAATCCCTTTGTTTGGGGGTAACTTCAAAAGACCCCTTTCAAGTGAAGCACAACACCCTTTCAACCCAGCCCTGTCTCCAGACATCATTTGGGGGTAATTAGTCAATTGTGTGAGGGTTGGACACAGCTTATTGGCATTTAAGGTGTGAATGACCCTCCATTTCCCCAGACGAGGATGACTATCTGTATACAGATGGTTATTTTGTCACTCCCAGCCCTTCCTGTGTTATGGCTGTCTGAAAAGTAGGCATCAAGTGGAGCTCTTACTCTGCCCCAGACATTGATTGGAGTCATGGAACAGCTGACAGCAGGGCAACAAGCAGAAAAGCAATCCAGATGAGCCCTTTGTGCCACCCAGCTGGCACCAGGTAGCGGGGCAACAAAAGAAGAGCAATCCAAATAAGCCCTATCTGCAGGCCAGTAGTCTTTCTGACAGAGGTTCACTCCCAGTTCCAAAAGTGCTCTAAAAACATGGGATCAGGTCCTTGTACTTAAGCTCAAAAATCCCTTTGTTTGGGGGTAACTTCAAAAGAGCCCTTTCAAGTGAAGCACAATACCCTTTCAACCCAGCCCTGTCTCCAGACATCAGTTGGGGGTAATCAGTCAATTGTGTGAGGGTAGGACACAGCTTATAGACATGTAAGGTGTTAACGACCCTCCATTTCCCCCCATCCCAGGATGACTATCCGTATACAGAAGGTTTTTTTGTCACTCCCAGCCCTTCCTGTGTTATGGCTGACATTGATTGAAGTGAGGTTGCTAAGAACTAAAGTTATAAGCACAGAGAAATGCCCACTTTCTAAAAGTGGCATTTCTAAAATAGTAATGAAAAATCCACCAACACAAGTAAGCGTTATTTTTCACCACCATTTCAAACATACCAAACATGCTCACACTACTCCTCACAGAAATTACCACTTAGATACATATAAGGGAATTCCCAATGTAAACCTATGGGAGGAGCAGCACTCACTGTAGCAAAAAATGAAATAGGCTGTTTGTCCCTACTAGCACTTGTGACACAAAAAATATATGTCCTACCTGTTCTATACACAGCTCCCTGCTAATAGGATTATCTAGGGCCTCCCTTAGGGGTGGCTTGGGTGTAGTAGAAAGGGGGTTAGGACCTTGACAAGCAGTTTGACTTGCCAAGTCAATGTGGCAGTAAACTGCTTATGCAGCCACTGCAATGGAAGGCCTGAGACAAGCTTGGAAGGATACTTATGTGGGTGGCCAATCTGTGCTGCACGCCCACTAGTAACTTTTCATTTATATACCCTGGGTGTCTGATATACCACTTTACAAGGGACTTACATGTGAATACAATAAGCCACACAGGTGTAAGCCAATTATGCCAAGTTTTAGGGGAGAGAACACATGGACTTTAGCACTGATTACAGTGGTTAAGTGCCCAGAGACCTAAAGTCAACAAAAGGAGGGTAGAAAAATAAGAGAAGAAAAGCAAAATGTTTGAGGATAACCCTGTAGAAAGGGGGATTTCCAACATCATCACAAAATAGTAAGTCAATTTGTTTCATTGTTTCATGGTTTAGAAATGTTGAAGACTATGAATGTAAAACCTCATATGTATGAGGATGTCTGTCCTGTTGCTCAGAGACATAGACGAGTTGCTTTTCATTTACAAGAAGCTGTTGAAAAAGAATTTGAATCACTACTTAAGCATGACATTATTTAACGTTCCATTGGTCCAGCACCAAGGGTCTCTCCCATAGTAGTAGTGCCTAACATGGACTGTGAGGGAGCTGTGCACATGTGCTTTGACATGCATCAGATGAACAGAGAGACAAACCCCTTCTAATGGTAAAGCTGGTTTTATTATTCCTGCCCTAGAAATGCCACTTCTAGGAAATGGGCATTATTAGATTCTAAAATGCTTTGTGTGAACTGTAAATTTATCTCCATTTGACTGGGTGTGGGGGAAGAGCACATTTGTCCATTCTCCAAGCGACAGCTATAAAACGAGGGCATCCAGAACGACAGACCCCTGCCGTTTGGGGCCTGGAATAGATCGATTGGAGGGACAGGTTCCTGACACTTGCCGCTAGGAGCCAGAACATGGCCCCACTAAAGATAAAGATCTACATTCCATGTCCTCTGGACAGATGGGGAGGAAATTTAGGGGAAACATCTGTGGTTCAAAGGAGAACCCTTTGAACCATCCCTAACTTCAAAGGCATACTTAAGTATAACTAGGGGTACTATCCTTCAGCGAGGCAGAGTTGCATCCATGGTGATGCCGGACCAGTGCTGCTAGACCGCATGATGCACACTGCCAGAGGAATCTGTTGTGCACAGGAGGGTAAATGTACAAGTAAGGGATCCGTGCACCCTTCCTGTATTGTGGCTGGCCTGAGCCGACTGCCTGCTGCTGTTTTGTAACACAGTGTGTGCTCTCCAATGGCAGGATGGCTGCCCCCTGTTCTCTGCAGAGGTCTCAGGGACATCAAAGAAATCTTGCAGGGACTTATATTGTCTTCCGCTACCTTCTAGAGAGCAGTGCCCTCTTCTGCACTGGATGCTGGACTCCAACTGGCAGCAGCGGTGAGAGCGTGGACTAAGTACTGTGTTTAGAGACCAGAATTACCAGGTACAGAGCCTGCAAGTACTGTCTTTGCTTTAGGTAAGTTGTCCTTTATCGTGGGGACCACTGCATGCTGAGACATCTTGTGGTGTGAGCGGAATCACCCATTGTGGGACGCTACATGGCCCGCTGCTGTAGAGTGAGTCGCATTTCACTTGTGTGACCCTCACATTGCATGCTGTGCTCCATTCATAGGTTGTGACCTTCGGAGTTTGGCGTGCAACCAAAGATGTGCTACATACTGCCTCGTATGGCACGGCTGAACTTGCATCAAAGTGTGTGACAGGGAAGTCTGGTGCAAATAAAGTCATGGTGCCCCAGACGTTGTGCCTGTGTGACCAGATGATCAAGACAGACTCAAGTCCTTGTGCTCTAGACATTGTTCCTCATTCCAGGGAGCTGTGGTATTTATGTCCTAATTGGGAGCGTCCAGGAATGTCTGGTGTGGTTCAAGTCATCACTCACCATAGAAGTGCCTGCTCCTGAGGAGGCACCACATTGGGAATTGTCTATGGAGAGATCGTATTGTCAGGGGCAATTCAGGTCCCTAGGTCCCCGGCGTTGTGCCTCATTTACAGCACTGAGCATTTTTTAATGTGGGAGAGTAAGCATCTGGTACAACTCAAGTCTTTGTGCACAAGATACAGTGCTTTCTGGTAAAGGGGCTGTGGACTTAGTAACTAATCATGTGCAACCAAAATTGTCAAGAGAAACTCAAGTCAACATTCTCCTACAGTGCACCGCTATTCCAGAGGAGTGGAAATTGATAACTGTTAAGTAACACTGACTGTTTAGAGGGGTTGAGTACCATGGTGGCTAACGGCCAGCCCCAGTGACTCTCTCCCTGTGTGTTACAGGCTTCTGAGTGAACCACCTACTGAGAGCCCAACCGTTTTCTTGCTAATTGTTGCCACATTGGCTGTTGTCTTTCCTCCCCACCTCCCATTTTGTACCTAGGATCCTGGGTGACTAGGGCCGTCAGCTGCCTAGTATCCAGGGCGAAGGTTGACTCAATCTTTGGATTGTAGTAGGGTGGGATAGCTGATTGATGGGTGGAGGGTGGTTTCGGACCCAGGGTTCCTGCAAACACAGTGATATCCACTAGCCGGATATCAGGGCACAACATTAGGGTGCAGGGTGCGTACAAGTGTGTATGTGTACAAGCCAACTTATTCGCGTAGCACCACCCTGCAGTGTAGAGTGAATGTGCTGGACTGAGTGCGGGTAAATGAAAGGGCAGCACCATAGTGTTGCTGGTCACGTTCTTCTGGCAGGGAATTCCTGAGGTTGGCATTACAATTTACTAGTGTGACGTAGGACACAGTGGTATTTGGAAGTGTTAAAGCTGTTGTATGTGGTAATTGCTGTCAGTGGTGGGAACCAGGGTGCACCCTGAATTTAAGTGTTCCTAGAAAGTTGGTGAACCCTGTGGTAAACTCTGTGATGGATCTTGTGCTGACAACGTTTGGCACCGCATGAGGATGCGGGAAGGGAAAAGTTTTGTTTTCCCACTTGTACATTCTGTTGTTTTGGCTGCACACAGTTGGGCCGAATGTTGTGAACTGAATTGCTAAATGTGATTTCTGGCCAGATTTCCCTAATACTCATGCTGTGTTGACAATATGTGTCATGACTGCTCTGTGTCAAGCTACCGAGGAGTGAGTGCAGTTATAAAGTGAATGTAATCACCCACCCTAACAGGAATAACAAGGGTCTGCCTGGCTGGGGTCTTGCCAACGCCGACCAGAAAGTGTTGCCTCCAACAACATAATTTAATGGGGAAAATAGACAAATATTCATGTTCTCCTTTTGTCAAAGATCTTTCATCCACAACACATGGGCGAGTTATTGGAAGGATTGATGACATCTTTGAAAAATGGGGCATACCAGCCATTGTAAAGTCTGACAACGGTCCACCCTTCAACAGCAAAGAATTTGAAGACTTTCGGAGCGTCTGAATAAAAAGCATCAAAAGATCACATCCTTATGGTCACAAGCCAATGGACTTGCTGAGCGTGTTATGAATACACTAGTGTGGAACTCAGTTTAAAGACAGTATTAAATTCTACTTTACATGCTTAATGTTCGACACCCCACTCAACCACAAGTGAAAGTCCTGCAACTTTTATTTTCAGGAGAACAATGGCAGCCACATTACCTCAAAGACCGCAGAAAGAGATGAAAACGTTTTTTATACAAGGGTCTTGGTTGATAGGCAGAAAATGAAAGTTTATGCAGATAAGAAGTGACATGCAAGAGACCTCTCATTCTGAAAAATAGACTTGGTGATCGCTCAACAGTCACGCAAATGTAAACCTGATTTTCCTTACAATGCTGAACCTTCCCAAGTAGGATCGACCAAAGGACACCTAGTGATTGCCCAGTGCCCTGGGAAGTCTATTACAAGATACTCTTCTCATTTCAGCCCTGTTTAGCATTGATATTCAACTCAAGATCATGAAAGAAAGACTGAATCTAACAACTCAATTACTGTTTCTGATTTCTTATCATCTTTAACAATTTACAACAATGAAGATGGCAGTCTACAGCTTCCAGTAACCAGATCGAGTCGACTGATCAAAGCACTAAGAAGATTATTTTAAGATATATAGTTGTACAATGTCTCTATATGCATATTTATTTGTGTGTGTTCAATGATTTTCTAAAAAAATATAATTTTATTTAACAGACAGGACCTTTCTGGCTCCTCTAGGACTCTGTATCAGTGTGATGTAATCACTAGAATAGAATGAAATGAAAACTTGGTTTAGAATGTTGGAGTTCACAGGTACACACAGAGTAATAGAGATGTGTGATTTACATCTGCGTGTGGCCTAGCCATTCCGAAGGTACCAGGCCGGGGCAAACACAACAGCATTAAAATTAAGCTGACAACTCGGCACTCCTGTATGCAACCCTCTCCAGTGCTGGTATCTGAATTTGTCCCTCCACACCCCACACCCCTACTACCATGATTTTCATTTTAACTTCTTTCCTTAGTCCTTGGTTATACCTCTAAAGACTTCTTACAGCCAAGTGACCTAATGTTCCATCCCAGGGGTGCCACCAGAAGATGAAGGAAACCCCTGATGCAGCTGTGGTAAAAGTTTGTTCCCCATCCTGGATCCTCATCTCTTCAAAGATGTTCAAAATCCCTTCCTATACCTCTAGGTCTTCATGTACCATGTCTTCCCTGTGGGATAACCTAATGTGTCCAACAATTCCCATTCCACAGAGCCCTTTCCCCAGCTCGCCAATAATGGCTTCTGTGTGCCCCCAAAAAACATTGCTATCCACCTCTTTGCCAGGAGAGGTGCCAGCTGGAGGAATTTATAATGCATTTTGCCTATCTAGGGTTGTATCACTATACCCAATAAGCACTGCGTAGGATGAAAATCCAGTGCCAACCCTGTCACCCACAGAATCCATTTCCTGCCAATGAGTAAAATTGTAGCACCCCCTTTCCACACTAGAGACATGCAGTTGAGAGACTCACATATATTCTATGTGGCTTAAGGGGTATGAGATATGTGGGGTGAATTTAATTAAAATGAATAAATTTAAACTGAGGGTTCCCAGAGATCTCCTTAATCAATTCACAGGACGGTTTTAATTCCTTAGCCGTATGATTTTTGCATATTGTAGGTACTGGCCCTGCCTAAGGTAAAGTCCTCCTGAGCTTCCTGAGAAGTGAGAAATCGCTCATGCAGTTACAAGTCCCCCAAGAGGCTGCAAGCACCTCCTTGTTGACAATGCATCTTACATTTTACATGCAAAACATCAAAAGTCATTGATCTATTATTATTCTCAAGTAAATAATCTATAGCAGGAACATTTATAAGTTAAACTGCATATTGAAATATGAACAGTCAGCACCAAATTACATCCTGTTTGCCTGATACTGCTTGACACACACACAAGTGGCTCCACATAGTATACTGCAGAGCAGACTGAGCAATGGGCACAACTTCTTTTGCTTGATTAGTCAAGTAGGAAATTGCACCTGTAACAGTGGCCTCAATTTATAACCTCCAGCATGCAATTCTACAGGGTCACATCCAAAATTCTCAAGCACAGATTCATTCTTCATAGCATAATGTTTCACAACATTTATGAGCATTCACTTGAAATGCATGGTAAAACAAAGCCATCTCTACTCCACCAGATGCACCATTCCACTTCAGGCGCATGGGACTAGCCCAAACACAGGGCTTTTCTTACACATTGGGCACCTTTTTCATGTTTACTCCATAGCACACCTTTTATTAGGTTCACCGTCCACAAACAGGAATAGTGTGTCCTATTACAGAGAATACGCCCTCCCTTTGGGCAGTAGCAAACTCTCACTGCCATGGGGGCAGTCCATACAAGTGAAATATAGAGCTGCTGCTTTAAAGCCGTTCCATGTTTCACTGTGCAAGAAGCAACCCACCTGCACTTTGAGGAGGGATTAGAGATTCCTTTGCCGGTGGGTGCATCGTGTGACTGCACAAACCTGCAAGGGGATGTCTGGGGGTTCCATGTGCCCCCCTTGCCTTCATCAGAGGGTTGCCATCAAGGGGTACACTGACATTGCACCACCCTTTTCTAGCACACTTTCAGTGTGCCTCCTGACAGCTTCTTTGCCTTGCGCCCACATCTATAATACAGCGTGGGGGCAGAGGCAAAGAGATTCCCTCATTTGCATGGGGTCATGCCCCCATGCAAATGAGGGAATAACCTCTTGAGATAGTGCTGGTGCTATAGGTGCACCAGAACATTCAGTATTGAAGAAGAGGCTGCCAAAGCATCTATGGTCCCTTCTGTGACACAAAAGTGCCCAGGTGGTGCACAAAGTGGGTGCACATTCCTGTTATTGCCCCCGGGGCATTTCTGTAACATGGCCCCAAGTCTAAATGTACTCCTAGGCACAAAGGCCCTCATTATGAACATGGTGGTGAAAACCGTTGTGTTCATGCTGGCGGTCTACTCTGTGACCGCCAGCGCCCCCGGAACCCTGCCGGCCGTATTATGAACATTCCTCATGGCCGGTGGGCGGAAACATTGTTTCCGTCTGCCGACCCAGAGGAATGCTTGGCCGGGACACTTACGGCAGCTCCACATGGAGCCGCCGCCAATGCCTCTGAGCGGCGGGGGTAATCTGGCTGTGACCTGCGCGATGGGGCACTTCACAGGGGCCTCAGCACTGCCCATTACAAGTGCATGGGCAGTGCAAGGGCCCTCAGGGGTGCCCCGGTGCACCCTTTCCACCAGCCTTTCCCTGGCAGGGAAACCCGCCAGTGAAAGGCTGGAGGTTGAGGGATCATTATCCCAGGGGCAGCACGGCTGCCCTGTCGGATGATGATGCCGACTGCCACCAGGCTGCCTGAGGGAGGAAGCCTGGGGGTGAGTGAGGGCCACCTATGGCGGCCCTCCATGAGTTAATTATGTGGCAGTGTGGGCCGCTATGCTGGCTGGTGGGTTTTCCCGCCACCGCTGGCATGGCGTCCCACACCACATAGTTCATAATGACTGCCAATTTCTCCAAATCCATCACCTGCAGACTGTTCTGTTGCTGCAGAAACAAAATTAGGTTGCTGACAGAAAAAATTCAAGACTAGTGACCAGTGATAAAAGAGGATCAACCGGCAAGTAATGGAGACTCCCAATCAGACCTTCTGAACAAGCCTAGACTACAAATAATTATTTGAGCTTAATCCAGACTAAGTACATTTGACAAATATGTTTATGTTTTCATGTGAGTACACATGCCTCCTGAGACTGTTAGGAAAAAGAAACAAAAGAAGTAAGGCCAAAAGAAGAAAAGAAAAACTGACAAAACTACACAGACAAAGACCTTGAGGCAGAGCATCATGAACCTTGACCGATGCCAAATATGAGTTACAGAATATTTATCTGGGAAGGCAGGGTATTTTCCAACTGCACTGTGAGCAGAATGAAAAGTAAGTGAGTGTCCTGACAGCTGTTTTAATGCAGTCAGTAGCAAAGAAGGAAGCACAGTTTTTGAAAGTGCAAAACTATTAGCAGGTCATAAGAGACTGCCAAACTTTCTGTGAATTCAATAGAATGCTTCCTGGCACGGATGAAATTGACTTCAAAGTACTAGCAATATTCCTTTAAAAAATTAAACTGCCAAATTAAAACACGTGTTTTATGAAGATATTGAGAAAAAAAGAAAATAATAAAGTAATTATTAAAGAGTTTAGCACTGCTAAAGTACATGGAAGGATGACTCGACAAATGGCCTTTCCAAGCTCACCAAAAATATGTTCAAAGAACTGCAGAAGCAAAAGCTGCTGCTTCAGAGTTCAACAAGGCAAAAATAGCATTGGCCATACCATGATCGATTGCCCAGGCTCTATTAGAGCTGATTGCCCAACAGCCGCTGCCGCAAATCTCAAGGGGAGGCGTGGGTGGAGGGCAGGCGCAGGGGAAGACAGGGAACAGAGATGGAGAGGCAATTGTATTTTTTTTATTTAAAATGTACCTTACCACTGTCTCCGTCTACTGCCGCCTCGCGATCCTCTTCCTTCCATGTGGTATTCCAGCATTCCCAGGGACACCAGCACAGGCTCCCTAGCAATCCTGGTGCTCCTTAAGTGCTAAACATATTTTATAAGCAGCGTCAAGATTGGTCTGAGTGGCAGTCACTCCTGCTTGGACACAAGCATTGGGTCTGTGCTGTTTTTCAAGCCTGGCTGTGTGCGTGTGTGTTTAGCTGACCTTAGATGGGCGGCCAAAGACACATGCACACTTTGTGCACTCTCCCCTCCTCCCCCTCTCACCTCCTGGGGCCCAGCCCTGCCCCTCCCCTGCTAGTTAAGCCAGGAGATGAAAAATGAAACAATAGAAAACTTTAGTTTCATTTTTCAGCTCCTGGCTCTTGGGCAGGGGGGTGATGCTCCTTCGCCATAGCGAAGGAGCCGCCCCTGCGATTGCCTGTGTTTATGCAGTTGTAGGGTATTAAGCAAAGAACAATTTCTCCCAATTAATGCATGAATTACAGAGAGAACACTTCAGAAACAGAGATAGGCAGTCACTGCTCCATGTTTCAAACTTGTGAAAGTAAGATTTAGATATACATATTTCCCAGATGGCCATCTAGATGAAGAACATGGATACTGGAGCCTTCCAACTACCCTTAATGTCACTGAGTATATGCATTGCATATGGTTGGAATTGCAGTTACTTTCTTTTTCTATCTAACTACCTGAAATCAGAAAATCACTGCTGACATTGAAATTATTGTTAAAATCTCTCATGACATTCCATATTATTTCACAATAGACACTAAAGGCTCAAACACATGCTATTTTCCAATGCTGTTTTCTGACACTGCAAGTAAGGACTGTGTTTATGTACTTTGTTCAAATCCTGAAGAACATGACCGAGCAATGTGGCTCACTGTTGGTGGGACCACGGAATCAGGGCCAAGAGTATAGCTAAAGTTCAGACCATGTGCTCATATGTTTCTTTGGCTGACGGAAGGAGCCAGTATAACTGGGTGCAGGTTGTGACTGAAGGATACATTCTGCACTCATTGCCTGCTGTTCACTGCCGAAGGTCATAAACTATATACTCTGCTACCACTGGGGCAAGATCAATTGTACAGTCACTGGCTAATCGTTCCGACCAGAGTATACTGAACTTAGCTGAAGACCTAGCCCTGTGGTCTTGAGGTTGGTGGAGGATTGATTGCCGAATGTATTGTCTACATCTAGGTCACAACCCACCATCAGATTTTGCATTGGATGACCGCAGGACATTCATTGCTGGCACAAGTCAAGGGGATTCTGGGTCTAAACAAAGGATGTGTCTTGTTACTTTCTGGAACTAGAGAGATTGGTCTATCCGTGAAACCTGAATCCTCAGCCTCTTGGCCCTGAACAACAACTGTGCCTATCCTACTTTGGAGCTAGCAGATCTGGCTACCTGAAATGGCTAGTAGGGATACCTTATACCAGAGGCCTGCTAGTCCTGACCACAAGTGACCTCACGAACCCAGCACCAACAGCCCTTTCAGGCTGGCTATTTTTTGTGCTTAAAATACTTTTGTCACAGACAAATGGGTTAATGACATTGTTATTGGCCAGAAGCTGCAGCCAGAGCTAATTGGATGTAGATGAAGGTCTTGCCCAACCAGCATGGAGAGAAATTTGCCTGGGCTCATTATATTGTAATGTCCTATGCTACTTGTCAAGATCCCAATGAGCATGGTCACAAGCCATGTCCAGCAGTCACTCAGGACAGTGGATGGTGCAATAATATGCTGAGGTCCACACACTTCACCCATAGAACTCAGAAGGAACAAACACCATGATAGCGGAATAAAGGGAAACTAGATCATTATCTGGTTCCTGCTATCTCCAAGGAAATGGTTACAACTTGCATTCAGAGTCTGCTGACCATGGCTGAAGAACAAGGCTTTTCTGCTAGCGGTCAGGTCAGAGTACTGGAAAAGAGATGCCAGAAAGACCAGTCCCCATACAATGATCATATTGTGAATGCCCAGGATGTATCCATTCCTCTGATCCTCAATATTCCTAAGCTCCTTCAGTTCCTCAGCCTTCCACAGGGGGGTCGCCAACATGATTTATCCTTTTCATCTTATGACCCTCTCAGCCCTCTGCCATATCTTTAGGACTTGCGTCATCAGCCCAGGGAGACCTCACTGCACATTCCCCCAAATAGATAATGCAGATGTCCCAGGGGATCCATCCCTCTCCTATTCTCAATTAGGAAGATCTCTACCTGATCTGAGAACATTCAGTAATTTCCCCCTACTAAATGAAGGGTAGTACAGGCTCAGTAGTACAGGCTCAGATTTGGCAAAGCAATGCGCCCTCCCCAGGTCTTTCTAGTCAATGTTTTCAGAACCACACAGGGCATCCCCCACCCCATTCCAGAGCATAGTTGTGATGACTGTCTATCTGCCAAAAGAACCTGATTTGGCAAAGCATAGGGAGTATTTTGAAGGACGTATAGGAACTTTCAGAGGTAGATCATTTTAAACAACACTGCCCTGCCTAGCAGGAACAGTGGGAGGTGTTATCAGTGGCCCACTGTAGGAAAGTACCATCTTGCCTGGCATGTTACCTCCATTTTTACTTGTGTGTATGTTTGTTTTTGCCTATGTCACTGGGATCCTGCTAGCCAGGACCCCAGTGCTCATAATTTGCTTAACTGTATCACTGAGACTCTGCTAACCAAAATCTCAGTGTTTATGACCTCTCTGCTTTTCAAATTGTCACTGCAGGCTATTGACTAATTTTACCAATTCTGATTGGCACACTAGAACACCCTTATAATTCCTTAGTATATGATACCTAGGTACCCAGGGTATTGGGGTTCCAGGAGATCCCTATGGGCGGCAGCATTTCTTTTGCCACCCATAGGGAGCTCAGGCAATTATACACAGGCCTGCCACTGCAGCCTGAGTGAAATAAAGTCCACGTTACTTCACAGCCATTTTACACTACACTTAAGTAACTTATAAGTCACCTATATGTCTAACCTTCACCTATTGAAGGTTAGGTGCAATGTTACTAAGTGTGAGCCCCCACATTGTTCAGGGCAATTTCCCCGGACTTTGTGAGTACAGGGACACCATTACACACGTGAACTACATATAGGTCAATACTTATGTGTAGCTTCACAATGATAACTCCGAACATGGCCATGTAACATGTTGAAGATCATGTAATTGTCCACCCTAGCCAAATTTGGTGTTTGGGTGCCAATCCCATGCATCCCGGGGATCCAGCATGGACCCAGGGTACTGCCAAACTAGCTCTCTTGGGTTTTCTCTGCAGCTACCGCTGCTGCCAACAGGTTTGGGCATCCCAGTCTCAGGAAGGCAGAACAAAGAATTTCCTGTGAGAGAGGGTGTTACACCCTCTCCCTTTGGAAATAGGTGGTAAGGGCCTGAGAGGAGTAGCCTCTCCTGACCTCTTGGAATACTTTGAAGGGCACAGATGGTGCCCTCTGTGCATAAACTAGTCTACACCGGTTCAGGGATCCCCCAGTCATGAAACTGGACAAAGGAAAGGGGAGTGACCACTCCCCTGTCCAGCACCACCCCAGGGGTGGTGCCCAGAGCTCCTCTAGTGTGTCCCAGACCTCTGCCATCTTGAATGCATAGGTGTGAGGGCACAAGGGAGGCCTCTGAGTGGCCAGTGCCTGAAGGTGACGTCAGAGACCCCTCCTGATAGGGGCTTACCTGACTAGGTGGTCAATCCTCCTCTGAGGGCTATTTAGGGTCTCTTCTGTGGGTTTCTTTTCAGATAACGAATGCAAGAGGTCACCAGAGTTCCTCTGCATCTCTCTTTTCAACTTCTGACAAGGATCGACAACTGACTGCTCCAGGATGCCTGCAAAACCGCAACAAAGTAGCAAGACGACTACCAGCAACATTGTAGCACCTAATCCTAGCGGCTTTCTCGACTGTTTCCTGGTGGTGCATGGTCTGAGGGCTATCTGCCTTCACCCTGCACTGGAAGCCTAGAAGAAATCTCCCGTGGGTCAACAGAATCTACCCCTTGCTACCGCAGGCACCAAACTTCTGCATCACCGGTCCTCTGGGTCCTCTCTCACCTTGACGAGCGTGGTCCCTGGAACATAGGAGCTGGATCCAAGTGACCCCGACAGTCCAGTGGTCCTTCTGTCCAAATTTGGTGGAGGTAAGTCCTTGCCTCCTCACACCAGACAGTAATCCTGTGTACTTCATAAACTGCAGCTGCTAGGGCTGCTGTGCATTTTTGCAAGACTTCCTTCATGCACAGCACAGCCCAGGTCCCCAGCACTCTGTCCTGCACTGCCCAACTCGCTGAGTTGACCTCTGACTTTGTGGGACCCTCTTTTGTTGTGCTGAGATGACTGCTGTGCTCAGATCTTTTTGAATGCCTGTTTCAGTGCTTCGCCGGGTGCTGCCTGCTTCTACTTGGCTCTCTCTGGTGCTGAGCGCCCCCTCTATCTCCTCCTCCAAGGGCGACTTCCTGGCCCTTCCTGGGCCCTGGCAGCACCAATTATCTTCAACCTTGACTTTTGCAGCTAGCAAGGCTTGTTTGTGGTCTTTCTGTGTGAAAACAACTCTGCATCCTCTAGCACGCCAATGGACACGTTCTGACCAAAGGAGAAGTTCCTGGCACCTTCCGTTGTTGTAGAATCTTTGGCTTCTTCCACCCAGAGGCAGCCCTTTTGCACCTTCATCCGGACTTTAGTGGGCTCCTGCCCACCCTGGACACTTGCATGACTCTTGGACTTGGTCCCCTTCCTTTGCAAGTCCTCAGGTCCAGGAATCCATCTTCAGTGCTTTGCAGTCAGTTGTTGTCTTTGCAGAATCCCCTATCTCGAGTTTACTGTCTTTTTGGGGTAGTAGGGTAACTTTACTCCTACTTTTCAGGGTCTTGGGGAGCGGTATCTTGGGCATCCTTAGTGTTTTCTTACACTCCCAGCAACCTCCTACACACTACACTAGGCCTGGGTCCATTTGTGGTTTGCATTCCACTTTTGGAGTATATGGTTTGTGTTACCCCATGCCTATTATCTCCTATTCCATTCTATTGTGTTCTACAGTGTTTGCACTACTTTTCTAAGTGTTTTACTTACCTGATTTTGGTCTGTGTGTATATTTTGTGTATTTTACTTACCTCCTAAGGGAGTATATCCTCTGAGATACTTTTGGCACATTGTCACTAAAATAATGTACCTTTATTTTTAGTAACTCTGAGTATTGTGTTTCTTATGATATAGGGCTACATGATATAAATGGTATAGTAGGAGCTTTGCATGTCTCCTAGTTCAGCCTAAGATGCTCTGCTATATCTTCCTCTATCAGCCTAAGCTGCTAGAACACTACTAATCTACTAATAAGGGATAACTGGACCTGACACAAGGTGTAAGTACCATCGGGTACCCACTATAAGCCAGGCCAGCCTCCTACACCCACATCCAGCTTGTACCTCTCCAATACCTTATCCACTTTGGCATGAAAGAACTGCTCATGATCTGACGTGATGTGGATCCCTAAACATCTAAATCCCTCAGGTTCCCAAACTGTGTCAGAGTTTACCCTTCCGATAAAGGGTATATTACTGATTTCTCCCAATTAATGTGCAACCCAGTGTATTCCTGTATACCTGTAGTATTTTCCAGAGTAAGTACAGTAAGATGTCATTTGCATAAAGGGAGATCATGTCCTCCCATTCCGGGTCCCAGCATAAGGCCCTATTCTGGGCATTACTCTGGGTACAGCTCACCAGCAGCACCAGAGGCACTGCAAACAGTGACAGGGACAGAGGACAACCCTGACTCGTGCTTCTCCCAGTCTTTATGTCGCCTGACAGCACTCCACTTACCCTCACAGGACCATGATATTGTTAATATTTGAATAATTGATGCTGATGCACACAACAACACATTCACATAGAAGAATAAAGTTGCATCACCACTATATTAGATTCCCCTGTTGTGAACTCTCCATCAACCTTGGCACAAAGATACATGATTGGGCAGGCTCTGAGACCTAGGTCTAAGGTTATTGGCTGACAGGTCACTGGTGGGGTAGCGTGTAGCCATCAGACAAACATGCAAAGAGGAAACTTAGTTCAAATCCCACATATAAGCCCAGCCACACCACAGTGGTCTCAGGAGATTAGCCCAATTAAAAACACATGGCCAGAGGGGTGCGTGCATTCCCTAAAACACCATAAAGTTAGATGCCACAGCACACAACACACCCAGAGACCACACGCCCCTCAGGTCGGACATCCGGACATATATCCAGCTGGCCCACATTATGTCCACACAAGGTTGAGGCTCATCTGCTTTTGTTATCAGGACCTCCTTTATGACTTCATGACAGCTGTTCATGTTCTTAACAAAAACAAGGAACGTTTTAAATATTTTATGGTACTTAGAGAAATTTATAAAACATCACTCCAAACTGATGTACATTGAGTGACATTCCTCAGACTCGGGCTCTGTAACTGCTCTCAAAGCCATAATGTTTAACCCCTTCGCTGCCAGGCCTTTTCCCCCTCCTGTGCCAGGCCTTTTTTTGCCTATTTGGGGCAGTTTGCGCTTAGGCCCGCATAACTTTTTGTCCACATAAGCTAACCAAGCCAAATTTGCGTCCTTTTTTTCCAACATCCTAGGGATTCTAGAGGTACCCAGACTTTGTGGGTTCCCCTGAAGGAGGCCAAGAAATTAGCCAAAATACAGTGAAAATTTCTTTTTTTTCAAAAAAATTGGAAAAAGTGGCTGCAGAAGAAGGCTTGTGGTTTTTCCCCTGAAAATGGCATCAACAAAGGGTTTGCGGTGCTAAACTCACCAGCTTCCCAGCTTTCAGGAACAGGCAGACTTGAATCAGAAAACCCAATTTTTCAACACAAATTTGGCATTTTACTGGGATATTCCCCATTTTTACAATTGTTTGTGCTTTCAGCCTCCTTCCAGTCAGTGACAGAAATGGGCATGAAACCAATGCTGGATCCCAGAAACCTAAACATTTCTGAAATAAAAAGTAGACAAAATTCAGCAAGGGGTCATTTGTGTAGGTCCTACAAGGGTTTCCTACAGAAAATAACAACTGAAAAAGAAAAATATTGAAATTGAGGTGAAAAAAACATAAGTTTTTCTCAACGTTTTACTCTGTAACTTTTTCCTGCAATGTCAGATTATCGAAAGCAATATACCGTTACGTCTGCTGGTCTCCTCTGGTTGTGGGGATATATAGGGCTTGTAGGTTCATCAAGAACCCTAGGTACCCAGAGCCAATAAATGATCTGCACCCTGCAGTGCGTTTTCATTCTATACCGGGTATACAGCAATTCATTTGCTGAAATATAAAGAGTAAAAAATAGCTATCAAGAAAACCTTTGTATTTCCAAAAAGGGTACAAGATAAGGTGTTGAGGAGCAGTGATTTTTTGCACATCTCTGAATTCCGGGGGTGACCATATTAGCATGTGAATTACAGGCCATTTCTCAAATACATGTCTTTTTTACACACTCTCCTATATTTGGAAGGAAAAAATGTAAAGAAAGGCAAGGGGCAATGACACTTATTTTGCTAATCTATGTTCCCCCAAGTCTCCCGATAAAAATGATACCTCACTTGTTTGGGTAGGCCTAGCGCCCGCAACGGGAAACGCCCCAAAACACAACATGGACACATCCCATTTTTTTTAAAGAAAACAGAGGTGTTTTTTGCAAAGTGCCTACCTGTAGATTTTGGCCTCCAGCTCAGCCGGCACCTATGGAAACCTACCAAACCTGTGCATTTTTGAAAACTAGAGACCTAGGGGAATCCAAGATGGGGTGACTTGTGGGGCTCTGAACAGGTTCTGTTACCCAGAATCCTTTGCAAACCTCAAAATTTGGTTAAAAAAATACATTTTCCTCACATTTCGGTGACAGAAAGTTCTGGAATCAGGGAGGAGCCACAAATTTCCTTCCACCCAGCGTTCCCCCAAGTCTCCCGATAAAAATGATACCTCACTTGTGTGGGTAGGCCAAGCGCCCGCGACAGGAAATGCCCCAAAACGCAACGTGGACACATCCCATTTTTTGAAAGAAAACAGAGGTGTTTTTTGCAAAGTGCCTACCTGTAGATTTTGGCCTCTAGCTCAGCCGGCACCTAGGGAAACCTACCAAACCTGTGTATTTTTTAAAACTAGAGACCTAGGGGAATACAAGATGGGGTGACTTGTGGGGCTCTGACCAGGTTCTGTTACCCAGAATCCTTTGCAAACCTCAAAATTTGGCTAAAAAAACACATGTTCCTCACATTTCTGTGGCAGAAAGTTCTGGAATCTTAGAGGAGGCACAAATTTTCTTCCACCCAGCGTTCCCCCAAGTCTCCCGATAAAAATGATACCTCACTTGTGTGGGTAGGCCTAGCGCCAGCAACAGGAAATGCCCCAAAGCACAACGTGGACACATCCCATTTTTTGACAGAAAACAGAGCTGTTTTTTGCAAAGTGCCTACCTGTAGATTTTGGCCTCTAGCTCAGCCGGCACCTAGGGAAACCTACCAAACCTGTGCATTTCTGAAAACTAAAGACCTAGGGGAATCCAAGATGGGGTGACTTGTGGGGCTCTGACCAGGTTTTGTTACCCAGAATCCTTTGCAAACCTCACAATTTGGCTAAAAAACACATTTTCCTCACATTTTGGTGACGGAAAGTTCTGGAATCAGAGAGGAGCCACAAATTTCCTTCCACCCAGCGTTCCCCCATGTCTCCCGATAAAAATGATACCTCACTTGTGTGGGTAGGCCTACCGCCCGCGACAGGAAATGCCCCAAAACGCAACGTGCACACATCACATTTTTTTAAAGAAAACAGAGGTGTTTTTTGCAAAGTGCCTACCTGTGGATTTTGGCCTCTAGCTCAGCCAGCACCTGGGGAAACCTAGCAAACCAGCACATGTTTGAAAACTAGAGACCTAGGGGAATCCAAGATGGGGTGACTTGTGGGGC
The DNA here is from genome assembly GCF_031143425.1 of Pleurodeles waltl. NCBI lineage: Eukaryota > Metazoa > Chordata > Amphibia > Caudata > Salamandridae > Pleurodeles > Pleurodeles waltl. The sequence goes on along the minus strand of NC_090439.1, from coordinate 624,542,812 downwards.
TCTGACCAGGTTTTGTTACCCAGAATCCTTCGCAAACCTCAAAATTTGGCTAAAAAAACACATTTTCCTCACATTTTGGTGACAGAAAGTTCTGGAATCAGAGAGGAGCCACAAGTTTCCTTCCACCCAGCGTTCCCCTAAGTCTCTCGATAAAAAGGGTACCTCACTTCTGTGGGTAGGCCTAGCGCCCACGAAAGGAAATGGCCCAAAACACAACGTGGACACAACATATTTTTTCACAGAAAACAGTGGTGTTTTTTGCAAAGTGTCTACCTGTGGATTTTGGCCTCTAGCTCAGCCGGCCCCAGGGGGGGGCAGAAATGGCCTAAAATAAATTTGCTCCCCCAACCCCAAACCCCACCCCCACCCTGGGAGCGACCCTTGCCTACGGGGTCGCTCCCCCTGCGTGACATTGGCGCCAAAAAACAAAGCCCCAGTGCCAAGTGGTTTCTGCCCCCTTGGTGGCAGATTGACCTAAAATTGGCCAATCTGCCCCCAAGGGAGCAGAAATCGTCTAAATACAATTTGCCCCCCAGGGCAGCAACCCTTGCCTGATGGGTTGCTCCCCATCTCTAAAAAAACAAAAAAACAAAAAAAAACACCAAAAATAATGTGCCCTGGTGCCTATAGGTTTCTGCCCCCCCTGGAGGCAGATCAGCCTAATAATAGGCCGATCTGCCCCGGGGGGGCAGAAATAGCCTAAAATAAATTTGACCCCCAACCCCCCACCCCCTCCGGGAGCGACCCTTGCCTACGGGGTCGCTCCCCCTGCGTGACATTGCCGCCAAAAAAAAAATCCCCGAAGCCTAGTGGTTTCTGCCCCCTTGGTGGCAGATTGACCTAAAATCGGCCAATCTGCCCCCAAGGGGGGCAGAAATGGCCTAAATACAATTTACCCCCCAGGGGAGCAACCCTTGCCTAATGGGTCGCTCCCCACCTCTAAAAAAACAAACAAACAAAAAAAAAACACAAACAAAAATTGCCCTGCAGCCTAGAGGTTTCTGCCCCCCCTGGGGGCAGATCGGCCTAATAATAGGCCAATCTGCCCCCAGGGGGGACAGAAATGGCCTAAAATAATTTCCCCCCCCAGGGAGCGACCCTTGCCTAAGGGGTCACTCCCCTTGCGTGAAATTCACGTAAAGAAAAAAAATTCCCTGGTGTCTAGTGGATTGGCCTCATCAAAATAGGCCAATCTGCCCCCAAGGGGGGCAGAAATGGCCTAAATATAATTTGCCCCCTAGGGGAGCGACCCTTGCCTAAGGGGTCGCTCCCCACCTAAAAAAAAAACATAACAAAAATAAAAATAAAAAAAAGATCCCTGGTGCCTACAGGTTTCTGCCTCCGGGGGGGCAGAAAAGGCCTTCCCCAAAAAATGCCCCCCCCTGGGAGCGACCCTTGCCCAAGGGGTCGCTCCCTTTTGTCACTTTCTGGGAAAAAAAAAAACCCTGGTGTCTAGTGGGGTTTCAAAACCCGGATTGCAAGCAATCCGGCTTTTGGAACCCTGGGAGAGACTTCAAAGGGAAGGAAATACATTTCCTTCCCTTTGAAGCCCCTCCGGGCCTCCTCCACGTGATTGAAAGAGAAATGCTGAGCATTTCTCTTTCAATCGCGCTGGAAGCAGAGCTTCCATCGCGATGGGGGAGGCCCCTGTGACAAATCAGCACGCGGTCGCGCGCTGACTTCACGGGGGTGGGGTGGGTCGGGGGTGGAAGGGGAAGGTCTTCCCCTTCCATCCCCACCTTGGGGGGGGAAGAGGGTGCACAGGGGGGGCGCGCTAGCGCTCCCCCAAGTTCCCGAGCTTTGGACGAGGTGACCTCGTCCAAGGCACACGGGAACTGTAGCCTTGGACGAGGTGACCTCGTCCAAGGCACAGAAACGGTTAATTAAATGAACCGTTCCTGTTTTGCCAAACACCTCTTGTTTTCTGGTTGTTAGAGTAAATTCACTTTCAAGCAACATTTTGGTGAGCCAGTCAGAAGCTGATAGGTTCCTCGGACCCAACTGAGATCGAAGGAAGGGGACCCCACCCAGACAGATTTAGAAGAAAGGTGGGCAAACGCTACAATTGATTGGAAGTTCTGCAGGATCTGTTGGGTGGAGGTCTGTCCTGAAGCTGCCTTCAGAAGGGTAATAGGCTACATCAGAGCCTTAGTCTTAGCATTTGGGGTATGGCAAATGAGGAAAAAACATAACCATGCAAAAGTCGCTTTTTCCACATTCAGCATGCTAGGAACGGTGAATGTTTTTTTTTTTTTTCTTCAGTTGGACCGCTGGGCTTGACACAGATGGTACTCTTGTCCCCTTGGTGTGACACAGGGTTGATCGCTTGGACTTGGGGCATGACACAGGTGGTATGCATAGGGCCTGGGTGTGATATAGGGCTGGCATCTCAGTTTTGAGAGGGGTCTATCACTAGTACCACTGGACATGATGCAGATGGTACGCAAAGACTCTGGGTGTGATATAGGGCCGACACCTCAATCTCTTTAGTCGAAACTAGGTATCTTAGTACTACTAGTTTCTTAACATTGTTGGTATCTGAAAGAAGTGAGAGGTGTGTTCGCTTGAACCACTGGGTATGATGCCGATGGTACTCATGACCCCTGGGTGTAACATAGGATGTGATTCGGACATTAGGGAACAAAAACAATTAGGATCCAGGAGATTAGGCATAGCTTGTGCTTTGCTAAGAAAGGTCTATGGTTGTTGAAGTTATTCCTTTCGTTCTCTGCATAAATTGTTGTTATCTCTGCCCAGAGCCAATATTAACAAGGTTATCAGGCTCACTTATTCCTGAATACTGCGCAAAGCTTCCACTGGTCACAGGATAGCATGCGCTAGGAGTGGGCCAAGGTACTTCTGACAAAATCGTCCCTTTTCTTTTTGTGCTTTGTCAGTTTTTCTTTGTGCCAGTTGAAATGGTGTTGTTTTGATATTGTGATGTAACTGTGTTTGTTTTGAGCACAGTGTTTTGTCAATGACTTAGGGGGTTATTACAATTTCGGAGGAGGTGTTAATCCATCCCAAATGTGACGGATATACCACCAGCCATATTACGAGTTCCATAGGATATAATGGACTCGTAATACGGCTGGTGGTATATCCGTCACTTTACCGTCACTTTTGGGACAGATTAACACCTCCTCCAAAGTTGTAATAACCCCCTTAATGTGCTGTGAAGGCTTTGCTAATTCTCACAGATTGCTGTTTGATATCAAAGTAAAGCTAGCTATTTTTATGTCAAGTTTCATGAGGTGTGAATTAACAACTGCACTTTCTTCTAGGTTGTGATCCTTCAGATGCATTGTTGTTTGCGCTTGTAAATGTTTAATTTGATGCATCTGCAGATAACGTTGAGCTCATTAGATCTAGTAATTCCTGTGTGTATATTTCCCCTCTACCAGAGTAGAACTAGCAATCCCTGTATGTATTTTTCCACATTACCAGAGTAGAACTAGTAATCCCCATGTATATATTCCTCCATTACCAGAGTAAACGCTGAAGAATCCTTCAAACCAGAAAAGGTTAGAATTGTATAACTTAAGAACCCCTAAAACATAAAAGCTAGCCACTGAAGCATAGGAAAGCCAGGTTCCCCATACAGGCTAAAACGCTTAACTAGTTTTGCTTCAAATAGGACACCCACACTAAGGCACACGCGTTCCCCTGGCCAAAGGAGGGAACCTTTGACACAAACATAATTGAACACACATACGAACCAAATACACAGGGGAAAATAAGGGCAAAAGGGAAGCATTACTAGAATTATGGACCATCTTTGAAGAGGCACAGGCTAATAACACTAACCCACAGTCAGCAAGGAAGGCATCTGTACCTCCCCTGCCATATGCAGGAATGGAGGTGCTCCCCCCAATGCCTGCTATCCCTGCTTTGGGTTACACCAATCCACTAGTCAAGGGAGCCCAAAGGGCCTCCACTGAACAAGCTGTTAGATCTAGGCATGACAGACTATCAGGCCAACAAACCCAGACACTCCCAGCACCATCCCAGTCCAGCACTAGAGCTCTCAAAGTTTGACCCCCCGTCCATCATATTCAGGCCACGGAACCTTAGCAGCACTGAGAAAACACACTTCCACTGATTCCAGGGAACACACCTGAGTGACAGTGAGATTTATAGCAGTTATGGACAATGAGACAACTAGCAAGGGTAGGGAAAGGGTCCCAGTCCTCTGGGATCTGATGACGAGGAGGGAACCACATGGTTTTGTTAGGTAGCCAAGGAAACAACCAAAAGCAAGTTTGAGGGCACGTCCAGACCAAGAAGAACAGCAGATAACTCAGAATGAAGGAAGCAATCTAGGTGGGATTTAGAGGAAAATTGTGAACTAAGGAGAGAGAAAGAGAGAGTTCACACCCTGGTAGCCCAATGAGAGAGTAGAGCAGCGTTCCCTCCACCTGAGGAAAGTATGGGTAGGTAGAGAGCCCCTGTTGAGGAAGAACCTGAGGTAGAATTAGAAGAGAGGTTTTTTCGCTTGGGTCCGAGCCTAACCAGATTGCAACGCAGGAGAGGGACTGATTAGGAAGCTAGAAGCAAAGGTAGCCTGGTGCAAGCTCAGATTAGACGTAGGAAAAATAAGATGGCACCTTTGTGTGCACACAAGGACTGCAGCAATGAAGATGTCTGCTGCTCCTTCCAAACACCCAAGACAGATAAACTAACCCCAGGATAGAAAACAGCTTAAGAGGAAGGCGAGATCTTTGCACCACCATTTTGTTACCTGCTAGCTTGCTGGACTGAAGGAAGTAATCAGTATGATAGATCCTGGCTGGAGGAAGGATCCTTCAAATCAGAGGACATAGCTGTTGCAGGTGACTGTATCCCGCATGGAGGGGGAAACGCCTAGTGGAACTTTCCTTACATGCAGGATTGTCTAAGGAGATTGGAACGCTATTTTGAGGAGAAACCAGTGGAGCTGCCTAAAATGAGAATGTGCTCACTACCACAGAAGGACATCTATGTGATATGGGCTAAAATGGCTAAGGAAGGGCCAAACTCCCACCATTGTTGAATGGGGTGGGGAAATGGATCTCATGCTTTAAGAAGAGCATTGCAGGAATAACCCTAGGGATACGCAATGTTAAAAGTCTGCTAAGCAGTATTATCAGAGAGCAGACTAACAGGGCGTTTGTCTGAGCCCGCATCCTAACAATCACGCTGATAAACACTGAGCATGACAGGGTCACATACAATTCATACAGTCACCAAATATGGATGGCCTTGAGAGAAATGTTCCTCGACTGCCCAGATGTAGATGGGTTAATGGCAGAAACCAAGAAACCTGGGGTGACCATAACCGATTTTCTAGATAGGATGAGAGAAATATGGAGACAAGAGACAGAACCGCCATGGACAAATACGTGCGCCTAGGTCATATTCTTTTACAATATCCTCAGAAATGGGCTGCCCACTAAAATACAAAGTGGCTTGGACAGCATAGTGGGGCCAGACACCGAATCCTGGTGGAAGATAGAAGCTCACGCATTATCACAAAAAGAAACAGGAAAAGGGCAGGGAAAAACAGGAGCAAGCCCAGAAAGATACCAATAAGTTGGTCCAACACAAATTGAGGAAGGCCATCCTCGTGGGGGCCACGTTGTCCGCAAGCATGCAAATGGCACCAGTTATGAAGGGAGCTCCAACGCAAAACCCCAGAAGGGTTTCAAAAAGCTAAAACAATAGAAACAAGGGAGGTTGACAGCAGCTAGACCCCATAAAATGTTACTATAACCACAGAATGGGACACATGACCAACAAATGCCGGCTAAAGGCATACCACAAGCAGAAGTTGATGACCCGGGGCCAGACCCCGCAAAATTTCCATCCTCAAAACCAAGCCCAGGTCAGCCACAGGGAAGTCAATCTATTGCTGCACCACTGCAACAGCGGTCAGGAAATTGGACCAACACATGGCATCAGCAACCACAGACGGGTAACCGAGCCCAAAAGGACTAGGGCCACAACCTTGGCAGGGAGGGGTAACTGTTTGGGGAAATAATGTCCTTGCACAAACACAAAACACAAATGCCCAGTAACTTAATACCCTCAGTGCAAAGCATCCATTTGACGTATACTTTAACATTTGGTGTACTTACTCAAAAGAATGACCAACAAGACAACATTACTTATTCAAGCCTTTACTTGTGTTCAAGAAACTCAGGGCTGATGTATGTGTTCTGTTGACTGGGTATCCTCACTAGAGTTTGCCATTCAGGGTGTTTGCTGGAGCTGAGGCCCCACTCTGCTGCTGATCCCACAGGGTGGGTTTTGTTGACAATGCACCAAGGGGAGGGCAGTCTGACAAGAGAGGCAGGGCAGCTCCCTGACCACTGCTCAAAACCAGGCACCCAGGTCCCTGCATCCACAAGTCAAATGGGACAAGTTCCAATAACCAGGTGAAAACATCCCCATTCTCGGGCACTCAACTAGGACCAAAAGTTCATTTTGCCGTGTAGCACAAGCAGTAATATAGCCCCCCAGAAAGTTAATGGCCTCAAGCCAAATGGAGGCCCCCTTTTAGCTCCGAAACAAAGCGGCCCTCCACTTTCGGGAGCCAGACTTCCCATGCACTTGGACCCCATAACCTCCACAGCACCTGCATGAGTTTTGACAGATTGTGAAGTACATCATGGTGCCAAGTCAGCATAGGGGTTCACCAGAACATCCAGCCATCCCAGTCTACTCCCAAAACTCAGGCAAACTTCGAGTAGTTTTTGGCCTTGCTCCAGACTCTCAATGTCATGATATTTTTGCCTCCTCCTTTTCCTCAAAGTTCTCTAAATAACAGTCGGGAACCACTGGTCCAAATAAAATATGGTGCAAGGGAGATGGGGTTGTTGTGGAAAAAGGGAGTCCAACAGATCCATCATACCTCAGAGCAGAAAAGAACATCCCTGCATCAGGCCTACCAATCAGCTAACTTCACCTCACACATACCGTCTGAAGAGACCAACAATCTCAATTTCAAACTCCGCCAATCAGAGGCACACAGGGGCCAAGGAACAATTCTCCGAAACTCTCCAGTTCACAGAAATTAAAATAACAGATCCTGCAAAAGCCTGGGGAAGTGAACAAAAACCAATAAAAAGAAGCCCAAAGTTATCTGGTGCCACTAGTCAGGTTGTACACCACATGCCAGGACTAGAGAGGTACACATGTTACCTCAGGGCACGTTGCGATAGTCGATCAACATTCAGTGTAAACATCTCCCGCACATGTGAAGGTTGAAAACATCACTCACACTGATGACACCCCAATGAACACACTAGGATAATGGAGGGCAGTTGGCACCCACAAAGCACCAGTTAATACATTATGCACAGGCTCACAAGATCATCTTGTAAAATACTTACTACAGTACACCTAGTCTGGCACGAAGAGTGAGAGTCCCAACAGCCCACAAAAAATAACACATTAAAACAACCCTTGGCCTTGCGCGTCCGTTTTACATGAGTGCTGCAGGTGGTGCGTCAATATTTTCCCTGCACGGCTTCCTGTTCGTGGATTTCCATTCTTGTTCTACCAGCTTCACCTTGCAGGGGCCTGGGACTGGGTAGGGCACCACTTGGCAGGGCATGAGTCTCAGCAGAGAGTCCAGGTGCTGGCAGAGGAAGTCTGTGATGGCCCTGAGACTTCAAAACAGGAGGCAAGCTCAGTCCAAGCCCTTGGAGATTCTTCACAAGCAGGAATATACCACAAAGTCCAGTCTTTGTCTCTTTCTTCAGGCAGAAGCAGGAACTGCAGGATAGCCCAATGAAGCACAGTCACAAGCAGGGGCAGCCCTTCTCCTCAGCTCTTCAGCTCTTCTCCTTGGCAGAGTTTCCTCTTGGTTCCAGAAGTAAATCTAAAGTCTGGGGTTTTGGGTCATCTACTTATACCCCTTTCTGCTTTGAAGTAGGCAAACTTCAAAGTAAAGTCTCTGTTAATCACAAGATCCTGCCTTGCCCAGGCCTAGACCCAGACACACACCAGGGGGTTGGAGACTGCATTGTGTGAGGGTAGGCGCAGCCCATTCATGTGTAAATGACCACTCCTCCCTCCACTCCAGCCCAGATGGCCCATCAGGATATGCAGGCTACAGCCCAGCTCCCTTTGTGTCACTGTCTAGTGAAGATTCACAAACAGCTCAACTGTCAGTCTGACCCAGATAGGGAACACACAAGCAGGCAGAGGCACAGAATGGTTAAGCAAGAAAATGCCCACTTTCTAAAAGTGGCACTTTCAAACTGCCAATCTAAAAAATTGGAAATTGGAAGTCCAGAGACCCCAAACTCCAAATCTCCATCTGCTCTCACAGGGAAACTGCACTTGAAAGATATTTAAAAGCAATCCCCATGTTAACCTATGAGAGAGATAGGCCTTGCAACAGTGAAAAACAAATTTGGCAGTATTTCACTATGAGACATGTAAAAACACACAACTACATGTCCTACCTTTAACATACACTGACCCTGTTCATGGGGCTACATAGGGCCTACCTTAACGGTGCCATACATATATAAAAAGGGAATGTTTGGGCCTGCAAGTAGGTACACTTGCCAGGTCAAATAGGCAGTTTAAAAGTGCACACACAGACACTGCAGTGGAAGGTCAGAGCTATATTCACAGGGCTACTCAGATTGGTGCCACAATCAGTGCTGCAGGCCCACTAGCATTACTTTACTAGTGCACTTTACTAGGGACTTGTAAATCAAATATGCCAATCATGGATAAACCAATCACCAACACAATTTAGACAGAAAGCATATGCACTTTAGCACTGGTTAGCAGTGGTAACGTGCCTACAGTCCTAAAGCCAACAAAAACTGTTTGGAAAAAAATAGGAGGAAGGAGGCAAAATGTTTGGGGATGACCCTGCAAAAAGGGCCAGGTCCAACAGTGATGCAACATCAGTATGTGTTGGACTTGATGTCTGCAGTGGAGGGTGGATTATGCACAAAGATCGGTGCATATTGCTGTATGTTCATGCCTGGCATTAACATGTACAATGGAATTCTGACTCTTGCTGTCCAAGCATTGCACTAACAGCAAAAGGACATGCGTGAAGAGGGTGGTGCCTCTGAGCAGGAATCATTCATGAACTGATTCCCCTGGCTCCGCCGGTGGCTGACCGATCTGTGCATGTCTTTGTTGCCCGTTTTCATCGTACTACTGTTTTTGTGCGATCTCCTGCAAGTGAGGGTTTCCTGCTGTAAAAAAGGCAGAAGTAGTTATGGAGGTAGAAATAGACAAACCTCTACAAGCCCCCAACTATTTGACTATCATGACATATATGTTAAATAGTGTAGATGAAAATTCAACTGGGGAGGGGGGGAAATGTTGATATTGGAAAACTTTATGCCAATGCACACAACGGCATGAGGAAACTTAGATCAAATCTCACAGATAGGCAGAGCGACACCACAATGGTCCCAGAAGACTGGACTCAATAAAACACACATGGCCAGAGGGTGTGTGCGCATCCCCAAAAACATCATAAAGTTAGATGCCACATGTAGTTAGGAACACTGAGTCAATCTGAACCTAGCACACACAGCATATTCAGTGACCATGTGCCCCTCAGGCTGGACATCTGGACACATTACTGGCTGGCCCATATTGCCTCCATGCAATGTCAAAGCCCACCTGCTTATTTTATCTGGACCTCATTTATGACTTCATGACAAATGTTCACATTGTTAACCAAGAAACAAATGTTTTAATTAATTTATGATACACAGAGAATTGTATAAAACACCTCTCTGAACTGATATGCATGGAGAGACAGTCCTCAGAACCTGGGGCCAGATGTACCAAAGGATTTTACCCATTCTGTGTCTATGGGAAAAAGCTTTCGTACATATGGTCCCTGGTTCTGTAACTGCTATCCAGGCTGTAATGTTTAATTAAGCAAACCATTCTTGTTTTGTCAGACATCTCTTGTCTTCTGTTTTTTTTAAGGTATATTCACATTTGAGCAACAATATTACAGTTTGGCCCACAGCTGTGTACAGACCAAGGAAAGTTACTGACAATGATGTCAACCATCTGAGTTTTGGTTTATGTGGCTTTATGTTACATATATCTCTCTTACAGAAGCTTCTACTGAGGCATCTGTAGTGCTGAAGCTTTTAAATCATTCTCTGTTGCCTTATACTAGATAATTCTTGGTGTTTTCTATAGACAATTAGAGTAGCAAGACTTCTATAGATTCAATGGTTAGGCAGGAGAATCCAATTCAGAGCTCCAAATATTGTTACCTCTCCACTGTATTGCTGCTACTGAGGTTTAGGCATGTCTTATGTTGGTGCATTTTTCCCTAATGTGATGCCTTTTGACTTGGGTGAAAAAAGTTGCAGGGAACTCACAAACGTCAATTCAACAAATATCATACAATGATTTCTGTGTCCCTGTAAATTAAACTGCACAGGAATGACTTCCAAGAAAGTAAAAATTTGAATTGGTGAACAGTGGTGTAACATTTGATGTCATCAGATTTTGATACACAGCCCATTATCTTGAAAAAAAACACACGGATAAAGACCTAGGGCCTGATTTAGATCTTGACAGTACTACTGCCATCCCGCACAGTGACAGTCTCAGGTACGCTGTCAAGCTTTAGAACTATGGCAGTTCAAACACTGCCTGCTTCAATGGAGTGTACTCCATCGCACTAGCTGCATCCCCCAGCCAATGCAACAGACTCCAGTGCTGGCGAGCATTGATCCATAGCTGTCAGGATAGCGACATTGTAGCATATTTAGATAAAACAGTCATGCTGGCGGTGTACCAGTGGTGGTCCCATGACTGCGGGAGTTCATCAAAGGACCTGTTCAGCATTGTACTATGGCTGAGGCTACTGGATGGATATTGGAGCCTCATCTCATGTATATTGGACAATTGTGAACACTTGCAATACATACTATTAAACATACACCATTTCAGACCATGATCTTTTGCCATTCCACTGGAGCAGAGCATTTTGATACAAATTCTGCCACAAGGAAGTCAGGTTTTGTTAATTTCTTTTTCTACATCTGTACTTTTTTACTTTTCACACATTTGTTTTGTTTTGCATCAACATTTGGGGCACTTATTAAATTTGTTAGACATTCGCTATGACAGGGAGCAGGAGTCCATGTTTTACAGAGGGAGAATTGTCAGTCATGGTGGATGAAATTATTAGTGTAGAGCCACAAATTATTTTTTTGGTGCACCAGTACAAAACAAAACAATATCTCAGAAAAGGGAAATGTGGACCAGAATAGTGAACAGAGTGAATACTGTAGCTGACAATTTGCACACACATGAGGAAATTAGGAAGATGTGGCATGACCTGAGGGGGAGAGTGTGCAGATTGGACTTGAAGCGTCACCTAGCGGCCCAGAGGACTGATGGTGGTTCTCCAAGACCCCCCTTACAACTCTTTCCCTGGGAGCAGAAGGTCTTGTAGATCCTACATGCTGAAAGCTTGACATGAATCACTGGTGCAGAATAGACTGGTAAGTTGAAGCTTGCAATGTCACACTAATCACAATTGGAGATTTTGCACTAACGTTAGCTGTTCTGGATGATGAAGGCCTTTATCAAAATATAGGTATCTAAACTTGAGTCTACAAAATAGCTTGACAAAATAGCTTGTTTCACCCAAAATACTAGCATCATGGTTGTATCTCTCTTTTTAACAATGATCAATATGTTTTGTCAGATTGTGTGCCGTTCTCACGGATAATCCCTTTGTATTTGTCTAGTCCCTTGCTTTATCTCAATGCAGGTTGTTGTACCCCAAAAACAAGGTTTCAAACTTCATCTTTTTGCACATGAAAGTATAAAGTTTGTAAGTTGCATTTTCACCTATTCTCATTATACACACAAGCGTGTGTACATATTCTAAATGTGTGCTCATTTCCACTTAGGTAATTTAAGTAGGTATGTGTAACCCAATTTTTAACAAGCATTGACAATGGTAGTCAAAATTAGTACAACTACCATTATACACTATTCTTGTCTCTGGAAAACAATAGTGTAATGTGATGTTGCTCCACCTCCCTTTTCTTCCATATATGCACAAATGTGAAAGTTTTATTCATTTGCCATTCACTATTTAATGGTGTGTGTGAAAGTGTTACCTGCTGTGTTGATCCAGTATGTTGTCACCTTCTTGTTACTCCTTTGAAATGATCTACTTGATTGCATAAATTACAGCTTGTTGATTCAAATGTTTTCAATAATCTTCTCTGACATGCCGAATCTAACAATTACTGATACACAATTTACTTTGCAGTGATCATGTGATGACCAATGCCATCAATGCTAATAAGTTGTATGATAGTTTGTTTTTGAGGCAGCTAGGCCTTGGCATGGATCAGCTCTCAAATCTCCTCTCTACTGTGTGGAGTTCCATGACCAGTACATGTAATGTACACTTTCTAAATATCATTTTATACTTCAGGACATCACTCCATCATTGTTATTGAAGTTTGTATCTTTGTAAGTTAACCTACATGTGTCAAAAGTTAAAAATCATCCAATCTTAATCATTTCATTAATCATATTTTTCTATATTGCTAGGTTGCGTCATTTGTAGCTGGAGACACAGTTAAGGTACAATACAGACTTCTGATTTCATTGTGTCTGCAATTAATCCTAGGTCCAACACCCAGGGCCAGTGGACCGTCATCTGCGAAAGAAGACCCCTCTACTCCAGACCAGGATCAAGCCTTCAGTGAAGACACCACTCCTGCAAGTCTAGAGAATGTGTATATGCCTGGTCCACTTGGTCTGTTTGGGCATAGAGCTCCAGTGAGTCACACTTGGCTCGCACCTACACCTCCTACCCCAGATGCTATAACACTTCAGCCTCAGGATCCCTCCAGTTCTTTTGTTCAAAGGAATGTAACACCCATTTTCTGCCCCCTAGTATTGGACAGTTTTGAGCAACCATCACCTCCAGTTGTGCCAGGGCCCAGAGGGATTGGGTACACTGCCTCGAGGACACAGGGTAGTAGGAGTAGGGGTTGTAGGAGTAAACCTGTGGGCCAGCACATTGAGGTCACTGGCATTACTGTCACCCAGACCACCATCGACAGAGACTTGGGAGTACTACAGCAATGACAAGACTTGATGGGCCAGGTTGTAACAGAGCTCCAAGACATTAAGCAGGTACAGAGAGTGCACAATGTTGAGATGCAGAATCTCAATTCCAATTTGTGCTCCTTGACTGGGGTAATGTTTAACATCTATCAACATATGTGCATGGCTTTTCCTGTACCAGCAACCCCTGCCTGTGGTCCTTCAACATCTGGACTAAATATACCAACCTCAGCGACAGACAGGGAGGTCCTGCCACAACAGGATCCTGCTCCACCCACCCCTAATCTCTGTACCTGTGCTCTCGTACCTCACAAGAAGGGAGGTTTATTCGGACCACCAGGAGTGGCTGACAAGATCTCATCACCTCAAAGAGACGTTAAACCTAATTTCCCCAAGTGTGTGTCTACCATTCACTCTGTGGACTATTTCATAGTCACATATACCTTTTTTGAGCACAGTTGTATTTTGTACATTGGACTCCAAACACATTTTGCTAAAAAAATATAGTTTTATCCACCATGATGGACATTCATTTTTTATTCTTGTTCTTTTTCGTTCTGATTACAAAGATATTGCACTCATTTATTACTTTCAAAATAAATACACATAACACAATGGTAAAGACTAGTGAAATATTTATTTTGGGAATTACTTTTCTATGTCTTCCATATACCATCATTTTTTTAAACCTGTCAATTAATATGACTAAAAAAAACAAATAAAATATACCAACTTGGTCATGTATTTCCCATTTAAAAAAGATAGATAAAGAAACACTGAAATCTCGATTTATTGGTGTCCTACATTTGTAGGTAACAAGTCATTGGCAAAATCCAAGATGATTTTCACAAGCCAGGCATAACCCAAATAGTCTGTGCCATTTAGAAGTTGACACTCCGCAACCTTGACCCTATGGAAATCAGATTAAATAGGAAACTATTATTGATTCATGACCTCAGCTGGAGCCAGACATCCTGCCCTCACAAGAGGAATTCTACATCAATAACACCAATAGTCTACATTGTGGCAGTAACAAAATGTGATGCCACATGCCCATTTCAGTACACTGTGGCAGTATCTTGTGGAGTATAACAACCACCTGTCAGTGATGTGCTCCAAAAAGTTATTTTCACTATGAGGAGACACATCAACAGCTTCATATACTGAACACAAGTTGAAGATTTAGCCAGTGTGAAGGGAGATCAGTATGCTATGGCTTGAGATATATATGTGGATGGAACAAGTTAAGGAGCACATGTTTTCTTGGTGTCAATATCCAACAGAAACCATATCTGATATCATGTCAAGACCTTCCATACACTCACAGTGCAATTATCTTTGTACAAGGCCTGTACATCCAAAGAGGGTATCTCTCCCAGGATCAATCCATTTTCCCTTTGTACTTTCCAACAGCAACATATAACTGCAAATGTTGAAATGTCCAAATGAAGATGATAGGGTGAAGGATCCTAAAACAGAATAACAAGGAAAAATAATGATTCCACATAAGACGTTTGACTCAAATGATAGGTTAGTAGGACACATATACATAACACAAGCAAATATAATGTATGTCAGTAAACACAGTAGTCAATGTAGGGAAACTCTGATCTACTAAACTTTTTGCCTTGGACTTTCCTGCACCTACTAAATTACCATCACAGACTAATAAGGTCAGTGCGTCACAAGTTGCTCTGACATTGTACGTTACAATATGTAAAGCTACTCTTACACTCAGATGAAGAAGTGGTCAATAACATCTTGACGTAGGTCAATACCTTCCTCTTCACCATTGTCATCTTCATTGGGCATTTCCATCTTGTCACCTGATGGCTGTTCAGGGTCCCCATCCTCTGCGATGATTGGGATGCTCTATTGCAGGGCGATGTTGTGCAACATGCAGTAGGCAGCTATGAGTAGAGGAGGGCTCCACTGGTCTTGTCCAGACACCAACATCTGGCCTTCAGGAGTCCAAAAGGCTACTTCATTGGCCTCCATGTTCTTCCATGTGCCTCATTAAAGTGTACTACCCTTGGCGTTGTTGGATTCCTCGGCGGTGCTAACGACCATGGTTGGTTAGGAGTCGCTGACTCTCCTACATGGAAGTAATAAATTGATAGATTAAAATCATATCAAGCCATTGTGCATTCTAAAACTAGGATAAATGTAAAGCATCCTCAAGGCATATTGTACTTACCAGCAAGCCAGGCCCTCTCAGGTCCAAATTGTGACATTTGCAGGGGTATGGTGCTATTCTGTAGTAGAAAGGAATCATGTGTTCACTCTGGAAAGCAGGTACACACACTTGAGATGTACAAATCAGGTAAGCAGACAACTTGTACATTGACAGTGATGGAATGGAAGTTCTTCCAATTGTGGCAGACCTGTTCCCTGGCGTGTGTGTGAGGTGAGTGTCAATTTGAGTTCCATCAATTGCTCCAACCACATAGGGTAGACCGACCAACGAATAAAAATCTCCCTTTACATAGGCCAAGTCTTGATGTCTTGGAAACTGGATGAAGCTATTGATGTTGCCTCATTGAAGCATGGACTTCTTATAGCACACTACTGAAAGTTGGGTGTGTTATGCCTTCAGATGCTGCCACAGTGTATTGGAAAGATCTAGATGCCACAAAATGAAGTACTGCCAGGAGTATCTGAGTGTAATGAGTTTCACTATTGGTATCATTGCTGTTGCATTCCTATTGTGAGGCAGGAGATCAGGCTCTAGCTGCTGACATAATTACAGTATTATTTGCCTTTTGAATCTGAATTTCTTTATGATGTCCCTTTTCTCCATGGTAGCAAGACCTGGAAACAGTCTGAAGACTTAAGGACGTGCCTTCTACCCCTCCCTGAGTTCATATTTCTGCATATAACGAAAACAAACTATCACTTAAAATGGTCACACAATACAATGATAAATAACACACATCTTATGTCTTAGTAAAACTAGTGATCATATTGTGTCATGTATGTTCACTTAATTTTTGCATAACTTTGCAAACTTGAAACCTCTATTCCTAAAATGTCTGACATTTTTAACAAATAATGTGTAAATAATGAACTTGAAATGTACAACTAGCACATTATTTTTCTTTTTATTTTAATTACAGTCAATGGAAGTATAGCATACACCACTGTACTACCGATGTTAAACATAGTAATGGTACACTTTTTCATGTGTCATATTTTTGCTAAAATAGTGTTGTACTTATCTAACATTAGTAAACAAGTTAGCAACCATTTTGGGTGGTGATGACGCACAAACGTTTTGAAAATACACTACTTCTCATCCTAAAATGGAAGGTGTCTGACCATGACATGAGGACATTGGCTATGTAATGGCCGCCTACGGAGGTTTATCGCGTACTAGGTATAACACTCCATGATGGACACAGCCATAGGCTAATGTGTATGACTGCTATGCATGAAAGCCAATGGCTGTGTCCTTTTCTGTATCAGATCATGTTTGTCGTGTACTTGTACGCAGCGTCTGGAAAAAAGTTCATTAGCCTCCTAACACTGATGCCAACAACAACTCCTAGACTTTTGCTGCTGTTACAGACCTCTGGGAGCCAGGATGCTGGGAAAGCAGGTGATAGGGCCTCTGCCTTTTCCACTGAATAGCTGTATCTCCTCACCGTGGAGATCCTGTCCCTGTACAGCCAGCTGTATGGTAACCCTAAGTAGCTTGTTCCTTCTTTATACAAAGGATAATTAGTCTCATCTTGTTCATGAGTGAAGGTTTGTGATTGGACTGTACTGAACTGAATAATCTACCTGGCTACAGAATGTTGTTAGGCAATGTTAGAAATGTCTGCTCTTTGAAATGAAAAGTTACCTGAAAGAATAAGCTGACTTTTCTTTAAATATTATCCACAATTCCAGATATCATTAGTCAAACTACAAACCCCTAACTTCCAGTAGCCAATAGCCACTGTACCACCAGTACAAGTAAAAACATACACCCCATGTCAAAATGAATGAAATATAAACTGCAAGAAGTAAATTTTAAGTTATGGATGATTTTCTTTCAAGTTAAACTAGAGACCATATTTTTTAAGAAGAGTATTAGTATCTTTTCAACATGTCTTGGTGCCACATATGGGGAAAGGTATTTCCTGTGCTGGAAGTCTAAATGACACAGGCTCTCAAACACCCATACAAGTATGTCTTAGTACTACATATAGTTGTGCATACATCCCCAGAAATGCTCTCACTTACACATGGCAGCCCTTCCATACTGCCCTTAGTCCCTGTATGTGGTTCAAACCATAGTACCTGACTCTTTTAAGACTAGGCATTACGCCAATGTACCTGTACATTGAGGTGTGAACAAAAATGAACAAGTTATTTAGCCTTTAGTAGTTTACAAAGATTTGAACTGATCAGGAAAGGTTTCATAGCCCTGGCCTACATAATGTTCGTGGCCTGGATTGGTAACAAGAGGAGATAGAAAGTATTGAGGATACAGATCACTGCAAATTTGTATTTCCTAGGAAATTTTAAATGTTGGTAAACAATCTGTACTGACTGTTTTAGAAAGGCATATGAGAGATGCAATAAAATTGTGTCACAGCACCACAGAATCACTCAAAACATATTTTCTTTAAATTTTTTCTCATCTATATAGGTCAGTGCCTATCAAAAGCATTAAACATGGAAGGCCATCACCAAGAATGTGCGAACTCTGGGGGTCCATAAGCAGTGCAACCTGTATGGTTGCCACGAAAACCATGGCGGTAGGCAGGGTCATAATCCCGCGGGCAGGCTAGTGACGGCTGTCTGGCTAGAGACTGAAGTCTCCAGCCCGGCGATCTTTACCGCAGTGGCGGACCGTGTTGTACATTGGCGGTTTGGCTTGGGCCAAACCTCCAATGTCATAATATGGGGAAAAGTAGAGCCAGCCTGCTGGCCGTACTTTTCTCTATTTTACCGCCGTCCGCCGGGGTCATAATGACCCCATAGTAATTTTCATTACTACACGGTAATCCAACTACTGCTGTGCACGGTCTTCAGCCAAGAGTGGCGATGATTGGCCACAGGGTCAGCCAGGCCCTGAGGCCATACCCTTATAAGCAGCCAACCATGCACAGCCTTCAGCCATGCGCAACGTATCTTGCCCGCATCACCTGGCCTGCAGCCAAACCCTGCGGCCAACCCCCCTAACCACCCAACCCCATGCTGTTTGGCAGCTGGTGGTGCCTCCTTGCTTCTGCCAGCTGGTGCTCCCTTTTTGACCTTGGCAGCTGGTGCAGGCACACTGGCTGTGTGGACCGGTGTCTTCACGGAGCCTCTCACAACTGCAGTGGCTGCAGAAATGACAGTGGCCATGGACTGGGCAGCTAAGGTGCTAGCCTGGGTCCTGACCACCCTGGCCCGAAGTGAAGGATGGGGGAGGGTCAGGGAAGAGATCAAGGGTGGAGAGGAAAAGGTTTTTACGGACACTGGGGCTGGAAGAGGGTGAAGGTTTGGGAGTGGAGGAGGGGGGGTGGTAGGAGGTGTCTGTCTGCTGTGCTTGGGTGCAGGTGCATGGGCTGGATGCTGTTGTGAGGTGGATGCCTGTCGGGTGTCTGAGTGCTTGCATTTGTGTACTTTGGGAGGAGGGAGCACAGACTCAGTTGGAGAGGACACAGCGGAAGTGTGCATGGTTGTGGGGGTGGTGACTGCCAGTGAGGGGCATGTAGTGATAGGCATGATGGTGGTAGTGGATGAGGATGTAGTGCATGCAGGTGTGAGTGAAGACGCTACTAGGAGGGAGGTGGAGTAGGAGGAGGGGCACACAGTGGAGGCTGTGGATGTTGGTGTGTCAGCATCTGGATGGTGCTTGTGTGAATGCCTGTGTAATGAAGTGTGGTGCTTGTGTTTGCCTGAGCCACTTCTGTGAGTTGATTTGGGTGCATTCTGTTCTGAAGGTGTGCTTGGGATAGGCTAGGGTTGAGGGGAATGGGACTGGGTAGAGGAAATTGGAGGTGGGAGGCTAGAGATAGGGACAATGGCTGCAATCAGGAAGTTGGCCAGAGCCTAGAATGATCTCTGTTGGGCCGCCACACCAGAGTGAATGCCCTCCAGGAATGCATTTGTTTGTTGCAAAAGCCCTGCTAACCCCTGAATGGCATTCACTATGGTTGACTGCCCAACAGAGATGGATCGCAGGAGGTCAATAGACTCCTCACTGAGGGCAGCAGGGCTGACTGGGGCAGGGCCTGAGGTGCCTGGGGCGAAGGAGATGCCCTCCATCCCACTGGTACCCTCACCGTTGGTGGATTCAACCTCATGGGCCATGTGGGATTCAGCTCCCTCCGTCGCCGCTGCCTCTGCTCCTCAGCCAGATGATGCTAATGTACAGAAGGACAGGGTGACAAAACAAAAATGGGGGGAAGAGACAGCGGATACACTTGGTCAATGCCAGCAACAACACCACCGTTGGCATACACAACACACACAGAACATCTCTATACACTAGGCCATGCACTACCAGTTACAATGCTAGTCACCAGGCCCTGGAGTACAATGCCCAACTCCAATAGCAGCACAGCTAAAACCCACAGGACACTGCCCAATAGTAGATCCCACTAGCATATTTGGGGTTGGAGTGCATCAGACACTGCCAATCATGGAACCTACCCTGCCATGTTCGTCCTGGCCTAGGGGCACCCACAGACCCATATCCCCAACCAAGATAACACCTCAAATGTGCAATTTTCTGAATCTGAAACTGTACTCACCCCCTTGTGGCTGTTGTGATTCCTTCAAGTGCCCATCCAACTCCAGATAGGCCACCGCCAGGAAGCGGAACATCAGGCGGGTCAGGGTACAATGGGCACCCCTTCCTCATTGGGAGGACATCCCCTACTGGGCCTCCGCCGTCTTCCTTGCCCAGCAGTGTAGTTCCTACCACTGTTTGCGACAGTGGCTGCTCTGCCTGTCAAAGATCCCCAGGGTCCGCACGTCCTTGGTGATGGAACAACAAATACCCTTTTTCTGATGGGCGCTGATCTGCAGAGAAAGATACATAGAAAAAGGTATTAGTCATACCATCTGGCCTGTTACACTCATGGCCCACCATATCCTTCCCATCCCCTTCCGCACAGACATTGACCACCATACATGAAACACTCCGCCCAGTACCCCTCACCCCCCCCTTACACGAGGCGTACACACACAGCGATCCATGCATTCATGCCCCATGCATCGTGCTCACAGTGTTCCCACCTGTTGGTCTGAAGGACCATAAAGTAAACTGTACTGGGGTAGGACCCCATCCACCAGTCTCTCCAACTCCTCCAAAGTGAAGGCAGAGGCCCTTTCTCCAGACACTCGAGCCATGGTCGCTTCCAGACACAGGTCACAGCAGCACTTGCAGTGTAGGTCCTCTCCTTAGGAAGGTCAAGTAGCAAGTGAATGAACAGATAGAAAATGGTGGTTACGTCCACGGCGGTGCGTACCATCACCGCCTGCGTACATCACCATTTGCTACTGGAACTCATAGGGCCCAATGATAACCAATGAGGTGTTGCATGGCGGTTGTCGACTGCCTCCCGCAATGGCGCACAATGTCAGCGCAATTACCTCATTTCCACTTCTACCTCCACCAGGTCAGGCGTGTAGGAGGCTGGCCTGGTTTGTAGTGGGCACCTTGGGTACTTACACCTTATACCAGGGCCAGTTATCACTTATTAGTGAAATGTAATATTGTTCTAGCAGCCTAGGCTGATAGAGGTAGCTATAGCAGAGCAGCTTAGGCTGAACTAGGAGACATGCAAAGCTCATGCAATACCACTTATAGTTACAAAGTACTTATACACAAGTAAAGACAATACTCAGTGTTACTAAAAATAAAGGTATTTATTTGGGTGACACAATTCTAAAATTATCCCTCTAGAGGTAAGTATTATAAACAATAAATACACTAGACAACAAAATTAGACAAGTAAATAGTCATAGACAATGGAAACAGTAGGAAATCCTATAGAATGCAATGGGAGAAAATAGGTCTGGGGAACACAAACCATATACTAAGGAAGTGGAATGTGAATCATGAATTCCCCCCTAGACAAGTGTAGTGTGTGCAGAATCGCTGGGAGAATATGTAGGAGGCTGGCCTGGCTTATAGTGGGTACCTGATGGTACTTCCACCTTGTGCCAGTTCCAGTTATCCCTTATTAGTAGATTAGTAGTGATCTAGCAGCTTAGGCTGATAGAGGTAGCTATAGCAGAGCAGCTTAGGCTGAACTAGGAGACATGCAAAGCTCCTACTATACCACTTATATCATACAGCACTTTATCACAATGAAACTCAATACTCAGAATTACTAAAAATAAAGGTACTTTATTTTAGTGACAATATGCCAAAAGCATCTCACAGGATATACTCCCTTAGGAGGTAAGTACTATACACAAAATATACACACAAACCAAAATCAGGTAAGTAAACAGTTAGAAAAGTAGTGCAAACACTGTAGAACACAATAAAATACAATAGGAGACAATAGGCCTAGGAGCAACACAAACCATATACTCCAAAAGTGGAATGCAAACCACGAATGGACCCCAGGCCTAGTGTAGCGTGTAGAGGGTCGCTGGGAGTGTAAGAAAACACTAAGGGTGTCCATGATACCCCACCCCAAAACCCTGAAAAGTAGGAGTAAAGTTACCCCACAACCACAGAAATACAGAAAAGTCGAGATAGGGGATTCTGCAATGAAAACAACTGACTGCAAAGCACTGAAGACGGATTCCTGGACCTGAGGACCTGCAAAGGAAGGGTGCCAAGTACAAGAGTCACGCAAGCGTCCAGGGGGGGCAGGAGCCCACTAAATCCCGGATGAAGGTGCAAAAGAACTGCCTCCGGGTGGAAGAAGACAAAGATTCTACTTTGGTCAGATGTCCCACGGCGTGCTGGAGGATGCAGAGTTATTTCATGCAGAAAGACCACAAACAAGCCTTGCTAGCTGCAAGAGTTGTGGTTGAAGGTTTTGGGTGCTGCCAGGGCCCAGGATGGACCAAGAGGTCGCCCCTTGGAGGAGGAGACAGAGGGGGCACTCAGCAACACAGAGAGCCCATGCAGAAGCAGGCAGCACCCGCAGAAGTACCTGAACAGGCATTTAGAAGATCTGAGCACAGCGGTCATCTCAGCACAACAAAAGAGGGTTTCACGAAGTCTGAGTCCAACTCAGCGAGTTAGGCAATGCAGGACAGAGTGCTGGGGACCTGGGCTAGGCTGTGCATGAAGGAAGTCTTGCAAAAGAGCACAGAAACCCTAGAAGCTGCAGTTCTCGCAGTACACAGGATTACTGTCTGGCGTGGGAATGGCAAGGACTTACCTCCACCAAATTTGGACAGAAGGGCCCCTGGACTGTCAGGGATACAGGGATCCAGCTCCTGTGTTCCAGGGTCCACGGTCTTCAAGATGAAAGGGGACCCAGAGGACCGGTGATGCCGAAGTTTGGTGTTTGGGTTGGCAGGGGGAAGATTACGTCGACCCACAGGAGATTTCTTCTTGGCTTCCAGTGCAAGGTGAAGGCAGACAGCCCTCAGAGCATGCACCACCAGGAAATAGTCAAGAAAGCCGGCAGGATGAGGTGCTATAATGTTGCTGGTAGTCTTCTTGCTACTTTGATGCGGTTTTGCAGGCGTCCTGGAGCAGTCAGCAGTCGATCCTTGGCAGAAGTCGAAGAGAGAAGTGCAGAGGATCTCTCGTGAGCTCTTGCATTCGTTATCTGGTGAGAAACCCATGGGAGAGACCCTCAATAGCCCTCAGAGGAGGATTGGCTACAGAGAGAGGTAAGCACCTATCAGGAGGGGTCTCTGACGTCACCTGCTGGCACTGGCCACTCAGAGGTCTCCATTGTGCCCTCACACCTCTGCATCCAAGATGTCAGAGGTCTGAGACACACTGGAAGAGCTCTGAGCACCTCCCCTTGGGAGGTGCTGGTCAGGTCAGTGGTCACTCCCTTTTCCTTTGTCCAGTTTCGTGCGAGAGCAGGGCTGGGGGGATCCCTGTACCGGTGTAGACTGGCTTATGCAAGGAGGGCACCATATGTGCCCTTCAAAGCATTTCCAGAGGCCAGGAGAGGCTACTCCTCTCAGGCCCTTAACACCTATTTCCAAAGGGGGAGGGTGTAACACCCTCTCAGAGGAAATCCTTTGTTCTGCCTTCCTGAGACTGGGCTACCCAGGCCCCAGGGGGGCGGAAACCTGACTGAGGGTTGGCAGCAGCGGTAGCTGCAGAGAAAACCCCAGAGAGCTAGTTTTGGCAGTACCCGGGCTCTATGCTGGAGCAACAGGGATGCATGAAATTGTCCCGCTAATACCAGAATGGTATTGGGGTGACAATTCCATGATCCTAGAAATGTTACATGGCCATGTTCGGAGTTACCATTGTGACGCTACATACAGGTATTGACCGATATGGAGCTCACGCGTGTAATGGTGTCCCCGCACTCACAAATTCCAGGGAATTCGCCCTGAACAATGTGGGGGCACCTTGGGTAGTGCCAGGGTGCCCTCACACTAAGTAACTTTGCACCTAACCTTCACTAAGTGAGGGTTAGACATATAGGTGACTTATAAGTTACTTAAGTGCAGTGTAAAATGGCTGTAAAATAACTTGGATGTTATTTCACTCAGTCTGCAGTGGCAGTCCTGTGTAAGAATTGTCTGAGCTCCCTATGGGTGGCAAAAGAAATGCTGCAGCCCATAGGGATCTCCTGGAACCCCAATACCCTGGGTCCCTAGGTGCCATATACAAGGGAATTATAAGGGTGTTCCAGTGTGCCAATGAGAATTGGTCAAATTAGTCACCAGCCTGCAGTGACAATTTTAAAAGCAGAGGGAGCATAAACACAGAGGTTCTGGTTAGCAGAGCCTCAGTGATACAGTTAGGCACCACACAGGGAACACATACAGGGCATACTTTATGAGCACTGGGGTCCTGGCTAGCAGGATCCCAGTGACACAGGCAAAAACAAACATACATACAAGTAAAAAATGGGGGTAACATGCCAGGCCAAATGGTACTTTCCTACACAACCCCTCCCTCAAACGAGGGACAATAAGGTTAACCTTGCCTAGGTGAGTCTTTATTGTCTAAGTGGAAATATCTAGAGAGTCCATCTGCATTGGAGTGGGTACTCCCAGGTCTATGTTCAACTGTATAGTCCATTCCCTGTAGGGATAGGGACCACTTCAACAATTCAGGGTTTTCACCTTTCATTTGTTTTAGCCAAAGTAGAGGTTTGTGGTCTGTCTGAACAATAAAGTGAGTACCAAACAGGTATGGTCTCAACTTTTTCAGTGCCCAGACCACAACAAAGACCTCCCTCTCTATGGCAGACCAACTCGTTCCTCTAGGGGTCAACCTCCTGCTGATAAAAGCAACAGGTTGATCCTGGCCCTCAGTATTAAGCTGTGATAGCACTGCCCCAACCCGCAATTGAGAAGCATCAGTCTGGACTATGAACATTTTGGAGTAGCAAGGGCTTTTTAGGACAGGTGGAGAGCATATGGTCTGTTTGAGCTCATCAAAAGCTTTTTGACAGCTGGCTTTCCACAATATATTTTTAGGCATCTTTTTACTAGTGAGGTCATTAGGAGGAGCTGTTATGGAGCCATAATTCTTAATAAACCTCCTATGGTACCCTTTGAGGCCTAAAAAGGCTCTCACCTGGATGTGAGTTGTAGAGGGACCCCATTCCATAACAGTCTGGATCTCCCCCTGCGGTGGTGCAATCTGTTCCCCACCTACCAGGTGGCACAGATAAACCACTTTCCCCTGCCCTATCTGGCACTTTGAGGCCTTGATAGTGCCTTGATAGTGAGGCCTGCCTTTTTCAGGACCTCCAAAACTTTCCACAGGTGGACCAGGTGATCATCCCAGGTGGAGCTAAAGACAGCTTTATTATCTAGATATGCTGCACTAAAAGCTTCCAACCCTTGCAGGGCTGTGTTCTCCAACCTTTGAAAAGTGGCAGGTGCATTCTTCAGACCAAAGGTCATCACAGTGAACTGATAGTGCCATCCAATGGTTGAACATGCAGTATTGGGTTTAGCATCTTCTGA
The DNA here is from genome assembly GCF_031143425.1 of Pleurodeles waltl. NCBI lineage: Eukaryota > Metazoa > Chordata > Amphibia > Caudata > Salamandridae > Pleurodeles > Pleurodeles waltl. The sequence continues at coordinate 624,517,654 of NC_090439.1, read as the reverse complement.
TAATTCAATCTGCCAATACCATGCAGTTAAGTCAAAAGTGCTACAATACTTGACAGAAGCCAGTGTATCAATCAGCTAATCTGCCCAGGGTATAGGGTGAGCATCTGTCTTGGTAACTTGGTTGAGCCCTCTATAGTCAACAGAAAACCTCATCTCTCTTTCACCATCCTTAGTGTGAGGTTTAGGGACAAGCACCACTGTGCTAGCCCATGGGCTTTCTGAAGGCTCAATCACTCCTAAGTCTAACATTTTCTGAACCTCTTGTTTAATGCAGTCCCTGACAGGCTGCCTATAAATCTTACTTTTGACAGGTAAACTGTCTCCAGTGTTGATTGTATGCACACACCAAGTAGTGGTACCTGGTATCAGTGAGAAGAGTTCAGAAAACTGACTCAAAGGATTTATGCAGTTATCTTTTTGCTCAGCATTAAGACAATCTGCAAGTACTACTCCCTCCACTAAACCATCAGCTTCAGTGGTGAAGAAGAGATCAGGGAGAGGGTCACTCTCTTCGTCCTGTCCCTCATCAGTTGCCATGAGCAGGGTGAGATCAGCCTTGTCATAGTAGGGTTTCAGGCGGTTGACATGGAGCTCCCTAAGGGGACTCCTAGCAGTGCCAAGGTCTACCAAGTAGGTAACCTCACCCTTTTTTTCAACAATTCGATGGGGTCCACTCCATTTGTCTTGGAGTGCTCTTGGGACCACAGGCTCCAATATCCACACCTTCTGTCCTGGGTGGTACTGGGTCAGGACAGCCTTCTGGTCATGCCATTGCTTTTGCAGCTCCTGGCTGGCCTGAAGGTTTTTACTGGCCTTTTTCATGTACTCTGCCATTCTTGATCTTAGGCCAAGTATATAATCCACAGTATCCTGTTTAGGAGCTTTTAAAGGTTGTTCCCAACCCTCCTTCACAAGAGCAAGGGGACCTCTCAGATGGTGCCCAAAGAGGAGTTCGAAGGGGTTAAAGCCCACTACTTTTTTAGGTACGTCCCTGTAAGCAAAAAGGAGGCAAGTTAACAGGACATCCCATCTCCTTCTGAGTTTTTCAGGGAGTCCCATTATCATACCTTTGAGAGTTTTATTAAACCTCTCAAACAGACCCTTTGCTTGTGGATGATAAGGGGTAGTGAACTTGTAAGATACACCACAGTCCTTCCACAATGCCTTGAGGTATGCAGACATAAAGTTACTGCCTCTGTCTGACACAACTTCCTTAGGGAACCCCACTCTGGAAAAGATTCCCAGGAGGGCCCTTGCCACTGCAGGAGCTGTAGTGATCCTTAAGGGGAAGGCTTCAGGGTACCTAGTGGCATGGTCCACTACCACCAGGATAAACCTATTGCCTGAAGCTGTTGGAGGGTCAAGGGGGACAACTATGTCAACACCTACCCTTTCAAAGTCACCCCAACCACAGGAAGTGGAATTAAGGGGGCCTTTAGAGTGCCACCAGTCTTGCCACTGGCTTGGCAGGTCACACAAGAGTGGCAAAACTGTTTTGTGCCCTCTGACATATGGGGCCAGTGAAACAGGGGAACAAGCCTGTCCCAAGTTTTACTTTGGCCCAAATGCCCAGCCAAGGTTATGTCATGTGCCAAGGTACGGAGAAACTCTCTGTATTGCAAGGGAATAACCAATATCCTGGCAGCTCCAGGTTTAGGGGCCCTTGACTCAGTATACAAGAGGTTGTCTTCCCAATACACCTTATGGTTATCACTGACATCCCCATTCTGCTGCTTGACAGCTTGCTGTCTTAAACCCTCTAGTGTGGAACAGGTCTGCTCTGCCACACTCAGCTCTTCCCTATCAGGCCCCCTGCACTCCAAAGCTCAGCGGTGTCTGCTGCTAGCTCATTGGGTGAAGGTTCTGCACAGGGAGAGGATTCCTCTTCTTCAAAAGGTGAATCTTCTGGAGAAGGAGGGATAGTGGGCAAGGATCTACCCTTCCTACCCCTAGCTTTTGGGAACACTTGGTCCGTTGTTTCAGGATCCAAGTTTCCCTGTCCTTTTTGCTTTTTGGCCTGAGCCCTTGTTAAAGCAAAAATATGCCCAGGAATGCCCAGCTTTTCTGCATGAGTCTCCAGCGCCACTTCAGCCCAAGCTGATGTCTCCAAATCATTGCCCAGTAAGGAATCTACAGGTAATTCAGTGGCTACCACAACTTTCTTTGCACCAGTGACCCCCCACAGTTGAGATTCACAATGGGGTGGCTAAGTGTGTTATTGTGAGCATCAGTCACTTGGTATTGCTGGCCAAGTAGGTGTTGATCAGGGTTGACCAGTTTCTCTATAACCATAGTTGCACTGGCTCCTGTGTCCCAGTAGGCCTCAACCTCAACACTGTTGATTAGGGGTAGTTGCTTTTACTTACCCATATTAAGGGGACAAGCAACTAAGGTGGCGAAGTCAATGCCACCATCAGAGACTAAAACAGCCTCTGTGGTCTCCCTAACAAGACCAACCCCAACTACACTGCCAATAGTGAGCCCAGCTACACCCTTGGATTGGCTATTTGTAGTAGACTTCCCACCACCTCTGCTACTACTAGGGGCACTAAAAGTTGCAGTTGGGGTTGTGGTGGTGGGAGGTTTGGTGATTTTCTTTGGACTAACTTGCCCAATGGCCTTTTACTTTACATAAATAATACCAATGCTTTTTCTGATTGTTCGAAGAGGATTTAGACCCACCACCCCTAGAGGATTTTTGTGGGCCTGATTAAGACTACGATTTTTTTTTTTTGTCCCCAGCCTTTGTCAGAAGACTAACCATCCTTCTTCTTGCCATCCTTGTCACCCCCGTATGAACTTTTCTTTTCACTCTTGTTCTGACCCATTTGTCTGCCTTCTTTCCCAATTCTTGGGGAGAGGTCAGATCTGAGTCTACCAAGTACTGGTGCAACAAATCAGACACACAATTGTTCAAAATATGCTCTCTCAGGATTAGATCATACAGGCTTTCATAGTCAGTCACCTTACTGCCATGTAACCAACCCTCCAAGGCCTTCACTGGACAGTCTACAAAGTCTGTCCAGTATTGAGAGGACTCTTTTCTGGTGTCTCTGAACTTAATCCTGTATTGTTCAGTGGTTAAGCCAAATCCAAGCAAGAGTGCATCCTTCAAAACTCTGTAGTTATTACTATCACTTTCTCTGACAGTAAGGAGCCTATCCCTACCCTTACCAGTGAAAGATAGCCACAAGATAGCAGCCCCTGAGGGACCATACTGTACCATACAGGCCCTCTCAAGTGCAGCAAACCACTTTTAATGTCATCCCCCTCCTTGTAAGGGGGGACTATCTTATGCAGGTTTCTGGAATCTTGCTCTCTAACAGGATGTGAGAAAGTAGCCTCTTTGTAGCCTTGTTACCCCCACCTTTGGCCTGTTTGTGAGTATATGTCAGGGTGTTTTCACTGTCTCACTGGGATCCTGCTAGCCAGGGCCCAGTGCTCATAGTTAAGACCCTATGTTGTCAGTATGTTTGTTATGTGTCACTGGGATCCTGCCAGCCAGGACCCCAGTGCTCATAAGTTTGTGGCCTATATGTGTTCCCTGTGTGGTGCCTAACTGTCTCACTGAGGCTCTGCTAACCAGAACCTCAGTGGTTATGCTCTCTCTGCTTTCCAAAATTTTCACTAACAGGCTAGTGACTAAATTTTCCAATTCACATTGGCATACTGGTACACCCATATAATTCCCTAGTATGTGGTACTGAGGTACCCAGGGTATTGGGGTTCCAGGAGATCCCTATGGGCTGCACCATTTCTTTTGCCACCCATAGGGAGCTCTAACAATTTTTACACAGGCCTGCCAGTGCAGCCTGAGTGAAATAACGTCCATGTTATTTCACAGCCATTTACCACTGCACTTAAGTAACTTATAAGTCACCTATATGTCTAACCTTCACCTGGTGAAGATTGGGTGCAAAGTTACATAGTGTGTAAGCACCCTGGCACTAGCCAAGGTGCCCCCACATCGTTCAGGGTAAATTCCCCGGACTTTGTGAATGTGGGGACACCATTATATGCGTGCACTATACATAGGTCACTACCTATGTATAGCGTCACAATGGTAACTCCGAACATGGCCATGTAACATGTCTAGGATCATGGAATTGTCACCCCAATGCCATTCTGGCATTGGGGGAAAATTCCATGATCCCCCGGGTCTCTAGCATAGTAGCTGGGTACTGCCAAACTGCCTTTCCGGGGTCTCCACTGCAGCTGCTGCCAACCCCTCAGACAGGTTTCTGCCCTCCTGGGGTCCAGGCAGCCCTGGCCCAGCAAGGCAGAACAAAGGACGTCCTCTGAGAGAGGGTGTAACACCCTCTCCCTTTGGAAATAGGTGTGAGGGCTGGAGAGGAGTAGCCTCCCCCAGCCCCTGGAAATGCTTTGATGGGCACAAATGGTGCCCATCTCTGCATAAGCCAGCCTACACCGGTTAAGGGATCCCCCAGCCCTGCTCTGGTGCGAAACTGGACAAAGGAAAGGGGAGTGACCACTCCCCTGACCTGCACCTCCCTCGGGAGGTGCCCAGAGCTCCTCCAGTGTGTCCCAGACCTCTGCCATCTTGGAAACAAAGGTGTTGGGGGCACACTGGACTTCTCTGAGTGGCCAGTGCCAGCAGGTGGCGTCAGAGGCTCCTTCTGATAGGCTCTTACCTTTCTTACTAGCCAATCCTCCTTCCTTGGTAGTCATACCTCCTTTTCTGGCTATTTAGGGTCTCTGCTTTGGGGAATTCTTTAGATAACGAATGCAAGAGCTCACCAGAGTTCCTCTGAATCTCCCTCTTCAACTACTACCGAAGGATCGACCGCTGACTGCTCGGGACCGCGCAAAACCGCAACAAAGTAGCAAGACGACTACTAGCAACCTTGTATCGACTCATCCTGCCAGCTTTCTCGACTGTTTCTAGGTGGTGCATGCTCTGGGGATAGCCTGCCTTCACCCTGCACCAGGAGCTCTGAAGAAATCTCCTGTGGGTCGACGGAATCTTCCCTCTGCAAACGCAGGCACCAAAAGACTGCAACACTGGTCCTCTGGGTCCCGTCTCAGCCTGACGAGCTTGGCCCCTGGAACTCAGCAACTCTGTCCAAGTGACTCTTCAGTCCAAATTTGGTGGAGGTAAGTCCTTGCCTCCCCACGCTAAACTGCATTGCTGTGTACCACGTGATTTGCAGCTGCTCCGGCTCCTGTGCACTCTTCCAGGATTTCCTTCGTGCACAGCCAAGCCTGGGTCCCCGACACTCTTTCCTGCAGTGCACAACTTGCTGAGTTGTCCTCCGGCGTCGTGGGACTCCCTTTTGTGACTTTGCATGGACTCTGGTTCACTTTTGTTCCAAGTGCCTGTTCAGGGACTTCTGTGGGTGCTACCTACTTATGTGAGGGCTCCCTGAGTTGCTGGACACCTCCTCTGTCTCCTCCTCCAAGTGGCAACATCTTGGTCCCTCCTGGGCCACAGCAGCACTCAAAAACCTCTACTGCAACCCTTGCAGCTAGCAAGGCTTGTTTGTGGTCTTTCTGCAGGCTTTATCGCAATGTGACACATCGGTCTTCCAAAGGAGAAGTCCCTAGCTCTCTTCTTTCTTGCAGAACACCAAGCTTCTTCCATCCAGTGGCAGCTTCCTTGCACCCTCAGCTGGCATTTCCTGGGCTCCTGCCCACTCTCGACACTGTCGTGACTATTGGACTTGGTCCCCTTGTCTTACAGGTACTCAGGTCCAGAAATCCACTGTTGTTGTATTGCTGGTGTTTGTTCTTCCTGCAGAATCCCCCTATCACGACTTCTGTGCTCTCTGGGGGTAGGAGGTGCACTTTACACCTACCTTTCAGGGTCTTGGGGTGGGCTATTTTTCTAACCCTCACTGTTTTCTTACAGTCCCAGCGACCCTCTACAAGCTCACATAGGTTTGGGGTCCATTTGTGGTTCGCATTCCACTTTTGGAGTGTATGGTTTGTGTTGCCCCTATACCTATGTGTTCCTATTGCAACCTATTGTGATCCTACACTGTTTGCATTATTTTTCTTGCTATTACTTACCTAAGTTTGGTTTGTGTACATATATCTTGTGTATATAACTTATCCTCATACTGAGGGTACTCACTGAGATACTTTTGGCATATTGTCATAAAAATAAAGTACCTTTATTTTTAGTAACTCCGTGTATTGTGTTTTCCTATGACATTGTGCATATGACACCAGTGGTATAGTAGGAGCTTTACATGTCTCCTAGTTCAGCCTAAGCTGCTTTGCCATAGCTACCTTCTATCAGCCTAAGCTGCTAGAAACACTTCTTCTACACTAAAAAGGGATAACTGGACCTGGCACAAGGTGTAAGTACCTCTGGTACCCACTACAAGCCAGGCCTGCCTCCTACACAGGATTGCTATCAAAAACACTGCTGCTGCCACCATGGGGAACTAACCCCAATCTCTATCTTTCCCTTTCTACATGCAGCTGCTGCTGTTTAAGCTTCAACCTGGACTCTTCCAACCTCAGCTTTCTGAGTTCCATTTCCATTAAGTTATCCTCCGGGTGGGAGGCTTGGGAATTGTGAGACACAAGAGAAATGTGGGAATTGGCAGAGAGAGACCTGTCTCTTACTGTCTGGACTCTAGTAACCTGGCCTTTAGGAGTGAAAGGTGCCCTATTAATGTGTGACCCCCTCCCAGTACCAGTGTCACTAGGTGGCTTGCTAGCTGGCAGGTCTTTGGAAGAACGTGCCCAAGCATCCTCAGGGGACTCCTCTGAGTCTGGCTGGGAACCCCCCTCTTCTACCTCCTGTTCCTGGGATGGGCCAGACTGGTCATTTTCTAGGAGAAGACTAACTAGAAAGTCTTTGGTAGGATTCTTGACAATGCTTAAACCTCTTTCTGTGCAGAGACCCCTCAAACTTTTCAAGTTTAAACTCATATATGTTGCTTGAACAACTGTGGGAGTAAGTTCCACTGCAGACATGATAGAAAAGGTTTAGGTCAAAGAGAGAAAAAAGTTTTTGGAACTTTTGAAAGAACAGAAAAATATTTTTCAAACTTTTTGAAAACTTTTAAAAGTTTTCAGAACTTTTCAGAAACGTTGTTAAAAGTTTTAGAGAAGGAAAGTTAAATTGTTTATTTCAATGTGTATATCTTGAAGTATTTGGTGTATGATTTTATCATGAAAAGCACCAATGACAAAGTGGTAAAGCAGTTACAAGTACTTATCCCACCGCTGCCACCAATGTAGGAGGCTGGCCTCCCTTATAGTGGGTACCTTGTGGTACTTACACTTTGTGCCAGGTCCAGTTATCCCTTATTTGTAGATTAGAGTTGTTCTAGCAGTTTAGGCTTATAGAGGTAGCTATAGCAGAGCAGCTGAGGCTGAACTAGGAGACATGCAAAGCTCCTACTATACCACTTATATCACTTAGTACTGTATCATAGGAAACACAATACTCAGAGTTACTAAAAATAAAGGTGCTTTATGTTAGTGACAATATGCCAAAAGTATCTCAGAGGATATACTCCCTTAGGAGGTAAATAATATACACAAAATATACACACACAAACCAAAATCAGGTAAGTAACATTTAGAAAAGTAGTGCAAACACTATAGAACACAATAGAATGCAATAGGGAAAAATAGGCCTAGGGGCAACACAAACCATATACTTCAAAAGTGGATTGCGAACCACAAATGGACCCCAGGCCTAGTGTAGTGTGTAGAGGGTCGCTGGGAGTGTAAGAAAATCAAATGGTTATCCAAGATAACCCACCACAAGACCCTGAAAAGTAGGAGTAAAGTTACCCTACTACCCCAGGAAGACAGTAAAGTCGAGATAGGGGATTCTGCAAGGACAACAACTGACTGCAAAACACTGAAGATGGATTCCTGGACCTGAGGACCTCTAAAGGAAGGGTACCAAGTCCAAGAGTCACGCAAGGGTCCAGGGTGGGGGCAGGAGCCCACTAAACCCCAGATGAAGGTGCAAAAGGGCTGCCTCCGGGTGGAAGAAGCTGAAGATTCTTCAACAACGGAAGGTGCCAGGAACTTCTCCTTTGGTCAAAAGATGTCCCACAGCGTGCTGGAGGATGCAGAATTGTTTCCACGCAGAAAGACCGCAAATAAGCCTTGCTAGCTGCAAGAGTCGCAGTTTAGTATTTTGGGTGCCTCCAGGGCCCATGAAATACCAGGAGGATGCCCCTTGGAGGAGGAGACAGAGGGGGCACTCAGCAACACAGAGAATCCACGCAGAAGCAGGAAGCCCCGCAGAAGCACCTGAACAGGCGTTCAGAAGATCTGAGGACGACGGTCGACTCAGAACAACAAAAGAGGGTCCCACGACGTCGGAGTGCAACTCAGCGAGTTGGGCAATGCAGGACAGAGTGCTGGGGACCTGGGCTAGGCTGTGCACAAAGGAAGTCTTGCAAAAGTGCACAGAAGCCCAAGCAGCTGCAGTTCATGCAGTACACAGGATTACTGTTTGGCGTGGGGAGGCAAGGACTTACCTCCACCAATTTTGGAAAGAAGGGCCACGGACTGTCAGGGAAACTTGGATCCAGCTCCTGTGTTTCAGGGCCACGCTCGTCAAGATGAGAGGGGACCCAGAGGACCGGTGATGCAGACGTTTGGTGCCTGCGTTGGCAGGGGGAAGAGTCTGTCGACCCATGGGAGATTTCTTCTTGGCTTCCAGTGCAGGGTGAAGACAGACAGCCCTCAGAGCATGCACCACCAGGAAACAGTCAAGAAAGCCGGCAGGATGAGGCTCTACAATGTTGCTGGTAGTCTTCTTGCTACTTTGTTGCGGTTTTGCAGGCGTCCTGGAGCAGTCAGCGGTCGATCCTTGGCAGAAGTCAAAGTGGGAAGTGCAGAGGAACTCTGGTGAGCTCTTGCATTCGTTATCTGGTGAGATACCCGCAGGAGAGACCCTAAATAGCCCTGAGAGGAGGATTGGCTACAGAGAAAGGTAAGCACCTATCAGGAAGGGTCTCTGACGTCACCTGCTGGCACTGGCCACTCAGAGCTGTCCATTGTGCCCTCACACCTCTGCATCCAAGACAGCAGGGGTGTGGGACACACTGGAGGATCTCTGGGCACCTCCCCTGGTAAGTGCTGGTCAGGGGAGTGGTCACTCCCCTTTCCTTTGTCCAGTTTCGCGCCAGAGCAGGGCTGGGGGGATCCCTCAACCGGTGTAGACTAGCTTATGCAAAGAGGGCACCATCTGTTCCCCTCAAAGCATTTCCAGAGGCCAGGAGAAGCTACCCCTCCCAGGCCCTTCACACCTATTTCCAAAGGGAGAGGGTGCCTTTGTTCTGCCTTCCTGGGACTGGGCTGCCCAGGCCCCAGGGGGGCAGAAACCTGTCTGAGGGTTGGAAGCTGTGGTAGCTGCTGTGAAAACCCCAGTAAGTTAGTTTGGCAGTACCCAGGCTCTATGCTGGAGACCCGGGGATGCATGGAATTGTCCCCCCAATACCAGAATGGTATTGGGGGGACAATTCCATGACCCTAGACATGTGACATGTTCGGAGTTACCATTGTGACGCTGCATATAGGTGTTGACCTATATGTAATGCACGCGTGTAATGGTGTCCCCGCACTCACAAAGTCTGGGGAAAGTGCCCTCAACAATGTGAGGGCACCTTGGCTAGTGCCAGGGTGCCCACACACTAAGTAGTTTTGCACCTAACCTTCACCAAGTGAGGGTTAGACATATAGGTGACTTATAAGTTACTTAAGTGCAGTGAAAAATGGCTGTGAAATAACGTGGACATTATTTCACTCAGGCTGCAGTGGCAGTCCTGTGTAAGAATTGTCTGAGCTCCCTATGGGTGGCAAAAGAAATGCTGCAGCCCATAGGGACTCCTGGAACCCCAATACCCTGTGTACCCAGGTACCATATACTAGGGAATTATAAGGGTGTTACAGTGTGCCAATCAGAATCTGTAAAATTAGTCACTAGCCTGCAGTGACAATTTTAAAAGCAGAGATAGCATAAACACTGAGGTGCCGGTTAGCAGACCCTCAGTGATACAGTTAGGCACCACACAGGGAACACAAACAGGGCATACTTTATGAGCACTGGGGTCCTGGCTAGCAGGATCCCAGTGACACAGGCAAAAACAAACATACATACAGTAAAAATGGGGGTAACATGCCAGGCAAGATGGTACTTTCCTAAACCCTTACTGCCCTGTATCCAGACTCACTACAAGGGTTTCTGCAGCTCTTTGTGTATTGCCAGGATACAGCCTATTTTGGCGTTAGTGAGGCTATGGCCAGCTCCTCCTTCGCATCCTGTCCATGATGACCCATCAAGATCCATCAGGTCACTCCTACGCTCTTCTGTGTGTGGCTATGAGGATTACACAAAGCCCAGCTATCACCCCACTGCAGACATGACTAAATTAAGAAAATTCCAACTTTCGAGAAGTGACATTTGCAGAATTGCAATCTGAATTCCGACTTCACCATAAATTAGGATCTCAAATTGTGATTCCTGAGATATGCCAATGTTATCTCTTGGGAGAGATAGTCCTTGCAGTAGTGAAAAACAAACTTAAGAGTCTTTCACTATTAGGACATGTGAAACTTAAAAGTATATGTCCAATGTTTTAAATACACTGCACCCTACCCTTGGGTCTGTCTAGAGATAACTTTAGGTATGACACATGTGTTAAAAGGGAAAGTTTGGGCCTTGTAAAAGGTTTACTTTGCCAGGTCGACATGGCAGTGTAAAACTGCACACAAAGGCTCTGCATTGACAGGGCTGAGCCATGTTTAAAGGGCTACTTAAGTGGGTGGCACAATCAGTGCTACAGACCCACTAGTGGCATTGAATTTACAGGACCTGGGCAAATGTAGTGCATTCTACTAGGGACTTGTAAGCAAATTAAATATGCCATTTGGAATAAGTCAATGTTACCACATTGTAGGGAAAGGGCACAATCACTTTAGCACAGGACAGCAGTAGTAAATTGCGCAGAATACTAAGGCCAGCAAAAACGAAGTCAGCAGAAACAGTAGATCTGAAGGCAAAACGTCAGGGGGAACCATGCCAAGGATGCCAGCTGTAACAGGAGTGTATTAGATTGTAGGGGGCAGAAATGACAACTCTTTCTGGTGGTCTAGAAAGGGAAAACCTGGAGAGCTTATTATGTGCACATTGGGGATGTAATAAAGAGTAAGGGTACATGGAGGTGAGGGAGTGTTTTTATGAATTAAGAATAATTATCATTAACCTAATTATGTTCTGAGGGCCTAAGTCAATTACTGCACAAAAATGTGGCATTTCATTTGAAGTTTGCACAAAGACATGCATTTAACTTAAATTTGCTGAGCAGCGCATATTTTATTCTCCATCTTTTTTTCCTCTTTGTTAGTTATGACCTGTGTCCCGGTCACAAGAGTATATCTTTTTATTACGCAAGTGCCTTGTTGCAACAGTAAAATTAATATAATAGAGATGATGTTAAATTTTAGTTATTTACCAATTTGACCCATTAATGCAAAGCTGCAATGTTAGATTCATCTTAAAATGTGATTCTTTGTGTATAGGCTTAAGTATTGATGGCCTATGGGAAAGAGAATGATTTCATTTGAAATCTGTTGTACTTACCTTGACATGTGTTTGTCTTATAGCCCATGAATGCTGAGAAGAAGTCGGAAAGTTTCATATTGTTTCAGAAATTAGTTTACGTATTGTGTGTTTAGAATATTCTTTGTTAAAACTTGCAAGATCGATGGAAGCTGTCCTGTTCCCATAAAGACATCACCCATTGATTGGTCTGAATAAGAAATTATCTACCCTAGACTTACAACTTGTTATTTTGTTCAATTATGTGTAAATATGTGTTCCCAGACTAGGATTGGAGAGATAGTTTCTTAGAGAGACCCTCTCCTTGAGAGAGAGAACTCTGTTACTGACACATTCAGACTTAGGGGGTCATTCTGACCTCGGCGGTAAAAGGCGCTTACCGCCGGTCAGAAGCCCGCCATAACACCGCCGCGTCCGCGGTAAACCGCCACGGTCATTCTGACCCGCAACTTGAAAACCGCCAAAAACCCGACATCCACAAAAGTCCGCCACACCAAAGGTCAACGAAAAAATGGCGATGACCAAACCTCCACCGTCACGCCAACAGAAATACGCCCATGCCATTACGACCCACGAATCCACGCGGCGGTCTTTCAACCGCGGTATTCTATTGGCGGTACACAACGCCGCGGTCGAAATACACACACCTCTACAAAACATCCCCACATTGGTCAATTTGAAACACACACACCTGAGATACATATACACTCCACTCCCACACACCCAATACAAAATAAAACACACACCCACATCACCCACAAACCCCTACGACAACAATTGCGAATCAAGGACCGAGAGAGACAGCACTGCTTAGAGTAGACTATCACACCGAGGCAAATCACAACATCACCCACACAATTACCACGCACAAAACACCATACACCACCACACACATTACACTCCACAACACATACACCACCCCTCACCTCATCCACACCACCCCATGGCACCCCAAAGACACCCCAGGTTCTCTGACGCAGAACTCAGGGTCATGGTGGAGGAAATAGTCCGTGTAGAGCCCCAGCTATTCGGGGCACAGGTGCAGCACACCACAATAGCTAGGAAGATGGAGCTCTGGCAAAGGATAGTGGACAGGGTCAACGCGGTGGGACAGCATCCACGCAATCGGGATGACATCAGGAAGCGATGGAACGACCTACGGGGGAAGGTGCGTTCCATGGTATCAAGGCACAACATTGCGGTGCAGAAGACTGGCGGCGGACCCCCACCTACTCCCCCAGAATTTACAGCATGGGAGGAGGAAGTCTTGCACATCCTGCATCCTGAGGGCCTCGCAGGAGTAGGCGGAGGAATGGACTCTGGTAAGTCAAATCTTAACTACTACTTCCCACCCCCACCCCACCTGCATGCCAGCACATACCCCCACCCTCACCCCCATCACACCAACTCCTTGCAAAAGGCTCACCATCACAACCCACCCATCCAAACACCAAGCCCTGCATGCGACCACAAAGCATGGACACCCATCACCAAAGCATGCCCACTGCACACACACATCACCCCCACAAGCCACTCTCACAAAAGCCCCCACAAGGGAATGCCTGCACTTGGGTACACGGACACCCACCCATCACACGAAATGCCACAAACAGAAGCTATAACCATACCTTAATACCCCTGCAGGACCCGAACGCCACCACACCGCCATGGAGGGTCCAGAGATGTCCATCCCACCCCCAGATGAGGCCCCCAGCGATGACAGCAGCTCTGTCTCCCTGGAGCCAGACGACCAGCCCGGCCCATCGGGGACCTCTGGACAGTCGGTTCCCCACAGACAGCCACAGGCTACACCAGACCCAACCCCCTCTGGGAACACCAGCACAGCTCCCACCCAGCGGGCCCATGCCTCTGTCTCCAGGGCACGTCAATCAGCGGTGTGTCCGGCACTACAGGGTACCCAGGTTGACCCACCACCCCAACAACCACAGGTACCTGGGGGCAGTGGTAGTGGGCACACTTTCCAGGGGACAGAGGCCCAGGGAAACAGGGGAACTGGGAGGGCTGCTGTGCGACAGGGGGGGGGGGCAGGCCCAGGGAACCCACTCTCCAAGAGGCCCTCTCCTCCATCATGGGAGCATACCACCACTCCCAGGAGACGATGGCGACGGTACTGGCCAGGTTCCAGGAGATCCAGGCACATGGGGTTCAGAGAGGAACTGAGGAACATCGGTTCCGCAATGGGGACCATCGTCCTGGCCCTTAACCAGATAGTCACCACATTGCGGGACCATGTGGCACCACAAAGGGCCCCTGTCACTAGCCAGGACCAAGAACAGGCTACAACATCCGCCGGCGCTAGTGGACAGGAGGCCCCCACACAACGACAGTCCACCAGAACCCCACCTCCTGCTGAAGAAGAACCACCCGCAAGCGGAACCTGAGATCTCACAAGAAGACAGAGTAGGATTGCAAGACCCCCGCCAGCATATGATACCCCCTGATGTCATCCCACTGTCCCACATTGTCACCCTGTCCAACCTTGAACTGCCCCTGCTCCATCCTTCCACAGGCATATGGACAATGCACCTGTGCGACTGAGAACTGGACTCTGCCATGGACATTACTCCACCCCCACCCATCCCCGCTTCCCAATCATTTACCTATATGTAGCACTTGAAATAAATCACTCATTGCACTTAAAATAACAGGAGTCTGCTTGTATTTTTCACAAATGTATTACACATAACGGTGCAATTATGTTCAGCAACCTTGTGATGACAACATACCAATGTCAATAAGCTTTAGTCCATGGGCAAACAAAGCAGTAGTCATGCAGTCGGTCATACAGCTCTGAAAAGGGAAGGGAAAGTCACAATTAACTTAAAAGGAACTGGGAGGAAACACAGACAGTAGAGACGCAGGAGGCCTTAAGTAAATGTAAATTGGGGTGGCTGTTTCTTACCTGTGTGCTACTGAAAGTATTGTTGTATGACTGTATCCCTGTTGTCCGTGTCGTCCCCGTCGTCTTCCTCCTCTTCATTCTCCACAGGCTCCACAGCTGCAACAACACCACCATCTGGACCATCCTCCTGCACAAAAGGCACCTGGCGTCGCAAAGCAAGATTGTGAAGCATACAGCAGGCCACGATGATATGGCACACCTTCTGTGGTGAGTACATTAGGGATCCACCAGTCATATGTAGGCACCTAAACCTGGCTTTCAGGAGGCCGAAGGTCCTTTCTATGATCCTCCTAGTTCGCCCATGGGCCTCATTGTACCGTTCCTCTGCCCTGGTCCGGGGATTCCTCACTGGGGTCAATAGCCAGGAGAGGTTGGGGTAACCAGAGTCACCCAATAACCACACACGGTGTCTCTGTAGCTGTTCCATCACGTAAGGGATGCTGCTATTTCTCATAACATACGCGTCATGCACTGACCCAGGGAACTTGGCATTTACATGGGAGATGTACTGGTCTGCCAAACAGACCACCTGGACATTCATCGAATGATAACTTTTTCTGTTTCTGTACACCTGCTCACTTCCACTGGGGGGAACCAAAGCCACATGGGTCCCATCAATGGCACCAATGATGTTGGGGATATGTCCAAGGGCATAGAAATCACCCTTCACTGTAGCCAAATCATCCCCCTCAGGGAAAACAATGTAGCTCCGCATGTATTTCATCAGGGCAGACAACACTCTGGACAAAACCTTAGAAAACATAGGCTGAGACATCCCTGATGACATGGCCACTGTTGTCTGAAAAGACCCACTTGCCAAAAAATGGAGTACTGACAGAACCTGCACCAGAGGGGGAATCCCTGTGGGTTGGCGGATGGGGGACATCAGGTCTGGCTCCAGCTGGGCACACAGTTCATGTATAGTGGCTCTGTCAAGTCGGTATCTAAGTATAATATGTAGTTCTTCCATTGTCGACAGGTCCACCAGCGGTCGGTACACGGGAGGATTTATCCTTCTCCTCGCAAGTCCCAGCGGACGGTGCCTAGGAAGGACAACATGGAGCAGAAAGTCAAGCAAACCACAGGTTCGTTCACACAGCTTGCACAGTAAAAGAATCGCAATGCATTGAAAGGCTTGTATGAGTGGCAATGCACGGCCTAGGCCTGTGTGACGCAGTTGAAATTATGCCATGTGGGCCCTGGAAATGGCAGCTGCCTGACCTGTGAAGTGTGACAGTGGGATGTGAGGTCAATGCGCTAGCGTGGCACACCGTGGCGGTAGGCGGTCGAAGACCGCGGTGCGAAGCCGCATTGGTTAACATTGCACCCTATGGGTTTCATGAGCCAATGACGATGTGCGCCGGCGGTCGCGGTACGCACCGCCGCGGTACGCACCGCCGTGGGCGTGACCGCCATTTTCTATCTGATTAATCACTCGAGACCTGATCATCCACAGGAGAGGACCTATACTGCAAGTGCTGCTGTGACCTCGGTCTGGGAGATACAATGGCTGCTGCGACTGTGGAAAGGGCCCCTGCCTTCTCTGCCGAAGAATTGGAGAAACTTGTTGATGGGGTCCTCCCCCAGTATGCGCTACTCTACGGTCCTCCAGACCAACAGGTTAGTAGACAGGGTGCACGCTGAATGGGCTATGCCTGTGTCGAGTGGGGTGTATGTAAGATGGTGGGGAGGGGAGCGAATGAGGAGTGCACCGCATGACAGATGGGAACATGTGCCACATGGCAAGGTTGGGGAGGGGGGGCCACTCACATCGACCATGCAGAAAAGTGATGATATTTCCTTTCCCACCCTGTACATGTCAAATAGGTCAGCGCCCATCAGAAGATCGACATTTGGCGTGCCATCGCCAAGGACGTCCGGGCCCTGGGGGTCCACAACAGACGGGGCACCCACTGCCGAAAGAGGTGGGAGGACATCCGCCGCGGGACCAGAAAGACCGCCGAGTCTCTGCTGGGGATATCCTCCCAACGTAGGAGGGGTGCCAGCCGCCAATTGACCCCTCTGATGTCCCGGATCCTGGGGGTGGCCTACCCCGATTTGGATGGGCGCGTGAGGACATCACAGCAGACACAAGGGGGTGAGTATCAGCACATTCTGCTATCTTTGTGCGCAGTTGAGGTGTCTGGGTTGGGGAGGAGGGCTGTGGGTAACTCAAGGCCAGGGCGCTTTCAGTAGGCTAGTCCCCTCCGTTAGGCATGGCCCTGTGCCCCCGCCCCCCACCTCTGTAGGGTGCCAAGTACAGCTATCCATGGTCCTGCATCACCCATGTGTGCATTTGTCGTCCATAGACCTGTAGGCCTAGTCACAAGAACTGAGTAGTGTACCCCGATTGCGCAGCGTAGTGCAGGGGGCTTCTGTGTCTGTCCTCGCCGCCAACGGTGTTGCCAATGCATGCACTCAACCTGTCTTCATTTCTCCCCCCCACCCATTTTCTTTTTCGTCCTGTGCATGTGTGCATTAGCATCATCAGGCGGAGGAGAAGTGGCATCGGCGCACGAGGGAGCTGCATCTCACATGGCCCCGGAGGGCCATGCAACCGACTCCGAGTTCACCAGTGAGACGGAGGGCGAGGGGAGCTCCACAACGAGGACCCGTGGAGACGTCAGCGACACCGACACGTCCTCGGAAGGGAGCTCCTTTGCGGTGGCGGCAACATCCGTGCCCACCGCCACAACAGGTACAGCCGCCACCCAGCGCACCAGCCCCGCCCTCCCAGCAGCCCCTCAGCCTTCGCTCCGTGCCCACTCACCCAGGAAGGTGGGCATCTCCTTCGCCCCAGGCACCTCAGGCCCTGCCCCAGTTACCCCTGCTGCCCTCAGTGAGGAGGTCATTGACCTCCTCCAGACCATCATTGTTGGGCAGTCTACCCTTTTGAATGCCATCCAGGGTGTAGAAAGGGAGGTGCATCGGAGCAATGCATACCTGGAAGGCATTCATTCGGGTCAGGCTGCCCATCAGCGATCGTTCAACGCACTGGCCTCAGCACTGACGGCAGCCATTGTCCCTGTCTCCAGCCTCCCTCTTCTAACTCCCTCCACCCAGTCCCAGTCTCCTGTTCCTCAGCCTATCCCATCCACACCATCAGACCAGCCTGCACACACCTCAACACCCAAGGGCAGCTCATCCAGACATAAGCACCACAGATCCCACAAGCATTCACACAAACAACATCCAGATGCAGACATGCCAACAGTCACTACCACCTCTGTGTCCCCCTCCTCCTCATCTCCCTCCTCCCTCTCTGTGACGTCTCCACTCACACCTGCATGCACACCACCATCAGCCAGTACTTCCATCACCAGCACACCCTCCATTACAGTCAGCACACGTGCAGTCACCACCCCCACTGCCATTTACACGTCCCCTGTGTCCTCTCCCACTGTGTCTGTCACCCCCTCTTCCAAACCACACAAACGCAGGCAGCCACCCACCCAACAGCCATCCACCTCACGACAGCCTCCAGCCCAAGCACCTGCACCCAAAGACAGCACACTTGACTCTCCTACAACCACATCCTCTTCCTCCACTCCCATACCCACTGCACCTACCCTTCCCATTGCTCCTAAGAAACTTTTCCTCTCCAAAATTAACCTCTTTGCATCACCTGACCCACCCCCTCCATCTGGTAAGAGTCCAAAGAGCACCTCAGCCACCACCAGCCCTGCATCTAGTATCACCATAGTGCAGGGCTATTGGAGTCCACCAGCTCCTAGGGAAGGAACATCGGCCAGCAGCAAGGGGACAGCCAGCCCACCCCCTGGGAAGAGGACTAGAAAAATTAAGGGCCAGCGCAGAAAGCCTGAGACGGCTGCCACCAAGGAGAGTGGCCTTGCCCCGTCACCTGCCACATCATCTAAGGGAGGCAAGGGCCAGAGAGCTGCAGCGAAGGAGGGCAAGGGCAGCAGGGCGGAGAAGACATGCAGCAGGCGAGCACACCAGGAGGGCCCCACCAGCCCCATACCGGGGGTGACGGACGACACCCACGAGCCCAAGACTCCATCACAGGAGGGCCCCGCTACCGCAAGGTCGGAGGGCGACTAAGTGGGGAGTCTTGGCCAGGTCTGGCTCCCTTGAAAGACAGGACAAGCACCGCTGAACAGGGCCCCGCCAAGACAGGCACTGCTGAACAGGGCCCCTCCGTGAAGAGCACCGCTGAACAGGGCCCCGCCAAGACAGGCACCGCTGAACAGGGCCCCGCCGTGAAGGGCTACGCTGAACAGGGCCCCGCCAAGACAGGCACCGCTGAACAGGGCCCCGCCGTGAAGAGCACCGCTCTGCTGGGCCCTTCCTGTCAAGCACCGCTCCGCTGGGCCCTTCATCTCAAGCACCGCTCCGCTGGGCCCTTCATCTCAAGCACCGCTCCGCTGGGCCCTTCCTGTCAAGCACTGCCCTGCTGGGCCCTTCCTGTCAAGCACCGCTCCGCTGGGCCCTTCATCTCAAGCACCGCTCCACTGGGCCCTTCATCTCAAGCACCGCTCCGCTGGGCCCTCCCTGTCAAGCACCGCTCCGCTGAGCACCACCGTCTCAAGCACCACTCCGCTGGGCACCGCCGTCTCAAGCACCGCTCCGCTGGGCCCTTCATCTCAAGCACCGCTCCGCTGGGCCCTTCCTGTCAAGCACCGCTCCGCTGGGCACCACTGTCTCAAGCACCGCTCCGCTGGGCCCTTCCTGTCAAGCACCGCTCCGCTGGGCCCTCCATCTCAAGCACCGCTCCGCTGGGCCCTTCATCTCAAGCACCGCTCCGCTGGGCCCTTCATCTCAAGCACCGCTCCGCTGGGCCCTTCATCTCAAGCACCGCTCCGCTGGGCACCGCCGTCTCAAGCACCGCTCCGCTGGGCCCTTCATCTCAAGCACCGCTCCGCTGGGCCCTTCCTGTCAAGCACCGCTCCGCTGGGCACCGCCGTCTCAAGCACCGCTCCGCTGGGCACCGCCGTCTCAAGCACCGCTCCGCTGGGCCCTCCATCTCAAGCAGCGCTCCGCTGGGCACCGCCGTCTCAAGCACCGCTCCGCTGGGCACCGCCGTCTCAAGCACCGCTGGTCCATTGACAGTGCCGGTTCTGTGTCGAGCAGGTGTTCACGAAGCACTCTGGGCACCATGCCTCCTCCAATACCAGTGGAGTCGGTTATCCATCTGATGGACTGTGGCTTTGCACTCCCCAGGATGGTACAGTGGGCATGGAGGCCCCTCGTGGATCTGGCGTCGTGGACTCATGTGGCTGAGGTGCCCCCCTGTCCCTTCCCCCTGAGGTGCCTGTTGTTTTATCATCTGATGCCCCTGCAGTGTTCTCTCCAATGGTGTCCGGTCTCCTGTGTGGGCTTTGCTCATGTGTTTGTACACATTGGCCCACGGACTATGGATATTTAACGGACTGTGCAGGACTTTTTGACTATGTTTATACTTTGCACTATGTTTATTATTTCTTTTGTATATTTCATATGGCATTTTACCATGACTTCAATTAACCTATTTTATACATAAATTCGAAACTTCATTTTAATTATGTCTTTGCATTCTTCCGGGGGGTTTGGGGGGTGTCACTCTGACTTGTTGCTCTGCATTGGTGTGTAGGTATTGGGGGGGTGGGGTGGGGGTATGGGTGTATCGCGTATGTGTGTGCACGTAACCTTTCCTCCTCCCCCCTCCCCTGTGTCGTAGGTGCAGTACTCACCGTTGTCGTCTGCGCCGGCGTTCGTACTCGTGGTAGATGAGCAGGTAGACAAGGGCTGGTAGGATGTTTAATTCGGGTTCCATGCTGTCCAGATTCCTCGTGGAGTGTGTGGAGGTGAGCGTTTTCCCGTTTGTAGTCTGTTTCCGCCGTGTTTTTATCGGCGGGGCTCCCGCCCCGGAAAAGGTGGCGGATTGGTGAGTTGTGATAGGGTGGGCGGTACATTGTCTGCCGCCTGCCTGTTGGCGGTGACCGCCGCGCTGTTTGTCGGTCCCGCCGTGGCGGTCGGAGTGTTAAAGTGGCGGTCTGTGTTGGCGGTTCCCGCCAGGGTCAGAATTGCATTTTTTGGACCGCCTGCCTGTTGGCGGGTTGGCCGCCGCTTTATCACCGACCGCCAGGGTTGGAATCACCCCCTTATTCTCTTTGCTGATGTTTCTTGGATTCATTCTATGACTGACTTCATCATGCATGGAATTTAATTGTCCTAGGGCAAGAGTTCCTTCTAGCTTCTGCTAAAGCTCTCTATTAGCTTAGAATAGGATTTGTATTCATGGAACACACTTCGGGCCAGATGTAGCATTTTCCGATTTTGCGAATCGGAAATTGCGAGTCGGTGCGACTCGCAATTTTCGATTCGCAAAATCGTAGGCAGTACGGTGTCTCAGACACCGACTGCGAGTCGCTATGGGGTCGCAAAGACCCACCTCATTAACATTAATGAGGTGGGTCGCATTTTGCGACCCCATAGCGAGTCCCTGCACTCACAGGGATGGTGGCCTGCTGAAGTCAGCAGACCTCCATGTCTGTGACTGCTTTTTAAATAAAGCAGTTTTTTATTTTTATTTTATTTTGCAGCCCGTTTTCCTTAAAGAAAAATATAAAAAAATAACCAAACCATTTGGTTTCGGTTTTTCAGAGTAGGCAGTGGTCCATTGGACCAATGCCTGCTCTGAAAAACCCTTTTTGGCAACATTCTGCGAATGGGTTACCACCAGTGTGACACTGGTGTTAACTGCGCATTGCTTTGCAACCGCATTCGCGGTCACAAAGCAATTTAGCATAGCGATGCGAGTCGCAAATAGGAAGGAGACACCCCTTCCTATTTGCGAGTCGCATTCACAATTTGCGAGTCGGTACGGTCTCGCAAATTGTGAATGAGCATCGCAAACGACATTTTGCATGGCGCAAATTGCGATTTTCGCAGTTTGCACCATGCAAAATGTTTGCTACATCTGGCCCTTCATGCTTTGTTCTGTACTGTTATAAGATTAGTGAAGGAACTCATGAATTAATAATTCAATAAAATCTTGAAATATAATCAAACTCTCATTATTGACTCCTAGCGAAGCTAAATGAGAATTGTTAAATTGTGAATGTGTAGTACTTTCCTAAAAGGTCCTGCCTTGGGGGCTCAATTGAGTTGCTGGAACTTCATGTTCCTAAAGGCTCCGAATAATCCTCAGAATGCAGTTTTGAAACTGTTGCATCAAAGACAAGACTTGATTCAAGGAGGGCCCAGTCAAGGGAGGTCAGACTCAGCAAGGAGATTGTGGATTCCTGGGTGAGGACAACAGCCAGTGGCATAGCATTAGCCCCCGCAGCCCCCATGGTAGGACAGCAGGAATGGGAGAAACAACAAAAAAACAAAACACTTACCATTCTTCTCTACACCGCCTCCTGACGCCTTGCTCTGCCTCTTGTGTCCCAGCATTCACTGGTACACCAGCACAGGCTCCCCAGCAGTCCTGGCTCTGCTTTCACGCTAAACATAGCATGAAAGCAGCATCAGGATTGGTCCGAGCGGCTTGGACTGCTACTCAGACACTGCCCTGGGGTCTGTGAGGTTTCTCCAGCCTGGCTGTTCAACACAGCCGGGCTGGAGAAACCTAAGTGCTCCTGTGTGGTTGGTCAGCCTGAGACGGCCAGTCAGAAACACATGCACACTTAGGGGACACTCTCTCATTCTTCCCCCTCCTTTCCTGTGGTCCAGCCCGCCCCTCTCTTCACACGCTGGCTGAGCCAGCAGATGAAAAATAAAATAATAATAAGCTATCCCGTTATTTTTCATTTGCTGACTCCTAGCCAGGGCGACGGCGACCCTCAGCCATTACGCAGGAGGCGCTCCAGAAAGAAAGCATCTTTTTAGAAGATGCATCAACCCAGATTTTAGTTTCAGCAGGTGCTCTAAATCAAGTGAACCAATTTGTTTGTTACACTGGTTACAAACCTTTAAATACACTGCAGGCTAGCATGTTAACAATGTAGTGTGCTCTCCTACACCACTGAAGTACCTTTTATTTCACACTCTGCTTCATGATCAACTTATGAAACGTTTCCCTATCTCTCACTCCCTTTATCAGACATTAGAATATTGGGACATCCCTTAAAGCCTTAAAGACAGGTGAATGGCATAGTCAATAGTCTCCTTCTTCTCCAATCCATTTCTAACTTTGTCATCTGAGCGATATGGAAACGGTGGCCTACTACCAGTTTTGCAAGCTTATATTCTATGTCTAATGTGCTGGCCTGAGAACTGTTCTTAATTAGGTTAAAAGTTTAATCCTCATCATAAAGAGACTGTGGGGGTCATTCTGACCCCGGCCGGCGGCGGTAGCCGCCGGCCTGGCTGGGACCGCCAGAAGACCGTCCCGCGGTCAAAAGACCGCAGCGGTCATTCTGGGTTTCCCACTGGGCTGGCGGGCGACCGCCAAAAGGCCGCCCGCCAGCCCAGTGGGAAACACCCTTCCACGATGAAGCCGGCTCCGAATGGAGCCGGCGGAGTGGAAGGGGTGCGACGGGTGCAGTTGCACCCGTCGCGAATTTCAGTGTCTGCTAAGCAGACACTGAAATTCAAAGTGGGGCCCTCTTACGGGGGCCCCTGCAGTGCCCATGCCATTGGCATGGGCACTGCAGGGGCCCCCAGGGGCCCCACGACACCCCATACCGCCATCCTGTTCCTGGCGGCCGAAACCACCAGGAACAGGATGGCGGTATGGGGGTCGGAATCCCCATGGCGGCGCAGCAAGCTGGGCCGCCATGGAGGATACCCATGGGCAGCGTGTACCGCCGACTTTCCGTTTCTGGCCGCGGCTGTACCGCCGCGGTCAGAATGCCCAAAGGAGCACCGCCAGCCTGTTGGCGGTGCTCCCGCGGACCCCGACCCTGGCGGTTTTTACCGCCAGGGTCGGAATCACCCCCTGTATCACGAGGACAAAGTGAACTGGTGGAAAATTCTTGGCATGCAACACTATAATTTCTCTTGAAAATGACAGAACATTGACAAATAAGGAGGATTGTTTAAACCACAGTTAAAATGAATGTTTAATTGTCTTCTATATGTGCAAAACAGGAAAGGAGCACACACAGAGAATTGGTGCAGGCAAAGTAAATAATGACACCGAAAAAAAGGCCAATGAAGATTTGTGAAGAGATTGAGAATATAGTAAATACACAAGCACTTAGAAGGTTCGCCTCAACATTAGCTTTCAGGTATAATTGGTTTCTGTTGTTTTTCTACTGAAAATTGAAGGTTAGAAGAAAAAAATAACAACCCTGCACAGAGCTGAGGTTCAGTATGAGGAAAGTGTTGTCTACGAGGTAGATTGCAAAGGAAAAGGTTACTGAGTTCCCTAAATATAGTACTCTGAAAAATGCAACAAAGGTACCCTACTCAATGCACCACCCACGCTGAATAGTTTACTAAGGGGGTGATTCTAAGCTTGGCGGGCGGCGGTAGCCGCCCGCCAAGCGGGAACCGGCAGAAGACCGTACCGCGGTCAAAAGACCGCGGCGGTCATTCTGGGTTTCCCACTGGGCTGGCGGGCGACCGCCGAAAGTCCGCCCGCCAGCCCAGCGGGAAACACCCTTCCCACGAGGACGCCGGCTCAGAATGGACCCGGCGGAGTGGGAAGGTGCGACGGGTGCAGTTGCACCCGTCGTGAATTTCAGTGTCTGCAAAGCAGACACTGAAATTCTTTGTGGGGACCTCTTACGGGGGCCCCTGCAGTGCCCATGCCATTGGCATGGGCACTGCAGGGGCCCCCAGGGGCCCCACGGCACCCCATATCGCCATCCTGTTCCTGGCGGGCGAACCGCCAGGAACAGGATGGCGGTATGCGGTGTCAGAATCCCATGGGCAGCGGAAAGTCGGCCGTACACCGCCGGCTTTCCGCTTCTGGCCGCGGCTGTACCGCCGCGGTCAGAATGCCCGGCGGTGCACCGCCAGCCTGTTGGCGGTGCTACCGCCAACCTCCGCCCTGGCGGTATTTACCGCCAGGGTCAGAATGACCCCCTAAGTGTCTTGGCAAGCTCTTTTGACTGACAGCGTGTATTACCTGCTGTTCCTAAAACACTCAATGGGTACGGAGAAATTGCATTTGGCACATTTAAAGCACGGCCAGGATTGAAGTAAATCCAGTGGCTAAGGTGGAGGAGCGTCGCCCCACTGCCTTATGCAGAAAGGGAAAAATAAAATGATAACAACGTTATTATCATTTTATTTTTCCTCAGGAGCAGAGTTATGGCGGGGCAGGGCAGGAGAAGGGCTATGTGCACATGCGTGCGCATGACGCTTTGGCCGGCCGGCCAAACATTCATGGGCACTTTGCATTTCTCTACCCACCTGTATTGAACAGCTGGAAGGAGAAAGTGCACATTGCCCTACTCCCTGTCTGAGAGCTGTAGCAGAGCGCTCAGACCAATCACAACACTGCTGTCATGCTGTTGACAGCAGCGTCGTGATCGGAGGGGGGCCTGGAAGCATTGTGATTCCGGGAGCCCGAGGAGTCTCCCAACATAAAGGTATTTTTTTTTTTTTTTTTTTTTTTAATATAATACCTCTCCCCCGCCCTGCCACCACCTCTGACAAGTGGCCTCCACTGAGTAAATCCACTGTCTATTATCTACAATTGTGTCTGCATTTTAAAATTGCAAATCTAGAAGTTAGGGATTTGATCACAGCATTCACGTTAAGGTGCAGCTGAATGGGAATCTATCATTCATTTTGGAAAGAATGCCCTGGCGGTCAGTGACTGCTAGTGAGTTCTCAAAGCGATAAAAAATAAAAATTTCCCCTGAATTGCGCCAAGCACAACGAGCACCTCTGTGTCTTTTTACTCGGCCTGATTTTGTTTGAAAGGGAACACATAATACGTTTTTCACCACAATCTCCCTACGAATTTAGCTAACATGCCTGCGGCTTTACATTGGATTCTGAAGAGAGACATTCCTTTAATAATCCAAGCATGCATAGTCTACAAAGAGATCCTGACATTCACCAGTGGCGTCTGAGTCTTCTGGTCAGAAATAAATGACGATTAACGTTTTGAACAGATGTGCAGCTCGCTCTGTTTTTGCAATACATTAATGTGCCCAAATATCAGCATTTCATTCTTCCAAAATTCACTGTATTTTCCACAATATTCAGCCTGCCACATTCTAAAATTACGTGCATTCTATCCTCAAAAAACCCACCTTTCACTTTCCAAAAATACAGAAATGTTGCCTTCAAATATCTGGTCGTTTTCATGAAAGGAACATTTGGTGCCCACAAATGCCATCATTCATTTAGTGAATAGATTTTTTTTATCCCGAAAATTCATCTTATAATTATTGTGGGCAGTTGAATATGTCCCAAAGACAGTTTAGTATATCAAATGAGCATCACCATTATCTGAAAGAAATCGCTCATGACAGCGCAATAGACTGAAGGTTTGGTTTCATGGCCGAGTTATATTACCAGGAAATGTGCAGCTTGGGCATTATCGGTGTGAGTCCCTCACAATCAGCTCTAGGTAGCGCCTTGTCACCTGGAGTGCAAATGTACCTCGTAGAGGAGGTAGTGCACAGATGAAACACTGTAAACTTCCCTCAATCCACCCACAGAGGAAGAGCAGGCAACCAGCAGTGGTGTACACCTTTCACCCACTTATTCCAAGACCAGTGGCAGTAAGCTTCCCTCACAGTTACTGAATATATATACAACAGATGCTACAGTGGGCAAGTATTCCTTACACATACAAAAGGTACAGCATATGTGCATATGCACACAAATGTGCACATAATCGTCACAGACACAGCAGGTTTACCACAGGGAGAGGAATAGAAACTGTCCCTTAAGCTTGTAACACAATCAGGCCTAACAGAGTCAATAAAGAAATACTTCATTCACAACACGCCAACTGGTGGGGGTGGTGTTTTCTTCATATCTTACACTTAATGCTTGATAAGCTTGTCTACAGCTGCAACACCGTTAGCATACTTAGGGGCATATTTATGAGCCTCTAGCGTGACCTTGCACCACATTTGTGGCATTGATTTTGATGCAAATGTGGCGTTAAGGAGGCATTTCCCACGCGCCATATTTGGAAAGTGGAGCAATGCTTGCATTGCACTACTTTGTAACTCCTTCCGACACATTATGCCTGCGCCAGGCATGATGTATGCAAGGGGGCATTCCGGCACTGGGGGGGCCGTAAAAATGGCACAAAGGAATCTATGAGATTCCTTTGCATCATTTCTATTGGCATTTTTTAATGCCTGCTAAGTGCAGGTGTTAAAAAGAGGCTCCCTTTGATTACAATGGGCCTCTGGGTGCTGTGCAGGATTAGCGTCATAGTTGTGATGCTAGTCCTGCAGAGCACCAGACAAGCATCACAAATTGTGGGGTGGGGAGGCGGGGTAGTTTATTTTTTAGGGGTGGGGAAGGTTTAAGGAAGGACAAGAGGAGGGAGGAGTCAAGAGGAGGAAGGGTCGGGAGAGGTCACGGTTAAGTGAGTGGGGTTTGGGAAGGGTTTGTGGGGTACTTTTTAGTGGTGGGGTGGATTTAGGGCTTAGGTTTGGGGGTCAGGGTAGTTTACTTTTCAGGGCTTAGGGTGGGTGGGGG
Source organism: Pleurodeles waltl (assembly GCF_031143425.1). Taxonomy (NCBI): domain Eukaryota; kingdom Metazoa; phylum Chordata; class Amphibia; order Caudata; family Salamandridae; genus Pleurodeles; species Pleurodeles waltl. The sequence continues at coordinate 624,490,598 of NC_090439.1, read as the reverse complement.
TTGGAGTAATTTACTTATTAGGGGTGGTGAAGGTTTTAGGGCTCAACGCAGGTGTGGGGTGTCAGAGTAGTTCAGTTTTTAGAGGCTTGGTGGAGGGTCGAGGTAGCTTTATTTTTTGGGCTTAGGCTGGGTAGGTGGTCAGGGTAGTTTAGTGATTAGGGGTGAGGGAAGAATTTAGGGCTCAGGGCAGGTGGGGGGTTCGGGGTAGTTTAGTTATTAGGGGTGGGGGTAGTTTTGGGCTTCAGGGAGGGCATTGGGATACCTTTTTAGATCAAGAGGGTGGGGTTGTAGGACAGAACCACGCATGCCATTTCCACGTATGCCTTTACTAAGCATGCTTTTACAATTAAATTAATTGTGAAGGCATGCGTTGTAAAGGCATGCATGGAATAGACACAGCCGTGGTTCCGACCTCATTGTTAAGGCATGCATGATTCCAGCATGTGTGGTTCTGTCATAGAACCCCCCCTAATGTCACCATGATAGCTCTGTATTTCCTATACAGCACACCATGGCGCACTTTAGCACAATAGCATCATAATTTATGATGCTATTATGACGTTTGCTGGATTAGCGCCACAAATTATGGCGCTAGTCCAGCAAAGCACAGGGAGGCCCATAGTTTATGATGGGATCAACAGACAAAATGGCGCAGTGAAATCTTCTAAATTTCACTGCGCCATTTTTTGGGCCTTCATGTGTGGGTACGTCCTCCTTGCACAAATTACACTTGGCACAGGTATAATGTGATGCAAGGGGTTACAAAGTGCACAATGAATGCATTGTGCCGCTTTGTAAATAAGGCGCACAGTGAGGACCTCCTTAACGCCTCCCTAGCATTAAACAAATTATGCCAGGGTGGAGCAAGGAGATAAAAGGAGCTTGTAAATGTGCTAATTTGGGGCATATTTACAAGAAAGTGATGCATCGGATATGATGTCCCACTTTTCTTGCGTCACCCTGCACCCCTTAATGTTACCATGGTAGCGCTGTGTTTGCTATAATAGCGCACCATGGTGCACGTTAGCACAATAGCGTCATAATTTATGATGCTATTGTGGTGCTTTGCTCGATTAGCACCAGAAAGTATGGCACTAGTCCAGCAAAGCACAGGGAGACCCAGAACTTATTATAGGAGCATCAGTTTAACGCCCGCTCTGAGCAGGCATTAAAAATGATAGAAAAAATGGCACAGTGAAATCTTGTAAATTTCATTGCACTATTTTCTTGGGCCTCCCTGCGTTGGAACACCTCCCTTGCATACATTTTTCCTGGAGCAGATATAATGTGGCCTAAGGGGTTACAAAGTGGCGCTAGGCATGCATTGAGCCACTTTGTAAAATATGGCCAAAGGTGGGGGCCTCTTTACTGTCCCTTCAGCATAAAAAATGAAGCTAGGGCAGTGCAAGGAGGCATAAGGGGCTTGTAAATATATCCCATTGTGTTTAAGATGTCTCCTTAATGGCTGAATGATCAAGACTTCACAGCTTAGGTCTATTTCATGCTCACACATGAATTGGTCACATTTGAAATTTGTACTGCTGTGCTCTGTGGTCCATCCGAACCCTGAAGGTGATTACTGTTTTATATCCGTTATTGACATATTGGGAATACTGCACTTCTCTTTTCACATCAGTCTAGGGGCCCTTTCGAGGCCCTAGGATGAATTGTATTACAAATATTTCAGAGAGAGCTAATAAGGCAGTAAACTGCTCCTCAGCCTTAGTCATCACTCCCTGTCCGATGAGAGACCCTGTCTCCCCGTCTCCATCGCCTCTTCATCAACACTGCTTCCTCACATCATTCTCTCTCCCCTCACTTGAACCTCACCTCAGATCATGTTAAGTCACTTCACTGCAAACTACCTTCTCAATAATTCTGGTTCATTTTAAAGTTCACTTGGCCTTGTTTAGCGTCACTCCATGCTCTCCTAACTTTCAGCTTTGTAGTCTCCATCCACAATGCTGCAAGTGAATCATTCAGAACCAAAAACATTGTCCCCATTACAAATGGAACATAATAGAATTCTTACATTGAATTCCGATCTACTGAGTCATGGGTGGGTTGTTGATCCCGCACTTGGGTTTACTGAATGCAGAAACAACAGATCTGATTGTACCAGCTGTATATGCCAGATTTAAAGTTTCTTTGGAACTGGGCTGCATTGCAGCGTGGACCTGTTTTCCTGCCCCTTCCTGACCCTCAGTATAGTCTCTCCTGTCCAAGCCTGCCCTCCCAAATATCCTCCTCCCTCTCCAAATCCACAGCAACACACTGTCAAATTTACCACCTGCTCATAGATAATAGTAAATAAAGTGTGTGCTATTTCCACTTCCTTAAATGTTCCATTCAGCTTCCTAAATTCTCTCCTAATATTTTTTTTTTCTTTGTTCCATTCTTGCTTCTTTTATATCCTTCTATTACTTCTACCCCTTTTCCACCCTTATTTTTTCTTTCATCCCTCTCATTTTACTTCCGTAACCTTGCATTCACACTCTTGTTCTTCCTTCATACCATCTCTTTATTCCTTTCATCCCTTACTTTCTCCACTTGCATACACTTTCTTCTTTTCCTTCCTACATCCTACTGCAAACAGTTTTAAATTCTTCCGTCTTACCCTTCTTTACATCTCTCCTTTCTTCATAAATTCTGTACGTTCTCTTTTCTATTCCCACCTTATTCTTCCATTAAATGTTACTTCTTTCTCTCTCAGCCTCCACTTTCTCACACAATACACTTACTTACATTGTGTTCTTCTTTCTTATACTCTTCCTTTTTAGGGTTGAGCCTGCGATAGCATGCACTAGCACATGCATATTGCTAGCGAGATGCTGTTGTACATAAAAAAGGGCTTGGAGCCTGCCCGTTCCACTCTTCTTTTCAGCCTCGTAATTCATAACTGGTGGCCATATCATCATTTCTGTTCCCGTCTGAGGAGCTGCGACCAAGCCCTGATTGCTTCAACCTAGGCCAGTGCCCGTCCGCTGCTCCCAATATGATTGAGATACTATTTTCTTCTTTTAACTTCTAGTGCCTTGCAAACAGAAGGTGCATGATTTGCTAAAATGTGCCCTGCGGGACAAACAAAATTGCAAAGTTTCATTTTCTATAGTTAACTTTTCTTTTGCCAAGTCTTCTTTTCTTACTTTGTACTCATGTATTGTATTTTTAACTTCTAGTGCCCTGCAAACTGAAGGGGCTTGACTGGCAGAAACATGACCAGTAGGACAAAAAAACTGAAAAGTTGTATTCTCTATAGTTCACTATTTTTGTTTTGCCAAGTCTTCTTTTCTCACTTTTCACTCATGTTTTGTTTTTGCTCATGGATGCTGTTCTCAAAAGATGGCTATTATCTTGTTTTAAATATTACAAAGCAATATTGTTTCTTACTTCTGTGTCATTTTTGAAAATATGCTTTAACACATTTTCAAAAACAACAGATGATGGACAGAATGCAGAGCAACTCAAACATTCACCCTGCAGGAGGATGGCCTGGCTCGTAGTAGGTACTTTGGGGACTTACACCTTATATCAGGTCCAGTTATCCCTTATTAGTGAAATATAGTAGTGGTCTAGCAGCTTAGGCTGTCTAGGGGTAGCTGTAGCAGAGCAGCCAAGGCTGAACTAGCAGACATGCAAAGCTCTTGCAACACCACTATAGTCACACAGTACTTACACACAATAAAAGACATTTATCAGTGTTACCAAAAATAAAGGTACTTTATTTTAGTAACACAAGGCCAAAAATATCTTAGAGGTAATACTCCTTCTAGAGGTAAGTATCATACCCAATATATAAACTAGTAACCAAAATCAGGAGAGTAAACAGTCATAGAATAGTGCAAACAGTGAAAACACAATAGATTGCAATGGGCCTAGAAGCAACAAAAACCATATCCTAAAATAGTGGAATGCAAATGTCGGTTTCCCCCCTAGGCCAGTGTGGTGTGTAGAGGGGTGCTAGGAGCGTAAGAAAACACCAAAGGAAAGTAAAATACCTCACCCCAGGGCCAAGGGAAACAGTACAGCAAGTTTCCTTAGAACACACTAGGAGTCGTGGTGAAGGATTATGCAAAAACCAAGCAAAACTGCAAGACTCCAGCAATGGATTCCTGGATCTGAAGACCTATGGAGAGAGGAGACCAAGTCCAGGAGTCGATGAAGAGTCCAACAAGAACAGGAGCCCCTGCTAACCCAGATAAATGTGCAAAAGTGGATCCTCTGGTTGGAAGAAGAGAGCAGAAATGCACCAAAGAAGATAGCTGTGGGTTCCTGCTTAGTGCAGGAGGTGTCCCAAGTCGAGTCGTTGGATGCAGGCTGGTTTTTGTCATTGGATTCTGCCAACAAGCCCTGGCTCATGCAAATGTTGCGGTTGGCGGGAAAAGGCGCTACCTGGGCCCAGGAGGGACCTTTGTGTCTCAACACAGACAGAGGACACAGAGGGGGCTCTCAGCAGTGTAGAGAGCCCTCAGATGACCAGGCAGCACCCACAGGAGTCCCAGAACATGGAGACAAAGGAGTTGCAGAATGTGGATGTCGCAGCACTACACAAAGGGATCCCACGTCGCCAGAGAACCAATCAGAGTGTTGAGCGTCACAGGATAGAGTGCTGGGGACCTGGGCTACGCTGTGCAAGAAGGACTTTTGGAAGAAGTGCACAGAAGCCCAAGGAGCTGCAGAACATGAGGTGCACAGGGGCACTGTCTGGCACGGGGAGGCAAGCCCTTGCCTCCACCAAATTTGGAAAGCTGGACCTTTGGACAGTCCGGATCCATTTGATCCACATTCTGTGTTCCAGGGATCATGCTCATCACCAGGAAAGGAGTCCCAGAGTACTGGTTGTCATTGCAGAAAGGAGCCTGCTGAAGCAGGAAAGTGACTCCGTCACTCCATGGAAGATTCTTTTGGTACTTCTGTTGCAGGATAAAGACACGCAGTCTTCAGAGCGTGCACAACCTGGAAACTGTTGTAGTTGCAGGCTGGAACTGAAGTTGCAGGGTCACAGTAGCCTTCTTGGATACTTTGTTGCAGTTGCAGTATTTCTGGAGTAGTCTGTGGTTGATCTTACAGTCAGAAGCTGAAGCAGAGGATGCAGAGGAGTCCTAGTGGAGTCTTGCAAACCGAATCTCAGGAAACACCCAGAGGAGAGATCCTAAATAGCCCAGAGAGGGGGACTGGCTACTAAACCAGGTATGCACCTATCAGGGGTCTCTGACGTCACCTGCTGGCACTGGCCACTCCAATGCTCCCAGAGGTCCCATCACCTTGGAATGTAGGATGGCTAATGCCAGAGACACTCTGGAGGAGCTCTGGGCACAACCCCTGGGGTGGTGATGCACAGGGGAGGTGTCACTCCCTTTTCCTTTGTCAAGTTTCACTTTGGAGCAGGGACTGGGGGGTCCCTGAACCGGTGTAGACTTAATTATGCAAGGAGGGCACTGTTTGTGCCCTTCAAAGCATTTCTAGAGGCTCTGGGAGGATACCCCTCCCATGCCTGTAACACCTATTTCCAATGGGAGAGGGTGTAACACCCCTCTCCTAAAGGACATCCATTGTTCTGCCTTCCTGGGATTGAGCTGCCCATTTCCCAGGAGGGCAGAAACCTGTCTGTGAGGTGGCAGCAGCTGGGGCTGCAGTGGAAACCTCAGAGACCTGGTTTGGCAATACTGGGGGTCCATGGTGGAGCCCCCAGGATGCATGGAATTGGCCCCTAATACCAGAATTGGATTGGGGGTACCATTTCTCAATCGTAGACACCTCACATGGCCATATTTGGGGTTACCATTGTAAAGCTATATATATATGTATTGACATATATATTTCACGCTTATAATGGTGTCCCTGCACTCACGAAGTCTGGGAAATTGATCCTGAACAACATGGGGGCACCTTTGTTAGTGCAAGGGTGCCCTCACACACAGGAACTTTGCACCGAGTGTGTGCACTATTTCACTCAGGCTTCAGTGGCAGTCCTGAAGGAGTGTTTGTATAAGCTCTTTATGGGTGGCAAAAAAATGCTGCAGCCCATAAGGATCTCCTGGAATCCCAATGTTCTGGGTACCCATGTACTATATACTAGGGACTTATAATGGGGGCCCAGTGTGCCAAACTGGATTGAAATATGGCGTCACTAGGCTATAGTGAAAAATTTAGAAACAGAGAGAGCATAAGCACTGGAGTTCTGGTTAGCAGAACTCCAATGACACAGTCAAGCATACTGACAACACAGTAAAACACACCGACATATAGGCCACAAACTATCAGCACTGCGGTCTTGACTAGCAGAATCCCAGTGAGACAATACAAACACACTGACAAACAGGCCAAAAATGGGGGTAACCTTGCTAGAAGAAAGCCACTTTCCTACATAACCCCCCCCCGCCCCCAAACGAAGGACAATAAAGCTAACCTTGGCCAATTTTGACATTATTGTCCAAGTGGTGATGAATGGAGGGTGGCTCTTCAATACAGAGGTTACTCCCTTTATCATCCAGTCTGGTTTCTTACCTGTGGGGACATAAACCACCCTGTTTGGAGATTTTTGCCTAGAAAACAGTGCAAGTGCTTACTCACATATTCTCTATTTGTAAAGTTTAAAGTGGGGCAGTTGTAGGAAGGTAGCCTCTTTCTATCCTTGTTACCCCCACTTTTAGCCTGTTTGTGACTATATGTCAGGGTGTTTTTGCTGTCTCACTGGGATCCTGCTAGCCAGGGCCCAGTACTCATAGTGAAAGCCCTATGTTGTCAGTGTGTTTGATATGTGTCACTGGGATCCTGCTAGTCAGGACCCCAGTGCTCATAAGTTTGTGGCCTTTACGTGTTCCCTGTGTGGTGCCTAACTGTATCACTGAGGCTCTGCTAACCAGAACCTCAGTGTTTATGCTCTCTCTGCTTTCTAAAATTGTCACTGCAGGCTAGTGACTAATTTTACCAATTCTCATTGGCACACTGGAACACCAATATAAGTCCCTTGTCTATGGTACCTAGGTACCCAGGATATTGGGGTTCCAGGAGATCCCTATGGGCTGCAGCATTTATTTTGCCACCCATAGGGAGCTCAGACAATTCTTACACAGGACTGCCACTGCAGCCTGAGTGAAATAACGTCCACGTTACTTCACAGCCATTTTTCACTGCACATAAGTAACTTATAAGTCACCTACATGTCTAACCCTCACTTGGTGAAGGTTAGGTGCCAAGGTACTTAGTGTGTGGGCACCCTGGCACTAGCCAAGGTACCCCACATTGTTCAGGGCAAATTCCCTAAAATGTGTGAGTGCGGGGACACCATTACACGCGTGCACTACACATAGGTCACTACCTATGTGTAGCGTCACAATGGTAACTCCGAACATGGCCATGTAACATGTCTAGAATCATGGAATTGTCACCCCAATACCATTCTGGTATTGGGGGGACAATTCCATGATCCCCGGGTCTCTAGCACAGAACCCGGGTACTGCTAAACTGCCTTTCCGGGGATTCCACTGCAGCTGCTGCTGCTGCCAACCCCTCAGACAGGTTTCTGCCCCCCTGGGGTCTGGGCAGCCCAGTACCAGGAAGGCAGAACAAAGGATTTCCTCTGAGAGAGGGTGTTACACCCTCTCCCTTTGGAAATAGGTGTGAAGGGCTGGGGAGGAGTATAGGAAGGAGGATAGGCTAGTAAGAAAGGTAAGAGCCTATCAGAAGGAGTCTCTGACGTCACCTGCTGGCCCTGGCCACTCAGAGCAGTCCAGTGTGCCAGCACACCTCTGAATCCAATATGGCAGAGGTCTGGGGCATGCTGGAGAAGCTCTGGGCACCTACCCTGGGAGGTGCAGGTCAGGGGAGTGGTCACTCCCCTTTCCGTTGTCCAGTTTCGTGCCAGAGCAGGGCTGGGGGATCCCTGAACCGGTGTGCCCATCAAAGCATTTCCAGAGGCTGGGGGAGGCTACTCCTCCCCAGCCCTGACACCTTTTTCCAAAGGAGGGCAGAAACCTGTCTGAGGGGTTGGCAGCAGCAGCGGCTGCAGTGAAACCCCCGGGAAAGGCAGTTTGGCAGTACCCAGGTTCTGTGCTAGAGACCCGGGGATCATGGAATTGTCTCCCCAATGCCAGAATGGCATTGGGATGACAATTCCATGATCTTAGACATGTTACATGGCCATGTTCGAAGTTACCATTGTGACGCTATACATAGGTAGTGACCTATGTATAGTGCACGCGTGAAATGGTTTCCCTGCACTCACAAAGTCCAGGGAATTTGCCATGAACACTGTGGGGGCACCTTGGCTAGTGCCAGGGTGCCCACACACTAAGTAACTTTGCACTCAACCTTCACTAAGTGAGGGTTAGACATAAAGGTGACTTATAAGTTACTTAAGTGCAGTGTAAAATGGCTGTGAAATAACGTGGACGTTATTTCACTCAGGCTGCAGTGGCAGTCCTGTGTAAGAATTGTCTGAACTCCCTATGGGTGGCAAAAGAAATGCTGCAGCCCATAGGGATCTCCTGGAACCCCAATACCCTGGGTACCTAGGTACCATATACTAGGGAATTATAAGGGTGTTCCAGTGTTTCAATCAGAATTGGTAAAATTAGTCACTAGCCTGCAGTGACAATTTTAAAAGCAGAGAGCATAAACACTGAGGTTCTGTTTAGCAGAGCCTCAGTGATACAGTTAGGCACCACACAGGGAACACATACAGGGCACACTTTATGAGCACTGGGGTCCTGGCTAGCAGGATCCCAGTGACACAGACAAAAACAAACATAAATACAAGTAAAAATGGGGTAACATGCCAGGCAAGGTGGTACTTTCCTACACACAGTTTCTATGATGGACCCAAAAGTGAACCCAACTACAACTTTTGTTTGACTGTTGCCAGTAGTCCCACCACTATTACTACTACTACTAGGAGCATTTGAGTTTGAAGTGGATTTATTAGTAGTGGCAGGCACAGGGGCTTTACCTGGGCAGGACTTACCCCTTGGCCTATGGCCTATACCTCTACACACGTAGCACCAGGGCTTTTTATGGTGTGTAGAGTGAGAAGAAAAAAAAGATGATTTTTCCCCACCCCCAGAGGAGTGTTGTGGGCCTGAGGAAGGATCTGTGTTTGCTTGTATCCCATTGCTTGTTCTGAGATTTTTCACCATCTTTCTTCTTTTCTTTGTCACCACCTGTATGAGCTTTTCTGTTCACCTTTGTTCTGACCCATTTGTCTGCCAATTCTTGGAGAGAGGTCAGTCCGGGTCCACAGGGTATGGGTGTAACAAATCAGACACACAACTATTCAAAATATGCTCTCTCAATATCAGACCCTGGTAATGAGACACTTTACTGCCATGTAACTAACCTTCTAAAGCTTTCACAGAACAGTCCACAAAGTCAACCCAGTCTTGTGAAGATTCTTGGTTTCCATGAACTTAATTCTGTATTGCTCTGTGGTGAGCACAAAACCATCAATGAGTGCATTTTTAAGAATGTTGTAATTGACTGAGTCCTCCTCCCTAACAGTGAGGAGTCTGTCCCTCCCTTTGTCAGAGAAGGACAACCAAAGTATAGCAGCCCACTGCTTTTGAGGGACCATTTGAACCTTACAGGCCCTCTCAAGTGCAGCAAGCCACTTTTGAATATCATCCCCCACCTTGTATGGGGGTACAATCTTATGTAAGTTTCTGGAGTTACTGTTGTCCTTCCTGACCTCATAATTTATGAAACTGTTAATGCTGCTGCCACCACGGGAAACTAACCCCAACCCCTGTCTTTCCCTTTCCACAGCTAGGTATTCCCTATCTAATCAATCAGGGGTTTGTAGAGTGCACTACTCAACCGTGAGGGTCTCAAGGCGCTGAGGAGGGCAGGGGGAAAAGGTGAGGGAAGGGCTGCTATTACTCGAACAGCTAGGTCTTGTGAAGTTTCCTAAAGGTAAGGAGGTCTTTTGTCTGGCGCAGGTGGGTGGGAAGAGTATTCCACGTTTTGGTGGCGAGGTGCGAGAATGATCTACTGCCGGTTGTAGTTCTGCTGACGCGTGAGATGGTTGCGAGGGCGAGGTTGGAGGAGCGGAGATGCCAGGTCCGGGTGTAGAAGGAGAGTTGTCTGTTGAGGTATTCTGGTCCGGTGTTGTGCAGTGCTTTGTGAGCGTGAGTGAGGTCAAATGCTGCCGCTGCAGCCTCAGTCTGGCCTCCTCCAAACTAGGCTTTCTGAGCTCCCTATCTAGGGACTTGGGTAAGGAAATGCCTCCTTCTCCTTGGCATGGTTACCCCCTGACTTTTTTGCCTTTGCTGATGCTAAGTTTTGATTTTAAAGTGTGCTGAGGCCTGCTAACCAGGCCCCAGCACCAGTGTTCTTTCCCTAACCTGTACTTTTGTTTCCACAATTGGCACACCCTTGCATCCAGGTAAGTCCCTTGTAACTGGTACCCCTGGTAAGAAGGGCCCTGATGCCAGGGAAGGTCTCTAAGGGCTGCAGCATATCTTATGCCACCCTGGGGACCCCTCACGCAGCACAGACACACTGCTTGCCAGCTTGTGTGTGCTAGTGGGGATAAAAAGAGTAAGTCGACATGGCACTCCCCTCAGGGTGCCATGCCAACCTCACACTGCCTATGCAGTATAGATAAGTCACCCCTCTAGCAGGCCTTACAGCCCTAAGGCAGGGTGCACTATACCATAGGTGAGGGCACAAGTGCATGAGCACTGTGCCCCTACAGTGTCTAAACAAAACCTTAGACATTGTAAGTGCAGGGTAGCCATAAGAGTATATGGTCTGGGAGTCTGTCATGCACGAACTCCACAGCACCATAATGGCTACACTGAAAACTGGGAAGTTTGGTATCAAACTTCTCAGCACAATAAATGCACACTGATGCCAGTGTACATTTTATTGTAACATACACCCCAGAGGGCACCTTAGAGGTGCCCCCTGAAAACTTAACCGACTATCCGTGTAGGCTGACTAGTTTTAGCAGCCTGCCACACACCAGACATGTTGCTGGCCACATGGGGAGAGTGCCTTTGTCACTCTGTGGCTAGTAACAAAGCCTGTACTGGGTGGAGGTGCTTCACACCTCCCCCTGCAGGAACTATAACACCTGGTGGTGAGCCTCAAAGGCTCACCCCCTTTGTTACAGCACCCCAGGACACTCCAGCTAGTGGAGTTGCCCGCCCCCTCCGGCCACGGCCCCACCTTTGGTGGCAAGGCCGTAGGAGATAATGAGAAAAACAAGGAGGAGTCACTGGCCAGTCAGGACAGCCCCTAAGGTGTCCTGAGCTGAGGTGACTCTAACTTTTAGAAATCCTCCATCTTGCAGATGGAGGATTCCCCCAATAGGATTAGGGATGTGCCCCCCTCCCCTCAGGGAGGAGGCACAAAGAGGGTGTAGCCACCCTCAGGGCTAGTGGCCATTGGCTACTAACCCCCCCCAGACCTAAACACGTCCCTAAATTCAGTATTTAGGGGCTCCCCAGAACCTAGGAACTCAGATTCCTGCAACCTAAGAAGAAGAGGACTGCTAAGCTGAAAAACCCTGCAGAGAAGACGGAGACACCAACTGCTTTGGCCCCAGCTCTACCGGCCTGTCTCCCCACTTCAGAGGACTGCCCTGCATCTAGAAGGACCAAGAACTCCAGAGGACAGCGGCTCTGTTCACCAAAGGAGCAACTTTAAAACAACTCGTGTTTCCCGCTGGAAGCGTGAGACTTGGCACTCTGCACCCGACGCCCCCGGCTTGACTTGTGGAGAACAAACACTTCAGGGAGGACTCCCCGGCGACTGCGAGACCGTGAGTAGCCAGAGTTGCCCCCCCTGAGCCCCCACAGCGACGCCTGCAGAGGGTATCCAGAGGCTCCCCCTGACCTTGACTGCCTGCTTCCAAGATCCGACACCTGGTAAAGACTCTGCACCCGCAGCCCCCAGGGCCTGAAGGATCCGACCTCCAGTGCAGGAGCGACCCCCAGGTGGCCCTCTCCCTTGCCCAGGTGGTGGCTACCCCGAGGAGCCCCCCCCTTGCCTGCCTGCATCACTGAAGAGACCCCTTGGTTTCCCATTGAAACCTATTGAAAACCCGACGCTTGTTCGCACACTGCACCGGCCGCCCCCATGCCGCTGAGGGTGTACTTTCTGTGTGGACTTATGTCCCCCCCGGTGCCCTACAAAACCCCCCTGGTCTGCCCTCCGAAGACGCGGGTACTTACCTGCTGGCAGACTGGAACCGGGCACCCCCTTCTCCATTGAAGCTTATGCGTTTTGGGCACCACTTTGAACTCTGCACCTGACCGGCCCTGAGCTGATGGTGTGGTAACTTTGGAGTTGCTCTGACCCCCCAATGGTGGGCTACCTTGGACCCAAACTTGAACCCCGTAGGTGGTTTCCTTACCTGCAAAAACTAACAAACTCTTACTTCCCCCAGGAACTGTTGAAAATTGCACTGTGTCTAGTTTTAAAATAGCTATATGTGATTTATGTGAAAACTGTATATGCTATTTTGCTAATTCAAAGTTCCTAAAGTACCTACCTGCAATACCTTTCATTTGAAGTATTACATGTAAATCTTGAACCTATGGTTCTTAAAATAAACTAAGAAAATATATTTTTCGATACAAAAACCTATTGGCCTGGAATTGTCTCTGAGTGTGTGTTCCCCATTTATTGCCTGTGTGTGTACAACAAATGATTAACACTACTCCTCTGATAAGCCTACTGCTCGACACACTACCAAAAAATAGAGCATTAGAATTATCTCTTTTTGCCACTATCTTACCTCTAAGGGGAACCCTTGGACTCTGTGCATACTATTCCTTACTTTGAAACAGTGCATACAGAGCCAACTTCCTACAACTGGTCATCAGGGTTGGATGTGGGGCACTTCTGACACAGAAGTGACGTGGGAGTGTGCAGAAGTTGATCTTTCCCTCACTTGTGTAACCCTATTGACCTGGCCTCTAGGTGTGAAGGGTGCCCTACTTGTGTGTGACCCCTTCCCATTACCAGCTACACTAGGTGGTTTGTTAAGAGAAAGATCTGTGGAAGGACCCTCCCCTGCATCTTCAGGACCTTCTCCCGAATCTACCTGGTCAGGTTTCCCCTCTATTTTTCCCTCTAGTTATACATGACCATCAGGATGCTCCTGTCATCCTCCAAGAGGAGATTTAAGAGGAAATCCTTATTGGGGCTCTTCCCAATCCCTAAGCTTCTTTCTAAGCAGAACCCCTCCGACTTTTAAAGTTAAGATTCTCAAAGTTTCTCTCGACAACCCTGGGGGTAGCCTCAATAGAAGACATAGTGATAGAAAAGTTAGAGAGAAGAGTGAGAAGTAAGCAAAACTAGTTCACCTTTAGAGAAAGAAAACATTTTCGGGAAACAATTTCTTTAAAGTGAAATGAGACTGCTAGGTATAATTGCATATAGCTCTGAGTATTAGAATACACTTTTCTTGTGAAAAGTACCAGTGACAAAGTGTTAAGGCAATTGCAAGTACTTATTCCACCGCTGCACCACCAATGTGAGGAGTTGGCCTAGTTTGTAGTGGGTACCAGAGGTACTTACACCTTATACCAGTTCCAGTGATCCACCTCAGTGAAATGTAGGCAGTCTCTAACAGATTAGGCTCTCTAGGGGTAGCTGTGGAAGAACAGCCAAGGCTGAACTAGGAGACATGTGTAGGAAAGTACCATCTTCCTTGGCATGTTACCCCATTTTTACCTATATGTCAGTATGTTTTTGCCTGTCTCACTGGGATTCTGCCGGTCAGGACCCCAGTGCTCATGTGTGTGTCTGCATAGTGCTTGGCTGTGTCACTGAGGCTCTGCTAATCAGAACCACAGTGCTTATGCTCTCTCTGCTTTTAAATTTGTCACTGTAGGCCAGTGACTTCATTTACCAATTTCAATTGGCACACTGGACCCCCTTATAAGTCCATAGTATATGGCACCTAGGTACCAAGGGCATTGGGGTTCCAGTAGATGCTTATGGGCTGCAGCATTTCATTTGCCACCCATAAGGAGCTCAGACAATCCCTTCTGCAGGCCTGCCATTGCAGCCTGCGTTATATAGTGCACACACTGTTTCACAGCCATTTTCACTACACTTAAGTAACTTATAAGTCAGCTATATGTCTAACCTTCACTTCCTGAAGGTTAGGGGCAAAGTTACTATGTGTGAGGGTACCCTTGCACTAGCAAGGGTGCCCCCACATAGTTCAGGGCCATTTCCCTGGACTTTGTGAGTGTGGGGACGCCATTACATGCGTGCACTACATATAGGTCAAAATCTATATGTAGCTTCACAATAGTAACTCCGATTATGGCCATCTAAGGTGTCTAAGATCCTGGAATTGTCCCCCCATTCCAAATCTGATATTGGGGAGCCAATTCCATGCATCCTGGGGGCTCCACTATGGACCCCCAGTACTGCCAAACCAGCTCTCTGAGGCCTGCACTGCAGCTACAGCTGCTGCCACCTCACAGACAGGGTTTTGCCCTCCTGGGGTCTGAGCAGCTCAGTCCTAGGAAGGCAGAACAAAGCATTTCCTCTGAGACCAGGGTGTTACACCCTCTCCCTTTAGAAATAGGTGTTACAGCCTGGGGAGGGGTAGCCTCCCCCAGCCTCTGGAAATGCTTTGAAGGGCATAGATGGTGCCCTTCTTGCATAAGCCAGTCTACACTGACTCAGAGACCCCTTGTCCCTTGCTCTGGTGCGAAACTGGACAAAGGAAAGGGGAGTGACCACTCCCCTGTCCATCACTAGCCTAGGGGTGTAGGCCAGAGCTCCTCCAGTGAGTCCCAGACTTCAGCCATCTTGCTTTGCAAGGTGTGGGGGCACTCTGGAGGGCTCTGAGTGGCCAGTGCCAGCAGGTGACACCAGAGACCCTTCCTGATAGGTCCTTACCTGATAAGGTAGCCAATCCCCCTCTCAGGGGTTATTGAGGGTCTCTCCTGTGGGTTCTCTTGGGATTCTACTTGCAAGTTTCCAGCAGGAATGCTCTGCTACTACTACTTCATCCTCTGACCTCAGATCAACCGCAACCTGCTCCTGGAGCCGCTGTAACAGCAAGAAAGTATCCAGAAGGGATACTTTTCCTCTGAAACTTCAGCTCCAGCCAGCAACTGCAACAGTTTCCACGGTGTGCATGATCTGAGGACTCCCTGACTTCATCCTGCACCAGAAGGACCAAAGAAATCTCCTGTGGGGTGACAGAGTCACTCCCCTGCTCACTCAGGCACCTTCCAAGTCGACGACCGGTACTCCTGGACTCCTCTCACAGTGACGAGCTTGCTCCTAGAAACACAGAGGAAGGACCCCATTGACACAGACTGTCCTGGGGTCCAGCTGACGCTCCCTGAGAGCAACAGTATCCCTATACACCGCCTCTTCTTCACGTCTTGTGCACTATTTGCAAAATTCCTTAGTACACAGCCTGGCCCAGGTCCCCAGCACTCCATCCTGTGACGCTCAACTCACTGAGTTGACCTCCGGCGGCGTGGGACCCTTCTTTGTAGTGCTGCATGTAGGAAAGTACCATCTTGCCTGGCATGTTACCTCTATTTTTTTACATGTATGTAAGTTTCTTTTTACCTGTCTCCCTGGGATCCTGCTAGTCAGGACCCCAGTGCTCATAGTTGTGGCCTGAATGTGTGTATCTGTGTAGTGACTAACTGTGTCACTGAGGCTCTGCTAACCAGAACCTCAGTGCTTATGCTCTCTCTGCCTTTAAAATTGTCACTATAGTCTAGAGACCATTTTCACCAATTCTAATTGGCATACTGGAACACCCTTGTAATTTCCTAGTATATGGTACCTATGTACCAAGGGTATTGGGGTTCCAGGAGCTCCCTATAGGCTGCAGCATTTATTTTGCCACCCATAGAGAGCTCAGACAAATCTTAGACAGGACTGCCACTGCAGGCTGAGTGAAATAGCGCACACCTTATTTCACAGACATTTTACCCTGCACTTAAGTAACTTATAAGTCACCTATACGTCTAACTTTCACTTAGTGAAGGTTAGGTGCAAAGTTGCTAAGTGTGAGGGCACCCTGGCACTAGCCAAGGTGCCCCCACATAGTTCAGGGCAAATTCCCCGGACTTTGTGAGTGCGGGGACACCATTACACGCGTGCACTACATATAGGTCAATGCCTATATGTAGCTTCACAATGGTAACTCCGAAGATGGCCATGTAACATGTCTAAGATCATGGAACTGTCCCCCCATGCCAAATCTGGTATTTGGGAGCCAATCCCATGCATCCCTGTGGCTCCACTATGGACACCTGGTACTGACAAACCAGCTCTCTGGGGATTTCTCTGCAGCTACCGCTGCTGCCACCCCACAGACAGGGTTCTGCCCTCCTGGGGTCTGGGCAGTCCCAGGAAGGCAGAACAAAGGATTTCCTATGAGATAGGGTGTTACACCCTCTCCCTTTGGAAATAGGTGTTAAGGGCTGGCGAGGAGTAGCTTCTCCCAGCCTCTGGAAATGCTTTGAAGGGCACAGATGGTGCCCTCCTTGCATAAGCCAGTCGACACCGGTTCAGGGAACACCCAGTCCCTGCTCTGGCATGAAACTGGACTAAGGAAAGGGGAGTGACCACTCCCCTGTCCATCACCACCCCAGGGGTGGTGCCCAGAGCTCCTCCAGTGTGCCGCAAACCTCTGCCATCTTGAATCCAGAGGTGTTAGGGCACAATGGAAGCCTCTGAGTGGCCAGTGCCAGCAGGTGATGTCAGAGGCCCCTCCTGATAGGTGCTTACCTCACTAGGTGGCCAATCCTCCTCTGAGGGCTGTAGGAAGCTGGCCTGGCTTATAGTGGGTACCTTGAGGTACTTACACCTTGTGCCAGGTCCAGTTATCCCTTATAAGTAGACTAGAGGTGTTCTAGCAGCTTAGGTTGATAGAGGTATCTATAGCAGAGCAGCTTAGGCTGAACTAGGAGACATGCAAAGCTCCTACCATACCACTTATATCATATAGCACTATATCATAAGAAAACACAATACTCAGAGTTACTAAAAATAAAGGTACTTTATTTTAGTGACAATATGCCAAAAGTATCTCAAAAGTACCTTAGGAGGTAAGTAATATACACAAATTATATGCACACAAACCAAAATCAGGTAAGTAACAGTTAGAAACGTAGTGCAAATGATGTAGAACACAATAGAATGCAAAAGGAAGAAATAGGCCTAAGGGCAACACAAACCATGTACTCCAAAAGTGGAATGCGAACCACAAATGGAACCCAGGCCTAGTGTAGTGTGTAGAGGGCCGCTGGGAGTGTAAGAAAACACTAAGGGTGTCCAAGATACCCCACCCCAAGACCCTGAAAAGTAGGAGTAAAGTTACTCTACTACCCTAGAAAGACAGTAAAGTCGAGATATGGGATTCTGCAAGGACAACAACTGACTGCAAAACATTGAAGCCGGATTCCTGGTCCTGAGGACCAGTAAAGGAAGGGGACCAAGTCCAAGAGTCACGCAAGTGTCCGGGGGGGGCAGAAGCCCACTAAACCCCGGAAGAAGGTGCAAAAGGGCTGCCTCCGGGTGGAAGAAGCCAAAGATTCTGCAACAACGGAAGGGGCCAGGAACTTATCCTTTGGTCAGAAAATGTCCCACAGCATGTTGGAGGAAGCAGAGTTGTTTCTGCGCAGAAGGACTGCAAACAAGCTTTGCTAGCTGCAAGAGTCACAGTTGAAGGTTTTGGGGGCTGCCAGGGCCCAGAAAGGACCAGGTGGTCGCCCCTTGGAGGAGGAGACAGAGGGGGTGCACAGCAACACAGAGAGCCCACGCAAAAGCAGGCAGCACCCGCAGAAGTACCTGAACAGGCACTTAGAAGATCTGAGGACAATGGTCAACTCAGAGTCACAAAGGAGGGTCCCACTACGTCGGAGTCCAATTCAGTGAGTTGGGCAATGCAGGACGGAGTGCTGGGGACCTGGGCTAGGCTGTGCATGGAGGAAGTCTTGCAAAAGTGCACAGAAGCCCGAGCAGCTGCAGTTCACGCAGTACACAGGATTACTGTCTGGCGTGGGGAAGCAAGGACTTACCTCCACCAAATTTGGACAGAAGGGCCACTGGACTGTCAAATGCACTTGGACCTAGCTCCTGTGTTCCAGGAGCCAAGCTCGTCAGGATGAGTGGGGACCCAGAGGACCGGTGATGCAGAAGTTTGGTGCCTGCATTGGCAGGGGGAAGATTGTGTCGGCCCACTGGAGATTTCTTCTTGGCTTCCAGTGCAGGGTGAAGGCAGACAGCCCTCAAAGTATGCACCACCAGGAAACAGTTGAGAAAGCCGTCAGGATGAGGCACTACAATGTTGCTGGTTGTCTTCTTGCTAATTTTTTGCGGTTATGCAGGCGTCCTGGAGCAGTCAGCGGTCGATCCTTGGCAGAAGTCGAAGAGGGAAGTGCAGAGGAACTCTGGTGAGCTCTTGCATTAGTTATTTGGTGAGATGCCAACAGGAGAGACCCTAAATAGCCCACAGAGGAGGATTGGCTACTGAGAAACGTAAGCACCTATCAGGAGGGGTCTCTGACGTCACCTGCTGGCACTGGCCACTCAGAGCTGTCCATTGTGCCCTCACACCTCTGCATCCAAGATGGCAGAGGTCTGGGGCACACTGGAGGAGCTCTGGGCACCTCCCCTGGGAGGTGCTGGTCAGGGGAGTGGTCACTCCCCTTTCCTTTGTCCAGTTTCATGGCAGAGCAGGGCTGGGGGGATCCCTGAACCGGTGTAGACTGGCTTATGCAGAGAGGGCACCATCTGTGCCCTTCAAAGCATTTCCAGAGGCCAGGAGAGGCTACTTCTCCCAGGCCCTTCACACCTATTTCCCAAGGGAGAGGTTGTAACACCCTCTTTCAGAGGAAATCCTTTGTTCTGCCTTCCTGGGACCACGCTTCCCAGGCCCCAGGGGGGCAGAGACCTGTCTGAGGGGTTGGCAGCAGCAGTAGCTGCAGTTGTTACCCAGGAAAGTTAGTTTGGCAGTACACAGGCTCTGTGCTGGAGACCTGGGGATGCATGGAATTGTCCCCCCAATACCAGAATGGTATTGGGGTGACAATTCCATGATCCTAGACATGTTACGTGGCCATGTTTGGAGTTACCATTGTGACGCTACATATAGATATTGACCTATATGTAGTGCACGCATGTAATGGTGTCCCTGCACTCACAAAGTCCGGGGAATTTGCCCTGAACAACGTGGGGGCACCTTGGCTAGTGCCAGGGTGCACACACACTAAGTAACTTTGCACCTAACCTTCACCAAGTGAGGGTTAGAGATATGGGTGACTTATAAGTTACTTATGTGCAGTTTAAAATGGCTGTGAAATAACGTGGACGTTATTTAACTCAGGCTGCAGTGGCAGTCCTGTGTAAGAATTGTCTGAGCTCCCTATGGGTGGCAAAAGAAATGCTGCAGCCCATAGGGATCTCCTGGAACCCCAATACCCTGGGTACCTAGGTACCTTATACAAGGGAATTATAAGGGTGTTCCAGTGTGCCAATGAGAATTGGTAACATTAGTCACTAGCCTGCAGTGACAATTTTAAAAGCAAAGAGAGCATTAACACTGAGGTTCTGGTTAGCAGAGCCTCAGTGATACAGTTAGGCACCACACAGGGAACACATACAGGGCATACTTTATGAGCACTGGGGTCCTGACTAGCAGGATCCCAGTGACACATGGGCAAAAACAAACATACACACAGTGAAAATGGGGGTAACATGCCAGGCAAGATGGTACTTTCCTACACCCCCCCACCCCAAACAAGGGACGATAAGGCTAACCTTGCCCAGATGAGTCTTCATTGTCTAAGTGGAAATATCTGGAGAGTCCATCTGCATTGGAGTGGGTACTCCCAGGTCTATGTTCCACTGTATAGTCCCTTCCCTGTAGGGATATGGACCACCTCAACAATTTAGGGTTTTCATCTTTCATTTGTTTTAGCCTAAGTAGAGGTTTGTGGTCTGTCTGAACAATAAAGTGAGTACCAAACAGGTATGGTCTCAACTTTTTCAGTGCCCAGACCACAGCAAAGGCCTTCCTCTCTATGGCAGACCAACGCTTTTCTCTAGGGGTCAACCTCCTGCTGATAAAAGCAACAGGTTGATCCTGGCCCTCAGTATTTAGCTGTGATAGCACTGCCCCAACCCCTAATTCAGAAGCATCAGTCTGGACTATGAACTTCTTGGAGTAGCAAGGACTTTTTAGGACAGGCGCAGAGCACATGGCCTGTTTGAGCTCATCAAAAGCCTTTTGACAGCTAGCTGTCCACAATACCTTTTTAAGCATCTTTTTACTAGTGAGATCATTAAGAGGGGCTACTATGGAGCCATAATTCTTGATGAATCTCCTATAGTGCCCTGTGAGGCCTAAAAAGGCTCTCACCTGGGTTTGAGTTGTAGGGGGAGTCCATTCCATAATGGTCTGGATCTTCCCCTGCAGTGGTGCAATCTGTTCCCCACCCACCAGGTGGCCCAGATAAACCACTTTCCCCTTCCCTATCTGACACTTTGAGGCCTTGATAGAGAGTCCTGCCTTTTGCAGGGCCTCCAAAACTTTCCATAGGTGGACCAAGTGATCAACCCAGGTTGAGCTAATGACAGCTATATCATCTAGATATGCTGCACTAAAAGCTTCTAAACCTTGCAGGACTGTGTTCACTAACCTTTGAAAAGTGGAAGGTGCATTTTTCAGACCAAAGGGCATTATTGTAAATTGATAGTACACCCCTCCAATGGTTGAAAATGCAGTCTTTGGTTTAGCATCTTCTGATAACCTAACCTGCCAATGCCCTGCAGTTAGATCAAAAGTGCTTAGATACTTGGCAGAAGCCAATGTATCTATGAGATCATCTGCCCTGGGTATAGGCGAGTATCTGTTTTGGTTACTTGGTTGAGCCCTCTATAGTCAACACAAATCCTCATTTCTATTTTTCCATCTTTACTGTGAGGTTTAGGGACAAGCACCACTGGGCTAGCCCATGGGCTTTCTGAAGGCTCAATCACTCCTAAGTCTAGCATTTTCTGAACCTCTTGTTTAATGCAGTCCCTGGCATGGTCAGGCTGCCGATAAATCTAACTTTTGACAGGTAAACTGTCTCCAGTATCGATTGTATGCTCATACCAAGTAGTGATACCTGGTATCAGTGAGAAGAGATCAGAAAATGGACTTAAAAGATTTATACAGTTATCTTTCTGCTCTGCAGTAAAATAATCTGCAAGTACTACTCCCTCCACTAAGCCATCTGCTTCAGT
Organism: Pleurodeles waltl; assembly: GCF_031143425.1. Classification (NCBI taxonomy): domain Eukaryota; kingdom Metazoa; phylum Chordata; class Amphibia; order Caudata; family Salamandridae; genus Pleurodeles; species Pleurodeles waltl. The sequence continues at coordinate 624,469,367 of NC_090439.1, read as the reverse complement.
GGTGGAGAAGAGATTAGGGAGAGGGTCACTCTCTGCTTCCTGTCCCTCATCAGTTGCCATGAGCAGGGTGAGATCAGCCCTGTCATAGTAGGGTTTCAGGCGATTGACATGGAGCACCCTAAGGGGACTCCTAGCAGTGCCAAGGTCTACCAAATAGGTAACCTCACCATTTTTCTCAACAATTATTTGGGGTCCACTCCATTTGTCCTGGAGTGCTCTTGGGGCCACAGGCTCCAATACCCACACCTTCTGTCCTTGGTGGTACTGAGTCAGGACATCCTTTTGATCATGCCATTGCTTTTGCAGCTCCTGGCAGCCCGAAGGTTTTTACTGGCCTTTTTTATGTACTCAGTCATTCGTGATCTTAGGCCAAGTACATAGTCCACAATGTCCTGTTTAGGAGCTTTTAACGGTTGTTCCCAACCCTCCTTAACAAGAGCAAGGGGACCTCTCACAGCATGCCCAAAGAGGAGTTCAAAGGGGCTAAAGCCCACTCCTTTTTGGGGTACCTTCCTGTAAGCAAAAAGGAGGCAAGGTAACAGGACATTCCATCTCCTTCTGTGTTTTTCAGGGAGTCCCATTATCATACCTTGGAGAGTTTTATTAAACCTCTCAACCAGACCATTTGTTTGTGGATGATAAGCGGTGGTAAACTTGTAAGTTACACCACATTCCTTCCACATTGCTTTGAGATATTCAGACATGAAGTTACTACCTCTGTCTGACACCACTTCCTTAGGGAAACCCACTCTGGAAAAGATTCCCAGGAGGGCCTTTGCCACTGCAAGAGCTGTAGTGGTCCCTTAGGGGATGGCTTCAGTGTACCAAGTGGCATGGGCCACTACCACCAGGATACACCTATTGCCTGAAGCTGTTGGAGGGTCAAGGGGGCCAACTATGTCATCCCCTACCATTTCAAAGGGCACCCCAACCACTGGAAGTGGGATTAAGGGGGCCTTTGGAGTGCCACCAGTCTTGCCACTGGCTTGGCAGGTCACACAAGAGCAACAAAACTCTTTAGTGTCCTCTGACATATGAGGCCAGTGAAACAGGGGAACAAGCCTGTCCCAAGTTTTACTTTGGCCCAATGTCCAGCCAAAGTAATGTTATGTGCCAAGGTAAGAAGAAACTCTCTGTACTGCAAACCATTTTCCTGGCAGCTCCAGGTTTAGGGTCCCTTGACTCAGTATACAAGAGGTTGTCTTCCCAATACACCTTATGGCTATCACTGACATCCCCATTCTGCTGTGTGACAGCTTGTGTCTTAAACCCTCTAGTGTGAGACAGGTCTGCTGTGCCACACTAAGCTCTTTCTTAGCAGGCCCCCCTGCACCCAAAAGCTCAGCAGTGTCTGCTGCCAGCTCATCTGGTGTAGGTTCTACACAGGGAGAGGATTCCTCTTCCTCAAAAGGGGAATCTTCTGGAGAGGGATGGATAGTGGGCAAGGATTCATCCTTTTTACCCCTAGCTTTTGGGAACACTTGGTCCATTGTTTCAGGATCCAAGTTTCCCTGTCCTTTTTGCTTTTTGGCCTGAGCCCTTGTCAAAGCAAAAATATGCCCAGAAATGCCCAGCATTGCTGCATGAGCCTCCAACTCCACTTCAGCCCAAGCTGATGTCTCCAAAGCATTGCCTAGTAAGCAATCTACAGGTACTTCAGTGGCTACCACAACTTTCTTTGGACCAGTAACCCCCCTCCCCCCCAGTTGAGCTTCACAACAGCCATGGGGTGGCTAAGTGTGTTATTATGAGCATCAGTCACTTGGTACCGCTGACCAAATAGGTGTTGATCAGGGTGAACCAGTTTCTCTATAACCATAGTTACACTGGCTCCTGTGTCCCTGTAGGTCTCAACCTCAACACCGTTGATTAGGGGTAGTTGCTTGTACTTACCCATATTAAGGGGAAACCAAGTTGGCAAAGTCAATGCCACCATCAGAGACTAAAACAGTCTCTGTGGTCTCCCTAACAAGACCAACCCCAACTACACTGCCAATAGTTATCCCAGCTACACCCTTGGATTGGCTATTTGTAGTAGACTTCCCACCACCACTGCTATTACTAGGGGCACTAGAGGTTGCAGTTGGGGTTGTGGTGGTGGGAGGTTTGGTGTTTTTCTTTGGGCAAGTGGAATCACTTGCCCAATGGCCTTTTTTAAATAACACCAAGGCTTTTTCTGATTGTTAGAAGAGGATTTGGACCCACCATCCCCAGAGGATTTATGTTGGCCTGATGAAGACTCAGAGGGCCATATTTATACTTTTTGACGCAAAACTGCGCTAACGCAGTTTTGCGCCCCAAAAATTAGCGCCGGCTAACGCCATTCTGAAGCGCCATGCGGGCGCCGTATTTATTGAATGGCGTTAGCCGGCGTTAGCCGACCAGCGCTGCCAGGTGTGCGTGAAAAAAAACGACGTACACCAGGCAGCGCCGGTGTAGGGAAAAATGGCGTTTGGGCGTCCCAAAATGGGGCAAGTCAGGCTGAGGCAAAAAAATCGTCTTAACCCGATTTGCGCCATTTTTTTTGGGCGCCCAGACGCCATTAACATGACTCCTGTCTTAGCAAAGACAGGAGTCATGCCCACTTGCCCAATGGCCATGCCCAGGTGACTTATGTCCCCTGGGCATGGTCATTGGGCATAGTGGCATGTAGGGGGGCACAAATCAGGCCCCCCTATGCCGCAAAAAAAAAATTAAAAAAATACTTACCACAACTTACCTTTTCTTCCCTGGGATGGGTCCCTCCATCCATGGGTGTCCTCCTGGGGTGGGCAAGGGTGGCAGGGGTGTCCCTGGGGGCAGGGGAGGGCACCTCTGGGCTCATTCTGAGCCCACAGGTCCCTTAACGCCTGCCCTGACCCAGGCGTTAAAAAGAGGCGCAAATGAGGTTTTTTTTGCCCCGCCCACTCCCGGGCGTGATTTTGCCCGGGAGTATAAATACCACGCCCCTTTCCGGGTAGTCATTTTTTAAGACGGGAACGCCTACCTTGCATCTCATTAACGCAAGGAAGGTGTTCACGCAAAAAAATGACGCTAACTCCATGGACTTTGGCGCTAGACGCGTCTAACGCCAAAGTATAAATATGGAGTTAGTTTTGCGTCGAAATTGCTTAAAAAAAAACGACGCAATTTCGGTGCAAACGGAGTATAAATATGCCCCAGAATGTTTTTTGTCTTTGTCCCCACCCTTGTCAGAAGATTTACCATCCTTCTTCTTGCCATCCTTGTCACCCCCTGTATGAACTTTTCTGTTCACTCTTGTTCTGCCCCATTTGTCTGCCTTCTTTCCCAATTTCTGGGGAGAGGTCAGATCTGAGTCTACCAAGTACTGGTGCAACAAATCAGACACACAGTTGTTAAAAATATGCTGCCTCAGGATCAGATTATACAGGCTTTCATAATCAGTCACCTTACTGCCATGCAAACAACCCTCCAAGGCCTTCACTGACAAAGTCTGTCCAGTCTTGAGGGGACTCTTTTCTGGTGTCTCTGAAGTTAGGGCCAGATGTATGAAAAAGTTATTTTGCAAATTGGAAATAGCAATTTTTAAGAAATCGCTATTTCTGATTCGCAAAATGCAATGTATCATATTTGCGATTCAGTAATAGCGATTTCTTAAAAATCGCAAATGCTATTACCAAATCGCAAATTGCGATACCGGCCCCCAATCGCATCTATGGGTCTGTTGGCCCATATTTGTGAATATTTTGCATGTCCCAAATTGCGAATTCCTAACTGGAATTTGCAGTTTTGGGAAATGCAAAGCCCAGGGTGCTGGGGGGCTAAGGCCCCCTCTGCAGCACCCCAAAACATTTTTTAACAACATGTAAGGTGCACACATGCCAAAAGGGCATGTGTGGATTACATGTACATTTTAAAAATGCATTTTTAAAATTTGCGCATTGTTACCACCAAGTTCAACTTGGTGGTAATAGCGATTCCTTAATGCCCAATTCGCATTAAGGAATTGCTTCCTACATGTGCTTTAGAAATCGCAAATAAGGATTCCTTATTTGCGATTTCTTATTTAGAGAGTCGCAATTTGCGACTCTCTAAACAGGGTCGCAAATTTAAGGAATCGCTGTTTTAGCGATTCCTTAAAATTGTATTCAGAATGCCTTTGATACATTCAGAAAGGGCTTTTTGCATGCGCAAACGGGCATTTGCACCGTTTGCGAATGCAAAAAGCTTTGATACATCTGGCCCTTAATCCGGTATTGTTCAGTGGTTGAGCCAAATCCATCCAAGAGTGTATCCTTCAAAACTTTGTAATTATTAGCATCACTTTCTCTGACAGTAAGGAGCCTATCTCTACCCTCACCAGTGAAAGATAGCCACATGATAGCAGCCCACTGCCTTTGAGGGACCAACTGTACCATACTGGACCTCTCAAGTGCAGCAAACCACTTGTTAATGTCATTCCCCTCCTTGTAAGGGGGGACTATCTTATGCAGGTTTCTGGAATCTTGCTCTGTAACAGGATTGCTATCAAAAACACTGCTGCTGCCACCATGGGGAACTAACCCTAATCTCTGTCTTTCCCTCTCTACATCCAGGGATTCCCTGTCTAAGGCCAGCTGCTACTGTTTAAACTTCAGCCTGGCCTCTTCCAACCTCAGCTTTCTGAGTTCCCTTTCAATTAAGTTATCCTCATGGTGGGAGGCTTGGGAATGTTTAGATACAGAGGAAATTTGGGAATTGACAGAGAGATACCTGTCCCTAACTGGCTGCACTCTAGAAACCTGGCCTCTAGGAGTGAAAGGTGCCCTACTAATGTGTGACCTCCTCACACTACCAGTGTCACTAGGTGGCCTGCTAGGTGGCAGGTCTTTGGAAGAACCCTCCCCAGTCTCTTCAGGGAACTCCTCTGAGTCTGACTGGGCACCCTCCCCTCCTACCTCCTGTTCCTCGGATGGGCCAGACTGGTTCTGGTCACTTTCTAGGAGAAGGTTGAAGAGAAAGTCTTTGGTAGGATTCTTTTCAATGCTTAAACCTCTTTCTATGCAGAGACCCCTCAAACTTTCAAAGTTTAAACTCTTATAGGTTGCTTGAACAATTTTGGGAGTGAGCTCTACTGCAGGCATGATAGAAAAGGTTTAAGACAGAGAGAGAAAAAGTTTTAGAACTTTTGAAAGTACAGAGAAAAAAAACTTTTTCAAACTTTTTGAAAACTTTTAAACGTTTTCGGAACATTTCAGAAACTTTGTAGAAAGTTTTAGAGCAGAACAGTAAACTGTTTTGGTTCAATGTGTATATACTGAAGTATTAGGTATATGTTTTTCTCATGAACAGTACCAATGACAAAGTGGTAAAGCAGTTACAAGTACTTATCCCACCGCTGCACCACCAATGTAGGAGGCTGGCCTAACTTATGGTGGGTACCTTGTGGTACTTACACCTTGTGCCATGTCCAGTTATCCCTTATTAGTAGACTAGAGGTCTAGGCTGATAGAGGTAGCTATAGCAGAGCAGCTTAGGCTGAACTAGGAGACATGCAAAGCTCCTACCATACCACTTATATCATAAGAAAACACAACACTCCGAGTTACTAAAAATAAAGGTACTTTATTTTAGTAACAATATGCCAAAAGTATCTCAGAGGATATACTCCCTGAGGAGGTAAGTAATATACACAAATTCTATGCACACAAACCAAAATCAGGTAAGTAACAGTTAGAAAAGTAGTGCAAATAATGTAGGACACAATAGAATGTAATAGGAAGAAACAGGTCTAGGGGCAACACAAACCATATACTCCAAAAGTGGAATGCAAACCACGAATGGATCCCAGGCCTATTGTAGTGTGTATAGGGTCACTGGGAGTGTAAGAAAACACTAAGGGTGACCAAGATACCCCGCCCCAAGACCCTGAAAAGTAGGAGTAAAGTTACCCTACTACCCCAGAAAGACAGTAAAGTTGAGATAGGGGATTCCGCAAGGACAACAACTGACTGCAAAACACTGAAGTCGGATTCCTGGACCTGAGGACCTGTAAAGGAAGGGGACCAAGTCCAAGAGTCACGCAAGTGTCCAGGGGGGCAGGAGCCCACTAAACCCCGGATGAAGGTGCAAAAGGGCTGCCTCAGGGTGGAAGAAGCTGAAGATTCTGCAACAACGGAAGGTGCCAGGAACTTCTCCTTTGGTCAGAATATGTCTCACGATGTGCTGGAGGATGCAGAGTTGTTTCCATGCAGAAAGACCGCAAACAAGCCTTGCTAGCTGCAAGAGTCGCAGTTGAAGGTTTTGGGGGCTGCCAGGGCCCATAAAGGACCAGGATGTTGCCCCTTGAAGGAGCAGACAGAAGGGGTGCTCAGCAACACAGCGAGCCCATGCAAAAGCAGGCAGCACCCGCAGAAGCAGCTGAACAGACATTCAGAAGATCTGACTATGCCGGTCATCTCAGCACAACAAAAGAGGGTCCCACAAAGTCAGAGTCCAACTCAGTGAGCTGGTTTGGCAGTACTGGGGTTCAATGGTGGAGCCCCCAGGATGCATGAAATTGGCTCCTCAATACCAGATTTGGAATGGGGAGACAATTCCATGATCTTCGACATGTTACATGGCTAGATTCGGAGTTACCACTGTGAAGCTACATATAGGTATTAACCACCTACATGTAGTGCACACGTGTAATGGTGTTCCCACACTCACAAAGTCTGGGGAAATGGCCCTGAACTATGTGGGGGCACCTTTGCTAGTGCAAGGGTGCCCTCACACTTAGTAACTTTGCGCCTAACCTTTAGCACGTGAAGGTTAGACATATAGGTGACTTATAAGTTACTTAAGTGCAGTGAAAATGGCGGTGAAATAGTGTGTGCACTATTTCACGCAGTCTGCAGTGGCAGTCTTGTGTAAGGTTTTGTCTGAGCTCCCTATGGGTGGCAAAAGAAATGCTGCAGCCCATATGGATCTCCTGGAACCCCAATACCCTGGGTCCCTAGGTACCATATACTAGGGACTTATAATGGGGGGTCCAGTGTGCCAATTGAAATTGGTAAATGATGTCCCTGGCCTACAGTGACAAATTTAAAAGCAGAGGGAGCATAAACACTGAGGTTCTGATTAGCAGAGCCTCAGTGACACAGTTAAGCACTACACAGGCATACACATTAGGCCACAAACTATGAGCACTGGAGTCCTGGCTAGCAGAATCCCAGTGAAACAGGCAAAACATACTGACATATAAGTTTTTATCTATGAGCGCTGGGGTCCTGGCTAGAAGGATCCCAGTGACACAGTAAAAACACACTGACACACACTCATCATGCCACCTCAGTTTGACCCCAGCCATATGCAAAGCAGTCTTCACCTTGTTCCTCATGGGAACAATCCATCCCAAACTGCCAGTCCAGGTATTCCCTGCACTGGAAACAAGCATCCTGGGACTGGTTTCTGGTTATCACCCTTCATCAGCCAGTCTACCTTGAATTCAATGGCACAGTGAGCACAGGACCCACGTCTGGACATACCCTTCCTACTTATGGCAACTTTAGCAACACAAAAGGATTATGGACGGAGTGATAGTCTGAAACCGGTCCCAGGGTACTTGTTTCTGGTTCAGGGAGGTCAAGACAGATTTGCATATGGCTGGCTCCAAACTGGAATGGCATTGGGGGTACGATTTCTCAGCCTTAGACACCTCACATAGCCATATTCGGGGTTACCATTGTTAAGCTTCATATGTATTGACATAATAGGTAGTGCACACTTATAATGGTGTCCCCACACTCAAAGCAGCTCCCTGAGGCTTGCACTGCAGTTACAGCTGCTGCCACCTCACAGAGAGGGTTCTGCCCTCCTGGAGTCTGGGCAGCCCAGTCCCAGGAAGGCAGAACAAAGCATTTCCTCCGAGAGCAGAGTATTACACTCTCTTGTAGGAAAGTACCATCTTCCTTGGCATGTTACCCTTATTTTTCACACGTATGTCAGTATGTTTTTGCCTGTCTCACTGGGACCCTGCTGGTCAGGACCCCAGTGCTCATAATTTATGGACTAATATGTACGCCTGTGTAGTGCCTAACTGTGTCACTGAGTATCTGCTAACTACAACCTTAGTGATTATGCTATCTCTGCTTTGAAATTTGTCACTGTAGGCCAGTGACTTCATTTACCAATATCAATTGGCATACTGGACCCCCCTCATAAGTCCCTAGTACATGGTACCTAGGTACCCAGGGCATTGGGGTTCCAGGAGATCCATATGGGCTGCAGCATTTTTTTTGTCACCAATAGGGAGCTCAGACAAACCCTTACACAGGGCTGCCACTGCAGCCTGCGTGAAATAGTGCACACACTATTTCACAGCCATTTTCACTACAATTATGTAACTTATAAGTCACCTATATGTCTAACCTTCCCTTGCTGAAGATTAAGTGCAAAGTAACTAAGTGTGAGGGCACCCTCGAACTAGCAAAGGTGCCCCCACATAGTTCAGGGCCATTTCTATGGACTTTGTGAGTGCAGGGACGCCATTACACGTGTGCACTACATATAGGTCAATATCTATTTTCAGCTTCACAATGGTAACTCTGAATGTGGCCATGTAACATGTCTAAGATCATGGAATTGTTGCCCCATTCCAAATCTGGTATTGGGGAGCCAATTCCATGCATCTTGGGGGCTCCACCATGGACCCCTAGTACTGCCAAACCAGCTCTCTGAGGCTTGCACTGCAGCTACAGCTGCTGCCACCTCACAGACAGGGTTCTGCCCTCCTGGAGTTTGGGCAGCCCAGTCCCAGGAAGGCAGAACAAAGCATTTCCTCCGAGAGCAGGGTGTTACACCCTCTCCCTTTGGAAATAGGTGTTACAGGCTGGGGAGGGGTAGCCTCCCCCAGACTCTGGAAATGCTTTGAAGGTTGCATTAACCAGTCTACACCAGTTCAGTGACCCTTTCTCCCCTGCTCTGGTGGGAAACTGGACAAAGAAAAGGTGAGTGACCACTCCCCTGTCCGTCACCCCCCCAGGGGTGGTGCCCAAAGCTCCTCCAGTGTGTCCCAGACTTCAGCCATCTTGCTTTGCAAGGTGTGGGGGCACTCTGGAGGGCTCACAGTGGCCAGTGCAAGCAGGTGATGTCAGAGACCCCTCCTTATAGGTCCATACCTGATAAGGTAGCCAATCCCCCTCCCAGGGCTATTTAGGGTCTCTCCTGTGGGTTCTCTTCAGATTCTGCTTGCAAGTTTCCTTCAGGAATCCTCTGCAACAACTTCAGACTCTTCTGACCTTGGATCAACAGCAGCCTGCTCCAAGAAACGCTGTAACTGCAACAAAGTGTCTACAAGAGACACTTTTCTTCAGCAACCTCAGCTCCAAGTCAGCAACTGCAACAGTTTCCATGGTGTGCATGCTCTGGGTACTCCCTGTCTTCATCCTGCACCAGAAGGACCAAAGAAATCTCCGGTGGAGGGACGGAGTCACTCCTCTCTCCAAGCAAGCACCTTCCAAGGAGACGACCAGTACCCTGGGACTCCTCTCATGGCAATGAGCATGCTCCTAAGGACACAGAGGGTGGACACCATCAACATAGACTGTCCTGAGGTCCTGCTGACGCAATTTGGAGGAGGTAAGAACTTGCCTTCCCCGAGATCGACGGTACCCCCATGTATTCTGTCTTCTTTGCCTCCTGAGGCCTCCGTGCACTCTTTGCTAAATTCCTTACTTCACAGCATGGCCTAGGTCCCCAGCACTCCACCCTGTGATGCTCAACTCACTGAGTTGTTCTCCGGCGGCATGGGACCTTCTTTTGTTGTGCTGCATCAACCACATTTTGCACCTCCTTTGAACCTGGATCGTGTGGCTTCTAGGGATGCTGGCTGGTATTCTGAGGGCTCTCTAAAGTGCTGATTGCCCCCTCTTCCTCCTCACACAGAGGTGAGGCCCCCAGGTCCCTCCTGGGTCTATCCAGCAGAATTTTGATGGAAAAAGCACTTTTGCCGTAGCCAAGGCTTGTTGGTGTCTTCCAACACGAAATGTCATCTACTATGATCTTCAAGCAGTTGGACATCTTTTGGATCATGCAGGAACCCGTTGGCATCTTCCTAGTGTGCATTTCTGCAGTTTTCAACTAACCGTGGACTCTTCTTTTGCACCCTCTTCTGGGTTGGCAGGGGCTCCTGTCCTTCCTGGAACTTCTTTCGACTTCTGGACTTGGTCCCTTTCCTTTGCAGAACTTCAGGTCCAATAATCCAGCAGTTGTCCTTTGCAGATTTTATTGGCTGCTGCAAAAACCCCAAAACAAGGTGTAGTGTGTCCTTGCAGTACTTTACTCCTGCTTTTCTGGGCTCTGGGGTGGGGTAATTTACATACCTTTACTGTGTTCTTACTCTCCCAGCGATTCTGCATGCACTACACTTGTCTCTGGGGGAATTCGTGATTCACATTCCACTTTTTTAGTATGTGGTTTGTGTTGCCCGTAGACCCATTTTCTCCCATTGCTTTCTATAGGATTTCCTACTGTTTGCATTGTTCTATGACTATTGTCTAATTTTGGTGTCTAGTGTATATATTGTGTATATTACTTACCTCCCGAAGTAGTATGGTCTCTAAGATATTTTTGGTACTGTGTCACTGTAGGAAAGTACCATCCTTCTTTGCATGTTAGTCCCAATTTTACATGTATGTCAGTATGTTTTTGCCTGTCTCACTGGGATCCTGCTAGCCAGGACCTAGTGCTCATAGTTTGTGGCCTAAATGTGTTTGCTTGTGTAGTGCCTAACTGTGCCACTGAGGCTCTTCTAATCAGAACCTCACAGCTCATGCTCTCTCTGCCTTTAAATTTGTCACTATAGGCTAGTGACTACATTTACCAATACCAATTAGCATACCGGAACACCCTTATAATTCCATAGTATATGGTACCTAGGTTCCCCGGGTATTGGGGTTCCAGGAGATCCCTTTGGGCTGCAGCATTTCTTTTGCCACACATAGTGAGCTCAGACAAACCTTTGCACAGGACTGCCATGGCAGCCTGAGTGAAATAACGCATGTGTTATTTCACAGCCATTTTCATTGCACTTAAGTAATTTATAAGTCACCTGTATGTCTAACCTGCACTTACTGAAGGTTAGGTGCAAAGTTACTAAGTGTGAGGGCACCCTTGCACTAGCAAAGATGCCACCACATAGTTCAGGGCCATTTCCCCGGACTTTGTGAGTGCGTGGCCATCATTACACGCATGCATTACATATAGGTCAATACCTAAATGTAGCTTCACAATGGTAATTCCGAATATGGCCATGTAACATGTCTAAGATCATGAAATTGTTCCCCCATTCCAAATCTGGTATTGGGGAGCCAATTCCATTCATCCTGGGGGCTCCACCAATGACCCCCAGTACTGACAAACCAGCTCTCTGAGGCTTGCACTGCAGCTGCAGCTGCTGCCACCTCACAGACAGGGTTCTGCCCTCCTGGAGTCTGGGCAGCCCAGTCACAGGAAGGCAGAACAAAGCATTTCCTCTGAGAGCAGGGTGTTACACCCTCTCCCTTTGGAAAAAGGAATAGCCTCTGGGAATGCTTTGGAGGGCACAGATGGTGCCCTCCTTGCATAAACCAGTCTACACCGGTTCAGGGACTCTTTGTCCCCCGCTCTGGCGGGAAACTGGACAAAGGAAAGGGGAGTGACAACTCCCCTTTCCATCACCACCCCAGGGGTGGTGCCCAGAGCTTCTCCAGTGTGTCCCAGACTTCAGCCATCTTGCTTTGTAAGGTGTGGGGGCACTCTGGAGGGCTCACAGTGGCCAGTGCCAGCAGGTGACGTCAGAGACCCCTACTGACAGGTCCATATCCGATGAGGAAGCCAATTCTAATCTCAGGGCTATTTAGGGTCTCTCCTGTGGGTTCTCTTCAGATTCTGCTTGCAAGTTTCCTTCAGGAATCCTCTGCAACAAGTTCAGACTCTTCTGACCTCTGATCAACCGCAGCCTGATCCATGAAACGCTGTAACTGCAACAAAGTGTCTACAAGAGACACTTTTCTTAAGCAACCTCAGCTCCAAGTCAGCAAATGCAACAGTTTCAATGGTGTGCATGCTCTGGGGACTCCCTAGCTTCATCCTGCACCAGAAGGACTGAAGAAATCTCCTGTGGAGTGATGGAGTCACTCCCCTGTTCCAAGCAGGCACCTTCGAAGGCGATGACCGGTACCCTGGGACTCCTCTCATGGCGACAAGCATGCTCCTAAGGACACAGAAGATGAAAATCATCGACATAGACTGTCCTGAGATCCTACTGATGCAATTTGGAGAAGGTAAGACATTTCCTTCCTGGAGAACAATGGTACCCCTGTGTATTGTGTCTTCTTCGTCTCCTGAGGCCTCATGCACTCCTTGCAAAATTCCTTTGTGCACATCCTGGCCCAGTTCCCCAGCACTCCACCCAGTGATGCTCAACTCGCTGAGTTTTTCTCCGCCGGCGTGGAACTTTCTTTGGTAGTGCTGAATCAACCGCATTTTGCACCTCCTTTGAACCCAGATCCTGCGGCTTCTTGGGGTGTTGGCTGGCATCCTGAGGGTTCTCTAAAGTGCTGAGAGCCCCCTCCTCATCCTCACATAGAGTTGAGGTCCCCAGGTCCCTTTTGGTTCCATCCAGCGCCATTTTGATGAAAAACGCACTTTTGCCACAGCCGAGGCTTGTTGGTGCCTTCCAACACGTAATCTCATCTGCAATGATCTTCGCGCAGAGGGACATCTTTTGAATTATGCAAGAACCCACTAGCATCTTCCTAGGATGCATTTCTGCAATCTTTGACTAACCGTGAACTCTTCTATTGCACCCTTTTCTGGGTTGGCAGGAACGTCTGTCCTTCCTGGAACTCTTTCGACTTCTGGACTTGGTCCCCGTTCTTTTCAGGTCTTCAGGTCCAATAATCCAGCAGTTGTTCTTTGCAGACTTGGTTGGCTGCTGTAAAATCCCCAAAAAGAAGTGTAGTGTGTCCTAAGGAAACTTGCTGTTCTTTACTCCTGCTTTTCTGGGCTCTGGGGTGGGGTAATTTACTCACCTTTACTGTGTTCTTACTCTCCCAGCGATTCTGAGCACACTACACTTGTCTAGGGGGAAATTTGTGATTAACATTCCACTTTTTTAGTATATGGTTTGTGTTGCAAGAGATCCATTTTCTCCCTTTGCATTCTATAGGATTTCCTACTGTTTGCATTGTTCTATCACTATTACTTGTCTAATATTGGTGTCTAGTGTATATATTGTGTATAATACGTACCTCCAGAAGGTGTATTGTCTCTAAGATATTTTTGGTACTGTGTCACCCAAATAAATACCTTATTTTTGGCAACACTGAGTATTGTCTTATCATGTGTATACGTACTGTGTAACTAAAGTGGTATTGCATGAGCTTTGCACGTCTCATAGTTCAGCCTAAGCTGCTCTGCTATAGCTACCTCTATCAGCCTAAGCTGCTAGAACATTACTACTTCGCTAATAAAGGATAACTGGACCTGGTATAAGGTGTAAGTACCCAAGGTACCCAGTACAAACCAGGCAAGCCTCCTACATGGGGAGAGTGTTTGCATTGTTTAGCACTCTGTCTATCATCCTTTTGTGTTGTAAAAGTTGCTCTAAGCGGGAAGGGTATGCCCAGAAGTGGGTCCCATGCTCACTGTGCCACTGGATTCAAACTTGCTTGGCTGATATTCTGAAACGGGTGTCAGGATGCTTGTTGTTGGTCCAGGGAGGACCTGGCCTGGCAGTTCGGGCTGGATTGTTTCTATGAAGAACAGGGTCAAGATTGATTTGCTTGTGGATGGGTTCAAACTGGGTTGGCATGGTGAGCAAAAGAACAATGGGTTAAACCCTGATATGTCACTGGGGATGAGGGTTTGTATTGTTCAGCACTCCGTCCATCATCCTTTTTTGTTGCTAAAGTTGTCTTATGCAGGAAGGGTATGCCCAGACGTGGGTCCTGTGTTCACTGTGCCAATGTATTCAAGCTAGCCTGGCTGATGAAGGGTGATACATAGAAACCGGTCCCAGGTTGCTTGTATCTGGTCCAAAGAGGACCTGGCCTGGCAGTGAGAGCTGGACTGTTCCCATGAGGAACAAGGTCAAGACTGAGTTGCATATGGTTGGGTTCAAACTGGGGTGGCTTGATGAACAAAAGAACAATGGATTAAACCCAGATCTGAGACTACGGATGAGTGTTCGCATTGTTTAGCACTCTGTCCATCATCCCTATGTGTTGCTAAATTTTCTGTAGGTGGAAAGGGTACACCCAGGCGTGGGTCCTGTGCTCACTGTACCACTGGATTCAAGCTAGCCTGGTTGATGAAGGGTGATACCCAGAAAACATGTCATAGGATGCTTGTTTCTCGTCAATGGAGACCCTGGCCGGGCAGTTCGGACTTGATTGTTCCTATGAGGAACAGGGTCAAGACTAGTTTGCATACAGCTGTGTTCAAACTGGGGTGGCATGGAGAAAAAAAGAGCGATGGGATAAACCCAGATCTGTGCCTGGGGATGAGTGTTTGCATTGTTCACCACTCCGTCCATTATCATTTTACGCCGCTAAAAGTGCGCTAAGTGGGAAGGGTATGCCCAAATGTGGGTCCCAAGCTCACTGTGCTACTGGATAGAAGCAAGCATGGCAGATGAAAGGTGATACCTGGAAATTGTTTCCAGGATGCCTGTTTCTGGTTCAGGGAGAACTTGTCCTGGCAGTTTGGACTGGATTGTTCCCATGGGGAAGAGGGCCAAGATTGGTTTGCATATGGCTAGGTTCAAACTGGTATGGCATGGTGAATTAAAGAATAATCGATTAAAACAGGATCTGTGAAAGTGGGTAAATGTTTGCATTGTTCAGCACTTTGTTCATCATGCTTTTGTGTTGCTAAAGTTGTCCTAAGTGGGAAGGGCATGCCCAGACGTGGGTCCCACACTCACTGTGCCACTGGTTTCAAGCTAGGCTGGTTAATGAAGGGTGATACTCTGAAACCGGTACCAGGATGTTTGTTTCTGGTCCAGGAAGCACCTGGCCTGGCAGTTCGAGTTGGACTGTTCCCCTGAGAAACAGGGTCAACATTGGTTTGCATATGGCTGGTTCAAACTGGGGTGGCATGATGATTATAAGAGCAATGGATTGAACCCAGATCTGTGTCTGGGGGTGAGTGTTGACATTGTTCAGCACTCCGACAATCATCCTTTTGCTTTGCTAAACTTGTCTTAAGTGGGAAGGGTACGCCTAGACGTAGGTCCCATGCTTGCTGTGCTTCTGCATTCACGCAAGCCTGGGTGATGAGGAGTGATATCCAGAAACCACTCCCAAAATGCTTTTTTCCAGTCCAGCGAGGCCCTTGCCTGGCAGTGTGGGCTGGACTGTTTCCATGAGGAACAAGGTCAAGACTGATTTGAACATGGTTGGGTTCAAACTAGGGTGGAATGATGAGCAAAAGAATGATGGATTAAACCCAGATCTGAGACTATGGGTGAGTGTTTGCATTGTTTAGCACTCTGTTCATCATCTTTTTGTGTTGCTAAAGTTGTCCTAAGTGGGAAGGGTATGCCCAGACATGGGTCCCGCACTCACTGTGCCACTGGATTCAAGCTAGGCTGGCTGATGAAGGAGTGATACCTAGAATCCGGTCCCATGATGCTTGTTTCCGGTCCAGAGAGGATCTGTCCAGGCAGTTTGTGCTGGACTGTTCCCATGAGGGACAGGTTCAAGACTGATTTTCATATGGTTGGGTTCAAACTGAAATGGCATGGTGAGCAAAAGAATAATGGATTAAACCCAGATCTGTGACTGGGAGTGAATGTTTGCATTGTTCATCACTCCGTCCATCATCCTTTTGTGTTGCTAAAGTTGCTCTAAGTGGGAAGGGTATGCCCAGACGTGGATCTCGTGCTCACTGTGCCACTGAATTCAAACGACCCTAGCTGATGAAGGATGATATCCAGAACCCGGTCCCAGGATGTTTGTTTACAGTCCAAGAAGGACTTGGCCTGGCAGTTCGGGCTGGACTGTTCCCATGAGGATCATGGTCAAGGCTGATTTGCATATAGCTGGGTTCAAACTGGGGTGGCATGGTGGACATAAGAATAATGGATTAAAATCAGGTCTGTGACTTGGGGTGAGTGTTTCCATTGTTCAGCACTCCGTCCATCATCCTTTTGTGTTGCTAAGGGTGCCCTAGGTGGGAAGGGTATGTCCAGACGTTTGTTCCCGTGCTCAGTGTGCTACTGGATTGAAACTAGCCTCGCTGATGAATGTGATACCCAGAAACTAGCCCCATGATGCTAGTTTCTGGTCCAGGGAGTACCTGATCTGGCAGGTTGAGCTGAACTGTTCCCATGAGGAAAAGGGTCAAGACTGATTTGTATATGGCTGGATTCCAACTAGGATGGCATGATGAACAAAAGAGTGATGGATTAAACCCAGATCTGTGAGTTGGGGTGAGTGTTTGCATTGTTCAGCACTCTGTCCATCATCCTTTTGTGTTGCTAAACTTGCCCAAAGTATGAAAGGTATGTCCAGATGTGGGTCCCGTGTTCACTGGCTCACTGTGCCACTGGATTCAAGCTAGCTTGGCTGATAAAATGTAATACCCAGAAACCAGTCCCAGGATGCTTGTTTCTAGTTCAGGGAGGACCTGGCCTGACAGTTCGGGCTGGACTATTCCCAGGAGTAACAGGGTCAAGAGTGATGTGCATATGGCTGTGTTTAAGCTGGGGTGGCACTGTGTGCAAAAGAACAATGGATTAAACTTAGATCTGTAACTGGGGGTGAGTGTTTGCATTGTTCACCACTCCATCCATCATCCTTTTGTGTTGCTAAAGTTGCTCTAAGTGGGAAGGGTATGTCCAGACGTGGGTCCTGTGCTCACTTTGGCACTGGGTTCAAGCTAGCCTGGCTGATGAAGGGTGGTACCCAGAAACTGGTCCAGGATGCCTGTCTCCTGTCCAGAGAGGACCTGACCTGGCAGTGCGGACTGGACTGTTCCCATGAGGAACAAGGTCAAGATTGATTTGCATTTGGTTGGGTTCAAACTTGGGTGGTGTGGTGAGCAAAACAACAATGGATTAAACCCAGATCTGTGACTGGGGGTGAGAGTTTCCATTGTTCAGCACTCTGTCCGTCATCCTTTTGTGTTGCTAAAGTTGCCCCAAGTGGGAAGGGTATACCCAGACGTTTGCTCCCATGCTCACTGTGACCCTGGATTCAAGCTAGCCTGGGTAATGCCCAGAATCTGGTCCCAGGATTCTTGTTTTTGTTCATGGAAGGACCTGGCCTGGCAGTTTCTGCTAGATTGTTCCCATGAAACACAGGGTCAAGATTAGTTTGCAAATGGCTGGCTTCAAACTGGAGTGGCATGGAGAGAAAAAGAACGATGGATTAAACCCAGATGTGTGACTGGGGGTAAGTGATGGCATTGTTCAGCACTCTGTTTGTCATCCTTTTGTGTTGCTAAAGTTGCCATAATTGCCCAGACGTGGGTCCCGTGCTCACTGTGCCTCTGGATTGAAGCTAGCATAGCTGATGATGGGTGATACCCAGAAACTAGTCCCAGGATGCTTGGTCTGGGCCAGGGAGAACCTGACCTGGCAGTTTGGGTTGGATTGCTCCCATGAGGAACAGGGTCAAGACTGATTTGCATATGGCTGTGTTCAAACTCGGGTGGCATGGTGAGCAAAAGAACGATGGATTAAACCCAGGTCTGTGTTTGGGGTGAGTGCTTGCATTGTTCAGCACTCCGTCCATCATCCTTTTGTGTTGCTAAAGTTATTTTCAGTGGGAAGGGTATGCCCAGATGTGAGTTCTGTGCTCACTGTGCCACTGGATTCAAGCTAGCCTGGCTGATGAAGGGTGGTGTCCAGAAACCCATCCCAGGATGCTTGTTTCTGGTTCAGTGAGGACCTGGCCTGGCAGTTCCGGCTGGACTGTTCCCATGAAGAACAGGGTCAAGACTGATTTGTATGTAGCTGAGTTCACACTGGGGTGCATGGTGTGCAAAAGAAGGATGGATTAAACCCAGATCTGTGACTGAGGGTGATTGTTTGCATTGTTCAGCACTCCGTCCACCATCCCTTTGTGTTGCTAAATTTATCCTAAGTGGGAAGGGTATGCCCAGACGTGGGTCCTGTGCTCACTGTGCCACTGGATCAAGCTAGCCTGGCTGATGAAGAGTGATACCCAGAAACTGGTCCCAGGAAGCATATTTTCTTTCCAGGGAGAACCTGGCCTGGCAGTTCGGGCTGGACTGTTCCCACGAGAACAAGGTTAAGACTGATTTGCATATGGTTGGGTTCAAACTGGGGTGGCATTGTGAGCAAAAGAACAATGGATTAAACCTGGGTCTGTGACTATGGGTGAGTGTTTCCATTGTTTAGCGCTCTGTCCATCATCCCTTTGTGGTGCTAAAGTTGCCCTATATGTGAAGGGTATGCCCAGATGTGGGTCCCATGCTCACTGTGCCACTGGATTTAAGCTAACCTGGGTGATGCCCAGAAACTGGCTCCCAGATTCTTGTTACTGGTCCTGAGAGAATCTGGCCTGGCAGTTCAGGCTGAATTGTTCCTATGAGAAACTGGGTCAAGGTTTATTTGCATATGGCTGCATTCAAACTGGGGTGGCATGGAGAGAAAAAGAACAATGGATTAAACCCGGATCTGTGACTGGGGGTAAGTGTTTGCATTGTTCAGCAATCAGTCTATCATCCTTTTGTGTTGCTAAAGTTGCAGGTACGTGTTTGCATTGTTCAGCACTCAGTCTATCATCCTTTTGTGTTGCTAAAGTTGCTCTAAGTGGGATGGCTATGCCCAGATGTGGGTCCTGTGCTACCTATGGCACGGGATTCATACTATCCTGGCTGCTGAAGGATGATACCCAGAAACCGATCCCAGGATGCTTGTTTCCAGTCCAGGGAGGACCTGGCCTGGCAGTTCGTGCTGGAGTGTTGCCATGAGGAACAGGGGCAAGATTGATTTGTATATGGCTGGGTTAAAAGTGGGGTGGCATGGTGAGCAAAAGTACAATGGATTAAACCCTGGTCTGTGACTTGGGGTGAGTGTTTGCATTGTTCAGCACTCCATCCATCATCCTTTTGTGTTGTTAACACATTTTCATGCACTATGCCAGAATCCACTCCATTCCCATCCAATCTGCCCCACTCCATTCCAAACCACTCACCCCAATCCACTCCTGTACACCACACAGCAATCCTCCCATCCCACCGCCCTGAAATCCACCCCACTACAATCCAAAACAATCTGCCGCACTCCAATCCTAAAAAACTTCCCCACTCCTAAACAGCAATCCAAAACGATCTGCCCCACTCCTAGGCACAAAAATCTGCCTCACCCTAATCCAAAACAATCTGTCCAACTCTATTTCAAAACGATATGCTCCACTCCAACCTGTCCCACTCCAATCCAAAGCAATCTGCCCCACTCCAATCTATCCAACTCCAATTCAAAACAATCTGTCCCACTCCAAACCAAAACAGTGGTTCCCACTTTAATCTGCCCCACTCCAATCCAAAACAATCTGTCCCACTCCAAAACAATCTGTCCCACTCCAATCGACCACGGTCCAGTCCAATCTGAACTCCAATCCAATCCGCCACACTCCATCCCAATTCACCACACTCCAGTACTCCCAATCCACCACACTTGAGTACTCCCAACCCTCCCACTCCAATCTTTCCTACTCCAATCCAATACAGTCTGTCCCACTCCAATCCAAAACAAAATGCCCCACACTATTCTGTCCCACTCCAACCCAAAACAATGTGCCATACTCAATCCAAAACAATATGCCCCACTTCAGTCTGCCCAGCTACAGTCCAAAAATCTGCCTGCTTTAGTTCAAAGCAATCTGCCTCATTCCAGTCCGTCCCAGTACAAACCGAAACAATCTGCCCCAATTCAATCCGCCCCACTCCAATCAAAACAATTTACTCCACTCTAATCTAAAACAATGTGCCCCACTTTACCCTGCCCCACTCCAATGGAAAGCAATCTGCCCCAATCCAATGGAAAGCAATCTTCCCCACTCCAATTCAAAACAATTTGCCCCACTCCAATCCAAAATAACCTGCTGACTCCAAACTACCCCATTCCAATCTGAAACAATTGGCCCCACTCCAATCCAATCCACCCCACTCTGATTCACCACACTCAAATCCTGAACTACACAACAATCCAATCAATCTCATCACAATCTGCCCCATTCCAATCTGCACACTCAAACCCAAAGCAATTTGCCCCACTTCAATCTGTCCCACTCCACTCCAAAACAATCGGCCTACTCCATCCCAAGGCAGTCTGCCCCACTTCCCTCCAAGGTAATATGCCCCACTCTGATCCCAAAAAATATGCTTGAGTCTGCCCCAGTAAAATCCAAAACAATCTGCCCCACTACAATCCAAAACAATATGCCCCCCAACAATCCAAAACAATCTGCCCTACTACAGTGTGTCCTAGTACAAAACCAAAACAGTCTGCCTCAATCCAGTCTGCCCCACTAAAATCCAAAATGATTGCCCACTCCAATCCAAAACAAACTGCCCCACTCCAATCCAAAACAATCTGCCCCACTCCAAGCTACCCCACTCCAAATCCAAAACAATCTGCCCCACTCCAATCCAACACAATCTACCCCACTCTAATCTAAAACAATCTGCCTCACTCCAATTCCCCCACCCCATTCCAGTCCACCTCACTCAAATCCACCCCACTCCAATCTGCCCAATTCCAATCTGCCCCACTCGAATTCAAAACAATCTGCCCCACTCCAATCTGTCTCACTCCATTCCAAAACAATTTGCCCTACTCTATTCTAAAACAGTGTGCCTCACTTCAACCCAAAACAGTCTGCCCCACTTCAGTCCAAAATCATCTGCCCCACTCCTATTCAAATCAATAGGCCATATTTATACTTTTTGACGCAAAACTGTGCCAACGCAGTTTTGCGTCAAAAAGTTTAATGCCCGCTAACGCCATTTCCTTGCACCACCCGGGCATCAAATTTATACTTTGATGCGCGGCGGCGCAAACCACTGGTTAGAGTCTTTTTTTTTTACTCAAACCAATGCCCCACGTCGTAAAGAAAAACGACATTCAGGCAGCGAAAATGACTTTAATCCGGTTTACAATGTCACAAACCTGATACGTGCCTTTTTTGCCGCAATAGCATCAAAAGGGAGAAGAAGAAAAGGAAGTGTTGGTTCAGTGCAGAGGAGCATGAAATACTGGTGAAAGAGGTGACGGAACACCAGCATCAACTTTTTGTCACCTTTAAATTGCCAACTGGGAGGAAAGAGGCAATTTGGCAACAAATTGTCGATGAGATCAACAGTGTGGCAGAAGTATGGAGAACAGTCACCGAGTGCAAGAAACGCTGGCATGACTGCAAGCGCAGGACCAAGGAAAAAATGTCAAGGAACAGGAAGGCAGCACTGCAGGCTGGAGGTGGGAGTCCAGCACCGCAGTAAACCTGGACCACATGGAGGAGATGGTGGCAGCTGTCATCCCAGAGGAGATCATCACAGGGATTCAAGGACAGGACAGCACAGACTACCAGGAAACAAGACAGATGCAGGGTAAGTGGCATGGGGAACAAAAATACCTAATTGTTGACTGATAGCAGGGGGGGGAAATACCTACTACACAATGTATCTCAGCCATGATAATCAGGTAGTGGAAAGGGCAAAGGGGCACGGCACGGGTTCATGGGCTGTGCAGGGGAAACCTAGGGCACAGCACAACACTACACTAACCTCCTTTCCATGGGGGTACTCTGCCATGCCAAGGATGTTGGAAAGGCAAAGCCAGTCCAGGAGGGTAGGGTACAACGTACAACTTGCCTGCTGTCACACTACAGCTGGTATTGTCGCTACATTAACTAGGCTCAATTTCCTGTCTCAGGCCATATCCGCCAGTGGTATTTACCATTGACAGCAGTTGCCAGTACCACCTCTACTGTGTGTCCGGTCAAGTAGCCAATGGCAGTTACGTGCCCAGGGATCAAACACACCCAAAATAGAGGGTTCAGGATGACAACATTATTAATCCCCTTTAATTAATAAAAATGTGCAAATCCTGTCAAATGCTGATGTCTATAGGAGCTACAAACATCAAGGGGGTCATTACAACATTGGCGGTAAAAGCCACATACCGCCGTGCAGAAGACTGCCAACACACCGCCGCGGAATTCCGCCACGGTCATTATGACCCAAAGGCCGGAATCTGCCAAAATCTAGACACCCACACAAGTCTGGCACACCAAAGGTCAGTGATAAACTGGCGATAACAAATCCTCCGCCGTCACGCCAACAGGAATACGCCCACACTATCACGACCCACGAATCCACGTGGTGGTCTTTCAACTGCGGTATTCCATTGGCGGTACACACCGCCGCGCTCAAAATACACACACATTTACAAAACACATCCACATTGGACAATTCAAAATACACACACCTGCTACACATACACACACCACTCCCACAAACCCAATACAATATAAAACACACACCCACATCACCAACAAACCCTTATGACCACAATTGCGACTGAAGGCCAGAGAGAAACACCGCCATCTACAAACGAGCATCCACAGGCACTCAACACCATCACCCACATAGCATCCACGCACCTCACACAACACACCTCTAAAATCACCCCACACATCACAACACACACCACCCCACACATCACCCACACCACCCCATGGCACAGCAAAGACACCCCAGGTTCTCTGAGGAGGAGCTCAGGGTCATGGTGGAGGAAATCATCCGGGTAGAGCCACAGCTATTCGGATCACAGGTGCAGCACACCTCCATAGCTAGGAAGATGGCGCTATGGCGAAGAATCGTGGACAGGGTCAATGCAGTGGGACAGCACCCAAGAAATAGGGATGCCATCAGGAAGAGGTGGAACGACCTACGAGGGAAGGTGCATTCCGTGGTCTCAAGACACCACATTGCGGTACAGAGGACTGGCTGTGGACCCCCACCTCCTCCCCCACAACTAACAACATGGGAGGAGCAGGTCTTGGCTATTCTGCATCCTGAGGGCCTTGCAGGAGTAGCTGGAGGAATGGACTCTGGTAAGTCAAATATTTACTATTACATCCCCCACCCTACCTGCATACCATCACATACCCCCACCCTCGTCCTCACCCCCATCATTCCTACTCCTCACACATGTCCCAATATCACAAACCACCCATCCCAACACCAAGCCCTGAATGCAACACCAAAGCATGGACACCCATCAACAAAGCATGGCCACTGCACATACCCATACACCCCCCTAAACCATCATCACACAAGGTCCTACACAGGAATGCAAGCACTGGGGTACACGGTCTCCCACACATTGCACACCATGGCACATACAGATGCAATAATCATGCCTTTACACCCCTGCAGGACCCCTACCCAACATCACCGGACATGAGGGTCCAGACATGTCCACTTCACCCACAGAAGAGGCCCATAGTGATGACAGCAGCTCTGACCAACTGGATCTAGATGACCAGCCCGGCCCATCCGGGACCTCGGGACAGTCGGTTCCCCTCACACTGGCACAGGTCACTAAAGAGCTTGCCCCCTCTGGAAACACCAGCGCAGCACCCACCCAGCGGGCACATACCTCTGTCCCCAGAACACGTCAAGCAGCAGTGTGTCCACCACTACAGGGAACCCAGGTTAACCCACCACCCCAACAACACCAGGGACCTGGGGGCAGTGGTATTGGGCACATGGTTCAGGGGACAGAGGCCCAGGAACACAAGGGAACTGGGAGGGCTGCTGTGCGATAGGGGGAGGACAGGCCCAGGGAACCCACTCTCCACGAGGCCCTCTCCAACATCATGGGAGCATACCACCATTCCCAGGAGACAATGGCAACAGTATTGGCCAAGTTTCAGGAGACCCAGCGGCTGCAGGAGGAACAGTATTTGGGGTTCAGGGAGGAAATCAGATCCATCAATTCCACCCTGGGCACCATTTTAGGGGTGCTGAAGGAACTCCTCAACACCAGGAGGGACACTGTGGCACAACAAGGGGCCCCTGACACTAGCCTGGATGATGAACTGCCCACCACCTCTGCCGGCGCTAGTGGACAGGAGGCACCACCACAGGACCACGACACCAGCACCCCACCCCCTGCAGATGGAGAGCCACCCCTCAAGCGGTCCCTGAGATCCAGGACAAAGACAGAGAACAATTCCAAGACCCCCGCCAAGAAATGAGACCACCCTGATTGTCGACCTTTTGTCCCACCATGTCACCCTGTCTATCCTTAAACTGCCCCAGCTCCACTTCCTATGCCCCTTTGGACAATGCACCTGTGAGACTAATAGACTGGACTCTGCCCTGGACATTCCTCCACCATCACCCCTCACCATTTTACAACCCCCTCCAATATTGAGCACTTAAATAGACACCCTTAAAGCACAAAACAATCAGGAGTCTGTCTGTGATTTCAAAACAGTGTATTAGCAATTACAGTGGCAAAATGCTCTTTCAAATGTAATGTCAACATACCTATGTGACACAGCTCTAGTCCATGAAGAAACAAAGCAGATGTCACACAGTGGGACCCACGTCTGTGAAATCGTAGGGCAAAGTGACAACTCAGTGACCACACCCTGGGTGAAAATGACAGACAGTAGAGAGGTAGTGGATTAACATCAGATGTAGCAGGCAGTGTTGTCTTCTTACCTGTGTCTCACTGGAAGTATTGCATGATCATCGTGTTCCTGTTGTTGATGTCCTCTTCTTCTGCTTCCTCGTCTTCACTGTCCACAGGGTCCACAGCTGCCACAACACCTCCATCTGGACCATCCTCCTGCAGAAAAGGCACCTGCCATCGCAAAGCCAAGTTGTGAAGCCTACAGCAGGCCACGATGATCTGGCACACCTTCTTTGGTGAGTAGAATAGGGAACCACCTGACATATGGAGGCACCGGAACCTGGCCTTCAGGAGGCCGAAGGTCCGCTCTATAATCCTCCTAGTTCGCCCATGGGCCTCATTGTAGCTTTCCTCTGCCCTTGTCCTGGGATTCCTCACTGGGCTCAGTAGCCATGAGAGGTTGGGGTAACCAGAGTCACCTGCAAATGGCGAGGAACAACTGTTAGACACGCACTGACTCATAGGGACATCCACAAACCCAGACAACTATTCCCATTGATTTGGGTCCAGGTGCTCACCTAATAGCCACACCCGGTGCCTCTGGAGTTTCCCCACCACATAAGGGATGCTGCTATTCCGCAGGATGTAAGTGTCATGCACTGAGCCAGGGAATTTGGCATTAACATGGGAGATGTACTGGTCTGCCCAACACACCATCTGAACATTCATCGAATGGTAACTCTTCCGGTTTCTGTACACCTGTTCACTCCTGCGTGGGGGTACCAAGGCCACATGTGTCCCATCAATGGCACCTATGGTGTTGGGGATATGTCCCAGGGCATAAAAGTCACCTTTCACTGTAGGAAATTCTTCCACCTGAGGGAAAACGATGTAGCTCTGCATGTGTTTCAGCAGGGCAGACAACACTCTGGACAACACGTTGCAAAACATAGGCTGGGACATCCCTGTTGCTATGGCCACTGTTGTTTGAAAAGACCCACTTGCAAGGAAATGGAGTACTGACAGCACCTGCACTTGAGGGGGATTCCTGTGGGATGGTGGATAGCTGACATCAGGTCTGGCTCCAGCTGGGTACACAGTTCCTGGATTGTGCCATGATCAAGCCTGTAGGTGATGATCACATGTCTTTCCTCCATTGTCGATAGGTCCACCAGTGGTCTTTACACCGGAGGATGCCGCCATCTCCTCACATGCCCCAGCGGACTGTGCCTATAGAGGAGAACAGCGAGCAGAGTGTCAACCAACTCTGAGGTACGTAAACACAGCTTACTCTGAAAATATTCATAAATCTAAATTTGCCTGTATGAGTGGTTAGGCAAAGCCTAGGTATGTGTGACGCAGTCAAAAATAATGCCATGTGGGCCCCTGAAATGGCAGCTGCCTGACCTGTAAAGTGGGACAGGGGGATATGAAGTAACTGTGCTAGCGTTGTACACCGTCGTGGTAGGCGGTCAAAGACTGTGGCGCAATTCTGCTTTGGTTAACATTGGGCCCTATGGGTCCCAGGAGCCAATGACGATGTACGCCAGCAGTGACGGTACACACCGCCGTGGACGTGACTGCCATTTTATCTCTGTTTAATCACTCGATACCTGATCTTTGACAGGAGAGGACCTACACTACAAGTGCTGCTGTGACCTCAGTCTGGAAGAGGCAATGGCTCGTGTGTCTGGGGAAAGGGCCCCTGCCTTCAGCACGGAGGAGTTGGAGAAACTTGTGGATGGGGTCCTCCCCAGTACACGCTACTCTACGGTCCTCCAGACAAACAGGTAAGTACACTGTGAGCATGCCGTATGGGCAATGCCTGTGTGGAGTGGGGTGGATGAAAGATAGGGGGGGTGAGAATGAGGCATGCATGAAACGATGGTAAGTGCCTGTGCGTCATGGCAAGGGTAGGGATGCGGGCCAATGACTGTGACGGTGCAGTTGGTAATTACTTCTCTTTTCCCCTGTATAATTCCTGTAGGTCAGCGCCCACCAGAAGAAGGACATCTGGCGTGCCATCGCCAAGGAAGTCCGGACACTGGGGGTCTACCACAGACGGAGCATCCACTGCCAGAAAAGATGGGAGGACATTTGCCGCTGGAGAAAGAAGATGGCGGAGGCCCAGCTGGGGGTGACCTCCCAACGTGGTAGGGGTGCCTGTCGCACCATGACCCCCCTGATGTTCAGGATCCTGGAGGTGGCCTATCCGGAGTTGGATGGGCGCTTGAGGGCATCACAGCAGCCACAAGGGGGTTAGAACACTCTAATTCTGCTGATTCAGCACGCATTTTAGGTGTCTGGGTGGGGGAGGTGGGCTGTGGGTTCCCCTAGGCCAGGGCGAGTTTGGTAGTTAAGTTCCCTACTGCAGGCAGGCCCTGTGGCACCCCACCCCACCTGTGTACAGTGCCAACTACACCTAGTCAGGCTCCTGTGACATCCATGTTTGCAGAAATCGGCCATAGCCTTGTAAGCCATGTCCCAGGGATTGAATAGTGGACCCCAGGTGCGCGGCGTAGTGCAGGGGGCTTCTGTGTCTGTTGTGTCCGCCAACGCTAGCGGTATTGCATGCACTGAACATGTCTTTCTTCTATCTCCCCCCCCTTTTTGTGGTCTCCCTGTACTTGTGTGCATTAACATCATCAGGCGGAGGAGCAGTGGCACCGGAGCAGGAGGGAGCTGCATCCCACATGGCCCTGGAGGGCGAGACTACGGACTCCGAATTCACCAGTGTGAGGAGGGCGAGGGGAGCTCCACGGGGGGGACCGGAGCTGACAGCAGCGAGACGGACTCTTCCTCTGATGGGAGCTCTCTTGCGGTGGCGGCACCATCTGTGCCACCGCATCTACAGTTACAGCTGCCACCCCCCCTACCAGCACCGCCCTTCCAGCAGCCCCTCAGCCTTTGCCCCGTGCCCGCTCACCCAGGAGGGTGGGCATTACCTTCGCCCCAGGCACCTCAGGCCCTGCCACTGTCACCTCTGCTGCCCTCAGTGAGGAGGCCATTGACCTCCTCAGGTCCCTCACTGTTGGGCAGTCTACCATTTTGAATGCCATCCAGGGTGTAGAGAGGCAGTTGCAACAAACCAATTCATTCCTGGAGGGCATTAACTCTGTTCAGGCAGCCCTTCAGCAAGCTTTTCAGACTCTGGCCTCAGCACTGATGGCAGCCATTGTCCCTGTCTCTAGCCTCCCCCCTCCAACTTCCTCCTCCCAGACCCACACCCCTGTACCTCAGCCTATCCCAAGCACACCATCAGACCAGCATGCACACACCTCAACACACAAGGGAAGCTCTGGCAAACATAAGCACCACACATCCCACAGGCACTCACGCAAGCATCACACACTGTGTCCCCCTCCTCCTCGTCTCCCTCCTCCCTCCCAGTCTTGTCTTCACTCACACCTGAATGCACTACATCCTCAGCCACTACGTCCATCACCAGCACACCCACCACCACACCCCGCTCACGTGCACTCACCACCCCCACTACCATTCACACATCCCCTGTGTCCTCTCCCAGTGTGTCTGTGAGGCCACCTCCCAAGGTACACAAACGCAGCCACACACCCACCCAACAGCCATCCACCTCACGACAGCCTCCAGCCCATGCACCTTCACCCAAAGTCACTAAACGTACACCGCCTACAACCACTACCTCTTCCTCCACTCCCAAACCCCCTCCAGCTACCCGTCCCAGTGTTCCTAAGAAAATGTTCCTGTCCAGCCTTGACCTCTTTCCCTCACGTCCCCCACCCTGTCAGTCTTCTAGGGCCTGACTCTCCAGGTCCCAACCTAGCACCTCAGCCACATCATCGGCGAAACTAGTGGTGCCAGTAGTCACCGTATTATGGAGTGCACCAGGCAGGAGGGCAGGCAGTGTGGCAAGGAGCCAGAGCACGGACAGTCCCCCACCTGTCAAGCATAAAAAGTTGGACAGTGTCCGGCGGGAGAGGGGAAAAAAAAACAGCCACCAAACCCGCTCCCAGGGGTCCAGTTGGGAGTGTAGAGACAGCTGCGACACCATCCAAGGGGGGAAAGGGGCACAGTAAAAAAGGCAAGTCTGGGAAGATCAGCACGGCGGACAAGACTGCCAGCAGCCCCGCTGCCCAGGAAGCGACCTCCAGCAGCAGCCCCGCTGCCACAGACAGGAAAGCCAGCAGCTGCGCTGACACAGACAAGACCGCCAGAAGCCCCTCTGCCCAGGAAGCGACCGCCAGCAGCAGCCCCGCTGCCACAGACAGGACCGCCAGCAGCCCCACTACCCAGGAAGCGACCGCCAGCAGCACCCCCGCAGCCACAGACAGGACCGCCAGCAGCTGAACCGCTGCTCAGGACACCACCTCCAGCAGCCCCGCAGGGCAGAACAAGACCGACAGCAGCTGAACCGCTGCCCAGGACACCGCCGCCAGCAGCCCCGCAGGGCAGAACAAGACCGCCAGCAGCTGAACCGCTGCCCAGGACACCGCCACCACAAGCAGCGCTGCCAAGGACACCGCCACAAGCACCGCTGCCCAGGACACCGCCGCCAGCAGCCCCGCAGGCCAGTGAGCGCAAATGATTCCGACGCTACTGAGTCCGCCACTGGCAGGATGAAGCACTCTGGGCACAAGGCCCCCTCCAGAACCAGTGGAGAGATACATCCACTACCTCTGTCCTTGGCAGGATGAAGCACTCTGGGCACAAGGCCCCCTCCAGAACCAGTGGAGAGAAACATCCACTACCTCTGTCCTTGGCAGGATGAAGCACTCTGGGCACAAGGCCCCCTCCAGAACTAGTGGAGACTGTTATCCACTTGAGAGACTGTGGCTTTGCACTCCACAGGATTGAACAGTGGGCAAACCACCCACTGCAGAGACTTGAGAGACTGTGGCTTTGCACTCCCCAGGATTGAACAGTGGGCAAACCACCCACTGTAAAGACTTGAGAGACTGTGGCTTTGCACTCCTCAGGATTGAACAGTGGGCAAACCACCCACTGTAGAGACTTGTGAGACTGTGGCTTTGCACTCCCAAGGATACATCAATGGGCATGGAGCCCCCTCGTGGATCTGGCGTCGTGCACTCAACCGGCTGTGGTGCCCCGCCTTCCCTTCCCCCTGAGGTGCCTGTTTTATTTCTATCTGATGCCCCTGCAGTGTTCTCTCCGTTTTGATCGGGTATTGAGTGTGGGCCTCGCCCATGCCTTTTGGGCCCAGTGATCCACAGACTATGATGGTGGAATCCCTTGGACTTGTGTTCTTGGTGTATATAATTGTTCATAGTGTAAATGTGTATATATGTAAATATTTTTGATTACTGTCTTTGAATATATTACAATCATTCGACTCATTTCCTTTTGTCCTTGCATTCTTCCAGGGGGGGGTGTAACTGTGATGTATCAACATGTACTTGTGTGTGTGTTGTAGTGGGTGAGGGTGGGGGTGGGGGTTTTGCGTGTTGTGTGTGTGTTTGTGTGTCACTGTTTTTTCCCTCCCCCCTCACCTGTGTCATAGGTGCAGTACTCACCGTGGTCTTCGCCACCGGTGTTCGGGCTCCTGGTAGAGGAGCAGGAAGATAAAGGCTGGCAGAATTTGGAGCTCCGGTTCCATGGCGTCCTGGTTCCTCCTGGGGAGTGTAGAGGTGAGCATTTTCCCTTTGGAGTCCTGTTTCCGCCGTGTTTTTGTTCACGGTTAATCCGCCCCGGAAAAGGTGGCCGATTGGTGGGTTGTAATTCTGTGCGCGGTACATTGTCCTCTGCCTGTCTGTTGGCGGTTATAGCCACGGTGTGTGTTTGTACCGCCATGGCAGTCGGAGTGTTAAAGTGGCTGTCTATATTGGCAGTTTCCGCCACGGTCGTAATTCCATTTTTTTTACCGCCTGCCTGTTGGCGGTTTTACCGCCGCTTTAACACCGACCGCCAGGGTTGTAATGACCACCCAAGTATTGTAATTAACATTATGAGATACACAGCAGTAATGTCATACCCATGCTGCACATGTCCGGGTCTACCCTGGCCTGTGTCACAATAGCTGCAATGCCACCATGCAACATCTCAAGTGTCATAGTGCTAAGACAACAGCATTGAGGGGGACGACATATGTTTCTAGCTAGTGAAACACACCCGCACAGTCATAAGAGGAAATGGAACACTGCTAGGACCATCGGTGCAATCTAATGTAGCACACATTACCCAACATCAGCAGTACACACAACAAATGCTGACACCCGTATTGTGCCATGCCAATGCTATACATAGTATATTTTAGACCTCAGCAACATATCGTGAATGTGAAATATCAGAGACTGGGTCAGTTCCAGATTGTTAAGTGTGGCGCAAGTGCCATCAGATCACCCATAGCTAGTGCAGGGCCACACCATGATAATGGAAGAAGAGGGAGGGTTGAGTAGGACAAGAAGGTGACAACATACAATTTGGGCAGAACCTACACCTAGAGGATGTGACGCAGACATTTCCCTAAACTGCCCACACTACA
Source organism: Pleurodeles waltl (assembly GCF_031143425.1). Classification (NCBI taxonomy): domain Eukaryota; kingdom Metazoa; phylum Chordata; class Amphibia; order Caudata; family Salamandridae; genus Pleurodeles; species Pleurodeles waltl. The sequence goes on along the minus strand of NC_090439.1, from coordinate 624,438,303 downwards.
TGTGTAGGAAAGCACCATCTTGCCTGGCATGTTACCCCCATTTTTTACTTGTGTGTATGTTTGTTTTTGCCTGTGTCACTGGGATCCTGCTAGCCAGGACCCCAGTGCTCATAACGTATGCCCTGTATGTGTTCCCTGTGTGGTGCCTAACTGTATCACTGAGGCTCTGCTAGCCAGAACCTCAGTGTTTATGGTCTCTCTGCTTTTAAAATTGTCACTGCAGGCCAGTGACTAATTTTACCAATTCTGATTGGCACACTGGGACACCCTTATAATTCCCTGGTATATGGTACCTAGGTACCTAGGGTATTGGGGTTCCAGGAGATCCCTATGGGCTGCAGCATTTCTTTTGCCACCAATAGGGAGCTCAGACAAATCTTACACAGGACTGCCACTGCAGCCTGAGTGAAATAACGTCCACGTTTTTTCACAGCCATTTAACACTGCACTTAAGTAACTTATAAGTCACCTATATGTCTAACCTTCACTAAGTGAAGGTTAGGTGCAAAGTTTCTAAGAGTGAGGGCACCCTGGCACTAGCCAAGAATAAATCTTCCGTGGGTCGACGGAGTCTTCTCCCTGCTCCAGCAGGCACCAAACTATAGCATCACCGGTACTCTGGGACCCCTCTCATCATGACGAGCGTGGCCCCTGGAACACAGGTGGTGGACCAAAGTGCCCCAGACTGTCCAGTGGTCCAACTGTCCAAATTTGGAGGAGGTAAGTCCTTGCATCCCCTCTCCAGACAGTAATCCTGTGTACTGCGTGAACTGCAGCTGCTAGGGCTTCTGTGCACTTTTGCAAGGAATCCTTCATGCACAGCCTAGCCCAGATCCCCAGCGCTTCGTCCTGCATTGCTCAACTCGCTGAATTGATCACCGGCTTCGTGGGACCAACTTTTGTAGTGTTGAGATGACCGCCATGCTCAGTTTTCTTGAAACCCTGTGTTTAAGTACTTCTGTGGGTGCTGCCGTCTTGTGCGTGGGCTCTCTGTGTTTCTGAGGGCCCCCTCTGTCTCCTCTTCCAAGTAGCAACCTCCTGGTCCTTTCTGGTCCTGGGCAGCACCCTTTTTTTCCAACTGCGACCATTGCAGCTAGCAAGGCTTGTTTGAAGTCTTTCTCCAATGAAGCAGCTCTGCATCCTCCAGCACTTCGTGGGACATCTTCTGCACAACGGAGAAGTTCCTGGCACCTTTCGTTGTTGCAGAATCTTCAGCTTCTTCCATCCGGGCTCCTGCCCACCCTGGACACTTTTGTGACTCTTGGACCTGGTCCCCTTCCTTTACAGGTCCTCAGGTCCAGGAATCCATCTTCAGTGCTTTGCAGTCTGTTGTGGTCTTTGCAGAATCTCCCATTAAGACTTTAGTGTGTTTCTGGGCACGTAGTATCACTTTACTCCTACTTTTCAGGGTCTTGGCTTGCGGCATCTTGGACACCCTTAGTGTTTTCTTACACTCCCAGCGGCCCTCTACACACTACATTAAGCCAGGGGTCCCTAAGTGGTTTGCATTTCACTTTCTTAGTATATGGTTTGTGTTGCCCCTAGGCCTATTGCATCCTATTGTATTCTAAAGTGTTTGCACTACTTTTCGAACTGTTTACTTACCTGATTTTAATTTGTGTGTATATTGTGTGTATTTTACTTACCTCCTAAGGGAGTATATCCTCTGAGATATTTTTTCACATTGTCACTAAAATAAAGTACCTTTATTTTTAGTAACTCTGAGTATTGTGATTCTTATGATATAGTGCTATATGATGTAAGTGGTATAGTAGGAGCTTTGCATGTCTCCTAATTCAGCCTAAGCTGCTCTAGCTGCCTCTATCAGCCTAAGCTGCTACAACACTACTAATCTACTAATAAGGGATAACTGGACCTGGCACAAGGTGTAAGTACCATCAGGTACCTACTATGAGCCAGGCCAGCCTGCTACACTTGCTGTCTAAATCATTAACATGAACACCTCCTAATTTATCATTGGCATAAATGTAACAACAAATATCACCCTGTTCACCTGCCCATGACTATAGCGCAGAGGTAGAATCCCAAAATATGACTCTCCGCCACTGATTGTCCAACTCAAACATGGAACAAAATGTCAAACGCGTGGCAAGTCACATATCAGATCATGTGCCAGCACATCATACTTTGCAATGAGTCCAACACACAGGAATCAATCACACAACAGCTGCAAACACAACACAAAGTTAACATATCAACAGTTACTGGATATGTCTGGCTCCGCAAATCGAGCCACTTCTCCAATTGTGTAGGGGGCTGGTCCTCCTGTAACACATGGAAGGATGTAATGTGCTCAATGTCTGCTCACTGTACAAAACATGGAACAAAAAATCACTGTGTGTGACATTTTAGATGATAGAGCAGCACCTCAGGCATGAAGTCACCCCAAAAGACATACCACTGCAAACATGTATAGATCCTGTCACTCCAGTGATTGATAGACACACATGCACACATGCACTGGCCCTAACAATCATGTTGTGACAAACATGATTACTCAATTTTGTGCAGAATTATTTCTAGAGGGTACTCCATTTCTTCATTTGTTTTTATGAGAGACATGCAAAGCCACATTCCTGGTGCACTGCAATACCAGTCCCTCAGGTATTGTGTCTTGTACATCAAGGGACAATCAGTTACTGTGTGATGCTCATGTGGGTTGGGTTTAGTTCAGGAATTATTGTGCTTTCTATGGTCCATTATATGTGGGCGTGTGTTGTCTGTAGATTACATATGCCACATTGCCAGTGTATCCATAGTCGTATATGTCCCCTATGACACCATGATGGCTGGGATCCTGTGTGTTACTTGATGACAAATTTACGCTAAACATGGATTGGCCATTTATCAAAATCAAAACAACAAAGAAATATATGCTGACAGTGTCTAATTTGACCATCTATGACTGCATGCATGGGCACAGGTATACTCATTGGACCTGAAATGTGTTACTCAGGGCCCTATGAACCTATATCAGGTACTGTAGATCACAGTTAGCCACATTCATCATCTTACATATGCCAATTTGGGTGATCTGTGGTTATACAACGAACTGACACTGTCCCCTAATTGAAACATGGTTTAGCACATGTCCTACTATGGCAATCCTGATGAGGTAGGTCTCAATTTGTATGCACCTTGTGAATGGCAGCAGTCACAGGAATGCTGGTCTGCTGATCTTAGCATACACCCATGTCTGTGATAGCCTTCATACTGAGAAGTTAACTATTGTACATATGCTGCACTATATCAGCAGTGGTGTACCAAACATAAACTAGCAAACTATTTTGTCACTTCAAATGCATGATGGATGCAGTCAGGGCTCCCTTGCACAACATCATGCAAATAAATAATTTGTGACCATGCATTCACAAAGTTCAGGGATCCCATGATGACCCATTAACTTATGAAAATTGCTTGGCTATAAAGTGACATAGATGGGAAATACATCAGCGCTGTACCAGCAATTGTGCCCAATACAAATTAAAACACACAGGAACAATGAACATATTATTATTATTTTTTTATGTGTAGCATTTGCTTCCTGTTTTTACACTACAGCCATGGAAAGAAGCACCAAACGTTTCGATATTATCCAGTGTGCATTACTTTGGCATCCAGGATTAATTTAAATGCTGCATAAACCAAGTCAAAATATCAACCCAAGGTTATTGGCAGAGGTTAGGAAGATCTTTGTACATATGGCCATGAATACAGTTCAGACATGTATTACAAAAAATTGGGGACTACTTTAATTCCTTGCTTTAGCATGTGAAATACATCTCATTCCTGGTACACTCACATACCATGAATAAAACATTTGTTTATGCTGTATTACCATCATCTATTGACGTCAAAGCAGCACTAATTTACATGATCAAGTTGTGTTTTGTAAGTTTGTGCAGCTTTTGCGTCAACAAATGACGGTATTGCGTAGCAAATATTGTATAAATACGGGCCACTGTATGTTAAACTTGCATTCCACATGTCCACAAACCTTGCATGGAGCATGTCAGCAAATCCGCTACTGTCACTACAGAGCATTTTACTGTACACATTAGTCTGATTTGCCCTCACCAACAGGGCCAGCAATCACCACACCCAGGTGGTCCAGCACGTCTTGCTCTCTGGCCACAAGGTCAGCCCAGCGATGTTTGAGTTGGTGGTCGTTGCGCTGGCTGTTGAATACCCTCTTCAGGTGGAACAGCACCTTGGCCACCTGAGCCTCCTCGCCTTGGTGTGATACCCCTGTATCACCCTGCCAACAGCCTCTAACATCAGGGGGAGGAAGTGGGATACCAGCCAAATGAAAGCCCCCAGCTCCTCCTCACCCATTCTCCCCAGACGTGGCCTGCCCAACATCATAGTAAGTAATAGGGATAGGAAAGGGAAAACAGGGAAATACAGGGAAAGGAGGTAGAAAAATGAAACTTAAAGAACCCACAAAGATACACATAGATTAGGCTATATGAATACATGTCCCAGAACAGACTACTATAAGGAAACTGATTGAACTATACTATATATTTGAGGATTCATAGTAGACCTACCAGACACAATACCCCATGAGGAAAGAGAGAGCATGGAAAGCATCTATGAGACAGATGTAGCCACATGGACCCTCTATGTTTAACGCAAAGACAGGGACCAGTCAGGCTAACAGGATGCAGGCTCTGTCAGGAACAAACATGAACAAGGCAAATACACAGTGAGCAGACTCTGAGTGGGAAAAGCTGGAACAACACTCTGGGAACTAAAAACTGTATTTGTGCTGTGGTCTGCAACGTTACACAATCCCCCAAGGGCTCTGCTTCACAAGTGATTTGTACCCCAATGCACAACAAGGAGATTCAGAAAATGGCAGATTCTAAGCAGTTCCAGGCAGCAGCTAGGGCAGAGCACGTTCGAATGGCTGGTCTGCACGGAAGTGCTCACGTGTGTGCAGCTTCAGTCTCTCACAAGTCCTGGAGTTGAGAATCAAGTTCAAAGGGCCAAGTAGACCATGCACATGGGAAGCAATGGACAGCTGATTGAATGTCCTACTGACTACCAGGCAGTGCATTATCGGACCTGAAGTCCATGCAGACCGATGAACTATGTCTATGGCATGCCATACTGAAGAGGAAAGCACACAGAAGTCAGAATGGGAGTCTGGGTGTGTGTAGCTGAAGGTTAGCAGGGTACAGATAGTCCATTTACAGGGCCCCCTAGAGAAGGGTGGGGAGAGACTTAAAACATGGCAGTGACAGGACTTATTACCTGGGATGGACTGCGCAGGGCATGTCTTGTGAGCAATGCTTGTCATACCTGTGGCACTCGTGCTATCCATTTTAAGCTTAGATGGACTCCTTGTCACCCATGCTCCTTGCAAAGATAGCTGATGTCACACTTACTGCTGTCAAGGGTCTGGTCATACATTCCTGTTTTCCAATGCAACAGCACATCCACTGCATCATGTATGAAACACTTTTTTACCTTATGATTGATGGTGTCCTAGTTTTGTTTCATGTGCTGCAATGAACCATGTTGGCAACATGGATGTGTGTCAAAGCTGTGGTCCTCTGATATTGGCCTTCACATGTGAAATAGACAGGACATATGTCATTTACACTGTGTGTGATGTTGGCTGTACATTCATACCCATCAAATGTGATGTGGCTATTTCAGTATCCTAATCTGTATTTCTACAATGCTCCATGAGGCTAAACTCTGATTATGATTTCTAGGGATCATGTGATGCATACATAATTACCCAGAGCATGACTGAGTGATGAAGGTAGGTGTTTAATAAGATATGCTAGCAAAGTGGTGATGGTGACTATAATTAGAAGAAGTTTTGCACAATGTGTTGTCTCCAATGCAATCCTGCTGCAGTGTTTGCATGGTCCCCCACATGTTCACGAACAACATCCTCCTCTTCAGGTATTTGTTGGTCTGGCTCATAGAGGGGGATGTTCCTCCTTACACAAATGTTGTGCAGAATGGCACAGGTCAAAATGATCTTGCAGATCATTTCAGATGAATATAGGCGGCTGCCTCTAGTGATGTCATGGCACCGGAATCTGTTCTTCAGGATGTCAAAAGTCCTCTCTACTGTGGTGCGTGTCCTCCGATGTGCCTCGTTATAGGCATGCTCTGATGCTGTGCTTGGGTTGGCAAATGGGTCATGATCCATGGCTGGATCCCGTAACCCTGATCAGCTGAAAGAGAAAATGAGTGTAAATATTTGGATGTTGGTTGCACCTTGATTATCACTTTGCATGGCAGTTATTATCTTGTGTCGTCTGTGACGCATCTGTGTTTGTGTTATTTTGTGGGATCCTAGGGTTCTAGGATGTTCTTTCAGCATTGGGTTGTTTCATAATCAAAACTGGTGTTTGGCTGATTGACCGGATATCAGCGGTATATTTGTAAACTTGCAGCTCATTGTGAATCTCCCATGCATTATGTCATATGAAAGATGTGTCAATGTGCCTTTACTGGAGGTGACATGATACTTCCACACACAGAATTGATTCCACTGTGGTGGTAACACGGTTGCACTGTATGGCCTGAATATCCATCCAATTGAACATCTGTAATAGCATGTGAAAATCCACAGTGAGGCCCTTTGATTTGGCTAGGTGACAATGTACAACACATCTCCATAAGTTGGCAGCACTGAAGCATTCACAATTGACAATGCATAAATAACCCATGTGTGACAAGTTCTATGCAAACCTATATTTCGTGCCCTCACCGAGTTGTCTCATGTGGAAACATGTACCTACACTACTGAACCTGCTCCAGGTAAGCTGGCTAACTTGGTTGTGGGGGTGAAGGTTTAAGTGTCAGAAGGTCCATGTACCTGTATATCTGTTATGTATGTGTGGAATTGTCTCAATCCGTATGTGTAGCAGTGTGCACTTTGCAATATTGTCACGTCAATATGTGTTCTTAGAATAGTCCACTTGCTACTTGGTAGTGGGCAATGTCACCCCAGGAGTGATGTGAGATGTTGGTACTGCCTCAATTAATCCATGTCACCTTCATTATAGTCAGCATCATAAGGCCATGTCATTGTCACTGTGTGGCTTCAAATTGGTCCCTTGTGGCTCTGGAGTGGCATCTGTTGTTATTTACATCTGTCATTTGTCTATAGGTGTGTATCCCATTGGGTCATGATATCAAACATGACTAGCAGTGTCACAACCTCAGTGTCTTCCTGGCCACGTGTCAATGTAGTGGTGCATTTGCTGTATGCCCTACAGGGTTGCTGTGCTGTGTGTAAATTACTAGGTTTCTGTACTTACCAACAAGTAGGCCATTACCCTATCATCCATCCTGGAAGTGTTGATTGATGGTGCTGTGGTGGAAGATGAATGAATCATGAATTCTCCCAGGATACTTTGCCATGATGATGGTGATCAATCCCCGGTGATTCACAATGGCCTGCACATTGATGGAGTGTGTGTGCTTCCTGTTGTGGTATAGATGCTCGGTTGCAGCAGGTGGCACAATCCGTACATGTGTGCAGTCAATGGCAACAAGCATGTGTGGGAAGCCATTGATTTGATAAAAGCCCTGTTTGGTCTGCTGCCTCTGCTGTGTGTTGGGGAAGCTGATGAGGCGGGGTGTGAGGGAGATGATGGCATCTAGTACCTTGGGTAGGAAGGCAGAGAATGAGGGCTGTGAGATCCCGGCAACAAGGTCGCCAGTGGTTTGAAAAGAGCCACTTGCCAACATGTGGAGGACAGCTAGCAGCTTGGTCTCTGGTGGAATGATGTGCGGTGTCTGCAAGCTGGGTGCCAACTGTGGCTCAATGTGGCGCAGCAGCTGCTGTATGGCTTGCCAGTTTAGTCTATACCTCTGGATGATGTCATGTTCCCTGAGGCCCTGAAGTGTTGTCCTGGTCCAGAATATCCTCTCCTGCCTTTGACGTTGCCTTTGGGGTCCCTGTTGGTGTGGTGGAAGCTGCTGCTGTTGCTCCTGTGCTCTGCGTCTCCATGCATGCCTGATGAATAGCACCTCCATGTCTTCCTTTTGGAGCTCTGATGTTGATTCTGTGAGTTTTCCTTAAGTACTGGTGTGTTTGCCCCATTTTAACGCCTGCCCTGACCCAGGCGTTATTTTTTTATGCAAATCGAGATGTGTGCCACTATCCGACTCCGCTTACCAGCCGTGCGTCTTTTTTGCGCGGTTGGATAAATACGCACAGGTGTTTAAGTACATTTTTGGATGGGAACACCTACCTTGCATGTCATTAATGCAAGGCGGTTGCAAGCATCCAGAAAATGACGCACACTGAGATATTTTGACGTTAGTGGGATCTAGCGTCAAAGTATAAATATGGTGCTAGTTTTTAGCCAAATTTGCATAAGAAACAACAACAAAAATCTGGCGCAAGGAGAGTGTAAATATGTCCCAATAGGTTCAACTCCTGTCTGCCCCACTATAATCCAAAAAATCTGCACCACTCCAATCCATCCCAGTACATACCAAAATACTCAGCCCCACTCCAACCTGCCCCACTCTAATCCAAAAAAATCTGCCCCACTTCAACCTGCCCCACTCCAGTCCAGACCAATCTACTCCAACACCAAGCAGTCTGCCCCACTCCAATTTACTGCAACCCAATTCAAAACAATCCGCTCCACTCATGTACAAAACAATCTGACCCACTACAATCCACAACAATCATTCCAATACAAAACAATCATCCCCACTCCAATCCATAAACATCTGCCCCACTCCAGTCTGCCCCACTCCAATGATAATCTCCCCCAAACCAATCTGCACTCACTCCAATTGAAATCAATCTGCTCCACTCCAATGTGCCACATTGCAACCAAAACAATCAGCCTCACTCCAATCTAAAACAGTATGCCACACTCCAATCCAAAACAATCTGCCCCACTCCAATCCAAAACAATCTGCCTCATTTCAATCACAATTATTCCCACTCCAGTCCAAAAGAATCTGCCCTACTTCAGTCCACCCCACTTGAGACCACCCTGCTCCAATCTAGTCCATCTCACCCCATCCAAGCCACCCCTCTCCATCGTAATTTACCCCACTCCAATCCACTCCACAATACTCCAGTCTCCTCCAACCCCACTCCATTTCACCACAAACCAAACCACTTCAGTTCAACCCACCCTACTACAGTCCAATACACCCTACTCCAGTCCAACCTACCCCATTCCAATTCAACCCATCCCACTCCAAACCACCATATTCCAATCCCACACCAATCCATCCACCCACTCCATTACAATCCACCCCAATCCAACTCCCACGTCAATCCAATTCAAACCACACCAGTGCAGGCCACCCCATCCCACTCTAGTCAAACCCACCACAGTCCACCCTACTCAAATCCAATCCAATCAACTAAACTCCATTAAAAGTCCATTCCACTTCAATACATGCCACCCTACTCCATTCCACCCCACCCTACCCCACCCCACTCCAATCCACCCCACCTCAATCCAGTCCACCTCAATCAAATCCACCCCACTCAATGCAGTCCACCTCATTCCATTCCAACCCGCTCAATTCCACCCCACTCCAATCCACCCCACTCATTCCACTCCACTCCAGTCCGATCCAGTCCAATCTACCCCTCTTCAGTACAATGGACTCCAGTCCAGTCCAATCCACCCCGTGCCAGTCCACTTCAAGCCAGTGCATCTTAGTCAATTCAGTCCACCCCACTCCATTCCAACCCACTTAATTCTACCTCACTCCGGTTCTATTCAACGCACTCCAGAGCAAATCGACTTCACTCCAGTTCAATCCACTCCATGCCAGTCCAAATCCCCTCACTCAATCCACTCTACCTCCACCTTACTCCAATCAAATAAATGTAATCCACCCCGCTCCAGTCCATTCCAATCCTCACCACTCCAGTCCAGTGTAATCCCCCCACTCAAAACCACCCCAATCTAATCCACCCCACCATAGTCCTATCACTTCAGTCCAATCTGTAGGAGGCAGGCCTGGCTTATAGTGGGTACCTTGTGGTACTTACACCCTGTGCCAGGTCCAGTTATCCCTTATTAGTAGAATAGAGGTGTTTCTAGCAGCTTAGGCTGATAGAAGGTAGCTATGGCAAAGCAGCTTAGGCTGAACTAGGAGACATCCAAAGCTCCTACTATACCACTTATATCATATAGCACAATATCATAAGAAAACACAATACTCAGAGTTACTAAAAATAAAGGTACTTTGGGGCATATTTATACTCCATTTGCGCCTGAATTGCGTCGTTTTTTTTGACGCAATTCCGACGCAAAACTAACTCCATATTTATGCTTTGGCGTTAGACGCGTCTAGCGCCTAAGTCCATGGAGTTTGCGTCATTTTTTAGCGTGGACACCTACTTTGCGTTAATGAAATGCAAGGTAGGCGTTCACGTCTAAAAAATCGACTCCGAGGCATGTGCGTCATATTTATACTCCCGGGCAAAATTCACGCCCGGGAGTGGGCGGGTCAAAAAAAATGACGTGCGGCCGCTTTTGCGCCGTTTTTTAGCGCCTGCAAAAGGCAGGCGTAAAGGGACCTGTGAGCTCTGAAGGAGCCCAGAGGTGCCCTCCCATGCCCCCAGGGACACCCCCTGTCACCCTTGCCCACCCCAGGAGGACACCCAAGGCTGGAGGGACCCATCCCGGGGACATTAAGGTAAGTTCAGGTAAGTGTTTTTTTTTTTTTTTTTTTTGTGGCATAGGGGGGCCTGATTTGTGCCCCCCTACATGCCACTATGCCCAATGACCATGCCCAGGGGACAGAAGTCCCCTGGGCATGGCCATTGGGCAAGGGGGCATGACTCCTGTCTTTGCTAAGACAGGAGTCATTTCTATGGGGGTTGGGAGTCGAAAAAAATGGCGCAAATCGGGTTGAGGCGAAAAAATTGCCTCAACCTGACTTGCCCCATTTGTTGACGCCCAAGCCCCATATCCCCCTACGCTGGCGCTGCCTGGTGTACGTCGTTTTTTTCCACGCACACCAGGCAGCGCCGGCGGCTAACGCCGGCTAACGTCATTGATTAAATACGACGCCCGCATGGCGCTTCAGAATGGCGTTAGCGGGCGCTAATTTTTTGTATAAAGTATAAATATGGCCCTTTATTTTAGTGACAAAATGCCAAAAGTATCTCAGAGGATACCCTCACTTAGGATGTAAGTAATATACACAAATTATATGTACACAAACCCAAAACAGGTAAGTAACAGTAGGAAAATTAGTGCAAACAAGGTAAAATCACAATAGGTTGCAATAGGTAGACATGGGTCTAGGGGCAACACAAACCATATACTCCAAAAGTGGATTGCGAATCACGAATGGGCCCCAGACCTATGGGAGGGTGTAGAGGGTCTCTGGGACTGTAAGAAAACAGTAAGGTTGTCCAAGATACCCCACCCCAAGACCCTGAAAAGTAGGAGTAAAGTTACCCTACTACCCCAGAAAGACACAATAGTCGTGATAGGGGATTCTGCAAGAACCACAAGCACCAGCAAAACACTGAAGACGGATTCCTGGACCTGAGGGCCTGTAAAGGAAGGGGACAAAGTCCAAGAGTCACGAAAGTCTCCGGGGGGACAGGTGCCCACTAAACCCCGGATGAAAGTGCAAAAGGGCTGCCTCCGGGTGGAAGAAGCCGAAGATTCTGCAACAACGAAAAGGGCTAGGAACTTCTCCTTTGGATGGAAGATGTCCCACGGCATTCTGGATGTTGCAGAAATGTTTCCAGGCAGAAATACCGCAGTTGAGGATTTTGGGTGCTGCTGGGGACCAGGAATGACCAGGATGTCAACCCTTGGAGGAGGAGACAGGGGGGGGCACCCAGCAACTCAGAGAGCCCCCACAGAAGCATGCAGCACCCGCAGAAGCACCGGAACAGGCACTTAGAAGATCTGTGAACTCAGAGTCACAAAAGGAGGGTCCCACGATGTCGGAGTCCAACTCAGCTAGTTGGGAAATGCAGGACCGAGTGCTGGTGACCCAGGCTAGGCTGTGCACAAAGGAATTCTTGGAGAAGTGCACAGAAGCAGGAGCAGCTGCAAATCACACAGTACACAGGTTTGCTGTCTGGCGTGGGGAGGCAAGGACTTACCTCCACCAAATTTGGACAGAAGGGCCACTGGACTGTAGGAGACACTTGGACCCAGCTCCTGTGTTCCAGGGACCAGGCTCGTCAGGATGAGAGGGGACCCAGAGGACCGGTGATGCAGAAGTTTGGTGCCTGCATTGGCAGGTGGAAGATTCCTTCTACCCACAGGAGATTTCTTCTTGGCTTCCAGTGCAGGGTGAACGCAGACAGCCCTCAGAGCATGCAACACCAGGAAACAGTCAAGAAAGCCGGCAGGATGAGGCGCTACCATGTTGCTGATAGTCGTCTTGCTACTTTGTTGCGGTTTTGCAGGCGTCCTGGAGCAGTCAGCGGTCGATCCTTGGCAGAAGTCCAAGAGGGAAGTGGAGAGGAACTCTGGTGAGCTCTTGCATTCGTTATCTGAAGAATAGCCCAGAGGCGAGACCCTAAATAGACAGAAAAGGAGGTTTGGCTACAGAGAAAGGAGGCTTGGCTACTGAAAGAGGTAGGCACCTATCAGGAGGGGTCTCTGATGTCACCTGCTGGCACTGGCCACTCAGAGCTGTCCATTGTGCCCCCAACACCTCTGAATCCAAGATGGCAGAGGTCTGGAGCACACTCGAGGAGCTCTGGGTACCTCCCCTGGGAGGTACTGGTCAGGGGAGTGGTCACTCACCTTTCCTTTGTCCTGTTTCACGCCAGAACAAGGCTGGGGGATCCCTGAACCGGTGTGGACTGGCTTATGCAGAGATGGGCACCATCTGTGCCCATCAAACCATTTCCAGAGGCTGGGGGAGGCTACTCCTCCCCAGCCCTCCACACAAATTTCCAAAGGGAGAGGGTGTAACACCCTCTCTCAGAGGAAATCCTTTGTTCTGCCTTCCTGGGACTGGGCTGCCCAGACCACAGGGAGGCAGAAACCTGTCTGAGGGGTTGGCAGCAGCAGCAGCTGCAGTGGTGACCGGGGAAAGGCAGTTTGGCAGTACCCAAGTTCTGTGCTAGAGACCCAGGGATGCATGGAATTGTCCCCCCAATACCAGAATGGTATTGGGGTGACAATTCCATGATCCTAGACATGTTACATGGCCATGTTAGGAGTTACCATTGTGACGCTACATATAGGTAGTGACCCATATGTAGTGCACATGTGTAATGGTGTCCCCGCACTCACAAAGTCGGGGGAATTTGCCATGAAAAATGTGGGGGCACCGTGGCTAGTGCCAGGGTGCCCACACACTAAGTAACTTGGCACCTAACCTTCACCAAGTGAGGGTTAGACATATAGGTGACTTATAAGTTACTTATGTGCAGTGAAAAATGGCTGTGAAATAACATGGACATTATTTCACTCAGGATGCAGTGGCAGTCCTGTGTAAGAATTGTCTGAGCTCCCTATGGGTGGCAAAATAAATGCTGCAGCCCTTAGGGATCTCCTGGAACCCCAATTCCCTTGGTACCTAGGTACCATATATAAGGGAATTACAAGGGTGTTCCAGTGTGCCAATGAGAATCGGTAAAATTAGTCACTAGCCTGCAGTGACAATTTTAGAAAGCAGCGAGAGCATAAACACTGAGGTTCTGATTAGCAGAGCCTCAGTGATACAGTTAGGCACCACACAGGGAACACATATAGGCCACAAACCTATGAGCACTGGGGTCCCGGCTAGCAGGATCTCAGTGACACATATCAAACACACTGACAACATAGGGTTTTCACTATGAGCACTGGGCCCTGGCTAGCAGGATCCCTGTGAGACAGTAAAAAAACCCTGACATATACTCACAAACAGGCCAAAAGTGGGGGTAACAAGGCTAGAAAGAGGCTACCTTCCTACACAATCCACCCACCCAATCCAGTCTAATCACACCTCTCCCGTCTAACTCACCCAATTTCAATCCGCCCCACTCCAATACACCCCACTATCTTCAATTCACCTCACTCTACTCCACTCCAATCTAAACCACTCTACTCCAATCCACCCCACTACCTCAGCCTACTCCATCCAACTCGACCTCATTCCACACCATGCCACTCCACACCATGACAATCTCTGCCACTGAACCATTGAACTCTATTCTCCTACACTTGACTCTGTGACACACTACTCCCACCACTCCACTCTACAACACTCTATTCCCACCACCACTCTATAATACTCCACGCCACTAACTTTTAACCATGCTGAACAGCAGCCACGCTCATGCACAACATGCTAAAAAACATATTGCCAATGGCTCTTGCATGGGTGACACCTATTGGCTTTACCAATGTTTGTTTCCTGTTGTTTGCCACACTGATGATGATTATTGGAAATGTGGTCTTTCTGCAAGGTCAAACCACATTGTTTTTTTGCCTTCGGTTGCTAAGCCTGTTTTTGTTGGCCGTAGGACTCAGTGCACTTTATCCCTAATAACCATTCGTAAAGTGCTTGTGTTCTTCATTATAAATATTTAAAAAGTGGCATACACATGAATGGTACCTTGAATTTACTTATAAGTCCCTAGAATATGGTACTTCAGGGGCCCAAGGCTTGTAAATGAAATGTTATCAGTGAGCTGCAGCACTCATTGTGCCCCCACACTAAGGTAACACTGTAAAACATGTCTCAAGCCTGCCATTGAAGCTTAAGTGCAGTTTAAAACTGTAATTTCAACTCAGCAAAATATAACTTTTGCCATGCCTAATTCTTCCTCTTCTTTACTTTCAAGTTACCCGTAAGTATGTCTTAAATGCACATGTAGCAGGATGCATGGTACTTAAAATGGAGAACATGTAAAATATCAATTTTAAAATTGCTCTTGCAGTGAAAATGCCCTCAAAGCTACATCCACTGTAGCAGGTTTGGATGTTCCATAGGAAAACACTGAGATACACTATTAAATGTAATTATGTTCTTTGGGGAAGGGACTAGCTAGAAAAAAAAAAATCAACAACTATTTTAATAGTTGTTCAAATCCAATTCAGTGGTGAAGTTGGATTTGTTCTAAACATTATGGAAAAGTACCTTTTGAAAAATTACTTTTGCTATCCCTGAAGCCCCTGAAAGCTAAATCTGCATTTTCCTCTTTCCCTTTTGCCAGCCATTAATTAGCATTTCAATGGATGTGGATGAGGTTTGAACCTGTTTCAAGGAGAAAACAGTAGGCTGACCTACGTGAGACAAAATGACCTATTGGAACCTGACAGAATATGAGGAAGAGGCTGCTAGGATCTTCTTTGACAAGTGTCACGTTCTGCTTGAATGTCACACCCAGTTTGAAAGGTCTGCTGGGGTTCTTTCAGATGACACCTGGGACTCATTTCAAAGCAGCCTCCCCTGTTACAGGCAAAAGGAAACTGACACTTGGGGGCATATTTATACATGTTTTGCACTGAATTTGCGTAATTATTTTAACACAAATTTGGTGCAAAAGTAACTCCATATTTATACTTTGGCACTAGACCTGTCTAGCACCAAGGCCCTGATTTATACTTTTTGGGGCTAAACTGCACTAACGCAGTTTTGCACCAAAAAGTTTAGCACCGGCTTGCACCATTTCTGTGCAGCAGCTGGGCACCATATTTATGGAATGGTACAAGCCGGTGCAAAGGGTAGTCTAGTGTAAAAAACAAAATGACGTTAGTCGGGTGGGGCTGGCGGTATGGAAGAACGGGGTTTTGCACCAAAAAATGATATTAGGTAGGTTTGAGTAAAAAAAAAAGACTCTAACCTGCCTTGAGTCATTTTCTGACGCAATACCATCCATACCTTATGACTCCTGTCTTAGAAAAGACAGGAGTCATGCCCACCACCCCAATGGCCAGCACAGGGGACCAGGGTCCCCTGGGCATGGCCATTTCACCCTATACCCATTTCAGGGCCCCCTATGGCACTTTAATAAATAAAATAAAAGTACTTACCTGTACTTACCTGGGATGGGGGTCCTCCATCTCCTGCTGTGCCTCTGGTTTGGGTGGGGGTGTACCTGGGGCCTGGGGAGGGGCACCTGTGGGCTTATTCCATGGTGTTCCACAATGGAAATAGGCCTAACTTCTGCCCTGACCCAGCTATTAAATAATGGGGCAAAAAATGCTTTGTACCATTTTTTGACCCCTACTGCCTCCCGTGCACCATTTTTGCATGGGAGTATAAATATGGGGTTAAGGCCATTGAGTCATTTTTAGCACGGGGACTACCTTGCATCTCATTAAGGCTCCTGTATTGATGGCGCAGTGAAAGTGAATGTAGTGAAAGTCGTTTGCGCAAATGTGCTCTGTACAATATATACAAAATGTGGTTAAAACATAAAAACTTCATTGCGATCTTCTATACGGGGACTCATATCACTCCAGAGGTCCAGAAGTCACTTTTTAGTCTCTTAAGAAAAATCCACACTATCAGATTTGATTCACTGCGCCATCACTATAGGAGCACCATAAGGACTGAATTCAAAATCAAGAATGACTGTGTTTTTTAGTAATGATATAATAAAATGTGAATTGTCGAAAAAATGTGCGCACATGTTTGAATATTGTTAAAAATTATTTACCAGGAAGACAAGGGTTTTACTTCCCCCTGTAGGACCATTGTTTAATTGCTTATTTATCTACCCAGGTTCTAGGGTTATGGGGTACGCCTCATTTTCTCAAAATAACTGAATATGACATCATAGGTGAAATTTGTGTCAAGGTACAGATCTGCACTACTTAGGCAGACAGGATTAAGTAAGGTATCAATCTTAGGATATACAGGCATCACCAATGGTGATTCACTATATGGCACTTTAAGAATGTTCTTATTTCCATGGCGCAGCAGAATCAGATTCCGGGCTTTTGTCTCACCTACTGGACAATAATAATTACACTGCTGGCCAGCAAGAGCATCACATGCATTCCCACACAATGGAGCCAATAACTGTGCTTGACCTAGTTCCTGGGGAAGAAAGAGGTAGGGGAACACCTTGATTTGCTAATTAACTCCATAAACTGCACCTGGATGGAGAAAGTACAAGACCACCGATACAGAAGTGGAAGGCGAGACCTTTAGAGTTCTCCTTTGAAGTTTCAGTTGTCAGCTGGGGGCTAAGCTGTGACTCCCAGGGAAGGTCTTTACATAGACAGCTGATAGTTACCATCTTAATATGTTTCAGAATGCTGTGAAAGAGGGATGGAGTGATGATGTGGCATCCTAGTATTAGCCAAAGATGCCAGACATCTAGAGCTTTCCACTCCCTCTTGAACCAGGCATTAGAGAGAGAAAGATAATTTAGAAGACAGGAGCTACAATGGCAAAAGAAACAGCTGGAAGCAATCTGATCCTTCTATAAGGGTGGACTGAAGGGTTTCAACTTTAGCTGGCCCATAGGACTTGGATAGGTCTCTCTGAGGCCAGTGGCTCAGGCCCTATTATGTGCCCTGAGAAACAGTTGGGGATATGGACAGACCTACTCGAGGACAACGAATGGTTGCCCAGAGACATTTGCGGACAGGCTTCTAGACTCCACTGACACACAGGTATCCTCACCCTTCAAGAAGCCAGGAGGCTGTGGGATCTGGGAAGTGCAGCAGTTACCATAAAGAGTAGCTTTTGAAGATGCCACTGAAGCAGTAGAGAGCATGAGGATCCCAGACAGGTCTGGCACAGGGAGCCATGAAACCAAGGTCACCTCAAAATGTAACCCCTTAGAGTCCAGAAACCCTGAAGAAAGTGCTCCTGTTGGCAGTGGCTGGCCATCAGAAGCTAAATGAGTCTAAGATCATCAAAATCAGCTCTAAAGGGCTGGAGATATCACCATTTGAAGCTCTGTCTCCTAACGGAGAAAGCACAAAGCAAGCGAGTAGTGCTCCGCTAACCTTCTTAAGATTCCTCCAGAGAGTGCCAAACCCCAAGGAGTCACTTCATCTTTGGTTTCCATTAAATTCTATTGAGGGGATGTGCATGGTGTTCTGTTCCTGAACTACTGTGGCCTCATGAGCCCAATTTCCTGGGACCACAATAAACAAGAGGGCTGGGCACATTGCCCACCCCTAGTGCCCATGTCTGAGAGGGCAGGGCAGGTGGGCCTTCTTTCTTCTTGCCCATGGCCACTCCAGACAGGGGAAACTGTGCTAATTTCACCTGAGAAAGGGCTGTCTCTCTCTGCTGCAGGAGCAAAGGAAAAGTGTTGCCTGCTTTGGTGCACTGCACAGTACATGCAGAGCATGCGGGGAGCGGGCCCAGGCTGTGGAGTCCTTGGGGCCCCCTATCACTCTCAATAACTACCGTAGCTCATGGATGCCACAGGTGGGACTCATATACCACATATAAAAAATATAAGAAACAGAAATCTACAGAAACCTTCATTTCACACCAGGGGCCACAGGAGCACCCCCAATCCACTAGGGCACTCATCAGAATTTGCATAGTTCACCTGTGGAGTCCAAAGGAGTCCAGGGGCACCACCATCATGATTAATACATGCTGCAGGGACTGCAGGGACTGCAGAGAGTGCACTCACTATCCTCGTGGAAATTCATGCCACCAATGTACACAAATAGTGAAAGCAGGCTAGTTTTATTTGACCCTAGACTTGGCTGAAAAACAGGGTCATAAGATCCCCTGATGGCTTGTGCAGTAAATCACCAAACAATGCAAGGACTGATGCCTACACCATTTGGAAATGGGACCAAGTCCTAATATCGAGACAGAAATTACCCATGCTACGCTGTAGCCAGGTCTGTGATATTGGAATGTCAAATCCACCCATTTTTATGTTTAAAATAAAAACTGAGGTAGGACAGCTGCCAGTATGCCAAGAAACAGCAACCTCCAACTGCATGTGATTCTGATTTAAAACAGTTGATGCTTAGCTTAATTACATATGGAAACATCAAAAGCACTGCATTCATTGTGAAACTATTAACAACTACTTTGTAAGTGAATTGTGGCCCATATTTATACTCTCTTTGTGCCGGATTAGCGTCATTTTCTTTACGCAAATCCAGTGCAAACTTAACACCGTATTTATATTTTGACGCTAGACCTGTCTAGCATCAAAATGTCTGAGGAGTTTGCGTAATGTTTTGGATGCGTGAAATCGCCTTGCATCAATGAGATGCAAGGTAGGCGTTCCCATCCAAAAATTGACCCAAACACCTGTGCCCCATATTTATCCATCTGGGCAAAAATGACGCACGGCTGGGAAGCGGACCTGAAAAATAATGCAAAGCCCAATTTGCGTAAAATTTTAATGCATGGGTCAGGGCAGGCGTTAAAATGGGGCAAACACACCACTCCTTAAGGAAAACTCACACAAGCAACATCATTGCTCAAGAAGGATGACATGGAAGTGCTACTCATGAAGCATGCCAGATGACGCAGAGCACAGGACCAACAGCAGCAGCTACCACCACACCAACGTGGACCAAAAAGGCAATGGAGAAGGCAGGAGAGGTTATTCAGGACCAGGACAACCCTCATAGGCCTCAGGGAACAGGATATCATCCGGAGGTACAGACTCAACTGGCAAGCCATGCAGCAGCTGCTGAGCCAAATTGAGCCACAGTTAACAGCCAACCTGCAGACACCACACAATATTCCACCAGAGACCAAGCTGCTAGCTGTCCTGCACATGCTGGCAAGTGGCTAATTCCAAACTATGGGTTCCCTGGTTGCTGGAGTATCACAGCCCTTATTCTCCGCCTTCCTTCCCAAGGTCCTTGATGCCATCATCTCCCTCACACCCCACCACATCAGCTTCACCAACACACAGCAGAAGCAGCAGGAGACCAAACAGGGGTTTTATCAAATACATGGCTTCCCGCATGTGCTTGATGCTATTGACTGCACACATGTCCAGATTGTACCACCTGATGCAACCGAGCACCTATACCACAACAGAAAGCACACCCACTCCATAAATGTGCAGGCCATTGTTGACCACCAGGGATTGTTCACCAACATCTTGGCAAAGTATCCTGGGAGTGTACATGATGCCTTCATCTTCCGCCACAGCACCGTCAATCAACACTTCCTGGATGGACGATATGGCAATGGCCTTCTTGTCAGTAAGTCCATAAACCTAGTAATATACACGGCACAGCAACCCTGTAGGGCACAAAATACATACACCACTACATTGACATGTGGCCAGGAAGACACAAAGGTATGACACAGATAGTTATGTTGTATACCTTGACACAATGGGATACACACCTATGGACAAATGACGGCTGCCAATAACAAAAGATGCCACTCTAGAGCCACAAGGGACCAATTTAAATCCACACATGACAATGACATGGCCTGCGCTGGCAGTACAACTTGGAAGATTAATAATTCATTGTTACATAAGCCCACATAGTAAATCCCACACCCTCCCGAGCAATAAGTAGTATAGAAGGGGTGTGCAATGTGTGTTGTTGCAGGTCAAACACCAGGAGACACATGGCATGATGATGCTGACTCACATGTAGGTGACATGGAAATACTGAGGCAGTACCAACATCACACATCACTCCTGGGGTGATGTTGCCAGCTAGCAATAAGGAGGTAGACTGTGCTATGAACACATATTGATGTGACGCTAATGCAAAGTGCACACTGCTGCACATACTGAAAGAGACAATTCTCCATCTACATAACAGATGTACAGGGAGATGGCCATTCCTGCACATATACATCTACCTTCACAAACCAGTTAGCCAGCTCACCTGGAGCAAGTTCAGTAGTGTAGGTGCACGGTTGCACATGAGCCACTGGCAGAGGGAACCACAAAGGTCTTCATTGAACCAAGTTACAAATGGGACAATTGGACATTGTCAATACTGAACACCTCCATGCTGGCAACTTAGGGAGCTATGTTGGGCATTGCCACCAAGCCCAATCAAAGGGTCTCACCTCTGGTTTTCATCTGCAATTACATATGTCCAAGTGGATGGGATGTCCAGGCCATGTAGTGTAACCAAGTTACCACCACATTGGAATCTATTGTGTGTGTGGAAGTATCATGTCCCCTCCAGTGAACAAACACTAAAACATCTTGCTCACTGCATAATGCATGGGACATACACACTGAAATGAAATTTGGAAACTAAACCATAGATATCAGGTCAATGAACCAACCACAAGTTTTCAAGTCTAACAACCCAATGCAGAAAGAACCTCACAGAAGCCCAGGATCCCACACAATGCTACAAACACATATGAGTCACAGACAACACAAAATATCAACTGCCATGCCACATGACATTCCTGGTGCAAGCAACAACAAAATACTTACTCCTATTTTCTCTTTCAGCTGATCAGGGTTACGGGATCCAGCCATAGATCATGACCCCATTCCCATACCTATGCACAGCAGCAGTGCGTGCCTATAATGAGGCACATCGGAGGACACGTACTATTGTTTAACGGACCTTTGGCATCCTGAAGTCCGGATATAGGTGCCTGGACATCACCGGAGGCAGCCTCCTATATTCCCCAGAAATGGTCTGCAAGATCACATTGATTTGTGCCATCCTGCACAACATTTGTGTTAGGAGGAACATCTCCATATATTAACAAGAACTACCTGAAGAGTAGGAGGAGGCGGAGGGGGAACATCCTAACTCAGCTGTAGGAATGTGTTGCAGACAACAGATAGTTAAAAAAAAAATCAACAATAGTCACTGTAAACACATTGTTACAATATGGAATTAAACACCTCACTTAATTACTGAATCCTGCTCTGGGTAATTATTTATGCATCACATGTTCTTTAGGAATCTGAGTATTACCTCAGGGAGCATGTCACAAAGACAAATCTGACTACTTCTGAAGCTACATCACATTTGATGGGTATGATTGTACAGCAAACATCACACACAGTCTGTATGAAAACCATCTTTTCTATTTCACATTTGAAGAGCAAATTCATAGGACCACAGCTATGACAGACATTCATGTTGCCAACACGGTCTACTATAGCACATGACACACAACTATGACATATTCAATCATAAATAAGCGCATCATACACGAGGCAGTGGATGTGAAATTGCATTGGTAACAGGAATGTATGAACAGACTCTGGACATTAGTAAGCAAGACATTAGCTATCTCTGCAAGGAGCTTGTGTGACAAGAGGTGCATCAATCCTGAAAATGAATAGCACGAATGTCAAAGGTATGACAAGCAATGCTAACAAGACATGCCCTGCCCAGTCCATCCCAGGTAATATGTCCTGCCACAGCCATATTTTAAGTCTCTGCCCTCCCTTCTTTAGGGGGCACTGTAAATGGACTACCTGTACCCTGGGAAACATCATCAACACTCACCCAGACTCCCATTAGGACTCCTGTTTGCTTCCCTTTTCTGTATGGCATGCCATGGTACAACTACATTAGCCTGCATGGACTTCAGGTCCCATAATGCACTGCTTGGTAGTCGGTAAGACCTGTAGTCTTCTGTCCATAGCTTCCCATGAGAAAAGTCTGGTTGGCCCCTTATTCTGGATTCTCTACTCCAGGACCTGTGAGAGACTGAAGTTGCACGCACCTGTGAGGAGTTTGTGTGACAAGTGGTGCATCAATCCTGAAAATGGATAGCTCAAGTGTCCCAGGTATGACAAGCAATGCTCACAAGACATGCCCTTTGCAGTTCATCCCAGGTAATAAGTCCTGCCACAGCCATGTTTTAAGTCTGTACCATCTTGTCTCTAGGGGGCTCTGTAAATGGACTATCTGTGTCCTGGGAATCATCATCAACACTCACCCAGACTCCCATTCTGACTCCTGTTTGCTTCCCTTTTCTGTATGGCATGTCATAGTACAACTACATTAGCCTGCATGTATTTCAGGTCCCATAATGAAATGCCTGGCAGTCGGTAAGACCTGTAATCTTCTGTCCATAGCTTCCCATGGGAAAAGTCCAGTACACCTCTTATACTGGATTCTCTACTCCAGGACTTGTGAGAGACTGAAGCTGCACATACCTGTGAGCTCTCTCATGCGGCCCAGCCATTTGACTCTGCCCTGGCCTTGCTGCTGCATGGAACTGCTTAGAAGCTGCCATTCCCTGAAGCTCCTCGTCGTGCATTGGAGTACAATTCATTTGTGTACCAGAGCCCTTGTTGGATTGTGTTACAGTTCTGAGTATCCCTGAAATTGCTCTCCACAGTGTTGTTCCTGCTTGTTCCAGTCAGACTCTGCTCCATGTTTTTCTTCCTTGTTCATGTTTGTTTCTGACAGACCCTGCTTCCTGTTAGCCAGATTGGTTCCAGTCTTTGCGTCAACCAGAGCTTGTTCCCTGTGCCTGCATTTGCCTCCTAGTTGGTTTCCATGCCCTCCGTTTCCTCTTGGGGTATTGTGTCTGGTAAGTTTACGATCAGTCCTCAGCTGTATAGAATAGTTCAATTTTGTATTTGTACTGGCACATGTTTTCCAGGATGCTAATCCAGCCCCCATCATTTGTCTGGTTTTGCATGTATTCATTAGTGTCAAACAGCAACAGTGTGCTATGGCTGTATTCCTGGATTTGTTACGGTGCCTCCAGCCCAACAAACAAGGGCTGGTCTTTTGTATGTAAGGACAAACACAGTTTGAGTCAGAAATTTTGATGCAAATGCATCAAAAAATGACGCAAACGCACATTAAATATCAATTGATCCCTAGCGTTAATTCCACCAGCGCACCCCAGGCATGCGGATATCCATAGAAATTGTATTTTTCCGTGAATGCATGGGATTTTGAAACTTATGCAGCTTATGAATCAAAAATATTCACGCAAACTATGTGAGCGTCAAAAATGTACACCCAAGTCGGAAAACAGGGTGCAAAGGGGCCAGGAAGTGATGTAATAGGATATCCTCTTTACAGGCATGCTACAGTGGGTGTACTTTCACTTTGCAGTGTTTGATTTTTCTAGACTGTGTGGCTGTGTGTTGGTCTTGCACTCTTGTGGATTGTGTATATTGTCTCTTGTATGGTCTATCTTTTGTCTTTTGGTGTTACCTAATTGTATTTTGTACCTGTGTAAGTGTGTTTGTGTCTTTTATTGTTGTCAGAATTGTATTTGTACTGTCAGGGGTCTGTTTGTGGGTAAGATTAGTTGGGGTAGTTTGGGTCTGTCATTGGGGTTTGTAAGTTTCCCTTTTCTACTTTCTTTCCTTTATTTCTCATTTTATTGTAATACATTTTGCACTGTACAATGTCGGGAAGGGCGAGGCTGGGGTGCATTCGTGAGGAGGAGCTTGGGTCATTTGCGTGGCTGGTGTGCCACTTCCTTCCTATGATGCTGGAGGCAGGGGGCGTGTGATTCACGGGTATCACACGGAGGCAAGACGGCTGCATTGGGTAAAGGTACTCTTCCACCTAAGAAGAATATTCAACACCTCCTGGAACGAGCACCAGCTTAAGCATTGCTAAGCTGACCTGGTGGCCCGAAAGCAGGACCTGCTGGACCACCTGGGTGTGGTGATTGGTGGCCCTGTTGGTGAGTATCACATTGACAAATGTGTACAGTTAATTGCTCCTGAGTGACAGTAGCAGATGTTGTGACACGCTGCATGCAGTGTTTGTGGCCATGTGGAATGCAAGTTGAACAGACTGTCAGTGTATGTTAACAATGCAGTCCAGATTTTCGTTGAGCCATGTCCGACTATTATTCAGGGCCATATGTACCAAGCTCTTGATAACTTTCACTAATGGCTAAGTTTACAGAATTTTTGTGTTTACGTCAGGACAAATATTCATTCAAATGGACAAGCCTAAATGTTCCATTCTGCTATCAGATTGCACAATCACAAAACAGGGTCTTCTAGTGGCATTTAGGAATAGGCGTTCAAATCCTATCATTAAGTCATAGGTGCCTATTTATTTTTTTCTTGTGCACAATCACTGGGACTGAGCTATTGCAGTTACCATCCGTTTCAAATTGGTGCTAACCCATTTTCAAAAGGTGGAGGGTCACCATGGGATTCCTTCCTCTTTGTGAATGTATGGCCACAAACTTTTTCTGAGCATGAAGTTGTGCAAGGGACCACTGACTGCTTCCAAAAATCTCTTTCAGTAATGAAATAGGTTGTTAAAATACTTTCTGTACACCCCTGCTGAAATATTGCTGCATTTCAACAAATATTAACATCTCAATATGAAAGCAGTCAAATACATGGTGGTCTGCTGAGCTCAGCAGGCCAGCATCCCTGTGAGTGCCACCATTCCCAAGGGGTTTGCAAAATGAGACCTACCTCATCATGATTGAGGAGGTAGGTCATTTGCTACCCTATTTTTTTATTTGCAAACAGTGTCATTTTGAAGGTTCTACCTCTGATCATCCAATTTGCTAATTGCTAGTTGCTGAGTCCAGCAATTTGTGAATAACAATACCTGATATAGGTACATATGGCCCTAAGTGACACATTTCAGGTGCAATGACTACACCTGTGCTCATGCATTCTGTCAACGATGATCAGCTAAGACACTGTCAGCATACATTCTTTAGCAGTTTTGGAACAGCAAAGAGGGCAATCCATGTTTAGCGCTACATTGTCATCATTACACACACACACACACAATTTCGGACATCATGTTGTCATAGATGGCATATACGGCTTAGGGGACACTGCCAATGGGACATATGTTACCTACATATAACACTGGCATGCCTATTATGGACCACTGAAAGCATGATAATTCCTGAATGAAAATCAACCCTTATGTCCATCGCACAGTCACTCATTGTCCCTTGATGCACAAGCCACAATACCTGAGTCACTTTTATTGCAGTGCACCAGGAAAGTGCCATTGCAATTGGCACCCAATAACAAATAATGAAATGTAGTACCATCTGAAATGGATTAGCCACAAAAGGTTGTAGTCAGTTTTAGCACCACATGATTTTTAGGGCCAGTGCATGTATGCATATGTGTGTCCATCAGTGACTGGAATGACAGTGTCAATGCAAGTTTGCAGTGCTATGTCTGTTTGAGTGTCTACATGCCTGATGTGCAGCTCTATCATATAAAATGTCACACAATGTGATATATTCTATCCACGTTTCTACAGTGATCAGACATTGAGCATATATCTCCCTACCATTTTTTTACAGGTGGACTGGCCCCTTATACCATTGGGGAAGTGGCTCGATTCGAGGACCCAGACGTATGCAGTAAGTGTGATTGTTAGCCACATGTAGGTCCACATTTGAGTTTGAGGTGCTCCAGTGCCAGAATATTGTCAGCAAGTCATATCCTAATTTACACAAGACAGGTGATGCATCAGTTTTACAAACAAAATTGTGCATCCCTATATTGTAATGAACATGTAGGACTGTATGGGTGACTGTTCCCCAGCATCTAGCCCCACATGTTGTACTCCATTTACGTGGCACTGAAGTGGTATGTTATAGGTGGTCATGCAGGTCAAGGCAAAATGTGTGCTTGCATCAATGTGGGTGATTTAGGAAATGTGTCAGTGAGATCTGATGTTGATGGTTGTCCACAAATGGAAACATGAAAGTAGATGTGATTGGTTGACTCACTCCTAGTTGGCAGGCCTCCTTACATGTGTTCCACTCACTACATCCATGTACAGCTGGACAAAGCTTCATACTTGTCCTTGACAGATGAGAAGATGTATTGCATACCCATCCCCCCTGAGGCACAGGGGTAGGGGGAGGAAATATATGTAGCTAGGTGTGATGGTCACAGTGTAGATGACAGACATCTAATTCAAGCATACATGTGTCACAAACAACACTGATCCCTTATGATTAGCAACTGCATACCGTCCTGCCATTTCCATATACAAATCACAGGTCTTGTGTGTGTTGAAGTTGATCCAGATGCTAGGGATTAGTCGGCCTGGCACATTTTGAGTACTTGCTGCATGTGCATTGTGACAGATTGCACTACATAAATGCACAGATCAGTTAATTTGGTACACACCTTGTTGTGCTTTGCTGTGCTGTTAAATACTTGATGGGTAGGCTGTGTTGCCATGTCATTCCTCAGGGACAATCTATCATCTGTACTGTGATTTGGACTGCATGGGCAATTTGAGAGCGTTAGATTATCATCTGTACCTGCATCACACAATAATGACATTAATGTTTGCATGTCTCTTTTTTACAGCTACCAACATGAATGCCGCACAAATCAGAGAGTTCCAGAGGCGGGCAGTGCAATACAGGCACATCTTGGATGTGAAGGCTGGGTTTAGAATGATAGCAAGACGCTATAGTCGGGAGAGAGCCACTTGAGCATGGCGGGCCACAACAGGTGCTGCCACCAACCCGACTGCAGGCAGTGGCACAGTGGCCACTAGTATCTTCACCACACCTACTGCACCATCAACCTCTGCAGCTACAGCCACAACACCTGCTGCACCATCTATTCCACCACCCCTGACCACATCACTTGCAGTTGCTACGACTTCAGGAACACAAACCACCACAGCAGCTGATATGGACATGACCGCATTCAGGCAGCTTCAGCGGGACATGCATAAGGTCCTAAAGAGAGTGGACAGTCTCCAAAGTGACGTTGCTCGCAATAGCCGGAGACTGAAATCTATCCAGAAAACTCTGAGGAGGGCAAACCTCTAATTCCATCCCTTCCCCACATTTTCCCTATCCTGTTTTTTAGTGGGTTTAGAGGGTTTAGTGATAGGTTAGAGTAGGCTATTAGTTTAGATAGGATAAGTAGGTTTGGGGTGGAGGGAGTTATATTATTACATTTTAGGTTGTGGGTGGGTGGGTGTTGTTTGATGTTGTTTTTTGTGTGTATTATTTCATTAAAAAAATACAAAAATATATAAACAAAATACAAAAATATATATATTTGTTTAGTATTAGTTAGTATCTGTTTAGGTTAGTATATGTTGTCCTACATGTGTCCCGTCATATAAGGTGGGATGGGGGGTTAATGTTTAGAGTGTTTAGTTACATATGGTAACTACGTTTTGCATAGGGTAGTTAGGGCCAGTTGTGAGTAATGTTTTCTTAGGGTAGGTTAGGTTAGTATAGGTGTGTGACATAGTTTTAAGTTTTATTTTATACATAGTTAATAACATTTTAGGTATTCCTTTATAGTATGTGTCACATGCTTGGGGATCTGGGCCTCTGCATGAGTGTACAGTGGCAAATTTGTGTTTCCCTGTGTATTCCGTCCTGCATCCACATCCCATTCTTGACATGTTTATTCCCACTTCCAAATGAGCTGTAACATTGGCAGCTACAACAAAGTTACTTCTCTATGCATCTGCCATCGATTGTACCCACCACTCAAGGTGACTATGGTTCCCATGTATTGGACAGGTAGGTGTGCTTTTTAAGCTGTCATCATTTGGGTCCTGTGTTGGAATCTTGGGCACTGTAGGACGTCTGCCTGCAGCCTCAGGTTCATGTGAAACCTGATAAACTGAGTGGTGTCAAATTCTTATGAGGAAAGTACCATCTTGCCTGGCATGTTACCCCCATTTTCACTGTATGTATGTAAGTTTTAGCCCCCGTGCCACTGGGATCCTGCTAGGCAGGACCCCAGTGCTCATAGTATCTGCCCTGTATGTGTTCCCTGTGTGGTGCCTAACTGTATCACTGAGGCACTGCTAACCAGAACCTCAGTGTTTATGCTCTCTCTGCTTTCTAAAATTTGTCACTGCAGGCTAGTGACTAAATTTACCAATTCTCATTGACACACTGGTACACCCATATAATTCCCTTGTATATGGTACTCAGGTACTCAGGGTATTGGGGTTCCAGGAGATCCCTATAGGCTGCAGCATTTCCTTTGCCACCCATAGGGAGCTCTGACAATTCTTACATAGGCCTGCCACTGCAGCCTGAGTGAAATAACGTCAACGTTATTTCACAGCCATTTTTCACTACACATAAGTAACTTATAAGTCACCTATATGTCTAACCTTCACCTGGTGAAGGTTAGGTGCCAAGTTACTTAGTGCGTGGGCACCCTGGTACTAGCCAAGGTGCCCCCACATCGGTCAGGGCAAATTCCCCAGACTTTGTGAGTGTGGGGACACCATTACATGTGTGCACTATACATAGGTCACTACCTATGTATAGCGTCACAATGGTAACTCCGAACATGGCCATCTAACATGTCTAAGATCATGGAATTGGACAATTCCATGATCCCCCGGGTCTCTAGCACAGAACCCGGGTGATGCCAAACTGCCTTTCCGGGGTTTCGACTGCAGCTGCTGCCAACCGCTCATACAGGATTCTGCCCTCCTGGGGTCCAGGCAGCCCTGGCCCAGGAAGGCAGAACAAAGGATTTCCTCTGAGAGAGGGTGTTACACCCTCTCCCTTTGGAAATAGGTGTGAAGGGCTGGGGAGGAGTAGCCTCCCCCAGCCTCTGGAAATGCTTTGATGGGCACAGATGGTGACCATCTCTGCATAAGCCATTCTACACTGTTTCATGGATCCCCCAGCCCTGCTCTGACGCGAAACTGGACAAAGGAAAGGGGAGTGACCACTCCCCTGACCAGTACCTCCCAGGGGAGGTGACCAGAGCTCCTCCAGTGTGTCCCAGACCTCTGCCATCTTGCAAACAGATGTGTTGGGGGCACACTGGACTGCTCTGAGTGGCCAGTGCCAGCAGGTGACGTCAGAGACCACCCCCGATAGGCTCTTACCTCTCTTGGTAGCCAATCCTCTTTTCTTGGCAGCCAAATCTCCTTTTCTGGCTATTTATGGTCTCTCCTCTGGGGAATTCTTCAGATAACGAATGCAAGAGCTCACCAGAGTTCCTCTGCACTTCCCTCTTCGACTTCGGGCCAAGGATCGACCGCTGACTGCTCCAGGACGCCTGCAAAACCGCAACAAAGTAGCAAGACGACTACCAGCAACATTGTAGCACCTCATACTGCCGGCTTTCTCGACTGTTTCCTGGTGGTGCATGCTCTGGGAGTCACCTGCCTTCACCCTGCACTGGAAGCCAAGAAGAAATGTCCCGTGGGTCGACGGAATCTTCCCCCTGCTAAAGCAGGTACCAAAAGACTGCATCACCGGTCCTCTGGGTCCCTTCTCATCCTGACGAGCGTGGTCCCTGGAACACAGGAACTCTATCCAAGTGACTCCCACAGTCCAGTGATCCTTCAGTCCAAGTTTGGTGGAGGTAAATCCTTGCCTCCCCACGCTAGACTGCAAACCTGTGTACTGCGTGATTTGCAGCTGCTCCGGCTCTTGTGCACTCTTCCAGGACTTCCTTCATGCACATCCTAGCCTGGGTCCCCAGGACTCCGTCTGCAGTGCTCAACCCTCTGAGTTGGCCTCCGGCGTCGTGGGACCCTCCTTTGTGACTCTGAACCAGCTCCGGTTCACAAATTTTCCAAGTGCCTGTTTGGGTACTTCTGCGGGTGATGCCTGCTTTTGTTGGGGCTCTCTGAGTTGCTGAGTGCCCCTTCTGTCTCCTCCTCTAAGGGGCAACATCCTGGTCCTTCCTGGTCCCCAGCAGCACCCAAAAACCTCTACTGCAACCCTTGCAGCTAGCAAGGCTTGTTTGCGGTATTTCTGTGTGGGAACACTTCCGCAACCTTCAACGCGACATGGGACATCTTCCATCCAAAGGAGAAGTTCCTAGTCCTCTTCGTTGTTGCAGAACTCCAAGCTTCTTCCATCCAGAGGCAGCTTCCTTGCACCTTCATCCGGGGTTTTCTGGGCTCCTGCCCCCCATTGACACTATTGCGACTCTTGGACTTCGTCCCCTTGCCTTGCAGGTCCTCAGGTCCAGGAATCCGTCTTCAGTGCTTTGCTGGTGTTTGTGGTTCTTGCAGAATCCCCCTATCACGACTATTGTGTTCTTTTGAGGTAGTAGGTGTACTTTACTACTACTTTTCAGGGTCTTGGGGTGGGGTATCTTGGACACCCTGACTGTTTTCTTACAGTCCCAGCGACCCTCTACAAGCTCCCATAGGTCTGGGGTCCATTCGTGATTCACATTCCACTTTTGGAGTTTTGCCCCTAGACCTATGTTCACCTATTGCAACCTATTGTAATTCTACACTGTTTGCATTACTTTTCTGACTCTTACTTACCTGTTTTGGGTTTGTGTACATATAACTTGTGTATATTACTTACCTTCTTACTGAGGGTACTCACTGAGATACTTGAGGCATATTGTCATAAAATAAAGTACCTTTATTTTTAGTAACTCTGTGTATTGTGTTTCCTTATAATATTGTGCATATGATATAAGTGGTATAGTAGGAGCTTTGCATGTCTCCTAGTTCAGCCTAAGCGGCTTTGCCATAGCTACCTTCTATCAGCCTAAGCTGCTAGAAACACCTCTATTCTACTAATAAGGGATAACTGGACCTGGCACAGGGTGTAAGTACCACAGGGTACCTACTATAAGCCAGGTCAGCTTCCTACAGTTAAGTATACAAAATTCAAGCCTATGAGCTTCAATTGTACTCCCAGGTGACGTTATTGCCCAAACATTCTTACACAGCCATTTCTGCTTTATGTTGTGGTTGTGCATTTAAGTTTAGAGTCAAATGTCACATACACAATGATTGTCTTGTAGGGGATGTGGATAGCATTTAGGTTAATCTTGTAGCTACCTTGGGCATGACATATACAATTTTTACACAACATTTTACTGTTAGTGGTGCTTTGACTTCAGAAATGAGCCACAAGCAGCACAGATGATTTTACAATCCAGACCCTTGTGCACAGATATCATCCCACATTATTTCTACGCTCTTGTATTGACATTCTGTGACCATTGACATGTTACATGCATCACAAATCTCCAGCACAGTAGATCTGTCATATTACACAGGGACAAAGTTGTTGTGTAGGACTGTTTATTTTAAAGTGGTGTAGTGCAATATTTAGATAGTCCAGGTTTGTAAGTCCATTAGTGCGACGCATTCTATTGTGACGCAACACAAGTGCAATGCTGAGGGACATGTCATTGGACATGCCGCGATGGAGTGTCATTCAGTGCAGAGGAACATGAATTGCCTATAGAGTAATGAGAGACAATTGCAGTCCACAGTGGTAAGGTTAACAGTGTGTCGGAGAAGAGTGCATGTCAACAACTGTAGCAAGACTGGCATGTTGTCAAGCACAGGATAAAGGACAAACAATGCCCATGTGGCATGGGCTGGTGCTACCGGGTACCCCTACGGGGGAAGGTGATCTGTTCCACGTCTTCATCCTCTGATGTGTGTGTCCTCTCCTCTGCCCTTGATGGTGGTGGGTTTGAGGGGGCAAGACACACTTCAGTGTTTGGAGAAGAGGACTCTGAATTCCCGGTAGCTGCCAACTGTGGAACTATTGACTGCAGCAAGGAGGAGCTGCTGGTTATTGAGTCTGGCAGTAACATCCCTGTGGTAGGCAGCCATTTCTGCCTAGAGGGAGTCCTGATTGTTGTCATGAATGCAGTTAAAAGTTTGGGAGGCCAGATGTTGTGGCAACTCTCCCACCGCAGTGGTGAGGTCCCTCACACGCTGTTGGAGTCCTTGCAATAGTGATTGTTGGACGTGCATGGCTGCTGACTGTTCTGTGGATGTCATCATGCACATGCACATCCCCTCAAGGCTGGCTCCCATATTTTGGATCCCCATCCACACCTCTTTGGCCAGCTCCCGCTGTAATCCCACAACTGTCCTCTCAAAGGTGTTCCCAGTGTTATTAATGTCCTCAGCTGTGTTGGAGCTGGCAGGTCGTACTACTGGGGTGGTGGGTGGCGCCTCTGGGATGGCTGCTACATGTGTGCTCTTCCTTGCGACTAGAGATGGTGTCTGGAGGGCTCCCGGGACATCTTGGAGGGTTTCCTGGCTAATGGTTGTCAGCTCGTCATCCATGTCACCATGGTAATCCCGGACAGGCAGATCCACAGGAGAGCCATCGTCCTAGATATTGTACAATTAGTGTGTCTTTGTTGTGGCAGTTGTAATGTGATGTCACCCTTGACCTTGCTCTCAGGCGACCCTTGACCCTGCTCTCAGGCAGGTTGCTCCCCTGCATCGCTTGCCGGTGTTGCCGCTGCTCCAACAGCCTATCCTCAGCCCTCTTCTCCCCACCACTGCATCCCTGCGGCCCCACCCCCACCCTCCACTTCAAATTCTACTTCTCCCGCCGCTGCGTCCCTGCAGTCCCGCCCCCACTCCAAAATCTACTTTCTCCCGCTGCTGCATCCCTGCGGACCAGTCCCCCACCCACCACTTCAAATTCTACTTATCCCACCGCTGCATCCCTGCTGCATCGCCCCCGCCACCCATTGGCTGCCCCCCTCCATCCTCCCAGCTGCCCCTCCCTCCCACCTCCCCTTATATGGTAGCCGCCGCACCGTCTGTGCCCGTACATGTCCAGACCACACCCAGCGCCAGGACCCCTGGTCCCCAAGACCACCACGGCCAGCAATGCCATTGCACCGCCAGCACCCTTTGCACACTCAACACCGGACAATCTCACGCCTGCTTCCTAGCCTCCCCTAAGCACACCCAGGGACCCTTCACCTGCCGGAACTGCAGCCTCACCAGCCTCCAAATCACCAAACCTCCTGCCGAGCCTGACCGCAACTACCTCCGATGCATCCTACTCAACACCCGCTCTGCACGCAAACACGCCGTCAAACTCTGGGACCTGCTCAACATCTCCAACCCGGACATCGCCTTCCTGATGGAGACCTGGATGAATGCCTCCTCGGCCCCAGACATCGCCATAGCCATTCCGGATGGCTACAAGATCATCCGCAGGGATCGTACCAACAGAGTCGGAGGCGGAATTGCCATCGTCCACAAGAACACCATCAGGGTCACGACCTGTACCGACGACACCCTCAGCACCGCCGAACACCTGCACTTCCAGATTCACACCAATCCCAACCCCACCCTCAGGGGAACCCTCATCTACAGACCCCCCCGACCACGGCCTCAGTTCTGCGACTCTGTTGCCGACTACGTCACAGGCATGCCCTAGCCTCCGCCGACTACGTCCTCCTCGGTGACCTGAACTTTCACCTGGAGAATAACAATGACCACAACTCCACCACCCTAATCGACAACCTCGCCACCCTCAGACTCAGACAACTCCGCTGGCCACACGCTGGACCCCGTCTTCTCGGCTAGCCCCCACGTCACCTTCAGCCACACCACCGAACTCCCATGGACCGACCACCGCTACGTCCATTTCACCTTCCAGAAACCCACCACGCACCACTGCACCCAACAGATTCCCCACCGCAACTGGAGCAAAATCAGCCAAGACCAGCTGAACACCAGCCTCGCCCGAAAACCACCCACTGAACCCACCAATCCTGACCTTGCAGCCTACAACCTCTGGCGCTGGATCGACGAATGCCCCAACACTCTTGCCCCGCTCAATAAACCCTCCAACAGAGGTGCCAACAAGGGAGCCAGCTGGTTCACCTCAGACCTTCGAGCCTCCAAGCAAACCTGCCGGAAACTGGAGAGAAAGTGGCTCCTCGAACAGACACCGGATAACCATGCCGCCTTCAAGAACGCCATCCGCAATCACCATCTCCTCATCAGATCTGCTAAGAAAACCTCCTTCAAAGACTGCCTGGAGAACAACGCACACAACAGCAAGGAGCTCTTCAACATCGTGAATGAACTCTCCAACCCAAGCTCCAGCACAAACAACATCCCACCTTCACAAGACCTGTGCAACTCCCTCGCCGCCTTCTTCCACTACAGGATCACAGAAATCCATGACAGCTTCAACAGCCAGACCACCCCGCCAATTACCAACTCCTCAGACTCCCCACCCACCTTCAGCTATGACCCCCTGCTCGTCTGGGCCATCGTGAACGAAGACGACACAATCAAAACCATGAGCACCATCCACTCTGGATCTCCGTTAGACCCATGCCCATACCACATCTTTAACAAAGCAATGGCCACCATCGGACCCCACCTCCGCAAAGTCATCAAAATCTCCTTTGAGACCGCGACCTACCC
Organism: Pleurodeles waltl; assembly: GCF_031143425.1. NCBI lineage: Eukaryota > Metazoa > Chordata > Amphibia > Caudata > Salamandridae > Pleurodeles > Pleurodeles waltl. The sequence goes on along the minus strand of NC_090439.1, from coordinate 624,403,324 downwards.
CGAGAGCTGGAAGCATGCTGAGATCAAACCCCTACTCAAGAAACCCATGGCCAACCCGAGAGACCTCAAGAACTTCCGCCCCATCTACCTGCTTCCATTCCTGGCCAGGGTCATCGAGAAGATCATCAACAGACAACTGACCCACTACCTCAAAGAAAACAACATCCTGGACCCATCCCAGTCAGGGTTCCGCAGCAACCACAGTACCGAAACCACCCTCATCGCCGCCACCGATGACATCAGGGCCCTGCTTGACAACGGCAAAACCACGGCCCTCATCCTCCTGGACCTCTCGGCCGCCTTCAACACCGCCAGCCACCGCATCCTACGCACACACCTCCACAACGCAGGGATCTGGTACACAGCTCTGGAGTGGACCACCTCCTTCCTCTCCGGCAGAACCCACAGTGTTCTTCTCCCTCCTTTCTGCTCCAAAGCCTCCAAGATCATCTGCGGTGTTCCCCAAGGTTCGTCCCTCAGCCCTACACTATTCAATGTTCTACCTTACCCTCCTGGACTGCATTTCGCCGTTCCAGAAGCCTTGGCATTTGTGGTGTACCCCCATGCAAAGGTTGTTGGTGTAGTGTTGTGCTGTGTCCCTCAATGCCCCTGCACAGCTCATGCACCCGCGCCTTGCTCCTTTGCCCTTTCCACTGCCTGATTTCCATGGCTGACATGCCTTGTGTAGTAGGTATGTACCTCCCCCCCTCACACTTGACATTTAGGCATTTTTCCCCCATTCAACTTACCCTGCATATGTGTTGTTTCCAGAAAGTCTGCACTGTCCTGTCATGCAATTCCTGTGACGATCTCCTCTGGGATGACGGCTGCAACCATCTCCTCCATCTCGTCCAGGGCCTCTTGCGGTGCTGGACTCCCACCTCCAGTATACAGTGCTGCCTTCCTGTTCCTTGCCATTTTCTTCTTTGTGCTGGTTTTGCATTCATGCCAATGTTTCTTACACTCAGTGACAGTTCTTCTGACCTCTGCCACACTGTTTATCTTGTCCACAATTTGTTGCCAAATTGCCTCTCTCCTCCCAATTGGCAATTTAGAGGTGAAGAAGAGTTGATGCTGGTGCTCCGTCACCTCTCTGACCCGTATTTCATGCTCCTCTGTGCTGAAACAACACTTCATTTTCTTCTTGTCTCTCCCCTGGGTCTTGTCTGTGTCCTCCTGGCTGGTTCCTGGTAGACTGAGGTCTCCCTGGGGTCTCTCCTGGCTTCTGGGAACCATTTTGGGGGTCCTTAGCACTGTTTGCTGCATTTGCGTCGATTAGAGTCATTTTTCCTGCACTAACGTCATTTTGCTTTACGACGCGGCGCAATTGTTAGCGTAAAAAAAAATTACTCTAACCTGTTCTTAGCGCCACCGTACATCAAAGTATATATTTGACACACGGGTGGCACTAAGAAATGGTTTTAGCCCATGTAAAAAAAATGTACGCAAAACTGCGTTAGCACAGTTTTGCATCAAAAAGTATAAATATGGCCCTCCGTTTTTAAAAGCCACCCTGTCACAAATCTGGCAAAGTGACAGATAAAAATGGCTTTCTTGCATCATGTTTCTAGTTATTGAAAATAAAACTCACTAGCCAATATAGATTTTAGTGAAAGGTTTACAGTAATGTTTTCTGGAAATATTGTGAACCTTCTGTCTTATCTAAACCGGTTCTGAAACCAGTTTATCAATGACGACTGCTAGCTGGACAGCCTGCAGTGCATTTATAGGATATTCCTTTACTAAAGTCCACAAAGGTAGTAGAAGGTATAGATGGCCTGCATATGTATGACTCATACAGCAACATTGAGCTAACCTACAGGCCTCTCCTTCTGCACACCAGCTGTCAGCTCCAAAAGAAGGAGAGTGATTAAATGGTATAACATACAAAAGGCTGATAGTTAAGTCTTGACTTATGTTTAGCAAGCACAAGGGACGAGGGATGCTTATGGCAAGTTTTGCAATAGTTATTGTTAACCTCAGAATAAGTCTAGACTGAACATAAACTCTTATCACCTTTGTTACATCTGTTATTAGGGTTACCCTTACATGACTATGAACATTTTTTACTCTTACATTTTGAGTGCTAGATAGAGTATGGCTGCAGCCAATAGGGAAAAAGCAAGTCCTGCCCCATCCCCGACTCTCATTTCTCTCTTCTCCCTTTGAATTCCAGTCGTACCTGATGTGAATACACAAGATTTCATGCCAGAGCAGGCCACTGTAGTTTGAACTAACTGGTTTCAGATATTCTCAAGGACTGGCTACTTAACCCTTTCGCTGCCAGGCCTTTTTCCCTCAGATGCCAAGCCTTTTTTGGGGGATATTTGGGGCAGTTCATGCTTAGGCCTTCATAACTTTTTGTCCACATAGGCTACATATGCCAAATTTGCGTCCTTTTTTTCCAACATGCTAGGGATTCTAGAGGTACCCAGAAGTTGTGGGTTCTCCTGAAGGAGATCAAGAAATTAGCCAAAATACAGTGTTTTTATTTTTTTGAAATGGGAAAAAGGACTGGCAGAGAAGTCAGCTTGTGGTTTGTCCCCTGAAAATGGCATCAACAGAGGGTTTGTGGTGCTGAAATCACTAGCTTCCCAGCTTTCAGGAACAGGTGGATTTGAATCAGAAAACCCCATTTTTCAACACAATTTTGGCATTTTACTGGGACATACCCCATTTTTACTACTTTTTTGTGCTTTCACCCTCCTTTCAGTTAGTGACAAAAATGGGTGTGAAACAAACACTGAATCCCAGAAAGCTAAGCATTTCAGAAAATTTGAATCAATTCTGAATTAAGCAAGTGGTAATTTGTGTAGATCCTACAGAAAATAACAGCTGAAATAACAAATATTGAAATTGAGGTGAAAGAAAACAGACATTTTTCTCAACATTTTACTCTGTAACTTTTTCCTGCAATGTCAGATTTTGTAAAGCAATATACCATTACATCTGCTGAACTTTACTGGTTATATAGGGTTTGTAGGTTCATCAAGAACCCTAGGTACCCAGAGCCAACAACTGGGCTTCACCTTGCAATGGGTTTTCATTCTATACCGGGTATACAGAAAATCATTTTCTAAAATATCAAGAGTGAAAAATAGGTATCAAGAAAACCTTTGTATTTTCAAAATGGGCACAAGAAAAGGTGTTGAGAAGCAGTGGTTATTTGCACATCTCTGAATTCCGGGGTGCCCATACTAACATGAGAATTATAGAGCATTTCTCAAATAGACATCTTACACAACAGCTTACATTTGGAAGGAAAAAATGTAGAGAAAGACAAGGGGCAATAACACTTGTTTTGCTGTTCTGTGTTCCCCCATGTCTCCCGATAGACATGCTACCTAACTTGTGTGGGTAGGCCTAATGCTCGCGATAGGCAACACAACATGGACACTTCAGATTTTTACATTGAAATCTGACATGTTTTTTGCAAAGTGCCCAGCTGTAGATTTTGGCCTCCAGCTCACCCGGCACCTATGGAAACCTACCAAACCTGCACATTTTTGAAAACTAGACAACTAGGGGAATCCAAGATGGGGTGATTTGTGGGGCTCTCACCAGGTTATGTTACCCAGAATCCTTTGCAAACCTCAAAACTTTGCTAAAAGAACACTTTTTCCTCACATTTTGGGTGACGCAAAGTTCTGCAATCTGAGAGGAGCCACAAATTTCCTTCCACCCAGCGTTTCCCCAAGTCTCCCAATAAAAATGGTACCTCATATTTGAGGGTAGGCCTAGCGTCCATTAAAGAAAATGCTCCAAAACACAATGTGGACACATCACATTCTCCCAAAGAAAACAGACCTGTTTTTTGCAAAGTGCCTAGCTGTGGATTTTGGCCTCTAGCTCAGCCGGCACCTAGGGAACCTACCAAAACTGCACATATTTGAAAACTAGACACCTAGGGAAATCCAAGATGGTGTGACTTGTGGGGATCTCACCAGGTTCTGTTACCCAGAATCCTTTGCAAACCTCACAATTTGGCTAAAAAAACACTTTTTCCTCACATTTCGGTGACACAAAGTTCTGGCATCTAAGAGTATCCACAAATTTTCTTCCACCTAGCATTCCCCCAAGTCTCCTGATAAAAATAGTTCCTCACTTGTGTGGTTAGGCCTAGTGCCCGTGAAAGGAAATGCCGCAAAACACAACATGGATACAACACATTCTCCCCAAGAAAACAGACCTGTTTTTTGCAAAGTGCCTAGCTGTGGATGTTGGCCTCTAGCTCAGCCTGGCACCTAGGGAAACCTACTAAAACCTGAACATATTTGAAAACTAGACACCTAGGGGAATCCAAGATGGGTGACTTGTGGGGCCCTCAACAGATCCTGTTACCCAGAACCCTTTGCAAACCTCACAATTTTGCTAAAAAAACACTTTTTCCTCACATTTCGGTGACACAAAGTTCTGGAATCTGAGAAGAGCCATAAATTTCATTCCACCCAGCATTCCCCCAAGTCTTCCAATAAAAATGGTACCTCACTTGTGTGGGTAGGCCTACTGTCCGCAAAAGGAAATGCCCCAAAACACTATCTGGACACATCTAAATTATCAAATACAAAACTACCTGTTTTGGCGGGGGCACCTGCGTTTTTGGTCCTAGGCTCAGCAGCCATCCAGGGAAACCTACCAAACCCAGACATTTCTGAAAACAGAACACTAGAGGGAGTCTAGGGAGGTGTGACTTGCTTGGATCCCCAATGTTTTCTTACCCAGAATCCTCAGCAAACCTCAAATTTTGCTGAAAAAACACATTTCCCCCACATTTCTGTGTGGGATCACTGCACCGGGACAAATTTCCTACCACCCAATGTTCCCCTCAGCCTCCCGGTAAAAATGATACCTCACTTGTGTAGGTGGGCCAAGTGCCTGTGACAGGGAAGAGCAAAACACATGTCAAAATTGAGGTGGAACCAAAGCGAGTCCAAAAGGGCAGTTTAAAAAAAACATTTTTAGGCTGACAAGTGCAGCAGAATTATTATCTGTATAAATGAGGCAATGCTGGATGGTAGGAATTTTGCGGATTCCTGCAGATTCTGGAAGGTTTCATCACAAAAATGTTGGAAAAATGTGTGTTTTCCAATAAAGTTGGAGGTTTGGAGGGCATTGTAGGTAAGAAAATGGTGCGGTGCATGTGAAGCACACCACCCTGGAATCACCCAGATGGTTAGTTTTCAGATGTGTCTATGTCTTGTGGATTTTTCTATATGGCAGCATTCCAAAGTCCAAAAAGTGCAGCCATCACCATTCCAAGTGGGACGATCTTGAGAGTTAGCCAAGCTCTCATGGCCCAAATGTCAAACCAAAACCCAAAATAATCAAATGTCCTCTTGCTTGCCATGGGATAAGATGTTTTAGTGTGTAGAGGGAGAGCTGAAAGAATGTTACCCCTTTCAGTTTGGGTGGGGGCATAACCAGTCCCATACTGGTTTGTAGCCACCACTCCACTATTTTATGTATTGTTTTAATTCCCTGGCATCTTGCATGCTTTCTGCCTAATAGAAATAGGCCGATCTGCCCAGGTGGCCTAAAGACAATTTCCCCCCAGGCGAGCGAACCTTGCCTAACGGGTCGCTCCCCATATATAAAAAAAGAAAAGGTAAACATAAAAAAATATATAAATCCCTGGTGTCTAGAGGTTTCTGCCCCCCCCGGGGCAGATCGGCCTAATTATAATTTTAAAAAAAGACACTCCCCTTATGTACAAACATAAATAAAAACAAAACTCCCTGGTGTCTACTGGTTTCTGCCCCCTTCGGGCAGATTGGCCTAGTAAAAATAGGCTGATCTGCCCCCAGGGGGAGCTGAAATGGCATAAAATAAATCACACACCCCCAGGAGAGTGACCCTCGCCTAAGGTGTTGCTCACATTGTGTGAAATTGTTGCAAAAAAAAAATCCCTGGGCCTAGTGGTTTCTGCCCCCCTGGGGGTCAAATCGGCCTAATTATAATAGGCCGATCTGCTCCCGTGGGGGCAGAAATGGCCTAAAAATAAATTGCCCCCTTGGGGAGCAGCCCTTGCCCAAGGGGCCGCTCCCCTAATGCGCAAGTATATATAAAAAAAATCCTTGGTGTCTAGTGGCTTCTGCCCCCCTTGGGAGCAGATATGCCTAATAAAAAAAGGCCGATCTGCCCCCAAGGGAGGCAGAAATGGCCTAAACGTAAAATTGACCCCAACGGAACGACCCTTGCCTAAGTGGTCGCTCCCCACATACATAAAAAAAAAAAAAATCTCTGGTGTCTAGCGGTTTCTGCCTATGGGAGGGGGGGTGGCATGCCCCCAGGGGGAGAGCTAGCGCTTCCCCCATGGGAACCTGTCTGGACGTAACGGTTACGTCCTGGGCACGGTGCTGCGCAGGACGTAACCGTTACGTACAGGGCACCCGAGGGGTTAAATTGTCTTTTGTGTATCCTTGTAGATTGACCAGTTGCCAGGATATCCTCCAGGATGAGCTCTGTTTTATACCAGGATAGATCACCAGGATACACTCCAGGTTGAGTTGTGCCCTATACAAGTACCTATAGCATAACATAACATAGAACCGAAAATGTGTTTTCTCCCAGTAGCCACAGTGCCATGGTCTCATAATAGTATACATAAAAGTTGTCACCTCTCTCTTTAAAGCAGTACCAAATTGTAGAAAGCCACACAAAGGGGAAAAGTCTATATGCCATTCTTATGAATCTTGACTCAAGATGAAGATTAGAAATGAAGAGAATATGAAAGCACCAAACTCCCACCAAACGTTACCAAAAAGAGAAAACAGATAATCCAATTTCTAAAGTGTAATTCATTAAAAGTTTCAGCTGCAAGGAGCAAACAAGAGGGACAAAGATGGAAGCAAGATCAAAATAAATGAGATGAGAACTTAAATAATCAATGCATTCTGATGCATCCCTCACTCAGATGACTAAAGTGTCCTTGAATGTAAAAACAAAACAGCCAACGCGTTTCGTCCTTAATGAAGGACTTCTTCAGGGCTGTGAACATGATAAAAACAGATATATATTTAGACACCTTTTTTTTTTTATATTCTGAATCGTACTGTGTGGATGACAACTTGAAGCATGTGAGATGGAATTAGCTGCTGTACTTTGTTGCTGGAAAAGAGTGTGTAATAAATTATTATCATCAACATACAGGGGGAGGTCTAAATATTCTAAGTAGTTTTAGAGATTTTATATGTCATCTCAATAGTCCATCTATTAGGTGTGAGAGAGTCAAGGAAACACTGGAGGAGTGATTTGTGACCCTGCCAGATGAGAAGAAAATCATCTATGTAACGACCCCAAAAAATAATATGTTGTGATAGATGTTCCTGATCTTCATTCCAAAGCCAATGGCGTTCCACTGTACCCATCAGGATGCAGGCGTACGGTGGAGCAAAGCGAGCTCCCATCGCCGTACCATGTGGATGGAGAAAGTAATGTCCTTTGAAAAGAAAAAAGTTATTTTTGAGACAAAAAGATAGCATATCAATAATCATTTTATTTCTTTCAAATAGGTGTGCTGGTCATGTTGATAGACATCTCCGAACTGCCTCGATCCCATCTTGATGTTTGACAGATGTGTACAGACTAACCACATCTATAGTTGCAAGTATAAAGTTGGGTTGCCATTCAATGTTTTGGAGTTTTTGGAAAATGTCTTTTGAGTCTTTAATGAAAGAGGGTATGTTTTTTATGAAAGGTTGAAGTTCCGAGTCTATAAGGATGCCTAAGATAGAAACGATGGAATTAATACCTGAGATAATAGTTCTTTCCTTAGGCGGATGGCCACCTTTATGAATTTTAGGTAAGAGATACAGAGTGGGAGTAGAAGCATGTTCTATGAATAAAAACGTTTTCTCTTCCAGGGTAAGAATTTCTTTTGAGTGCCAACACTCCAATAGTTCCTTAAGTTTGGTCTGTATCTCTATGGTAGGATAATTTGGAAGTTTTTTGTAACAGATAGGGTCGTTTCTTTGTCGATACACTTCTTAGAAATTGTCTCTTTTATTTAGAATGACAATGTTGCCACTCTTATCAGCTTCTTTTATGAGAATGGTGTTATCTTTATTTAAATCATGAATTGCATTTCTTTGTTTTGCGTTAATATTTGGAAGGAAGGTATTTATATTTTTTTACATATTTACGATATTCTTGATCTAGATCCTCCATCATAGCAGTAAAAAATAGATCAATGGAAATTCCTTCGGGTAATACAGGTGTAAAAGTGGATTTGATTGGTAGATTAAATTGTTGATGTGATGATGTGTGAAGGTTAAGTTTATATGCTATTTCAGCTAGTGAGCGTTCTTGTTCCTCATTCTCTGAAAGATTGCTAAGTAGTTGTATCATCTCTAAGTCCTCAACTGTGAGGCCATTTGACCTTTGTTTTTGGAGAGGATGTTTCTTTTGTTAAATCTGATGAAGAAAAGTAAGATTTCAATTTAAGTTTATGCATAACTTTAAACAGACCTATTTTAGTTTCTACTAAATCCCATCCTGAGGTGAGACAAAAAGAGAGGCCTTTGGTAAGAGTCTCCAATTGAGATGTCGAAAGATTAATATCCGAAAAGTTGACAATCAATTCTTCGTTAGTTCTTTGTGTCAGGCTTCCTTGCTGCGGGCTCTTGCCTGAATACCTGTAATAGTTGGTTCTTGAGTTGTAGAACCTGGTGGTTTTGTGCGAGCGTCTTGTGCTGTTCCCATGCAATGTCTTCTGACCTCCTCATAAAAATTTACTGGTGGTCTATTGGATTGTCTCTGTTAAATTTCTTCCGTTGATTCTAGCTCAGATGAGACTGATGTTTCAAGGCGACAAGGTGGATCTGGGATTAAAGTTGAAGGTTTGATATTATCAAGGGTAGGTCGCTCCCCCTGCCGCTGCAGCTCCTCCAGCTCCTCCAGGTTCCTGAGATACTGAGACCCACCTCACAGTAAGTACCACCCACCTCCCAGCCCCTCGCTCTGCCCAGGGCTACTCACCCTCTCTCCCTCTCCTGCTTCTTTTCTTCTTCTCTGTTCTTCCTCCTCGCTCCTCGTCTGTAATCTTCTTCTGTACTCTTCTTTTCCCCGTCTTCTCTCTTCTTCTCTTCTTCCTCATCTTCTTCTGTGGTCTTCTGCCTTCTGTTCTTCGTTTTCTGTATCTTCTTCTGTGTTCTTCTGTGTTCTTCTGTGTTCTTCTGTGTTCTTCTGTTCTTCTGGTCTCCTGTTCTTCCGGTCTTCCTTTCTTCTGTTCTTCTGTTCTTCTGTTCTTCCGGTCTTCTGCTCTTCTGTCTTCTGTCTTCTATCTTCTGCCTCCTCCGTCTTCTTCTCCCCGCGCCTGCCCTCCTGCTCCTGCCTCATCCCCCTCCCTCACTCGCCTCCCCCCTCTCTATCACCCCTATCTAACCCGTTCGCTATCTACCTCCCTCACCCCTCCTATCTACCTATCTCTCTATCTCTCTATCCCACTATCTAACTCCCTCACTCTCCACCTCCTCCTATCTACCTATCTCTCTATCTATCAATTTCTCTATCTATCGATTTCTCTATCGATTTTCTCTATCTATTTCTCTATCTCTCCCCCCTTCCCGCCACCCCCTCTATTACCTATCTTCCTATCCTCTCATTCTACCTCTCACCCTCACCCACCTCTACAACCGCCCCTCCCCTATCTTCACAACCCTACTCCTATCTTTCTCCCTAATCTCCTAAACCTCCTAACACTCACCCCCCTCCACCCTTAAATCCCCCTCCCCCAGCTCTTCTCACTCTACCTGTCCCCCCCTCCCTCGCGCTTTCCCGCCGCGACCTCCTGCACGCCCCCGCCCCCCAGCTCCCATTCGCCCCCAGCTGACCCCTCGCCCCCCTCCTACCTCATATGGCGGCCGCTGCGCGACAGTGGTAGTGACCCTTGACCCAAGGGTAGGTCGCTCCCCCTGCCGCTGCAGCTCCTCCAGGTTCCTGAGTTCCTGAGCCCCACCTCACAGTAAGTACCCCCCACCTCCCAGCCCCTCGCTCTGCCCCGCGCTATTCACCCTCTCTCCCGCTCCTGCTTCTTTTCTTCTTTTCTTCTTCTCTGTTCTTCCTCCTCGCTCCTCGTCTGTAATCTTCTTCTGTACTCTTCTTTTCCCCGTCTTCTCTCTTCTTCTCTTCTTCCTCATCTTCTTCTGTGGTCTTCTGCCTTCTGTTCTTCGTTTTCTGTATCTTCTTCTGTGTTCTTCTGTGTTCTTCTGTGTTCTTCTGTGTTCTTCTGTTCTTCCGGTCTTCCTTTCTTCTGTTCTTCTGTTCTTCTGTTCTTCTGGTCTTCTGCTCTTCTGTCTTCTGTCTTCTATCTTCTGCCTTCGGCTCTTCTGCCTCCTCTGTCTTCTTCTCCCCGCGCCTGCCCTCCTGCTCCTGCCTCATCCCCCTCCCTCACTCGCCTCCCCCCTCTCTATCACCCCTATCTAACCTGTTCGCTATCTACCTCCCTCACCCCTCCTATCTACCTATCTCTCTATCTCTCTATCCCACCATCTAACTCCCTCACTCTCCACCTCCTCCTATCTACCTATATCTCTATCTATCTATTTCTCTATCTATCGATTTCTCTATCTATCGATTTTCTCTATCTATTTCTCTATCTCTCCCCCCTTCCCGCCACCCCCTCTATTACCTATCTTCCTATCCTCTCACTCTACCTCTCACCCTCACCCACCTCTACAACCCCCCTCCCCTATCTTCACAACCCCACTCCTATCTTTCTCCCTAATCTCCTAAACCTCCTAACACTCACCCCCTCCACCCTTAAACCCCCCTCCCCCAGCTCTTCTCACTCTACCTGTCCCCCCCTCCCTCGCGCTTTCCCGCCGCGACCTCTTGCACGCCCCCGCCCCCCAGCTCCCATTCGCCCCCAGCTGACCCCTCCCCCCCTCCTACCGCATATGGCGGCCGCTGGCGCGCCAGAGGTGCGCCAGAGGCAAGCCCGTCTGCGCCCGTCCGTGCCTGGCCCGCGCCCAGCACCACGACCCCTGGTCCCCAGCTCTCCCAAGCCCCGCTGATCCGCTACGACCCCACCACCCTCCACGCCCTCAACCCAGGACGCTCCAACACCTGCTTCCAAGCTCACCCCAAACGCACCCATGGACCCTTCGCCTGCAACTCCTGCAAACGCATCTTCCACCACGCAACTACCACGACCACAAGCCCACGCGCCATCAACCACCTCAAGTGCATCCTGGTCAACGCTCGTTCCGTCCACAAGCACGCCGTTGAACTCTGGGACCTCCTGGACTCCACAGCCCCGGACGTCGCCTTCATCACGGAGACCTGGATGAACGCCTCCTCTGCTCCAGACATCGCCACCGCCATCCCCGAAGGCTACAAGATCTCCAGAAAAGACCGCACCAACCAAGTAGGAGGAGGTATCGCCATCGTCTTCAAAGACTCCATCAGCGTCACCACCTCCACCGAAGACACCCCTCTCGCCGCTGAACACCTGCATTTTCAGATTTGCACCGACCCGAGGACCACCCTCAGAGGATCCCTCGTCTACCGTCCTCCTGGACCGCGTGCCCCATTCAGCGACACCATCGCCGATTTCATCTCCCCGCACGCCCTCGCCTCACTGGACTACATCCTCCTAGGCGACCGCAACTTTCATCTGGAACAAAACAACGACCCCAACACCACCACCCTGCTCGACAACCTCGCCAACCTTGGCCTCAAACAACTGGTGAACACCGCCACCCACATCGCCGACACACGCTCGACCCTATCTTCTCCGCCAGCAAACACATCTTCTTCAGCCACACCTTCGCTCTACACTGGACCGACCACAGCTGTGTCCACTTCACATTCCGACGCGAGACCCGCCACCTCCGCACTCAACCCATCCCTCGTCGACAGTGGAACAAGATCCCCGAAGAGCAACTATTCTCCGCACTCGCCGCCAACCAACCCACCCTCACCACCGACCCCAACGACGCAGCCCTCAGCCTCACAAACTGGATCTCCAACTGCGCAGACAACCTTGCTCCCCTCAAACGCACGCATCGACAGCCCAACACCAAAAAACCTCTCTGGTTCTCTGACACCCTCAAAGAATCAAAGAAAACTTGTCGCGCTCTCGAGAAGGCCTGGCGCAAGGACCACACCGCTGACAACATGACCGCCCTCAAGAACGCTGCCCGCGAACACCACCACCTGATCCGCGCTGCTAAAAGGAACTTTTTCACCGACAGACTGGACAAAAACAGCCACAACAGCAGAGAACTCTTCAGCATCGTCAAGGAGTTCTCCAACCCCAACGCCAACGCCGTCACGCCCTCACAGGATTTGTGCGAATCCCTCGCCACCTTCTTCCACCGCAAGATCAGCGACCTCCACGACAGCTTCGGTCACCAGACCCAACCAAACACCACCGAACCCGCACCCCCGACCATCACCCTCAACAACTGGACCCACATCAACACTGAAGAAACCAAATCCACCATGAACTCTATCCACTCCGGCGCCCCTTCGGACCCCTGCCCTCACTTCATCGTTAACAAAGCCGACGACATCATCGCCCCGCACCTCCAGGCCGTCATCAACTCTTCTTTTTCTTCTGCTACCTTCCCCGAATGCTGGAAACACGCCGAAGTCAACGCCCTACTAAAGAAACCTACGGCTGACCCGAGAGACCTGAAAAACTTCCACCCCATCTCTCTCCTGCCTTTCCCAGCCAAGGTAATAGACAAGACCGTCAACAAACAGCTGACCACCTTCCTGGAAAACAACAACCTGCTCGACCCTTCACAAACCGGATTCCGAACCAACCACAGCACGGAAACCGCCCTCATCTCAGTCACAGACGACATCAGAACCCTGATGGACAACGGTGAAACAGTCGCCCTCATTCTCCTCGACCTTTCGGCTGCCTTCTACACCATCTGTCACCGCACCCTAATCACCCGCCTCCGCTCCACCGGGATCCAAGGCCAGGCCCTGAACTGGATCGCCTCCTTCCTCTCAAACCATTCCCAAAGAGTTTACCTCCCTCCGTTTCGCTCAGAACCCACCGAGATCATCTGCAGCGTACTCCAAGGCTCATCACTCAGCCCGACACTCTTCAATGTCTACATGAGCCCCCTCGCCAACATCGTACGCAAGCACGACATCATCATCACCTCCTACGCCGACGACACCCAACTTATACTCTCCCTCACTAAGGACCCCGCCAGCGCCAAGACCAACCTACAAGAGTGTATGAAGGACGTCGCAGATTGGATGAGGCTCAGCCGCCTAAAGCTGAACTCTGAAAAAACGGAAGTCCTCATCCTCGGCAACACCCCCTCCGCCTGGGACGACTCCTGGTGGCCCACGGCCCTCGGCACCGCACCGGCCCCCGCAGACCACGCCCGCAACCTCGGCTTCATCTTGGACCCTCTTCTCACCATGACCAAGCAAGTCAACGCCGTGTCCTCCGCCTGCTTCCTCACCCTCCGCATGCTCCGCAAGATCTTCTGCTGGATCCCCGCCGACACTAGAAAAACCGTGACCCACGCCCTCGTCACAAGCCACCTGGACTACGGCAACACCCTCTACGCTGGGACCACAGCCAAACTCCAAAATCGCCTGCAACGCATTCAAAACGCCTCGGCCCGCCTCATCCTCGACGTACCCCGCAACAGCCACATCTCCGCACAACTGAGACACCTGCACTGGCACCCAGTCAGCAAAAGGATCACCTTTCGACTTCTCACCCACGCACACAAAGCCCTCCAGGACAAGGGACCGGAATACCTCAACCGACGCCTCAGCTTCTACGTCCCCACCCGCCTCCTCCGCTCCTCTGGCCTCGCACTCGCTTCCGTCCCTCGCATCCGCCGCTCCACGGCGGGTGGGAGATCTTTCTCCTTCCTGGCGGCCAAGACCTGGAACTCCCTCCCCACCAGCCTCAGGACCACCCAGGACCACTCCGCTTTCCGGAGACTCCTAAAGACCTGGCTTTTCGAGCAGCAGTAACCCCCTCTTTCCCCTAGTGCCTTGAGACCCGCACGGGTGAGTAGCGCGCTTTATAAATGTTAATGATTTGATTTGATTTGATCATATTTCTTGGCAAAGATGAAGACTCTGCCAAGTTGATAATCAGTCAGATCACGTCTACATTTTCTATTTTTTCTCTGAATAAAGTTCAGTTTATGAATCAGGCCCACAATGCATAAGGTGACTGTTAGACTCTGCTTCACATGTCTCTGCCTGTTATGACTACATCGGCTTTCTGCTGCCACCACTTGATCTCCAATTATTAGGAGGCCAGAGCAATGTTACTCAATTCCCTACATTGAGTGGATCACATAAGCTCTGTAACAAGTATTAACAATGCCAATAGTCCTGGCTTTAAAACAATGTTGTTTTATTGTGAAGCATTACAAGTAAATATCATGAGGATGGATGTTTATTTGTGTGGAAGCAAAGAACTGAAGAACAATGTTGGTGTAGGCTAAAGAGTCGGGCGTCAGTTGCACTGTGAAGCCAGGCCTTAAAGTCAGTGTAGGTCAATGACTGTCCTCCCCCATCTGTGTTGCTGCCAGCGAAAAACAACATAAATTATTTAATTATCTTTAATAGCATTCCACTGTCACACATGAGCACCTGAAGGTTCACGTTTAGGCAACTGGGTAAATATACATGAGAGCAGCTGTGTGGAGGGAAAGCACTTTTTTAGTGGAAGCACACTATTTTTACCCAATCAAAACATGCACTCTTGGCTCCCAACATGTGTGCGGAGTTAAAGCCTCTCTCCAGTGATGCTTATATACCAGACCATAAAAACAAACGAGCAGACAGTATTAACATTGATCTGTAGTGAAAGAGCGGCGAAATCAGTGAATTGTTCTTTTTCATCCAACAGAGAAAAGATAGAGTTCATTCTAAATCTAGTTGCACTCCATTTCCGACCAATACATTGATGCCGAGGGAGATAAAAAGCTGTCCAGACGCCTTTTAAAATAAAATCTTTTTATGCCTTTCCTTCTTTACTTATGCACTGTTGAATATGTAGGAATACAGACTGCTTCAAACCCGATCACCATTCGAAAGAGAGGTAGGATGATTATGTGCAACAGAAAGAGCCAGTGCTTAAGCGAACATTTTCAGAAAGCGGGGTGTTCCCTAGCAACGGTAGCGCGTAGATCAGCACAACTGGGGAACAGCAATTACATAAAGAGCGTATGCATTTTTCTGTTTTATTGATAACAATATAAATATACACATTGTCCTCTCAGTCAAATATGATAATTTGCTTTGCGAGTTGAAAAGCTGGAGTATAGGTGAACTACTGTTCTCATGTGCACACCTGGACAGGTGCACCTATTTTGTCCAGTAAAGGAACACCCTGGGAAACGATCATGATTCCGGTTCCATTAACTTGACATTTTGCAACGCTGGCTCTATTCCCGGACTAGCACAAGGTGCAGGAAGGCCCCTGTGGTTTCAGCAGTGCAGGCATAACACATTTTCTGAATATTCGTCAGGCATCCTATAGTGACATTTTCGAGGCAGTTTTTCAAAACTGCGAAGAGGCTGGTGGGTATTAAAATTGTGGTACACCACTTCCCCTATAATGTGGCCATTTCTCTTCCAATGATGTGAAAGGAAAAGCCTACCCTGACGTTTCTGCTGGGACTCTGGGAGGAGGCAGGGTGGAAAAGCAGGCCCCGTCAGTCCCTAAGATGCATGGCGGCCTCCATCCCTCTGGGTGATCCACCCCTTCAAGGAGTTCCCTAATTTGAAGAGAATAAAGAAACATGCGTGGGTCTGAGTCAGACAGCTAATATGTTGATTACATAAATTGGATGATGTCACATGGAAACTGGTATTTAGTTTCCTATTTAGAGGCTGATTTAGCAGAAGGTAGTGGAACCTCCTCTGATTCAAGTGCGGTTCACTATGGTAACTTGTGCCTTGGATATGTACTTTCTGATCGGACAGGCGCATATGGAGTCCTGGACGTGCCAGGAGGGCCCGACTCGTTGAAGGAGGTGCATCCTCTATCGGGTGTGCTGTGGAAGTGTTCTAATTTGAAAATAACTCGTTCACTTGACCTACCATGACTGCCGTCCATACACCTTCCTTAGGTTCCCCATTTGCCAACATCAATGGGACAAAAAGGTATTCAGAATATGGGACAACCCTTAGCCGCTGCAAGGCGCACAGAGCAATGGGCATGTTATTTTTTGTTCCAAATGGATTATTGTTTTTCAGTAAAACAAATAAGTAATTCTAACAGATAATAATATACGAATAAG
The DNA here is from genome assembly GCF_031143425.1 of Pleurodeles waltl. Taxonomy (NCBI): domain Eukaryota; kingdom Metazoa; phylum Chordata; class Amphibia; order Caudata; family Salamandridae; genus Pleurodeles; species Pleurodeles waltl. Next base: position 624,387,080 of record NC_090439.1, on the reverse strand, counting down.
AAAGCACGTAATATAACATTGATAGAAAAGTCAGACAGGAATATTCAAACCACATGTGCCGTAAAAATAAATAAAAAAGTTAAATACATATGCAAGTAGTTGCTCCAAAAGTAAAAGTTAAGGGAAATAGTCAAAAAACAAATAGGGCAACAAATTAAAACATAGTCATAGACATGAAGATACATTGAGAAGTGTATAAATCGCAATAATATGTCATCATAAAACATGGCATTTAAACAATGGTCATGTGAATTCCAAATATACTCCATACCAGGTATGCACTAAGACAAAATAAAAAAAATTAAAGAACATGAAATAAACAATTAGAGAGACGAATGAGAGAAAGAACAGAACAAGGAAATAAATAGAAAATAAAGGATTGGAAAGAACTATGGATAAGAGATGGGGGGTGAAGGATAAGCACCAAATAGAGTGAAGTTAGTAACTTCCTGCAATAAATAAAATGGGTAAAAGAGAAAAAAAGGTAAAGGGTGTAATTGTCCAGGTGATAAAAAGGTCAATTAAACAATGGCCTTTAACACATCCCACATATGCCAAAGTGATTGAGATGGAACTAGCGAGTTCGGGATAAGAGAAATATTTTTTGGGGCACTCCTAACATAAATTACCCAAGCCCACCATGTATGAAAAGAAACTTTGTCCAGATTCTTCCAATCTAACAAGATAACTTTAACTGCAAACTTCAAAAGAAGGTCCAGAAGGGACATATCGATATCTAACAATCCTAAAGAAGGGTTTGGTGCATGCAGACTTAACATAATTAAAGGAAAAGAAATGGAAAACAACACATTAAAGATAGTAGTAATCCAACTATGGACCTCTGTCCAATAGGATGAGGAAAATGTACATGTAAAGAACCTGTGATTAAAAGTAGCTGGGGAATTCTTACAAGACCAACAAATATCAGAATCAATTAAACTTAATTCAAACATTCTAGCTGGAGTCCAGTAAAGAAAGTGTGCAGTATAGAAGTCTGTTAATAAAAGAGATGAGATAGGTTTATTGTTAAGACGATTAGAGGCGATATCAGACCAACAGTCATTAAGGATTGGGGGATAAACAGATTCTTCCAAAAATGACACCCACTATTTCTTCAAAGGTGAGGAAGAGGTAATCAAAGCACTGCACAAAGTTTTATAGATTTTCAAGGCCATGTGACCTCCTCTGAGCAATTGATGAATAAGAGGTAAAAAAAGCTGGGGTATGCAATGCACCAAGTTCTGTGATTTTAGCTTTGATCTTCAAAAACGTATACAAATCCAAATGAGATAATGAGTATTTGGCCTGCAACAATGAGGGGTCGGCCACCTTTTAATATATCAGATATTTTATTAATACCCTTCGGGGCTCAAATCAGACCAGAGTCGATAGGGATTGTGATAGACATTTTCTCTAATTGAAGAAGTGTGATGAATGAGGCACATTAAAAGAAGTCATAGTTTGGGCTGAAAGTAGAGAGCATGGAGAAATAAGTTGATGTTCAATTAACAACCAAGGAACGGCTTAATGGGTAGAGGAAGTAAGCCAAGATACACGTCGTGCTACAAGGAATGCAGTTTGGTAATCAAACCAATTCAGCTTATTACAGCCTCCCATTGATCACGGAAGTCTACGGTTTTTTTAGGTTCATCCTAGGTCTTTTATGAGACTATAAGAAATTAGAAGCCAGTTTATCTAAAGTAGAGAAAAAGTAGAACATAATCTTACAGGGAGCATCATAGTCAAAAAGTTCACAAGTGGAGTGAACCATCATCTTTAAAGTCTCCAATCTCCCCTACCATGAAATCCATTTGGGCGACCACAAGATCATTAATCTTTAATTTCATCAAGTATTTTCTGTTCAATAATATAAAAAGACTGGTATAATATAAACAGACTCTAGAAAACCATGTTCCAAGATATTTCGTCATTGTTGGTTGCAAGTGAAGTCCCGGTTGACTGATACAAGAAGATTGACAATGAACACTGAGTGGCAAAACTTCAGTATCAGGATTTTCAGAAAAGATAAGAATATAGTTGGCATAGGTAGCCATTTGGAAAGTATGGGGGTCAAACTTTACCCCACTAATATCCGGAGAGTTGTTAATCAGAACTAGCAGGGGGGTCTCTGGTCAAGAGGAACAACAGTGGGGACAAAGGGCTACCTTGCCAGGTGTCTTGAAGTAAAGAAAAGGAAGAGGATAGCACTCCATTGCTCCTAAACCTCGCCATGGACTTGATCTAAAAAGACATAACCATTGAAGAGACGAAGTCATCCAGATTATATAGGGCCAGAGCAGCTTTGAGAAAAGGCCAATAAACTTTGTCAAAGACATTCTCGGCATCCTATGCGATTGCAACAGGAGATGTCAAGTTAACCAAAGTTGCTTCCTCAATAACATGACAAAAAAGGCTGGTGTTATCACAGGCCAACCTACCTTTAAAGCATCCGGACTGCAATTGATAAATTCATTTAGGGATCAGAGATTCAAGACCTTTCACCAATATTTTTGTATATATTTTGTCTCCATGTTCAGACGAGAAATAGGCCTATAATTTCGAACATCAAGATGATCCTTACTCACTTTAGGAATAACAACTATAGTAGCCTCTGCAGATGTGCCTGTGAAGGAGCCAGTCTTAGCAAAGTGAAACAGTAAAGTCTCCAGAGGAGGTAGAATTGTATCAGTCACAGGCTTATAAAACTCAACTTGGAGGCCATTCGACCCAGGTGCTTTTCCCCCAGGGATAAGTTTGATAGCCTGGAGAATTTCTTTCGTTCACAATTGGTTTGCCAAGTATATTCTTCTCATCTAACATAAGAACTGAGTTAAGAAAAGCTGCATAAGCACTTACTGTGACTTTAAACATTGGTGTATATAATATTTCCTAAAATATTATTTAAATCTCTAATATATCCACAGTTTTAGTCTTAGTAACACCTTGCACGTTGTTGTTTATTAAAAAAAAAAGCTTTTTTTGTGCTTGAACCACTAAGGCTATTATTTATACTTTTTTTGCGCCGCATTTGCATCATTTTTTGACGCACAGGTGGCACAAACTTACAAAATACAATTATATTTTGTAAGTTTGCACCACTTTTGCATCAAAAAACAATGCAAATTTGGTGCAAAAAAACTATAAAATTGGGCCAACGTGTGCTCTCGTACTAATAAAAGAATTATACTTATATTCAAATGGTTTGATATCCACTTAAACAGTTGGATCCCTGGAATGTCTAAAAAGAGATGTTGTATCCTTAATTAATCTATGAAGAGAGGTTAAAGAATCCCTAACATTCTTGTTTCTTTTAGACACATGACTAATACAAATGCCCCAACCTGCATATTTAGGAACATCCCATAGACTTACTGGAGAGTGCCAGAGTTTCCTTTCAAGAACTGAGATATTTCCTTATTCAACTATATAGTATCTTCCTCTGAATTCAATAATTCTTTATTCATTCTCCATGCACTTCTTTCGGGGTGCATGGGAGGGAACATAAAAGACACTTTAATAGCAGCATGGTCAGATACTAGGATAGGTTCTATAGAAGAACTTAAAGCAAATTTTAGCTAGGTCAGAGATAAGCAAAATATAGCTAATTCTAGAAAAATAATTATGAGGTGAGCAGAAGAAGGTGAAGTCACCACATCTGGGGTTCGATAAGCGCCACACATCTAGCAATTTATGTGATGTACAAAGATTGAGCATAGCTTTATGGGAACGTAGAGGCCTATACTGAAATGCTGAATTACTGACAAGATAATACACACAGGAAAATTGAAATCCCCCCCAAAAAAACAATTTTAGATGACTGTGGAAGAGCAGTAAGTTTGGACTTGATAATATGACAAAATTGGGGATCATCACAATTAGGAGAATTAGGTTAACAGCATGTAGCTCTCCATCTCCAATGGAAAGTCTCAATATAGCCCATCTACAGTTGTTGTCCTGTTACACCGAAATAATGGAAAGACCAGATTGTTTCATTAATAAGAGTGATAACACCATTGTTTTTGGAACAGGCTGGAGAACAAGCCAAATCAGATATAGTGCCAGAATGCAACGAGAGAGCATGTTTAGATACAATTTTAGTTGTATGCAAATATATAATAGCCCTTTTAAGACCTGTACAATAATCTGAAATCTTTTTACATATAACAAGCTGGTTAAGGCCTTTTGTACTAAGAGAAACAGTCTTCAGCTCAGACATATTTGAGAAAATATGTAAACCAGGTCGTAGCTGAATTATTCCTGCTCAGCACATCAGGCCTTAAGATGGAAGTAACTATCATGTACTGTAACCTCCATGGTGCAATAAAAAGGAAAGGAAAAGAAACAGTGAAAACGGATAGAGAAACAAGGAAGCATAAACAAAAACCCGAAATAACCCACCCCAAAGACATCTCTGAGAGAGATGACAAGCCCTTACGGGCAAAGTACTAGCCTAGGAGCCTGTGGGAGGAACCAGGCAGGGGATGATTGTAAGAAACATGTAGACAGCACCTATGGCTGGATGGGAGGTTGAAAATGCCCTTAGGCCATCCCTTTTAGATTTCAGTTCTGCCTGTGGAACCCACAGATGTATTAGAATCTACAGGGAATCCTCAATACAGTTTTCAGTGGTTTAAATGGTAAGATCCCTATCTATGAAGTGACTATTGAAAAAATACTTTTTGCTCCATCCTTGAGTGATGCTGACACAAGGGCCCTGATTTATACTTTTTGGTGCAAAACTGCACTAATGCAGTTTTGCACCAAAAAGTTTAGCACCGGCCTGCACCATTTCTATGCACCAGCTGGGCACCATATTTATGGAATGGTGCAAGCCGGTGCAAAGGGTAGTCTAGCGTAAAAAGACATTAGTCGGGTGGGGCTGGCTGTATGGAAGAAAGGGGTTTTGCACCAAAATGACGTTCTGCAGGTTAGAGTAAAACAAAATGAATCAAACCTGCCTCGAGTCATTTTCTGATGCAAAACCATCCATACCACATGCCCACCACCCCAATGGCCAGTACAGGGGACTAGGGTCCCCTGGGCATGGCCATTGCACCCAGTGCCATGTAGGGGGGCCCATTTTAGGGCCCCCAATGGCACTTTAAAAAAAACTAAATACTTACCTGGGATGAGGGCCCCATCCTCCTCTGTCCCTCTGGTGTGGGTGGAGGTGTCCCTGGGGCGTGGTGAGGGCACCTGTGGGGTTTGTCTATGGTGGCCCACCATGGAAATAGGCCCACAGGTCCCCTAACGCCTACCTTGTCCCAGGCCTTAAAAAATGGTGTGAAGCAAGCTTTGCACCATTTTTTGACCCCTCCTTCCCCACGTGCGTGATTTTAGCACAGTAGGATAAATAAGGCACTAGGGCCTTAGAGTCATTTTTTGCACTGGAACGCCTACGTTGCATCTCATTGATGCAAAGTAGGTTTCCACGTCCAAAAAATGACTTTGACTTCATGAATTTGGCGATAGACAGGTCTAGCACCAAAGTATAAATATGGAGTTAGTTTTGCACCAAATTTATGTAAGGAAAATGACACAAATTCGGTGCAAAACAAGTATAAATATGCCCCAAGGTGTGTAGTAGCAGCCCTATGATGAAGACTACTACTAATTAGTTGGTAAGGGCATCTTTATATCCCAAATGGGTCTCCTGAGAGGGAAACAAGTTTGAAACTTTAACTTACCACCCTTTTGGTGTGTTATGACCAAACAGTTCTGCCAACTGACCCTTGGACCCACTCAGGTTGGTCTGAAATGAAGGTAAGCAGGTCCAGTCTCTTTTCAGACAGTAAGGCAGTTCTTAAGCAGCAGGGCAGTTGTCCGCCAACATGACAGTACTTCTCCTGTAATGTCCATAGGTCCAGAAGTGTTTTGAAGGGTGGATCTGGAACTCAAATACTGACACCTGGTGTCAACCTTTGTGTGGGGAGAACTCCCTGTCCTAACTCAACATCTGATTCTGGACAGTTCTTCCCCTATCAAGGCTCCAAACTATCTGGGGTGACAAAACACTCAGTAGGCCTGGCATCAAATTCCCTTGACTGCAGAAGACAAAGTCCATTGGAATGTAAGTGGGGCTGGGTAACCCTTCCCCTCCAGTCATCTTGCCAAAATGGGCCATCTCATCCACACCTAAACTCCCTTGTTACTGTCTGGAAGCAATACACAAAACTCCAACAGCAAAGCCATTCATAGTCTTGTGGGCTAGCCTCCAAGGGCTTGCTGTCTTGCCTTTTGTTCTGAAGACACGGGGCATCAAAGACTTCACTCACCTCTGCTTCAGGTTCTGAACCCTGCCAACTGTGCTTCCAAGTGGTGCCAATCCATGCCTGGTCCCTGGGCTCTCCATCTATTTCCTACATAAATCCATGCATCGCTGTGACTGCATCAACCGGAATCTGCGCATCTCCTCTTGATGTTGACGCATCACAGCTGACACTGAAACAAAGACATGACAGCACCCACTGTGCAGCTCAGAACTGGAGCATTGCCCTCATCCCTGATGCATTACCTTCACATCGCTGGCTATGTGGTTCAAGGATAACCCAGTGCCGCCATCGCAAAGGGGTTAATGCTGCATCCCTGCTTGAAGATCGATGAATGTGGGGCATGACAACAACGCTTCCCCTGACTAGGACTGTGGTTCAAGCTTTGATAGGGTGCCAAACAGAAGACCAATTTCTAAAACTTACAAATAGAGAATTGCTAAGGTGGATGTCAATGGTTTGCAAAACCATTGATCAGCTACCAATACCCACATTGGGGTGATCATTAATTTGCAAGCCTAAAGAAGTCCTCCTTCTACCTCTTCCCTTAGAGATCTGGGAGTCAGCTTCAGGGGTTGACAGAGAACCACTGCCTGCTGTCACTTTTAAAGCAGACCCATTTCTCCAAGAAAATAGAGCTGCTTTAAAAAAAGTTTTCCATTTCTCAATGTAATAGTAGGGATAGTGGTCTGCGGTTCCTAGCAATCCATCATCCTTGCGATTGCAGCCAGTCACAGGTGTCACAAATTTTGAACTACCTAATGAATAATAATTAATCAGGCTGTTCTGTTCCCCCATCAGATTTTAAGAACTGACATATCAGTAAAAAGGTTAAATCGTAAAATAAAATCCTGGTTGCAAAAAATTGAGTAATTTTGGGACCGAAGTTTGTGATTGGGATAGGAGAATATTTGGGCATTAGTGCATACGTCCCCCTAATATTTCCCTACTACAATTAAAACATTGACTGCAGCAAGCACAACTATATATGGGAAACATTGCTTACATTGTGGTGAATGCAACAAAATGCATTTACCACAATGCATTTACAACGCATATGAGTTTACCATGCATGGCTTTACCACGCATGCCTTTACAACGAATTTCATTGTAAAGGCATGAATGGTAAAGGTATATGCATGGTAAAGGTTTTAAAAGTAAGTACAGGTAAGTATTAAGTAGGTTGAATTATTATACATATATATATATATATATATATATATATATATATATATATATATATATATATATGGACATTTTTAGATTTTAGGGTGGGCGTGGGATTTGGGGTGGTAAGGGCATTTTTAGATTGTAGGGTAGGTATGGGTTTTGGGGTTGTAAGGGTATTTTAGGTTTAGGGTGGGTTTGGATTTTGGGTTGGTAAGGGCACTTTTGGGTTGGGTAAGGGTTTTGGGGTGGTATGGGCATTTTTAGGTTTGAGGGTGTGTTTGGGTTTTGAGGTGGTAAGGGCATTTTTAAGTTTTTCAGTGGGTATGGGTTTTGGGGTGGTAAGGGCTTTTTTAGGTTTTAGGGTGGGCATGTGTTTTGGGGTGGTTAGGGTATTTTGAGGTTTTAGGTGGGTATGGTGTTTATGGTGGTAAGGGGTGTTTAGGTTTTACGGTGGGTATGGTTTTTGGTGTGGTATGGGAATTTCTTAATTGTAGGGTGGTTATGGGTTTTGGGGTGGTAAGGGGTGTGTAGAGTTTATGGTGGGTATGGGTTTTGGGGTGGTGAGGGCATTTTTAGGTTTTAGGGTGTGCATGGGTTTGCAGGTGGTAAGGTTATTTTTAGGTATTAGGGTGGGTATGAGTTTTGGGGTGGTGAGGACATTTTAGGGTTGGGTTTTGGGGGTGTAAGGGCATTTTTAGGTTTTAGGGTAGTAAGGGGTGTTTAGATTTTAGGGTGAGTATGGGGGTTGGGGTGGTAAGGTAATTTTGAGGGTTTAGAGTAGGTAGGGTTTTTGGGTGGAAAGGTGTGTTTGTGTGTGTGTGTGTGTGTATATATATATATATATATATATATATATATACCATTACCAACTATGCCTTTACTATGACATTTTTGTGGTAAAGACATTTGTGGTAAAAGCATATTTATTGTACTTACCGTGTTGTTAAGGTATGCGTTGTAAGTGCATGCATTGTTCCATCATACAACGCTATAAATGTCTCCCATGTTTCACAAACTACCCAGGCAGAATGTCTTAAAAAGTTCAGAGTTGATTAGTTTACAAATGTAGGACACTTTTTATTACTACCCAATTCACAAATGCAGGCCTCTTTTACTTTGGTGTGAGGGTTTTTTTCTGTCCCTTTTCAACCTTGAAGATTCAGTGACCTTTTTACACAAGTAGGTTTTCGCTTTACTGTCTCAAGATTTCCAAGGCACTCCCAACAGTTATTTCTTCACTCATTTCCTCAAAATAATATTTAAGGCAGCTAATAGACAGGGCCACTGGAAACATGTGGCAGTGGAGGACCAAATTATGCAGCAGGGTTGTCTAAATTATGTAACATGAAAAGAAAAGCTCTGCAGTGTAATGCAGTATGTTTTGTGAATACTTTAATATTTTGTAGTTTTTGTGCATGCTAACACCACCTGGGTGAAAGTTTCATAACATTAGTATGAATTTCACCCAAATAAACAATAATCAATAGAAAGGTTACAAGTCAAACTTTACAAAGGGTCTTCCTCTTTGCAGCACAATGGTTAGCTATGTTTTTAGTAACTTTTGATTAATTTGAGCTAGAATCAAAGTTTGATGTTAAAATCTGTACATTATGCAGCAGATGATGGATTATGCACCAAATGCAGCAAATCCACAATTATGTGGGAAAAGAAAGATTACATAATTTCAAAAGCCTTAGTCATTGCCCTCAAGCCATCATTCATCAGTCCTTGGATGCTACCCCCATACCAGAAAGTTTATTGCACACTCTTGCCTCTTAGGCTGCACTGCTTCTCATTTAATGCACACTCACACATGCACTTCATGCCTACCTTCCACCAGTGCCCTCAATATGCGTATATAAATATGTATGTTATTTCTGCAGCACAAATGCAGCTAAAATGGCACTGAAATGCTGTACATGATTAAAGGCAAGTTTAAAGTCAACAAACATGAGGAGCAAAATCTGAGTTGCACCCTCTTAATACATTACGATGTATTGTTCTCTAAAGAAATTAGTCTGCAACGTTTTCCTACACTGGATCAGTGTTATGGCAGTCCTGGAGAATACAGGGTTGTTGTTGCAGACCCCTAGCTTCTTGTCTTCTTCTTTTGGTTTTATACTTCTTAGTCTGCAGTATCATGGTATCCAGGTAGCGGGTGAGCTGAGAAACACCAGAAAAGGTGAATTTGCAAGGTTAGCACGGATGCTGGTTGTGATGCTTTTTAAAAGGAAGCAGCTGGTTTGTAAGATAGGGCAGGCCGGCTAGGGCAGCCAATGGAGTTTCATAGGAATAGGGGTAATTTGATCATACTTCTTCAGGCCCTGGATGAGACATACTAGGGTGTGCAGGATGCACCTGAGAAGTGCAAGTGGGTAGTCTGGGAGGCAACAGAACATAGCAGTACTACCCTCAAGACTGGACTGCCTGCTTTCTTCTTAAAACTATCCTATTCTCAAGGTATCCTAAGACATACCTATCTTTTTCTGACCCACTACATTATTTTGCAAACCCGTCCTTAAACTCCATCCATAGGTTCCATAAGCAGCTCATGTCTTTGCCTTCCCCATATGCACTCTGAATATTGACCCTACAATATCCATGAGACACAATCTTGAGGGAAAATATACAAATTATTGATAGTTAAGAGTCTGTATTTTCAATACCAAATCCACATCTATGTGCCTTTGTTGTACATGGAACTTCAAGTTACAAAGATATGGAGTTGGTAATAGTAAATCTATACTTCCCTAATGCAATTATCTTTCAATATTTTGTCCCTCAATATTCTGTCCTCAATATTCTTGTACCATGATATTCTAGGGGCCTAATAGTCAGTAGTACAATCATGTAGAGCAGCAACATTTTATGCTCCGTGGATTAAAGTATCAAAGAGAGCACATATACTGTTTATTGTATTTAACTTTTTTAATATGGGTGCCGGTCAATGGCACCCTCTCTACCTCACTAGTGTATGTATCGGGTATGTGGAGGTATTTAAAGGCCCCTCCAGTGCGCTGCACCTCAGGAAGTCCTTTATTTCATTTTAACCTCGTGCTGCTCAAGAAGAGCTTCCCAAGGGGTCTGAGTGTTTGTTTTAATACTGTAATGACAATCACTTTGCAGGGTGCAGTGACGTCATTACAGTAAAGTGAAAGTAAAACAAGCTGATAGGTTCCTTTTGATTTCACTGAATCAGTGTTTGGGAGCCTATCATGACCCTGAGCACTGACTTCTTTGGGAGAATCTCCCCTTCCCAATGGCATCTCTGCCTGCTGAATCCCTGCTTGAGGATAGCCACAGGAGATCATCAAGCAGGGATTCACCCACTAGGCACCAGGGATAAGGGGGGTCGGACTGCTAGCCAAGTCCTTGTGCTTCCCTGCCCTCCCTCAGAAATTTCTGTCCCACCTGGGGGCAGATGGGGCAACTACGCCCAATCTGCTCCGGGGCCAGCAAGCCCACTACGCACCAGGGAACATCTTTTTAAATAAAAATATAGGGGAGGGGTCTACACATCATGGGCATGGCCGTACCCCACACCAACAAATGGGGCATCAGTCTTTCTTCCCCCTGAGGAGTGGATGGAGGTCATTCCCCTAAACTGCCCCAGGGGGAAGAAAGCTCAATAGACATCAGAGACATTTTAATAAAAAAAACAGAGGGTGGGGGCTGTCCAATTTTGTCATGTCCATGTCCCACCCCAAAACGTGTGGCAACAGCCTTTCTGCCCCTAAGGGAACATGTTGGAAATTACCCCAATCTGCCCCCATGGGAGGCAGAAAGCCCAGTAGACACCAGGGAAAATTAAAAAAAAAAGAAAATGTATGGGTGGCTGCTGTCCCCCATTGGCATGGTCATGACCCCACCCCAAACAATGTGCCATCAATCTTTATGCCCCCTGGGCAGTGATTACCCCTAATTTGCACCCCCCCCCCCCCCAAAGGGAGGCAGAAAGCCCATTAGACACCTGTAAAATGTTCTAAAAAAATGTGCAGTGGTGGGGGCTGGCCACCATTAGCATGGCCATTCTCCCAAGCTAAAAAATGCAGCAACAGTCTTTCTGTCCTCCTTGAGGCCAGAAAGCCCACTAGACACCAGGGCATAATGTAAAAAAAGTAGGGGTGGTTGCTGTCCACCATGGGCATGGCATGCCCCCAACCCCACCCTCAAAGAACATGTGCTGCTAGTCTTTCCACCCACCCGGGGGGCACATGCTAGTGATAACCACCAATCTGCCTCCTGCTCCGTGTACACCAGGAAATTTGTTTAAAGAAATATAGGGGTGGGGGCTGCCTACCATGGAGATGGCTATGCCCCCTCCCCTGTAACAAGGTAGACAGTCTTTCTACTCCATCGGGGAGATGGATGGGGTTGATTACTGCAAATCTGGTCCCCAGGAGGGGGCAGAAAGCTCACTAGACACCAGTAATTTAAAAAAAAACATAGAGGTGGGGGCTGCCCATCATGAGCAGGTCCAGCCCCACTCCAAATAGGCACAGACAGTCTTTTTACCCTCCTGGAGGCAGATGGGGATATTACCCCCAATTTACCCCTCTGAGGGGCAGGAATCCCACTAGACACCGGAGACTACATGTATACAGTATTTTTTTTCAGAGGAGCAAAATATATACTTGTTTTAATTCTCAATAGTTGTTTTTACATATGAGCCAGGAGAATGTGGCTAGCTGCCAATATCATCCCACTTGCAATGGTGAATGGATGCACTTTTTGGGCTTGGATAGGCATTTATCAATGTGCAAGGCCTCCCACTGACATTAGTTTGATCAGTTCCTGTCACACACACGTAGCATGGAGTATTCATCAGCACAAGTGAGGCAATGCTGGATGGTCACAATTGTGTGGATTACTGTGCATTCTGAAAGTTTCCATCACAGAAATGTCAGGAAAATATGTAATTTCAGGCAAAGTTTGAGGTTTGCAAGGCATTTTGGGTAAGAAAACCTTCTGGGATCCATGGCTGTCTAGTTTTCAAAAATATCTGTGGTTTGTACTTTTACATGGGGGGCACCACAGCATAGTCCCAAATACTACAGCTGCCACTATTGCTTACCTAATAAAGTGGCACTTTAGGGACTTTTATGGTGTGGTCTGTTTGCCTACCAACACAAATGGACTACTTTTTTATCAGGGGAAATGTGGGAATGCAGGATGGTAGGAATCCAGGCTCCAGAACTTTCTGTCCAGAAATTCAAGGAAAATATGTGTTTTTCCCAAAGGTTGATGTTTGCAAGGGCTGCTGAGTAAATTACCTAGTGAGAGCCACACAAGTCATGCACCGCTGGTCTCCCCTAGTTGTCTAATCTTAAAAGAATGTGCAGGTTTTCTAGGTTTCTTTATGTGCTGGCTGAACTAATGCTCAAAACCCATAGCTGCCTATTTGGTAAAAAAAAAAGGGTCTGATTTCAGTGCAAAAATGTGATGTATCTATGTTTTGTTTTGGGTGCTTTCCTGAAGTGGGCCTTAGACCTACTCACACAATTCTGGCATCATTTTGATCTGGAGACTTGTGCAGAAGGATGTTTGTGGCACCCCACAGATTCCAGAACTTTCCATCAGAGAAATGTGAGGAATTTGTGTTTTTTAGTCAAGGGTTGAGTTTTGCACGGGATTATGGGTAGAAAGAAAAAACACAGTGGGAGCAATGGTAGTGATCCCACTCTGGATTCCCCTTGGTGTCTATCTTTCAAACTTATGCAAGTTTGCTATGTTTCCGAGGTGCCGGGTGAGCTAGGGCCCAAAACCCACAGCTACCCACTTGCAAGAAAAAGGTCACTTTTGAGTGGAAAAATCTGATGTATCAGTGTTGCGTTAAGTGAGGTACCATTTTTATTGGGACATGTGGGAGAATGCTGGATGGAAAGAATTTTGTGGCTCCCCAAACATTCCAGAACTTTCCATCACATAAATGTATTATGTGTTTTTCAGTCAAAGTTTGAATTTTGCAAGGGATTGTGAGTAAAAAAAAAAGCTTGCAAGAACCATACATGTCACCCTATCCTGGATTCCCTCAGTGTCTAGTTTTCAAACATGTGAAGGTTTGCTAGGTCTCCCTATGTGACTCCTGAGCTAGGCACTAAAATCCACAACTGTAAACTTTTCCAAAAAGAGATGCTTTGATGGAGAAATGTGATGTATCCATGTTGCTTTATGGGTTGTTTCCTGTTGTGGGCATTAGGCATACCCACACAAATGAGGTACGAATTTTATCAGGGGACTTTGAGGAATGCTGAGTGGAAGGAAGTTTGTAGCTCCTCACATATTCCTGAACTGTTCATCACAGAAATATGAGGAAGATGTGTCATTTTAGTCAAAGTTTGAGGTTTGCAAGGAATTCTGGGTGCAAAACCTGGTGACAGCCAAACAAGTGACCACCATTCTGGACTTCCCCAGGGGTCTAGTTTTAAAAAATGTGAAGGTTTGCTAGGTGTTCCTAAGAGCCAACTGATTTAGGGCTTGAAATCCACAGCTACCAAATTTGCAAAACAAGGGTCAGTAAGTTCACTGGAATAATGTTATGTATACATGTTGCATTTTGGGCCCTTTCCTGTTGCAGGAACTAGGCCTCTCCATGCAAGCAAGCTGCCATTACATTTTTTTATCAGGAGATACATAGCAACATAGAATAATAGAACATTGGTCATTGCCAACTGGATTTTGTTGCATGCATGCATTCCACAAATAAGCCTGCATGTAAGAAAGAAGACATTTTGAAAAATGCCCTCTGAAGCACGTATTAGTATTGGTACATACAAATTTAGAGATGTATTTGAAGAAAAACTGTGCTAACCAAGTTTTGCGTCAAAAAGTTTAGTGCTGTCTAGCACCATTTCTCCACGCCACCCATCCATCATATTTATATTATGACACTGGGTGGCGCTAAGACTAGGTTAGAGTCATTTTTCTGACACTAACCATTGCGCCTTGTCATAAGGCAAAATTACTTTAACGCAGGAAAAATGACTCTTCTCCGGTTTACGACATGTGGAAAAACGGAAATTTGAAATTTTTACCCGCAATAGCATCAAAAGCGAAGCAAATGGAGCAAACAGTGCAAAGGAGAGGCATGATGGATCCACAAAGCCAAGAGAGACCCCAGGGAGACCTCAGACAACCAGGAACCAGCCAGGAGGACATTGACAAGACCCAGAGAAGAGACAAGAAAAAGAGGAAGCGTAGCTTCAGCACAGAGGAAATTGTCACTGGTATCGCAGGGCAGACTACCAGGAAACAACACATATGCAGGCTAAGTTGCATGAGGGACAAAAATGCCAAAATGTCAAGTGCAAGAAGAGGGAGGCACATAGCTACTACCCAATGCATGTTAGCCCTGAAAATCAGGCAGTGGAAAGGGGATGGAGTCAGGGCATGGGACTCCCCGCACTGGCCATGCCAGGTGCATGGGCTGTGCAGGGGCATCCAGGGGCACAGCACAACACAACACTAACAACCTTTGCATGGGGGTACAACACCATGCCAGGGCTGGTAGGAATGCTGTAGCAGATCAGGAGGGTAGGGTAGAAGGTCAAACTGATCTGGTGTCACAGGACAGCTGGTATTGTCAGAATGTAAACTATAGGGCAATGTCTGGTCTCAGGCCATTGGCTCAGGCGGCTTTCCCCATTGACAACAGTTGCCACAACTACCTGTGCTGTTTGAGCTGGTCAATTAGGAAATGGCAGTTAGGTGTCCATTGAACAAACACACTTGAAATGAGGGTTCAGTATGACTACGTGATCAATCCCCATCAAACCCTATCCAAGTGAAACTCCTGCCAACTGGTCATCCATAGACTCAATAACCACCAGGCACTGTCACATACATAATGATGTACACAGCAGTAATCTCATACCCATGCTGGCCATCCCTTGGTCTGCCCTGTGCCTGTGTCACAATAGCTGCAATGCCACCATGCAACATCTCAAGTATTATAGTGCAAAGACAACTGCATTGAGGGGGAGGACATATGTGTGTAGACATAACCCTGCCAGGTCCATCAGCACACATGTGCAAAAATCAACGTGAGAAACTACCAATAGTAACATGTGCATTGTCTCATGGAAAAGCCACGCATGGTGTGGTGCTAGGTGTCAGCACTGCATAGGTGTATGTGAAAAATGAAAGACTGGAACAGGGCCATTTTGTCATGTGTGGTGCTGTGATATCAGCACACCAACATTCACCATGCAAATGAAAGCAGAGGGAGGGTTAATGAGGACAAGAAGGTGGCAATCCACAATTTGGACAGAACCCACACCTAGAACATGTGACCCAGACAATAGCCCAAAATGCCCATCACTACATGTGACATGCAAGTGGGGTATATGGCTGAGATACTGCAAACATTATTGACAGGAACAATGCATGGAACCAAGATGACAATGTACCACCAATAGGAAGTCAGTGACGTCACATTACAACTGGCACAACACAGATACACTAATTGTACAATATCTCATTGCAGAAGATGATGGCTCTCTTGTGGATCTCCCTGTCCTGGACTACCCTGATGACCTGGATGACCAGCTGACATCTATCAGCGAAGAAACCCTCCAAGATGTCCTGGGAGCCTTCCAGACACCACCTCAAGTCACAAGGAGGAGCATTCATGTAGCAGTCATCCCAGAGGACCCAGCCACCACCCCAATAGTACGACCTACCAGCTCAAACACAGCTGAGGACTCTGATGACACCGGGACCACCTTTGAGAGGACAGTAGTGGGAGTACAGCGGGAACAGGCCAAGGAGGTGCGGGTGGGTATACAAACCATTGCAGCCAGCCTTGAGGGTATGCGCATGTGCATGATAACGGCCACTGAACAGACAGCAGCCAAACAAGGCACACAATCCCCACTGCATGGAGTCCAACAGTGTGTGAGGGACCTAACCACTGCTCTGAGGGAGTTGCCACAACACCTGCCGTCCCAACCTTGCTGCTGCATGCATGACAACAAGAACGACTCCATGCACCGGGAACTGGCCTCCCTCAGGGCAGACATGGCTGCCTACTACAGGGATGTTGCTGCCATACTCAATAATCAGCAGCTCCTTCTTGCTGCAGTGATGCCATATCTAGTTCCACAGATGGCAGCTGCCGGGAATTTGGTGTCCACTTCTCTAACCACTGAAGTGTGTGTGGCCCCCACAAACCCACCAGCACCACAATCAAGGGCAGAGGAGACAACACACACATCAAAGGATGAAGATGTGGAACAGATCATGTTCACCCATAGGAGTAACCAGTAGCACCAGCCCATGCCAAATGGGCAGTGATTTCTCTTTGTCCTGTGCTTGACAACATGCCAGTGTTGCTACAGTTGGTGACATGCACTCTTCACCAACTGTAGGAGGCTGGCCTGGCTTATAGTGGGTACCTGATGGTACTTACACATTGTGCCAGGTCCAGTTATCCCTTATTAGTAGATTAGTAGTGTTCTAGCAGATTAGGCTGATAGAGGTAGCAATAGCAGAGCAACTTAAGCTGAACTAGGAGACATGCAAAGCTCCTACTATACCACTTATATCATATAGCACTATATCATGAGAAAACACAATACCCAGAGTTACTAAAAATAAAGGTACTTTATTTTAGTGACAATATGCCAAAAGTATCTCAGAGGATATACTCCCTTAGGAGGTAAGTAATATACACAAAATATACACAAAATCAGGTAAGTAAAACACTTAGAAAAGTAGTGCAAACACTGTAGAACACAATAGAATGCAACAGGAGAAAATAGGCGTAGGGGCAACACAAACCATATACTCCAAAAGTGGAATGTGAACCACGAAGGGACCCCAGGCCTGGTTTAGTGTGTAGAGGGTTGCTGGGAGTGTAAGAAAACACTAAAGGTGTCCAAGATACCACACCCCAAGAGCCTGAAAAGTAGGAGTAAAGTTACCCTACTACCACAGGAAGACAGTAAAGTCGAGATAGGGGATTCTGCAAGGACAACAACTGACTACAAAGTACTGAAGACGGATTTCTGGACCTGAGGACCTGTAAAGGAAGGGGACCAAGTCCAAGAGTCACGCAAGTGTCCAGGAGGGGCAGGAGTCCACTAAACCCCAGATGAAGGTGCAAATGGCTGCTATGCGTGGAAGAAGCCGAAGATTCTGCAACAACTGAAGGTGTTCTCCTTTGGTCAGAAGATGTCCGATGGTGTGCTGGAGGATGCAGAGTTGTTTCCACACAGAAAGACCGCAAACAAGCCTTGCTAGCTGTAAGAGATGTGGTTAAAGATTTTGGGTGCTGCCAGGGCCCAGGAAGGACCAGGAGGTTGCCCGTTGGAGGAGGAGAGAGAGGGGTTGCTCAGCAACAGAGAGAGCCCATGCAGAAGCAGGCTGCACCCCGCAGAAGCACCTAAAGAGGCATTCAGAAAATCTGAGCACAGCGGTCATCTCAGCACAACAAAAGAGTGCCCCACGAAGTTGGAGGCCAGCTCAGCAAGTTGGGCAATGCAGGACGGAGTGCTTGAGACCTGGGCTGTGCTGTGCACAAAGGATGTCTTGCAAAAGTGCACAGAAGCCCTAGAAGCTGCAGATCACACAGTACACAGGATCACTGTCTGGTGTGGGGAGGCAAGGACTTACCTCCACCAAATGTGGACAGAAGGACCACTGGACTGTTGGGGTCACTTAGATCCAGGTCTTGTGTTCCAGGGACACGCTCGTCAAGATGAGAGGGGACCCAGAGGACCGGTGATGCAGAAAGTTGGTGCCTGTGTTGGCAGGTGGAAGATTCTATCGACCCATGGGAGATTTCTTCTTGAACTTCCAGTGCAGGGTGAAGGCAGTCAGCCCTCAGCTCATGCACTACCAGGAAACAGTTGAGAAAGCCGGCAGGACTAGGCGCTCAATCTTGCTGGTAGTCTTCTTGCTACTTTGTTGCGGTTTTGCAGGCGTCCTGGAGCAGTCAGCGGTCGATCCTTAGCAGAAGTCAAAAAGAGAAGTGCAGAGGAACTCTGGTGAGCTCTTGCATTTGTTATTTGAACAGAAACCCACAGGAGAGACCCTAAATAGCCCTCAGAAGAGGATTGGCTACCTAACCAGGTAAGATCCTATCAGGAGGGGTCTCTGACGTCACCTGCTGCACTGGCCACTCAAAGGGCTCCATTGTGCCCTCACACCTCTACATTCAAGATGGCAGATGTCTGGGTCACACTGGAGGAGCTCTGGGCACCACCCCTGGGGTTGTGATGGACAGGGGAGTGGTCACTGCCCTTTCCTTTGTCCAGTTTCGTGCCAGAGCAGGGGCTGGGGGCTCCCTGAACCAGTGTAGACTGGCTTATTCAAGGAGGGCACCATCTGTGCCCTTCAAAGCATTTCCAGAGGCTGGGGGAGGCTACTTCTCCCCAGCCCTTAACACCTATTTCCAAAGGGAGATGGTGTAACACCCTCTCTCAGAGGAAATCCTTTGTTCTGCCTTCCTGGGATTGGGCTGCCCAGACTCCAGGAGGGCAGAAACCTGTCTGAGGGTTGGCAGCAGCGGTAGCTGCAGAGAAAACCGCAGAGAGCTAGTTTGGCAGTAACCGGGGTCCATGCTAGAGCCCTGGGATTGCATGGGATTGGCACCCAAAATACCAGATTTGGCTTAGGGGACAATTCCATGATCTTAGACATGTTTCATGGCCATGTTCAGAGTAATTGACCTATATGTAGTTCACACGTGTAATGGTGTCCCTGCACTCACAAAGTCCGGGGAAATTGCCCTGAACAATGTGGGGGCACCATGCCTAGTGCCAGGGTGCCCTCACACTTAGTAACTTTGCACCTAACCTTCACTAAGTGAGGGCTAGACATATAGGTGACTTATAAGTTACATAAGTGCAGTGTAAAATGGCTGTGAAATAACGTGGACGTTATTTCACTCAGGCTGCTGTGGCAGTCCTGTGTAAGAATTGTCTGATCTCCCTATGGGTGGCAAAAGAAATGATGCAGCCTATAGGGATCTCCTGGAACCCCAACACCCAGGGTACCTAGGTACCATATACGAGGGAATTATAAAGGTGTTCCAGTGTGCCAATCAGAATTGGTCAAATTAGTCACTAGCCTGTAGTGACAATTTTAAAAGCAGAGAGAGCATAAACACTGAGGTTCTGGTTAGAGGAGCCTCAGTGATACAGTTAGGCACCACACAGGGAACACATACAAGGCACAAGTTATGAGCACTGGGGTCCTAGCTAGCAGGATCCCAGTGACACAGGCAAAAACAAACATACACACAAGTAAAAAAGGGGGTAACATGCCAGGCAAGATGGTACTTTCCTACACCGACTCACTGTTAACCTTTCCACTATGGACTACAATTGTCTCTCACTACTCCATTGGCAATTCATGTTACCCTGCACTGAACGACACTTCACCTCAGCATGTCTAATGACATGTCCCTCAACCTTGCACTTGTGTTGTGTCACACTAGAATGGTTTACACTAATGGGGTCACAGACATGGACAATGTAAATATTGCACTACAGCACTTTAAAATAAGCAGCACCTACACAACCACTTTGTCTCTGTGTAATGTGACACATCTACTTTGTTTGAGATTTGTGATGCGTGTAACATGTCTATGGTCACCGACTGTCAGTACAAGAGTGCATAAATAATGTGGACAGATATCTACGCACAAGGGGCCATATTTATTCTTTTTGACGCAAAACTGCAATTAGCGCCGGCTAACGCCATGCGGGCGCCGTATTTATTCAATTACGTTAGCCGGCGTTAGCCGCCGGCGCTGCCTAGTGTGCGTTGAAAAAAACGACGTACACCAGGCAGCGCCGGCGTAGGGGGATATGGGGCTTGGGCGTGAAAAAATGGGGCAAGTCAGGCTGAGGCAAATTTTTCGCCTCAACCCGATTTGCGTCATTTATTTTCACTCCCAACCCCCATTGAAATGACTCCTGTCTAAGCAAAGACAGGAGTCATGCCCCCTTGCCCAATGGCCATGCCCAGGGGACTTCTGTCCCCTGGGCATGGTCATTGGGCATAGTGGCATGTAGCGGGGCACAAATCAGGCCCCCCTATGCCACCAAAAAAAAATAAAAAAATACTTACCTGAACTTACCTTAATGTCCCTGGGATGGGTCCCTCCAGCCTTGGGTGTCCTCCTGGGGTGGGCAAGGGTGACAGGGGGGGTCCCTGGGGGCATGGGAGGGCACCTATGGGCTCCTTCCGAGCCCACAGGTCCCTTAACGCCTGCCTTTTGCAGGCGCAAAAAAACGGCGCAAAAGCGGCCGTACGTCATTTTTTTTGACCCGCCCACTCCCGGGCGTGAATTTTGCCCGGGAGTGTAAATACGGCACACATGCCGCGGAGTCACTTTTTTAGACGGGAACGCCTACCTTGCATATAATTAATGCAAAGTAGGTGTCCACGCTAAAAAATGACGCAAACTCCATGGACTTTGGCGCTAGACGCGTCTAGCGCCAAAGTATAAATATGGAGTTAGTTTTGCGTCGGAATTGCGTAAAAAATACGACGCAATTCCAGCGCAAACGGAGTATAAATATGCCCCAAGGTATCTACATGATGAACGTCAATGCTGGCAACATCCCCTACAAGCAAGTCACTATGGATGTGACATTTGCTTTAAAACATGTATGCCTCACCCACTACATACAGCAGGCGTGCCAATAACGTCAGCTCGGAGTACAAGTGAAACACACTGGTGTGAAATTTTTATACTTGACCTCATCTAAAATTGTCATTACTCAGTTTAGCAGTGTTGACATGTACTTTAGGCTGCAGGCAGAGGTCCCACAGTGCCCAACATCCCGACACATGATCAAAACAGTTCCAGCTTAAATATAACACCTACCTACCCAATACATGGGAACCATAGTCACTTTGAGTGGTGAGTACATTGGATGGCAGATGCGTTGAGAATTAGATTTGTTTGAGCTGCCAATGTGACAGCTCAGTTGGAAGTGGGAATTAACATGTCAAGAGAGGGTGTGGATGCAGGACGGAATCCCTAGGCCAACAGACAATTGGCACTGTACACTCATGAAAAGACCTTGAGCCACAAGCATATGACACATGCGGTAAGGGACTACCCACATTTGTATTATCTATGTATGGAACTGAACATAAAACTATGTAAAACACCTATACTAACCTAATCTATCCTAACTATACATTACCCACAACTGGCCCTAACTATCCTATGCTAAGTTTACTTACCACATTTAACAACACACCATAAACATTGGTCGCCCATCCTCCTTATATGACGAGGCACATGCACGACAACATATAATAACCTAAACATATACTACCTAATCCTAAACAAATATATATATTTTTTATTTTCTTTAAAAGTTTTTACATTTGTTTTGTTTTTTTATATACACAAAAGCCCCAACATTATCCCCCACCCACCCACAAACTAACATGTAATAATTTAAAAAATCACCCCAAACCTACTTATCCTATCTAGACAACTACCCTATTCTAACCTATCACTAAACCTCTTAAAGCCACTACAAAACATGGTGAGGAATGTGGAGGGAGGGGACTGAACTAGGGGTGAGGGGAGGCAAGAGTTCAGAGGTTAGCCCTCCTGAGTGTCCTCTTGATGGCCTTCAGTCTCTTTGTATTCCGTTCAACATCCTTCTGTTTGCTGTCCAGCTTTTTGAGGACCTTTTTCATGTCCCTCTGGAGCTTCCTTATTGCTGACATGTCCATTGCAGCAGGCGTGGTGGGCTGTGGTGCTGATGTTGATGGTGCAGCAGGTGGGGCAGATGTGACGTGGTGACTGTGGTCCCCTGTGTAGGTGTGGTGCTGGCTACAATCTTCGTAGCCAATGCAGGTCCCCCTTTGTTGAATGACCGCCATTTCCCTGTTGCTCGCTTTCTTTGATAGCGTTGTGCCATCTTGTAGTACCCAGACTTAACATCCAATATGTGGAGATATCGCACTGCCCGCTTTTGGAACACCCTAAGTTCCACAATATCCATGTTGGCAGCTATAAAAATGAGACAGGCAATCATTAGTTTCATCATTATGTGTTGCATGTACAGATGATAATCTAACACTCTGCCTCGATTTGCACATGCAGTCCGAATCACAGTCCAGATAATACAATGTCCCTGATGAATGTAATGGCAACGCTGCCTACCCATCATGTCATTTACGCCAATGCAAAGCACAACAAGAGTTGGACCAAAGAAAGTGATCTGTGCATTGATTTAGTGCAATGTATCACAATGCAAAGGCAGCAACTACTTCACATGGGCCAGGCCCACTAATCTTTATCATCTGAGTCAATTTCAAAGCACACAAGACCATTGACTGGTGGATGTAATTGGCAATATAGTATGCAGTTGGTAATCATAAGGGGTCAGTGTTGTTTGGGACACAAGCACACTTGAATGAGATGACTGTCATCTACACTGTGACCATCACATCTACCTACATATATGTTGTTCCCCTACCCTTGTACCTCAGGGGTGATGGGCATGCAATACATTATCGCAACTGTCGAGGACAACCACAAAGGCATGTCCACTTATACATGGATTTAGTGAGTGGAACACAGGTGACGAGGCTGCCACCTAGGAATAAGGTATCCATAGGTCATTTGCATCTACATTCATGTGTCCATTTGTGGACACCCATCAACACCTGATCTGCCAACACAATTCCCAAAACACCCACATTGATGCCAGCACACATCTGGCCTTGACCTGCATGCACGCCTATTACATACCACATAAGTGTCATGTAAATGAAGTAGAACTTATGGGGCTACATGCTGATGGACAGTTACCCATACAGTCCTACATGCATGTTACAATACAGGGATGCACCCATTTGTGTGGATAACTGATGCATCACTGTGTTGTGAGAATGACAGTATGACCCAGTGCCAATATACTGATTCTGGTGCACTTCCAAGTCACATGTGGGCCTACATGTGGCTGTGAATCACCTTGTTCACACGCTGCTGCCTATTGCACAGCACAAGACTCCCAAGATATGACACTCTGCTTGTGAATGGGTAACCCTTACACCGAATACAATGTCACCATCCAGCCTACTAAGATGTCAGATCATATGCCAGCTCATAATATCTTGCAATGAGTGCAACACACAAGAGTCACTCTCACAACAGCTGCAATCACTACATGCGTTACTCTTACTGGATACGTCTGGGTCCTGAAAACTTTGCAATTCCTCAATGGTATAGGGGGCAGGTCCACCTGTAAAACATGAAATGAAAATATATGCTCAATGTCATATCACTGTACATACGTGTGGACAACATATCACAGTGTGCAACATTTTACATGAGTGAGCTGGTAATCCAGCAAGAAGACAGGACAACAGACATACCACTGCAACCTCACAATGACACTGACACTCCGGTGAGTGATAGCCACACATCTGCACACATGCAGTGGGCCTAACAAGCATGTGATATCAAACAACTACAACCATATGTGGGTAATCCATTTCAGATGGAACTCATGGCATGATTTGTATTTGGGTGAAAATTTAAATGGCACTTCCCTGATGCACTGCAATACAATGACTCAGGTATTGTGACTTATGCATCAAGGGACACTGATTTACTGTGCAATGGACATGTGGCTCAATTTTCAGCCTGCGATGATCATGCATTCAGTGATCCATGACGGATGTGGCACAGTTGTATGTAGGTAACCAAAGGCCCATTGGTAGTGTCCCCTAAGACGGTATGCCCCCTTTGCAACAGGGATCATGTGTGTGTGTATGATGACAATGTAGCGCTAAACATGGATTGCCCACTTTGCTGTCCGAGTCCAGTGAAATGTGGTATGCTGACAGTGTTTTACCTGATCATCATTGACGGAATGCATGGGCACAGGTGTTGCCATAGCACCTGAAATGTGTGACTAAGGGCCACATGTACAAAGATTAGGTTTTGTGAGTCACAAATTGTGAGACTTAGCAACTCGCAATTTGCAAGTAGGACAATCTGATGTACAACACCGTCAATGACACTGTTTGCAATTCACAAATGGGGTAGCAAATGACTTACCTCGTGAATATGCATTAAGTAGGTCACAATTTGCAAACCCATTGGGAATGGCGATACTCACAGGGATGGTGGCTTGCTGGGCTCAGCAGACCACCATTTCTATGACTGCTTTCAAATAAAGCTGTATTTTCTTTTTTGAAATGCAACCTGTTTTCATTAAGGGTATACAGAATGCATGTCAAAAACAAAATTATAACTTTTATTTTCATTTTTTGAAAGCAGAAGTGATCCGTGGGACCACTGCCTGCTACAAAACAATGTTTTTGCACGCATTCACAAAGGGGAAACTGGTGGTAACTGTAATTGTTTTGTGACAGCTTTCGCGGTCACAAAACAATCATACATCGGACTGCGACTCATAAACAGGAAGGGAACAGTGTAGGAAAGTACCATCTTGCCTACCATCTTGCCTGGCGTGTTACCCCCATTTTCACTGTTGTATGTTTGTTTTTGCCCATGTGTCACTGGGATCCTGCCAGGCAGGACCCCAGTGCTCATAATGTATGCCCTGTAGGTGTTTCCTGTGTGGTGCCTAACTGTATCACTGAGGCTCTGCCAACCAGAACCTCAGTGTTTATGCTCTCTCTGCTTTTCACAATTGTCACTGCAGGCTAGTGACTATCTTCACCAGTTCTCATTGGCACACTGGAACACCCTTATAATTCCCTTGTACATGGTACCTAGGTACCCAGGGTATTGGGGTTCCAGGAGATCCCTATGGGCTGCAGCATTTATTTTGTCACCCATAGGGAGATCAGACAATTCTTACACAGGACTGCCACTGCAGCCTGAGTGAAATAACGTCCACGTTATTTCACAGCCATTTTTCACTATACATAAGTGACTTATAAGTCACTCAATTGGTGAAGGTTAGGTGCCATGTAACTTAGTGTGTGGGCACCCTGGCACTAGCCAAGGTGCCCCCACATTGTTCAGGGCAAATTCCCCGGGCTTTGTGAGTGCGGGGACACCATTACACGCGTGCACTACATCTAGGTCACTACCTATATGTAGCGTCACAATGGTAACTCTGAACATGGCCACGTAACATGTCTAGGATCATGGACCATTCTGGTATTGGGGGACAATTCCATGTATCCCCGGGTCTCTAGCACAGAATCCGGGTACTGCCAAACTGCCTTTCCGGGGTCTCCAATGAAGCTGCTGCTGCTGCCAACCCCTCAGACAGGTTTCTGCCCCCTGGAGTCTGGGCAGCCCAGTCCCAGGAAGGCAGAACAAAGGATTTCCTCTGAGAGAGGGTGTTACACCCTCTCCCTTTGAAAATAGGTGTGAAGGGCTGGGGAGGAGTAGCCTCCCCCAGCCTCTGGAAATGCTTTGATGGGCACAGATGGTGCCCATCTCTGCATAAGCCAGTCTACACCGGTTCAGGGATCCCCCAGTCCTGCTCTGGCACGAAACTGGACAAAGGAAAGGGGAATGACCACTCCCCTGACCTGCAGCTCCCAGGCGAGGTGCCCAGAGCTCCTCCAGAGTGTCCCAGACCCCTGCTATCTTGGATTCAGAGTTGTTGGGGCACAATGGACAGCTCTGAGAGGCCAGTGCCAGCCGGTGACGTCAGAGACCCCTCCTGATAGATGTTTACCTCTTTCAGTAGCCAAGCCTACTTTCTCAGCAGCCAAACCTCCTTTTTTGGTTATTTAGGGTCTCTCCTCTGGGCTATTCCTCAGATAACGAATGCAAGAGCTCACCAGAGTTCCTCTGCACTTTCCTCTTTGACATCTGCCAAGGATCAACCACTGACTACTCCAGGACGCCTGAAAAACAGCACCAAAGTAGCAAGATGACTACCAGTAACATTGTAGTGCCTCATCCTGACTGGCTTTCCTGGTGGTGCATGCTCTGAGGGCTGTCTGCCTCCACCCTGCACTGCAAGCCAAGAAGAAATCTCCTGTGTGTCGACGGAATCTTCCCCCTGCCAACGCAGACACCAAACTTCTGCATCACTGGTCCTCTAGGTCCCCTCTCATCCTGAAGAGCGTGGTCCCTGGAACACAGGAGCTGGATCCAAGTGTCTTCCACAGTCCAGTGGCCCTTCTTTCCAAATTTGGTGGAGGTAAGTCCTTGCCCCCCACTCCAGACAGCAAACCTGTGTACTGCGTGATTTGCAGCTGCTCCGGCTTCTGTGCACTTTTCCAGGACTTCCTTGGTGCACAGCCTAGCCTGGGTCCCCAGCACTCCGCCCTGCATTGCCCAACTCTCTGAGTTGGACTCCGACGTCGTGGGACCCTCCTTTGTGACTCTGAGTTGACTGCTGTCCTCATATCTTCTAAGTGCCTGTTCCAATACTTCTGTGGGTGCTGCCTGCTTTTGCTGGGGCTCACTGAGTTGCTGAGCCCAAGGGTAGGTCGCTCCCCCTGCCGCTGCAGCTCCTCCAGGTTCCTGAGTTCCTGAGACCCACCCCACAGTAAGTACCCCCCACCTCCCAGCCTCTCGTTCTGCCCCGCGCTACTCACCCTCTCTCCTGCTTCTTTTCCTCTTTCCTTCTTCTCTGTTCTTCCTCCTCGCTCCTCGTCTGTATTCTTCTTCTGTACTCCTCTTCTCCCCGTCTTCTCT
Organism: Pleurodeles waltl; assembly: GCF_031143425.1. Taxonomy (NCBI): domain Eukaryota; kingdom Metazoa; phylum Chordata; class Amphibia; order Caudata; family Salamandridae; genus Pleurodeles; species Pleurodeles waltl. Next base: position 624,360,020 of record NC_090439.1, on the reverse strand, counting down.
CCTCTTCTCTTCTTCCTCATCTTCTGCTGTGGTATTCTGCACCCTGTTTCTTCGTTTTTTGTATCTCCCTCCGTGTTCTTCTGTGTTCTTCTGTGTTCCTCTGTCTTCTTCTGTCTTCCTCTGTCTTCTTCTGTCTTCCTCTGTGTTTTTCTGTCTTCCTCTGTGTTTTTCTGTCTTCCTCTGTGTTCTTCTGTCTCCCTCTGTGTTCTTCTGTATTCTTCTCTGTTCTTCTGTCTTCCTCTGTCTTCTTCTGTCTTCCTCTGTGTTCTTCTGTATTCTTCTCTGTTCTTCTGTACTCCTCTCTGTTCTTCTGTGTTCTTCTGTGTTCTTCTGTGTGTCTTCTGCTCTTCCGGTCTTCTGCTCTTCCGGTCTTCAGTCCTTCCGGTCTTCTGCTCTTCTGTTCTTCTTTTCTTCTGTTCTTCTTTTCTTCTTGTCTTCTTGTCTTCTGCCTTCGGCTCTTCTGCCTCCTCCGTCCTCTTCTCCCCGCGCCTGACCTCCTGCTCCTGCCTCATCCCCCTCCCCCACTCGCATCCCCCCCTCTATCTCCCCTATCTAACCCGTTCACTTTCTACCTCCCTCACTCCTCCTATCTACCTATCTCTCCATCTCTCTATCCCACTATCCAACTCCCTCACTCTCCACCTCCTCCTATCTTCCTATCTTCCTATCTCTCTATCTTTTTCCCTATCTATCGATTTCTCTATCTACCTTTTCTCTCTACCTATTTCTCTATCTCTCCCCCCCTCCCGCCACCCCCTCTATTACCTATCTTCCTATCCCCTCACTCTACCTCTCACCCTCACCCACCTCTACAACCCCCCCTCCCCTATCTTCACAACCCTACACCTATCTTTCTCCCTAATCTCCTAAACCTCCTAACACTCTCCCCCCCACCCTTAAACCCCCCTCCCCCAGCTCTTCTCACTCTACCTGTCCCCCCCTCCCTCGCGCTTTCCCGCCGCGACCTCCTGCACGCCCCCGCCCCCCAGCTCCCATTCGCCCCCAGCTGACCCCTCCCCCTCTCCTACCTCATATGGCGGCCGCTGCGCGACAGTGGTAGCGACCCTTGACCCAAGGGTAGGTCGCTCCCCCTGCCGCTGCAGCTCCTCCAGATTCCTGAGTTCCTGAGACCCACCCCACAGTAAGTACCCCCCACCTCCCAGCCCCTCGTTCTGCCCCGCGCTACTCACCCTCTCTCCTGCTCCTGCTTCTTTTCCTCTTTCCTTCTTCTCTGTTCTTCCTCCTCGCTCCTCGTCTGTATTCTTCTTCTGTACTCCTCTTCTCCCCGTCTTCTCTCCTCTTCTCTTCTTCCTCATCTTCTGCTGTGGTATTCTGCACCCTGTTTCTTCGTTTTTTGTATCTCCCTCCGTGTTCTTCTGTGTTCTTCTGTGTTCCTCTGTCTTCTTCTGTCTTCCTCTGTCTTCTTCTGTCTTCCTCTGTGTTTTTCTGTCTTCCTCTGTGTTTTTCTGTCTTCCTCAGTGTTCTTCTGTCTCCCTCTGTGTTCTTCTGTATTCTTCTCTGTTCTTCTGTCTTCCTCTGTCTTCTTCTGTCTTCCTCTGTGTTCTTCTGTATTCTTCTCTGTTCTTCTGTACTCCTCTCTGTTCTTCTGTGTTCTTCTGTGTTCTTCTGTGTGTCTTCTGCTCTTCCGGTCTTCTGCTCTTCCGGTCTTCAGTCCTTCCGGTCTTCGGCTCTTCTGTTCTTCTTTTCTTCTGTTCTTCTTGTCTTCTTGTCTTCTGCCTTCGGCTCTTCTGCCTCCTCCGTCCTCTTCTCCCCGCGCCTGCCCTCCTGCTCCTGCCTTATCCCCCTCCCCCACTCGCATCCCCCCCTCTATCTTCCCTATCTAACCCGTTCACTTTCTACCTCCCTCACTCCTCCTATCTACCTATCTCTCCATCTCTCTATCCCACTATCCAACTCCCTCACTCTCCACCTCCTCCTATCTTCCTATCTTCCTATCTCTCTATCTTTTTCCCTATCTATCGATTTCTCTATCTACCTTTTCTCTCTACCTATTTCTCTATCTCTCCCCCCCTCCCGCCACCCCCTCTATTACCTATCTTCCTATCCCCTCACTCTACCTCTCACCCTCACCCACCTCTACAACCCCCCCTCCCCTATCTTCACAACCCTACACCTATCTTTCTCCCTAATCTCCTAAACCTCCTAACACTCTCCCCCCTCCACCCTTAAACCCACCTCCCCCAGCTCTTCTCACTCTACCTGTCCCCCCCCTCCCTCGCGCTTTCCCGCCGCGACCTCCTGCACGCCCCCGCCCCCCAGCTCCCATTCGCCCCCAGCTGACCCCTTCCCCCCTCCTACCACATATGGCGGCCGCTGCGCGACAGTGGTAGCGACCCTTGACCCAAGGGTAGGTCGCTCCCCCTGCCGCTGCAGCTCCTCCAGGTTCCTGAGTTCCTGAGACCCACCCCACAGTAAGTACCCCCCACCTACCAGCCCCTCGTTCTGCCCCGCGCTACTCACCCTCTCTCCTGCTCCTGCTTCTTTTCCTCTTTCCTTCTTCTCTGTTCTTCCTCCTCGCTCCTCGTCTGTATTCTTCTTCTGTACTCCTCTTCTCCCCGTCTTCTCTCCTCTTCTCTTCTTCCTCATCTTCTGCTGTGGTATTCTGCACCCTGTTTCTTCGTTTTTTGTATCTCCCTCCGTGTTCTTCTGTGTTCCTCTGTCTTCTTCTGTCTTCCTCTGTCTTCTTCTGTCTTCCTCTGTGTTTTTCTGTCTTCCTCTGTGTTTTTCTGTCTTCCTCGGTGTTCTTCTGTCTCCCTCTGTGTTCTTCTGTATTCTTCTCTGTTCTTCTGTCTTCCTCTGTCTTCTTCTGTCTTCCTCTGTGTTCTTCTGTATTCTTCTCTGTTCTTCTGTACTCCTCTCTGTTCTTCTGTGTTCTTCTGTGTTCTTCTGTGTGTCTTCTGCTATTCCGGTCTTCTGCTCTTCCGGTCTTCAGTCCTTCCGGTCTTCTGCTCTTCTGTTCTTCTTTTCTTCTGTTCTTCTTTTCTTCTTGTCTTCTTGTCTTCTGCCTTCGGCTCTTCTGCCTCCTCCGTCCTCTTCTCCCCGCGCCTGCCCTCCTGCTCCTGCCTCATCCCCCTCCCCCACTCGCATCCCCCCCTCTATCTCCCCTATCTAACCCGTTCACTTTCTACCTCCCTCACTCCTCCTATCTACCTATCTCTCCATCTCTCTATCCCACTATCCAACTCCCTCACTCTCCACCTCCTCCTATCTTCCTATCTTCCTATCTCTCTATCTTTTTCCCTATCTATCGATTTCTCTATCTACCTTTTCTCTCTACCTATTTCTCTATCTCTCCCCCCCTCCCGCCACCCCCTCTATTACCTATCTTCCTATCCCCTCACTCTACCTCTCACCCTCACCCACCTCTACAACCCCCCCTCCCCTATCTTCACAACCCTACACCTATCTTTCTCCCTAATCTCCTAAACCTCCTAACACTCTCCCCCCTCCACCCTTAAACCCGCCTCCCCCAGCTCTTCTCACTCTACCTGTCCCCCCCCCTCGCGCTTTCCCGCCGCGACCTCCTGCATGCCCCCGCCCCCCAGCTCCCATTCGCCCCCAGCTGACCCCTCCCCCCCTCCTACCTCATATGGCGGCCGCTGCACGAACGTGCAGCGGGTGCGTGCAGCGGGTGTGCCGCTGGCGCGCCAGAGGCGCGCCAGAGGCAAGCCCGTCTGCGCCCGTCCACGCCTGGCCCGCGCCCAGCGCCATGACCCCTGGTCCCAGCGCTCCCAAGCCCCGATGATCCGCTATGACCCCACCACCCTCCATGCCCTCAACCCAGGACGCTCCAACACCTGCTTCCAAGCTCACCCCAAACGCACCCATGGACCCTTCGCCTGCAACTCCTGCAAACGCATCTTCCACCACGCAACAACTACGACCACAAGCCCACGCGCCATCAACCACCTCAAGTGCATCCTAGTCAACGCTCGCTCCGTTCACAAACACGCCGTTGAACTCTGGGACCTCCTAGACTCCACAGCACCGGACGTCGCCTTCATCACGGAGACCTGGATGAACGCCTCCTCTGCTCCAGACATCGCCACCGCCATCCCCGAAGGCTACAAGATCTCCAGGAAAGACCGCACCAACCAAGTAGGAGGAGGCATCGCCATAGTCTTCAAAGACTCCATCAGCGTCACCACCTCCACTGAAGACTCCCCTCTTGCCGCTGAACACCTGCATTTTCAGATTCGCACCGACCCGAGGACCACCCTCAGAGGATCCCTCGTCTACCGTCCTCCCGAACCTCGCGCCCCTTTCAGCGACACCATCGCCGACTTCATCTCCCCGCTCGCCCTCGCCTCACCGGACTACATCCTCCTAGGCGACCTCAACTTCCATCTGGAACAAAACAACGACCCCAACACCACCACCCTGCTCGACAACCTCGCCAACCTCGGCCTCAAACAACTGGTGAACACTGCCACCCACATCGCCGGACACACACTCGACCCTATCTTCTCCGCCAGCAAACACGTCTTCTTCAGCCACGCCTCTGCCCTTCATTGGACCGACCACAGCTGCGTCCACTTCACATTCCGACGCGAGACCCGCCACCTCCGCACTCAACCCATCCCTCGCCGACAGTGGAACAAGATCCCTGAAGAGCAACTCTTCGCCGCACTCGCCGCCAACCAACCCACCCTCACCACCGACCCCAACGTCGCAGCCCTCAACCTCACAAACTGGATCTCCAACTGCGCAGACAACCTTGCTCCCCTCAAACGCTCGCAGCGACAGAACAACACCAAGAAACCCCTCTGGTTCTCTGACACCCTCAAAGAATCAAAGAAAACTTGTCGCGCACTTGAGAAAGCCTGGCGCAAGGACCGCACCGCTGACAACATGACCGCCCTCAAGAACGCTACCCGCAAACACCACCACCTGATCCGCACTGCCAAAAGGAATTTTTTCACCGACAGAATGGACAAAAACAGCCACAACAGCAGAGAACTCTTCAGCATCGTCAAGGAGTTCTCCAACCCCAGCGCCAACGCCAACGCCGTCACGCCCTCACAGGATCTATGCGAATCCCTCGCCACTTTCTTCCATCGCAAGATCAGCGACCTCCACGACAGCTTCGGACACCAGACCCAACCTAACACCACCGAACCCACATCCCCGACCATCACCCTCAACAACTGGACCCACATCAGCACGGAAGAAACCAAATCCATCATGAACTCTATCCACTCCGGCGCCCCTTCGGACCCCTGCCCGCACTTCATATTTAACAAAGCCGACAACATCATCGCCCCGCACCTCCAGACCGTCATCAACTCTTCTTTTTCTTCTGCTACCTTCCCCGAATGCTGGAAACACGCCGAAGTCAACGCCCTACTAAAGAAACCTACGGCTGACCCGAGCGACCTGAAAAACTTCCGCCCCATCTCCCTTCTGCCTTTCCCAGCCAAAGTAATAGAGAAGACCGTCAACAAACAGCTGACCACCTTCCTGGAAGACAACAACCTGCTCGACCCCTCCAGACCGGATTCCGAACCAACCACAGCACTGAAACCGCCCTCATCTCAGTCACAGACAACATCAGAACCCTGATGGACAACGGTGAAACAGTCGCCCTCATTCTTCTTGACCTCTCGGCTGCCTTTGACACCGTCTGTCACCGTACCCTAATCACCCGCCTCCGCTCCACCGGGATCCAAGACCAGGCCCTGGACTGGATCGCCTCCTTCCTCGTAAACCGCTCCCAAAGAGTCTACCTCCCTCCGTTTCGCTCAGAACCCACTGAGATCATCTGCGGCGTACCTCAAGGCTCATCACTCAGCCCGACACTCTTCAATGTCTACATGAGCCCCCTCGCTAACATCGTACGCAAGCACGACATCATCATCACCTCCTACGCCGACGACACCCAACTTATACTCTCCCTCACCAAGGACCCCGCCAGCGCCAAGACCAACCTACAAGAGGGTATGAAGGACGTCGCAGATTGGATGAGGCTCAGCCACCTAAAGCTGAACTCTGAAAAAACTGAAGTCCTCATCCTCGGCAACACCCCGTCCGCCTGGGACGACTCCTGGTGGCCCACGGCCCTCGGCACCGCACCGACCCCAGCAGACCACGCCCGCAACCTCGGCTTCATCTTGGACCCCCTTCTCACCATGACCAAGCAAGTCAACGCCGTGTCCTCCGCCTGCTTCCTCACCCTCCGCATGCTCCGCAAGATCTTCCGCTGGATCCCCGCCGACACCAGAAAAATCGTGACCCACGCCCTCGTCACGAGCCGCCTGGACTACGGCAACACCCTCTACGCTGGGACCACCGCCAAACTCCAAAATCGCCTGCAACGCATTCAAAACGCCACAGCCCGCCTCATCCTCGACGTACCCCGCAACAGCCACATCTCCGCACACCTGAGACACCTGCATTGGCTCCCAGTCAGCAAAAGGATCACCTTCCGACTTCTCACCCACGCACACAAAGCCCTCCACAACAAGGGACCGGAATACCTCAACAGACGGCTCAACTTCTACGTCCCCACCCGCCCCCTCCGCTCCTCTGGCCTCGCACTCGCCGCCGTCCCTCGCATCCGACGCTCCACGGCGGGTGGGAGATCTTTCTCCTTCCTGGCGGCCAAGACCTGGAACTCCCTCCCCACCAGCCTCAGGACCACCCAGGACCACTCCGCTTTCCGGAGACTCCTAAAGACCTGGCTGTTTGAGCAGCGATAACCACCCCCTTTGTCCCTAGCGCCTTGAGACCCGCACGGGTGAGTAGCGCGCTTTATAAATGCTAATGATTTGATTTGATATGATTTGAGCGCCCCCCTGTTTCCTCCTCCAAGGGGCGACATCCTGGTCCTTCCTGGTCACCAGCAGCACCCCAAATCCTCAACTGCAACTCTTGCAGCTAGCAAGACTTGTTTGTGGTATTTCTGCCTGACAACACTTTTGCAAACTCCAGCACGCCATGGGACATCTTCCATCCAAAGGAGAAGTTCCTAGCCCTTTTCGTTGTTGCAGAATCTTCGGCTTCTTCCACCCAGAGGCAGCCCTTTTGCACCTTCATCCAAGGTTTTGTGGGCTCCTGCCCCCCCTGGACACTTTCGTGACTCTTGGACTTGGTCCCCTTCCTTTACAGGTCCTCAGGTCCAGGAATCCGTCTTCAGTGCTTTGCTGGTGCTTGTGGTTCTTGCAGAATCCCCTATCTCGAATATAATGTCTTTCTGGGGTAGTAGGGTAACTTTACTCCTACTTTTCAGGGTCTTGGGGTAGGGTATTTTGGACACCCTTACTGTTTTCTCACAGTCCCAGCGACCCTCTACAACCTCCCATAGGCCTGGGGTCCATTCGTGATTCGCATTCCACTTTTGGAGTATATGGTTTGTGTTGCCCATAGGCCTATGTCTACCTATTGCATCCTATTGTGATTCTACATTGATTGCGCTACTTTTCTTACTGTTACTTACCTGTTTTGGGTTTGTGTACATATAATTTGTGCATATTACATACCTCCTAAGTGAGGGTATCCTCTGAGATACTTTTGGCATATTGTCACTAAAATAAAGTACCTTTATTTTTAATAACTCTGAGTATTGTGTTTTCTTATGATATAGTGCTATATGATATTAGTGTTATAGTAGGAGCTTTGCATGTCTCCTAGTTCAGCCTAAGCTGCTTTGCCATAGCTACCTCTAACAGCCTAAGCTGCTAGAAACACCTCTATTCTACTAATAAGGGATAACTTGACCTGGCACAAGGTGTAAGTACCACAAGGTATCCACTATAAGCCAGGCCAGCCTCCTACATTGGTGGTGCAGCGGTGGGATAAGTAATTGTAACTGCTTTACCACTTTGTCATTTGGTGCTTTCATAAGAAAATCATATACCAAATAGTTCAGTATATGTACATTTACCAAAACAGTTTACTTTTCTGCTTTAAAACGTTCTACTAAGTTTCTGAAAAGTTCTGAAAACTTTTACAAGTTTTCCAAAAGATTGAAAAAAAAAAATTCTCTGTACTTTCAAAAGTTCAAAAACTTTTTCTCTCTCTCTGTCTTAAACCTTTTTCCATCATGTCTTCAGTAGAGGCTACTTCCAAAGTTGTTCAGGCAACTTATGACAGTTTGAACTACAAGAGTTTGAGGGGTCTCTGCCTGGATGGAGGTTTAAGCATAGGTATAAATCCAACAAAAGAGTTTCTCTTTCACCTGCTCTTACAGGATGACCAGAACCAGTCTGAAAAAGGGGAGGCTTCCCAATCAGACTCAAAGGAGTTCCCTGAAGAGGCTGGGGAGGGTTCTTACAAAGTCCTGCCCCCTAGCAGGCCACCTAGTGACACTTGTAGTGTTAGAGGGTCACACATTAGTAGGGCATCCTTCACTCCTAAAGGCCAGGTTACTAGGGTCCAGCCAGTTAGGGACAGGTCTCTCTCTGCCAATTCCCAAATCTCCTCTGTGTCCAAACATTGCCAAGCCTCCCACCCTGAGGATAACTTAATGGAAAGGGAACTCAGAAAGCTGACTTTGGAAGAGACCAAACTGAAGCTTAAACAGCAGCAGCTGGCCTTAGACAGGGAATCCTTAGACAAAGAGCGGGGAAGACAGAGATTGGGGTTAGTTCCCAATGGTGGCAGCAGCGGTATTTCAGCTAGTAATCCTGTTACAGAGCAAGATTCCAGAAACATGCATAAGATAGTCCCCCCTTACAAGGAGGGGGATGACATTAATAAGTGGTTTGCTGCACTTGAGAGTGCCTGTATGGTACAGTTGGTCCCTCAAAAGCAGTGGGCTGCTATCTTGTGGCTATCTTTCACTGGAAAGGGTAGGGATAGGCTCCTTACTGTCAGTGAAAGTGATGCCAATAACTACAAAGTTTTGAAGGATGCACTCTTGGATGGATTTGGCTTAACCACTGAACAATACAGAATTAAGTTCAGGGACACCAGGAAAGAGTCCACTCAAGACTGGACAGATTTTGTTGACTATTCAGTGAAGGCCTTGGAGGGTGGGTTAAATGGCAGTAAGGTTTCTGACTATGAAAGCCTGTATAATCTGATCCTGAGAGAGCATATTCTTAACAATTGTGTGTCTGATTTGTTACACCAGTACCTGGTAGACTCTGATCTGACCTCTCCCCAAGAACTGCGAAAGAAGGCAGACAAATGGGTCAGAACAAGGGTGAACAGAAACGTTCATACAGGGGTGACAAGGATGGCAAGAAGAAGGATGGTAAGTCTTCTGACAAGGGTGGGGACAAAAGTAAACATTCAACAGGCCCACAAAAATCCTCTGGGGGTGGTGGGTCCAAATCCTCTTCAAACAATCAGGAAAAGCCTTGGTGTTATCTATGCAAAGTAAAAGGCCATTGGGCAAGTGATTCCACTTGTCCAAAGAAAAACACCAAACCTCCCATTACCACAACCCCAACTGCAACCTCTAGTGCCCCTAGTAATAGCAGTGGTCGTGGGAAGTCTACTACTAATAGCCAATCCAAGGGTGTAGCTGGGCTCACTATTGGTAGTGTAGTTGGGGTTGGTCTTGTTAAGGAGACCACAGAGGCTGTTTTAGTCTCTGATGGTGGCATTGACTCACCCCCTTGGTTGCTTGTCCCCTTAATATGGGTAAGTACAAGCAACTACCCCTAATGAATGCTGTTGAGGCCTACAGGGATACAGGGGCCAGTGTAACTATGGTGATAGAAAAACTGGTCCACCCTGATCAACACCTACTTGGTCAGCAGTACCAAGTGACTGATGCTCATAACAACACTCTGAGCCACTCCATGGCTGTTGTGAATCTCAACTTGGAGGGGGGTTACTGGTCCAAAGAAAGTTGCGGTAGCCACTGAATTACCTGTAGATTGCTTACTGGGCAATGTTTTGGAAACATCACCTTGTGCCGCACCTACACCAGAGGAGCTGGCAGTAGACACTGCTGAGCTTTTGAGTGCAGGGGGGCCTGCTAGGGAAGAGCTCAGTGTGGCACAGCAGCCCTGTCCCACATTAGAGGGTTTAAGACAGCAAGCTGTCAAACAGCAGAATGGGGATGTCAATGATAGCCTTAGGGTATATTGGGAAGATAACCTCGTATACACAGAGTCAAGGGACCCTAAACCTGGAGCTGCCAGGAGATTGGTCATTCCCTTGCAGTACAGAGAGTTTCTTCCTACCCTGGCACATAACATTCCTTTGGCTGGGCATTTGGGCCAGATGAAAACTTTGGAAAGACTTGTCCCCTTGTTTCACTGGCCTCATTTGTCAGAGGACACTAAAGAGTTTTGTTGCTCTTGTGTGACCTTCCAAGCTAGTGGCAAGACTGGTGGCACTCCAAAAGCCCCTATAATTCCACTTCCAGTGGTTGGGGTGCCCTATGAAAGGGTAGGGGTTGACATAGTTGGCCCCTTTGACCTTTCAACAGCTTCAGGCAATAGATTCATCCTTGTGGTAATGGACCATGCCACTATGTATCCTGAAGCCATCCCCTTAAGGACCACTACAGCTCCTGCAGTGGCAAAGGCCCTCCTGGGAATCTTTTCCAGGGTGGGTTTTCCTAAGGAAGTGGTGTCAGACAGAGGTAGTAACTTCATGTCTGCATACCTAAAAGCAATGTGGAAGGAGTGTGGTGTTACCTACAAGTTCACTACCCCCTACCATCCACAAACAAATGGTCTGGTTGAGAGGTTTGATAACACTCTCAAAAGTATGATAATGAGACTCCCTGAAAAACTCAGAAGGAGTTGGGATGTCCTGTTACCTTGCCTCCTTTTTGCTTACAGGGAGTTACCCCAAAAAGGAGTGGGCTTCAGCCCCTTTGAACTCCTCTTTTGACACCCTGTAAGAGGTCAATTTACTCTCGTGAAGGAGGGTTGGGAACAACCTTTAAAAGCTACTAAACAGGACATAGTAGACTATGTACTTGGCCTAAGATCCAGAATGGCTGAGTATATGAAAAAGGCCAGTAAAGACCTTCAGGCCAGCCAGGAGCTGCAAAAGCAATGGGCTGACCAAAAGGTTGTCCTGACTCAGTACCACCTAAGACAGAAGGTGTGGGTCTTGGAGCCTGTGGCCCCAAGAGCACTCCAGGACAAATGGAGTGGACCCCATCTAATTGTTGAAAAGAAGGGTGAGGTTACCTGTTTGGTAGACCTGGGCACTGCCAGGAGTCCCCTTAGGGTGATTCATGTCAACCGCCTAAAACCCTAATATGACAGGGCTGATCTCACCCTGCTCATGGCAACAGATGAGGGACAGGAAGAAGAGAGTGACCCTGTCCCTGATCTCTTCTCCACCACTGAAGCTGATGGCTTAGTGGAGGGAGTAGTCTCAGCAGATTGTCTTACTGTGGAATAGAAAGACAACTGTATCAATCTCTTAAGTCAGTTTTCAGACCTCTTTTCACTTGTACCAGGTACAACTTCCTGGTGTGAACATACAATTGATACATGAGACAGCCTGCCTGCCTGTCAAAAGTAAAATTTATAGGCAGCCTGACCTTGTCAGGGACTGCATTAAACAAGAGGTGCAGAAAATGTTAGACTTAGGGGTGATTGAGCCTTCAGAAAGCCCCTGGGCTAGCCCGTTGTGCTTGTACCAAAACCTCACACCAAAGATGGAAAGAGAGAGATGAGGTTTTGTGTAGATTATAGAGGGCTCAATCAAGTAACCAAGACAGATGCTCACCCTATACCCAGGGCAGATGAGCTCATAGATACACTGGCTTCTGCCAAGTATCTAAGCACTTTTGATCTAACTGCAGGGTATTGGCAGATTAGGTTATCAAAAGATGCTAAACCCAAGACTGCATTTTCAACCATTGGAGGGCACTACCAATTCACAGTAATGTCCTTTGCTTTGAAAAATGCACCTGTCACTTTTCAGAGGTTGGTGAACACAGCCCTGCAAGGGTTGGAAGCTTTTAGTGCAGGATATCTAGATGATATTGCAGTCTTTAGCTCAACCTAAGATGTTCACCCGGTCCATCTATGGAAAGTTTTGGAGGCCCTGCAAAAGGCAGGCCTCACTATCAAGGCCTCAAATGCCAGATAGAGCAGGGGAAAGTGGTTTATCTGGGCCACCTGGTTGGTCGAGAACAGATTGCATCACTACAGGGGAAGATCCAAACTATCATGTATTGGGTTCCCACTACAACTCAAACCCAGGTGAGAGCATCTTTAGGCCTCACAGGGTACTATAGGAGATTCATAAAGAATTATGGCTCCATAGCAGCCCCTCTTAATGATCTCACTAGCAAGAAGATGCCTAAAAAGGTATTGTGGACACCTAGCTGTCAAAAAGGTTTTGAGGAGCTCAAACAAGCCACGTGCTCTGCACCTGTCCTAAAAAGCCCTTGTTACTCCAAGAAATTAATTGTACAAACTGATGCATTTGAATTAGGGGTTGGAGCAGTACTATCACAACTGAATTCTGAGGGCCAGGATCAACCAGTTGCTTTTATCAGCAGAAGGTTGACTCCTAGAGAAAAGCGTTGGTCTGCCATAGAGAGGGAGGCCTTTGCTGTGGTCTGGGCACTGAAAAAGTTGAGACCATACCTGTTTGGTACTCACTTTATTGTTCAGACAGACCACAAAACTCTACTTTGGCTAAAACAAATGAAAGGTGAAAACCCTAAATTGTTGAGGTGGTCCATATCCCTACAGGGAAGGGACTATACAGTGGAACATAGACCTGGACTCTCCAGATATTTCCATTCAGACAATGAAGACTCATCTGGGCAAGGTTAGCCTTATTGTCCTTCGTTTGAGGGGGGGGTTGTGTAGGAAAGTACCATCTTGCCTGGCATGTTACTCCCATTTTCACTGTATGTATGTTTGTTTTTGCCCATGTGTCACTGGGATCCTGCCAGGCAGGACCCCAGTGCTCATAATGTATGCCCTGTATGTGTTTCCTGTGTGGTGCCTAACTGTATCACTGTGGCTCTGCTAACCAGAACATCAGTGTTTATGCTCTCTCTGCTTTTCACAATTGTCACTGCAGGCTAGTGACCATCTTCCCCAATTCTGATTGGCACACTGGAACACCCTTATAATATCCTTGTATATGGTAGCTAGGTACCCAGGGTATTGGGGTTCCAGGAGATCCCTATGGGCTGCAGCATTTCTTTTGCCACCCATAGGTCCACAGGGAGCTCAGACAATTCTTACACAGGACTGCCACTGTAGTCTGAGTGACATAACGTCCACATTATTTCACAGCCATTTTTCACTGCACATAAGTAACTTATAAGTCACTTATATGTCTAACCCTCACTTGGTGAAGGTTAGGTGCAAAGTTACTTAGTGTGTGGGCACCCTGGCACTAGCCAAGGTGCCCTCATATTGTTCAGGGCAAATTCCCCGGACTTTGTGAGTGCGGGGGCACCATTACACGCGTGCACTATACATAGGTCACTACCTATGTATAGCGTCACAATGGTAACTCCGAACATGGCCATGTAACATGTCTAAGATCATGGAATTGTCAATTCCATGATCCCCCGGGTCTCTAGCACAGAACCCGGGTACTACCAAACTGCCTTTCATGGGTCTCCACTGCAGCTGCTGCTGCTGCCAAGCCCTCAGACAGGTTTCTGCCCCCCTGGGGTCTGGGCAGCCCAGTCCCAGGAAGGCAGAACAAAGGATTTCCTCTGAGAGAGGGTGTTACATCCTCTCCCTTTGGAAATAGGTGTGAAGGGCTGGGGAGGAGTGTGTCCCAGACCTCTGCCATCTTGGATTCAGAGGTGTTGTGGCACAATGGACAGCTCTGGGTGGCCAGTGCCAGCAGGTGATGTCAGAGACCCCTCCTGATAGGTGCTTACCTCTTTTAGTAGCCACGCCTCCTTTCTCAGTAGCCAAACCTGTTGCCTATTTAGGGTCTCTCCTCTGGGCTATTCCTCAGATAACGAATGCAAGAGCTCACCAGAGTTCCTCTGCACTTCCCTCTTCGACTTCTGCCAAGGATTGACCGCTGACTGCTCCAGGGCGCCTGCAAAACCACAACAAAGTAGCAAGACGACTACCAGCAACATTGTAGCACCTCATCCTTCCAGCTTTCTCGACTGTTTCCTGGTGGTGCATGCTCTGAGGGCTGTCTGCTTTCAACCTGCACTGGAAACCAAGAAAAAATCTCCTGTGGGTCGACAGAATCTTCCACCTGCCAACGCAGGCACCAAACTTTTGCATCACCGGTCCTCTGGGTCCCCTCTCATCCTGACGAGCGTGGTCCCTGGAACACAGGAGCTGGGTCCAAGTGTCTCCTACAGTCCAGACAGTCCAGTGGCCCTTCTGTCCAAATTTGGTGGAGGCAACCTGCACTATTTTATGTATCAGAACGACAGGGCTTAGACCAAGATTAAAAACACAGGGAAAGTGGAAATTGAGGGTTCATGCTCAGCCACTTTCTTACGATAAAGGGGATTGGGGAAATGATCACCTCTCTCCTAAGAACTGGTCAACATGTTTCGCGTCCAATGGTCTATACAGATCCTATGACGCTTCTTCAGGACCACCATGTAAACAGGACTTCTCCTGACTCATAATTAGTTAAGGGGGCTTAAAAAGTTTTTTAAGTCAAATACAACAACCGCTTTGTATGTGTATTAGAAAACAGTCACTTACATTCGAGTAAACTGTCAGTCAAAAAAGAACCACAAAGGGTCACCCTGGAAAATAAGTCACAATATCAATATACATAATTAATGCCCAGAAGAAGCGTCATAGGATCTGTATAGACCATCGGACGTGAAACATGTTGACCAGTTCTTAGGGGAGATGTGATAATTTCCCCAACCCCCTTTATCGTAAGAAAGTGGCTGAGCATGAACCCTCAATTTCCACTTTCCCTGTGTTGTTAATCTTGGTCTAAGCCCTGTCGTTCTGATAGATAAAATAGTGCTGGTTTCTGTGGGGTATAGAACCAATTTTAACGTACTACTCTCCTGCCAGAAATGATGCCTGACCTTAATAATTTCTAGTGAGATTTATCATCACGGCAGTCACTTTAAAAAGATATCCGGCAAAGAGCCCCCTAACGGGGAGCCCATCAGACATTGCAGCGCCAGTCTGACGAGGAGCAACCCGACGATGAAGCATGACATCCATTAGGATGTGTGAGGGCTCTTGCTCCTGAACTATTAAGTTCCCCTAGGTTTATTAATACTCTGGAACAGTGTACTCCTTTTTTGTGTAACATAGTGTATGGCCACATGTGGTAGAGCATGCTACTTTGTGATTTGGGTGTGAATGATCTGTAGCAACGATGTGTGTGTTTCTGAAGGAAAGGCATGCAATACTTTGGACGTCATGCAACTGTATGAATGTGTGCCAAATGTGTATCTACATCTGATGGCAATCAGTGATCTACAACAGTCATGGTATGTGTTTCTAACATGTGTTTACTCATGTGGCGTGTGTAGTTCTTCTATTTAGGGGACTTTACATTTCAGACGACAAACAAAACTCAGGTATCACTGAGGGTGGCTGATGAGTGTTATGTAGGATATGTTATCCATCATATGTCATCAATTGTTGGTTACGAGTTCATTGTGACTTGTGTGTGGACTACACCAATGTCTCACATATCTACATTTTTGGTACGTACTGTGTTTGAGACACTGCCTTAATTCCTCCCATAAAATGTTTGGTACACATCAGTTTGACTCATTACAATTACCTATGTTAGTTGTGCTGCTGTGGTGAACCTGCTGACCTGGCTGCATGTGTTCACATATTTTCAGATGTGCATCCCACAGAAGTGTCAAGTTCAAGTGTGTGGGCATGTGTAATCTGTGTCAGGATTGGCCTCCATGGTGTCACGGTTTCAGGCGGGACTAGTCAGGACTCTGGTAGGGGCACCCCTTGAGTTCACTGAGTATCTCGCAAGGAAATAGTGTACCGAAACAGAAGAGCAGCTGAAGGCATACAAGGGGAAAAGACAGCTATGGTAAGGCAGAGAAAACAGGAAAATGAAGGCAGAGCAACTTTAGTGTGAACAAACATGGAACGGATCAGTAATGGACAAACACGCTGGGGTTATCACTACGGTTGAACACAGGGAAGGGCTCAGAAATTCCCACAGCAACAGGGAACATCAATGCCTCTGGCAGATTACTCTTCCAGATAGTCACCAAGCAAGCTCCATAGAAAGGAGGCAGCAGAAGTGATTCTCTTTCTGGACCCTTAGGGCACAAACAAGGATTGTACTTACATACAGAAGACTAGCCATTGTGGGTCCAGCTGGAGACAGTGGCAATTCCTAGAAAACAGAAATAGTACACGGTCACTGTCAGGCACTAAAGACTACATGCAACACTAGACAAAGGATGGGGGTTGGAATTGCCCCCTGGAAACCAGGGGCCAACCCAAGTACAAAGGAAAACACAGGTGAGGACTGATAGCACACTTACCAGAGACTGTAGGAAAGTAGCCTCTTTCTAGCATGGTTACCCCACTTTTGGCCTGTTTGTGAGTGTATTTCAGTGTGTTTTTACTGTGTCACTAGAATACTGCTAGCAAAAACAACAAGTGATGGACGGAATGCTGAACATTGTCAAACATTCACCCCCAGTACAGTGATCTGGGCCTAAATCCATCGTTTTTTTGCTGCCCATGCCATTCCAGTTTGGACCCAGCCATATGCAAATCAGTCTTGACCCTGTTCCCCATGGGAACAGTCCAGCCCGAACTGCTAGGCCAGGTCTTCCCTGGACTGGAAACAAGCATCCTGGGACTGGTTTCGGGGTTTCACCCCTCATCAGCCAGGCTAGCTTGAACCCAGTGGCATGGGAACCACGGGACCCACGTGTGACAAAGCAAAAACAACAAGTGATGGACGGAATGCTGAACATTGTCAAACATTCACCCCCAGTACAGTGAACTGGGCCTAAATCCATCGTTTTTTTGCTGCCCATGCCCTTCCAGTTTGGACCCAGCCATATGCAAATCAGTCTTTACCCTGTTCCCCATGGGAACAGTCCAGCCCGAACTACTAGGCCAGGTCTTCCCTGGACTGGAAACAAACATCCTGGGACCGGTTTTGGGGTTTCACCCCTCATCAGCCAGGCTAGCTTGAATCCAGTGGCATGGGAAGCACGGGACCCACTTCTGGGCATACCCTTCCCACTTAGGGCGACAAAGCAAAAACAACCAGTGATGGACGGAATGCTGAACATTGTCAAACATTCACCCCCAGTACAGTGATCTGGGCCTAAATCCATCGTTTTTTTGCTGCCCATGCCATTCCAGTTTGGACCCAGCCATATGCAAATCAGTCTTGACCCTGTTCCCCATGGGAACAGTCCAGCCCAAACTGCTAGGCCAGGTCTTCCCTGGACTGGAAACAAGCATCCTGGGACCGGTTTCGGGGTTTCATCTCTCATCAGCCAGGCTAGCTTGAATCCAGTGGCATGGGAAGCACGGGACCCACGCCTGGGCATACCCTTCCCACTTAGGGCGACAAAGCAAAAACAACAAGTGATGGACGGAATGCTGAACATTGTCAAACATTCACCCCCAGTACAGTGATCTGGGCCTAAATCCATCGTTTTTTTGCTGCCCATGCCATTCCAGTTTGGACCCAGCCATATGCAAATCAGTCTTGACCCTGTTCCCCATGGGAACAGTCCAGCCTGAACTGCTAGGCCAGGTCTTCCCTGGACTGGAAATAAACCCCAAAACCGGTCCCAGGATGCTTGTTTCCGGTCCAGTGAGGACCTGGCTTGGCATTTCGGTCTGGACTGTTCCCATGAGGAACAGGGTCAAGACTGATTTGCATATGGCTGGGTCCAAACTGGGGTGGCATGGTGAGCAAAAGAACGATGGATTAAACCCAGGTCTATGACTGGGGGTGAGTGTTTGACATTGTTCAGCATTCCGTCCATCACTTGTTGTTTTTGCTTTGTCGCCCTAAGTGGGAAGGGTATGCCCAGACGTGGGTCCCGTGCTTCCCATGCCACTGGATTTAAGCTAGCCTGGCTGATGAGGGGTGAAACCCTGAAACCGGTCCCAGGATGCTTGTTTCCGGTCCAGTGAGGACCTGGCTTGGCAGTTCGGTCTGGACTGTTCCCATGAGGAACAGGGTCAAGACTGATTTGCATATGGTTGGGTTCAAACTGGGGTGGCATGGTGAGCAAAAGAACAATGGATTAAACCCAGGTCTATGACTGGGGGTGAGTATTTGACATTGTTCAGCATTCCGTTCGTCACTTGTTGTTTTCACTAGAATACTGCTAGCCAGGATCCCAGTGCTCATAGATAAAAACCTATATGTCAGTATGTTTGCCTGTCTCACTGGGATCCTGCTAGCCAGGACCCCAGTGCTCATAGTTTGTAGTCTAATGTGTATGCCTGTGTAGTGCCGAACTGTGTCACTGCTAATCAGAACCTCAGTGCTTATGCTCTTTCTGCTTTTAAATGTGTCACTGTAGGCCAGTGACTTCATTTACCAATTTCAATTGGCATACTGGACCCCCTTGTCCCTAGTATATGGTACCTAGGTACCCGGGGGATTGGGGTTCCAGGAGATCCATATGGGCTGCAGCATTTATTTTGCCACCCATAGGGAGCTCAGACAACCCCTTACACAGGAATGCTATTGCAGCTTGCGTGAAATAGTGCACACACTATTTTACAGCCATTTTCACTGCACTTAATTAACTTGGAAGTCACCTATATGTCTAACCTTCACTTGCTGAAGGTTAGGTGCAAAGTTACTAAGTGTGAGGGAACCCTTGCACTAGCAAAGGTGCCCCTACATAGTTCAGGGTCATTTTCTCTGGACTTTTTGAGTGCAGGAACACCATTACATGTGTGCACTACACATAGGTCAATACCTATATGTAGCTTCACAATGGTAACTCCGAATATGGCCATGTAACATGTCTAGGATCATGGAATTGTCCCCCCATTCCAAATTTGGTATTGGGGAGCCAATTCCATGCATCCTGGGGGCTCCACCATGAACCCCCAGTCCTACCAAACCAGCTCCCTGAGGCTTGCACTGCAGCTACAGCTGCTGCCACCTCACAGACAGGGTTCTGCCCTCCTGGGGTCTGGGCAGCCCAGTCCCAGGAAGGCAGAACAAAGCAATTCCTCTGAGATTAGGGTATTACACCCTCTCCCTTTGGAAATAGGTGTTACAGGCTGGGGAGGGGTAGCCTCCCCCAGCCTCTGGAAATGCTTTGAAGGGCACAGATGGTGCCCTCCTTGTATAAACCAGTCTACACCAGTTCAGGGACCCCTTCTCCCCTGCTCTGGCAGGAAACTGGACAAAGGAAAGGGGAGTGGCCACTCCCCTGTCCATCATCACCCCAGGGGTGGTGCCCAGAGCTCCTACAGTGTGTCCCACACTTCAGCCATCTTGCTTTGCAAGGTGCGGGAGCACTCTGGAGGGCTCTGAATGGGCAGTGCCAGCAGGTGATGTCAGAGACCCCTCCTGATAGGTCCATACCTGATACGGTAGCCAATCCCCCCTCTCAGGGCTATTTAGAGTCTCTCCTGTGGGTTCTCTTCAGATTCTGCTTGCAAGTTTCCTTCAGGAATCCTCTGCAATCACTTCAGACTCTTCTG
The DNA here is from genome assembly GCF_031143425.1 of Pleurodeles waltl. Lineage (NCBI taxonomy): Eukaryota > Metazoa > Chordata > Amphibia > Caudata > Salamandridae > Pleurodeles > Pleurodeles waltl. Next base: position 624,340,473 of record NC_090439.1, on the reverse strand, counting down.
ACCTCGGATCAACCGCAGCCTGCTCCAAGAAACTCTGTAACTGCAACAAAGTGTCTACAAGAGACACTTTTCTTCAGCAAACTCAGCTCCTAGTCAGCAACTGCAACAGTTTCCATGGTGTGCATGCTCTGGGGACTCCCTGTCTTCATCCTGCACCAGAAGGACCGAAGAAATCTCCTGTGGAGTGACGGAGTCACTCCCCTGCCCCAAGCAGGCACCTTCCAAGGCGATGACCGGTACTCTGGGACTCCTCTCACGTGACGAGCGTGCTCCTAAGGTCACAGAGGGTAGACATCATCAACATAGACTGTCCTGACATCCTGCTGATTCAATTTGGCAGAGGTAAGACCTTGCCTTCCCCAAGAACGAAGGTACCCCTGTGTAGTGTGTCTTCTTCACCTCCTTAGGCCTCTGTGCACTCCTTGCAAAATTCCTTTCTGCACAGCCTGACCAGGGTCTCCTGCACTCCACCCTGCAATACTCAACTCACTGAGTTGTTATCCGTCCGGTTGGGACCTTCTTTTGTTGTGCTGCATCAACTGCATTTGGCACCTCCTTTGAACACAGATCCTGCAGCTTCTGTGGCTGATGGCTGGCATTCTGAGGGCTCTATAAAGTGCTGTAAGCTCCCTCTTCTGCCTCACATGGTGTTGAGGCCACCAGGTCCCTCCTGGGTCCATCCAGTGCCATTTTGATGAAAAATCAGCTGACATTTTCCTAGGGTGCATTTCTGCAGTGTTCTACTAACTGGGGACTCCTCTTTTCCTCCCTCTTCTGGGTTGGCAGGGGGTCCTGTCCTTCCTGGAACTTCTTTCAACTTCTGGACTTGGTCCCCTTCCTTTGTCGGTCTTCAGGTCCAATAATCCAGCAGTTGTTCTTTGCAGACTTGGTTGGCTGCTGAAAAATCCCAATCACGAGGTGTAGTGTGTCCTAAGGAAACTTGCAGTACTTTACTCCTGCTTTTCTGATCTCTGGGGTGGGGTAATGCACTTACCTTTACTGTATTCTTACTCTCCCAGCCATTCTGCGTACACTACATTTGTCTAGGAAGGAATTCGTGATTCACATTCCACTTTTTTAGTATATGGTTTGTGTTGCCCCTAGACCTATTTTCTCCCATTGCATTCTATAGGATTTCCTACTGTTTGCATTGTTCTATGACTATTTAATTGTCTAATTTTGGTGTTTAGTGTATATATTGTGTATAATACTTACCTCCAGAAGGAGTATTGTCTCTAAGATATTGTTGGTACTGTCACCCAACTAAATATCTTTATTTTTGGTAACACTGAGTATTGTCTTTACTTGTGCATAAGCACTGTGTAACTATAAGTGGTATTGCATGAGCTTTGCACGTCTCCTAGTTCAGCCTAAGCTGCTCTGCTGTAGCTACCTCTATCAGCATAAGCTGCTACAACACTACTACATTCACTAACAAGGGATATCGTGACCTGGTGTAAGGTGTAAGTACCCAAGATACCCACTAGAAACCAGGACAGCCTCCTACAGACACGATGACCCAATAGGAAACAGAAACAGAGGGAACAAACTAGGAGGGAAAGCCAGGAACAGGGAACAGGGAACAGGCTCAGGATGATGCAAAGGCAGGTACATGACTGGGAAACAGAGAGCAGGCTCTGACTGGAACAAGCAGGAACAGGACTGGGAAAACAGGGAACAGGTTCAGGCTGAAGCAGAACTGGAACACAATCAAACAAGGGGTCTGGAACACAAAGGATTCAAACTCCAATGCACGACTGGGTGCTCTAGGGAAATGCAGTTTATTAGTAGTTCCAGGCAGTAGCATGCCCAAGGCGAAGTCACACAGCTAGGCTGCACAAGAGAGGTCACAGGTATGTGCAGCTTCAGTCTCTCACAAGTCCTGGAGGAGAGAATCCAGTATAAAGGAACTAACAGACTTTTCTCATAGGAAGAAATGGACAGATGATTACAGGTCTTACCGACTACCAGGCAGTGCATTATGGGACCTGAAGTCCATGGGAGCTAATGTAGTTCTTCTATAGCATACCATATCGAAAAGGGAAGCAAACAGGATTCAGAAAGGGACTCTGGTTGAGTGTTAATGATGATTTCCAGGCTACAGATAGTCCATTTACAGAACCCCTTAGAGATGGGACGACAGAGACGTAACACATGGCAGTGACAGGACTGATTTCCAGGTATGGACTGTGCAGGGCACGTGTTGTCAACATTGCTTGTCATACCTGGGACAATCATGCTATCCATGATCACAAATGATGCCCCCCTAGTCATACAAACTCCTTGCAGACATTGCAAGTGTCACACTTAGTAATGTCAGGGGTCTGTTCGTACATTCCTGTACTTCTGATATTTCACGTCCGCTGCCTCATGTATGGGGCGCTTATTTACAATATGATTGGAGAGGCCATAGTTGTGTGTCATGTGCCACAGTAGACCATGTTGGCAACGTGGATGTGACTCATACGTTGTGGTCCATTGATTGTGTCCTTCATATGTGACATTCAAGAGATTTGTATTTTTTATATGTGTGTGATGTTTGCTGCACAATCATAAGCATCACATGTGATGTTGCATCAGAAGAAGTCAGAATTGTCTTTATAACAGGCTTCCTGAGGTAATATTCACATTCCTAAGTTACATGTGATGGAGAATGAAGATACCAGAGCAGGATTGTGTGATCAAGTAAGGTGTTTCTTTACATATCTTAACAAGGTTTTCTCTGCACTGGGTTGTTTGACATGACAACTTGTGTTTGGCTGATTGACCTGGCATCTATGATTTGGTTTCGGAACGGGTGGTCAGTATGTATGTACTCTGCGTTGTGTAGTGTCCCACATGTTTTAGTGTGCTTTCACTGGAGGGGACATGATACATCCACACACACAATGGATTCAGTGGTAACATGGTTGCCCTACATGGCCTGGACATCCCATCCATTTAGACATATGTCATTGCAGATGTAATACGACACTGAGGCCCTTTGAAATGAGTAGGTGACAATGCACAACACATCTCTATAAGTTGGCAGCACTGAGCTGTTCAGTATTGACAGTGCACAACTGTCCCATGTGTGACTTGTTTCTAGGCAAGCCTCTGTTGTTCCCTCTGCCAATGGCTCATGTGCAACCGTGCACCTAAACTACTGAACTTGCTCCAGGGAACCTGGCTAACTGCCTTGTGGAGGTGGATGCATCTGTGCAGGAAGGACCATCTCCCTGTACATATGCTATTTTGATGGACAACTGGCTCTTTCAATGTGTGTAGCAGCGTGCAGTTTGCATTAATTGCACAGCAATATTTGTTCATAGCACAGTCCACTCCTTATTGCAACCTGGAAACTGCACCCCAGGAGTGATGTATGATGTATTTCCGTGTTACCTACATATGTGTGTTATGGGCTTTGACCTGCTGCAACACACATTGCACACCCCTTCCACGCTACATACTGTTTGGGAGGGTGGCTGATTGACTATGTGGCCTAAAGTAATTGTAAATGGTTCATCTTCCAAGTTGTACTTACAGTGCAGGCCATGTCATTGTCACTGTGGGCTTTGCCATTGGTCCCTTGGTGCTCTAAAGTGCCAGCTAATGTTTGTGGCAGCTGTCATTTGTCCAGAGGTGTGTATCTCATTGTGCCAGGGTGTACAACATAACTACCAGTGTCACACCTCAGTGTCACCCTGCCCATGGGTCAATGTAGTGATGTATGTTTTGTGTGTCCTACAGGGTTGTTGTGCTATGTGTATATTGCTATGTTTATTGTCTTACAGACAAGAAGGCAATTGCCATAATATACATCCCGGAAGTGCTGATTGATCCTTCTGTGGCGGAATATGAATGAGTCATGGACACTCCCACGATACTTGAACAAGATGTTTGTGAACAATCCCTGGTGGTTAACTATGGCCTGCACATTGATAGAATGTGTGTGCTTTCTGTTCCTGACTAGATGCTCTGTTGCTGCTGGTGGGACGATCCTGACATGGGTGCAGGCAATTGCACTGAGCACATGCGGGAAGCCATGGATCTGATAAAAACCCTGTATTATTTCCTGCTGCTTCTGCTAGGTGTTGGGGAAGCTGATGTGGCGGGTGTGAGGGAGATTATGGCATCTAACACCTTGGGCAGGAAGGCCAAGCATGAGGGTTGTGATACCCCAGGGACCAGGGCACCTGTTGTCTGGAAGGAGCCACTTGCCAACATATGCAGGAAAGCTAGCCGCACCGGTGGTATGTTGTGTGGTGTCTGCAGGTTAGCTGTTAGTTGTGGCTCAATATGGCGCAGCTGCTGTATGGCTTGCTAGTTGAGTCAATACCTCCGAATCCCTGAGGCCATGGATGGTTGTCCTGTTTCTGAAAAGTCTCTCCTGCCTTCTGCGTTGCCTTTGTGGGCTGCGTTGGGGTGGTGGTGGCTGCCGCCGTTGGTCCTGTGCTCGGCGTTGTCTTGCAAGCTGCATCAATAGCACCTCTATGTTGTCCTGTTGGTCTGTAATGTTGGTGTGTAAGGTTGCTTGTGTTGGTTTTCCTTACGTAGTGGTGTGTTTGCCTCATTTTTAATGCTTACCTTGACCCAGGTGTTAAAATTTGACGCAGATCAGGTTTAGCGTCATTTTTCGGTCTGCCTCCCACCAGTGCATCATTTTTGCCCTGTTGGATAAATATGGCACTAGGGAGTTTGAGTCATTTTGTGGACGGGGACTCCTACCTTGCATCTTATTGACGCAAGGAGGTTTCATGCATCCTTAAAATTACGTTAACTCCACAGTTTTGATGCTAGACAGGTCTAGCATCAAAATATAAATAAGGAGTTAAGTTTGCACTGGATTTGCATAAAACAAATTATGCAAGTCTGGCGTAAGCAAAGTATAATTATGGGCCTATATCTGCTGCTCATTGTAAAAAGTACAAGGGTTTCCTTGATACCTATTTTTCTAGTGTACATATTTCACCATATTAATTGGTTTTTAACCAGCACTCAATGAAAAAACATTGTCCACTGCAGCTTAGTTGTTGGCTTTGCGTACCTCAGGTTCTTGGAGAACCTACAAACCCCTATATATTCCAGCAACCAGAAAGGTCCAGCTGAGGTAATGTATACTTCTTTTGTAAATCGGCCTTTGTGACAAAAGTTACAGATGAAAACATTGTCCCAAATGGCCATTTTTTCATACTCATTTTCAATATTTCTTTTTTTCCATCAGGGCCGAACTTGCCGTAGCGGGCTTTGGGGGTTTTCCTGGGAGGCTGGAAGGGTGGGGGATGGTTTTGAAGCTGTGGGAGCTTGTTTTGTTACTGGTGGCTGGTTTTGCAGCAGTGCTGCTGCAAAAACAGCCTCCAGCAACAAAAGCTTCAGTGCTTCTCACAAATTTGCCAGGGCTGCTTTGGGTTCCCAGTCTGGCCATGATTTCCATGGTTAGTTTCTTTGGGCTACCTTTTTGAAAAATGCCAAAACTGTGATAAAAAACGTTTTTTTCATTCAGTTCTGCATGTTCCTGAAAGTTGGGAAGATGATGACATTAGCGGAGCAAACCTTTCATGATGCCACTTTTAGGAAAAGTAAAGACTTTTTTGTGATGTTGGAAAATATGGATATAAATAACAGTAAAACCTTAATGTGTCTGATGATTTAGCATAATAATTCAGGACTAATCCTAAAAACCTGTTCAAATTATTTTTACCGCTCATAATCTCTTTTTCTCTCATTGTATGTGGACTGAAGACATTCATGGAACCACATAAATCCTGTATTTTATCAGCAAATCTGCACACGGGTGGGTCTACAGGAGGCTACCGAGCGTGTAATGCTTGGAACAATTTCACATTTCTCTCTGTTGATAGCAAACAGCGCATCAGCCATTCAATCAGTACGGGTCAACAGAGGGCCTGACCCGAAGGATCAAGGTGCCCGAGGCAGGGGATTACTGTTAACAAGGAAGAAAAGACGCGGCTCACGTCCGGCGTCAGAAATTAAAGGCCAAGCACCAAACACTGCCTGCTAATATCTTGTTTTCCAGTCCCACGCTGGTTTTATTTACTCCTATAACAAAAGCCTTCCAGGCTTTTGTTTCGGACAGTTGAGGAACTGTTAAATGTGGAGCGTTAGTGCATGCAGCTAAATCACACCTGTTGCAATGTTATTACATATAGACCATAATAACATTTAAACTGAGTGTATGCTAATGCTGAAAGTACATTTAGGGAATCATTGCTTGAAGAACTGCGTTCTCTTGAAAAGAAAATTGATTTTTTAAGTGGCTTAATTCGTCTTTTCCAAGAGTGGGAAAAAGGAGAGCTCGAGACAAGTAAGTATGTGTGCTTCTATTCATAGACACAGAGATTATCAAGATTAAAAGGGGAACAAGAAAAAAAAAACGGCAATGCTGCAGAAATATTGCAGTCAGCCTGCAAGTTAACCATAATGCCAGGCTAGAAGTTGATGTGATTAAACCGCCACTGGCTATTTTTAACTGAGATAAAGACTAGTGGCCAGATTTAAGAAAAGTGGCGCTGCCCCTTAGCTCCCCCGTCCTAACACCGCTAGGTGTGCGTCGTATGTCAGTTAGTCAGCTCGGATGTTCTTTCCTCCATCTTCATGTTCAACTTGAAAATTAGGTGTGCGGCGTATTTAAGATATGGTGCACCGTGGCAGTAGTTAGGGAACTAGCGTCATCATTTTTTACCCTAGTTCATAGCTTTGCAGGATAACTGTCAAAAATCTCGACACTAATCCTGCAAAGCCCATTGAGGCCCATTGCAAACAATGGCGTGGCTTCTTTTAACGCCTCATCTGAGCAACTAAGATTTTTTTTACATAATTTATGATATGTACATGCAACCATATAACATCTTATAAAATCGTGGCTATCAAACATTCTTCATCATCCTCAAGGCCACCCATAGTTTCATCAACACACCAGGGGAGAGTATGTCAGTTAGTCAGCTTGGATGTTCTTTCCTCCATCTACATGTTCAACTTGAAAATTATACTGCAACAATTTTGAGCTTATCCTGGGCGTATGATCTTTTATCGCATTTCCATTCAAGTTGTTGACGAGAGGCCTATGGTCTGTTTTTAAAATACATTTTCTTCCCCATATAAAACACTTAGGCCCATATTTATACTTTTTTAGCACCGCATTTGCGTCATTTTTTTACGCAAAAACTGTGCAAACTTACAGAATACAACTGTATTTTGTAAGTTTGCGTTGCTTTTGCATCAAAAAGCTGCACAAATGCGGTGCTAAATAAGTATAAATATGGGCCCTAAAGCGTTCAGTGGCCCAACAGCAGGATAACAGTTCCTTCTCAATTACTGAAAAATCTTTTTAATTCTCTCTTATCGACCTTGATGCAAACCCAATTGTTTTCTCAACACCTTCTCCTTTTTGAGCAAGAGGAGGACCTAACCCCACATTGCTCTCATCCACCGTAATGATACACTCCTTAGTGAAATCAAAAGGTGCTAACACTTCAGCAAAAATAAAGCTATTATTCAATAATACAAATTCATTGTGGCATGTCTCATCCCACAAAAATGTCTTTCCTCTCTCTTCAATAACTCACAGAAATTGACAGTTTCAGAAGCAACATTCTTATTGAATTTTACAGAGAATTCACACACTCCTAGAAAAAAGGAAATCTGATCATTAGTTTCTCAAATAGGATCATTATTATGGCATCAACCGAAATTGATTGTGGTTGAACACATTTTTTCCAAGAAGACATGACCCAGATACTCTATGATGTTTCTCTGGAAATCACCTTTGTATACATCTGCCTCCACACCTGCCTCCTCCAATCTTTTTAGAACTTCACCCATGACTCTGTCATGTTCTTCCATATTTTTTCCAGCGATCAAAATGTAATCTTGAAAACTGACCACACCACTTACCCCAACTAAAACCTTTTCAAGGAACCAATGAAAGGCTGATGCCATGGAATCAGACCAAATGGCATCCCTTTAAACCGGAAAGTGCCCATAGGTGAAACAAATGTGGAAAGGTGTTGAGAAGAAGGATCTAACTCCAGCTGGTGATATGCAGATGCTGTGTCAATCTTGCTTAACACACTAGCTCCCACAAAAGTTGTAACTATATCATTGATTCTGGGTAGGGAATGGGAATCTACCCACATGCCTTTATTCAGGCTCATAAGATCTACACAAACCCTCAATTGGCCAATCTTCATGCAGGCTATCACCAAAGGAGACAACCACAATGAAGACTCCACTGGCTCAATAACATCCTCTTCACACATCTTCATCAAAATGTCTGTCAGATCTTCTCTTACATTGAACAGTACCTTTCTTAGCTTGTGCTTGACTGGGTTAAGCCTCCCTTCGACATAGATCTTATGCATAAACTCTTTGATTCTGCTCAGTTTACCACTAAAAACTTACTTGTATGACTTAATCCAGACATCTTTCAACAACGTCTTTCAAAGACGCATAAACTGAGACATCTCCTTCAACAACCACAGACACTTATAGGTTCCTCTTTGGCCGAAGAGTCATCTTAAATAGACCTTGATGATGCCACGCAAGAATATTGTGACCTTTTTTTGGTACATTTACCTTTCTCTTGATTCTCCTCCCTTTGATCTCCAAAATGTTATCAAACTATCTTGTTAATTCAAGGTTTCTGCCATCATACTAATACAAGGTTCCTATCGGGTGAGCATAGCTCTTTATCTAGCTATATTTCTCTAAACAACTCATTAGTGATCATAGTCATTCTTGCCCCAAAATCAATTTGTAGGTTTTACACTTGTCCATAAACAATGATGTTCTCATAAGGATCAACACACTCTGACTCGCCTCCCTGACCCACTAAAACTACATGTGTTCCAAAATGTTGCCCATCTTCAGATCCTTCCCTATTATTTCTCTCAAGAACAGCAATATCTTTATCCTTTTTGGAATGAGACACTTTAGCAAAATGTCCCAATTTCCCACTATTAGAAATTGGGACTCTAGTTGGCAGTGGTATGCACCCTGTCCAAGTAGGGACCACAATCTTAGTCAGGGTAAGTCACAACACAACACAAATTATCCTGGGCTCACCCGCTGGTAGCTTGGCACAGAGCAACCAGGCTTAACTTAGATGGCAATGTGTAAAGTATTTGTGCAATAACTCATATAGTACCATAGTGAAAACACCACAAAAATACACCACATTGGCTCGGAAAAAAAGATAATATTTATCTAAATAAAATAAGATCAAAAATACATGAATCCAATATGCCCAAGTTGAGATATCACTTTTTGAAGGTTTAAGTGAGTCTCAATCCTTAAGAATCAGTAGTTATATCCTTGTAAAACACAGTACCTGGGATGTGTCAAAAATAATGATGCACGTAGGCTGCAGCGGAGGAGATGCATTGAAAAATAAAGTGCTGCATCGGCTTTTCTGGCATGGCACAGATGATGGATTATTTCTTTTCACGTTTTAAGATGTTCGGACAATTATCAGGAGCACAGCCTTGATTCCTCACTGTGATATGGGGATATTTTGACCCCCAGAGAAGATGCATTGAAAATCCTTGATGCGCTTGTAAAAGGAGCAGGGACTGCATCAATGTGGTTGGCGATGCAGCAAAATTTCAGTTGTGAGACAGATGCTGCATAGATTTCTGCAGACGTTGTGTCGATTTTCCGATGCACATGGATTTTCTTATTTTTGGTGAAGTCTTTGTGGCCCTGAGACTTCAGAACAGGAGCACTTGTGGGGAAGGCAGAGTCCTTCCAGCAGAGTCAGAGGCCAGCAGGCAGCAGGTCAACATACAGGGCAATAAACAGGGCAGCAGTCCTTCTCAGCAAAGCAGTCCAGATGAGTTCTTTGGGCAGCCAGACAGTCCGTCAGACAGAGTCTAGGTGTAGATCCAGAGGTGTCTGATTTGGTGGGGTCAGAGACCCAGTTTATATACCCAAAAATGCCTTTGAATTGGGGGAAACTTCAAAGTATGGTTTTGAATGGCACAAGTTCCCCTTTCAGTATGACATTGGCTCAACCTTGGCTCACAGCGAACGCTGCCTGCGTCATCAGACACTGCCTTCGTCTGTTTCTGTGACTGTAACTCGCTTCCTCCTGGGCTTGCAAGCTTGGATACAGCTAACACAGGACTCGTGCTTTACCACAGCATGGCAGAGGACTTGCTGAATGAGTACTTTGTGGGCTCTTGGGGAATTTAGCCTTTGTGAATTGCCCCAATTTAAAGTGAGCCTGTACCTCGCATACTGCACACTGGCCTGTAAATATCCATGTGAATTACGAAGTAGTAATGTCGTCTGTCAAAGTTCCTGTTAGCTTCCTCTTCAAAAAACACACCAGCACGCTTTTGTCATTTCAGGGTTGTGGTTTGGTCCCTCTTTGCCAAATTTGTGGTAACTCCTCTTAATGAGACACCATTACACATGAAAGTAGCAAGGAGCTTTATTATTGTTAACGACAAACCCCTGCACCATCAGGAGAACTGTCCTCTATAGAACATTGAACTCAAATCCCCACAAAGACTTCAAGGGCCTCCTTTATTAGAAAATGGCACACCACGGTGCCACAAGCAACAATGCTGTGCTGAGCTACGTCACTTCCAAGACGCAGGAATGAACTGTAATTTCAAGAATACAATGCATCCCTGGGTTTCCTCAGCGCCGGCGCTAAATCAACTGCCTAGTGCCACCGCAGGCATCCTTCTGCCATGGTTGAGGATGCCTCTGTTGTGGGATAATTGTTTATGTGCAGGAAGAGTGGTGCAAGGGCCCCGTAAATGAAGACCTAAGTTCTTTATGTATATGCAGATGATACAAGAGACATTGAAAACATCACCACAGAATGTTTTCTTAGAAAACTCTTACAGCCTGGTGGGACACTTATAATGTCACAACTCTAAATTATTTAGAATTTCAGGCCTGTCCATCAGTCCAGCAGGGTAGTGGAGGGATTTACTGTGCTAAAAATCTCCACCAGGCAGGTGGAGGTATCTGTGCTTTTAGAGAAACTAACACCATGGCAGCTTCTTTGAAGACACTACAGTCTTGTTGAGTGGCTGCATGTCTAATGTGGTCCTTTGGCAAAATGATTCAATTTTAACAAACTATCACAATAGGAGTTTGCTTATAAAAGGAAAAAGAAATGGTAAGTTTTAGCCCAGCATGAAGGGGGTAATTTTGGTGTTTCACCTGCTAGACAGTGTATACATTGTCAACTTACAGTAGGATTACAGCCTGCCTATTTTTTGCTGTTGGTTGGCTTCATTATCTCAATCTCTTTTGCTTGCTTTTTATTCATTAGTGTGTGCAGGTTTTACTTCCTCTCCTTGTCTTTGTCCCTCTCCTAGAACATTGATTCATTGTAGGATCCTTACATTGCTCCATTCTTCAAATGCTACGTTTATCTTTATTTGTGTCACTCAATGAGAGTACATGAGTTTTCCAGCTCTCTCCCTAGTGTGATTCCCTCCCCCTCTCTGCATGGCTCCCTCTTGCCTGTCAGGTTCTCCCCTTCCCTGTATATAATGTGCTTGCTTTCAAGTGCTTCCCCTGTATGCAATGCTTTCTCACCCTTGTGTTTCTCCCTTCTCCTAGGTGCACGTTGCTCTCTCTCACTCATTTGCTTCTTTTATCCACTCCCCGTGTTTCATGTTGCTCACCCTGTGACCCATTTGCTGCTGTCACAGTCTCCGGTTATAGTAGCAAGACTGCAGGATTTTGGGTGGCAGCATCACTGAAAATGAGGGACTGAGACTGATCCAACATCCTGTGACAGCTTTCAGCCTAACTCTTACGGCTAGCTAGCTGCACCTCACCAATACCAAAGGAAGGAGTGATTTGTGGCAGCCTATTACATGACACTAAGGCCCTCATTATGAACTTGGAGGTGTGGGCCGCCATGCCGGTGGTGGGGGAAATCCTGCCAGCCGGCATGGCGGCCCACACCGCCACATAATGAAGCCAGGGAGGGCCGTCATCAGCGGCCCTCACCCACCGCCAGGCTGCCTCCGACAGGCAGCCTGGCAAGTGTATGGCATCATTATCCGACAGCACAGCGCTGCTGCCTCTCGAATAATGATCCCAATTCCCCCAGCCTTTCCCTGGCATGTTTTCCCAACAGGGAAAGGCTGGTTGAAGGGGGGCTCCTGGCCCCCCCTGGGGGCCCCTGCCCTGCCCATGCACTTGGCATTGGCAGTGCAGGGCGCCCCGTCGTGCAGGTCACTGCACGATTTACGGGCAGTGATCTGCGCGACAGGTGCAGTCGCACCGTGGCACAGAGACATTGACGGCGGCTCCAGGTGGAGCCACCGTCAATGTCCCAGCCCAGCAGAATGTTTGCAATATGGCCAGAGGGGCCCCAGAGGGCTGGCGGTCGATGGACAGACCGCCAGCCTGAACACGCCAGTGAAAACCGTTGTGTTCATATTGAGGGCCTAAGACTCTTCAGGGAAGTCGTGGTGGAACAAATCATACCTCTTTCTCTCAGTTACACAAGTCTCAAACATACAAGGACAGACAGAAGCAGGAACTTGATTCAGTGTATATTTTATTGAGGCAACTGCGTTCTATGTAAAAAGGCATGAATTGCGATTATGAGGATAATGAAACACAGTGTTATTACAGCAGTGACCAAGAAAATGAAACACAAGAAGAGTCCCACCATATTGTCACAATAATGTCCCTAATATCCCTAGCTACACTACTCAGTTTCTACATGGGAGCAAATAGCAGTGGTAGCCCTAGTCTGCCCTTGTGGTCCACGGAAGGAAGCCCAACCCCAAAACCTGTGTTCAGAGGTGAAGAAGAGGTCTGTTAGTCTGTTGGAAGTCCTCCCACATAGACAAGGGGAACCAAAAGGTTTCTGAAGAAACTGTGACTACGTGCAGCATGAGATGCAAAGCTGGCTGGATTGTCCCCTCTGCCCTGGTGTGGGCAGTGTGATGTTTTATAATAACACATCTGTTATTCTAAGAACTGTCTTGAAGTACAACATGTATTTTTCTGAGTAGGGTACACAATGTACTCTTTGGACTGGCAATAGCAGGTAAATATTGTGTACAGCCTTGGCTTGAGCACAGGATGGAGATATCATGCAAATAAATAAATAAAAAATTCTGTGTGGAAAGGCAACTGATAAAAGAATGATAAACATCTCCACTAAAGTGAAGCTTTACTAAAAGAATAAAAGGACAATGAAACTAGGTGAGAGGGCACAAGTCTCAGGTCGAGGGCTAAATAATGTGCACATGTAAATGGTAAAATACCATCACAGTACTACCTCCATGCCCACCATTTAGCTTCCCACCACACACACCCTTCCTCTTGTTTCCCACCCCTGTGTTGATTCAGGTGCCACTAAAACACTGTGTTACTTTTGTCTCTCACTCTCTTTGCCCCTGTGTTGTTTGTACCCTCCCCCACCCACTTTCCAAAACAAAGCCGCTTTAACTTGATTTGTTTTATTTTGTTTTGCCGATCTGCGTTGGATCGGTGTAGGAAAGTACCATCTTTCTTGGCATGTTACCCCCAATTTTACATGTATGTCAGTATGTTTTTGCCTGTCTCACTGGGATCCTGCTAGCCAGGACCCCAGTGCTCATAGTTTGTATATGCCTATGTAGTGCCTAACTGTGTCACTGAGGCTCTGCTAATCAGAACCTCAGTGCTTATGCTCTCTCTGCCCTTAAATTTGTTACTATATGCTAGTGAATACAGTTACCAATTATAATTGGCATACTGGACACCCCTTATAAGTCCCTAGTATATGGTACCTAGGTACCCAGGGCATTGGGGTTCCAGGAGATCCATATGGGCTGCAGCATTTCTTTTGCCATCCATAGGGAGCTTAGACAAACCCTTACACAGGACTGCCATTGCAGCCTGTGTGAAATAACGCACACGTTATTTCACAGCCATTTTCACTGCAATTAAGTAACTTATAAGTCACCTATATGTCTAACCTTCACTTGCTGAAGGTTAGGTGAAAAGTTACTAAGTGTGAGGGCACCCTTGTACTATTAAAGGTGCCCCCACATAGTTTGGGGCCATTTCCCCAAACTTTGTGAGTGCAGGGACAACATTACACACGTGCACTACATATAGATCAATAATTATATGTAGCTTCACAATGGTAACTCCGAATATGGCCATGTAACATGTCTAAGATCATGGGGGCCAATTCCATGCATCCTGGGGGCTCCACTATGGACCCCCAGTACTGCCAAACCAGCTCTCTGAGTCTTGCACTGCAGCTACAGCTAACAGACAGGGTTCTGCCCTCCTGGGGTCTGGGCAGCCTAGTCCCAGGAAGGCAGAACAAAGCATTTCCTCTGAGAGCAGGTTGTTACACCCTCTCCCTTTGGAAATAGGTGTTACAGGCTGGGAAAGGGTAGCCTCACCCAGCCTCTGCAAATGCTTTTAAGGGCACAGATGGTGCCCTCCTTGCATAAGCCAGTCTACACCGGTTTAGGGAACCCCAGTCCCTGCTCGGGTGTAAAACTGGACAAAGGAAGGGGGAGTGACCACTCCCCTGTCCACCACCACCCCAGGGGTGGTGCCCAGAGCCCCTCCAGTGTGTCTCAGACTGCTGCCATCTTGTTTTCAGAGGTATGAGGACACTCTGGAGGCCTCTGAGTGGCCAGTGTCAACAGGTGACGTCAGAGACCCCACCTGATAGGTGCATACCTGGCTAGGTAGCTAAACCTCCTCTGTGGGCTATTTAGGGTCTCTCCTGTGGGCTTCTCATTGGATTTTGACTTGAAGAATGCAGCAGGACTCCTCTGCACTCCTCTCTTTGACCTCTGCCAAGGATCGACCGCTGACTGCTCCAGGACGCCTGCAAAACTGCAACAAAGTAGCCGGAAGACTACCAGCGACATTGTAGCGCCTAATCCTGCCAGGTTTCTGGACTGTTCCCTGGTGGAGCATACTCTGGGAGCTGCCTGCCTTCACCCTGCACTAGAAGCCACAAAGAAATCTCCTGTGGGTCAACGGAATCTTCCCCCTGCTCCAGCAGGCACCAAACTACAGCCTCACCGGTACCCTGGGTCCCCTCTCATCCTAACGAGTGTGGCTCCTGGAACTCAGGTGGTGGACCCAAGGGACCCTGACTGTCCAGTGGTCCAACTGTCTGAATTTGGAGGAGGTAAGTCCTTGATTCCCCTCCCCAGACAGTAATCCTGTGCTTCATGTGACCTGCAGCTACAAGGGCTTCTGTTCACATTTCCAAGAAATTCTGCATGCACAGCTGAGCCTACGTCCCCAGCACTCTGTCCTGTGATGCTCAACTCCCTGAGTTGGCCTCCGGTGTCGTGGGACATCTCTTTGCAGTGTTGAGACGACCGCCGTGTTCAGTCTTCTTGAACCTGAGTTCAAGGACTCCTGCGGGTACTTCCTTCCTTCCTTCCATTGGGCTCTCTGCGATGCTGAGGGCCTCCTCTGTCTCCCTTCCTGAGTAGAGACATCCTGGTCCTTCCTGAGCCCGGGCAGCACCCTTTTTCTTCAACTGTGACTCCTGCAGGTAGCAAGGCTTGTTTGTGGTATTTTGCCAAGGAAACAACTCTGCATCCTCCAGCACGCTGTGGGACATCTTCTGCACAAAGCAGAACCTCCTACCTCCTTTCGTTGGTCCAAAACCAGAATCTTCTTCCAACCGGAGGCAGCCGTTTTGCACCTTCAACCGGGGTTTACTGGGCTCCTGCCCCCTGTGGACACTTTAGCGACTCATGGACTTGATCCCCTTCCCTTACAGGTCTTAAGGTCCAGGAATCCGTCTTCAGTGCTTTGCAGTCTGTTGTGGTCCTTGCAAAATCCTTTATCATGACTTTAGTGTGTTTTGGGGGTAATAGTAGTACTTTAACCCTACTTTCCTGGGTCCTAGGGTGGGGTCTCCTTTACACCCTTAGTGTTTTTTCACACTCCCAGCGAACCTCTACACACAACAATTGCCTAGGGGTGCATTCGTGGTTCGCATTCCACTTACTTAGTATATGGTTTGTGTTGCCCCTAGGCCTATAGCATTCTATTGTGTTTTATAATGTTTGCACTACTTTCCGACTGTTTTACTTACCTGATTTGGTTATTTGTTTATTTTTTGTGTATGGTACTTACCTCCTAAGGGAGTATATCATTTGGGATATGTTTGGCACATTGTCACTAAAGTAAAGTACCTTTATTTTTAGTAACTATGAGTATTGTCTTTCTTATGATATAGTACCTATATGATATAAGTGGTATTGCATGAGCTTTGCATGTCTCCTAGTTCAGTTTTTGGCTGCTCTGCTATAGCTACCTCTATCAGCCTAAGATGCTAGTACAGTACTACACTCTGCTAATAAGGGATAACTGGACCTGGTATACGGTGTAAGTACCATTGGTACCCACTACAAGCCAGCCCAGCCTCCTACAATTGGCAAATGAAAAGGGAAAAAAGTAGCTGTTTCATTTAGTAAACATGCACATCTGTGGTGTGTAAGCCTACCAAATTAAGCAATGGGCGTTTTTCCTATTTAGCCATGATGCACAGCATTGGAGATGCAGTATAGTGTGGCAGAAAGCTCTTAGTAATGACCAGAACTTTTGGCTTCGCCGATACCTGTTTTATCCTGTCCATAACTTCTTGTTAGCAGTTTCATGGTGGCCCAAAGCATAAAAAAGGACATTTGAACATCCCTATTAAATTTATGGATGTTTTGAGGTATCTAGACCAATGGACTGATGTCCTAAGGCAGTCACTCTAAAGTTTCCACTGGCTGAGCCAGCTGAGGTCCCAACGACAGAAACATAATGGTCTGACTATCTTTCAATTGAGTGGATTAACCTGCAGTTTACATATTATTCCACCATTAATAAATAAATCCCTCTGTATTATTCACACTAACTAAAGTTTTGTGGTTGCCAAAGCAAAGTGTACATGAGCCCTGAGTTTCTCCGCTGGATATGAGAGAGCACACATGATATAACCTCCAATTTCTTAACAATGTTCATTGGTTAGTCAAATGATGATTCTATACTGCAACATTATTTTTTCTGAGTTCATATTTTAAATTTGATGACATTAATTTTCATCATAACATCAATAGGTTAAAATCTATGTGTATCGGAAACGGTTATTCGTTCATCATGAGTCTTATCAATATATTAGCCAGAAAAAAATGTTTCAAGAATGTATGTTTTATGATTACAGCATATACCTTGTAGCAAAAAAAATATATGTTTTGAGCAAAGTGATTGGGATTCGGCTTTGCCTAAATCTTTTAATACGCTGTCCATTCGGCAGTGGCATTTTTCTTGCGCTATCAAGAAAGTATGTTTCCTCTATTTCCATCGCTATATTACTTCACCAAACAGAAGAATGTAATTCTATAATGCAAACACTGCTACTTTTTGCATCCATTCTGGATGGCTATAATAATGGTAATACATTAGATAATGAAACAAAACATGAAAATATTGAACTTCATTCAAACCGTATGGTTTTGGGTAATTCATTGGCCAACTCCACCACCATTAACATTCTTCCCACTTGTTAGTGTTTCTACAGATCTCCATGGTTTTGGATTCTCCTGTCTGGTCCCAAAAAATAGGCAAAATATAGCAAAATGTATTTTTTTAAGTGGGAAAGAAGTGCTGCGCAGGACAATGCATGTTTTGTTTCGTTCCTAAAACTGGCATCAATTAAAGGGTTTTATTGCTGAGGTCATCCTCTTTGCAGCTTTGATGAACAGGCAAAGTGGTAGTCAATAGTTCTATTTCTTTCTAGTTTCTATCTACTTGCAGTTTGTGGTAGAAAAAGGTGTGCAACCCATGGCTGAAGATGCAAAACTATGGATATTTGAAAATTACACAAAGTTAGTACTTAGAAACACAAATCTATTTGCTGCACAATCATCTTGAGGAGCATATCATCCTCAGTTGAAGTAGTAAATAGGCACAGGATTGAGCGTACTGTCTTTACATCCAGCATCTTCAATGAAAAGAGGAATTTGCAACTAGAATTAATTAGGGAGCTGCCAGATGACCACTCTGCCTATGCTCTGCATGGTACCTGCCTGCAGACCCGACCAGATCAGATCAGATTCACTGGCACTTTCCCTTCATGGCACAGATTGCAAGTAAGAAGGAACATCACAATGTCCTGTTTTGCTGCTTGGACATGTTCTTCAGAATCACTGGAAGAGGAGCCATCATAGGATAGAACTCCACCAATTGAAAAGCTACTTTTAGATACTAAATTATGACCCTCACTCCCTTAGTCTCAACATCCAAATCTGTCTAGGAGCTCTCCTTCATTCGAGTTAAGCACTGGGAAGCAGTCCAGCAATCCAACAATACCCTGTGTCTGTTTCCTATCTAAAACATTTTTCATCAAATACTTTGTCAAGGTAGAATGTAGAGGTATTCATAAACATGTTAATGCATTAAGAGTACTGTCTGTACTTCACAATCCCCTGTTGAATAATGATGGCCTTTGTACTTGTTCTTTGACATTTTCAGTGACATGGTTAAAAGATGAGGTGCTTAATGGGGGGCTCACCGTGCCAAAGGTAAGAGTTTGGTGGCAGCCTGCACTGAATGGATTTAACATTCTATGTGCACTTTGCACATTAAATAAACGGGCACATGGTACATTATGAACAGGTATGCTTTGCAAACATGTTTTGGCTTCTACTGAATCAAAATAGAAACCTCTGTGAGATTTCAACATCTTTTAGGAGTTGGGGGCATTTTTGAGTGTGGAGAGGATATTCCATCTAGTCTAACACACCTGGGACCAGATTTATTGAATAGTGGCGCAGCGCAGTGCTGCGCCAAAATTGGCAGCACCACGCTGCGTCACTTTAGAAACATAGGGATGCGCCGTATTTAAATGAAAAAATTTAGCTGCCAGCACCAACTCATGCATATGGTGCAAGGATGTCTGTGTTGAGGGGTGTGATTGTTTATGTGTGGAAAGGTGCCCATTCCTGCACATAAACAATCACTAATGGTGCTTTGGAACTTCTGTGTGTACTGCACAATGCAGCACACACAGAAGTGCCAAAGCTTCAGGTTCAAATGATTGTTTATGTGCAGGGAGGGACGCCTTCCTGTGCATAAACAATAATTTCTGTCCTTTTGCTCACAAAAATTGGCTTAACTCCACCTTGGAAATATGGCACTAGGGGCCTATATATATGGCCTGTATATATGACCTCTTGTTTGTTATTAGGGGAGCTTTGAGACTTGGTGAAAACCCACAAATACTTACTTGTTTGTTTCCTGCTTTAGAATTTTATTATGGCTTCAAAAAAAGTCCTGTGATTTGTTGAGGAAGATTGATAAGAAGCATTGTAAGAATACGAACGTGAATTCTTCAGCTACAAGTTTACATGCCGCTGTGCATTTATAGTTACACAGGTAAACTGGGAAAGACAGATATTCTCAAGGCCCTTCACAAAGCCTCATGTGTAAAGACATGAACAGGGTAATAAATAGATTTAGACATGGCATGAGCATTTGTAAAAAGTCCTGATTGAGAGCATTGACCCATGATGAGTGTTTAACCCCCAGGGTGCCTGGGGCGAGCTGGTCTCGTCCAAGCACAGGGTCCGCGATCGTGGAGCAGGAATCCCAACTAGGCACCAGGGATTACTTTTCAATGTTATTTAGGGGAGCGACCCCTTGGGCAAGGGTTGCTCCCCTGGGGGGCAATTATAAATCGTGTTTCGACCCCCGCCCTCCCGGGGGCAGATTGGCCGTTTTTTTGGCTGATCTGCCCCCAGGGGGGTCAAAACCCACTAGACAACCAGGGATTTTTTTTTATTGAAGTTTTTGGGCAGCGACCACTTAAGCAAGGGTCGCTGTCCCAGGGGCAATATTTTTTTATATGTTTCGCCCCCGCGGGGCTAGGTCGGCCATGTTTTTGGACAATCTCGCTCTCGGGGGGGTCACAAACCACTAGGCCCCAGGGATTCTGTGGTGTGCGTGTGTTTTGTGCTTTTGGGGGCACCCCTTGGGCAAGGGTTGACCCCCAAAAGGTGGGAAATTAGTATTGCCCATTTCTGCCCCCCTTGAGGGCAGATAGGCCTATTTATTTTAGCCCCGTCTGCCCCCAAGGGGGGCAGAAACCACCAATACGCTGTGGATTTTTTTTTTTTTCCTTTTTTTTGTTTTGTGCTGGGGTGCCCCCTTTCTCTCCCTTTGGCAAGGGTCGCCCCTGAAGGGGCACAGAGCTGTTGGCCATTTCTGCCCCCCTTGGGGGCAGATTGGCCTATTTTTTTAGGCAGAATCCACTTAGGCACCAGGGATCTTGGGTGTGTGTTTTGTTTGGGGGGTGGCCCCTTTGGCAAGCGTCGCTCCCCGAAGGGGGGCACATTACTGATGGCCATTTCTGCTCCCCTTGGGGGCAGATAGGGCTATGTTTTTAGGCCTGTCTGCCACCAAGGGGGCAGAAGCCACCAAGACGTGAGGGAATATTTTTTTTGTTCTCCTTAGTTTTTTTGTGCTGGGGTCTCCCCCTTTCACCCCCTTTGGCAAGTGTCACCCCCTAAACAGGGTACAGAGCTGTTGGCCATTTCTGCCCCCCTTGGGGGCAGATCAGCCTGTTGTTGTTTTTTTAGGCCCACTTAGACACCAGGGACAATTTCTAAGTCCTTGGTGGTGGGGTGTTTGTCAACTGGCAAAGTATTTGTATTTGTGATTATAACAGTTTATTTCTTCTTTTTGTTCTAGTTCAAAGCATTTGCTTCCCTTGCTGTGGATCCTTGCGGTTTTGGCAGTAGTTGTCCTGCTGTTTGCATAGTTGCATATTTTAGGTAAGTAAAAGAAATTTACTCCAAAGGAGTATTCTTAAAATGCATGAATGACATGTTTGTAGGTGGTGTATTAAATGCAGTATTGTGTGTGAAATTGTCCTTAGATTTGAAAATAATGATATTTGAGTTGTCATATGTCTAATTTCTCTTTTTTCTTTTTTCTTTTTAGTGGGATATCATTGGTGATTGCTGTGTCTGTGCAGGGTAGTTGCTAGTGAGTAGCTTTTTCAGGCAAGTGAGTGGTATAGTTTTTTAGTACATAACTCTTTGTGATAAAGCTACACTAATATATTATAAATTACTTATTTTAGTACTGGTTACAAGGATCATGGCTAGCTGCAGAGTGACCGCTTAGCACGTTGTTGGCATGCTTTTTGAGTCATTTTTTGACCATGACTATGAGACTGACTCTGCATCTGAGGCAGAGGAGGAAGTGAGAGATTCTGGGAGTGAGTTTTCTGTCCTAGAGGATTATTCTGATGAGGAAGCCACTCTCAGTTCAGATAAACGGCCTGTTCCATAGGAGGACATTGATGTGCCAAGAGTGCAGCAGCCTGGGGGTGAAGGGTTTCCTATTATAAGAACTGACACCTGGATTGCCCCAAACATGGAGCAGCCACAGTTACCTGCATTTACTGGTCTCCCAGGGTGTAGAGTCAATACGCAAACCTTTTTGCCTGTCAATTTCTTTCACTTGTTTATGGACGATGTATTTTTGGAAGAGATTGTGGAGCAGACTAATTTGTAAGCGGAGCAATATTTGAGGGACAACGCTGCCAGACGAAGGCCTCAGACTAGAGCTACTCAACGGGCTCCCACATATCTGGGAGAGATGAAAAGGTTTTTAGGTTTGACTTTTTGATGGGGTTGATAAGGAAGCTGTCACTGGCTTCTATTGGTCTACTAGTCCCTTGATGGCAACAGCTATATTTCCTGTAACTATGACTCGTAATCGCTATTTGCTTCTTCTTCATATGCTGCATTTTGTAGACAATGCTTTAGCCTTCCCACAAGATCATCCTGATTGTAACCGTCTTTTTAAGATTAGGCCTGTCCTTGATCATTTTGTAGATCAGTTTTCAAAGGTCTATGTTCCAGCAAAAAAGATAATTGTGGACGAGTCTTTGGCCCTTTTCAAGGGGCGTTTAGTTTTTAAGCAGTACATTCCTAGTAAGAGGGCACAGTATGGAATTAATTTGTATATGCTGTCAGAAAGTAGTGCACGATACATGTATAATTTCCTGGTCTACACTGGTAGGGATTCCAGTATTGACCTTCCTGTTTGTCTGCCCACTTTTGGAGTTAGCGAGAAAATTGTGTGGGAACTTGGTAGACGACTGTTTAACAAAGGTCACGATTTCTACGTAGATAATTTCTAACTGGAGTGCAGTTGTTCAAGGAGATGTTTAGAGTGGACACAGTTGCTTGTGGCACAATCTTTCTGTAAAAAACTTGAGAGGGGACAGTGCAGTGCCTTGCGGAGTAATGAGCTGTTAGCTCTGAAATTTTAAGACAGGAGGGATGTGTACATGTTATCTACCATCCATGATGAGAGTACTGCCCCTGTGACTGTTTGGGGTCAGGTTACCGAAGTGCACAAACCTGCGTGCATTTTGGACTACAATAGGCACATGAGTGGTGTTGAAAGAGTAGATGCGAGGTTGGAACCTTACATTGCTCTTCGTAAGTCCTACATGTTGTATTAAAAGTTGGCCCTACATTTATTTCATTTGGCAACTTTTAATGCTTTTATTGTGTTCAAGGATTGTTCCCCTGATTCAAGGATGAAATTTGTTAAATTTCAGGAGTCAGTGATAGAGAGCTTTATTGTGGTGGAACAGGCAAGAGGTCCTAGAGTAGCAGTGGTGGAGGATGTGACTAGATTGAAAGATAGCCACTTTTCAGATCACATTCCTCCCACTCCCAAATAAGACTTGCCTACCAAGAAATGTATGTGCCCGAAGAGGTATCCAGAAGAAGAGTCGGATGTACTGTCCCGATTGCCCTTCAAAGCCTTGGCTGTGTGTGGCCAGCTGTTTCAGGAGTTACCACACAAAAATTCTTTGGGGGGGAAATACAGTGAGTGTAGACTGCCTATTTTATATTTTCATATGTTCAGTTTCACGGTTGGCATTACTGTCCTGTATTTAGTTAGAGCTTTTGTGTTCGTAGTTTTGTACTTATTTTATAATTAGTTAGTGGTTTCTTTGTTGTTTATAAAGAAAAAAGTGAAGGCGGTGTGTGTGGGATGGCGCTTGGCTGGCGGTGTGCGTGGGGTGGCGCTTGGCTGGCAGTGTCCGCGGAGTGGCGTTTGGCTGGTGGTGTGCATGGGGTGGCGCATGGCTGGCGGTATACGTGGGGTGGCGCTTGGCTGGCAGTGTGTGTGGGGTGGTGCTTGGCTGGCAGTGTGTGTGGGGTGGCGCTTGGCTGGTGGTGTGTGTGGGGTGGCGCATGGCTGGCGGTGTGCGTGGGATGGTGCTTGGCTGGCGGTGTGCGTGGGGTGGTGCTTGGCTGGCGGTGTGCATTGGGTGGTGCTTGGCTGGCGGTGTATGCAGGAGGGCGCTTGGCTGGCGGTGTGCGTGGGGTGGCGCTTGGCTGGCGGCGTGCTTGGGGTGGCGCTTGGCTGGCGGTGTGCATTCTGTGGGGCTTGGCTGGCAGTGCCAGCCAAATGTCAGTCTACACACTCCCATCAGCTAGTGTGATTGCTGTATCATGCATGTGGGAGTATGTAAGTGATGGGCCCTTGAGTGGCGCTGTCTGTCAATGCGAGTGTTGTAATGTGCTGGGCCCGTGGCTGGTGGCGCGAATGGTCTTTTGCATGTCATGTATGAAATGTGTGTGAATGGACTGTAAAAAGGTTGGTGCCTTGAAGCGGCTTTACAGCTCACGAGCTGTGAGTCATTGGTTCAGTTTTTTGGCGTTTCAGTTATTAACAGTGCATTTCACATTTGTGAAATCTCTTGTTAATAAAATTTGATCTACTGAACCATCACTGACACTTGTGCCAAATCTAACCAGTATGTGGGTAAAAATGACAAAACCTGCTCTGCTGTAATCAGGTATCGCAGCACACTTGTGACACGCTAGGTGTCTCAGGTGGGTCCCTTATGATGAAGCATGCCACCAACTTAGTCGGAGGGTGTGGGGTCTTTTTCACATAACCTAGGTGCGTTTCTTTTCACAATTGTAATGTTTGGCACATCACAGACTTACGTGGACACATCAAAACTATATATTACAAAACTACCTGTGTTTGGGGGGAGGGACGCCTATGTTTTTGGTCCTGGGTGCGGCCTTCATCTAGGGAAACCTACCAAACCCACACATTTTTTTTAAACTAGACACCTCAAGGAGTCCAGGGAGGTGTGGCTTGCATGGATCCCCCAACATTTTCTTAGCCAGACTCCTCTGCAAACCGCAAAATTTGCTTAAAAAGGCATATTTTCCTGACTTTTCTTTGTAGGATCACCGCTCCAGCACATAATTCCTTCTCCCCAGTGTTCCCCTCAGTCTCCCACGTAAAATGACACCTCACTTGTGCAGTTCCCCAAAGCAGAGTCAGCCTAAAGATGTATAAAAGAAAAATATATACTTATCAACTTGTGCTATTGCCTCAATCTCTACAGGTTTTTGGCCTTTTTCTGTTGCGGGCACTAGGCCCACCCACACAAGTGAGGTATCATTTTTATCGAGAGACTTGGGGGAACGCTGGGTGGAAGGAAATCTGTATCTACTCTCAGATTCCAGAACTTTCTGTCACCGAAATGTGAGGAAAAAGTGTTTTTTAGCCAGATTTTCAGGTTTGCAAAGGATTCTGGGTAAGAGAACCTGGTGAG
Organism: Pleurodeles waltl; assembly: GCF_031143425.1. Taxonomy (NCBI): domain Eukaryota; kingdom Metazoa; phylum Chordata; class Amphibia; order Caudata; family Salamandridae; genus Pleurodeles; species Pleurodeles waltl. Next base: position 624,315,854 of record NC_090439.1, on the reverse strand, counting down.
AGCACCACAAGTCACCCCATCTTAAATTCCCCTAGGTCTCTAGTGTTTGAAAATGCACAGGTTTGGTAGGTTTCCCTAGGTGCTGACTGAGCTAGAGGCCAAAATCCAGTGGTAGGCACTTTGTAAAAAACACCTGTTTTCTGTGGAAAAATGTGATGTGTCCACGTTGTGTTTTGGGGCATTTCCTGTCACAGGCACTAGGCCTACACACACAAGTGAGGTATCATTTTTATCGTGAGACTTAGGGGAACACTGATTGGAAGGAAATTTGGGGCTCCTCTCAGATTCCAGAACTTTCTGTCACTGAAATGTGAGGAAAAAGTGTTTTTTTAGCCACCTTTTGAGGTTTGCAAAGGATTCTGGGTAACAGAATGATGAGAGCCCCACAAGTCACCCCATCTTGGATTTCCCTAGGTCTCTAGTTTTCAAAAATGCACAGGTTTGGTAGGTTTCCCTGGATGCCGGCTGAGCTAGAGGCCAAAATCCACAGGTAGGCACTTTGCAAAAAACACATCTGTTTTCTGTGGAAAAATGTGATGTGTCCACGTTGTGTTTTGGGGCATTTCCTGTCACGGGTACTAGGCCTACCCACACAAGTGAGGTATCATTTTTATCTGGAGACTTGGGGGAACACTGGGTGGATGGAAATTTGTGGCTCCTCTCAGATTCCAGAAGTTTCTGTCACCGGAATGTGAGGAAAAAGTGTTTTTTTAGCCAAATTTTGAGGTTTTCAAAGGATTCCGGGTAACAGAACCTGGTGAGAGCCCTACAAGTGACTCCATCGTAGATTCTCCTAGGTCTCTAGTTTTCATAAATGCACAGGTTTCATAGGTTTCCCTAGGTGCCTGCTAAACTAGAGGCCAAAATCCACAGGTAGGCACTTTGCAAAAAACACTGCTGTTTTCTTTGGAAAAATTTGATATGTCCAAGTTGTGCTTTGGGGAATTACCTGTCGCGGGCACTAGGCCTACCCACACAAGTGAGGTATCATTTTTATCGGGAGACTTGGGGGAACGCTGGGTGGAAGGAAATTTGTGGCTCCTCTCAGATTTCAGAACTTTCTGTCACCGAAATGTGAGGAAAAAGTGTTTTTTTAGCCAAATTTTGAGGTTTGCAAAGGATTCTGGGTGACATAACCCACTGAGAGCCCCACAAGTCACCCCATCTTAGATTCTCCTATGTCTCTAGTTTTCAAAAATACACAGGTTTGGTAGGTTTTACTAGGTGCCGGCTGAACTAGAGGCCAAGATCCACAGGTAGGCACTTTGCAAAAAACACCTCTGTTTTCTTTAGAAAAATGTGATGTGTCCAAGTTGTGTTTTGGGGCATTTCTTTTGGCAGGCGCTAGGCCTACCCACACAAGTGAGGTACCATTTCTAGCGGGAAACTTGGGGGCACATAGAATAGCAAAACAAGTGTTATTGCCCTTTGTCTTTCTCTACATTTTTTCTTTCCAAATATAAGACAGTGTATAAAAAAGACGTCTATTTGATAAATGCCCTGCAACTCACATGCTAGTATGGGCACACCAGAATTCAGAGATGTGCAGATAACCACTGTTCCTCAACGCCTTATCTTGTGCCCATTTTGGAAATACAAAGGTTTTCTTGATATCTATTTTTCACTCTTTATTGTTTCAGCAAAAGAATTGCTGTATACCCGGTATAGAATGAAAACTCACCGCAAGGTGCAGCTCATTTATTGGCTCTAGGCACCTAGGGTTCTTTATGGATCTACAAGCCCTACATATCCCCGCAACAAGAAGCGTCCAGCAGACGTAACGGTATATTGCTTTCAACAATCTGACTTCGCAGGAAAAAGTTACAGAGTAAAACGTAGAGAAAAATGGCTGATTTTTTTTATCTCAATTTCAATATTTTTTTATTTCATTTGTTATTTTCCGTAGGAAACCCTTGTAGGACTACACAAATTACCCATTGCTAAATTCAGAATTTTGTCTTCTTTTCAGAAATGTTTAGGGTTCTCAAATCCACACCCATTTCTGTCACTGACTGGAAGGGGACTGAAAGTACAAAAAAACTTTAAAATGGGGTATGTCCCAGTAAAATGCCAAAATTGTGTTGAAAAATATGATTATCTAACTCAAGTCTTCCTGTTCCTGAAAGCTGGGAAGCTGGTGATTTTAGCACCGCAAACCCTTTGTTGATGAAATTTTCAGGGAAAAAACACAAGCCTTCTTCTGCAGCCCTTGTTTCCCATTTTTTTTTTTTAACAAAATCTTCGCTGTATTTTGGCTAATTTCTTGGTCTCCTTCAGGGAAACCCACAAAGTCTGGGTACTTCTAGGATCCCTAGGATGTTGTTAAAAAAGGACGCAAATTTGGCATGGGTAGCTTATGTAGACAAAATGTTATGAGGGCCTAAGCGCGCCCTGCCCCAGATAGACAAAAAAGGGCTTGGCACCTGAGGGCGAAAAGGCCTGGCAGTGAAGGGGTTAATCAAGCCAAATTGACATTGTTTGGAAAATAGTGAGTGTGAGAACTATGGAATCCTTCAAAGCTTTACTGTAAAATACCAGATGATGGTGGGGAAAAGCGTAAGAAAACTAAATATTGAATTTCTTTGTTATCATTTGGAGAAGTAGGCATGCACGGAATATTCCAGAAGTGAATGGGAATAGGGGAATGTCAGGTACGGAGTAGATTTAAGTTGATAAACAATTAAAATTAAGTCTAGTAATGGTAGTTATTCAATCATATGTTTCAATCCACACACAACGAATCACAACTAGAATACAGCTGCAGAAAAGACAACATAGGACATTGTAAGAAGCTGCATTAGAAGACACCAACTGTTACAAAACCCCTTGCCGCTGCCTTAGTGTTAGCGCCCCAGGATGAACTTCACAGGCTGTCACTTGTTTAAAAACTGTATTTAGGAATTAGCTACTGCTGTAGATATGTGTTGCTTCTCCTGGGGAAGCATTGCGGTAGTGCTGTTTCTTGGCAGTGTATAATATGAGAAAGCAAGCAATAAATTCAAATCTTATCCAGTTTAACACAGGCAAACAGGCCCTCACGGTAAAGGAATAACCTGCAAGAGCAGACAAATATGAAAAAAATATCAACTTGCAACTCAGCTATCAAGGCAAACAGAAATGCAGCTATAATAATAATAACATTCAAAGTAGCAACCATACACAAATGCACATTTTAAGATTAACATAAATCATCAAAAACAAGTTAGGGTACAAACTCCATCTGCATTCTTAATAAGATTTCATTTCAAAACCAAAATTAACATGATAGTTGATGCACATTTTTTATTCGCTCGACGGAAGGGCTCAAGACCCCAGGTGCAGAAAAGACAATGCTAAAATAACAGCTGCCATTTTTCTTTCCTGGAGGGGTTGATCAGGAAGGGAGGATCAGAACAACATGGGGCGCGAGGACCTGGTGCTTCTTTTAAGGAGTATTACTGAAAGTACTAAAAAATAAAAAAGCAAAACAAGAGCCTCATTAGGCGAAACCACATACCTTACATGACCAAAGTCAGTGATTACCCATTCCCATTTTGAACCACACTATATTGAAGCCAAAGGTATACACCCTAGAGTCTTAGTGGGAACGTAACTAGTCCATTGGCCTGATTACGATCTTGGTGAATGGGATACTCTGTCACAAACGTGACAGATATCCCGTCTACCATCTTACAAGTTATATTATATCCTATGGAACTTGTAAAATGGCAGGAGGGATGTCCGTCACATTCGTGACAGAGTATTCCATGTGACGGAGAATCCCATCCACCAAGGTCCTAATCAGGCTGTGTGTTTTTAAAGGCTGGCAGCTGGCTTATCAGTAGGCCTGTATGACATATCTGCTCCACATGAGTGTGCCAAAGTAATAGGCCCATGACTTCAAACACCATCTTAGAAGGGACTAGTGGGCATTAATATTAATTCATCTTTTTGGATTAGTACTATCTTGCAATGTGATAGGATATATGGAGCATGCATATTTAAATATTTAAGAGTACTTGTGTTTCAGGTAGAATAACAAACATTATTATTGACAAAAGAAAAGATGAAATATGTAGGGGGGGCATATTAGTGTCTAATTCCAAACTTAGTATGGATGTTACATAATAGAGTGGAGGCATACCGATATTACTTTGAAACAGAGAACATGGTCATGTACCATTTTATAATGTTGCCCTGAACAAGGAGAGGAGGGACAAAACAGATGCATATGGCTAAATGCCAGTCGGTAAAAGCAGATGCATGTGATGGCCCTAAAGGTAATATCAGATGCAGCACTCATTACTTACTTTTAATTAAAAATGTAAATAAATTAAATTAACATAATTCTACTGAAATTTGAAAACAAAAAATAATCTAAATGAAGCAAAAATAATATTTTTTATTATGTTTTAATGAATGTAAACGTGAAGTATAGAAATAACTAAAAGTAAATGCTATATTACTTTTTACATTCACTATAGATTAATAAAATATTTTAAACTAAAATAATAAATATGGCTTATTTTTTTATACATTTTCGATATCAAAATAAATGTATTATACTTTAAAACAGAGCAGACAAATTCAAATATGTCAACATCATTTCTTTCGGGGTATTATTATGGGGGTCATTCTGACCCTGGCGGCCGGTGACCGCCAGGGTCACCGACCACGGGAGCACCGCCAACAGGCTGGCGGTGCTCCCGAGGGCATTCTGACCGCGGCGGTTCAGCCGCGGCCAGAAAGGGTAAACCGGCGGTCTCCCGCCGGTTTACCACTGCCCTTGTGAATCCTCCATGTCTGCGGAGCGCGCTCCGCAGCCATGAGGATTCTGACACCCCCTACCGCCATCCTGTTCCTGGCGGGTCTCCCGCCAGGAACAGGATGGCGGTAGGGGGTGCCGCGGGGCCCCTGGGGGCCCCCGTAAGAGGGCCCCGCAAAGTATTTCAGTGTCTGCTAAGCAGACACTGAAATACGCGATGGGTGCAACTGCACCCATCGCACCCCTGCAACTACGCCGGCTCAATTCTGAGCCGGCGTCCTCGTTGCAGGGGCATTTCCTCTGGGCCGGCGGGCGCTCTTTTGGAGAGCGCCCGCCGGCCCAGAGGAAATGTCTGAATGGCCGCCGCAGTCTTGTGACCGCGGTGCGGTCATTCAGCGGTGGTACCTTGGCAGACGGCCTCCGCCGTCTGCCAAGGTCAAAATTACCCCCTATATGTCCCTACCTCCATTATTTTCCATGGAAAGGAATTGCAGTATCAGTAGTTGACCATGTGTGGTGCTAGCTATACTCCAGCTTCGAGCTGGAGTACAGTTACTACTATTTTGGGTCCTTTTTCGCTGTAGTAACATTAGAAGTGCCGCTTGTGAATAGCAATAGCCTTTTTTGTGGGTGGATGCCTGACCCCCCAAACCCCTCCTTAGCCCTTCCTAAACACTTCCTTACTCCCTCCTAAACTTCAGACCTTTTCCTAGCCTAACCCCCCTAATCCTATTTACATTTACTATTAAGTAATAAGCTTTCATTTATGTGGACTGTAGGAGGCTGGCCGTGTTTGTAGTGGGTACCTTGGATACTTACACCTTATACCAGGTCCAGTTCCAGTAATCCCTTATTAGTGAAGTAGTAGTGTTCTAGCAGTTTGGCTGATAGAGGTAGCTATAGCAGAGCAGCTTAGGATGAACTAGGAGACATGCAAAGCTCATGCAATACCAATTATTGTTACACAGTACTTATACACAAGTAAAGACAATACTCAGTGTTACCAAAATAAAGGTATTTATTTGGGTGACACAATACCAAAAATATCTTAGAGACAATACTCCTTCTTGAGGTAAGTACTATACACAATATATACACTAGACACCAAAATTAGAAAGTAAATAGTCATAGAACAATGCAAACAGTAGGAAATCATATAGAATGCAATGGGAGAAAACAGGTCTAGGGGCAACACAAACCATTTACTAAAAAAGTGGAATGTGAATCACAAATTCCCCCCTAGACAAGTGTAGTGTCTGCAGAATGACTGAGAGAGTAAGAATACATTAAATACATTAAAGATAAGTAAATTACTCCACACCAGAGCCCAGGAAAGCAGGAGTAAAGTACTGCAAGTTTCATTAGGACACACTACACCTCGTTTTTGGGATTTTGCAGCAGCCAACCAATAACTGCTGGATTATAGGACCTAAAGACCTGCAAAGTAAGGGGTCCAAGTTCAGAAGTAGAAAGAAGTTCCAGGGAGGACAGAATCCCCTGGCAACCCAGAAAAGGGTGCAAAAGAAGAGTCCCTGGTTAGTCCCTGGTTAGTCGAAGACTGCAGAAATGGACCCTAGGAAGATGCCAGTGGGTTCATCTGTGATGCAAAAGATGTCCCACGGCATGAAGATCGTTGCAGATGAGATTTCTATGTTGGAAGGCACCAACAAGCCTTGGCTACGGTAAAAGTGTGTTTTTCATCAAAATGGTGCTGGATGGACCCAAGAGGGTCCTTAACTCTGTGTGAGGGGGAAGAGGGGTCTCGCAGCACTTTAGAGAGCCCTCAGGATGCCGGCCAGCACTGCCGGAAGCCGCAGGGTCCGGGTTCAAAAGATGTGCAAAATGTGGTTGATGCAGCACAACAATAGAACCACTCAGCGATTTGAGCGTCACAGGTGAGTGCTGGGGACCTGGGCCAGGTTGTGCATGAAGGAATTTTGCAAAGAGTACACAAAGGCCTCGGGAGGCAAAGAAGACACAATACACAGGGGTACCATTGTTCTCGGGGAAGACGAGGTCTTACCTCCTCCAAATTGCGTCAACAGCTTGGAGAAGGGGAGTGAGTCCGCAGGGATACCCTAGAGCATGCACACTGTGGAAACTGTTGCAGTTTCTGTCTTGGAGCTGAGGTTGCTGAAGAAACATGTCTCTTGTAGACACTTTTTTGCAGTTACAGCGTTTCTTGGAGCAGGCTGCAGTTGATCCGAGGTCAGAAGAGTCTGAAGTTGTTGCAGAGGATTCATGAAGGAAACCTGCAAGCAGAATCTGAGGAGAACCCACAGGAGAGACCCTAAATAGCCCTCAGGAGGGTTCTCTGACATCACATGCTGGCACTGGCCACTCAGAGACCTCCAGAATGCCCCCACACCTTGCAAAGCAAGATGGCTGAAGTCTGGGACACACTGGACTAGTTCTGGGCACCACCCCTGGGGTGGTGATGGACAGGGGAGTGCTCACTCCCCTTTCCTTTGTCCAGTTTCCTGCCAGAGAAGGGGAGAAGGTGTCCCTGAACTGGTGTAGATTGGTTTATGCAAGGAGGTGACCATCTGTGCCCTTCAAAGCATTTTCAGAGGCTGGGGGAGGCTACCCCTCCCCAGGCTGTAACACCTATTTCTAAAGGGAGAGGGTTTAGCACCCTGCTCTCAGAGGAAATGCTTTGTTCTGCTTTCCTGGGACTACGCTGCCCAGACCCCAGGAGGGCAGAACCCTGTCTGTGAGGTGGCAGCAGCAGCTGTAACTGCAGTGCAAGCCTCAGAGAGCTGGTCTGGCAGTACTGGGGGTCCATTTTGGAGCCCCCAGGATGCATGGAATTGGCTCCCCAATACCAGATTTGGAATGGGGGGACAATTCCATGATCTCAGACATGTTACATGGCCATATTCGGAGTTACCATTGTGAAGCTACATATAGGTATTGACTTATATGTAGTATACGCATTTTATGGCGTCCCCGCACTCACAAAGTCCGGTGAAATGGCCCTGAACTATTTGGAGGCACCTTTGCTAGTGCAAGGGTGCCCTCACACTGAGGCCCATATTTATACTCTGCTTGCGCCGGATATGTGTCATTTACTTACGCTAAACCCGTCTAACGTCAAAATATCTCCATGTGTGGAATTTTCTGGATGTGTGAAACCGCCTTGCGTTAATGAGGTGCAAGGTAGACTTTCCCGTCCCAAAAATGATTTTAACACCTGTGCGCCATATTTATCCAACGCGCAAAAATGGCGCACGGCTGGGAGGCGGAGCCGGAAAATAGCGCAAATCCCGATTTGCACCAAAAAATAACACCTGGGTCAGAGCAGGCGTTAAAATAGGGCAAACAAACCAGTACATAAGGAAAACCCACAGAAGCAACATCAGAGCTCCAAAATGAAGACATGGAGGTACTGTTCATCCAGCATGCACAAAGACTCAGAGCACAGGAGCAACAGCAGCAGCTTCCACCACACCAACAGGGACCCCAAAGGCAACGCCGAAGGCAGGAGACAATATTCAGGACCAGGACAACCCTTCAGGGCCTTGGGGAACATGACATCATCCAGAGGTACAGACTAAACTGGCAAGCCATACAGCAGCTGCTGCGCCACATTGAGGCACAGTTGGCACCAAGCTTGCCGACATCCCACATTATTCCACCAGAGACCAAGGTGCTAGCTATCCTGCACATGTTGGCAAGTGGCTCTTTTTAAACCACTGGTGCCCTGGTTGCTGGGATCTCATGGCCCTCATTCTATGCCTTCCTTCCCGAGGTACTGGATGCCATCATCTCCCTCACACCGCGCCACATCATCTTCCTCAACACACAGCAGAAGCAGCAGGAGACCAAAGAGGGCTTCTATCAAATCAAAGGCTTCCCACACATGCTTGGTGCCATTGACTGCACACATGTACGGATTGTGCCACCTGCTGCAACGAAGCATCTATACCGCAACAGGAAGCACACACACTCTATCAATGTGCAGGCCATTGTGGATCACCGGGGCTTGATCACCAACATCGTGGCAAAGTATCCTGGGAGTGTACATGATTCATTCATCTTCCACCACAGAACCATCAATCAACACTTCCAGGATGGACGATATGGCAATAGCCTACTTGTTGGTAAGTACATAAACCTAGTTATATACACACACAGCACAGCAACCCTTTAGGACACACAACACATAGACTACTACATTGACACATGGCCCGGAAGACACTGAGGTTGTGACACTGCTAGTCATGTTTGATATCCTGAGCCAATGGGATACACACCTATGGACAAATGTCATATGCAAATAACAACAGATGCCACTCCAGAACCACAAGGGGCTAATTTAAAACCACACAATGACAATGACATGGCCTTAACTGGCAGTACAACTTGGAAGATGAATCTTCCAATATCAAATCAATAACACTGAATCACACACCCTTCCAAGCAATGCGTACTGTGTAAGGGGTGTGTAATGTGTTTCGCTGCAGGTCAAGCACCATGAGACACATAGCATGATGATGCTGACTCTAAAGAAGGTGACATGGAATCATTGAGGCAGTACCAACATCTCACATCACTCCTGGGGTGACATTGCCCGCTATCAATAAGGAAGTGGACTGTGCTATGAACACATATTGATTTGACACTAATGCAAAGTGAACACTGCTACCCAAACAGATTGAGACAATTACACATATACATAAGAGATGTACAGGCACATGGACCTTCTGACACTTAAACCTTCACCCCCACAACCAAGTTAGCCAGCTTACTTGGAGCAGGTTCGGTAGTGTAGGTACACGTTTGCACATGAGCCAATTGGGTGAGGGCACAAAATAGGTTTGCCTAGAACTTGTCACACATGGGATATGTGTGCATTGTCAATTGTGAACACTTCAGTGCTGCCAACTTATAGAGATGTATTGTACATTGTCACCTAGCCAAATCATAGGGCCTCACTGTTGTATTTCACATGCTATTACAAATGTTGAATTGGATGGTATGTTCAGGCCATATAGTGTAACCGTGTTACCACCACAGTGGAATCAATTCTGTGTGTGGAAGTATCATGCCACCTCCATTGAAGGCACACGGACACTTCTTTCACATGTCATATTGCATGGGAGATACACAATGAACTGCAAGTTTAGAAATATACCGGTGATATCTGGTCAATCAGCCAAACACCAGTTTTGATAATTAAACAAACCAATGCAGAAAGGACATCCTAGAAGCCTAGGATCCCACACAATAACACAAACACAGATGAGTCACAGACGACACAAAATAACTGCCATGCAAAGTGATAATCAAGGTGCAACCAACATCAAAATATTTACACTCATTTTCTCTTTCAGCTGATCAGGGTTACGGGATCCAGCCATGGATCATGACCCCATTTGCCAAACCTAGCACAGCAGCAGAGCCTGCCTATAATGAGGCACATCGTAGGGCACGCACCATAGTTGAGAGGACTTTTGGCACCCTGAAGTCCAGATTCAGGTGCCTCGACCTCACCGGAGGCAACCTCCTATATTCACCTGAAATGGTCTGCAAGATCATTTTGACCTGTGCCATCCTGCACAACATTTGTGTATGGAGGAGCATTCCCCTCTATGAACCAGACCCACAAATGCCTGAAGAGGAGGAAGAGGAGGATGCTGTCTGTGGAAATGAGGGGGACCATTCAAACACTGCAGCAGGTTTGCGTCGAAGACAACACATTGTACAAAACTTCTTCTACCTATAGTCACCATCAACAATTTGTTATCATATGTCATTAAACACCTACTACTCAATCGTGCTCTGGGTCATTTTATGCATCACACGATCCCTAGGAATCATAATCAGAGTTTGGCTTCATGGAGCAATGCAGAAATACAGATTAGGGTACTGAAAAAACCACATCACATTTGATGGGTACGAATGTACAGACAACATCACATACAGTGTAAATGACATATATCCTGCCTATTTCACATGTGAAGGGCAATATCAGAGGACCACAGCTATGACACACATACATGGTGCCAACGTGGTACATTGCAGCACATGACACACAACTAACACACCATCAATCATACGGAAAAAAAGTGTCTCATACATGACACAGTGGATGTGCTGTTGCATTGGTTACAGGAATGTATGACCCTTGACAGCAGTAAGTGTGACATCAGCTATCTCTGCAAGGAGCATGTGTGACAAGAAGTCTATCTAAGCTGAAAATGGATAGCACGAGTGGCCCAAGTATGACAAGCATTGCTCACAAAACATGCCCTGCATAGTCCATCCCAGGTAATAAGTACTGTTTTAAGTCTCTCCCCACACTTTTCTAGGTGGCCCTGTAAATGGACTATCTGTACCCTGAGATTCCTCAGCTAGAGACACCCAGACTCCCATTCTGAATCCTGTGTGCTTCCAGCTTCAGGATGGAATGGTCAAATAATGCACTGCCTGGTAGTCGGTAAGACCTGTAATCGTCTGTACATTGCTTCCAATGTGAAAGGTCTCTTTGGCCCTTTAAACTTGATTCTCAAACACCACAACTTGTGAGAGACAGAAGCTGCACACACCTGTGAGCACTACCATGCAGATCAGGCATTAGACTCTGCCCTGCCCTTGCTGCTGCCATTTTCTGAATCTCCTTGTTGTGCATTGGCGTAGAAATCACTTGTGTACCACAGCTCTTGGGGGATTATGTAACAGTGCAGACCACAGCAGAAACTGTTTTTTTGTTCCCAAAGTGTTGTTCCTGCTTGTCCAGGCAGAGTCTGCTCACTGTGTATTTGCCTTGTTCATGTTTGTTCCTGACAAAGCCTGCATCCTGATAGTCAGACTGGTTCCTATCTTTGCGTTAACCATAGAGCTTCCCTGTGTCTACCTTTGTCTCATAGTTTCTTTCCATGCCCTCTGTTTCCTCCTGGGGTATTGTGGTTGGTAGGTCTACAATGAATCCTCAAATGCACAGTATAGTTTAATCATTTTACTTATCGTATTCTGTTCTGGGACATGTATTCAAATGACCTACTCCAACCCCCATCCCTTGTCTGGTTTTGCATGTATTCATTATTGCCAAATAGTGACAGTGTCCTATGGCTGGATGCATGAATTTGGTACGGTGCTTACAGCACAACAAATAAGGGTTGCTAATGTGTATGTAAGGACAAAACATGTGTGTGCCCTGATGGCCCAGACACAGATTCACTTCTGCCGCCACCTTCTGATGGGGCTTGCTTGGTGACTAGTTGTGAGATTAATCAGCACAGAGGAACTGATGTTTCCTGTTGCAGTGTGAATTTTAGAGGCCACCCTGTGTACAAATGTTGAGAAGAAACCTGCCTGTTTCATATTACTGATCCACAACGTATTTGAGCATACCAAGGTTGCTCTGTCGTCAGCCTTATAAAAGGTCTGCTGTGCCATAGCTGGGCTATCACCATGTGTGTCATTAGTTTTTCTTTGGTTTTAAGGCAAATCTGCTTTGAAGGATACTCTGTTAATTGAGGCAATGGCTCCACAGACTCATGACTAGACCTGCACATAACTATGACAACATTGAGGCCAATACTGACATAGGGTACACATGGCCACACACTTAAACTGGACACCTTTGTGCAATGAACCACTGGAAATAGGTGAACACATGCAGCATGGTCTGCTGGTCCTCCACAGCCACAGGAGAAACATAGGTCATTTACATGACTCAAACTGTGGTGTACCAATACGTTTTTGGATTGGACTTGGGATTCTGTGTCACAAAGACTGTACCTGCCTAGCATGTTCAAATGCCTGACTCATGGGTAGTATACACACAATGACCATTAAGTGTTATCCAACATTCCATTACATGTGATGGATTACATTTTTTACATTGCCATTATCAACCGTCCTCTATCTATCCTGTGTCTAGTTTGTCAGGGGAGATGTTTTGTCCCCAAAGTCATGGAAGTTCAAACAGCATAAGATTCAACAGATATGACAAACACATATCATGACTGATGTACTTCAATGAATGGCATCTGATCGTTATCCACAATTACAACACATGCATATAAGCACATTCTGCAAAACACGTCTTGTGACGTTCACACAGAGGCCCAACAACAATAGAAATAGCCAATTCAGAGACATATACACACAAGCCCTGAGTGATTTTTTTTATGTTGCGTTGTAGTGTGGTTAGTTTGACGTATTCTTTGCGCTTTAGCTTCAGGCTTTAGGCCTTTGTGCATTTTGCCCTGAATATGTTTTATTAATTTGCTGACAGCTTAGAGCCTCTGTGCACTCTGCTCTACATGCTTTTTATTAGGCTTCGTACTGTTATTTTTCAAATAGCCAGTTCTACGGTGTTGTTTTTTATTCATATCACACTGTTTTGCCTACTTCAGCACTGGAGTTCTCCATAACATATTTACTCTGTGCTTCAGTCAAGGATACAGTCTGGTACATTGCCGATAGACGTGGTAAGAGTTTAGACTTGGCATTCCTGCGTAGGGACATTTTGTGATCACGATGACATGTTAGTTATAAAATCACTTCCTTGTCCCAATACACGCAAGAGGGAGATTCCGACCAGGGAACCACAACTTGACGCTGACTGCCTCGTTGCAGATGCTGAACCAAGATCACAGGTCTTTGCTCAGGTATGAGGGCTGATATCCCCATAGTGATTCTAATAGGCAAGCTAGAAGCTTAACATGCTGTGCTCTAGATAGAACAAGCAGAGGGAGAGTAGAAACTGTTTGACAATATGATAGCTTTGTTTTTATGTTTTACTCTCCTGGTAACTATCACAATCCTACTGTGTTGTATCGTTCTGGTTATTGCGGCTCACGCCTTAATATTTAAAATACAGTCGTTTTATTAAAACATTATATAAAACTTATACTGTCTTTGTCATTTGTATATGAGATCATATTGGAAATAAGAGAGTTGGTTTGGATCTGAGTAACCACGACTTCCCTGAGAAGTTCCAAAGATGTCATGCGCTCGGCTGCCAAATCATTCCTTCCACGTGGGAGAAATGAGGCACTGCTAGTTAGCTGGAGCAAAAACCGGATTTAGGGTGACAGAGTTCTTTACACGTGGGTCAGACTCAGTCCCCCACACTGTTATCGATCCTGCTACCTAGAAATCCAGTAGTCTCATTTAGAATAATGAGAGCCCACGCGACAGCGTAGCCTTGCTATCCTCTATTGATGCACCACCTGCTCAAACTAGGAAATACCAATTTTAATTCCAAAAGTTTGTGTTGTTGTTGCGCCAGTTAAGAGAACGAAACTGGCACAACAAAATGAGTATGATGGTCCGTAGTAATGTGGTCTGCTGTAGGAAAGTACCATCTTGCCTGGCATGTTACCCCCATTTTTACTTGTGTGTATGTTTGTTTTTGCCTGTGTCACTGGGATCCTGCTAGCCAGGACCCCAGTGCTCATAACTTGTGCCCTGTATGTTTTCCCTGTGTGGTGCCTAACTGTATCACTGAGGCTCTGCTAACCAGAACCTCGTGGTTATGCTCTCTCTGCTTTTAAAATTGTCACTGCAGGCTAGTGACTATTTTCACAATTCTGATTGGCGCACTGGAACACCCTTATAATTCCCTAGTATATGAACCTAGGTACCCAGGGTATTGGGGTTCCAGGAGATCCCTATGGGCTGGAGCATTTCTTTTGCCACCCATAGGGAGCTCAGACAATTCTTACTCAGGACTGCCACTGCAGCTTGAGTGAAATAACGTCCACGTTATTTCACAGCCATATTACACTGCACTTAAGTAACTTATAAGTCACCTATATGTCTAACCCTCACTTAGTGAAGGTTAGGTGCAAAGTTACTAAGTGTGAGGGCACCCTGGCACTAGCCAAGGTGCCCCCACATTGTTCAGGGCAATTTCCCCAGACTTTGTGAGTGCGGGGACACCATTGCACGCGTGAACTACATATAGGTCGATACCTATGTGTAGCTTCACAATGGTAACTCCGAACATGGCCATGTAACATGTCTAAGATCATGGAATTGTCCCCCCAAGCCAAATCTGGTATTGGGGTGCCAATCCCATGCATCCCCGGGGCTCGAGCATGGACCCCGGGTACTGCCAAACTAGGTCTCTGAGGTTTTCTCTGCAGCTAGCGCTGCTGCCAACCCTCAGACAGGTTTCTGCTCCCCTGGGGCCTGGGCAGCCCAGTCCCAGGAAGGCAGAAAAAGGATTTCCTCTGAGAGAGGGTGTTACATCCTCTCCCTATGGAAATAGGTGTTAAGGGCCTGAGAGGTGTAGCCTCTCCTGGCCTCTGGAAATGCTTTGAAGGGCACAGATGCCCAGAGCTACTCCAGTGTGCCCCAGTTCTCTGCATCTTGATTGCAGAGGTGTGAGGGCACAATGGAGGCCTCTGAGTGGCCAGTGCCAGCAGGTGACGTCAGAGACCCCTACTGATAGGCTCTTACCTGGTTAGGTGGCCAATCCTCCTCTGAGGGCTATTTAGGGTCTCTCCTGTGGGTTTCTCTTCAGATAACGAATGCAAGAGCTCACCAGAGTTCCTCTGCACTTCTCTCTTTGACTTCTGCGAAGGATCAACCGCTGACTGCTCCAGGACGCCTGCAAAACCACAACAAAGTAGCAAGAAAACTTCCAGCAACATTGTAGCACCTAATTATGCCGGCTTTCTCGACTGTTTCCTGGCGGTGCATGCTCTGAGGGCTGTCTGACTTCACCCTGCACTGGAAGCCAGGAAGAAATCTCCTGTGGGTCAACGGAAGGGCTTCTGTGCACTTTTGCATGGATTCCTTCATGCACAGCACAGGTCCCCAGCACTCTGTCCTGCATTGCTCAACTCGCTGAGTTGACCACCGACTTTGTGGGACCCTCTTGTTTTGCTGAGACGACCACTGTGCTCAGATTTCTTGAATGCCTGTTCAAGTGCTTCTGCGGGTGCTGCCTGCTTCTGCCTGGGCTCCCTCTGTTGCTGAGTACCCCCTCTGTCTCCTCCTCCAAGGGGCAACCTCCTGGTCCTTCCTGGGCCCTGGCAGCACCCAATATCTTCAACCGCAACTCTTGCAGCTAGCAAGGCTTGTTTTGAGTCTTTCTGCGTGGAAACAACTCTGCATCCCCCAGCACGCCGTGGGACATCTTTTGACCAAAGGAGAATTTCCTGGCACTTCCATTGTTGTAGAATCTTTGGCTTCTTCCATCCAGAGGCAGCCCCTTTGTACCTTCATCCGGTGTTTAGTTGGCTCCTGTCCCCCCCCCCCCCCGGACACCTGCGTGACTCTTGGACTTGGTCCCCTTCCTTTACAGGTCCCCAGGTCCAGGAATCTATCTTCAGTGCTTTGCAGTCAGTTGTTGTCCTTGCAGAATCCCCTATCTCGACTTTATTGTCTTTCTGGGGTAGTAGGGTAACTTTACTCGCACTTTTCAGGGTCTTGGGGTGGGTATCTTGGACACCCTTCGTGTTAGCTTACACTCCCTATGACCCTCTACACACTACACTAGGCCTGGGGTCTGTTTGTGGTTCGCATTCCACTTTTGGAGTGTATGGTTTGTGTTGCCCCTAGGACTACAGTGTTTGCACTACTTTTCTAAGTGTTTTACTTACCTGATTTTGGTTTGCGTATATATGTTGTGTATATTACTTACCTCCTAAGGGAGTATATCCTCTGAGATACTTTTGGAATATTGTCACTAAAATAAAGTACCTTTATTTTTAGTAACTCTGAGTATTGTGTTTTCTTGTGATATAGTAATCTATGATATAAGTGGTATAGTAGGAGCTTTGCATGTCTCCTAGTTCAGCCTAAGCTGCTCAACTATAGCTACCTCTATGAGCCTAAGCTGCTAGAACACTACTAATCTACTATTAAAGGATAACTGGACCTGGCACAAGGTGTAAGTACCATCAGGTATCCACTATAAGTCAGGCCAGCCTCCTAAATCTTCCACATGTGCCCAAAAACTAGAACACACACAGCAGGCCCTAACAGCCTATCTTTGTATAGTTGTAGCCTTCATGTATGTTAAAAATTAAAAAAATGACACAAACGCAGTTATAGACAGATATTTTGACGCAAAATCGTCAAAAAAGATGCATATGCGTCTAATTATGACTCATATGCGTTAAAAAATGATGCTCACACCTATTATACATTGATTGGTCCCTTGCGTTAATTTCAACACTGCACCCCATGAAATCGATTTTCCATGAAAAATATACTGATTCTTGAATGCGGGGGAATTTTTAAGCATATGCGTAAAAAAATATTGACACAAAGCCCCTAAATACCATGCATCATAATAAAACCGCACCGCATTTGAGACAGGTGATGTGATAGGATATCCTGTTGACAGGAATAGTTCAGTGGGTGTAGTTTCACTTTGCAGTCTGTGATTCTTCCAGACTGTGCTGTTGTGTAGAGAGTTGTGTCTGTCAATATTGTGCTTTTGTCTCCTGTGTGCATTTCAATTGTCATCTCTTGTTTTTGTAAGTGTCTCTGTAAATCAGTGTAAGTGTGTTTTTGTCATTTTTTTAAATCTAATTTTGTCTTTGTACTGTTGGGAGTGTGTAGTGGGTATTGTTAGTTGGGGTATTGTTGAGCTGTTTGTGGGTTATTTAAGTTTCATTTCCATACCTCCTTTCCCTGTATTTCCCTCTTTTCCCTTTCCTATACCTATTATTTTTGTGATGTTGGGAAGGCCACGTCTGGGGAGAATGGGTGAGGAGGAGCTGGGGGCTTTTATTTGGCTGGTGTGCCACTTCCTCTCCCGGATGTTAGAGGCTGGTGGCAGGGTGATACAGGGGTATCACACCGAGGCGAGGAGGTTCAGGTGGTCCAGGGTGCTGTTCCACATAAGGAGAGTGTTCAACAGCCAGCACAACGACCACCTACTTAAACATCGCTCTGCTGACCTTGTGGCCAGAGAGCAAGACCTGCTGGACCACTTGGGTGTGGTGATTGGTGGCCCTGTTGGTGAGTACAAATTAGACTAATATGTACAGTAAAATGCTCTGTAATTACACTAGCAGATTTTGTGACATGCTGCATGCAATGTTTGTTGACATGTGGAATGCAAGTTGAACATACAGTGGCTCTGATTTATACAATATTTGCTACGCATTACCATCATTTGTTAACACAAAAGCTGCACAAACTTACAAACGACAACTTGATCTTGTAAATTAGTGCTGCTTTGATGTCAATAGATGATGGTAATGCTGCACAAACAAAAGTATTATTCAGGGCCTGTGAGTGAACCAGGAATGAGATGTATTTCACATTCTAATGGAACCAATGTAGTCCTCAATTTTTTTAATACATGTCTGAACAGTATCATGTCCATACGTACAAAGATCTTCCTAACCTCTGGTAATATTTTAGGCTGACATTTCGACTTGGTTTGTGCAGCACTTAAATTAATTATGGATGCCAACAGGTCACCCAACTTGGCAAGTGTAAGATAATGAATGTGACTAACTGTGATCTACAATACCTGATATAGGTACACAGGGCCCTGAGTAACACATTTCAGGTGCAATGACTACACTTGTGCCCATGCATTTTGTCACGGATGATCAAATTAGACACTGTCAGCATATATTTCTTTGTTGTTTTGATTTAGATAAACGACCAATCCATGAGCATCACATAGTAACTCATTGTCTCTTGATGCACAAGCCAAAATACCTGAGTGACTGGTATTGGAGTGCACCAGGAATGTGGATTTGCATGTCTCTCATAACAACAAATGAAGAAATGGAGTACCCTCTAGAAATAATTCAGCACAAAATTGAGTAATCATGTTTGGCACCACATGATTGTTAGAGCCAGTGCATGTGTGCATATGTCTGTCTATCACTCACTGGAGTGACAGGGTCAATGCACAATTGCAGTAGTATGTCTGTTGGGGTGTCTCCATGCCTGAGGTGCTGCTCTATCATATAAAATGTCACACACATTTATTTGTTGTTCCACGTTTTGTACAGTGAGCAGACATTGAGCACATTTCACCCTTCCATGTTTTACAGGTGGACCAGCCCCCTGCACAATCAGTGAAGTGGCTCGATTTGCGGACCCAGACATATCCAGTAAGTGTTGATATGTTAGTCCTGTGTTGTGTTTGCAGCTGTTGTGTGATTGACTCCTGTGTGTTGGACTCATTGCAAGGTATGATGTGCTGGCACACGATCTGATATGTGACTTGACTGGAGTTTGACAATTTGTTCCATGTTTGAGTTGGACAATCAGTGGCGGAGAGTCATATATTGGGATTCTAGTGCTGCGCTATAGGCATGGGCAGGTGATCAGGGTGATATTTGTTGCTACATGTATGCCAATTATTAATTTGGAGGTGGACATTTTCATGATTTAGTCAGCAAGCATTACCCTGATTCACACAGACCAGTGATG
The DNA here is from genome assembly GCF_031143425.1 of Pleurodeles waltl. Classification (NCBI taxonomy): domain Eukaryota; kingdom Metazoa; phylum Chordata; class Amphibia; order Caudata; family Salamandridae; genus Pleurodeles; species Pleurodeles waltl. The sequence goes on along the minus strand of NC_090439.1, from coordinate 624,296,737 downwards.
CCGAAGTATTAGACACAGACTTGAGCATCCCTGTTAACTAATGAACATGTAGGACTGAGCATTTAGCTCCACATGTCGTGCTCTGTTTATATGGCACTTGAGTAGAATGTCATAGGTGTGCATGCGGCTCAAGCCCAGATGGGTGCTTGCATCTATGTGCTTGTTTTTTTAAAGGTATCAGTGAGATCAAATGATGTTGACAATAGTCCACTATTAGGAACATAAATGTGGATGTGATTGTCCAATGTTTGAGTCAATCCTAGTTGGCAGGCCTCCTTACCTGTGGTGGACTAACTAAAACCATGGACAGCTGCCCAAAGCTTCATGGCTGTCCTTTATGTTTGGAAGCATGTGTTGCATGTCCATCACCCCCTGAGGCACAGGGTTACGGGTATGAAATATGTCTACCTAGGTGTGAGCATCCCAGTGTAGAAGAAAGACATATAATTCCAACATTCTTTTGTTCCAACCTAGGATACCCCCTCATGATTAGCAACTGCATACCGTCCAGGTTCTTAAATTTACAAACCACAGGTCTTGTGGGCCTTGATTGTCATCCAAAAGATAGTCATTAGTCGCCCTGTCACATGTGGAGTACTTGCAGCATTTGTTATGTGACTAATAGCAGTACGAGGCACAAATCATTTAAGTAGGTACATACCTTTTTGAGCATTGCTGTGCTATTAGATAGTATATATGTAGGCTGCGTTGGCCTGTCATTCCTCAGATCATTCTATGATCTGTACTGTGATTTGGACTGTTTAAGCTATTTTTGAGGAAGTGTTACAATATCATCTGTAGATGTATCACACAATGATGTCATTAATGTTTGGCTTTCTCGATTTTTACAGCTGCCAACATGAATGCACATGAGATCAGGGAATTCCAGAGGTGGGCAATGCGTTACCGCCACATACAAGGTGTGGAGTCTGGGTTCATCAATATGGCACAGCGTTATCGCCATGAGAGAGCCACAGGGGTCTGGAGGGAATTTGCCCAAGGGGGGCCATCCTTGCCCACAACAGCCACTGTTGCAGGTCCATCAGCCTTATCTGCTCCAGGCCCACAGACAGCAGCTCCTGAACCTCCCCCTCCAAGCACGGCACCAGCAGGGCCCTCAACTAATGGAACACAGACAACCCCTACTGCAGTGATAGACAATGTAGAATTTCAAAACATGAGACGTGATATGCAACAGATGGTATGCAGGATGGACAGGCTGCAGCAGGAGGTGTCCCGCAATAGCAGGAGACTGCGGGGTATAACGAAGATCCTGCGGAGGGCAAATTTGTGACTTTTGGACCCTCAGCCATGATTCCCTCCCCTCCCTCCTCTTTCCTGGTTCTTATCTTTAGTGGGTTTAGGGGGCTTAGTGTTAGGTTTGAGTAGGCTGTTAGTTTACTTAGTATAAGTGGGTTGGGGTGGAGGGGTTATATTATTACATGTGTTTTTTTGAGGGTGGGTGGGTGGGGGATGATGTTGGGGTTTAGGTGTATAAAAAAATAATTATAAAAATATATAAAAACTACAAAAAAAATATTTGTTTAGGATAAGATAGTATGTGTTTAGGTTAATATATGTTGTCCTACATGTGTCCCGTCATATAAGGGATGTGGGGGTTGATGTTTAGAGTGTTTAGTTAAATGTGATGGGTAAGATTAGAATAGGGTAGTTAGGGCTAGTTGTGGGTAATGTGTAGTTAGGATGGGTTAGGTTAGTTAAGGTGTTTCCCCTAGTTTTGGTATCCTTTATTACTGTTAAATAAACTTTTAGTTACTCCTTTACAGTATTTGTCATATGCTTGGGGATCAGGGCCTTGGCATGGGTGAACAGTGTCAATTCAGTATTTGCATTTGTGTTCCATCCTGCATCCGAATACCATTATTGACATGGTTATTCCCAATTTCTAATGTGCAATCACATTGGCAACTACACCACAGCTACTTCTCTATGCATCTGCCATCCATTGCACCTACCACTCAAGGTTACTATGGTTCCCAATGTGTTGTGAAGTTTGGATGTGTTTTTAAATCAGTCATCGTTTGAGACCTGAATTGGAATCTTGGGCACTGTGGTACGTCTGCCTGCAGCCTGATGTTCATGTGATTTCTGATAAGCTGAGTGATGTTACAATCTTATGTAGTATTGTATACATAACTCACACCTATCATTTCTTACATTGTGCTCCCAGGTTACATATTGGTCCATACACTTGTACACATCCATTCCTGCTGTATGGTGTGTGTGTGATGAAAGTTTATAGTCAGATGTCACATACATAAAGATTGTCTTGAAGGGAATGTTGGACACATTGATTTTCAGCTTATACATACCTTGAAGCAGACTTTTTCAGTCCAACACAGGATTATACTGTTAGTTTTCCATTTACTTCAGAAATAAGCCTCAGGAAGTGCAGATGATGATACTATCCAGACCCCAGTGCATAGTTATCAGCCCACAATCTTTCAACGCAGTTGTATTGACATTCTATTGCCATTGACATGTGACATACATCACTAATCTCCTACACAGTTGATGTGCCACATTACACAGAGACAAAGTGGTTATGTAAGTGCTATTTATTTTATGTGCTGTAGTGCAATAATTACATAGTCCAGGATTGTGAGTCCATTAGTGTGATGCCTTCTATTGTGATGCAACACAACTGCAATGGGACATGTCATTGGACATGCTGGGGTGAAGTGTCTTAAAGTGCAGAGGAACATGAATTGCCAATGATGTAGGGAGAGACAATCACAGAGCATAGTGTCAAGGTAAACTGTGTGCTGGAGAACAGTGCATGTGACCAACTGTTACAAGACTGGCATGTTAACAAGCTAAGGACCTAGGATATCAGTGCTCATGTGGCATGGACTTGTGCTACCGGGTACTCCTATGGGTGAAGGTGATCTGTTCCACATCTTCATCTTCTGATGTGTGTGTCGTCTTCTCTGCCCTTGGTGGTGGTGGGTTTGAAGGGGCAACACACACTTCAGTGTTTGAAGACGTGGAGTCAGAATTCCCGGTAGCTGCCAACTGTGGGGCTATTAAGGGCATTACTTCAGCAAGGAGGTCATGATTGCATTTGTGCACGCAGTGAAAGGTTTGGGATGCCAGGTGTTGTGGAAACTCCCTTATTGCAGTGGTGAATTCCCTCACACTTTGTTGTAGTCCTTGCAGGATGGATATTAGCGCTTGCATGGCTGCTGCCTGTCCTGCAGATGACATCATGCACGAACGCATCCCCTCAATGCTGGCTGCCATATTTTGCATCTTCAGCTGGGTTTCAGCTGGCAGGTCATACTATTGGGTTAGGGGGTTGGTCCTCTGTGATGGCTGCTCATTCTGAGCTCCTCCTTGCAACTGAAGGTGGGGTCTGGAGGGTTCCAAGGAAATCTTGGAGGGTCTGCTGGCTAATGTTTGTCAGCTCATCTTCAGGTAATCAGGGAAGTCTAGGAGAGGCATATCCCCAGGAGAGCCATTGTCCTCTGCAATGAAATATTGTACAATTAGTGTGTCCGTGTTGTGGCATTTCTAATGTGAGGTTCCTGACTTCCTATTAGTTGAACATTGTAATCTTGGTTCCTGGTCGTTGTTCCTGTCATTAATATTAGCATTCTCACAGGACTATGCCCCACCTGCATGTGACATGTAGTGTTGGCATTTTGGGGAATTGTCTGCGTCACATCCTCTAGGTGTAGGTACTGTCCAAATTGTATGTTGCCACCTTCTTGTCCTACTCAACCCTCAGTCTACTTCCATTATCATGGTGAGGACTTGCACTTGCTGTGGGTGTTCTGATGGCACTTGCACCACACTTAACAATCTGGAACTGACCCAGTCTCTGATATTTCACATCCACCTATATGTTGCTGAGACCTAGCATATACTATGTATAGCATTGGCATGGCACAATACAGGTGTCAGCATTGGTAGTGTGCACTGCTGATGTTGGGGAATGTGTGCTACATTGGATTGCACTAATGGTCCTAGCAGTGTTCAATTTCCTCTTATGACTGTGCAGGTGTGTTTCACTATCTAGACACATATGTCCTCCCCCTCAATGCTGTTGTCTTAGCAGTATGACAGTTGGGATGTTGCAAGGTGGCATTGCAGCTATTGTAACACTGGCAGGGGATTGACCCTGAAATGTGCAGCATTGGTATGACATTACTACTGTGTACTTCTTAATGTTAATAACAATACCTGATGTTTATTGCGCCTATAGACATGAGCATTTGACAGGATTTGCACATTGTTAGTAATTACAGGGGATTGATAACGTTGTCATCCTGAACCCTTTTTTTTGGGTGTGTTTGATCCATGGGCACATAACTGCCATTGGCTACTTGACCTGCACACACAGCACAGGTGGTAGTGACAACTGTTGTCAATGGTAAATGCCACTTGCAGATATGGTCTGACACTGGAAATTGAGCCCTAGTTCATGAGAGCGACAATACCAGCTGTTGTGTGACAGCAGGCCTGTTTTACGTCATACCCTACCCTCCTGGACTGGCTTTGCCTTTCCAACAGCCTTGGCATGGCAGGGTACCCCATGCAAAGGTTGTTGGTGTAGTGTTGTGCTGTGCCCCAGGTTTCCCCTGCATAGCCCATGCACCCGTGCCGTGCCCCTTTGCCCTTTCCACTACCTGATTATCATGGCTGACATGCATTGTGTAGTAGGTATGTCCCCCCGCTTGCAGTTTACATTTAGCCATTTTTGTCCCCCATGCAACTTACCCTGCATCTGTGTTGTTTCCTGGTAGTCTGTGTTGTCCTGTCCTTGAATCCCTGTGATGATCTCCTCAGGGATGACGGCTGCCATCTCCTCCATGTGGTCCAGGGCCTCAGGCGGTGCTGGACCCTCCACCTCCAGTCTGCAGTGCTGCTTTCCTGTTCCTTGCCATTTTTTCCTTCGTCATGCGCTTGCAGTCATGCCAGCGTTTCTTGCACTCAGTGACTGTTCTCCGTACTTCTGCCACACTGTTAATCTTATCGACAATTTGTTGCTAAATTGCCAAATTGCCTCTCTCCTCCCAATTGGCAATTTGGAGTTTAAAAAAAGTTGATGCTGGTGTTCTGTCACCTCGTTCACCAGTATTTCCTGCTCCTCGTCACTGAACTGGCACTTCCTTTTCTTCTTCTCCCTCTCCTGGGTCTTGTCTGGGTCCTTCTGGCTGCTTCCTGGTCAGCTGTAGTCTTCCTGGGGTCTCGCATGGCTTCTGGGATCCATTTTTGGGCTCCTTTGCACATTCTGCTGTGTTTGCACTACTTTTTGATGCTATTGCGGCGAAAAAAGGCATGTATCAGGTTTGCGACATTGTAAACCGGATAAAAGTCATTTTCGCTGCGTTAATGATGTTTTTCTTTATGACGTGGCGCAATGGTTAGAGTTAAATAAAAAATGACTCTAACCTGTGGTTTGCGCCAAAGTATAAATTTGACGCTCGGGTGGTGCAAAGAAATGTCGATAAACCTTTTGACGCAAAACTGCGTCGGTGCAGTTTTGCATCAAAAAGTTTAAATATGGCTCTTAGTAATTTTGCACCTAACCTCCAGCAAGTGAAGGTTTGACTTAAAGGTGACTTATAAGTTAATTAAGTGCAGTGAAAATGGCTGTGAAATAGTGTGTGCACTATTTCACACAGGCTGCAGTGGCTGTCCTGTGTAAGGATTTCTCTGAGCTCCTTAAGGGAGGCAAAAGAAATGCTGCAGCCCATATGGATCTCCTGGAACCCCAATACCCTATGTTAGGGTCTTATAAGGGGGATTCAGTATGCCAATAGAAATTGGTAAATGAAGTCACTGGCCTACAATGACAAATTTAAAAGCAGGGAGACCATAAGCACTGAGGTTCTGATTAGTAGAACCTCAGTGACACAGTTAGGCACTACACAGGAATACACATAAGGTCATAAACTATGAGCATTGGGGTCCTGACCAGCAGGATCCCAGTGAGACAGGCAAAACACACTGACATATAGGTTTTTATTTATGATCTCTGGTGTCCTGGCTAGCAGGATCCCAGTGACACAGTTAAACGCACTGACAAATACTCGCAAACAGGCCAAAAATGGGGGTAACCATGCTAGAAAGAGGCTAATTTCTCACAAAACCCCCCCTCCAAACGAAGGACAATAAGTCTAACCTTGGCCAGTTGAGACTTTGATGGTCATTACAACCCTGGCGGTCGGTGTTAAAGCGGCGGTAAGACTGCCAACAGGCAGGCGGTTAAAAAAAAGGAATCACGACTGTGGTGGAAACCGCAAACATAAACAGCCACTTTAACACTCCGACCGCCACGGTGGTACAAACAAACACAGCGGCAGTCCTCGCCAACTGACAGGCGGAGGACAATGTACCTCCCACTCCATTACAACCTACCAATGCGCCACCTTTCCTGGGGCGGATTCACCGCGAACAAAAACATGGCGGAAACAGGACTTTGAAGGGAAAACGCTCACCTCTGCACACCCCATGAGGAACCAGGACACCATGGAACCAGAGCTCCACATTTTACCAGCCTTTATCTTCCTGCTCCTCTACCAGGAGCACGAAAGCTGGCGGCGAAGACCACAGTGAGTACTGCACCTACGACACAGGGGAGGTGGGAGGGAAAAAACAGTGACACACACACGCAACACACAACACCCCCACCCTCACCCACGACAACACACACACTAATACAGCATGATACATTACAGTTACACCCCCCCCGGAAGAATGCAAAGACAAAAGGAAATGAGGTGAACGATTGTCATATATTAAAATTCAGTATTAAAAAAATATACATACACTATTAACAAATATATACACCAATAATATAAGTCCAAGGTATTCCACCATTTCAGTCCGTGGACCACTGGGTCCAAAATGCATGGGCGAGGCCCACACAAGATACCCGAACAAGACAGAGAGAACACTGCAGGGGCGTCAGATAGAAATAAAACAGGCACCTCAGGGGGAAGGGAAAGGGTGGGCACCTCATCCGGTTGAGTGCACAACGCCAAATCCATGAGGAGGCCCCATGACCACTGGTCAATCCTGGGGAGTGCAAAGCCACAGTCTCTCAAGTCTCTACAGTGGGTGGGTTGCCCACTGTTCAATCCTGGGGAGTGCAAAGCCACAGTCTTTCAAGTGGATGTCAAGCTCCACTGGTTCTGGAGGGGGTCTTGTGCCCAGAGTGCTTCATCCTGCCAAGGACAGAGGTAGTGGATGTTTTTCTCCACTGGTTCTGGAGGGGGCCTTGTGCCCAGAGAGCTTCATCCTGCCAAGGACAGAGGTAGTGGATGTCTTTCTCCACTGGTTCTGGAGGGGGCCTTGTGCCCAGAGTGCTTCATCCTGCTCGTGGCGGCCTCAGTAGCGTCAGAGCTTTTGGCACTCATGGGCCTGCGGTGCTTGTTGCGGCGGTGTCCTTGGCAGCGGTGCTTGTGGTGGCGGTGTTTTTGGCAGCGGTGCTTGTGGCAGCGGTGTCTTTGCCAGCGGTTCAGCTGCTGGCCACCCTGTCTGTAGCAGTGTGGCTGCTGGCGGTCCTGTCTTGGGCAGCGGGGCTGCTGCTGGCGGTCCTGTCTGGGGCAGCGGGTCTGCTGGCGGTCCTGTCTGGGGCAGCGGGGCTCCTGCTGGCTGTCCTGTCTGGGGCAGCAGGGCCGCTGGCGGTCGCCTCCTGGGCAGCGGGCTGCTGCTGGCGGTCCTGTCTGGGGCAGTGGGGCTGCTGGCGGTGGCCTCCTTGGCAGCGGGGCTGCTGCTGGCGGTCCTGTCTGGGCAGCGGGGCTGATGGCGGTCTTCTCCGCCGTGCTGATCTTCCCAGACTTTCGGTTTTCTTGTGCCCCTTCCCCACCTTGGAAGGTGTCGTAACTGACTCCACACTCCCACCTGTACTCCTGGGAGTGGCTTTGGTGGCTGGTGTCTTCCCCCTCTCCCACCGGGCACTGGCCAACTTTTGATGCTTGACAGGTGGGGGACTGTCTGTGCTGTGGCTCCTTGCCACACTGGCTGCCCTGCTGCCTGGTGCACTCCATAATCCGGTGACTACTGGCACCACTGGTCCCGCCGATGTTGTGGCTGAGGTGCTAGGTTGGGACCTGGAGAGTCGGGCCCTAGGAGACTGATGGGGTGGGGGAGGTGAGGGAAAGAGGTCAAGGGTGGCCAGGAAAAGTTTCTTAGGAACACTGGGACGGGTAGATGGAGGTGGTTTGGGAGTGGAGGAAGAGGTTGTGGTTGTAGGAGGTGTCCGTTTGCTGACTTTGGGTGAAGATGCATTGGCTGGAGGCTGTCGTGAGGTGGATGGCTGTTGGGTGGGTGTGTGGCTGCGTTTGTGTACCTTGAGAGGTGGCCTCACAGACACACTGGGAGAGGACACAGGGGATGTGTGAATGGTAGTGGGGGTGGTGACTGCACGTGAGCAGTGTGTGCTGGTGGGTGTGCTGATGATGGACGTAGTGCATGCAGGTGGGAGTGGAGACGAGACTGGGAGGGAGGAGGAAGATGAGGAGGAGGGGGACACAGTGGAGGCAGTGGATGTTAGTATGTCTGCATGTGTGTGATGCTTGCGTGAGTGCCTGTGGGATGTGTGGTGCTTATGTTTGCCTTAGCTTCCTTTGTGTGTTGAGGTGTGTGCATGCTGGTCTGATGGTGTGCTTGGGATAGGCTGAGGTACAGGGGTGTGGGTCTGGGTGGAGGAAGTTGGAGGGGGGAGGCTAGAGACAGGGACAATGGCTGCCATCAGTGCTGAGGCCAGAGTCTGAAAAGCTCGCTGAAGGGCTGCCTGACCAGAATGAATGCCCTCCAGGAATGGTTTGTTGCAACTGCCTCTCTACACCCTGGATGGCATTCAGAATGGTAGACTGCCCAACAGTGAGGGACCTGAGGAGGTCAATGGCCTCCTCACTGAGGGCAGCAGGGGTGACTGGGGCAGGGGCTGAGGTGCCTGGGACGAAGGAGATGCCCACCCTCCTGGGTAAGTGGGCACGGGGAAAAGGCTGAGGGGCTGTTGGGAGGGCGGGCTGGGGGGGTGGCGGCTGTACCTGTAGATGCAGGGGCCACAGATGGGCCTGCCACCGCAAGGGAGCTCCCATCAGAGGACGAGTCTGTATCACTGGTGTCAGCTCCTGTCCCCGCTGTGGAGCTCCTCTCGCCCTCCGTCCCACTGGTGAAATCAGACTCCGTAGTGTCGCCCTCCAGGGCCATGTGGGATGCAGCTCCCTCCTGCTTCGGTGCCACTGCTCCTCAACCTGATGATGCTAATGCACACAAGTACAGGGAGACCACAAAAGGGGGGGAGAGACAGAAGAAAGACATGTTGAGTGCATGCATTACCGCTACCGCTGGCGGACACGACAGACACAGAAGCCCCCTGCACTACGCCGCGCACTTGGGGTCCACTATTCAATCCCAGGGACATGGCCTACAAGGCTATGGCCGATATCTGCACACATGGATGTCACAGGAGCGTGACTAGGTGTTGTTGGCACTGTACCCAGGTGGGGTGGGGTGCCACATGGTCTGCCTGAAAAAGGGAACTTAACTAGAAAACTCGCCCTGGCCTAGGGAAACCCACATCCACAAGTTTCTCCAACTCCTCCGTGGTGAAGGCAGGGACCCTTTCCCCAGACGCACGAGCCATTGCCTCTTCCAGACTGTGGTCACAGCAGCACTTGCAGTGTAGGTCCTCTACTGTCGAAGATCAGGTATCGAGTGATTGAACAGATAGAAAATGGCGGTCACGCCCGCGGCGGTGCGTACCATCACCGCCAGTGTACATCGTCATTGGCTCCCGGGACCCATGGGGTCCAATGTTAACCAATGCAGAATTGCGAAGTGGTCTTCGACCGCCTACCGAAACGGTGTACAATGCCAGCAAAGTTACCTCACATCCCATTGTCCCACTTTAGAGGTCAGTCAACCGCCATTTCAGGGGCCCAAATGGCTTTATTTTTAACTGCGTCACACATACCTGGGCCTTGGCTTAACACTCATACAGGCAAATTTTGGTTTATGAATAGTTTTCTCAATAAGCTGTATTTACGTACCTCTGAGTTGGTTGACTCTGTGCTCACTGTTGTCCTCCATAGGCACCGTCCTCTGGGACATGTGATGAGATGGCGGCATCCTCCGGTGTACAGACTGCTGGTGGACCTGTTGATAATGGAGGAAAGACATGTAATCAACACCTACAGGCTTGATCGTGCCACAATCCTGGAAAATGTGTGCCCAGTTGGGCAGCTATCCGCCTTCCCACAGGAATCCCCCCTCAATTGCAGGTGCTGTCAGTACTCCATTTCTTTGCAAGTGGGTCTTTTCAAACTACAGTGGCCATAGCATCAGGGATGTCTCAGCCTATGTTTTCCAAGGTGTTGTCCAGAGTGTTGTCTGCCCTGCTGAAACACATGTGGAGCTACATCGTTTTCCCTCAGGTGGAGGATTTGCCAAAAGTGAAAGGTGACTTCTATGCCCTGGGACATATCCCCAACATCATAGGTGCCATTGATGGGACACATGTGGCCTTGGTCCCCCCGCAGGAGTGAACAGGTGTACAGAAACCGGAAGAGTTACCATTCGATGAATGTGCATATGGTGTGTTTGGCAGACCAGTACATCTCCATGTGAATGCCAAATTCCCTGGCTCAGTGCATGACGCTTACATCCTGCGGAATAGCAGCATCCCTCATGTGATGGGGCAACTCCAGAGGCACCGTGTGTGGCTACTAGGTGAGCACCTGGAACCAAATCTGTGGGAATAGTTGTCTGGGTCTGGGGATATCCCTAAGAGTTAGTGTGTGTCTAACAGTTGTCCCTCGCCATTTGCAGGTGACTCTGGTTACCCCAACCTGTCATGGCTACTGACTCCAGTGAGGAATCCCAGGACAAGGGCAGAGGAACGCTACAATGAGGCCCATGGGTGAACAAGGAGTATTATATAGCGGACCTTCGGCCTCCTGAAGGCCAGGTTCCGGTGCCTCCATATGACAGGTGATTCCCTATTCTACTCACCAAAGAAGGTGTGCCAGATCATCGTGTCCTGCTGTATGCTTCACAACTTGGCTTTGCGATGACAGGTGCCTTTTCTGCAGGAGGATGGTCCAGATGGAGGTGTTGTGGCAGCTGTGGAGCCTGTGGAGCCTGTGGACAGTGAAGACGAGGAAGCAGAAGAAGAGGAAATCGACAACAGGAACTCTGTGATCCTGCAATACTTCCAGTGAGACACAGGTAGGAAGACAAACCTGCCTACTACATGTACTTTAACACTACTACCTCTCTACTGTCTGTCATTTTCACCCGGTGTATGGTCACTGAGTTGTCACTTTCCCTTACGATTTCACAGATGTGGGTCCCACTGTGTGACATCTGCTTTGTTTCCTCATGGACTACAGCTGTGTGACATAGGTATTTAGAGATTACAATTGAAAGAGCATTTTGTCACTGTAATTGCTAATACACGGATTCGAAATCACAGACAGACTCCAGATTGTTTTGTGCTTTAAGGGTGTTTATTTAAGTGCTCAATATTGGAGGGTGTTGTAAAATGGTGAGGGGTGATGGTGGAGGAATTTCCATGGCAGAGTCCAGTCTATTAGTCTCACAGGTGCATTGTCCAAAGGGGCAAAGGAAGTGGAGCTGGGGCAGTTTGAGGATTGACAGGGTGACAAGGTGGGACAAAAGGATGACATTCAGGGTGGTCTCATTTCTTGGCTGGGTCTTGGCATCGTTCTCTGTCTTTGTCCTGGATCTAATGGACCATTTGCAGGGTGGTTCTCCCTCTGCAGGGGGTGGGGTGCTGGTGTGGTGGTCCTGTGGCGGTGCATCCTGTCCACTAGCGCCGGCAGAGGTGGTGGGCAGTTCATCGTCCAGGCTAGTGTCAGGGGCCCCTTGTTGTGCCACAGTGTCCCTCCTGGTGTTGAGGACTTCCTTCAGCACCCCTACGATGGTGCCCAGGGTGGAATTGATGGATCTGAGTTCCTCCCTGAAGCCCAAATACTGTTCCTCCTGCATCCGCTGGATCTCCTGAAACTTGGCCAGTACCATTGCCATCGTCTCCTGGGAATGATGGTAGGCTCACATGATGTTGGAGAAGGCCTCGTGGAGAGTGGGTTCCCTGGGCCTGTCCTCCCCCTGTCGCACAGCAGCCCTCCCAGTTCCCTGTTTCCCTGGGCCTCTGTCCCCTGATCGGTGTGCCCACTGCCACTGCACCCGGGTCCCTGTTGTTCTTGGGGTGGTGGGTTAGCCTGGATTCCCTGTAGTGGTGGACACACTGCTGATTGACGTGTCCTGGGGACAGAGGTATGGGCCCGCTGGGTGGGTGCTGTGCTGGTGTTTCCAGAGGGGGGAAGCTCTGTGGTGGTCTGTGACTGGGCAAGGGGAACCGACTGTCCCGAGGTCCCAGATGGGCCGGGCTGGTCATCTAGATCCAGTTGGACAGAGCTGCTGTCATCACTGTGGGCCTCTTCTGTTGGTGGTGTGGACATGTCTGGACCCTCATGTGCGGTGACGTTGGGTAGGGGTCCTGCAGGGGTGTAAAAGCATGATTATTGCATCTGTGTGTGCCATGGTGTGCAATGGGTGGGTGACCGTGTACCCCAGTGCTTGCATTCCTGTGTGGGACCTTGTGTGATGATGGTTTAGGGGGGTGTATGGGTATGTGCAGTGGCCATGCTTTGGTGATGGGTGTCCATGCTTTGTTGTTGCATGCAGGGCTTGGTGTTGGGATGTGTGGTTTTTGATATTCGGACATTTGTGAGGAGTTGGAGTGATGGGGGTGAGAGCGAGGGTGGGGTATGTGATGGCATGCAGGTAGGGTGGGGGATATAGTAGTAAAGATTTGACTTACCAGAGTCCATTCCTCCAGATACTCCTGCGAGGCCCTCAGGGTGCAGAATAGCCAAGACTTGCTCCTCCCATGTTGTTAGTTGTGGGGGAGGAGGTGGGGGTCCGCAGCCAGTCCTCTGAACCGCAAGGTGGTGTCTTGAGACCATGGAACTCACCTTCCCCCGTAGGTTGTTCCATCTCTTCCTGATATCATCCCTATTTCTTGGGTGCTGTCCCACTGTGTTGACCCTGTCCACTATTTGTCGCCATAGCTCCATCTTCCTAGCTATGGAGGTGTACTGCACCTGTGCTCTGAATAGCTGTGGCTCTACCCAGATGATTTCCTCCACCATGACCCTGAGCTCCTCCTCACAGAACCTGGGTGTCTTTGCCGTGCCATGGGGTGGTGTGGGTGATGTGTGGGGTGGTGTGTGTTGTGATGTGTGGGGTGATATTTAGTGGTGTGTGTTGTGTGAGGTGCGTGGATGTTATGTGGGTGATGGTGTTGTGTGCTTGTGGATGCTAGTGTTGTTTCTGGTGGTGTCTCTCTCTGGCCTTCTTTTGGGATTTTGGTCGTAGAGGTTTGTGGGTGATGTGGGTGTGTGTTTTATATTGTATTGGGTGTGTGGGAGTGGTGTGTGTATGTGTATCAGGTATGTGTATTTCGATCTGTCCAATGTGGTAGTGTTTTGTAAATGTGTGGGTATTTTGAGCGCAGCGGTGTGTACCGCCAATGGAATACCGCAGTTGAAAGACCGTCGCGTGGATTCGTGGGTCATGATAGTGTGGGTGTATTCCTGTTGGCTCGACGGTGTCAGTTTTGTTTTCGCCATTTTATCACTGACCTTTGGTGTGGCGGACTTGTGTGGATGTCTAAATTTTGGCGGATTCCGAGCCGTGGGTCATAATGACTGTGGCGGAATTCCGCTGCTGCGGCAGTGTGTTGGCGGTCTTCTGCACGGCGGTAAGTGGCTTTTACCGCCAATGTTGTAATGAACCCCTTTGTTTTCTAAGTGGAGAGTAGATCTGCAATAGGGTGGTTACTCCCTTTATCAAACATTATATGGTTACTTCCCTGTGGGGATGTAGACCACCCTGTTTGGAGATGTTTACCTAACAAACAGTGTGAGTGTAATTTCTCAGAGTTTCTATGAGTATGTTTTAAAGTTGGACCGTGGGATTGGTCCACTGGGCCTATGTCCAATGCAGGAAATGCTAGACAAGGATGCTGTCTCAATAAAGCCATAGCTGGGCAAAAACTTTGTCTATATGGCTGTAAGAGAGAACAGGGTTGCTGTTTTTCTTGAGTTGGAGCAGGGCAGGGCTGCTGCCCTATAAACTCCACACTAGGAAAGGGCTGCTGTCCTAAGTGTTTAGAGGCAGTGCATGCCTGCTGTACTAAAGTTTCTCTGGGAGGGCTGGAGGGACGCTCCATATTTACAAAAATTTTGCAATTTTGCACATCTGGTTTAGTAGGTCCACAGAGAGGTACTTTTACCTCTTGGAGTCCAGCTGTGGTAGCTGAGGGCTCCCTTTGTACAGGTTCCACCCCAGGATAGGTTTCTCCCACCACAGGAATGGTATCCTTAGTGGCACGGTGGGAAAGGGATACTTTGATATCCTTTTTACCTGTTGGTGGAGAGGGATCCTGAAATTTCAGGCCTTTTTCTCTCCTTTGCTTTTTCATTTAACCAGAAATAAGAGGAAGCAATTCCTCAGGGAAACCCAGCATGGATGCATGGGTACTAAACTCTTCCTCAGCCCAACCAGAGGCCTCTAGGTCATTCCCTAGGAGACAATCTACAGGTAAGCTAGGTGATACCACCACCTGCTTAGGGCCAGGAACTCCACCACACCTAAGTTGAACTACAGCTAAGGGGAGAGACTCAGTGGAGTTATTGACATCAGTAACTTGGTACTTCTGTCCAAGGAGATGTTGTGCAGGTGACACCAGGTTTTCAGTCACCAAAGTGATACTGGCACCTGTGTCCCTGTAGGTCTGGGCCTCAACACCATTTATTAAGATTGTCTGCCAGTACTTATCCATGTTAAGTGGACAAGCAGCTAAGGTGGCAAGGCCAATGCCACCAGGTGTGATAGCAACTGTCTTTGGACTGTCTACCCCAGTTTCTATTATGGTCCCAAAAGTGAACTCAACTACACCTTTAGTTTGATTATTGCCAGTAGTCCCACCACTATTACCAATACTGCTAGGGGCACTAAAGTCTGATATCTTAGTGGTGGTAGGCTCAGTAATTTTACCTGTGCAGGACCTATCCCCTGGCCAATGGCCTTTATTTCCACACACATAGCGCCAAGGCTTTTCCTGATTGTGTGAAGAGTTTGAAGAAGATGAAGAAGTTTTATCCCCTACCCCAGAGGAGTATTTTTGACCTGAAGAAGGACCTTTGTGTTTACTTTTATACCCATGTTTGTCCTGAGATTTTTCATCAACTTTCTTCTTGCCATCCTTGTCACCCCCTGCATGAGCTTTTCTGCTCACCTTGTTCTGTCCCATTTGTCTGCCTTCTTTCCCAATTCTTGGGGAGAGGTCAGATCTGAGTCCACAAGATACTGACGTAACAAGTCAGACACAATTATTCAAGATGTGCTCTCTCAGAATCAAGTTATATAGGCTTTCATAATCAGTCACCTTACTGCCATGTAACCAGCCTTCTAGGGCCTTCACAGAACAGTCCACAAAGTCTATCCAGTCCTGTGATGACTCCCTTCTGGTCTCTCTGAACTTAAGTCTGTACTGTTCAGTGGTGAAGCCCAGACCATCCAAGCGTGCATTTTTAAGAACCTGGTAATTATCTGCATCATCCTCTCTGACAATCAGAAGTCTGTCTCTACCTTTGCCAGAGAAGGATAACCAAAGGATAGCAGCCCACTGTACGTGAGGGACCCTTTGAACTTTACAGGCCCTCTCAAGTGCAGCAAACGACTTGTTGATGTCATCATTATCCTTGTAAGGAGGGACAACTTTGTGCAGATTCCTAGTTCCTAGTTAGGTTCCCTAACATTTGTACTTCTAAAACAGCTGCTGCCACCATGGGCAACTAACCCCAAAACCTGCCTCTCTTTCCCCACAGCCAGGGATTCCCTGTCTAAGGCCAACTGTTGCTGCATTAGCCTCAGTCTGGCCTCCTGTAACCTCAGCTTTTTGAGTTCCCTATCTAGGGACTTTTCCTCAGGGTTAGAATTCCACGAAGCCTCTGAAACAGAGGTAAAATGAGAGTTTGCAGAGGCAGATCTATCTCTAACAGGGGCCACTCTAGTGACCTGGCCTCTAGGGGTGAAGGGAGCCCTACTTGTGTGTGAACCCTTCCCACTACCAGTTACACTAGGGGGCTTGCTAACAGATGAATCTGTGGAAGGACCCTCCCCAGGAGTGTCATTGTGCTCCTCTGAGCCTTCCTGGTTGGAATTATCCTCCACCTCTTCCCCTGTCTGATCTGGACCAGTGCTGGTCATCTTGGAGGAGGAGATTTAAGAGGTACTCCTTATTGGGGTTCTTCCCAATTGCTAAACATCTTTCAACACAGAGACCCCTCAAACTTCTGAAGTTAAGATTCTCATATGTTGCTTTCACAACTCTAGGTGTAGCTTCTACAGAAGACATACTGAAAGAGAAAAAGTTTAAGAAAGTGAGTAAAAAGTTAGTAGAATAACAGAGCTACCTTTTTAGAGAAAAAAAGTAAACTTTTCAGAACTTTGTAAAAACGTTTGAAAATATTAAAGAACTTTTAAGAAATTTAGAAAATTGTTTCTAGGTATATATTATATATGCTCTAAGTATTGGAGAAAGCTTTTCTTGTGAAAAACACAGGTAACAAAGTGGTAAATCAAATGCAAGTACTTATCCCACCGCTGCACCAACAATGTAGGAGGCTGGCCTGGTTTGTAGTGGGTACCAGGTCCAGTTATCCCTTATTCGTGAAGTAGTAGTGTTCTAGCAGCTTAGGCTGATAGAGGTAGCTATAGCAGAGCAGCTTAGGCTGAACTAGGAGACATGCAAAGCTCATGCAATACCACTTATAGTTGCACACTACTTATACACAAGTAAAGACAATACTCAGTGTTACCAAAAATAAAGGTATTTATTTGGCTGCACAGTACCAAAAATATCTTAGATGCAAAACTCCTTCTGGAGGTAAGTACTCTACACAATATATACACTAGACACCAAAATTAGACAAGTAAATTATCATAGAAAAATGCAAACAGTAGGAAATCTTATAGAATGCAATTGGAGAAAATAGGTCTAGGGGCAACACAAACCATATACTAAAAAAGTGGAATGGGAATCACAAATTCCCCCCTAGACAAGAGTAGTAAGTGCAGAATTGCTGGGAGAGTAAGAATACACAATAAAGGAAAGTAAATTAACCCCCCCCAAGAGCCCAGAAAAGCAGGAGTAAAGTACTGCAAGTTTCTTTAAGACACACTACACCTCATTTTTGGGATTTTGCAGCAGCCAACCAAGTCTGTAAAGAACAACTGTTGGATTATTGGACCCGAAGACCTGCAAAGGAAGGGGACCAAGTCCAGAAGTCGAAAGAAGCTCCAGGAAGGACAGGAGCACCTGCCAACCCAGAAGAGGGTGCAAAAGAAGAGTACCTTGTTAGTCGAAGACTGCAGAAATGCACCCTAGGAAGATGCTAGAGGGTTCCTGCCTGGTGCAAAAGATGTCCCACGACATGAAGATCATTGCAGATGAAATTTTGTTTTGGAAGGCGCCAACAAGCCTTGGCTATGGCAAAAATGCATTTTTTATCAAAATGGCACTGGATGGACCCAGGAGGGACCTGTGGACCTCAACTCTGTGTGAGGTAGCTCTCAGCACTTTATAGAGCTCTCAGGATGCCAGCCAGCATCCCCAGGAGTCACAGGGTCTGGGTTCAAAGGAGGTGAAAAATGCAATTGATGCAGCACAACAAAAGAAGGTCAGCGAGTTGAGCATTGCAAGATGGAGTGCTGGGGAACTGGGCCAGGCTGTGCATGAAGGAATTTTGCAAAGAGTACACAGAGGCCTCATGAGGCGAAGAAGACACAATACACAGGGATACCATCATTCTTGGGGAAGGTGAGGTCTTTGCTCCTTCAAATTGCATCAGCAGGACCTCAGCACAGTCTATGTTGATGATGTTCTCCCTCTGTGTCCTTAGGAGAAGGCTCGTTGCCATGAGAGGAGTCCCAGGGTACCAGTCCTCGCCTTGGAAGGTGCCTGCATGGAGCAGGGGAGTGACTCTGTCACTCCATGGGAGATTTCTTCAGTCCTTTTGGTGCAGGATGAAGACAGGGAGTCCCCAGAGCATGCACACCATGGAAACTGTTGCAGTTGCTGACTTGGAGCTGAGGTTGCTGAAGAAAAGTGTCTCTTGTAGACACTTTGGTGCAGTTACATCATTTCTTGGAGCAGGCTGCGGTTGATCCAAGGTCAGAAGAGTCTGAAGTTGATGCAGAGGATTCCTGAAGGAAACTTGCATGCAGAATCTGAAGAGACTCTAAATAGCCCTGAGAGGGTTACCTTATCAGGTATGGATCTATCATGAGGAGTCTCTGACATCTCCTGCTGGCACTGGCCACTCAGAGCCCTCCAGAGTGCCCCTGCACCTTGCAAAGCAAGATGGCTGAAGTCTGGGACACACTGGAGGAGGTCTGGGCACCACCCCTGGGTTGGTGATGGACAGGGGAGTGGTCACTTCCCGTTCCTTTGTCCAGTTTCCCACCAGATCTGGGGAGAAGGGGTCTCTGAACCAGTGTAGACTGGTTTATGCAAGCAGGGGACCATCTGTGCCCTTCAAAGCATTTTCAGAGGATGGGGGAGGCTACCCCTCCCCAGCCTGTAACACCTATTTCCAAAGGGAGAGGGTGTAACACCCTGCTATCAGAGGAAATGCTTTGTTCTGCCTTCCTGGGACTAGGCTGCCCAGACCCCAGGAGGGCAGAACACTGTCTGTGAGGTGGCTGCAGGTGTATCTGCAGTGCAAGCCTCAGAGAGCTGGTTTGGCAGTACTGGGGGTCCATGGTGGAGCCCTCATGATGCATGGAATTGTCTCCCCAATACCAGATTTGGAATGGGGGAACAATTCCATGATCTTAGACATACTACATGGCCATATTCGGAGCTACCATTGTGAAGCTACATATAGGTATTGACCTATAGTAGTGCACGCATGTAATGGCGTCCCCACACTCACAAAGTCCTGGAAAATGGCCGTGAAGTATGTGGAGGCACCTTTGCTAATGCAAGGGTGCCCTCACACATAGTAACTTTGCACCTACCCTTCAGCAAGTGAAGGTTTGACATTTAGGTGACTTATAAGTTACTTAAGTGCAGTGAAAATGGCTGTGAAATAGTGTGCACAGTATTTCACTCAGGCTGCTGTGGCAGTCCTGTGTAAGGGTTTGTCTGAGCTCCTTATGGGTGGCAAAAGAAATGCTGCAGCCCATATGGATCTCCTGGAACCCCAAAGCCCTGGGTACCTAGGTACCTTATACTAGGTACTTATAGGGGGGGCCAGTATGCCAATAGAAATTGGTAACTGAAGTCACTGGCCAACAGTGACAAATTTCAAAGCAGAGAGACCATAAGCACTGAGGTTCTGATTAGCAGAGCCTCAGTGACACAGTTAGGCACTACACAGGCATATACAGAAGGCCATACACTATGCGCTCTGGGGTCCTGACCAGAAGGATCCCAGTGAAACAAGCAAAACACACTGAAATATAGGTTTTTATCTATGAACACTCGGGTCCTGGCTAGCAGGATCCTAGTGACAAAGTAAAACACACTGACACACACTCACAAACAGGCCAAAAGTGGGGGTAACCATGCTAGAAAGAGACTACTTTCCCACATGGACCTCCCCATGATAGGAGTGGTAGAGGTTTAGATTTACACTTGTAGGTCTGTGAATAGCATTTTGTAATAAGTAAGTAGATCTACTTTACATATTAAAAAAACTCAGTTTGTAAATCATGCCCATTATATTTGAATCAGATTTGCACCCAGTTCATGCCCAGACCAAATCTTGGTTATACTGGATGTTAGGAATGGGGTCTCTGGTTGGCAGTCAGTTTGCACTCTGTCCAAGCAGGGAACCTCACTCTACTCAGGGTAGGGGAGATACACAGCTCAGGTACCCCTTCCACAGCCTCTTGCTTGCTAGGCACAAGCAGCCAGACTTATCTCAGAGGCAATGTGTAAGGTATTTGTACAATAACACACAGTATCACAGTGAAAACACCACAAACAGACTTATTAGAGATGGGGTCAATGGTTGGCAGTCAGTCTGCACTCTGTCTAAGCAGGGATTCTCTCTCCAGTCAGGGTGATGAGATACACACCTAGGATAACCCCTGCTCATCCCCTTGGTAGTTTAGCACAAGCAGTCAGGCTTATCTCAGAGGCAATGTGTAAAGTATTTGTACAGAAACACACAGTAATACAGTGAAAACACTACAAAATAGACACCACAACAGTCTAGAAAAATAGCCAACATGTACCTAAATTAAACAAGACCAAAACAACAAAAATCCAACATACACAAGTAAAGTTATGAATTTTCAAAGTAAAAACAGTCTTACACCACAGAAAACAATGGATGCATTGATGTTACACAAAGTCCTGGTTTGCATCAAAAACATAGCCACACAGTGAGCGTGGGTCAGAAAAGTTAGCGATGCGCTGATTCCTTGCTCGCAAGTGAGGTTGTGCGTTGTTTTTTTCTCTGGCCGGGTAAGCAATTCATCATTTTCCTCTCCCGCAAGAGCACGATGCGTCGATTCCTGGACGGGCATCCCAGATCCGGGCAGGCTCTCATTGACTTTGACGCCCAAGGACAATGCATGAGAAATCCGGATGCACGGTGATGAGGAACCGCACTGCATGGGGGTTGCATCAATTTAAGCATCTGCAAGCAGGTGTCGTTTCATTTCTCCAGCCATGATGCAGGTGATGCGTTGATTTCCCAGCCACGATGCATGTGGTGCGTCGACTTCTCAACAGCGATGCAGGTGGTGCGTTATTTTTACAGCCACGTTGCAGGTGGTGCATCAAATCTTTCCGTGCATGGCTCTTGTGTCTAGATTTCCACCTTGGTTCCATCAGCTTCACCTTTCAAGGGCACAGGGACTGGAGGGAGCGCTACTTGACAGGGTAAGAGTTTCAGCAGAGAGTTCAGGCACTGGAAGAGAAAGTCTTTGATGGCCCTGAGACTTCAAAATAGGAGACAAGCTCAGTTCAAGCCTTGTAGACACTTCTCAAGCAGGAGTATACCACAAAGTCCAGTCTTTTTCCTCTTCCAGGCAGAAGCAGCAACTGCAGGCCAACCCAGCAAAGCACAGTCACAGGCAAAGGGGTAGTGTTCCTCTTCCAGCTATTCAGCTCTTCTACTTGGCAGAGGTTCCTCTTGAGTCCAGAAGTAACCTAAACATCTGGGGTTTTGGATCCACTACTTATACCCCTTTCTGCAAACTTCAAAGGAAAGTCTCTGTTGTTCACAAGATGCTGCCTTTCCCAGGCCTGGCACCAGACACACATCAGGGGATTGGGAACTGCATTGTGTGAAGGCAGGCACCGCCCATTCAGGTGTAAGTGTCAGCTCCACCCTCTACTCTAGCCCAGATAATCCATCAGGATATGCAGCCTACACCCCAGCTCCATTTGTGTCACTGGCTAGTGGAGATTCAAAAACAGCCTAACTGTCAATCTGACTCAGACAGGTAATATACAAGAAGGCAGAGGGCTGCATCACAACTTTGGCAGTCTTTTCTCAAGACCGCTGCAGTGGCAGCCGCCAAAAGACGACCATGGTGGTGGTAATCCGACCACTGTATTAGGAGTCATAAACTGAAGACTGCCAAAAAACAGCCACAAATCCAACACCTCCGGGACACTAAAGGGCGGCAAACATGCAGTTGTAACTCCAGCACCGCCAGTCAGACAACTTCCCACCCACCAGATTATGACCCACAAATCACCACGGCAGTTCTTCTATGGTGGAAACCCATTGGCGGTCCGAACCACTGTGCTCAAAAACTCACCTTAGCCAGAGCACAACACCACATTGGACAGTTTGAATACCCCACACCTGACATGCATACACACACCAGACACACCCACTCACATCACTATATAACAAACCCGCACACAACCCACAATCCTTTGGGACAAAACAACATGTCTTTTCAGACAGCGAGGACCCACAAACTCATTACTCAGCACATATACACCTTGGGCACGTATACACTTCACACTCAGCACACACCACACAAATGCATGATCAACACTATACACACATCACAACTGCACACTAACACCACAACCAACCACCACACACATCCAAAAAGCCCCACCCACCAAGCGCCCTACACTGCAGGATGGACCAGATCATCAACATGTTGGGGGAAAGCCAAAGGCTGCAGAGGAAATACCACCAGGAGGTCATGCAGCCATGGCAGACCCACAATGCCACCATGGCCTCCATTACAGGGGTACTAAAGGACATTAACACCACCCCGCGTGCTTCCTCCACCGACCAACAGGCCTCTTACACTAGCCAAATCACATCTGTGCCCTCAACATCTATGGGAACTAGTGGAATGGAGGCCCAGCCAGGGGAACCACAGCCCACAGGCACCCCGTCCTCTATAGCTGAAGAAACTCCCCACAAACATGGACATCCATACAGACATCTGGCTGCAGCAAATGCCAAAACAAAACCTACTTTGAGGAAGTGACCCTCTCCTGATGTTGTCTCCCTTGTGTGCTCCACTGAGGTACCCTGTTGACTGTTTAATGACATTTCTCCACTTTTCCCATGGCCCTTGGACAATGGACCTGTGCTACCTACTCTGATAATTTCAACCACCATGACCCCACTCATCCTGTGTGATAATTAATGCAAAATAAACACTGCAGATCACAGCAAATTCATGTGTTTTTATTTGTACTATTAAAAAAGTTTGTTCAGCCATATGTTATGTGAACATGGCCCCCTAAACCAATGTAATTGACAGAAGAGAGAGGCATCCTCTGCACAACAGACATGTTCCAGGGCAAATGTAAGGGAGTCACTAGTCCAGCCACACCCCAGAGTATATCTACTGATCCAACCTGCAAAAAGACCATGACAGAGACTTCCATCAGGATAGTAGGCATAGTGGCGCACAAAGCTCATCTGTAGTTCATAGTTGTCATGCCCAGTGTGGACTGCCAACACAACAGATGTAACTTCTACATCATCTGTCTCAGGGAATACATCACATAACATTGTAGCTGGCATATGTCATGGACTAATGGACTAATCTGTAATCAGTTACCAAAGGCTAATTAACACAAATGCCACATGTAATATGTAGGTGAGGCAAATATTCACAGAACACAGTTACTTGCTGGAATGACATTAGAACAGGACAATCCCGGACATGTAGCACAATACAGGCCTGTCCATAGGAAATGTGATACTTGCAACCTGCATAGAGTACGCATGTTAGAGAATAGACACTGTAACTCGGCAACTTACATGCAATCAGTCACTTCCCACAACACACAATATGGATAGGAACACATTACACCACCACTGATGATTCTAATCAGGAGAACCATTGACAACAAGCAAAGTGGAAATACAATACTTGCAACTACACACACAACATACCTGTATTTTACTGGAAGTATTGATTGATGAGCTCTGTTCTGTAGTCAGCTGCACCTTCCTCATCTGTCTCCTCATCACTTTCCATGTCTGCATCACGAGCCACTGGTCCAGCGTCCTCCTCATCCTCTGCTAGTAATGGTATCTTACGTCTCAGGGCTAGAGTGTGGAACATGCAGCAGGCAACTAAGATCTGGCCTGCCTTTTGGGGAGTGTAGAGGAGAGCACCTCCAGAGAGGTCCAGGCTCCTGAATCTTGCCTTCAGTAGTCCAAATGTCCTTTCAATTACACACCTCGTCCTGCCGTGGGCCTCATTGAAATGGAGTTCCTCTTCTTTCTGTGGCAGGATACCCTACTGGTGTCAACAGCCAGGGAAGATTAGGATAGCCAGAGTCACCTGTGTGCACAGAGGTGGGACCTGTTACAATACAGGTACAAACACAGGGAAAATTGTGATAACAGGTGCCAAAACAGAATCACACATCGAAATGCATGCATACCAATGAGCCAAGCCCTCTCTCTCTGTAGACGTTACAACAAGTGTGGTACATTGCTGTTCCTCAGAATGAAGGAGTCATGCAAGATCCTGGAAACCTGGCTGTCACCTGTTCATTTGCACTGGGAGGGACCAGAGCTTTATGGGTACCATCTATGGCCCCTATCACATGAGGGATATTTCCCATAGAATTCTGCCATTCACATTGACCAAATCCACCCATTGGGGGAACCTGATGTAGCTGTCCAGGTGTTTCAAGAAAGCATACAGTATCTCCTGCAAAACAAGACTATACATGAGTTGTGACATCCCTGCGGACAAGCCCACTGTATTCTGAAATGAGCCTGTGGAAAGAAAGTGTAGCACTGACAGGGCATGGACTGTGGGAGGGATGGCATAAGGATTACGTATGGCAGCAACGAGTTCTGACTCCTACTGGGTACAAAGATCCATGATGGAGTGACGATTCAGACAATAGGTCTGGATGAAATTCCTCTCCTCCAGGGTTGCAAGGTCGACTGCATGTCTCAATCTCCTCCTAAAAGGCCATCTAGGATAGAGAGGAGAGAATTTACAATGTGAGCATCACTTTACACATGTCATTTGAACATGTACTGATCACATACACCTAACACTGCTGACACTCACTATATTGGGCATGCTGTGCAGCATGGGCACCATCCTTGCTGCACATTACTGGCCCTGATCAATAATTTGTGACACACGTCACTTGTTTAATGTTCCTTATCTGATCCACTGAGCTGTCCTGCACTGAGCATGTATGTAGTTATTCTATATACCTATATGGTTCCACCACCTCGAGGCTCCGAGAAGCTGGACATGCACGTCATGTGACAATTGGCGCTTATGCTACATGTTCATCGTCAATTGGCAATGAGTATTTGGCAACCTGTCGAGTACCTTTAGGAAATGTGTTGCCATACAGTGGATGTACATCTCACATTTCCATTCCTCTCCATGCCTGTAATGTGGAGATGCACCGAGGATATGGGCACATGTCTTACTCCATCCTGCTCATGCAATAGATGTGAGTGTTTAGATCACCCTAAGCATTGTGTATGACCAGTTCCATCCATCTGCATTAGTGGCTCTCGGGTGTAAGGGAACTCCCATCTGTGTTATTAACCTATAAATGCTACTGTGTGACTCTCCTTTCTATCACAGCGTCTATGTACATCACTTACTGAATCTGGTATTGACAGGTTGTGAGGCTGCCAAGACAATTCCGCACAGAAATAGCCCTCATGGGACAGGAGCAGAGGCCTGATAGCTGACTATGCATTTATGAGTGATCTGCTGACTGTAGGGTATGTGTAGGTAGCTAAACTGGGATACTGCAATATGTAGAATATATATGACATGATTGCACAGATCATGCATTCCTAGGAGCTAATCTTGGGGGGATGTGGCCCTCAGACCTATGGGATGGTACTAGAGGTGGTAAGTGCCCTGGATGATCCCTAATTTGTCACCATGGTGTGCACATGGCATGTATGACAAAGCCCTAGCAATTCCTATGCTGCAATGCTGAGTAACTGACTACATCATGTCAAGATGAAAATTTGGGGACCCATCTGATGGCCTGTGACTATTACAGCTTGACTTGGATAATAGGTAGTGGCAGATTAGGCATGGTTTGGGTATTGCATGACACATGGCGTGTTGATGTGATTCAAATTTTGGAGTCAGTCTCCTCAGGCTGCCTTTTGTGGTAGTGGGATGTGTAACTGGTGTACAGCCAGCAGTCTTTGTCCATGTGTGCCTAATAAATGCTAAGATTTCCCCCTTGGGATGTGTGTTGTCTGGGCTCTGGGACAGGATTTGCCATTTGTGGAATGGTGTGTGAGGCTGGAGTTGTCATGGTGCTTAGTCCAACTGGTGTACCTGCATGTGAGGTGGCATTGGAAGTGGTCCATGATGTGATATGTGTGTTCCAGCAGTACATTTGTTGTGACACTGCACTCAGTGGATGTGTTATATGTGGTATGGCCCATTGTAAATGCACTTTGAAGTATGCTGAGTAGTGATATATATGTTGGGTGTCAGATGCTCTGGCTCTGTGATAGGTTCTGACTGATCACATGGCTATAACACAGATTCACATAGTACACATCATATATGAACAGTTTGGTTATCTGACTTGTATTTGCTAAATCAGAGTTGTTCTCCATAATGGCATCATTGTGAGTGGTAGGTGCTGTGTGGTCTGTGAGTGGAGTTGTCTTCACTCTAATTGACATATTACAGAGGATATGGACTAATCAGGATTGTTACTGTAGAGGCCTGAAGTGTTGTTTCAGTCAGCCGCAAATCCAATGGCTAAATGTATATGGAGAGGTAAGATGTGTGTCAGTCATACTATTGATACTGAATCCAAAGCATGCTGTGACGGCTCAAAGGGCTTTGGTTGGCATAATTAGGATGACTCTAATAGTGCTTTCCTACTTAGGTATTGATGTAGGTGTGAGGGTTGGCATAAAGGTGTAGGTAGTAGTGACATGTAATGACAGGATGTAGATAATGTAGTGCCCGTTCTCCCAGGAGGGTGGGCATCTCTTTCGCCACAGGCATCTCTGCTCCTGCCGCAGACAGCACTGCTGCCCTCAGTGAGGAGGCTATTGACCTCCTGAGGCCCATCTCTGTGGGTCAGTCCACCATCGTGAATGCCATCCAGGGACTGGCAGCTCAAGTCCAACAGAGCAATGCGTTCCTGGAGGGCATTAAAGGTGCCATGGCTGGCCTACAGAGATTCTTTCAGGCTCTGGCTTCCACTCTAATGGCAGCCAGTTTCCCTATGTCTCCCATCCCTCCTCCACCTACCCCTTCCCAATCCCAAACTCCTCTCTCCATACCCATCCAAAGCATATGTACACACAGGCATGCATCCACCTCAACAGACAAAAGTAGCTCAGACAAACATAAGCACCACAAGACCCACCATTGGCATGCAGACAAGCAACACTCACCTGCAGACACATCAACATCCACTCCCTGCATTGACTCCCCCACCACACACTCCTTCACAGACACTACACCAGACACCTGCAGCCACCACACCATCATTCACGGATCCAGCCACCAGTCCTATCTTATGCACTGTCAGCACAATAGCAGACCTACAGACATCCACCCCAGTCACCACATCCCCAGCCACCACAACCACCTACACACCCACATGCAGCACATGTACCATACATGCAGACACCACCCCAATAGACAGTCACCCATCCACCATGGCATCTCCCAGTACCTCCTCCCCCTCATCCCAAGACACCTAAACACCCATACTCACACACCCAACAGACACCCACCATCCACAAGCATTTCCCCACGGACGTGCACCCAAGACATCCACTAAGACATATCTCACAACCACTCCCTCTCGCTCCACTCCCAAACCCTTTTGCCATGGCCTCCTGTGTGTCTAATAAGCATTTCCTCTCAGAATTGTTCCTGTTCCCTACCCTTCTCCCACTCCATGATACCACCAAGCGCTCTGTGTCCCTCCCCAAGTCCAGCCTTCCACCTCCAAGTCCTCCCCACCCACTACCCCCCGGTAGTGCCCATGCCCCTCTCCCTGCCAAGAAGTCTACTTCTCCCAAGACCAGGCCCAAAGACCCCCTCCCAAACCCAAACCCAAGCCCAAGGACCCCCCTCCCAACCCCATCTCCACCCTCTATCCCCCCTCATCCCTGAGGTGCCTGCCTTCCCCCTTGATGCCCTTATACTGTGGAGGTCATTTTGCAGTCAGGAGTCAAGTAGGGGCACAGTGAAGTGCCATTTGTGCCTTTGAACCTTTGGACTGGCCAATGGCCTTATCATTGTTCATAGTTATTTTCATTTTGCCATTTCACCTTATAAATACATCTGGGCCAACCTGGTGTTGGTTACGATGGTAACATACTTGTCCTGCCTTTCTTTCTACATGGCTGTTTTGTGTTTGTGGGCTTTGGTTTGTGTGTATGTGTGTGTGTGATGTGTGTGTGTGAAGGTTGTGCTAGCTGTTGAGCCTGGCCTGTATATGTCATGCTGTCATTGCTGTGTATTGTGTGTAGGATATGTTTGTGTTTGTTACATGCATGTATGTATATGTATTGTTTGTGTTGCCATGTGTAATGGTGGTATTGTGTGACCTTGTGCTGTTTTGTGTCCATGTGTGTGGTGGTGGCTATGTCATATGCATTGTGTGTGGTTTGAGCGTAGTGTGACATATGCTTCGTTGTATGGCAGTGTGATTATGTTGATTGGTTGTGTGGTGGTGTTACAAATTGACACATAATTCCAGGCTTCAGGCTCTGTATTGAAGACATGGTATCCATAAGAGTAAACATAATGCAGGGGCATGGATAACAGAAGCTCTGGACAGTGACATGGAAATAATCTTGACTTGGTGAGTACATTCAGGCATTCAGGCCTGATTCCAGGGACAGAATAAAGTTCTACAAAATGGTTTTCCCATACCTCCAGAGCAGTTGTAAACTCAAGCTGATTGGATGCGTGCACGCTTCCATGTTCCACTATGTGCCATAATGAATGATTGTCCTTTCTAGATACAGCCTCCATTATATCCCTCCAATAGATTTACTCCCACTTCCTCTGGCTATCAGCCAAGGTCATCTTGTATACCTTGGGGGATTCTCTACTTGATTCCCTGTTACAGATTTTTATAGTAGATACAAGTTTTGAATTGTTCTTACAGCAATTCTTTGTACACTATGAAGATTCCATCCTAATATAGCGGACAGAGCTATATTATGCCAGGAAATATTCCCTCTAATCAGGAAATCAATCTGAATGAACATCCATAATTGGGATATCGCTCCAAAAGCAATCCTCATAGGACACTAAGGCCCATATTTATATTTTTTAAGCACCGCATTTGCGCTGCTTTTTGACGCAAAAACGGCGCAACGTTAGAAAAAACTATTGTATTTTGTACGTTTGCGCCGCTTTTGCATCATAAAATGACGCAAATGCAGCGCTAAAAAAGTATAAATATGGGCCTAAAGGTGCCAAGACTGCGCTGCAAATATCAACTACTATAAATAGTCCTTTGACCCCTCTACATATGTTCTTAACAGATGGAAGATGGACCTGACTTAATCAACCCCACCAACAATTTCTGAAACTAACCCCTTCAAAGTAAGCAAGAGAGAGTAATGGTCACACATACCTATGTCCAAAACCAATATATCCTTAATCAGGAAGAAAGTCAGGCATCTAGCATGATATAATTTATATTACTCCTACTATAGCCTCTATTGAATGTATGACCCCTCACAGCATCTGATATACTTCTGCCGTTATAAGGTTTAAGCTCATGTGATAAATTTAGGGCAGTTAGTTGAGAGGCTGTTGCAGACCACCACTTGAGTGGATCTGAATCTAGGCTGAGAATTTCCCATGGCTTATTTTTATGTTCTCTAAGGGAGACCATGCCAGCTAGAGGTTCTTAAGTGACAATAAAGTCACCTGCTAACACAATGTTGCTTGAGGACTACTTTGGGTTGAGATAAGTATCAAGCAGGTGCAAAGCTGGAGATTCTTTATTCCGAGCATCACTGCAATTGTAAACATCAATTAAACTAAGCTGTAGGCCTGACTAGGAGGAAATAGATAGACCTCATATATCCAATAAGGGAATTTTAAGCTATTTAATCCTGCATTTTAGAGACCGCTTGACCCTTATAATAAGACTACCAGCCACTTTTCCAGGCTGAGAGGGCAGAGCTTCTACACTAAAATTTAAGAGCCCCAACCTAAAAAGTGGCTTTACTACCCATGTCTCTTGAAACATGCAAATATTGTAACTGTCAAAAATTCCCCCCCAAACGGGGAGTCATGCAGTTTTGACATTAGACCTACAGCAATCCAACACCGTGACTTTAGATTACTAGGTAGATAGGGATTTGTGGGGCGGGACCTATAAATGATAAGCGTGAGGAACTGAGAGGTTCGGTAGTACCAGTTGGACATGTAGGAACAAGAATTGAAGGCAAGTCCCTATGAATGTGGTCAGCTGAAGTACTCTGTTGGCCATGGGTCTCAGTTTCATTTACCAAGTGGGGACAACCTGGCATATTACTACCTCATGTAGCTGAAACTAAACACTTATCTACGAGTCAATCTATTTCTCTCAAGTCTCTCAGGGAGATAAAGGACTGTCGGCTCCCCTTTTTTTCTTCAGCATGCCTACTCCGATCAGCTGCAGTCAACGCAAAGTAAGGCAGGTTTACTTTGAATTAGAGAATTAACCCCCATACTAAGTAAGGTCCTATGTTCTAGGGCTATGACTCCCACAGGCAGATACCTGTTTGCTAGAATAATTCTTGTGTAGTCAAATAGTTCTGCAGGTGAGAAACACCACTCTACCCCATGGAGGTCTTCTCTGGTCACAAGGAAGCACTGTCTGGATAATCTGATACAATGTGAGACCTTGATCTTAAGCTAGTCCTGATCCTCCCATTCCTGTGGTTTGAATTTAGGAACCTGTACCAAGTAGACAGTGCAACATGAGGCAGTCAACTATAACTCTTACCAGCAGTAGTCTTAGCTGTTTGAGCTCTTATATAATTCTCTGAGCTATGAATATCCCCAGAACCAAGGTAACTAACATGGTACCCAGTGTCGGCTGTATACGTTTGGCCATAAAATGATGTCAGAAAGCACTGAAAACTATAGGTGGTGCCTTATTGCCAGTAACCTTGGGGTCAGGTGCTCTAACATCACCCCTTCCCTGACCTGATGCTATTGAAAGCCCCTCCTTTGTGTGTGATGGCAGTGGGATGGCGGAATGTGGGGAGGACTCATGACTCAATTTGGAGCAACCAAAGGCTTTTTTTTCTCTTAACCCTGTGACTTTTGCATTAAAGACTACAAGGAGTGATCAATGAGAACATTTTCCAACCTATCACCAAGTATAATAACCAATTTGTTTTCAAATCAGATAACTTAGGGCCTGATTTACAAAGGTAAATTTACACTTTCATGTAAGTTTAAGATAGTTTGCTGTACACTAAGGGATTTACGAGTAGTATCTTTACTAAGGGATTTACGAGTAGTATATTTTTATGTGCGGAGATTCCACATCAGTGGCGTAATGAAACTTGAAGGCTCCCCCTACAAACTGCATTGAGGCCCCCCACCCCTTGATCCCCTGCCCCAGTCAGGACATCTTAGGCCAGAGGCCCGCTGCCCCTGCAAAGTGCCATCCAGTGTGCTGTGCATGACTGTGTGCTGCTGAGGCGGGCCCCGGAGCTGGCCCCCCCCCCCCCACACTGTTGGAGCTGCAGGGCCATTATTACACCACAGCTCCACACTCATAAAGGAATTATTTGTAAATCCCTTTGTGAATTGCAAACATTTGTGATCTTACACAAAGTGTAAGTTAACCTTTTCTGAAACTGGTCATCAGTATACCCCTCATTAATTGTTAGCAATTGCTCTACTTTAAGATATGCCTCTTAATTTATGGTTTGTGTTGCCTACTATTGCAATGGTTAAAATCTAGTGAGATAGATAAAGATTGGCAGCACATGAGAATAAACATTATAATGATCATTAGAGGGATTAGGTACAAGTTTTTAGTTGGAAGAACATCGGTTGGTAAGGCTAAATGGCTAAAAACGAATGCATTTCTCTTGTAACACTATTGATTTATCTTTTTATGAATATGTGCTTCCGTTTCTTGCATGGGACCACTAGAGTAATTTTATCTGGATTCAATTTAGGAATAGACTCTATTTATTTAATTGAGCCATCTATTTCATGTACGGTGCATTGTTCAGCCACATGCCTGGGTATTTTCTTCACTCTAGTGGTCCCTTGTGAGCTCTCGGTAGCCTGTAACTAGTATAAGGGATACCGTCCATCAAACTTTTTGACAGGTGCCATGCTTCGTGATGACGTAGACAATGACGTGGGTGGCCTGCCTCGAGGTTGTCAATCAATCACGTGCCTGTCATAAGTCTGTGGCTGTGTGATTGAAAGCCCCAAAAGCCTGTCCCTGGTGTCTGTGTGTGCCCAGACATGTTCAGGCTGTCAAAGGGTTGTGAAAAATGACAACCCGAACAGCTTGCATAGTGTGTGCATGCCCACTTTTTCGTGCTTAGACCGCATATAAGGCTCCCATAAGTGAGCAGTGTTAAGCATCAGAGTATCCTGATCAATAAGATCCCTTGCTCGCCAATATGAAGAGGTATTATCCCATCATCAGAAGGGCGTCCTCCGAAGGCTGCTTGATGCTTTTGTTAGATATACCGACCGCCCGCGCTTGGCATTGGACGAGGACATGCTGCCGAGCACCCCTAAAGATGAGGGTTCTGACGTTACGGGACCCCGGCCATCGGTTTGAAAAGCTTCCCCTCAAGGATGTGCCAATGTTAATATTACCTATTAAGGGTGATGGTGGCAGGAGTGAAGCCTCGTGTAGCGGTGCGGAGGGTGGAAACAACCCCATCCACATGGAAGATCTTGAAGAGGCTATGTAGCTGCATAACTCGCCGGTTTATCAAGACATGGGGATTTTGTCGACCCAGGCCCCTGGGTCTGGTGTCGTGCAGCAGCCGAGCTCAGATTCCAGTCATGCAGCAACGGAACTCGATGACTCTCAAGATTTAAGAGGGGCCGCAAAGCCTTGAGGAAGTGTAGAGGTTAGTAAGAACCGTCTATAGAAAGTTAGCATGTATACTGGTATTTTATGTACTGTATTCTTAACTAGTAGCTGTCTTTCTTTTGAACCGTAGGAGTCAGCGGCCAAAAGAAGAGCTGTGAAGGAGTTGCAACAAAGGGTTAAATCTGTAAATTATAATTGCTTTTGCTGTTCAAATCAGAGTGAAACTTCCACGAGCCAAAACAAATTTTGTAAGAATGGTGTTTGTCCCTACAATGTCTTGAGCATTGAAAAGGAAACGTCGAGTATCCCTTATGCTGGCTTCTGGGCTGTTAAAGGTTTTGCAGTGACGGTTGTGAAAGCTTGTGTGAAACGTGACTATTATACCCTGTGTTACGGCCACAAACTTAACGATGCGGGCCAGGCAGGCCACGAATATCTAGACCTGTTGTATGACCCAAGAATAACTAGGCACATCTGCAGCTTCCTAGATCCATACAAAGTGTATAAACTGTTAAGATGGGTGTATGGGATGTTGACTTTAAAGAAAAATGTTCAACCTGATATGATTAAAGTTTTGTTGACTGCACTCTGGGAGCTCCGCTATGCATGCGATTCGCACTCAAAGCTTGAAAGCATGCAAAGTGTGGGTGCTGCTGTTGACAGAAGTATGGTAGAAAGGAACATAGAGAGACGTATGTGTGATGTTTACTTTAAAAATGGAAGAACAGGTGCTTTAGCCCAGTGAAGACTGTTTTAAGAATGATGAGACAACCCGATAACATATCATAGTTGTATTATTTGATGTTACATATTTACTCACTTTTTTAGGACGGGGGTCAGAACGATGCTGCGCAAGATGGCTATGAATTACACCACAGATACTCTCGTATCACGAAAAGTTTATATGCGTTGCTCAAAGAAAGAATAGCAGAACTACAGCCTCTAACTTGGAGCTACATGCAGTTTTGTGAGCCACCAGATATGAACCAGTGCAACAGTTCAGAGTGTGTAGCGAAGCCTTTTGCGGGGTGACTTCCGGAGCGTATACAGGCGAAGATTGATAGACTACCACCAACATACAGATTATACAGAACACTGGAGCGTGTTACAGAAAATCATTTCAATGATAAGGGCTTTACACTGTCCCAGCGAGGACTGTAGGAACTTTTAAACGGCTTCAGCACCCTGTCTGTGCAAAGTTATATGAGGGGTGAGCGGACAGTCGTGTCTAGAGCCATTGAATTTAGATCTAAGAAAATAGCAAAACAAGTGACGCTGAGGCCTATTAGATATCAGGCCCTCCATAATGTGTGTACACAATGTCCTGTTGTGTATACATAATGAAAAGACCTCAAAGTGTCCGACAATGGCTTTTATACGTGTCTGGAAACTGTAAAGTCTGCAGTGCTTATGTAGTGTAGTAGGAGGCTGGCCTGGCTTATAGTGGGTACCTGATGGTACTTACACCTTGTGCCAGGTCCAGTTATCCCTTATTAGTAGATTAGTAGTGTAATAGCAGCTTAGGCTTATAGAGGTAGCTATAGCAGAGCAGCTTAGGCTGAACTAGGAGACATGCAAAGCTCCTACTATACCACTTATATCATATAGCACTATATTATAAGAAAACACAATACTCAGAGTTACTAAAAATAAAGGTACTTTATTTTAGTGACAATATGCCAAAAGTATCTCAGAGGATACCCTCACTTAGGAGGTAAGTAATATACACAAAATATACACACAAACCAAAAGCAGGTAAGTAAAACACTTAGAAAAGTAGTGCAAACACTGTAGAACACAATAGAATGCAATAGGAGAAAATAGGCCTTGGGGCAACACAAACCATATACTCCAAAAGTGGAATGCGAACCACAAATGGACCCCAGGCCTAGTGTAGTGTGTAGAGGGTCGCTGGGAGTGTAAGAAAAAACTAAGGGTGTCCAAGATACCCCACCCCAAGACCCTGAAAAGTAGGAGTAAAGTTACCCTACTACCCCAGAAAGACAGTAAAGTCGAGATAGGGGATTCTGCAAAGGCAACAACTGACTACAAAGCACTGAAGACGGATTCCTGGACCTGAGGACCTGCAAAGGAAGGGGACCAAGTCCAAGAGTCATGCAAGTGTCTGGGGGGAAGGAGCCCACTAAACCTCGGATGAAGGTGAAAAGGTCTGCCTCCGGGTGGAAGAAGCTGAGGATTCTGCAACAACGGAAGGTGCCAGGAACTTCTCCTTTTGTCAGAAGATGCCCCACTGTGTGCTGAGGACACAGAGTTGTTTTCATGCAGAAAGAATGCAAACAAGCCTTGCTAGCTGCAAGAGACGTGGATAAAGATTGTGGGTGCTGCCGGGGCCCAGGAAGGACCAGGAGGTCGCCCCTTGGAGGAGGAGGCAGAGTGGGCACTCAGCAACAGAGAGAGCCCACGCAGAAGCAGGCAGCTCCCACAGAAGAACCTGAACAGGCGCTCAGAAAATCTGAGCATGGCAGTCGTCTCAGCACAACAAAAGAGGGTCCCACAAAGTCGCAGGCCAGCTCAGCGAGTTGGGCAATGCAGGACGGAGTTCTGGGGACCTGGGCTGTGCTGTGCATGAAGGAAGTCTTGCAAAAGTGCACAGAAGCCCTAACAGCTGCAAATCACACAGTACACAGGATTACCGTCTGGCGTGGGGAGGCAAGGACCTACCTCCAGCAAGTTTGGACTGAAGACCATTGGACTGTCGGGGTCACTTGGATCCAGCTCCTGTGTTCCGGGGACCACGCTCGTCAAGATGAGAGGGGACCCAGAGGACCGGTGATGCAGGAGTTTGGTGCCTGCGTTGGCAGTTCGAACATTCCATCGACCCGCAGGAGATTTCTTCTTGGCTTCCAGTGCAGGATGAAGGCAGACAGCCCTCAGAGCATGCGCCACCAGGAAACAGTCAAGAAAGCTGGCAGAATTAGGCGCTACCATTTTGCTGGTAGTCGTCTTGCTACTTTGATGCAGTTTTGCAGGCGTCCTGGAGCAGTCAGCGGTTGATCCTTGGCAGAAGTCAAAGAGAGAAGTGCAGAGGAACTCTGGTGAGCTCTTGCATTTGTTATCTGAAGAGAAACCCACAGGAGAGACCCTAAATAGCCCTCAGAGGAGGATTGGCTACCTAACCAGGTAAGAGCCTATCAGGAGGGGTCTCTGACATCAGCTGCTGGCACTGGCCACTCAGAGGTCTCCATTGTGCCCTCACACCTCTGCATTCAAGATGGCAGAGGTCTGGGACACACTGGAGGAGATCTGGGCACCACCCTTGGGGTGGTGATGGACAGTGGAGTGGTCACACCCCTTTCCTTTGTCCAGT
Source organism: Pleurodeles waltl (assembly GCF_031143425.1). Classification (NCBI taxonomy): domain Eukaryota; kingdom Metazoa; phylum Chordata; class Amphibia; order Caudata; family Salamandridae; genus Pleurodeles; species Pleurodeles waltl. Next base: position 624,260,807 of record NC_090439.1, on the reverse strand, counting down.
TTCGTGCCAGAGCAGGGGCTGGGGGATCCCTGAACCGGTGTAGACTGGTTTATGCAAGGAGGGTACCATCTGTGCCCTTCAAAGCATTTCCAGAGGCCAGGATAGGTTACTCCTCTCAGGCCCTTAATACCTATTTCCAGAGGGAAAGGGTGTAACACCCTCTCTCAGAGGAAATCCTTTGTTCTGCCTTCCTGGGTCTGGGCTGCCCAGGCCCCAGGGGAGCAGAAACCTGTCTGAGGGTTGGCAGCAGCGATAGCTGCATAGAAAACCCCAGAGAGTTAGTTTGGCAGTACCCGGGGTCCATGCTAGAGCCCCGGGGATGCATGGGATTGTCACCCCAATACCAGATTTGGCTTGGGGGGACAATTCCATGATCTTTGACATGTTACATGGCCATGTTCGGAGTTACCATTGTGAAGCTACACATAGCTTCACAATGACCTATATGTAGTTCACTCGTGTAATGGTGTCCCCGCACTCACAAAGTCCGGGGAAATTGCCCTGAACGATGTGGGGACACCTTGGCTAGTGCCAGGGTGCCCTCACACTTTGTCACTTTGCACCTAACCTTCACTAAGTGAGGGTTAGACATATAAATGAATTATAAGTTACTTAAGTGCAGTGTAAAATGGCTGCGAAATAAGTGGACGTTATTTCACTCAGGCTGCAGCGGCAGTCCTGTGTGAGAATTGTGTGAGCTCCCTATGGGTGGCAAAAGAAATGCTGCAGCCCATAGGGATCTCCTGGAACCTCAATACCCTGGGTACCTAGGTACCATATACTGGGGAATTATAAGGGTGTTCCAGTGTGCCAATCAGAATTGGTAAAAATAGTCACTAGCCTGCAGTGACAATTTTAAAAGCAGAGAGAACATAAACACTGTGGTTCTGGTTAGCAGAGCCTCAGTGATACAGTCAGGCACTACACAGGGAACACATATAGGCCACAAACTTATGAACACTGGGGTCCTGGCTAGCAGGTTCCCAGTGACACATATCAAACACACTGACAACATAGGGTTTCCACTATGAGCACTGGGGTCCTGGTTAGCAGGATCCCAGTGAGACAGTAAAAACACCCGGACATATACTCACAAACAGGCCAAAAGTGGGGGTAACAAGGTAGAAAGAGGCTACCTCCCTACAACAGTTACCATTTTTATGTTTAATAAAACGACCTTACATAAAACAAACGTCTTTCATTTCATGATTACGGTTTGTGACAACATGACAGGGGCTGGTGTAAGGAAGCACCGAAGCTCTATTTAGAAGGGCTCGACTTGGTTATGCGGGGAAGAGCCGTATTCATTCCACACACCAGCCAGGAGACGTTTTAAGATGAGGGCCACAGTTGTTAGTACATAGCTAGATTATCAGTGGCAGACTTACATAATCAGTCTTCAAGATCTAGCAAAGCATAACAATGGCACAATGTATATATTAACAGTCATAGTCGTATTGTCCAAGTACGCCTATGCAGAAGCGTTAAACGATAAAAGGGGTACCAGCATCACTGCTGACTTTAAAGTCATCTTAGCGAGACGTCGAGTACCTCCAAAAATATGAAAAGACACTGGAAAATAATTTTTAAACAAACCTTTTCAGAAATTATTAAAGCAACACGCTTTTCAGCATTTCATAACGCGCACCTAGGTAAAAGCGACGGTTGTAGAGCATTTTAAGAGAACTTTCAAATCAAAGATGTGCTGATATTTCACAGCCAACAACACCTACAGATACGAGGAAGTTCTACAGACTTTTATAGATGTTTATAACGCCTGTTACCATAGGACTATCAAAATGTGTCCCGTGGAGGTAATGGCTGATACTTCGTCAATGGTGTTGAGAACTGTGTACGGGAGTCATCTCATGGCGAGGGTCAAGAAACCTGCTTTAAAAGAAGGGGATCATGTCAGGGTTTCAAAGTTGAAGGGTGTCTTCACCAAAGGCTACCAACAGACATTTAGCGATGAGATATTTAGGGCCATATTTATACTTTTTGATGCAAAACTGTGCCAACGCAGTTTTGCGTCAAAAAGTTTAAAGCCGGCTATTGCCATTTCTGTGCCACTCGGGCATCAAATTTATGCTTTGACGCTCAGCGGCGCAAACCATTGGTTAGAGTAATTTTTTTTACTCAAACCAATGCGCCACGTCGTAAAGAATAATGACGTTTATGTGGCGAAAATGACTTTAATCCGGTTTACGACGTCGCAAAAGGATTCGCGCCTTTGTTTGACACAATAGCATCAAAAGCAGTGCAAACTTAGCAAAATGTGTAAAGGAGCCCCAAAATGGATCCCAGAAGCCATGAGAGACCCCTGGAAGATGACAACTGACCAGGAACCAGCCAGGAGGACCCACACAGGACCCAGGAGAGGGAGAAGAAGAAACTGAAGTGTCGGTTCAGTGCAGAGGAGCATGAAATACTGGTGAAAGAGGTGATGGAACACCAGCATCAACTTTTTGTTACCTCTAAAATCCCAATTGGTAGGAGAGAGGCAATTTGGCAACAAATTGTCAATAAGATCAACAGTGTGGCACAAGTACGGAGAACAGTTACTGAGGGCAAGAAACACTGGCATGACTGCAAGCGCAGGACCAAGGAAAAAATAGCAAGGAACAGGAAGGCAGCACTGCCTGCAGACTGGAGGTGGTAGTCTAGCACTGCAGGAGGCCCTGGACCACATGGAGGAGATGGTGGCAGAGGAGATTGTCACAGGGATTCAAGGTCAGGGCAGCGCAGACTACCAGACAGATGCAGGGTAAGTGGCATGGGGGACAAAAATGCCTATTTGTTAATTGCAAGCCGGGGGACATACCTCCTACACAATGTATGTCAGCCATGATAATCACATAGTAGAAAGGGCAAAGGGGCACGGTACGGGGGCATGGGCTATGCAGGGCACACCTGGGCACAGCACAACACTACACCTACAACCTTTGCATTGGGGTACTCTGCCATCCTACGGATGTTGGAAAAGCAAAGCCAGTCCAGGAGGTTAGGGTTCAAAGTAAAACAGGCCTGCTGTCACACGACAGCTGGTATTGTCGCTAAATCAAATCAAATCAAAAACATTTATAAAGTGCGCTACTCACCCGTGAGGGTCTCAAGGCGCTAGGGGGAGGGGGAGGGGGATTACTGCTGCTCGAAGAGCCAGGTCTTGAGTTGCCTCCGGAATGCGAGGTGGTCCTGGGTGGTCCTGAGGTTGGTGGGGAGGGAATTCCATGTCTTTGCTGCCAGGTAGGAGAAGGATTTCCCACCTGCCATGGTGCGGTGGTTGCAGGGGACGGCGGCGAGTGAGAGGTTGGCGGAGCGAAGTTGGCGGGTGGGCGTGTAGAAGCTGAGGCGACGGTTGAGGTAATCGGGTCCCTTGTTGTGGAGGGCTTTGTGTGCATGGGTGAGGAGCCAGAAGGTGATCCTTTTGTTGGCGGGAAGTCAGTGCAGGTGTCTCAGGTGGGCGGAGATGGGGCTGTTGCGGGGTATGTCGAGGACGAGGTGGGCGGAGGCGTTTTGTATTCGCTGCAGACGTTTCTGGAGTTTAGCGGTGGTTCCTGCGTATAGGGTGTTACCGTAGTCCAGGCGGCTCGTGACGAGAGTGTGGGTCACAGTCTTTCTGGTGTTGGCGGGGATCCAACGGAAGATCTTTCAGAGCATGCGGAGGGTGAGGAAGCAGGAAGATGATATGGCGTTGACTTCTTTGGTCATGGTGAGAAGTGGGTCCAGGATGAATCCGAGGTTGCGTGCGTGGTCTGTGGGGGTTGGTGCAGTGCCAAGGGCCGTGGCCCACCAGGAGTCGTCCCAGGTGGACGGGGTGTTTCCGAGGATGAGGACTTCCGTTTTGTCTGAGTTCAGTTTCAGACGGCTGAGTTTCATCCATTCTGCGACGTCTTTCATTCCATCTTGCAGGTTGGTCTTGGCGCTGGTGGGGTCCTTGGTGAGGGAAAGTATCAGCTGAGTGACGTCGGCGTAGGAGGTGGTGTTGATGTTGTGTTTGTGTACGATGTCGGCGAGGGGGCTCACATAGACATTGAAGAGAGTCGGGCTGAGCGAGGAGCCTTGTGGGACACCGCAGATGATCTTGGTGGGGTCTGAGCGGAACGGTGGGAGGGTGATTCTTTGGGAGCGGTTGGAGAGGAAGGAGGTGATCCAGTCCAGGGCCTGTCCTTGGATACTGGTGGAGCAGAGGCAGGATATTAGGGTTCGGTGGCAGACGGTGTCGAAGGCAGCCAAGAGGTTGAGGAGGATGAGGGCGACTGTTTCTCCGTTGTCCATCAAAGTTCTGATGTCGTCTGTGACTGAGATGAGGGCGGTTTTTGTGCTGTGATTGGCTCGGAATCCGGTCTTCAAGGAAGTTGGTAAGTTGCTTGTTGACGGTCTTCTCTATGACTTTGGCAGGGAAGGGGAGGAGTGAGATGGGGCGGAAGTTTTTCAGGTCGCTGTGGTCTGCCGTAGGTTTCTTCAGTCGGGCGTTGACTTCCGCGTGTTTCCAGCTCTCGGGGAAGGTGGCAGAAGCAAACAAGCTGTTGATGATGGTCTGGAGATGCGGGGCGATGATGTCGTCGGCTTTGTTGAAGATGAAGTGTGGGAAGGGGTCCGAGGGGGCACTGGAGTGGATGGAGTTCATGGTAGCTTTGATCTCTTCCGTGCTGATGTGAGTCCAGGTGTTGAGGGTGATGGCTGGGATTGTAGGTTCTGTGGTGGTTGGCTGTGTCTGGTGTCCGAAGCTGTCGTGTAGGTCGGTGATCTTACGATGGAAGAAGGTGGCGAGGGAGTTGCAGAGTTCTTGTGAGGGCGTGATGGCGTTGGCGTTGGGATTGGAGAGCTCTTTGACAATGTTGAAGAGTTCTTTGCTGTTGTGGGTGTTCTTGTCCAGTCTGTCTGTGAAGAAAGTTCTTTTGGTGGCGCGGATCAGTTGGTGGTGTTCGCGGGTGGCCTTTTTGAGGGCAGACATGTTTTCTGCGGTGTGGTCCTTGCGCCAGGCTTTCTCGAGGGTGCAGCAGGTTTTTTTTAGATTCCTTGAGGGTGTCTGTGAACAAAAGAGGTTTCCTGGTGTTGGTCTGTCTTGGGAGACGTCTGAGGGGTGCGAGGTTGTCTGCGCAGTTGGTGATCCAATGCGTGAGGCTGAGGGCTGCGTCATTGGGGTCGGCGGAGAAGGTGGGTTGGTTGTCGCTGAGAGTGGAGAGAAGCTGTTCCGTGGGGATTTTGTTCCAATGTCTGCGTGTGATGGGTTGTGTGCGGAGGTGGCGAGTCTCGCATCGGAAGGTGAAGTGGACACATCTGTGGTCGGTCCAGTGTATTACGGAGGAGTGGCTGAAGGATACGTGGTTGCTGGCGGAGAAGATGGGGTCGAGCGTGTGTCCGGCGATGTGGGTGGGGGTGTTCACCAGTTGCTTGAGACCGAGGTTGGCGAGGTTGGCGAGCAGGGCGGTGGTGTTGGGGTCGTTGTTCTGTTCCAGGTGGAAGTTGAGGTCACCGAGGAGGATGTACTCCAGCAAGGCAAGGGCGTGCGGGGAGATGAAGTCAGTGATAGAGTCACTGAAGAGGGCGCGTGGTCCAGGGGGCTGTAGATGAGAGTTCCTCTGAGGGTGGTCCTGGGGTCGGTGTGGATCTGGAAGTGCAGGTGTTCAGCGGCGAGGGGGGTGTCTTTGGTGGAGGTGGTGATGTTGATGGAGTCCTTGAAGACGATGGCGACTCCTCCACCGACTTGGTTGGTGCGGTCTCTCCCGGAGATCTTGTAGTCGTCAGGGATGGCTATTGCGATGTCGGGGGCCGAAGAGGCATTCATCCAGGTCTCAGTGATGAAGGCGACGTCCAGTGCGGTGGAGTCCAGGAGGTCCCATAGTTCAACGGTGTGCTTGTGGACGGAGCGTGCGTTGATCAGGATGCATTTGAGGTGGTTGTTGGCGCGTGGGCTGGCGGGCGGGATGGATTCGCAGTGGAAGGTGAGTTTGCAGGTGAGGCATGCGAAGGGTCCATGGGTGCGTTTAGGGTTGGCTTGGAAGCAGGTACTGGAGCGCCCCGGGTTGAGGGCATAGAGGGTGTTGGGGTCGTAGCGGTGCTGTGGGGTTTGGGGGTGCTGGGGGCCAGGGGTCGTGGCGCTGGGCACGGTCCAGGCGCGGACGGGTTTGCATTTGGCGCTTCAGCGGCCGCCATAAGAGGAAGGAGGGGGGGAGGAGGGGTCTGCTGGGGATGGGGGCAGGAGGGGGGCGACGAATGGGAACAAGGGGGTGGGGCCGAGCAGGAGGTGGGGGTGGAAAAGCGGAGGGTGGGGGGGTCAGGTAGAGGGAAGGGAAGAAAAGATAGGGGAGGGGGTGTTACAGAGGTGGAGGGGAGTAAGGAAGAAACAGAAGAGGAGAAGAGAGAAGAGTCAAGAAGAGAGAAGAGTCAAGAACAGAAGAGAGAAGAGTCAAGAACAGAAGAGAGAAGAGTCAAGAAGAAGAGTAAAGAAGAAGAGGAGAGAAGAGTCAAGAGAGAAGAGAGAGGAGTCAAGAAGAAGAGTCAGGCAGAAGAGGAGAGACCTGAGAAGCAGAGGGGAAGCATCCAGAAGATGAGGAGAGACCACAGAGGAAGAAAAGGAACACGCAGAGAAAAGTACAGTGGAGGAGAAGAACACGCAGGTCGGGGTGTAGAGGAGAAAGAAGAACACAGATGAAGAACACAGATGAAGAAAACAGATGAAGAACACAGGTCGGGGTGCAGAGGAGAAAGAAGAGCACGGATGAAGAAAGAAGCAGGAAGAGAACGCAATGAGGAAGATGAGCGGGCCGAGAAAGAGCAGAACACGCAGCAAGTGGGCTGCAGAAGAGGAGCAGAGAGCGAAGGGTGAGAGGACAGCAGAGGTGCGGAGAGAGGTTGGAGGAGAGAGCGGAAGGCAGAAGACAGAGGTACAGGAAAAGAGGTGAGTAGCACGGGGCTGGGCGAAGGGCTGGGCGGGGGGAGTACTTACTGTTTTAGCAGGTCTTGCTGGGAGGTGTCAGGAGCCTGGGCTGGCGGAGCTTCAGCGGCAGGGGGAGCGACCTACCCTCTGGTTAAGGGTCGCTGACTCTGCCGCACAGTGGCCGCCATAAGAGGGAGGAGGGGGGAGGAGGGGTCAGCTGGGGCGGGGGGCAGGAGGGGGCGACGAATGGGAGCAGGGGGGCAGGGCCGAGCAGGAGGTGGCGGTGGGAAAGCAGAGGGTGGGGGGGTCAGGTAGATGGGAGGGGAGAAAAGATAGGGGAGGGGGGGTTACAGAGGTGGAGGAGAGAAAGGAAGAAACAGAAGAGGAGAAGAGAGAAGAGTCAAGAACAGAAGAGAGAAGAGTCAAGAACAGAAGAGAAAAGAGGAGAGAAGAAGAGGAGAGAAGAGTCAAGAGAGAGGAGTCAAGAAGAAGAGTCAGGCAGAAGAGGAGAGACCTGAGAAGCAGAGGGGAAGCGTCCAGAAGATGAGGAGAGGCCACAGAGGAAGAAAAGAAACACGCAGAGAAAAGTACAGCGGAGGAGAAGAACACGCAGGTCGGGGTGCAGAGGAGAAAGAACACAGATGAAGAACACAGATGAAGAAAACAGATGAAGAACACAGAAGAAGAAAGAACACGCAGGTCGAGGTGCAGAGGAGAAAGAACACAGATGAAGAAAACAGATGAAGAACACAGGTCGGGGTGCAGAGGAGAAAGAAGAGAACGGATGAAGAAAGAAGCAGGAAGAGAACGCGGTGAGGAAGAGGAGCGGGCCGAGGAAGAGCAGAACCCGCACCAAGTGGCTGCAGAAGAGGAGAGAGCGAAGGGTGAGAGGACAGCAGAGGTGCGGAGAGAGGTTGGAGGAGAGAGCGGAAGGCAGAAGACAGAGGTACAGGAAAAGAGGTGAGTAGCGCGGGGCTGGGCGAGGGGCAGGGCGGCGGGAATACTTACTGTTTTAGCAGGTCTTGCTGGGAGGTGTCAGGAGCCTGGGCTGGTGGAGCTGCAGCGGCAGGGGGAGCGACCTAACCTCGGGTCAAGGGTCGCTGACTCTGCCGCGCAGCGGCTGCCATAAGAGGGAGGAGGGGGGGAGGAGTAGTCAGCTGGGGGCGGGGGGCAGGAGGGGGGTGACGAATGGGAGCAGGGGGGGCAGGGCCGAGCAGGAGGTGGCGGTGGGAAAGCGGAAGGTGGGGAGGTCAGGTAGAGGGGAGGGGAGAAAAGATAGGGGAGGGGGGGTTACAGAGGTGGAGGGGAGTAAGGAAGAAACAGAAGAGGAGAAGAGAGAAGAGTCAAGAACGGAAGAGAGAAGAGTCAAGAACAGAAGAGAGAAGAGTCAAGAAGAAGAGTAAAGAAGAAGAGGAGAGAAGAGTCAAGAGAGAAGAGAGAGGAGTCAAGAAGAAGAGTCAGGCAGAAGAGGAGAGACCTGAAAAGCAGAGGGGAAGCGTCCAGAAGATGAGGAGAGGCCACAGAGGAAGAAAAGGAACACGCAGAGAAAGGTACAGCGGAGGAGAAAAACACGCAGGTCGGGGTGCAGAGGAGAAAGAAGAACACAGATGAAGAAAACAGATGAAGAACACAGAAAAAGAGAGAACACGCAGGGCGGGGTGCAGAGAAGAACACAGATGAAGAAAGAAGAAAGAACATGCAGGTCGGAGTGCAGAGGAGAAAGAAGAACACAGATGAAGAACACAGATGAAGAAAACAGATGAAGAACACAGGTCGGGGTGCAGAGGAGAAAGAAGAGCACGGATGAAGAAGAAGCAGGAAGAGAACGCGGTGAGGAAGAGGAGCGGGCTGAGGAAGAGCAGAACACTCAGCAAGTGGGCTGCAGAAGAGGAGCAGAGAGTGAAGGGTGAGAGGACAGCAGAGGTGCGGAGAGAGGTTGGAGGAGAGAGCGGAAGGCAGAAGACAGAGGTACAGGAAAAGAGGTGAGTAGCGCGGGGCTGGGCGAGGGGCTGGGCGGGGGGAGTACTTACTGTTTTAGCACGTCTTGCTGGGAGGTGTCAGGAGCCTGGGCTGGTGGAGCTGCAGCGGCAGGGGGAGCGACCCACCCTCGGGTCAAGGATCGCTGACTCTGCCGCGCAGCGGCCGCCATAAGAGGGAGGAGGGGGGAGGAGGGGTCAGCGGGGGCAGGAGGGGGCGACGAATGGGAGCAGGGGGGGCGGGCCGAGCAGGAGGTGGCGGTGGGAAAGCAGAGGGTGGGGGGGTCAGGTAGATGGGAGGGGAGAAAAGATAGGGGAGAGGGGTTACAGAGGTGGAGGAGAGTAAGGAAGAAACAGAAGAGAAGAGAGAAGAGTCAAGAACAGAAGAGAGAAGAGTCAAGAAGAAGAGTAAAGAAGAAGAGGAGAGAAGAGTCAAGAGAGAAGAGAGAGGAGTCAAGAAGAAGAGTCAGGCAGAAGAAGAGAGACCTGAGAAGCAGAGGGGAGGCGTCCTGAAGATGAGGAGAGGCCACAGAGGAAGAAAAGGAACACGCAGAGAAAAGTACAGCGGAGGAGAAGAACACACTGGTCAGGGTGCAGAGGAGAAAGAAGAACACAGATGAAGAACACAGATGAAGAAAACAGATGAAGGACACAGAATAAGAGAGAACACGCAGGACGGGGTGCAGAGAAGAGCACAGATGAAGAAAGAAGAAAGAACACGCAGGTCGGGGTGCAGAGGAGAAAGAAGAACACAGATGAAGAACACAGATGAAGAAAACAGATGAAGAACACAGGTCGGGGTGCAGAGGAGAAAGAAGAGCACAGATGAAGAAAGAAGCAGGAAGAGAACGCGGTGAGGAAGAGGAGCGGGCCGAGGAAGAGCAGAACACGCAGCAAGTGGGCTGCAGAAGAGGAGCAGAGAGCGAAGGGTGAGAGGACAGCAGAGGTGCGGAGAGAGGTTGGAGGAGAGAGCAGAAGGCAGAAGACAAAGGTACAGGAAAAGAGGTGAGTAGCACGGGGCTGGGCGAGGGGCTGGGGGAGGGAGTACTTACTGTTTTAGCAGGCCTTGCTGGGATGTGTCAGGAGCCTGGGCTGGTGGAGCTGCAGCGGCAGGGGGAGCGACCTACCCTCGGGTCAGTTCGCTACATGAACTAGGGCTCTATTTCCAGTCTCAGGCCATATCCGCAAGTGGTATTTACCAATGACAACAGTTGCCACTACCACCTCTGCTGTGTGCGCAGGTCAAGTATCTAATGGCAGTCATGTGCCCATGGATCAAACACACCCAAATTAGAGGGTTCAGGATGACAATGTTATCAATCCCCTGTACTGAATAAAAATGAACAACTCCTGTCAAATGCTAATGTTTGTAGGCGCTGCAAACATCAAATATTGTATGTAACATTATGAGGTACACAGCAGTAATGTCATACCCATGCTGTACATGTCAGGGTCTAACCTGTGCCTGTGTCACAACAGTTGCAATGCCACCATGCAACATCTCATGTGTCATAGTGCTAAGACAACAGCATTGAGGGGGAGTACATATGTTTCCAGCTAGTGAAACACACCTGCACAGTCATAAGAGGAAATGGAACACTGCTATGACCATCAGTGCAATTCAGTGTAGCACACATTGGCAAACATCAGCAGTACACACTACCAGTGCTGACACTTTTATCGTGCCATGCCAATGCTATACATAGTATATGCTAGGTCTCAGCAACATATAGGTGGATGTGAAATATCAGAGACTGGTTCAGTTACAGATTGTTAAGTGTGGTGCAAGTGCCATCAGAACACCCACAGCCACTGCAAGGCAACACCATGATAATGGAAGTAGTCGGAGGGTTGAGTAGGACAAGAAGGTGGCAACATACAATTTAGGCAGAACCTACACCTAGAGAATGTGACGCTGATATTTCCCCAAACTGCCCACACTACATGTGACATGCAGGTGGGGCATAGGCCTGTGAGAATGCTAATATTAATGACAGGAACAATTAACAGGAAACAAGATCACAATGTGCAACTAATAGGAAGTCAGGCACGTCACATTACAAATGCTGCAACACAGACACACTAATTGTACAATATCTCATTGCAGAGGACAATGGCTCTCCTGAGGATATGCCTGTCCTGGACTTCCCTGATGACATGGATGACGAGGTAACAAACATTAGCCAGCAGACCCTCCAAGATGTCCTTTGAACCCTCCAGACCCCACCTTCAGTCCCAAGGAGGAGCACAGAAGTAGCAGCCACCACAGAGGAGCCACCCACCACCCCAATTGTACGACCTGCCAGCTCCAATCCAGATGAGGACTCTGAGCACACTGGCACCAGCTTTGAGAGGACTGTGGTTGGAATACAGCGGAAGGTGGCCAAGGAGGTGTGGGTGGGGATGCAAAATATGGCAGCCAGCCTTGAGGGGGTGCGTTCGTGCATGATGTCATCTGCAGAACAGGCGGCAGCCATGCAAGCCTGAACATCTATCCAGTAAGGACTTCAACAAAGTGTAAAGGAAATCACCACTGCAGTAAGGGAGTTGCCATAACACCTCGCACACAAAACCTTTCACTGCGTGCACGAATGCAATCATGGCCCCCTCAAGGCCGAGCTAGCTGCCTACCTCAGTGATGTAGCTGCTATATTTAAGAACCAGTAGCTCCTCCTTGCTGCAGTACTGCCCTTAATATCCCCACAGTTGGCAGCAACTGGGCTTTCTGACTCCACGTCTTCAAACACTGAAGTGTGTGTTGCCCCTTCAAACCCACCACCACCAAGGGCAGAGGAGACGACACACACATCAGAAGATGAAGACGTGGAACAGATCACCTTCACCCATAAGGGTACCCGGTAGCCCAAGTCAATGCCAAATGGGCACTTACATCCAAGGTCCTGTGCTTCGTAACATGCCAGTCTTACAACAGCTGCTCACATGCACTGTTCTCCAGCCCACTGTTTACCTTGGCACTATGCTCTGTGATTGTCTCTCACTACCTCATTGGCAGTTCATGTTCCTCTCACTGTATGACACTTCACCCCAGCATGTCCAATGACATGTCCCATTTCACCTGTGTAGTATCACAATAGAAGGCGTCACACTAATGGAATCACAATCCTGGACTATATAAATATTGCCCTACAGCACTTTAAAATAAATAGCACTTACACAACCACTTTGTCTCTGTTTAATGTGACACATCAACCATGTAGGAGATTAGTGATGTATGTCACATATCGATGGCCATAGAATGTCAATACAATTGGCTTGAAAGACTGTGGGCTGATAACTATTCACTGGGGTCTGGATTGTATCATCATCTGCGCCTCCTGAGGGTTATTTTTGAAGTGAATACAAAACTAACAGTATAATGCGGTGTTGGACTGAAAAAGTCTGCTTCAAGGGATGTTTAAGCAGAAAACCAATGTGTTCAAAATTCCCTTCTAGAGAGTCTTTATGTATGTGACATCTGACAACTTTCATCACACACATACACTATACAGCAGGAATGGATGTGTACGAGTGTATGGACAAATATGTAACCTGGAAGTAAAATGTAAGAAATGATAGGTGTGAGTCATGTATACAATACTACATAAGATTATACCATCACTCACCTTATCAGGGTTCACAGGAACATCAGGCTGTAGGCAGACGTACCACAGTGCTCAAGATTCCAAATCTGGTCTCAAACGATGACAGATTGAAAACACACATCCAAACTTAACAACACATTGGTACACTCACAGGCCATGAATAAAACATATGTTTGAGCCGCATTACCAACATCTATTGACGTCAAAGCAGCACTAATTTACAAGATAAGGTTATTTTTTGTAAGGTTGTGCAGCTTTTGCATTAACAAATGATGGCAATGTGTAGCAAATATTGTATAAATCAGGGCCACTATATATTTAACTTGCATGTCAACAAATCTGCTACTGTCACTACAGAGCATTTAAATGTGCACATTAGTCTGATTTTTTGTCACCAACAGGGCCAGCAATCACCACACCCAGGTGGTCCAGCAGGTTTTGTTCTCTGGGCACAAGGTCAGCCCAGCGATGTTTGATTTGGTGGTCGTTGCGCTGGGTGGTGAATATTCTCTCCAGATGGAACAGCACCTTGGACCACCTGAGCCTCCTCGCCTCGGTGTGATACCCCCGTATCACCCTGCCACCAGCCTCTAACATCAGGGGGAGGAAGTGGCACAATAGCCAAATGAAAGCCCCAGCTCCTCCTCACCCATATCCGCAGACATGGCCTTCCCAACATGACAAAAATAATAGGGATAGGAAAGGGAAAATAGGAACATACAAGGACAGAAGGTAGGAAAATGAAACTTAAAGAACCCACAAACAGCCCAACAATACCCCAAATAACAATACCCACTACACACTCCCAACAGTACAAAGACAAAATTAGACACCAAAAATGACAAAAACACACTTACACTGATTTCTAGAGACAATTACATAAACAACAGATGACAATTAGAATGGCACACAGGAGCCAAAAGCACAATTTGGACAGACACAACTCTCACAGCCACACAGTCTAGAAGAATCACAGACTGCAAAGTGAATGTGAAAGTACACCCATGGTACCATTTCTGTAAACAGGATATCCTATTACATCACTTCTTGTCTCAAATGCGGTGCGTTTATATTTTGATGCGTGAAAGTTTTATGACACTTACGGGCTTTGCATCAATATTTTTTGATGCATAGGCTTAAAAATTACCCCGCATTCAAAGGTCTATATATTTTTCATGGATAACTAATTTCATGGGTTGCAGTGTTGGAATTACCACTGGGGACCAATGGATGTATAATGGCTGTGAGCGTCATTTTTCAACGCATATGCAGCATATTTTGACGCATATGCGTCTTTTTTTACGCGTATGCATCAAAATATCTGACTTTAACTGTGTTTGTGTCGTTTTTCTAATTTTTAACGTACATGAAAGCTGTAACTCTACAGAGATAGGCTGTTAGGGCCTGCTGTGTGTGTTCCAGTGTTTGGGCACATGTGGAAAACCACACTAAAGCGGACCATAATACTCATGTTGTTGTGCCTGATTAGCACTCTTAACTGACGCAACAGCAACCCAAACATTTGGAATAAAAATGTATATTCCCCAGTTTGAGCAGGTGGTGCGTCAATAGAGGATAGCAAGGCTACGCAACTTAATACCTTCTCTCTTGGCCTGTGTGTTTATGTCTGTGAATTAGCTATTTCAATTGTTGTTGTGCCTCTGTGTGAACGTCACAAGATGTGTTTTGCATAATGTGCTTGTATGCATGTGTTGTAAATGTGGATAACCATCAGATGCCATTCATTTTGGTACATCAGTCAGGACATGTGTTTGTCATACCCGTAGCGTCTTATGTTGTGTGAACTTCCCTGACTTTGGAAAAAAACATCTCCCATGACAAACTATGCACAGGATAGGTAGAGGACGTTTGATAATGGCAATATTACAAGGGTAAGCCATCACATGTACTGAAATGTTGGATACCACTCCCTAGTCACTTGTTGGTATACTACCCATGAGTCAGGCATTTGAACATGCTAGGTAGGTACAGTGTGTGTGACACAGAGTCCGAACACCAATCCAAAAAAGTTATGGTACACCACAGTTTGAGTCATATAAATGACCTATCTTTTTCCTCTGGCAGTGGAGGACCAGCAGACCATGCTGCATGTGTTCACATATTTCTATTGGTTCATTGCACAAAGGTGTCCAGTTCAAGTGTGTGGACCTGTGTATCCTGTGTCAGTATTGGCCTCCATGTTGTCACAGTTACGTGCAGGTCTAGTCATAAGTCTGTGGAGCCATTCCATGCATTAACAGAGTATCCTTCAATGCAGAATTGACCTAAAGCCAAAGATAAATTGATGACACACATGGGGATAGTCCAGCAATGGAACTGCAGAACCTTTAGAAGGCTAACAACAGGGCAACTTTGGTGTTCTCAAAAACTTTCTGGATCAGTAATAGGAAACAGGCAGGATTCATCACAACATTTGTACACAGGGTGGCAATCTAAATTTTGCACTGCAACAGAGAACATTAGTGCCTCTGCGCTGATTAATCTCACAGCTAGTCACCACGCAAGCCCCATTAATAGGTTGGGGCCGATGTGAATCTGTGTGTGGACTGTCAGGGCACAAACTTTTTTTGTCCTTTCATACACATTATCAAACCTTGTTTGTTGTGCTGGGGACACCGTACCAAATCCATGCATACAGCCATAGTACACTGTCACTGTTTGGCACTCATGAATACATGAAACCCAGACAAGGGATGGGGGTGGATTAGGCAATTTGAATACATGTACTAGACCATAATACGATAAATAAACTGATTAAGCTATACTATCTATTTAAGGATTAAGGATTAATTGTAGACCTACCAGACACAATACCCCAGGAGGAAAGAGATGGCATGGAAAGCAACTATGAGACAAATATAGCCACAGGGATCCTCTATGGTTAACACAAAGACAGGAACCAGTCAGGCTAACAGGATGCAGGCTCTGTCAGGAACAAAAATGAACAAGTCAAATACACAGTGAGCAGACTCTGACTGGAAAAAGCTGTAACAACACTGTGGGAACCAAAAACTGTACTCTGTGCTGTGGGCTGCAAGATTACACAATCCCCCAAGGGCTCTGTTACACAAGTGATTGATACACAATGCACAACAAGGATATTCAGAAAATTGCAGCTTCTAAGCAGTTCCATGCAGCAGCAATGGCAGTGCAGGTTGGAATGGCTGGTCTGCATGGAAGTGCTCACAGGTGTATGCACCTTTGGTCTCTCACAAGTCCTGGAGTTGAGAATCAAGTTCAAAGAGCCAATTGGACCTTTTGCATGTGAAGCAATGGACAGCTGACTACAGTCCTACCGACTACCAGGCAGTGCATTATCAGACCTGAAGTCTATCTGACTGATGAACTATGACTATGGCATGCCATACTGAAGAGGGAAGCACACAGGAGTCGGAATGAGAGTCTGGGTGTGTGTAGATGCAGGTTATCAGGGTACAAATAGTCCATTTACAGGGCCCCCTAGAGGAGGGTGGGCAGAGAGTGAAAACATGGCAGTGGCAGGACTTATTACCTGGGATGGACTGCGCAGGGCATGTCTTGTGAGCATTGCTTGTCATACCTGAGGCACACGTGCTATCCATTTTCAGCATAGTGGGACTCCTTATCATACATGCTCCTTGCAAAGATAGCTGATTTCACACTTACTACTGTCAAAGGTCTGGTCATACATTCCTGTTACCAATGCAATAGCACATCCACTGCTTTATGTATGAAACACTTTTTTACCTTATGATTGATGGTATCTTAGTTGTTTGTCATGTGCTGCAATAAACCATGTTGGCAACATAGATGTGTGTCATAGCTGTGGTCCTCTGATTTTGCCCTTCACATGTGAAATAGACAGGTCATATGTAATTTCCACTGTGTGTGATGTTGGCTGTACATTAATACCCATCAAATGTGATGTGGCTTTTTCAGTATCCTAATGTGTATTTCTGCAATGCTCCATGTGGCTAAACTCTGATTATGATTCCTAGGGATCATGTGATGCATAAATAATTACCCAGACCATGTCTGGGTGATAAAGTGAGGTGCTTAATGACATATGGAAAGAAAGTGGTGATGGTAACTAGAGTTAAAAGAAGTTTTATATAATGTGTTGTCTCTGACGCAATCCCAATCCTGCTGCAGTGTTTGGATGGTCCCCCTCATGTGGACGAACAGCATCCTCCTCTTCCTCCTCTTCAGGCATTTGTGGGTCTGGTTCATAGAGGTGAATGTTCCTCCTTATACAAATGTTGTGCAGGATGGCATAGGTCAAAATGATCTTGCAGACCATTTCAGGTGAACATAAGAGGCTTCCTCCGGTGGTGTCGAGGCACCGAAATCTGGACTTCAGGATGCTAAAAGGCCCCCCTTCTATGGTGCATGTACTCCTATGTGCCTCACTATAGGCATGCTCTGCTGCTGTGCTTGGGTTGGCAAATGGGGTCATGATCCATGGCTGGATCCCTTAACCCTGATCAGCTGAAGGAGAAAATGAGTGTAAATATTTGGATGTTGGTTGCACCTTGATTATCACTTTGCATGTCAGTTGTTATCTTGTGTGGCGTCTGTGACTCATCTGTTATTATGTTATTGTGTGAGATCCTAGGCTTCTAGGATGTTCTATCAGCACTGGATTGTTTATTTATCTAAAGTGGTGTTTGGCTGATTGACCGGATATCAGCGGTACATTTGTAAACTTGTGATTCATTGTGTATCTCCCATGCATTATGTCATGTGAAAGAAGTGTCCACGTGCCTTCACTGGAGGTGACATGATACTTCCACACACAGAATCGATTCCACTGTGGTGGTAACACAGTTGTACTCTGTGGCCTGAACATCCCATCCAATTCAACATATGTAATAGCATGTGAAAAACAACAGTGAGGCCCTTTGATTTGGCTAGGTGACAATGTACAACACATCTCCATTAGTTTGCAGCACTCAAGTGTTCACAACTGACAATGCACAAATATCCCATGTGTGACACGTTCTATGCAAACCTATTTTTGTGCCCTCACCGAGTTGCCTCATGTGCAAACGTGTACCTACACTAATGAACCTGGTTCAGGTATGCTGGCTAACTTGGTTGTGGGGGTGAAGGTTTAAGTGTCAGAAGGTCTATATGCCTGTACATCTGTTGTGTATATGTGTAATTGTCTCAATCAGTTTGTGTAGCAGTGTGCACTTTGCATTAGTGTCACAACAATATGTTTTCATAGCACAGTCCACTTCCTTATTGGTAGCGGGCAATGTCACCCCAGGAGTGATGTGAGATGTTGGCACTGCCTCAATGATTCCATGCCACCTTAATTCGAGTCATCATCATCATGCTATGTGTCTCATGGTGTTTGACCTTCAGAGAATCGCATTACAATCCCCTTACACAATACGTATTGCTTGGAAGGGTGTGTGATTGAATTGTATTGATGTGATATCGAAAAATTCATCTTCCAATTTGTACTGCCGTTAAGGGCCATGTCATTGTCACTGTGTGGTCATAAATTGGTCCCTTGTGGCTCTGTAGTGGCATCTGTTGTTATTTGCATCTGTCATTTGTCCATAGGTGTGTATCCCATTGGGTCAGGATATCAAACATGACTAGCAGTGTCACAACCTCAGTGTCTTCCTGACCACATGTCAATGTATTGATGCATGTGTTGTGTGCCCTACAGGGTTGCTGTGCTGTGTGTATATAACTAGATTTCTGTACTTACCAACAAGTAGGCCATTTCCATATCGTCCATCCTGGAAGTGTTGATTGATGGTGCAGTGGTGGAAGATGAATGAATCATGTACACTCCCAGGATACTTTGCCACGATGTTGGTGATCCATCCCTGGTGATCCACAATGGCCTGCACATTGATTGGAGTGTGCGTGCTTCCTGTTGCGGTATAGATGCTTGGTTGCAGCAGGTGTCACAATCCGGTCATGTGTGCAGTCAATGGCACCAAGCACGTATGGGAAGCCACTGATTTGGTAGAAGCCCTGTTTTGTCTCCTGCTGCTTCTGCTGTGTGCTGGGGAAGCTGATGTGGCGGGGTGTGAGGGAGATGATGGCATACTGTGCCTTGGGTAGGAAGGCAGAGAATGAGGGCTCTGAGATCCCGGCAACCAGGGCACCAGTGGTTTGAAAAGAGCCACTTAACAACATTTGGAGGACAGCTAGCAGCTTGGTCTCTGGTGGAATGATGTGGGGTGTCTGCAAGCTGGGTGCCAATTGTGGCTCAATGTGGCACAGAAGCTCCTGTATGGCTTGCCAGTTTAGTCTGTACCTCTGGATGATGTCATGTATCCTGAGGCCCTGAAGGGTTATCCTGGTCCTGAATATCCTCTCCTGCCTTCTGCATTGCCATTGGGGTCCCTGCTGGTGTGGTGGAAGCTGCTGCTGTTGGTCCTGTGCTCTGCGTCTTCGTGCTTGCTGGATGAATAGCACCTCCATGTCTTCCTTTTGGAGCTCTGATGTTGCTTCTGTGGGTTTTCCTTAAGTACTGTTGTGTTTGCCCCATTTTAACGCCTCCCCTGACCAGGTGTTGATTTTTGACGCAAATCGGGATGTGTGTCATTTTTCGACTCCACATCCCAGCCGTGCGGCATTTTTGCGCGGTTGGATAAATATGGCGCACGGGTGTTTAAGTCATTGTTTGAATGGGAACTCCTACCTTGCATGTCATTAACGCAAGGCAGATTTATGCATCCATAAAATGAAGCACACTGAGATATTTTGACGTTAGCGGTGTCTAGCGTAAAAGTATAAATATGGTGTTAGGTTTGCGCAAGATTTGTGTATAAAAAAAACGATGCAAATCCGGTGCAAGCAGAGTATAAATATTCCCCTTTATATCGAAAAGTGTGGAGTTTAAAGAAGAGGTATAAATTTACAAGTTGAAGGACTGTGACAGGGAAAAGGTAATGGTTCTGTTTTACAATGAACAGTTACAAAAGGTGCCCCATGATCCAAACAGGGTGTACAGGGTTAAAAAGGTTCTGAAAAGGAAAGGCAGCAGAGCTAAGAGACAGGCGTTGGTCAAATGGTGGGGATGGCCTGAGAAATTTAACAGTTGGGTTTTGGACAGTTATCTGCCTGGGGTGTGAGGTCACGCTGTAAGTGCAGAGATGGAGACCTCGCCGCAAAGGAATTGTTCCCCGACTGTTGTAGTTTAGCAGTGATTAGATTAAGCATTAGCAGAAGACATCTTATATTTAGTAACTATTGTGAACATTTCACAGAATCCATTTTGTATTCATGGCAGCCATTTTCTTTGCCACATGCTGCCATGTGCTCACCATGTACTCTGTCCTACCTTTCTGTTAACTACTCTTGAAAATCTGCCTATTGACAAGTTATATTTAGTATCTCCCACTTTCGCACATGCTCAGTAAGGTCTGCAGCTGTTAGTCCTTGAAAACTGTTAACTCCTCCAACCAGTCGACTGTGCATTTTCCACATGACCTTACATGTATGCAAGTCTTGCTTCTATAATTGTACCACCTCCTTTTAGTCTCAGTTCAGTGTGCTACTTCAGACATTATCTAAGGGTGCTGTTTGAACTGTAGTACCACCTCATGAGGTTAATAAACTTTGTCTTTTATTTCAGTTCCTGTGCCAACTTCTTCCTACATGGTCTAAGGACTTTGTGCAGAGAAAGGTGAACCTCTTGCACTAGTAGGCCTTGCTGAGGCTTACTTCAACACCGACAATCAGATTTCTAATTATACAGTGAAACTGGCTAAACCGGTGGACCTGAAAGGGTGCTGGGAGTCGGCACTAACGGAGTAACAGTACCCTGGAACGTGGAATGCATTTACAAAGCACAAGGCAAAATTTATCATAAAGAGCTCTCAGGACATCTTGAGCCTCCCCGTGAGTTTCCCGCACAGGTATTACACCATTGTCCCGGCAGTGGTTGATGCCATCAACAGAGCCATAGCCAGCGTTGAAGAGTATGCACATATACATCTGTGTTGGATAACTTTAGAAGAAAATTGTTTCTTAAAGCCCCGGAGCTCAATACCAGGCTTACCTGTACTGATAAATTACAAAGGGTTTTAGGGATGGAACAACATGTGAAAAGACAGATGGCTCCAGACCCTCCGTATCCCGATATTAACGGTGGATTTTATATACTCTACGTGTACAGTGACATCGTAGAACCTCAGAGGATAGAGGATAGATATTTGCCGTTGCTGAGATGGGACACGGTGAAGGGAGAAAATAACAGGATGGTTAATATACAACATCACAAACTCGACTATGTGGCAATTTCTTCTAAAAACTATTTTGACACTATAACCATTATGGTTTACGAGGATCAGTCAGAGCCGGTCGCCTTTAAATATGGGAAAGTTATTGTTAAGCTTCATTTAAGGCCACGCACGACGGTGACTATTATGCAGTTGCGATGCTCATTGTGATAACATACGGGGACCCCTCTATATTCAGGGACTATTATAGAGTTCAGGCCAGCTATGGATGATCGCCGCCCTACTTTCAAGGGGCCCCTGTTATGTACGGGCCGGATTGGGGGACTTCTTTTGGAGTTTGTTTAGAGCCATGCCTTTCTTGAGAAGAGGGTACGAAATTGCAAAACTTCACGTTAAAGCAGTGGATACGAACTTAGCCCTTGATGTCATGGGCTCTATGAAGTCGGCTGTCGCCGGGCGCATGAACAAACAGCCCAAGAAGGAGCTGGGTTGGTGTACAAGGCGCGTGTGGGTGGTAAAAGGAAGCGAAGGGCTTCGAGGCGCAGGGGCCCACCAATGCCCTATAAAAAACTGAGGACTTTATTCAAAAGGCCCACACAAAAGAAGAGTCGTAAGACAGAAGAGATCTTCCAAGAAGATGAAGAGAACACACTCTAGTGCAAATATTATTTAAATCAGCTATCATGGCCTGCGTACACTGTGCTTCGGGTGAATGCACCAAATCAGAGCTAGATTTTTTTTCTCTAAAGCCCACACAGACCAGCACTGAGAACAGTTTTTTCATGGAAGTATCGCCTCTCCCTTTGGAAATAGGTGTTACAGGCTTGGGATGGGGTAGCCTCCCAGAGCCTCTGGAAATGCTTTAACGTGGTAAATGGTGCCCTCCTTGCATAAGCCAGTCTACACAGGATCAGGAAGCCCCAATCCCTGCTCTGGTGTGAACTGGACCGCTCCCCTGTCCATCACCACCTCAGAGTGGTGCCCAGAGCTCCTCCAGTGTGTCCCTGGCATTAGCCATCTTGGACTCCAAGGTGTGGGGCCACTCTGGAGACCTCTGAGTGGCCAGTGCCAGCAGGTGACGTCAGAGATCCCTCCTGATTGGTGCATTCCTGGTTAGGTAGCCAATCCCGCTCTCAGGGCTATTTAGGGACTCTTCAGATTCTGCTTGAAATTTATATAAAATTGCAAATTTTATTAGTAAAATGTCTGAGGGTATGACGTTTAGAACTTTTTTTAATCTGTATTCCGCCGATCTAGTAAACAACAACTTTATTGTTATGAAATATGTGAATGAAAACTCAAGGACTATGTTGAGCGTTGTTAAAACAGAATACGGTGTTTGTCAAAAGTGTAAGGCCTTATAAAGCCTCTATTTGTACTGATGACTGTCTAAAATAAAAGCATTTTAAACATGAATTCAGGCAATGCATTTTTTTTTATTTACACGTAACACATTTTAAAACCATTTTAAAAAAGCTGACTGACGACTGTAGAAAAGTGTTTATTACAAACAGTTTTCAGCACAAACATTTACACAGGTAAAGAAATAAATGAAGCAAAAATCTTTTGAGACGCGAACCTTTTAACAAAACTGTACAACTGGTCAAATGTCATGATAACATTAGAGCGGTAGGCAAGTGTTCATTTTGAACAATCTCGGTGATGTCGACACAGTGGGACTCATGGTAAAAAACACAAGGGGTCGGATCTTTCAAACTTTCAAGCCTTCGCCAGTGGTCGGTTTTACTGACTATCGTGGAAGGAATGTTGAGTTCCGCAGAGGCGCATAGGAACTGTTCCCATCCTCTAGGACTGTTTTGGGTCGATAGTGTTTTGCTGTGCGTGAGACCTCTGACCAGATCGTATATGTGTGATCCAGCAACCGGTTGTCCCTTGTAAGCAAATTCACCCCGGTCGTTCCAAGAGGTCAGATCTTTAGTAGCAGTCATTTTACCGAGCAGCATTTGTGCCGCCCCTCTATACCTCTGACTTATATTTTTTGAAAGGTCTTCAACAAAGCCGTCCATGGGGCCTGGGGGTCCTGGGTGTTGAGGAGGTTGTGGGTCTTGAGGCGCTACCGGGTCTGCTGACGGCTGTTCCGTGTCGGTGGTATACAAAGTCAGTTTCTTTTTTCAGCGTTGCACTGTTTGTAATACTGTAAGTAAAGCACTGCTTTGTCATGTTGTTTTAAATCGGTTTGGTTCAAAATGGCTTTGATCTCAGCATCAAGACGCTGCGTCTCGTTTCTGCGTATGTCCCAGACGTCGGTGGTAGAAGGGCCCAATTGTTCCAGCTGTTGGCGAGGCACAAGGTATATTTTTTCGGCGTGCTCTATCAGTTCCTCGACAGGAGACCTATAATTAGTGGTATAGCTATACCCAGCAGCTCCCCTATAAAACCTCCAGACTGCTTGACCAGCTTCTTTTTAGAAAAAAGCAACGCCCTTTTATTGCTGAGCTTCTTAATAATGTTGTGCTTCTTCTTCAGCAAAAGGAACTGGCTCGTTGATATCGGGATATTACCTTTTAGGGTGTGTAGAGCGATTTCTGAAATGGCAGCCATTAAATCATCTGAAGCAGTGAACAGGATAGCCTTTCTTTTCAGGGGTCTGGCTGTGACCAACATTTATTGGAGGTCTAAATTACACCATAACCGTGCAGACATGGTGACAACCTTATATTATAAGGTTTAGGGTGTAAATGTTATAAAAGTCTTTTTAATGTGTCTTTTTATAGGCTTTGGGGACTGTTTTAGGCGTGTAAGCGACTGGGAAGTCAGGTGGGAAAATACCAGAGCATAGTTTGTAGTCTTCTAGAGTATTGGGTTTTAAATCGACCAGTAAGTAGCTGTGGGGTTTTGCAGTAGCGTCGTTAAATGCTTTCATGAAAAACTGAGTGTTTCTGGGGTACAACTGTTTAGCTAATAATTGATATCTGAAGCTTGTTGCAGTGGTTTTTAAATAAGACCAGGTACTAGGCATTGAGAGTTATAGAACGACTGCTCTTACCCTGGCAAAACAAGTTCTGCACAATCTAGCATATGCTTAGATTACGATGATGTGAATATTGAGTCAAAGACCTCTGTACCCCGCCTTCACTCATGAGATCATCTACAATGACCATGTTTACAAGGTGTTTAGGTAACAAGTCGTTGTCATTGAGATTTCCGGAGACTCCTTCTATAGATTTGATGTGTAAGAACTTTAGAGATAGTTCAGTGTAAAGATCTTGCCAGCAGGAATAAAGCCATACGATTTTGTTAGGGGTCTGAGATAAAACACCCGGAGCATTTTCTAACAGCTTGTTTATAATATAACATTTACTTCTATTTGAAGGACCTGCTAAAACGCAGGAGAATGGGTGTTGCAGCCTGGTGGCCATAGAGGTTGGGTGTTTGCCCCTCTAATGCCTTTTAATAACCGTACAGCAGTGTTTTGTAGTCCTCGGTCAGGACTCTTTTATCAAACACTACTCGCAGGTTTTCATACAATGGCTGTGCTGTGATTTCCCACCTTTTTTTGGACCTGACTATGGTAGGGTAATTTACGACTATTGCTTTATTATTTTCGCGATCGCTCAATGTCTAGTACTCGTGCACCAGACCCTTCAGACTGTCACAATTTATTTGAACTATATTGCTGATGTTTGAAGTGATACCTTTGACTTTAATGCAAACCTGGTTGTTAGAGGTTTTGTAACTATAGGTTTTGGGTCTGGAGGAGGTGTACTCGAGTATGTACTCATCCTTTTCAAGCTCGCTGATCAAATCCCCTTGATAATCACCTAGCGCATGATCTTCATCACCCTCTTTACTCAAAAAAATAACAGTCAGTTTTGTGGTACAAACAATGGTCCTGAAGCTTATCCAGCAACCTGTAAAGCTCTAGACGAGCGTGAGCGGTTGTGAAGCATGCTATGAAGATGAATATATTGTTACACGTTGTGGGATACTCTTTGGCATATTTCCAGCATAGAGTGGCTGTCTCATCGTTGATAAATTTGCAACTGGACACGTTGTAAGACGGGGCAAAAACATAATTAAAAAGATCATCTGGATCTGTGACGATGGATGTGTTTGACAAGTTGGTACGCTGTGCGAATTTTCCCCATAAGGAATTGAGACAGAGCTTAGCTAACTGGTGTCTGGCCGGGTTAACCCTAATGAACGCTGGTCTCGGCGCAATACCCTTGTGATCGTGGTAATCAGCTTTGTACTTTTGCTTTGTGGGCTCATCGATGCACCAGTCAGCATACCCCAATATCTCCAGTTTGTCTCTGAGAAACAAGTTGATGTACTCAGAAAAGAGTTGGGTTGTGGTCTATGGAAAGTTCTGAATTTCCTGTATTTCACCGAAGCGGTACCCTTTCTCGAGGGCCGTTTGTACCTCGATGGCACACCATGTCCCCTCCAACAGCCTTTGTTCATCACTATGTCTACACTTGCTAGTCTGTTTACTTTCAGCGCATGTTCGACATAGGGGGAACATTAGCTTGCCGTTGACTCTGTACGGAAACACCGGGAAGTAAAGCTTCTGCGGAGGGTGGATTTGACACTCAACGAGACCAAAGTACTCATCTACGGGATTAAAGTTTCTATATATGATCTTAGGATGCCCCACCGGGTACAACTTTACCTTGTTCACAAACAAATACAGAATGGTGAAGTCCTAGTAGTGAATTTTGTCACCCTCACCAGCGACTCAGTACAGCTGTATGGTGTTTGTATGACCACCGAATAAGGCTTTGCGGCGTTCCAACGGTGTGCGTAACGGGCGGCTCTTAATGTAAGCACTCAGTTTTGCATCTTTTGTTAGCGCCACTAGTAAATCGTGTTCCCACAGGGTTCTCAGAACAAAGCCGCTGTTTTCAATATACTATGCCTTCGCCACAGTACGACGATACAGATGTTCAAACGTGGTGCCCAGCAGTCCATTAAACTCATGGGGTTTGTAACAATGCAGAAACCCATGGTAAAAGCAACCGTTGAACTCAAAGGTGGTTAGTATCCCGTTAATTAACGATACCCGTATAGGTAGTAGCGGCCCAAGCGCTATTCGCCGCCCTGCAACGTGTGTTGAATGAAGATGTTCTCTGTCTCCGAGATGCACATGAGCCACCGAATAGGCAGGGTGGAATAATGTTTCTGTTTACTGTTGTAGAGGTCAGGCGATACTAGAGCTATGGTTCCAGGTTTAAAAAATATGTGCTGATAAATAGACATGCACATGGAAGCCAGAGCAATGTTCTTAAATGGGTCTAGGTATTCCACGATTTAATTCCTCTTATGGGATTTGGTTTTGATAATCCTGACCTGTTTCATCATCTCCACCACAACGTCTCTGAAAAAGTTGCACACTTTTCACAAGATCATTACATCTGCCTGACAGTAAGCTTTCAATTCTGTTTGAAAATGAAACCAATTTTCATGGTTTTCATTGCACCACTGTAGAAAGCTCTCTTTTTCAGATGGCATAATGTACTCGACGCCGTAAATGTCGGGCGGAGGCATAGGACCACTGTAATTCTGATTAGCCCATGTGTTAAAAAAGTGCGCGAAATAACATTTACAGCTTTCAAAACCAAAGGCTTTTGGCAACTTCCTCAACTTCATGGGAGGAAAATTCAAGGTGTCTATGAACCTAATTTCAAAAGGCATAACCTTCACCAGCATCAGTTTGGAAGTCACGAATCAGGTCCTGGAGAATAAAGAATGAGTCGTTTGCTTTCGAGTTGTGAGCCAGCATGGTATACTCATAGTATTTTGGCTGTATGAACGTGTTGGGGAAATCGTTCACACACGACCGGCCTTCAAACTCCCAGTTTTCATTGGCTGATAGATGCTGAACATAAATGTAGTTAGGCTGGTGCACACCGGTCTCATGTGTACAATCTATATCAAATACAATACAGTCTTCTGTTTTTTTCTGGGGGAAGCCTTCAAGCATGTAACAATTGCGTGCTGTTCTAGCTAAAAAATACGCTTTACACCTGGGACATTGTGTACCTTTCCAACCATGGTTGGAGGCCCTGTAGCACCTGCAAATCCGACAGTCTGATTTATGGACGCACTGTGCGAGGCTGATGTATACGTTCAAGCAGTCTTGCGACCAACAAAACATCTTACACGTCGAGCAGTTCAGAATGTTGTCGTCGACGCACCAGTCCACCTGACACATTTTACAATGCATTTCACACTGGTGTCCGGTCCGGTTGTTGTATATGTGGTCGCAATGCTCGCACATGTTCTTGGCTCCTAGAAAACCCTTCAGGTTCAAGATACCGTAAAAGTAGTTTTTGTGATGTAGCACCTAAAAGGTCCTGTTTTTCACATGCTCATTGGTAGTGAAGTACGTCCAAGAACCTCTGTGGTACAGAACTTTTACCATAACAGCAAAATGGTTCTCAAAAAGTCCCAGGTCCCCAAAACCAAACAGTCTGCCAGGCCGTATTTGCAGCGCCTCGTGGGCTGCTCCTGCCATAGACATAATGTTGTTGTCTGGGGTGGCTTGGTCCATCAACAACCCCGCGATACTCGCCGCCAGACACATTTTGAGACAACCGTCTGGTGAACCGAGGACTGTTGAGACCTCTTGTTTCAGAGAAGTGCTTTGGACAACGGTATGTTTTTTATTAAAAAAACAAAATGAAATACCCCTAGGGTAGCCGGCACCTCAGCATTATAGCACTGGCTCTCAAACCCCACCGCACTGCCCCCATGTCCACGCTGGTACGACGCCGGTCCCCAGCTATTTTTAAAATATATTGGGAGCCGGTGCCACATTAGGGAGAGGCGCCGGCTCCATGACCCACAACGGCCCCTTACCACTGAGAGATTGACGTGTCGATGATTAGGCGCCGGTCCCTCACAAATTTTAAAATATATTGGGAGCCGGCGCCTCATCCTAATGTGGTGTTAGCTCCCAGAGCCATCACAAACCCCATACCGTACCATGGTACTTAGGATTTCTGGGGAACCCTAGACAGCCTGAGGACTCGAGCTCCAACAACCCTTAATACAGCTCAGGACCACATAATATTCGTCATGGATTCAGATATAAAATACAGACGCCACCAGAAACACTACAGTACCCCTAAAAAGCATCAGTGACCACACAAGGGCCATTGTCTCAGCAATCAGAGAATAGCCTTGAGGATGTTACCAGCCACCCCACCACGAATACTGCCATCACAGGGCGAGTAGAACAAAACATTTAGGCCCTCATACCGATTCCGGCGGGTGGCGGGCGCCGCCCGCCTGGCAGGAACCGCCACTTGGCCGCTCCGCGGTCAAAAGACCGCGGAGGCCATTCTGGCTTTCCCGCTGGGCCGGCAGGCGCCCGCCAAAGGAGCGCCCGCCGGTCCAGCGGGAAAGGCCCTGCATCGAGGAAGATTCGGAGCTGGCGGAGTTGCAGGGGTGCGACAGGTGCAGTTGCACCCGTCGCGATTTTCACCGTCTGCAGTGTGGGGCGGGAATGGGGTCAGAATCTCCATGGCGGCGCTGCAAGCAGCGCCGCCATGGAGATTCAGCCCAGCCGGGGGAAATCCGGCGGGAAACCCGGCGGGAAACCGCCGGACCCGGCTGGGCGACCGCGGCTTTACAGCCGTGGTCAGAATGACAGAGGAAGCACCGCCAGCCTGTTGGCGGTGCTTCTGTGGTCGTTGACCCTGGCGGTCGATGACCGCCAGGGTCAGAATGACCCCCTATATGTTTTATTTATTTGTAAAATGCCCCGTGTACATAGCCTTAACCAACATTATATTTCACATTTAGGGCTAGTTATAGTATGTATAGGCGGCTTATTAGCACTAAACCTAAACTTTTCTATACCTGTGACAACTGTTAATTATACGCATATATTGCTTTAGAGAACAATGGCTTGTGTTCACATTGTGTTTTATAGCCCCTTTGTGCACCGGGCCCTGCTAACCATACTGTGGGAATAGTGATGCCTGTCAGAGATTGTCAACAGTTCAAACAGTGTCTTGTGACACAGCTCTCACAATCTCTGGTCATAAATTCCAACCTTACTTGGCATTTTGACAGCTCTGGGACTCTTCAGATTCATTTGAGTAGGCTTGATTCTTTAACATACAGGGCCTAATTATGACAATGGCAGTATAAGCCGCCATCTGCCGAGGCGATGGCCGCCAAAAGACCGTTGCCGCGGCTACCATCCGTCCACCAAATTTTGACCACAGCCGGACTTCCGGCACAATAAGGGTGGAAATCCAGCTGTGGCCATACTGGCAGATGGTGGTAAGATGGCACTGCTACCACCAGCACCGCCACGCCAGTAGACCACCGCTAGCCGTATTATGACAAATAATACAGCCTGGTGGTGTTCTGCTGGAAGGCGCTGCTAGCGGTAGCAGCGCCTCATCCCGTTCCCTGCCAGAAGACCCATGGATGCAGGTAATTTGGGCTTCCGAAAGGGAAGGTGGGTGGGGGATGTTGTGTGTGTGTGTGTGGGGACTGTGGGAATGAATGAGTAAGTGTGCGTGAATGCGACTGTGTGTATAGTGTTGTTTGCATGGATGTATGCATATGTCAGAATGCATGTAAGAATGTAAATGTAAATGCATGTCTTCGTGTCAGTGTGAATGTGTGTACAGAATAAATTGATGCATGCGTGAATGAATGCATGTATGCCAGTGTGAGTGACTGTGTGTATGTGTGGTGCGTGAATGGGGGTTGGGAGATTGGAAAGGGGGCATGGATGGAGGGGGGCATCTTGGGAGTGCTTGGGGGTGGGTGAGCCTCCTACCAGTGACAGGGAAGGAAGTCCCTGTCACTGGTAGGGCCTACCGCCATAGTTTTCGTGGCAGTGAGAAAGCCACAAAAACTATGGCGGTAGGCAGGCTCATAATGCCGCCGGCAGTATAATAGCGGCTGCCGGGCTGGAGATTGTTATCTACGGCCCAGCGGCTGCTACCGCCATGGCGGTAGGAATGGTAAATTGGCAGGTTGGCTGCAGCCAACCTGCTAGTGTCATAATGTGGCGGTATGTACTGTCAGCCTGTTGCCGGTACTACCGCCACATTATCACCTACCCCTGGGGTCATAATGACCCCCCACAGTCTCTGATTTAAAGCTCCCTCTAGACTTTCAAGGGGGCCATTAATTTTAAAAGTTTTCAGCTTGACAACCGTTGAATGTCTCTGACATTGTGGGTCTGATCTACAGATTCCTCCTGCATTCTGCTTGCTGCAGCTGTTTGCAGGGTGATTTAACAATGCACAATTGTTTATGAGTCTGCCCTTTCCTAACTCTGTGTTACTCATTCTGTGACAGTTGACGGGAAGCTTTGACAGGTTTGTGCATTTTGTTTCATATCCCCTGTGAGCACTAGGCCTTGCTAACCATACTGTGGGAATAGTGATGCCTGTCAGAAAGTGTCAACAGATCAAGCGGTGTCTTGTGACACAGCCCTCACAATCTCTGGTCATAAATTCCAACCTTCCTCTGCATTTTGACAGCTCTGGGACCCTTCAGATTAATTTGTGCAGGCTTGATGCTTTGACAGATAGGCCCTCATTATGACATTGGCAGTAAATCCCGCTTACTGACCAGTGACGGCCGCCAACAAACCGCCGCAGTGGCACATATCCATTCGCCATATTGTGACACACACACACACACACCAATCTGACAGAATACTGCCACATACACAAATCCGCCAGCCCAAAGGTCAGTGCTAAAGTGGCGGTACCAACACCCATACCATCACGCCAACAGAACAACGCCCACCACATTATCACCCAAGAATCACCACAGCGGATATTTAGTGGTGGTAAACCATTGGCAGTACATACCGCCGTGCTCAGAATGGACACCCACATGCAAAACACCACATTGGCCAATACCAAAAACACACATCTGACACTCATACACACATACAGCACTATAAAACACCCACCCACATCACCCACAACCCTTCACAAACAACAATTACTACCAGGAGATTGGCACTAACAGCACAGAGACAACTAGACACACACACCACATATACCCATACATCCTTCACACACACAACATCACACACACCACCACATTACTCAACACACTCTCACCAACACACAATGCACACACCCATGTCCCCACAAAGGCACCCCCATTTCACTGATGAGGAGTTAAGGGCCATGGTGGAGGAAATAGTGAGGGTAGAGTCACAGCTGTTTAGAGCACAGGGACAGCAGATATCCATTGCCTGGAAGATGGAGCTATGACAGAGAAACATGGGCAGGGTGAACGTCGTGGGACAGCATCCAAGAACAAGGGACGACATCAGGAAGAGGTTGAATGACCTACAGGGGAAGGAACATTCCGTAGTAGCAGGGCACCAGCTTGCCATACAGAGGACGGGCGGTGGACCCCCACCTCCTCCCCCACAGCTCACAGCATGGGAGGAGCAAGTCTTGGCATTACTGCATCCTGAGGGACTCACTGGAGTAGCCGGAGGACGGGACACTGGTAAGTCAACATTTACCACTTATCACCCCCCACACCTGTATGCCATCACACCCCCTCACCCTCACTCCCATCACTCAACTCCACCCCACACACTGCACCAACGCAGATGACTAACCCTAATGCCAAGCCCTGCATGCCATACCAATGCATGGACAGCCATCCCAGCCCTGCATGGATACCCATCACCAAAGCATGCACAGCATAGGCGAAACCAACAATCCCACAATACATCACCATACACAAAAGTGGCAGGCCAGCAGCAACGATAGATGGGAAGCCAGGGATGTACAATATGTCACAGCCATAAAGCATGAAGCATAATACATCACTTACATCCCCACAGGTGCCCCAGCCAATGTCAGCAGAGAGGAGGTGCCACGACTATCCAGTCCACCAACAGAAGATGTCCCCAGTGATGACAGTAACTCTGGACTTTAGGATCTGAACCAACAACCTGGCCCATCAAGGACCAGTGGACAGTCGGTCACCCAAGCTCACTCACAGTCCACCACAGAGCCTCCCCCATCAGTATTCAACACCACAGCACCCACCCAGCGTACCAACACCTCTGTCCCCAGGACACGTCAATCAGCAGTGTGCCCACCTGTACAGGGACCCTAGTCCACACCTCATACCCAACACAATAAGGGACTTGGGGTCAGAAGCAGAGGGCACACCGTTCAGGGGACAGAGTCACAGGCCAACAGGGACACTGAGAGTAACGGTGTACGCCAGTAGGAGGACAGGCCGGCAGAACCCACTCTTCAGGAGCCACTCGCCGAGATCCTGGGAGTTCCCAGGACACAATGGGCCAGATCATTGACAACGTGCAGGAGAACAGGCGGCTGCAGGAGGAACAGTATCAGGGGATCTGGGATGACTTGTAGGCTATTAACATCACCTTGATCTCCATAGCAGGGGTGCTGGCAGACATGGGCAACATCATGAGGGAGGCAACAGCACAGCAGCGGACCCCTACCACGAGCCAGTCCATTGACCAGCCCTCCACTTCCGCTGCAGCTATTTGGCAGGAGGCCCCGCCACAGGACCCACAGGCCACCAGCACCGCTCCACCTGCAGAAGGTGAACCACCCTGCAAACATTCCCTGCGAGCCAGACAGAAGCCATAGACACTTGCCAAGATCACCACAAGGAAATGAGACTCTCCTGATAGTCCCCCTTGTGTCCCACATAGTCATTGTGTCCACTTTGAACTGCCTTTGCTCCCCTTCCTATGGCCACTTGGACGCTGGACCTGTGCTATAAACAGACTGGACTTTCCTCCATCATCACCCCATTCCATTTCACTTTTCTGTCACTTATTTGGACTACAATAAACACCCTTGAACCGAACCTGAATGAAAGTGTCTTATGTGATGAAAATGTGCATATATGGTAAGAGTTACATCTAGCGCAGATGATCTGAACACTGTGACAGCATAGAAATAAGGACCTGTAGCTGTCTGTAGTCATCACATCAGTACAGTTTTTATCTCACCAACATCTGTAAAATGACAAGCCATAGGTGACAGTGAGTTCTGATGCAATGGAAGTTAATGGTGTCATGCTATAGTCACAAATAATACATCAATAGTAAGAGGAATGGTCAGTTGCACTGTCTCACCTATGTGTCATTGGAAGTATTGACAGATAAATGATGTTCTGTTGTCCTCATCCTCAGCCTCCTTATCCTCACTGTCCTCATGGTCCACAGCTGCCACAGGGGCATCTCCAGCCTCCTCCTCCTGCAGAAAGGGTACATGTCATCTGAGGGCCAGGTTGTGAAACAAGCAGCATGCCACTACTAACTGGCAGCCCTTCCCAGGTGAGTAGCACAGGGATCTACCTGTCAGATGGAGGCACCGGAACCTGGCCTTCAGGAGCCCGAAGGTCCTCTTGATGATCCTTCTGGGTCGCACATGTGCCTCATTATAACGTTCCTCTGCCCCTGTCCTGGCATTTCTCACAGGGGTCTGCAGCCACGATAGGTTTTGGTAGCCAGAGTCACCTGCAAGTATTGAGGGACAACATTTAGCCTCACACAATGATTTGGGGATGACACTGGAAGGCATACACTAACATACAGTGGGTGGGGAACATGGCTCACCTATCAGCCACACCCTGTGCCTCTATAGTTGGGCCATCAAATTTCGGATACTGCTATTCCTCAGAACAAAGGCATCATGCACTGACCGAGGCTACTTAGCATTGATGTGGGAGATGTACTGGTCTGCCACGCGCACCATTTGCACATTCAGTGGTTGGAAACTCTTCCGATTCCTGAACACTTGTTCATTCTGGCAGGGGGACTAACGAAATATGTGTACCGTCAATGGCCCCAAAAATATTGGGTATATGACACATTGCATAGAATCCGGCCTTCACAATGGCCAGATCTTTCACCTGGGGGAAAGCCATGTAGGTGCACATGTGTTTCACCAGGGCAGACAAAACTTTTGCCATTACGATTGAGAATATTGGCTGTGACATTCCTGCTGCCAAGCCACTGTCACTTGGAAAGAACCAGTTGCCACGAAATGGAGCACTGATAGCACTTGCACAAGAGGGGGGATCCCAGCCAGATGACAGATAGCAGATATCAGGTCAGGATCCAGTCTGTAGGTGAGTATGATGTGCCTGTACTCCAGTGTAACCAAGTCCACAAGGGGTCTGTACAAGGGGATATGTCTCCTCCTCCTCCCAATTATCGACAGCAGTAGGTATCTAAGGGACACAAGAGTGAGTAGGCTGTCACAATTTTAACAATGGAACCCCAACCTCAGTGAACATAGTGCATTTATGTGATGAGACAGTGGGAATGGGGAGGTATGTGCTGATCTAGGCTTTGACGCAGTTAAGGTTGATATGACCAGTGTCTGCCACCATGAAATGGTGACCGCCTGTCCTGTATGTAGGGACAGGTGGAAGTGAGGTAACTCCGCCAAAGCTGGTCATCGTGGCGGAAGGCGGTCTTGTACCGCCGTGCAATTCCTCATTGGATAATTTGGGGCTTTATGGAATACAGTGGCCAATGGGGATCTGTGCTGGCAGTGACAGTATACACCGCCGCGGACGTGACTGATATTTTCTATCTCAGTCCTCACTTGTTTCCTGACTTTCAACAGGAGAACACCTACACTGCGTGTTCTGCTGTGACCTGTATCTGGAACCTACCATGGCCCATGTGACCGGGGAAAGGGCCCCTGCCTTCACTTCGGAAGAGGTGGAGCATTTGGTGGATGGGGTCCTACCCCAGTACAGACTGGTGTATGGGACTCCAGACCAACAGGTGAGTACACCTTGGGCACGGTGCATGTGTGAAGGATGCATGGAGATGTGTGTGCAAGCATTGTATCATCGGGGGATGTCTTGTGGTGGTGTACATGGTGTGCACCGGCCGCTGTGTGTGCCAGTGGTGTTGGAAACGGGATTGGTGGCCATATGTGTGACAGGCTGGATTCTATGTGTAATGGTGTTCTCCTGTCTGTATTACCTCTGCAGGTCAGCTCCCATCAAAAGAAGGGATTAGGTTGTGCCGTCGCCAAGGATGTGCGGACCCTGGGTGTCTATGGCAGGCAGAGCACCCACTGTTGGAAACGGTGGGAGGACCTGAGACGCTGGGCATGGAAGACCACGGAGGCCCAGCTGGGGATGGCCTCCCAACGATGAAGGGGTGCTTGTTGGAACCTGACCCCCTTGATGGCCAACATACTAGTGGTGGCCTACCCAGAGCTGGATGGGTGCTTGAGGGAATCACAGCAGCCACAAGGGGATTAGTACAGTGGGCATTACAACAATAATTGGCAGGTAGCATGGGATCCAGGTGGTGGATGTGACCAGACATTGCAGCGTGATCCAGCTCAAGGGTAATGGGTGTATGGCAAATGCAGGTAACCTAGCTTGTTAGCATTCCATGTCAGTCAGGGCTTTGTCAGTACCAGGAGGGGCGCAGTTGGCAGTGTGTGGCCCTCATCTTACTGTGGCATCTAGACAAATCACTGGCAGTGCAATGCATATTGCTCAAACCTGATTCCTGTGTCACAATGCTGTGTTTGCCAACTGTGGTGTTGGTTCTGTAATTGATCCAGTGTTTCCTTTTTCTCTCTCCCCCTATTTTTCTTCTGTCATCCTGTCCATGTGTGCATTAGCATCATCTGGCAGAGAAGCAGGGGCACCGGCGACAGAGGGAACTGCATCCCACAGGACCGAGGAGGCAGAGTCCACTGATGACGAGGGAACCAGTGGGATTGAGGGCGGTGGGAGGACCACGCCGGAGACAGGAGGTCACAACACAGACTCAGATACCTCCTCTGATGGAAGCTACCTGGTGATGGCAGACACCTCTGTGACCACCCCAGCTGCAGGTACAGCCACCACCCCCATACCAGCACCTCCCTCCCAGTAGCCCCTCAGCGAGTTGCCCATGCCCGCTTACCCAGGAGGGTGGGCATCTCCTTCACCCCAGGCACCTCAGGCCCTGCCCCAGTCAGCCCTGCTGTCCTGAGTGAAGAGGCTATTGACCTCCTGAGAGCCATCTCAGTAGGGCAGTCAACCAGAGTGAATGCCATCCAGGGGCTGGCATCCCAGATGCAGCAATGCAATGCATTCCTGGTGGGCATTCACAGTGGATTGGCGACCCAACAGAGATCGATTCAGGATCTGACCTCCTCTCTTATGGCAGCCATTATCCCTGTCCCTACCGTCCCTCCTTCAACTACCACTTCGCAGTCTCCTCAACCCCAACCCATCCCATGCACACATACAGATGAGCATGCACACAAGACAACACACAAGAGTGGCACAGTCAAACACAGGCACCAGACTTCATCCCACAAGCACTCACGCAAACACCAGACAGTTGCAGACACAACCACATCCACTGCCTCCACTGTCTCCCTCCTCCCCCACCTCCCTCACAATCTCATCCACACTTACACCTGCATGAACTGCATCAACATCCACCACCAGCATCACCACACCAAGCAGCACACATGCCTCACTAGCAGACACCCGCAGAGCAACCATGCAAGCATCCTCTGTATCCTCTCCCACCCTGTCTGTCCCCCCTCCTAAAAGACACAAACGCAAGCACTCACACACCCAACAGTCATCCAACTCACATTAGCACACTGCCCATGCACCTGCACCCAGGTCCAGCAGACATACACCTCCTACAACAACTCCCTCAACATCCACTCCTATCCCTCCTCCTTCATCCTGCCCCACCATCCCTAAGAAGCTTTTCCTTGCCCAACTTGACCTCTTCCCTCCCCCCCCTCCATCCTGCCGTAAGAGCAGGGTCCCAACAACCCAGCTCAACACCTCAGCCAAACAAACAACAGGGACAGTGGTGGCACCACCTAGTCGTGGTGGCAACTCAGTGAAGGATCCCACTACACCAGCAGGAAGGTTAAGGATCCCACACCTCCTGCCATTAAGGGGAAGGAGCCTGCACCTTCTGCCATGAAGGGGAGAAAGCCCTCAACCCCTGCCAGGAAGGGTAAGGATCCAATGTCTCCTGCCATGAAGGGGAAGAAGCCCTCACCTCCAGCAGAGGTTGCCCATGAGGGACCTTCACCTGCCACCACAGTTCAGCCCTCACCTCATCAGTGGCGGCCCAGGAGGCCCCTTCACCTGCCGGCACTGTGCAGCCCTCTCCTCTAGCTGACACAGTGCAGCCATCACCACCAGTGGAAGCCACGTAGGCCACCCTCCAGGGACTGTTGTACAAGGGACCCCCTCCAGGATCAGTGGGCATGTTCCCTACCTGAGAGATTGTGACCTTGCACTCTCCAGGACAGAGAAATGGGCATGGAGCCCCCCAGAACCAGTGGGAAAGTCACCCACTCCAGAGACTGTGGCCTTGCACTCCCCAGGATAGAATAATGGGCATGGAGCCCCTCCAGAACCAGTAGGAAAGTCACCCACCTGAGAGACTGTGGCCTTGCACTCCCCAGCACAGTGTAATGGGCATGGAGTTCCCTCCAGGACCAGTGGGCTTGTTCCTGTATTCGGCTGAGGTGCCCTCCCCAGCACCCCTCCCCCTGAGGTGCCTGCCTACTTGCAAACTGATACCCCTGCAGAGTTCTATCTGGATGAAGTCAGGATTCGAGTTGGGCCCTGGAGTGTGCCCTGCGGCCATGTGGTCCCTTAGTACATTGGACTGGGCATTGGCCCTTTGTGTACATTTGTACATATCTGTTTCTCATACAATTGCTTTATTTGGTAGCTGTTTATATCAATACATTCTCATTACTGCATTCTTGTTGTCCTTGCATTATTCTGCTGTGTAGCATGTGCTATTTTCTTTTTTCTGCAGCTGGTTGCATGTATGGTGTGTGTCGGTGTGTGTCATGCGTGTGTGTGTGTCACTCTTGTTTTCCTCCCTCCCTCCCTTGTGTGCTAGGCGGCTGTACTCACCGTTGTCATCTTCATCGGTGTTGGTGTTCCAGGTGGAGCATGATGTAGATGAGCATCGGGAAGACTTGCAGTTCCGGTTCCATGGCGGCGTTGTTCTTCCCTGTGTCTGCGATGGTGAGTCTTTGCTCTTCTGTGCATGTTTCCTCCAGGCTTTTGATGGCATTGGTATCACCCTGGAAATCGTGGCAGATTGAAGGTTCAAAATATGGTGGGCAGTACTTTGTCTTCCGTCTGGCTGTTGTTGGCTACTGCCTTGGTGAGTGTTGTTAACGCCCTGGTGGTTGGTGTAGTACATTGGCTGTCTATGGGAGTTTTCTCTGCCATGGACATAATTTGACGGTAATTACCACCAGCCTGTTGGCAGTATTACCGCCACTTTATCATTCACCGCCAGGGTCATAATGACCCCCATAGTGTCTGATTTAAAGCTCCCTCTGGTATTGTGTTGGTTGCATCTGTTTACACTAGGCTTTCAAGGAGACCATTCATTTTAAAAGTTTTCACCTTGACAACTGTTGAATGTCTCTGACATTGTGGGTCTGATTTACAGATTCTTCCTGCATTCTGCTTGTTGCAGCTATTTGCAGGGTGATTTGACAATGCACAATTGTTTATGACTCTGCCCTTTCCTAACTCTGCGTTACTCATTCTGTGACATTTGACGGGAAGCTTTGACAGATTTGTGCATTCTGTTTTATAGGGTCCATTTAAAACATCCCACTTCTTTTTTTTAACTCCCACTGCCTGTCCCACCTCCGTGTTAGTCAGCCATGAGACACCCTACACATTCACACATACCCTTTGCTCTGCTGAGACAGCTAGCACAGCACTTAAGATGCCCCAACAAGCCCCTGTTTGACTAACACATTGCGCAAAATGTTAGTGCTTTACACATACCTTAACACAGCCAGACTTACCTTAATAGATCTACACACTGCTCAAGCTGTTAGGGTTGTAATTTTTCACAACCCTTTGACAGCCTGAACATGACCGGGCACACACAGACACAAGTCGCAGGCTCCTAGGGCTATCAAATCACACAGCCACATACACATGACACACATGGTGATTGATTGACAACCTTGGGGCAGGGCACCCACATCATTGCCTATGTCATCATGGGACATGGCACCTGTCAAAAAGTTTGATGGAAGGTATCCCCTTATACTACTCCTGTATTTTTCCCCATCTTCGTATCCCTCTGTTAGGCTTCCAAAGACCGAGAAACAGAAGACTGCTGTAGGAATGCACAGTTTAAATTTGCAACTGTGCGGATGATTGGTCAGGGCCCACTATTGCACATTGCTTTTTCAAGCAACCTAGTGCAACAAAACCTAACAAAAAACTCCCAGAGGGGCAGCCAGCCCAGCCTTTCCCAGGTGATGACAGGAAATTATGGGCCCACCCTTTGCCTCGGCTTGACCTGCGCTGCAGCAATGCTTGATGACGTTCTGAAAGGAGATGCCGACCTCCTCCAATCCCTTGCTCAAAGCAGCCAGGGACTCAAAGACCTGGTGCAAAAGTCCAGCTTCCCCCATGGTTTCACTGTAATCAAAGTCTAGAACGGGCCAAAACTAAAGTCCCAGTTTTAGCAATGATTTCTACTTCTCAGAAGTTTAATACTACAAGGATTTATTAACTCAGTTTTATTTCTTGTTGGTCTGCTGTGCTTTCCTCCCTTGAGGTGTTTTGTCTCTCTTTTTTGGGTTGGTCTCTCCTCATCTGATTTTACACCTTCTTTGTTTGCGCTTCTTCCTCTTGGTTGACAGGTGTCTTTGCTGGACACGAATCAGCTTTGTCCAATAGTAGGAACTCATCTAAAAATGCCTCGGTTGACTCATACTTGTTGCTGATGTTCCTGTCTGATGCTCTGACTCTCAGAAGGTATCACTTCAAGACTGTAATGTAAGCAGTTTGTTTGTCTTGTGGAGTGGCTTTCTTCCAATCCTTTCTGATATTGTCAAATTTTCTTCCAAAAGTTAGAATCCATCCTCCAGCATAGTCTTTCTTG
Organism: Pleurodeles waltl; assembly: GCF_031143425.1. Taxonomy (NCBI): domain Eukaryota; kingdom Metazoa; phylum Chordata; class Amphibia; order Caudata; family Salamandridae; genus Pleurodeles; species Pleurodeles waltl. The sequence continues at coordinate 624,221,235 of NC_090439.1, read as the reverse complement.
TCTTTGAGGAGCACCCATCATTTTTACTTTTTTTTCTCATCCTTATATTTCACTACTTTGTCATTTCACCAAGAAAAGTCACAACAGCATTTTGGTCTTACTTACTGGTTACGTTCTCCCTTAATTGTCTCACTTCTTCTCAAGCCTAGTGCCTAGTGCCGATTTTTACATATTTAACAATCATTTCCATCATCTTTGTCCATATTTCAGCATTGTGGGGCATTTCTAAAGGAGTTTAGATTGTGAGTTCTCATAATTTGGAATGATGAAAAAATTTTACTCTCTCGGTACCCTTCAAACCTTAATGTAATTCTCCAATGACGTGACTTCACACCACATATGAAGTCCTTATTTTGATCATTTCTCCAATGACTACAGTTTCTGTTGTAGTTCTTGTTCTGATAACTAACTACTTTATTGCCAAGTTACCTTTCATTTAGAAAAGTATTACCCTATTCCGAGTGATTTTGTTGCCTCTTTGTGTTCCTGTAAAATCACAGTCATATGTTCCTCACTGTGCCAGGGTACTCTTGTCAATACCACAGCATTGGTGGTTATTCCATGCTGAACACCAAACTAGGTAGGAGTCTACAATGCTAGATGGTGTCTCCACCTCATCAATCATCACACTAAACCTTCCCCGAGTCCAGGCTTACTGTGAAGGTCCTTGATATCAGGGTAGTGGTAAATGGCTACTTTGCATCAAAATAAAAGTTCTTACAACAATCTTTTTCATCCACCTGCTGGCATTGGTGAGGGTGAAAATCGCATCAAGTGAACATGAGCTAATTTCCCACACAGGGAAAAATACTGGCATTTCAGAGTTAAGGGCTGATTAACGTATTTTCAGCATGTAGCCCTTCTCAAAGAAGTGAAAAGCACCACTTCCTGTGAATAAAACAAATTCTATTGATAAATATAGAAAACAGACTCTTTGTGCAGTCCAGTTCAAAGCACTGACACCATATCAATAATTCATCATGTTATCCTCTCTATTGCAAAAAGGATTGTCAACTAGATTCATACGTTATACGACAACCAAGAAATATTCAGTAGGAGTCCATTACAATCAAACCAAACTTCACGTGTTAACACAATGATGCTAAATGCATATATCAATTTAAATAATATAATCTTACTCATCTCATTGTATTAGAAAGTAATCACATTTCAGTCACCATCTATTTTAGAAATTAGAAAATCCAGATGTCTATAGCATGTTGGATAATATATATGAATTATCATAATAATGGTGGACATACTACCCAAACCTGATTTCTCTAGATGTTAATAACAGGAGAATAAGGAATCCAGGGGGAAGTGAAGGGCACAGCCTAGTCTTCCCCTGGGAGTCTCCTTGCGTCAGATTATCGGCCCGGGACAGGATAGGTAGTTTGGTGGGTGGGGTGGGTGTTACTTTAGTTAGTTGTAAGAGTCAGGAGAGGTGGGACCTGCCTCTTCATGACTCCATGCAGCACTATTGGTGAGGGGCGTATTTTTGTGAGAACATTTTGTAAAGGGGCCTAGTCGGTCTGGGGACTGCAGTCAAGGATGACTAAAGCAGCACAGGTGGAGGACATTCGGGACGCACTGAGCACTCTAGGTACGGTACTGTAGGTCGAATGGATCTGCTCAGACCGGATGTATTAGAAGAGGCCGACGTCGGCATGCAGACGACTATGCGTGCAGCATCAAGCAGAATGGCGTCCACAATAGGAGCCTGTTCCCCCACAAGAAGTCAAACACCAGGCAAGCGGGGTGGCGTGGGGAGGGGCAGGAGTGTGTCCCCAGCCACCCATGGGACTAATAAGAAATCAGCAGGGAGGCAGCAGAACCTCCCTGCACATGGTAAGCAGGCTGTGTTGGTGAGTGGCCTGCGTCAATTGAAGTCGGGTGTGGGGGAACGAAGATAAGGATAGTAGTGAGATCCAGGAGTATGTTGGGCCATCCATTTGTCCCTAAAATGGGGGCTCCCTGGGTCTGAAAGCTGGGCCTGTACATGGAGGGGGCATACAAGGCAAAGGGCATACTAAAGGAGCCCCTAAGCCCAAAGAGGTAGGGGATTAGGAGATGGAGGTGGCACACAAGTAGCCAGAGGATGCTGAGGAGGGCACAGACAGGCTGGGAGGGCTGGGGTGCAACCAGTGGTCAGAATTGCTGTCACACAGGCTGAAGGGACCGGGGGGGCTGTCAGTAAGTGGCAACATGTGGATCTGGAGGATCGCACCAGGGAACAAAGGATAGTCATGAAGGAAACTGATCGGAGGTGGCAGTGTCTATGTTTCCAGGTTTGGAGGTAGAGAGGAACAGTAGACCAAGGTAAGGAGTGGGCAGGATCAACCTCTGAGGCTAATGGGGGTCGTTGACTTTGGATTCCAGGTGACAGGCCACAGGTTGGTGCAGGCAAGAAGCTATAGAAATTAGAAAGCCAGCAGTTGAGTCTGCTAGGCAGTTGGAGTTGCCAACAGGGTGCACGACAGCCCCTGAACATTGGTATAAAGACAAAAGGAGTCTTTGGCAGCTCTCCTTACAACGAGGGTGCATTTGCACATTACCAAGGCAGAAGTATCATCAGGTCTGCATATTTCAGGGCATGTGGTTGCAAAGGGAGAGTGGATAGGACACAGGAGTTCAGACAGACACTGGGTCAGGGAAGGAGGTGCAGGTAGAAGATGACAAGGACTGTGGGGGGCATAGAAAGAGGCTGCTCTATATGGGCCTGGCTATGCCACTGGGTCACGTATGTCAGGCAAGATGAAAACCGCATATGGAGGCACAGATATGTAGATGTTTTCAAATTCTTACACAGGGATATTCAGGCTGAGGAAGGGACCAATGAAGAAGGCTGGGAGCTGGCATAGCTCCCACGTGTTCCCATCAATATACAGAACTGGACATCAGTGTTCATGATCTACAATAGCATATACTGTGAGAAATACACAGATAGAGCCATTGCACTATTTAAGTGTCTGGGTATAATAAGAAAAACACATTTTGGTGGTTTTGCATGGCTAAACAGTAGGGTGATGTGGATTTGGATTTCTATATGCAGTAGATATCATCTACACAATCAACGGGCGCAACCCATACAGTGAGTGGCCTTCCGATCACCTACAACCCCTTTCAACCCTGTCCCGGTCAATAGGGGGTGGGTGCAATTTCTAGACCGGCAAGCAATACTCATGAGCCTCTGGAACATTAATAAGGGTTTATGGTCTAGCATGATTGTTCAAAATGCGGTGGGAAGCATCCATTCATGCAGTGCTTTATATTGGCCAGCCCCTCAGAACAATGGAGGGCTTCCAAGGGTAACAATCTTTTTCTGGGACAAAGGGCTAATACACCAACTAAGCTGGGGATCGCATTACAATGGCTGTCCCAATATCCAGACAGAGAAGCGACTGAAGCTTGAGTGGGGATTTCAATACGATTTTTGGGTAGGTTACCAGGGTCCCGGGGGTGGAGGTGGGCTGACAATTTGCGGCCATCCAAAGACTCCCTGGACATAGTGGCTGCCACACTTGAAAACTAAGTGGCGGAAGCCAGGATTGTGGGCTCTTTCTATGAATGGACTCTTGAAAACCTGATTATATGACCACTTGGGGTGGTACCTAAAAAGACAATAGGGGAATTTTGCCTGATGCATCATCTGTCATGGCCGGAGTGTGCTTCTGTCAATGATTTAATTGTGGCTGAGGACACTAAGATGGTGTATGCATCAGTGGACGATGTAATCAGTTTGGTCAGATCTTGCAGTTATGGTTCTGCGTTGGTGAAGTTTTGCAATAAGTCTGCTTTTCATCTGTTGACAATTCATTCGGATGACTTTTCATTGCTCAGCGTGCAATTTGGTGGCACCATTTATGTAGACAGAGTATTACTCATGTGCTGTGCAATTTCCTGTGTGCTTTTTGAGGTGTTCAGCATAGTTTTATAGTGGAAAATCACTAAAAGGAATGGACACCGTGCGGTGTCACATTCTTTGATTTCCTTTTTCTGGAATGAGAAGGATCTCAGGATTGCTACAGGACTCTTAGGCATTTTGAGTCAATGGCTATTGAATTTGGCATGCCTTTTTTGCCATAGAAGACGGAGGGCCCTAGCACCACTTTGACATTCTTGGGAATCGAATTTGACACAGTTAACCTGGTGTGAGTCTGCCAGGGGCGAAAGTGCGTGAGATTTGGATGTTTCTAGAGGAGGTGATTGGGCTTCAATGTTTGGAGTTGAAGAAGGTGCAGCTGTTGCTGGGTTTTCTGAATATCACATGCAGAGTGGTGAGGGGGGATGAACTTTTTTCACAAGACTAGGTTTGGCCATGTCTGGTGCTGTTTTGCTGCATCCTTGGGTGAGGGTTTCCATGATTGTGAGAGCAGATTTGGTGATATGGCGCTGTTTTCTAGGTGATTTCAATAGATTTTCAATGTGTTTCAAGACAGAGGATATTTTATGACAGGTACAATTTTTTTCAGATGCAGCAGGATCCTAGAGTTTTGGGCTTTTCTGGGACAGGAGATCGTGTGCAGATCTGTGGCCTACACAATGTATTCAGCAAGGCAGAAGCATAGCCTTTCTTGAGTTTTTTCCCTTTTTGGTGTCATTGACAGTATGGGGACAGGAATTGACAAACAGGATGGTTAAGTTTGATGTGGACCTTATGATGGTGGTAGAGTTGTTGAACGGGCAGAAAGCAAGGGATTTGAGAGTATTACCCTTGCTATGTAATCTCATGCTTTGATGCTCACAGTTGAATATTGTCTTTAAGGCTAAGCATGCCTGTGGTGTGAACACCGCCATAGCTGAATTATTGTCTCATTCACAGTGGCAACGTTTTCACAGCTAGGCACCTGGAGCAGAGAAGGTCAAGACGCCCGTTCCTGCACCAATCTGGGAATGGGAGTCATTAGGCTGGTGAAATGGTCTTTAGCTGAGTCTACCAGAAGGGATTATCACCTACCCTGGAAGGGTTTTGAAAATTTTGAACATCAGCAGGGCAGGCCATTGAATCAGGAACAGTGTGACAGGGAAGGACGAACTTTGCATTTTGTCATGTTTCTAGTTCATAAGGGTTTGTCGCCTGTGACTATAGCAGGCAGGTTAGTAGGTATGTCTTTTTATGGCAAGCTATATAGGGGGTTTGATCCTGTGAAGAATGATATTTTGGGGGAAGGGGGTTTGAAAGGTTGGGGCAGGAAAAGGAGTGACAGGCGAAGGGTTTTGAGAGAAGCAATCATGTTTGATTTGTTATTGGGGATTCTTGCTCAATTGCCTATATGTTGTTATGACATGTTTGAGTCTAGTTATTCAGGTTGTGTATGATTTGGATGTTTTTGGGACATTCAGGGTGTCTGAATTATTCGGGTCGGGGGCGAGGCTAGAGTTTTGCTTGATGAGATGTGGATGAAGCAATGTCAAGTGCATATCTGGCTGAGAAAATCAAACACAGATCAGGCTTGGTGGGAAAATTGGATTTGGCTACAGGAGCGGGGAGCTGGTAAACGTGTGCCTGGTGAGTGAATGGTGCAGTTTCACAAGCTGGCCATGGTGCAGACCGAGAGAGGTGTTTTACCATGAAGATTGGGCAAGGGTCACAGTACATAAATTGCTAACTGTTTTGCGCATGGCGTTGAAGTGGGTAGGGAGGTATCCTGCTGGTTTCAGGACTCATTCCTTCAGGGTTGGGGCAGGACCTGCAGCTGTGCAACTGGATTAGGCACTGCTTTGCAGGATAGGTAGATGGAAGTTGAGGTGCTGTGAGAGATATGTGGGGACAATGAATGCTTGACTACTGGCCAGGTGAGGGTGGCTGAATGTCTTATACTGATCTTATAGCTTTTGCTGTTCTCCCCCCTTCCTCCTTTTTCCCACAGGCTGCATGGTCGGTCCAGGGAGTCACAAGGCAGTGATGTGGATGGCAGGTCATACCTTTATTCACTGGGTGGTCAAATACCCTGAACGGCAGCTGTACGGACAGATCCTAGGGTTACCAAGCAGCAGGCATGAAGTGCTCTGGTGAGGAAAAAGTGGGATGAGATGGGGCAAGCTTTTACCTTTGCTTGCGATGTTGGTGTCTAAATGGGGATGCTCAGACATGCTTTTCAGACATCTGGGAGAGAATGATCTAGTGAATTTATCTGGTTTGACTTTGCTGCAACACATGCAACAGGACCTATTATTACTAAAGCAGAAGTTGGCAGGGACTTGTTTGGTATGGAATGAATTGGTGCCACAAAGGACATGGATGGGGCTGTTACAAAATTTGGCAATTGGCAAGGCATGGTGGAAGTTCAACAAAGAAATGTGGGATTTTTGCCAGGCAAAGGATATCAAGGTTGTGGCACACAATGGTATCAAGGAGGAGGAAAGGGGCTTGTTCCAATCTGATGGTGTGCATCTCTCTAGCATTGTGTATTACATGCTACTTATAAGGGATTTGTTGAGTGACCCGTGGCATGAGAATATCTGGTGCAGTAGCGAGGAGAAGAATGCGTTGCAGTGTGGCAGTACGCGAAGTAGTAAGGCAGTAAAATGCCCTTTGGTGTTTTCCTGGGTGGTGGGATTTGGGGGCTGGAGAGTCAGATACAGGTAGATCCACCCCTTAGGGATGGAGGAAGGGAGTAAAGGTGAAGGAAGAAGGTGTGTTGGATGTTTGGAACAGATTAAAGAAGCTTCAGTAGAAGACGTTTGGGGAAAGAAAGTGACAAAAGAGACTGGGCAAAGAAGTGGCGATCAAGTGAAAGGTGTAAAGGAAGAGTGTTAGCAGGATGGGGAGTAGAAGTGAAAGCTTGGTGTCATGGGGAAATGGTGGGATGGAAATGGAACTTACATTAAAGATGTTGTCTAATGTTATCATGACAATGATAATGCTTGCATGTGGGGATAACCCTTTTCTAAATAAATGGCATTTTAAATTTCAGTCCGTCTTTAGGTGTATGATTGTTGCACAGAGAAATGATAGATGATAGTAACTATTGCCCACACTTTCCAAACTAATGACCCCAATTAAGCCTGTTGCACAAGAATACTGAATTTAATGCCCCCACTACCAGACACATAAGTGCAGAGCAACAAACCACCACAATTTGGCATTAAACATGGAGGAGTAGACGTTGGGTACATATAGAGATGTCATAATGGATGGCATCTGAGGGGAAAGTAAAAACAATGTACCACTCCCAATAGTCTGAGGTCAAATATTATTTTGTTGTGTTCCATCAACAAATGATGCAGCAAGGAGTAGCAAGAAACGTGAGAGTTGATGTAGTTCTGGCAGGCATTTTTCAGCAATACATGTGCATTTAAAAGCAGTTAATCTCTGTGGTGGCAGGAGGTCCCAGTCAGGAGCGAAAATGCATTTATTAGGGGGTTGTAGCACCCCAAAAAGCCCCCTGAACCTACACCCCTGGTCCCAGTACTGTGGCCAGCAGCATTCTTGCATTCACCCACTTATTGTTCTGCAACAAAACAAACTCACAAACTGAAAAGGCATATAGATAAAAAAATTAAAAGAATAAAAGTAGAAAAGAACACATGCCACTTCCTAAACTTGGAGGGCATTTGCTTGGAATATAAAAAAACTAAAATTAAACTTAACAGTAGACAGCTGTCTTGAAATCGTATTGTACATGGTGTATGGTCATTTTAAACTTCCAGTATAGCCACCACATTTAAAAGCAACACAAGTAAAAGCAATGATGCACTATACACAATACCATGCCAAGAGGCTGCTCAGAAAGAACAGTACTGGGCAGGCATCTTTGAAATAGTAAAGGGGTTGGGGGTGAGTTTTCTCTGACCCTGGAAGCAGTCCAGAGGTGCCCTTCCCTGCCCCCAGGGACACCCCCTGCCACCCTCGCCCACCCCTGGAGGGCACCCATGGATGGGGGGACCCATCCCAGGTAAGTAAAGGTAAGTATAACTTTTTATTTTTTTAGACTGGCATGGGGGGCCTAACTTGAGCACCCCTACATGCCACTGTGCCCAATGGCCATGCCCAGGGGAAAGAAGTCCCCTGGGCATGGCCATTGGGCAAGGAGGTATGACCCGTGTCTTTGCTAAGACAGGAGTCATTTCAATGGGGGTGTGCATCTAAAAATGGTGCAAGTCCGGTTAGAGCCATGATGTTTGACTCTAACCTGATTTGCACACTTTTTTGATGCACAACCCCCATTTTTCCCTACGCCGGTGCTGCCTGGATAGAGTCATTTTATTTTACTCTGTCCAGCCCGCAGCGCTGGCTAACGTCAACCCATAAGTAAGGTGCCCGCCTGTTGCGTTGGAATGGCGTTAGCCGGCAGTACATTTTTTGGTTTGGCTGGTTTACGTCAAAAAGTATAAATATGGGCCATAATATTTTATGTTAGTTCAGCACATTGCAGGATTAGTGTAAAAAATGTTGATGCTAATCCTGCAAAGCACCCAGAGGCCAATTGAAAGCAATGGGAGCCTCCTTTTAACACCTGCTCTGAGCAGGCGTTAAAACTCCTGGACAAAATTACAGAAAGGTATCTTTTAGATTTCTTTCCACCATTTTTTCGCCCCCCCCCCCCCTACTGGGGGAGCAACCGCTGATGCTAGGCCCTCTTAAATCTGAGCCATAGTGTTTCACTGTTGCACTGAATAAAGGAGGCAATATAGTACATCTAAATGTGGTGATCTTATTGGAACAGTAAAATAACGACACAGGAATAACAATACTGCTGCTCAGTTGAAAAAGAGTGGTTGCACAGAATGCACCCAGTCTGTAGATTAAATGAATGGCAGGAAAGCAACATTGTAGCTCGCTTGCTGGAAAGAAGGAAAGAAATGAAAGTGGAACTATAAAAGGAAAAAAATTGAAAAGTGAAGGACTGTCCAGAGACCAGAAACTGAAGCACACTCATTCAGACAGATGTGCACACGTGGTCACAGGACAATAGAGCGAGTGGCAGAAGTGGGTTTATCGATTACCCCATGCAGTAGGCTGTCGCGGGGAGAAGCAAAATGTGAGTAACATTCCAATTAACAAAAGTGGACTCATCAAAAGACTATCTACAAGTGTACATGTATCTAAAGTTGATTTCAATGTTTTATTACAATGCTTAGCAGACAACTACACCTACTAAACTAAACATGCTGCTGAAATACAATATACAACTCTTCATGAAACTAAAGACCACAGATTTTCAAAGCTTTATAGAGTTTGTCACGCGGGTGGTGGTGTACAATACTAAATACACTGAATATAAGGCCTACTATGATAATTTATAAATATTACCTTACATGACAATGCAGCTTACTTACCTATTGTCTTTAAAATATGTTTATGATCATAAATGTCAGGTCCAATGTGTGTCATATATTTTCATAATAAACAGATCTGTCATTAGATACATTTTCCAAAATGAACCAGTCAGGCCTATAACCTTCATTCTTGTGTTGTTTCCATCAGCAACTCATTCGAGTCAAGGAGTGTTCAGCATCAGTTTTCTCACAAGACAGCAATCCGATAATCAGTCAGCCAAATTAAAAATAGTGTTAAAATAACAATTGGTAAAACAATATATAACCCCTCTTTAGAAGGCCAAAAATGATTATCAGAGTGCAAATATTCAGTCTCAAGGGCATATATGGGGAGCTAGCCAAAACCAAAACCCTTACCTACAAAGTTTACTAGTGAGATTCCAGGTAGCAAAAAACAGCCTAGAATCGCCAACACAGTTTAATGACAATCCATCGTTAAACTACTATTGGTTAAAAAAAGACAATTCACAATAAGTAAGTTAGTCATGCCTACACTGTTTATCTTATCTGTTTAGATTCAACAAATCAGACCTAAGCATCTGTCATAATGTTCCAATGAACCATTCAACCCTCTGGGCTTTATCAATGGCTTAATCAGGTCTGTCGCATTTGTCATATATCACCATGGTAACAAGATTTGACTTATGGCCCCTAACATCACTACTATCGGTGAATCAATCATGCCTATGGCCTCTATCATTCTGTCATTCGCTTGTTGCCATAGCAAACCCAGGACTACTGAATTCCTCATAAGCATTAACACAAGACAACCATTGGTATACAGGCATGCAATTAAAAGTGAAGGCACAATTACAGTTGTTAAACAACCCTTACTAAAACTTCAACATCAGGATTTGCAAAGTGCAAATCTTCTGCCAAAAGTAGTTGTCAAAAAGTCTAACAAACATCGAAACCCTTACAACCTAAGATAATCAATGAGATTGCATGTATTAAAATATTTGGACTTGTCTGCATGCCTTAACACAGTGTACTGACAACCCAGTCATAAAACCCTTTGAGCTTTAAAATATATTTTTCACAACAAATACATCAGGGCTACAGCCAGTTTCATAAGTTTTCACAATAAACATATTGAGCCTATATACAATGTCTACCCCATAAAATTCAGTGCTCCAAGGAATCAACATTTGGGTGGACCAAACACCCTCTCTCAGAAAAGCTTCTTAAACCTGTTTTTCGGGTACTTACAGAAGGACTGACAACAGCTGCACTGTCAAGACACATCTAAAATGAGCAAAACTATCGGTCGGCTCCTAAATGACCATAATAAACAATGCTCCCTGCTGAAGCATTTTAAAAGGGGCATGATATGATTAATAATTAATTATCATATACACACTACTTTCATAAAATAGTGGAAAAGAGCATAGCATAGCAGGAAGGAAGACACGGAGAACAAGGATAAAATGGCAGCATACCCGGCCCATATTTGTTTCACTAAATGATGGATGAGCACATAGCATGCAAGTAGGAGGCATGCAAGACAAAGAGGACAAGGTTGTCAGACCTGGCTAGAGCCCCTCCTCCAACAAACACCTGCACATTGCTGGAAAGGATTATACAAATATATACCCAATGCTCATCAAATGGTTTATGCACCATCAGTAAAATAACAGTGAGAATGCAAACACAAACAACAAGATAAACAAATAATACCTGCATAGCAACATGGAACCTGAATATCTAATCTTTATAATAAACTTTAAGAATGCCCAGTATTTAATATTGGGTTTCTGGTTGGCAGAGGTATGCACCCTGCCCAGCAGAAATTTCAATCCTAGTCAGGGTTAGTCACAGACACACTCTAAATTAACTTGTGCTCACCCACTGGCACAGAGCAGTCAGGCTTAACTTAAGAGGCAATGTGTAAAGTATTTGTGCAACACTTCAAGCAGAATAACAATAAAAAAACACAAAAGATAACACAACTGTGTAGAAAAATAGAGTTTAATTTGATAGATAAAACAAGGCCAAAACAACAAAATCCAATAAGTAGAACATGACTTATGAATTTTTAAAGAATGTACTGTAAAACAGTGCTTGGAAGAAAAAACACCAACCGGGGATATCTGGTCATGCCAGTCTCAGACAAAGTCAACAGTTCAGGCCGACCGCGATGGAGCATAAGCAAACTACAGGGACCCAGTTGGGCCTGCTGAAACAAAGTACCCTAATCCTAATTGCATTGATGTCAAAGATGAGGGGAGCAGGCTGAAGTGAATCATTGGTGTTGGCCCCCGAAGTGCATATAACACGCCGATCCTTCCGACATAGTTATGAAGATGCTCTGATTTTCTCCATGCAACAGCAGCAATGGTCCGAGATGCAGCAGTTCTAAAAGTAATGCGCTGAGGTTGATCTGCACTGAAGAGGCAATGAGCCAACTCTGATCTAAGGGGCGAATGCGCCAGTAAAAAAACATGCACCAAGGGCAATGCAATGGTTCTGATCTGCGCAGTGGCTGCAGTTCAAAGCTTCACCTTAAGCCTGCTTCCAAAGGGTCAAGGACTTGGGTGGACTCACTTCGCAGGGTAGGCTCATAGATAGCAGAGTCCAGGTGTAGAAATAGGCGGATTGTATGTCTTTTATGTCACTGAGACTTAAATAGGAAGACCAGTATGTCGGCCCTTGGAACCACTCTGGGTTGGAGAGATGCAGGTCCAGTCCCATTCACTCCAAGGCAAGAGGGCAGCAGGCAGCAGGTCAGCACAGCAAAGCAAAGCATGAGTCCAGAAAACCAGCAGTCAAGCAGAGTTGCAGTCCTTCAGTAGCACAGCAGTCCATCTTCCTGGCAGAGTATCCACAGGTCGAGAAGTATACTAAAGAGGTAGTCGCAGAGGACCAGTACTTATTCACGGTTGGCCCTTTGAAGTGGGGGAGACTTTAAAGGCATGTCTTCGAAGTGCACAGAGACCCTGGCTTTCCTGCCCTTCCTCCAAACTTCCTTTAGGACGGTATGCAGCCCTTTGTGGGTGGATGAGAAACAGCCTATTCATGTGTAAGTGATGCTGTGTCTAGCTCCTCCCTTTCATCTTGGGGCCCACCAGGACACAGATGGCCCAACAAGTTATACCTACGCTCCTTTTGTGTGGCTGTCTAGAGGAAATACACAGCACCCAGCTGTCAATCACCCCAGAAATGTGGTCAGAGACAGGTAGAAGGCACCAAATGGGCAAACTAAGAATACACCAAACTTCTAAAAGTATACTTTTTAGTATTACAATTTAAAATCTGCCTTCAGCACAAGTTGTGCTTTTTAAGTTGGGATTCCAGAGACACCAAACTTTGAAAACGTATCGCTTTCAGATTGTGAATTACTGTTATAAAATGTAATAGGGTAACTCCAATGTTAACCTATGGGCGAGATAGGCCTTGCAGGAGTGAAAAATGAAATTAAGAGTTTTTCACTACCAGGACATGCAAAACATATAAGTAAATGCCCATCTTTTAAAATACACTTCACCCTGCCCTTGGGCTGCCTCGGCCTAATTAGGAATGACTTATATATATTAAAAAGAACTGCAACAAAGTATTGGTAAGCCCATCATTGTTAAATATTAGTGCTTCAAATCTTCACTCTTTTTTTCTCTCTTTTTCAAAAAATTTGTTTTTTTCCGAGAGAAAAGCATGTTTTATGGAGATAACTGCTTCTCTGAAAAACTTGAATAAATTGCCTTCTTTTATGTACTATGGGCGATGGTTGAAATATTTCATCTTTTTGTCTCCTAAAAAGAGGTTTTCTTTCTTCTAATAGATTTTCGTATTTTTGCAGCCTTGAGAAAGCCACAGGTTTGCATACTGCTAGTGGGCGAAACACGAGTTGGCTGTTGCTCTTCTCTATATATGTCACAATAAAATATCTACTGATTTTATGGACTGGGCTCAACGTGTTTTTTAAAACCCTACTGCGATGTGAAGATTTGGAGTATTAATATGGAACAATGATTGGCTTACCAATACTTTGTTGCAGTTCTACTTATCTTAATTGAGGAAAAAAAGGGGTCCATACCTCCTTGTTGGCCACTAATCTATCAAAGTAGGGCATTACAAAACTAGAAGAGAGTGTTGGACCTTTAGGAGTGGAGTTTCTGTATTAAAAAGGAAGTTTTGAGCCTGTCATATGGTTAACTTTGTCAGGTCAACATGGCAGTTTAGACTGCCCACAGAGGCTCTGCATTGGCCGGCCTGAGACATGTTTCAAGGGCTAATCAAGTGGTTGGCACAATCGGTGCAGGCCCACTAGTATCATTTAATTTAAAGGCCCTAGCAACATGTAGTACACTTTACTAAGGTCTTATAAGCAAATTAAATATGCCATTTGGGCATAGGCCAATGTTACCATGTTGTTGGGATAAAAATACAAGCATTTTAACACTGGTTAGCTGTGGTAAAGTGAGCAGAATCCCAAAGCCACCGAAAAGAAAGCCATCCAAAAAGGAGGTCTGAAGGCAAAAACGTTAAGGGAAACCACACTAAGGGTGCCAGGTCTAAAACCCAAACATGAACAGTTTTAGGCAAAAAATATCTTTGCCAGAAACTCTTATCTGTAGCAGAAAATGCACATTAATCCATCATCCCATACACACACAATGGTGGTCAACCACATGGGGAAGAAGGTGGCTGAGAAGCAAGGAAAATGGCTGGTTACATGGTCCTGGACTCCTGAAGCAACTCCTAGTCCAGGAAAGAAATAACCTAAATGTGGCATGAAATCAGGACTATCCATAGGCCCTTAAAATATCTTTAGCACAGCAGCAGTGGGAATGTGAAAAATCTATTAAAACAACATCAATGCACTAGAACAGAATAGATCCCAAAGAGTAAAACACTAAAGTATAATCACAAATTTAGTGAGAACTAAAAATAAAAGTAGGAAATATAACCTGAGGCCACCATCATGCAAAAATGTCCACTGCCCTTACACTGTTATCCCTTAATCTCAATGCAGGTGAGAGAGCGTAGCTTATATAATCAATATTAACATGAAATGATTATGAACTGATGTGTAATAATGCTGCATAGAAAATGTATGAATGTATTTTGCTAAACGCGTGCTTGAAAATGTGCCCACGGGAAGTGGCCGCCAATGTGTACGGGGACTAATGAAACTGACTAATAATTATGAAATGTTTATTAAAATGTAGTTTTGCACTAATAATTGAAAGTTATATATTAGAGTTTTGCTAATAAATCATTAGGCCTTAGTTAGCATGAGTCCAGGCCTAGCTGCCTGACTCTCATATTAAATGTGTTTTTCCTAAAACTGACTTGCTGAAGGACATGAACTCTTGTTTTTTTCCATAAGCTAGAAGCTGAATGTAACCGTAGTAGATCCAATCTCATGAAATTCGAATTGCTTGTAGAAACATTTTAGCTGAATGCAACACTGTAGATCATCCGAAGGTACAAGGTCGCCCAAACCGGTACAGACAATGGAGCCACTGACTGAAGATGTACAAACGACCACGAGAGGATGAAATCATACCAGACATTCCACCCGCTAAAGACGTCAATCATAAGGACCAATAAAATACGTGAGAACTGTTATGGGGTGACAAATTCGATGAGCTAATTTTAAGTTAATTGGTCAAAGATAGTGGGGTGCAAACCCTTGTCCAACCAGAGTTTAGGGGAATGACAATGAAAATGGGATAAAAACCCTTGACACCAGGAAGTGAATTAGAATAGAGAATTAGGGAGTAGAAGACTAGGAGAGGGGGAGATGCTGATGCGATTTGATATGACCCAGACACTTTGTCATTCTGCATAGAGAATTTGCTGTTTGGTTCTTAAAACCATTCTTGCCACATATTGCCCGTTTACACTTTACCTCCTTATGAGGGAAGTGCCCCTTTTTGCCCTTCCTGCCTGAGCTGAGTTCCTGGCTGATGGCGAATCAACTGATGTCCTGAGGACAAAGACAGAACCGGAGTGTTGACCAAATTCGGAGGGTATCTATATGACAATGAAATTGTGATTGTCTGTTTGCTTTTCCTTTCTAGGTACCAACTGCTTCTCTTTTGACAGAGACCATAGTTAGATGTTTTCCAAATTGGTGTTACTAAATTTTTTGCATGAAGCCCAACATGCCAATGCTAATTCGAGGTTAGGTGAGGGGTTCACTATACTGACGCAAATAGACAAATGACTGAATCTATGCTTTGTTGAAAAATGCACTAATGTTACTCTGCTAAGGATAACCTATGCTTCGCCGTGTTATGTTCTAATATTCGTGATTCTTGCTTTGATGAAATCTTATCACACTTGCCATAGTGTGACTATGCTAATGAGCTTCTTGGTTTTGAGATTAATAAACTTGCTAGTAGAATTGTAACAAATAGGGAATAAATATCACCAAATTCATACTAAACTGGTGTGGTTATTCATGACTGCAAGGTCATGGTGGTTTCTGAGTTTTATTAATGTCTTTGACTAAAGCGAATTGGCTTATTCTGGTAAATATTGATGACGTTATTGACATATTGATTGACATGCTGATTAGCTATCTCATCCTAAGGTGTCTTCAATCAGAGTCAAAAGATTAATTGGCCTAAAACGAGTCCCAAAGTGAGTAAAGTAATCATAAAGGTATGCGTTAACACAGGCTTGCCCTTGTATCTCCTAATTCAAACTAGAGACCATCCAACAGCAGCAAACAAAGTAAACCAATTTTAAAAAAGGGCAAAATTATAGTTTATGCCCCCGTCAAACATTAATTGTGTTTTGCAGTGTTACACCTAAGTTACTTGAGTCTCAAAAAATAAATGTTGTTTCAAATGCAAGTGTGAAATGACAAATGATGAGTGATGTTTTCCCGCAGAATCCAAATCCAAAAAGATCATAGGCTTAAGAAAGAACAAGGGGGAGCCGTCACGACAGAAACAGAAAGTCAATACTGTATGGATAGAAGTTTTATTCTCTATGGAAGATGCATTTTTCACTAAAAAAGTTACCAGAATGGTGCCCTCAGGTAAAAACTAAATTCAAAGTTATTGCAATGGTGGTTGATGTTCAGTAAAGCCCTCTTGTATTGGTCATGTGCTATTGTGATAGATTTTGTAGACAAACAAAATCTTATTCAAATGACGTGGCATAATGGCATAATTTTGTGCATTCGGTGCCGCTTCCAAAATGTGAAACAACAAAAATGAGGCTTTGTTACAATGGCATAAAGGAAATTTTATCCAGATTTAGGGCCCGATTGCGAGTTTGATGTTCGGACCATCAGTCCCCCACAGTGATGGTCCCAAGAAGACAGCTGTGCTAGCGGTCTCCCAACCTTCGTATTATGATGTATGCAGCCTGAACTACAGACTTTGTCGGTGGAGTGCTACCCACCAGCGGCGTGGTGAGCTGCAATGTTTGCATTGGGTACTCCATTGCCTTCATGGGAGCAGTTAAATTCCGAGCCTATTGCATTTTCCCACCTATTTGAAGTTTGGCAACAGGTATGAAAGACTAACCATTTGTCAAGTGTTGGGAAGTAGACCGAGTAACATGACTATATCTACCATGAGGCCCTGCTGCTGTAATTCAATACAGGCAATTATGTTCTTGCCCATTTTCATTTGTTTGCCATGTCACAACTGCAACTGATGGTCACTCATCATGGAATTTACCATTTGTCTAGTGTTGGGAGTTATAAAGTGACATGGCTACAACTACCATGAGACTCTGTTAATGTTACTCAAAGCAAGAGACCATTGTGCTCTGCCCACTTTCACATGATTGCCAGGTCAGAACTCATGTTCACTCATCATGCCATTTAGCACTTGTCTAGTGGTGGGAGTTATAAAGTGATATGACTACAACTACCATGAGGACCTGTTTCTGTAACTCAAAACAAGAGGCTATTGTGCAGTTGCCCACTTTCACTCGTTTGCCATGTCACAACTTATGTTCACTTATCATGGAGTTTACCATTTGTCTGGTGTTGGGATTTATAAAGTGGCATGACTGTAACTACCATGAAGGCTTGTTTCTGTAATTCAAAATAAGAGGCCATTGTGATCTTGCCTATTTTCACCTGGGTGCCATGTCACAACTGATGTTCACTTAACATGCACTGAGCAATCTACAAATTAAGCTCAACTCAGAGATGTGTCTGCCTACCTAGCTTGATGTTGTCCTAGTCTCCCCAACTGCAAATATTGCTGACATGACTGACAACTTACCAAGTGTATTCATCAATTATTTGTAAGGCATTACCTGATTCAGCTGATTGGAAGTGGCAGGTAATCCATTGACTTTGCATTGCTCACATGATGACTACTGCTACCTATATAACCAAGTTGTGTGTTTACCTGTATCATACACAACTAGGCCTTGGAATGGTCAAATACACATGCTACTTCTCCACTGAGTTGGCACAACAATTTTTTAGATGTTATGTTGATTTCTTCATTTAAAATGCAACAACTAAAGATCTGCTAAATTCTAATACATTTTTGCAACCTTTACAAATGTCTTGTTAACAAGTTCAGTACCATGGAAATATATCACAATAGGAAATCCTACCTATTAAGATTTTTCTAGGTCTCTACTTACAGTGTCATAAAAAATTTGGATATAGATTCAACACTTCCACAAATAGCAATATTTTCTATTTCACAACAGGTCCATCTTGCACAACACCTGGGCAAAGATTTTCTACCGAACAGACTCTCGACCCACCCTCAGATGAAGCTCTCAGTGATGAAAATACTCCTGGACATGTGGATATGGACAACGGACCTGACGCATCTGGTCAGCCTGGGCAGATGGCAACAGTGAGTCTCACTGTGCCCACACCAACACCTATCACCCCAGCTGCAATAAAATCTCCACCACCAACATTCCCCCCAACCTGTGTACTTAGCACAGTCAGTAAAATCTTGTGCACCCTTGTCCTGGATCCTGAAATGCAAATCACCAGCCCAGACAAAGAGGAATCAAGAATCAGCTGGGGAGAGCATCCTGGGCCAACGGCACAGGCTTGTGGGGGTAGGACCTGTGGGAGGGATACTGTGACCCAGCAGAGTGAGGCCACTGGGGGCACTCACGACCTTGACACTATCAGCCAAGCCTTGGGTGCCTCTCAGGAGTCCCAAGGCGTGATGGGCCAGGTAGTTACCAAACTCTGGGAAATTAAGCAGCTGCAGAGGGACATAACCCAACAGATGGATGCCCATAACTCCAACATGGGCTCCCAAACAGGGGTGCTGATGGACATCCATACAACTGTGATGAGGGCCACCACCATCTACCTCTTCCTCTAATGGAACTACATCAAGCCCATCTACATCTATGACAGCCACAGTAAGGGAAGCCCTCCCAGAGAAAGAAACGCCTTCAGGCACCCTTGCCTCTGCAGCAGCCGAACCCTCTGCCCTCACAAGCGGGGACGTCTGTGTAAATATCCAGGAGGTGCAGATGGCATGTCTTCCGCCACTGCCAGCAAGAAACCTCAACCTTAATTTCCTCCATTGGGTGTCACACATTTACTCTGTGGCCTAATTCTGGGCACTATTCCATTTCTGATGGGAGGAGTAATCTGGACTTTGTACAGTACACACCAAAATTAGACAAATAAATAGCCATAGAACAATGCAAAAAGTAGGAAATCCTATAGATGCAATGGGAGAAAATAGGTCTAGGGGCAACACAAACCATATACTAAAAAAGTAGAATGTGAATCACAAATTCCCCCCTAGACAAGTGTAGTGTGTGCAGAATCGCTGGGAGAATAATAATACAGTAAAGGTAAGTAAATTACCCCACCCCAGAGCCCAGAAAAGCAGGAGTAAAGTACTGCAAGTTTTCTTAATACACACTACACCTCGGTTTTGGGATTTTGCTGGATTATTGGACCTGAAGACCTGCAAAGGAAGGGGACCAAGTCCAGAAGTCGAAGGAAGTTCCAGGAAGGACAGGAGCCCCTGCCAACCCAGAATAGGGAGCAAAAGAAGAGTCCCCAATTAGTAGAAGACTGCAGAAATGCACCCTAGGAAGATGCCAGCGGGTTCCTGCATGATTCAAAAGATGTCCCACGGCGTGAAGATCATTGCAGACAAGATTTTGTGTTGGAAGGCACCAACAAACCTTGACTACGACAAAAGTGCTCTTTCATCAAAATGGTGCTGGATGGACTCAGGAGGGATCTCAACTCTGTGTGAGGAAGAAGAGGGGGCTCTCAGCATTTTAGAGAGTCCTCAGCATGCCAGCCAGCAGCCCCAGAAGCCACAGGATCTGGGTTCAAAGGAGGTGCAAAATGCAGTTGATGAAGCACAACAAAAGAAGGTCCCACGCCAACGGAGAACAACTCAGTGAGTTTCTGGTGTTTCTTTTCCCAGGTATCCCTTCCCTACTTCCCTCTGCTCACACTCTGCACTCTCCTCCCTTCCCACTAAAGCACTTATTCTATTTTTCAGGCAGGACCGTACCTGCCGGAGCCACGCCCCTCCAGGGACGTGGCGGGCTTCTGCCTTTCGGGGCCTCTTTGCCCCTCCGTTGTATCACCTCTGGGTCCCAAGAGTTCTTTGTTGTTGGGTTCTTTTCTCCCAACGTCTGGAATGCCTTTGCCAGCGTCCTCTCCTCCTTCGGAGTCTCTGTCGTCTCCCGTCGCGTTTTCTTCCTCCACTACGGCGTCTTCCTCCTCGTCTTCTTCCTCCTTCGCGCCCCGCACGCGTAGTCCTACTTCTCTTTTCATCTTTTTGGAAACCCGGATATCCGGGTTTCCTGCCTCTGTAATTTCCTCCTCCGTGGGACCCCAGGGGCACTGGCCGGGCTGGGGATCCTCATCGTATGTAGCTGGGGGTTCCGACACCCGGCTACACATACATAACACATTATGGCCACCGCACGATAAGGAACACGTCCATTGGAGTTTTCTTAACTTCATCCTATCACTGTGCAAGTTGTCTTGGCACAGGTTTTGTACACCCAAAGTCTGTGACATACATTCTCTGGAACATTCATGTCCACTTTATATGCCCCAACAGCATCAGATACCTGCTATTGTCACAACTCTGAAATGTCCAAATGAAGATGCCTAGATGAAGGCACCTAAAAACCACAAAAGCTATGAACCAGTACATGACACAATTCACATAGCAAACCTCTGGAGAACGCAGTCCATGACAAAAATCTGACCTAAACAAAGCAACATTAACAAAATGAGAATGTCTGAAAACTTTCCTCACCAAACTTTCCTCTGCCAAATTTTGCCAGAGTTTCAGCTTTTCAACAAACATACTCCGAACATTATGACAACAAGAGCTCATTGAATGGTCAAAGTCATGACATCTCATGACATTTTTACACTCATAAGAAGCTCTCAATAAGATCTTGTCATAAGTTGGCTCCTATCTCTTTACCACTATCGTATTCATTAGTATTTCCAGATTCACACCCAGTGGCACTTCAGTCTCCCTTACCTCTGCGATATAAGTGATGTTCCATTACAAGGAGGTGTTATGGAGCATGCAGCAGGCCACATTGATTTGACACACCTTGCCGAGTGAGTAGAGGAAGGCTTCCCCAGTCTTCTTCAGACAGTGAAATCTGGGCTTCAGGAGCCCCCAAGCTCACTCCACTGCCGCTGTGCTCTAACTTTGAAGCTGATTTCCCCTGGTGTATTTGGGTTTCCCACTGGTATGAACAACCACAGACGGTTGTGATATGCTGACTCTCCTGTTCTGTAATAAGGCATAAGAGCCAAAATTAGTCACACACTTTCTGGTTGTAGCACCTGACATTGCACACACAAAGTTAGGACAGATCTTACTTACCAACAAGCCAGGCACGCTGCAGTTTTAGTTCTGACATCAGCTGGGGTACAGTGTTATTCCGCATTACAAAGGATTAATGGGCTGAACCTGAGAACTGGGCACAGACATTTGAAATAGAAATCTTGCAAGCAGAAAACTTGCATGTTGATAGAATGGAAGTGCTTCCTGTTTGGATAGACTTGTTCACTGGCTTGCGGTGGTATTAATGCAATATGGGTGCCAGCAAAAGCTCCAATAACTTGTGAGAGGCGACCAAGTTCATTCACTTTGGCAAAATCCTCACATCTGGGCAACCTGATATAGCTGTCAATGTGTTTCATCATTGCTGATAGCACATCTTTTAACACACCATTGATCATAAGTTGTGACATACCACCAGATATGGCTACTTGATATTGAAAGGATCCTGTGGCCAGAAAGAGTAATACTGCCATGAGTCTCTTAATAGGTGGTATACATGTTAGATTAGTGTTTGTTTTGAGGCATGAGATCAGGCTCCAACTGAAGACATGAATCTTGTATTGTTTGCCTACTCAGATGAAATTTCTTTATAACAAACCCTATCTTCCATGGTCTGAAGGTCTGGCAATGGGTGGTACACTGGAGGTTGTTATCGCCCCCCTTTCCCAGGCTACCTCTGTGTGGAATCAGATGAATTGGAGCATTGGTCACAGTTTCCAGAGTAACATTTAGGATGAATAAGCCAAAAGGCATGTGACAAACATTACTGGCTCAAAAATTCAATTTCTCATATTTCACATTACAATTGTCTACTACCCAAAATCCACCTATTATCCCCATTGTGGTCTACACCTGTGTCTACAACATATATGTGCACATAATACAATTAAATTTTCCTAATAAGGACCTTCATTTTGTAAAGTTTTTTTAATTCTCCAAAAATACCGTCACCGGTGGTGTACTTTGCAGTTCGGTTAAAATACATTTATGTCCAGTAACGCACTTTACTGATGACTGCGTAGAAGAAATTACAGATCAATGGAATAGTACATAGGTTACAGCACATTTGTGGTGTTGGGACACATTTAACAGTCACCAGTACTGTATTTTCAACCACTAAAATGGCAAATGCCTGAGTTTGTATGTTGGACTTTTTAGAAGCTGCTGCTGGCGGTGGAAGTTGACCGAGTGGTGGGCGATTTCATTCACAGTAGATACAGCCATAGGCTAACATAGTTGGGTGTGATGATCGTGGCCCAATGGCTGTGCCCGTCTACGTTGATGACAACATAAGTAGTGTACATGTACAGAGTGGTTGGAAAAATAACTTTCTTGCTGTGTGACACTGCTGCTATGAACACCTCCTCCACTTTAGCTGCTGGGAGCAATCATGCCAGGCCAAGGAGGTGGGAGAGCCCCTGCCTTCTCTCCAGAGGAGCTGGAGAAACTTGTTGAAGAGGTCCTTCCCCTGTATGGTCAGTTCTATGGTTCACCAGATGAATAGGTAACTACTTCATACACATATTTGACTCTGTTCAACACCATCCTTTGCTTTTGTACAGGCTAAAGTGTGTCTCTGAATCCCAGAGAGATTTTTAGATTACTGTAGTTACACTTGTGGTCCGTACATGGGATGAACATGTTATGGATTGTGGAGCCCTGTTCTTTGTGTATTTCAAATCACCGTTATGTTGTTGTGTTTGATACATCCTAGATCCTCCTTCTGTTTCATTCACATTTCTATGCAAGTAAACTTTTCTGGGTACCATTGATATATTTGATGGTCAGACGATGGTAAATGGTAAAATAAATGTATTTGCATTACAACATGAGCTGCATATGTATACTGTTGAGGAGGATGTTTCCTAAGTGTACAGTTCCACATATCACTCAGCCCAGATCAGGCCTTGGCAAACTGTTTTCTATACCTGACTGACTCCTTCTGAGTTCTATACAACCTTGAGCTCAAATATAGGATGGCCACAAGATGTACTGTTATGTATTGGAGTGATTGAAATGTGATGTTCATGTTGGTTCAGTATGTCCATCCTTCAGAGTAAGTCTTGACAAAGAGTTTTGCCCATTATGGGCTGTGGCCCAGGCTGCGACAGAGTTACTGATGCACAGGGCAATCTTCCTGTAGACCTGCCGATCCTTGGATGTTCCTTGGAGGTTCCCAAAATGAGTCTTCTGTGCCAGTAGAAGTCCTGAATGCTTTTACTTAGACTACATTTGGAATGATGGCTGAGGTAATCCCCTGATCAGGTACATCTTTCCATTGACCCACATAGTCAATGTATGACATTTACAAATGACAGGCCCTTTACTCCCACAGGTCTGTAGTCACATTTCCATAAGTCATGTTTGCACTGTACAGGCCTACTGCACAAGTAACAAATGTACAGTGCAGATAGTTGGTTAATTCTGGAGAGATCATTACATGTGAATCACAAACATTCAACAAATCAAACAAAACATTCCATGATATGTTGAATGTCATCTCTGCAAGAGTGCCACATATGGTAAAAGGTGTATCCTGTGATACCAGTACATACCACACAATCTTAGACGTAGCATGAAATTCTATTAAGTAGTCCACATGTCCACACATCCCCAGGGATGAAGCTTTAAGTGACACAGATGTCAGTCCTTTCATTGTTACCTCAGTCTTAGGATGTAGTCTATACAATGATAGTAGCCTCTATGGAGGGTACACAACAAGTCAATGTGCCTGGCTGTAATGGTGTCTGTACAGTCATGCACAAGTAGTTTACCCTTCAGAAGATCTCAATGGTGTATTGTGTTTCATAGTAGCTCACATCACAGCACATGTTGGTTGGTCCTGGGCTACATGAGATTAGTGGGCTGGCTTAGGCAGTGTATGCCATGACCTGGGCTATCAATAGTCAATAGATGACTACAAAAGTGTGTAGTTATGTCCCTGAACCTTTCAGCATGTGAGAATTACACATGTAGTGTGTTAACAATGTAAAAATGCTTGTGCTAGGTGTATACAAAATGTGTGTTCACCAAACAGATATCCTAAAATATCCAATTACGATCTGTTTATTCATCTATTGCATCCCTACAGGTCAACGCCCACCAGAAGCAAGCCTTTTGGAGAGCCATCACCCCAAAGGTGCAGACCCTGGGGCTCTATCACTGGTGCAGCGTCCATTACTGTAAAAGGTGGAGGTCCAGCTGGGGCTGTCTTCCTAACATGGACAAGGCTCACACCAGACCCTGACCCCCTAATGGCCTGCATACTGGTGATGGCCTACCTGGAGCTTGATAGGCAGTTACTGGTCTCACAGCAGCTAGAAGGGGTGAGATATGGCCAGGATGATACAAGTTACATTGAAAACTCTTCGGGTTACAAGCAGGTATCTCCCCATCAATATTGGGGGTGGTCCATGTGCAACGCACAAGAAGAGTAATTGTTTGTGTAGGTCTGGTAGTAGGTGCATGCTGAAGTGCTTTGCCTTTTGTCCTAATTACCAGGATCACAGCAGAGCCCAGTCCACTACCAATTTACTGATACATGGCTGAGTACAATCATTAATCATCTCATGTTGTTTTATGTTGTTGATGACATTTAGCAGGCCACTTGTCTTTAGTGTGTCAAGAGTGATGCTACCTCACTACTGTGTCTCCTGTGTTGGCAGCCCTCTTACATGTGACACAGCATACACTGCACTTTGGGTGCAGTCACTGAGAAATACATTCCCTTGGTAAGTGGGGGAAGTACAGTTACATGAGTTAGCAAACATCACTGTTGCCATCAGTATTTGTGCCTACATGTTGTCATGTGTACCTTTCACTTTTGCAGTATAATTTACACTACCCTTTCTTCATAGGATGATACATGATTCCATCACAGTTGTGTGTGTGTGTGTAGGCCAAACTCTATTGGAAAATAGTTATATGTGCTGGGTATACAGTTCACATGCACCACAGACAAGAGTGTGTAAACTTTGGTTCGTGGGTCACAGATACCCTAAGCCATTACTCAATGTCATTAGTCCAGTCCAATTGCTGAAGCAATGAAGGACATGACAGGTAGACCTACAGTAATTTCTCACAATGTGAATTTTCATGCCATTGATGTGGAATTATTCAGCTAAATGATTTGCATGTGTATATGTGAAGGTTCATTAACTGACTGTGACGCATCAGGGAGCGACATGCAGAAATGTGGGAATCATGTGAGTGTGTACACTCGGTAATACAATGGAATTTGTGTTTGCATGAAAAAAAGGTACAGTGATGTGCCTTCCTATTAAGAAACAGATCAAACCACCTCTTCAGGTGATGGAGATTCCCTGAGCTTTGACAACATTCAATTGACTTTTAATTATGCAATGTTAGAATGCTGTTCTCACCAGTACCATTCGTGACTGGTGATTTCCTTAGGCCTAGCTAATTCATTATACTGTGGATATTTATAGACAAATCTCCCAGACATTTTGCCCAGATTGTCTCCAGTCTACTTTTCTGTGCTACATGTGCTGTATAACATAACATATAAATCATCAAAGGAGAGAATGAGAAGAGAAAAATACCTGCTCACCTTCGTAAATTCAATTCATAAACAGAACAATGAAAGCAGGTATATTGCCCGTCATTGGTACCATACATAACCTGTCTCTGTGTGTTAAGGGATTCTTTGAGTTCTTATAAAAGACCCTTCACTCACCAACCTATTTGGTGACATGCTTCCTCATAGGGGTATCGACCCCAGGTGCTAGCGCCTCCAGGGTAAGCTTCCACACCTGATTACAGTGTAGCAGGTCAATAATTAAGTGCACCTCAAAAGTGTTTAATGCATAAACTGAAAAAAGGGTGTGGTTTCAAATTGTCTGCAGGACATTCACATATTAGTGTACATTTATTGGTGGTGCTCTCTGGCAAGATTAAAAAACAGTGGGGCATATTTAAAAGCGGCTAGCGCCATTCCAACATCACATTAGCATCATTTTGTTATGCTCATGTGGCATTAGAAGAAAAAAAACACCACACCATATTTACAAAATTGCACAATGTGCGCATTGTGCCACTTTGTAACACATTGCACTACATTATGCCTGCTCCAGGCATAATGCTCCATTATGCCGGCCTGCTCAGAGCAAGAGTTAAAAGGAGGCTTCCATTGTTTACATTGGGCCTCTGGGTGCTTTGCAGGATTAGCGTCACAATTTTTGATGCTAATCCTGTAAAGTGCTGGACTAGTGTAAAAAAATTTGATGCTAGTCCTCTAACTACCGCCATGGTGCACCATATGTTAAATATGGTGCACACATGGTGGTGTGGGGGGGCACTAAGGGGTGCAAGAACGGTGGCACTGCACTGTGTGCAGCACCACTTTTCTTAAATATGCCCCAGTGTATGATGTATGCAGAGGCCTATGGTACCCCTACAGAGATTTTAAGGTCAACATGTTTCAGCCAATACTCTATATACCCCTCCGGAGTCCATATGGCTTTCATCAGGACCTACAGTCTTATTACACCAGCTCACTAAGAGGCATATTTACAAGGAACTGGTGCGTCGGCTCAGATGTGCCAGTTTCTTTCCGCTACCCTGCACCCCCTTAACAACAACATGGTAGCACTGTATTTACAATACAGTGCACCATGGTGCTCGTTAGCACACCTGTGCAAAATCTTTTATCGCAGTTGTGGTGCTTTGCTGGACTAGCAACAATAATGTTGGCCTAAATGCAGCAAAGCTCAGGGAGGCCCGAAGGATATAGCACTAGCGTCACTTTAACGCCTGCCTGGGCAGCTGTTAAAACATGATGCTAGAATAGTGCAGTGAAATCTTGTAGAATTCACTGCACTATTTTTTGGGCCTCCTTGCGGGGGAATGCCTCCCTTGCATGTATTATACCTGGTGCAGGTATAATGTGGTGCAGGGGTTTGCAAAGTGGCACAATGGCACCATTGTGTCACTTTGTAAATAATGCGAAGAGTGAGGGCCTGTTTAGCGGCGCCATAGTGTAAAAAAAAGTTATGCTAAAGTGGCTCTAAGGGGCTCAAGCAGCTTGTAAATATGCCTTTAAACCTAGTGCCAGTACCTTCTACTGTTAACTCATGGACTGTTTGTAATGGCACAGCTCCTTTTGAGTATCTGTAACGAAACAAAGGGAAAAAACACTTCCTTGGTATATTTGTAGCATGGTTCTTATAGTACTGCCACTAACGTATTCACTTCAAATCATGGGAACCTACTGTACCCCCCACGGATTGTCCCTAAATCCAATCAAAAATAAAAATTAAATATAAAATTGGTGGGATGCATCTCTCCGCTCTACCATTCTCATACTGAGGGTCTGCCTCACCAACTGCAGAATGCAATTCAAAGCAGTAGTAATGTTTCACTTCTTTTTTATGGCTCGTTATTAACCATGAAATATTACACGTTGTGCTATATATCACTCTTCCCCATGCTTCCTTAAAATTATGCTCTTTCTTTTGGGGAATAATTTTCTTGCATACGATGTGTATAGTCTCAATGGTACACCAACAGCGCATGCCTTTCTTCTCCAACTCTGTGACACACTTTCCATTAGTGGCTTGAAATGTGTTAATATTATTATACAATATTAGCAAGTCCTGTGGCATACATGTTTAAATGTATGCTAATTTTTTAAGGCAAATCATTTTATAGTGTGCACAGCATTCATAGCCTACCAGCGGCTTATCGCTTAATTGAAAACTCAATTGTCCACATCCAATATGTATCTTGATATGTGGTGCTCGCAAACCATGTGACATGCATGCCTTAGTGTCTTAGGCAAAAATAGGTAGACACCTACTAGTGCCTCCTTTCAATCTTGCTTTATGGATGTCCTGTGGGGGGGACCCCTGTAATATCACACTGCAAGGGGTTTATCATTGTTAGAAATCTGTATTCTAAATTAACCAAAAATGGCGTTCCCTCCTCATTGAGGGCTGGCCCCTCTTTCTTCATCCAGGGGTATCACAAACCTTTTGTCTACATTGGTCCCCAGGTCCTCCGAAAGGTGGAAGAACATTCAGCTTTCCAGACTTTTATACCAGGTTCCTTGAGGGATGCTGTGTCAGAGTGTGAAAACCCACCATACTCTGGGTGTGCCTTCTGCTTGGCGATGTCAGAAGCCGTACGTTCATTCCTTTGGGGGTGTAGCCTCTTCTATTAGATGAAAATACAGGGTGCATAGTGCTCCCCATAAAGTTCTTAAACCCTTATTGACTGTTCCAGCTATCCAGATTCTAAACTTCCAAAGTGGAGTTCATTATTCTAAAGTGGCTACCTGGTTATCCATGAGGAGGACTCTCTAATAGTGCTTGACAATCTTTTTAAAGATATGCCTCACAAAGCTCATAAGTTACAGGGGACTGATCTTCTTGCTGGTCTTAAACAGGACTAATTCCATCAAAACAACTACTAAATGAGACCCATTCAGGTGGTAGTCTGCTATATTGGTATGAACAGAGCTGCATGAATTTCCTACTTTGTATATGTCAGTCGGTTGATAATCAGTTGTTTTACTTAGTCTCCTTCATACACTGAGGTCATCATTATGAGCTTGGCAGTCCTGGGACCACCAGACTCATAATGGCCAAGTTTTCGCCAGTCGACAGCCTGGCGGTGCCGCCAGTCTTAATCCACCAGGGCAGTGTTACAAGCAGTGCTGCCATCCTGATTCCGAGTCCCCTCCCCACCAGCTTTTGCATGCAGTGAAAAGTGTGACAGGTGCTACTGCACCCGACACACCGCAACATTGCCACTGGTTCAATTACGAGCTGGCATCAACGTTCCCTCTGGGCCAGCGGGGGGAAATGCTGTTTTCTCCCACTGACCCAGCGTAATAGGGCAAGTGGGTGGAAACCCCTGAGTGGCATTTTTCCGACTCAAAGACTTTGGTGGGCTGCCTCTTCCACCTGCCAAACTGGTAATAAGGCCCAGAGTGTTCCTGTTGCTCACCCCCTACTGTCTATTATAACTGTACCAAGCCCTATGGAATATTATCTTTTAGGCCCCTTTTTATGAGTGGAGAGGCAATACATCCATCTTTGTTGTTTCTCATGGTATTTCTTCTACGCAGGCCTCCCTATCCTGGTTTCTAGCTTATTTTTGAGCTTTAGAAATTACCGTTTGAGGAATCCTGGGCCTGAAGTTTTTTTGTCAGTGCTTCTGCCTACTCAATAAATTTGACACTTTTATCCAGTTTCTCCTTAGCCTCAAAAATTCTCCATAAGTTACATTTTCACAAAGAGTTCTGGGGTGAAAACTGTCATACCGTAACAGTGTATTTTCATCTGTTGGCTTCTGATTAATTCTAGTGCAAAGCCTTACTTCCTCAACAGAGATAGTGACATCCAAAAAAGTTATAGTAATGGTGTTTACTGTGTGAGCCAATTTCAAATTTGGGTCACGTTCATTAATCCAAATGAGGAATGGAGGGATAGTCTCCACCCCACTCCCAGATGATTTGGACATCATCAATGAATCTCTTCCATATAACTATCCTCTGTCTGATTTGGTTGCTATCACAAAGGATATGCTGTTATTCAGAATTGTTGACATAGAGACCTGCTACACTAGGGGCACATGTACTCCCCATAGATGTTCTAAAACCAAGGTGCCCTCTTATTCAAAATAAGTTTTTGTTAAAGCCATGTGTGCGCACTCCAGAATAAAGCCTCTAGGAGCCCCAAAATCCCAGTCTTCTTCATCCAATGCCATTGTGAGGACTTCCAAGGTCTCCATCTGGGGGAGGCTTGTGTAGAGACTTTCTACATCTAGACTCATTCATAACTGTCTCTTTGGATCAAACATCATAACCTTTAGTAAGCATAACAAATCTTTGGTATCCTTAAGAGAAGTATCCAATTATTTTACTAATAGTCTGAGAAACAAATCACAGTATCTTGACAGTGGCTCCAGTAAGAACCATATCCCTGAGACTATTGGGCATCCTGGTGCCTTTGTCTTATTCTTATCAATTTTAGGTAGTGTGTAGAAACAAGGTGGTTTTTGTTTTGCTTGTAAATATTCTGCTTCTTTTTTAGTGACCCAACTGTGCTCTTTCCCTCAACCAACCAATTCCTTTATCTCCTTGCTTAACTCTTGTTTTGGAGCTGTTAGATGCACTCTGTAGTTCTCTTCATCACTCAAAAGGTGATGGCATGCCATTTCCTAATCCTGCTTACATTGTAAAACTACCCTTCCTCTTTTGTTGGTGAGTTTTACGTCTATCCTGTAATCTCTTTTAAGTTTGTCTAAGGCCATCCATTCCTCTTTGGACAAGGTCTAAAAAGTTCTTCTTTCCCTACCCTTGATCAATTCTATTTCACTGTTCACTGCTTGTTCAAATACCTGTATCTCTGTTGGGACTGACCCTGGAGGTGGAACACATGTTGATTTCACCCTCAGGTCAGTATTACCCTTTTCCAATGGGTCTGTGATTTCAAAGAAGGCTTTTAATGTTAGTTTTCTTAACAACTCTGGCAGTTCACAATGTAAACAAAATATGTCCAGAGGTATAGTGGGGACAAAACAGAATCATCTCTGGGGGTCAGACGGCACTACTGAATACTATACAGGTGCAGGGCAGTCATCTACAATAGAGGGCTGCCTACCTGGAAGGCATCCATAGTGTAATGTCTGCCCTACAGAGATCTTTTCAGGCCTTTGAATGTTTCTCACATGCATTTTTTTGCATCCCATTTACCTAACATTACCTTTGAATGTGGTTGATATGTGAGAGCCCGTTCCAGAGATTTAGAAGAGAAGGTGTGTTTCATTTTCATGACACATCAACAGTTGTATTTTTGATATCACAAAAGGCCATAGCATGTGAGCAATGTGAGCGTGTCATTTAGATTAATAGGTGTGCTATTGATGAGGAGATGCTGTTGTATGATTCAGTTTAATACACACATCACCACCCCGATTATGAGATGTACACAAATATCAACTTTTGTAGAGTGTGGCTGCGCAATGTCAGTGACCTGGCCAAAGAAGACATCATAAAGCTGTGATTTGGTCATATATTAAGAACAACTCAAAAACAGGGGCAAACACAATGTTTGGCCCAGGAACCACAAACCCCTTGCCAGGTCCATGGCAGGGCATTGATTTGCTGTGAAGTTGATGGAAATGGGTAAGTGTTTAGCTTACTGTCAGTTGCGTCCATGGCTTTGTCATCATTGGGCATCATTGAGCAGCACAAGCAGAGGAAGTATATGTATGATTGGCTCCATAGCGGGACAGGCTATGTGAAGCTGAGTACATGTGATTTTCATCCTGATATCACTCCCTTTCTGTCAGCTCAGATGTGGTGGTTGGACTGCCACAGTCGGATCAGCGGGAAGGCCCTTCATAATTGGTCTGACTGTAACACTTGCGGTCCACCCTCTGACAGACACATTGGTCTATCTCGCCATGGTCTAGATTTTCTGGCGGTGTGGGCAAGACAGTGGCAGTCTTTCGTCTATGCAACTACATGCATTGTAATACGCTGATCGGACTGCAAACACTACAGCAGTGTATCTGATGCCACCACCATTGTCGTACCAAGTCCGCCATACTTGGAATCAGGCCCTGGATCAGTTGTAAATATGAATGTCACTTGCAAATATAGGCACAACTCAGCATTATCTTGTAAGACACGCTTACATAGCAGATGTATTTACATTGGGTTAGGATCATTGATGCATTGCTCACTGTTTCAACACCAGAAGCTGAAGATGAGAACAAAAGTCAGCTAAAAAAAAAAGAAAAACAAAAAAAAGAAAAATCTTACAAACAATTTCCCAAAACGAAGACAAAATTAGTGAGGAAAATTATACAAAAATGACAAAAATACAATAAGGGGTATTGGAGATATAAATGTTTTAAGTTTAAAAGCAAAAAACACCAAGAAAAAGTAAAGTGACAATATGTATGCACATTTCCGGTAGACCGCAATGATGTGTAGGTCGGAAACCAAAGCAAGTTAGTCTCCATCAAAGATTATGGCCCATATTTATACTCTGTTTGCGCCGGATTTGCGTCATTTATTTTGGCACAAATTCAGCGCAAACTTAACTCCATATTTAGACTTTGGCGCTAGACCCGTCTAGCGTCAAAGTTATGGAGTTTGAGTCATTTTTTGTATGTGAAAACCTACCTTGTGCAAATTACATGCAAGGTAGGCGTTTCCGTGCAAAAAGTGACTCTAAGGCATGTGCGCCTTATTTACCCTCCGGCATCAATATGACGCACAGGAGGAGACGGGCCTTAAAACATGGCGCCCGGCCAGATTTGCGCCATTTTTTAACGCCTGGGTCAGGGCAGGCGTTAAGGGATCTGTGGGCTCATTTCCATGGTGGAAGACCATGGAAGCAGTCGACAGGTGACCTTCCCTGCACCCAGGGACACCCCCTGCCACCCTTACCCACTCCTGGAGGAGACCCATGGATGGGGGACCCATCCATGGTGAGTGCAGGTAAGTGCACGTAAGTATATATATATTTTTTTTTAAGTGGCATGGGGGGGCTAACTTGTTCCCCTCTACATGCCACTGTGCCCAATGGCCATGCCCAGGGGACAAATGTCCCCTGGGCATGACCATTGGGCAGGGGGGCAT
The DNA here is from genome assembly GCF_031143425.1 of Pleurodeles waltl. Taxonomy (NCBI): domain Eukaryota; kingdom Metazoa; phylum Chordata; class Amphibia; order Caudata; family Salamandridae; genus Pleurodeles; species Pleurodeles waltl. Next base: position 624,188,586 of record NC_090439.1, on the reverse strand, counting down.
GACTCCTGTCCTTGCTAAGAAAGAAGTCATTTCCATGGGGGTTGTGCGTCACAAAATGGCGCTAGTCAGGTTAGAGCCAATATTTTTGAATCTATCCTGACTTGCACCATTCTTTGGCACACAACCCCCAGTCTTCCCTTCGCCTCTGCTGCCCGGTTACCGTCATTTATTTTGACGCTAACCTGGCCGCAGCACTGGCTAACGCCATTCCATAAACAAGGTGCTTGTCTGGCGCATTGGAATGGCGTTAGCCGTTGGTAAACTTTTTGACGCAAATCTGCCCTAGCACTGATTTGCATCAAAAAGTATAAATATGGGCCGATACCTTCTGACTTGGGACTGATTTAGAGTTTAGCGGAGGGAGTTACTATGTCACAAACATGGTGGATATCCCAGCTGCCTTATTACAATCCCATTATAGCTTAGGTCGTAATACGTGGGATGGGATCCATCACGTTGGTGTAAGGGAGTAGCCCATCCATCAAATTGTAAATCAGGCCCTTAGGCCCTGATTTATACTTTTTGACACGAAAGTTTTGTGTCAAAAAGTTTAGCCCTGATTAGCGCCATAATTTAACACCACCAGGGAGTCATATTTATACTATGACGCTAAAAATATTATAGAGTCATTTTTTTCTACGTTAACCATTAATCCTTGTCATAAGGCAAAATTACGTTACGCCGGAAAAATTACTCTAATCTGTTTTACGGCACGTAAACATGCCGCAAAATGGAAATGTACCGTTTTTGTACGCAATATTGTCAAATAGAGACGTTAAATGAGAAAACAGTGCAAAGGAGAGGCAAAATGGACCCAGGAAGCCAGGAGAGACCCCTGGGAGACCCCAGTCAACCAGGAACCAGCCAGGAGCACACAGACAAGATCCGGGGGAGGGAGAAGAAAGGGAGAAAGTGTTGTTTCAGTGCGGAGGAGAATAAAATACTGGTGAGGGAGGTGACAGAGCATCAGCATCAACTCTTCATCATCTTAAAATTGCCAGCTGGAAGGAGAGAGGCAAGTTGGTAGCAGAAGTAGACAAGATTAACAGTGTGGCAGAGGCCAGGAGAACCATAACAGAGTGCAAGAAATGCTGGCATGACTGCAAGCGAAGGACAAAGGAAAAAATGGCAAGGAACAAGAAGGCAGCACTACAAACTGGAGGTGGGAGTCCAGCACTACAAGAGGACTTGGACGAGGTGGAGGAGATGGTTGCAGCAGTCATCCCGGGGGGAATTCATGACAGGAATCGCAGGACAGTGCAGACTACCAGGAAACACCACAAATGCAGGGTAAATTGCATGGAGGAAATGAATGCTAAAATGTCAAATGCAAGAAGGGGGAGGCACATAGGACACACACAGTGCATGTCAAAGGAGCGCAGAGGGACACAATGCACATCAAGCAAGTTGCACCACACTGACGTAAGCTACACATGTACCTACGCCTTGGTAGTGCCATGCACCAGAACACATACACAACCTGGACATATGTTGATCACCATTCCTAAATACCTACATGTACATATGAAGCAAATGGGATGGATGGCATGCATAATCACTGTGCCTCAGGTTGTCATCACAACACCCCTTGTATATAGTCATATCAACCCTACCAGCACGACCAAGAATTCGGAGACCAGACAGTCAGTCAATTCCATTCCTGAGGTAACGTCATAGTGGCATCCCTTACAGTAACACATTGCAATTGCCTTGCCTCATTGCCCAAACACATGTGTGCTGCATCTGTCAGCACACAAGTCATTGCAACTGTCCCAACAGTACACAGACATGTGCCGGTAGCACCACCACCTTGCACATTGACAACCCATCCACATAAGGCAGCCACCACTACCTCATGCCGTCAGGATGCCCCCTGGGTGCAGGGAACAATGAACTGAACAGGTGCTGGGGGAATAGCAGGCTGGTCCTGTATAATTGGTAACATGTCACTACCCAGACCAACTAAACTGGTATAGTGTTGAACCGCACATCTTGATGCTGAACAGAAATGTACCACTACAGTAAATGTTTACCACATATAGCAAACAGTAGGTCACAACGGTCACAGGCTGAGCCCACAACTACTGATACAAATTGGGACAGACAACCATCAGTGTCAGCATTGTGCGGAGTATGTACAGATTATTAGCTTACACTTCACATCTAATTGCACACGCACTCCAACTCAGATTCCAGAAAAGACAATGGCCCGGTAAATACAATGACAACGCTTCCTTAGCATCATTACATTGACACCAAAGCGACGTACAACAAGATTAGGAACCAAACCAAATTAGGTGGGCATTGATTTTCTGCCATGTTTAACAACGCAAAGGCAGCGTCAACTTCACATAGATCAGGCCCAAAATTCCTCATCATCTGTGTCAATTTTCAACCATACATCACCACTAACTTGAATATGTTATTGGGAGTATGGGATGCAGTTGATAACCATAAGGGATCAGTGTTGATAGGTACACATGCAAGCCTGATCAATATGACTGTCACCGACACTGTGAGCATCACACCTACCTCCAAATGTGTTGTTCCTCTCCCCCTGTGCCTCAGGGGGAATGGCCATGCAATCCATCATCTCAACTGTCCTGGTGATCCACTAAGGCATGCCCAATCATACATGGAGTCAGGGAGTGGACCATATGTTAGGAGGGCCACCAACCAGGAAGCTGGTATCCATAGGTCTATCACATCTACATTCATGTGTCCGGGTGTAGACACCCCTCAACACCTGATATGCCAATACTATTCCTTACACACCCTTATTCATGCATGCACACATCTGGCCTTGACCTGCATGCACTACTATTACATTCCACATAAGTGTTATGTAAATGGTGTACAAAATATGGAGCACCCTGCTGGGGGACAATTGCCCATCCAGTCCTACATTTACATTACAATAAAGGGATGCACCAAATTGTGTTCAAAATGGTGCATCACTGTGTTGTGAGAAAAACGGTGTGTCCCAGTGCCAATATTCTCACAGCATTGCACTTCTTAGTCACATGTGTCCCTACGTATGGCTTGTCATCACCTTGGTTACACGATGCAGCTCATTGAGGACCACAAGCCTCACAAGATATGACTCTCTACTCGTGCTTGGGGGACCTTTATATGGGACAACATTTCACCTTCCAGCCTACTTTGTAATCTGATCATTTGACAGCTTATCACATCTAGCATTGTGTGCAACACACATGACTCACTCACACTAAACCCTGAATTACTACACAGGTCACACATTATCACACTTACTGGATACACATGGGTCCTTAAATCTTGCCACTTTGCCGATGGTGTAGGGGGCAGGTCCACCTGTAAGATACGGATGGAAAACCATGCATAGTGTCATATCACTGGCACTGCTAGTGGACAACTTATTACAGAGTGTACTATTTTAGAGGAGTGAGCAAGTTATCCTGGTGTAAAACAGTGCAACAGACAAACCACTGCAAACCCATGATGACACTTACACTCTTGTAAGTGAGAGCCACACACACTGGGCCCGAGACTCATGTAGTGCTACACCCTGCAACAACCATATGTGGACAATCTATTGAGGATGGAACTCCATGGTATGAGGGGGAGTTGAATGACAAATGCATGACACTACCCTGGTGCTTTGAAAGACAATTGACTCAGATATTCCAGCTTGTCCTGCAAGGCACCCAGAGGCCCTTTGTGATGGACATGCAGCTCAGTTATTAGTCTGCAATGATCATGCGTTGAGTATTCCATGACTGATGTTGCAAAGTTGTCTGATGGTGTCAAATGCCCAGCTTACAGTGCCCCCTAAGGTGGGTAAGCCCCCATGATGGCAGGGAACATGTGTATGTAATGATGACAATTTAGCGCTATTCATGCATTGCCCTACATTGTTGACACAATCCAGTTAAATATGGCAGGCTGGCGGTGTCTTGACATATCACACATTAGACTATGCCAGGGCACAGGTATCACCATGGCCCCTGGAATGTGTGACTTGGTGATGGTTGTGCATGACTCACCAGACATCTGACCCGCATTGGTAAAATGGTAGGACATGTGAACTCCATGTCTAGACTGGCACAGTTACACTTCATTCTGGTTGCATGAAACCTGTCCAAATGCATTGCATGCAGCACTCCAACACATCTGCTACTGTCATTCAAAAGTGGTGAACAGTTAATAGCATGCCAGTGGGAGACTCACCAACAAGGCCACCAACCACCACACCAAGATGATCAAGCGGATCCTGCTCCCTGGCCACCAGATCTGCCCAGCGATGCTTCAGCTGGTGCTCATTCCTGCTGCTGTGAAATACCCTCTTCAGGTGGTGGTGCACCTTGCCCCACCGCAGCCGCCTCACCATGGTCCGGTAACCTTGAATTACCCAGCCCCCCATCTCCAAAATCAATGGCTACCAGCCACACAAAGCCACCCAACTACTCCTCTCCCAACCTTGTCAACCTCCCCCTCCCAGACATATTATCCAGGTAAAGGTTGACAACAACAAAAATAATGGAATATAAAGGAAACGTAAGGCCCAATAATTAATCCAAACTAACTCAACTTAACAACTATCCAGGACAGACACCCCAGAGTACAAGTACAATTATAGACAAAAAACACACACATTTATAGACACTGGGACAAAGTGCAGTCAAAAATAGAAAAAACACAACAAGAGGGACACCACAAGATACAAAATGCAGGAAAATCACACCACTCCAGTACACAACTACACAGTCAAAAGAGGCACGGACTGTAAAGAGAAAGTGAAAGCACACACACTATACCATGCCTATAAACAGTTCCTATTACATCACTTCCTGTCCATGTATATTAAATGTTCTGTTATGCATGCATTTATGTGACGCATGTGATATTTGTGTGAGTATTTTGGATACATGACCTACGTGCATCGTTTTTACTGATATGTTACCTTCATGTGTCTAATTAACAGAAAATCAGCATTGAAAAGAGTGTGAAGGTGGAATTCATGCTAAGGGCCCATGGGTCATATATTTTGCTTTTATGGATGGTTTGGATGCATTTGCATCAATTTATTTTACTCAATCCCTGATTGCTTGATTGTGTTCTTTTGTCTCTGAATGTGCCCTGTATCAACATACGAATGAAATGGGCCGTGCTGCAGTGTGGCATATTTTGTATGGCCACATGTGGTAGTCCATGCAACAATGTGATGAGGGTGTGATTGGTCTGTTACACCCATGTGTGTTTTACAGAGTTAATAGCATGCAAATAGTTGCATGTCGTGCATATGTATGCATGTGTGACAACAGAGTATCCACATATGTATGGCAGTCAGTACATTGTAATAGTTCTGGTTTGTGAATTGTGAATTGTGTTTACTTATGTGATATGAGTAGCTGTCTTACAGAGCATAACTTTTAAGACAACATATAAAGCTGAGGCGTTGTTGATGATGCTACCTAGGAAATGTTACCCGACAACTGTCTCTGTATGCAGATTTTGAGTTTATGGTGACTTGTGTGTGGTCTACACATATGTCTGACATGTGTACATATTTGCTACATACTGTGATTGACCTACATTCCACCCATATTATATTTTGTCCACAAATGTTTGATTAACCCATTACATTTAGCAATGATTCTTGTTTTTGGGTGGTGGTTGTGCAGCCCTAGCTGCATATGTTCTCATCTATTCTGATGTGCATTCCACAGACGTGTCCGTGCAAAGTGTGAGGTCATGTGTACCCTGTGTCAGGATTGGGCCCATGGCAGTGGCTGGACTGATTACCATGGATGTATTGCACAGGTCCAAATTCTTCCATTGCTTGTTATACCTGGGCTAATCATGATGACCATTGTTATCAATGATGTCCCCCATTGTCACACATGCTCCATTCAGCCATTGCAACTCTCACACTGAGTTGTGACAGTGGTCTGGTCAAACATTACTGTCTTTCTAAATTTTGACATCCACTGCCTCATGTGTGGGGCCCTTGTTTACTTCCTATTTGGACATATTGTAGTTGTGTGTGATGAACTATTGTTGTACAAGTTGGCAACATGGATGTAATTCATATGTTGTGGTCCATAGAGTGTATATTTCCGTTGTCACATTCAAGCGATGAGGATGTTTGTGAAGTGTGTGATGGTAGCAGTACAATCTTACGCATCACATTTGATGTTGCAACAGTACTTTTCAGATTAATATTTGTAACATGCTCCATGAGGTTAGACTCACATTCCTGAGGTTTATGTTCTGGAGATTTCAGAAACCAAAGCAGGATTGTGGGAATAAATGAGGTGTTTATTGACAAAATGTACAAGGTGAGTTAAGTGATTTTTAAGTGAAGAATTTGTCAACTAAGTGCAGTCTACGTCGTATCCCAGCGTTCCCCCTCATTTTCTTCAGTATCATCTTGCTCCTCCTCAGGCAGGTCATCAACCTGCTCAGACAAGGGAATGGTCATCCACACACATATGTTGTGCAGGATAGCACATGTCATTATGATCTTGCAGACGATGTGTGAGGCATATAGGAGACTCCCTTCAGGACTTCAGGATGCCAAAGGTCCACTCCACAGTAGTCTGTATTTGCCAGTGTCCCTCATTATATGCATGCTCGGCTGCTGTGCTTGGGTTTGGAAATGGGATCATTATCCATAAATGTATGCCATAACCCCGTTTAAGATTAAAGAGATTAGATATTAAAGGAGTAGGTTGTTGTTAAGGCTTGCAACAGGTTTGTCATGTAGTATGGCAGTTGATATTTTGAGTTGGTTGTGACTCATATGTGTTTGCAGTGTGGTGTAAGTTCTTTGCCTTGTGTATGGTCTTCTCAGCAATGGGTAGTTGGACATGACAATCTTGTGTTTGGCTCAGCGACCTGGGACGTATGATTTAGTTTCCTAACTGATGGTCAGTATGTATATACCATGCGTTGTGTAGTACACCTTTGTATCAGTGTGCTATCACTAGAGGGGACATGACACATCCTCACAACACAATGGGGTCAGATGTGGTGGCAACATGGTAGCACTATAAAGCATGGACATCCCATCCATTTTGACATGTGTCATTGCAAATGATGTTTGACACTTAGGCCCATTGAAATGGGTAATTGACAATGCACAAAACGTCTCCAAAATTGGTAGCCCTGTCCTGCAGCATTTTGACTATGCAAGAATGCCTCAAGTGTGACATGTTACTCGGCAACCCTTTGTATTCCCCTGCGCCAGTTGCTCATATGCAGCTGTGAACCTACACTACCAACCTTGCACTAGGGTACTTGGCTAGCTGCCCTGTGGAGGTGGATGTATCTGTGCAGGAGGGGACACCACCCTATACATATGCTGTTTTGATGGACAATTGGCTCTTTTTGTGCATGCAGCCGTATGCAGCATGTATTGGTGACACAATTATATGAGTTCAAAGCACAGTCTACTTCCTTATTGCAACCTGCAAATGGCACCCCTGGGGTGGTGTTCGATGTTGGCACGGCCTCAGGTTTTAGGTGAGACCTACATCTGACTCACCATCATCATGCTATGTATCTTATGGTGACAGACCTGTAGCAACACACATTGCACACCCCCTCCATGCTACATACTGCATGGGAGGGTGGGCGATTTACAATGTGGCTTCAAGTCATTAAAAAGTGGTCATCTGCCAAGTTGTTCATACAGTGCAGGCCATGACAATGGCACTGTGGGCTTTTAGATAGTTTCCTTGGTGATCCAGAGTGGCAGCTAATGTGTGTGGCAGCCATCAGGTGTCCGGGGTGTGTATCCCATTGTTTCATGATGATTAACATTAACTACCAGTGTCTCTCCTATCATCCAACACATGATTCAGCATTTATGCTGTCAACACATGCATAGTGCAGGCTATCAGATGGAGCTCAGCTACTAAGCAAATGTGTCCCTTGGCACAGTGCATGTGTGGTCAGTGATGTCCTGTATTATCCTACAGGGTCCCACTGTGGCATCCATGATCTGCACCGTGTGACAGTGACTCTGCCCCATGGTGGTCCATTTATTGTTTATAGTATAGACATGATGGTGTTGTGGGTCAGTGTTGGAAAATGGGTTATTGGTAGGGCAGGTAGGTACCTACACCTAGCAACAAGCCACTAACCTCCACATAGGTACAGTTAGGTCTCAGTAAATTAATCCCAGCTCAACCCTTGGTAGCTTGGCAACGAGCGTCAAGGCTTAACTTAGGAGACAAAGTGTAAAGCATTCAAATATCACAAAACAGTAATTAAATAAAACACAGGAAACAGTTTAAAAATCCAAAACCAATTTATAAAAATAGTTTATATTTTTATCTTTAAAATGACACAAAAACGATTAAAATCAGTTCAGGGGAGCCGGAGACATGAATTTTTAAAGAATTATTACTTTTCTAGCGCTTAGAAACAAAAAGCGCCAATCGGGTCATCTGGTTGCACCTCGACCGGGGCAAAGTCAAACTTTCAGGCCGACCGCGATGGAGCCCTGCTCGGCTACAGGTCGCGGGAGGCCTCGGTTAAAAAGTTACCTTCTGACTTAGTCTTTATTTTGAAGTTTTTCTTCACCGGGACGAACCTGCCAGTTGAATCCGACCTCCTGGAGCCCTTGTCCGGATACGCGATGTGGGTTTCCTCGGTGGAGACTTTTACCTTTGGACTTAGTCGTTTTTTCGAGATGAAAATCCTTCGACCGGGGTAAACCTGGATCTTGATCCGACGTCCATGGAGCCCTTCTCGGATACGATGGCTGGGAGGTCCCGGTCAACTTTTTACGTTCGGACTTAGTCTCTTTTTTGGATGTTTTTCTTTACCGGGACGAACCACGAAGTCAGGCCGGGTCGCGGTTGAGGCAAGCCGGCTACAATTTCCGCGGCGGGTCGGTCCCTCTCTGGAGCTTTTTTCCAAAAATTCTCAAATCTTTTCCAAACTTCTGGGGCTTCACCCAGATGTTCTTTTAAGGTTCTTTTGGGGTCCACAGCTCACCCCAAGGGTCCAGAAGTTCTGTGATGGTCCTTGGGGGGTGCGGACTTCAACTCCCAGAATGCACCTGGCGCAAACTCCTTTTTGGCCACTGGACGGTGGTCAGCTGGTCGCTTTCTTCAGGAGTTGGTGCAGGGGTCTCTGGTTTAGCAATTTTTCACCTGTAGCAAACAGGGAGTCCCTCCTTGAACCAGTTGAAGCCAGGCAAAGTCCTTCTTGTGGTGAAGCCCAAGTGTGCAGCTGGTGCAGTCCTTCTGAGTGCAGGGTCCAGGTGCAGGCCAGGGGTCCAGCAGGGCAGTCCTTCTTCTTCTTTAGTTCCTTTCTTGTTGAATTCTGGAGGGGATCTGAGGTGTGGGTGCAGGTCTGCCAGTTTTATCCTTGCTCCTGGGTGAAAAGCAGGGGGGCCCTGGTTCTCCAATCAGGGACAGGGTCGTCCCCCTGTGATGACCACTTCCTGGGAAGTGTGGCAAAAATCCATCCCAGAAGGCAACAGTCTCTAAAAATCCAACATGGATGAATCTGATTTTTGGAGGTTACATCTGGCTGAGCCCACCCACTGGTGTGGCTAAAAATCATAAACACACCCCTCTCCTGCCCTCTCCTAATCTAATCAAGGGGGCACCTAATTGTCTGGGGTTGCAGGATGTGGGGGTGTTGCTGGGTGCTGCTAATGTCCTTCTCTGCCTTTGAAGACCAGTTTGGCAGCCCTCCCCCTTCCTGCCTCACCATCTGCTGAGGGGAGATTCTCTCCCCCAAGCACATTCCTTTGTGTGAAGACAGGCCACTTCACACCTAATCAAGGCAGCCTGGCAGAAGCTGCTGCAGGCTGGCCAATCAGAGCACAGCAGCAAAAACAATGCAGAGCTGAAATTGGCAACTTTTTAGGTAAAGTCTAAACTTTTTGCCTGGACAAGTTATATTAAATCCAACAACTGGAAGTTGTGGGATTTATTACAACAATCAATTTGATACCAAATTCTTGGTATGTAACATTTAAGGAGACTTTAAAATTTAAAATAAAGTCTGCCCATTCTAGCCTATGAAGTTCATTTACTTCAATGAGGGAAAAACGAATTTGGCTGTTTTTACCTCACCAGGGCTTATAAATCTATTTTTATAAGGTCCCTGCTTATAGTTACATGGCACCCAGCCCTAGGGGCACATAGGGCACACCTTAGGGGTGACTTATATGTAAAAATAAGGTAGTTTAAGACTTTGGAAGTACCTTTAATTCCAATGTCGAATTTGCATATAACTTTAATTTAAAAGCAGCCAGCAAGGCAGGCTTACTTTTAAAATGACACTGGGCACCTCAGCAATGCACCTAGGTGTGCACCACCTATGCTGTGGTCCCTAAACCTACATGCCCTACCATATACTAGGGACTTATAGGTAGGTTAACTTAGCCAATTATAATTAGCCTAATTTGCATATCCATTTTACACAGAGCACAGGCCCTGGGACTGGTTAGCAGTACCCAGGGCACCTTTAAAGTCAGGAAAACACCAGCAAAAAGTGGAAAATGGGGGCAAAAAGTTATGGGGCCTCTGCAATCAGCCCTGTTTTCTCACAGTCAGTAACTGGGGCATGTGAGGTGGCACAAAAGTAGGTGTGGTGCCCCTTATCACACATCTGGCACATGGTATGTGATGGCATTGATCTTGTATTCCTATGTGTGAGGCAATTCATCAGGCAGATGTCTATGTACACTACAGGTAAGTCAGGTATGTGTTGATGAGATGTAGTTGGTATAGGCAGCAGTTGTCTGGCATTTGATGTTTGTTCTGGCAGTGACTTTCACGGCATGATTTGAGGGATCTGTGCCTATATGAGACTTACATAACATGAACATAATGTATGCCATTGACATGGCTATGGAATTCTTTGTTTGGTATACTGTGTGTGAAGTTTACATAGTAGGAAATGTCTGGGCACTTGCAGTGGTCTGTGTAGTTCTGTTAGCAAAGGGCACATTTCTGCACCTGTCCTTCACGTGGTCTGCCTCTCAAGTAGTGGATGTGTTACATACATAATGGTGTATGTATATGTGTTGTGCACTGATAGTGCTGTACCACAGCATGGTACATATGTGTTGTTACCTGCACATCTGTGTTACCCTGGCCATTTGTTAATGTAGTGGTGTATGTCTTGTGTGTCCTACAGGGTTGGTGTGTCGTGTGTATATTGCTAGGTTTGTTGACTTACCCACAAGTAGGTCATTTCCATATTGTCCATCCTGGAATTGTTCATTGATCCTGCTGTGCTGGAATATGAAGGCGTCATGGACACTCCCACGATACTTGGCCAAAATGTTTAGGAATAGTCCCTTGTGGTCCACTATGGCCTGCACATTATTGGAATGCGCGTGCTTGCAATTCCGGTATTGGTGCTCTGTTGCTGCAGGTGATATGAGCCAGACATGGGTGCAGTCAGTTGCACCGAGCACATGCGGGAAGCCATGGATTTGGTAGAACCCCTGTTTTGTTTCCTGCTGCTTTTGCTGGGTGTTGGGGAAGCTGATGTGGTGGGGAGTCAGGGAGATTATAGCATCTAACAGCTTTGGCAGGAATGCAGAGAATGATGGATGTGAGACACCAGCAACCAGGGCACCCGTTGTTTGGAATGAGCCACTTGCCAGCATGTGCAGGACAGCTTACAGCTTTGTCACAGGTGGTATGTTGAGTGGGGTCTGCAGGCTGGCTGTGATTAGTGGCTCAATGTGGTACAGCAGGTGCAGTGTGGCTTTCCGATTCAGTCTGTAGGTCCTTACGATGTCCTGGTCCCTGAGGCCAAAGAGGGTTGTCCTGGTTCTGAAGAGCCTCTCCTGCCTTCTGCGTTGCATTTGTGAGTCGCATTGTGGTGATAGTGATTGCTGTAGTGGTTGGTGTCCTCTGCATTGTCTCGCAAGCTGGATGAGTATCACCACCATCTTCTCTTGTGGGTTGGTAATGCTGCTTCTGTGTGTTTTCCTTTAGTAGAGATGAGTTTGCCTCATTTTAATGCCTGCCCTGACCCAGGCACTAACTTTCGACACAAATCAGAGTTAACGTCATTTTTTGGATCTGCCTCCCGCCCATGCGTCTTTTTTGCCCAGGTGGTTAAATATGGCGTCAGGGGGTTAGAGTAGCTTTTTGGACGGGAATGCCTACCTTGCATCTCATTGACAGAAGGAGGTTTCACACATTCAAAAAATAACCTGAACAGCAATATTTTGACGTTAGATATGTCTAGTATCAAAATATAAATATGGCGTAGTGTTTGTGCTGAATTAAAAAAAAATATGCTAATTCAGTGCAAACAGAGTATAAATATGCCCCTTAGTATGTGAAATTGAGGTCAACTTCCTCCATAACGGTAATGTTGCTGGCTGCATCAGGCAACATCTACTCACAGTTGGATAGATATTGGACAAGGACCTGCTGAAGCCATTGGTTTTGGAAGGGAAAACTCTGTGCATGAAAATTCAGCGTTTGTGCCCACCAGCATTCTTCCACCAGTCAAATATTTTTCGTGCCTTGACTTAGTCAAGATTTTGATCTTAATGACATTGGCCCTGCTTTACAGATTGGCAGATGTGTTTCTCCATCACAATTGTGACATCAGTTCTAGAGGAAATTAATATCAATCAATCAATCAATCATATGAGAGACTATGCAGTATTGGATGGCTGTATGGCACCTAAATACCCATGTCTGAAGAATGAGTCAGAATGTAGAAACTGAGAGGTTAATTTTGGGTATTGTATGCATACAGATGGCACTACAACACACATTAGGTCATAATGTCTCCTCAGGAGATAGTGGATAGGTTGAAAAAGAGGAGGTAGCAAAGACAAAGCCTTGAGGGATCACAACTGAAAAGGGTGAGAGTGGGGATAGCTAGAAATCCCAGATGACCACAAAATGAATTGTCAGAGAGGTAGAAATACTGCATTCCAGCAGAGCATTATTATTTCATTAAACCTGGTACAGAATGTTCTTTTTTATCTCTGCATTTTGTCAGAAAATGGATTATTGGTCATGGTGGATGGTAGTCCTCCACATGTATTAATGTCACCATTCTTGTTAGATTCACTAATGGTTTTGCTAATCAAAACCTGAGCTCAACCCCTTGTAGCTATGGCAGCCAGCAGACAGGCTTAACTTAAGAAAATAGGTAAAACATTTATATGTGTTAATAATGTAAGACTGTTGAAATAATAACATAGTATAAATCCCATTACAATGGGTACAATTAGAGACTAATTTGTTGATTAAAAGTACATTAAAATGACAAAACTCCAGTAAGAGGAACCAGATATATACATTCTTACAGGTATAAATAAAAAATGCTCCCAAAAGCATTAATCATTAAGCACCATGCATCTTCATCTGGTTGCCCTTGACTGGTACCAGGTGTAGTTTAAGGGTGATTATGATGAAGTGCTGGCGTATACAGAAACGTTAACTGGCGCCGCGGCCTGGTTATCATCAAAATAAATTACTCTAACCGGGCAGCAGAGGCGAAGGGAAGACTGGGTGGTGTGCGCCAAAGAATGGCGCAAGTCAGGTTAGACTCAAACATATTGGCTCCAACCTGACTTGCACCATTTTTTGGCGCACAACCCCCATGGAAATGACTCCTTTCTTAGCAAAGACAGGAGTCATGCCCCCCTGCCCAATGGCCACGCCCAGGGGGCTTCTGTCCCCTGGGCATAGCCATTGGGCACAGTGGCATGTAAGGGGGCCAAGTTAGGCCCCTCCTATGCCACTTAAAAATAATATATATATATATATATATATATATATATATATATATATATATATATATATATATATACTTACGTGCACTTACCCGCACTCACCATGGATGGGTCCCCCCATCCATGGGTGTCCTCCAGGGGTGTGCGAGGGTGGCAGGGGGTGTCACTGGGTGCAGGGAAGGGCACCTGTGAACTGCTTCCATGGTCTCCCACCATGGAAATGAGCCCACAAGTCCCTTAATGCCTTCGCTGACCCAGGCGTTAAAAAACGGCACAAATCCGTCTGGGCGTCATGTTTTAAGGCCCGCCTCCTCCTGTGCGTCATTTTGGCGCCGGAGGACAAATAAGGCACACATGCCTTAGAGTCATTTTTTGCACGGGAACGCCTACCTTGCATGTCATTAGCGCAAGGTAGGTTTTCATGTACAAAAAATGACTCAAACTCCATAAATATGGAGTTAAGTCTGTGCTGAATTTGCATTAAAAAAATGACGCCAATCCGGCACAAACAGATTATAAATATGGGCCAAAGTTTTTAAGTCCCATTTAGAAGAAATACACTTTGTCACAGCCAAGAGTCCCAAATCCTCATAAACAGCACTTGCGGGTCAAACATCATTCCAGCAGAAGCCACCAGTAGGATTCAGGGCAAGCCCAGTTGGAACTGTCAGCTGGGCTCTTCAGGAAAATGGTTTCTAGCAGCTTGTGGATTTACTGTACCTTAATAGGAAGTCAGCCATCTGCCCCTTCGAGTTCATGTCTTCGTCCTGGGTACAAGTGAGAGCAGGTCCAGTGCTTTATGTCTCCTCACATGACTCAACAAAAGATGCAGTCCTTTATCTAACTTTATCCAGTGGTTTTCTGAAGAGGGTTCCCAGGTTGTTACATTTATACCTGGCATTAGCTTTTGTGTAGTTGGTAACTCCTAGTCACACCCTCGTCAATAGGGAAAAAGTTCCCAAGGTCAGCTCTAGCTAATTTTTCAGCAGTTCATGTGTGCCCTACAACATACAATCCCACAGTTTCCCTCTCCACCTAAATACAACTTGGCAGAACCTTATTCCCCTGCACAGAGCTCCTGTGCCCATCCCAGAGATGTGGCCAGGGAAATGAGCAACCCCTCCTCTGTGGTGGCTCAAAACGGATTCTTTTGGCAGGTCTTCTCCCACTGGGATAGGGGCCATGATGTCTCGAGGGACAAAGAAGGGACTGGGATCCTGGATGGCAGCTGCAACCTCCTACAAATGGGATTCCTGCTCTAAAATATATATTACAAATCTGACTTTAGCAATTACTTGGGCTTGTAATCTATATGGATATATAAGTCCGAGAATGGCCGTTCCTGTTTCCTAGACAGAGATTACATCATTAAGTTTTATTATTTTATCCCAATGCTTTTTCATGAAAGAGCTAACCCCACTACTTTGAAAATATGTTTGGAGGCCTTGCCCCGAGAAGGGCATATTTAACATTACATTTCTACATGTCCTAATTTACACCTAGCCTTGTGTGCATTAAGGGCTTCTTACAGGTGACATTTTAATATTTAAAAGAAGAGTTTTATGACTGTCAAACGAGGTTACATTGAAAGGTGGAAAGCAACATTTACAACTACACAGACAGGCTACAATGTTGGGCCTGTTTTTATGTTGTCACTTTAGTAGGTGGCACAATGGGTGCTACAATCCACTAGTGACATTTAGCTTACAGGCACTGGGTACACCTTACACGATATACTAGGGACTTTTGGGTAACTCAAAAATGGCAATTAGGAATATTCAATTTCAGCATATTTTAGGGGACACAGCACATGCACAGCACATCATCATCAGTCTAAAACAAATAGGGTGAGCATGCAAACAGTAGCATTTTTTCTACAACTTTCATCCAGTAGGATGTTATTTTTATATTACTCTTTGCTTCACTCTGAGTTGACTCCTTTTTTCAGCTCAAGTCAAATTTGTATGCGTGTTTTCGCTGTCAGGACCACAACATATATTAACCTTGTCTGCATTGGAAGAAATCAGTGCCTATCGAAATGCACACTGTTTTTCCACAAAGAACCCCCCTCCTCTGTACCCTGCCAACTTTAGGGGTGCTCGCTCTCCTTCCCACCCTTACACATGATTTAATGTAGCCCTTTACAAAATCAAGACTCTGACCATTTTCAGAGCAAGAAAGGGCAAGCAAGGAGTTTGTGAATGTTGATAAACTCAAATGTTTATGAGTACAATCCTAAATATTCGAACCACATCGTGGAACAACCACTTCCCATCCTTCGCTGGGTCTGATCACAAGAAATTGTGATATTTATTGTACCTGGTAAAAAAACAATACCGCGGGGGTTCATTATTTATCTGGTGTGATAAAAAGTACCTATTACGAGGTATTGGGGAATAGCAGGCAGATTTTGCCTCTTAGCACACCGAAATCCACATGGTATGGTAAATATGAAACACATTTCCCCTGTTAAATTAATTTAACAAAGCTTGATGTGTTTAAATCATCCAAAAATTAATGGATGCTTTAAATAATTTACTCGTAATCCAACCCGTGCATAAACAAAGGTTTATGCATGGGCTACAATATAACAAAAACCTCATAATCAGCCCCTATGTGATTTACACCTTCTCATTTGTATACATTCATGAAATATATTTATGCAGTGATTTACCCTTATACCGATATCTAATGGGTTTAAAACTAGCCATTTTGTGACATAGCATATGTCTCTGGCCTAAAACACTTTTGTCAATGTGGCTCACTCAGGTCAGCAGGAGGATGTATTTTATTTTGCTCTTTACCCTTGGTCCACTATATCGTTCTATGCATAGTTCTCAGCCAGCATGGTCATGTTCTTGCTAACGGCCCAAAATGACTTGCTTTTTTGATATCCTGCTGAGTATTTATGACTTTTAAAGCATCCATTAAGTCTGAAGGTTTAAACCTTCACAGCAACTTCCTCCAGGGGCTCCCCGATGATGACTCCCCCTCCTAGATCACAGCCTGCTATCTTTCCCCCTCTGAATTCTACCTTCTCAGGAACTTTTCTTCAAAGTTTCTGCTAAGTCCGAAGGTAAACGGAGTCTGGGTCCAATCACATTCGCTGCTCCAAAGCACTTGGCCTTAAGCTTTGACTGTGTACTGGTCTCTCACAACCAAATACCCCTCATTTGCACCTCGATTTCTTAAGCACAATTTTTCACTACATATTTTAAAAATTCATAACTCCAGTTCTAGTGATTGGATTTTATTTGTTTTGGTATAATTGTATTGATTAACTATTACTCTATGTTCCTAAATTGGTTTGCGGTTGTTCTTTTGTTGTGTTTTCACTTCACTTAATTACTGTTTGATTGCTGCAAACAGTCTTTACACATTGCCTCTAAGTTAAGCCTGTCTGATTTTGTGCCAAGCTGCCAAAGGGTTATGCACCGGTTAATTTAGTGACTTTGTGGTTCACCCTGACAAGGATTGAGGTTGTTGCCTGAGTGGGTGCTTACATCATCCTCAACCAACAACCCAATTTCTTACATGCCCTCTCCTCATGGAGTTCTTGTCCCTAACCTGCAAAAAATAGTGAGACTTATTGGTATATGAAATATATAAATCTCACTCAAGAAAAAAACTGCTTTCTACCAATGGCATGTAAGTTAAAGAAGGAAATCTTACCATGATCATGCACATGTGAACTTTGCCCAGTCCCTAAGTAGCCATAAATGCTAGAATATTGTATATTCGTTGCCTTCCTCCATTTTAACATTGTATGTGTTGGTCAGTGACTTGCTGTATCCTGTCACTTTTTATTATGACACAGAAAAACATAACAACACAAAAACAAATTGCAAACGTTAACCTGAAATTGTAGAAATGGCATGTCCTTTCTGAAATATTGTCAAATATAAGAAAAAAATCCTTAGAGGGACATAAATAATGGTGGATGGATGAGAGGCTGTCATCTTTGTACAGATTGAATGAAAATAAATGTAATATAAGGCAACTGTGTTCAGTGATGTGTTCTATGATATCTGACCTGTCATACTTCATTGGAAACATGTCCGTAGATCATTTTAAATGTATTCTTTTACAAAGTGAAACGTATCAGAAGGAAATGTGTACAGTCATTTTAATGTATTGCTACTAATTTTGCAGGCAAATATGTTCAGTTATTCCGAGGTTCCTTCCTTTACAGCAATAAATGTAAATATTATTTAGAATTAAATATTCATGCAACTAAAAAGTAAATCATGTTTTGCTCCTTTCTTCTACCACATATTGATTGCAACTGCAGCGTTGAATGCATTAGTTTGATTGTGATTTTGTTAGCTCTGCACCCAGCTCAAATGATGTTTGGCAGACACATACTCCAAACGATTGAATATATTGTTGTTTCTCTAAACGATAGAGGACTGCCTCTTGGATAGATTTCTTTCTTTTCCCAATCACTCTTCCAAACATTATACATCAGTATCATGTAGGTGCTTTTTCAGATCCCTCAGTGGTGAATTTAGAATTTGTGGGGAGTAGTATGAAAAAGGAAAGGAGATTGCATACGGACAGAGTTTTGTTAACCCAAGATGATTACAGTGTCAACACAAATAGATTTTTTTTAAACTAATGAGAATTCCACTGATCTAGCAGTTACATGGGAAACCTTCAAGGCTACTATCCGGGACCATATGATCTCTTTATCTATCTATCGGAAAAAAGAAATGGCTGAACAGAATAATTTACAACTGGCAGCTAAAGCAGCATATTAGAAAACCTTGGGAGATTCAGCAGATCTCAAGAAAGCAGCTCCTAAACAGCCATATTTTTTTGCAATCAAGTCTATGAGGAAGGGGAAAAAATGAAGAGTTTTTTGTGTTGGTAAGCAAAGGAAAAATCTAATTGTAATTTAAATGTCAAGATTAGGGACCCTGTCACTGGGTTGGTGGTCAACGAGCGACAGAGACTTTTTTTGCATCATTATTACCTTCTCTACAAAAGCAAACTTTCGTGCTTGGGCATGGCCTCTATAGACCAATTTTTGCAGGAAGTGCAATTACCGGCATTAGGGTGAGAGGCAGAAAAATTACTGCCTCATTCAAGTGATGGGAGTGATAATGCACCTCCCTGGTTTTAAAACTCCTGGGGAAGATGGCTTCAGGGCGGAATTTTCTAAATGCTTCAGCTCCTTGTTAGTAGACCCTTTGACTATTTTATTCAACTATATCTTAGCTGATGGATGTATTCCTCCCTCTTTCGAAAAAGAGGTGTTAATTACTTTTCTACAGAAGGGGAAAGATGAACTTGCTCCAGCTTCTTATCACCCTATCACACTTGACAGCATTCCCCTAGGGCTTCCAATACAAATAGTACCTCACTTGTGTGGGTAGGCCTAGTGGCTGAGACAGAAAACAGCCCAAAAAGCAGTATGGATTTGTAACATTATTCCTCTCAAAACTGAACCATTTTTTGCAAAGTGGTTAGCTGTAGATTTTGGACCCTAGAACAGCCAGCACCTAGGGAAACCTAACAAACCTGTAAATTTGTTGGAAATTAGAAACCTAGGGGAATCCTGTACTGGGTAACTTGTGTGGCTCGCACCAAGTTGTTTTACCTAGAATAACTTGCAAAACTCAAACCGTGACCACAAAAAAAAAAAATCCTCAAATTTCTGTGTTGAAAAGTTCTGCAATCGGCCGGAAGGAAGTCTCAAACCTCTTTCCCATCAGCATTTGGCTGAGTCTTTCGATGAAAATGGCACCTCACATGTGTGGGTAGTACCAGTGCCTGCATCAGGAAATGGCTCAAAACACACCACAAATGACCCTTTTGTGCAAAGTGGGTAGCTGTGGATGTTGGGCCACAGCTCAGCCAGCACCTAGGGAAACCTGCACATTTTGGAAAACTAGACACCTAGAGGAATCCCGAGTGGTGAGCTTTGTGTGGGTTGCATGAGTGTTTTTTTACCCACTATGCTATGTAAACCTCAAAGGTTGCCTGAAATCACACATTTTTCTTACATTTCTGTGATGGAAACTTCCGAAATCTGCAGCAATAAACAATCTCGACCACCCAGCATTACCTAACTTGTGCCCATAAAAATGCCGCCCCCCCTTGTGTGGCTAGGCCCAGCACCCACCACAAGATTGGATCAAACCAATGTCAATGGAAGCCCTTGACCTTGGTTTGATTCATTCCTGTCACAGGCACTAGGCCCAGCCACACAAGTGGCACAGTATTTTCATTGGCACAAGTGGGTCAATTTGAGGAGTTAGGATTTGTGGATTCCAGAAGTTTCCATCACAGAAATGCAAGTAAAATGCATGATTTTAGGCAACGTTTGAGGTTTGTAGAGCAATGTGAATAAACAAATCTCATGGAATTCACATAAGGCACACCTCTCTGGAATCCCATGCTTGTCTACTTTTAAAAAATGTCAGTGGTTGGTAGGTTTCCATCAGTGGGGGTCCATGCAAAGCTCCAAAAGCCTGAAGCTAACCCTATTGCCGATATCTCCACACTGCACTTTAGAGCTTTTTATGTCAAGGTCTCTTGCACATTCACACAAGTGAGGTACCATTTTTATTGGAGGACTTGGGGAAATGCTGTGTAGTAGGAAATTTGTGTTTTTAGTCTACATTTGAGGTTTTCAGAGCAGTGTCAGTAAGTAAATGGTGTGGGATGAGTGCAAAGCACACCACCCTGCACTCCCCCAGATTTCTAGATTTCAGAACCGTCTGGGTTTGGTAATTTTTTCCAGATGGCACCCTCCCCAGGGCCAAAAATTGCAGCCGTTCGTCACTTCAAGTGGGGTGATAATGGGAGTTAGCCACACTTCCTGCACATATGTAAAAACAGCACAGAAAAGAATCAAGTCTCCTTTAGCTTGCCATTGGGATGGGATGCTTTAGTCTGCAGAGAAGCAGAAAGACTGTTGAGGTTTTAGGGGTGAGGTTGGGGCCTGATGTTAGGATGGGAAAGACCCATGCCAATATTTTATTATATGTGTTGCTGTCATACAGTGGGCTTTCTGCCCCCCAGGAAAGATTGCTGCTCCATTTACTCGGGGTGGGGGCATGACTATGCCCATGCTGGTCAGCACCCACCCCTATAATAGATCAATAATCCCAATTTGCTCCCAAGGGAGACAAAAAGATGTTGCAGCATTTAGTTGGGATGGTGAATGGCCACATCCATTGTGGGCAGTCCCCCCTTATATATATATTTTTTTAAAAGTCCTGGTGTCTAGTGAGCTGTCATCGCCACTGGGGGGGAGTCTGGGGTAATTACCCCTTCTACACCCCAGGGGCGACAGAAAGACAGTTTCCCCATATGCATGGGGTGGGGGCATAGCCATGCCCATGCTGGGCAGCCCCCACCCCTATATTTTAACAAAATAAATCCCTGGCTTCTAGTGCCCCCCGGGGGCAGGTAAGGGTATTTAACCCCAACCACCCTATATGGTAGAAAGACTAGCTCTCTTGTTGTGGTGGGGCCCATGGTGAGCAGACCCGACCCCTATATTAAAAAAAATATATATATATATATTCCCTGGTGGTTTGTGGGCTTTCTTTCCCCTTGGGGGCAGATTAGGGGTAATCACCCCATCTGTCCTTCTGGGGGCAGAAAAATTATCGCTATAGGTTTTGAGGTGGCGGTTTGTCCATGCCCATAATGGGAAGCTCCCACCTCCCTATAATTATTTAAAAAAATGACTCTAGTGGGCTTTTTGCCCTCTTGCGGGCAGATCGGGCATAATATCCCGTTTGTACCTCCACTGGAAGGGGATAGAAAGACTACCTCTTTTTGGAGAGGTGGCCCATCCCTATATTTAAAATAGATAAAACTTTCCCTGGTGTCTAATGGGTTGTCTGCTCCGGGGGTGAGGGGCAGATTGGGGGTTTATCACCCACATCTGCTTTCCGGGGGGGGCAGAAAGACTGTGATTATATTTTTGGGGGATAAGGCCATGGCTATGCCCATAATGGACAGTCCCCACCTATGTATAACTAGTCTGACAAACAACGCTGGTGCCTAGTGGGCTTTCTGCCTTCCCGGGAGGGAGAATGGGGTAAATAACCCCTTCTGACCTCCAAGGGTGGCAGAACAAGTGATCCGCTATGGGTGTGGGGCGAGCACAAGCCATTGCCTAAGGGGCTGCTCCCTCAAAATTCTGGGTGCTATTGGGTGGATCCCTGCGTGGGGATTGCTCTTCTATGGTGATCCCCAGAGTGGGATCCAGTGGGGAGGGATATCATTGGAAAGGGGGTGTTCTCCCCTTTCTAACAATACTTCTCCAACAATACGTCTCCCATTCCAAACAGTGCTTGGGGGCTAGGATTTGTGTCAACACAGTAGCGGAGCATGCTCTAGGGCCTGCCCATCCCAAGTTGTGTACCATATGATGGACAGCGCCTTGCAGTCTCTGGGTCTTGCTGTGGTAAAAGACACCGTATTTATTCCAGCTGTTGGTGGCTAAGGTGCCCTGTATTATAACTTGCAGCATTTATATAATCTATTCAAATAGTACTGAAAACCAATGCTTATTTCTCCTACAGGATTAGGGCTCATATCTATACTTTTTTAGCACTCCATTTGCGCCGCTTTTTGACGCAAAGGCGTCAATTGTCTTTTGTAAGTTTGCACAGCTTTTGAGTAAAAAATTACGCAAATGCGGTGCTAAAAAAGTATAAATATGGCCCTCGGTATCACGTCACTTCATACCTTTTATTGCTTCTTGCATTTACTTATGTTGGATATTTGAACTGTTGCAGGGTTCTTTGTCTGTAATGGTTTTCTTGCAGTTGCCAATGTGTATTTCTTTGGTTCAAGGCATGCTGTTTCTCTCCCCAGAGCCTGACAGTTGTTCTGACAGTTTTGGGTGTGTCCCAGAGCTATTTAAGCAGCCCCACCATTGGGGAGCTGCTTAAAATACACCATACCGGTTCAAAGTAGGAGCTCTGATTTCTTTGAGATCGGCTGGGGCCAGGGGGATTTTATCCTTTTCACACTGTACTCAGCACTTGTCGTTTGGAACCGGGGAGTGGCACCTGGGCATCACAATGCTTGCGAGGTTTGGGCTCTGAGTGTATTCGCTTGTGGTGAGGTATTTCTTTCCTCTATTTAGCACGTTGCTGCGCAGATAGATTTCTGGGCATTCAAAGTTGATAGTAAATAGACAGAGAGAACTCGTGCTTCCTGATAAATCGTTATAAAGGCCAGTCTATTTAACATTTAATAGCGCCTGTTTATTTGTGATATAATAGTATTCTAAGACTAACCTTTCTCTCTTAATTCAACTGAAAAAGCGAGAGTATCATACACCAAAGTGGTTAGAACAGGACATTTTTAATAGCTCTGGTAATGAGGCTTTGCTTCATTTTGAGAAGAGTCTGTTACCTCCTATAAGACACTGTTAATTACTGCAGCTGATGTTGGTTATTATTGTTTTTATATTCACCTCTTCCTTTTCAGAACTCCTTCCTGGCTGTTCCCTTCCCCTTCCCCTTCCCCTTCCCCTTGCCCGGCCTCTGTAAAACTCTGGTTTCATTTTTATCCAGCTGCCTTGGAGGTGCCTGGAGGCGAGCCACAAATCTCATCATGCAGACTCTGAAGAAGACATGGTCTCTCACAGAATAGTGAGCATACTAATTTAATTCCTCCCGGTCTGTAAAACAGATCTGTTGAGTCATGGCATCCTTGGATGACTTATCAAAGGTTATTACACAAATGCAAAAGGACCTGGTACAGTCTAAAAATGCAACTGCAATATTAGCAGACAAGGTTGCGCAGTTGCAAACCAAGATTGGAGGTGGAGAGACAGGGCCAGCTACCTGGCAAAAACTGCCTGTTACCTATAGTAGATATCAGCCTACCAACACCTCGGTGAAAGTCCCCAAGCAAATTCCATTTGCAGCCCCAGAATGATTTTCTGGAGATTCACAAACAGCAGACATTTTTCTGACTCAGGTGGAGTTTCATTTCACATGAAGAGATAACACCTTTCCAGATCCACAATCCTGCATAGCCTTTCTGATCTCATATTTGTTGGGAGATGCTGCCTCCTGGGCTGTACCTCTTGTGTGCCAAGACAGTCCGCTACCATAAAATTGGAGAAAATTTGAAAAAGTCTTCAATCGTCGAGCTGCTACACTCTCTGCAGATAGAGAATTGTTGGAACTCAGACAGGGCAGCAAAGACTTGATTGTTTAGTTTCACCCGAACCAAAGTTCTATGCATATCAAATAGAGAACAGTTTTTACAAGAAGTAAGGAATTAGGGCCAGATGTAGGAAAAATAAAAATTGCGAGTCGCATTTTGCGAGTCAATGCGACTCGCAAAATGCGACTCGCAAAATGCGACTCGCAATTCGGTATGCCAGGAAAGAAACCGGTCCGATTTTGCGACTCGCATCCGGACTCGCAACGCTGTGTGCGAGTCCGCAGATTGCGAGCTCGCTGTTTGCGAGTGTGCAAAAAACGAACTCGCAATTAGCGAGTTGGTGTCGCAAATTGCGAGTTCCCTCAAAATTGATTGCAGGTGCAGCAGAACACTCCAGAAAGCACACCAAAACACTCTGGAAACACTTCCTGGCACATGATGATGACATCACAGCCAGGAAGTTAACAAATACACCTGGGAGGAGGCTGGACCACACCCTTTTACAACTGCCAGTCTGCACACTGAGCTAGCTGCAGCAGCCATGGAGGGAACCCCCCGAAAAAGGAAAATTAAATTCTCAGAGAGGGAGCTTGAGGTGCTGACCGAAGAATGTTGTCAGCACCATGATGAGCTCTTTGGGAGAGCTGCCCTCACTGTTCCAGAGGCCACCAAAAAGAAAATCTGGCAGGAAATGCAGGAGAAAATCAATGCACTGGGGGTGAGCCACAGGACAATTGAGGACATAAGGAAGAGGTGGTATGACCTCCGCTCCCCGGACCAAGGAGAGGGTGGCAGAAAGGCTCCGGGAGATGAGAGGCACTGGAGGGGGACCATCATCTGTGCCACCACCCACACCCCTGGAAGACAGGATTGAGCAAACCTTTGAGCAGGAGGCAGTGTGTGGATTTGGGGACCTGGACACTTCAGAGCCCAGCACATCAACCGGTGAGTACCGTGTGATAAGCCTGTATCCCTATCAATGTCATACACCACCCACCATGTACACAGGTGCATGCACAACCAAATTAGCTCCATTTCGGGGTAGAAAAAGCCAGAATGATGCATTATGGGAAATGTAGTCCAATAGGCAGTGCATAGGCAAATGTTTATTAGGAATTGTGCAAAAGATACTAGACACTGACAGTCTGTTCCCCATGTCCCACAGGTCTCCAGCAAGACACCCCCTACACCCCAAGCACCCAGGCCCAGGAGGACACCCCAGGACCCTCCAGCACCCCCACATGCACAGTCAGCAGCATTCCTGCAGTTGTAACGCCTGCTGCAACAGCAACGCCAGGAGGTGCCCCAGCAACAGCCAGGGAGGATATAGGTGCGAGGACAGGGCAGCCACCACTGCGCAGGCGTCGCAGGGCAAGAGCGTCTGATTTCCGGATTCCTCCTCCAACCAGCAGTGAGGCACATCTGCTGCGGGGTCAGCGCCTGCAGAACACAACATTGGGCAGGATCAGTGGGGTGCTGCACCGCATTGAAAGACAAAACCAGTCAAGCATGCGGCACCTCAACAGGCGGATGGACCTGATGTGCCAGAACACTGGGGACATTGCCTCTGCCATCAGGGAACTGGCGGCCGGACTGCTGGGTCAGGCAGAGGCTGGGCGGCGCAGGGATCGGCAGATTATGTCAAGACTGGATAGGATGGCCACATCAATCGGCAGGCTAGCCATCAACACAACAGGCCTCTCGTGGAGGACAGTTGGCCTGCAAATTGAGATGGGCCATTTTGCTGGGGATGTTGCCAGGGGCCTGGGACGTCTCACACATATCATTGAACTAATGGAGACACGTGAGATGTCGAGGGCCACCGGGGAAACACCCCAGGATAGTGAAGAGGGCTCCACAGTGAGCAGTGTATCTGCCACTGACAGTAGGGTGCTAAGGAGTGGGAGGCAGAGCACCATAGATGCGGCTGGGACCAGCCAGGCTGGCAGGAGGGGCAGGAGAAGTTAGCCAACAGCCCGGACAAACAAATGTGGCACATGGCTTTAATGTGCCACGTGAGTGGTTGGCAGTTCCCTGCCCATGGACAATTGAATCTTGTATATAGTTCTTGCATTGCATTATTAAAACTGTTATTTTTCTTCCACTTAACAAAAGGAGTGTTTGGTTAATGGGTGAGTATGGTGGGAGTTTACACGTACCGTCCAAAATATTGCGTAGCAATGTGTTCCCGTCTCAGTCTGCCTTGATTAGCTAGACTCCTATCCCCATGATGGCGGTGTGGTTGTTCTTGCTCTTCCTCATCAGGATCTGGGTCTGCAGGGGTGAGAGGTAGCCCACGTCTGGTGGCTATGTTGTGGAGGATGGCGCATGCGACCACAATTTTGAAGGCGGTAATGGGGGTGTATTGGAGGGCGCCTCCGCTGCGGTGGAGGCATCGGAATCTTGCCTTCAGGAGTCCGAAGGTGCGCTCTATGAGGTTCCTGGTCCTCTTATGCGCACTGTTGTATTGCCTCTCTGAATCATTGCTGGGTGTTAAAAATTGAGTCATGATCCATGGCCTTAGAGCATATGCACTGTCACCTGTTGGGCACAAAAGTACACTGTTAGTAAGTCCAGATAGTCGTGCACAGTGACCTGTGTGTATGTCTGCAAGGTGTATGCAGCTCTACCTAGGAGGTATCCGTCTCCAAACTCCCCACGTTCCAGGCGTTGATGTATCCCACTATGTCTAAAAATGTATGAGTCATGGGTACTGCCTGGAAACTTAGCTACGATGTCCGTGATGACGTAATGGGCATCACAAACAACCTGTATGTTGAGTGAGTGGGTACACTTTCTGTTGCGGAAAATATGTTCCAGATTAGCGGGGGGCATATTTGAATGTGTGTCCCATCTACACATCCAATGACCTGGGGGAAGTGGGCAATGCGGTAAAAGTCCATCTTGGTGCTGTTAATTTCTGCCTCATTCCTTGGTAAGTATATGAACTGAGACCTGTGCGCTACTAAGGCATCTAGGAATGCCCTGAGGAACCTTGACACTGCACTTTGGGATACCCCACCTGCCACGGCAATGACCCCCTGATAGCTCCCTGAGGCCAAGAGGTGCAGTGCGCATAGTACTTGCACATGCGTAGGGATGGCGCAGCCACGCAGAGTTTTGTGTTCTAGCTGTGGTTTTAGTAAATCTAGTAATTCTAGAATGGCAGCGCTGCTAAGGCGGTATTTATCATAGATCTCCTCTTCAGTTTGCTGGAAAAGGGTCTGCCTTGTTCTATATATCTTCTCCTGTCTGTGGCCCCTCCTCCTCCTCTGCTGGGCTGCGTAGACTCTCCTCCTCACTGCTATCAGGTATATGTCCGCCATCTTGAGTAACCCAGATGCCTTCTGGGTCTCCTTTTATACTTTGGTAATGGTTACCACCTGCTCTGAGTTAGTGGTAAATGCGACTTGCAAACTGGGTTTTTTGCGACTAGTCGCAATTTGCGAGTTGCAATTGCATATGGGTTGCGACTCGCAAATTGCGACTCGCACATTGCGGGTCGCTAAAGGGGGTCACAACGGGTGCGACTCGCAAACGGGTCACATCGCTTTTTGCGAGTCGGAAATTGGCTTTTTGCATCCCATTTCCGATTTTGCACTGTCGCAAATTGCGATTCGGCCCGTTTGGGAGTCGCAAACGTTTGCTACATCTGGCCCTTAGTTTCCTGTTGGAGACTGGCAAAAATGGCTTGATGGGCATCACAAAAAAACAATAAACCAAGGCCTACCAATGCATGATGCCTGTCTTTTCATACCAACTAATGATTTGCAGCAAACGATGTTTCAGTGGCTTCATATCAATCCCACAGCTGGCCATCCAGATTTCCCAAAAACTATAGAACTCATGAAAAGATATTTCCGGTGGCCTTCCCTATGGAAGGACATCAAAGACATGGTAGAAAGCTGAAAAACCTGCGCCAGAACAATTTGGATCATTCCAAGCCAAAGGGTGTGCTAATATCTCTCCATACTCCAAAATAACCTTGGGAACACATCTCCCTGGACTTCATCACAAGACTTCGACCAGTGCAGAAGTGTACAGTTATTCTAGTGGTAGTCGACAGTTTGATTAATTTTGCTAATTTTGTAGCATGTCCTAAATTGCTAACATCGAATCAATTTGCTAACCTACTCCATCATACATTACGACTACAAGGACTACCTAAGGTAATACTATCCAATCGGGGCTCGCAATTCTCCACACATTTTTGGTAAACACAATGTAAAGCTATGTGTGTATCCTCTGCTTTGTCCACAGGTTATCATTCACAAACTGATGGACACACCAAGCGACTGAATCAAATCCTCAAACAATACCTTCGATGTTATGCCAAAGAAACAGTAGATTCATGAGTGAACTTTCTATGGCTGGCAGAAATAGCCTACAATAAATCGTATCATTCATCATTTTTTATAATCTATATGGGTACCACCCTAACACACTCCCAATTACCATACCTCAAATCACAGCAAACACACCTACAGTTTCCACAGACTTATCAACAATTCATCAAACACAGGACTCCTCACGCTGCAGCTGGTGTTGGTTATCATTGGTTTGTTATTAACCTCTTCCTTCTTAGGTCTCTTTCCAGGATGTCCCCTTTCCATTACCCTTCCTCTTGCCTGACCTCTCTAAAACTCAGGTTTAATTTTTATCCAGCTGAGTTGGAGGTGCCTGGATGTGGGCCACAAATCTTGTCGTGCAGACTCTGAGGAAGACAGCATCCCTCACAATATGCTCCTGAACACTGATGCAGTGAAAGTAAAATGAGCCCATTGGCACTTTCACATTAGTGTAATGACATTAGCGCACCCTGCATGCTCATTTTCATTGCACACAAAAATTAAAAGACTGACTGCTCAGGAAGTTCTTCAGAGCAGCCAGAGTTTAAAAATGATTAAAGAAGTCTGGTGTTCCACACCAGAGGGGCCTTTAGGTGCCTACTCAGTGTCTGCCAATGGTGGGGGGGTGTTGTGCAGCCATTGGCTGACAGCCACTCCTTTAGGGTTAAGAAAAATTCAGTCATGTTTGTACATTTGGAAATCTCTCCTCCTTTCTATTATTGGTCGCACCTCCCTTATTAAAATCTCGATTTTGCCTCTTGTGGTATTTTTATTTGTAAATGTTCCTTGCAAAATAGAGTTAGATTTTTTAAAGAGAATGGGTAATATGGTGACTTCATTTGTTTGGGTGAACAAGACCCCTTGTGCTAATATGAACATTTTACACCTGCCTAAGTCAGGCAGCTTGGTTCTCCCTAACTTCAGTCAGTATTATTGGTCATCCTTTGCATTACAGATAAGGAGATTCTCAGAGCAATTTTCTAGATTTGATGCTTTTGTTATGTTATAAATGTTGAAGAATTATAGATTTAGCAGTATTCGGGAGTCCATTAAAGAACCCAAAGTACCAGAAAAGGTGAGATATAAGACCCTACAAGTGCACTGGTCTACTCAGTATCAACTGATAATGAAGTAT
This sequence comes from Pleurodeles waltl, assembly GCF_031143425.1. NCBI lineage: Eukaryota > Metazoa > Chordata > Amphibia > Caudata > Salamandridae > Pleurodeles > Pleurodeles waltl. The sequence continues at coordinate 624,159,227 of NC_090439.1, read as the reverse complement.
AACATTCTGTAATCCAGCCCAAAACACCTCTGAACAGTCACAAACAAATATCTCCTTGTTTTTAAATGGATGTTATTAATTGATGGAGGGCTATTCAGAACCATAAGGCAGGCAATTTTATGGTAGGTGCTGGATTTAAGCCCTATGAAGAAATTTCCCTGCCTGCTATTCGGTATGGTGCGTTTTATAGGTTTTCGTATAATCAATTTGTTTCTGTTTTTAAGTCCTAGGTAGAAACCTTTTCACGGTAAGCAAGTCTGAAGTCACCCTCTGCTTTTGATATAAGGAATTTGGCCTTGACCATACACAAATTAATGAGGGAGTTTGTTCTAAGTGGAGACTCTGCAAAGGTGTTAAAATGGATGGGGAAGCTGCCAAAAGTACTTCAGCTTTTGTCTCTCTCTAATGGAAGGGGCCGACTTTCACAGGATGGTGTTTTACAATGACTGGATGCTATAGTACTCCTCTGTTAGACTCAATAAAATGTTTCAGGTTGTAAGTGCTAAATGCCCCAGGTGTGACCAACAAGGAGACTGGGTACATGTTTTTGGTCATGTGCAATTTTGGAAGATTATTGGTACATATTTGTGCTTAGATGTCAGTTAGAGTAGGCCAGCAGGTTGAAACATCACCCTTTTTGGCACTCTGGGGTATGTCTTGGCATGTGGGGTATGTTTGCCTCAGAGTAAGAAAGTTGGTAGGCTCTCACACATGGCCATTTGGGAGACTATGGGTTGGATGTTGACGTGGCATAGGTGTATGGTAAGATTCCAATTTGTTGAGTTTGGACAACGATTAGTGGCATTTTATTATACCAGGTCGTGGGGTAATTAATAAGGTTGCTGCTGTTACTGGGATGCATAAAATTAGCACTTTAAGTCATATCTACACCTTAGGAGACTGTGGGTTGGATGTCCAGTTGTTTTATGTGCATGGCAGCATTCCTTTTTGTTAAGCACTAACAAGCACTATTTGCACTTTATCATAACAGGCTGCAATTGCGCTGGCCACTGGATTGTTCAATTATGCACCTTCGGTGAAATTTGCACTTCAAAAGGACATTCTTAGATATGGTCGAAGCTTTAAACCAAAAGCTTCCTCTCTTTTCTATATGTTCCAAGTGGCAAGCTCTTAACGTTTGTCACCCTCATAATGAATCAGCTCCCGATCAACTAATAGATGTTTTGAGAGCTCTTTCAATTTATTAAGATTTGACAAAGGCCCCATTACGAGTTTGGAGGCTAGAAGAGCCGGCCAGCAAACTCGTAGGGAGAATGCCACCCTCATACCTTTGATGCCCCCATTGTATCACAATGTTCCCGCCAGGCTGACCAGCTGGAACATTCTATTACGATCTTCTCTTTGGGCTGACCGGGGGGGAACAGTGCTACGATATTGGCCTCAGCTCCTTTAAGGGGGCCAAGGCCAATATTGCAGCACACAGCATCTCAGAATGCGCACTGTCTGCACAGCAGAGAGTGTGCATTCTGAGGGGGCATGGGATGTGCAGAGGGCCCGCCTCTGACCCTAAGCACTGGATTGCTGCCAACCCCACCATGAAAAGGCTGTCAAAAAGCTGAGTTGTGATCAGCCAGGTGGCACTGAATTCAGCACCACCCTGGCTGAGTACAACTCAGATCGCAGTCACCCCGTCAGGAACCATGTTCCTAGCATGGATGGTAGTCTTCTGGCAGGTCCGCCTGCCAGGGTTGTAATGTTGCCGTCAGACTGCCACGATTGCAGAGGTCTACCCGTCACTGCGATTCTGGCGGTCCTTGGACTGCCAGCCTTGCATTGAGGCCCAAAATCTCTAATGGTTTGTTAATTTCATATGGAGAACCTACAAAAGAGTAAAACATCTCTACAGTGACCGTAAATAGAAAGATTAGCTATTTTTAAGATTATTTGATTTAGGTCAAGAGATGTCAAAACACTGTGCCACCAGAGACGCAGGAGCTTTATGGGCAGAAGTTGGAAGATAAAGTTGGAAGATAAAAGCCTTCACTGCCTACAGCCACAGCCACAGCACCCTCAATGAGCCTGATCTAAAAAATTAAGCAGGGTCGGGCATTGTAAGTACTTTAATTTGGGACCACCTGGGAATACGAGGTACTGTAGGCATTAAAAATAGAAACATACAAAAAAATCTTTACACACAGCCGACTCCCCAGTTGTCATACTCACTGACAGGAGGCACTATTGTTTATGCCTGAGCAGGATCAGTGACAAAAAAATCTATGCATACACTATGGAAACCAAAAAAATTGGAAACTAAAGATCAATAAAAAAAATATTGATGTCTTATACTTAGGTAGTAAAACCGCGTTTATTGAAAACACAAATATGTTTGTAAAAATATTGATTTTCAACCTGCTTTGAAAACAGAAATATTGGAAACAAAAATATTGTTTTCTTTAAATGATCATATAAGAAGGCAAAAACATAAATTTTCACAATACCGACTACAGTATTATTGACACAATAATCAAACATTTATTAATAAATATTTAGAAAATCACTTTATACATAACACAATTTTTGGAAATAAATCTAAAATTATGATACACATGGTTAACATACAAAAAAATCTTTACACACAGCCGACTCCCCAGTTGTCATGCTCACTGACAGGAGGCACTATTGTTTATGCCTGAGCGGGATCAGTGACAAAAAAATCTATGCATACACTATGGAGACAAAAACATTTTGGAAACTAAAGATCAATAACAAAAATATTGATGTCTTATACTTACCTAGTAAAACTGCATATATTGAAAACACAAATATGTTTGTGAAAATATTGATTTTAACCTGCTTTGAAAACAGAAATATTGGAAACAAAAATATTGTTTCCTTTAAATGATCATATAAGAAGGCAAAAACATAAATTTTCACAATACCGACTACAGTATTATTGACACAATAACATTTTTAATTAATATTTAGAAAATCACTTTATACATAACACAATTTTTGGAAATAAATCTAAAATTATTATACACATGGTTAAATTTAATTAAAATATAATACATCAACTAAATCTTTACCATTTACTCCAATAAATAATATATCTAAAATTATAACAATACAATCCCCCAAAAATTTGAATTAACTATCAATCAATCAATCAACAAATGTATTAAGCGCACTACTCACCTGGTAAGGGCTCAAGGCACTGTGGGGGGGGGGGGGGGGGGGGGCGGAGGAGGTGCTGAGTTACTGACTGTTCAAAGACCCATGTTTTGAGGTGTTTTCTGAAGGTCAGGAGGTCCTGGGTCTTGCGTAGGTTGGTGGGGAGGGAGTTCCAGGTCTTGGAGGCAAGGTAGGAGAAGGATCTTCCTCCGGAGGTGGTGCGATGGATGTGGGGGACTGTGGCGAGCATGAGGTCAGCCGAACGGAGAAGACCAGTGGATGTGTGGAAGTTCACTCTTTTGTTGAGGTAGACTGGTCCAGTGTTGTGGAGGGATTTGTGGGCGTGGAGGAGCATTTTGAAGGAGATCCTTTTGCTGAAGGGTAGCCAGTGAAGGAGTCTGAGGTGGGCGGAGATGTGTACGTGGCGTGGGAGGTTAAGGATGAGCCGTGAGGCTGAGTTCTAGATCCGCTGGAGTTTCTGTTGGAGCTTGACTGTGGTGCCAGCATACAGGGTGTTTCCGTAGTCTAGTTGGCTGCTGATGAGTGCATGGGTGACGGTTTTCCTGGTTTCTATGGGGATCCGTTTGAAGGTCTTACGCAGCATGCCCGGGGCGTTGAAACATGAGGAAGTTATAGAGTTGATTTGCTGGGTCATGGAGAGAGAGGAGTCTAAAATGATGCGTGGGTGGAGGGTGTTGGGGGTGGTCCTAGGGCGGTGGGCCACCAGGAGTTGTCCCATACTGTCTTGTTGGGTCCGAAGATGATGATTTTGATTTTGTTGGAGTTGAGTTTGAGGTGGCTTGCTGACATCCATTTGGCGGTGGTGAGGAGTTCGATGTGGAAATTTGTCTTGGCAGTGGTGGGGCTCTTGGTGATGGAGATGACGAGCTGGGTGTCATCTGCGTAGGATATGATGGTGATTCCGTGTGGGCGGAGGATGTTGGCGAGTGGGGCCATGTAAATTTTGATGAGGGTGGGGCTGGAGGAGGATCCCTGGGGGACCCTGCAGATGATCTTGGTTGCTGGGGACTGGAACGGAGGGAGGCAAACGTTCTGGGTTGTTTCAGCGAGGAAGGAGGTGAGCCAGTCCAGGGCCTTGTGTCGGATTCCTGCGTTGAAGAGGTGTGTTCGGAGGATTTGGTGGCAGACAGTGTCGAAGGCTGCGGAGAGGTTTAGGAGGATGAGGGCGACGGTCTCGCCCTTGTCCACTCTGGTCCTGATGTCGTCAGTGCAGGCAATGAGGGCGGTCTCAGTGCTTTGGTTCTTGCGGAATCCAGACTGGGAGGTGTAGAGTGTGTTGTTTTCCTCAAGGAAGTGAGACAGTCGGGCGTTCTTTAGCTTCTCAGTGGCCTTGGTGGGGTAAGGGACTAGAGAAATGGGACAGTAGTTTGTGATGTCATCCGGGTCTGCTTTGGGTTTTTTGAGGAGTGCAGTTACTTCAGCGTGTTTCCAGGAGTCCGGGAAGGTGGCGGTGTCGAAAGAGCTGTTGATAGCGGAATTGGGGAACGATGACTAACATTTATATATATGCAAATACATTTATGTTCAACACTGTCCAACTATATATCCTTCATTACAATTCAAACCTAATATAGCATTTACTATAGGAAGGCATAACTGATCAAAAATCCAAACTAAAACTAAACCAATCAATATTATAAAAGTATAAACAACTTTAACCAATAAGAGCAGATAAGCAGTTAGATCTAAAAGGCACACTAATTTAAATAACTAAATATTAAAAAATTCCGGATTCTCTCACAAGACCATTAAGTAAAATATATATACATCATAAATGTACATCTCAACAACTACCTAACCAAGTAAGTAAAACTTATATATAAACTAAAATGTACCTTTCAATAAACTTAAAATAAGAAATACTTAAGAAAATATTCTCAAACTTTTTGTAGTTTGACTCTTGCTCTAGGCAAGACTGCTGGTTTAAGGTTGGTAGCACCTATGTTTTTAGGTGACTAGGCCAGTCCTACAATAAGTTGCAACTGTCCTCCCAACCCTCGCGGCTCACAAGCAGTACCTCACCAAAAACCCAAACAGCAAAAGGTGATTTATGGCAGCCTTTACACCACAACTCAAGAGTGAGACATCTCAGGGGAGTCGTGCTTAAACAGAGATTACTCCTTTCTCACATGAACAACATGTCTCAGTCAAACACAGGCAATGAAAGAGATGCAGCAAAGTTTCATTAGGTCTTATTAACAAGACTGCACTCTACGATATGTTTCATGGGCTGCAATGAATAGGATAATGAAAAATGCAAGAAACAATGGTAAAAACAAGAGCCATGAATACAAAGACCTCCACCATCTTGCAAGTAACATGTAGGCCCTCATTATGAGTATGGCGGTATTCGGGCAAGACCATCTTGCAAAATGGCACCATCATACCGGCAGCGGTGGTGGAATAGCGACCGCCGGATTATGAGTCACGAAACACAAACTGCCAAAATACAGACACAAAACCAACACCGCCAGGACATCCCACAGCAAATGAGTGACTGATCAATCGCTGGGCCCACCACACCAACAGCATTCAGACCGTCATATTATGAATCAAACTCCAACACAGTGGAAAATGCATGGCGGACACCGTAGGCTGTTCACCCCGTAGCAGAACAAAAAAGCACAGCGGAAAGTAGCTAACACCACGCTGGCTAGTTCAAATATCCCACACCTGATACCATACACAACCACGCACACCTGACCACACCACCACATAACCCCCAACAAGCTGTTGCGACAAATACGAGCTGCCATATCACATCTGAGACTAAGCACACACTAAACAGAACAAACAAAGATCACACAGCCCAGATTGTACAAATCAACACCGCAGCTCACCAGCACACACAGCCAAACACCCCCATATCACCACACCCCCCCACTTCACCCGACACGCACAACACATACCCACCTCACAACATGTCAGGCCAGAAGCACCCATAGTTCACCAACAGTGAGTTGCAAGTCAAGGTGGATGAGATCATGAGAGTAGAGCCACAGCTCATGAGAGTCCAGATACAACAAACATCACTAGCCAAAAAGACAGAGTTATGGCAGAGGATTGTCCACAGGGTCAGGGGGAAGGTCTGTTCCATGGCGTCCAGGCAGAGGATAGCAAGTAATAAGCCCGGCAGTGGGCCCCCACCTCCTCCCCTCCATCTGACAACCTGGGAGGAGAAGGTCCTGGACATCATGTATCCCAAGGGCCTGACTGGCATCAGCGGAGGGCTCAACACTGGTAAGTCAGCAATACCCCCCAAGCACCAACCTCGCACGCCCATTATTCCTCCCCACCACTCTTCAATCCACTGCAACCCACCCCAGTGACCACGTACCTCCTCTGCATGGCACACCACCCCATTCCCACCATTCCTACTCACACACCCCAAATGCACGAGTGTCAACCACAATGTGAAGAACCACAGCTCCCACAATCCAATCCAAACCAATGTCTGCAGTGCAGCAGCTGTCATTGCTATCACTGGGAAACAATTTGAGTTGCTGCATGCATCACAAAAGGGACACAATGGCAAGTAACACAACTAACATCTACCTTATCAATCCACAGGTACGCCTGCCACTGACACCCTGCAGAGAATTCCAGGCTCAGACAGTCCTCCCTAGGATGAAGGCCCCACTGGATGTCTGGATTAGGATTACTTGCCTGGGCTATCTGAGGCCACTGGGAAGTCCACCAATGTTACACCCACCCTGGACACACCGGAAGACCCTACCCATGTGGCAATAACCGCACAGCCAGACCCTGAACCCCAAACCTGTGCCCCAGGGACCCATCAACCTGAGTTGTGCCCCATAGTACAGTGGCCAGAGTCAAGGGCACCCACCCAAGACAATGACAGCCCTACTGCTACTGGGAGCGGGCACACTGTGCCAGGGGCACAGGCACAGGGGGCCAGGGAGAGTGTGAGGAGAACCGTGACCCAAGGGTCGGGACAGCCGTATCAACTGACTGCCCATGGGGGCCTTAACCAAGTCCTGGGTGTATACCAGCACACGCAGGACACAGTGTCCCAGATCCTCACCACCGTGCAGGAGGCCATGCAACAGTGGCAGGCCCATAATACCACCATGGCCTCCATTGTAGGGGTGCTTAAGGATCTAACCACTGTCATGCGTGAGTCCACTACTCACCAGCAGGCCCCTACCACTGGCCATATCCCATCACAGCCCTCCACATCAGAGGCAGCCAGGGACATGGAGGCCCCACTACAGGTTTCACAGGACACCAGCTGTAGCTGAGGAAACCCCACGCAAGTGAGGACTTCCAAGTAGACATTCAGCCGAACCTGATGGCCAGACCACCACCACCACCAGGAAGTGACCCTCTCCTGAACATTCTCCCTGGTGTGTGACACCCTGTTGACTGTCCACTCCCATATCTCCATCTACCCATGGCCAGCAGACTGTACCTGGACTACCTTCAGCTGGCCTTACCATTCTGATGATCTCCACCGCCATGACCCCACTCATCACCCCTTACACTTGTGCATCACAAATAAATGACAACTGAGCACAGTCCATGTCAACGTGTTTATTTGCCATGATTCTGAATGCAACCCATCGCCCAACAAATTCATGGGAGGGTGACAGTGGGGGGAGCAAAATGCTGGGAGTTTGATCGTGGAGCTGGCAGTAGCTGTACATACATGTCAATGGAATCAACAGCCCGAGCAGGGAGCACAGAACACCACAACATTGTCCTGACAGGAGAGCAAGACAGGGACAACAATCACTGTAGAAGTCACAGATGCCAACTTCACACAAATGTACTGTAGGAATAGGTATCTAGGGCATATATGGCAGGCAGGTCCACAACCATACGGCCAGTACCAAGACACATACACAACACATACCAACCCAATGGTCCGACCCTCACATCGACCAGTGCCAGACCTGGCCCCATACCCACTTCCACCAACAACAATGTTGCACTGCCACCCAATCTCGACTCCCAAATTGGATGCTGCACAGATGTAACAACCCTGTGCGGCACACACATAGCACTTGAACTGGCAACTCAGGGAACATTCCACACACACATTGATGGCACGAGTGCACCAGCACAACACCTGCCTGAACATAATCCTGACCTGTACAACGTGACTACCTCAGTCTTGAGCACATGTGACACCCCTCCAACCCACCCAGAGTCAGAGCTGCAACCAATACCATCAGTGGTCACAGACAACAGGTGACATCAGGGACAAGACATACAGTTGTAGAGGACACATACCACAACAGTTTGCACATACCTGCATCTCAGCCAAAGTAATGTCGAATCAGCTCTGCCCTGGAGTCAGCTGCATCCTCCTCATCCTCTCTTCATCATTCCACATGTCCACCGTCATCAGCCACTGGCACAGCTACCCCCTCCACTGCATCCAGCAATGGTATGTGATGCCTCAGGACCAGATTATGCAGGATGCAGCAAGCCACAATGATCTGGCACACCTTCTGTGGGTTGGAGAGCAGGGCACCCCAGAGACATGCAAACCTTCAGCCAGCTGAAGCATCTCTCAGTGACCGGTCTGGTACGACCATGGGCCTCATTGTACCAGTCCTCTGTAGCTGAGGTTGGATGCCTCATGGGTGTCAAGAGCAGCACAGGTTGGGATAGCCAGAGTGACCTGTGTGCATAGAGGGAAGAGGCATGTCAAGACTGGGAGGGCAAAAGGCAGGGACACAAGGGTGCAGTGAGCTGAGGGGGACACATTTGCAGGGATACATACCGATGAGCCAGCCCCGGTCCCTCAGGAGTGGTGCCATCATGTGTAAGACGCTGATGTTCCACAGGAAGTAGGAATCATGCAGAGAGCCTGGTTACTTGGCCATCACCTAGGAGATGTACTAGTCCGCGAGACAAACCACCTGCACATTGACCGAGTGAAAGTTTTTGCGGTTTCTGTACACCTGTTCATTCCTCCTGGGTGGCACCAGGGCAATGTGGGTGCCGTCAACGGCCCCAATGACATGTGGGACATGTGCCACAGCGCAGAATGCAGCCTTATGTAAATCTGCACATCAGGGGAACCAGATGTAGCTGGCCATATGTTTGATCAGGGCACACAGTACATCCCTCAGGACATTGCTGAACATGGGCTGTGACATCCCACTTGCGAGGCCCATTGTGACCTGGAGGGAGCCTGAGGCAAGGCAGTGGATGAATGGCAACCCCTGCACTGTGGGAGGGATGGCATTGGGATTGTGTATGGCAGGCAACAGATCCGGCTCCAACTGGGCCACTAGTTCCATTATGGTCACACAGTTCAGGCAATAGGTCTGGATGATGTGACGCTCCTCCAGGGTGGCAAGGTCTACTAGGGGCCTGGACACTGGTGCATCCCTCATCCTCAACCATGCATAGTACCTGGGAACTATGACCCACTGACCCACTAAATTTCAGACACAAAACATATTCCACCTGTCTGTATGGGTGGGGCAGGTGGAAGAGAGATCATCCTGCCGGCGTAGCATTTTATGGAGGTAGCTGGTCACGACCGCTGTGCTACTCACCATTGGCTCACACTGTTGCCAATGGGAGGCAGGAGCTAATGGTGATCGCCGCCTGCGGTGACGGTGATGATGTCGGCAGCGGCCGTGACCATCATTTCATGTGCTCATGCTCACTTGACTCCTTAGCCTCGTGCACTGAAGACCTCCACTACGTGTGCTGCTGTGTACTAACTCTGGTAGCCAAGATGCTACGTCCAGCAGGAGAAAGGGCCCCAGCCTTCACCCAGGAAGAGTTGGCATGGCTTGTGGACAGGGCCCTGCCCCTGTATGTACAGTTGTATGGGGCACCAGAGCAGCAAGTAAGTCCATTGTCATTGTCCTGTACGTGAGTTGTGCACATGGGGATGGGGCCTTGGTAGGTGGCAGTGTGAATGGAGCATCGACATAAGTGAGGGGCCGAGGGCTACATTGACTGATGACGTGTGGGTGTGGAAGTGTGATGTGTGCTGTCCACTACTGTCCCAGGAATGCCACCCTACATGACTGTGTTCATCTGTCTGTGTCACCCATGCTGATCAGTGTCCATTAGGAGGGGATTTGGCGTGCCATTGCCAAGCAAATGCAGACCCTGGGGGTCCATGCCCGGTGGAGCACCCTCTGCAGAAAGCGGTGGGAGGACTTAAGACTCTGAGCCTGGAAGACCGCAGAGGCCCAACTGGGGACGTCCTCCCAACAAGGGAGAGGTGCCCGTTGGACCTTGACCGCACTAATGGCCTGCATATTGGAAGTGACCTACCCTGAGGTGGACGGGTGCTTGAGGGCAGCACAGCAGCCACATGGGGGTGAGTAATCACTCTCACTTTTGACATGTGTTGACATAGTGGCGCTGGGTGGGCACTGATGTTCACTATTTGTTGTGTCCATCTGGGCAGGATTGACATCACATGTGTAAGTAATGCCATGCAATCAGTGGCAACCGGGCAGACTCCTTCAATGAAAAACTGAGTGGCCACCTACTGGCTAAATCTGCTTGCCAGCACATGGCAACTGGATCTTCAAAGCTGTGGTGTCAGGGCATTGTCATTGGTCCTGGCCAACCACTGTGCCAGGGGTGTATCCATGACCTCAGTCAGCTGGCAGGCACTGCATGTATGGTGGGGTGGGTGCGCCAAGTGGTGACAATGCTTCTTGACAATAGCTAAGGGGGCCTGCCAACTAGCCGTGCAGTATCCTGTACGAGGTTAATACTCTGAATATTCATGAAAACACAGTCTAGGATGGGAAGGTTGTAATTATTTATTTGTTTTGCTACATAAAGTCATCGTCTTGTAATCTAACTAAAGTTCTTTCTCTTTTCTCTCTTTTTTTTAGATTGATTTCTCCGCCTTTAGATGGTGTTGTGAGGAGGTTTCTCTGTTCCCAGGTCACGTTCTTTGTCAGTATACCTCGGAATGAAGGAGAACCATCTATCAGGTAAGTGTAATAGTAGGAAGTATGGTTGGGGTTTCACCAGCGAGGGGAGTGAGTGAGGAAAGTGAGGTAGGGTTCACTCCAAACTGAAGCACACTTTTTTACATGCAAAAGTTCCATTCTCCTTTCCCACCTGACCTGTTTTGTATAGGAGGCCACCTCTCCTATGATTCTCTTACTTCCTATTGTGCCCCTTAGCCCCAATACGCACACTCGAGGTGAAAAATGTCGATACCTTGTGGAGGAACGTGGCCTAGTCTTTTTGTGGTGTTTTCCTTTCTGGCTGGTTCTCGTCCACTCCAAAACCAGGCAATAGGTTCCCCTCTAGTGGTCCTCTGTTTTCCTCCTCCTTCTCCTCCTCCTCATCGCTTTCTGCTATATCTGTGCCCCCCTCGGAGTCTTTGTTCAACCCTGGTTGCTCTCCTGTTATGTTTTTTTCTCCTCCTCTTTCTGTACACGGGTGTCCTCTGCTCCCGTTTTGGTGTCCTCTCCCTCCTCTCCTCCGTTTCCTCCTCTGTTCGCGTTTCCTTTTCCTGAGGCGCCAGTCCCTCCTCCGAAACCCGGAAGTGTTTGCTCCTGGTCAGGTCTCTGCTCTTTGAAGTGCCCTGGAGGCACTTCCTAGTAACTGCGTCCAGGGTTGCCTCGGCAACCCACTCTGCCAGCCACAACGCTGTAACGGGGCCACCGTTACATATCCTCTTGGGTGTCCAGTCCTTTGCATGCTTGTCTCAACGGCCATAAGTAGTTGTCAGGTACTGGACAGGTGTGGCGGGTATGACACTCCTTATTTAGAGATATGCCTCAGTCAGACCATAAGCCGTTGACATGTGCATTTTTGCAGTTTCCTCCTTGGTGTCACCAATTAGTAGGATGTTCAGAGGTGGGCATAATGTATAATGGCATGGCATCAAATGCTGATGTTCTACCCTGTGTGACCGATGTGCTGTCATTGACCGATTGCACCCTGTCTCTCTCTCTCTCTCCCTTCCTGTCCTCCTCTGTCTTTGTGTGCATCAGCATCATCTGGCGAAGGAGAAGGGGCACCGGCGAGAGGAGAAGCTGCAGCCCACGGAACCCAGAAGGCTGACACCAGCGGAGCTGAGGGGACCAGTGGTATGGAGGGAGAGGGGAGTGCCAAGGGGGAGATTCCTCCTTCGATAGCGGCTCCCTGGCTATGGCAGACCCATCTGGGACCACCCCAGCACCATCCTTGTCCTGCACCCGCATACCAGCACCGCCCTTCCTGTAGCTCCCCACCCAGTTGCCCATGCCCACTCACCCACGAAAGCAGGCATCTCCATCGCCACAGGCACCTCTGCCCCTGCCCCAGTCAGCCCTGCTGCCCTCAATGAGGAGGCTATTGACTTCCTGAGGTTCATCTCTGTGGGGCAGACAACTATCGTGAATGCCATCCAGGAACTGGCATCCCAGATGCAACAGTGCAATGCATTCCTTGAAGGCATTCATGGGGCCTTGTCTGGCCTACAGAGATCGTTTCAGGATCTGGCCTCCTCCTTGATGGCAGCCAGTATTCCTTCTTCTTCTTCTGTCCCCCCTCCAGCCACCTGTCCCAATCCCACAGCCCTCTCCCCTCACACATCCAAGGCATTGTAAGCAAGGACAAACATAGGCACCACAGATGTCACCACCGGCATGCACACATTCAACACACACATGCAGACATGTCAACATCCACACCCTGCACCAACTCCCCAACCACCTCCCCCTCACAGTTGACACAACACTCATGCCTGCAGTCAGGATCACTGTTCCTGCCATATGTGCCCTCACTGCCACAGCCACCACATCTTCTGCACCCCATACACCACTGGTGCAGACACCACAACTATCAACACATCCACATACAGCACCTCCCCCCTACCTGCAGACACTGCCCCAACATACACTCACATTGTCCCCCTGCCATCTCCCTGCATCTCCTCCCTACCTCCTCCCAGTACATCTAAATGCACACACTCACCCACCCAACAGTCCCCCAGCACACACAGTTCATCCACCCATGCACCAGCACCCATGGCACATCCACATACATACCTAACAACCATACCCACTCGCTACACTCCCAAACATTTTTCCAGTGACATCCCATGTGTTCCCAAAAAACATTTCCTACAAGAGTTTTCCCTGTTCCCCTCCACTGACCCAGTCCCTGGTCCCCCCAAGTGCCCTGCTACCGTTCCTCTGCTCCAGCCTTCTGCATCCCAGTCTGCCACTGCCCCTCCACCACCTGCCACTTCCGCACCTGTCACATCCACTGCTCCTGCTGCCAAACCCAAGCCGAAGCTCACTCCCTCCTCTTCCCAGGCCAAGCCCATTCATTCCACTTCCAAGGCCAAACCCATACCCACCCCCTTGCTAAGCCCCCCATCCAAGGGCAAGTCCAAACCCCCCTTTGCTAAGCCCCCCATCCAAGCACAAGAGCAGGGACCACCCATGTAAGGGCATCCCTAAGGGGCCCTCCTCCAGGCCCAAGCGGAATGACCCCCCCAAGCCCTAGGACCGCCCCCACAACCCCATACCCCGGAGGTGCCTGCATTCCCCATTGAAGCCCCTGCCCTGTGGAGGTCTGCTCTTTGCAGTAAGGAGTCAAGCTGGGGCATCATCTTGTGCCCAGTATGCTAGGGGCACTATGGATTTTGGACTGGCCCTTGTGCCTCTATGTACATTTGTTGTTGCGCATTTTTCCAATGCATGGTTATCATGTGGCCACTACACAATTGGTGTTGTTCTTATCTACCTAGTCCAGGCTTTCATTCATCATGTATGTGTGGTGGTTGTGGGTATTGGTGTGTGTGTGTGTGTGTGTTGGTACTGGTGCATGGGTGTGTGGGCATGGCTTTCTGTGTCGTGTGAGTGCTGTGTGTGTGTGTATACTAACGTTGTTCCCTCCAGTGTGTGCTAGGTTGGTGTATTTACAGTTGGTGTTGTGGTCGCCGTCGCTGGTCTGGGAGTTGCAGAGCCAGGTAGAGGATTGGAAGGAGTTGCAATTTGCATGCCATGATGCCTACGGATGTGCCTGTGTTCCTGAGGGTAGGTATTCCCTTTATAATGTTCGTTTCCGCCAGGCTTTTGGTGGCGGTGGTTCCGCACGGGATATCGTGGAGTGTGCAAACTCGTAATATGGTTGTGGGATGCTGCCTGACCACCAGGTTGGAGATGGCTGCTGCCTGGTGCGCCAGCACTTCTCCTGTGGTGGGCCGAACGGTGACTTGGCTGTGTTCTGCAGGTACCATTCTAGGACTTGTAATATGGCTGTCCTCACTACCGGGCCCGCTGCAGTGCGACCACCAACTCCACCACGGCAATACGCTGACCACCAAACTCGCAATAAGAGCCATAGTATGGAATGATGTGTAATGGACCCTAATACCCCAGCATGATGAACCTAATCTCTAACCTAAAGAAAGCTAGGTGAGTCAAACAATCTGCCAGTACCATGTCTATGAGAAGAACCCCTGCAACCCTTTTTACCTTGGAATGAGGTATCTAGATCAGACTCTGTGGAGACACAAAGACTGGGTAAGCATCAAGGTGACGAGTTGCGTCAATAGTGCTGATGGCATCTGGTAGGAATCCCTCTCATTATCTTGTCTGTGTGAGATGAATTTATACAGATCTGGTAGGACCCCTTATGCAAGTATGTTCCCAAACAACAGATAAGAAGGCATGCTTGGGGTGGCAATTATATAAACAATTCCCCGAAAAGGTACATTGTGTTACTGGCACATGAAAGTGGGAAAGTACTTAGGGGCATATTTATACTCTGTTTGCGCCGAATTTGCGTTGTTTTTTTCGACGCAAATTCGACGCAAAACTAACTCCATATTTATATTTTGGCGTTAGACGCGTCTAGCGCCAAAGTTCATGGAGTTAGCGTAATTTTTTTGCGTGAACACCTTCCTTGCGTTAATGATATGCAAGGTAGGCGTTCCCGTCTTAAAAAATGACTCCGATGCATATGCGTCGTATTTATACTCCCGGGCAAAAATGACGCCCGGGAGTGGGCGGGTCTAAAAAACCCGCATTAGCGCCGGATTTTAGCGCCTGGGTCAGGGCAGGCGTTAAGGGACCTGTGGGCTCAGAATGAGCCCAGAGGTGCCCTCCCCTGCCCCCAGGGACAACCCCTGCCACCCTTGCCCACCCCAGGAGGACACCCAAGGATGGAGGGACCCACCCCAGGGACATTAAGGTAAGTCCAGGTAAGTATTTTTTTTTATTTTTTTTTGTGGCATAGGGGGGCCTGATTTGTGCCCCCCTACATGCCACTATGCACAGTGGCCAAGCCCAGGGGACAGAAGTCCCCTGGGCATGGCCATTGGGCAAGGGGGCATGACTCCTGTCTTTGCTAAGACAGGAGTCATTTCAATGGAGGATGGGCGTCGTAAAAAAGTGGCGCAAATCGGGTTGTGGCGATTTTTTTGCCTCAGCCTGACTTGCACCATTTGTGGACGCCCATACGCCATTTTCCCCCTACGCCGGCGCTGCCTGGTGTACGTCGTTTTTTTTAACGCACACCAGACAGCGCCGGCGGCTAACGCCGGCTAACGTCATTGAATAAATACGGCGCCCGCATGGCGCTTCAGAATGGCGTTAGCCGGCGCTAATTTTTTGGGCGCAAAACTGCGTTAGCGCAGTTTTGCGTCAAAAAGTATAAATATGGCCCATAGGGGCATATTTATACTCCGTTTGCGCCGAATTTGCGTCGTTTTTTTCGACGCAAATTCGACGCAAAACTAACTCCATATTTATACTTTGCCGTTAGACGCGTCTAGCGCCAAAGTTCATGTAGTTAGCGTCATTTTTTTGCGTGAACACCTTCCTTGCGTTAATGATATGCAAGGTAGGCGTTCCCGTCTTAAAAAATGACTCCGATGCATATGCGTCGTATTTATACTCCCGGGCAAAAATGGCGCCCGGGAGTGGGCGGGTCTAAAAAACCCGCATTAGCGCCGGATTTTAGCGCCTGGGTCAGGGCAGGCGTTAAGGGACCTGTGGGCTCAGAATGAGCCCAGAGGTGCCCTCCCCTGCCCCCAGGGACACCCCCTGCCACCCTTGCCCACCCCAGGAGGACACCCAAGGATGGAGGGACCCACCCCAGGGACATTAAGGTAAGTCCAGGTAAGTATTTTTTGTAATTTTTTTTTGTGGCATAGGGGGGCCTGATTTGTGCCCCCCTACATGCCACTATGCCCAATGACCATGCCCAGGGGACAGAAGTCCCCTGGGCATGGCCATTGGGCAAGGGGGCATGAGTCCTGTCTTTGCTAAGACAGGAGTCATTTCAATGGAGGATGGGCGTCGTAAAAAAATGGCGCAAATCGGGTTGTGCCGATTTTTTTGCCTCAGCCTGACTTGCACCATTTGTGGACGCCCATACGCCATTTTCCCCCTACGCCGGCGCTGCCTGGTGTACGTCGTTTTTTTTAACGCACACCAGACAGCGCCGGCGGCTAACGCCGGCTAACGTTATTGAATAAATACGGCGCCCGCATGGCGCTTCAGAATAGCGTTAGCCGGCGCTACTTTTTTGGGCGCAAAACTGCGTTAGCGCAGTTTTGCGTCAAAATGTATAAATATGGCCCTTAATGTGACAACCTATGTATCTCATTTATCTTTGACATTGATAGTGTTGGATTTACAGAGTGCCACTGATAACGTGAAACTAAAACATCTTCCTAACTATAAAGATGGCAACCATTTTGAATTAATTAAACAAATCTGCTAAAACAGAGCAAGCTAAGTAGGTTAAAGGTCAGTGAGTGACGGGGCACAGGCCTGAAAGCCAGAAGGCTAAGCTAACTTCCGATTCCCATTAAAACTAAATAGGAACCACTACACCATTCCCATTGCCGGGACAAGCCTGACGCCATAATCATGACACCAGAGAAAGTGCATGAAACCACGCTAAAAATGCTCTGGACTAAAATCATATTAAAGTATACCTAAAATCCAGTTAAAAACTTGTTAAAAATAGTTAAAACATACAAAGAGACATAGGCCCTCATTACGAGTCTGGCAGTCTACTGCCCGCCATACTTGCTGTGGCAGTCCCACCACCAACAGGCTGGCGATGGGACCGCCATGTTACAACCTCTGGCAGCCTAGCGGTCCCAGTGGTTGTAATCCGCCAGGACAGCACTGCAAAGAGGGGTGTCGGGGCCCCTGGGGGCCCCTGCACTGAAATGTACTTGAGATAGGCAATGCAGAGGCCCCTATTCACAGCCCTATCGCGCATTCCACTGCCTCAATTATGGGAACTGCCACATTGCAGCCGGCTCAATTACAAGCCGGCTGCAATGTGAAGGCCCTGTTCACTGCAGAGCTGGGGGCGGAAATGCTGATTCCGCCCACCGGCCCTGCAGTGAACCTGTAATAGGGCCGGTAGTGTTCTGCCTGCAATGGCCTGCAGGTGGTGGGACGAGTGTTACGGGAAGCTGAGGCCACCCGCGAAACTCGTAATGAGGGCCGAATGTCGACCATGACAAGCACAGCAGGCCAAAGTTAAAGGCAATGTTGCCAAACTTTAAACTTTAGTGTAGGCCAATAATCAATTTCATTTAACACTAGTCATGGTCTTTAAGAATGTCTTCAAAGCCATCAAAGGGAAAGGCATCCAAGAAAGAAGCCACATCGTCAGATGTTAGATTGATGACAGGATTAGCAGATAGATCCACAGAGCAGTAGTGATCAACAGCCTCAGACACAGTATCTCCCACGACGGCAGCACCATCCACAGTGCCCCAAGGAGCCAGAGAGTCTCCCAAGGGCAGCTTGTAAGTGGCCTCGCGAATCAGCCTCAATCTCATGGGGCACAACCATGAATGAACCCTCATTGGGAACATCAGCAGTTCCTTGTCCACAGGAGGCACTGCAGCAAGACACACAGATGTTCGAAGAGGCACCAGGTGCAGTGAAAGACTGGTTGCACACACCATAGGACTGGTCGGGATGACAGTGACCAATCATGCTCCAATTCTTCCAACAATGGAGCGCCAAAGAACTGTACCATGTGATTATGGCACAGCTGGGCTGGTGGTAATAGCGCCATCACTCAGGAACAACAGCAGTAGTATCCTGCCAATGAATGTCAAAGTCAAAGGGAAGCCACCAAACACACCAGGAAAGAGTGAACGGAGGGCTGAAGGAATAACAATCTAGAAGATGGACACAAATCCAGACCCAATAGCCTTAAAGAAATGGACAATCCTCGCAATGCTAAAAGCTTAAAAAATTCTGGATACCAACTCTCCAATGTGCTTGGGGAAGTTGGTATTTATTAGGGATTGTATCTCAACTGATGTTCTTGTTATCGGGAGAGCATACTTCTCTCTAGCTGATGTCAATGCAACTTGTTTCTGGAACAGTAGTGCCTTTATTCTGCTCAGCTTGTCATAATTTACATTAGTTGTATCAATGTGAAGCCTCATTTCAGCTACTCTCATCCCTTGTGTGGGCGGAATAAAACAGGTCCGCAACACGTTATGACCTGAGAGACTGAAATTGCGTTGGCAATTCCTGGTTGCATACTGCAACAGCTTTAGTCGTTTAGCACCACATAACTTCTATACGAAAGTACAGGAAATGCCAGACTAATCAAAGGGACTGGAGTACCCTTCAGAAAATAGGCCAAGTTCGAGACACCCGCATTGCAAAGACCATGATGGGACACCTGTTTGCAGATCATTGAATGGCTAGCAGTAGTCTCACATTCGCTTCTGCTAAGAAAGACCTCTGTTTCGTCGTTGAGACACTTATATCCAAAGGGCAGTTCCCACTCTTCTTTAATATAGCTATCCCCTAGCCGCTCGTATCTGCTGATTTAAAGCTGTTTCAAGCATTTCAAAAAATGAAAAGGTGAAAGTGGCAGATTTATAATGCCATATAAGAGCCATACTGTTGATGGACTCTCTACAACAGTGAAAGGCAACTTTTCTAGCTTTTCTATATGAAGCATGGTAAAACTTTCTTCCCTTTTAGCCATTGTCTGTTGTTCCCTGGATAAATTAAAAGCAGCAAACAAGTCACTATCGTTAATGCACTTTCATGGAATGCGGATGTTTTTCAGAATCTGTAGTGTTAGTCTTGGAATCCTTGGGGTGGTCTCCCCTAACTTTTTTCCTCAGGTTGTTGATTGGTACTGGACTTTGTTTTTGCTGTTTTTGATACTCTGGGCACTTTACCACTGCTATCCAGCGCTAAAGTACCTGTGCTCCTATGTAAAATGTATGTGTAATTGGCTTTCCATGATTGGCTTATTTGATTTACGAATAAGTACCTAGTATTGTGCACTAGAGGTGCCCAGGGCCTGTAAATCAAATGCTACTAGTGAGCCTGCAGCACTGGTTGTGCCACCCACATTAGTAGCCCTTTAAACATGGCTCAGAGCTGCCACTATAGTGTTCTGTGAGTGCAGTTTTAAACTGCAAATTCGACTTGGCAAGTGTACCCCCTTGCCAGGCCTAAACCTTCCCTTTTAATACATGTAAGGCACCCCTAAGGTAGGCCCTAGGTAGCCCCATGGGCAGGGTGCCGTGTATGTTAAAGGTGGGACATGTACTTATGTGTTTTACATGTCCTGACAATGAAATACTGCCGAATTCTGTTTTCACTGTTGCAAGGCAAATCTCCCTCATAGCTTAACATGGGGACTGCCTTTCAATATTATTAAAGCGCAGATTCCATTTGGGAGCAGATAGACTTCTAGAGTGCTGGGTCCCTGCACGCACAATTTAAAAAATACACCTTTTAGTGAAGTTGGTTTTTAGATTGTTTGTTTGAAAATGCCACTTTTAGAAAGTAGGCATTTTCTTGCCTAAACCATTCTGTGACTCTGCTTGTTTGTGGATTCCCTGACTGGGCCAGTTTGACAGCTGGGCTGTTTGCACCTCTCCTCTAGACAATGTCACCAAGGGAGCTGGGGTGTAGCCTGCATATCCTGATAGGCCATCTGGGCTGAGGGACGGGGAGGAGTGGTCACTTAGACCTGAAAGGGCTGTGCCTGCCCTCACACAATGCTGTCTCCAATCCCGTGGTGTGTGTCTGGGGCCTGGCATGGGCAAGGCAGGATTTTCAAAATAAGAGAGGCTTTCCTTTGAAATTCAATGGCAGAAAGGGGTATAAGAAGAGCACCCAAAACCCTGGAAAATTAGATCACTTCTGGAATCAAGAGGAACTTCTGCCAAGGAGAAGAGTTGAAAAGCTGAGAGAAGTTGCTGCTTCTGTCTGTGAAAGGGGGCAAAGACTGGACTTTGCTGTGCATTTCTGTTTGAAGAAGAATCTCCAAGGGCTTGACTTGAGCTTGCAGCCTGTTGTTGAAGTCTCTGGGCCATAAAAGGCTTCCCCTGCTGGCATTTGGACTCTTTGCTGAGACTCCTGCCCGGCCAAGTGGTACCCTATCCAGTCCCTGAGCCCCCTGACAGGTGAAGCTGTCAGCCAAGAACTGAAAAGTCACACACCGACCGCCATGCAGGGAAATTTTCGACCCATCTTCCATGTCACGGCTGATAAAAGGATCAACACATCGCTCTCTTGTGGGAGAGAAGAAACAACGCATGCCGACCGGACCGGAGGGGGTACGATGCATGGTCTCACTTGCGAGTGAGAAATCAACAATGCGTTGCTGGCCTTTTCTGACACACACTCGCCTGTGCGGTGTTATTTTTATTGCTACCCAGGTACTTTGTGCGCTAACAACGTTCTTACTGTTTTCTGAAGGATTAAGATTTTTAAGCCCATATTCATACTTTTTTTACGCAAATCAGCGCTAGTCATTGGGCAAGGTGGTATG
Source organism: Pleurodeles waltl (assembly GCF_031143425.1). Classification (NCBI taxonomy): domain Eukaryota; kingdom Metazoa; phylum Chordata; class Amphibia; order Caudata; family Salamandridae; genus Pleurodeles; species Pleurodeles waltl. The sequence continues at coordinate 624,138,320 of NC_090439.1, read as the reverse complement.
TAGGGGGGGCCCTATTCCACTTATTAAAAAAAATATATATACTTACCTGCACTCATCATGGATGGGGGGACCCATCCATGGGTGTCCTCCAGGGGTGGGCGAGGGTGGCAGGGGGTGTCCCTGGGTGCAGGTAAGGGCAGCTGTGGACTGCTTCCATGGTCTCCCACCATGGAAATGAGCCCATAGGTCCCTTAACACCTGCCCTGACCCTGATGTTGAAAAACGGCGCAAATCCGGCTGGGCGCCTTGATTTAAGGCCCGCCTTCTCCTCTGCTAGAGGGGTCTAGCGCCAAAGAATAAATATGGAGTTAGGTTTGCGCTGATTTTGTGCAAAAATAAATGACGCAAATCCGGCAAAAACAGAGTATAAATATGGGCCTTATTCTTTTAAAAATTCATATCTTGACTTGTGTATGATGGATTTTTGTTGTTTTGGTCTTGTTCTGTTTAGATAAATAGTCCTTATTTTTCTAAACCTGTATTGTGCCATTTTGTTGTGTTTTCACTAAGTTACTGTGTGTGTTGGTACAGATACTTTACACATTGCTTCTGAAATTAAGCCTGCCTGATCATGCCTAGCTACCATGGGGGTGAGCGGGGGCTAACTGAGGGTGATTCTCCTTTACCCTGACTAGAGTGAGTTGTCCTTGCTTGGACAGGGGGTAACCTGACTGCCAACCAAAGTCCCCGTCCTAACTGCATGATGGAACTCAGCTGACTTTGTCTGTGGTGTAAAAAGGACATGTCATTCTGAATGATGTCAGTCGCAGATGACACTATGCTATTAGGGGAATAAATCCTGTTGGACAGAGTGTCCATGCAGGTAATGACTTTTCCAAATTATCTTTATCTATTTGCCTTAAAGTCGCAGCAGCTTCTATATGAGAAACCTTCCAGATCTCATTTTACATTGCATAGATTAATCTTTTTGAGCGTGGCTTCCTTGGACCTAACAAGAAGTCCTGCAAGTCTATATATTCGGAAAGAGTATTAAGATGTTCCTTAACTGCGGCTAAGGTGTTAGTCTTTAACCACTGTTGCACAGTTTACTAACACTGTGGCCCTCATTACAACCCAGGCGGTTGGTGTTAAAGTGCCGTTAATACCGCCAGCAGGCCGGGGGTAAACAAAATGTGATTTTGTCTCTGGCGGTAACCGCCATCAAAGACCACCACTTTAACACACCGACCGCCAGAGTGGTAACGGACGCTGGGCTGGAGACTTCGGTCTCCAGCCCAGCGGCCGTCACAATCCCACCCTCGGGATTATGACCCGGCCTACCGCCGTGGTTTTCGTGCCAAACATGCTGCCACGAAAACCATGGCGGTAGGCACTATCAGTGCCAAGGAATTCCTTCCCCGCCCCCCTCCCCTTCCCCAGGGACATCCCACACCCACCTCCCTCTCCTGCCCCCTGCACATATACACACCTGCACCCATATACACACATGCACACACGCATACCCACCACCACCCACGCATGCACACATACGTATCAACACACCTCAACACATACCAACATACCTTGTCACACACATGTATTCACAACACCCAACACTCACAATCACTTATTTGCGCACACATTCAACGTGACTCACACCCGCATGCACGTATCCCAAAACATACACCCCCCCACACATACAGACCACCCCCTCTCCTGTCGGAGAACCCGACTTACCTGCTAGCAGGGGGTCCTCTGGCTAGAGACGGTCCGCGGCACTGTTGTCAGCAGCAGCGTCGCCAGCAAAACACAGTCAGGCCGTATCATTGGTCATGATACGGTGGGCAGTGTGTTTCTGGCATGGTGGTGCTGCTGTCAGCAGAGCCGCCTTACCGCCGTCCGCCGCCATGACCGTCGGCGGTGTTCCGCCAGCATTCTGGCGGTATACCACCGGCAGTCATGATACACGTAGACGGCTGGTAGCCACGGCGGTGGTATGTTGCCGGCCGTCGCCATCGTGGTAGGCAGTAGTCACCGCCAATGTTGTAATGAGGGCCAGAATGTTGTAACTATACCCATGGGTTGACCCGAGACAAAGCGAGGGTATGTCCGGCTAATCTTGAAATCCCCTGAGGAATTCACAAAGCGTATCTGACACCCATTTGTGTCTATTTGCCATAATACCCACCTGCCGAGACTGGAAAGTCAAGAATTATAGGTACCAGCTTGAATATATGCATCTAGTTCTTCCTCTGTGACATTCAGGAATGATTGCCAATTTGTGAATTTTGCTGGTGTGGGGATGCTGGGCGTATTCATTTCCTTCATTTTTCCTAACCCCAGACAGGATGTCTGTTGAATTGTGTCATTTAAAAAGATCATTTGTACAGGTATAAGGCACGCTCTTTGTAAAGCTTCCCTACCCTGAATTTGCCAATCTTGTGTTCCCTGTATACTCTTTACATCAATAGTGTTCTTCCAGTATTCGTAACCTTCAACTGTAAGTCGGAAAACAAATAAACAAATAAATCTGGGTACATTAATTTTGTGTTAGTTAGCAAAATTTTCCTAAATTTAGAAAGTTGTAATTTGAAGTAGTTTGACTCTGCATTTTTAATGTCATGCCCAGAAAAATATTTGAATTTATCTGAATAATGTTTTGGGCTCCCCACAGGTGGAGCTGAACAGTGTTCCCACTGTGTGTATTTTATTGATCTGTGTCTAGTTGCACCATGCAGGTAGTAATGTCCACAGTTGTTACGGCAGAACATTTCCCCATGATTCTTTGTGTTAGTATACATATCATCACTTTCAACTACAATGTAGTCCTTCATTTCAGTTAACATGGCATCAACTGTCTGGACATCCCAAAATCAGACACAACATCAGGTATAATTACATCAGTCATTGCAATTTTGAAGACATATGGAATTTGAATAACCTCAGTAGGCCCGTATATATCAAATGGAACTTTATCCCACACAATCCCATCAGGAATCAGTACTGCTGAAATGTTCACAAGGGACAAGTCTCTTCGGACCTCATGCGAGGAAAGATATGGACTTAAGACTTCATCCTCAGGCTCAACAGAGGAGCGTTCAGGAAGGAGTTGACCTCTTATAAGCAGGAAAAAAATAGTCACAAAACCAATCCAAAAAGAAATTGCAAGTAATGTCACTAATAACCACAGTTAGTTCCATGAATAAATTAAATAGTTATTTGTAAGCCATATGTACAGCTTACGTGTCTTTGAAATAGTTTCAACAGCAGGTGCAGATGAAGTTGAAAAAAAGTCATCAATGTCAACGAAATAACCAGATGCAGTCTCTGCAAACACAGGAGCAGGTGAATTACCGGTGCAAGGATCCACTTTGCTTGGAGTTTCATAGTAGAAGATGTTGTAAATTTGTGTTGTGTTGGAATAGAAGACAGCCACATCTTGGACAGGTGACATTGTTGAAGTGGTAATAGGAATCAGCAAGAGCTCATTTTCTGCCCTTCCCGTGGTCAAGGATGTATTTGTATCATGACTGGGCATACGTGTGTAGCCAGAAGTGTTGTTGTTTCTTCTTTGAATAGATATGTCCTGTTGGGTAGTGAGAGGGGACTGGGAACTACTCAAGGGAGCTCTGGGTATACTGTGCAGGATCAGCCACATGATGAAGTTTGACGTTGTCAATCGAGACAAGTCTGTTTGCTTTGGAACCAGGCAGCGGTGGGAGGATGACAGTTCTGGTACCTTGTATTCTCAGGACTTGAACCAGTGCTCTGTAGGATTGAGTAAACTCCTTCTTCACAGCGATCTTCTCACGAACCAGATCCCCAATCCAGCCAGTGGAAGTTGTTGACAAACCCCTTATTCCTAAGGTGGCAGCACTAGCAAATGATTTATCATCACAAAATTGCTGAAGCTGCTATAAGATAGTGAAATGTTCATTTATGTCAAAGGTGTACCTGCTGCCACCAATCCACGCCATCTAAATCTGGGACGTACATAGGTATCCCAAAGATAACTTCAACGTGAGATTGATTCAACTGAGCCTGCCTGTCTTACGTTGTGACGTTCCCGGGGGTGAGATCGTGCACGGCGCGGCCTCCGGGCAGGGGAGGCGAGACGGTGACGAGGTGTGGAGGCAAAGACGGAGCAAAGACGGAGCAGAGACGGAGCAGAGCAAGGGGCTCTGTCGGTGTTTGTATACTGCCGAGATCAGGCTCTTTCGGTGTCTGTGCGACGGGCTCGGTCGGTGTTTGTGTGCCGTCAAGAGCGGGCTCTGTCGGTGTTTGTGTACTGTCGAGACAGCCGCATAGAGTGAGGAAGCAGCCGAGGTGGGCGGCAAAGGAGAGAGCGCTTTGGAGGCATCTCGATACCTGTGTCGCCGTAGTCCCTAGAGGAGCTGCGATTGTTGGAGACTGCTGGGAAAGAGCTGGTGAGGCGCTACACGGGACTACAGCTCCCAGGAGCGCATGGGGAGCGCATGAGGAGTCTCAGCCGTGCCGTGCACGTCCATCTGCCCATTGGTTGTTGACTCCCTATATTGCAGGTAGCCTACAGCTGCGCCCAGGACGAAGCCCGGATAAAGGGCGGACAGTTTGTGACGAGGCTCTGGTTTATACAGGCTGCTGACCTTTGTGACCTGTATACTGTACACTGTGAGAGTTCATTAAGTGTTTTTTTTTTGGGACTGTATGTAGGTTGTGTATATCACATTTTGTTTTCAAGCAGCCCTTATTATCTTATTATTTGCGTGTAATTGGAAAAGCCTTATTCGATTTTAAAGTGATAATTTGTGACTGTTAAGCATGTCAAAGCAAAAAGTCCCCTCTACACCCCAGACATTGGATAATTATTTAGTGAAGATTGTTAGTAAAATTAATTGCGAGAGGAGACAATCCCTAGGGCTTAGCAGCCCCCCTCCCATTATTTAGTGTGCAAACTTCACCTGCTCCATTGGCTCTGGATGACAGTAGTAGTGTCTGCACTAATTCCGGTGTTCCTGATAGGGAAATGATTATGCAGAATGCTTCTACCTTAGTCGATCTAGAGGTTTCTACTGATCCCATAGTGCAACATCCACCCACCCCACTACCTAGAGTGGTTAGAGCATGTAGAAAAACCCAGACTAAACATGGGGGTGCTCGGCCCGCAAAAAAAAGATCAGTTAGCCCATTCAAGAATCCAGATAAGGTTGAGGATAATATGGCAAATATCGACGACGTTAAATTAGATGCAGAAAAAACAAAAAACTTAGTAAGTATTATTGACTTAAAGATTAAGGGTATTGTCAAACCTCTTTGCTAACCGCGGAGGTTAATAGATTAGGCGATCTCCTCAAAAAAACACTGGTGGAAGCAGATAGTGTGTCAGCCCCAATAACAATAAGCGATAATGATATTCAGGTTACTCCTCCCGGTGATGTTACAGGTTTAGATATTGGTAGGAGTGTTGTACAGAACTACCCGACAGCACAGTCCTTAGCCAGTAATGATAGTCAGGTTGTTTTAATACCTGATAGAAAAGAGGATTGGACTGAGGTAAGGCGAAGGCGCGCCATTAATCTCCCTCCTGACTGCGCACCATATGTGGTAGTTTTAGTTAATGTTCCCCCTGTTGCAAAGGGGAATCATCAGGAAACCCACGAGTCCTTAAAAAATAAAACCGTTTCCTGGATGCACAGGTATTGTGGATTCCCAACTGAACTCTCAGATCAAGTTCTGACTACCAGAAGGGTAGATTGGATAGGGAGCTCTAAGAAAAGTTTTAGTGGTGACTGTGTGATTATAAACTTTAAACACCCTCAACATGCTGCCACTGTATTATTAAGAGCTGCCTCATTACCAATTACTGATAATAATGTGTGTGCCCGCTCGCTTGGTTTCTTTTACAGCCATCATAATAATGCCCCTTATGGGAGTAGAGGAAGAAGATTATGCCCTGCTACACACAGGCTATACCCTGATATTTCAATGCAAAACCGGTTTCAACCCCTAAGTTTTCTGGATGCAAATGATTGACTTAATGAGGGAGGGCAGTTCTTACCCCAGGTGATTATTATTCCCTGTGTGGATATCGGTATAGACAATACCATGGCCCAAGAGATGCCCAACAACACAGAAATTGAATTGGCGGTGGATATAAGGGCACCGCCCGATTGTGGGGACATAAGCAATTCAAACCAGAATGCGAATTGGGGACGAAACAATGGTATGGTGCCTGATAGTAATTGTGTTAGGGGTAAGGATACTATTACTATTGTTTGTTGGAATGTGGCAGGGCTGAAATCGAAGGAGAGGGATCCGGGATGGTTAACGTTTGTTAATGCCCATGACATTTTATGTCTTCAAGAAACATGGTGTAAAGATGAAGTTAACTATGAGGGATTCGTTTCTTACAATTTACCGGCGTTGGGAGGTGGTATAGGTAGAGCGAAAGGCGGTCTCCTTATACTTGTAACGATCTGTCGTCCTATTGTGGTTAAAAAGTATATACCTGTAGGGGACCTTGTGCAGATCCTCTGGCTTGTGGATGACAAAGACCATAATGTTTTATTGATTAACTATTATAATAACATTTTTGATGTTACCCGGGTCAAAGTAGTAACAGACTTAGCCGGCGCTGTCGAAAATTTATGTCTGGAACAGAATGTTGTATTCGACTTCATCTGGGTAGGGGACTTCAATACTACTTTGTGCGATTTGTCTACACAAAGGGTTTGTGGGGTTACTAACAGTGCCGGCTGGGATGTCCCGCATTTTGGACATAACAGTTATGGGGAAGCACTGCATAAGTTCATGGGCTGCTATGACCTGGAAATAATGGAGTGCTGTAAAGATGTTAATGGTTTACCCATTCCCACTTTTAAAAATTAGCACACCAGCTCGGTCATTGACCATGTGATCACATCTTCTAATATTAGTTCTTACTGTGATCCACCAAGAATTGAAGTAACTACCCTAAGTGACCACAACCGTATTATTCTGGACACTACCCTTTGGGCCGGTAGTTCGGTGGATGTGGGAATTATTATTTCTAATGTAGAATCACATAGGACTAATGGTGTAAGGCTAAGATGGATTGGTGAAAGAGCCGATGATTTAACTAGCTCCATAATTAATGAGAGCCTGCTGGACATTGCTTCTATTTTAAAAAATAGTTCTGACTCTGAGAGGGTTTTATATTGTTTTAACCAAATCAATAAAGCTATTGATGCCAATTTTACCAGTCGCAATAGTAGGCAAAGTAGGAACGGACCGAGATGGTTTAATCACCTTTGCACTTCCGCACTAACTGGCCTCAAGCAGGCTTTAGCAGCGAGGCCCAGGGACAAAAAACTGGTAAATAAATTAAGAATGGAATATAAATGTGCGCTCAAACAGAGGAAGGGTGAACTGCAGCAACAGGCTTGGGATTCCCTCAACCAAGCTGCTGAATTATCAAATTGTACATTATTTTGGGCCACGGTCAACTCGCCTTTTCTAAAGGATGAAAAAACACCACAGTTGACTTCTAATGTTTCTAGCGAGGGTTGGATTGCACATTTCTCCAGCATTTTTGATTCTGATAAAGACAATGATCCTAGTCCCAATAAGTGGCCTACTCTGCCTTTGGATATATCCGTTAGTGAGGTCAAATATGGTATACGGGCTAGTAAAGGAGGGAAAGCTCAGGGCCCGGATGGGGTACCTATAGATGTTTATAAAGCTGCGCCAGATGTCTGGGGCCCCCTTTTAACCATTGTTTTTAATGTTGCCGTGTGTGCCGAGGCCCCTGTAACTTGGGGTGAATCAATCATTGTGCCAATTCATAAAAAGGGAAGTAGATCTGATGCTAAGAATTACCGCCCGATCTCTCTCCTTGACTCTTCAGTCAAGGTTATGAGTAGAGTGATGTTAGTAAGATTAGAGGAATGGGCTGAGCAGGATAGCATACTGGCTGATAGCCAGTATGGTTTTAGGAAGGGACGAGGTACGCTCGACCAGTGCATCAATCTTGATCTACTGATCGGGAAGTATACTGAAGCGAAACCCGGTTCCCTGTATCTTTGTTTTGCTGACCTGAGCAGCGCATTCGATATGGTAGATCATTCCATTTTATGGCCAACTCTGTTAAATTTAGGAGCCCCAGAAGGTATAATTTTTTTCCTCGCTAGGTTATACGAGAAATTGAAAACCAACGTACGTTTTGGAACCAGAGGAGAATGTACTCCAAAAATTTGTGTTAAACGAGGAATTAGACAGGGTTGTGTTTTGGCACCTCTCTTATTTATTTTATTTATCAATGGAATTGATGATATTTTAAAAAAGGTTAATGCTGATGCTCCTCAGATCAACGGTGTTCCGGTGCCGGTGTTATTATATGCCGACGATGCTGTTTTACTCTCTCGAACACCTGTCGGATTACAACGACTAATGGATAGTTTTTCCTCCTTTACTAAAGATAGAAAACTAGTAATTAATAAGGGAAAAACGTATACTATGACCTGTGGAGCTAAAGCCAAAACGTTAAATGTCTTTTTTATAGACGGCGAAAAGGTGCAACAGGTGGATACATTTTGTTACCTAGGTATTACCTTCTCTAACGACAGGAAATGGAACAATGAATTTAATAACATCCGGAATAAAATGGCAAAAAATGCTTATGGTATTTATAGATTTGCTGCAAAAGTTGGGGATCGTCGAACCAGGGATATGCTCAAGATTTACCAAGCTAGATGTGTGACTATTGCTCTGTATGGGGCAGGAGTATGGGGTTATAGCTGTACCTACAACTTACAGTTGGAGGAAAATATGTTTTTAAAAAAGCTCCTGTTTTTGCCCATCTCTGCCTCAACTGAATTAAGCCATCGCGAATTAGCCATTAATTATTTAACTGATCTGATATCACTTAAACCATTGATGATCTGGCGGTCTTTTTGGCTTGGCGATGAGAAGCTACTTAACAGGACTATTGTTGAGGATTGCCTACGTTTGGATAAATATTGAGATATTCCCTGGGTTAAATATGTTGTTGTCTGTTTTTCAGACATTTTAAATCTGAATATTTTAAATAATCCTAGTGCAGCAACCACGATCTCCAAATCAGAAATGAAAAGTATATTTCTAACTTATGCAGAAAGGAAACGAGCAACCATAGCCGGATCATTGTCCTCCGTCATTTTTTATAATAGATACAATCTAATGGAGGGTTTTTCATCTTACCTAACTATGGTGACTAGGAATTCACATAAATTTGTGCTAACCAGACTAAGATTTGGGATGGCACATTGCTTAGTAGCCCATCCAAACATTAAGAAACACCCGATTGGGCCATGGAGGTGCGATAATGTATCTACACAGAGCACTGTGCACCTTCTGCTGTTCTGTAAATTGTATACATGTTTTCGTATAGTATTTTTGAAACCTTTGTTTGTTAAATACGGAACACGTACAGTTAAACATGCCATGGCTTTAATTTTTAATCTGCAATCGACAGATATTTGTTTTTATACTGCCACCTTTTTAAATCAGTGCATCAATTCCAGGAAAAGTATGAGTTTTTAATGTATTTTATTTTTCTTTCTATATATTTATGAATGACCATATGTATTATTCAATGAGCCATTAACTATAATTAATAACTGTAAGTTTTAATTGCAATGTCTTTGTTAATATGTACTGTTGTCTTTTTTTCTACCTTGTTGATGCTTTTATGGTCATTTATATGTGCCGAATAAAGCTTTATGAATTGAATTGAACTTCATAGGGATTGCGTCCCCCAAGGACCTTCTTGGCAGATTATTCAGTGCTCTCTGGACCCCATACAGGTGATGAAGCCAGCTGTGGCCATAACCCGTTACTCTAGCTGTTAAGGACTGCTTTAGATCTCAATACCTCCTCTCCCACACCCGAATTTCCCTCAGGATGGTAGGGTGAGGAGTAATGGAGTCCATTGTCCTCATGGTCTCCCTGAATGCCTTAGAGGCAAAGGCAGGGCCCTGGTCTGAATGGAATGCTGCAGCCGCATACGATAAAGATCAGCAGGTCTTTTACAACAGTTTGAGCATCAGCGGACTGATGAGGCCACACCCACAGGAATCTAGAACAAGAATCTACAGCGACTAGGATGTATTTGTATGCACCATCATGTTGAAGTGGACCACAATGTTCAGTTTTACACATTGCATTGGACTGTTGGACAATAAGAGGGATGTCCGAGGAGGGCGCTTGATGTTTGTGCCCTTTATCTGCTGGTAAATGTCACAACAGAGGACATATTGCCTGGTCTGTTTGTATAGACCTGGCCACCAGAAGCGTTTCTGCAAGAGTGTTATTGTGGCTGCAATACAAGCATGTGCTGAGGCGACACCCTCATGCGCTGCTTTGATGAGATCTAATCTCTGGTCTAGGTTAGGGATCACTCGATCCCCAACCCCAGGAAGGGTTGCAGAAGCAACATTCTGTGGTGATGTGGTAAGAGTATTTTGTAGGGTATGCTTTTTGGGAGTGGCTTGCCTTCACCCTAAGCTTTCACGGCAGCCAGAATTTCATTATCTAATCTCGTCTAAGAACGAGTCACCACAGCCACAGAAGCCATAGCTAGTGCTGACTTTGCCACTTCATTAGCCAAGGCCTACAATGGGTATTCCTACACATTGGTGGCCCAATGTATGCACCACATGGACACAAGGTAGTTTATCCTTGAGATCAGCCACCCTCCCCCATAGAGTTCTATGTTTTGTGGTGGTCCCTTTGGAGTCTCTAAACTCATGCAGTTGCCAATAAATAAGATAATCATTGTAGTACTGGACGTAGAAGTATGAATCACAATTAAAGTCAGTAGTCCTGGCTCTGTGTGTTCTAGCACTAGAATAAGGGCTTTAAGTTCAGCCAGCTGAGCTGTGCAGTGCCCTAGGATCTGCATGTAGGTAATATGAGGGGGGAATATACCATCCATCATCACTCCACTCATGGGTGCGCAAGTGGATGAATATTGATGTTTCGTGCCTACAGCTGGTTGTGCTGAACCATCAGTGTAGGTGACAGTATGGTATCTGTCAAGTGGCAATGTGTCTAGTGGTGCAGAGTACTCCTGTTCGTATTGGAGAAATTCCTATGTCTAAAGTTTTGGATCAAAGATATAATCAACATCATTGGCAGTCAGGGATGTTGCCCACTAAATCCAGCATGGATGTAGTGCTTTAGCATTAGGAACCCTAGTTTTGGCGACAGCCTCTAAGGCAGGTACCAGGGCAGCGACAATAATGCCTTTCCCTTTTTAAGTGGCCTCACCTTAATAACTGCCATCTGAGCTGCAGTTAGAATTTTTTCTGTGGGTGCAAAGCGTTGTTCTACATTGGAGTATGAGTGTGATTTATAAGCTATGGGCACCGTGTCGCCTTCTTTAAAAGTGACATAAGTGAACCCAATGGCACCGGCAATTATTCTGATGAACAAATTTGTTTTGTTGTCACTGGTGTGTAAGTGTTTTGCTTCTAACATGTCCTGTTGTAATCCTCTAAGGATGCGTGTATGTTCTACTGTCAAGTGTCTGCCAGAAAAATCAGGGCATATTAAGTCATAGAGTGGCTTGATATGTTATGCATAGTTAAGAATGTAAGTTCTGCCAAAGTTAAAGAAACCATGTAAAGAATGTAGTTTCTTGATTGTATTTGGTGGCTGGAGTTGAGCACATATTTCTAGAACGTGCAGGGCCAGGCCCTTACCCTCGTTTGATAGCTCGTACCGCAGGAACAATATGATGATAAATGCTATTTCAGTTTTCCTAAAATTAAATTTATAACCAAGGGCTACGAATCCTAGAATGATCTGATCCACCCTGGCACGATGAATGTTGGCTCCCAAACGTCCCCGTCCTATACTGGTATAGGTGTCTGAAATTATTTTCGGTAGCTGTTTCTCCTGTTCCAGATGTGAAATCTCTCGGAGCCACTGGCAAATAGCCAGTCCTACCTGTTCCCATTTAATGTTACTGAGTATTACTGAGGAGACTGCATCAACATTACCCATTAATTTCATCCCCATGTCTAGAACTGGTGCAACCCTGTGCTCATTCTGAATTTGTATTAACACATCCGGTAAATTAGCAAGTTTCGGGGTAGCATGTGCAGTAGTATAAATTGCAGCGAGGACTGTACCCCATGTGGTGCAGTCATTCACTGTGGAAACCATCCCGAAGGGCAAGCACGTTGTAAGAATTCTATATTTTCCTTTGGTTCCGTATGGGGAAACACAGCTTCCAATTGATTTGTTTTCTGGGCTATCCAGAACAAGATTTTCTCTTGTTCTGTGGGTACCTTACACATGATAAAATGTACTGTTTGTGGATCAATCTCAGTAGTAACCAATTGGTAACCAGTAGGTGCTGGTGCTGCTGGACGCGCTGGTGTAGAGTTCAGAGTTCACATTACAAACTGAATAAGTCGTCTATATAATGTTACTAGCTCAATGTATAGATTACACAGATCAGCTGCCTGCATGTTTTGTGCACCAGGATGAGGCATACATGTGGCAAATATAGCCCATGTTGGCCTTTGTTACCTAAGGGACCTTATCTCACGGGTTGTATCACATGTGGTAGGACTCAGTTAAACCAATTCTGAAGTTCTTGATAAGTAATCGGAAATTCAAGATACTGGTATGCTTGGTACCGTGGAGGAACGTGTGGAATGTGAATGATATGTGGTCTTCCTGAGGAAAGTTGACCCAAGAGTAGAATGTTTCTTTTTTGGTAATCTTCACTAACTTCTACTATGAATGTGACATCTGTTAAGCGTTGCGCTACTAGGTCTAATGTCAATGCTAGTCTAGCATTCTCAGAAATGTCTATGGCGTTAGCCATATTGTGTAATGTGCAAAGAAATGGAACACCAAGTGAGGAGAAAAGTCATTTTTAATAGTTGAAGCTCGAATAACCTACAGCCTAGTTTAGGTGCTCCCTGTTCAGCTAAGGAGGATCTTCCCCAAGACAGCGGATGTCTCTGTATAATGGTCCTTAGGGTACCTGTTGTGTGTGAGACAGCGATACTCAGGGTATCCGTAATTTAGTGCCTAAAAACCATCAATGGTGGAGCCATGTCGTAGTTTGACTCTTGCTCTAGGCAAGACTGCAGCTTTAAGGATGACAGCACTTATGTTTGTAGGTGACTAGGCCAGTCCTACAATAAGTCACAACTGTCGCCCCAACCCTCCCGGCTCACAAGCAGTGCCTTACCAAAAACCGAAACAGTAAAAGGTGATTTGTAGCAGACTTTACGCTTGGACTCAAGAGTGATCTCAGGGAGGTCTAGTTTAAGGGGAGATTACCCCTTTCTCACATGAACAACATTTCTCAGTCAAACACAGGCAATGAAAGAGATGCAGTAAAGTTCAATAGGTTTCATTAACAAGTCTGCAATCTACGATTAGCTGCATGGGCTGCAATGATTACGATAATTAATAATGCAAGAAAGAGAATGGGAAAAACAAGAGCCATGAATACAAAGACCAGCACCATCTTGCAAATAACATATAGGTGGTCATTATGAGTCTGGCAGTCATGGGACTGCAAGACTTCTGGTGCCAGTCTTATTGCCATCCGGTAAGTCGGTGAAGACTGCCATATTACGACTTTGGCAGGTTGGCTGAAGCCACCTGTACCGCCAGGGCAGTCGGACCACTGGGCCGGAGGTGAGCAATTCCGGCCAGGTGGTAGCCACAATACCACTATCGGCATTACGACCCTGTAGACCTCCAGCATTTTCATGGCAGTTGCACCACCAAGGAAAATGCTGGTGGACAAGCACCCGGCAACAGGAAACATCATTCCTGTCACCAGCAGACACCCCCCACATGACCACACACCTCGATACACATACCCCCACTTAACCACACATTCACTTACATACACCCCCACACACTTGCACCCAAACACTCACTCAAATACACCCATTCAATCATGCACGCACTCAGACAAACAAATTCACTCGCATGCACGCACTCAGACATACCCATTCACTCGCATGCACGCACTCAGACATAGAATTTCACTCGCATGCACACACTCAGACATACACATTCACTTGCATGTGCGCACTCAAACAGACAACCCCTTCCCCCCTGCATACACACAAACATACATGCAGTCACACACACACAACACCCCCTCACTGTCCCTCGGCACACACGCACTTACACACTCAAACAGACACTTCTTCCCCCCACATTCATACACACACTCAAACACCACTCACATTCACACAACACCCCCACCTTCCCACCCCTCCCCTTTCAGACAATCAACTTACCTCCATCCAGGTGGGAATGAGTCTCTGCGCTTTCTACTGCTAACACTGCACCGTCGTGCAGGAAACCGCTGTGTCGAATTACGGTTTGTAATATGGTGGGCAGAATTCTGTTGGCATGGCAGTGCCGGCAGTGGTAATCGCCTCGATTACTACGCCGGCTAGGCCGACTGTGTCGGATTTCTGTCTGAAATTGGGCAGAAATCAGCAAAACGTTGTAATATGGCAGTCTTTTGGTGCCTGTGACTTGATGAACCTAATCTCTAACCTAAAGAGAGCTAGGTGTGTTAAACCTAATCTGCATGTACCATGTCCATGAGAAGAGTACTCCAACCCTCATTACCTTGAATGAGATCTCTAGATCAAACTCCGTGGGGGCACAAAGACTGGGTCAGCATCAAGGCGACGTGTAGCGTAGATAGCGTTAATGGCATCTGGTGGGAATCCCTCTGATTTTCTTGTCTGTGTGAGATGTTTTTATACAGATCTAGTAGGACCCCTGACACAGGTATGTTCCCAAACAATGGATAAGAAGGCATGCTTGGGGTGGCAATTATATAAACAATTCCCTGAAAAGGTACATTATTCTACTGGCACATGAAAGTACATAATGTGACAACCTACGTATCTCATTTATCTTTGATGCTGATAGTGACGCCCTTACAGAGTGGCACTGATAACTTGAAACTAAAACATCTTCCTAACTATAAACATGGCAGCTATTTTGGAAGAATTATTCAATAAATGTGCTAAAACAGAGCAAGCTAAGTAGGTTAAAAGTCACTGGGTGACAGGGCACAGGCCTGCATGCCAGAAGGCTAAGCTAACTTCTGATTCCCATTAAAACTAAATAGGATACACTACAACTTCCATCTTTTTACATAAACCTTCTAAACAACAAAACAGCAACTTGAAAAAGCAATAAACTGGCATAAATAATGAATACAACAAATAAAAAAAAGATAATAATTATATTTAAAATGTTAAAAAACTGTAAACTCGACAAATTAGAGAGTAAAAATAAACCTAACAACTTCAGTCTTTACAAACTGCCACCAAATTACCATTTAAAATGAAACTAACATTTTTTTCATCAGAGAGAAAAGCAACCACCTGCTCCCAATTAGAGCACCCCAAAGGAAAAGATGCGAAACCGTGTGGAACATATTAACAGTACATGTATATACACAAAATAGACGCTGTTGCACAATTTAACCCTGTCAATAACAAATGTACAAGCTTTAACCCCTTCGCTGCCAGGCCTTTTCCCCCTCCTGTGCCGAGCCTTTTTTTGGCTATTTGGAGCAGTTCGCGCTTAGGCCCTTATAACTTTTTGTTCACATAAGCTACCCACGCCAAATTTGCGTCCTTTTTTTCCAACATCCTAGGGATTCTAGAGGTACCCAGACTTTGTGGGTTCCCCAGAAGGAGGCCAAGAAATTAGCCAAAAAACAGTGAAAATTTCGTTTTTTTCAAAAACAATTGAAAAATGGGCTGCAGAAGAAGGCTTGTGGTTTTTCCCCTGAAAAGGGCATCAACAAAGGGTTTGCGGTGATAAAATCACCAGCTTCCCAGCTTTCAGGAACAGGCAGACTTGAATCAGAAAACCCAATTTTTCAACACAATTGTGGCATTTTACGGGGACATACCCCATTTTTACGATTTTTTGTGCTTTCAGCCTCCTTCCAGTCAGTGACAGAAATGGGCATGAAACCAACGCTGGATCCCAGAAACCGCAACATTTTTGAAAAGTAGACAGAAATCTGAATTCAGCAAGGGGTAATTTGTGTAGATCCTACAAGGGTTTCCTACAGAAAATAACAACTGAAAAAGAAAAATATTGAAATTGAGGTGAAAAAAACATAAATTTTTCTCTACGTTTTACTCTGTAACTTTATCCAGCAATGTCAGATTTTCGAAAGCAATATACCGTTACGTCTGCTGGACTCTTCTGGTTGCGGGGATATATAGGGCTTATAGGTTCATCAAGAACTCTAGGTACCCAGAGCCAATAAATGACCTGCACCCTGCAGTGGGTTTTCAATCTATGCCGGGTATACAGCAATTCATTAGCTGAAATATAAAGAGTAAAAAATAGCTATCAAGAAAACCTTTGTATTTCCAAAATGGGCACAAGATAAGGTGTTGAGAAGCAGTGGTTATTTGCACATCTCTGAATTCCGGGGTGCCCATACTAGCATGTGAATTACAGGGCATTTCTCAAATAGACGTCTTTTATACACACTGTCTTACATTTGGAAGGAAAAAATGTAGAGATAGACAAGGGGCAATAACACTTGTTTTGCTATTCTATGTTCCCCCACGTCTCCCGATAAAAATGATACCTCACTTGTGTGGGTAGGCCTAGCGCCCGCGACAGGATGTGCCCCAAAACACAACGTGGACACATCACAGAAAACAGAGGTGTTTTTAGCAAAGTGACTACCTGTAGATTTTGGCCTGTAGCTCAGCCGCCACCTAGGGAAACCTACCAAACCTGTGCATTTCTGAAAACTAGAGACCTAGGGGAATCCAAGGAGGGGTGGCTTGTGTGGCTCGGACTAGGTTCTGTTACCCAAAATCCTTTGCAAACCTCAAAATTTGGCTAAAAAAACACATGTTCCTCATATTTCTGTGGCAGAAAGTTCTGGAATCTGAGAGGAGCCACAAATTTCCTTCCACCCAGCGTTCCCCCACGTCTCCCGATAAAAATGATACCTCACTTGTGTAGGTAGGCCAAGCGCCGGCGACAGAAAACGCCCCAAAGCGCAACGTGGACACATCCAAATTTGTGAAGGAAAACAGAGGTGTTTTTTGCAAAGTGCCTACCTGCAGATTTTGGCCTGTAGCTCAGCCGCCACCTAGGGAAACCTACCAAACCTGTGCATTTCTGAAAACTAGAGACCTAGGGGAATCCAAGATGGGGTGACTTGTGTGGCTCGGACCAGGTTCTGTTACCCAGAATCCTTTGCAAACCTCAAAATTTGGCTAAAAAAACACATGTTCCTCACATTTCTGTGGCAGAAAGTTCTGGAATCTGAAAGGAGCCACGAATTTCTTTCCACTCAGCGTTCCCCCACGTCTCCCGATAAAAATGATACCTCACTTGTGTGGGTAGGCCTAGCGCCCGTGACAGGAAACGCCCCAAAGCGCAACGTGGACACAGCCAAATTGGTGAAGGAAAACAGAGGTGTTTTTTGCAAAGTGCCTACCTGTAGATTTTGGCCTGTAGCTCAGCCGCCACCTAGGGAAACCTACCAAACCTGTGCATTTCTGAAAACTAGAGACCTAGGGGAATCCCAGATGGGGTGACTTGTGTGGCTCGGACCAGGTTCTGTTACCCAGAATCCTTTGCAAAACTCAAAATTTGGCTAAAAAAACACATGTTCCTCATATTTCTGTGGCAGAAAGTTCTGGAATCTGAGAGGAGCCACAAATTTCCTTCCACCCAGCGTTCCCCCACGTCTCCCGATAAAAATGATACCTCACTTGTGTGGGTAGGCCTAGCGCCCGTGACAGGAAACGCCCCAAAGCGCAACGTGGACACAGCCAAATTGGTGAAGGAAAACAGAGGTGTTTTTTGCAAAGTGCCTACCTGTAGATTTTGGCCTGTAGCTCAGCCGCCACCTAGGGAAACCTACCAAACCTGTGCATTTCTGAAAACTAGAGACCTAGGGGAATCCAAGATGGGGTGACTTGTGTGGCTCGGACCAGGTTCTGTTACCCAGAATCCTTTTCAAACCTCAAAATGTGGCTAAAAAAACACATGTTCCTCACATTTCTGTGGCAGAAAGTTCTAAAATCTGAGAGGAGCCACGAATTTCCTTCCACCCAGCGTTCCCCCACGTCTCCCGATAAAAATGATACCTCACTTGTGTGGGTAGGCCTAGCGCCCGCGACAGGAAACGCCCCAAAGCGCAACGTGGACACATCCAAATTTGTGAAGGAAAACAGAGGTGTTTTTTGCAAAGTGCCTACCTGTAGATTTTGGCCTGTAGGTCAGCCGCCACATAGGGAAACCTACCAAACCTGTGCATTTCTGAAAACTAGAGACCTAGGGGAATCCAAGATGGGGTGACTTGTGTGGCTCGGACCAGGTTCTGTTACCCAGAATCCTTTGCAAACCTCAAACTTTGGCTAAAAAAACACATGTTCCTCACATTTCTGTGGCAGAAAGTTCTGGAATCTGAGAGGAGCCACGAATTTCCTTCCACCCAGCGTTCCCCCACGTCTCCCGATAAAAATGATACCTCACTTGTGTGGGTCGGCCTAGCGCCCGTGACAGGAAACGCCCCAAAGCGCAACGTGGACACAGCCAAATTGGTGGAGGAAAACAGAGGTGTTTTTAGCCAAGTGCCTACCTGTAGATTTTGGCCTGTAGCTCAGCCGCCACCTAGGGAAACCTACCAAACCTGTGCATTTCTGAAAACTAGAGACCTAGGGGAATCCAAGATGGGGTGACTTGTGTGGCTCGGACCAGGTTCTGTTACCCAGAATCCTTTGCAAACCTCAAAATTTGGCTAAAAAAACACATGTTCCTCACATTTCTGTGGCAGAAAGTTCTGGAATCTGAGAGGAGCCACGAATTTCCTTCCACCCAGCGTTCCCCCACGTCTCCCGATAAAAATGATACCTCACTTGTGTGGGTAGGCCTAGCGCCCGTGACAGGAAATGCCCCAAAGCGCAACGTGGACACATCACAGAAAACAGACCTGTTTTTAGCAAAGTGCCTACCTGCAGATTTTGGCCTGTAGCTCAGCCGCCACCTAGGGAAACCTACCAAACCTGTGCATTTCTGAAAACTAGAGACCTAGGGGAATCCAAGATGGGGTGACTTGTGTGGCTCGGACCAGGTTCTGTTACCCAGAATCCTTTGCAAACCTCAAAATTTGGCTAAAAAAACACATGTTCCTCACATTTCTGTGGCAGAAAGTTCTGGAATCTGAGAGGAGCCACAAATTTCCTTCCACCCAGTGTTCCCCCACGTCTCCCGATAAAAATGATACCTCACTTGTGTGGGTAGGCCTAGCGCCCGTGACAGGAAATGCCCCAAAGCGCAACGTGGACACATCACAGAAAACAGACCTGTTTTTAGCAAAGTGCCTACCTGCAGATTTTGGCCTGTAGCTCAGCCGCCACCTAGGGAAACCTACCAAACCTGTGCATTTCTGAAAACTAGAGACCTAGGGGAATCCAATATGGGGTGACTTGTGTGGCTCGGACCAGGTTCTGTTACCCAGAATCCTTTGCAAACCTCAAAATTTGGCTAAAAAAACACATGTTCCTCACATTTCTGTGGCAGAAAGTTCTGGAATCTGAGAGGAGCCACAAATTTCTTTCCACCCAGCGTTCCCCCACGTCTCCCGATAAAAATGATACCTCACTTGTGTTGGTAGGCCTAGCGCCCGTGACAGGAAATGCCCCAAAGCGCAACGTGGACACATCACAGAAAACAGACCTGTTTTTAGCAAAGTGCCTACCTGTAGATTTTGGCCTGTAGCTCAGCCGCCACCTAGGGAAACCTACCAAACCTGTGCATTTCTGAAAACTAGAGACCTAGGGGAATCCAAGATGGGGTGACTTGTGTGGCTCGGACCAGGTTCTGTTACCCAGAATCCTTTGCAAACCTCAAAATGTGGCTAAAAAAACACATGTTCCTCACATTTCTGTGGCAGAAAGTTCTGGAATCTGAGAGGAGCCACAAATTTCCTTCCACCCAGCGTTCCCCCACGTCTCCCGATACAAATGATACCTCACTTGTGTGGGTAGGCCTAGCGCCCGTGACAGGAAATGCCCCAAAGCGCAACATGGACACAGCCAAATTGGTGAAGGAAAACAGAGGTGTTTTTTGCAAAGTGCCTACCTGTAGATTTTGGCCTGTAGGTCAGCCGCCACATAGGGAAACCTACCAAACCTGTGCATTTCTGAAAACTAGAGACCTAGGGGAATCCAAGATGGGGTGACTTGTGTGGCTCGGACCAGGTTCTGTTACCCAGAATCCTTTGCAAACCTCAAACTTTGGCTAAAAAAACACATGTTCCTCACATTTCTGTGGCAGAAAGTTCTGGAATCTGAGAGGAGCCACGAATTTACTTCCACCCAGCGTTCCCCCACGTCTCCCGATAAAAATGATACCTCACTTGTGTGGGTAGGCCTAGCGCCCGTGACAGGAAATGCCCCAAAGCGCAACATGGACACAGCCAAATTGGTGAAGGAAAACAGAGGTGTTTTTTGCAAAGTGCCTACCTGTAGATTTTGGCCTGTAGGTCAGCCGCCACATAGGGAAACCTACCAAACCTGTGCATTTCTGAAAACTAGAGACCTAGGGGAATCCAAGATGGGGTGACTTGTGTGGCTCGGACCAGGTTCTGTTACCCAGAATCCTTTGCAAACCTCAAACTTTGGCTAAAAAAACACATGTTCCTCACATTTCTGTGGCAAAAAGTTCTGGAATCTGAGAGGAGCCACGAATTTCCTTCCACCCAGCGTTCCCCCACGTCTCCCGATAAAAATGATACCTCACTTGTGTGGGTAGGCCTAGCGCCCGTGACAGGAAACGCCCCAAAGCGCAACGTGGACACAGCCAAATTGGTGGAGGAAAACAGAGGTGTTTTTAGCCAAGTGCCTACCTGTAGATTTTGGCCTGTAGCTCAGCCGCCACCTAGGGAAACCTACCAAACCTGTGCATTTCTGAAAACTAGAGACCTAGGGGAATCCAAGATGGGGTGACTTGTGTGGCTCGGACCAGGTTCTGTTACCCAGAATCCTTTGCAAACCTCAAACTTTGGC
Organism: Pleurodeles waltl; assembly: GCF_031143425.1. Lineage (NCBI taxonomy): Eukaryota > Metazoa > Chordata > Amphibia > Caudata > Salamandridae > Pleurodeles > Pleurodeles waltl. The sequence goes on along the minus strand of NC_090439.1, from coordinate 624,117,315 downwards.
TAAAAAAACACATGTTCCTCACATTTCTGTGGCAGAAAGTTCTGGAATCTGAGAGGAGCCACGAATTTCCTTCCACCCAGCGTTCCCCCACGTCTCCCGATAAAAATGATACCTCACTTGTGTGGGTAGGCCTAGCGCCCGTGACAGGAAATGCCCCAAAGCGCAACGTGGACACATCACAGAAAACAGACCTGTTTTTAGCAAAGTGCCTACCTGCAGATTTTGGCCTGTAGCTCAGCCGCCACCTAGGGAAACCTACCAAACCTGTGCATTTCTGAAAACTAGAGACCTAGGGGAATCCAAGATGGGGTGACTTGTGTGGCTCGGACCAGGTTCTGTTACCCAGAATCCTTTGCAAACCTCAAAATGTGGCTAAAAAAACACATGTTCCTCACATTTCTGTGGCAGAAAGTTCTGGAATCTGAGAGGAGCCACAAATTTCTTTCCACCCAGCGTTCCCCCACGTCTCCCGATAAAAATGATACCTCACTTGTGTGGGTAGGCCTAGCGCCCGTGACAGGAAATGCCCCAAAGCGCAACGTGGACACATCACAGAAAACAGACCTGTTTTTAGCAAAGTGCCTACCTGTAGATTTTGGCCTGTAGCTCAGCCGCCACCTAGGGAAACCTACCAAACCTGTGCATTTCTGAAAACTAGAGACCTAGGGGAATCCAAGATGGGGTGACTTGTGTGGCTCGGACCAGGTTCTGTTACCCAGAATCCTTTGCAAACCTCAAAATTTGGCTAAAAAAACACATGTTCCTCACATTTCTGTGGCAGAAAGTTCTGGAATCTGAGAGGAGCCACAAATTTCCTTCCACCCAGCGTTCCCCCACGTCTCCCGATAAAAATGATACCTCACTTGTGTGGGTAGGCATAGCGCCCGTGACAGGAAATGCCCCAAAGCGCAACGTGGACACATCACAGAAAACAGACCTGTTTTAAGCAAAGTGCCTACCTGCAGATTTTGGCCTGTAGCTCAGCCGCCACCTAGGGAAACCTACCAAACCTGTGCATTTCTGAAAACTAGAGACCTAGGGGAATCCCAGATGGGGTGACTTGTGTGGCTCGGACCAGGTTCTGTTACCCAGAATCCTTTGCAAACCTCAAAATTTGGCTAAAAAAACACATGTTCCTCATATTTCTGTGGCAGAAAGTTCTGGAATCTGAGAGGAGCCACAAATTTCCTTCCACCCAGCGTTCCCCCACGTCTCCCGATAAGAATGATACCTCACTTGTGTGGGAAGGCCTAGCGCCCGTGACAGGAAATGCCCCAAAGCGCAACGTGGACACAGCCAAATTGGTGAAGGAAAACAGAGGTGTTTTTTGCAAAGTGCCTACCTGTAGATTTTGGCCTGTAGCTCAGCCGCCACCTAGGGAAACCTACCAAACCTGTGCATTTCTGAAAACTAGAGACATAGGGGAATCCAAGATGGGGTGACTTGTGTGGCTCGGACCAGGTTCTGTTACCCAGAATCCTTTTCAAACCTCAAAATGTGGCTAAAAAAACACATGTTCCTCATATTCCTGTGGCAGAAAGTTCTAAAATCTGAGAGGAGCCACGAATTTCCTTCCACCCAGCGTTCCCCCACGTCTCCCGATAAAAATGATACCTCACTTGTGTGGGTAGGCCTAGCGCCCGCGACAGGAAACGCCCCAAAGCGCAACGTGGACACATCCAAATTTGTGAAGGAAAACAGAGGTGTTTTTTGCAAAGTGCCTACCTGTAGATTTTGGCCTGTAGCTCAGCCGCCACCTAGGGAAACCTACCAAACCTGTGCATTTCTGAAAACTAGAGACCTAGGGGAATCCAAGATGGGGTGACTTGTGTGGCTCGGACCAGGTTCTGTTACCCAGAATCCTTTTCAAACCTCAAAATGTGGCTAAAAAAACACATGTTTCTCACATTTCTGTGGCAGAAAGTTCTGGAATCTAAGAGGAGCCACAAATTTCCTTCCACCCAGCGTTCCCCCATGTCTCCCGATAAAAATGATACCTCACTTGTGTGGGTAGGCCTAGCGCCCGCGACAGGAAACGCCCCAAAGCGCAACGTGGACACATCCAAATTTGTGAAGGAAAACAGAGGTGTTTTTTGCAAAGTGCCTACCTGTAGATTTTGGCCTGTAGCTCAGCCGCCACCTAGGGAAACCTACCAAACCTGTGCATTTCTGAAAACTAGAGACCTAGGGGAATACAAGATGGGGTGACTTGTGTGGCTCGGACCAGGTTCTGTTACCCAGAATCCTTTGCAAACCTCAAAATGTGGCTAAAAAAACACATGTTCCTCACATTTCTGTGGCAGAAAGTTCTGGAATCTGAGAGGAGCCACAAATTTCCTTCCACCCAGCGTTCCCCCACGTCTCCCGATAAAAATGATACCTCACTTGTGTGTGTAGGCCTAGCGCCCGTGACAGGAAATGCCCCAAAGCGCAACATGGACACAGCCAAATTGGTGAAGGAAAACAGAGGTGTTTTTTGCAAAGTGCCTACCTGTAGATTTTGGCCTGTAGGTCAGCCGCCACATAGGGAAACCTACCAAACCTGTGCATTTCTGAAAACTAGAGACCTAGGGGAATCCAAGATGGGGTGACTTGTGTGGCTCGGACCAGGTTCTGTTACCCAGAATCCTTTGCAAACCTCAAACTTTGGCTAAAAAAACACATGTTCCTCACATTTCTGTGGCAGAAAGTTCTGGAATCTGAGAGGAGCCACGAATTTACTTCCACCCAGCGTTCCCCCACGTCTCCCGATAAAAATGATACCTCACTTGTGTGGGTAGGCCTAGCGCCCGTGACAGGAAATGCCCCAAAGCGCAACATGGACACAGCCAAATTGGTGAAGGAAAACAGAGGTGTTTTTTGCAAAGTGCCTACCTGTAGATTTTGGCCTGTAGGTCAGCCGCCACATAGGGAAACCTACCAAACCTGTGCATTTCTGAAAACTAGAGACCTAGGTGAATCCAAGATGGGGTGACTTGTGTGGCTCGGACCAGGTTCTGTTACCCAGAATCCTTTGCAAACCTCAAACTTTGGCTAAAAAAACACATGTTCCTCACATTTCTGTGGCAGAAAGTTCTGGAATCTGAGAGGAGCCACGAATTTCCTTCCACCCAGCGTTCCCCCACGTCTCCCGATAAAAATGATACCTCACTTGTGTGGGTAGGCCTAGCGCCCGTGACAGGAAACGCCCCAAAGCGCAACATGGACACAGCCAAATTGGTGGAGGAAAACAGAGGTGTTTTTAGCCAAGTGCCTACCTGTAGATTTTGGCCTGTAGCTCAGCCGCCACCTAGGGAAACGTACCAAACCTGTGCATTTCTGAAAACTAGAGACCTAGGGGAATCCAAGATGGGGTGACTTGTGTGGCTCGGACCAGGTTGTGTTACCCAGAATCCTTTGCAAACCTCAAAATTTGGCTAAAAAAACACATGATCCACACATTTCTGTGGCAGAAAGTTCTGGAATCTAAGAGGAGCCACAAATTTCCTTCCACCCAGTGTTCCCCCACGTCTCCCGATAAAAATGATACCTCACTTGTGTGGGTAGGCCTAGCGCCCGTGACAGGAAATGCCCCAAAGCGCAACGTGGACACATCACAGAAAACAGACCTGTTTTTAGCAAAGTGCCTACCTGCAGATTTTGGCCTGTAGCTCAGCCGCCACCTAGGGAAACCTACCAAACCTGTGCATTTCTGAAAACTAGAGACCTAGGGGAATCCAATATGGGGTGACTTGTGTGGCTCGGACCAGGTTCTGTTACCCAGAATCCTTTGCAAACCTCAAAATTTGGCTAAAAAAACACATGTTCCTCACATTTCTGTGGCAGAAAGTTCTGGAATCTGAGAGGAGCCACAAATTTCTTTCCACCCAGCGTTCCCCCACGTCTCCCGATAAAAATGATACCTCACTTGTGTGGGTAGGCCTAGCGCCCGTGACAGGAAATGCCCCAAAGCGCAACGTGGACACATCACAGAAAACAGACCTGTTTTTAGCAAAGTGCCTACCTGTAGATTTTGGCCTGTAGCTCAGCCGCCACCTAGGGAAACCTACCAAACCTGTGCATTTCTGAAAACTAGAGACCTAGGGGAATCCAAGATGGGGTGACTTGTGTGGCTCGGACCAGGTTCTGTTACCCAGAATCCTTTGCAAACCTCAAAATGTGGCTAAAAAAACACATGTTCCTCACATTTCTGTGGCAGAAAGTTCTGGAATCTGAGAGGAGCCACAAATTTCCTTCCACCCAGCGTTCCCCCACGTCTCCCGATAAAAATGATACCTCACTTGTGTGGGTAGGCCTAGCGCCCGTGACAGGAAATGCCCCAAAGCGCAACATGGACACAGCCAAATTGGTGAAGGAAAACAGAGGTGTTTTTTGCAAAGTGCCTACCTGTAGATTTTGGCCTGTAGGTCAGCCGCCACATAGGGAAACTTACCAAACCTGTGCATTTCTGAAAACTAGAGACCTAGGGGAATCCAAGATGGGGTGACTTGTGTGGCTCGGACCAGGTTCTGTTACCCAGAATCCTTTGCAAACCTCAAACTTTGGCTAAAAAAACACATGTTCCTCACATTTCTGTGGCAGAAAGTTCTGGAATCTGAGAGGAGCCACGAATTTACTTCCACCCAGCGTTCCCCCACGTCTCCCGATAAAAATGATACCTCACTTGTGTGTGTAGGCCTAGAGCCCGTGACAGGAAATGCCCCAAAGCGCAACATGGACACAGCCAAATTGGTGAAGGAAAACAGAGGTGTTTTTTGCAAAGTGCCTACCTGTAGATTTTGGCCTGTAGGTCAGCCGCCACATAGGGAAACCTACCAAACCTGTGCATTTCTGAAAACTAGAGACCTAGGGGAATCCAAGATGGGGTGACTTGTGTGGCTCGGACCAGGTTCTGTTACCCAGAATCCTTTGCAAACCTCAAACTTTGGCTAAAAAAACACATGTTCCTCACATTTCTGTGGCAGAAAGTTCTGGAATCTGAGAGGAGCCACGAATTTACTTCCACCCAGCGTTCCCCCACGTCTCCCGATAAAAATGATACCTCACTTGTGTGGGTAGGCCTAGCGCCCGTGACAGGAAATGCCCCAAAGCGCAACATGGACACAGCCAAATTGGTGAAGGAAAACAGAGGTGTTTTTTGCAAAGTGCCTACCTGTAGATTTTGGCCTGTAGGTCAGCCGCCACATAGGGAAACCTACCAAACCTGTGCATTTCTGAAAACTAGAGACCTAGGTGAATCCAAGATGGGGTGACTTGTGTGGCTCGGACCAGGTTCTGTTACCCAGAATCCTTTGCAAACCTCAAACTTTGGCTAAAAAAACACATGTTCCTCACATTTCTGTGGCAGAAAGTTCTGGAATCTGAGAGGAGCCACGAATTTCCTTCCACCCAGCGTTCCCCCACGTCTCCCGATAAAAATGATACCTCACTTGTGTGGGTAGGCCTAGCGCCCGTGACAGGAAACGCCCCAAAGCGCAACATGGACACAGCCAAATTGGTGGAGGAAAACAGAGGTGTTTTTAGCCAAGTGCCTACCTGTAGATTTTGGCCTGTAGCTCAGCCGCCACCTAGGGAAACGTACCAAACCTGTGCATTTCTGAAAACTAGAGACCTAGGGGAATCCAAGATGGGGTGACTTGTGTGGCTCGGACCAGGTTCTGTTACCCAGAATCCTTTGCAAACCTCAAAATTTGGCTAAAAAAACACATGTTCCTCACATTTCTGTGGCAGAAAGTTCTGGAATCTGAGAGGAGCCATGAATTTCCTTCCACCCAGCGTTCCCCCACGTCTCCCGATAAAAATGATACCTCACTTGTGTGGGTAGGCCTAGCGCCCGTGACAGGAAATGCCCCAAAGCGCAACGTGGACACATCACAGAAAACAGACCTGTTTTTAGCAAAGTGCCTACCTGCAGATTTTGGCCTGTAGCTCAGCCGCCACCTAGGGAAACCTACCAAACCTGTGCATTTCTGAAAACTAGAGACCTAGGGGAATCCAAGATGGGGTGACTTGTGTGGCTCGGACCAGGTTGTGTTACCCAGAATCCTTTGCAAACCTCAAAATTTGGCTAAAAAAACACATGTTCCTCACATTTCTGTGGCAGAAAGTTCTGGAATCTAAGAGGAGCCACAAATTTCCTTCCACCCAGTGTTCCCCCACGTCTCCCGATAAAAATGATACCTCACTTGTGTGGGTAGGCCTAGCGCCCGTGACAGGAAATGCCCCAAAGCGCAACGTGGACACATCACAGAAAACAGACCTGTTTTTAGCAAAGTGCCTACCTGCAGATTTTGGCCTGTAGCTCAGCCGCCACCTAGGGAAACCTACCAAACCTGTGCATTTCTGAAAACTAGAGACCTAGGGGAATCCAATATGGGGTGACTTGTGTGGCTCGGACCAGGTTCTGTTACCCAGAATCCTTTGCAAACCTCAAAATTTGGCTAAAAAAACACATGTTCCTCACATTTCTGTGGCAGAAAGTTCTGGAATCTGAGAGGAGCCACAAATTTCTTTCCACCCAGCGTTCCCCCACGTCTCCCGATAAAAATGATACCTCACTTGTGTGGGTAGGCCTAGCGCCCGTGACAGGAAATGCCCCAAAGCGCAACGTGGACACATCACAGAAAACAGACCTGTTTTTAGCAAAGTGCCTACCTGTAGATTTTGGCCTGTAGCTCAGCCGCCACCTAGGGAAACCTACCAAACCTGTGCATTTCTGAAAACTAGAGACCTAGGGGAATCCAAGATGGGGTGACTTGTGTGGCTCGGACCAGGTTCTGTTACCCAGAATCCTTTGCAAACCTCAAAATTTGGCTAAAAAAACACATGTTCCTCACATTTCTGTGGCAGAAAGTTCTGGAATCTGAAAGGAGCCACGAATTTCTTTCCACTCAGCGTTCCCCCACGTCTCCCGATAAAAATGATACCTCACTTGTGTGGGTAGGCCTAGCGCCCGTGACAGGAAACGCCCCAAAGCGCAACGTGGACACAGCCAAATTGGTGAAGGAAAACAGAGGTGTTTTTTGCAAAGTGCCTACCTGAGGATTTTGGCCTGTAGCTCAGCCGCCACCTAGGGAAACCTACCAAACCTGTGCATTTCTGAAAACTAGAGACCTAGGGGAATCCCAGATGGGGTGACTTGTGTGGCTCGGACCAGGTTCTGTTACCCAGAATCCTTTGCAAAACTCAAAATTTGGCTAAAAAAACACATGTTCCTCATATTTCTGTGGCAGAAAGTTCTGGAATCTGAGAGGAGCCACAAATTTCCTTCCACCCAGCGTTCCCCCACGTCTCCCGATAAAAATGATACCTCACTTGTGTGGGTAGGCCTAGCGCCCGTGACAGGAAACGCCCCAAAGCGCAACGTGGACACAGCCAAATTGGTGAAGGAAAACAGAGGTGTTTTTTGCAAAGTGCCTACCTGTAGATTTTGGCCTGTAGCTCAGCCGCCACCTAGGGAAACCTACCAAACCTGTGCATTTCTGAAAACTAGAGACCTAGGGGAATCCAAGATGGGGTGACTTGTGTGGCTCGGACCAGGTTCTGTTACCCAGAATCCTTTTCAAACCTCAAAATGTGGCTAAAAAAACACATGTTCCTCACATTTCTGTGGCAGAAAGTTCTAAAATCTGAGAGGAGCCACGAATTTCCTTCCACCCAGCGTTCCCCCACGTCTCCCGATAAAAATGATACCTCACTTGTGTGGGTAGGCCTAGCGCCCGCGACAGGAAACGCCCCAAAGCGCAACGTGGACACATCCAAATTTGTGAAGGAAAACAGAGGTGTTTTTTGCAAAGTGCCTACCTGTAGATTTTGGCCTGTAGGTCAGCCGCCACATAGGGAAACCTACCAAACCTGTGCATTTCTGAAAACTAGAGACCTAGGGGAATCCAAGATGGGGTGACTTGTGTGGCTCGGACCAGGTTCTGTTACCCAGAATCCTTTGCAAACCTCAAACTTTGGCTAAAAAAACACATGTTCCTCACATTTCTGTGGCAGAAAGTTCTGGAATCTGAGAGGAGCCACGAATTTCCTTCCACCCAGCGTTCCCCCACGTCTCCCGATAAAAATGATACCTCACTTGTGTGGGTCGGCCTAGCGCCCGTGACAGGAAACGCCCCAAAGCGCAACGTGGACACAGCCAAATTGGTGGAGGAAAACAGAGGTGTTTTTAGCCAAGTGCCTACCTGTAGATTTTGGCCTGTAGCTCAGCCGCCACCTAGGGAAACCTACCAAACCTGTGCATTTCTGAAAACTAGAGACCTAGGGGAATCCAAGATGGGGTGACTTGTGTGGCTCGGACCAGGTTCTGTTACCCAGAATCCTTTGCAAACCTCAAAATTTGGCTAAAAAAAACACATGTTCCTCACATTTCTGTGGCAGAAAGTTCTGGAATCTGAGAGGAGCCACGAATTTCCTTCCACCCAGCGTTCCCCCACGTCTCCCGATAAAAATGATACCTCACTTGTGTGGGTAGGCCTAGCGCCCGTGACAGGAAATGCCCCAAAGCGCAACGTGGACACATCACAGAAAACAGACCTGTTTTTAGCAAAGTGCCTACCTGCAGATTTTGGCCTGTAGCTCAGCCGCCACCTAGGGAAACCTACCAAACCTGTGCATTTCTGAAAACTAGAGACCTAGGGGAATCCAAGATGGGGTGACTTGTGTGGCTCGGACCAGGTTCTGTTACCCAGAATCCTTTGCAAACCTCAAAATTTGGCTAAAAAAACACATGTTCCTCACATTTCTGTGGCAGAAAGTTCTGGAATCTGAGAGGAGCCACAAATTTCCTTCCACCCAGTGTTCCCCCACGTCTCCCGATAAAAATGATACCTCACTTGTGTGGGTAGGCCTAGCGCCCGTGACAGGAAATGCCCCAAAGCGCAACGTGGACACATCACAGAAAACAGACCTGTTTTTAGCAAAGTGCCTACCTGCAGATTTTGGCCTGTAGCTCAGCCGCCACCTAGGGAAACCTACCAAACCTGTGCATTTCTGAAAACTAGAGACCTAGGGGAATCCAATATGGGGTGACTTGTGTGGCTCGGACCAGGTTCTGTTACCCAGAATCCTTTGCAAACCTCAAAATTTGGCTAAAAAAACACATGTTCCTCACATTTCTGTGGCAGAAAGTTCTGGAATCTGAGAGGAGCCACAAATTTCTTTCCACCCAGCGTTCCCCCACGTCTCCCGATAAAAATGATACCTCACTTGTGTTGGTAGGCCTAGCGCCCGTGACAGGAAATGCCCCAAAGCGCAACGTGGACACATCACAGAAAACAGACCTGTTTTTAGCAAAGTGCCTACCTGTAGATTTTGGCCTGTAGCTCAGCCGCCACCTAGGGAAACCTACCAAACCTGTGCATTTCTGAAAACTAGAGACCTAGGGGAATCCAAGATGGGGTGACTTGTGTGGCTCGGACCAGGTTCTGTTACCCAGAATCCTTTGCAAACCTCAAAATGTGGCTAAAAAAACACATGTTCCTCACATTTCTGTGGCAGAAAGTTCTGGAATCTGAGAGGAGCCACAAATTTCCTTCCACCCAGCGTTCCCCCACGTCTCCCGATACAAATGATACCTCACTTGTGTGGGTAGGCCTAGCGCCCGTGACAGGAAATGCCCCAAAGCGCAACATGGACACAGCCAAATTGGTGAAGGAAAACAGAGGTGTTTTTTGCAAAGTGCCTACCTGTAGATTTTGGCCTGTAGGTCAGCCGCCACATAGGGAAACCTACCAAACCTGTGCATTTCTGAAAACTAGAGACCTAGGGGAATCCAAGATGGGGTGACTTGTGTGGCTCGGACCAGGTTCTGTTACCCAGAATCCTTTGCAAACCTCAAACTTTGGCTAAAAAAACACATGTTCCTCACATTTCTGTGGCAGAAAGTTCTGGAATCTGAGAGGAGCCACGAATTTACTTCCACCCAGCGTTCCCCCACGTCTCCCGATAAAAATGATACCTCACTTGTGTGGGTAGGCCTAGCGCCCGTGACAGGAAATGCCCCAAAGCGCAACATGGACACAGCCAAATTGGTGAAGGAAAACAGAGGTGTTTTTTGCAAAGTGCCTACCTGTAGATTTTGGCCTGTAGGTCAGCCGCCACATAGGGAAACCTACCAAACCTGTGCATTTCTGAAAACTAGAGACCTAGGGGAATCCAAGATGGGGTGACTTGTGTGGCTCGGACCAGGTTCTGTTACCCAGAATCCTTTGCAAACCTCAAACTTTGGCTAAAAAAACACATGTTCCTCACATTTCTGTGGCAAAAAGTTCTGGAATCTGAGAGGAGCCACGAATTTCCTTCCACCCAGCGTTCCCCCACGTCTCCCGATAAAAATGATACCTCACTTGTGTGGGTAGGCCTAGCGCCCGTGACAGGAAACGCCCCAAAGCGCAACGTGGACACAGCCAAATTGGTGGAGGAAAACAGAGGTGTTTTTAGCCAAGTGCCTACCTGTAGATTTTGGCCTGTAGCTCAGCCGCCACCTAGGGAAACCTACCAAACCTGTGCATTTCTGAAAACTAGAGACCTAGGGGAATCCAAGATGGGGTGACTTGTGTGGCTCGGACCAGGTTCTGTTACCCAGAATCCTTTGCAAACCTCAAACTTTGGCTAAAAAAACACATGTTCCTCACATTTCTGTGGCAGAAAGTTCTGGAATCTGAGAGGAGCCATGAATTTCCTTCCACCCAGCGTTCCCCCACGTCTCCCGATAAAAATGATACCTCACTTGTGTGGGTAGGCCTAGCGCCCGTGACAGGAAATGCCCCAAAGCGCAACGTGGACACATCACAGAAAACAGACCTGTTTTTAGCAAAGTGCCTACCTGCAGATTTTGGCCTGTAGCTCAGCCGCCACCTAGGGAAACCTACCAAACCTGTGCATTTCTGAAAACTAGAGACCTAGGGGAATCCAAGATGGGGTGACTTGTGTGGCTCGGACCAGGTTCTGTTACCCAGAATCCTTTGCAAACCTCAAAATGTGGCTAAAAAAACACATGTTCCTCACATTTCTGTGGCAGAAAGTTCTGGAATCTGAGAGGAGCCACAAATTTCTTTCCACCCAGCGTTCCCCCACGTCTCCCGATAAAAATGATACCTCACTTGTGTGGGTAGGCCTAGCGCCCGTGACAGGAAATGCCCCAAAGCGCAACGTGGACACATCACAGAAAACAGACCTGTTTTTAGCAAAGTGCCTACCTGTAGATTTTGGCCTGTAGCTCAGCCGCCACCTAGGGAAACCTACCAAACCTGTGCATTTCTGAAAACTAGAGACCTAGGGGAATCCAAGATGGGGTGACTTGTGTGGCTCGGACCAGGTTCTGTTACCCAGAATCCTTTGCAAACCTCAAAATTTGGCTAAAAAAACACATGTTCCTCACATTTCTGTGGCAGAAAGTTCTGGAATCTGAGAGGAGCCACAAATTTCCTTCCACCCAGCGTTCCCCCACGTCTCCCGATAAAAATGATACCTCACTTGTGTGGGTAGGCCTAGCGCCCGTGACAGGAAATGCCCCAAAGCGCAACGTGGACACATCACAGAAAACAGACCTGTTTTAAGCAAAGTGCCTACCTGCAGATTTTGGCCTGTAGCTCAGCCGCCACCTAGGGAAACCTACCAAACCTGTGCATTTCTGAAAACTAGAGACCTAGGGGAATCCCAGATGGGGTGACTTGTGTGGCTCGGACCAGGTTCTGTTACCCAGAATCCTTTGCAAACCTCAAAATTTGGCTAAAAAAACACATGTTCCTCATATTTCTGTGGCAGAAAGTTCTGGAATCTGAGAGGAGCCACAAATTTCCTTCCACCCAGCGTTCCCCCACGTCTCCCGATAAGAATGATACCTCACTTGTGTGGGAAGGCCTAGCGCCCGTGACAGGAAATGCCCCAAAGCGCAACGTGGACACAGCCAAATTGGTGAAGGAAAACAGAGGTGTTTTTTGCAAAGTGCCTACCTGTAGATTTTGGCCTGTAGCTCAGCCGCCACCTAGGGAAACCTACCAAACCTGTGCATTTCTGAAAACTAGAGACATAGGGGAATCCAAGATGGGGTGACTTGTGTGGCTCGGACCAGGTTCTGTTACCCAGAATCCTTTTCAAACCTCAAAATGTGGCTAAAAAAACACATGTTCCTCATATTCCTGTGGCAGAAAGTTCTAAAATCTGAGAGGAGCCACGAATTTCCTTCCACCCAGCGTTCCCCCACGTCTCCCGATAAAAATGATACCTCACTTGTGTGGGTAGGCCTAGCGCCCGCGACAGGAAACGCCCCAAAGCGCAACGTGGACACATCCAAATTTGTGAAGGAAAACAGAGGTGTTTTTTGCAAAGTGCCTACCTGTAGATTTTGGCCTGTAGCTCAGCCGCCACCTAGGGAAACCTACCAAACCTGTGCATTTCTGAAAACTAGAGACCTAGGGGAATCCAAGATGGGGTGACTTGTGTGGCTCGGACCAGGTTCTGTTACCCAGAATCCTTTTCAAACCTCAAAATGTGGCTAAAAAAACACATGTTTCTCACATTTCTGTGGCAGAAAGTTCTGGAATCTAAGAGGAGCCACAAATTTCCTTCCACCCAGCGTTCCCCCATGTCTCCCGATAAAAATGATACCTCACTTGTGTGGGTAGGCCTAGCGCCCGCGACAGGAAACGCCCCAAAGCGCAACGTGGACACATCCAAATTTGTGAAGGAAAACAGAGGTGTTTTTTGCAAAGTGCCTACCTGTAGATTTTGGCCTGTAGCTCAGCCGCCACCTAGGGAAACCTACCAAACCTGTGCATTTCTGAAAACTAGAGACCTAGGGGAATACAAGATGGGGTGACTTGTGTGGCTCGGACCAGGTTCTGTTACCCAGAATCCTTTGCAAACCTCAAAATGTGGCTAAAAAAACACATGTTCCTCACATTTCTGTGGCAGAAAGTTCTGGAATCTGAGAGGAGCCACAAATTTCCTTCCACCCAGCGTTCCCCCACGTCTCCCGATAAAAATGATACCTCACTTGTGTGTGTAGGCCTAGCGCCCGTGACAGGAAATGCCCCAAAGCGCAACATGGACACAGCCAAATTGGTGAAGGAAAACAGAGGTGTTTTTTGCAAAGTGCCTACCTGTAGATTTTGGCCTGTAGGTCAGCCGCCACATAGGGAAACCTACCAAACCTGTGCATTTCTGAAAACTAGAGACCTAGGGGAATCCAAGATGGGGTGACTTGTGTGGCTCGGACCAGGTTCTGTTACCCAGAATCCTTTGCAAACCTCAAACTTTGGCTAAAAAAACACATGTTCCTCACATTTCTGTGGCAGAAAGTTCTGGAATCTGAGAGGAGCCACGAATTTACTTCCACCCAGCGTTCCCCCACGTCTCCCGATAAAAATGATACCTCACTTGTGTGGGTAGGCCTAGCGCCCGTGACAGGAAATGCCCCAAAGCGCAACATGGACACAGCCAAATTGGTGAAGGAAAACAGAGGTGTTTTTTGCAAAGTGCCTACCTGTAGATTTTGGCCTGTAGGTCAGCCGCCACATAGGGAAACCTACCAAACCTGTGCATTTCTGAAAACTAGAGACCTAGGTGAATCCAAGATGGGGTGACTTGTGTGGCTCGGACCAGGTTCTGTTACCCAGAATCCTTTGCAAACCTCAAACTTTGGCTAAAAAAACACATGTTCCTCACATTTCTGTGGCAGAAAGTTCTGGAATCTGAGAGGAGCCACGAATTTCCTTCCACCCAGCGTTCCCCCACGTCTCCCGATAAAAATGATACCTCACTTGTGTGGGTAGGCCTAGCGCCCGTGACAGGAAACGCCCCAAAGCGCAACATGGACACAGCCAAATTGGTGGAGGAAAACAGAGGTGTTTTTAGCCAAGTGCCTACCTGTAGATTTTGGCCTGTAGCTCAGCCGCCACCTAGGGAAACGTACCAAACCTGTGCATTTCTGAAAACTAGAGACCTAGGGGAATCCAAGATGGGGTGACTTGTGTGGCTCGGACCAGGTTCTGTTACCCAGAATCCTTTGCAAACCTCAAAATTTGGCTAAAAAAACACATGTTCCTCACATTTCTGTGGCAGAAAGTTCTGGAATCTGAGAGGAGCCATGAATTTCCTTCCACCCAGCGTTCCCCCACGTCTCCCGATAAAAATGATACCTCACTTGTGTGGGTAGGCCTAGCGCCCGTGACAGGAAATGCCCCAAAGCGCAACGTGGACACATCACAGAAAACAGACCTGTTTTTAGCAAAGTGCCTACCTGCAGATTTTGGCCTGTAGCTCAGCCGCCACCTAGGGAAACCTACCAAACCTGTGCATTTCTGAAAACTAGAGACCTAGGGGAATCCAAGATGGGGTGACTTGTGTGGCTCGGACCAGGTTGTGTTACCCAGAATCCTTTGCAAACCTCAAAATTTGGCTAAAAAAACACATGATCCACACATTTCTGTGGCAGAAAGTTCTGGAATCTAAGAGGAGCCACAAATTTCCTTCCACCCAGTGTTCCCCCACGTCTCCCGATAAAAATGATACCTCACTTGTGTGGGTAGGCCTAGCGCCCGTGACAGGAAATGCCCCAAAGCGCAACGTGGACACATCACAGAAAACAGACCTGTTTTTAGCAAAGTGCCTACCTGCAGATTTTGGCCTGTAGCTCAGCCGCCACCTAGGGAAACCTACCAAACCTGTGCATTTCTGAAAACTAGAGACCTAGGGGAATCCAAGATGGGGTGACTTGTGTGGCTCGGACCAGGTTCTGTTACCCAGAATCCTTTGCAAACCTCAAAATTTGGCTAAAAAAACACATGTTCCTCACATTTCTGTGGCAGAAAGTTCTGGAATCTGAGAGGAGCCACAAATTTCTTTCCACCCAGCGTTCCCCCACGTCTCCCGATAAAAATGATACCTCACTTGTGTGGGTAGGCCTAGCGCCCGTGACAGGAAATGCCCCAAAGCGCAACGTGGACACATCACAGAAAACAGACCTGTTTTTAGCAAAGTGCCTACCTGTAGATTTTGGCCTGTAGCTCAGCCGCCACCTAGGGAAACCTACCAAACCTGTGCATTTCTGAAAACTAGAGACCTAGGGGAATCCAAGATGGGGTGACTTGTGTGGCTCGGACCAGGTTCTGTTACCCAGAATCCTTTGCAAACCTCAAAATGTGGCTAAAAAAACACATGTTCCTCACATTTCTGTGGCAGAAAGTTCTGGAATCTGAGAGGAGCCACAAATTTCCTTCCACCCAGCGTTCCCCCACGTCTCCCGATAAAAATGATACCTCACTTGTGTGGGTAGGCCTAGCGCCCGTGACAGGAAATGCCCCAAAGCGCAACATGGACACAGCCAAATTGGTGAAGGAAAACAGAGGTGTTTTTTGCAAAGTGCCTACCTGTAGATTTTGGCCTGTAGGTCAGCCGCCACATAGGGAAACTTACCAAACCTGTGCATTTCTGAAAACTAGAGACCTAGGGGAATCCAAGATGGGGTGACTTGTGTGGCTCGGACCAGGTTCTGTTACCCAGAATCCTTTGCAAACCTCAAACTTTGGCTAAAAAAACACATGTTCCTCACATTTCTGTGGCAGAAAGTTCTGGAATCTGAGAGGAGCCACGAATTTACTTCCACCCAGCGTTCCCCCACGTCTCCCGATAAAAATGATACCTCACTTGTGTGTGTAGGCCTAGAGCCCGTGACAGGAAATGCCCCAAAGCGCAACATGGACACAGCCAAATTGGTGAAGGAAAACAGAGGTGTTTTTTGCAAAGTGCCTACCTGTAGATTTTGGCCTGTAGGTCAGCCGCCACATAGGGAAACCTACCAAACCTGTGCATTTCTGAAAACTAGAGACCTAGGGGAATCCAAGATGGGGTGACTTGTGTGGCTCGGACCAGGTTCTGTTACCCAGAATCCTTTGCAAACCTCAAAATTTGGCTAAAGAAACACATGTTCCTCACATTTCTGTGGCAGAAAGTTCTGGAATCTGAGAGGAGCCATGAATTTCCTTCCACCCAGCGTTCCCCCACGTCTCCCGATAAAAATGATACCTCACTTGTGTGGGTAGGCCTAGCGCCCGTGACAGGAAATGCCCCAAAGCGCAACGTGGACACATCACAGAAAACAGACCTGTTTTTAGCAAAGTGCCTACCTGCAGATTTTGGCCTGTAGCTCAGCCGCCACCTAGGGAAACCTACCAAACCTGTGCATTTCTGAAAACTAGAGACCTAGGGGAATCCAAGATGGGGTGACTTGTGTGGCTCGGACCAGGTTGTGTTACCCAGAATCCTTTGCAAACCTCAAGATTTGGCTAAAAAAACACATGTTCCTCACATTTCTGTGGCAGAAAGTTCTGGAATCTAAGAGGAGCCACAAATTTCCTTCCACCCAGTGTTCCCCCACGTCTCCCGATAAAAATGATACCTCACTTGTGTGGGTAGGCCTAGCGCCCGTGACAGGAAATGCCCCAAAGCGCAACGTGGACACATCACAGAAAACAGACCTGTTTTTAGCAAAGTGCCTACCTGCAGATTTTGGCCTGTAGCTCAGCCGCCACCTAGGGAAACCTACCAAACCTGTGCATTTCTGAAAACTAGAGACCTAGGGGAATCCAATATGGGGTGACTTGTGTGGCTCGGACCAGGTTCTGTTACCCAGAATCCTTTGCAAACCTCAAAATTTGGCTAAAAAAACACATGTTCCTCACATTTCTGTGGCAGAAAGTTCTGGAATCTGAGAGGAGCCACAAATTTCTTTCCACCCAGCGTTCCCCCACGTCTCCCGATAAAAATGATACCTCACTTGTGTGGGTAGGCCTAGCGCCCGTGACAGGAAATGCCCCAAAGCGCAACGTGGACACATCACAGAAAACAGACCTGTTTTTAGCAAAGTGCCTACCTGTAGATTTTGGCCTGTAGCTCAGCCGCCACCTAGGGAAACCTACCAAACCTGTGCATTTCTGAAAACTAGAGACCTAGGGGAATCCAAGATGGGGTGACTTGTGTGGCTCGGACCAGGTTCTGTTACCCAGAATCCTTTGCAAACCTCAAAATGTGGCTAAAAAAACACATATTCCTCACATTTCTGTGGCAGAAAGTTCTGGAATATGAGAGGAGCCACAAATTTCCTTCCACCCAGCGTTCCCCCACGTCTCCCGATAAAAATGATACCTCACTTGTGTGGGTAGGCCTAGCGCCCGTGACAGGAAATGCCCCAAAGCGCAACATGGACACAGCCAAATTGGTGAAGGAAAACAGAGGTGTTTTTTGCAAAGTGCCTACCTGTAGATTTTGGCCTGTAGGTCAGCCGCCACATAGGGAAACTTACCAAACCTGTGCATTTCTGAAAACTAGAGACCTAGGGGAATCCAAGATGGGGTGACTTGTGTGGCTCGGACCAGGTTCTGTTACCCAGAATCCTTTGCAAACCTCAAACTTTGGCTAAAAAAACACATGTTCCTCACATTTCTGTGGCAGAAAGTTCTGGAATCTGAGAGGAGCCACGAATTTACTTCCACCCAGCGTTCCCCCACGTCTCCCGATAAAAATGATACCTCACTTGTGTGGGTAGGCCTAGCGCCCGCGACAGGAAACGCCCCAAAGCGCAACGTGGACACATCCAAATTTGTGAAGGAAAACAGAGGTGTTTTTTGCAAAGTGCCTACCTGTAGATTTTGGCCTGTAGCTCAGCCGCCACCTAGGGAAACCTACCAAACCTGTGCATTTCTGAAAACTAGAGACCTAGGGGAATCCAAGATGGGGTGACTTGTGTGGCTCGGACCAGGTTCTGTTACCCAGAATCCTTTGCAAACCTCAAAATTTGGCTAAAAAAACACATGTTCCTCACATTTCTGTGGCAGAAAGTTCTGGAATCTGAGAGGAGCCACGAATTTCCTTCCACCCAGCGTTCCCCCACGTCTCCCGATAAAAATGATACCTCACTTGTGTGGGTAGGCCTAGCGCCCGTGACAGGAAATGCCCCAAAGCGCAACGTGGACACATCACAGAAAACAGACCTGTTTTTAGCAAAGTGCCTACCTGCAGATTTTGGCCTGTAGCTCAGCCGCCACCTAGGGAAACCTACCAAACCTGTGCATTTCTGAAAACTAGAGACCTAGGGGAATCCAAGATGGGGTGACTTGTGTGGCTCGGACCAGGTTCTGTTACCCAGAATCCTTTGCAAACCTCAAAATTTGGCTAAAAAAACACATGTTCCTCACATTTCTGTGGCAGAAAGTTCTGGAATCTGAGAGGAGCCACAAATTTCCTTCCACCCAGTGTTCCCCCACGTCTCCCGATAAAAATGATACCTCACTTGTGTGGGTAGGCCTAGCGCCCGTGACAGGAAATGCCCCAAAGCGCAACGTGGACACATCACAGAAAACAGACCTGTTTTTAGCAAAGTGCCTACCTGCAGATTTTGGCCTGTAGCTCAGCCGCCACCTAGGGAAACCTACCAAACCTGTGCATTTCTGAAAACTAGAGACCTAGGGGAATCCAATATGGGGTGACTTGTGTGGCTCGGACCAGGTTCTGTTACCCAGAATCCTTTGCAAACCTCAAAATTTGGCTAAAAAAACACATGTTCCTCACATTTCTGTGGCAGAAAGTTCTGGAATCTGAGAGGAGCCACAAATTTCTTTCCACCCAGCGTTCCCCCACGTCTCCCGATAAAAATGATACCTCACTTGTGTTGGTAGGCCTAGCGCCCGTGACAGGAAATGCCCCAAAGCGCAACGTGGACACATCACAGAAAACAGACCTGTTTTTAGCAAAGTGCCTACCTGTAGATTTTGGCCTGTAGCTCAGCCGCCACCTAGGGAAACCTACCAAACCTGTGCATTTCTGAAAACTAGAGACCTAGGGGAATCCAAGATGGGGTGACTTGTGTGGCTCGGACCAGGTTCTGTTACCCAGAATCCTTTGCAAACCTCAAAATGTGGCTAAAAAAACACATGTTCCTCACATTTCTGTGGCAGAAAGTTCTGGAATCTGAGAGGAGCCACAAATTTCCTTCCACCCAGCGTTCCCCCACGTCTCCCGATACAAATGATACCTCACTTGTGTGGGTAGGCCTAGCGCCCGTGACAGGAAATGCCCCAAAGCGCAACATGGACACAGCCAAATTGGTGAAGGAAAACAGAGGTGTTTTTTGCAAAGTGCCTACCTGTAGATTTTGGCCTGTAGGTCAGCCGCCACATAGGGAAACCTACCAAACCTGTGCATTTCTGAAAACTAGAGACCTAGGGGAATCCAAGATGGGGTGACTTGTGTGGCTCGGACCAGGTTCTGTTACCCAGAATCCTTTGCAAACCTCAAACTTTGGCTAAAAAAACACATGTTCCTCACATTTCTGTGGCAGAAAGTTCTGGAATCTGAGAGGAGCCACGAATTTACTTCCACCCAGCGTTCCCCCACGTCTCCCGATAAAAATGATACCTCACTTGTGTGGGTAGGCCTAGCGCCCGTGACAGGAAATGCCCCAAAGCGCAACATGGACACAGCCAAATTGGTGAAGGAAAACAGAGGTGTTTTTTGCAAAGTGCCTACCTGTAGATTTTGGCCTGTAGGTCAGCCGCCACATAGGGAAACCTACCAAACCTGTGCATTTCTGAAAACTAGAGACCTAGGGGAATCCAAGATGGGGTGACTTGTGTGGCTCGGACCAGGTTCTGTTACCCAGAATCCTTTGCAAACCTCAAACTTTGGCTAAAAAAACACATGTTCCTCACATTTCTGTGGCAGAAAGTTCTGGAATCTGAGAGGAGCCACGAATTTACTTCCACCCAGCGTTCCCCCACTTCTCCCGATAAAAATGATACCTCACTTGTGTGGGTAGGCCTAGCGCCCGTGACAGGAAATGCCCCAAAGCGCAACATGGACACAGCCAAATTGGTGAAGGAAAACAGAGGTGTTTTTTGCAAAGTGCCTACCTGTAGATTTTGGCCTGTAGGTCAGCCGCCACATAGGGAAACCTACCAAACCTGTGCATTTCTGAAAACTAGAGACCTAGGGGAATCCAAGATGGGGTGACTTGTGTGGCTCGGACCAGGTTCTGTTACCCAGAATCCTTTGCAAACCTCAAACTTTGGCTAAAAAAACACATGTTCCTCACATTTCTGTGGCAGAAAGTTCTGGAATCTGAGAAGAGCCACGAATTTCCTTCCACCCAGCGTTCCCCCACGTCTCCCGATAAAAATGATACCTCACTTGTGTGGGTAGGCCTAGCGCCCGTGACAGGAAATGCCCCAAAGCGCAACGTGGACACAGCCAAATTGGTGGAGGAAAACAGAGGTGTTTTTAGCCAAGTGCCTACCTGTAGATTTTGGCCTGTAGCTCAGCCGCCACCTAGGGAAACCTACCAAACCTGTGCATTTCTGAAAACTAGAGACCTAGGGGAATCCAAGATGGGGTGACTTGTGTGGCTCAGACCAGGTTCTGTTACCCAGAATCCTTTGCAAACCTCAAAATTTGGCTAAAAAAACACATGTTCCTCACATTTCTGTGGCAGAAAGTTCTGGAATCTGAGTGGAGCCACGAATTTCCTTCCACCCAGCGTTTCCCCACGTCTCCCGATAAAAATGATACCTCACTTGTGTGGGTAGGCCTAGCGCCCGTGACAGGAAATGCCCCAAAGCGCAACGTGGACACATCACAGAAAACAGACCTGTTTTTAGCAAAGTGCCTACCTGCAGATTTTGGCCTGTAGCTCAGCCGCCACCTAGGGAAACCTACCAAACCTGTGCATTTCTGAAAACTAGAGACCTAGGGGAATCCAAGATGGGGTGACTTGTGTGGCTCGGACCAGGTTCTGTTACCCAGAATCCTTTGCAAACCTCAAAATTTGGCTAAAAAAACACATGTTCCTCACATTTCTGTGGCAGAAAGTTCTGGAATCTGAGAGGAGCCACAAATTTCCTTCCACCCAGTGTTCCCCCACGTCTCCCGATAAAAATGATACCTCACTTGTGTGGGTAGGCCTAGCGCCCGTGACAGGAAATGCCCCAAAGCGCAACGTGGACACATCACAGAAAACAGACCTGTTTTTAGCAAAGTGCCTACCTGCAGATTTTGGCCTGTAGCTCAGCCGCCACCTAGGGAAACCTACCAAACCTGTGCATTTCTGAAAACTAGAGACCTAGGGGAATCCAATATGGGGTGACTTGTGTGGCTCGGACCAGGTTCTGTTACCCAGAATCCTTTGCAAACCTCAAAATTTGGCTAAAAAAACACATGTTCCTCACATTTCTGTGGCAGAAAGTTCTGGAATCTGAGAGGAGCCACAAATTTCTTTCCACCCAGCGTTCCCCCACGTCTCCCGATAAAAATGATACCTCACTTGTGTGGGTAGGCCTAGCGCCCGTGACAGGAAATGCCCCAAAGCGCAACGTGGACACATCACAGAAAACAGACCTGTTTTTAGCAAAGTGCCTACCTGTAGATTTTGGCCTGTAGCTCAGCCGCCACCTAGGGAAACCTACCAAACCTGTGCATTTCTGAAAACTAGAGACCTAGGGGAATCCAAGATGGGGTGACTTGTGTGGCTCGGACCAGGTTCTGTTACCCAGAATCCTTTGCAAACCTCAAAATGTGGCTAAAAAAACACATGTTCCTCACATTTCTGTGGCAGTAAGTTCTGGAATCTGAGAGGAGCCACAAATTTCCTTCCACCCAGCGTTCCCCCACGTCTCCCGATAAAAATGATACCTCACTTGTGTGGGTAGGCCTAGCGCCCGTGACAGGAAATGCCCCAAAGCGCAACATGGACACAGCCAAATTGGTGAAGGAAAACAGAGGTGTTTTTTGCAAAGTGCCTACCTGTAGATTTTGGCCTGTAGGTCAGCCGCCACATAGGGAAACTTACCAAACCTGTGCATTTCTGAAAACTAGAGACCTAGGGGAATCCAAGATGGGGTGACTTGTGTGGCTCGGACCAGGTTCTGTTACCCAGAATCCTTTGCAAACCTCAAACTTTGGCTAAAAAAACACATGTTCCTCACATTTCTGTGGCAGAAAGTTCTGGAATCTGAGAGGAGCCACGAATTTACTTCCACCCAGCGTTCCCCCACGTCTCCCGATAAAAATGATACCTCACTTGTGTGGGTTGGCCTAGCGCCCGTGACAGGAAATGCCCCAAAGCGCAACATGGACACAGCCAAATTGGTGAAGGAAAACAGAGGTGTTTTTTGCAAAGTGCCTACCTGTAGATTTTGGCCTGTAGGTCAGCCGCCACATAGGGAAACCTACCAAACCTGTGCATTTCTGAAAACTAGAGACCTAGGGGAATCCAAGATGGGGTGACTTGTGTGGCTCGGACCAGGTTCTGTTACCCAGAATCCTTTGCAAACCTCAAACTTTGGCTAAAAAAACACATGTTCCTCACATTTCTGTGGCAGAAAGTTCTGGAATCTGAGAGGAGCCACGAATTTCCTTCCACCCAGCGTTCCCCCACGTCTCCCGATAAAAATGATACCTCACTTGTGTGGGTAGGCCTAGCGCCCGTGACAGGAAACGCCCCAAAGCGCAACGTGGACACAGCCAAATTTGTGGAGGAAAACAGAGGTGTTTTTAGCCAAGTGCCTACCTGTAGATTTTGGCCTGTAGCTCAGCCGCCACCTAGGGAAACCTACCAAACCTGTGCATTTCTGAAAACTAGAGACCTAGGGGAATCCAAGATGGGGTGACTTGTGTGGCTCGGACCAGGTTCTGTTACCCAGAATCCTTTGCAAACCTCAAAATTTGGCTAAAAAAACACATGTTCCTCACATTTCTGTGGCAGAAAGTTCTGGAATCTGAGAGGAGCCACGAATTTCCTTCCACCCAGCGTTCCCCCACGTCTCCCGATAAAAATGATACCTCACTTGTGTGGGTAGGCCTAGCGCCCGTGACAGGAAATGCCCCAAAGCGCAACGTGGACACATCACAGAAAACAGACCTGTTTTTAGCAAAGTGCCTACCTGCAGATTTTGGCCTGTAGCTCAGCCGCCACCTAGGGAAACCTACCAAACCTGTGCATTTCTGAAAACTAGAGACCTAGAGGAATCCAAGATGGGGTGACTTGTGTGGCTCGGACCAGGTTCTGTTACCCAGAATCCTTTGCAAACCTCAAAATTTGGCTAAAAAAACACATGTTCCTCACATTTCTGTGGCAGAAAGTTCTGGAATCTGAGAGGAGCCACAAATTTCCTTCCACCCAGTGTTCCCCCTCGTCTCCCGATAAAAATGATACCTCACTTGTGTGGGTAGGCCTAGCGCCCGTGACAGGAAATGCCCCAAAGCGCAACGTGGACACATCACAGAAAACAGACCTGTTTTTAGCAAAGTGCCTACCTGCAGATTTTGGCCTGTAGCTCAGCCGCCACCTAGGGAAACCTACCAAACCTGTGCATTTCTGAAAACTAGAGACCTAGGTGAATCCAATATGGGGTGACTTGTGTGGCTCGGACCAGGTTCTGTTACCCAGAATCCTTTGCAAACCTCAAAATGTGGCTAAAAAAACACATGTTCCTCACATTTCTGTGGCAGAAAGTTCTGGAATCTGAGAGGAGCCACAAATTTCTTTCCACCCAGCGTTCCCCCACGTCTCCCGATAAAAATGATACCTCACTTGTGTGGGTAGGCCTAGCGCCCGTGACAGGAAATGCCCCAAAGCGCAACGTGGACACATCACAGAAAACAGACCTGTTTTTGCAAAGTGCCTACCTGTAGATTTTGGCCTGTAGCTCAGCCTCCACCTAGGGAAACCTACCAAACCTGTGCATTTCTGAAAACTAGAGACCTAGGGGAATCCAAGATGGGGTGACTTGTGTGGCTCGGACCAGGTTCTGTTACCCAGAATCCTTTGCAAACCTCAAAATTTGGCTAAAAAAACACATGTTCCTCACATTTCTGTGGCAGAAAGTTCTGGAATCTGAGAGGAGCCACAAATTTCCTTCCACCCAGCGTTCCCCCACGTCTCCCGATAAAAATGATACCTCACTTGTGTGGGTAGGCCTAGCGCCCGTGACAGGAAATGCCCCAAAGCGCAACGTGGACACATCACAGAAAACAGACCTGTTTTTAGCAAAGTGCCTACCTGCAGATTTTGGCCTGTAGCTCAGCCGCCACCTAGGGAAACCTACCAAACCTGTGCATTTCTGAAAACTAGAGACCTAGGGGAATCCAAGATGGGGTGACTTGTGTGGCTCGGACTAGGTTCTGTTACCCAGAATCCTTTGCAAACCTCAAAATTTGGCTAAAAAAACACATGTTCCTCACATTTCTGTGGCAGAAAGTTCTGGAATCTGAGAGGAGCCACAAATGTCCTTCCACCCAGCGTTCCCCCACATCTCCCGATAAAAATGATACCTCACTTGTGTGGGTAGGCCTAGCGCCCGTGACAGGAAATGCCCCAAAGCGCAACGTGGACACATCACAGAAAACAGACCTGTTTTTAGCAAAGTGCCTACCTGCAGATTTTGGCCTGTAGCTCAGCGGCCACCTAGGGAAACCTACCAAACCTGTGCATTTCTGAAAACTAGAGACCTAGGGGAATCCAATATGGGGTGACTTGTGTGGCTCGGACCAGGTTCTGTTACCCAGAATCCTTTGCCAACCTCAAAATTTGGCTAAAAAAACACATGTTCCTAACATTTCTGTGGCAGAAAGTTCTGGAATCTGAGAGGAGCCACGAATTTCCTTCCACCCAGCGTTCCCCCACGTCTCCCGATAAAAATGATACCTCACTTGTGTGGTTAGGCCTAGCGCCCGCGACAGTAGAAGCCCCAAAGTGCAACGTGGACACAGCCAAATTGGTGAAGGAAAACATCGGTGTTTTTTGCAAAGTGCCTACCTGTAGATTTTGGCCTGTAGCTCAGACGCCACCTAGGGAAACCTACCAAACCTGTGCATTTCTGAAAATTAGAGACCTAGGGGAATCCAAGATGGGGTGACTTGTGTGGCTCGGACCAGGTTCTGTTACCCAGAATCCTTTGCAAACCTCAAAATTTGGCTAAAAAAACACATGTTCCTAACATTTCTGTGGCAGAAAGTTCTAGAATCTGAGAGGAGCCACGAATTTCCTTCCACCCAGCGTTCCCCCACGTCTCCCGATAAAAATGATACCTCACTTGTGTGGGTAGGCCTAGCGCCCGTGACAGGAAACGCCCCAAAGCGCAACGTGGACACAGCCAAATTGGTGGAGGAAAACAGAGGTGTTTTTTGCAAAGTGCCTACCTGTAGATTTTGGCCTGTAGCTCAGACGCCACCTAGGGAAACCTACCAAACCTGTGCATTTCTGAAAATTAGAGACCTAGGGGAATCCAAGATGGGGTGACTTGTGTGGCTCGGACCAGGTTCTGTTACCCAGAATCCTTTGCAAACCTCAAAATTTGGCTAAAAAAACCCATGTTCCTAACATTTCTGTGGCAGAAAGTTCTGGAATCTGAGAGGAGCCACGAATTTCCTTCCACCCAGCGTTCCCCCACGTCTCCCGATAAAAATGATACCTCACTTGTGTGGGTAGGCCTAGCGCCCGTGACAGGAAACGCCCCAAAGCGCAACGTGGACACAGCCAAATTGGTGAAGGAAAACAGAGGTGTTTTTTGCAAAGTGCCTACCTGTAGATTTTGGCCTGTAGCTCAGCCGCCACCTACGGAAACCTACCAAACCTGTGCATTTCTGAAAACTAGAGACCTAGGGGAATCCAAGATGGGGTGACTTGTGTGGCTCGGACCAGGTTCTGTTACCCATAATCCTTTGCAAACCTCAAAATTTGGCTAAAAAAACACATGTTCCTCACATTTCTGTGGCAGAAAGTTCTGGAATCTGAGAGGAGCCACGAATTTACTTCCACCCAGCGTTCCCCCACGTCTCCCGATAAAAATGATACCTCACTTGTGTGGGTAGGCCTAGCGCCCGTGACAGGAAATGCCCCAAAGCGCAACGTGGACACATCACAGAAAACAGACCTGTTTTTAGCAAAGTGCCTACCTGCAGATTTTGGCCTGTAGCTCAGCCGCCACCTAGGGAAACCTACCAAACCTGTGCATTTCTGAAAACTAGAGACTTAGGGGAATCCAAGATGGGGTGACTTATGTGGCTCGGGCCAGGTTCTGTTACCCAGAATCCTTTGCAAACCTCAAAATTTGGCTAAAAAAACACATGTTCCTCACATTTCTGTGGCAGAAAGTTCTGGAATCTGAGAGGAGCCACAAATTTCCTTCCACCCAGCGTTCCCCCACGTCTCCCGATAAAAATGATACCTCACTTGTGTGGGTAGGCCTAGCGCCCGTGACAGGATATGCCCCAAAACGCAACGTGGCCACATCACATTTTTTCATTGAAAACAGTGCCTACCTGTAGATTTTGGCCTCTAGCTCAGCCGGCACCTAGGGAAACCTACCAAACCTGTGCATTTCTGAAAACTAGAGACCTAGGGGAATCCAAGATGGGGTGACTTGTGTGTCTCGGACCAGGTTCTGTTACCCAGAATCCTTTGCAAACCTCAAAATTTGGCTAAAAAAACACATGTTCCTCACATTTCTGTGGCAGAAAGTTCTGGAATCTGAGAGGAGCCACGAATTTCCTTCCACCCAGCATTCCCCCATGGGTCCCGATAAAAATTATACCTCACTTGTGTGGGTAGGCCTAGCGCCCGTGACAGGAAATGCCCCAAAGCGCAACGTGGACACATCACAGAAAACAGACCTGTTTTTAGCAAAGTGCCTACCTGCAGATTTTGGCCGGTAGCTCAGCCGCCACCTAGGGAAACCTACCAAACCTGTTCATTTCTGAAAACTAGAGACCTAGGGGAATCCAAGATGGGGTGACTTGTGTGGCTCGGACCAGGTTCTGTTACCCAGAATCCTTTGCAAACCTCAAATTCTGTCTAAAAAAACACATTTTCCAGACATTTCGGTGACAGAAAGTTCTGGAATCTGAGTGGAGCCACAAATTTCCTTCCACCCAGCGTTCCCCCAAGTCTCCCGATAAAAATGATACCTCACTCGTGTGGGTGGGCCAGGTGCCTGCAACAGAATAAGGCCCAAAACTTGTAGAGATAGAGGGGATAGCACAGCAAGTTTATAAGGACATATTCTTTTATACATCTTTAGACTGACTCTGCTTTGGGGACCCACATAAGTGAGGTGTCATTTTACTTGGGAGGCTGAGGGGAACACTGGGGAGTAGGAATTTTGTGCTGGAGTGGTGATCCTACGAAGAAAAGTAAGGAAAATATGCTTTTTTAAGCACATTTTGAGGTATACAGAGGAGTCTGGGTAAGAAAATGTTGGGGGATCCACGCAAGCCACACCTCCCTGGACTCCTTGGGGTGTCTAGTTTTATAAAATGTCTGGGTTTGGTAGGTTTCCCTAGATGAAGGCCGCACACAGGACCAAAAACATAGGTGCCCTCTCCCCCCCAAACACAGGTAGTTTTGTAATATATCGTTTTGATGTGCCCACATATGTCCGTGATGTGCCAAACTCTAAAATTTTGAAAAGAAACACAGTTAGGTTATGTGAAAAAGACCCCTCACCCACCAACCAAGTTGGTGGCATGCTTCATCATTGGGGTCCCACCTGAGGCACCTAGCGTGTCACAGGTGTGCTGCGACGCCTGATTACAGCAGAGCAGGTTTTGTCATTTTTACCACACATACTGGTTGGATTTGGCACGAGGGTGAGTGATGGTTCAGTGGATCAAATTTTACTAACAAGAGCTTTCACAAAAATGAAATGCACTGAACCAATGACTCACAGCTCGTTAGCTGTAAAGCCGCGACAAGGCACCAACCGTTTTACAGTCCATTCACACAACTTTCATACATGACACACACAAGGCCATTCACACCGCCAGCCACGGGCCCAGCACATTACAACACTCACATCGACAGACAGCGCCACTCAAGGGCCCATCACTTACATATGCCCACATGCCTGATACAACAATCACACCAGCTGATGGGAGTGTGTGGACTGGTGTTTGGCTGGCAGTGTGTTGCAGTAGACAACAGCAAGTCAATATGTACACTCTCAGCCAAGCCCCACTCCAACCACAATGGCATCATTTTTTATTTTATTTTTAACAGTGGAACCCCTAACTAAGTAGAAAGAATTACAAAACTACAAACACAAAAGCTCTAACTAAGAACATGACAGAAATGCTAACCATGAAACTAAACACATGAAAATACAAAACAGACATGAGTTTACACTCATGGTTGTTCCCAGAAATTCTTCTGGGTGTGGTAATTCTTAAAACAAGCACCGACACACAGCCCAGGCTTTGAAGGACAATCTGGGCAGTACATTCGAGTCTCCCTCTGGATACCTCTTCGAAAACACACTCTACATTTCTTAGCTGGAAAGTCTTTTTTGGGTGTGGGAGGAATGTGCTCAGCAAAGTGGCGATCTTTCAATCTAGCCACATCCTCCACCACTGCTCCTCAAGGAACTCTGGCCTGTTCCACCACAATAAGGCTCTCTATCACTGACTCCTGAAATTTCACAAATGTCATCTTTGACTCTGGAGACCTATCCCTAAACACAATAAAAGCATTGAAGGTTGCTAAGTGGAAGAGGTGAAGTGCTAACTTCTTATACCAAACGTAAGACTTACAAATAGCAGTATAAGGTTCCAACCTCTGGTCAACTCTATCTACACCTCCCATGTGCTTATTATAATCTAAAATGCACACAGGTTTGCGCACTTCAGCAACCTGGCCCCAAACAGTCACAGGGGAAGTACTCTCATCATGGATGGTACTTAGCATGTAGACATCCCTCTTGTCTGAAAATTTCAAAGCTAGCAGCTCCTCGTTCCGCAAGGCAGAGCACTGTCCTCTCTCAAGTTTTTTACAGACAAGCTCCCTTGGATAGCCTTTCCGGTTAGAACGGATTGTGCCACAAGCAACTGTGTCCACTCTAAACAATTCCTTGAACAATTGCACACCAGTGTAGAAGTTATCTACATACAAATGGTGACCTTTGTTGAACAGTCGTCTACCAAGATCCCACACAATTTTCTCAGTAACTCCAAAAGTGGGAGGACAACCAGGGGGGTCAATATTGGAATCCCTACCAGTGTACACACGGAAACTATACACATATCCTGTCCTACTTTCAGACAGCATATACAATTTAATTCCATATCATGCCCTTTTGCTAGGAATGTACTGCCTAAAAACCAAACGACCCTTGAAGAGGACCAAAGACTCGTCCACACTTAACTCTTTGCCTGGAACATAGACCTCCGAAAACCGATCTACAAAATGATCAAGGACAGGCCTAATCTTAAAAAGACGGTCAGAATCTGGGTGATCTCGTGGCAAGGCTAAAGCATTGTCAACAAAATGCAGCATCCTAAGAAGAAGCAAATACCGATTACGACTCAGGGTCGCTGGAAATATAGCTGTTGCCATAAAGGGACTAGTAGACCAAAAAGAAGCCAGTGACGGCTTCCTTATCAACACCATCAAAAAAGTCAAACCCAAAAACTTTTTTAACTCCTCCAAATTTGTGGGAATCCACTGGGCAGCTCTAGAGTGTGGCCTAAGTCTAGCAGCGTTGTCCCTCAAATGCTGCTCCGCATACAAATTAGTCTGCTCAACAATCTCTTCCAAAAACACATCATCCATGAAAAACTCAAAGAAATTGATAGGCATAAAGTTCTCTGTATTGGCGTTACACCCCGGGAGACCAGTAAAGGCAGGCAACTCTGGCTGCTCCATGTTTGGGGCAACCCAGACATCAGGTCTTATAACGGGAAACCTTTCAGCCCCAGGTTGCTGCACTATTGGCACATCAATGTCCTCCTCTAAAACAGGCCCTTCATCTGCACTGAGTGTGGCTTCATCATCAGAAGATTCCCCTCCAAGAGAAACATCACTGCCAGAATCTCTGACTTCCTCCTCTGCCTCAGATGCAGAGTCCGTCTCATAGTCATGATCAGACTGTGACTCAAAAAGCATACCAACCACCTGCTGAGCGATCATCCTGCGGCTAGCCATGATCTCTCCTGCTAAAATTAACTGGACAAATTCACCACCAACAACCAGCACTGTGTAAGACAAGTAACAAAGTGTAGCTTTGTTAGTAAGAGTTATAAACTCAAAAACTATACCGCTCACTTGCCTGAAAAAGCTTGATTCACCAGCTACTACACAGCAATCACCAATGATATCCCACTAAAAATAAAGAAAGAAAGGCAAATTAGAAATAAGACAAAACAAATATCATTGTGCACAAACTTAAGGACAATTTCACACACAATCCTGCATTTAGTACACCCCCTACAAACATGTCATTCATGCATGGCAACAATACTCCTTTGGAGAAAATTGTTTTTACTTACCTAAAACATGCAACTGTGCAAACTGCAGGTCAACCACCGCCAAAACCGCAAGGAGCCACAGCAAATAAAGCAAAAGCTTTGAACTAGAACAAAAAGGAGGAAAACATTTTTTATCACAAATGCAAAGACTTCTTCAGTTGACAAACACCCCACCATCAAACATTTAGAAGTTGGTGCCTAAGTGGATTCTGCCATAGGGGCAGATGGGCCTACTAATAAAATAGGCCTGTCTACCCCAAGGAAGCCAGAAAATACCTTTAGTAGTGTGTCCCCATGGAGAGCGACCCTTGCCAAAGGGGACAGACCTAAAAAAAAAAAAAAAACACACACTATCCCTGGTGCCTAAGTGGCTTCTACCCGCCTTGGGGGCAGGTGGGCCTAACAAAATAGGCCCATCTGCCCCCAGGGGGTGTAGAAATGGGCAACAGGTCAATGCCCCCCTTGGGGGGGGGGCGCCCGTGACCAAGGGGACGCCCCCCCACAAAAATAAACAAATAAAAAAAATCCCTGGCGTTCTAGTGGTTTCTGCCCCCCTTGGGGGCAGACCAGCCTAAAAATAATAGGCTGATCTGTCTCCAAGGGGTGTAGAAATGGCCTGGGTACATGAGCCCCCAAAGTGGGGGGCGACCCTTGCCCAAGGCCCCCCCCATCCACTAACACACACACACACACACACACTATCCCTGGTGTCTAAGTGGCTTCTGCCCCCCTTGGGGGCAGGTGGGCCTAACATAATAGGCCCATCTGCCCCAGGGGGTGTAGAAATGGCCAACAGGTCAATGCCCCCCTTGGGGGGGGTGCCCCGTGACCAAGGGGACTCCCCCCCACAAAAATAAACACATCAAAAAAAATCCCTGGCGTTCTAGTGGTTTCTGCCCCCTTGGGGCAGATCAGCCTAAAAATAATAGGCTGATCTGCCCTCAAGGGGGGCAGAAATGGCCCTAACAGACATGCCCCCCAAAGGGGAGCGACCCTTGCCCAAGGGGGCGCCCCCCCATCCACTACACACACAATCCCTGGTGCCTAAGTGGCTTCTGCCCCCCTTGGGGGCAGATGGACCTAAAAAAAATAGGCCGATCTGCCCCCAAGGGGGGCAGAAAAGGCCAACAGTTCTCTGCCCCCTTGGGGGGGGCGCCCCTTGCCCAAGGGGGCACCCCCCCCACACATAAATGCACATACCAATATAAATCCCTGGTGATCTAGTGTTTTCTGCCCCCCTTGGGGGCAGACCAGCCTAAAAATAATAGGCTGATCTGTCTCCAAGGGGTGCAGAAATGGCCTGGGTACATGTGCCCCCAAAGTGGGGGGTGACCCTTGCCCAAGGCCCCCCCCCATCCACTAACACACACACACACTATCCCTGGTGTCTAAGTGGCTTCTGCCCCCCTTGGGGGCAGGTGGGCCTAACAAAATAGGCCCATCTGCCCCCAAGGGGTGTAGAAATGGCCAACAGCTCAATGCCCCCCTTGGGGGGGGGCGCCCCGTGACCAAGGGGACACCCCCCCCCACAAAAATAAACAAATTTAAAAAAATCCCTGGCGTTCTAGTGGTTTCTGCCCCCCTTGGGGGCAGACCAGCCTAAAAATAATAGGCTGATCTGTCTCCAAGGGGTGCAGAAATGGCCTGGGTACATGTGCCCCCAAAGTGGGGGGGCGACCCTTGCCCAAGGCCCCCCCCCATCCACTAACATACACACACACACACTATCACTGGTGTCTACATGGCTTCTGCTCCCCTTGGGGGCAGGTGGGTCTAAAAAAATAGGCCCATCTGCCCCCAGGGGGTGTAGAAATGGCCAACAGGTCAATGGCCCCCTTGGGGGGGTGCCCAGTGACCAAGGGGACGCCCCCCCACAAAAATAAACAAATAAAAAAAAATCCCTGGTGTTCTAGTGGTTTCTGCCCCCCTTGGGGGAAGACCAGCCTAAAAATAATAGGCTGATCTGTCTCCAAGGGGTGCAGAAATGGCCTGGGTACATGTGCCCCCAAAGTGGGGGGGCGACCCTTGCCCAAGGCCCCCCCCCATCCACTAACACACACACACTATCCCTGGTGTCTACATGGCTTCTGCCTCCCTTGGGGGCAGGTGGGTCTAAAAAAATAGGCCCATCTGCCCCCAGGGGGTGTAGAAATGGCCAACAGGTCAATGGCCCCCTTGGGGGGGTGCCCCGTGACCAAGGGGACGCCCCCCCACAAAAATAAACAAATTTAAAAAAATCCCTGGCGTTCTAGTGGTTTCTGCCCCCCTTGGGGGCAGACCAGCCTAAAAATAATAGGCTGATCTGTCTCCAAGGGGTGCAGAAATGGCCTGGGTACATGTGCCCCCAAAGTGGGGGGGCGACCCTTGCCCAAGGCCCCCCCCCCATCCACTAACACACACACACTATCCCTGGTGTCTACATGGCTTCTGCCCCCCTTGGGGGAAGGTGGGTCTAAAAAAATAGGCCCATCTGCCCCCAGGGGGTGTAGAAATGGCCAACAGGTCAATGGCCCCCTTGGGGGGGTGCCCCGTGACCAAGGGGACGCCCCCCCCACAAAAATAAACAAATTAAAAAAAATCCCTGGCGTTCTAATGGTTTCTGCCCCCCTTGGGGGCAGACCAGCCTAAAAATAATAGGCTGATCTGCCCTCAAGGGTGGCAGAAATGGCCCTAAAAGACATGCCCCCCAAAGGGGAGTGACCCTTGCCCAAGGGGGCGCCCCCCCCATCCACTACACACACAATCCCTGGTGCCTAAGTGGCTTCTGCCCCCCTTGGGGGCAGATGGACCTAAAAAAAATAGGCCAATTTGCCCCCAAGGGGGGCAGGAAAGGCCAACAGTTCTCTGCCCCCTTGGAGGGGGCGCCCCTTGCCCAAGGGGGCACCCCCCCCACATAAATACACATAAAAATAAAAAACCTGGTGATCTAGTGTTTTCTGCCCCCCTTGGGGGCAGATCTGGCTAAAAAGTAGCCAATCTGCCCTCAAGGGGGGCAGAAATGGCCCTAAAATACATGCCCCCCAAAGGGGAGCGACCCTTGCCCAATGGGGCGCCCCCCCATCCACTACACACACAATCCCTGGTGCCTAAGTGGCTTCTGCCCCCCTTGGGGGCAGATGGACCTAAAAAAAATAGGCCGATCTGCCCCCAAGGGGGGCAGAAAAGGCCAACAGTTCTCTGCCCCCTTGGGGGGGGCGCCCCTTGCCCAAGGGGGCACCCCCCAACACATAAATGCAAAAAAAATTATAAATCCCTGGAGATCTAGTGTTTTCTGCCCCCCTTGGGGGCAGATCTGGCTAAAAAGTAGCCAGTCTGCCCTCAAGGGGGGCAGAAATGGCCCTAAAATACATGCCCCCCAAAGGGGAGTGACCCTTGCCCAAGGGGGCACCCCCCCATCCACTACACACACAATCCCTGGTGCCTAAGTTGCTTCTGCCCCCCTTGGGGGCAGATGGACCTAAAACAAATAGGCCGATCTGCCCCCAAGGGGGGCAGAAAAGGCCAACAGTTCTCTGCCCCCTTGGGGGGGCACCCCTTGCCCAAGGGGGCACCCCCCAACACATAAATGCAAAAAAAAAAAAATCCCTGGTGATCTAGTGTTTTCTGCCCCCCTTGGGGGCAGATCTGGCTGAAAAGTAGCCAATCTGCCCCCAAGGGGGGCAGAAATGGCCGTAGTAATTGCCCCCTAAAGGGGAGCGACCATTGCCCAAGGGGCCGCTCCCCGCGTGCCAAAAACAGGTAACAACAATAAAAAAATACAAATCCCTGGTGTCTAGTGGGCATTCCTGCTGCCCCATCGCAATGCGATCGGGCAGCAGGAATGCTCAAAGAGACACCGGGGAAAAGGAAAAGCCTTTCCTTTTCCCCGGTGCCTCTTTAGCCCCAACCCCCCACCCACCGGGAAGAGGAACTCACCTCTTCTATCGTCACCGCACAGGAAGCAAATGGCTTCCTGTGCGGCGAGGATCCCATAATGAAGTCAGCGCGCGATCGCGCGCTGACGTCATTATGGGGGGGTGGTGGGGTCAGGGGTGGAAGGGGAAGGGCTTCCCCTTCCATCCCTGACTTTGGGGGGTGTGGGGGAAGCACACAGAGGGAGCGAGAGCGCTACCTCTGGGCTGTGTGCCGAGGACGTAGTGGTTACGTCCTCGGCACAGCAGCACTGTGCCGCGGGACGTAACCACTACGTCCGCAGCACAGAAGGGGTTAAAATACTGCATTTATGTACACTATTACACTGCTTTCAGATGTAATGGCAAAGGAAGCAAAGAACATAATTTTACAGAAAAGAATACAGTTACTAAATCACATTGTCTACAACTACAGCCAAAAAAGTGCCTCAACAGAACTAAAACTAAAAATGTACAAAATATTATTCTAATGCATATCATGGGAGTGCAACTACAAGAGATGATGTTGTTATTCATGTAAGAGAGCACAACCACCCCACTTCACTGAAATAGAAGTAAGGGAGGCACTGCAGGATATATAGAGAGGTAAGCACCATTTCCCAGGAACCTGCAACCAAAATCCTTAAAGATATACTGCCTAAAGTCCCCAAACACATCACAGACCAGCTACTGCCTGTCCCCACTTTAAAATGCAAATGCTAAAAAGGCCACCACCTCCTACGCCTAGAAGCTATCAAGACATACAAATAAAACAAAATTATGACATATAATTAATAACCTTTCCTTTTACATGACTAACTAAATAATGAGAAACAAATCCTAATACTCTATACAGCAAATAACTTACAAAACCTTAGCCAATGTCACATGTGGATGATGGATGAGACCTTCAAAATGTGCCTAAACCCATTCATTCAGATATTCACCATGCATGGTGAATATCAAAATACAAATAACCCTTTTATATGTGCCCTACTACTAAATAAACAAAGCAGCATTTACTATGACATCCTAAACCACACCAGCTATAAAATCACTATCCCCAAAAAATTGTCATAGACTTTGAGCAAGCCATGATTCAAACCATTTTAAAAATGGACCCCCCACTCAGCCATCTAATATCATTTCAGTCAAAGCATATGGAGACATCTCCGGAGTTCTACACTAAGGGGGTCATTCTGACCCTGGCCGGCGGCGGAAGCCGGCGGCCTGGCTGGGACCGCCAGAATACCGCTGCGCGGTCAAAAGACTGCCGCAGGTATTCTGGGTTTCCTGCTGGGCTGGCGGGCGACCGGCAGAAGGCCACCCGCCAGCCCAGCGGGAAACACCCTTCCATGAGGATGCCGGCTCCGAATGGAGCCGGCGGAGTGGAAGGGGTGCGACGGGTGCAGTTGCACCCGTCGCGATTTTCAGTGTCTGCATGGTAGACACTGAAAATCTTTGTGGGGCCCTGTTACGGGGGCCCCTGCAGTGCCCATGCCATTGGCATGGGCACTGCAGGGGCCCCCAGGGGCCCCACGACACCCCATACCGCCATTCTCTTCCTGGCGGCCAAAACCGGCAGGAACAGGATGGCGGTCGGAATCCCCATGGCAGCGCAGCAAGCT
Source organism: Pleurodeles waltl (assembly GCF_031143425.1). NCBI lineage: Eukaryota > Metazoa > Chordata > Amphibia > Caudata > Salamandridae > Pleurodeles > Pleurodeles waltl. The sequence goes on along the minus strand of NC_090439.1, from coordinate 624,081,506 downwards.
GCGCCACCATGGAGGATTCCCCAGGGCAGCGGGAAACCGGCGGTACACCGCCGGTTTTCCGTTTCTGACCGCGGCTGTACCGCCGCGGTCAGAATGCCCATGGGAGCACCGCCAGCCTGTTGGCGGTGCTCCCGCGGTCGTTGGCCTTGGCGGATTTTACCGCCAGGGTCAGAATGACCCCCTAAGTGTAGAATATTTGAAAATTCTGCAAACTTGCATTTGAAACAAAAAATAATAGCACTAGCCCATGGCCTTGTCACAGTGATAGCCAACCACTACAATTTACTAATAGAAAACCCTTTCAACCATCAAAATGAAGACAAACCGAGGGCCTCAGTACAAGTTTGGTGGTCCCTCAACCACCATGGCGTTGGTGGTTGTCCAACTCCTGTCGGCTTGGCAGTCGGACTGCCGTATTATGAGTCAAGCGGGCTTATTGAGCAAAGACCCCCACAGTCACGAGGCTACACAAGCAGGCCAGCAGAACCTACATTCCTGCTGGACATATTACAAGGTTGAACTCCATCAATGTGACCATGCGGGTCCAACCACCACATCTCAGAAGGCGGAAATGGACTGTTTAAAGGGAGACACTCACCTGCAGGCCCCCTCACTTGTCTGTTGCTGACCATGGAGCACATCACACATGTCCTGCCACTTCTGATGATCCTCAAAGGTGCACAAAACCAACGCCAGCGTGGACACCACCGACTGTAAATATACACACTTACCTGTATCAAAAAGCGTAAAAATAGATCATAGTGCCATTGTCCACATCACATGGGGGGCACGCCATGGGCACCAAGTACATGTCACATCCCATACACAGTCCAAAGCATATAGCAAGATAGACACATTCACAGTCACAATACGCCTCCTTTGGGCAGCTGATTCACATTGCACCACAACACTACACAAAAACACATGGCCACCATCACACATTCAAATAAAACTCACACACACATTCCGCACAGGCCAGGGACTGTTGTCACATACAACATACATTTGTATCAATGTGTCATGGAACACAAACAACGTCACCATTGAACACACTTGCAATGGATACACACATCACAGCACAATGGAAGGACAACGGCATGCACAATACACTGTGAGACAAATAGACAAAGGGCACTATGCACACAAAACTTGCACCATTGGGATGGGGCACTGGGAACACTCAGGGAAGGAGGCTGCATGGGACAAACATTACCTTGCAACCGTCCATAAAACAACATTTGCACAGGAAATGGCCCTACATGTGTCTCAGGGACAAACAGTATTAGACACAAATGTCATGCCTATCTGCATAATGTGAAAGTGCCATTCAACACAGCCAATACAACTCCAACTGCATGGGATATACCACTATAGGAACTAGCTGCAATGGGCACACACCTAAATGGACGAATGCACAGTAAAATGCAAAAAAGCTAGCACTAGTGAACTCACTCCATGTCTGCATTACCAAACCTCAAGCTGACACACATCAGATTAATTCATAAGCCTTATCAGGAGTCAAGTCTAACACCATACATACTCACACTGGACAACACAAGATGAAATACTCACCATAACAAACACCTTACAATGCCATGACACCACCATTGCATTTACAGACACACATACATACACTCAACATATACCCTCCTCTTGGGGGACATCAGCATGGCCCACAAAGTCACAGACTGCAAACAACAGCAAACTGAGCAGCATGCAGTTATTCTGGAACAACATTATGGTAGAAAAGGAATTGCAGGACAAATGTGTGCCCCAAAAACCAAACTGCATGGGTATACTAATAATGAAAATGAAAGTCCAAAGGCCATTGGCCACCAGTGGTGGATGTGGTGGATGTCTGTGTGTCTGCAGGTATGGTGCTTTTGGTGGATATCTGGGGGCTGGCTGGGGTGGTGTCTGTGGGTTTGATGGTTGTGATGGGTGTCTCAGTGACTATTTGTATGGTGCCTGTGGGTATACTGGATGTGTGTGTGATGCTGGGTGTGGTGGGGGTGTCAAGGGAAGTTGTGACTGTAGCTGTGTCCGTGGATGAATGTTTGTGTGCATGCCGGTGTGTTCTCAGCTGCTTGTGTTTCTGTGCTCTGCTCTTGGCTGTTGACACTGATATCTGAGGATCGGTCTGTGTGCTTTGGATAGGTAGGGGAAGGTGGTATTTTGAGTGGGAAGAGGGAGGTGGAGGGGGGGTAGAAGGTAGGGGATGACTGGCTAGTGTCAATGAATGGCTGGAGCCTGACAAAATCTCTGTTGGCCAGCCATTGCACCATCAATGCCTTCCAGGAATGTGTTGGTTTGCTAGGGATCGGTCTCCAATCCCTGGATGGCATTCACAATGACTGACTGACCCACAGAGATACTTCTCAGGCGGTCAATGTCCTCCTCACTGAGGGCAGCATGTGTAACAGGGGCTGGGGTGGAGGTGCCTGCAGAGAAGGAGACGCCCACAATTTTGGATGAGCAGTCACGGGCAACTAGATGGGGGGGAAACAGGGAGGGCTGTGCCAGAACAGGGGTGGCTGACAAGGATGGCACTGGGGGATTCCCCGATGGGTCTGCTACCACTAGGAAGTATCCACTAGTGGAGTAATTGGATGCTGAGGATGTTCCGGTCTCCTCTGTGGCACTCCGCTCTTCCTCCGGGCCACTCGGTCCTTCTGTGTCAGTTGTGCCTTGACCCAAAGTCCCCACTCAACTTTGCCCCATCTCCTTTGCGTGTCAGTGCTGATGCTGCAAAGACAAAGAGTAATAGGATCATCAAATGTCCATGAACACACTTGAACAACAGCTCTGATTAGCAAACATTTGTCCTGATTACGAGCCTGGCAGTCTCAGGACCGCCAGACTCAGGGTGGCAGTCGGACCACCGCGGCTGTGGTGGTACGCTTGCCACATTATGATCCTGGCAGTCTGACCACCAGAGGAACCCCGTCTCCACCAGGATATCTGATGGGATGACAGTGTTCTTGGTTGTGATAAGCCAGAGTGGTGCCCTGCTGATTACAACCTTCTTCTCCACCAAACTTTTCATGGTGGTCTAACTGCCATGAAAAGGCTGGTGGAGAACAAGTGCAGGGGGTCACAGGGGAACCCTGCACTGCCCATGGCCTGGGCAGCACAGGGGTTCCTCTGTCTAGCACCCTTGAAATATGCACTGCTGTGCAGTCAGTGTGCATTCCTTCAGTGCTGGTGCACCCTGCACACAGCAGCATTGTCACAGGCTCAATGATGAGCCAGGAACAATGCTGACATACCTTTCCCACTAGGCTGAAGAGCAGGAAACGTGGTGGAGAGACCGACGGCAGCGTGGCTGACTCCTCATTGGGAGTTTTGTGGTTGAATGTTTCCGACCACTAAACCCGTAATGGTTCTCATTACCATGATATCAAGTAGGTCCCACAAACAAATTCCACCCTTGTGGCCAGTACATGTGCCATACCATATGCCTGCATTCCATATGAACTGTCAACAGTTGCCCAGAGGAAAATCAGGATCTCAGAAAAATACAATTGCATGGTTGAAGTTGTGCGATCACACTAACCAGTCAACAAGTAGGAGACCTCATCACCCACAAAGCTTTGCCCCATGGAGCAGACGTCAGTTATCTGTTGGCATACAATTGTAGCCAATGCAAAGTCCATTCCCACAGATCCTACACAAGGGCATGTACACATCTATTTGTCACATAAATAATGACCATACAACAAGAAATGATGCTCCAAAATCAACCCATGTTGATGACAAAAGTACAATAGCCTGGAGAAGGTGAAATGGAAATACCCATGTTACAATGGAACAATATGGATGAGTTGGTCAGGGATATTTGCTTACGCTTTTCCCCCTCTCCCACCCTTACCATTCCTAGTATGGAAGATAAAGCAATCTGCCCTCCTCATGATCTTATTGGCCCCTACATTGGCATGTCAGCAATGGTACACAAAACTTCTGGAACTCTCAGTTGTTCCTCATCAAAAGCTTCCAAACAGACCAGATCTTCTAACACAGAAACAGGGACAAATAAGACATCCAGATCACTCAGCCTAGCGATATGGCTCCTGAAGTCATAGAATTTGGATATTTACATTTACCACAAGAATGTATGGATATCCTAAAACAAGCATGCAAACCTACAACTAGACAGTGCTATGCAGCAAAGTGGAAAGATTTTGGCCCTCATTATGACTCCGGCGGGCGGCAGAGGCCGCCCGCCAGAATTCCGCCCTCCGTAATACCGCTCCGCGGTCAGAAGACCGCGGAGGGTATTATGAGTTTTTCCCTGGGCTGGCGGGCGGTCTCCAAAAGACCGCCCGCCAGCCCAGGGAAAAACTCCCTTCCCACGAGGATGCCGGCTCGTAATAGAGCCGGCGGAGTGGGAAGGTGCGACGGGTGCTGTTGCACCCGTCGCGTATTTCACTGTATGCAAGGCAGACAGTGAAATACATTTTTGGGCCCTCTTACGGGGGCCCCTGCAGTGCCCATGCCGTTGGCATGGGCACTGCAGGGGCCCCCAGGGGCCCCGCGACTCCCCCTCCCGCCATCCGGTTCCCGGCGGGAGAACCGCCAGGAACTGGATGGCGGGAGGGGGAGTCGGAATCCCCAAGCCGGCGCAGCAAGCTGCGCCGGCTTGGAGGATTCCTTGGGGGCAGCGGGAAACCGGCGGGAGACCACCGGTTTCCCTTCTCTGACCGCGGCTAAGCCGCCGCGGTCAGAATGCCCCGCGGGGCACCGCCGGCCTGTCGGCGGTGCCTCCGCGTCCAGCGGCCCTGGCGGTTACAAACCGCCAGGGTCGTAATGAGGGCCTTTGTTTGTTATTCTCAAACACAAAACATTGACCCTCTTCAACCACCAGTACAGGATATTGCAGAGTTTTTATTACATTTACAAAAGACAAGTTTAGCCTACACACCAATTAATGTACATTTAGCTGCTGTGGATGCATATCTGCAAAATAGACAGCATATTTCACTGTTTAGAATTCCAGTTATCAAAGCCCTTATGGAAGGACTAAAAAGAATAATTCCACAAAATATTCCTCCAGCTCCATCTTGGAACTTAAACATTGAACTCACAAGACTCATGGCTTCACCATTTGAGTCACTACACTCATGCCCATTACAATACCTTTCATAGAAAGTATCATTCTTAATTGCTATCACATCTCTCAGGCGTGTTAGTGAACTATAGCCACTAACTTTAGAAGAACCCTTCTTTCAGGTTTATTGTCAGTGAGACCAAATCCTTAGGGTACATGCGTTGTTTCCAATAGTCCCACCTCCTGGCAGCTCCAACTCTACAAGCCTTAACAGCGCAGAGTCTTATAGTGGCGAAGTGCAGGGTAGGGAGTTAAGGAAGGGTACAGCTGGGAAGGAGACCTGCGGAAACAACAATCACAGATACTACAGAGAAATATCAGTCACAGAACTCTTCGGAATCTGGCAACTATAAATCCAGCAGTCACTTGGAACAATAGTAAATCATAGAGCCCTTCAAACATTTCAATAAATTAAAGGTTAACACGGTATTCACTCAAAGAAATGTTACTTCACATTTCAAAAACTTTCCAAGGTACACAATTTCAGTTTGTGTCCGTATTTTACATTAACCATAATCAAATATTCCCTTGAGTTCAAATTATTGCCGTAGCATTTATTCATAACCATTTAAACCTCTTCTGAATAATCACGCTTATAAAATGTATCTCTGTCGCTACCGAGCGACTCCACAAGTAGGCAGCTGAAGTTGAAAAGTGACTGCGAGAAAGCGGTAACGCTGTAACAGCAAAACGTTTGCTTAGATTGTTATCAATTTAAATATTTACAGCTGATTGCCAAAGAATACTACTTTCTCCCAAAAAAAGAATATCAACCTTTAAACAGTTTTATCAAATAAGAAAACGGATGATGGAAGCTAGAAACCACCATCCATCTTACCGCCCTGAGTGTCTGCTACTCGCTGCTTCAAATGCCTCAACACGGGGAAATCCCAGGTGAACAAGCAGGAACATGGAAACACCCGACTTCAAACAGAAAAGCTCAGGTCGTCACGAGATCCTCAGAATAGTGAGAAGTGAGCGGGGTCACTTAAATAGACTTGTGCCCTGACCCATGTGCCACACCCAAAGTGCCCCGCCCCAAGTGCCACACCCAAGGCGCCTCGCCCAAGATGGCTGTTATAAAGATACTTGGGACCAATGCCATGAATAAAAGATAATGCGCGTATAGCGCGCTGCAGCAGCTACTAGAATTTGCAAATGGTAGTTTCTGGACTAAGACTGTGTGGTGGAAACAGTAATGCACGGATTCTGGCATCAGGCGGGTCCTAGAGCACGCGCGCAGCCATGGTGTTGACATTTATAAAGAAAAGATTGTATTAGGAACAAATCCAAAATTTCTTCTAAAAGTCATTTCACAATTTCATATTAATCAAACAATAGAACTGCCAGTTTTCTTCCCAAAACCAGAATCAGTAGAAGAAAGAGCTCTACATACCCTAGATGTCAAAAGAGCTTGTATGTACTACATAGACAGAACAAAATATTTCAGGGAAACAAAACACCTTTTTTGTGGCTTTCTCATTACCACATAAAGTAGACCCAGTATATAAAACAACTATAGCAAGATGGATTGTCAAATGCAATCAGACTTGCTATACCAAAGCTAAAAGACAAATACCTCTACCACCTAGAGCACATTCCACTAGGAAAAAAGGTGCATCTATGGCTTTTCTAGGCAACATACCAATGGCTGATATTTGTAAAGCAGCAACATGTTCTATTCCACACACCTTTGCTAAACATTATTGTGTAGACGTCTTTGCCAGACAACAGGTAAATGTTGGACAAGCTGTACGTAAAGCACTTTTCAAGCAATCGCAACCCGTACACACTAGCCACCACTTTATTGAGGGACTGCTTTACAGTCTATGCACAGAATGTGTTTCTACAGCTACACACGCCACTGCCACAGTAGACATCTGTTTGTGGCATCTAGTGCTGTAGATTCACATGACCCCTCTCTCCTCCCCGGTAGTGTGTAAAGATTGCAATTTCATATATATATATATATATATATATATATATATATATATATATATATATATATATATATATATATATATATATATATATATATATATATGTACACACATATCTAAATACATTGCATGGAGATCTTTGATATTCCACTATACTCTTTTCATTACTTCGCTCTATTACTCCAAACCCAACACTAGATGGCGAGCGTATGCACAGCATGTGAATCTACAGCGCTACATGCCACGAACCAATGGCTACTGGTAAGTAATATTTTCCTTCCCCGACTTTTATTGTTTTGCATGCATCCCACATGTGGTGGGGGCTATTAATGGCATTTATGTTGGCTCGGTCCCACTGCATGCCAATGAATAAATATACTGCAACAGAAGGAACTTCCATTCCATCAATGTCCAAGTTGTATATTTGGCGGACCTATATATTTCACGTCTGTGCCCATTTACTAGGTCCATGATGCCTTCATTATGTAGAATTACACAATCCACCAGCTGATGTCACAATTGTGTCCAGAGAGGGCCTGACTAGTTCGTAAGTCACATTTTCCTGTTTGTGTGTGTGGAATGCCTGATGAGTATTTTTTGGTAGTAGGGACTTGTTGCACATATGTCTCATTCATTAACATGAGGCTCAGCATATCTAAACCGTCCTTGCTTGTTGATGCCACTGAGGAATCCAACTACGCCAGGGGAAGTCTGCTTCAATGAGGCCTGTGAAAGAACAAGGAGGGTAGTGGTGTGGTCTTTTGGGCTCCTGAAGGCTAGATTTAGGAACTCGGACTGCTGGAGCCTTCCTCTACTCACCCAGGAAAGAGTGTAAGATCATTGTGGCCTGCTCCACAACACTGCCCTGAGGAGGAGCATCCCATACAAATCAAAGGAAGGGCCACCTGCAGTGCCACTGGGTGAGAATCCTGAAATACCAAGTGAGGGTGACAGTGGTGAAGAGGAAGGAGCTAACTTGTGGGAAGATCTCACGAAAAACTACTTTTCTTGAGTGTAATTATGTCATGTGATGTGATGTCAGTGATTGTATGAAGGACTGTAGTTGCCAGATTTTGTGGAGTGTTTTGGCATAACACTGGGAAGCTAATGCTCCGCAATAGTGAGCCAAGGGTGCTTGAAGAGTTGGCCTCTGACAGATCCCCACCTTGATGTAGTTGCTTTGTTTGTATCAGCCTCATTGCAATGTAACTTCATTTCGAGATGTTTGCTATGTTTTTTGTGTAATAGGTATGTTTTCAAATCTATGCTCCTTGTTTTGCCTTTGTACAGGTACCTGATTTACACATAGAGAGAGACAAGGAAGGTTCTAGCCCCCATACTACCTCCCCAAATCAAAAGCCATATACAAAAAAGGTATGGGGAATCGAGTGAACGAACTGGCAGGGTCTGTTCAACTTGTAATAGGATCACTCTTTTCTGTGATCTTGATAAAGATGAAGTATGATTGTGATAACCATGTCTTGAGGACCTATTAGAGGGGTTCCTCCTTACGGAATAGGTGGTCTCACACACATTATAGTGTCATGCTTCATCATTTGACCACCTATCCCCACCCAGGTAGGATAATACCTACATGTTTCGGCCCACTCATCTCTCTATTACTGGTCTGGGGCATTCGTCAGGGCCTGGGATCCCTCCTAAATCTAGTGTGGTGAGAGTGCATCTCCTAAATTAATGGTGAAAGGCTCATACATAGCATACTCTGGGCATACCTGAGTATTAACTCAAATGTGGGAGGCCCTACACAGTAAGGGCAGGTGGCCCCTCGTCTGGGGGAATGGGAGATGCCCCTTATAGTCACACATTCATGAAAGGGAGCGGTCTGTAATATCACCTATTGAGGCCCTTTCCCCAGGGCTTGTGTAAAGGTACCTTCACCCTGACATACTCGTGTGGCATTTCAGAGTTGTGACATTGGCAGATGTCTGATGTTGTTCTGACACAGGAAGTAGACATTGATTGTTCCAGGTAATGTGGTTCACAGATTTGGGGTGTATGAGAACTTTTCCAAGCCAGCTTGGACAGTGTGTGGGTGGAAGGAATGAATTGCACATTGTATTTGTTTAGCGTGCTGTGGTGGGCCCAGTGCTTCATGTGTGAGATCATGTGGCCATGACATCTGTTGTCAGCAAGTGCAAATCAGACATTCACCCTTCACATAGGCTAAACACTCTTCTCATATGACATGTATATAGCTGTAGGTATCTTTCATCATTGCAGGCCCCGTTGCCTGTGCCACAACACTGACACATGTTTGTATCATACCACCAAATGCATGGTCATTGGATTATGATGGACCTGTGATCAGGGAACGTTGTACCGCCTTCTGTCTGTATCTTGGTGTATGTGATGTTGGATTACTTGGTGTTGTTATGTGATAAGGCTCAAGCTGGTGACACCATTCACTTCACTGTTTATCTAATATACAGGACAATGCCTGACAAGGGCCTTCCTTCTGTGTTCTGGGGGACTGTACCTTAGTATATCTACCTTGACCCAATATGAGTCAGCCATTCTTGGCTATGACAGTCCAGACATATGGACAGTCTATGTGTTGCATAGTGCAATAAAATGTTGGTGAGACCAGACACTCGTACCAATGTGTTTATGTTCGTTGGTTGTAATCCTTAACAGAACACTATGGCCCTCATTATGACATTGGCGGTAAATTCCAAATACTGCTGCAGTGATGGCCGCCAACATACCGCCGCGGAGGCGAACATCTGTCTGCCATATTATGGATACTGCCAGATTTCTGCCACACTATGGTTGGATATTCAGCAGTAGCCATGCAGGCAGGCGGTGGTGTTTTGGCATTGCTATAACCTGCACCAACCCACCAGTAGGATGGCACCAGCCGTATTATGACCATTAATACGGCCTGGCGGTGTCCTGCTGGCTGAGTGCTGCCAGTGGTGGCAGAGCCCCTTCCTGATCCCTGCCGGATGACCTCCTCGCCGGACAAGGTAAGTCGGGCGTCCGACAGGGGATGGGGGTGGCAGGGTGGGTGGTGTGTGTGTGTCGGGTGTCTGCGTGCGTGTATGAATGTGTGTGTGCGTGAGTGAATGTGACTGTGAGTGAATGCATGTATCAATGTTGAAGTGTGTGCGTGTCTGCATGTCAGTGTGTATGTGTGTGAGTATGCATGTCTGCATGTCAGTGTGTATGCGTGTTTGGATGTTTGTGCGTATGTGTGTATGGATGAGTGTGAGTATGTGTGAGTGGATGCATGTATGGAAGTGTAGGTGAATGGGTGTATGCGTGGTGTGTGTGGGTATCTGTGTGCATGTATGAGAGGAGGGGGTGGTGGTCGTCATGTAAGTAGGGGGTAGAGGGTGGGGGCGCTGTGACTGTAGGGGAGGTGGGGGTCAGGTGCTTACTGTGGGGGTGGGGGAGCTGTCTACCGATGACAGGGAAGGAATTTCCTGTCACTGGTAGCCCTACCACCATGGTATTCATGGCGGTGCTACCGCAGCGGAAACCATGGTGGTAGGCCAGCTCATAATACCGTACAGAATAGACAGTACAGAATAGTGAAGAGTTCAGTCATGGTGGATGAAATCATTGCAGTAGATGCCACAGGATTGTAAGTCCAAAATCCAGTGTTTCCCACAGGAAATGGATGGTGGTTGAAGGACAGTCAACAGAGTGAATATGTGGCACACAAAGTAGTTCCTTCAGGAAGAGGTCACTTGCTGGCAATGGTCTGTGTCTGGCCATCTGCACCTCCTGAATTCTTAGCTGGATGTCCCCATTTCCATGGGTGGGGTTTCTACTACAAAGACAGGGGTGTCTGTGGTGGGTTCTTTCACTGACAGGGCCTCCCTTCCAATGGCTGGTACTGATGAAAAAGGGCCTGGTGTTGCTGCAGCAAAGGAGGGGTAGAGTATTGCTCACGTACTACTAATGTCTCTCAAGACCCATGTTAGGGAGGCCATGTTTGTATTGGTGTCCTCCTACTGTTGAAGCATATCCCTATGGATGTCCCTCTGCAGATGCTTGATCTCCCAGAGTTTGGTTACTACCTGGCCCATCATGCCTTGGGACTCTTGATAGACCCCAAGAACTTGGCTGATGGAGCCCTGGCAAGGAACATCCCCAGTGGCCTCTAGCTGGTGGCCCACAATATCCCTCCCATACACCCTACCCCCACAGGCCTGTACCCTTGCCTCAAGGTGCCCCTTACTACTGGTTCCAGGACCATCATTGTTCGAGGTGTTGTGCTGTGACTCAGGATCCTGGACGGGGGAGCACAAGATGGTTGCCTCTGTCCTAGGGACACAGGTTGGGGGTGAAAGGGTAGGTCTTGATGTGGGCACAGTGAGACTCACTGTAGAATTCTGACCAGGCTGTCCAGATGGGCCAAAACTGTCCACTACATCTAGACATCCAGGGGTGTTGTCATCACTGAGGACATCATCCAGGGGGATAGTGGCAGTTTTGTCTGTGGCCTCTGTGTGGCCAGTGGCAGCTCAACCTGTTGATGTGAAAGATACAATGTTACTGGTGGTATTGAAGCATCTGCCTTCAAACGTTTACAGTGACATTTTGCAAAGCTAGTGTACATAGTTGGTTTGCAGGTGATCCTATTGTGACAGAGACCCATGGTATTGGTTGTATTGAGCTGACATTTGTGAAGCATGTCAGTTCCATTAATGTCCAGCACCTGCTGAATTTAGCAGTTCATTTGCACTTGAGAGGATGTCAGAGATTTACATCTTGCCAGCAGTGCAGGCAAAACAGTGGCTGGACAGAAATTGGCTTTGACCGTTTTGAGGCCTAGTTGGATGTTATGCAGGCCGACCCAGGAGTTTGTTGTATATGTGATTGGAGTCATCATGTGGTCAGTGCATTGTGACTGTGTCTGCAGCCAATACCATTTTGGAGATGCAACTTGTGGCCTTCTTGATCATTTAAGTTGCACATTGGGTGAGCTGTTCTTCCTGTCCTCAATAGTTTCACTTGGCTTAGTTGTTCAAGATGGAGCTAGGTGGCCAGCCACATCTCTGAGTTGAGCATGATCTGTATCTTGGTCCTTCCCAGGTGAGTAAGCATCATTTGAGAGTGATCAGGTTAGGAGTTTTGCACAAGTGACCACTGTTCTGCAATTTGTAGTCACTTGAACAGTGCCTTCTGGGTGTTGCATTCAGGTCGCCTCCCTATCTCCTGACACTAGATAAATTCACTAACAAATGCATTGGGATAGGTTACACAGGGGTGGTGAGTGGAGTTCGCAAGACAGGGTCCATTTGGCTTTACATTCAGGTCACTCAAACTAGTTCCCAATACTAGAGGAATGTGATCCTCCCAGGAGAGTACACTTCCATTGTGTGTAAACAAACAGAGGTATTGGACAGGTGTGCATTGGGCTTGTGTTTGAGTTGAAGAGACAGCCTCACCTGGCCTTAGCAGTCATGTTACCCCCTCTACTTCATACAGATGAGAAATGTAATCCCCTCAGGTGAGTACACTTCTTTTTTGATTTCCTAAACAAGAGACTTTGGAGAAGAGGGCACTGGGCTGGTGGTTGGAGCAACACTAAGAGAGCCTCCTGTGAGTTGCAGTCATGTAACTCCCTGTTCTACACACACTGTACAAATGGTATCCTCCCAGGTGAGTACACTTCAATTGAGAGTTAAGACACAGGGGTCTTTTGAGGGGAGGAAACTGGTCTGGTGTTTGAAGTGCCTGCTGTGAGTTACATTCCTGTCCTCAGTACTTCCCAGGCCTTGAAATGCTACTCCCCCAGGTAAGTAAGCTTCATTTTTTAGTTTACAAACAGTGGTCTTCGGAGAACAGAACACTATGCTGGTGTATGTAGTTACAGATACATGGCCCACTGTGAGTTGCAGTCATATCACTCATTCTAGTACACACTCTTAACCAATGTTGTTCCCCTACTGTGCACACTCCACTTTTGGAGTTCAATAAAAGAGGAATATGGGCAAGTGAGCACTGTTCTGGTGTTTGGAGTTACAGAAACAGTACTTGCTGGGAGCTGTAGTCATATCAATCGTACTACACAGAGTATACAAATGTTATCCTCCCAGGTAAGTACAGTTTAATTGGGAAGTGACAAACAAGAACATTTGGAGGACATGACACTGGGCTGGTGAATGGAGTGACAGTGAAGGTGGGACAGGGTGAGCAGTGAGCATGCATTACATTGCATTTCGGTGACATTCTTTTTACCAGACTCCACTTCCCCAGGTATCCATGTAAAGCCATCAGGATGTAAGATGACCAAGACCTTCTCACATGGATTGAATTGTAATGGGCAATGAGAGGGCCAGTGCCAGTCTTCTTGGCCTACAGCTGATGCCTGGGAACCAGGGAATGGACCTTGTCCCTGAGGTCGTTCCACCTCTTCCTGATGACCTTCTTTGTGTGCAGGGTGGCACCTACAGCATTCACTCTATTGGCTATCCTGTCCCACATATTTCCATTTTCCCAGGAGTGTGATGGTCTTGGGCTCCAAATAATTGTGGCTCTACTCTTATGATTTCATCCACCATGAATCTTAACTCTTCATCAGTGAAACAGGGATTTTTAATATGTGCCATGGTTGTAAGAAATATGTATATTACTGTGACTTACTAAAGAGGGGTTGTGCCAAAGGGTGTTACTGGACAAAAGTACTCTGTCCTGCTGTGTCTTACTGTGAAAATGCAGAGGATTGTGGTGTGGGAAGGGGTGTGTTTCATAGTGTGATTTGCAGGTGTGTTGTGTGTGGCAATGTGTGTCAGCTGTGTTGTTTTCATATTCATCAAATGTGCTGTTGTGTTTTACTTTGGTCACCTTAAACTGCCATGGCTCAGACTGCCATTTACTGACCGCCACGGGTGCCCCCACTATGACTTTGCACTTGTAATACAGTCAGTAGTTGGTCGCAGAGCTGTCGGTGGTGGAGTTCTAATGGCCTATTTCTGGGCCTCTGCACTGTTGGTGGTCTGCCTTTTTTGGGGGGAGGGGTTTATAGTACTGTTGGTGGGTGTGTATGGTGTGTGTAGGTATATCAGGTGTCGGTTTTTAATTCTGGCCAAAGTTGGCTTCTGTTGTTGTGGAGCGGCCAAAGTGACTGCAATGGTCCAGACCGCCAATAGGTTACCGCCATTGAGTGACCGCTGTGGTGAGTCGTGGGTCATTATTTGGAGGGCGGTGTGCTGTAGGCGTAGCGGGGAGGGTGGTGGGACTGACTCTCTCATGTCTTCGTCTGGCAGGATTGTACTGTTGGCAGCTTTCTGGCAGTTTTGGATGCTTGTGATTCATGATCTGGCGGTCGGATTGCCAACTCTGCAGCAGTCTTTTGGCAGCCATCACCACGGCGGTCTTCGGTAAAGACCGCCAAAGTCATAATGAGGGCCTTAATTCCTTTAGTGAGGCCCACAACAATACCAAGGGACTAAATCAAAAGCTGTTTTCAGATCAATGAAAGCAAAATATAGATGCCCCGATCTTAGCATGACATACTACCAAACCAGGAACATAAATCTAAACACCTGATCTATTGTGCTTACATCTGAACTAAAGCCAGCATGCTACTGTGTAAGTACCTTATGCTCATCCATCCAAATGCTTAGTCTATTTAGGATTTGCTTGACATAGACTTTCTGTAGGACACCTATCATGGGGGTCCCGCTTATTTCCTTTTTTATACAATGGAACTACTTCAGCTCCTCTCCACATGTCTGAAATTGGTACTCCCGAAGCAACTATGTTGCAAAGAAGGTTAACATATGAAGTCCAAACTTCCTTGGCATGTTTTAACAGGTCCACCAGGATCTTATTGAGGCCTGGTGCTTTGTCAGATTTGATTGCCTCTAGTGCCAAAACATTGTATTTCCCTGTTGCAGTTAGATCTTTCCAGCGAGAATCCTCCCATTCCCTCTGCATTTCCAATATTATTCTCTTTTATTCTGCCCTCTCTGCTACCATGAGCTATGATTTTCCAAAACATTGTATTTCCCTGTTGCAGTTAGATCTTTCCAGCGAGAATCCTCCCATTCCCTCTGCACTTCCAATATTATTCTCTTTTATTCTGCCCTCTTCCCTCGAATCCCCATACCATTCTTACTCTTAAGTGCTAATAGAAGCAGTTTTTTTGCCTATTTACACTTTTCCGAATACCATGGATTTGTTCAAGTATTTCCCCTGGGGTTCGCTTTGTTTTGTTGCTTGTAAGTTATGTTAAGTTATTCCTTATCTCCTTAGCTATATGGGAGTGAATGGCCATTATTGGGATTTTAGAGGGAGGCCAGCCACTATAAAGTAGTAGCATGTCTGCAGATGCTGTATATACCCTTGCCAATTTCTCCTTTCCTGTCAATATAGAAGGCCACGTAAGTGATCTCTGATTAGTCCAAACCAATAGTTGGACTTGTGTTATTTCCTTAGCTGTAGAATGTAGGCCAATGAAGTGTTCACTCAGGAACATGCGAAGGGGGTTATGATCACTATTTTTCCTAACGTCCACTACAGAGTCTTCAAGCAGTTCCCATTCAGTTGCACTCAGTAAAATGTAATGTATTATTGAGCGCGCGGTTCGTTTTGCATATCTAAATGTGCTGGATCAATTTGACTCTGTCCCATCATTGCATGCTAGAAGGCTGTGTCCTACTGCCAGCTGAAATACTTGCATTGATGCTATGGTGTATGGTACAGGAGGACCTGCATCAAGCAAGGGAATACCTCTGGCCCCATCCACAGTTTCTAGCCGCCTAATCGGCTCATATTTGCAATTAAAATCACCCCCCCACAATGAACATGACTTTTGGATTCAGTGTGCTTAAAAGTTTGTTGAGGTCCACAACCACTGAAGATTCCATGCCAAGCTTTCCCGGATTAATTTAAACATTTAACAAGCAGACTTCTGCTCGTCCTCAACCTATATCCTGATCCCCAGAATATCTTTTGAATCTATCTCAATCAGATCTACAGAGGCTGAAAAATAAATCTTTCGTCTATACCAAAAACCACCCTGATGGCCTACATTTCATAGAGGGAGAGGCATTATTATAAAAGGTTCTGGCTTGTACATTGGTTCTACTACCCATTTCTCCTGGAGGAGACAAAAATGAAATTGATCAATGAACTGCTGCCAACCTGGGCCCATAATTGTACTTTTTAAACCTGCAATATTCCAGGAGATCCATGTTTGGATTGAGTTTCTGTGGGAACACTATGTATGGACTTTTCACTAGTCAATGTGCTTGGTGACCCTCCCTGGGACCCCTGGGAGAGTGAATCCCCTTCAATCTCATGATTTGAATTCAATTTCCCAAGCAATCTGAAGGAACTTGGCCTAGAAACAGGGCCAACAAATGTTTGATTTTCCTATGGCGGGGTTTACAACATCGTCAACAACATTGCCTTCAATAGCATCACATAGCCAATCATTATCCTCCAAATTAGATAGCACTGTAAACCTATTGCTGGTCATAACAGTCGCAACAGGGGGACCATGCCTGGATTGTCACACAACCCCACCCCTGCCTGTAACTGGAGAGTCTAACAAACTCAGGGCCACTCTGGACTATGAATGTTTCTAGAAAAACCCTAATTGTACCAGATTAATACCTTCAGACTGTTTAGGATGAGACAAGACTGAAAAATCAGCTGTCTTGATAACTCGGGGTAACAATAGTTAATTACCACACAGACCCCCTTCAGCCATTTTGCCTGTGGACCGACCCATCCGATTCCTCTGACAAATAAGATGTCATCAGACACAATGAGACTCAGTGAGACAAAAATGTGAGGTCCATGATGGGCAGTGACACACTTTGTTCTTTAGTTGAACCATGGATTCCTCCACTCGAGGTGGCAGGCAGGGGACATTAATGAGAGTAGCAACATATGGACAAAACTCCTGTGGGGATGTAGGCGACTAGAGTTCTTCTCTCTTGTAGACGATTTAGTACTTGCTGAAGAGACCAGGCAGGGAGAATGCAGAGAACTGTGATGGTTCCTAAAGCCAGTAATGGACTGCCCAACTCCCTGGTGAACTCCATTGGAAGCACTGTTGGTGCCACCTAAAGAAACTTGCTTTTCTCTCCCCTTTTAACTGATACATGATAGATGTTTGAGCAGCATAATCCCTTTCTTCAGGCCTTACGGTAACAGCACTACTGTTTGGCGTAACCAATGTGTGCAGGGTGGCCAAGTGTGCGAACCTTGCTTCCATCTACTGCAACTTACACTTTAGAGGGATCAACAGTCTCTCTCACTTGCAACAGCAAGTCTGACATAACCATTTTCATAAGATCTGCAATTTCTAATTTGACAGTATTAATTCTGGCTTGGAGCTCAAAGTCATTTTTCAAACATGAAACCTCCTTATTAAATTCCTGTTTGCCGTTTTGTTTTTGCAGAGGGTTGAACTGTAACATCCATGAAGGAGGTAGTTCTCCCAGTTAAATTAGACCCCTGCTCCTGATAAACTAACTGAACATTCGGTTCCACATTCTCTGGGCCAGTGTTCCTCATTCGTTCCCCCATTGGCTCTAATTCTCTCAGTGGTGCCTCAGATGTTACAAAACTATCTTGGTGCTCACACAAAGCAAGGGATTAACAACGCTGAGCAAGATCAATTTCCTAAGCAACCACCCCCTTGCTAAAAAGGAGTCCAGCATAGTGCTGAGCGTTCCCTGGGCTCTGTCTTTTAATCTTTGATTCTTCCTTTTGACCATGATGATATATGATGCATAATATATAATAATTTATAAACAATCGGTTAAATACTGAGAGTATAAATTAGATGGAAGTAACTTCTTGTCCTAATGGGGAGAGATTAAGAGAATGGGCCCAGCCCAGTCTCTTCCAGGCAATGACTGTTGAAGATGAGCCTGCTTTTTGCCTGCTCTTCGCCTGTGCATGTGTCCCACGTGCAGTGCAGCATGGCTGAATAGTCAATGCTGGGAGCTGTGGTCCTGGGCACCCCCGGCTGAATCTTTCCATCCTGTGCAGTGGGCCAAATAGTCAATTTTATGCATCTGCGAGTGCAGATGAAGTTTCTGACAGCCCTCCCGCCACACTTACCATTGGGATTTATGGCCCTGGTCCCCCCACCCGCTGAAACTTTGCAGCTTTTTATTTCAATACTCCTGCATCACATGTGATGTCGACTGTAAAGAAATGGCTCCCTGTTGCAGTTACCCCCCACTTTTTGCCTGATACTGATGCTGACTTGACTGAGAAGAGTGCTGGGACCCTGCTAACCAGGCCCCAGCACCAGTGTTCCTTCACCTAAAATGTACCATTGTATCCACAATTCGCACACCCTGGCATTCAGATAAGTCCCTTGTAACTGGTACTGCTAGTACCAAGGGCCCTGATGCCAAGGAAGGTCTCTAAGGGCTGCAGCATGTCTTATGCCACCCTAGAGACCCCTCACTCAGCACAGACACACTGCTTACAAGCCTGTGTGTGCTAGTGAGAACAAAATGAGTAAGTCGACATGGCACTCCCCTCAGGGTGCCATGCCAGCCTCTCACTGCCTTACAGCCTTACAGCCCTAAGGCAGGGTGCACTATACCATAGGTGAGGGTACCAGTGCATGAGCACTGTGCCCCTACAGTGTCTAAACAAAACCTTAGACATTGTAAGTGCAGGGTAGCCATAAGAGTATATGGTCTGGGAGTCTGTTTTACACGAACTCCACAGCACCATAATGGCTACACTGAAAACTGGGAAGTTTGGTATCAAACTTCTCAGCACAATAAATGCACACTGATGCCAGTGTACATTTTATTGCAAAACACACCCCAGAGGGCACCTTAGAGGTGCCCCCTGAAACTTAACCGACTGTCTGTGTAGGCTGACTAGTTCCAGCAGCCTGCCACACCAGAGACATGTTGCTGGCCCCATGGGGAGAGTGCCTTTGTCACTCTGAGGCCAGTAACAAAGCCTGCACTGGGTGGAGATGCTAACACCTCCCCCAGGCAGGAGCTGTGACACCTGGCGGTGAGCCTCAAAGGCTCACCCCTTTGTCACAGCCCAGCAGGGCACTCCAGCTTAGTGGAGTTGCCCGCCCCCTCCGGCCACGGCCCCCACTTTTGGCGGCAAGGCTGGAGGGAACAAAGAAAGCAACAAGGAGGAGTCACTGGCCAGTCAGGACAGCCCCTAAGGTGTCCTGAGCTGAGGTGACTAACTTTTAGAAATCCTCCATCTTGCAGATGGAGGATTCCCCCAATAGGGTTAGGATTGTGACCCCCTCCCCTTGGGAGGAGGCACAAAGAGGGTGTACCCACCCTCAGGGCTAGTAGCCATTGGCTACTAACCCCCCAGACCTAAACACGCCCTTAAATTTAGTATTTAAGGGCTACCCTGAACCCTAGAAGATTAGATTCCTGAAACTACAAGAAGAAGGACTGCCTAGCTGAAAAACCCCTGCAGAGGAAGACCAGAAGACGACAACTGCCTTGGCTCCAGAAACTCACCGGCCTGTCTCCTGCCTTCCAAAGATCCTGCTCCAGCGACGCCTTCCAAAGGGACCAGCGACCTCGACATCCTCTGAGGACTGCCCCTGATTCGAAAAGACAAGAAACTCCCGAGGACAGCGGACCTGCTCCAAGAAAAGCTGCAACTTTGTTTCCAGCAGCTTTAAAGAACCCTGCAAGCTCCCCGCAAAAGGCGTGAGACTTGCAACACTGCACCCGGCGACCCCGACTCGGCTGGTGGCGATCCAACACCTCAGGAGGGACCCCAGGACTACTCTAAGACTGTGAGTACAAAAACCTGTCCCCCCTGAGCCCCCACAGCGCCGCCTGCAGAGGGAATCCCGAGGCTTCCCCTGACCGCGACTCTTTGAATCCAAAGTCCCGACACCTGGGAGAGACCCTGCACCCGCAGCCCCCAGGACCTGAAGGACCGGACTTTCACTGGAGGAGTGACCCCCAGGAGTCCCTCTCCCTTGATCAAGTGGAGGTTTCCCCGAGGAACCCCCCCCTTGCCTGCCTGCAGCGCTGAAGAGATCCCGAGATCTCTCATAGACTAACACTGCGAACCCGACGCTTGTTTCTACACTGCACCCGGCCGCCCCCGCGCCGCTGAGGGTGAAATTTCTGTGTGGGCTTGTGTCCCCCCCGGTGCCCTACAAAACCCCCCTGGTCTGCCCTCCGAAGACGCGGGTACTTACCTGCAAGCAGACCGGAACCGGGGCACCCCCTTCTCTCCATTCTAGCCTATGCGTTTTGGGCACCACTTTGAACTCTGCACCTGACCGGCCCTGAGCTGCTGGTGTGGTGACTTTGGGGTTGCTCTGAACCCCCAACGGTGGGCTACCTTGGACCAAGAACTAAGCCCTGTAAGTGTCTTACTTACCTGGTTAACCTAACAAATACTTACCTCCCCTAGGAACTGTGAAAATTGCACTGTGTCCACTTTTAAAACAGCTATTTGTGAATAACTTGAAAAGTATACATGCAATTTTGATGATTTGAAGTTCCTAAAGTACTTACCTGCAATACCTTTCGAATGAGATATTACATGTAGAATTTGAACCTGTGGTTCTTAAAATAAACTAAGAAAAGATATTTTTCTATACAAAAACCTATTGGCTGGATTTGTCTCTGAGTGTGTGTACCTCATTTATTGTCTATGTGTATGTACAACAAATGCTTAACACTACTCCTTGGATAAGCCTACTGCTCGACCACACTACCACAAAATAGAGCATTAGTATTATCTGTTTTTACCACTATTTTACCTCTAAGGGGAACCCTTGGACTCTGTGCATGCTATTCCTTACTTTGAAATAACACATACAGAGCCAACTTCCTACATTGGTGGATCAGCGGTGGGGTACAAGACTTTGCATTTGCTGGACTACTCAGCCAATACCTGATCACACGACAAATTCCAAAATTGTCATTAGAAATTCATTTTTGCAATTTGAAAAGTTTTCTAAATTCTTAAAAGTCCTGCTAGGGCCTTGTGTGTTAAGTCCCTGTTTAGCATTGCCTTTTAGAGTTTAAAAGTGTGTTAAAAGTTTGAAATTAGATTCTAGAAACAGTTTTAGATTCTTAAAAAAGTATTCCAACTCTTAGCAGAATAATGTCTGATACAGAGATGAATGTGGTGGAACTCGACACCACACCTTACCTCCATCTTAAGATGAGGGAGCTAAGGTCTCTCTGTAATATCAAAAAAATAACCATTGGCTCCAGACCTACCAAAATTCAGCTCCAGGAGCTGTTGGCAGAGTTTGAAAAAGCCAACCCCTCTGAGGATGACTTCACAGAGGAAGAAATTAGTGACTTGGAGGGCAATTCCCCCCTTCCAGTCCTAAATAGGGAGACCAGGGCCTCTCAAGCCCTGTCTCCAAAAATGATAGTCAGAAATGTTGCTTCCCTCACAGGAAGGTCCAGCATTTCTGAAATCACTGAGGATGCTCTCAGTGAAGATGACCCCCTGTTAGCCAGGATGGTCAAAAGATTGGCTTTGGAAAAGCAGCTCCTAGCCATAGAAAGGGAAAGAAAAGAGATGGGCCTAGGTCCCATCAATGGTGGCAGCAACTTAAATAGGGTCAGAGATTCTCCTGACATCCTAAAAATCCCCAAAGGGATTGTAACAAAATATGAAGATGGTGATGACATCACCAAATGGTTCACAGCTTTTGAGAGGGCTTGTGTAACCAGAAAAGTGAACAGATCTCACTGGGGTGCTCTCCTTTGGGAAATGTTCACTGGAAAGTGTAGGGATAGACTCCTCACACTCTCTGGAAAAGATGCAGAATCTTATGACCTCATGAAGGGTACCCTGATTGAGGGCTTTGGATTCTCCACTGAGGAGTATAGAATTAGATTCAGGGGGGCTCAAAAATCCTCGAGCCAGACCTGGGTTGATTTTGTAGACTACTCAGTAAAAACACTAGATGGTTGGTTAACTGGAAATGAAGTGTGTGACTATGTTGGGCTTTATAATTTGTTTATGAAAGAACACATTTTAAGTAACTGCTTCAATGAAAAGTTGCATCAGTATCTGGTAGACCTAGGTCCAATTTCTCCCCAAGAATTGGGAAAGAAGGCAGACCACTGGGTCAAGACTAGGGTAACCAAAACTTCCACTGGGGGTGACCAAAAGAAAGGGGTTACAAAAACTCCCCAGGAGAAGGTGGGTGACACTAGAAACAAAGAAAAAGAGTCCTCTGTAGGCCCCCAAAAACCAGAACAGGTGGGTGGGCCCCAAGACACAACCCAAAACAAAGGTGGGTACCAGGGTAAGAACTGGGATGCCACTAAGGCATGGTGCCACAACTGTAAACAGTCTGGGCACCACACCAAGGACACTTCTTGTCCCAAAAACAAACCCCAGAACAAAATTCCAGGGGTAACCAGTGTAGCCATGGGAGATGACTCCTCAGATGAGGAGGTCTTCATAGCCTTCAACTGGAAACAGGGCCCAACAGGTGAGTTGGAGATTCCAGAGGGAAGTAGACACTTCCACCACCTACTGGTGAATGGAATCCCAACCACTGCCCTGAGAGACACTTGTGCCAGTCACACTATTGTGCATGACAGGCTGGTGCTCTCAAACCAGTACATCCCAGGTGAGACTGCCAGGGTAAGAGTTAGCCTAGACAGGGTCACTAAGAGGCCTGTGGCTTTAGTACCCATAGAAGTGGGTGGCACTCTTAGCTGGAGAAGGGTAGTAGTCAGTACAGACCTCCCCCTTGATTGTCTCCTTGGAAATGACTACCCAGAGGTTAGTCAGAGCCCAAGAGAGGAACTGGTCCAGTGCCAGTCCTCTCCCAAGGATTCTAGAAGTCCTGCCTCTGCAGTAAATGCAAGCAGGCCCCAGAAGAAGAAGAAAAGAAAACAGAGTAGGAAGGGTGGACAACCTTTAGCCAAGGTTACAGCAAGCCAAGGAGATTCTGCTCCAGTAGGGGAGAACTCCAAAAATGGCCCTGATAAAGTCCAACCTGACCCACAAGAAGTCCTGGCTAGTCAGGCAACTGTTAAACCTGAGTGGGTGGCTCCTCAGCTAACAGAAGAAAGAGTGGAAGAAGGGTGTTTACTACAAGATGTGGTAACCCCCCACTCTAATACAGCAGACAGGCAACCTGAACCCAAAGAGGCCTGTAACTTAGCCCCTTCCCTTTTAGGTGAAGAGCTAAAGGTGTGGTTCTGGGCACTGACAGCTGTCAGTGGCCTCTGCTGGGTGTTAGCCTTTATGGCTGCACTATCCTTAGCATGGTGGTCTGACCCCATGCCAAATAGCAAGTTAGGCCCCCTGACCCTATTGGTCATGGTGGGGTTACTCCAGCTCTGGGTAACCTCTCTGGGTAAGCTAGGGGTAACCCTGGCCAAGATAAGGTTAGCAGAGGTGGATACCTCTAAGACCAAAATAGAAAGAATGGGTGGAGACATTGAAGAGGCAGACAAGAGGCAATTCAGACTAGGCCCTATCACTGTGGAAGTAGGTCAGTTCCCCAAAGGGAATGACCTGAACAGAAGGATGTAAGGCAGAGTAGGCCCTGCAACTAACCAGCCTATTTCTCCTACTCTTCCTCGCCTGACAGACTAGGAAGACTCTCCCAGCTTGGGCTGAGTCTCCTGGCCTGTGGGCTGGGGGGGGGCTTGTGTAAAGAAATGGCTCCCTGTTGCAGTTACCCCCCACTTTTTGCCTGATACTGATGCTGACTTGACTGAGAAGAGTGCTGGGACCCTGCTAACCAGGCCCCAGCACCAGTGTTCCTTCACCTAAAATGTACCATTGTATCCACAATTCGCACACCCTGGCATTCAGATAAGTCCCTTGTAACTGGTACTGCTAGTACCAAGGGCCCTGATGCCAAGGAAGGTCTCTAAGGGCTGCAGCATGTCTTATGCCACCCTAGAGACCCCTCACTCAGCACAGACACACTGCTTACAAGCCTGTGTGTGCTAGTGAGAACAAAATGAGTAAGTCGACATGGCACTCCCCTCAGGGTGCCATGCCAGCCTCTCACTGCCTATGCAGTATAGGTAAGACACCCCTCTAGCAGGCCTTACAGCCCTAAGGCAGGGTGCACTATACCATAGGTGAGGGTACCAGTGCATGAGCACTGTGCCCCTACAGTGTCTAAACAAAACCTTAGACATTGTAAGTGCAGGGTAGCCATAAGAGTATATGGTGTGGGAGTCTGTTTTACACGAACTCCACAGCACCATAATGGCTACACTGAAAACTGGGAAGTTTGGTATCAAACTTCTCAGCACAATAAATGCACACTGATGCCAGTGTACATTTTATTGCAAAACACACCCCAGAGGGCACCTTAGAGGTGCCCCCTGAAACTTAACCGACTGTCTGTGTAGGCTGACTAGTTCCAGCAGCCTGCCACACCAGAGACATGTTGCTGGCCCCATGGGGAGAGTGCCTTTGTCACTCTGAGGCCAGTAACAAAGCCTGCACTGGGTGGAGATGCTAACACCTCCCCCAGGCAGGAGCTGTGACACCTGGCGGTGAGCCTCAAAGGCTCACCCCTTTGTCACAGCCCAGCAGGGCACTCCAGCTTAGTGGAGTTGCCCGCCCCCTCCGGCCACGGCCCCCACTTTTGGCGGCAAGGCTGGAGGGAACAAAGAAAGCAACAAGGAGGAGTCACTGGCCAGTCAGGACAGCCCCTAAGGTGTCCTGAGCTGAGGTGACTAACTTTTAGAAATCCTCCATCTTGCAGATGGAGGATTCCCCCAATAGGGTTAGGATTGTGACCCCCTCCCCTTGGGAGGAGGCACAAAGAGAGTGTACCCACCCTCAGGGCTAGTAGCCATTGGCTACTAACCCCCCAGACCTAAACACGCCCTTAAATTTAGTATTTAAGGGCTACCCTGAACCCTAGAAGATTAGATTCCTGAAACTACAAGAAGAAGGACTGCCTAGCTGAAAAACCCCTGCAGAGGAAGACCAGAAGACGACAACTGCCTTGGCTCCAGAAACTCACCGGCCTGTCTCCTGCCTTCCAAAGATCCTGCTCCAGCGACGCCTTCCAAAGGGACCAGCGACCTCGACATCCTCTGAGGACTGCCCCTGCTTCGAAAAGACAAGAAACTCCCGAGGACAGCGGACCTGCTCCAAGAAAAGCTGCAACTTTGTTTCCAGCAGCTTTAAAGAACCCTGCAAGCTCCCCGCAAAAGGCGTGAGACTTGCAACACTGCACCCGGCGACCCCGACTCGGCTGGTGGCGATCCAACACCTCAGGAGGGACCCCAGGACTACTCTAAGACTGTGAGTACAAAAACCTGTCCCCCCTGAGCCCCCACAGCGCCGCCTGCAGAGGGAATCCCGAGGCTTCCCCTGACCGCGACTCTTTGAATCCAAAGTCCCGACACCTGGGAGAGACCCTGCACCCGCAGCCCCCAGGACCTGAAGGACCGGACTTTCACTGGAGGAGTGACCCCCAGGAGTCCCTCTCCCTTGATCAAGTGGAGGTTTCCCCGAGGAACCCCCCCCTTGCCTGCCTGCAGCGCTGAAGAGATCCCGAGATCTCTCATAGACTAACACTGCGAACCCGACGCTTGTTTCTACACTGCACCCGGCCGCCCCCGCGCCGCTGAGGGTGAAATTTCTGTGTGGGCTTGTGTCCCCCCCGGTGCCCTACAAAACCCCCCTGGTCTGCCCTCCGAAGACGCGGGTACTTACCTGCAAGCAGACCGGAACCGGGGCACCCCCTTCTCTCCATTCTAGCCTATGCGTTTTGGGCACCACTTTGAACTCTGCACCTGACCGGCCCTGAGCTGCTGGTGTGGTGACTTTGGGGTTGCTCTGAACCCCCAACGGTGGGCTACCTTGGACCAAGAACTACGCCCTGTAAGTGTCTTACTTACCTGGTTAACCTAACAAATACTTACCTCCCCTAGGAACTGTGAAAATTGCACTGTGTCCACTTTTAAAACAGCTATTTGTGAATAACTTGAAAAGTATACATGCAATTTTGATGATTTGAAGTTCCTAAAGTACTTACCTGCAATACCTTTCGAATGAGATATTACATGTAGAATTTGAACCTGTGGTTCTTAAAATAAACTAAGAAAAGATATTTTTCTATACAAAAACCTATTGGCTGGATTTGTCTCTGAGTGTGTGTACCTCATTTATTGTCTATGTGTATGTACAACAAATGCTTAACACTACTCCTTGGATAAGCCTACTGCTCGACCACACTACCACAAAATAGAGCATTAGTATTATCTGTTTTTACCACTATTTTACCTCTAAGGGGAACCCTTGGACTCTGTGCATGCTATTCCTTACTTTGAAATAACACATACAGAGCCAACTTCCTACATCGACAATAAACTCTCCTGTTCTTTCTTTCTGGGTTCCTCTGGCAGGCCAGGTCCACCATAGAAGTTGGATGCCCCTGGGTTAGCCACACTTCTACAGGAGCGTTGCGGAGCAGTCTGCTTTGGCGGTGGGACTCCTGTCTTCTTCTGTGATTCTGCAGCACCAGTTCTCTCCCCCTCAGCAAGCGTTTCCTCAGTCTCTGAATCTTCCCGTTCCCAAATACTCTGCTCCTTCTGGAGGTAGGATCTTCCATCGAGCCCTGGACAGAATCTTCAGCCTTCTTCAGATCTGACATCTGACTGCAGAGCACCATGAATGGCCTGAGGTACTGAATTATAAAAATAAAAATTTAGCCCTCACTATCCAAGAAGCTAAAAATAAACTCAATCCATCACATAAATTAACTACAACTCATAAAACACATAGGGGGTCATTACAACCCTGGCGGACGGTGTTAAAGCTGCGGTAATACCGCAAACAGGCCGGCGGACAAAAAAAGGGAATTATGACCGTGGCGGAAACCTCCAACAAAGACAGCCACTTTAACACACCGCCCGCCACAGCGGTACAAAAAAGCAGTGCAGCGGTCACCGCCAACAGACAGGCGGAAGACAATGTACCGCCCATATTATCGCAACCCGCCAATCCGCCACCTTTTCCGGGGTGGATTCACCATGGATAAAAACACGTCGGAAACAGTTTCTGCAATGGGAAAACGCTCACCTGAACACATCCCACGAGGAAGGAGGACTCCATGGATCTGGAATTACAAATCCTACCGGCCCTTGTATTCCTACTCATCTACGAAGAGCAACGCCGGCGCCCGCGAAGACAACGGTGAGTACTGCATCTATGACATAGCGGAGGGGGGAGGCAAAAGTCAGGGGACACACACGCAACACCCCCACCCCACCCCCACCCTCGCATATTATAACACACACACCAATGCATTCACAAACATCACAGTAACAACCCACAATCCCCCCGGAAGAATGCAAAGACAAAACGAAATCAGTTCAAACATTGTAATGTTTCAATATACATGTCTCAAATATATACAGGTAAATTATAAAATCATTCAAAAGTATATACATTACGAGAAGTACTGCAGATAAGCACATATCATTGTCCGTGCACCACTAGTCCAAAAATGCATGGGCGAGGCCCACACAAGATACCTGTCCACAAACGGAGAGAACACTGCCGGGGCATCAGAGAGAAATACAACAGGCACCTCAGGGGGAAGGGAAGGAGGGCACCTCAGCCGGATGAGTGCAAAGCCAGATCTACGATGGGGCTACATGCCCATTGATGTATCCTGGTGAGTGCAAAGCCACAGTCTCTCAAGTCTCTACAGTGGGTGGGTTGCCCACTGTACCATCCTGGGGAGTGCAAAGTCACAGTCTCTCAAGTCTCTACAGTGGGTGGGTTGCCCACTGGTACATCCTGGGGAGTGCAAAGCCACAGTCTCTCAAGTCTCTACAGTGGGTGGGTTGCCCACTGGTACATCCTGGGGAGTGCAAAGCCACAGTCTCTCAAGTCTCTACAGTGGGTGGGTTGCCCACTGTTACATCCTGGGGAGTGCAAAGCCACAGTCTCTCAAGTAGATAACAGCCACCACTGGTTCTGGAGGGGGACTGGTGCCCAGACTGGATTAGTCTACCCGTGACAGTTCCTGTCCGGTCACTGTCCCAGCTGCACATGGGATAACGATGCTTGATGTGGGGGTCTTTTCCTTCTTCAGCGGTGCATGCCCTGTTCAGCAGTGCTTTGCCATGGCAGTCTCTGGACTGTTCAGCGGTGCTTTGCCATGGAGGTCTCTGGACTGTTCAGCTGTGCTGTGCCATGGCGGTCTCTGGACTGTTCAGCGGTGCTTTGCCATGGCGGTCTCTGGACTGTTCAGCGGTGCTGTGCCATGGCGGTCTCTGGACTGTTCAGCGGTGCTTTGCCATGGCGGTCTCTGGACTGTTCAGCAGTGCTTTGCCATGGCGGTCTCTGAACTGTTCAGCAGTGCTTTGCCATGGCGGTCTCTGGATCGTTCAGCGGTGCTGTGCCATGGCGGTCTCTGGACTGTTCAGCGGTGCTTTGCCATGGCGGTCTCAGGACTGTTCAGCGGTGCTTTGCCATGGCGGTCTCTGGACTGGGCATTGGTGTGTGGCATGACGGTCCCTCATTGCCCAGCGGGGCTGTGGCTGCTGGGGCCCTCCTGGGCAATGACTCTGGCGGTGGTCTCCTGACAGTGACGATACTTGGGCCCTCCTGGTCACTGACTCTGGCGGTGGCAGTGGTCTCCTGACCAGTGACGATACTTGGGCCCCCCTGGGCATTGACTCTGGCGGTGGTCTCCTGTCCAGTGACAATAAGTGGGCCCTCCTGGGCACTGACTCTGGCGGTGGTCTCCTGTCCAGTGGCACTGACTCTGGCGGTGGTCTCCTGTCCAGTGACAATACTTGGGCCCTCCTGGGCACTGACTCCGGCGGTGGTCTCCTGACCAGTGACGATACTTGGGCCCTCCTGGGCACTGACTCCAGCGGTGGTCTCCTGACCAGTGATGATACTTGGGCCCTCCTGGGCACTGACTCCGGCGGTGGTCTCCTGACCAGTGACGATATGTGGGAACTGACTCTGGTTTCCTGACCAGTGACGATACTTGGGCCCTCCTGGGCACTGATTCCGGCGGTGGTCTCCTGACCAGTGACGATACGTGGGCCCTCCTGGGCACTGACTCCGGCAGTGGTCTCCTGACCAGTGACGATACTTGAGCCCTCCTGGGCACTGACTCCGGCGGTGGTCTCCTGACCAGTGACGATACTTGGGCCCTCCTGGGCTCTGACTCTGGCGGTGGCGGTGGTCTCCTGACCAGTGATGATACTTGGGCCCTCCTGGGTACTGACTCTGGCGGTGGAGGTGGTCTTCTGACCAGTGAAGATACTTGGGCCCTCCTGGGCACTGACTCCGGCGGTGGTCTCCTGACCAGTGACGATACTTGGGCCCTCCTGGGCACTGACTCTGGCGGTGGCGGTGGTCTCCTGACCAGTGACGAGACTTGGGCCCTCCTGGGCACTGACTCTGGTGGTGGCGGTGGTCTCCTGACCAGTGACGATTCTTGGGCCCTCCTGGGCACTGACTCCGGCGGTGGTCTCCTGACCAGTGACGATACGTGGGCCCTCCTGGGCACTGACTCCGACGGTGGTCTCCTGACCAGTGACGATACTTGGGCCCTCCTGGGCAATGACTCTGGCGGTGGTCTCCTGACCAGTGACGACGGTGCTGGCGGTGGCGTCCCGGCCGCCGGAAAGGATGCCGCCCTTCTCCTCTGTGATGCTCACACCAGGCTGTGCAGACTTCTTCTGGGCCTTCCCCACCTTTGGAGGAGTCACAGCTGACTCTGCAATCCCCCTGGGACCCCTGTGAGTTGTTTTGCCTCCAAGAGTCTTCACACGGTCCCGTCGGCCCCTTTCCAACTTCAGAGCCTTTACAGGGGGTGGACTGGCAGTGCCTTGGCTCCGTGTCACACTGCCTGCCCTGGTGGCCGCTGCACTCCACACACCTTGAACAGGCACTACTGGTACTGGAGGCTTTTTGGCTGAGGCGCTACGACAGGACTGATGAATTGGAGGGGGTGTGGGGGCAAAAAGGTCAACTTTGCAGAGGGACAGTTTCTGACGAACACTGGGATGGGTAGTTGGAGGAGGTCTGGGAGAGGAGGAAGAGGAGGTGGTTGTAGGAGGTGTCACTTTAGGTGTTTTGGGTGCAGGTGCAGGTACTGGAGGCTGTCGTGAGGTGGATGGTTGTTGGGTGTGTGGGTGCCCGTGTTTGTGTACTTTGGGAGGGGGCGTCACAGACACAGTGGGAGAGGACACAGGGGAAGTGTAAATGGGAGTGGAGGTGGTGAGTGCAGGTGAGCGGGGTGTGGTGCTGGGTGTTGTGGTGCGAGTCCTGGTGCCTGTAGATGTAGTGCATGCAGGTGAGAGTGTAGACGAGACTGGGAGGGAGGAGGGAGACGACGCGGAGGGGGACACAGTGGAGGCAGTGGATGTTACTGACTCTGGCGGTGGAGGTGGTCTCCTGACCAGTGACAATACTTGGGCCCTCCTGGGCACTGACTCCGGCGGTGGTCTCCTGACCAGAGACGATACTTGGGCCCTCTTGGGCACTGACTCCGGCGGTGGTCTCCTGACCAGTGACGATATGTGGGCACTGACTCCGGCGGTGGTCTCCTGACCAGTGACGATATTTGGGCCCTCCTGGGCACTGATTCCGGCGGTGGTCTCCTGACCAGTGACGATACGTGGGCCCTCCTGGGCACTGACTCCGGCAGTGGTCTCCTGACCAGTGACGATACTTGGGCCCTCCTGGGCTCTGACTCTGGCGGTGGCGGTGGTCTCCTGACCAGTGATGATACTTGGGCCCTCCTGGGTACTGACTCTGGCGGTGGAGGTGGTCTCCTGACCAGTGACGATACTTGGGCCCTCCTGGGCACTGACTCCGGCGGTGGTCTCCTGACCAGTGACGATACTTGGGCCCTCCTGGGCACTGACTCTGGCGGTGGCGGTGGTCTCCTGACCAGTGACGAGACTTGGGCCCTCCTGGGCACTGACTCTGGCGGTGGCGGTGGTCTCCTGACCAGTGACGATTCTTGGGCCCTCCTGGGCACTGACTCCGGCGGTGGTCTCCTGACCAGTGACGATACGTGGGCCCTCCTGGGCACTGACTCCGACGGTGGTCTCCTGACCAGTGACGATACTTGGGCCCTCCTGGGCAATGACTCTGGCGGTGGTCTCCTGACCAGTGACGACGGTGCTGGCGGTGGCGTCCCGGCCGCCGGAAAGGATGCCGCCCTTCTCCGCTGTGATGCTCACACCAGGCTGTGCAGACTTCTTCTGGGCCTTCCCCACCTTTGGAGGAGTCACAGCTGACTCTGCAATCCCCCTGGGACCCCTGTGAGTTGTTTTGCCTCCAAGAGTCTTCACACGGTCCCGTCGGCCACTTTCCAACTTCAGAGCCTTTACAGGGGGTGGACTGGCAGTGCCTTGGCTCCGTGTCACACTGCCTGCCCTGGTGGCCGCTGCACTCCACACACCTTGAACAGGCACTACTGGTACTGGAGGCTTTTTGGCTGAGGCGCTACGACGGGACTGATGAATTGGAGGGGGTGTGGGGGCAAAAAGGTCAACTTTTCAGAGGGACAGTTTCTGACGAACACTGGGATGGGTAGTTGGAGGAGGTCTGGGAGTGGAGGAAGAGGAGGTGGTTGTAGGAGGTGTCACTTTAGGTGTTTTGGGTGCAGGTGCAGGTACTGGAGGCTGTCGTGAGGTGGATGGATGTTGGGTGTGTGGGTGCCCGCGTTTGTGTACTTTGGGAGAGGGCGTCACAGACACAGTGGGAGAGGACACAGGGGAAGTGTAAATGGGAGTGGAGGTGGTGAGTGCAGGTGAGCGGGGTGTGGTGCTGGGTGTTGTGGTGCGAGTCCTGGTGCCTATAGATGTAGTGCATGCAGGTGAGAGTGTAGACGAGACTGGGAGGGAGGCGGGAGACGACGCGGAGGGGGACACAGTGGAGGCAGTGGATGTTGCTGTGTCTGCACGTGGGTGATGCTTGTGTGTGTGCCTGTGGGTTGTGTGGTGCCTATGTTTGCCTGAGCTACATTTGTGTGTTGAGGTGTGTGCATGCTGGTCTGATGGTGTGCTTGGGATTGGCTGGGGTACAGGGGATTGGGTCTGGGTGGAGGAGGTTGAAGGGGGAAGGCTAGAGACAGGGACAATGGCTGCCATCAGTGCTGAGGCCAGAGATTGCAGGGTTTGCTGAAGGACAGCCTGACCAGAATGAATGCCCTCCAGGAATGCATTACCGTGTTGCAACTCCCTTTCTACACCCTGGATGGCATTCACAATGGTAGACTGCCCAACAGTGAGTGACCTGAGGAGGTCAATGGCCTCCTCACTGAGGGCAGCAGGGGTGACTGGGGCAGGGCCTGAGGTGCCTGGGGCGAAGGTGATGCCCACCCTCCTGGGTGAGCAGGCACGGGGCGAACGCTGAGGGGCTGCTGGGAGGGCGGTGCTGGTAGGGGAGGTGGTGGCTGTACCTGTAGAAGTGGGGCGCACAGATGGTGCCGCCACCACAAGGGAGCTCCCATCGGTGGACGAGTCCGTGTCGCTGGTTGGTGATCCGGTGGCCGACGTGAAGCTCCCCTTGCCCTCCGTCCCACTGGTGCATTCTGAGTCCGTGGTGTGGCCCTCCATGGCCATGTGGGATGCAGCTCCCTCGTGCTCAAGTGCCACTGTACTTCCGCCTGATGATGCTGATGCACAAAAGAACAGGGAGAGCACAAAAAGTGGGGGGGGGGGGAAGACAGAAGAAAGACAGGTTGAGTGCATGGCATACAGCTACCGTTGGTGGACAATACAGACACAGCAGCCCCCTGCACTACGCCGTGCTCCTGGCCTCTACATATGCAATTCCTGGGATCTGGCCTACATGGCTATGATGGACTTCTGCACACATGGATGCCACAGGGGCATGTATACCTGTACTTGGCACTCTACTGCGGTGGGGTAGAATGCCACATGGCCTGCATTACGGAGGGGCCTAGCCTACGTATTTCTGCCTGGCCTAGGTACACCCACAAGCCTCCTCCCCCACCCAGACCCCTCCACTGCGCGCTAAGTCCGCAGAATGAGAGTGTACTCACCCCCTTGTGTCTGCTGTGATGCCCTCAAGCGCCCATCCAACTCAGGGTAGGCCACAGCCAGGATCCAGATCCAGGGGTCATGGTGCGACGGGCACCCCTCCCACGTTGGGAGGCCATCCCCAGCTGAGCCTCCGCCGTCTTCTTGCTCCAGCGGCGAATGTCCTCGCATCTTTTACGGCAGTGGCTGCCCCGTCTCTGGTGGACCCCCAGGGTCTGGACGTCTTTGGCAATGGCACGCCAAATGTCCTTCTTCTGGTGGGCGCTGACCTACATGACATGCACAAGGGAAGAAGAGGAGCCATTACCAACTGCACCGTCGATGTGAGTGTCCCCCCTCCCTACCCTAGCCATGTGGCACATTCATTCACATGCATTAATGTTCCCTGAAATCTGCCCTCTTCCCTCTTACAACCAGCCCTCTCCACCCAGGCCTAGCCCATACAATTTGCTCCCTGTGTACTAACCTGTTGGTCTGGAGGACCGTAGAGTAGCGTGTACTGCGGGAGGACCCCGTCTACTAGTTTCTCCAACTCCTGAGCAGTGAAGGCAGGGGCCCTTTCCCCAGACGCAGCAGCCATTGTCGCTTCCAGACCGAGGTCACAGCAGCACTTGCAGTGTAGGTCCTCTCCTGTCGAAGATCAGGTATCTAGTGATTGAACTGATAGAAAATGGCGGTGACGTCCGCAGCGGTGATGTCCGCGGCGGTGCATATCATCACCGCTGGCACACTTCCTCATTAGCTCCTGGGACCCAAAAGGTCCAATGTTAACCAATGCAGCATTGCGCCGCGGTCTACGACCGCCTACCGCGACGGTGTGCAACGGCAACGCAGTTACCCCACAATCCCATTGTCCCAGTTTAGAGGTCAGGCAGCCGCCATTTCAGGGGCCCACATGGCTTCATTTATTTCTGCGTCACACATAGCTAGGCCTACACTCAACACACATACAGGAAGGTTTTTGTGTTTGGTGTCGTGTTCTGTGTAACTGTGGGTACATACCTGGAAAAAAGTTGACTCTGTGGTCGCTGTTGTCCTTCCTAGGCACCGTCATTTGGGACAATTGAGAAGATGGCGGAATCCTCCGGTGTACCGACCGCTGGTGGACCTGTTGGCAATGGAGGAACGACATGTAATCGTCACCTCCAGGTTTGACCGTGCCACTATCCAGGAACTATGTACCCAGTTGGAGCCAGACCTGATGTCACCAATCCGCCATCCCACTGGAATCCCCCCTGACGTACAGGTGCTGTCAGTGCTCCATTTCCTTGCAAGTGGATCTTTTCAAACAACAGTAGCCATGGCATCAGGGATGTCCCAGCCCATGTTTTCCAACGTGCTGTCCAGAGTGTTGTCTGCCCTGCTGAAACACGTAAGGAGATACATAATTTTCCCTGAGGTGGAAGATTTGGCTACAGTGAAAGGTGACTTCTATGCCCTTGGACATATCGCTAACATCATAGGTGCTATTGATGGCACCCATGTAGCTCTGGTCCCCCCCACAGGAGTGAACAGGTGTACAGGAACCGGAAGAGTTATCATTCCATGAATGTACAGATGCTCTGTTTGGCAGACCAGTACATCTCCCAGGTTAATGCTATGTTCCCTGGCTCAGTGCATGACGCCTACATCCTGCGGAATAGCAGCATCCCTGATATGATAGGTCAACTCCAGAGGCACTGTGTGTGCCTATTAGTAGACTCTGGTTACCCCAACCTGGCCTGGCTATTGACCCCAGTGAGGAATCCGAGGACCAGGGCAGAGGAACGCTACAATGAGGCCCATAGGCGGACTAGGAGGGTGATCGAACGAACCGTCGGCCTCCTGAAGGCCAGGTTCAGGTGCCTCCATATGACAGGTGGTTCCCTATTATACTCACCGAAGAAGGTGTGCCAGATCATCATTGCCTGCTCGATGCTTCACAATCTTGCTTTGCGACTCCAGGTGCCTTTTCTGCAGGAGGATGGTCCAGATGACGGTGTTGTGGCTGCTGTGGAGCCTGTGGACAGTGATGAGGAGGAAGCTGAGGAAGAAGACAACGACAACAAGGAGTCAGTCATACAGCAATATTTCCAATGACACACAAGTGAGAACATTTTCATTTTTACCATTACATTCACTGTCACACGTCTTCCCCTATCCTGTGTGTAATTTCATAGCATTATTTGGTTATTGAGTTGTTCCTTTACATTACGGTTTCACAGGTGTGCTTACCAACATGTGTCATCTGCATGCATCCTTCAAGGACTTGTGATGTGTGACATAGGTATGTTGCCTTTACAACTAGAAACACATTTTGACACTGTCATTGATAATACGTTTTACCAAATCATAGACTGACTCAACAAAGTTTTGTGGTTCAAGGGTGTTCATTTAAGTGCTCAAAAATGGAGGGGGTGGCAAAATGGTGATGAGTGATGGTGGAGGAATGTCCATGGCAGAGTCCAGTCTATTAGTCTCACAGGTGCACTGCCCATATGGGCATAGGAAGTGGAGTTGGGTCAGTTTAAGTATGGACAGGGTAACAAAGTGGGACAGTGGGGTGACAATCAGGGTGGTCTCATTTCCTGGCAGGGGTCTTGCCATCTTGCTCTGTCCTGTTCCTGGATCTCAGGGACCGCTTGGGTGGTGGTTGTCCATCTGCAGGGGGTGGGGTGCTGGTGTGATGGTCCTGTGGCGGGGCGTCCTGTCCACTAGCACCGGCAGTATGTGCAGTGAGCATGCTTTCGTGATGGGTCTCCATGCTTAGTTGTGTCATGCAGGGCTTGTTGTTGGGATGGGTGGTTTGTGTTATTAGTACATTAGTGAGGAGTTTGGGTGATAGGGGAGGGGGTGATGGTGGGGGTGTGTGATAGCATGCAGGTAGGGTGGGGGATATGATAGTTAAGATTAGACTTACCAGTGTCCATTCCTCCACAGACTCCTCCGAGGCCCTCAGGATGCATGATGGTCAAGACTTGCTCCTCCCATGTTGTTAGTTGTAGGGGAGGAGGTGGGGGTCACCCGCCAGTCCACTGAACCGCGATGTTGTGCCTAGAGACTGCTGAACGCACCTTCCCCCACCTCTTCCTGATGTCCTCCCGATTTCTTGGATGCTGTCCCACAGCGTTGACCCTGTCGACTATTCTGCGCCATAGCTCCATCTTTCTGGCTATGGATGTGTGCTGCACCTCTGAGCCAAATAGCTGTGGCTCTACCCGTAGGATTTCCTCCACCATGACCCGGAGCTCCTCCTCGGAAAAGCGGGGGTGTCTTTGGCGTGACATGGGGTGGTGTGGGTGATGTGTGGGGCGGTGTGAGTGTTGATGTGTGTGGTGATGTGTAGTGGTGTGTGGTGTTTTGTGCATGGATGTTGTGTGGGTGATGGTGTTGTGTGCCTCTGTGTGGTGGGATTGTCTATTCTGTGCTCTCTCTCTGGTCTTCGTCTCTATTTTTTGGTCATAGGGGTTTGTGGGTGATGTGGGTGTGTGTTTTATATTGTGTTGGGTGTGTGGGAGTGTTGTTTGTATGTGTATCAGGTGTGTGTATTTGGAATTGTCCAATGTGGCGGTGTTTTGGAGATGTGTGTGTATTTTGAGTGCGGCGGTGTGTACCGCCAATGGAATACCGCAGTTGAAAGACCGCCGCGTGGATTCGTGGGTCGTAATAGCATGGGCGCGTTCCTGTTGGCGTGGAGGTGGAGGTTTTGTTTTTGCCAGTTTAACACTGACCTTTGGTGTGGCGGACTTGTGTGGGTGACTGAATTTCAGCGGATTCCGAGATGTGGGTCATAATAGCTGTGGCGGAATTCCGCGGCCGCAGCGGTGTATTGGCGGTCTTCTGCACGGCGGTAAGCGGCTTTTACCGCCAATGTTGTAATGACCCCCATAGTTCCAAATAACAATCACATAGTTACACAAACAATATAGTATCACATTTCCACCCAAAAGAAATTAAATAAATAGAACTTAGTGTTCTGTGGCTACAGATCATCCTCTGTAGCCGCATAGTCCAAAATCGTAATCCACGGAAAATAGGAAACATATTGTCAAAAAAACCTATCAATAGACTTTGAAAACATGAATACAATAGTACAAATATGTTAGGTTTACACCCACTGGAATGATTATAGATGTGTGATTATGCCACATAATTCATCATCTGCTGCAAAATCTGCAGATTTTAACAAAAATATTATTTCTAGTTCAAATGGTTCAAAAGTTACTAAAAATGAAAACTTGATGTGTACACCTTTCAGTTGCGTATTGCTATCTTTGGGTGTTAAGCCGGCACTAATGAGCAGCAACCAATGCCCAGAGAGTATCATGTTTACAAATGTTGAAATAATGAAGTAATACTTCACAAAATGTGCTGCATTATGCCGCATAATTTGCCTTTTCCGGCTGCATAATTTACTCAACTCTACTGCATAATTTGGACTTCAGATAAAAATTATAAACTATAATATTCACACTCCAATATAATCTGTTTTTAAAAAAACTAAAAGGGTGATAGTTGCTTATCCCACTCCAATATAAATCAATTTATGAATGGTGTTGGACACTAACGGGGTAACATTTATAATTTTCGCTCTATCTATTCATATTGAGGGAAAGTGTTGAACACTAAAGGAGTGTCATTGGCAGTAGCACTGCCATGTAAAGGCTGGAGGAGACAGGGTGCAAGGGACCCCATGGGGGTTCCTGCACAGCCCATGCCCTTGGAATGGGCAGTGCAAGGGCTCCCACGGCCAGCTCTGTAACGCTTTTCAGTGTCTGCTTTGCAGTCAGTGAAAATCACGACGGGTGCTAGTGCACCCTATGCACCCCAACATTGCCTCCGGCTCTATTATGAGCCGAAGTCAATGTTGTGGGCATTTTCCCGCTGGGTCAGTGGGTGGAAACAGAGTTTCCTCCTGCTGACCCAGTGGGAAACTCTTAATAGGGGCTAGGGAAGGGAACCACACTGGCAGTAACCCGACCACCGGCTAGTCATCTGCCAAAGTTGTAATTAGGGCCACAATGTACTAACTATAGAAATATAATAATATTAATCTAAAAAACACACTGTACAGAACTACAGACCCATATATACTTATTCAAACCTCTAAATATAACAAATACAAATAACAATTAATATAAATGACCAAATTTACTACTTTTCTGAAATGTTTTAAACATATAAAGAAATAAAATCATAATCTAAAATTAACAATCATAGATTTAAACACAATTTAAGCTACGTTTTTATAACAAAAAAATTGCAGCCATAATTAAAAAGTATAATTTTTAAACAAAATGTTGTTAATATCTTTATTTCAATTATAAATATCTAATCATAAAAGAAACCATCACAAAATATATCAGTCATTGAATAATGAAAACAAGAAAATACATTATTGATAAAAATAAATGATAAAGTGTCCCAGGCAGGTTAAGAATTAATGTTCTTGTTCTATAATTAGGCAATTTTAAAAAGCATAAAATCGCCTAGGCCATTAATGAAATAAGGAAGTGCAGGTCTGTATTGATAAAACCCCCTGCCTTGAGGGTAGGCAAAAAAAAAAACCTCTGGTGAGGGGGATCATAAAACTCACAAAAGAGAACCAGGTGTGCCAAGGTCTGAAGAGAGCCACTATGGCATGGGTACATGTAGGAAGCTGGCCTGGCTTGTAGTGGGTACCAAAGGGTACTTACACCTTGCACCAGGTCCAGGTATCCCTTATTAGTGTAGAGGGGTGTCTAGCAGCTTAGGCTGATAGAAAAGGTAGCTTAGCAGAGCAGCTTAGGCTGAACTAGGAGACGAGTGAAGCTCCTACAGTACCACTAGTGTCATATGCACAATATCATAAGAAAACACAATACACAGATATACTAAAAATAAAGGTACTTTATTTTTATGACAATATGCCAAAGTATCTCAGTGAGTACCCTCAGTATGAGGATAGCAAATATACACAAGATATATGTACACAATACCAAAATATGCAGTAATAGCAATAGAAAACAGTGCAAACAATGTATAGTCACAATAGAATGCAATAGGGGCACATAGGGATGGGGCAAAACAAACCATATACTCTAGAAGTGGAATGCGAACCACGAATGGACCCCAAACCTATGTGACCTTGTAGAGGGTCGCTGGGACTGTAAGAAAACAGTGAGGGTTAGAAAAATAGCCCACCCCAAGACCCTGAAAAGTGGGTGCAAAGTGCACCTAAGTTCCCCAAAGAGCACAGAAGTCGTGATAGGGGAATTTTGCAAGGAAGACCAACACCAGCAATGCAACAACGATGGATTTCCTGATGAGAGTACCTGTGGAACAAGGGGACCA
Source organism: Pleurodeles waltl (assembly GCF_031143425.1). Taxonomy (NCBI): domain Eukaryota; kingdom Metazoa; phylum Chordata; class Amphibia; order Caudata; family Salamandridae; genus Pleurodeles; species Pleurodeles waltl. The sequence continues at coordinate 624,042,174 of NC_090439.1, read as the reverse complement.
AGTCCAAGAGTCACGATCAAGTCGGGAGTGGGCAGATGCCCAGGAAATGCCAGCTGCGGGTGCAAAGAAGCTGCCACCGGATGGTAGAAGCTGTGGATTCTGCAAGAACGACAAGGGCTAGAAACTTCCCCTTTGGAGGATGGATGTCCCAAGTCGTGAAAAGACTTGCAGAGGTGTTTCCGTGCAGAAAGACCGCACACAAGCCTTGCTAGCTGCAAGGGTCGCGGTTAGGGTTTTTGGATGCTGCTGTGGCCCAGGAGGGACCAGGATGTCGCCAATTACGTGAGGAGACAGAGGGGGTATCCAGCAAGACAAGGAGCCCACTCAGAAGCAAGCAGCACCCGCAGAAGTGCCGGAACAGGCACTACGAAGGGGAGTGACCCGGAGCTTACCCAAAGTCACAAAGGAAGGTCCCACAATGCCGGAGGACAACTCAGGAGGTCGCGCACTGCAGGTTAGAGTGGCGGGGACCCAGGCTTGGCTGTGCACAAAGGAAATCCTGGAAGAGTGCACAGGAGCCGGAGCAGCTGCAAATCACGCGGTACCCAGCAATGCAGTCTAGCGTGGGGAGGCAAGGACTTACCTCCACCAAACTTGGACTGAAGAGTCACTGGACTGTGGAAGTCACTTGGACAGAGTTGTTGAGTTCAAGGGACCTCGCTCGTTGTGCTGAGAGGAGACCCAGAGGACCAGTGATGCAGTTCTTTGGTGCCTGAGGTTGCAGGGGGAAGATTCCGTCGACCCACGGGAGATTTCTTCGGAGCTTCTAGTGCAGAGAGGAGGCAGACTACCCCCACAGCATGCACCACTAGGAAAACAGTCGAAAAGGCGGCCGGATCAGCGTTACAAGGTCGCAGTAGTCATCTTTGCTACTTTGTTGCAGTTTTGCAGGCTTCCAGAGCAGTCAGCGGTCGATTCCTTGGCAGAAGGTGAAGAGAGAGATGCAGAGGAACTCTGATGAGCTCTTGCATTCGTTATCTAAAGAATTCCCTAAAGCAGAGACCCAAAATAGCTGAAAAGGAGGTTTGGCTACTTAGGAGAGAGGATAGGCTAGTAACACCTGGAGGAGCCTATCAGAAGGAGTCTCTGACATCACCTGCTGGCACTGGCCACTCAGAGCAGTCCAGTGTGCCAGCAGCACCTCTGTTTCCAAGATGGCAGAGGTCTGGAGCACACTGGAGGAGCTCTGGGCACCTCCCAGGGGAAGTTCAGGTCAGGGGAGTAGTCACTCCCCTTTCCTTTGTCCAGTTTCACACCAGTGACTTGTAGTGACATATGTATAGTGCACACGTGTAATGGAGTCCCCGCACTCACAAAGTCCAGGGAATTAGCCCTGAACAATGTGGGTGCACTTTGGCTAGTGCCAGGGTGCCCACACACTAAGTAACTTAGCACCCAACCTTTACCAGGTAAAGGTTAGACATATAGGTGACTTTTAAGTTACTTAAGTGCAGTGGTAAATGGCTGTGAAATAACATGGACGTTATTTCACTCAGGCTGCAATGGCAGGCCTGTGTAAGAATTGTCAGAGCTCCCTATGGGTGGCAAAAGAAATGCTGCAGCCCATAGGGATCTCCTGGAACCCCAATACCCTGGGTACCTCAGTACCATATACTAGGGAATTATAAGGGTGTTCCAGTATGCCAATGTAAATTGGTGAAATTGGTCACTTGCCTGTTAGTGACAATTTGGAAAGAAATGAGAGAGCATAACCACTGAGGTTCTGGATAGCAGAGCCTCAGTGAGACAGTTAGTCATAACACAGGTAACACATACAGGGCAGACTTATGAGCACTGGGGCCCTGATTGGCAGGGTCCCAGTGACACATACAACTAAAACAACATATATACAGTGAAATATGGGGGTCACATGCCAGGCAAGATGGTACTTTCCTACAGTACACCTCTATAGAAGATATAGCATACTGCCTGGGTGGAAAACAATGACGTAACCTGATAGCTCAGTTGAAAGCTTGTGAGGAGGATCTCTCCCAGTGCCGTACAACCCAGATGAGGTAAGGTTTAAGGCCAGACAAAGTTTTCAGAAGTGAAAGTGCTGACAGCACTGGCCTAATGGAGATCATTTTCTCTCTACTCTCCCGTGCATGGGAAAAAAATAATTCCTTGATACTTTTACCATTCCTGTTCGACTTTTCATCCTTGGCTTTTTGCCTCAGTTTCCCAGGTTATTGATGTGTGCTGGACTCTGTTTTTGCTGTTTTTGTTACTTTGGGCACTTTGCGCCTGCTATCCAGTGCTAAAGTGCAAGTGCTCCTGTATAAAATGTGAATGTAATTGTCTTTCTATGATTGGCATATTTGAGATACTGGTAAGTCCCTAGTACAGTGCACAAGAGGTACCCAGGGCCTGTAAATCAAATGCTACTAGTGGGCCTGCAGCAGTGGTTGTGCCACCCAAATTAGTAACTCTATAAACATGGCTCAGACCCGTCACTGCAGTGTCTGTGTGTGTAGTTTTAAACTGCCAATTCGACTTGGAAAGTGTACCCACTTGCCAGGCCTTAACCTTCCCTTTTCTTACATGTAAGACACCCCTAAGGTAGGCCCTAGGTAGCCCCATAAGCAGGGTGCAGTGTATGTTTAAGGTAGGACATATTCTAATGTGTTTATATGTCCTGACAGTGAAATACTGCCAAATTTGTTTTTCACTGTTGCACTACCTATCTCTCTCATAGGTTAACATGAAGTAAGCCTACTTCAAAGGCCAAAATGGATATAAGAAGAGCACCCAAAACCACATACTTTAGATCACTTCTGGACATCAAGAGGAACCTCTGCCTGGAGAAGAGCTGAAGAGCTGAGAAGTGCTGCCTTGCCTGAGACTGTACTTTGTGGAGCAATCCTGCAGTTGCTGCTGATGCCTGTGCCAGGGGACAAAGGCTGGACTTTGTGTGCCTTACTGCTTGTGGAGAAATCTCAAAGGGCTTGTCCTGAGCTTGCCTCCTGTTGTTGAAGTCTCAGGGCCATCAAAAACTTCTCCTGCCAGCACCTGGACTCTTCGCTGAGACTCCTGCCCTGTCAAGTGGTGCCCTATCCAGTTCCTGGGGCCTTGGAAGGTGATGCTGGCAGAGCAAGACTGAAAATCCCCGGACAGACTGCTGAGCAGGCAAAAATTTGATGCACCTTCCGAGACGCAGCTGAAAAATGATGCGCCACCGGCTTTGTGGCAGAAATTGACGCTCCACTGGCATCACGGCTGGAAAATCGACACGCAGAGCTGGAAGACCGACGCGCAACACCCGCTGACGGAGGCTGTTAACGTCACAACCCACATTACACGGTTTTGCTGATACAGTGCAGCTGGATTTTCGATGCAAACCTTGCTGGCCGGGGAAAAACAACGCAACACCTGCCTGGACCCGAGTGCTGCCCGGATCGACGCATCACTCCCCTGTGGGGAGGAAAAACAACGCACTCCGACCCGACTGGAGAAGGAGAAACAACGCATGGTCTCACTTGCTGGTGAGAAATTGACGCACTGCTTACCTTTTTCGACGCACACTTGCCCGTGCGTGTTATTTTGACGCTGCTCAGGTACTTTTCAACGCTAACAGTGTTTTATCTATTTTCTCAAGGATTTAAGACTCTTTTACTTTTTAACTAATAACTTGACTTGTGTATGTTGGATTTTTGTTGTTTTGGTCTTGTTTTGTTTAGATAATTATTCTCTATTTTTCTAAACCTGTGTTGTGTCATTTTGTAGTGTTTTCATTAAGTTACTCTATGTGTTTGTACAAATACTTTACACCTAGCACTCTGAAGTTAAGCCTGACTGTTCGTGCCAAGCTACCAAGGAGCTGAGCGGGGTTAGCTGAGGGTGATTCTCCTTTACCCTGACTAGAGTGAGGGTCCTTGCTTGGACAGAGGGTAACCTGACTGCCAACCAAAGACCCCATTTCTGACAATTCCCTTTACTAAGCAGGCTTGGGGTGGAAAGTATTTCAGGCAATCCCAGAGTCTCTGCCACACTCTAGATATGACTAAGTCATGGAGTTCTATGGCCATTGTCACAATCCAAACAATCCTCAATTACATCCCTTTTAAATTCTGTAAATCTTCCACACCATACGGAAATCCACAAAAGCAATGGGGCAACAATAGCGTAATACTCCGTATAATCCAGGCCCAATTCTTCATGCACAAAGTAGGTAGCAGTGGCAAGACCCACTCCTAGCAACTTACGGCAAAAGTGCTTCTCCTCCTGCTGGATAGATGAGCAGTTCCTCTCCCCCATACTGCAGCACCATACATCAGCAAGGGTTGGCACTTCATTTTGTAAATTAGCAAAAGGAGCTCAATGGGTTTACTGCTCACCATGGTGGCAAATCTGAAAAGGGAACCACAGGCTTGGTTTAACCATGAACAGAGGTTCCCAAGGTGGGGGGCCCAATTACTACATGTTGTGATTTAACCCTAGGCATATCTCCCCCATTATCAACCAAAAAGAAACTTAGTCCAAAGATGTAAAGGAAAAAGAGAATGGATGCTAATACACATCCCTGCTAAGCCCCCCTGGGAATACTGAAAGAATCTATACATTCACATCCCTGCCCGTACCTGACACACGCATTGACATCATTATGAAGGACCTGCAGAAAATCCACCAATGGTTGCTGTAGACCAAGAGTGACCAGTATACCCCAATGTTTAGACCAGTTAATCCAGTCAAAGGCACAGTTCAGGTCCATGAATGCCAAATAGAGTGCTCCCTCATTGGCGACTACATATTTACCAATTATCAAGTTCAAGACAAAGAAAAGCTCCATAGTGCCTCTCCCCGCTTTCCCTAAACCCATAGTGGGTGGGCATAGGATATTCATTTGCACCCAGTCCTCTATATGTTGAAAGATGACCTCACCTACAATTTTGGCCATTGAATCAAGTAAAGAAATAGATCCTGTCTATTGTCCTTTTTGAAAACAGGGACTATTACTGCTGATTTCCACAGACTGGGGATATTAGCTGATGAAATAGCAATACAAATCTTAGTTAAGATCGGATGCCAAAATAAAATATGTGCCTCGTAGAGATCCAGAGGGACTCCATCTGGCCCTGGTGCCTTTTTAGTGGGACTGGCCAAAATGACTGCATGAACTTCATCTAACTCAAACAGAACACTAGGAAAAGGCATAGATGCTATCACAGGATCAAGTAAGCTACAACTCTTTCCTAAAGCATATACCTTGGTGAAGTGTTCCACCACCTAGAGCAGTATCATTGTAGAACCAATACCCCCATTGGGGCATAGGGTAGTCTGTTTTCTATTAACAATTTCCCAAAAAACACTGGCATCCCCAGAGCAACAGGTAGATATAAGACGCTCCTAGCGGTCCCCTTTCAGGGACAACTTCCTAGCCCTTATGGCATACATATAGGCAGATCTAGCCAAGTTAATAGCCTGTGGGTCTCAGGGGATGGCATTAAAGCCACCATGCAAGTGTCTATTTGCAACCCTACAGTTTCTAATCAACCAGTTAATTTTCAGTCAGGCCATCTCCACCATGATAGAATTCACAGAGATAATTATCAAACAAGAGTCCTCCAAGAAGCTACTAGCTAAATCTTCTGGTCTTAACAAGGACTCTGAAATCAAGGGGAGATAACAGTAGCCTCCAACAGGGCAGGATGGAGTTGTGCCGCCATTTGACTCTGTGGCCCTGATCTTCAGTAGCCAGATTCTTTAATCCTGGCAAAGGATCTACCCGCCACTCCCTGGATAGCCAACCTAACCTCAATAGGGTTGTGGTCGCTAAAACAAGCTTCATGGACCATGCCAAATCTAACCTTATTATCTAGAGATCTAGTAACAAAGACATAATCAATAACTGTTCTTCTATCCCAACCGATGAAAGTTGGTTGTAGACCAGCGGGGACCACTCTCTTCGCCAAAGCATTAGACAAACCGGATATCCCAGCAGCATGAAGGAGCTGTCTCCTTCTAGCATCTGATGACAGCGAGCAAAGTAGGATATCTTAAACCAAAAAAGGTTTTGGGTTCTTACTGTTAAGGCCCATCTTGGCGTTAAAGTTACCCCCCAACAGTACATCAAAAGATCTAAAGTTGGAAAGGGACCTCAACTCAAGGGCCGACAGTTCTTTAAACAAAGTTTCAGTCTGAGATCCTGCCTCCCACACAGCATTATAAAAGTTAATTACAAAAAATATGAAAGTCTTTTGAAACAACAACCCACTAGATTTGAATTCTATTATGCCTTACTGGAATGGAAGTTAACCTAAAAAAGTTTACTAATATGGAACAGAGTAGCAATACCTCCTCTGGTTTGAGAGCCATGAGAGAGAAGGGCAGACACCACAAAAGATATGTAGCCATCCAGGGAAAAATGCTCCTGTGCGCAGGTCTCTTGCAGCAAGACTATATCAAACTGGGTAACAAACCTTACCCACCCCAGATCCGATTGTTTAGCCTTAATACCTGCTAAGTTTCAGCTCAGAAACCTTGTGATATTTTGAACATAACAGGTCACTCCCTTGTTTAAACCTAGGGGCCTCCTAACCCTAGGACAAGACAAACGGGGTTGCAACAACTTGTAGTTAGTCATGTCATCCAAACCTGACAGGGGAAGAAACCAGTTATATGTGGGAAGAACTTGTTGGACCACCACCCAAGGTCCCCATTGCCTGGCTGTAAATGCCTACACAAAAATCTAGATGCCTGATGGTTATGCCAATGCCCTTAGGGCAACCATGTATTGAACTGGCAAACTGTCTATGTAGCTTGTTGCTCTTTTTTTAAATGTGATGTGCTTTTATGTTATTTATATTTACCGAAATAAAGCTAATAATGATGATGATGAACTGGCAACCAGGCGCCTGGCAAGGCTAGGTGTTTTGCAGTTAATAACTACACAATCCCCATTGGAAGACTTAACACTGGGGACCACCCACCCTACCCTTCTCACAAACAAGATATCATTGTACTTACCAAAATTAAAAACAGAATTGATACACTATTATTGACAGACATTGTTTTCAGGGCTTCTGCAAACTCAGTGGAAGAGGAAACATACTGTGGGACCCCTGTCATGACAGCAATGTAGGGGCTATACTCTTTAAGCATTAGTTTAAGACACATCAACCCATTACCCTGGCTAGAAGTCCCCCCAAGCCCTTGCACCCACCTAACCTGCACCTGGACCCCCTGGTGAACTTGTTGAGACCCTTGCTGCCCGGTTTCATTATTCAGGAGGATATCCACATGTCCTCCAGGGACCATTGGCTTGGAAAACTGCTCAACAACTCCTTGAGCGGCGTTAGCCACAGAAGTGATGACAACATCAGTGTGAAAGGCAGTGTTGGTGGTCCCATTTAAACCCAAAGAGTCTGACTGCTCCCCTACAGTTACGGGAGTGACAGATACACTAGGGGGATGTTTGAGCAATGATGAAACAGAGGTTTCTAACTTGCAACGTCTTTCCTCCAATAATGTCATGCTCTAAACAAGCATAGCTTTACATTTGCCCACTATCTGATCCCAGTCTAAAGATGCACATCCCACACTGGCACAGGGTCTTGGTAGGTAACAAGAGGTAGATGTACATGGCAAGTACAGAAACAAATCGCAGGCCTCGAATTAGCGGCACACTTGGATTGGTGCTTTTTTTTAACAGCAGGAGTACAGTAGGTATGTAAGAGGTTCCCCAAAGAGGCCCTTATCAACACCAGGAGGTCTTTGAATCCCTTATACCACATAAGACAAGATCAGATAAGATCATGTGGGATTTTTCCAAAAGGATATTTATTGATGTGTTTTCTTATCGAGTGCCTTTCACACTTCTTAATAATGTTCTTCTTACAGTCCTTTGTAATGATCTCCTTCTTGTTAGTTTTCTTTTGCAGGGGGTTCCAATCGTCATCACTTATTCATCCGGAACAGAAGGAGAGAATAGAAAAGACCGATGACAGTTAAGTCTAATGATCTGAAGTTGTGATGATTTGTAAATACTTAATCTTAATTATATTGGGTCAGGGTCAGTGAGGATTTAGTGATTAAGGTGACCACTCAGTGTACAATGTATTAACTTTGTGCTCATACACGGTGTAATGGTTCAAGTGCCCAGCCAACTTGAGTTCCAGTGAGTTTTGTTAATTTCCTAACTGCCCTTTTTATTTTATTTGTGGGATTCTGCCTTTTCCTGTTCTGTCTCTCCCCACTCCCTCTTTCCTTTTTTTAATAATGTTGAAGGGGAGCCCTGTAATCGGGCACATACCTGGGCTAGCCACGTCCCTCCTGGGACGTGGCGGGCTTCTGGGTCCTAGAACTGGAAGCTGCTTAGCTTCTCAACGTGCCTGGCTCTTTCAGTGTCCTCCTCGCACTCCTGGGCTGTGTCTCTGACTTCTACAAAGGCGTCCACTTTCTCGTCCTGCTTGTGATGCATGTCGCGCTCTCCTCCGGCGACTTACCTGCAGGATTGGTCTGCGTCTCCTTTCATTTTCAGGTGTTTCCCTCTACTTCCTGCTTCCCATTTGCCTCGCGATCTCCTCTGGAGTATCTTTCATCCTTCTTGTATGCGTTCTTGTTCTTCCCCTCACCGGCTGCTTCCTCTTCCTGTTTATCCTCGTTGGCGTGCTTACGTCGGCACGGGATCCTATTCATAGTCCCCCTGGGGCACCATCCTACATGCCCTGAATCTTCATTTGTGTCGTCAGGGTATGTTGCCCCATTGCAAGGTACTAATGGATGTTTCCTTCACCTCTTTCTCAATCTGCCCAAGAGGCTCCTGATAGCCAGAAACAGCCACTGTGGGTCTGGTTTAGTCACCGGGTCAAGGTGTGTACATACATTCTACCAGGCAGGCGGGCGGGGAGTAAGATGGTGTCATATCAGTGTCACTGGTATCCAAGGACAGACACCGCTCTGCCAAGTCAATTTCTTTCATGATGATCCCCAATGCATGGGCAAGAAATTAATCTAGGATGGTGTCCTGACACAGCTCACTAGCGGCATCCTTGTCTCCTTGTAGTTTACGCTTGCCCATAGTTGACTCTAGGGAGCTCTTTGTAAAATAAAAAGCTACACGGAATCTACACAACAGTTAGGAGAACAAAAACGGTCTCACCAGACTTGTGCTGAGCAACTGCTTAACTCCTAAGAAAGATGGCACCAAATGTAAAAAATGAAAAGCAAAAAAAGCGAGTGCAGCCCAATCCCCTACTGGCGATGACAGGTGAAGGCGGCCCGCTGTTGGCCCAGTCTTCACCCAGGCATGCGCCTCGGCACATTCTGTGTTGTGGTGGGTGAAGGGCGATTATCAGCACATAGAGCTCCTGTCCTGTCAGGGATGAATTGTAGGACAGTGAGTCCCTTATTCCTCACACCGCCACAGTATCCAGCCACAGTGTCCAGACCCCGCATCACAGTAAGCGTGTATCATTGTGCAGCCTGGGAACATCCCCTCTTCCTGTTAGGGATGATCTGTAGGACAGCGAGTCCTTTACTCCTCACACTGTCACAGTATCCAGTGACGGAGTCCAGGCGTCCTGCGTTACATTGGGTGGAGTACACTTAACAACGAGTGGTATGGAAACAGCCCCTCCACCTCTCGAGGATGAAATGTGGGACAACAAGTCACTTCCTATTCACACCACCACAGTATCCGGCCACAGACTCCAAGCATACTGTGTCATGGTGGACAGAATGTGCTTATCAGCGCACAGTGCGGGAACCGACCCTCCTCCTGCTAGACATGAATTGGGGGACAGCGAGTCCTTTACTCCCTAGACTGCCACAGTATCCAGTCACAGTGTTGAGGTGTCCCACATCATGGTGGGTGGAGGGGGCTTATCAGCATGCAGCATGGGAACAGCCCCTCCTCCTGTCAGGGATGCATTGTGGGACAGTGAGTCCCTTACTCCTCACACCTCCACAGTATCCAGCCACAGTGTCCAGGCTTATTTGTATCTGAAAAATTAAGATATTGTTACTTTTTAGTTTTTTTTGTAATGTACACTTTTTTGTATTCAAACATCTTTCGGTCTAAATGTAATACCACTAATACATATTTTATTTAATATTGAAATTGAAATGTATTAGAAATATTAAACTAACGTAACAAATTTTAAATAATTGTATAATTAATAAAAAAAATCCCCACTAAATGTTTACATTTTAAAACTTCTTTAGAAAAATAATATCTCATTATTTTACTTTTTATTTTTTAAATTCAATTTTATTAGTTATTATTTTTTAACTTAAAAATATGGATTACATTGACACATAATTTAAATAATATTCATTAAAATGTTTTAAAACAAAAATGCATTTGAACATTGCTAAATATTAATCTGCATATCACCAAAATTACCACCAATTTTGCTTTCAAAAGTCACCCACCACTAAGGACCCAATCTCCAGCTAATAAAAAAAGTATAAAACCATTATTTATTTACTTTAATACAACTGAAAATGCAAGGTTCAAAATGATCTTACTAAACCACAAATAAAAAAATTAGCAAACATATACAAATCCACCACACTAAATTACATACAAATTAACATCTACAAATGATATTACATACAACAATATTTTCTACATCAATATTCTTTTAAACGATATCAAAAGCAACACTAAAATTTATATTTTTACTTTCGATATTCCTGCAGATGAGATTTCTGAATTCCCGAAATTCATGATGCAATATTTTCATATCACAATATTTTGTCCAAATACCATCTGAGCTGTCATTGTTTTCACACAGTGTGCATACTGAGAAATTACAACAAACATATAAGGGCAGATTTAGGAAAAGTGGTGCTGCACTTAGTGCAGCACCACTTTTGATGCACCCCTAGCACCCCCCTACTGACACCATGTGGGAGACGTATTTAAAATACAGCGCACCATGGCACAAAGTAGGGGGCAATATCATCAGCATTTTTGACACTATTGATGTACTATTTATGGTGAGCGCCAAAATGTTGATGCTAACCCTGAACAGTACGTGGGGGCCCATTGTAACTAATAGTGTTCCCCCTGTTAGTGCCTGCTCTGAGCAGGTGTTAAAAGGCTCTGCAAAAAATGACACAGTGGAATCTCTTAGATTCCACTGCACCATTTATGTGATCTCTCTAACAGGGTAACAGCCCCTTTCCATAAATTATGCATGGTGCATGCATAATGTGGCACAAAGAGTTACAAAGTGGCACAAAGCATGCCTTGCGCCAATTTGTAAATTTGTCGCTGCAATTTTTTAAACCTACCCCCACATTAGCGTAAAACAAATGACACTAACGTGGAGCTAGAGATTTTTTTATCTGGGCCATAGAGTCATATCATACATAGGCACATATTTATACTTTTTGGTGCAATTCTGCTCTAATGCAGTTTTGCATCAAATGTTTTGCACTGGCTTGCACCATTGTTGAGAGCCAGAGGGGCACTATATTTATGGAATAGTACAAGCCGGCACAAAGGCTAGGCTAGCATGAAAAAAATTATGTTAGCCGGATAGGGGTATGGGAGAAGAGGGTTTTGCACCAAAAAATAGCGTTAGGCAGGTTAGATTAAAACAAAAAGACTCTAACCAGCCTAATGTTATTTTGTGATGCAAAATCATCCATACCACATGACTCCTTTCTTAGAAAAGACAGGAGTCATGCCCACCACCCCAATGGCCAGCACAGGAGTCCAGGGTCCGCAGGGCATGGCCATTGAACCCAGTGCCATGTAGGGGGGCTCATTACTTACCTGGACTTACCTATACTTTCTTGGGATGGGGTAACTCATCGTCCCCTATCCCTCTAGTGTGGGTGGGGGTGTCTCTGGAGAGGGTACATGTGGGCTTATTCCATGGTGTATAGGCCCACAGGTCCCCTAATGCCTGCCCTTACTCATGCGTTAAATAATGGTGCAAAGTAAGTTTTGCACCATTATTTGACCCCACCTCCCCGTGCTTGATTTTAGCATGGGGGGATAAATATGGCGCTAAGGTCATAGAGTCATTTTTTGCATGGGAACGCCTACCTTGCATCTCATTGATGCAAAGTAGGTTTCCACGTCCAAAAAATGACTTCAACTCCATAACTTTGGTGCTAGACAGGCCTAGCACCAAAGTATAAATATGGTTAGTTTTGCACCGAATTTGCATTAAAAAAAACAAAATCACGCAAATTTGGCGCAAAACAAGTATAAACATGCCCCATAGTGAGCGGTTGAAGTGCTGATTTAAGATAGGTCTCTGCCACGGTTTTGGCGGACTAGTGCTGTAAATAGTAAAGGCCAGAAAAATTGGTAAATGGATATTTATGACAGGAAAGGATTGTGGTTCTTGAGGCTAGAAAGAAGAAGCAGTATGTTGGCTTCTTTCATGGAAAAAGAAAATACCAGAGTAACATAACACAAGCATTAAAAATAAGATGACACGACACAACAAAACAGAACACAGAACACAAATAAACCAATGCATCACACAACATAATGCAGCACAGACACAACAGAACAGACCAGCTTAAAAATCAGTACATCACTTTACCACCATATGTGATGTAATGCAACAAATATGCGCATTCTTGTCACACTTTATCACCTGAAGAAATCCGCTTTATCAATACAAAGGTAAAAGGGATTTGAAGCAATCACTGCATGATCAAACCAGGCAAGGGGCCATATCATGGGTAGGGTGCCACTCTGCCGCTTAATCTGCACATAGGCAGTGTCCTAATTACATTTTCTACTGGTTCCTGCGCATTTTATTGAGCTGCGTCTAACTTAGAATAAGGTGACATGTTTGTCCTCATATTGTCAGTGAGGTGCAGCGTCATAAAGTCCTGTAGTAATAGAGTAATGGAATAAAATGGAATTGGTTCCTCTGCGCCTATCACAAATAGAACGCTTGCACAACTTCATTACGGAGCATACACACTCCAGGAATACAGCTTACCGATGCAATCGAAGGTGTGCACACCGATATTTGCACAGGCACTCTCTGTTTATGATGTGGTCCCAGGACTGCACTACAGGAGCCATACCACGATGGGCTCAACTCAAAGCCTAGCGCTTATTTTTATATTCCTTGAAGTGCTTAAAGTCAATTTATTTAACCCAAAATGTTTCCTAGTTACAGCTTCAGTTTGAGACTACAAATGGGAAACAATGAGCAAGATGTGTCTCTTTTTGTTTTTGAGCTGTCCTGTCTAAAATAATGCACTATGAGAAATATCCGGTTAAATGATTTGGATTTATTCAGTGCAGGCACTGGGCTCTGCACAGAGGTAGTGGAGACCATCCACCTAAAGCCCCAGGCTTCTTGTCACGGTTCTCACAGACCAGTGTGAATCATGCAAAGATTCCAATTCTGAATTTACTCTTTAGACTGGACCAAAACGTTAGCCCCTAGTTTTTCCTGTAGGACATAGATACCAGACTTTTCACTTGGAAATCCTGTTCATGGCGCAATAAATTAAATTATATCAAGTGGGTGCTTAGGTGAGTATAGGGGTTGCTGAAAGTTTCTGTGCCTCAACAAGCAGGGCAGAGAACAATCGCTCTTATGCATCTAAATGAGTTATTGCTTCTCTAAAAAAACAAATGCCTTCCATACTTCAAAGAACTGTTGAAAGCGTTGTTCTTTTATTTTTTCCTTGATCAGGTATAGTAAGTGTGGTATGCTCTGTAATAATTATAGAATGTTCGGTTGTTGTCGTGGGACAACATTCTTAGATGTAATAGAGAAGGGCAGTGAAAGGATGGAGAGACCAGGAGAGGACTAAGTCTGATATGGCTGATGTATAACACTCTGGACCTGTAAAAATACTTCATTTTATACAACCACTTGGCTCACTGCAGCTTACTTCATTAAGCTTTAGTGTTTATTCTAGTTTCATACGTTATAATCTGTTTTAGCTTGTGTTAAATTAATCAATTGCAGTTTCTGCACAGTGTAAATAGAAATGGTGCTTGTTGATGGTTCTCGTGATTTCTACGGTAACGTTTGTAACATTGGTTAGCTTTTATGGCGGGTCAAGCACCCGTAAAACATGTTTAACATAGTTCATGCTCTGTGAAATAAATATAAACTTATGGTTCTTTTTGTTTCCTGACATCCGGTCGGATGTTGGTACAGCTCTGCATCTAGGTGGGCTTCCTTTGTTTCTTTGTTATTTGTTTTTACATTATTTGCTGTATGTTGTATATTATTTCAGTCCTCCTTCACTTACACTGATAAATCAAGTTGGTTTTCAAAGGTTTTGATTGTTAGGCTTGGGCTAATGATCTGAAGATCAGGAGTCTTCACTTAATTGTGGAGAACTGGCTCAGACAAAGAGCCTTCTAACAAGTTTGGTGGTCTGACCGTTGGACCGCCAATATAACGATGGGGAGGCAGCCACCAAGCCTTCCCTCTGCTGTATTATGAACTCCCCGCCAGACTGGTTGTTGCACACAGTGTGCTGGCATTGGCTTTGGCACTCAGGGAGAGAGAGCCAATGTGCACTCTGAATGTGCACTGTCTGCCATGGCAGACAGTGCGCACTCCAATGTGCTGACAGGGGGTGCCCTGCACTACCCATGCTATGGCCATGGGCAGTGCAGGGGCTCCCCTGTGGCCCTGTCCCTGCCTTTCTTCCTGCTTTTCCACAGCGGGGTCCCACCATGGAAAGGCCAGCGGAAAGGCAAGTCGTAATTAGCATGGTGGTCCTGAACTCGGCAATGCCATGGTTGACCATGAGTTGCACCACCACCAGCCCATCGGGACCCATAATGTTGGTGGTGGTGGTGGTGTGCTGGCCGTCTGACCACCAGCATTGTAATGTGGCAGTCGGACCACCAAGATTGTGGTTGTCCGACTGCCACCGCGGGCACAGTGGTCTATGGACAAAGTCTTTCTTACTGTGCCAACTTGGGCTATATTCCAGCCTCTGGTTGGTCCTTCTTCATCATCAGAAGTGACTGGGGTCCCTCTCTGTAAGATGTCTGTTCCTTCGACTAAGTACAAGGCCAAGAGTCATATCATTTGCTCACATAGAGAGAAGGGGTCTACCTCCTCATTTGTAAGAAATCCACAATGCATTTGGTAACCATGTGAGTTAATATATGCACTGCTGGTAATGCAACATGAAAACACAAAGGCACCACTCCGCTATGTTTTTTTAGCTATGTTTTCATTTCTGCAGGTGTGCTCAGTTGCACACCAGATCACAATACCCCAAATGTTTGTGTGCTATATTGTAACTAAAAGTTACACTAGACCTTGGTTTTCAAGTTCAATGCCTGGCATTTTAAACATATAGGCCCTCATTCTGACCTTGGCGGTCTTTTCGCAAGACCGCTGAGTTACCGCCGCGGTGAAGACCGCCGACCGCGGCGGTGTGCCGCTGTGCGCATTCTGACCGCTGGGAGCGTTCCGCCGGAAAACCGCCAGCAGCCACACTGGCGGTCGGCGGGAAAGTGGAGACTGGTCAACCTCCACCGCCACGCCAGCAGAACACCGCCCACAGAATTACGACCCACATTTCTGTGTGGCGGTCTTCTGTTGGTGGTCTTCTGTTGGCGGTCACGTCCCTATGGCTCCCGTCGCCTCCCGGAGGACCAACGCACAAGGTAAGTTGATCGTCCGTGAGGGGAGGGGGTGGGGGGGTGTTGTGTGATGTGTGCGTGCATGGGGGTGTGCGTGTGAGTGTGTAGAGGGGGTGTGTGAGTGCGTGTATGCGGGCGGGGGGTGCTGCTGTGTCTATGGGTAATGTGTGCTGTTCGGCAGGTGCGCATGTCGGCATGTATGTGTGCGGGTATGTGTCCCCGTTGTGTATGTGTGTGTAGGGGGTGTGTATATGTGCATGTTGGGGGTGTGTGCATGTCGGGGTACATGTATGTGCATGTCGGGGTGGGGGTGGGGAGGGGGTTCGTACCACCTCTGGGGGGTGGCAGGGGGGTGGAGGGTGTGGGGGGAGGACTCGGGTGGGTAGTGGGGGGTGGGGGAGACCCCTATCAGTGCCAGGGAAGGAATTCCCTGGCCCCGATAGTGCTTACCGCCATGGTTCGCACAGCGGTTCCCGCCCGCAAGAAACCGCGGTGGTAGGCAGGGTCATAATACCCTTGGCGGTCTTGGGACGACCGCCGGGCCGGAGTGCGCAAACTCCAGTCCCGCGGTCATGACCGCCGTGGCGGTCGGAGTGGAGAAGTAGCGGTCGGTCGCGGCGGGGACCGCCGCGGTCAGAATGCCATTTTTAATACCGCCGGTCTGTTCGCGGTCCGACCGCCGTCTCTCCGCCGACCGCCAGGGTCAGAATGAGGGCCATAAAGTGGCGGTCCACCGATTCAGAGGTTGTCTGTTTGAGAAGAAGCGCAAGTGACTGGGAGAGGCTACCAAGTGGAGTCTTAATATTATTGAATAAACAGTGGATAAAGAAAATAAGCTGTAGAGCATAAAGAGACAGAGAGAGAAAATTGGGACAGATGTGCAATTATTTTTCCAGGTTGCAAACCACCTGATTCTCAGAATCAGGCGGTTTGCAACCAGAATAAAGATTTTCTGGATGTACAGACCCTATTTTGTGATTTGGTAGTCCATTACAGAATCTTAAAGTGTTTTTGCGAGTCACTATTAGGAATGGGAGTGCCAAGAATATCCCTTCCTAATAGCGAGTCGCAGGGCCATGTAAGATTTTTTTGTGACTGTGAATGTGGTTGCGAAACCAATCGCAGTTACCACCAAGTTAAAGTTGGTGGTAACTTCCCCTTTGGGAATGTAAGTGTAAATATTTTTTCAGAGCAGGTAGTGGTCCCACGGAGCACTACCTACTCTGAGAAAATTATAATAAAACTTCATTTTGTGTTTAGAAATACATCCTGTTTTCCTTTAAGGGAAACAGGCTTCATCTCAAAGAAAAAAAACTGTTTATTTAAAAAGCAGTCACAGGTATGGTGGTCTGCTGTCCCCAGCAGGCCACCATCTCTGTGAGTGTGGCGATTCCTAATGGGGTCGTAAATTGCAACCTACTTCATGAATATTGATGAGGTACGTCTTTGCGACTCCATTGGGAATTGCTAAATGTGTCTGAGACACATTCATCCATTTGATTTTGCGAGTCTCTAATTGCGACTCACAAAATGCTGCAATTAGATACTTACAATATGCAATGGTTATACATCTGGCTCATAGTTCCTCATACACTACAATGCAAGATCTGACATGAATGAAAGGATACATTCGATCATATAGAATACTTTGAAACTGAAATGGTAGCGGGGTTTAGAAGGTGCAAGAGTAGGAAAGGAAGCTATTGAATTGGGGCTAGGGAAGGGAGCTAGATAAGGAAACCATCAAATGGACAAAACGATGTTCAAAGCTTTTCTTTAAAGTTAATTAATGGCACATGGTAGACCTGAACTTGACTGTTTGGTTTTCAGCACCCAAATCCTATCCGGACTTTCGTAGTGAGAGAATTTCTTCCCTCGTGTGTTACATTACCTTGTTTCCCGTAAGATTTTCTGAAATGTGGTTATAGCCTCAAGGAAGTATTGCAGCCACATTTCACAGATGTGTGCCAATAAAAACACTGTTATACTTTTAACGCTCATATGCTTCCCTTTGGGAAGTTCAAGGGCATTATTATTCTCCAATAATGGAAAGGGTACAGGTTACGCAGTCGAGTCTCCATGTATAGTGCTGGTTTCAGTGCTTTATTTGAGACGTTGGCTGCCGGAACATTCTACCCCACTGATCTTCAGGACCCAGCACAGGTTTCCCCTCATCAGATATTGCCCTTTAGCAAGAGAAAGAAAAACACACATATGAGAAAGGAGGATGAAGAGAAAGACAAACACGTCCACAAAGGGAGAAAGCTGACTCTCGCAAAGATAAAAGGGGGCATCAGTGTCTGGTAGTGGATTAAAGCGGCATGAGGGGAATTCACCCCCACGCACACCGAGTTTTGATAGCACCGCTGGAGTATAGCTTTGGGCAGTAACACTCATTCATTTACACATTAAGCACTAGAAGTGTTTCCTTTTACCCTATAAAATACGACAGGCCTCTCGATGCCAAAGTCCATTGTCATCTTGAATAAGCTTGATAACATCAAACTGTCCCGGGTTTCAGTGTTCAGAGTACCTGTTGTGTATACTTACAGATTATCTCTTTAAAGTCTATATGAACGGACCTGGTACTGAGGGCTGTCTTCTAAGAAATATGTATGAAGTGCCTTGATGTCTTCCGATATTTTATATATATACATTCGTTGACTTAACAGGTACGATTTTGTAAAAGATGAGTAAAAGTAAGAATATTAAGAGTACTTTTGTGGCTTGCATTTGTTCTCCAATTGTGGGAACTCATTGGTGATTAGGCGCATTGGTATATGCTCAATAAGTCTTGGGGCTTGAGTATCTCCCATCTATTAATTGAATTCTTCCTGAACATGAACATGTCTTACTGTCACGTGAATGCTACTGATACTGCTTTTGTGAAATAAGTTGTATGGATGGGAATGCCCCATGCATTAAAAACTAACATGCACAGCTGCCCACAGTAAGCTCAGTTCAGGTGAAACTGTTATGCTGATTTTGATTGGGCCTCACCACAGATATAACCCTGCATGTGTGCAGAGTCCAGTGCCTAAAACTGACTACGAACCCCATTTCTGGCTTGGAGGACAGGAGATGCGCCAAAATCATATTTTACACATGACTTCTCGACACATGACTTCTGTCTGTGTCACTTGGTTATGTACTGTGAATGAAGACGGCAGCACGCCTTTCGTTTTTTAATCCATTGCTCTTTGTAACTTAAAAAAAGGGAAAGCAGCATTCCCACAGCCCTAAATTTGTACAGTTCTGCTTGCTTAAATGTCATGCCTAGACAGTGCACCAACTCCCGATGTCGATGTCTTATGTATGGTGAATTGTAGCAGGACTTTTGTTGTCTGTGAAGCCTGTGGGACACATTTCGGGTTACCCTTGATCCGACATGTCAAAGATGAGGTCTGTGATACATCCTACCCAGACAGTGGAATGTATTGTCTACATTATTGAGCTGGAGGGTGTAGCAGAAGACACTAACATGTGGAGGGGTGAAGCTGGCTATGGAAATCTTTTTAGAATTAGTTGCTGATTCGTCCTTGCTGATCACAGCCATTTAGTTGATGAAGGAGGAACAGAGGTGAGTCAGTAGATTGTGATGCTAGAAGGGCAGAATTTTCTGTGCTGGGAGTGGTGCTTTTGACGTTCCGCCGTGTAGCCTATCCAGGTGGACAAATGAAAGTCAAGTGCAGAACTTCACACATATCGTGCTCTTGTTATGACCCCCCCCCCCTTAGAATTAGGCTCAACATTGTCTGTTGGGAAAGCCATCACATTACAAAAAGGTTGTTCCTGCACTTCATCGCAGAAGTGAAATCTGGAAAGGCACCAGCTCCTGGACTTTAAACTGTGGATCCACGTCCCCTGTCCTGACATTGAGTATAAACGTGTGGCCATAACTTTGCAAGTGTTGTTGCTGTTTCAAGCTTCTTTACTGACAAAGTATGGGGTATTCCATAGAGTACTCAGAGAGCTGCTGTGAATCATGGTTGGTATGGGTGATTACTAGTCTCTTGAGGTGAGGGCACATCACCTCAAATCAATGTATATTACTGAAGAGCTTCCGGTCTGCTTAGAACCTAGGACCCTGTCTGCCTGCTAAAATTACAGAAGGAGCAATATTCACCTGAGCCAGAAAAAGAACAGCCACTAAGTTTGGAGAGGGGAGCAATCAAGAAAGGTTAAACTGAAGTGAGAGTATGCCTAGAGTAGACTCGAGTGTGACCCGGGGCATACTCAAAATAAACCAATGGGACTTGCAATTTGCCAGTGTCTTGCTCTAGCAACCACTACAGAGGAAGACCAAAATATCTGTTCCGACTCCGCCTTTGCTGCACTGTGAGATCTGTGACCATGCACTCTGGACCAGAAGAAGGATTCCACAATCCACAAATGCTGGACCTGCCCAATCAGAGTGCCTTCATCCAAGCTGCTGCTGCTTCCAACAGTCCAACATAGTAAGAATGAAGCAAGACACCTAAATTATCCCCTGAGACCACAAGCATGATATGTACCTTTAAGCTGAAGACTAAACACATACTTGTGGGGGCCCGAGTGTTCTTTACCTCAGGTAACACCAAGACCTGAACAAAGGACTGACAACCTGACTAACAGATTTTGGCGAGGCTTTGTTAAGATTATTGCATCCCACTTAAAAAAATGACAAATCAAAGCATATGGACTGACCTATACGCCACAGAACTCAGGAAACCTGCTCCCTTTCAGCTGTTTGTCTCTATTGAAAACAATGTAGTATTCAAATAACACCTTCCCTGTTGTATTGCATATTCCCTGTCTATGGTGTCAAGTTGTGACATGATTAAACTACTTTCCCTCTTCTTATAAGAAAAGCACTGGCTGGGCAAAAACAAAAGAAACTGAGAGGAAAGAGTAAAGAAAATAGATGGGATGAAAAAAGGATTCAGATGCAGAGAGAGAGAGAACATTCTTAGAGAAGGATACACTTATAAGTGAGGTAGACAATGCTACTTCCCTGAAAGTAATTTCCACTTTCAACTCTGAAAGGTTAACTGCAAAGTCTTGATAAGAGCTTGTGTCCACGAATGTGAATGGCAAGGATATTTTGCAATGGTTTGGAAGTTTTGAGGTTGCTTTTAGAATGCAGGATTTGGAGTCAAAGTCCTAACAAAGGTACTGTAATGGGTTGTTTGTCTTTTCAAGGAATGGCTGTTAGTGGGAGAATGTCTGTGCCTCATCAAACGAAGTATAGTGAATGCACATAGTTCTGATTAAGTGGGTTGTCTAGAAGCCATCTCAATCATAAAGAATAAGAGAGTGAATGGTAGTTTGTTTGGAACCTGGATTCTTGTTGTGTTGCATGATTGGAATGACTGGCTGAAAGGGATGGAGGCACAGAGTTTTTATTCCTTTAACTAACTGATGGTAACAGAGACACTCAAAGAGGAATGTTGTGTTCCAGTTACATAAAACCTAACAGATCTGACAAAGAAGGATCCACAGTAATCTGTAGGATTGGCTGACACATGGTTAGCTAAGAAGGTAAAAAATCAATATAGCATGGTCCAAGCCTACAAGGAAGAAGACCTTTCTACAGACTGCTTCTAAATCAGAGGACGACCGACAGAGCAGTTCCTAAGTGTTGAGGGTTTGACATGCAGAAAGGTAATTGAGTTCCTGTTGGAAAATGGGTTATTGGTAAGGGCAGGTAGGTACCTACACCTAGCAACAAGCCACTAACCTCCACTTAGGTCCAGTTAGGTCTCAGTAAATTAACCCCAGCTCAACCCTTGGTAGCTTGGCAACGAGCGTCAAGGCTTAACTTAGGAGACAGTGTGTAAAGCATTCAAATATCACAAAACAGTAATTAAATAAAACACAGGAAACAGTCTAAAAATCCAAAACCAATTTATAAAAAATAGTTTATATTTTTATCTTTAAAATGACACCAAAATGAATAAAATCGGATAAAGGGAACCGGCGATATGAATTTTTAAAGAATTATTATTTTTCTAGCGCTTAGAAACAAAAAGCGCCAATCGGGTCATCTGGTTGCACCTCGACCGGGGCAAAGTCAAACTTTCAGGCCGACCGCGATGGAGCCCTGCTCGGCTACAGGTCGCGGGAGGCCTCGGTTAAAAAGTTACCTTCTGACTTAGTCTTTATTTTGAAGATTTTCTTCAGCGGGACGAACCTGCCAGTCCTATCCGACCTCCTGGAGCCCTTCTCCGGATACGCGATGCTGGATTCCTCGGTGGAGATTTTTACCTTCGGACTTAGTCGTTTTTTCGAGGTGAAAATCCTTCGACCGGGGTAAACCTGGATCTTGATCCGACGTCCATGGAGCCCTTCTCGGATACGATGGCTGGGAGGTCACGGTCAACTTTTTACCTTCGGACTTAGTCTCTTTTTCTGAGATTTTTCTTTACCGGGACGAACCACCAAATCAGGCCGGGTCGCGGTTGAGGCAAGCCGGCTAGAATTTCCGCGGCGGGTCGGTCCCTCTATGGAGCTTTTTTACAAAAATTCTCAAATCTTCTCCAAACTTCTGGGGCTTCACCCAGATGTTCTTTTAAGGTTCTTTTGGGGTCCACAGCTCACCCCAAGGGTCCAGAAGTTCTGAGATGGTTCTTGGGGGTGCGGACTACCACTCCCAGAATGCACCTGGCGCAAACTCCTTTTTGGCCACTGGACAGTGGTCAGCTGGTCACGTTCTTCAGGAGTTGGTGCAGGGGACTCTGGATAGCAATTTTTCACCTGTAGCAAACAGGGAGTCCCTCCTTGAACCAGTTGAAGCCAGGCAAAGTCCTTCTTGTGGTGAAGCCCAAGTGTGCAGCTGGTGCAGTCCTTCTGAGTGCAGGGTCCAGGTGCAGGCCAGGGGTCCAGCAGGGCAGTCCTTCTTCTCCTTTAGTTCTTTTCTTGTTGAAATCTGGTGGGGATCTGAGGTGTGGGTGCAGGTCTGCCAGTTTTATCCTTGCTCCTGGGTGAAAAGCAGGGGGGTCCTGGTTCTCCAATCAGGTACAGGGTCGTCCCCCTGTGATGACCACTTCCTGGGAAGTGTGGCAAAAATCCATCCCAGAAGGCAACATTCTCTAAAAATCCAACATGGCTGAATCTGATTTTTGGAGGTTACATCTGGCTGAGCCCACCCACTGGTGTGGCTAAAAATCATAAACACACCCCTCTCCTGCCCTCTCCTAATCTAATCAAGGGGGCACCTAGTTGTCTGGTGTTGCAGGATGTGGGGGTGTTGCTGGTTGCTCCAAATGTCTTTCTCTGCCTTTGAAGACCAGTTTGGCAGCCCTCCCCCTTCCTGCCTCACCATCTGCTGAGGGGAGATTCTCTCCCACAAGCACATTCCTTTGTGTGAAGCCAGGCCACTTCACACCTCATCAAGGCAGCTTGGCTAAGCTGCTGCAGGCTGGCCAATCAGAGCACAGCAGCAAAAACAATGCAGGGCTGAAATTGGCAACTTTTTAGGTAAAGTCTAAAACTTTTTACCTGAACAAGTTATATTAAATCCAACAACTGGAAGTTGTGGGATTTATTACAACAATTAATTTGATACCAAATTCTTGGTATGCAACATTTAAGGAGACTTTAAAATTTAAAATAAAGTCTCCCCATTCTAGCCTATGAAGGCCATTTACTACAATGAGGGAAAAACGAACTTGGCTGTTTTTACCTCACCAGGGCTTATAAAACTATTTTTATAAAGTCCCTGCTTATAGTTACATGGCACCCAGACTTAGGGGCACATAGGGCACACCTTAGGGGTGACTTATATGTAAAAATAAGGTAGTTTAAGACTTTGGAACTACTTTTAATTCCAAAGTCGAATTTGCATATAACCTTAATTTAAAAGCAGTCAGCAAGGCAGGCCTGCCTTTAAAATGACACTGGGCACCTCAGCAGTGCACCTATGGGTGCACTACCTATGCTGTGGTCCCTAAACCTACATGCCCTACCATATACTAGGGACTTATAGGTAGGTTAACTTAGCCAATTATAATTAGCCTAATTTGCATATTGATTTTACACAGAGCACAGGCCCTGGGACTGGTTAGCAGTACCCAGGGCACCATCAGAGTCAGGAAAACACCAGCATAAAGTGGAAAATGGGGGCAAAAAGTTAGGGGGCCTCTGCAATCAGCCCTGTTTTCTCACAGTTCCTTTTTTAGGAGCAAAACAAGAAAGGAGGAAAGAAACATACCGCCATACTTAAAGTGAAAATGTGTTATAGGGGTCACAAAGAAGAACACTACATGAAAGAGTGCATCAGGAACAATTTCCTGCAGATTTTGCCAATTTGAGGATAGGAATTTTCCACTAGTGGAGAAAAGATCCAGGGAGTCTGATCTGAGAGGGGTTTATCTCTTGTTATATAAATGTTCTATGCAAGGTACACTGATGTTCACCCATAGTGTTGGAAGTCACCCTTTTTGCAGGGTTCTCCCTGTCCTTTTCCCTCCGACCTTGTGTTTTTAGACTGTGTGCTGCATTTCATTTGTGCTGGCTTTAATACTCTGGGCACTTTACCACTGCTGGCCAGTCCTAAAGTGCAGGTGCTCCCTGTCTAAATTGCATTGATGATTGATCAGTCTCAAACCCCCTGGAGTGTCTCTGGGGCAATGTCAGGAAAGGCAGGGTCTTTTGAACCACAAATACTTTCCTTTGAAGTTTGCCTACTTCAAAGGCAGAAATGACTATAAGTACTGGACTTCTGAGACCCCAACCTTAGAATCCTACGGACTGAGGACATTCTGCCAGGAAGAAAAGCTTGATGCCATAGGAGGGACTGCCACTTTGCCAGTTGCTTTGCTGTGCTGGTCTACTGCTTGCTGCTTCTATTCTGGGAGTGAAGAGGCTGGACTTTGCTTTCTACATCCTGCTTCCAAAGGTTCACTAAGAGCTTGGACTGAGCTTGCCTCCTGTTAAGAAGTCTCAGGGACATCAAACACTTCACCTACAAGCTCTTTGGCTGAGAGTCCTGACTTGCCAAGTGGTGCCAAATCCAGTTCCTTGACTTTTGGGAGTGAGTTGTGGTGAAACAAGCACATTGACTCCAGAGTGACTTTCGGAACTGGTCCCACTGTTCAAATCTGGGCTGTTGCTTGCACAGGACCCGTGGTCCCTGCTGAGTGCTGTGACAGTGACCAACACAGCAGGCCCCACACCTCTGCAGCACCTGCGAAGTCCCACCAAAGTGTTAGTCCCGAGTGCAGTGCAGTGTCACCGATGTCCATGACTGCCGACCCATCTCCGCCGCAGCACCTGTGGCCCCATGTGTGATCCGACACTGCGAAGTTGATGCCTTACGTCTTAACCTGCTGGGTTCATTGACCCCACCTTGTCGTAAGGAACCATGCCTCCCCACCAATGCCGCATCACCTCTCCTGCAACAGTAAGGAACTGACGCCTCACCTCCCCTGCCTAGTAGGAAGGAACTGATGGCTAACTTCCTCAGTAGCAATAAGGAACCAAATCTGCACCGGCTCCAGTCACACCCTACTTCCCCAAATCCATGCAACATCTTTCCTTCCTCATTTTCCAAGGTACTGTACCTGGGCCCTGCATGACTCCATGACCGGCCACACTCCCTTGCATCAAAGACGTTGTGATAGCACCATTGGAGCTATTGTGTTTCTAAGCACTTTACTAAGCACTTAACTGAGATTTAGGGCATCATTATGAGCCAAAATCACGAGACAACACCACCCCCATAGCAGTGACCCTCCCCCCGATCGTATTACAATGTTCCTGCTGGGCTGACTGACAGGAACAGTGTTAGGATATTTTCCCCTTAAGGGAGCAGAGGCAAATATCCTAACACTGCAGCATCCTTAGAATACACACTGTCTGCAAAGCAGACAGTGCACTTTCTGACAGTGCTGGGCAGGGGGGCCAATCTACTGCCCATGGCATGGTTGTGGGAAGTACAGGGCCCCCTGTGGCCCCCAGCACTTCCTTTCTACCAGGCTTTTCATGGAAGGCTCCCCCCAGAATAAAGGCTGGTGCAAAGAGGGATTATAATCAGCCAGGTGGCACTGAGTTCAGTGCGCCATGGCTGGTTGCAAGCCCAACTGCCGTCCCGGTGGGGATGGCGGTCCTTTGGCGGTCCGACCACCAAAATCGTAATTTGGCAGTCAGACAGCCAAAGCTGCAGCGGGCCAAATGCCACCGCAAGTTTGGCAGTCTCATGACCTCCAAACTCATAATGAGGCCCTTAATCTTTAAAAATTTGTATCTTTGCTCGTGTATGTTGGACTTTTGTTGTTTACATCTTGTTTTACTCAGATAAATATTGGCTATTTTTCTAAACTGGTGTGGAGTACTTTTTTGATGTTTTCACTGTGGTACTGTGTGTGTGAGTGTGTGTGTGGCTACAAATACTATGTGCATATACTTTACACATTGCCTCTGAGATAAGCCTGACTGCTTGTGCCAAACTACCAAGAGGGTGAGCAGGGGTTATCTATTTTTTTTTTTTTAATATAATTTTTTATTGTATTATAAACACTGCAGTACACTACAAAACCAAATGGGATCAAGGTCCCAACATTTATAAACAATTGTATATC
The DNA here is from genome assembly GCF_031143425.1 of Pleurodeles waltl. Taxonomy (NCBI): domain Eukaryota; kingdom Metazoa; phylum Chordata; class Amphibia; order Caudata; family Salamandridae; genus Pleurodeles; species Pleurodeles waltl. Next base: position 624,016,065 of record NC_090439.1, on the reverse strand, counting down.
AAAGAGTAAGAAGAAACGGACAAAATAATAGGATGATGACCTTTGTGCTACGAGAACATGATATACTGTTCAAATCGGACGTGCAGTGTGAAAAGGGGGATTAAAAGAAATATAGATAGGGGTGAGAAATAGAGAGTAAACAAATAAATAAGCGGGCAAACAAGGTATCATGTCGACGGTCACTCAGGATGTGGACAAAAAAAAAGGGTAAGGAAGGGAGGCAAATGGGCAAGCTAGTCGTGCAGCAGGGGCTTGAGGGCGAAAGCACCTGGTTTCCCAGGGGCACAGGGTAAGTTTATCGCTGCGCCAATAACTGGAATGGGAACATGTCAGAGAGCGCCGGTGTTGCAGGGCGCTCAACCCCAACATCTTAACCTTGGGGGTCATAACGCTTATGTATTTGTATGCTCTAGAGTTATGGATTATCAGGGTGGCCGTGCGGTGTAAGTAATAGGGCGTGGGTCTCCTGTCGCCGCTTGGCTAGTTTAGGCTGGTGCCATGTATTTTACTCATGGCACATGTTGAGGGACCTACGAAAAAGGTCACCTGAAGATGCTGGGAAGGATCAATATATAGCCTCTAGCGAGGTTTGTAACGAGGAAAGAAAAAGAAGGGGTCAGAGTAGGGAAGAAGAGAAAAGGAGAGGGATAAGAGTAGTAAAGAAGAGAAAGGGAGAGAGTAAAAGACAGAGGAGGGAGAGGGGGATAGGAGGAAGATGGGGCAAGGGGGAGGGAGGTGGGGGAGAGGGAGGGGTGGTGTTGTGTTAATGTTTGTTGTTTGTTTCCGGATGGTTTGCTATCTTCCCCCTGTGAGGAAGGGGGCCCACACCTATGTAAATACTTGGGCTCGGTCTTGTAGGTTATAGATGATTCTCTCATGCGTGGCCGTGCGGGTCATGGCTACGATCCAATCTTCCGGGGTTGGTGGGGCCTCTGACCTACAATGGCGGAGTATGCATGTTTTTGCAGTAGCTAGTGCAGTATGCAGCAATATTTTGTATGGTCTAGAGAGGTCCGGTACAGAGGTCGTATCGTACAAGAGTATGAGGGAGGGGGGGGAGTGGCGATGGGAGCAGCATAGATTCAGCTAGAGTGGAGCTCACAACGTCCCAGAGTGGTTGAACTGCGGGACAGTCGGTCAGAATATGTATTATATCGCAGGACGTCTCTGGGCATTGCCAACACTTTGCATGCGGGAGCAGGGGTTATCTTACCTGTGTGGCTCCCTTACCCTGACAAGAATGAGGGTCCCTGCATGGACAGGATGCAAACCACTGCCAATTAGAGGCCCCCCACTTCTAACATATACCATGAGTAACCCAAATGCATGTGAAACTGGGCATGTGCAATGAAGAATGGGCCCAACATTGACCATCCCACGGGGTCCAGGGCCTTGACCTGATGGCAGGAAGGTACCCAAAAGCATACTCTTTAGTGGAAACAGGACTGTACTATTTTAGCCATGGTCTACAAGTGGTAGTGGCATCCATATTATTGGGCTGGCCATTTTACCTGTGAAAAGTGATAGCACAATGCATAAAGTTCAGTTTTGCACATATGACATAAAATGACCATGCTTTGACTTCCCTGTGTGTCTGACCAATGCATGTGTATTTATGGTAAAGGGTTGTAGGACTCCATGTTGTTTGTGAGCATGTGAATGCTGAAACCAGCAGGATACATTTTAGATTGCCTCTGGTTTGACATTGGCACAAGATTGAGTTTGTGAGTAGCCTGGGTGAAAATGAAATTATGGTGAAGCAATTTGTGTAATTTCAGGAATTTTGCATTACACTTGTGCAAAATTCCCGAAATTACGCAGTTATTCCATTTTACATAATTATGTGGCATTCTTAGTAACAATTTTCTTTCAATTAACCATTTGCAGTCAAAGTGAACAGCAAACATACAAAACCAACAGAATGCAAGCGGCTGTGGTTCACAGTGCTTTTGTTTTTGCACTATTTGTAGTGCAAACTATGTCCTTACATCAAAAATTGATGTTGAATTTTTTTGCAACAATATAGCATAAGCATGCCCAGACATGGGTCCTGTTCTTGTTATGCCACTGGATTCAATCTAAACTGGTTGATGAGTGGTGATACGTGGAAACCGGTCCCAGGATGCATGTTTCTGGTCCAAGCAGGACCTGGCTTGGCAGTTCAGGCTGGACTGTTCCCACGGGGAGCAGGATCAAGACTGATCTTCATATGGCTGGGTCCAAACTGGGGTGGCCTGATGAGCAAAAAATGATGAAAAAGGCAAGTGCCCAGCCAATGGTCGCTCTGTCTCTCTATTCTTTCTTCCAAGTCATGGCATCATTGGCTATTGCACAGATAACCAAGGATGGATCTTCTGCACTGAACATTAGAGATGTAGGCACAAACAGGTCTTACTCGATGCTAACTAAGGGGACCTATTTAGATTTGCTGTTAGTGCGCAAGGCAATTCAGAAGGAGGAGGGGATTTTCAGATCGAGCCTTAGCAATAGGTTTGATGCTTTGGCTGTGCCAATGGAGACTGAGGAGTCTGAACAAGGGGGTGAGCAGCAATGGTATCCTGCTCTTTCACTGGATGGCACTGGGATAGGTGAAACCGATGCTACCAGAGAACCTGAGGGATCAATAGCAGAGCTCTTGCTGGGTCTCAAGACCAAAATAAAGAACAGGTTTTCTATTTCCAACAGTAACCAGATGACTATCCAAACCGCATGCCAGGTTTTGAGTCATAAACTGGACGAAGAAGCCAAACATACCAGAGTTCTTGAGGAAGTACTCACCCAGGCCAAGCACAATATACTGAAAAATGCCATAGGTATCAATATGCTGATTAAACAAAATCATTTGTTGAGGGATGACCTGGAAATGGTAGATAATCATGCACAAAGAAATAACATCTGAATCCTCAATAGCCCAGAGGAAACAGAGGATTTGAAGGGTTTCATTATACCACTCCTTAGGAATATGGCCCTTAAAGATAGACCTGAAGTGAATCTGGAGAAGGAGACCCTATTGAGTTCAAAGGGACCAATTTCAGAGGAACCCTAAACAGCAAAAACTGAATCGTGGTTAATTTCTTGTCATACCCAGTGAAAGAACTTATTCTAGGAAGTGTGCTCAAAATGGTCCTTTTGCTAGCAATGGGTATACCTTCACCATCAAGTCAGATGTGTGTAAGGTCACAGAACAATTCCAGTGGGAGTTGGGAAGAAGACTGGAGGAACTTAATAAGGTGGGTGCAAGTGTCCAACTAAACTTTCGATCCATGCTCTGCATAATGTGGAACAATCACATTTATAATTATCAGATGGTGCAGAATGTAGACATGCTGATTGAATCCATTAAGAAAAATTCCTGTCCCTGAGATTGGACCGGGCCATGGAAAATATGTTAGAGGGGAGCAAACTAAACATCATGTACTTTTTTTTCCTCAATGCAGCGTTCTTATGGCATTGAATAATGTCAGGTAGGGATGGGAGGGTTTCTCAAGGGAGAGGTAGGGATTGGAGACCGGGTGGGGAGCAGTGGGAGAAAAGTGAACAAGAAAAATTATATTAATCCTCTTTATCATCGTTTTTAGTGCCACCAATGGTAATAAGGCCGGCAGATAGTACTAGTGTGAGAGGCAATATGGGTAAAAGTCTGGGGGTCAATTGCCCAATTCAATGGGAATGGGTAGAAAAATAAAACTCCATACATGGAAAAAATGGGCTTAAGTCTAGGGAGAGGCACAGTATGGTGATACAATATTTGGAAGATGACTTAGCCCATATAATGATTCTGCTAGAGACCCATTTGACAGTGCTGGTAGGCCTTCTGATAGCCATGCGCTCTATAAATTGGCATAACATAACATAATAGTGGAGAGCAGGCTTTGGGCCAGATGTAGCAATATACCAAATTGCGACTTGCAATTTGCGAGTCCCTGCGACTTGCAAATTGCAAGTCGCAATTTGGTATGCAGAAAGGTGTCTCAGACACCTTCTGCGAGTCGCTATGGGGTCGCAAAGACCCACCTCATTAATATTAATGAGGTGGGTCGCAATTTGCGCCCCCATAGCGACTCTGGGCACTCAAAGTGATGGAGGCCTGCTGGGAACAGCAGACCTCCATGTCTGTGACTGCTTTTAAATAAAGCAGTTTTTTGTTTGTTTTCCAAGTGTAGCCCGTTTTCCTTAAAGGAAAACGAGCTGCACTTAGAAAAAAAAAACGAAACCTTTTGTTTCGGATTTTTTCAGGGCAGGCAGTGGTCCCTTGGACCACTGCCTGCTCTGAAAAAATATTTTTGGGTCCAGTCACAAAGGGGAAGGGGTCCCATGGGGACCCATTCCCGTTTGCGAGTGGGTTACCATCCACTTCAAGTGGATGGTAACTGCAACTCCATTTGCGACCGCGTACGCAAATGGAATTGCATACCACTGCGACTCGCAAATAGGAAGGGAACACCCCTTCCTATTTGCGACTCGGAAATGCATTTTGCGAGTCGGTTCCGACTCGCAAAATGCATTTCTACATAGCAAACATGCATTTGCGACTCGCAAATGGCGATTTTCGCCGTTTGCGAGTCGCAAAGTGTTTGCTACATCTGGCCCTAAGTTCCTAAAGCAAAAATGGATGGATCAATATGCTGTCTCTGATCAAGCCGAATACTCTAGGGGGGATGCAATTATTGTAAGAAAAGGGGATGGAGTAAATCTGTGAGGCTTCAAAACTCACTTTTATGGCAAATGGCGGTAGGGCAGAAGTGCTTTAACTACAGTTTTTGATGTGCTGATTTTTATGGCTCAAACTCAGACGATCAATCCTATCTTTCAACCCTGTAGTGTAATGTAGTAGAGGCACCCCTTCCAAAAATCCTGTGAGGGGATTTTCATCCACTATTGATATTAATCTCGATAGATCTACTAGGAAAGATTGCATTAATACCCCCAAGGATCAGGCAGGCTTTGAAACATATGTTACAGGATATAGGGCTTGCAGTATGACAACATAGAATGGGAGAGCAGAGAGGGTATATGTATCATAGCAAGAAGTAGGGCCACTTCTCCAGGTCAGACTATCTTTTTGTAGACAAAACTATGGTGGAAGGAGTTAGGAAGATGAAACATCTACCCGGACACCTTTCCAACCATTTAGCTGTGACAGTGTTAATGGAGTTTCCCGCCCAATGGGTAAATTCCAGATAGACAGTTCATTGGGCCCTTCTCTCGGACACAGGTTTTTGGCAGACTTTGGAGAAGGTCAGGCAGGCTTTTTTTATGGATAATATAAATTCTGCCTCTCTGGCCATAGTCTTGGATACCTATACACCTTTAAAACGGGGTCCTTTGGAGACAGGCATCCTATAAAAACAAGCTGGTGAGCGAAGAGCTTAGGTCCACTGAGCAAGAAATAGGTCACTTCGAGGCACTCCAAGAAGTACAGATCTCAAGGGTAGAGTGGGGGAAAACCTTCAAGAGATTGGAAGAAAAAAATCAAGCTTAAAGGGAAGTGTCGGGAATAATGGCAGGTGAATTGTTCTAGGCTTTTTGAGTACGGGGAGAGAAGTGGAACACTACTGGTATGGAAAACGAGAACAGAGAGAGCCAGGAATATTGATAAAGAATTGGTAGTCAACCACAGGGAAAAGTCACTAGAGAGTGGATGAGATAGAGAGCCATTTAGTCACATTATTCTCTTTCCTTTATAAAGATGAGGTTAAGCCAGATTTAGAGAAGGTTAGGGGTAGGTTGAGAGATAGGGAGCTCCCAAGGTCCCGGACAAGGGGCAGAGTGTGTTGGCAGCTAGGATCACTGAGGAAGAAATTCAGGAGCATCTGAAATGTGCAAAAAATGGGAAGTCAGCAGGCTGCAGATTCTATTGACTCAGAGCTTTATAAAATGCTAAAGGAGGTGATTATTCTAAAATGGGCAAAAGTATTTCAATGAAATTTGTTTTTTTTTTTGGGGGGGGGGCAGATCCCTGAATCTTGGAAGTTAAATTGGTGTTAATATTGAAACCAGTTAAGATTCTAAGAAGGTGGATTCACATCAGCCAATGTCATTTTTAAATTCCGATTACAAGGTGCTTACCAGTATTCTTGCAAGTAAGTTGACTCTTCTGGCTCCCCAATTAATACATCCAGACCAGAAGGGTTTTGCCTCCAAATGGCCGATCCATGAGCTCACACAACAGCACATAGATAACATTGATCTTGCTGCTGCTTAATCTGCTCCTTTGGCTGTATTCACATTGGATGCAGCCAAATATTTTGACAGAGTCTGTTGGGAGTGTTTGAGGGAGGTTCTGATGGTGCTGAGGTTTAGTCCGGATTTTATCTCCACTTTGCAAAGGCTGAATGGAGCCCCATCAGCCTGAATTCTACTAAGTGGGGCATTGACTAGGAGTTTGAATATCTACGGAGATACTAGGTAAGGTTGACCCCTCCCCCACCACTTTTCGATATCTATTTGGAGCCTTTTGCTCCAATGCTATGGGGAGATCATCAAGTAATTCCATTTGCTTTGCAGGGGTTTAGAACTAAGATAGCCCTATATGCCAACAATCTGAATGTCTATACGGCAGACCAGATGAGACATTTCCCAGAGTTGAGGAATTAGCAGAGGATAGTAGGTCCTTCTCTGTGTATTCCATCAATAAAGGTAACACAGATATTATGTGATGGAATATACCTGGCATGAAGTCAGAATTTAGATATCTGGGCATATAAATCATCCATCTCTTAGAGGAAATTCTGGCTCACAACCTGGGGAGGGTTGCTAGGGAAATTAATAGGCTGATCATTAAACGGAGGAACATGCCACTAACTATATATGGGTAGGACAATCTGATAAAAATTAGTATCTTACCTAAGATGACATACCTTTTCAACTGTATTCCACTTCAATTCCCTGAAAAATTAATTTCCATTGTCCAAGAAATAATAACTTTTATATGGGCCTATGGGGCAGTTAGGGAGGCATGGAAGAGACGGCATTGTAGGTTGGAGTTAGGAGGCCTGGTGTCACCTGATCTGGGGACATACTGTGATGCCTTGCAGTTTAAGAACTATAGAATGCTGTTAGGGACTCCATATATTACAATCGGGGGACAGCTACTAACAGCTATGACTGAGGATCTAGGAAATCATAACCTGCTGTATAAGTTTGGTGAACCAAAATACTTCAACAAATTTAGACTAAAGGTACTTAGTGCTGCTATCAGACTTTGGTATAAATTCAGGCAGACCCTAGGCTATAAATACCACTCAGATTTTCCCCCTATTTGGGACTCCCTGTGTACTCCTGAATGTCTACAAGGCACCTTGAGTCTTCCTTTGAGGGATGTCAGCATTACAGTGTGGGGGATCTTCTTACTGCCCAGGGTCTGGCACCTTCAGAGACATTGATGAGTAAGACCAAGGGACTGCTTTCAAAGTTTAAATATGTACAATTGCTTTCATGGTAAAGTGGGAAGCAAGAAATTGGAGGCCCCTGGAATACTGAGAGTAAGCTACATGATACACAAACTATAAAAAAAGAGGTCTCCATTTCGATGTGGGAATGTAGGAGGCCAGGGCTGGACCTGCAACATTTGCGGCAAGCATCCCTCAAGCTTCCATATCAAGTTGTTAAATCAGCTAATTTATGCAGGAGGCTGGCCTGGTTTGTAGTGGGTGCCTATGGTACATACACCTTAAACCAGGTCCAGTTATCCCTTATTAGTGAAACGTAGGTAGTGTCTAGTAGCCAGTCTCTCTAGAGGAGCTGTGGATGACCAGCCAAGGCGTATCTAGGAGACATGCAAAGCTCATGCAATACCACTGTAGTCAAACAGCACTCACACACATGAAAGAAAAAACTCAGTGTTACAGAAAATAAAGATACTTTATTTTGGTGACACAAATACCAAAAATACCATAGAGATTATACTCCCTTAGGAGGTAAGTAATTCACAAATTATGTACATGAGAATGCAGAAATAGGCATAAAAACAATTAGAAAACAGTGCAATTAGTGAAAATCACAATAGTTAGAAATGGGCCTGGGGGAGCACAAACCGTAAACTAAGAAAGTGGAATGCAAAGGTCGGTCTTCCACCTAGGCAAGTGTAGTGTGTAGAGGGGAGCTGGGAGTACTAGAAAACCCCAACAGTATGTACTAGAACTTACCACAGTGACCAGGAAAACAGGGGTAATACACAGTAACTTTCCCAGAACACACACAGAAATGTCAAGAAGAATTATGCAAAACCCAGAAGAGACTGCAAGACACCAACAGTGGATTCCTGGACAAGAAGACCTGTGGAAGAAGGGGACCAAGTCCAAGAGCACAGAAGAGTCCAGGAAGAACAGGAGCCCCTGTGCAAAAGAAGAACCACTGGTGAAGAAGAACAGTCAGTACTGCACCCAAGAAGACGAAGTCGGGTTCCTGGCTGGTGCAAGTGATGTCCACGCCAAATGGAGGATTGCAGTTGAGTTTGCATTGTCGGAGTCTGCCAGCAAGCTTTGGTAAATGCAAAGCTCGCAGTTAGTGGAAAATGGAGCTGCCCGGGACCAGGTAGGACTAGGTGGACTCTACCCAGGAGGAGAAGTCAGAGGGGGCTCACAGCAACACAGATAGCCCACAGAAGACCAGGCAGTGCACACAGGAGTCCATCAGCTCGGGGACAAAGAAGGTGCAAAAGAGGCCCATGCAGCACTACGACAAAGGCTCCCACGTCACCGGGGAACCACTCAGGAAGCTGTGCGTCATAGGATAGAGTGGAGGGTGCTGGAACTTCAAGTTGCATGATGAACTTGGTGGAAGGATGGCAACAGGGGCCTGCTATAGGGGTGACTCATAAGTGACCTAGTACAGTGGAAATGGCAGTGAAAGGGTTCTTTCGCCTTTTCATGTAGGCTGCAATGGCGGTCCTGCAGAAGCCTTTGCATGGGCTCCCTATGAGTGGCAAAATATATGCTGCAGCCCTTAGGGATCCCCTGGAACCCCCAATGACCTAGGTACCTAGGTACCATATATTAGGGACTTATAAGGGGGCACCAGTATGCCAGTTGTGGGTGAAATACTGTGTTTACAGTAACCAACAACCAAATTTAGGGGAGAGAGAGCATAATAACTGGGGTCTTGATTAGCAGGATGCCAGTGAACACTGATATCAGACAGAAAATGGGGGTAACCATGCCAAGAAAGAGGGTACTTTCCTACAATTTAAAAATAAATCACGTTTTACATTTCACAGTATCTTCTGCACTCCCCAAAACATCACAAGATTTGCAACCAGTCAGGTTTCGGGATGTAGAAGATGTAGCTATCTTAAGAAAACAAAGAATATATGCTTTTCTCTTGCGTCTCACTTTCGAAGGTTTGGGATGATCTGAGCAAGGCTTCGGCGGGGATTCTTAGATCTCTATTGTGGTTAACTCCATACTGGCACTATTTGGATAGACATCAGAACATTTAATTCCATAGATGTTGCACAGCGGTCCCTCCTGTTGTATTTGTTGCTTCTTGCTGGAAGGAAAATCTGCAAGAATTGGCTTAATCCTATTCCACCCTCTATGAAGACTTGGCTAAAGTCTGTCCACTGGACTTGCAAATTGGATAGTGGCAATGTAAATAGAGGAGGCATTAGCATCTGGGGTGGTTTATTGAGATGGAAAGGGAAGATAGATGCATAAAATCAAGTTGTCCTATGGTTACACCTGGGTGCTAGTATGTTTTGGGCCTTTGTAGCTCATCTCTTTGGCAACCATTGTCACTAGGATTGAGGCTGGTGTCAAATGGGTATGTGCCAGAATCAATTGCTAGTTCGGTGACAAGACAACAAAAAAAACAAGCATTTGCAATGCAATGGGTTTTGCGTTTGCTCCAGTTAGAGCTATTAGCATTGTAAAGTCCTAACCAGACTTTTCTTGCCACGTCAACTGAAAATGAAAAGTAATAAAATTTCATATCAGGGAGCCAATTTAAAGTCCCACACCATAAGCGTGAAGGTGACTAATCAGAACAAAAAGACCTGTCCGGTTTGGCCGTTGCACAGTAACAAAAAAAAAAAACGAGCACAATCGCACTGCGTAAAACCTTGAATTCGCGAAGGAGCACTAGGATAAACAATAGAATTAAACTGGTAGTCATGAAAAGTGCTTGATTAGTGCCCAGCAAGATCACGCTGCCTATGAAAAAAGAGACAAAGTAGTCCAGAAACCATATGGAAAACATGGAGCCTCATGTGTTTTCAGCAGTTAGTTGGTGCTCTCAAGGAGGGCTAAACACAGGAAAAGGCATAGGGTATGCATGCCTTTCACCAATGAAATCAAGGAAATTTTAAAATGCAAGCCCACGCACCAATGAAAGTGAGGGTGTTGACATGGGCATGGTTAATAGCCCACAGAGAGATTACATCAGGGACAGAGTGCTTGCGGGCTCAACCCTAAAAATCATGGATCTATACCTACAATGTTAATTACAAAAATATCAGAAAAAATATCATTGACACTAATGTTGTGGGGTTAGTTTAGATCTCTGCATGGGCACCTTTATTTCTGCTTTGGGTCTGAGTCCTGTGCCCTTTCACCTAGTTGCATTTCATTTTATTATTTTAACAAAACCTTAATTTTAGTTGTGCTGTCTTATTATTTGTATTAGTTGCCTTTCCATTCAGAATTTGTTATTAGTTCTTTTGCACAACATTTTATCTTGTGCTCGGCCCAAGGCTGTATGAATCTGTACATGATAATTTACAAGTATTGCTGGTCCAAAGTGTACAATGTCTACCCTACACAGAAACAACTTTTCATCACGTCAGAGCAGTTCTTAGAACAACAACACATATTATAATAAAACAACAGACTGCCCCTAACCAGGTTGGAGGGGAACATTCTAGCCAGCCAGCAATCCTATGTTGTAACAAGTGATTGCATTGCTGCAAGACTTGACCTCATCGCTCAAAACTCCTTGGAGGCCTGCCAGGAGACCAACTGGCAACCACCCAGCTCATTATCCAGGTATGGGAGTGGCTATACCTTGCAGAGACCAAGTATGGACAGATTAGGGCTAACACTGCTATTGCTCTCATGTAGATCATTAGTAGTGCAGGTAGGGATTTAGACTCACTAGGGTGACATAGTGTTGGGACTTTTAATCTGTTTCACATTTTTCATCACAATGATAATAGTGTTGTGTTTTATTGTCCTAATTTGTGCAACTCATGCCTCATTTCGTAGAATGCAGTTGCTTCAATAAAATATATTGAACCAAACCCTGCTTCTCTTTGTCTTCTGCATGTATGAGACTTAGGTAACTGAAAAAAATGGGTAAGATATGTTGCACCACGACTTCCCTGAAAAGTCACAGTGTGTCATGGTTCAGGCTGCCACAAATCATTACTTCTGGGTTTTCCTGCTAGCTAGCCGGAAGGGTTAGGTTGACAGCTACCAAACGGTGTTGGATAAGTCTCAGTACCCACATGTGGTGCTGCTGCTGCTCAAATCCAGTAGTCTCACCCCAAATGACAAGACTCCAACAACATGGCACCGTCAACGTTGGTTAGACACTAACTTTATGGATTTCCCAAGTAAAGGCACCATAATCACCTCATACGAAGATGCATGTGGTTTCAGGAAATATCCTCTTCAGATAGATAGGTATTACCTTTTTTAGGGTGTAGGTTGGTCATCTTTAACCTTAAAAATGGATTTCCCCAAATTGGTGTTTCTATTTCTGAACTGACCATTTCTTAATTACGTTGGACCCTCCATGGGTAGCAATTGCAGAAAACATGAGACAATCTCTCATGCAACATTTATTAAAGCAAGGGCTCACTGCTGACGGCGGGGAGGTCACATTTCTAGTAGAAGCTCACAAAGCTTGCAGAGCTGAAATGTTTGATTCTTGGATAACTTTTCCAGCAGCAGATAGGAACACAAACACATTTCATCACTACACAAGATCAGATACACCTGCGCAATACAGACCATATGCGTATTTAGAAATACCACTCTCAGTATATTTGGCTTGATGGCACCCTACCACGCGTTGCACAAAATTTTAGCCTTGGTCCTTTAAAAAATAACAGTCCTACATGGCCAGATTTGGCTAAATACACACCACCCCTTAAGGTAGGTTCCATGACAATAGCAAAGGTATGCCACTTGTAGATTTATCTAGACACTTAATACAATTTGTAATTCAGACTTTTAAGACTGCCTCAGCAAGGGCTGATCCGGGGCAAACACATTTGGCAGCAGCAGGAATAAATCCTGTGAGTGTGCACTCAGTAATGGGTAAGGTACCCACCAAAAGTGAAGAAATTCCATTTTGGCTAGCACAAAAAGGAAGCGCTTTGGAAGCAGAGTTTCCCGATACGGGAACCCAAGATAAACATTGAATCCTCACAATGTGCTTACCCTTTGGGATGGTTCCCTCATTGGACAACTGTGCCACTTGGGGTGCAGTTTCTGCTGCATTCTATGCTACTGCACACAGTACACCAACACTTGCAAACCTTCCACAAGTGTTGAAACAGATTCAAGATGAATATGGGGCAGCCCCAGCCCTGGACTTGGGAATGCAATTAATAGGCGATTTTGCCACAGTGTCCTCAATAATATTAAGTAATTTAAAAAGGAAAGTTGTAGTGTCTGCAGTACGCTATTGGGTCAGGGATGTTCCTGCACAGGATCAAGAATGAGAGCTGCCTAAGATTATCGCTGAAACCTACATTATAGGTAGGGGTAGTCTGGTAGCCAGACATGGTAAACCACAACAATAAGGTAAATCCAATAAGGATTCTATCAAACAAGCACAGGAGGGTTCTAAAAAAAGCTGGTATAAACAAAACCAAAGTGAAGACAGTAAAAAGAAATAGGAGAACCTCCACATTCTGAGAAACAGGGAAACTTTAAAAACTCCTGATACCAATATACTGACGTGCCAATTTCGTTCCTTTCTGGACTCACCAGAAAAATGCAGGGAGAGAGGCGGGCAGTCAGAACACCTTAATGAGTACATAAAACTGAGAAAAGATTCACAACTCTCATCTGAATTTTCAATACAATAATAAGAGAAACTTCCACAACAGAAACCAGAATTCATGAAGAAAAAGATTGCAGCCATCTCAGTGAAAAATGCTGCACATATTGAGAACTTTACTGAAGAATAGGACGTGGGCAGTGACCCTGCTCGACAGCGCAGCAGTGGTCACAATAGTTTGCCAGAATCTCAGAAGCTTCTGAATGTGACAGCAACTAATGACTTTCATGAAGTTGAAACTGTAGACAGCCACATCTCTCCCCCTGGCAGGATTTACAAAGTGAAAATATAAATAGAGGGAGACACATAGCGCATCATTAAAGTTATATTTTTGGTAAGATTAACACTTAGTAATGACATCCTCCTGGCAGAAAAAGATTGGCCACCTGAATTTGTCCTTCAATCTTCCTGAGGTGAAGAGGTTAGTATGCCTTCTTACTCGCTCCTTGTTTCAGATTCATTAAAAGAAGCATCCACCGTAGATTGGGCATTAGCACAAGCTACAGCACTGTACCGCAACCACCTAGGATGAGATAAAGTTTTCCCCTACCATGTAATACCAATTAGGTCAACACCACAGGTTCAACCACAATACCCATTTAAACTTGAGGCAAAAAACACAGTGCTAGAAATACTATACTAATAAACTCAAGTACCGGGGAGAAATTGAACACTGTGCATCTCCAATGAATAACTCTTTGTTTCCCATAGCTAGGCTGAACCATTCATATGGAATAGTCTTAGACTGTAGACATCATAACAGTCATACACAAATATTTCCAAGACAAAATGCACACAACACAGTACTTATTAATACCTTAGTGAGCAAAAAATGCAAAACTACCTTAGATATTTCCAATGTTTTTTCTGCCACAATCTAGCACCGGAAAGTCAGGATTAGAGTCACGTGCATGTAGCTCTCAAGGAAAATATTGCTAACTCCCAAATGGGTATAAGAACAGTTCAGGATTGTTCTCGGCTCATGTAACATCAATATTGCATGACATTGACCTGAGGCATTGTCCTATGTAGATGACATCTAACCAACAGATGACAACCTCAGAACACACCTAAAGTGGGTGGACCACATTGTTATGGGATTTGCCGAATTGGGCTACAAATTTAATTTTAAGAAACAAAAATTGCTTTTTTCAATGTCCTATTTTTGGGACACAGGTTACCAGAAGGAAAGAGTCTGGCACCCCACTTTCTAAAAAAGTGTGTACAGGTACAACAACCTAACACCATCAAAAAGCTACAGTCATTGCTGGGCTGTTTCAATTTTGGCAGAGGTTATATTCCAGATTAAGCACAAAGCATAAAACCACGGTATGACTTAATACGTTCAGGTTTTTCAGGCAAACATTGGACACCTGGACATACACACATTCTCAATTCTCAGAGCATTGAAAGAGTACATGCTAGAAGCAAAACACTTACACACTTGTGATAACAAAACAAATTTGTTCATCAGAAAAATTGCTCGTGCTGTCAGACTCATCTATATAATATTTGTAGGAAAGTACCATCTTCTCTGGCATGTTACCCCCATTTTTACATGTATGTAAGTTTGTTTCTGCCTGTCTCACTGGGATCCTGCTAGCCAGGACCCCAGTGCTCATAGTTTGTGGCCTGAATGTGTGCACCTGTGTAGTGACTAACTGTGTCACTAAGGATCTGCTAACCAAAACTCTCCCTGCCTTTAAAATTGTCACTGTTGGCTAGTGACCATTTTCACCAATTCTAATTGGCACACTGGAACACCCTTATAATTCCCTAGTATATGGTACCTAGGTACCAAGGGTATTGGGGTTCCAGGAGATCCCTATGGGCTGCAGCATTTCTTTTGCCACCTATACAGAGCTCAGACAAATCTTACACAGGACTGCCACTGCACCCTGAGTGAAATAACGCATATGTTATTTCACAGCCATTTTACACTGCACTTAAGTAACCTATGAGTCACCTATATGTCTAACCCTCACTTAGTAAAGGTTAAGTGCAAAGTTACTAAGTGTGAGGGCACCCTGGCACTAGCAAAGGTGCCCTTACATAGTTCAAGGCAATTTCCCCTGACTTTGGGAGTGCGCGGACACACAAACATGCGTGCACTACATATAGGTCAATACCTATATGTAGCTTCACAATGGTAACTCCGAATATGGCCATGTAACATGTCTAAGATCATGGAATTGTCCCCCCATGCCAAATCTGGTATTGGGGTGCCAATCCCATGCATCCCCGGGGTTCCACTATGGACCCCGGGTACTGCCAAACCAGCTCTCTGGGGCTTTCTCTGCAGGTCCCGCTGCTGCCAACCCAAAGACAGGGTTCTGCCCTCCTGAGGCCTGAGCAGCCCAGTCCCAGGAATGCAGAACAAAGAATTTCCTCTGAGAGAGGGTGTTACACCCTCTCTCTTTGGAAATAGGTGTTAAGGGCTGGGGTGGGGTAGCCTCCCCCAGCCTCTGGAAATGCTTTGAAGGGCACAAATGGTTCCCTCCTTGCATAAGCCAGTCTACACCGGTTCAGGGAACCCCCAGTCCCTGCTCTGGCGCGAAACTGGACAAAGGAAATAGGAGTGACCACTCCCCTGTCCGTCACCACTCCAGGGGTGATGATGCCCAGAGCTCCCCCAGTGTGTCTCAGACCTCTGCCATCTTGAATCCAGAGGTGTAAGGGCACAGTGGAGGCCTCTGAGTGGCCAGTGCCAGCAGGTGACGTCACAGACCCCTCCTGATAGGTGCCTACCTCACTAGGTGGCCAATCCGCCTCCGAGGGCTATTTAGGGTATCTTCTGTTGGCTTTTCTTCAGATAATGACTTGCAAGAATTCACCAGAGTTCCTCTGCATCTCCCTCTGTGACTTCTGCCAAGGATCCACCGCTGACTGCTCCAGGACACCTGCAAAACTGCAACAAAGTAGCAAGAAGACTACCAGGGACATTGTAGCGCCTAATCCTGCCGGCTTTCTCAACTGTTTCCTGGTGGTGCATGCTTTGGGGGCTGCCTGCCTTAATCCTGCACCGGAAGCCACAAAGAAATCTCCAGTGGGTCAACAGAATCTTCCCCCTGCTCCAGCAGGCACCAAGCTTCAGCATCACCGGTACTCTGGGACCCCTCTCATCCTGATGAGCGTGTCCCCGGAAACACAGGTGGTGGAACCAAGTGACCCAGACTGTCCAGTGGTACAACTGTCCAAATTTGGAGGAGGTAGGTCCTTGCATCCCCTCTCCAGACAGTAATCCTTTGCACCATGTGAACTGCAGCTGCTAGGGCTTCTATGCACTTTTGCAAGGAATCCTTTGTGCACAGCCAAGCCCAGGTCTCCAGCACTCTGTCATGCATTGCTCAACTCACTGAGTTGACCACCGGCTTTGTGGGACCCTCTTTTGTAATGTTGAGACGACTGCTGTGCTCAGTTTTCTTGAACCCGTGGTCAGGTACTTCTGCAGGTGCTGCCTTCTTGTGTGTGGGCTCTCTGTATTGCTGAGGGTCTCTTCTTCTCCTCTTCCAAGTGGCGACCTCCTGGTCCTTCCTGGGCCCAGGCAGTGCCCTTTTTTTTCAACCACAACCTTTGCAGCTAGCAAGGCTTGTCTGCGGTCTTTCTCATAAGAAACAATGCTGCATCCTCCAGCACTCCGTGGGACTTCTTCTGCACTAAGGAAAAGTTCCTAGCACCTTTCATTGTTGCAGAATCTTCAGCTTCTTCCATCTGGAGGCAGCCATTCTGCACCTTCATCTGGGGTTTAGTGGGCTCCTGCCCCCCGTGGACACTTTTGTGACTCTTGGACTTAGTCCCCTTCCTTTACAGTTCCTCAGGTACAGGAATCCGTCTTCAGTGCTTTGCAGTCTGTTGTGGTCTTTGCAGAATCTCCTATCACAAGTTTAGTGTGTTTCTGGGGAAGTAGTAGCACTTTACTCCTACTTTTCAGGATCTTGGGGTGGGGTATCTTGGACACCCTTAGTGTTTTCGTACACTCCCAGTGACCCTCTACACACTACACTAGCCTAGGGGTCCATTAGTGGTTCGCATTCCACTTTCAGAGTATATGGTTTGTGTTGCCCCTGGGCCTATTGCATCCTATTGTATTCTACAGTGTTTGCACTACTTTTCTAACTGTTTACTTACCCGATTTTGTTTTGTGTGTATATTTTGTGTATTTTACTTACCCCCTAAGGGAGTATATCCTCTGAGATATTTTTGGCACATTGTTACTAAAATAAAGTACCTTTATTTTCAGTAACTCTAAGTATTGTGTTTCTTGTGATATAGTGCTATATGATATAAGTGGTACAGTAGGAGCTTTGCATGTCTCCTAGTTCAGCCTACACTGCTCTGCTATAGCTACCTCTATCAGCCTAAGCTGCTAGAACACTACTAATCTACTAATAAGGGATAACTAG
The DNA here is from genome assembly GCF_031143425.1 of Pleurodeles waltl. Classification (NCBI taxonomy): domain Eukaryota; kingdom Metazoa; phylum Chordata; class Amphibia; order Caudata; family Salamandridae; genus Pleurodeles; species Pleurodeles waltl. Next base: position 623,998,654 of record NC_090439.1, on the reverse strand, counting down.
ACCTGGCACAAGGTGTAAGTACCATCAGGTACCCACTATAAGCCAGGCCAGCCTCCTCCATGTGTGGTTCAGCGGTGGGATACATACTTGTAACTGATTTACCACTTTGTCATTGGTGCTTTTCATAAGAAAAACATATTCCAAATACCTAAAAATACACACAGTTAACTTAAAAAGTCAAACTCTCTTTCTAAAAACTTTCTACAAAGTTTCCAAAACGTTTTGAAAAGTTTTCTCTCTTCTTTAAAAGTTTCTAAAACGTTTTTCTCTCTGTCCTAAACTCTTTCTTACAGCTATGTCTGTAGTAGAGGCCACTCCAAAAATTGTCCAGGCAACTTATGGTAGTTTAAACTTTAAAAGTTTGAGGGGTCTCTGCATAGAAAGAAGTTTAAGCATTGGTGAGAACCCTACCAAAGATCTTCTCCTTAGCCTTCTCCTAGAAAGTGACCAGAACCAGTCTGGGCCATCCCAGGATCAGGAGGTAGAGGAGGAGGGTGCCCAGGAAGAATCAGGGGAGGGCCCTGAGGACTCTGTGGAGGGTTCCTCCAAAGACCTGTCAGCTAACATGCCATCTAGTGAAGCTGGTAGTGGGAGGGGGTCACACATCAGTAGGGCACCTTTCACTCTGAAAGGCAAGGTAACTAGAGTTCAGGCAATTAGAGACAGGTCCACTTTGCCAATGCCCACATTACCTCTGTGTCTCAGAATTCCCAAGCCTCCCACCTTGAGGATAACACCATAGACAGGGAACTCAGAAAGCTGAGGTTAGAAGAGGCCAGACTGAAGCTGAGACAGCAGCAGTTGGCCTTAGACAGGGAGTCTCTAGATATAGAGAGAGAAAGACAGAAGTTAGGGTTAGTTCCCCATGGTGGCAGCAGCAGTGTCCTTCAAAGTAATCCTGTAAGAGAACAAGATTCAAGAAACCTGCACAAGATTGTCCCCCCTTACAAGGAGGGGATGACATAAACAAGTGGTTTGCTGCACTTGAGAGGGCCTGTATGGTACAGTTGGTCCTTCAAAGGCAGTGGGCTGCTATCTTGTGGTCATCTTTCACTGGTAAGAGTAGAGATAGGCTCCTTACAGTCAGAGAAAGTGATGCCAAAAACTACAAAGTTTTGAAAGATGCACTCTTAGATGGATTTGGCTTAAACACTGAGCAATACAGGATAAAGTTCAGACATACCAGAAAAGAGTCCTCTCAAGACTGGACAGACTTTGTAGACTGTTCAGTGAAGGCCTTGGAGGGATGGTTACATGGCAGTAAGGTGACTGACTGTGAATGTCTATATACTCTTATTTTGAGAGAGCATATTTTGAATAGTTGTGTGTCTGACCTGTTGCATCAGTACTTGGTAGACTCAGATCTGACCTCTCCCCAGGAATTGGGAAACAAGGCAGACAAATGGGTCAGAACACGAGTGAACAGAAAAGTTCATACAGGTGGTGAAAAGGATGGCAAGAAGAAAGATGGTAAGTCTTCTAACAAGGGTGGGGACAAAGATAAAAAGCATTCTGAGTCTTCATCAGGCCCACAAAAATCCTCTGGGGGAGGTGGGTCCAAATCCTCTTCTAACAATCCAAAGAAGCCATGGTGTTATTTATGTAAGAGCAAAGGCCATTGTACAAGTGATTCCACTTGTCCAAAGAAAAACACTGAGGCTCCCACTACCACAACCCCAACTGGGTCCTCTAGTGCCCCTAGTAATAGCAGTGGTGGTGGGAAGTCTACTACAAATAGCCAATCAAAGGGTGTAGCTAGGCTCACCATTGGTAATGTAGTTGGGATTGGTCTTGTTAGGGAGACCACAGAGGCTGTTTTAGTCTGTGATGGTGGTATTGACTTTGCCACTTTGTTTGCTTGTCCCCTTAATTTGTGTAAGTAAAAGCAACTTCCCTTATTAAATGGTGTTGAGGTTGAGGCCTATAGGGATACAGGAGCCAGTGTCACTATGGTGATTGGGAAACTGGTTCACCCTGATCAACATCTACTTTGTCAGCAGTACCAAGTGACTGCTGCTCATAACAACACTCTTGGACACCCCATGGCTGTTGTGAATCTCAACTGGGTGGGGGTTACTGGTCCAAAGAAAGTTGTGGTAGCCACTGATTTACCTGTAGACTGCTTACTAGGAAATGATTTGGAGATATCAGCTTGGGCTGAAGTGGAGTTTGAGGCTCATGCAGCAATGCTGGGCATTCCAGGGCATATCTTTGCTCTCACAAGGGCTCAGGCCCAGAAACAAAGTGGGCAGGGAAGCTTGGATCCTGGAACAATGGACCAAGTGCTCCCAAAAGCTAGGGGTATAAAGGGTAAATCCTTGCCCACTATCCCTCCCTCTTCAGAAGATTCCCCTTTTGTGGACGAGGAATCATCTCTCTATGCAGAACCTACACCAGATGAGCTGGTAGCAGACACTGCTGAGCTTTTGGGTGCAGGGGGGCCTGCTAGGGAAGAGCTGAGTGTGGCACAGTAGACCTGTCCCACACTAGAGGTTTTAAGACAGCAAACTGTCAAACAGGAGAATGGGGATATCACTGATAGCCATAAGGTCTATTGGGAAGATAACCTCCTCTACACTGAGTCAAGGGACCCTAAACCTGGAGCTGCCAGGAGAATGGTGATCCCTTTGCAGTATAGTGCGTTTCTTCTGACCTTGGCACATGATATTCCTTTGGCTGGGCATTTGGGCCAGAGTAAAACTTGGGACAGACTGGTTCCATTGTTTAACTGGCCTCTCATGTCAGAGGACACTAAGGAGTTTTGTCGCTCCTGTGTGACCTGCCAAGCCAGTGGCAAGGCTGGTGACACCCCTAAGCCCCCCTTAATTCCACTACCAGTGGTTGGGGTGCCCTTTGAGAGGGTAGGGGTTGACATAGTTAGCCCCCTTGACCCTCGAACAGCTTCAGGCAATAGGTTTATCCTTGTGATACTGGGCCATGCCACTATGTATCCTGAAGCTATACCCTTAAGGACCACTACAGCTCCTGCAGTGGCAAAAGCCCTCCTGGGAATCTTTTCCAGAGTGGTTTTCCCTAAGGAAGTAGTGTCAGACAGAGGTAGTAACTTCATGTCTGCATACTTCAAAGCTATGTGGAAGGAGTCTGGTGTAACTTACAAGTTCACTACTCCTTACCATCCACAGACAAATGGTCTGGTTGAGAGGTTTAATAAAACTCTCAAAGGCATGGTCTGGTTGAGAGGTTTAATAAAACTCTCAAAGGCATGATCATGGGACTCCCTGAAAAACTCAGAAGGAGATGGGATGTCCTGTTGCAATACCTCCTTTTGCTTATAGGGAGGTACCCCAAAAAGGAGTGGGCTTTAGCCCCTTTGAACTTCTCCTTGGGCACCCTGTAAGAGGTCCCTTTGTTCTATTGAAGGAGGGTTGGAAACAACCTTTAAAAGCACCCTAGTAAGACATTGTGGACTATGTACTTGGCCTTAGTTCCAGAATGGAGTACATGAAAAAGGCCAGTAAAAACCTTCAGGCCAGCCAAGAGCTGCAAAAGCAATGGCATGACCGGAAGGCTGTCCTGGCCCAGTACCACCCAGGACAGAAGGTGTGGGTATTGGAGCCTGTTGCCCCAAGAGCAGTCCAGGACAAATGGAGTCGACCCCACCTCATTGTTGAAAAGAAAGGTGAGGTCACCTATCTGGTAGACCTGGGCACTGCCAGGAGTCCTCTTAGGGTGCTCCACGTCAATCACCTGAAACCTTACTATGACAGGGCTGACTTAACCCTGCTCATGGCAACTGATGAGGGGCAGAAAGAAGAGAGTGACCCTCACCCTGACCTCTTCTCCACCATTGAAGCTGATGGCTTAGTAGAGGGAGTTGTGATTGCAGAAGGAGAACTGGATAAATCTCTTAGATCAGTTTTCTGACCTCTTCTCACTGATCACAGGTACAACTACCTGGTGTGAGCACACAATCAACACTGGAGACAGTTTATCTGTCAAAGGTAAGATTTATAGGCAGCCTGACCATGTCAGAGATTGCATAAAACATGAGGTACAGAAAATGTTGGACCTGGGAGTAATTGAGTCTTCTGAGAGCCCATGGACTAGGCCAGTGGTGCTGATCTACTAATAAAGGATTCCTGGACCTGGCACAAGGTGTAAGTACCATCAGGTACCCACTATAAGCCAGGCCAGCCACCGGCAATATTCAATGAATGTGACACCGTTCCCATAGCATGCAAATCACACTTATACTCTAACGCTGAACAGCGTTTTTCTCTCACTAAAAAAAATCTGACTGCTGTTCAAATGGCTGTTATAAAAGAGAGACCTCTAGCCCAGGTCAAAAGCACTTTTTTTGTTACCCCAATACCAGTCCTTGAGGCTGTTACAAAAGCTAGCACACCAAACATAAAAGCATTACATCTGTGTTGGATCCAATGGGCAATGAGTCTGATGCCCATTGATTATGTTTTTGATCAAAAACTAGACACAGTACTTCCTACAATATGAACTTGAACACCCAATGCCTACAAATATTTTACCTCTTGAACAATACCGGATCATCATTTAAACTGATGGTTAAGCCCAGTCCGCGCTAGGTACTAAACATCAATACTCTGCTGCTTATGCAGCCTTGAGTGGGGTAATGAGGGATGGTGCAGCCCTCCCTCAAAATACCTACACACAGACCCTAGGGACTGCACTGCACAACTTGCAGAGCTCAAGACTCTAATCTTGGCACTGGGACATATGGATACTAAACTCTCTACATTGATTGTGTGTGATTTGTACTACTGTGTCCAGTCCTTCAATGAATATCTGCATTTTTGGTGCCAAAATGGGTTCAGAGATTCCAAAGAGAACACCAATGAAAACAGGTTTTTGTTGGGGAGGGTAGCGGATCTTAAAGACAAGCTACCAAAGTCCCATGATGTCCATACCTTGGGTCAACAATGTGTTGGAGTACACATTGTAGGAAACACTTTGACCATTGAGGCAGCCAAATCAGCATTAGCCACAACTTCTGTTGCTGGCTGCAATTACTCATTCCTATATGAGACTGTATGACGAAATACTAACTGCTGTGAAGGCTTCGGCTGACAGCAAACCCTTACTGAAGGCATCCTGACAAATATTCCTACCACTTATGTTCCCAAAATATTGCATTTGCAGCAATTCCAGGAGCAGGGGAATGTGAGATGCCCATCCAAAACCTGGGTATCATCAAAGCAGCGCATGAGGGGGTTGCTTCTTCCCATGCATGTGTGTCAGCAATCTATTCCAATACTTCAAAAATGCTACTGGTGGCCAGGTCTATACCAACAGATCAGACAGTATGTCCTTTGCTGTAACATCTGTCAACAAATTAGAGAGTCCACCATCAAGTACCCACCGCAGACACCTCTCTTGGTTTCCAACAAACCACTTGAATGTGTGTACCTGGACCATTATGGTCCCTTGCAACCTGATGGTGCTAACAAATAAATCTTAGTCGCTGTTGATTCATGTTCTAGATTCTTATGAATATGGCTACAATGATCAGCTGATGCTCAAACTATTATTAAAGATTTGAAAGTCTTCATTGGGTCATAATTTGTTATAGCATTCCACACAGACCAGGGCCCGCCTTTGCCTCCAGGGACATCATCACAATGTTGGATGTTCAATCTTGATGGCACTGGCACGGTGGTGGCAGAAACACCATTTGATATAAATTAATATGTCACTATCTTGAAGGAATTACAACAGTTCTGTAATGAAAATTCATCTGCACATACCGCCGCCTTGGGTATGAAGCATTTGCTAACAACATCCACCAGCTGGATTCCTAAATGTGGGGATCTAGGGCCCGATGTATCAAAAGTTTTTGCATTCACAAACGGTGCGAATCGCAAAATTTGGCCGTTTGCGAATGCAAAAACGTGCTCTGTGATGCATGAAAGGCATTCGCAGACCAAAAATACAAAGTCTGAAAAATAGAGATTTTTTGCGTTGCGACTTGGTTTTGCGAGTCACATTTTGCACCTCGCAATTTGCGACATGAAATACCAAATCGCAATTAGAGATTTGGTATTTCAAGTAGGAAATTACGAGATGCAAAATGCGACTCGCAAAACCAAGTCGCAATTTGATGCACCAAACCATCGCAAATTGCGAATTTTCACAGAATGGCATTTTGCACATGCAAAATACCACTAAGTGATACCAGGTGGTAACCAGGTGGAACCTATATAAAGAGGCCCATAATGCCTCAGACCCTTTTCCACAATGGCTGCACTCTACATCATGGCGAGGAGAATGAGGATCGTGGCAGGTTTGAGGAGAGGGAGGAGGAGACAGGAGCGCATTTTCAGAGTGCGCATTACACTTTTTGACCAGACTGAGGAGGAAATATTTGAGAAGTACAGGTTGAACTCAGCCATGATACTTGACCTGATAGCTGAGCTACAACCCATACTGCAGCGCACAACACATAGGACTCATAGCATACCCACCCATGTGCAGGTATTATGATCCCTCTACCTACTTGCCTCAGGGAGCTATCAAGGGGTCATAGCAGCAGCTGGAGGGGTCTCCCAGAGTACCCTCTCCAGATTTTTCAATGCATTTATCAACGCCATGCTGAGCAGAATACACCAGTACATCCGATTCCCCCACACCCCATAGGAAATACAGCAGACAAAAATTGAGTTCTACCAGATATCACAGTTCCCCCACGTCCTAGGTGCCATAGATGGGACACATGTTGCAATATGTCCACCATCAGCCACAGAGTATGTGTACTGAAACCGTAAATACCAACATTCCATGAATATACAGGTGATATGCAATGCCTCCTATATCATAACTGATCTCGTGGCCAGGTACCTAGGGAGCACACATGATTCTTACATATTTTGCCACAGCGGGATTCACACAAGACTGCTACCTTGGGAGTTTGGTGAAGGATATCTACTTGGTATTGACCTTCTGTACACTGGTGCATTGATGGCGTGCTGACGTCAGATGGCTCAGTTACTCATTATACCCTCTGTTCCTTCCAGGAGACAGTGCCTACGCAGTGCGCACCTACATGATGACCTCACCTCAATCCTACAACACCTGCTGAACGGAGATGCAATGCAGCACACAGGGCAACCCGCAATGTGGTGGAGCGCACCTTTAGACTGCTGAAGAGTCGCTTCCGGTGCCTCCACAAAAGTGGAGGGGCACTACAGTACAGACCAGAGACAACATGTAGAATAGTGGCTACTTGTGCAATCTTGCACAATATAGCTATCACCAGGGGCATACCTGTGGAAATATGTGATTCTGAATCTGATGAGGATGATGATCGCATACCACCCCTACAGCCAGCAGACATGACCAGTGCAGCAGAGGGCAGGCAAAAGCATGCTGACATCATGCACAACCATTTCAGATGCAAGTATGAACAACTCAAATCCACTGACAACTGTACTTGTAGTAAGTACATTTATTACCTTAATGTCAGGTAATATCAGTTCCACTAGTAGCAACAATAAGTAAATGAAACAATAAACAAAAGCAGATAACAGAATGTCACTATTCCTTCATAGTTTCCTGTATGGCACAAACATTAACAGTCCCCTGTGGCCAATACTCTCATTTCCTCCGGCCACGCAAGCCACTTGAGTGCGCAGTTGCCTCACTGGCACCTCTGTTTTCTGCCCCAGTGACAGTGCTGTGCCTGGCACTGCGACGTCTAGCATCAGTTGTGGGCACAGCTAAGCTGCTGAGGCTAGATTTGTCCTCAGTGTCCCCCAGTCCCAGTTCACTTGGTGTGGCGGAGCGGTTACCCACATATTGTCTATCACATTTGTGATCTGCACCAGTCCTTGTGCCACATCCCTACTGCTGTGTGCTGCCTCCACCTGTGCGGCCACAGCACGCTGCGATATGAGGGCTGTTGAATTTGCCAGCCGAGTGACAGAGCTACAAAAAACGCCAAACATCCCCATAAAACGTCTCTCCTACCTGCGTGGCTAACTCTGTCGTGGCGCAGCTCATAACACAGTTCCCTCACTGCACTAGTCAGCTCCCTGGTGTTTTCCGATGCTTGGATCTGTCCCTCATGCAGCTTATTGAGGTTCGCATTGAGACACTCCAGCTGGCGATGCAGCCCCCTATGTTTGTATTGTGTGCCTGCATCTGCCTTTGTAAAGCAGAGATTTTTTTGTTTTGCAGGTGCTCCTGCTTTAACATAGCAGATTCCAGGCCACCGAACACTGATGGTCCTTCACCGGCTTCAAAAGCCTGTGCGCCTGCATACGTAGGCATCCTGCGGGGTGTTGTGCTACGCTGTGGCCGGGTCTCCTGCATACCAGTGCATCTGCCACTTGTGGAAGGTGTGTGGGAGTCATCCTGCAGGTCATCAGAGTCCTGGCTAAGTTCGGGTAGTGGTACTGCCCTAGCCCTGCGTAGGATGGGCGCTATATTCTGTGACTCGCTGGTGTTTGAGTCAGAAGCAGGGTGGGTTTCTGTATCCCCGCAATGGCACTTGCAGTAGCTGCTGGGCCTGGGCCACCTGCAACAACAATATGTAGCATGTCAGTAATGTATGTATCAACAAAGGTCACATAGGGGGTCATTCTGACCCTGGCGGTCGGTGATAAAGCGGTGGCCAACCCGCAAACAGGCCGGCGGTCAAAAAAATGGAATTCTAACCCTGGCGGGAACCGCCAACACAGGCTGCCACTTTAACACTCCGACCGCCACGGCGGGACCGACAAACAGCGTGGCGGTCACCGCCAACAGGCAGGCGGTAGACAATGTACCGCCCACCCTATCACAACTCACCAATCCGCCACCTTTTCCAGGGCGGGAGCCCCGCCGATAAAAACATGGCGGAAACAGACTACGAACGGGAAAACGCTCACCTATACACACTCCACGAGGAAGGAGGACAGCATGGAGCCCGAATTACACATCCTACCAGCTATTGTCTACCTGCTCATCTACCAGGAGTACGAACGCCGGCGCAGACGACAACGGTGAGTACTGCACCTACGACACAGGCGAGGGAGGAGGAGGAAAGCTTACGGGCACACACATGCGCCATACCCCCACCCCCCCACCACAAATACCTACACCCCAATGCCGAGCAACAAGTCAGAGTGACACCACACAAACCCCCCGGAATAATGCAAAGACACAATTTAAATGATCTATAAAATATATGTATAAATAGCTCCATTGAAGGAATGGCAAATATGCCATATAAAAGATACAAAAATAAGGAATGAACATAGTCAACAATATATCCATAGGCAAAAAGTCCTGCACATTCCGTCAAAGTTCCATAGTCCGTGGGCCAATGTGCACAAACACATGGGCAAAGCCCACACAGGAGACCAGATACCATTGGAGAGAACACTGCAGGGGCATCAGATGATAAAACTACAGGCACCTCAGGGGGAAGGGAAGGGGGGGCACCTCAGCCACATGAGTCCACGACGCCAGATCCACGAGGGGCCTCCATGCCCACTGTCCCATCCTGGGGAGTGCAAAGCCACAGTCTCACAAGTCCCTACAGTGGGAGGCTTGCCCACTGTACCATCCTGGGGAGTGCAAAGCCACAGTCTCTCAAGTGTCTACAGTGGGAGGCTTGCCCACTGGACCATCCTGGGGAGTGCAAAGCCACAGTCCATCAGATGGATTACCGGCTCCCCTGTTATTGGAGGAGGCATGGTGCCCAGAGTGCTTCCTGAAGCCCTGCTCGACACAGAACCGGCACTGTCAATGGGCCAGCGGTGCTTGAGATGAAGGGCCCAGCGGAGCGGTGCTTGAGATGAAGGGCCCAGCGGAGCGGTGCTTGAGATGAAGGGCCCAGCGGAGCGGTGCTTGAGACGGCGGGGCCCAGCGGAACGGTGCTTGACAGGAAGGGCCCAGCGGAGCGGTGCTTGACAGGAAGGGCCCAGCGGAGCGGTGCTTGAGATGAAGGGCCCAGCAGAGCAGTGCTTGACAGAAAGGGCCCAGCGGTGCGGTGCTTGAGATGAAGGGCCCAGCGGAGCGGTGCTTGAGACGGCGGGGCCCAGCGGTGCGGTACTTGAGACGGCGAGGCCCAGAGGAGCGGTGCTTGAGATGTAGGGCCCAGCGGTGCGGTGCGTGACAGGAAGGACCCAGCGGAGCGGTGCTTGACAGGAAGGGCCCAGCGGTACGGTGCTTGAGATGAAGGGCCCAGCGGAGCGTTGCTTGAGACGGCGGGGCCCAGCGGAGCGGTGCTTGACAGGAAGGGCCCAGCGGAGCGGTGCTTGACAGGAAGGGCCCAGCGGAGCGGTGCTTGACAGGAAGGGCCCAGTGGTGCGGTGCTTGAGATGAAGGGCCCAGCGGAGCGGTGCTTGAGACGGCGGGGCCCAGCGGTGCGGTGCTTGAGACGGCGGGCCCAGCGGAGCGGTGCTTGAGATGAAGGGCCCAGCGGTGCGTTGCGTGACAGGAAGGGCCCAGCGGAGCGGTGCTTGAGATGAAGGGCCCAGCGGTGCGGTGCTTGAGATGAAGGGCCCAGCGGAGCGGTGCTTGAGACGGCAGGGCCCAGCGGTGCAGTGCTTGAGATGAAGGGCCCAGCGGTGAGGTGCTTGAGATGAAGGGCCCAGCGGTGCGGTGCTTGAGATGAAGGGCCCAGCGGAGCGGTGCTTGACAGGAGGGGCCTGTCGGTGCGGTTCTTGTCCCGCAGGGGCCCTGTTCAGCGATTCTTGTCCCGGCGGGCCCTGTTCAGCGGTGCTCCTCCCGGCGGGGCCCGTTCAGCGGTTCTTGTCCCGGCGGGGCCCTGTTCAGCGGTTCTTGTCCCGGCAGGGCCCTGTTCAGCGGTGCTCCTCCCGGCGGGGCCCATTCAGTGGTTCTTGTCCCGGCGGGGCCCTGTTCAGCGGTCCTCCTCTCGGCGGGGCCCTGTTCAGCGGTGTTCCTCCCGGCGGGGCCCTGTTCAGCGGTGCTCCTCCCGGCGGGGCCCTGTTCAGCGGTGCTCCTCCCGGCGGGGCCCTGTTCAGCGGTGCTTGTCCTGTGTGTCTAGGGAGCCAGACCTGGGCAAGACTTCCCACTCATTCACCATCCGAACTTGCGGTCGCGGCGCCCTCCTGTGATGGAGTCCTGGGCCCGTGGGTGTCGTCCGTCACACCCGGAATGGGGCTGGTGGGGCCCTCCTGGGCAGCTCGCCTGCTGCCTGACTGCTCCGCCCTGCTGCCCTTGCCCTCCTTCGCTGGAGCTCTGTGGCCCTTGCCTCCCTTGGATGATGTGGCAGGTGACGGGGCAAGGCTACTGTCCTTGGTGGCAGCCGTCTCAGGCTTGTCGCGCCGGGCCTTTTTCTTTTTTGTCCTCTTCCCAGGGGGGGGGCTGGCTGTCCCCTTGCTGCTGGCCGATGTTCCTGCCCTAGGATCTGGTGGACTCCAATAACCCTGCACTATGGTCACAGTAGATGCAGGGCTGGTGGTGGCTGAGGTGCTTTTTTTACTCTTACCAGATGGAGGGGGTGGGTCAGTGATTGGAACGAGCTCAAGGTTCGAAAGGAAAAGGACTTAGGAAGGACAGGGACGGGTAGGTGTAGTGGGTTTGGGAGTGGAGGAAGAGGATGTGGTTGTAGGAGAGTCAAGTGTGCTGTCTTTGGGTGCAGGTGCTTGTGACGGAGGCTGTCGTGAGGTGGATGGCTGTTGGGTGGATGGCTGCCTGCGTTTGTGTGCTTTGGAAGAGGGGGTGACAGACACACTGGGAGAGGACACAGGGGACGTGTAAATGGCAGTGGGGGTGGTGACTGCACGTGTGCGGACTGTAATGGAGGGTGTGCTGGTGATGGAAGTACTGGCTGATGGTGGTGTGCATGCAGGTGTGAGTGGAGACGTCACAGGGAGGGAGGAGGGAGATGAGGAGGTGGGGGACACAGAGGTGGTAGTGACTGTTGGCATGTCTGCATCTGGATGTTGCTTGGGTGAATGCTTGTGGGATCTGTGGTGCTTATGTCTGGATGAGCTGCCCTTGGGTGTAGAGGTGTGTGCAGGCTGGTCTGATGGTGTGGATGGGATAGGCAGAGGAACAGGAGACTGGGACTGGGTGGAGGGAGTCAGAAGAGGGAGGCTGGAGACAGGGACAATGGCAGCCGTCAGTGCTGAGGCCAGAGCGTTGAACGATCGCTGATGGGCAGCCTGACCCGAATGAATGCCCTCCAGGTATGCATTGCTCCGATGCACCTCCCTTTCTACACCCTGGATGGCATTCAAAAGGGTAGACTGCCCAACAATGAGTGTCCTGAGGAGGTCAATGACCTCCTCACTGAGGGCAGCAGGGGTAACTGGGGCAGGGCCTGAGGTGCCTGGGGCGAAGGAGATGCCCGCCTTCCTGGGCGAGCGGGCACGGAGCGAAGGCTGAGGGCGGATTTTTGAGGATGTCGGGTTTTTGGCGGTTTGCCAGTTGCGGGTCAGAATGACCGTGGCGGTTTACCGCGGCCGCGGCGGTGTTATGGCGGCCTTCTGGCCGGCGGTAAGGGACTTTTACCGCCGAGGTCAGAATGACCCCCATAATGGTTATAAATGTACAGTTACTTCTCATCACAATGTTGTGGGTGTTGTGTTCTTCTGGGTGTCGCTCTGCCTAATTACATTCTATGTGCTACTTTCAGCTCTGGCTTGTGGACTACCACTCCCATAAGGCATTGTTGTGCTGCTTCTAAGATGTGGAATGGACTACTTATCACAATGCTTTGCCCTACTTGCTAATTCCTAAAGGGATTTGTACAAACACATATTGGGTTACATTTCAATGTTTCACTTACCTTTACTGCTACTTGGTGTGACGGATGTGTCGATGTCAGTGACCCCACTGACTGCTTCTGGGAGGAGTGTCGACTCCACTAGGTCTTCCATTGGGGTGGAAGGTGTCTCTGTGGGTGGGCCGCCTCCTGTGCTCCTGGCCTCCTGCAGTCGTCTTTCCACCCTCTCCTTGGCACGGGACCGCAGGTCGTACCACCTCTTCTTTATTTCCTCCACAGAGCGCTGCGCTACTCCAACAGTGCAAATTTTGGTCTGAATGTCTGCCCAGATCTGCGCTTTTCACTCTCAGGCACCTGAAATGAGCTTTTCCCAAAGACATTGTCATGGCTCCTCACAACCTCCTCTGTGAGCACCTCCAGCTCTTGCTCACTAAACTTTAGTTTCCTTTTCCTTTCTCCCTTCTCCTTTCCCTGTGCAGAGGTGTCCATGGTGGTTCTGCAGTCCTGCCTTCTTCACAGAGTTGGTCACTGTGGCTGGGCTCTCTCTCTCTGAGTGCTACTTTGGGTGTGGCATCTTCAAACTGTCTGGTATGACTCACTTCCTGCTTGTGATGTCATCAGGCTCCTCCACGTGTTCGTTCTCGCAATTTGCGATTTTCAATTACCGAATCGCAAAAAGGAAATCACTAATTCTGAATCGCAATAGTGATACATGGCCTATTGCGACTCTGAAATAGCTATTTCTTAAAAATCGCTATTTGCGATTCGTAAGGCCCTATTATGTAACATCTGGCCTTCAGTGCGTGAAAAATGGCTTTAAAGAAGGAATATGGTCCAGCATATAGAGCCTCTTTTACAGTCTTGTGATTGCAAGGTACCAAAACTGATACTTTAACCCCGCTGCCTGGTTCTAAAGAAAACTGCTTAAATTCAATCGACAATGTCAAGTTATACAATATGGCCAGTCCTGGACAGCAGACCAAGAGAACTCCTGGGTAGTTCCTGTACCTCTCTCAATGCCCATCGGGATCTGCGTCTACAACAGCTAAATAATGATGAAGAAACTTCTTCCCTGAGCTTGGGGCTGTAGGAGACTGGCCTGGCTTATAGTGGGTACCTAGAGGTACTTACACCTTGTGGCAGGTCCAGTTATCCCTTATTAGTAGATTAGAAGTGTTTTAGCAGCTTAGGCTGATAGAGGTACTAATAGCACAGCAGCTTAGGCTGAACTAGGAGACATGCAAAGCTCCTACTATACCACTTATATCATGTAGCACTATCTCACAATAAAACACAATACTCAGAATTACTAAAAATAAAGGTACTTTATTTTAGTGACAATATGCCAAAAGTATCTCAGAGGATATACTCCCTTAGGAGGTAAGTAATATACGCAAAATATACACACAAACCAAAATTAGGTAAGTAAAACACTTATAAAAGTAATGGAAACACTGTAGAACACAACAGAATGCAACAGGAGAAAATAGGCCTAGTGGCAACACAAACCATATACTCCAAAAGTGGAATGCGAACCACGAATGGACTCCAGAACTAGTGTAGTGTGTAGATGGTCGCTGGGAGTGTAAGAAAACACTAAGGGTTTCCAAGATACCCCACCCTAAGACCCTGAAAAGTAGGAGTAAAGTTACCCTACTACCCCAGAAAGAAAGTAAAGTCGAGATAGAGGATTCTGCAAGGCCAACAACTGACTGCAAAGCACTGAAGACGGATTCCTGGACCTGAGGACCTGCAAAGGAAGGGGACCAAGTCCAAGAGTCACACAAGTGTCCGGGGGGGCAGGAGCCCACTAAACCCCGGATGAAGGCGCAAAAGGGCTGCCTCTGGGTGGAAGAAGCTGAAGATTCTGCAACAACGGAAGATGCCAGGAACTTCTCCTTTGGTCAGAAGATGTCCTATGGCGTGCTGGAGGATGCAGAGTTATTTCCACACAGGAAGACCACAAACAAGCCTTGCTAGCTGCAAGAGTCTTGGTTGAGGTTTTTGGGTGCTGCAGGGCCCAGTAAGGACCAGGAGGTCCTCCCTTGGAGGAGGAGACATAGGGGGTGCGCAGCAACAGAAAGAGCACATGCCAAAGCAGGCAGCACCCGCAGAAGCACCTGAACAGGTGTACAGAAAATCTGAGCACGGCGGTCGTCTCAGCACAACAAAAGAGGGTCTAACGAAGTCAGAGTCCAACTCAGCGATTTGGGCACTGCAGGATGGAGTGCTGGGGACCTGGGCTGTGCTGTGCATGAAGGAAGTCTTGCAAAAGTGAACAGAAGCCCTAGCAGCTGCAGTTCATGCAGTACACAGGATTACTGTCTGGCGTGGGGAGGCAAGGACTTACTTCCACCAAATTTGGACAGAAGGGCCACTGGACTGTCGGGGACACATGGATCCAGCTCCTGTGTTCCAGGGACCGCACTCGTCAAGATGAGAAGGGACCCAGAGGACCAGTGATGCAGACATTTGGTGCCTGCGTTGGCAGGGGGAAGATTCAGTCGACCCACTGGAGATTTCTTCTTGGCTTCCAGTGCAGGGTGAAGGCAGACAGCCCTCAGAGCATGCACCACCAGTAAACAGTTGAGAAAGCCGGCAGGATGAGGTGCTACAATGTTGCTGGTAGTCTTCTTGCTACTTTGTTGCAGTTTTGCAGGCGTCCTGGAGCAGTCAGAGGTCGATCCTTGGCAGAAGTCGAAGAGAGAAGTGCAGAGGAACTCTGGTGAGCTCTTGCATTCGTTCTCTGTTGAGAAACCCACAGGAGAAACCCTAAATAGCCCTCAGAGGAGGATTGGCTACAGAGAGAGGTAAGCACCTATCAGGAGGGGTCACTGGCCACTCAGAGGTCTCCATTGTGCCCTCACACCTCTGCATTCAAGATGGCAGAGATCTGGGACACACTGGAGGAGCTCTGGGCACCTCCACTTGGGAGGTGCTGGTCAGGGGAGTGGTCACTCCCCCTTCCTTTGTCCAGTTTCACGCCAGAGCAGGGCTTGGGGGAATCCCTGAACCGGTGTAGACTGGCTTATGCAAGGAGGGCACCATCTGTGCCCTTCAAAGCATTTGCAGAGTCCAAGAGAAGCTACTACTCTCAGGCCGTTAACACCTATTTCCAAAGGGAGAGGGTGTAACACCCTCTCTCAGAAGAAATCCTTTGTTCTGCCTTCCTGGGACTGGGCTGCCCCAGAGAGTTAGTTTGGCAGTACCCGGGCTCTATGCTGGAGCCCCGGGGATGCATGAAATTGTCCCCCCAATACCAGAATGGCTTTGGGGTGACAATTCCATGATCCTAGACATGTTACATGGCCATGTTCGGAGTTACCATTGTGACGCTACATATAGATATTGACCTATATGTAGTTCACGTGTGTAATGGTGTCCCCGCACTCACAAAGTCCAGGGAATTTGCCCTGAACAATGTGGGGGCATCTTGGCTAGTGCCAGGGGGCCCTCACACTAAGTAACTTTGCACCTAACCTTCACTAAGTGAGTTTTAGACATATAGGTGACTTATAATTGACTTAAGTGCAGAGTAAAATGGCTGTGAAATAACGTGAACGTTATTTCACTCAGGCTGCAGTGGCAGTCCTGTGTAAGAATTGTCTGAGCTCCATCTGGGAGGCAAAAGAAATGCTGCAGCCCATAGGGATCTCCTGGAACCCCAATACCCTGGGTACCTAGGTACCATATATTAGGGAATTCTAAGGGTGTTCCAGTGTGCCAATGAGAATTGGTAAAATTAGTCACTAGACTGCAGTGACAAATTTAAAAGCAGAGAGAGCATAAACACTGAGGTTCTGTTTAGCAGAGCCTCAGTGATACAGTTAGGCACCACACAGGGAACACATACAAAGCACACTTGATGAGCACTGGGGTCCTGGCTATCAGGATCACAGTGACACATGCAAAAAAAAACATACATGCAAGTTAAAATGGGGGTAACATGCCAGGCAAGATGGTACTTTCCTACGGGGGGTAGAAAATGATCTTTCATTGGTTCCTGTTCACATCACTGACTGAGAAATGTCAAAAATTCAGATTTGTTTCATTCGAATTCAACACAAATGGATGGAATAATTTAATATGAACCACCAAGGGATACATCTCCAGTATTTGCAAGAACTGCATCGGGTTCTTTTGCCAACATCAGTGATTCATTTTAAACATTTTCAGCGTGTTCTGCAGTACCTGTATCAAGAGCATATAAGCGTTTTAACTGGTTTAAAAATAACTATCTAATTCTTCCATGGATATCCGTGGATTCCTTTGACTTTGTTTGCTTTCTTTTTCTGGATTGGTTTTGTCAGTGCTTTCTTTTTGCTGATACATTGTCATTATCTTCATGAACGCTCTGCTGTAGAACTGGTGGATGAGGTTTTAAAACCTTACCTATCCTCACATAAGGTCCAAAGAGACTTGCCTCTAGTGAAAGTTTCCTCCATTTGAATACCTGATGGGATTGTTTAGGATAAAGTACTGTTCCATATCTTCTGTCTTACTGAAATGATTCAATTTCAAGCTTTATTTCGGTAAAAAAACATAAATGCACAAATATAAAAATACACTGCATACAACAAGTAAAGTAAAACATCACACAAAATTCCAGATAAAAATCACCTCATCATAAGATACATTTATCCAATTCTTCAAACATCAAACCTCTCTTCTTCCTGACAAGCCACATAATGTACACATATCTACTAACTCCATACATTAAGGGTTTACATGAATCATTGTGCAAGACTTTTAACGCTTCTGCATCCATTTTAGAACCCAAATTACAGCACATTGGTTGTATTCATATTCTAGTGTGGTTTACTCCATTCTGATGCTGTTTACTCCACCTACAAGCCCCCCTGCATCCCCATTTTGATGTAAACGCATTAATAAATAAAGTGCAAAAATTAAATCTCTTATACAAGGTTTTGGCCTATGGTGGTTGTACCTCATCTAGGTATGGTTCAAAGCAGGCAATAGGCTTAATGGATAAAAAGTATTCTGTACGTTTTCCCACTCCCGGGTTCTGATGGAGTCCTGAGACCAAATAGTCCTAATTTTCAAAACCAGCTTTTGACATAGCACAGTCAAGGCAGGGAGTTGCATTTGTTCATTTCCATCCCTTCCAACAGGCCCTCCCTGTAATGGGCCAGATCTAGTGTCATCCATATCCTTATCCAAACAAGTTGAGGTGTTAAAGAGGGCGATCTTCTACCCTCTTTATTACCAAATCTTGGAAAACTGGGATCAAAGGGGTGCTCTTTGGGAAATGTAACAGAAACAACATGCACTTCGCTTTTCAGAATACCTTTACATTTATATATCTCATAGGCAGGAGAGATCACCTTACACAGTGAATTTTGATGTTTTTTTATAATGGCCCTAGAATTTTGGGCCACTACTGCCTTAGATTTATTTATTTAGGGAGACCAGTTTAAGGTTATGACAAGATAGCTAAAGTTGTCCGCAAACTCCAACTTATGGCCATTTACAGTTAGGTTCTGTTTGAATCCTATATGTGGTTTTATTGCCATGCATTTGGTTTTCAATATGTTAATCCCCAGACCTTTACTTTCGCAATAACTGCTGAACTAGTTCAAAATATTTTGGAGGCCTTTTGGCGTCTGTGATATTAAAATAGTATCATCAGCAAATAGTAATGCTGGGACAGGGGAACCACAAAGCCTTGTTAGGCATGTGTGTACTTCATAAGATGGTCTACTACATCCTTCACATAACTTGAAAATAATGTGGAAGCTAATTCACACCCCATCTTACTCCTTTTCTAACTGGGATGGAATAAGTTACTTCACCTTGGGGGCCCTATTGAACTCTGGCATAATTAACCTAGTGTAGCCTGATAATTTGTAATAAAAGATTCTCTGGTTCATTCTTTTATTGAGGCCCACAGCAGGCCCCTGGGCACCAAGTCAAATTATGTTTTAAGATGAATAAAAGCAATACAGAGATGCCCCTTTCTTGGCTAAACATACTTCCATACCAGGCACAAAAATCTAAACACTTGATCAATCCTGCCTACATGTGATCTAAAACCAGCTTGATATGGAGTAAGTACTTTATATTTATCCATCCAGATAGTCAATCTGTTTAAGATATTTTTAGCATATATTTTCTGTAAGACATCTATTAAACTAATTGGCCTATAACTTGCAGAGTCCTGCTTGTTTCTTTTTTTATGGATTGTAACTACTTCAGCTCCTCTCCATGTGTCAGGAACTGATGTACCTGAAGCAACTGCATTACAGAGGAGATTAAAAATGGCACCCATACATCTTTAGCATGCCTTAGCAAGTCCACGGAATCTTATCAAGGCTTGGTGCTTTGTTGTATTATATTGCCTCTATTGCCAGCATCACTTCTTCCATGGTAAAAGGGACCAAATGTAATAGACCTCTTTCTTCCCAACCTTCATTACTGGCCAGGAAATCTTCCTGATCAGCTTCTGTTGTCACCAGGTTGTCATCTATTCTATAGTGGTCAGTATCCAGTTCATCCGTGTGTGCATACAATTCAGAAAAGTGTCAGTCTCAAGATTCAGGATCTATATAGTGATCAATATAAGTGCAAACGTATTTACTACCACAGGCTACTATCTTCCAAAACATTGCACTATTTTTCCTTTTCCCAAATTCAACTAGATCTTTCCATTTGAAATTGTTTAATTCCCTTTGCGGTTCTAACAATATACTCTCATACTCCACCCATGCATCTCAAATCCCCATGTTGTTCTTGGTCTTAAGTGTTACAAAAATGTTGCTTCTTAAACTCTCTGCACTTTTCTGAATATCACGGGTTTGTCAAGATCTTGGGGATCCCCTTATTTTTATTCGTAGTGGTTCTAGTTAGATTATTCCATCTCTCCTTGGATAAGAGAGAATGTACAGCCATAATCGGGATTCTAGAAGGTGGCCAGCCTACGAAAGGAGATAGCATGTCTGCAAAAACTGTATAAATCCTTGACAGAAAATCTGTTTTTGCCAGTATAGAAGACTCCTAATTGAACTACGAATATTCCCAATCACTGCCTGGACTCGCATAGCTCCTTCAGCTGGAGGGTAGGAGCCAAGAAGTCGTTACACTAAGGTGCAAGTGAGTGGGGTTATGATCACTATCTTATCTACTTTCTACTGCAAAATGCTTAACCAATTCCCATTTCCATACACTAAACAATATATAATCTATCTTTGAGCGTGCAGTCCCAATCCATCCTACCATTGCAAGCTCGAAGGCTATGTTATATTGTCAGCTGGAGTAGCTGCTTTGAGGCTACAGTCTATGGTGCAGCATGGCCAGCATCGACAGAAGGAATACCGCTGACTCTATCCTGCACCTTCAATCTTGCTTCTAGCCACAGGAGTGGCTCATATTTGCAATTAAAATCTCCCACAATAACAGTCTCTTTGGTATTTAATGGAATTCAATGCACTTAAACCTCTGTCAGGATCAGTGACCACTGGAGATTCCACAATGAACTTTCTCGGCCTGATATAAACATTAAACAAACAAACTTTCCGTCCATCCTGCATTTTTCCTGAATTCCCAGTATATCCATGGAAGCTAGTTCAATCAGTTCTATTGAGACCGATAGAGAAATTTTAACCCATATCAACATTCCCCATGAAGGTCTGCCTTTCTTAGAGGGAATAGCATTGATGTGAAACATTCTATATCCTGGATTATGCATTGTTTCTAGTATACGTGTCTCCTGGAAGAGGCAACTCTGGAATTGATCAATATAATCCTGCCATCCGGATCCATCATTTTGTCTTTTGGACCTGCTCTATTCCAGGAAATCAGCGACACATGGTTAGATCAATTTTTTCTTAGTGCTGTAGGGGTAGGCGGTTTCTCAATCTCTACAGTGGGTGACCCTCCCCAGCCCCACTGATTTAGTTGGTTTTCTTCAAGTTTGTGATTCATGTTTGTTTTTTCAAATGACCTAGGAGGAGTAATTGATTCAAATTCTATATGATTTCAAAGTTTATATAAATTATATTACAGCCTCAGGGGTTGTGACTGATGATTGGGATGTAAAAACAGTTGATTCTATTATACTTGAATATTATGCTGTGTTTGAAAGTGAAAATGTTTATCAAATTAACTATAAATTATAAGGAAATGTTACCACTATTACGGACATTATTTTCTGCACAATGCCAGCACCCGAGAAATGTTTATACTGACACGCAAAGGGAACATTGCCAGACCTCACCAGTGGGGAGTTCAAAAACAGATGTTGAAAACTTTTCATACTTTACTGGACATGATGTTAAAAATGCAGATTCTTAATATTTTAAATTGCCACCTTCAAAATTGAGTAACATTTTGTTAACTGATACCAAGTTGATTTATTCTGTTTCATTTTTTTCCCAGTTGACTATAGAAGGCTATGAGTATTGGTTGAAGTCAATTGACTTGAAAAGTGTGTGGGTAACTAGGAATGCTTTATTTTGTTACAAATTATATTTCTCAATGACACTATAAAAACAACAAACAAGCAAAAATTAAAGAATTGAATGAGCCCAGTATTTCCTCATCAGCTAAATTTGAAAATTGGCAAAAGATTGTAAATGTCACAGAAGACCAGCTCAATAGGTGTGTCCAGAATGGAACATATAATTCAATACTTTGAGAACCTAACGGGTGGTTATTGTGGCCATGGGACACAAATGGTTGCCTTGTGCGTATTGTAATCTCCACATGGGATTTTAGAGTGAGCTGAACTGACCCTCATTACGTCACTAAACAACATTCTATTATTGTCACCACATACAGCGTGGGCAAACTATGTCAACAATGGTTAAAGACTTACACATTAACAGCTGTTAAAAAACACCTAACTCTCCTGTCAGAAGAAATAGACTTACAAGATTTCCTGTTAGGTCCTAGAAACCTACTCACAAAACTTTTACATGCAATGTGTAAGCTTTTCCAAAAGGAAGCAGCAGCTCGGTTAAGGAAAATGGATCAGGAAACGTTACAGAAAAACCTACCCATTGTCCATAATGGTATGACCACATTGTCTAACCCCATTTATACTGTAGACAACATTGTGCCATCTGCAATTGAGATTATTCGAAAGAAGATGTAATTTTTACATCGTGGGCAAAGTCAGCTTAGGTTCATGATGCAGTTAGGTTGGACACTACAAGTTCTGAAAAGTGGTCACGTGCCCTGGCAACACGTCAACTCAAGAAACCTGTTTACCACATTTATTTTGACACAGAAACAACAGATAATGGCTAAGAGAGAAGCAACTTACATCATGCTTCATATAAAAAAGTTAGAGAAGTTGCCCTTTACTGTGGCGGAAATACCATCTGCAGTCTGGTTAATACACAGGGTTATCAGTCTACCCATTTCAACATTACAATTTACCTTGTGCTTAAAACACATTTCAGAAGGCAGATTTGAGCAGCTAGGAGATAGTTATATACATGAGGGGCCCGATTCACAAAGGTAAACTTACACTTTTGACCCAAGTTTAGACCAAAAGTATAGGTTTACGTCTTTTAGGTATTCACAAAGGTAAGTTCCGAATAGTATCTTTACGTCTGCATTGGCGGGGGATCATCTGCACTCAGGGCGGATCATCCACACTTGGAATGGATCATCCGCACTCAGGCCGGATGAGGCAAAAATGATTGATGACACACCTGTGTAAGTGCCTACCTTCCCCCACCCAGCTGCAGGTAAAACTCCTCAGCCCACACCCAATCCCAGTTCGTGCTGCAGACATAAAAGCAAAGCTGACACTAACAAACCCTCTGACACCTTGCAACATGTCAGTTGACAACATGTCCGAATGTGTTTGTCAGTTTGCCCCTTGCTGTGCAGCAGGATTATTGGAGGAAAAGGGTGAGGAGGACAGTAGAGAGGATCTTCAGACAAAGCATAAACCTCTTTGGGATGTCCAGCCAAGATGTAATTTCCAGATACCCTTTTCTCCTGATATCATCTTGGAGATGGTTTGTGAGTGGGAGCAGGATTTTGACTCGGTGACCTGCTGCTCCCACGCGTGCTGGGTGCAATTGATTGCATTGATGTTGCTCTTCAGCCACCTCGCTACCATACACACGTCTTCTGCAACATAGTCAGGTGGCACTCCAACATGCAGGGTGTCTGTGATGCTAGTGATAGCTTTGTTGATGAGCATATAGTGTTCCCAGGCAGTACCAATGACAGCTATGTATTCCGTAGGTCACCTCTTGTCCGGCCGATAGCACTGGGAGAGTTTGGCAACATGTGGCTATTTGGTAAGTACCAAGCACCACACAAGTCTTTGATGTATAATTTTGTCTGTACATGTGCACAAACATTATTCAAAGCTGATCCTCATGCCACATTTATGCCCCCAACAGACACAGTATATACCACTTCATTCAGCACGTACTATACAGATGCATGAGGGACATTTTTTAATATCACTACATTTCCTTCCCCAGGTGATTCTGCATATGCACTCTCCCCTCATTTCCTCACACCATACAGATGAGCAACCACTGTACCTCAGAGGTACAATAGGGCCCACAGACGGGCACAAGCCATCATTCAAGGAAGTTTTAGGCTCCTGAAGTCAAGATTCAGATGCCTGGAGCATACGGGGGAGGTGGGAACTGCTGTACTCCCCTCAAGTTGTGTGCAAGATTATAACAGCATGTTGTGTTTTGTACAACATAGCATTAAATCATGGCTTAAACATTGCTCTGGACCCTCTGCTAGGTCTAAATACAAGCAACCAGGCCATTGTAGAAAACGGACGAACAGGTATGCAGATGCAGGACCAGCTGGTTGACACTATTTTCAACTGAGCAACATGTTGTGTCATGGCCTTCATCTTCATGTGGTTTGCAGTCTGTTGTCAGTGATGATTTGTGACTCTTAACAGTCTGTCTGTATATGCCATTCTGAGACTACTTTGCAAGCCACACATGATGTCTGTATACAACAGCTGTCCCCGAGTCAAAAGATTGTCTGCGCATGTTGTCATGTGCACGTCATAGGTTAGGATGTCAAGCATCTCTTAAGGCTTCATTGGCTCTTGGCATCAAAGTTCAGAATGTGTGAAAGCTCCTTGGACAGGGTCACAAGAGGCCTCTGCTTCACAAAGGACCTTGCCCATTGGGGTAAAGGTGCCACATCAGGTGGTGAGTACCTGTAACCAAGGTGGAATTCCTGCTATGAGATATTACATTGAAGTGTTCGTAACCCACGTGCAATGATTGAGGGGCCACTGCAACTAGTGCATAGGTCGTGGGCATGTCAAGACTGGCCAGGAGGGTTACTGGGCTTTTGTCGTTGGCACTGGAGGGGAGGGGGCAGGTCTCATTATGGTAGTTTCGTTCAGAAGAGGCATGGCAATATGTGCCACAAGTTTCAAATTAGCACTCCTTCATGATCCAAACGCTTGCATTTCCTACTTCTGTGTTGGGGCTGGTGTGACAAACTTGCAAGTGCTAAATTGGCTTCCCATTCTTACTCTGTACCTCCTGCCCTTGGTGTTCTTTGTATTATGGTGGTAATTATGACTTTGATGGTCCTGCCCCGCCACACCAGCAGTGGCTGTCAGACAAATTATGACCATGGCACTGAACTGGCTGCCTCACAGTCAGTTCACTATCTGTACCGTGAGGGTGGTGGGTCCGCCTGGCTGAAGGTTGACCACCTTCAACCCGGCGGTCCACCTAACACTGCGGTATTATGTGAATCCTTTCTGTCAGGGATTCCGCAGCCCTGCCACAAAATCCCTGGTGACTGGCATACTAATTGCTGTCACCACAACAGGACTCCCCAACCCCCCTCCATATAGGAGGCTCCCCCCACACCTGTCCCCATCAGAAGCCCCCACCCACCCAAGCAGCGAAGGCCCTCTCCGCAGTCCCTGTACTGACCCCCTGATCTATGTACTTACCCTCCCACCCCAATCCATGCATGCACACACCCGCCCCGATCCACCCACGCTCACAACACAATTACCTACTTACACGCACACAGCCATGCACACCCATTCACACACACATAAACACACGGCCACAAGACCTCCCCCACCCCTTGCATACACCTACACATACTCCCCCATCCCCGCATACACACATTCACACAAGCACACAAACACTTGCACAGACACTTGCACACACACACACACACAAACACACACAACAACCCCCCTCCATTCACACACAGACACCCCCCTATTCAGGCACACAACACTCAACACCCTCCCTGTCAAACGTTCACCTTACCTGGTGGTCACGGTGGTCATCCAGGAGGACACGGGGTCCATGGCACTTGTTTCATCACCAGCGTCCCACCAACATAACACCGCCACGCTGTTTACAGTGTTGTAATACGGCGGGAGGTGTTGCGGTGACGTGGCGGTGGAAGCGGAGCAAGCTCCACTAGACCGCCAACCACCAGTATGGCTGCTGGCGACTTACTGCCAAATAGTGGCAGGGAGCAGCCAGCAGTCATAATATAGCAGTCTTTAGACTGCCAACACCGGTGGTCATATTGCAGCGGTGACTTCGGCGGTCTCCGGAATAGACTGCCGAAGTCATAATGAGGGCCTATGTGTGCAAACATTGACATCACTAACTGCACCTGGATTGGTGATACAGCACAGTTTTCCTAGATGTGAGCAAGATATGTTGACCACATGTACCAAAATGCAATACAAAGGGCCAAACTTTGCTGGGAAGCACTGTATTGTAGAGTGTAACCACAAAACATTCCATTTCTCCCCCAGTATTCCTTTCCATCCTACATGTTTGCATATATCATGTTTGATTTTCTTTTTTGAATTTTTTTCTTGATTTCTGTTCTTATTTCCATTGCTGTGCACCACAAGCGGATCCTGCGCTCTGCACACAGAGCGCACGCTTCAGGTGCAGATGATTCCTACTCAGGCGACCGATGGGAACCCAGTGATAATCAACAGGAAATGTCACAAAGGTAATGTAAGGCAGGAAGTCCATGACAGGAAGATGCAGGCAGCCATTTTCTTGTCATTCTGAGTCATCCTCTGCTACAGACAGGATCCTCTGCCATACTGCTGCTCTGATAAACCTTACTGCCCCCAACATGGCTGAAGGAGTTGAGGAGAGGAAACACCTCTACAGTGAATGGGAATTGGACATAATAGCTATGGGGGTGCTGGGCAACTACTCTCAGCTTTATGGGGGCCCCAGGAGCAGCTGAGCAATATACCGTGCCAGGATCTAGGAGCAGATAGTGCAGTGCAGCAGTGCAATGGGTGTATACCACTGGCGGCCCAGGACATAACGCAAGCACTGGGAGTACCTGACATGCTGGGCATTACTGAGGGCCCAAGAACTGTTGGGATAGTCCTCCCGGCCCAACGTGCACCAGCCCCACCTCTCATCACTGTGCAGGAGGGTCCTGAGTACAGCCTGGCCGAACCTCCATGCTCAGCTGGAGGATTTGGAGCAGAAGAGATCTGGTAAGTGCACGGCCTGCATACTGTGCCTGGTGGCATGATGTGAGTGGTGATGGAGCTGTACCAACATGTATCACATGTCACCATGGACATAATATGGGCAGTTGCTGCAGCAGTCATAAGGCCAACACCCCATGGGATCACATTTGAAGCACCAACCAAAGTGCATCCTGGGACTTGTAGTGTGCTGGACACTACAGAGGAAATAACCATCACTCATTCATTTATGTGAAGAAATGCAATGCCTACACCATGACTAGTGAAGCAAGACCTTATCACTGTGGGTGCAATGTCAAAAGGATGATCCAGACTCTGTCCAGTGTGAGGTCAAGTGGTTACATTTCTTATGTGGATGCTGTGTCATGCATGCCTTTGATGTGTGTGTCATCACTGTAAAGGATTTTTCATGTATCTTGGAGTAATGGCTGACTTTGGAATACTTGACCCTCACAAAATGGCATATGTCTCATGTAACAGCAAGCTAGCTGAGCCAACTTAGCACACATGCCACAGTCAGTCTTCAACTGCCAACCAAATATGGCACATGCCATGTAGATTGGCATATAGTTTCAGGTATCCTCCAACGCATGTAGTCACAACTTAGCAAAGGTCAGAAGCAAGGGCTGTATTTAATTGTACACCCATTCAAGCATTTGTGTGGAATAAGACCATGCTACACAGCAGATGAAATGCATTAGTTTTAGACTACCAAGTCGTAGATTTACTTGTGAAGATTACTAGGTAATGAGGACAGGAAACCCTTGGTCCAAATTATTTAGGGGAATTTGAACTTCTGTCCAATCATTCAGATGTACAGTTTTTATGGCCCTTGTGAATCTGGCCAAGATTTTTAGATCTTGCTTAAGGTTAGGCTTTTTTACTACAGTTGGGTATACCACCCACAATTGTGACAGATGTCAATGTGTGAGTTATGTCTGGACATCTTAGTGGTAGTACACATTCTATTGGGAATCTACGTCACCTGGCATTGGTCAGTGAGATCAAAGGAAAACAAAGTCAGCATTTGCTTCTTGTACTCATGTACCTTGCCATGATTTGGACAACAACAACATAATATTCTCACTTCCATTTCATGGACCCGGTTGGCCAAGAAGACCAGGGAGAGGATTGAGGACCAAGGAGAGCTACCTGAGATGACGGTGGGCACACCTTCTATCATCACAGAAGAAGGAGAGGAGAACGAGGGACCTGTACCATCTACAGGCAGGGGAAGTGTGCCCATCCGGATGGACTCTGAGGACAATGACCGGGTGGAGACTGTGAATACTGTAGGAGGGAGCCTTTATCTGGACACCTCTGGCCAGGGGAGGAGGATGTCACATCTCCTCTGGACAGTGAAGATCTTGACTAGCTAGAGGTGTCCCCAGAGTGGCAAACTACAAACCTGGGCCTGCATCTAAACCCTCCACACAACTTGAGGTCCCAAGTTCAACAGGGCCCCCAGCTGTCACCCTTGCACCAGTCTCCCTCCAAGTGCATGCCTTAGCCCCACGGGAGCTCAGTTATCACTGACAATCCATCCCTCTTGTTCCACCTACACCCCTCCCTGTGTTGTGACCCATGTAGCTGCATCCCAGGAAGGGATGGTGGCATCTGAGGTGGAGCTGGTCAATGTCTCTCGGCTCCTACAGGTGTTGATAGATGAACAGCGTAGGACCCGAGATGAGTTGACTCGTTGCCTGGATTCGATCAATGCCACCCTCAGTTCCTTGGATGCATCCATGATATCTGTCCTATCTCAGCACTAACCATGTGTCTCCCTGTCCCACTCTGTTTTCCCCTTACTACCCATACCCCTTGTGTGTCTCAGTCCTGTGGGGTGTCAGGTCCGGAAGAGTCCATAACAGGAGAGGATCTTATTCTTATTGAGCCTGAGAATGACAAGAATGACAACTGACTGAACATGTGACTTGGACTGGACTTTTTCTTTCCCCCTTGTAAATTGACTGTTTTTCCTTGCCCTTTCCTGATGTGTTTTATTTATTTTGCCCAACCCCCTCCATGTCCTCTGCCCCTACTCCATGAAGAGCAATATTTGATTTTGTTTCTCCCTTACCGATGGACGGTTTTTGTTAACATTACAATGATCCATATATTAAAAAAAGAAAACTAAAAAATACTGTTGTGTAGTTCACTGTTTGTGCTGGAACCAAAGTATGGACTGCTACATCTGGAGTTGGTTAGCTAGGCCTTCCACATAACATGACTGTACACAGATTGTTTTGGTGATGAACATGTCTTACCCACATTGTTGACACATACATGACCACCGGCCACATTAAGTATTTGAATGTCATCAATTAATGTCAAAATTAGTTGAAATGTGAAATGTTTTATTTATTTACATAGTGCTGTGCATGCATATGTTACAGTGCTCATGGGGGATCTCGACTGCATCTTCTCAGTTTTGGTGGTGAAGATCTTTGCAATTTTGTGCATTTCCTGAAGTACTTAGTTACAGGTGGCGTGGTGCCTGTCCAGTGTGGGGATCTGCCAGTACAGGGGTTGGCTGAGCTTGTGCAGTGTGGGGGTCTGCCTGGACAAGAGGTGTCTGAGGCTGTCCAGTGGGGGGGTATGCCTGGAAAGCGGCTCTCAGAGCCTGTACAGTGTGGGGGTCTGCCTAGACAGGGGGTGTCTGAGCCTACACAGTGTGGGGGTCTGCCTGGTCAGGGGGTCTCAGAACCTGTACAGGGAGAGGACGTGACAGTGCTTTGGAAGGCGTGTGCAAGGGGAGTCTTCCCATCGTGAAATGTTTGGGGCCTGTGCAGATTCCCTAACTAGGGGTTGGAGGTGGGATGGTGCAGGTAGAAGTGTTGACTCCCCTCCTTGCATTGACTTCGAAGTCACACATCCCCTCCATCATCCCCTCCATCATCTTCATTCATGGTACCTTGCACTCTATTCCCTCTGTATGCGCATGATGTCATTCAGACCCTTTGATTATGTGCAACATGTGACTTACATCACATTTGCATCTACATGCCAACAGCAGTGGTAAATGTATGAGGGACATTTTCTATTGCCATACACCTGTGTGAAGTGGATGAGGCATCAATGATGGGCCACGGTTTGGGACTGAGCTTTGGTAAATTTCATTTGCCATCACAAAGGATTCTGGTACTTGTAATGTAATGAAATAGCTGAGCCACAAGAGGGTCCAAGTCACCATGCAGATTGCACTTACTTGGGACAACATTCATGGTCACATTTCATGAGTATCACAAACATTAGTCATTTGGCGTCATTGTTAGTATAATTGCATATTACTTGGCAACACATTGCTCTTATCAGTCACAGGCAGCCCATTGAGCAGCTGGGGGGTCTCTGGTGAAGAGGACATCCCTCTCAAGTGTGGTGTACTTCTCCTTCACCCTCCTCTTCTCATCCTGCCACTCCTTTTGATGTACTTTATGGTCCAGATGTCGTCCCCCCAATGCAGTGACTGCTGTGGCCAACTGCTGCCATAAAGCTGTCTTCTGAGAGGAACTGCTGCTGTAGGGGTGGAGAAGATGCAGTCTCTTTTTCAAGATCATGGTGGTCTCCTCCTCTGTGTATTTTTTATTTCCTCCTAGAGGACAACATGGCTTCAGGATATGCAGAACAGGAAGGCACGGTATGCTTCTTGGGAAACCAGAGCCTTGCTTGTGTGCTGCGTTTATCTAGTTTTTGTATCTGGGTTGCAAGTGGGATTGATAATGTGCAGGTGCATTGATTCCGCTTGTGATCCGGATGATCCGGCCAGAGTGTGGATGATCCGGCCTGAGTGCAGACGTAAATATACTACTCGTAACTTACCTTTGCAAATACCTAAAAGTCATAAGCTTACTCTTAACTTAGGCCAAAAGTGTAGGTTTAGCTTTGTGAATCGGGCCCGAGGTGTGGGAGCTACCCTTTACATACAAATGTTCAATGGCATAAAAGTGGTCCTTCTTAGTGGCAGTGGATGCAAGACTTCTGTGAACATTCGATGATTTTTAAACATCTGTCCTTGGAAGGAGCATGTAATGCTTCAGTAGCAAATTTAGCTTCTTATCTGATTTACTCAGTGTTCCAGGTGGTCTTGAATGGGAGTTATGTGATGCTGAATAATTAATGCTGTAAGGGTCTGCAGGTTGAAATCACCTACATGGTTGTGGTCTCCACAATTGTGACTTTTGGGAACTTGCTTTTCCCCCATTCAAGAAATACAAATAACAGACATATGGCCTCATATTGCTAATTCTAATGTAAAATTTGACAAGCTGAGCAGATTGAAGGCTCTTTTGTTTCAAAAACATGTGGGGCCTACATCTACCTGCGAGTCCTATAATCCCAAAGTAGCAAAGCCGTTTGCAGAGTTTTAGGGCCTCATCTACATGGAAATGGTGCAGCGCAGTGACACAAGCAATATTGCTGTGCCGAGCTGTGTCATTTCCAAAATGGAGGGATGAGCCATATTTAAAGAATATACGGGTTGTATGGGTTTCCTCCTGCACTGGCACGAAATTAGCTGCCTAGCGCCAATGCAGCTACCCTTGCACCATGGTGCAAGGATGACTGTGTTGCTGGGGAGATTGTTTTTGTGCAGGAATGGACACCTTCCTGCACAAAAAAAATCTTTAAGGGTGATTTGCTCCTTCTATGCATAATGCAGCATAATGCAACACACATAGAACAAAAAACCAGGAGACATGAAAGTATTTCTCCTCATTGTCCCACTCTAACGCCTCCCCTGGTGAGGCTTATGTTTTTGGCACTGCCCCAGGTTTACAATTTCTCCTAAATCTGAGGCAGTGTCAAAAAGCAATGGGTGATGCGTGGGTATGCAAACAGCAACACCCATCACACACCCCGTAGCCACGGAAAACTGCATTGGGCGGCCCATATCTACAAGGCCAATTAAGCAAGCGGCTTAATGTCACCTTGTAGATATGGTGCACTGCACAGCGCCACTGGAGCATCGAAAAAAAATTATGGCCTGGTGGCATTAGGGCCTCTTAAATGAGGCCTTGAGTCCCTTTTGAATAGCAACTTTCCGAAACATGTTGGTGAATTGATTTTTCTTATTTTTATGTGTCTAACACAAGTGGGATTGTACACTTTTTTAAGGCTCTTAGTTCTGTTTTTTTCTTCACCTTTCAGACTGTATTAATTCATAATTACTGCCCCATCCCAACAATGAGCAATAATAGTGCTTCCACCAGCTGAAATGTATTGTGAACACTGATGCAGTAAATTGGAGCACCACTCCTGGAAGAACTGGAGTCGAACTGGTTACAGTCATTAAGACCACTTTTGACCTGCATGCGGCCCGTTATTCGATGTTTGTGGTGCCCATTTGAACATGCACCAGAAGTGTGTCTTGTTCTTCAGCGCATATCTTTTTTATATGTGAGTCTGCTGGTGTTCTCAGTGAGGGTTCATTGTCAGATGTGCTCATTGAGACTGCGATTGCTTTGGGATGCTTCCTATGAGCCACCCTTTGTGTATCTTGTGGCTCCTGGTGCTACAACATCTGGCATTGCACTGAATGCTACCTCTTCACCCAGACCTATGGCTGAGTCACTAGAACACAAGTGCTCCCTCGCTTTCCTTACCAACGAGTTGTTAACTTAACACTTGCCTGAGTGGTGTCTTTCCTGAATTCCATCACTATTGCTGATATTGGTGATTTTTTGAAGGCTCACGACCATTGCTGAACATTGATATTTGCCTTAATTCGCTTCATTTGCTTGTTAAAAATTCTAAATTGACCATTTTAATTTGGTCTGACTTTGGTTTGTCCTGCTTGTCAACATGGACATTCTCTCTCTCTTACGTACATTTTAGTCTGTAGTATAGATATAGTGATATCGTAGTCTTTTCAGGTTTGACCTCTACACTCTTGCACTGACAATGGGAAAGGTTTTGTGGGGTTATTTTAGCACTTTGCATTGGCACATTTATTTTATATCTGTGTCTGAGGCCTGTGCCCTTTCACCTAGTTGCATTTTATTTTAATCCTTTAATTATTTTAGCAAAAGCTTAATTTTAGTGGTGTTGTTTTTTTTATTTTTATCAGTTGCCCTTCCTCTCAGAATCTGTTATTAGTTTATTTGCACAACATTTCATATTGTGCTCAGCCCAAGGCTGTACAAAGCTGTACATGATACTTTACTGAGTATTGCTGGTCCAAAGAGTACAATGTCTACCATACACAAAAAAGACATTTTATCACATCAGGACAGTTCTCAAAACAACTGCACATTATATTATATAACAGCAAACTGCCCCTCACGAGGTAAGAGGGGACATTCCAGCCAGCCAGACAGCCAGCCATCTTATGCTGTACCATGTTGTTGCATCACTGCTAGACTTGGCCTCATCACTCCAAACAGCTGGGAGGACTGCCAGCAGACCAACAGGTAACCCCCCCTACTCAATATCCAGGTAGGGATTTAGAGTCACTAATGTGACATAATGTTGGAACTTTTTATCTGATTCTCTTTTCTCATCACAGTGATAATAGTGTTGTGTTTTCTTGTCCTAATCAGCGTAATTCATGCCTCAATATGTAGAATGCAGTTGCTCCAATAAAACATAATGAACCAAATCCTGCTTCTTCTTGTTTTCTGCATATATGAGACTTATGTAACTGAGAGAAAGGGGTAAGATCTGTTCCACCACAATTGCCCTGAGAAGCCACATAGTGGCATGCGTCAGCCTGCCACAAATCACCTTTACTTTTGAGTTTTGGTGAGGTGCTGCTAGTGGAAAGGGTTAGGCCGAGTGTGGGATGAGACTCAGTCCCCCAAATGTGGTGGTACTGCAACCCAAATCCAGCAGTTTCGTCCCCATGACAAGAGTCCTACAATGCTAATATCTTTGAAAAATAGAGAAAAATATGGATTTTTTAAATACAAATAGAGGTTTAAGTAAATGTTTAATATTTTAATATATAAATGTAATCATAATGTATATTGGATATATTCCAGTAATACTTAATACTACATATAAATATATACTTATAACACACATACACATATACTTGTTTTTGTCTTTATGTACATGTAGTGTACATTAATTAATCAACATATTATTTTACATCACATTAAGGGGCTCATTACGAATTTGACTGTGTCATAAGTGTGACGGATATCACGTCCGCCATATTATAAGTTCCATAGGATATAATGAAACTTGCAGTACAGCAGATGGGACATCTGCCACGTTTGTGACAGAGTAATCACCTCCGCCAAACTTGTAATGAGGCCCTAAGTATTTTTTTTTGTAAATATGTCAATATGCAAATATCTGTAATACAATTAATAAAAATATGTATTTTACATTACATAATTTAAAAAAAATTGAAGTTATTAATCTGAATATATAAACATATGCATATATAATATTTATATTCATTGTAATAAATATAAAATATTCATACAATTAACATTATGTAAAATACATATTTGTATTAATTATGTTACTGTGGCCCTCATTACGAGCCTAACGGTCATTAGACCGCCAGCCTCGCCGTGGCGGTCTTACAAACGCGGACCCGCCGGTAAGGACCGCCACATCACAAGTTGTGGGGTTTGGCAGATGCCAAGCCTCGACAAGCCCGCCTAGCCCGCCGTTACAGTTGCGCCAACGCAGCCGGCGGTGTGCACCTCCAAACCGGCAGCAGGCTTTGGCCTGCTGGCTAGATTGCTTGTCTGCACACCACCAGGCTTTCAATGGTGGTCACCTCATCACGAAAACCCTGGTCACGCACCCATGACAGGAATCCCCATTCCTGTCTCCAGCACACACATGCACACATGTCCTCACACATTCACACACAAACACTTACCCGTCCACACACTCACAAACATCCCCCACTCCTTTACGCATGCATGCTTTCACATACACACCCCTCACAATACGCATACATCCACACAGACACCCCCACTCACTTGCAAACATGCACTCAGACATCCCCATACACTCACACATGCACCCACACACACAGACACTTACCTTCTTTGTTGAGGCGGTCTTCCGGGAGGGGATGGGTCCTTGTGGTCTTGCACCACCAGCACCACCATGCCAGCAGGCTCCGCTAAGCCATATTATGGCTTGTAATTCAGTGGGCAGAGTCTTGCTGCCCCGTGGCGGTGCT
Organism: Pleurodeles waltl; assembly: GCF_031143425.1. Taxonomy (NCBI): domain Eukaryota; kingdom Metazoa; phylum Chordata; class Amphibia; order Caudata; family Salamandridae; genus Pleurodeles; species Pleurodeles waltl. Next base: position 623,964,361 of record NC_090439.1, on the reverse strand, counting down.
GGCAATGCGATCGCCTCTTCGGAGTCTACTTCTGCCCAGAAGTGGGAGAAGTCCTCCAAAGACTCCTAATATGGCAGGCAATAGACCGCCAGCATCTTCATTAGCTGTTGGTGAGTTTTTGTGTGGCGCATGGTGCTGTAAACTATGGCAGTATAAAACACTCCTTTACTTGTTTTTGAGTGTTAATATTGGCATTTGACTTGAGATTGACTATCTCAGCTGACATCAATTTTGGAGTCAGTTGTAAATTAATGATGGGCTGTTGTTTAGGAGTATTTAAATGAAGTTCACAAAGGAGCAGTGCTGTTGTTTGGTGGGTGGACTTTTACTGACAGTGGTGTTTTTTTGAAGTTATATTTGATCAGTAAGATAGTGTTATCTGTCTAATCCTGTGTCATATGGAAGAGTGCATTGAATTTGGGCTAGATTGGTTCAATGGTTGTATGATGTTGAAAATGTTGAATAGTGCTGCTTTCTAAGTCTTGCTGAAGAAAGCTGCTGAGAATTTGAAGTTCAAGAGAAGATTTTTGGATGAAAGGATGGATTTCAAGCTGATAAGATCTGTGGTTTCCTCGATAAAAGTTTTCCTGGAATCTGGACAGCAGTTCAGGTGATAGGAGAAGACTGTGAAGGAAAGTGTCTAGTGAGTAGGTATTTAAAGTTAATGGACGTATGTTTCTACATAATACACGGCCAGGATTCATGTGGATGACTAAGAGGTCATTGTAGTATGAACCTTTAGACGCTGATTCTCAAGCTGCACTTTGAAGTACATTCTGTAGTACTACACAACTTACTACAATAAATAGTATACAATTTATGTTTGCATAAATACATGCCCCAACTGTGGAGTCTCTGCAAATGTAAACATAGATTTTAGTAGTAACTATGGGAGGGACACAGGGCAGTGGGTTGGAAAAGGGCCATACTACTGAAGGGGAAGGGAGTAGGGAGGAGTAAGAGGGGTTAGGGAGGGACATCATTCACCTACACAAGAGTAGGCCAATGGCTTTACCCTTGAGGCGGAGAAATGTAACTTACACTTTTGTAGTATGTTTACACTCAGTGTTTGTAAGTGTTAAAACTATTTAGTTTACTACAAAGTGTAAACTTACTTAAAAGTGTAACTTACTTTTGTGACTCAGGTTCTTAAATATGAAAATAACCCCAAGAAGCGTTAGATGCGAGTTGCTGTTATCTGGTTGGATTTGACCAGTACACAGGTGCAATGTAAGCTCAACCGTGATTGAGCATAGATAAGGCGCAGAAACCATCAGAAGTTTTACCTTCTGACTTAGGGCCAGAGTTAGATCTTGGCGGAATCAGTCCAGCCATTTTTTTCCATCAGATAATCTATCTACCTACTAGGTGGTCCACCCATTGTATTTAGATGATGAGCCTATAGACAAAAGTCCATCAGCAAACCCCTGTCACCACCGGAACTTTACACCTGTGTTGATGGCTAGTGACAGAACCATAGCCGGATTTCCCACAGGGACAATTAAGATGTGCCTTCCTGCAGATGCAACTGAGGCAGCTAAACCCCTCACACTTGAGTTAGGAGATTCAAAGGCACATAAGGCTGAAGCGTACAGTTTTTCTATTTTTCCACTTTCTTGCCGCCATGGACCTGAACATACAAGACCTTCCTTTGCTGCTGCTACTTGACCACCATGAAAATCAACCCTGTCTTTGCCAGAACTGAATGTAAGGGACAGTTTTAACTGTTACCATCAGAATTCTTTGTGTAAATTAGCTCTAGACTCATTCATTTTTTATAAATACTTACATGCAACAGTATAATAATGTCCAATGGATATGTGCGGAATGTGGTAGTTTAAAAAATGTAAAGAAACATGCCTGTATATTTTATTTACATTTACCAATTTAGTCCAAGCTGCCTTCATGCTAATGGACACCTACATGAAACGTCACATTAAACCCAAATTTAAAATGTGTCCATACAGATGTGTTGAATCATTTTCCCTAAATTATCAAATGAGATACATATATATATTACACATTATTTGAACACCACCATTCTAATAAAATGTAGTAATTGCACTATACAATGCAGCAGTGGGCTTTTAAGAAATGTGCATTCAATGGCACGTCTAAACTCAAAACATTTCATATATGTAATAATGTCACATTTCCCCTTGTCTAGTGCATTTTCTGTATATGATTAAATTTCATTTAACAATATTTTATGTGTAATGCATCTTTGTTTATTATTAACAATTATCATTTTTAAATAAGCACACCTATATTAACATGTAAGTATGTTTTAAAAAAGATGTTGGTGTGTGTCCATTATCACGATGAGTGCTTGCACAAAAATTACGGTGTCCATTACAAATGCTCATTACAAATGTATACACTATACAAATATTTCATAAATAAAATGTTTTATTCATTGTCATGAATTAAATTAAGTTCATGTTACTCACATTTTCAGAAATAACATTGTCATCAATCAATTTATTTTATTTAAAAAATGTCAGGACAAACTTTGTGAAAAAAGTTTTTAAATTTTTAAATGAGATCCGTCTCTCAAACAACTTTCTGAATATATATGACATGAATGTCCAAAAGGACAGGATGCACTGCATCAATGTTTAGGTTTATGCACAAGAACTTGCCTCCTAATTACACTGCCAAGGGACAAAGTCCTCAGGAAGGGGCATCAAGTGGGCACAGAGCAGGCACCTCAAGGATCCTTCTTGGAAGAGGTGAATTTGGTTTTCACAGAATTGAGCGACAGGTAAGAACTGAAATTGGGGGGAGGAGAAGGGTTGGGAGAGGATTGGGTTTTGGAGGTAGAAGGAGCTGGAGTGGGTGATGTGTGTGTGTCTGTTTTGCAGGTGCATGTGGGAATGGTTATTTGGTGTATGTTTGTATGTGTGTTTTTTGGTGTTCGGGACAGTGTGTGTTTGAGTTCGGTGGGTATTGTTTTGCCTGTAGGTGTGCATTTTTGTGGGTCTGTTTATATGGATGAGTGTGCTGTTGAGGTGGATGTTGTGGTTGTGGTGCATGTGGGCGTGGTGGTGGTTGTGGGTGTTCTGGTTATTGTGATGATTGTGGGTGTGCTGGTGGTTGTTTGTGTGGTTGTATTTGCTTTGATGGTGGTGATTGTGTCTATGATGGTGGGTGTTGTGGTTGTGGGTGTGATGAAGGTGGTGCTTATAAGTGTGGTAGCTGTGGTGCCTGTTGGTACAGTGTTAATAGTGTGTATGTTGGATGGGTGTATGTTTGTGTTTCTTTGTGTGTTTGTGTTTTTGTGTGGGTGTGTTGCTTGTGTCTGTTGGAGTGGGTACGTGCAATAAGTGAATGTGCTTGGGAATGGGGTGAGAGTCGGGACTTGGGATAAGGAAGGGACTCGAGTAGGGGCACAAGGTTAGGCTGGTTGGGAGGCTACATGCCAGACATTGAACTGTGACTGGCATCCAGAAATGCAACCACTTGTTGCATTTGGCAACTAAGCCCCGTGATACCATTCATGATCGCAGTCTGGCCTACAGAGATACTGTGTAAAAGGTCAATATCTTCTTCATTGAATGCAGCTGGGGGTACAGGGGTAGGGGAGTACCTGTAGCAAAAAAGGCCCCACCTCTTTTAAGCAGGCAGGTTTTACCAACTGGGAGGGAGCAAGCAGAGGGTAGCGATGGGAATCTGGGTGGCGGACAAGGATGCAGATGGTAAAGGTCCTGTACGGCTCACCACCCCTAGGGACTGGTTGCTTGTGGAGACCGCTGAAGAAGACAACAATCTGGTGGCCTCCTTTTCAGCCCACCCTCCATGCCACTGTGTCCATTGGTGTCTGAGGTCTCACCAGCTGACACACAGTGGCCAGGTGCTTCCCAAACTTTGTATTAATGTCCCCTTTGCCTGCTTCAGAAGATACTGAAAAGACAGATACAACATTGTTATTGGGTCTGTGCAAAGAAAAAATGAAAATTAGATTTATTAAATTAACCTTCACTAATTTTCATATTTCACCTGTTTCAAAGCTTTTAAACTTAGATGTACTTTACCATTATCTCATGTATTTAGGGAAGACCTTAGGGACCCATTTTGTTCACAGTTTAGTAATTTACCATCATTACTACCATTTCATTGTTGATCATTTTTCTTAACCCCTTCCCTGCCCTTTCCCCCTCAGGTGCCATGCCTCTTTTTGGCTATTTGGGGAAGATCGCATTTACACCCTCATACCTTTTTGTCTAAATAAGCTACCCATGCCAAATTTGCGTCCTTTTTTCCCAACATCCTAGGGATTGTAAAGGTACCCAGAGTTTGTGGGTTCCCCTGGAGGAGACCAGGAAATTAGCCAAAATACAGCAAAAATTTCATTTTTTTCACAAAATGGGAAAAAAGGGCTGCAGAAGAAGGCTTGTGGTTTTTCCCTGAAAATTACATCATCAAAGGGTTTGTGGTGCTAAAATTACCATCTTCCCAGCTTTCAGGAACAGACAGACTGAATCAGTAAACCACATTTTTCAACACAATTTTGGCATTTTACTGGGACATACCCCATTTTTACTATTTTGTGTGCTTTTAGCCTCCTTCCAGTTAGTGACAGAAATGGGTATGAAAACAAGAAACCTAAACATTTCTGAAAAGTAAACAAAATTATTAATTCACCAAGGGGTAATTTTTGTAGATCCTACAAGGTTTTCCTACAGAAAATAACAGCTGAAATAAAAAAATATTGAAATTGAGTTGAAAAAACAGACATTTTTCTCCACGTTTTACTCTGTAACGTTTTCCTGCAATGTTAGATTTTGCAAAGCAATGTACTGTTACATCTGCTGGACTCTTTTGGTTGTGAGGATATACAGGGCTTGTAGATTCATCAAGAACCCTAGGTACCCAGAGCCAATAAATTAGCTGCACCCTGCAATGGGTTTGCATTCTATACCAGGTATACAGCAATTCATTTGGTGAAATATAAAGAGTGAAAAATAGGTATTAAGAAAACCTTTGTATTTCCAAAATGGGCACAAAATAAGGTGTTGAGAAGCAGTGGTTATTAGCACATCTCTGAATTCCTTGGTGCCCATACTAGCACGTGAATTACAGGGCATTTCTCAAATAGACGTCTTTTTTACTCACTGTTTTACATTTGGAAGGGAAAAATGTAGAGAAAGACAAGGGCCAAGGACACTTGTTCTGCTATTCTGTGTTCCTCCAAGTCTCCTGATAAAAATGGCACCTCACTTGCATGAGTAGGACTAATGCCCGCGACAGGAAACACAACAAGGGCACATCACATTGTTATATTGAAAACTGACGTGTTTTTTGGAAAAGTGCCTAGCTGTGGATTTTGATCTCTAGCTTAGCCGGCACCTACGGAAAACTACCAAACCTGTGCATTTTTTAAAACTACACACCTAGGGAAATCCAGGATGGGGTGACTTATGGGGCTCTCACCAGGTTCTGTTACCCAGAATCCTTTGCAAACCTCAAAATGTGGACCAAAAAACACTTTTTCCTCACATTTCGGTGGCAGAAAGTTCTGGAACCTGGGAGGAGACACAAATTTCCTTCCACCCAGCATTCCGCCAAGTCCCTTGATAAAAATAGTACCTCACTTGCGTGGGTAGGCCTAGCGTCCGTGACAGGATATGTCCCAAAACCCAACGTGGACACATCACATTTTCCCAAAGAAAACAGAGCTGTTTTTTGCAAAGTGCCAAGCTGTGGATTTCGTCCTCTAGCTCAGCCGGCACTTAGGGAAACCTACCAAACCTGCAATTTTTTTTAAACCAGACACCTAGGGGAATCCAGGATGGGGTGACTTGTGGCGCTCTCACCAGGTTCTGTAACACAGAATCCTTTGCAAACCTCAAAATTTGGCCCACAAAACACTTTTTCTTTCGGTGACAGAAAGTTCTGGAATCTGAGAGGAGCCACAAATTTCTTTCCACACAGCATTCCCCCACGTCTTCCGATAAAAATGGTAACTCACTTGTGTGGGTAGGTCTAGTGGCCGCGAAAGGAAATGCCCCAAAACACTATGAGGACACATCAAAATGATCAAATATTAAACTTTCTGTTTTTGCGGGGGGACCCTGGGCTCAGCAGCCTTATAGGGAAACCTACCAAACCCAAACATTTTTTAAATCATGACACCCGAGGGAATCCTGGGAGGTGTGACTTGCGTGGATCCCCCAATGTTTTCTTACCCAGAATCCTCATCAAACCTAAATTTTAGCTGAAAAATCAAATTTTTCCCACATATCTGTGAGGGATCACTGCACCGGGAAACATTTCCTACCACCCAACGTTCCCTTCAGTCTCCCAGTAAAAATGATACCTCACTTGTGTAGGTGGGCCAAGTGCCTGAGACAGGGAAGAGCCAAAAACATGTTGAAATTGAGGGGGAACCAAAGTGGGCCCAAAAGGGCAGTTTGAACAAAACATTTTTAGGCTGACAAGTGCGGCAGAATTTGTATCAGTATGGATGAGACAATGCTGGGTGGTAGCAATTTTGTGGATTCCTGCAGATTCCGGAAGGTTCCATCTAAAAAATGTAGGAAAAATGTGTGATTTCCAGCAAAGTTGGAGGTTTGCAGGGCATTGTGGGTAAGAAAATGGTGCTGGGTGCATGTGAAGCACACAACCCTGGAATCACCCAGATGTTTAGTTTTCAGATGTGTCTAGGTCTTGTAGACTTTTCTACATGGTAGCGTCCCAAAGTCCAAAAAGTGCTGCCCTCACCATTCCAAGTGGGACAATTTTAAGAGTTAGCGAAGCTCTCATGGCTCAAATGTAAAACCAAAACACAAACTAATCAAACATCCTCTTGCTTGCTGTGAGCTAAGATGTTTTGGTGTGCAGCGGAGAGCTGAAAGACTGTTACCCCTTCAGTTGGGGTGGGGGCATAACCAGGCCCATACTGGTTGGTAGCCACCACCCCACTATTTTTTTTTTATTCCCTGGCATCTAGTGGACTTTCTGCCCCCCCCCCCCGGGTGTGGACTGTGGGTAATTGTTCCATCTGCCCACTGGTGAGCAGAACAACTTTGGCCCCATTTATTTAGGGTGGGGCCCACCCTCTTATTTTGAAAAAAATCTTCCCTGGTCTCTGGTGGGCTTTCTGCCTACCTTGGGGAAGATGGGCCTTCCAAAAATAGGGGGCAGATATGGCCAACAGTAATGTGCCCCCACAGAGAGTTTCCATTGCCCAAGGGGCTGCCCCCCAAACAAAACACACACATATACACACCCCAATCCCTGGTGCCTAAGTGGTTTCTCCCCCCGGGGTGCAGATTTACCTAATAGAAATAGGCCGATCTGCCCCCCAGTGGGGAAGAAATGGCCTAAAATAAATTTGTCCCACCCAGGGGAGTGACCCTTGCCTAAGGGGTCACTCCCCTTCTGTGAAATTGGAGCAAAATCCCCGGGGCATAGGCGGATCTGCACCCAAGGGGGGCAGAAATGGCCTAAAATAAATTTGCCCCCCAGGGGAGTGACCCTTGCCTCCCAGAGGTTGGTAACAGCAGCAAAGGTGTTGTTGGCTGCAGTGTGAGGCTGCAAGTGAGCTTTTTTATATGCCACGCACATGTACACGAAATATGAGATTTTTAACTGAGTCTGACACATCCATTGGTATACACATACATTGGCTTTACACATGTTTGCCTATGGCTGTGACAATCATGGAGTTTCACACCCACTTTGCATTCAACTTCTACGATGGCAGTCGGATTGCAAATGTCCAGATGGCAAGGTCAGGGAGCCACCATTTTAGATTGTGAAGTAGTGTATTTTTATATGTTGTGTGTCACCGTCACTTAAAATGGTGGCTTGTTGGTTTACATATACAAAATGTGAATGTTACTGTTTAAAAAAAAAGGTATATTACATTGTAATGTGTTACAGTGGTTACATGCAGTAGTGGAATGATTTATTTTATACCTCCGTGGATGAAACTTTAGATTTAAAAAATAAATCAAATAATGTGTAAATAATATATGTATAATATATTTTATGTACATTGTTTTTAACAAATATCAGATGTCAAAAATTGTTAAATTAATTTCCGACATCACTTAAAAAAATGTGTGTACAGACATGTCACAAAAACATATGGAATATTTCAAAGACATGAGATGTGTGTTGATTATCAAGTACATTTTTGCACATTTTTCAAATGAAGACACATTAACCCAGAGAGAGGTAGAGATAACAGCCTCAAGTGTTTAGCCCTATAATAATAATAATAATCATCTTTATTGTTTAATTAATAAAAACCATAACAATCATCTCATAATACAACATATTTAAAGATAAAACATCTAAAAAATTATCTAAAATTCCGTAAATTCCTTGGCCATAAAACCATGCGAGGATCTAAAATCAGTTTCCTAATTCTAAGATGCAAAAAAGTGCGTGATTAAGTATGCATCCCGGATGGCAGGTTTACGTCTTTAGTGTGTGCAGTCAAGAATTTGATGAATTTGCATATTGATTGTGCATCATTAGGATCAAACATTGACATCACCGCTGACCGACAGGAACGAGTCCCATTTCTCATAAAAAAGCGGTTTTAATAGTTGTCTGCGAACTTCTTTTAAGGCTGGACAAATACAAATCAGGTGAACCATATCTTCTTTCGGGCCTTTGCATAGCCTGCAGGAAGTCTCTCCTCTATTCTTCCACGATGGTTGATCCACTCTAGCAGGAGATGCTCCCAAACGCAGAGTCAAGAAGCGCTGCTTGATGTGAAGTGCGAAGCTTTCAGCCAGGTATTGTGATGGGGCCATGGTGGTATAAGTGTGCATTACCAGCCAGGCGTGTGAGCGTTGCGCAAGTTTAGCTTTATCATCTAGAAAAGATTGGATACTTATTTCCTTTTTTATCGCTCGACACAAAAGGGAATGCGACATGTTGGAATCCCATAGGTACTTTGTTTTCGTCTCTTGCAAGGAGTTGTTCATGTATCTGTTGTATAGTGAATTAGGATTGCCGTTTACTGAACTACATAGTGCCGCTACTAGCGGGCTGACAGTCTTTTTACTTATTTTAGACCAGATCTTTATTGTGTGGGCCTTCCTGTCGAGCTGCTGTTGTGTTAGACCAAATTCCAGCCTTATCGTTGCAGGGGAAGCAGAGCGAGGAAGATTGAAGACTTGCTTATAGATTTTTATTTGCTGCCTTTCCAGAAGGCTAGCATCTTTCCCGTATTGGGCTGCGCTTCCGTATGTAATTGCTGGAAGGAATTTAGCCGACATAACCGACATTAGTGGTTAATATGATGGGCCCTTTAATCTTTTAGCAAGAGTGCAGAAAGCGAACGCCAAGGCTTTGGACTTCTGTAGAATATACTGGTTTTGCGGCACAAAATTGATCTTATTGTCTACTGTAGGTCCAAGATATTTGTAGCTGCAGATCGTATTGAGAGTGAAACCGTTCAGTTTTATTTTGTTTGCAGGATTCAAAGAGCAGCCTATTGACATTGTTTTTGTCTTTGAAGTGTTAACCTCTAGTTTGTTTGTCTTTGCAAATTCGCCCAAGGCACTAACCAGTCGCTGCAACCCTATTTTTGTGTGGCTTAACAGAACAATGTCATCAGCATACAATAGATGTGTTATAGCCAGACTTCCCATCCTTGGAGAATGTGAGTTGGTTGCGTCTAGTTTTGCAGAGAGATCTGCCATGAAGTAGTTAAAGAGGTGTGGGGCCAACTTAATGATGGATCCTTTCCAACTATCAGGAATGGTACTGTTACGTTCAACTTCAGCATATAATATTGCCAGAGTGGCTGACCAATAATCGAGATCTGCCTTAAATATGGCTTGGGGGAGACCATTAGGGCCGGGAGCCCCATCCCTACGGCTCCTTCTTAACACCTGGGCTACTTTATTGGCACTGAATCTCATATCACTCTGAGGAACGTCTGTAGGTTTTAGTGAAGCCTTCAGTTGTAAGTGTTTAGACTATTTCCAGACCTTGCTACCATGGAAGGATGGGATATTATAAAAAATTCAGATTGATTAGGCAAACTATTCTTGATTCATGTCATCAGCTGGTGCTAGACATCCTGCCTCAAAATAGGAATCCCACATCAATAACACCAATAGTCAAAATCATGGCAGCAAGTTTTAACTATTTGAGAAATTTGAGAAATATTAACTAAATGTAACTTTATTTGGCAAACAATCTTTTTGATTATTTACATTTTTAAAATATTGATGGAATGCAGAAATAAAAAAGCAAATACCAAAAGAAATACAACATCAGTCTTAGATTAATAAATTATAACAGGATGAAAACTAAATAACAAAGAAAAAAAAACAGACAAACATGGTGAATTGAACTATTATTCTAGCGGCAAAATTGTTTAATGGCCAACATATAAAATACAACTGGCATCAAAAAGGGAAATGTGTACCAAAAATAGTCCACAGAAAGAATGGTAGTCACACACTGGAGAAAATTAGATTCTACATCTCTTGCTGGTATTGGTGGAGTTCTTGCCATCCTTTCCTTGTGGTCTGGATGAACATTGCCTCCTGAGGGTAAAGGAGGGATCCACCATTGCAGGAACTGAAGTGGTTGATGGTGCTTCTGCTTGTGACAGGGCCTCCCTTTCTGTGGATGAGGCAGGTGTAGTGGTCCCAGTTGCTATATGGCCACATAAAAGTGTCTTTATTGCTGGCAAAGCCTTGCACATATGGTGGTAAATGTCATACAGCACACCAGTCAGGGAGCTCACATTGGAGTTAAGATTCTGCATTTCTATAATGTGCTCCCTCTGAAACTGCTTCATGTCCGGGAGCTCTGTAAGGACTTAGCCCATCATGTCTGGTGATTGATGTAGAGATTGCAAGACTTGGCTAATGTTGGCTTGGGTGAGAGTAAATACAGTGGCCTCACTTTGCTGGCCCAAAGATTCCCTCCTACACACCCTATCCCCACTACCCTGTGCCCTTGAGCCCATGAGTCACATCCCACTGGGACTCGGCTGAACTGGAGGTAGTGGTGGTGGTATTGGCTCAACAGCAGCCAGGACTGTGGGTCACAAAATTGGGGTGATGTTCCTTTGGACACAACAAGTTGAGGTATCCATTGGCTAAGGTGTTGTAACAGCCTGGTGGGAGGTATAGCTGTGGGCTGAGCGAGTCTCACAGGAGCTATCAGCCTAGACCAGATGGACTAGCCAGCTCATCATCACTCAGACTTTTAGAAGTGGAGTACTCACTTTAGGCTTGATTCTGGTCCGGAGTGGAGGTATTCTCAGTGGCAGATGGTTGTCTGCATGGGTGTGGGATCTACTGTGAATTACAAGAAAACAAATTGCGAAAATCTGGATTATACATCAAATGTGTTTTCAACTACTAATGAAGCAACCTAAAATACAAAAAAGAATTAATAGTATGATTAGACCTTTCAGTGCTTTTTTGGTAATTACTTAAACATTATAAATTACACACATGCAAACTTAAAAAAGAACATGTAAAGAGATGTCCTGAAAAAAAAATATTACTTAGGAAGTGTACATAAAATATACCACACATTCAGCTTAGTAGAGAGGAGAAATGAGAAGTGAACCATTCCCAGGCCTACCAGGCTAAAATGCAGACAATTTGTAGGAGGCTGGCCTGGTTAGTAGTGGATACCTTGGGTACTTACACCTTATACCAGGTCCAGTTATCCCTTATTAGTTAAATGTAGTAGTGTTCTAGCAGCTTAGGCTGCTAGAGGTAGCAGAGCAGCTTAGGCTGAACTAGGAGACATGCAAAGCTCATGCAAAACCACTTATATTTACACAGTACACAAGTAAAGACAATGCTCCATGTTACCAAAAATAAAGGTATTTATATGGGTGACACAGTACCAAAAATATCTTAGAGGCAAAACTCCTTCTGGAGGTAAATATTATACACAATATATACACTAGACACCAAAATTGGACAAGTGAATAGTCATAGAACAATGCAAACAATAGGAAATGCTATAGATTGCAATAGGAGAAAAGGGGTCTATGGGCAACACAAACCCTATACTAAGAAAGTGGAATGTGAATCACAGATTCCCCCCTAGACAAGTGTAGTGTGTGCAGAATCACTGGAAGAGTAAGAATACAGTAAAGGTAAGTAAATTACCCCACCGCAGAGCCCAGAAAAGCAGTAGTAAAGTACAGCAGGTTTCCTTAGGACACGCTACACCTCGTTTTTGGGATTTTGCAGCGGCCAACCCAGTCTGCAAAGAACAACTGCTGGATTATTGGACCTGAAGACCTGCAAAGGAAGGGGACCAAGTCCAGAAGTCGAAAGAAGTTCTAGGAAGGACAGGAGCCCCTGCCAGGCGAGAAGAGGGCACAATAGAAGAGTCTACGGTTAGTTGAAGACTGCAGAAATGCACCCTAGGAAGATGCTAGCGGGTTCCTGCATGATGCAAAAGATGTCCCACAACATGAAGATTGTTGCAGACAAGATTTTGTGTTGGAAGATGCCAACAAGCCTTGGCAATGACAAAGTGTGTTTTTCGTCAAAATGGTACTGGATGGACCCAGGAGGGACCTGGGGGCACCAACTCTGTGTGAGGAGGAAGGGGGGGCTCTCAGCACTTTATGGAGCCTTCAGGATGCCAGCCAGCGCCCCCAGGAGTCACACGGTCTGGGTTCAAAGGAGGTGAAAAACACGGTTGATGAAGCACAACAAAAGAAGGTCCCACGCTGCCAGAGAACGACTCAGCGAGTTCGAGTTGTGAATCGCAGGATGGAGTGCTGGGGACCAGGGCCAGGCTGTGCATGAAGGAATATTGCAAAGAGTGCACAGAGGCCTCAGGAGGCGAAGAAGACACAGCACACAGGGGTACCATCGTTCTCAGGGAAGGCAAGGTCTTACCTCCTCCAAATTGTGTTAGCATGACCTCAGGATAGTCTATGTTGATGATATCCACCCCCCATGTCTTTAGGAGCAGGCTCATTGTTGGGAGAGGAGTCCCAGGGTACCGGTCATCGTCTTGGAAGGTGCCTGCTTGGAGCAGGGGAGTGACTCCATCACTCCACGGGAGATTTCTTTAGTCCTTCTGGTGCAGGATGAAGACAGGGAGTCCCCACAGTTGCACACTGTGCAAACATTTGCAGTTGCTGACTTGGAGCTGAGGTTGCTGAAGAAAAGTGTCTCTTGAAGACACTTTGTTGCAGTTACAGCGTGTCTTGGAGCAGGCTGCAGTTCATTCGAGGTCAGAAGAGTCTGAAGTTGTCGGAAAGGATTCCAGAAGGAAACTTGTAAGCAGAATCTGAAGAGAACCCACAGGAGAGACCCTAAATGGCCCAGAGAGGGGGATTGGCTACCTTATCAGGTATGGACCTATCAGGAGGGGTCTCTGACATCACCTGCTATCACTGGCCACTCAGAGCCCTCCAGAGTGCCCCCACACCTTGCAAAGCAAGATGGCTGAAGTCAGGGACACACTGGAGGAGCTCTGGGCACCATCCCTTGGGTGGTGATGGACAGTGGAGTGGTCACTCCCCTTTCCTTTGTCCAGTTTCCCATCAGAGCAGGAGAGAAGGGGGTCTCTGAACTGGTGTAGACTGGTTTATGCAAGGAGGGCACCATCTGTGCCCTTCAAAGCATTTCCAGAGTCTGGGGGAGACTACCTCTCCGCAGCCTGTTACACCTATTTCCAAAGGGAGAGGGTGTAACACCCTGCTCCCAGAGGAAATGCTTTGTTCTGCCTTCCTGGGACTGGGCTGCCCAGACCCCAGAAGGGCCGAACCCTATCTGTGAGGTGGCAGCCGCTGTAGCTGCAGTGCAAGCATCAGAGAGCTGGTTTGGCAGTACTGGGGGTCCATGGTGGAGCCCCAGGATTCATGGAATTGGCTCCCCAATACCAAATTTGGAATGAGGGGACAATTCCATGATCTTAGACATGTTACATGGCCATATTTCGGCGTTACCACTGTGAAGCTACATAAAGGTATTGACCTGCATGTAGTGCACACGTGTAATGGCGTCCCCCCGCTCACAAAGTCCGGGGAAGAGGCCCTGAACTATGTGGGGGCACCTTTCCTAGTGCAAGGGTGTCCTCACACTTAGTAACTTTGCACCTAACCTTCTGCAAGTGAAGGTTAGACATATGGGTAACTTATAAGTTACTTAAGTGCAGCGAAAATGGCTGTGTAATAGTGTGTGCACTATTTCACACAGGCTGCAATGGCAGTCCTGTGTAAAGGTTTGTCTAAGCTCCCTATGGGTGGCAAAAGAAATTCTGCAGCCCATATGGATCTCCTGGAACCCCAATGCCCTGGGCACCTAGGTACCATATACTAGGGACTTATAAGGGGGGTCCAGTGTGCCACTTGAAATTGGTAAATGAAGTCACTGGCCTACAGTGACAAATTTAAAAGCAGAGAGACCATAAGCACTGAGGTTCTGATTAGCAGAGCCTCAGTGACACAGTTAGGCACTACACAGGCATACACATTGTCCACAAACTATGAGCACTGAGGTCCTGGCTAGCGGGATCCCAGTGAGACAGGCAAAACACACTGACATATAGGTTTTTATCTATGAGCACTGGGGTCCTGGCTAGCAGGATCCCTGTGACACAGTAAAAACACACTGACACACACTCACAAACTGGCCAAAAGTGGGGGTAACTATGCTAGAAAGAGGCCACTTTCCTACACTATTATACAGCATAGTAGGATTAATGGCATTGGTCATCATATAAACTGTGAAAAGTAAATTTATTACAACTTATATTCTGCATAAAACATTAACAAGACATTCATTCTTTGAGTCAACACACTTTGATTTGTGAAATAAATTACATCACTTCAATAACATAACAAGAAAGTAACAAGATGCAAAATTAAATAAGATAATCCCATGTTTATTCATTGCATAAAATGGGGTTTGAGAAATGCCTAACATTTTGCTGCATGTACAAATAAGGAGAAAAAGAAAAAATGGCCAACACCACATTGAAAACATATTTTCCAGATACAAAAACAAGGCATCATTGTAGCAGTAGTCCTTTCAATTTGCCATTACTAACACATGGAAAATTGAAAGTTTAACATTAGTAGTAAAATGTATGCAGTGAAGATGTACACACAGTTACTAAATTATGACATATGAAATATGTTAAAAGGTGAGAAAAGACTTACATGCAACATACCTTAATGGTATAATAGATGAGGTTTCAAACCTATTCTATTAACTACAATAAAATGCATTCAAACAAACAAGTAACTACAAGAAATGATCAATGAAGAAAAACACACATGTTGACCACACATACAGTATTGCCCAGTAGTCAAAGGAGAGATGGCACCATGGCACCATAATGCTACTAATTTGAGGATAACAATAGATTTGTGATTTTTAAAATTGGGTCTCTATGTTATACAAAGGAGGAAAACACATTATCAACGGCTAAAGTAAGAGCAAAAACTACATTTATGTTTAGTGAGACACTCATAAGTCTAACTTACAAATCTCCTCTCCACCAGGGGTTCCTGTCAAGCCTTCAGGGTGTAGGATCTGCAAGACCTTGTCTTCCCAGAAAAAGAGTTGTAATGGGAGGCTGGGAGAACCACAACCAGTCCTCTGGGTGTCTATGTGACATTCATAGGCTAGGGAAAGCACTCTCCCCACAGGTCATTCCACCTCTTTTTGAGTTTCTATGTGTGGGCAGGTTGTTTGCTACAGAATTCACTCTGTTAACTATGCTCGTCCACATTTGCCTTTTCTGAGATATGGTGGTATTGTGTTCCAAACAATTGTGGCTCTACTCTAATGATTTCATTTGCCATGACTATTCTCCCTCTGTAAATGTAGATTTCTCTTCCCTGCTATTATGAGTAAATAAAATTAAATTTAATAGGAGACTCACAAGTTAAGGAAACAACATAAACAAATGAAAAATTAACGGAGGGAGACAAAATAAAATAACCTGACTTCTGTGTGCAAATTCAGCAACAAAATGGTGTTGTACAGTGAAATGGCAAAGGATCATAGTCTGAAATGGAGAATATTTTATTGTGTGGTATACAGGTGTAATCAATTAGCCAAAATACATCAGGTGTGTGCTGCTAGCATCCATCCAATAGCCACAGACATAGTGCAATGTTGAGCAAGTCCCACAACTGACTCCCACAGTCAGAAATCCACCCGTAGAACAACGCCAGCAGAATGGTAAAATCTAAATTTGCCTGGCGCAACCCCCCCATCCTGACGGTGACAGAGTAATGTCAGCCTGTATAGGAGTCTGCCGCATTGGCAGTGGGAAACCGCTAATGGGATAGACTGCACTCTGTCGATGTGGACGAAGGTTCAGGCGTCCAACATTTAAATACGGCACTCAGAACTCCATCGGCTTAACCGAATATTTGAAAGTGCCACCATGGAGGGACAACAGAACTCCTGTCACAATCTGAATCAGGCCTTTAGGGCCAGAGTTACTAAAAAGTGGATTAAAAAAATTGGCAGCACCACGCTGCGTCACTTTAGAAGCACAGGGATGTGCCGTATTTATTAGAATACAGTGCACCCCTGCATTTCCCCCTCCGCTGACGCTAAATTGAGCTGCCTAGCGTCAACACAGGCATTCTAACACCATCATGCAAGGATGTCTGCGTTGAGGGGTTTGATTGTTTATGGGTGGAAAGGTGACCCTTCCTGCACATAAACAATCACAAATGGTGCCAAAGCATCATTTTGAAATTATTGTTTATGTACAGGAAAGGACACCTTCCCGCACATAAACAATCATTTCTTGCATTGTGGTCTTCTTTCTGCAGCACACATACTGAAAGTAAAAAATGAGGAGGAATAAAGTATTCCACCTTGTTGCGCCCTGCTAATGCCACCCATGGGGTGGCGTTAGATTTTGGCACTGCCTCAGGTTCACAAAAATTCATAAATCTGAGGCAGTGTCAAAATGCAATGGGTGTTGCAGTGGCACGTCCACAGCAACGCCCATTGCATGCCTTTCCACGCAAAGGGCTGCATGTGAAGGTTCCTTATTTACAATGTGGCGTTAAGCCTCGAAAATTGGCTTAACGGCACCTTGTGAATACGGTGCAGGGCACAGCGCCACCGGAGCATCATGAAAAATGATGCTCTGGTGGCACTAGGGGATCTTAAAAATGCCCCTTAGTTTCTAAAATGAAAGTAAAAAATCGTCAGTGTGGCAAGGCAGCAGGCTATAGCCGAAGAGTGCTCCACATCATTGGATAGCTGCTGGAGAAGGTTGTGGTGAAAACAATGACTTTCAGCATTAAAGGTACGAGCAAGAGAAATCTGATTTTGAGCCCAGAGAAGGTCCCTTTCCTGTCAGATACTTTTGACATCTTCGCCCTGTGAAGATTTCTACCTTCAGATGTTTTGGAGCTTGGATTCTTTATTCAAGACAAGTCTGCAGGTTGTAGCCAAAGAGACTCTGGCAAGGGCAGATACCTTTGCTGCGAGATCCAGCTGAATTGGATTTACTACTGCAGAAAAGCTTGAGCGAGAGCATCGTCAATCGTTGATCCAGCGGCAATCCACCTTCATCAGATTGGCTTGGTAGGTTAGTCCTGGTCCTTCTGAGGTCCCAGGTTTCAGGAAGTATTAGGATAAGTACACTTTGATACCAGCCAAAGGACCAGAACCTTGGGTACAGCACTTGGGGATCAAGACTAACACCAGCAAAGGCTAGCAGCAGGGTCCAGAGCAGGTCCATGTCAAACTAGTCAGCTTGATAGTTTCAGAAAAGGTCTCTTTCAGCTTGTGTCCATGTAGCTTGAACAGAAGGTCAGTCTTATGACCCTTGGGGTTCACAGCTTTGGCCTGAGTACAATATGGAGAGCCCTGTTAGTCTTCCAGTCTGTTCCCATGTCACAGTCAAAAGATCCAGTCCTCTTCTGTTCTTCAGCAGTTCAAGAAAATGTCCAGAGAAGGACATTCGGGAGGACACAATTGGTCCTGGCACCAGACTTTGGGTGAGGTAAACTCCTGACTATTCCCTGACCAATGGGTTAAAAGCTCCCAGGAGTGACATTGCCCACTTTTGCAGCATTTGCTGTGTGCCCTACTATAATAACTCCACAGTGCCAATCTCTACCTAATGCCAAGATGGCACTAACTTCTCCTGTGCAGAGCTCCTGTGCTCACTCCATAGGTGTGGCCAGGGGAATGAGCCACCCCACCTCTGTGGTCAATCTAAACCAGTTGTGTGGGGGAGTTTTCTCCCACGGGAATTGGTGCCTTCCTGAGAGGGGAAACAAAGAAGGGCACTGCCTGTGACATGGTGCGACTCTAAAGTTAATGAAGTTCCTGGACACAGCCCAGCTTGTCATCCTGACAGAGGAAAAGAAAACACCTCCCTATGACTTTTACCCTGCTCTGGGATTCATCTTTACACATCATCAAGGGAGCTATTCAGCTGCCTTATGACAGTTGTACCTCATGCAATTAGGCCTCCAGATGCTCAAGACAGGAAAAAAGGTAACTTTTTGAAAGGATGTTTGCCAAAATATTTATTCAAATCTGACTTCACCAGTGAATTGGTTTTATAATAATTATTTCAAAAACACCAAGAATGAAATTGTAGTAATTTCCTTGCCTGCAATACATATTTAAATGCATTATTTTACCTCAATGCTTTCCTACTAACAGTCAACCCTACTAAAGTGAAAATAGCTTTTTTTGACTTTTTACTGAAAAGACATATCTAACATTAAACTTTTACATGTGATGCATCCAGTCTTATGGGCAGTAAGGCCTATGTAGGGGAGACCTAAACAATTTAAAAGGAAGGGGTAAGGCTCTTAAAATAGGCTATTTTGACAGGTACAATTTGAAGGCTGCTCAGCCAAGATACACATGGTAGGGCTGAAGCTGTGTTTAAACTCTCAGTGTAGTGGATGGCATGGTGGGTCCTGCAGTCTTCTGGTAACATCTAACTTACAGGCCCTGGGTATACTTCTGTACTAGGGACTTATATGTATGTTAAATATGCCAGTCAAGGGTTTTATCATGTTGAAAGGAGGAGCACTGGAACTTTACTCCTGGTTAGCAGGGATAAAGTGAACAGAGTTCTACAGCCAGCAAAAACAGTCAGGCAAAAATCTAGGGGTACACCACACAAAGATGGCACTTCTAACAGTGCCCATTTGTGTGGTGGTTTTGCTGTGCTAGGAAGTGAGCCACTGGTGAAGTGACTCCCTGCAGAGCACTTCAGGTTTGCTGAGTGGGTACAATGATCAAAGCACCTGCTTGGCAAACATTAAGGGCCAGATGTAGGAAACTAGCAAATTGCGACTTGAAATTTGTGAGTCCGTGCGACTCGCAAATTGCAAGTCGCAATTTGCTATGCAGAAAGGTGTCTCAGACACCTTCTGCGAGTCGCTATGGGGTCGCAAAGACCCACCTCATTAATGTTAATGAGGTGGGTCGCAATTTGCGCCCCCATAGCGACTCTGGGCACTCACGGGGATGGAGGCCTGCTGGGAACAGCAGACCTCCATGTCCGTGACTGCTTTTAAATAAAGCATTTTTTTTTTTCAAGTGTAGTCCGTTTTCCCTAAAGGAAAACGAGCTGCACTTAGAAAAAAAAAACCTTTAGTTTCGGATTTTTTCAGGCCAGATAGTGGTCCCTTGGACCACTGCCTGCTCTGAAAAAATATTTTTGGGTCCAGTCACAAAGGGGAAGGGGTCCCGTGGGGACCCCTTCCCGTTTGCGAGTGGGTTACCATCCACTTCAAGTGGATGGTAACTGCGACTCCATTTGGGACCGCGTACGCGGTCGCAAATGGAATTGCATACCACTGCGACTCGCAAATAGGAAGGGAACACCCCTTCCTATTTGCGACTCGGAAATGCATTTTGCGAGTCTGTTCCGACTCGCAAAATGCATTTCTGCATAGCAAACACGCATTTGCGAGTCGCAAACGGCGAATCTGGCCCTTAGACAATACAAAGTTGCAAATCTCTAAACAAGAAGAAAGAGCCCCAACACGTCTGTATTTTCCTATCACAAGGTGGACACCTTCACAGAAAACCCTTGCTTGTTGCCTTGTGTTCCTTTAGGTCTGGTGATGGAGTATATTTATGTTTATATGTGGCACTGCTAGATCAGAAACCTAACCAAAAAATAACAGAGAAATATACAGGGTCAATCACAAGCATAAAATCAATGAATGATATGAGATGTGGATGATTTGTGGACTACTGATATATTGTGATGTGCTGGTCTAGCAAAGGTGCCTCTTCAACTCCTTCATTAACTGTAACAGCATAGGTGTGGTCCTGATTAATACAAGGATGTTCTTCCACATCGTAGGTGCATAGATGTAAAATATCTGCTGCCTTTGTTTTTATTTTTTACAATCTTAGCCCACAGTCTGATGATGTTCTCGATGTGAGTGTATGGAGAACCACCAGAGAATGTGAGATAGTCTGCAAGGCAAGTGGGGTACTAGTAGTGTTGTCTTTGTAAGTGATGCACCTGGTTTTGAAGAGGTGCAGGTCGGTAAAAGGAGTCAAGGGAGTTCCATCAGGATGGGGTTGATGTAATCATATTTTTTGTGTCTTGGATGAGACTCACTGTGGTGTGAAGGATGCTCTCAAGGGAAGCCATTGTGGAATCTGAGTGGGAATGGAGCAGCCATCACCATCATTCAGAGGTGAAAGTGTGAGGGCTTGAACACCAGTTCTGAAGTTGTATTCAAGAAGAAACTGTTTCACCTTTGTTTCTAAGAGAAAGCTAACACCAGGCGATCTTTGTGTTTTAGGCAATGTTTTCCTTGAAGGTGAGGTTAGTGTTGGTATTGAATTTAAGTGACTTGGCATTCAGTGAGAGTTGGGTTTCAAAGCCTTTAACGTTCATATAATTGAGCCAGACTTGTCTGTTTCTTTTTTGTTGTTCTTGGAAAATAACAGGAATTCTGTCTTGGGTGAGTCAAGCTTCAGTTAGGAGCTGTTGGATGTCTGAAAGCAGAGGAGGCTTTCAAGTGGAGTTGTTTAGCACCACCAGTTTAAGGTGGTGCTCTGACTCTGCCAAGCCATAGGAACAGTTCTAAGCTACCTCTTTCTATGGTAGAGAATAAAGGGCAAGGGTTCTGCCTATTTTGTTATTTAAGTAAAGAATATAAACTGAGTAAGCTGGTGGCAGTTGAGTTTGTACAGAGGGCCTAAATAGTTGCACGAAATAAAACAAATATGGGAAACTGAAATGTTTGATTTCTCATGTTCTCATGTTTTAATATTTGGTTCTAATATGTCTCAATTCTGAATACATTGGTAACATCCTCAAAGTTTATATATGACTATGAATTGGTACATCTTGCACTACTATATTGTATGTTGCACACATTTACAACCTCGGTAACATTGTAAAAGATACACTTCAATAATTGACCCTTTCATTTTAACTACATAGTATAATACATTTGTAATTCTGATTTTATGATGATTATTGGCTTAGCATTTTGTAACTTGAAATGGCTGTGCTATTCCAAATAAAAAATACATAACAGATCCCAAATGATGTGGCCTTGTATTTGTCCTATTTGTTTAAATGTTTAGCTGCACAACATCAGGCTTCAAAAAACAATTCTGGGGGTAATATATCAAAACTCATTAGAACAATGGAATATTGACAGCTCTCTTCTAGCAGGCTATAAACATAGGTATAGGCTTTGTCATTTTCCAGTGTCCTACTCCAATCCCTCTAACTCACTCTGTATACCCTGCCTTTCCACAGGCTCAAGAGAGTGTGAGGGTCAGAGACTGTAGACTAGGCCACACAGTGAGCCTTCCCTTCTTCTGTTGGAGTCTAGAAAGAAGGACAGAGGAATTAAGCTCACCTTCAGTCTCCCTCAGCTATGGAAAATGCAGCAAAACATTTGGCAGAACAAAAGTGGAGAGATTTTGTCTGCCGCCCACTTATACAGCTCTTGCTCTGTGTGTGTGTGTCTGTGTGTGTGTGTATGTGTTTGTGCGTGGGTGTGTGTGTGTGTGCATGTGTGTGCTTTAGCAACTGTCAGACACAAACATAGCTGGAGATGAGAAAGAACCTTAAGCCTCTAGGTAGAAGGGACTGTAAATCATCTGCCCTCAATGGGCAGAATTTTCTAATAGCCTTGTAGACTGCTACAGAGTGGTATACTAGCCATAAAAGGTTCACGCCCTTTTTATCGGCCCTCACTTTCAGCTCAGGCTTATAACTCTTGAGCGGAGCTCTAAAGGTGGATGTGATATATTTTAAAGTACAACAGTTCAGCACTGATTGGTTAAGCCAGGCTCTAGCATGGTGATGGTAATTCCTTTGACAGAGAATCCTCTGGAGCAAGTTAACATGCCAGTGCTTTTTAGATAACTGTGTATCACTATAAAACAGATACATGATAATAGATTTATCAATATTTGATGCAGAGCAATGCAACAAGACAACTTGCTGCACTGCATCAAATGATAGGGCAGGAATGGGCCTGTTTATTGCAGCTGTATTGTCTAACAGTCTCCATAATAGGGGCAGTTGTTCAATGTCAGAGTCTGTTAGGACAAATAAGCATATCTGAACATCATTTTAAATAACAACATTACATCTATCGATGTACAAATCGTGGCTTACCAGTAAACATCTTACCTAATTGTTTATTGATATGGTTAATTTGTAGTTTGCCACATAAACATATCAAGCACTCAAGTAAGGAATCAAAATATTTAATAAAAACACAGCACTCTACAGAAATCTATAGGAGTATTAACACTAACAAAAAGTTACCTACTAATGTTTATATCTACTGAAAAAAACAAAGGTTACAAGGATGTTACAGTTCTGAATTTACTTGCACAAAACCACAGAAATTCAGCACTTATAGTAAGAGTTCTTTTGAGTAACTATAACTCCCACCCTAAGGTAACTTTAACTCACACCCTCACCGTGTCCTTGTGACCTTTAGTTTTTTCAGTGAATTTCTATGTTTTTTTAACAAACAGTAATTTTCATTACTATACGTTAATCAAACCACCACCGCACATGGCCTCTGGCCAACCCCCTACAAGCACACAACCTTGTACCGTGCACAGCCTTCCCCATGCGCAGAACAGGTTGCCCGCAAGGACTGGCCTGCAGCCAGTCCCTGCAGCCTACCCCCCTAACCACCCACCCCCATGCTGTGCACGGCCTTTTGACCGTGGATGGGGGAAGTTGGCTGTGGCCTCTCTGGGTGTGAGAAGATTTGTAAGAGCCTGTGTCAGGGCATCAGAGCTGCTGTCAGAGTGTCTGTCTGTCTGGGTGTGAAAGTGCGTGCATCAGTGTTTTAATGGGTGTGTCAGTATGAGCGCCGGTCTGTGAGTGGGTGCATGAGGGTGTCAGTGGGTCTGTGAATAGGTGTGTGACAGTCTGAGTGAGAGTGTGAGTGGATATGTAACCAAGTGGGCCTGTGAGTGGGTGCTCAAGGGTCTAAAAGCAGCTGTGAGTGAGTGCATGAGGGTCTGTGTGGGTCTGTAAGTGGGTATGTGAGTGTCTGAGTGGGTATATGAGTGGGTGCGTAAGTGAGTGGGTGTGTGAGTGGGAGAAATTGATTGAAAGAGAAGCAGAGAGAGCAAAAGAAAAAGGGAAAGAGATAGAGAGTTTTTTAGGATTTGATTTCTGATATACATAGAATGAGATATTTGTGTACAATTTAAAATAAAAAATGTATCTGTTATTTAAAAAAAATATTATATTTTGTACTTCATAAAAAAAGGAGGGTAACGAGTCAAGCTGGACTCGAACCCCCAGTGCGCACTGTAAAGGTCTGCAGCCTTTACCCTGAACTTTAGCATTTCTGTTTTTTTAGCCCTTTATGGGCTATCTGGGACCATGAGGGAGCCCTCAAGGGCCCCCCAATGGTCCCTACATATTTATTTATTCATTTACTTATTTTTCAGTTAACAAAATGCCCTTTACGGGCTATCTGGAAAAGCAGGGGATGCCTTAAAGCTTCCCTAACGGAGCCATTGCTTCAGCAAGCAGGGAGCTGCTTTAACAGCAGCTCCGTGTTTGCTGAAGCAAGCCTTTCATCTTCATTCCCTGCATGTATACAGGGGATAGAGATGAAAGGTCCACTTTCAGACAGCGGGACCTGCTTGACATGTCCGCAGTATGAATCTGGAGTGTTTACTGTGGTTTTGCAGCCAAGCCACAGCAAACAGCTATGTCCCGGGGGTGGGCACCCTGGGACATAGCAGGAGCCAGCCCTAGGGGCCTCAGTGGCTCCTTGAGGGGGACAGCATTTCACATTGCCCTGGCGAGGTTGTGGTCTACATGGCTGAGAGGGGTTCAAAACCTGGCTTTCCATATTTTTATTGTTTGCCCCAGGGAGGTGGTGGTCCCCATGGCTCGGGGGAGGCCAACCGGCTTCCCCCACACAGCTAAAGCAATTTGGCCCAGGTAGGTGGTGGCCTCTAGAGTGAGAGGGGCCACAGGCCCCCTGTATATATTGTAAAAATCACCCTGATGAGGTGGTGGTCCCTGGGGCTGTGGGGAGGCCGGGACACCTCCGCACGCAAAAATATTAATGTCGCCAGGACCTGTGCCCCCAGGGGCCTATCAAAAACAAGCACAGGAGTCCATGCTTTTGCTGCTGATTCATGAAGATCATGATTTTGCAGCAAGAAAATAATTTTAAAAAGCTTTTTTGCTCTGCGGGGTGTCCCTCTGGGACTGTCCCACCAGAGCTAAGGGGTCAGGGTGTCCCTTCCCTGGCCCTTTTCTTTTTTTTTTTTTTTTACTGGTACTTGGCTGAAGCAGAGTCCCAAAATGGCTGTCAACACTTCATGGTTTGAAGTGTTGGCAGCCAATCAGAGCTGTGCATTTCCCTGCACAATCTCGTCTTTGTTAGCGCATTCTTCACGACCAGAGATATATGCATTTTAATTTCCCTAAATTTCTCAAAAAATTACTGAATGGATTTACATCAAATAAGTGAAAGCATAATCGCATACCAAAAGCTAGCTTTCTTCTACATTTGGTGTAATTCCGTCCAGTGGTTTGGGCTGTAGTCGTGTCTAAAGGTCCTATGGGAATTAACATGAGAAACACACGTTTTTTGACCCTCGCCTTTTTATCGGCCTTTGCTTGACAGATCACCCTGAAACTTTCTGTGCGCAACAAGAATCATCACAACACTTTCTTGAAGATTCTTCAAATGGTGCCAAAGATATAGGCAAGTCAAAAAATGCTTTTTCTATGGAAACACAGTCATAACTATAACTACCTAGTGACGACCACCACTAGATAATTTAAACTACTCTACCTACACTAAATCTTACACCTAGCCGCCACCCACCATTAACACACTTCCACAAATTCAACACATAGGACATGCTGCACATCTATCTAAATATATATTTCTAAACGTATATTTAATATACTAAATATATATATATGTAAGCTTACCTCTAACACTGCCTAATACTACACTTAAAATACATTAAAAAAAACTATCTAACTATGTGTAAATCTTTAAAACTATTAACAAGTCAGAAGGGATAAAACAGAGGAAGAGTGAGCATTGGAATCATTTTTGGGCTATTATGTACAGGACTTGTTGGCAACGACAGAGCAAACAATTCTTGTCCAGCATGAGCCAGGTGAGCTTCTTCATCTAGGCGGTGAGGGTGCCCATGCTCTTTTGCTGTTTCCAAATCATCCTGCTCACTGTTGGTCCCTTCTTGGCAACCTTGGTGAATGATGGGCTTGGTCCAGATATGGCTGCTGGTGCCTGTGTGAGGTGAGGGTTGCTTTGTTTTCCCTTCCATGTGGTGTGATTGAACCTGTTAATGCAAAAGGCTGGTTTTGTGCTGTAGCTCTTGACCATGTGCCTTGCTGCTTCTGATCCTCATAGATTTTCCCCATTGAAGAATTCTCATCACCCTGTTATGTAAACAGATTAATTCCCTGCTTTTGTATGTCATGATCACTTAGAGATCACTTTGTGGTTATAAAGATCCACATCTTCTTGGAAGTGCTTGAACAGTCAACATATTGGTTGACTGTGTTCCACAAACGTACTAGGACCTACCAATAATAACAATGCTTGGTACATAACTCAGTACATACCATATTGCCCAGTAAATGCTGTATGCCTGCTTTATGCCCACAGAGGCTACATACCATTTACTGATGGCCAAACAGCAGTTGATGCATCCACTGCCATTCTCATGATATTGTTGTCCCACACATTGATATACCAAATGATGTAGACTACATTGCTAACAAATTGAGTGGGTAGTCTCTAGGCAAAATCTCTCTAGGCAAAATTCACTCAATGGGCATATTTACTAAGATTTAGTGGGTGCATGGGAACGCCCATGCTCCACCAATAGAACACCTTTCTAGTGCAGAGTAATGCAAGGCAGTGATTTGTGCTACCTTGCATTAATATGTACTTATTAAACCATGCAGAGCCATGCAAGGTGGCTTTACATGGCTTAGTGAATCCCACTAAAGGGATTTGGTATGCTTGCACTTCCTTGTTTGATGCAAGTGCAATGCACACCCTTTGTAAATGTGGCCCTGGCTATGATGCAAGAGGGATGGATGCCTTGCTGAACATTTTGGCGGTGTACTGGTGCTTTCACTCTTGGGTATGTGTAACAATACTGCACAATATAGACCTAGAAATAGTTTGCATTTGTAGTTACTGAATTATATTATCAATACATTTGTGGATTAAATATTAGAAAAGTTAATATATTTAAAAATAAATATAAATTGCTTTGTATGTATATATGCGTATATTTAGAAGAAGTGTCGGTTAAGACACTATTTGTATATTTAGGGTTAGTTGAGGCATCTTTTATTTCATTTCAGTAGTGTACATAATATCAGGTAACATGCATGTTCATTTGTTTGATTGGAGGGAGGGAGGTGCATTGATATGGTTACAAGTGCACTACCCCCCTTGATTGCTTTGTGATGCTGCCTGTGTCAGTCAGACCTATCCACTTATGTAGTGGCAAGTGCAGTGTGACATACTACACAAGCATCTGCTCCCAGTGAGCATGGTAGAACACTCCATCCTCCAACGTCTGCTCCATTTGATCTAGGTTGTGTTGCTTGTGGGCATCTGAGGCTGATGGTGACAGAACCTGCTACAAAGTTTTAAATGTGCTGATTGATAATTACAAAACAGGGTCTACAAACATATATATTGTCCATGTAATGTAGTGACCTCATGTAGAGTATGCCATAAATTCTGAGTTCTTCATTATTTCATACATATTTCTTAATGAAGTTTACGTGATTTATTTTCAAGTGCATGTGTTAAAAGTCTCATGTATAATACAAAATCTTGTAAGGAATCAGCCAAACCAATGCATCAAATTGGGTAGCTTCACTGCATTGTGGAACATATCACTACACTTTCCATGTAGTGCTATTTCAGGATTATGTTGGTTCAAAGTGTATACATTGTTGCTCCCACAACTATCCTTCATGAGAAATGCGTTGAGATACCTATCTCCCTTATGAGAGTCTTGGAGTACACATATTTCCTCATGTATTATTTTTAGATATGCTAATATGTGCAATTAACTGTATGATGAAGAAAAATAAAGAGACACCCTTCAGTCACCTTTGAGGCATTTACTGCTGTGAGGTACTTAACATTTGTATCAGACTCAAAGATATGCATATAATAACCCTAATCAAGATGGTGATGTATGCTGTAGATTTCATGTTCCTCCACAGTGTATGTGCATGACATAGTTTCCATTACCTGCAAACTCTACATTAACTGTGATCTCCCTTGTGTGCACAGATAATAACAGTATAGGACACATACAATTAGTCACATATGTTATGGGATGTGTTTGAGAGTCTGTACATTTTCACACACTGAGTACAAATATGTCCTAAAGCAGTATGATTTTTTGTGAAGTCCAGATGTCATGACCTGCAGTAATGATATACTGACTGGGGAACTTGCATTTGTTATAGCTCTTGCTAAACATACTTGCTGATCCTGATGTAATGTAAGCCTATTTTTTAATAGTCAAATTATTTAAAATGTAAGGTATTTCACTCAATAAATGTGGACCCATAGATCGATGGATGCATGGGTACATCCACGATCCTACAATGGAAGGCTTTCTCAATGGAAGGTAAGCCACAGAAGCACAGTGCATTGTGGCACATCATTTGTTATTTGCTACACTAGGCTTAGCCACACAAACTGGCTTAGTATGACTTTGTACATAGCAACATATATGTAGTATTAAATTTCAAACACTTAGGTAACTCAACAACAGTGCTAATAATTACACATAGACAGTTACATACCACTTTGAGTCTATGCCTACTACTACAAAGTCTACATATCATAATCTATGTTTAAAATAATTTGATTGTATACATCTTTCTGTTAACAACAGGATGTTTAAGAAGTGTTATATGCCACCACCCAATACCTCTTCAGTTTTATTTGTGTTGAAAACACTCTGCATGGATCATGGAGTCTGGAGCTGTCTCCTGTACTACCAATTTGGAGCTATACCCTGTCAGACATCTGCAATAGTACTCTGATTGCAGTTCAATGTATGAGCAAGGGTATATAAAAGTATACTGATGCATCTTACATGACTCTACTTAGCAACATCACCTATCCACAAGTTACACATATATCTTTGGCTGAAGCTGCAGATTTGTAAATTTGCAAAGGTACTGCAAGTGAAACTTTTGTAATACAGAATTGTGATTGCAGTGATAAATGGATAATTCTATCGGTTTTTCTACATTTTAACATTTCATTCTTTTAATTAACAAAAAATACAACAATATTGCTTTGCACATATTGTGTAAAACTATAAATGTTTATTTACAGACCACGTGTAGGTTTACTTAAAGATTTACAAGTGAAAAATCATATAATTATGTGAAAAAATCACCATCAACTCCTTTCTCCTTGGGTGCCCTTCCACTGAGTGTACAATGTCCTCATTGCCCACATCTTGATTCTCCTCACTTGAAAGTGGACATGGAGCCTCCCATTCAAAATGTGTTCTAACTTATATATTGCGCAGGATGGCGCACAAAAGGATCATCTTCACACCATTGGTGGTCAACAAGGCTGTCTTCTACCTCCAAGCTATGAAATCTGTATTTTAATATATACCAAAAGTTATTTTTACAACATTTCTCGTTTTTTGCAATGCTGAGTTCAATTTGGTTTTAGGCCTTGGTCTATGTTTGGCTAAACAATGTCATTAGCCATGCTTGGATGCCATAGCTTTGATCACCTGACGGGCGAGCAAGGAACACGTATTGGGAGTTGTGTACAACTTACATATGCATGCTCCATGAATGATAGTTGTACATAAATTGTTAAACTTGCTCTTAGTGTTCATTGTAGTAAGATGATTGCACTAGGGATGAATGGAAGGTAGCCACATATGATGGTACAGAATGTTGTACTGCACTGTACAATCAACAAAGCTTGACCTTTCTAGCTGTCAGAATGGCCCTAGATTTTGTAAAGCTGTAGAATTTGACAACATATTCAGTCTGTCTTTTACACAGGTTTGGCTTAGTGTTCTGGAATGTATATTGAACACACATAACATATGGTGCTATATGTCATTCTGTAACAGTGATTGACACCTACATAATATTTGGTTACATGCATCAAAACACATAACTTATAAGAATGATTTGTTAATTTAGGTCATAGATACGTATATAAGCACACTATATTTTCCTGTTTTACACATGGCACATTGTTATCCACACAGCATATTCCTTAGATTAGCTTTCTTCATACTGCAGCACTCCTGTTTGCTCAGATATAGTTGTAAAGCAACTAATACAATATATAGAGCAGAAGCCAATAAATGCACCTGATAGTTTGACTACATTTATAATGTTTTAATAACTTGTAGTCATGTGCAGAAATGCTTTCATTACATTTTGTGTGTGCCTGTGTGTAGACACGTTTCTTAAATGAGCAGTAACATGGTTTGCCTTGACACACAGCAACTTTTGCCACAAGGGTGTGTGAGTTAGTTTTGCACACCGCAACTGTGAGGCCATAATATGTAGCAAGGTTGTATGCATTATTTCCAATGTTCCATAGAATTTATAGTTATGTCAGAGTGCCACAACTGAACAGCACATTTGGTTACTGCATGCCATTGCATGATGTTGATCAGTATTCAGTTTTGTATACTCACCATATACTATACACTGGGGACCAGCTATAAGAATCCTTTGTATCGTCTTTGCATCATGCAAGTTGACACAAGAATAATGCAAAGGCTTCAGTGATATTTAGAACACCACACAGGGCCTATTCTCTATGGCTTTGCAAGGCTTCATACATAAATATAAGGTAAGGCAGCTACTTGCCGTGCGTTACATAACATTTCAAGCTGGGACATGTTCCATGGGTGGGCCATGGTCACTCCCATGCATACATCCATGGATTTTGACACATTGGCAGACTTATCACAATTTGTAAACCTGAAAATGCATCAAAATAGTCTACCTCTCAGACCCAAGCCTAACAAATTAAAAAATATGTATTTCTCCTCAGTATTTCCACTTTCAACGTGTACTGAATTCTGAAGCAGATGTGGAAAGAGTTCAATGCCTGTTAAAATTGTGTTGGTGCAGGAGCCTATCTGTTCCTGCACAAAACAAAACTGTCACACAATGCAGACATCCTTGTCCTATGGTCCAAGGGTGTCAGCGTTGATGCTAGGCTACATACAGTGCACCAGAAGGATTAGAAATGCTGCATGGAGCCTTTCTGTTCCCTCCATTTCACACACACATTGTGCAGCTTCTTTGTTTGCTGCCCTTCTTTGTGTGGGAGAAAACTATGCCCCACAATTATGCACAATGTACACAATTGGTTATATTTTTGTTTCATTACATCAATTGTGGGAAAATTTAACACTTTATTTATGCTATAATTAGATTTTAGTAATTGTATTTCACATCTACATACAAATGAATAGCTATATTATTAAACTTACCAATCTGTAAACCAATTATGGTGCAGTGTAGGAAAACAAATAGGCATCATGGGAACTGCCTACCATATTGACCCACAATTGCCTGCACATTGATCTGTGCTTGCGAATCTGGTAAATGTGTGCGGTAGCTGCAGATGGTACCAAATGTGCATTCGTACAATCAATTACTCTCAGACCATGAGGAAAACCCTAAATGTCCTAGAATCCTTGCTTGGTGCTAAATTGTTCTTGGCTGGTTCTAGGAAAGTGCAACATATTGTGGAGTTATCGTGATGATTGCATCCAGCACAGATAGCAGTAAAACATAAAATTCCAGCCAACATGGCAGATGTCTTCTGAAAAGATCTTGAGCCAAACATGCATAGTACTGCCATTAGTTTAACATGCAGAGGTATTGAATTGGGCATACTGTTGCCATTCGGAGACTTGAGTAAATCTTCAACAACTCCAGGATGTTTTCCTTGAGTCTGTATAGCTGAATCACATGCTCCTTCCTGAGACCTATGAGGGTGATTCTTTGTCTGAATATCCACTCCCTCCTTTGCTGTCACTGTTGTTGACCCACACCAGCACCAAGGTGCAGTATAACTATTTCCACAGCTAAGGAAGCTTGCTGAAGTGTGTTAGGTGGGAGAACAATTTATATTGATAGCCTTGCATCATTGTGTGCCCCTTTATTGACCATGCATAGCATTCTGAGGCATTTACATTCCTGTGTTACACTGCTTGATGTTGCGTCATGCAGTAATGTCTTAGTAAATCCTAGTGCATTACTGTTGCCTTGTAATTTGCATGGAAAAACCCACAGTGCGACATTATGCCCGACATCATACAGGATGGCAAGGTGCAGCACTTGCACCATGCAAGTTGGAAAAACAAGGTAGGCTGACTCCTCCATTGCTTCATAAATCTGACTTAAGCCCTTGCTTTCCCTTGTGTGATGTAAAGGCAATGCAAGGACTTAGTAAATCTGGGCTTTAGCCACAAGAGAGACCTAAGAGGTCAGTAATGTTCAGTATGAAGACAGTGATAATATGTGTGATTTTCGGGCCTTTGTGCCTCCCACTCCTTTCCAGCCCATTTTCCTGCTCACGCCACCCTGCACTCCGTCCCCTCTCAGGACCTACTTAATGGAGGCCAGAGCGCAGGCACACAGCAGACACGCAAAGCGGATGTGCTGCTGGCAAACTAAAGGCAACCTCTGCCCATGCCTGGACTGCACCCAGTGCCAGAAACCCTGTTTCTTCCACCCCATACTGCCACAGACCTCAGAGTCCTAGACAGCAGTCACATCATCAACAACCACTGCTGTCACTCATCCCCATGCACCACCAGAGGACCATTCTTCTGCCAGCACTGCCCATTCACCAGCAACAGAGAAGCACACAACAATGTCAAAGATACCGCAAACACAACTGCGTCCGCCACACTGACCTAAAGTACTGTGGCACAAATCCAGTGCATTCTGCTCAACTTATGATCACTTGGTAAACACATCATAGAGATCTGGAACACGATCTCATCCCTCATTCTGGCCATCATCTTCCTTACACAGACCTGGCTGAACCCCACCTCCGCACCAGACATTGCCACCACCACGGCCGGAGGCCACAAGATAACACACCATTAGAGGCACCCTTGCATACAGGCCACCTTCATCACGCCCCTGCTTCTGCAGCAACATCCCAGACCTCATCACCTGATTACCATTGACTCCAAGCACAACAGCTTCCTAGGGTAGCCTAACTTCCACCTCGACGACCCCAGCAATACTAACACAACCGATCTCCTGGAAAGCATGAGTAACATTGGCCTCAAGAAACTTGTCACTGACCCCACCCACATTGCACAACATGCGCTCAATCCCATATTCATGTCCAGCAGCAGAGTCAAGTGCAAACATGTCTCACAGCTCACGTGGATGAACCACTACAGTGTCCACTTCACCATCTCCAAACCTACCATCACTGGCACCATGCCCCCAGCTCCATGCACAGAAACTTGAAAAAAATATCAGAAGACCAGTTGAACAATACACTCAACGCCCAGACACAACATCCAACCCAGCATAGGCTGCAAAGAACTTCTCTCAGTAGATCACAAAATGCACCAAAACAATCACCCCCTGCCAAGCCAGTCTAACCTGAAGAACCTGCCAAGAGAGCCAGCTAGTTCACTGCAGAGTTGAAATCCACCAAAGGCAACTTCAGCCAATTGGAAAAAAAGTGGCACACCAGCAAAATGATAGGAGACAACAGCACCTTCAAAAACAACTCTCAACCAGTAGCACCACCGCCTGAAAGAAACGAAGAAGAATGCCCTGGCAGACTGCATAGAACTCAGCACAAACTGCAGCAAGGTACTCTTCACAATTGTGAAGGAGTTCGCCAACCCCAGAGCCACTGAGAATAACATGACTCAACCCACTCCCAAGAACTGTATAACACCCTGCTGGACTACTTCCACCACAAGATTTCAGCCATCTATGAAACCTTCAAACCCCAACCCTCTGCTGACAGCAGTATCAACCTGCTCACAACCATGGATACAAATCCAGTACACCTGCTTAACCACTGGGACCCTCTCACCTTACAAGCCACAATCACCATCTTCAGCTACGTACACTCAGGAGCACACACAGACCCCTGTCCCCACAACATTTTCTACCTTGGGGAAAAGATAATTGGCAACAAACTCAAGAATGTTCTGAATTCCTCTATCACCTCATCCTCCTTCTAGAGGACTGGAATCACATTGAAGTAAGGCCCCTCCCGAAGAAACTATCTGCAGACCCAGCAGAGCCTCAGAACTTCCAGCCCATCTCCATTGTTCCCCTTCCCAGAGAAGGTTCTCGAAAAGCAATCAACCAGCAACTCAGCAAACACCTGGAACACAACAAACTCCTGGACCTCTCTCAATCCAGATTCCGAGCCAACCACAGCACTGAGACAGCCTTGATCGCGGCCACCGATGACATCACAGCCCTCCTGGACAGCAGCAAATGGGCAGCCCTCGTCCTTCTGGACCCATCAGCCGCCTTCAACACCATCTCCCACTGAATTTTGATCAACAGACGTCCCTTCATTGGAATCCAGGGAGACAATTTAAAATGGATTGCCTCATACTTCAGCAGAAGAACCCAGAGAATTGGTCTCCCACTGTTCACATTGGAACCCAAGAAGACAATTTGTGGTGACCCGAAGGATCATCCCTCAGCCCCACCCTCTTCAACATGTATATGACCTCCCTGGCCAACACAGTCAGATCGCTCAGACTCAACAGCATCTCCTACACCAACCACACCCAGCTCATCCGCTTGCTGTCAGAAGACCCCTGCACCACCAGAGCCAACTTACACCATTGTATGATGAACATTGCCAACTGTATGAAGGACAACTGTCTTAAGCAGAACACAGACAAGATGGAAGTCCTCAACTTTGGCAACAACACCTCGCTGTGGAACAACACATGGTGGCCTGCTGAACTTGGCCCACCCCTTACCCCATCAGACCACGTCCACAACCTTGGAATTATCTTGGACAGCAACCTGTCTATGAAGAAACAGGTAAATGCAGATCTTCAGGTGGCTCCGAGTCAACACCAGAAGAACAGTCATGCAGGCCCTCATCACTACCTGGCTTGACTACAGGAACCCACTCTATGTAGGAATCACCACAGGCCTCCTAAAATGACTACAGACAATACAAAACTGAGCTGCAAGACTCATCCTTCGACCACCAACTGACTAGACACCTGCGATCCGCCTCCCTGATCCTCACAGCCAAACCCTGGATCCACCAAAGCAACAGCAGAGGATGCTCCTTCTTTCAACTACCATCCAAGGCGTGGAACAACCGTCCCCTACACCTGAGGACCACCTCATAATTTGACTGAATAGGGCACCACAAAGCAGCTATAAACTCAAGCATCTCAAGACCCTCACAGGTGATTTTCCATGCTTTACAAGGCCTGATTGATTGATTGATAAGAATGCAGTCACAAAAGGAATATAAACACAGCTCTCCATGCTATGACAAGACTCTGTCCAATTGTTTTCAGCTATAAGAGAGTTTGTATTTGAACACTTCGAGTATAGTAAGTAAATGCATCTAATTGTTAGTTCTCCATGTTAACTCCATCAAAGATATATGGGTGTGCCACATCACCCCCGGCACGTCCACATCTAGCGCGTATGGCTGAGTAGCAAATACATTCAGCACAAACACTATTTCACTTGCCACACACTACTCAGAACAGCACGCATCCGACTAGTGTTGCAATAGCGTTCTGTTTAATAAACCTTTGCACATTCCTCACACTTCATCGCTTGTCATTGTTCTACGTGTATACACACATATATTTAATAGCTTCTGAAAAAAGATGTATTTTATTTAACGCGCAGTAATGGCTTACTTGCAATAACAAGACTCTTGTGTGCCTCTTATTTCAGCTATTTACAAAATGTCAAGGTTCCTAAGCTTTCATAAGCACTATGAATAGCATTATAAGCATGGCTTTGCTGGCCTCACAGATATGTGTAGTGAAGAGGCTCAGCATCACACAATTAGGGCTCCTGTAAGCAGCAAAGCCCCTGAATCTAAATGTCAACGTGTCATCGTGTCCCATGAACATATGTCCTTACAGCATAATCTACTATATTGACTCCAGTGAGTTAAAACATGCAAGTATACATTTAAGCACATGGTCAGGTTTATTTCAGTTGTCCTGAAGGACCCCTCTGCATAAATAGTTCCAGATAGCAATTAGTCTCCTGTGATCTGTGATCATCAAATATCCATGCACAACCGTAGGCACATTTTTTGTTGTTGTAAAAACTATATTTAAAAAAAAGTGGGAGCTACCAATCTTATCTAAAGGGTGCAAATATAACGATAATAGGATCTACGTCTTGCTCTGCTTCAATAATTGTGTTATGGTATTGTTTAGATTGATACGGAGCCCAGTAGCGTCAGAAATGATAGGTTCTCTCGCGCTGGGAACAGTCTGCCTGCAAAAGCAAATCCACAGATTTTGGGTCACTTGGTTTGTCTGGTTAAATTGTCTCACTCATTCCATAACCTTGCTTTTCCATGCATGGTGTTCAGTACTTTAATTACTCACTCTGAGTTTCCAATAATTAGGATTACTTCTTTCACCAGAAAATCTGAGCAGAAGGTTGTGGTGTATCCGTGCTAAACCTTGCCATGACGCTTACCTCTTTTCTCTTCCGTTACTTGAAAAAACACATATTAAGACTGCGTAAAGGACGCTGAATAGTAATAGCAAAACCTGATCCCTCTGCAAAATGTCCCTTTCCCACACGCAGGACATCATGGACTGCCCTGGAACAAGGCCACTGTTGGTTGAAATAAATTGAATTCTAGTGCCTGTGTTTGTTTTTTAAGGAAAGGACTGAGTTACGCTTTCAAATAAATGGGACTAAATATTAAGGGGCATATTTATACTCCGTTTGCGCCAAATTTGCGTCGTTTTTTTCGACGCAAATTCGGCGCAAAACTAACGCCATATTTATACTTTGGCGTTAGATGCGTCTAGCGCCAAAGTAGGAGTAAAGAGCGTAATTTTTTGCGTGAACGCCTTCCTTGCGTTAATGAGATGCAAGGTAGGCGTTCCCGTCCAAAAAAATGACTGCGCCGCAAATGCGTCGTATTTATACTCCCGGGCAAAAATCACACCCGGGAGTGGGCGGGTCAAAAAAAACCGCATTTGCGCCGCTTTTTAACGCCTGGGTCAGGCCAGGCGTTAAGGGACCCATGGGCTCAAAATGAGCCCACAGCTGCCCTCCCATGCCCCCAGGGACCCCCCCTGCCACCCTTGCCCACCCCAGGAGGACACCCAAGGATGGAGGGACCCATCCCAGGGACATTCAGGTAAGTTCAGGTAAGTATAATTTATTTATTTTTTATAATTTTTTTGGGAATAGGGGGGCCTGATTTGTGCCCCCCTACATGCCACAATGCCCAATGACCATGCCCAGGGGACAGAAGTCCCCTGGGCATGGCCATTGGGCAAGGGGGCATGACTCCTGTCTTTACTAAGACAGGAGTCATGTAAATGGCATCTGGGCGTCGTTAAAAATGGCGCAAATCGGGTGGAGGCGATTTTTTAGCGTCAACCTGACTTGCACCATTTTTAAGACGCCCTAACGCCATTTTTCCCTACGCCGGCGCTGCCTGGTGTACGTGTTTTTTTTCCACGCACACCAGGCAGCGCCGGTCTGCTTGCGCCGGCTAACGCCATTCAATAAATACGGCGCCCGCATGGCGCTTCAGAATGGCGTTAGCCGGCGCAAACATTTTTGACGCTAAACTGCGTTAGCGCAGTTTAGCGTCAAAAAGTATAAATACGGGCCTAAGGACATATACTTGTTTGCCCGCCCGTTGCGCCTTCTCTTTGTCCCAAGGTACTCTCTTCCTCTTTCACTCCACTGCCCCAGGAGCATTGTGTCACTTTCTCAGTCTCTGCAACCCCTACAAACCCCCTGCCCTCCAGCCAGCCCTCCATATTAAACAAGCATTGGTGATGCCAACAGATGTTATTAAAAAAAGGCTATCAGCTGTGCCATTCATCATCATCATTATGTCTTTATTTTGGTTAGAAGCAAACCATAAAAGAACAATTAGAACATTAGAATAATGGGAGGTCCATTGAAGACCACCGAGCTTCTAATGGCTGGTAAAGGTCCAGAGCTCCAACATTCCAATGTTTGTCTCACAGTAACAGGCCTTTGTTTTGTTTATTAAAACATTCTGCCCTCCAGTGGGGGAATGTTCTAATAGCTTTATAGCCTGATGTAAAAGGGGCTATATCGTCTGTTAAAAGCATGCTCACTTGTTAAAGGCCCAGTTAAAAAGCAAGCAGTATAAAACCACATTTGTTCAGATTGTTACATTTGTTAATAGGTGAGGGCTGGCCTGAACTGACTAAAATTCAAGTCTTTGTAAAAGGTAAAAATAAACTTAAGTCACAAATCAGCATAAATATCATAAAATCTAATGAACTGGATTAGAAATTAGGTTTGTGGCTGTCAGAGATATGTACCCAGTCTAAGCAGGAACCACAATCCTAGTCAGGGTAAGTCGGATACACACCATAAATTAACCTGTGTTTACCCTCTGGTAGTGTGGCACAGAGCAGTCAGGCTTCATTTAAGAGACAATGGCCATCCCGGGGTTAATGTGGCGGTAGTAGCGCCAACATGCTGGCAGTACCTACCACCACATCATGAGATTGGCATGTTGACTGCAGCCAACCCGCCAATTTACCATTCATACCGCCATGGTGGTATGAGCCGCCGGGCCAGGGATGTGAAACCCCAGCCCGGCGGCTGACAGAGTACCGCCCTTGGCATTCTGATCCAGAATACCACCATGTTTTCCTTGGCATTGGCACGAAAATAATGGCGGTAGGCCCTACATAGGTAATTCCTTTCCTGTCACCGGCAGGCGGCTCCCCCACCCCCCAACATTCACCTGTCACCCCACACCACTCCATCCAAACTCAGCCCCCCACCAACACCCATACACACACTAACCCCCCACCCCTGACATTCTGATACACCCCCACACCCTCCATACACACACTAAGCCCCCACCCCCTCAAATTAATCTACACAGCCCCCACCCATGTACTCGTACACAGACATGCAGCACAGATACACCCATTAACTTACACTCATCCATAAATGCATTCAAACACACACTGGCATACACGCATTCATACGTGCATTCTTCCAGACATACACACACACACACACACACACACACAACACAACCCCCCACCCTCCCACCCCCACCCCTGTCAGATGATCACCTTACCTGCTCCGGAGAGGTCATCCGGCAGGGAACGGGAAGGAGTGCTGCTACACCAGCACCGCCCTTCAGCTGAACCCCGCCAGGCCGTATCACAGGTCATGATACAGCTGGCAGCGTTCAACTAGTGTGGGGGTGCTGGTGGTAGCAGTGCCAGCTTATCATTGTCCACCAGTCTGATCACTGCTGGATTCCCGCCCAGTTATATGTCGGAACAACGAGTGCTTGAACCACCCATGCCTGAACGAGGTCGGAACAACGACCTCATTGTTACCACTAATGCCTTTACCACTAATGCCTTAACCACAATTTTTCATTGTAAAGGCATTCCTGGTAAAGGCATTAGTGAACGCCATGCATGGTTCAAGCATGCGTCCCCCGGCCCCCACCTCTAAAAATTAACGAGACCCCCCACCCCCACAACCACTCCAACCCCCAAAATTACTGCAACCCCAACCCCCCTCCCCTAAAACCTAAAGAACCACAACCCTCCACCCCACCCCTAAAACCTAAACCCTGACCCCCTCCCCTGCCCCTAAACCTTAATCACCCGAGCCCCCCACCCCACCTCCAAAAACTAAAAATACCCTGACTTCCCCACCCCACCCCTAAAACCTAAAGCACCCCAACCCCCCACCCCACACCTAAAACCTAAACCCTGACCCCCCTCCCCACCCCTAAATCTTAATCACCCCGAGCCCCCCACCCCACCCCCAAAAAAACAGCCCCAGTCCCAGCCCAACTTACCTCCTCCTTGATCGCGTCAACTCCCTTCTTCTGTGCCTTAACCACGCATGTATGTGGTTCAGCACATGCGTGGTTAAGGCCCTGAACAAGGAAGTCATGGAAAACAAAAGCGTTGTTTCGCTTTCGTGTTCCACGACTTAGTTGTCCAGGACTCAATATTCGGGATGCTTCCCTTCCCACCCTTCTTGTGGCAGAAGTCCAGCAGTTCTCATAGTCTAGCAGACGGATGGTAGCTGCGGTGACGGTGTTTTGGCGGCCAGCCCCGCGGAGGTGGGCGGCTTTTACAACCAATGTCTAAATGACCACCAAAGTGTTAAGTATTAGTACAACACTTCAAACAGTAACAAAATGAAAAACCACACAAAAGGACACCACACCTGTTAGAGAATAGAGATTAATGTTAGGAGTAAAACAAGACCAAAATGACAAAAATCCAATGAGTAGAAGTCGAGATGCGAATTGTTAAAGATTGATTAAAATGCCATTTAGTGCTTAAAAGCACAAAGCAACAATTGGAGCTATCTTGTTTTGCTAGACTGGGTGAAATCCAAAAGTTCATGCCGACTGCAAAAGTGCGGGGATCGGATGCACTCCCAGACAAGTCCAGCTGAAGTTTTACCTTCTCAAAGATGAGATAAGAGTCCTGTTTGTGGAAGAAGTTAGCTGAGAGCATGGAGATTGTCACTGGCAGTGGACCACGGGCAAGAAGAGATGGCCAGGGCATCACGGATGGGTGGACGGGAGCCTCGCAGTCTTGAGCGGCTTTGCTTGCTTCGAGAAGAGACGAACTTGGAACGGCTCACACTGATTCTTCGTGAGAGCGACATGGGTTCTGGTGTGAGCGGGTCCATTTGCAGTCATGAAGAGCCCAGAAGCTTGATTTCAGGAGCCAAACAAACTCTGATTTTGCCCTGGCCTCTGCTAACCAGGGAGAGGACCTGTACTCTGATTTAAATGGTCTTCAAATTAGATACAATTATAAATGGCTCTAATAACCTACCTGTAAGTCCCTAGCATATGGCAGGCCGTGTTGGTTTAGCACCCTGCTGAAGTGCCTGATGCCATTTTAAGGCAGGCCTGCCTTGCTAGCTGCTTTTAAATTGACATTAACGCTCAAATTCGACTTTGGAATTCAAAGTACTTCTGAAGACTTAAAAAACCTTATTTGTACAAATGACACCCTAAGGTCTACCCTAGGTGCCCCAGTGGTTGGGTGCAGTGTAACTATAATCAGGGACATTATAAAAATTTTTTTTCAGCCCTGGTGAGGGATAAACTGCCAAATTCATTTCCCCCAGTGTAGTGCACTAGCTAAGTAGGCTAACATTGGGGGGGCTTTATTTTAAAATAAGAAAGTCTCATTTCCACATGTTTGATATCAATTTAATAGTAAGAATAAATCTATCAACTAGCGAATGTTAGATTCATTATAACTATAACAGGAGAAGTGTTTCAGCACTCTTTCTGAAAGTTACCAAAATCAGCCCTTTAGTGCCCTTTCCTGAGGGGTCAACCTCTGGCAGTCTGAGCTAAGCTATTTTAAAGAAGTGTGAAGCGGTCTCGGAACCATCTGGTGGAAGGAGAACTCTTGGAGCAAATAGGAGAGCAGTAAGGGGGTAGGGTAGCCAAACTGGTTTTCAAAGGAGGGAAAGCCACTTGAGACAGACACCAGACCTCCCCCATTTACTGCTTCTTCAGTCAGATGGGAGCCCCAGTAACTAGATTACAGGAGGGGTTGAGACGGATGTGTTAGAAAGAATGTTGCTTTATGGGATTGATTTTTGCCACACTTCACAGAAAGTGGACACCCCAGAGGGTTGCAACCTGGGTCATTCTGCAGGTGACCCTCTGCTTGCCAACCCAGGAGCCAGGATACATATGGAAGAGCTGCCCAGCACATTTGATCCCTGCTGGAAGATCAGAAGAAGAAGGACTACCCTGCTGAACCCCTGGTCTGCACCTGAAGGACTGCACCCACAAGGACTGAACCTGGTGCACACTCTGAGCTTCATCACTAAAAGGACTTTGCCTTGCTTTTAAAGATCCAAGAGTGTATTTCCTGTAAAAAAGTGGTAGAAAGGAGCAAACCTGAGTTTCCTACATCAAGTCCTACAAGAAGAGCCCAGCTGACCAGCATCTAGCGGCCTTTTGAGGATTCAGACCAGGTGCATTCTTGGAATTGTAGTCCCAACTCACATGCAGCAACTCAGAGCTTCTGGACTCTTGGACCAAGGTTGTGGAAATACACCAAAAAGAATTTCTGGAAGAAAATCCAGAAGTTTGGAAAGGTTTGAAGCAACTTTGTAAAAATGCTCCATAA
The DNA here is from genome assembly GCF_031143425.1 of Pleurodeles waltl. Lineage (NCBI taxonomy): Eukaryota > Metazoa > Chordata > Amphibia > Caudata > Salamandridae > Pleurodeles > Pleurodeles waltl. The sequence goes on along the minus strand of NC_090439.1, from coordinate 623,922,488 downwards.
GGTGACCCACCCATTGACAAGAATCAAGCCGGTGTCATCGAACCGCAATCCGGCCTGAATTTCAGATTCATCCAGCTACAGCTACAGAGCTTTTCCCCATCAACGAGACTTCCAGGAGTTGACCAGGAGCTCATGCTGAGTCAAGCTGCTGTTGTTACATTATAAGCCGGCCTGAAAATGAGGCTTGCTTGACGAAGAAATAGATCCCAAAACAAGACTGAGGTCCTCATTTACAAGGCCTTTGAGCCATTGTTGCCTCATTTTATTTTGACGGAGACGTGGTGCTAGCAGTGCTCTGTACTGGTCCAGATTTTCAAACTGACACATTGGGCCGAAAGTGTCAGTTTGTAAACTCTTATGTCACATTATACCTGCATCAGGTATAATGCATGCAGGGTAGGGATTCCTACAGGAAAGGCTACTAACAATTGACGCAGTGAAATTTATTACATTTCATTGCGTCATTCTGCAAATTCACTGCATAAGAATTTTACGGTCTGCTCAGAGCAGCCTTGAAATTAACATAGGGCTTTTCTCTAATGGGGCCTCCTCGCATTGCTGGAGTAGCGTCTTTTTTTTTTACACAAGTCCAGGAATGCATGAGTTTAGCGCCAAAAGATGCATCAGAATTTCTGATGAATCTGTGAAAATGTGCTCCATGTTGCTCTGTATTGTAAACACAGCGCATACATGGCATTGCTATGGTATCGCAGAGCAGCTCAAGAAATCTGATGCATCAGGGTTACTGTGTCCGATTCTTGTAAATGAGGCCCTATGTCTGGAGGTAAAATTTTGACCGAGGCCTTCCACTTAGTGTATCCGACTTGGGCTCCTTTGCGGTTCACCACAAACTTTGACTTTGCCCTGGTCAAGCGCGACCAGATGTCTGCAGTGGGAGCTGTTTGCTTTTAGGCATTTTACATTTGCCTAAACAGTTAGGCAAATTTTACATTTTTACATTTAATCCTGAAAAATGTATATCTCTGGTTCCCTACATTGGACGTTTGCCATTTAGGTGACATATTAAAGATAAAAATATGTCCTATTTTTATGAATTGATGTTGGATTTTTATTGTGTGTTGTATTTTACGTAATCACGGTTTTGTTGATATTAAGTGCTTTACACACTTGTCTTCTAAGGTATGCCTAACTGCTCATGGGCCAAGCTATCAAAGTTTGAGCAAGGATTAATTTATTGTGAACTTGACTGGACCTAATGTGAGATTATGGCCTATTACTAAGTGTAGTTACTTACCTGCCCTGACTAACAATCCACTTTCCAGCACTGATGTACATGTAATGAATTTAGAAATCTTTTTGAACTTCTTTGTGGGCAGTCTATACTGATAGGTGCTGGGCTTGCATGCTTTACATGAACCACATTTGGGGAAACCAGATGAGGAGTCCAACCAGGTGGATGTTCTATTCTTTATATTTAATTGGCTATGTTCTAGCATGTCCCTGATGTACCTGGGCTTTCTGAAGTAATAAGCGGAATCTCCAACATTGGTTCCAATTATAGGGTCTGCAGTCTATATATTCCAGTGCTGTTTCATAATGTCCCTTACCTTATACAATCTTTTGTTACATGTGGTATAGCTGGGGATGGCCTCCCAACGAGGAAGGGGTGCCTGTCAGAACCTGACCACTCTGATGGTCCGCATAGTGGCGGTGGCCTACCCAGAGCTGGATGGGTGCTTGAGGGCATCAAAGCAGCCACGAGGGAGTGAGTACAGTGGCCGTTACAACAATAATTTGCAGGTGGCATGGGATCTGGGTGGTGAGTGTCAGTTGGTGGGTTCCTCTTAAATCTTGTTATATTGGCTTTGGAATGTTTGTTGTTGATTGTTTGTTGCTGTTCTTTTCTTCACAGAGGACTTCCTCACATTTTGTTTCTTTTATCTTATTTTGCACTTGTGTCAATACTTTCTGAGGGTATCCTAGCTGTTTGTCACAATATTGTTTCAGTTCTTGTCTGAAATCCCTATCATCACACAATTGCCACAAGTCCTGAGGAGCTCCCCATAGGGGATACTCCACTTAAGCAGATTTGCATGATAACTTCTGGCATGCAATACACTATTTCCTGTGTAGGGATGTGACAAGTTTATTGTCTTCCACCCGAGTAGGAATATTTAAATATTCACTGTAGGTGTTACTCATCTTATGCATGAACACAAGATTTAGCTCATTTCTTCTAATAGATGGATTAATTCAGAGGCCAGGTCAGTGCTGCCATCCCAAGAATAAGTCATTTATAAATCTAATCCAGATTAGTATATGTGGGGCCTGTGTTTGACTGTGCTACTCTTGTGTGTTGTCTTGTGTGCATTCTCATCTGTATGAGTGCATGAGATGGGTTGGGGTTGAGGAGAGTGGGACTGGGAAGTGGTAGTTGGAGGGGTGACAGTAGAAACAGGGACAATGGCTGCCATCAGAGAGGAGGCCAGAGCCTAAGTCGATCACTGTTGGGCCACCAATCCACTGTGGATGCCCTCCAGGAATGCATTGCATTGCTGCATCTGGGATGCCAGACCCTGGATGGCATTCACAATGGTTGACTGCCCTACAGAGATGGATCCCAGGAGGTCAATAGCCTCCTAACTCAGGGAAGCAGGGCTCACTAGGGCAGGGCCTGAGGTGCCTGCCAGCCTCCTGGGTGAGCGGGCATGGGCAACTCACTGAGGCGCTACTGGGAGGGGGGCTGGTACAGGGGTTGGCGGCTGTACCTTCAGCTGGGGTGGTCACAGAGGTGTCCACCACCATCAGGGAGCTTCCATCAGAGGAGGTATCTGAGTCAGCGCTGTCACCTCCTGTCTCCGCCGTGGTACTCCCCTCGCCCAATGTCGCACTGGTTCCCTCGGCGTCAGTAGAGTCTGCCTCCTGGGTCCTGTGGGATGCAGCTCCCTCTGTTGCCAGTGCCCCTCCTCCTCCGCCAGATGATGCTAATGCACTCATGGACAGGATTACAGAACAAAAAGGGGGAGGAGAGAGAAAGGGAGCACTAGATCAATTACTTCACCAACACCAAAGAAGGCATACACAGTATTGTCACACACAGGGATCAGGATTTAGCACTTTGCATTGCACTGCCAAACGATTGGCTATATGCCACAGCAAGATGAGGGCCAACCACCACCAACTGCACCCCTCCTGGGACCCACTAAGCCCTGTCTGACATGGAAAGCTACCTAGCTACGTCACCTTCCTTTCCCTTTCAACCATTACCCTTGAGCTGGATCACACTGCAATGTCTGGCCTGGCATTAAGGGGCACCCACTAACTGACACCTACCACCCCAATCCCATGCCACCTACAAAATATTGCTGTAACGACCACTGTACTCACCCCCTTGTGGCTGCTGTTATACCCTCAAGCGCCCATCCAGCTCTGGGTAGGCCACCGCCAGTATGCGGACCATCAGGGTGGTCAGGTTCTCACAGGCACCCCTTCCTCATTGGGAGGCCCTCCCCAGCTGAGCCTCTGCAGTCTTCCGTGCCTAGCATGTCAGGTACTCCCACCAATTCAGACAGTGGGTGGTCCGCCTGTCATAGACCCCCGTCCTTGGCGATGGCACGCCACAATCCCTTCTTTGCAGGTGCTCGCCTGCAGAGGCGATACAGATGGGAGGACACCATTACACAAACAATCCAGCCTGTCACACATATGGCCCACCAATCCTGTTTCTATCACCATTGGCACGCACATCACCCTGCGCATACATGTACACCACCACATGACATCGTCCCCCGATGACACAATGCTTGCATACACATCTCCATGCATCCTTCCCACGTGCATCGTGCACAAGTTGTACTCACCTGTTGGTCTGGAGGCCCATACAGCAGCCCATACTGGGGTAGGACCCCATTCACCAATCTCTAAAGCTCCTCCGCAGAGAAGGCAGGGGTCCTTTCACCGGTCACACGGGCCATGGTAGGTTCCAGACACAGGTCACAGCAGCACACGCAGTGTAGGTGTTCTTCTGTTGAAGGTTAGGAAACAAGTGAGGAATCAGATAGAAAATGATGGTCACGCCCGTTGCAGTGTACACGGCCACCGCCTGCGCAGATCCCCATTGGCCACTGTACTCCATAGAGCTGCAGATTATCCAATGAGGAATTGCACGGCGGTGCAAGACCACCTTCCGCCATGACGCCCAACGTCAGCGGAGTCACCTCACTTCCACCTGTCCCTACATACAGGACAGGCGGTCGCCATTTCATGGTAGTGGACAACAATCAGAATAACCTTGACTGTGTCACTTCCTAGATTTGCACATACCTTGCCATTTCCACTGTCCCATCACATAAATGCACTATGCACACTGAGGTGGTGGTTCCATTGTTCAAATTGTGAAGACCTACTCACTCTTGTGTCCCTTAGATACCTACTGCTGCAGATAAATGGCTATCAGTGCTCCATTTCCTGGCAACTGGTTCTTTCCAAGTGACAGTGGGCTTGCCACTTGGAATGTCACAGCCAATGTTTTCAATCGTGCTGGCAAGGGTTTTGTCTGCCCTGGTGAAACACATGTGCAGCTAAATTGCCTTTCCCCAGGTGGAAGATTTGGCCACTGTGAAGGCAGGACTATATGCTATGGGGCATATCCTCAATAAAATTGAGGCGATTGACGGTACATATATAGCGTTTGTCCCCCCCGCCAGAAGGAACAGGTGTTTAGGAATCGGAAGAGTTTCCACTCACTGAATGTGTAAATGGTGTGCCTGGCGGACCAGTACATCTCCCACAGCACTGCCAAATATCCTGGGTCGGTGCATGACGCTTTCGTCCTGAGGAATAGCAGCATCCCAAATGTGATGACCCAACTACAGAGGCACAGGGTGTGGCTAATATTGAGCCAGAGCCCCCACCCACTGCATGTCAGTGTATGCCTTCAGATGTTATCCCCATATGATTGTGTAAGGCTAAAGGTTGTCCCTCAATACTTGCAGGTGACTCTGACTACCCAAACCTATTGTGGCTCCTGACCCCTGTGAGGAATGCCAGGATACGGGCTGAGGACCATCATAATGAGGCACATGGGCGAACCAGAAGAATAATCGAGACCTTCAGCCTCCTGAAGGCCAGGTTCAGGTGCATCCATCTGCCAGGTGGATCCTTGTGCTACTCACCCACAAAGGTCTGCCAGTTGCACAACCTGGCCCTCAGACAACATGTTCCTTTTCTGCAGAAGGAGGGGACTGGAGATGACCCTGTGGTAGCAGTGGACCATGAGGGCAGTGAGGATGAGGCGGCAGAGGAGGAGGATGAGGACAACAGAACAGTTATATGTCAATACTTCCAGTGACACACAGGTGAGACAGTGGAACTGACCATTACTCTGATTATTGATGTTTTCTGTGTGGCTGTAGCATGATGGCATTCACTTCCTTTGCATCCATCACCTGGCTTCTCATTTTCCAGGTGTTGGTGATATGACAACAATGTCCTGATGTGATCACTACAGATAGTTACAGGTCATAATATGTATGCTATCAGAGTGTTTAGATCATTTGTACTGTTCCCACAATGCACATTTTCAAAACTTAAAACAGTGTCACTCAAATTGTGTTCAAGGGTGTTTATTATAGTGTAAAAAATGACTGAAAAGTGTAATAGAATGGGGTGATGGTGGAGGAAAGTCCAGGGTATTGTTGCCGTCTGTTTGTAGCACGGGTCCAGTATCTAAGGGGCCATAGGAAGGGGAGCAAAGGCAGTTCAAAGTAGACAAGGTGAAAGGGTGGGACACAAGGGTGTCAATCAGGAGAGTTTAATTTCCTGGCGGTGGTCTTGGTCTTGGCAAGTGTCTCTGGCTTCTGTCTGGTTCGCAGGGGAGCGTTTGCGGGGTGGTTCACCTACTGCAGGGGAGGAGTGCTGGTGGCCTGTGGGTCCTGTGGCAGGACCTCCTGTCCACTAGCTGCAGGGGATGTGGTGGGCTGGTCAATAGACTGGCTAGTGGTAGCGGCCCACTGCTGTACAGTCCATTCCCTCATGATGTTGGCCATGTCTGCCAGCACCCCTGCCACAGAGATCATGGTGGTGTTGAGGCCGTCAAGTCCACCCTGATGGTGTTCCTCATGCAGCTGCTTGTTCTCCTCCATGTTGTTCGGGATTTGGCCCATCATGTCCATCGTTGTTGGTAGGCCCCAAGGACATAAGTGAGTGCCTCCTGGAGAGTCAGGCGGTCATTCTGACCCTGGCGGTCTTTGACCGCCAGGGCGGAGGACCGCGGGAGCACCGCCGACAGGCCGGCGGTGCTCCAATGGGGATTCCGACCGTGGCGGTAAAGCCGCGGTCGGACCGGCAACACTGGCGGTCTCCCGCCAGTGTCCCGCCGCTCCATTGAATCCTCCAAGGCGGCGCAGCTTGCTGCGCCGCCGAGGGGATTCCGACCCCCCCTACCGCCATCCAGATCCCGGCGGTCCGACCGCCGGGAACCGGATGGCGGTAGGGGGGGTCGCGGGGCCCCTGGGGGCCCCTGCAGTGCCCATGCCACTGGCATGGGCACTGCAGGGGCCCCCGTAAGAGGGCCCCTACAAGTATTTCACTGTCTGCTGCGCAGACAGTGAAATACGCGACGGGTGCAACTGCACCCGTCGCACAGCTTTCACTCCGCCGGCTCGATTCCGAGCCGGCTTCATCGTGGAAGCCTCTTTCCCGCTGGGCTGGCGGGCGGCCTGAAGGCGGCCGCCCGCCAGCCCAGCGGGAATGTCAGAATCACCGCCGCGGTCTTTCGACCGCGGAACGGTAACCTGACGGCGGGACTTTGGCGGGCGGCCTCCGCCGCCCGCCAAGGTCAGAATGAGGGCCTCAGTTTCCTGGGCCTGTCCTCTCTCTGGTGATGGCGGCCCTCCCAGTGTCCCTGTTGCCCATTGCCACTGACCCCAGGTCCCTGATTGTCTTGGGCACGAGGTGTGGACTGGGGTCCCTGTACAGGTGGGCACACTGCTGATTGACGTGTCCGGGGACAGAGGTGTGGTGATGCTGGGTGGGTACTGTGGTGTTGGCAACTGATGGGGACTGTGAGTGGGCTGGGGTGACCGGCTGACCAGTGGTCCCTGATGGGCCAGGTTGTTGGTCCATTTCCTGAAGTCCAGAGTTACTGTCATCACTGGGGGCATCTTCTGTTGGGGGACTGGATAGTTGTGGCGCCTCCTCTCTGCTGACACTGGCTGGAGCACCTGTGGGGATGTAGGTGATGTATTATGCTTCATGCCTGTGACATATTGTACATCCCTATCTTCCCCTCTACCATTGCTTTTGCCCTGTGTGATTAGGTGTGCGTAGTGGAGTGTGTGAGGGATGTATGGGTGTGTGTGTATTTGTTGCAGTGGTCTTGATGTCTGTCTGGTGGCAGTGTTTAGTATTCAGAAGGGGTTGTGAGGGTGTGTTTTATAGTGCTGTGAGTAGGTGTGTGTGGTGTGTGTAAGGGTGTCAGGTGTGTGTTTTTTTTATTGGCCAATGTTGGGTTGTTTTGTATTTGGGTGTCCATTCAGAGCGTGGCGGTGTGTACCGCCAATGGTTTACCACTGTTGAATATCCGCTGTGGTGATTTGTGGGTCATAATATGATGGGTGTTATTTTGTTGGCCTAACAGTGTGGGTGTTGGTACCAACAGTTTACAACTGACCTTTGGGCTGCAGGATTTGTGTATGTGGCTGTATTCTGTCAGTTTGGTGTGTGTGTGTCATAATATTGCGAACAGATATGCGCCACAGTGGCGGTATGTTGACTGCCGTCAGTGTGGAGGTAAGCAGGATTTACTGACAATGTCATGATGAGGGCCATAGTCTCTTCAAATACAAAAATATTATTCTCTGGACAACATAGCATAATTTGTTTACGTATCATAGTATACTCAAAAAGAATAATAGGGCAACTGTGGAAAAAATACATACGTCTCACCTCTACTCCCCTCTTTTGTTCAATACACGGCCATAGGAAACAGACATCTAATGTAATCATTGAGTATGTGTCTATTAAGCTTGGCATCCCTGGCGTGGTCTCCCCTAACTTTCTGCCTCCATTTCCCAGATTGTTGATGTGTGCTGGGCTCTGTTTTTGCTGCTTTTGTTCCTCTGGGCACTTTACCAGTGCTATCCAGTGCTAAAGTCCTTTATGAAATTGATGTGTATATGACTTTCATTGATTGGCATATTTGATTTACGACTAAGCGCCTAGTACAGTACAGTAGAGGTGCCCAGGGCATGTAAATCAAATGCTACTAGTGGGCCTGCAGCACTGGTTGTGCCACCCACATTAGTAGCCCTATAAACATGGCTCAGACCTGCCACTGCAATGTCTGTGTGTGAAGTTTTAAACTGCCAATTCGACTTGGCAAGTGCATCCACTTTCAGGCCTAAACTTTCTTTTTATACATGGAAGACCCCCCTAAAGTAGGCCCTATGTAGCCCCATGGGCAGGGTGCACTGTATGTTAAAGGTGGGACATGTATTTATATGTTTTAAATGTCCTGACAGTGAAGTGCTGCCAAATTCGGTTTTCTCTGTTGCAAGGCCTATCTTCCCATAGGTTAATATGGGGGCTGCCTTTTAATATTATTAAAGCACAGCTTCCCTTTGGGAGCAGATGGACATGTGAAGTTTGGGGTCTCTGAATTCACAATTTAAAAAATCATCTTTTAGTGAAGTTGGGTTTTCAGACTGTGTTTGAAAATGCCACTTTTAGAAAGTAGGCATTGTCTTGCTTAAACCATTCTGTGACTCTGCCTGTTTTTGAATTCCCTGTCTGGGTCAGTTTGACAGTTGGGCTGCTTGCACCTCTCTATAGACAGTGACACAAATGGAGCTGGTGTGTAGCCTGCATATCCTGATGAGCCATCTGTGCTAGGCGGGAGGGGAGGAGTGGTCTGGCCTGGGCAAGGCAGGATCTTACAAACAACAGAGACTTTGCATTGAAGTAGGCCTACTTCAAAGGCAGAAAGGGGTATATGAAGAGCACCCAAAACCCCAGACTTTAGAGCATTTCCGGAATCAAGAGGAACTTCTGCCAAGGAGAAGTGCTGAAGAGCTGAGGATAAGTGCTGCCCCTGCCTGTGACTGTGCTTGTTGGGCTATCCTGAAGTTGCTGCTTCTGCCTGTGAAAGGGGACAAAGGCCCTTGCAGGCCTGACACCGCTGCAGTCCCGCCAAAGTCCGCAACTTTGTGGAGGTTGGTGCACCACGTCAGGACTTATTCCGCCCTGAAGTGCGCAGATTCAATGCTTCAACCCGACGCCGCCTCACTTTCACCGCTCCACACCCAAGACCCAATGCCTCTTTGTAATGCTTCTGCTCCTTCGCCCCGCAGCATCGGAACCGACGCCACCTCGGAACCAGCGACACCGTGATTCCTGACTTTGCGCACCCGCTTGCTCTCACATTTTAATAAGGTTTTATACCTGGGGGTCTGATTGTTGGGAACGACTCCGTCACAATGCCGTGTTAGCACCTTATCAAAGAACTTTGTATTTCTAAGCACTATTTTTGTGCTTAATCTTTACAAATTCACAACTTTACTTGTTTATGTCAGATTTTTGACATTTTGGTCTTGTTTTGCTTAGATAAATATTACCTATTCTTCTAAACCTGTGTCATTTTGTAGTGTTTTCACTGAGTTACTGTGTGTGTTGGTACAAATACTTTATACATTGCTTCTGCAGTTAATCCTGCCTGCTCGTGCCAAGCTACCAAGGGGGTGAGCGGGGATTAACTGAGGGTGATTCTCCTTTATCCTGAGTAGAGTGAGAGTTCTTGCTTGGACAGCGAGTAACCTGACTGCCAACCAAAGACCCCATTTCTAACAGTGTCCTTCCATGTAATATCATGTATCCTCCGTAGGAAATCAGTATTATCCAGACAGTGTGATCTCAATCCTATAAAATGGGGTGATAAGAAATGCTCGGGGAATGTGGCCGCATTTTATAAAAATCCCCCTTTAGAGGAAACAAGAGGGGATATGGGGTTGTTGTGGATTTTTGGAAGTAAATATAGACATGGTATTATTGGATGCTCCACTTGCAAAAACATATTTTTGTCAAATTCCAACAGTTCTCTCTGATACCATTTTCCTAAAATTCTATTACAGACATGCATCGATTTCTGATATGTGTCCCATGTTGTGAGCTCATAACAATGTTTGTCATTCAATTGACATTGGGCTCTTTAGCTTGTTAGATCCATCACCACTATGTTTCCTCCTTTATCAGACAGTTTTATAACAACTGATGAATCATTGGTCAGATTATGTAATACCTGTCTTTGTGCTTTTGTTAAATTGTCTAGGATATATGTATCCCTCTCCTGTTGAATTTTCATCAGTTCATATGTTGTGGCAATATGAAAAGCCTCTATGTTGTCAAATGCTGCAGTATTGTTAAATTTGGATTTAGGTTTCAAACCGCCGTATTGCGTGGTATCCACCACAAAACTTAAGTTATGCAAGGCTCATGTGTCATTGGTAGATTGACTAGTGTCATTACTTTCCAAGTAAAGTAACAAAAGAATAGAATCCACATCCTGTTACTTAAAATTAGCCATACTGGGAACCTGTGCAACTTGTGATCTCATAGGTTTTATATTGATATTAATTTTAAATAGTTTCTGCAACTTCAGATTCCTTATGAATAAATCAATTCTAGTACTAGTGTAGTCAAAGTCTGTAATAGGACAAAAAGAAAAACCTAATTTCAGTACTGACCCTTTATCAGGAGTCAGTGCTCTATTGGATAGATTAACCACTAATTTGTCCTCCTTGAATAAGTTCAGTATCTAAATGGGTTGGGGAATCACCCTTTTCCACTTATTCCTCCTACCCCTCGTGGTTGGCATCATCCTCTTTTTCCACCTCTTCCTGTGCCTTTCCCTCTTTGTTTGCTGCTTGGAGAAATTTCCTATTTTTGCTTTTCGTAGCTGAGGCCCCTCTTAGAAAGACAGAGGATGATCTCCATGTATACACATCCAATTCTGCACTGACATCCAGAGTAGAACCAGTAGATGATAATTCTTGCTGGCTTTGTTGTTGTGTTTACTTCAAAATCCATGCACAGTTTTTTTCATCAAAACGTTCACTGAAAATATTACATTGATATTATCAATGATGTTATCAAAGATGTCATGAGTGCTGTAATTTGTGGGATAATTAGTAGTTCATGGCGAGGGTGCGAGTTATAGTTACCTTAGGGCATGAGTTATAGTTACTTGAGATAACTTCAACTATAACAGGGGAATTTCTATAGTTTTGTACGTTTAAAAAGGTAGTGAACTTGTAGCCTTTGTTTTTTTTAAGTGAATTTTTCTGCTTTTTAAATTCTATTTCCTAACTATCATGTTCCTGCAATCTTTATTTTTTCAATTAATTTCTATGTTTTCATTACTATACCTTAATCCAAACACCGCCACTGCGGCCAGTCCCTTCGGCTAACCCCTATAACCTTCCAACCCTGCACTGTGCATGGCCATTGGCTGTGTGCAATGGAGGTTCTCCGCAGGACCTCACCTGCGGCCAGTCCCTGTGGCCAACCCCTATAACCACCCACCACACGCTGCACATGGCCAAAGACCATCCTCAGGGCCATATCAGACCCAGGGACCCCATACCCGGTGCCCAGTGTAAATCTTTAATGTTTTCTGGGAATGCTTGCCCCCCCAGGCCGATCTGTTGTGGGGATCCCATCCCAAAGGGCCTGGCATAAACATTACATTGTTTTGGGAGGAGGGGGTCTGCTCAGTCCCCCTCTCCAGGCTGATCTCGGCCCCGGGGACCCAAACTGCAGAGCCCAGGCCTAATTTCTTTTGGGGAGGGAGGGGGGCCTCGTGGCCCCTCCTTCCTAGGCTCATCTAACCCCCGGAGACCGCATCCCCTGGGGCCCAGCCTAATTATTTTTCTGTGAGGAGAGGTCTCTGTGACCCCTACACATGGCTGATCTTGACCCCGGGACACCATCCCCAAGGCCCAGCCATGTTACCTGAGTGCCCCAGGGCACTAAGTCTCAATGTTGGAGACCATGGAGGGAGCTTGAAGGCCCCCATGGTCCCAGCAGGCTCCCCACTCTGTGAGAACTATTTTCTCTGTCTCCCTGCCTGCATTTTTGCAGACAGGGAGACAGAGGAAACCTCTACTCGCAGTGAGGAAGAGTAATTTGACAGCTCTTACCCACTGTGAGCAGAGTGTTTACTGTGGCATGGCGGTAGCTGTAAATCTGCATCCAAGCCACAGCAAACAGCTATGTCATGGGGTGGGCACCCCAGGGCATAGCAGGAGCTGGCTCTGGGGGTGGCAGTACCCAGAGCCATCACTGGCTCCTTGAGGGAGACCATGCGGACCCACCTCCAACATGTTAATTGCCCCCAGCACAGAATTGCTAAAGTGCCCTTGGTAGGTGGTGGTCACCAGGGCTGTACTCTATTTACAAAGGTGCCCCTGGGAGGTGGTGGACCACAGGGCTGTGGGGGGTCATGTGGCCCATCCACACTCTATTAGCAGCGTGCCTCAGAAGGTGGTGGTCCCCTGGCTTGGAGGAGCCTCACAAAGTTGCTATAGTGCCCCGGGGAGGTGGTGATCCCCAGGGCTGCAGGGGGGGGTGCTGCCCCCGCATAGAAATTTGAATTCCCTCTGGACCTGGTCCACCCAGTGGCTTGTAAAAAGCAAGCCCAGTAGGCCACAATAAAAAAAAAAATGAATTTTTACCATGAAATTGCAATGTCATTGTGAATTTGCAGCAAACGTTTTTTTTTTTTTAATGCTTTATAGCCCTCGGGGGTCCTTTGGGACCCCGCACCAGACTTAAGGGGTCAGGGTGTCTCTGTCCAGGCCCCTTGTATTTTTTTTAACATTTGTTTTGAATGATTAAGAAAATCAACAGGATGGGTTAGAGACTTTAATGGGTATATTTATACTCTGTCTGTGCCAAATTTGCATCAAAATTTTTGACGCAAATTTGGTGCAAACCTAACACCATATTTATACTTTGATGCCCGAGTCCGCAAATGCCAAAATTCCTCTGTGTGCGTCATTTTCTGAATGCGTGAAACTGCCTTGCGTTAATGAAATGCAAGTTAGACATTCCCGTCCAAAAATGACTTAAACACCTGTGCGCCATATTTATCCTACCGTGCAAAAATCCCACATGGCTGGGAGGCGGAAAATGGCGCACAGCCCGATTTGCATCAAAAATTAATGCCTGGGTCAGGGCAGGCGTTAAAATGGGGCAAACACACCAGTACTTAAGGAAAACACATAGAAGCAACATCAGAGCTCAAAAAGGAAGACATGGAGGTGCTATTCATCCAGCATGCACGAAGGCACAGAGCACAGGAGCAACACCAGCAGCTTCCACCACACCAGCAGGGACCCAAACACAAGGCAGAAGGCAGGAGAGGACATTCCGTACCAGGACAACCCTTCTGGGCCTCAGGGAACATGACATCATCCATAGGTACAGACTAAACTGGCAAGCCATACAGCAGCTGCTGCGTCACATTGAGCCACAGTTGGCACCCAGCTTGCAGACAACCCACATCATTCCAACAGAGACCAAGCTGCTAGCTGTCCCCCACATGTTGGCAAGTGCCTCTTTTCAAACCACTGGTGCCCTGGTTGCCGGGATCTCACAGCCCTCATTCTCTGCCTTCCTACCCAAGGTACCGGATGCCTTCATCTACCTCACACCCCGCCACATCAACTTCCCCAACACACAGCAGAAGCAGCAGGAGATCAAACAGGGCTTCTACCAAATCAACTGCTTCCCACTCGTGCTTGGTGCCATTGACTGCACACATGTACAGATTGTGCCACCTGCTGCAACCGAGCATCTATACCGCAACAGGAGGAACACACACTCCATCAATGTGCAGGCCATTGTGGATCACCGGGGTTTGATCACCAACATCTTGGCAAAGTGTCCTGGGAGTGTACATGATTAATTCATCTTCCACCACTGCACCATCAATCAACACTTCCAGGATGGACAATCTGGAAATGGCCTACTTGTTGGTAAGTACAGAAACCCAGTTATATACACACAGCATAGCAACCCTGTAGGACACACAACACATACACCACTACATTGACACGTGACCAAGAAGACACTAAGGTTGTGACACTGCTAGTCATGTTTGATTTCCTGACCCAATGGGATACACACCTATGGACAAATGACAGATGCAAATAACAACAGATGCCACTCCAGAGACACAAGGGAACAGTTTAAAACCACACAGTGACAATGACATGGCCTTAACTGGCAGTACAACTTGGAAGATGAATCTTCCAACATCACATCAATAACACTCAATCACACACCCTTCCAACCAATACGTACTGTGTAAGGGGTGTGCAATGTGTTTCACTGCAGGTCAAACACCATGAGACACATAGCATGATGAAGATGACTCTAATGAATGGGACATGGAATCATTGAGGCTGTACCAACATCTCACATCACTCCTGGCTGACATTGCCCATTACCAATAAGCAAGTGGACTGTGCAAAGAACACATATTGATGTGACAATATTACAAAGTGCACATTGCTACACATATGGATTGAGACAATTACACATATACACAACAGATGTACAGGCATATGGACCTTCTGACAATTAAACCTTCACCCCCACAACCAAGTTAGTCACATTACGTGGACCAGGTTCAGTAGTGTAGGTACACATTTGAACATGAGCCAAGTCGGTGTGGGCAGAAAAATAGGTTTGCATAGAACTTGTCACACATGGGATATTTGTGCATTGTCAGTTGTCAACCCTTCAGTGCTGCCAACTTATGGAGATGTGTTGTACATTGTCACCTAGCCAAATCAAAGGGCCTCACTGACGTTTAACAAATTCTATCGTATATGTTAAATTGGATGGGATGTTCAGGCCATATAGATGCAACAATGTTACCACCACTGTGGAATTGATTCTGTGTATGGAAGTATCATGTCACCCCCAGTTAAGACACCTGGACACCTCTTTCGCATGACATAATACTTGGGAGTACACAATATACTGCAAGTGTACAAAAATACCGCTGACATCCGGTCAATCAGCCAAACACCAGTTCAGATAATGAAACAACCCAGTGCTGATGGTACATCCTAGAAGCCTAGGATTCCACAGACAACACAAGATAACAACTGCCATGCAAAGTGATAATCATGGTGCAACTCCATCAACATTTTTCACTCATTTTCTCTTTCAGCTGATCAGGGGTATAGGATCCAGCCATAGATCATTACCCCATTTGCATACCCAAGCACTGCAGCAGAGCATGCCTATAATGAGGCACATCGGAGGACATGCACCATAGTAGAGAGGACCTTTGGCATCCTGAAGTCAAGATTCAGGTGCCTCAACATCACCGGAGGCAGCCTCTTATATTCACCGGAAATGGTCTGCAAGATCATTCTGACCTGTGCCATCCTGCACAATATATGTGTAAGGAGGAACATTCCCCTCTATGAACCAGACCCACAAATGCCTGAAGAGGAGGAAGAGGAGGATGCTGTTCATCAACATGAGGGGGACCATCCAAACACTGCTGCAGGATTGCGTTGGAGACAACACATTGTACAAAACGTCTTTTAACTATAGTCACCATCACCACTTTATTACCATATCTCATTAAACACCTAATCTAATCACTGAATCATGGTTTGGGTAATTATTTATGCATCTCATGATCCTTAGGAATCACAATCAGAGTTTAGCCTCATGGAGCAGTGCAGTAATACATATTAGGATTCAGAAAAAGCCATATCACATTTGTTGGGTATGAATGTACACCCAACCTCACACACAGTGTAAATGCCATATTTCTCATTTGAAGGGCAATGTCAGAGTAGCACAACTATAGGACACATCCATGTTGGCAACATGGTTCATTGCAGCATATGGCACACAACTAAGACACCATCAATTGCAAGTAAAAAACCTGCTTCATACATGAGGCAGTGGCTTTCCAATTGCATTAGTAACAGGAATGTTTTCCCACACCCTTAACAGCACTAAGTGTGACATCAGCTATCTCTGCAAGGAGCATGTGTGACAAGAAGTCCATGTAAGCTGCAAATGGATAGCACGAGTGCCCCAAGTATGACACGCATTGCTCACAAAACATGCCCTGTGCATGCCATCCCAGGTTATAAGTTCTGGCACAGTCATTTATTCAATCTCTCCCCACCCTTCTCTAGGTGGCCCTGTAACAGGACTATTTGTACCCTGATAGTCCATCATCTACACACACCCAGATTCACATTCTAACTCCAGTGTGCTTCCCTCTTTAGTATGGCATGCCGTAGTCCTAGTTCATCGGACTGCATGGACTGCAGGTCCCAAAATGCACTCCCTGGTAGTCTGTAGGACCTGTAATCATCTGTCCATTGCTTCCCATGTGAAAGGTACTGTTGGTCCTTTGAACTTGATTCACACCTACAGGACATCTGAGAGACTGAACCTGCACACACCTGTGAGCACTTCCATGCAGACCAGCCATTTGAACCTGCACTGCCATTGCTGCTGCCTGGAACTGCTCAGAAGCTGCCATTGTCTGAATATCCTTGTTGTGCATTGCCATATAAACCACTTGTGTAACACAGCCCTTGGGTTATTGTGTAACATTGTAGCCGACAGCAAAAATCCAGTTTTAATTTTCCACAGTGTTGTTCAGGCATTTCCCAGTCTGAGTCTGCTCACTGTGCATTTGCCTTGTTCATGTTAGTCCCTGACAGAGCGTGCATCTTGTTAGCCTGATTGTTACCTGTCTTTGTGTTACCATAGAGCTTCCCTGTGGCTACATTTCTCTCATAGTTGCTTTCCATGCCGTCACTTTCCTCCTGGGGTAATGTGTCTGGTAGGTCTACGATGTATCCACAAATATATTGTATAGTATAATCAGTTTACATATGGTATCAAGGTCTGGGACATGTATTCAAATAGCCTAATCTGGGCACTATCCCTTGCCTGTGTTTCATGGATGCATGAGTGACAAACAGTGACAGTGTACTTTGGCTCTATGCATGGATTGGGAATGGTGCCTCCAGCACAAAAAACAAAGGTTGCTAATGTGCATGAATGGGCAAAACATGGCTGCAACCCAATGATGGTGGTTGCGTGGTGACTAGCTGTGAGATTAATCAGCACAGAGGCACTGATGTTCCCTGTTGCAGTGGGAATTTTCAATACCACCCTGTGTACAAATGTTGTGATGAAAGCTGCCGGGTTCTATTCACTGATCCATTATGTTTGTGAGCACACCAAGGTTGCCCTGTTGTCAGCCTCATAAAACTTCTGCAGTGCCATAGTTCAAATATCCCCACGTGTGTTGTCGATTCCCCATTGGCTTTCGGTCAATTCTGCTTTGAAGGATACTCTGTTAATGCATGGAATGGATCCACTGACTCTTGAGTAGACATGCACGTAACAGTGACAACATGAAGGACAATAATGACACAGGGTACACATGGCCAAACACTTGAACTGGACACCTTTGTGCAATTAACCACTGAAAATATGTGAACACATGCATCTTGGTCTGCTGGTCCTCCACTGCCACACGAGAAACATAGGTCATATATAGGACTCAAACTGTGGAGTGACATTACATTTTTGGACTGTTTTCTGACTCCGTGCCACAAACCCTGTACCTACATAGCATTTTCAAATGACTGACTCATGGCTAGTATACAAACAAGTTACCAGGATGTGGTATCCAACATTCCTTTATATGTGATGGCTTACTCATTGCCATTATCAACCGTCCTCTATCTATCCTGTGCATAGTTTGTCATGGGAGATGTATTGTCCCAAAAGTCATTGTAGTTCACACAGCATTAGATGCTACGTGTATGACAAACACATATCCTGACTCATATCTACACTGAATAGTTTCTGCATACAAGCACATTAGTGAAAGCACGTCTTGTGACGTTCACACAGAGGCCCAACAAAAATTGAAATAGCTAATTCACAGACATTGACACACAGGCAATGAGTTAATGTATTAAGTTGCGTAGTCTTGCTATCCTTTATTGACACACAACCTGCTCAAACTGGGTAATACTAATTTGTATTAAAAAAGTTTGGGTATGTATTGCGTCAGTGAAGAGTGCTCATCCGGTACAACAACATGAGTATCATGGCCCGTAGTAGTGTGGTCTGCCACATGTGCCCAAACACTGGAATACACAATGCAGGTGCAAACAGCCTATCTCTGTACAGTTACAGCTGTCATGTACTTTAAAAATGTGAGAAATTACACAACCACAGTAAAAGACATATTTTGACGCAAGCGCGTCAAAAAAAGATGCATATGCGTCAAAAAGCGCTGCATATCTATTGAAAAATGATGCTCACAGCCATTATACATCCATTGGCCCGAGCGGTAATTCATACCATGCACCCCATGCAATTGGTTACCAATGCAAAATATTTGGAACTATGAATGCGGGGTCATTTTTAAGCATTTGTGTAAAAAATAATTGATGCACAGACTGTAAGCGTCATAAAGGTTTGATGCATCATAATAAAATCACATTTGTGGCAGGAAGTGATGTAATAGGATATCCTGCTTACAGAAATGATACAGTGGGTGTACTTTCACTTTCACTTTGCAGTCTGTGATTTTTCTAGACTGTATGGCTGTGCTGAGAGTTTTGTCTGTCCAATTTGTGCCTTTGCCTCCTGTGTGCCATCCTATTTGTCATCTGTTTTATTTGTAATTGTCTCAGTTGCTCATTGTAAGTGTGTATTTGTCTTATTTGGTGTCTAATTTTGTCTTTGTACTGTTGGGAGTCTGTGGTGAGTATTGTTAGTGTGGGGATAGTTGGGCTGTTTGTGGGTTACTTTACTTTCATTTTCCTCCCTTCTTTCTCTTTATTTTCAACTGTACCCTTTATTAGTACTACAGTATTATTTCTGTCATGTTGGGTAGGCCATGTCTGGGGAGAATGGATGGGGAGGAGCTGGGGGCATTCATTTGGCTGGTGTGCCACTTCCTCCCCGTGATGATTGAAGCAGGGGGCAGGGTGATACAGGGGTGTCACACGGAGGTGAGGAGGCTCAGGTGGTCCAAGGTGCTGTACCATCTGCGTCGCATTTTCAACACACCACACAACAACTACCAACTGAAGCAACGCTGGGCTGACCTTGTTGCCAGAGAGCAAGACCTGCTGGACCACCTGGGTGTTGTGATTGGTGGCCCTGTTGGTGAGTACAATTCAGAGTAATGTCCACATTTAAATGCTCTTTAGTGACAGTAGCAGATTTTTTTATATGCTGCAGGCCATGTTTTTGGACATGTGGAATACAAGTTAAACATACAGTGGCCCTGAGTTATACAATAATTGTTTCACATTACTGTCATTTGTCGACGCAACAGCTGCACAAACTTACAAAACACAACTTGATCTTGTAAATTAGTGCTGCTTTCATGTCAATAGATGATGGTAATGCGTCTCAAACATATGTTTTATCCATGGTCTATGAGTGTACCAGGAAAGAATTTTTTTTCACAAGCTAAAATAAGGAATTAATGTGGTCCCCAATTATTTTGAATACATGTCTGAACTGTATTCTGGGCCATACGTACAAAGTTCTTCCTAACCTCAGGTAATATCTTAAGCTGATAGTTTGATTTGGTTTGTGCCACAATTAAATTAGGAATGGATGCCAAAGTAATGCACATGGGTTCATTTCTAAATGTTTGGTGCTACTTTCCATAGCTGTAGTTTAAAAAATGAAGCAAATGCTACAAATTGAGGAATAACAAATCCCCCTGGCCCTCTGTTCATTGTTCCTGTGTGTTTTAAATTGGCCTTGGGCACAAAAGCTGGAACTGAGCTGATGCATTTGCCATCTGTGTTACTTTATAGCCATGCACTTCTCATAAGTTATTGGGTCATCATGGGATACCTGAAGTTGGGAAATGCATGGTCACAATGTACTACTTGCATGATGTTGTGCAAGGGACCCCTGACCAATTCCATCATACATATAAAGTCCCCAAATAATTTGCTACTTTACGTTTGATACACCCCGGCTGATATAGTGCAGCATATGTACAATAGCTAACTTCCCAGTATGAAGGCTATCACAGACATGGGTGTATGCTAAGATCAGAAGACCAGCATTCCTGTGACTGCTGCCATTTCCAAGGTACATACAAATTCAAACCTACATCATCATGATTGACACAGTAGGTCATTTGCTAAACCATGTTTCAATAATGGGACAGTGTCAGTTTGCGGTATACCCGCTGATCTCCCAACTTGGCTAATGTAAGATGATGAATGTTGCTAACTGTGAATTCCAATACCCAATATGGGTACACAGGGCAATGAGTGACACATTTCAGGTGCAATGACTACACCTGTGCTCATGCATTCTGTCAAGGATGATCAAAATATACACTGTCAGCATATTTTTCTTTGTTGTATTAATTTAGATAAATGGCAGATCCATGTTTAGCATCAAATTGTCATCAAGAAACACACAGGATCCTTGCCATTATGGTGTCATAGGGGGCATATGTGGCTCAGGGTACACTGTAAATGTAGCATATGTAACTTACACACAACACAGGCCCACATGTAAGGGACCATAGAAAGCATAATAAATCATGAGCTTTACTCAAACCACATGAGCATCACACAGTAACTGATTGTCCCTTGATGTACAAGCCACAATACCTGAGTTACTGGTATTGCAGTGCACCAGGAATATGGCTTTGCATGTCTCTAATAACAACAAATGATGAAATGGAGTACACTCTATAAATGAGTCTGCAACCAACTGAGGAATCATGTCAACATTGTCACCACATGATAGTTAGGGCCACTGCATGTGTGCATATGTGTGTGTATCACTCACTGGAGTGACAGGGTCTATACATGTTTGTAGTGGTATGTATGTTGGAGTATCATCATGCCTGAGGGGCTGGACTTTCAGATATAATGTTACACATAGTAATTTTACTTTAAATTGTTGTACAGTGCACAGACGTTGAGCACATTTCACCCTTCCATGCTTTACAGGTGGACCTGCCCATTACACAATTGGAGAAGTGACTCGATTTGCGGACCCAGACATATCCAGTAAGTGTTGATATTTCAGTTCTGTGTTGTGTTTGCAGCTGTTGTGTGATTGACTCCTGTGCTTTGGACACATAGCAAGGTATGATGTGCTGGCACATGATCTGATATGTAACTTGACGGGAGTTTGACTTATTTTTCCATATTTGAGTTGGACAATCAGTGGCCTAGAGTCATGTTTTGGGATTGTAGTGCAGCCCTGTAGGCATGGCCATGTGAATAGGGTGACATTTGTTGTTACATTTCTTGTAATGAAAAATCTGGAGAGGGCCATTTTCATGATTTAGTCAGCAAGTCATACCCTGAATCACACAGAATAGGGATG
Source organism: Pleurodeles waltl (assembly GCF_031143425.1). NCBI lineage: Eukaryota > Metazoa > Chordata > Amphibia > Caudata > Salamandridae > Pleurodeles > Pleurodeles waltl. Next base: position 623,901,077 of record NC_090439.1, on the reverse strand, counting down.
CCAAAGTATTACCCACAGACTTGAGTCTCCCTGTTCACTAATGAACATGTTAGACTATATGTTTGACTTCCTAGCAGCATCTAACTCCACATGTTGTGCTACGTTTATGTGGCACTTGAGTACAATGTCATAGGTGTGCATGCAGCTCATGCCCAGATGGGTGCTTGTTGTAGGACAGGTATTGGTGGTATCAAATGATGTTGACAGTTGTCTGCAATTACAAACATAAATGTGGATGGGATTGTCCAATGTTTGTGTCTATCCAATTAGGACGTGGACTGACTAAACACATGTACAACTGTCCAAAGCTTCCTGGCTGTCCTTGATGTTTGAAAGTATGTGTTGCTTGTCCATCCCCCCCTGAGGCACAGGATTAGGGTTATGAAATATGTGTACTTAGGTGTGAGGATCCAAGTGTAGTACACAGACACGTAATTCTGTAATTCATTTGTTCCAACCTAGGATACCCACTCTTGATTAGTAACTGCATACCATCCTGGCAATTCCATTTACAATTCACAGATCTTGTGGCCCTTGACTGTCATCCAGAAGATAGTCATTAGTTGGCCTGTCACATGTGGAAGTCTTGCAGCATGTGTTGTATGACTAATGGCAGTGATACTTAGAGCAATTAAGTATGTACACATCTTTTTGAGCATTGCTGTGCTGTTAGATAGGACATGTGTAGGCTGCATTGGCATGTACTTCCTCAGGGAGAATCTGTGATCTGTATGGTGATATGGCCTGTTTCAGCTACATTAGATGTATTTGTTGATTATCATCAGTAGCTGTATCACACAATGATGTAAATAATGTTTGGCTTGATCTTTTTTAATAGCAGCCAATATGGATGCCAACCAGTTCCGCGAACTTCAGAGGAGGGCGATGTGTTACCGCCACATTCTGGATGTCGAGTCTGGGTTCTGCCACATGGCACAGTGTTATAGCCATGAGAGAGCCTCAGGGGTGTGGAGAGCATTTGCCCAAGGGGGCCCATCTGTGTCCACAACAGCCACCACCACCACCACCACCACCACGACCCAAGTGGCAGTTAGGATGACAGCCACCATTGCAGGTCCATCAACATCCTCCGCTCTTGGACCACTGACAGCAGCCCCTGCACCTCCCCCTCCAAGCATGGCACCAGCAACTGCACAACCCTCCACAACTGGCACACAGACCACCCCTTTCATTCATGTTGCGCAGACTGGACAGGCTGCAGCAGGAGGTGTCCCAGATCAACAAGATAGTGTGTGGGATTAAGAAGACACTGCGGAGGGCAAACGTGTGACTTAGAGACCTTCAGCCATGATTACCTCCCCTCCCTCCTCTTTCCTGGTTCTTATATTTAGTGGGTTTAGGGGGCATAGTGTTAGGTTAGAATAGGATGTAAGTTTAGTTAGTATTAGTGGGTTGGGGGTGGAGGGTATGATATTTTTACATGTGTTTTTTTTTCTTGGATGATGTTGGGGTTTTTGTGTATTAAAAAAACATAAAAAAATAAAAAATCCAAAATATATATATTTGTTTAGTATAAGATAGTATGTGTTTAGGTTAGTATATGTTGTCCTCCATGTGTCCCGTCGTATAAGGGGGGTAGGGGGTTGATGTTTAGAGTGCTTAGTTAAATGGTTAAATGTGATAAGTAAGTTTAGCTTAGGGTAGTTAGGGCCAGTTGTGGGTAATGTGTAGTTAGGACTGGTTAGGTTAGTTAAAGTGTTTGCCCTAGTTTTAGCATCCTATTTTTACAGTTAAATAAATGTGTAGGTACTCATTTACAGTATGTGTCATATGCTTGGGGATCAGGGCTTTGGCATGGGTGACAGTGTCAATTTAGTATTTGCATTTGTGTTCCATCCTGCATCCAAATCCCAATTGAGCTGTCACATTGGCAGCCGCACCAAAGCTACTTTGCTAGGAATCTGCCATCCATTGCACCCACCACTCAAGGTTGCTATGGTTCCCAATGTGTATCTATGTTTGGATGTGTGTTTTCAATCTGTCATACCTTGAGACCAGATTTGGTATTGAGGACAATGTGGTACCTCTGCCTGCAGCCTGATGTTCATGTGAACCCTGATAAGGTGAGTGATGGTAGAATTTCATATAGTATAGTATACATAACTCACACCTATCATTTCTTACATTGTACTGCCTGGTTACTTATTTGTACGTACACTCGTACACATCCATTCCTGCTGTATGGTGTGTGTGATGAAAATTTTCAGTCAAATGTCACATACCTAAAGATTGTCTTGACGAAAAATTTGCAGACAATGATATTCTGCTTAGACATTCCTTGAAGAAGACTTATTCTGTCCAACACAGCATTATATTGTAATGTTTCTATTTACTTCAGATTTAACCCTCATGAAGGGTAGATGATGGTACAATCCAGACCACAGTGCATAGGTATCAGCCCACAATCATTCAGGGCAGTTGTACTGACATTCTATGGGCATTGACATGAGGCAAACATCACTAATCTCCCTGATTGTTGATGTGTCACATTACACAGAGACAAAGTGGTTGTGTAAGTGCTATTTATTTTAAAGTGCTGTAGTGCTATATTTACATAGTCAAGGATTGTGAGTCCATTAGTGTGACGCCTTCTATTGTGATACTACACAAGTGCAAAAGGACATGTCATTGGACATGCTGGGTTGAAGTGTCATACAGTGCAGAGGGACATGAATTGTCAATGAGGTAGTGAGGGACAATTACAGAGCATAGTGTCAAGGAAAACAGTGGGCTGGAGAACAGTGCTCGTGAGCAGCTGTTGCAAGACTGGCATGTTACAAAGCACAGGACCTTGGTTATAAGTGCCCATGTGGCAGGGACTAGTGCTACCCGGTACTCTTACGGGTGAAGGTGATCTGTTCCACGTCTTCATCTTCTGATGTGTGTGTCGTCTCCTCTGCTCTTGGTGGTGGTGGGTTTGAAGGGACAACACACACTTCACTGTTTGAAGACATGGAGACAGAAATCCCGGTAGCTGCCAAGTGTGGGGCTATTAAGGGCAGTACTGCAGCAAGGAGGAGCTGCTGGTTCTTAAGGATAGCAGTTACATAACTGTGGTAGGCAGCCAGGTCGGCCGTGAGGGGGTTAATAGTGCATTCGTGCATGCGTTGAAAGGTTTGATGTTGGAGGTGTTGTGTCAACTCCCTTACTGCTGTGCTGATTTCCTTCACACTTTGTTGAAGTTCTTGCAAGATTGATGTTTGCCCTTGCATGGCTGCTGCCTGTTCTGCAGATGACATCATGCACAAATGCACCCCCTCTAGGCTGGCTGCCATATTTTGCATCCCTACCCGCACCTCCTTGGCCAGCTCCTGCTGTACTCCCACTACTGTCCTCTCAAAGGTGGTCTCAGTGTCATCAAAGTCCTCAGCTGTGTTTGAGCTGGCAGGTCGTACTATTGGGGTGGTGGGTGGTTCCTCTGTGATGGCTGCTACTTCTGTGCTCCTCCTTGCGACTGAAGGTGGGGGCTGGAGGGTTCAAAGGACATCTTGGAGAGTCTGCTGGCTGATATTTGTCAGCTCGTCATCCATGTCATCTGGGAAGTCCAGGACAGGCATGTGCCCAGGAGAGCCATCGTCCTCTGCAATGAGATATAGTACAATTAGTGTATCTGTGTTGTGGCATTTGTAACGTGACGTGCCTGACTTCCTATTAGTTGCACATTGTGATCTTGGTTCCAGGTCATTGTTCCTGTCTTTAATATTAGCATTCTCCCAGGCCTATGCCCCACCTGCATGTCACATGTAGTGTGGGCAGTTTGGGGAATTGTGCGCGTCACATCCTCTAGGTGTTGGTTCTGCCCAAATTGTATGTTGCCACCTTATTGTACAACTCGACCCTCCGTCTACTTCCATTCTCATGTTGTGGCCTTGCACTGGCTGTGGGTGTTCTGATGGCACTTGCACCACACTTAACAATCTGGAACTGCCCCAGTCTCTGATATTTCACATCCAGCTATGTTGCTGAGACCTAGCATTTACTATGTATAGCACTGGCATGGCACAATACAGATGTCAGCATTGGTAGTGTGTAATGTTGATGTTGGGGAATGTGTGCTACATTGGATTGCACTGATGGTCCTAGCAGTGTTCCATTTCCTCTTCTGACTGTGCGGATGTGTTTCACTAGCCGGAAACATATGTCCTCCCCTCAATGCTGTTGTCTGAGTCGTATGACAGTTGGGGTGTTGCATGGTGTTATTGCAGCCATTGTGACCCAGGCACAGGGTGGACCCTGACATGTGCAGCATTAGTATGACCTTACTGCTGTGTACCTCATAATGTTTATGACAATGGCTGATGTTTGTAGCGACTATGGACATTCACATTTGACAGGATTAGCACATTTTTATTATTTACATTGGAGTGATAACGTTGTCACCCTGAACCCTCTAATTTGGGTGTGTTTGATCCATGGGCATGTAGCTGCCATTACCTTCAGCTGCCATTACATTAGCGTTCAGTGTTGCGGGAACGCTGGCCAGAGGTTAGGTCCAGGGATAAGGACCTCCAACATAATTTGTCGTTTGGAGTCCTTGGCATGCGTTTCCCAAGGGGCCCGATCTCGAATTAAGGGTGGGCGACCTTGTTTTGACTCAACTAATTTCCTTGACTTAAGTGACTGATTTGCACACCTAAAATGTGGGTTTTTGCTTTATTTTGATTGTATTTTTGTACTTATTAGAGAAGAAGTATTGCTGTTTGGTCCTGATGAAGCATCAATGGATCCTGTTGGACCGGAAGAAGCGAAATATGTTGACCCTAGTTTAGAGGTACCTCAATTGTCGTAGTCCTCTGTGGTTATTGCTCTTTGAAAGTAATTGAGCATCATACTCAATTTATGACTTTCATGGTCGTTTTTAACCTTGGTCTTCATTCACTGATTGAACTGATTATAGTTTTGATGGATTTATTGGGATGAATAACCAATTTTATTTTTTGGTTTTGTTTCTCTCCACCAGTGCTGGTGCCTGAATGCAGGCACTTGTGTCTTCATAACTAAAACCGATTAGCTAGACCAAATTTAATACGGTTAAGAGCCCCCGTCCAGGGACGCCGTCAGGTGTTGCAGCACCGGCCTGGCGTGGAGCATTCCCCGATGATGATGCCAGTCATCCAATGTGATGCTTGAGGGTTTTCCTCCTGAGACATTAGGTCTCCTAGAATGTTAGCATAGTTTGGAACAGTGTACCTTTTGTTTATAACATATTTACATATATACATATGTATATAGATAAAGAATATATGTATATGTAAAGAATTTAGATATTTACATAAAGATATTTAACCCCTTCGCTGCCATGCCTTTTCCCCCCAGGTGCAGAGCCTGTTGTTGACTTTTTGGACTAGTTTGCACTTAGGCCCTCATAACGTTTGTCCACATAAGCTACCCATGCCAAATTTGTGTCTTTTAATGGATTCTGGAGGTATCCAGAGTTTGTGTGTTCCCCTGGAGAAGACCAAGAAATTTGCCAAACTACAGCTAAATTTTGTTAAAAAATAAATAAATGGGAAAAAAGGGCTGCTGAAGAAAGCTTGTGTTTTTTCCCCCTGATAATGGCATCAACAAAGGGTTTGCAGTGCTAAAATCACCATCTTCCCAGCTTTCAGGAACAGGCAGACTTGCCTTAGAAAACCACATTTTTCAACACAATTGTGGCATTTTACTGGGACATACCCCATTTTTATTATTTTTTGTGCTTTCAGGGTCCTTCCAGTTAGTGACAGAAATCGGTGTGAAATCAATGCTGGATCCCAGGAAGCTAAATATTTCTGGAAAGTAGACAAAATTTCAAAATCAGCAAGGGGTGATCTGTGTAGATCCGTCAAGGTTTTCCTACAGAAAGTAACAGCTAAATTAAAAAAAATAATGAAATTGAGATGAAAGAAGAGCCATCTCTGCCCACGTTTTCTTCTATAACTTTTTCCAGCTATGGCAGATTTTTGAAAACAAACTACTGTTACATTTGCTGGACTCTTCTGGTTGTGGAGATATATAGGGCTTGTAGGTTTATCAAGAACCCTAGGTAACCAGAGCCAATAAAGAAGCTGCACCTTGCAATGGGTTTTCATTTTATACAGGGAATATATCAATTCATTTAGTGGAATTTAATGATTGAAAAATAGGTATTAAGGAAACCTTTATATTTCCAAACTGGGCACAAGATAAGGTGTTGAGAAGCAGTTGTTATTTGCACATCTCTGAATTCCGGGGTTCCCGTAATAACATGTGAATTACAAGGCATTTCTCAAATAGATGTATTTTTTACACACTGTCTTACATTTGGAAGGAAAAAATGTAGAGAAAGACAAGGGGCAATAACACTTGTTCTTCTATTCTGTGTTCTCCCAAGTCTCCCAATAAACAATAAAAATGGTAACTCACTTGTGTGGGAAGGCCTAGTGCCCGCAGCAGGAAACGCAACATGGACACATTACATTTATACATTGAAATCAGACGTGTTTTTTGGAAAGTGCCTAACTGTGGATTTTGGTCTCTAGCTCAACCGGCACCTAGGAAAAACTAGCAAACTTGTGCAGTTTTTTAAAACTAGACACCTAGGGGAACCCAGGATGAGGTAACGTGTGGTGCTCTTTCCAGGTTTTGATACCCAGAATCCTTTGGAAACCTAAAAATTTGGAAACAAAACACTTTTTCCTCACATTTGAGTGATAGAAAGTCTTGGAATCTGAGAAGAGCCACGAACTTCCTTCCACCCAGCATTTCCCTAAGTCTCTTGCTAAAAACGGTAACTCATTTGTGTGGGTAGGCCTAGTGCCTGAGACAGGAAATGCGCCAAAACACAACATGGACACATCACAAGTGCCTAGCTGAGGAGTTTGGCCTCTAGTTTATCCAGCACCTAGAAAAAGCTAGGAAACCTGGACATTTCTGAAAACTAGACACCTAGGGGAACCTAGGATGGGGTAATTTGTGGCGCTCTCACCAGGTTCTGATATCCAGAATCCTTAGCAAAGCTCAAAATTTGGCAGAAAAACACTTTTACCCATATTTTGGTGCTGCAAAGTTCTGGAATCTGAGGGGAGCCACAAACTTTCTTCTACCCAGCATTCCCCCACATCTCCCAATAAGCATGGTACCTCATGTGTGTGGGTAGGCCTAGTGCACACAACAGGAAACGCCCCAAAACACTATGTGGACACATCAAAATTATCAAATATAAAACTACCTGTTTTTGCAGGTTGGGGGGCACCTGCGTTTTTGGTCCTGGGCTCAGGGAAACCTACTAGACCCAAACAAGACACTCGAGGGAGTCCAGGGAGGTGTGATTAGCATGGAGTCCCCAGTGTTTTCTTACCCCGAATCCTCAGCAGACCTCAAATTTAGCTAAAAGATCACTACACCAGCTCACATTTCCTACCACCCAACGTTCCCCTAAGTCTCCCGATCAAAATGATACCTCACATGTGTAGGTGAACCAAGTGCCTGTGACATGGACAAACCAAAAACATGTCAAAATTGAGGGGGAACCAAAGCGGGACAAAAAGGGCAGTTTAAAAAAAAAATGTTTTTAGGCTGAGAAGTGGGGCAGAATTTTCATCGCTAAAGAGGCGACAATGCTTGGTGATAGGAATTTGTGGGTTCCTGCAGATTGCGTAAGCTTTCATCATAAAAATGTGGAAAAAATGCGTGATTTCAAGCAAAGGTGGAGCTTTGCAGTGCATTGTAGGTAAGAAAATGGTGCAGGTTGCATGTGAAGCACACCACCCTGGACTCAACCAGATGTTTAGTTTTTGGGATAATTGCCCATCTGCCCACCGGTGGGAAGAACAACTTTGGCCCCATATATTTGGGGTGGTAGTATGGTGTTTTATGGGATTTCTACCTCCCTTGAGGGCAGATGGGCCTTACATAAATAGGCCGATCTGCCTACAAGGGGGGCAGAAATGGCCAACAGTAATGTTTGCCAATGGGGCGCGACCCTTGCCCAAGGGGCTGCCCCCCCCAAATAAAACACACACTGTAGGAAAGTACCATTTTTCTTGGTCTGTTACCCCCATTTTTACCTCTATGTCAGTATGTTTTTGCCTGTCTCACTAGGATCCTGTTGGTCAGGACCCCAGTGCTCATAGTTTATGGTATAATGTGTGTGTCTGTATAGTGCTTGACTGTGTCACTGAGGCTCCGCTAACCAGAACCATTTACCAATTTCAATTGGCACTCTGGACCACCCTTATATGTCCCTAGCGTAGGAAAGTCCTCCTTTTTGCCCTGGTCACCCCTAAACTTTTTGGACAGGTACTGGTGGTTACTGACTCTTGGCTGTGCCCTGGGTACTGCTTACCATTCCCAGGGCCAGTGCTCTGTGTAAAGTGGCTATGTAAATTAGGCTATTTATAATTGGCAAAATTAACCTACCTATAAATCCCTAGTATATGGTAGGGCATGGAGGTTTAGGGACCCCAGCATAGGTAGTGCCCCCATAGGTGCGCTGCTGAGGTGCCCAGTGTCATTTTAAAGGCAGGCCTGCCTTGCTGGCTGCTTTTAAATTAAAGTTACATGCAAATTCGACTTTGGAATTAAAAGTAGTTCCAAAGTCTTAAACTATCTTATTTTTACATATATGTCACCCCTAAGGTGTGCCCTGTGGGCCCCTAGGGCTGGGTGCCTTGTAACTATAAGCAGGGACCTTATAAAATAGTTTTATAAGCCCTGGTGAGGTAAAACAGCCACATTTGTTTTTCCCTCATTGTAGTGAATGGCCTCCATAGGCTAGAATGGAGAGAATGTATTTTAATTTAAAAAATCCCCTTAAGTAACAGATACCAGAAGTTTGGTATAAAATTAATTGTTATAATAAATTCCACAACTTCCAGTTGTTGGATTTAATATAACTTGTTCAGGTAAAGAGTTTTAAACTTTACCTGAAAAGTTGCCAACTTCAGCCCTTCAGTGTTTTTTGACGGCTGTGCTCTGATTGGCCAGCCTCTGGCAGCCTGGCCAAGCTGCCTTGATGAGGTGTGAAGTGGCCTGGCTCAGCACAAAGAGATGTGCCTGAGGGAGGAGATCTCCCTTCAGCAGATGGTGAAGCAGGAAGGGGGAGGGCTGCCAAACTGGTCTTCAAAGGCAGAGAAGGACATTTGGAGTAACCCAGCAACACCCTCACATCCTGCAAACCCAGACAATTAGGTGCCCTCTTGATTAGATTAGGAGAGGGCAGGAGAGGTGTGTGTTTAGGATTTTTAGCTACACCAGTGGGTGGGCTCAGCCAGATGTAACCGCCAAAAATCACTTTCAGCCATGATGGATTTTTGAGGAATGTTGCTCCCTGGGATTGATTTTTGCCACACTTCCCAGGAAGTGGTCATCACAGGGGGAAGGACCCTGCCCCTGATTGGAGAACTATGGGTCATATGTACGAAAGCTTTTTCCCATTGACACAGAATGGGTAAAATCCTTTGGTACATCTGGCCCTAGGTTCGCCCTGTTTTTCACCCAGGAGCAAGGATAAGACTGGCAGACCTGCACCCACACCTCAGACCCCCATCAGATTCCAACAAGGAAGGACTACAGGAGAAGATGGACTCCCCTGCCGGACCCCTGGCCTGCACCTGGACCCTGCACTCTGAAGGACTGCACCAGCTGCACACTTGGGCTTCACCACAAGAAGGACTTTGCCTGGCTTCAACTGGTTCAAGGAGGGACTCCTTGCTAACCACAGTCCCCTGCACCAACTCCTGACCACTGTCCAGTGGCCAAAAAGGAGTTTGCGCCAGGTGCATTCTTGGAGCTGTAGTCCACACCCCCAGGAGCATCTCAGAGCTTCTGGAACCTTGTGGTGAGCTGTGGACCACAAAAGAACCTTAAAAGAACATGTGGAAGAAGATCCAGAGGTTTGGAGAACTTTAGAGAGCTTTTGGAAAAAAGCTCCATAGAGGGACTGACCCGCCGCAGCAACTCTAGCCGACTAGCCTCAACCACGACCCGGCCTGACTTGCAGGTTTGTCCCGGTGAAGAAAATCTCCAAAAAAGAGACTAAGCCCGAACGTAGGAAGTTGACCGGGACCTCCCAGCCAGCGTATCCGAGGAGGGCTCCAAGGACGTCGGATTAAGATCCAGGTTTGACCCGGGCGAAGGATTTTCACCTCGAAAAAACGATTAAGTCCGAAAGTAAACATCTCCACCTTGGGCTCCCGTGATGCGTATCTGAGGAAGAGTTCCAGGAGGTCGGATTGGACTGGCAGGTTCGTCCCACTGAAGAAAATCTTCAGAAAAACGAGTAAGTCCTAAGGTAAGCTTTTTACCGAGGCCTCCCGCGGGTTGTAGCCAAGCTGGGCTCCATCGCGGTCGACCTTAAACTTTGACTTTGCCCCGGTCGAGGTGTGACCAGATGACCAGATTGGCGCTTTTTGTTTCTATGCGCTAGAAAGCAATAATTCTTTTTAAATTCATATCTCAGGGTTCCCCTTCTCCGATTTAATTCGTTTTGGTGTCATTTTAAAGCTAAAAATATTCCCTAAATTGATTTTGGATTTTTTAAACTGTTTCCTGTGTTTTATTTAATTAACGTTTTGTGATATTTGAATGCTTTACACTTAGGCCCTCATTACAACCATGGCGGTAAATCCCCCCTTACCGCTGTGCAGAAGATCGCCAACATACCGCTGCGGCCGCGGAATTCCACTACAGGTATTACGACCCACATCCCGGAATCCGCCACAATACAGACACCCACACAAGTCCGCCACACCAAAGGTCAGTGATAAACTGGCGATAACAAAACTGACACCGAATGCCAACAAGAATATGCCCACACTATCACAACCCACGAATCAACACGGTCGTCTTTCAACCGTGGTAATCCATTGGCAGTACACACCGCCGCGTTCAAAATACACACACACTTACAAAACACAACCACATTGGACAATTCCAAATACACACAACTGATACACATACACACACCACACCCACACACCCAATCCAATATAAAGCACACACCCACATTACCCACAAACCCTTACTACCAGAAATTTGAAAGAACAACACCAGCATCCACAGGCACACAACACCATCACTTACACAACATCCGCGCACCTCAAACAACACACACGAACACACCCTCTCACAAATCACAACAGACACCACCTCACACATCACCCACACCACATCATGGCACCTCAACGACACCCCAGGTTCTCTGAGGAGGAGCTCAGGGTCATGGTGGAGGAAATCGTCCTGGTAGAGCCACAGCTATTCGGATCACAGGTGCAGCAGACAATCATTGCTAGGAAGATGGAGCTATGGCACAGAATTGTCGACAGGGTCAATGCAGTGGGACAGCATCCAAGAACACGGGATGACATCAGAAAGAGGTGGAATTACCTACGGGGGAAGGTTGGTTCGTGGTCTCCAGACACCAGATTGCTGTACAGAGGACTGGCGGTGGACCCTCACCTCCTCCCCCACAACTAGCAACATGGGAGGAGCAAGTCTTGGCAATACTGCATCCCGAGGGCCTCGCAGAAGTAGCAGGAGGACTAGACTCTGGTAAGGCAAATCTTTACTACTTTATCCCCCCACCCCACCTGCATGCCATCACATACTCCCACCCTTACCCTTACCCTCACACCCATCACCCCAACAACCCACAGATACCCCACCAACACAACCCACACATCCCAAAACCAAGCGCTGTATGTAACACCAATGCATGGACACCCATCACCCAAGCATGTCCACTATAGAGACTCACTCATGCCCCAAAATCACCAATCACACAAGGACCAAGCCAATAATGCAAGCACTGGAGTAGAGGGTCAACCACCCATTGCACAAGATGGCACACACAGATACAATAAATATGCATTTACACCCCAATAGGACCACTACCCAACGTCACCGGACAGGAGGTGCCAGACATATCCAGTCCCCCAACAGAAGAGGCCCACAGTGATGACAGCAGCTCTGCACAACTGGATCAAGATGACCAGCCCGGCCCATCAGGGACGTCAGGACAGTCTGTTCCCCTGACACTGTCACAAGCCACCACCGAGCCTCCCCCCTCAGGAAACACCAGCACCAACACCACCCAGGGGGCCCATCCTTCTGTCCACAGGACACGTCAATCAGCAGTGTGTCCACCACTACAGAGAACCCAGGCAAACCCACCAACCCAAGAAAATCAGGGACCTGGGGGCACATGGTTCAGGGGACAGAGGCACAGGATAACAGGGAAACTGGGAGGACTGCTGTGCGACAGGGGGAGGACAGGCCCAGGGAACCCACTCTCCACAAGGCAATCTCCAACATCATGGGAGCTTACCATCATTCCCAGGAGACGATGGCAACGGTACTGGCCAAGTTTCAGGAGCACTTGAAGTCCATTAACACCACCCTGGTCACCATTGCAGGGGTGCTGGCCGACTTTGTCAACACCAGGAGGGACACAGTGGTACAACAAGGGGCCCCTGACACTAGCCTACACGATGAACAGCCCTCCACCTCCGCCGGCACTAGTGGACAGGAGGCACCGCCACAGGAACAACAGGACACCAGCACCCCACCCCCTGTAAATGGAGAACCACCCCGCAAACGGTCCCTGATATCCAGGAACAAGACAGAGAACATTGCCAAGACCCCCGCCAGGAAATGAGACCTCCCTGAATGTCACCCTTCTGTCCCACTATGTCACCCTGTCCATCCTTAAACTGCCATTGCTCCGCTTCCTATGCCCCTTTGGACAATGCACCTGTAAAACAAATAGACTAGACTCTGCCATGGACATTCCTCCACCATCCCCCTAGCCTATTTTACAATCCCCTCCACTTATTAGCACAGGAATAAACACACTTCAATCACAAAACAATCTGGAGTCAGTCTGTGCTTTCACAAATGTGTAATTGAAATAACTATGGAACATAGCAATGTCAATTTACTTGTTCACATACCGATGTGACACAGCTGTAGGCCAGCAATAAACATAGCAGAGGGCACAAAGTGGGACCCAGATCTGTGAAATGGAAAGTCAAAGTGACAAGTCAGGGTCCATACACTAAATGAAAATGACAGACTTATGCTAGTGCCAACAATAAAATGAGATGTGGGAAGCAGTGGCATCTTCTTACCTGTGTCTCACTGGAAGTATTGCATGATGATGTTGTTTTAGGTGTCGATATCCTCTTCTTCTGACTCCTCTTCTTCACTGTCCACAGGCTCCACAGCTGCCACAAGACCACCATCTGGCCCATCCTCCTGCAGAAAAGGCACCTGGTGTCACAAAGCCAGGTTGTGCGGCATACAGCTGGCCACGATTATCTGGCACACCTTCTTCGGTGAGTAGTATAGGGAGCCACCTGTCAGATGGAGGCACCGGAATCTGGCCTTCAGGAGGCCAAATGTGCGTTCAATCACCCTCCTAGTTCACCCATGTGCCTCACTGTAGCGTTCCTCTGCCCTTGTCCTGGGATTCCTCACTGGGGTCAGTAGCCTTGACAGGTTGGGGTAACCAGAGTCACCTGCAAATGTCGAGGGACAACTGTTAGACACACACTAACCCTTAGGGATAGCCCCATACCCACACAGCAAATGAAACTGTGTGGGGACTTTAGGCTCACGTATTAGCCACACACGGTGCCTCTGGAGTTGCCCCATCACATAAGGGATGCTGCTATTCCCCAAAATGTAAGCGTCATTGACTGAGCCAGGATACTTGGCATTGACATGGGAGATATACTGGTCTGCCAAACACACCATCTGCACATTCATAGAATGGTAGCTCTTCCAGTTTCTGTACACCTGTTCATTCCTGCGGGGGGGACAAATGCCACATGTGTACCATCAATGGCACCAATGATGTTGGGGATATGTCCCAGGGCATAAAAGTCACCTTTCACTGTGGGCAAATCCTCCACCTGAGGGAACACGATGTAGCTGTGTTTCAGCAGGGCAGACAACACTCTGGACAACACGTTAGAGGATATTGGCTGGGACATACCTGATGCCATGGCCATGGATGTTTGAAAAGAGCCACTAGCCAGGAAATGGAGTACAGACAGGACCTGCACTAGAGGGGGGATTCCTGTGGGATGGCGGATAGCTGACATCAGGTCCGGCTCCAACTGGACACACAGTTCCTGGATTGTTGCACGATCAAGTCTGTCTGTGACTAGGATGTGTCTCTCTTCCATTGTCGACAGGTCCACCAGGGGTCTGTACACCTGAGGATTCCGCCATCTCATCACCTGCCCCAGCCTACGTGCCCTATGGAGGAGAACAGCGAGCAGAGAGTCATCCAACGCTGAGGTATCACAATGTGTTATTTGCAGAAACTTTATGAACCTGCAATGTGCCGGTATCTGTCTATATTCTCGGCCTAGATAGGTGTGACGCAGTTAACATCCATCCCAAGTGGCCTCCTGAAATAGCGGCTGCCTGACCTGTAAGGTGGGACAAGGGGATATGAGGTAACTGCGCTGGTGTTCTACACCATTGCGGTGGGCGTTTGAAGACCGCAGTGCAATTCTGCATTGGTAAACATTGGGCCCTATGGGTCCCAGGAGCCAATGACCATGTATGCCGGCGGTGCCGGTACGCACCGCCGCGGACGTGACTGCCATTTTCTGTCTGTTCACTCACTTGATACCTGACCTTCAACAGGAGAGGACCTACACTGCAAGTGCTGCTGTGACCTGTGTCTGGAAGCGACGATGGCTCATGTGTCTGGGGAAAGGGCCCCTGCCTTCACTTCGGAGGAGTTGGGGAAACTAGTGGATGGGGTCCTCCCCCAGTACACGCAACTGTATGGTGCTCCAGACAAACAGGTGAGTACACTGTGAGCATGCTGCATGGGCAATGCCTGTTTGGAGTGGTGTGGATGGAAGATACATGGTAGGGGCTAAGGCCTGAATATGCGGATGGGGAGTGTATGAGTGTCAGGGCAAGGATGGGAACTGGGGGGCAATGACTATGATGTTCCGGACAGGTAAGTAATTTCCTTTCCCCCTGTACCATTCCTCTAGGTCAGCCCCCACCAGAATAAGGGTGTTTGGCGTGCCATCGCCAAGGACGTTCGGACCCTGGGGGTCCACCACAGACAGAGCACCCACTGCCTGAAAAGATGGGAGGACCTGCACTGCTGGAGCAAGAAGACGGCGGAGGCCCAGCTGGGGATGGCCTCCCAACGTGGGAGGGGTGCACGTTGCACCATGACCCCCCTGATGTTCCGGATCCTGGCAGTGGCGTATCGCGAGTTGGATGGGCACTTGAGGGCCTCACAGCAGCCACAAGGGGGTGAGTACATTCTCATTCAGCTGACTCTGCGCACATTACGAGGTGTCTGGGTGGGGGAGGTGGGCAGTGGGTTCCCCTAGGCCAGGGCAAACTTGGTAGGCAAAGTCCCTTGTGAGGCAGGCCATGTGGCACCCGAAACCCACCAGTTATAATAACCATCAACACCTAGTCAGGCTCCTGTGACTTCCAGGTGTGCAGCAATTGGTCTTAGGCCTCGTGCCCCATGGTCAGCTGAAATTTCTAGGAACTGTCAGTGCATGGCATAGTGCAGAGGGCTGCTCCCTGTGTGTTGTGTCCACCAACGGTAGTGGTGTTGCATGCACTGAACATGTCCTTCTTCTGTCTTCACCCCCCCCTTTTTGTGGTCTCCCTGTTCTTCTGTGCAATAGCATCATCAGGCGGAGGAGCATTGGCACCAGAGCAGGAGGGAGCTGCAACCCACTTGGCCCTGGAGGGCGAAACAACGGAGTCTGAAGCCACCAGTGGGATGGAGGGCGAAGGGAGCTCCACGGCGGGGACAGGAGCAGACAGCAGTGACAGCACCTCCTCCTCTGATGGGAGCTCCCTTGCAGTGGCGGGCACCTCTGTGCCCACTGCATCAACAGGTACAGCTGCCACCCCCACTACCAGCACCGCCCTCCCAGCAGCCCCTCAGCATTTGTCCTGTGCCCGCTCACCCAGGAGGGTGGGCATCTCCTTCGCCCCAGGCACCTCAGGCCCTGCCCCAGTCAGCCCTGCTGCCCTCAGTGAGGAGGCTATTGACCTCCTGAGATCCCTCACTCTTGGGCAATCTACCATTGTGAATGCCATCGAGGGTGTTGAGAGGCATTTGAAACAAACAAATGTATACCTGGAGGGCATTCATTCAGGGCAGGCAGCCCAACAGAGAGCATTTCAGTCTCTGGCCTCAGCACTGATGGCAGCAATTGTCCCTGTGTCCAGCTTCCCCCCTCCATCTTCCTCCACCCAGACCCAATTCTCTGTACCTCAGCCTATCCCAAGCACACCATCAGACCAGCATGCACACTCATCAACACACAAGAGTGGCTCAGGCAAACATAAGCACCACACATCCCACAGGCACTCGCACAAGCACCATCCCCATGCAGACACAGCAACATCCACTGCTTCCACTGTGTCCCCCTCCTCCACATCCTACTGTTCCCTCCCTGTCTCGTCTCCACTCACACCTGCATGCACTACATCCTCAGCCACTGCATCACCAGCACGGCCATCACCACGCACCGCTCACATGCACTCACCACCCCCACTACCATTCACACATCCCCAGTGTCCTCTCCCAGTGTGTCAGTGAGCCCTCCTCCCAAAGTACACAAACGCAGGCACACACCCACTCAACAGCCATCCACCTCACAACAGCCTCCAGCCCATGCACCTTCACCCAAATTCAGCAGACGTACACCTCCTACAACCACTACCTCTACCTCCACTCCCAAACCCCCTCC
Organism: Pleurodeles waltl; assembly: GCF_031143425.1. Lineage (NCBI taxonomy): Eukaryota > Metazoa > Chordata > Amphibia > Caudata > Salamandridae > Pleurodeles > Pleurodeles waltl. The sequence continues at coordinate 623,884,338 of NC_090439.1, read as the reverse complement.
ATCTTCCAATCCCAGTGTGTCTAAAAAACTTTTCCTGGCAAACCTTGACCTCTTCCCTTCACCTCCCCCGGTCCTTCCCCTAGGGCCAGGCTTTCTAGGTCCCAGCCCAGCACCTCAGCCACCAAATCCCCAGGTACAGTGGTGCCAGCAACTGCAGGGACTTTGAGTGCGCCACCCATCAGGGCTGCCAGTGTGCCACGTAGCGAGGGCAAGGACATTCCGCCACCTGCGAAGGTGAAAAAGGTGCCCACATCCCAGAGGAAGAAGCCGAAATTACCAGCCACCAAGGGCTCAGCAAAAAACAAAGGGGATAGTGGCAAGACAACTGCAGCACCATCAAAGCTGGGGAAGGGCCAAAAGCTGACAAGCAGGTCAGGAGAGGGCCTGGTGGCACCTACTGAGGGACCAGTGTCACACTTTCTGTCCACGACCCTGCCAACCTGTATGGCGGCAAACACCGCTAGCTGCCCCGCCACCACAACCGCCACCACAACCGCCACCTGCACCGCCACATGCACCGCCACCTGCACCGCCCCGGCATGTCTACAGCCTCAACAACAGTCCCCAGCCTCTTCCCCAGTGGGCAGCCGTCCGAGGCTGCAGGAGACATCCCACTGTGTCCCTCAGCAGGTGCTGAGCCATGCACTGCCACCAGCACTACCGCAACAGACACCGCTGCCAGCACCGCCGCGACAGACACCGCCACAAGCATCGCCACCTGCACCACCCCCGGCACGTCTACAGCCTCAGTGACAGTCCCCAGACTCTTCCCCAGTGGTCAACTGTCCGAGGCTGCAGGAGACGTCCTGCTGTGTCCCTCAGCAGGTGCTGAGCCATGCACCGCCGCCAGCACTGCTGCAGCAGACACCACCGCAAGCACCGCCACCGGCCCGCGGCATCCTCGGACACAGGCACAACCGCTGACATGGCTACCATCCCCAGTGGTCAGTCGTCTGAGGCTGGAGGAGAGTACCTGGACCCTGGGCAGCTTCCATGAGGCATTTCTTCCATCACTGTTTGCACCTGCAGGTGGAAGGCGCAGCCGCAGCAGTGTGGGGTATGTCGCTGCCTCCATGGCGTATCATGCTACCTTAACCTTGCAAATCTTGTGGCAAGCACACCCAGGTAAGGGAATTGTACCAGCCGCACTGCACGTGGAGCACTCTGGGCACCAACATCTCACATGATACCAACATAGGCAGTGGCCTTAGATGTAGGTCACGTCGGGTTCCTAAATCATGTGTTAACAACAATTTGGATATGTTTTTTGACTTGGTCTGCAGGGATCTAGATGCACACCAACGTAAATCAAGATTTTGCAGTATCAACCCTAACTTAAACCAAGGGGAACGATGTGCACTGATGGGAACTTCAACTTAATGACCACATAATAATCAGGCAGGCAGATAAGGGGGGCAATGTTGTAATTATGAATAGGAGTAACTATGAAGAGGAGATTATGACTCAATTAAACGATGCCCAGTGCTATGAAAAAATCACATACAGTCCAGTGTTTAGGTTAACTAGTCTGATACATAATAAACTAAACAATTGCCATCAGCAAAAACTATTGAACAGGGATGAGTTCACTTATCTTATGGTGGACCATCCCAGGTTTCCATGTTTATATACCTTGCCGAAGATCCACAAAAAGTTACCCTTCCCGCTGGGGAGACCCATAGTCTCGGGCATTGCGGGACCTACAGAAAAAAATCAGAATATGTGGATATATTCCTGCAACCGATTGTGAACAATCTTCCTTCTTACATTAAAGACACAATACATATTTTGAGTATTTTGATCTATTTGGAGTGGGAAACCAACATGCTATTGTTCACTTTAGATGTTGTCTCATTGTACACATGGATAGGACACACAATGGGGATACAAGCAATCAAGATGTTTCTTAATAGGAAGCCTGCAACCTCATGGGAACACACGAGAATGCTATTGGAAATGATAGATATAATACTCAATAACAACTTTTTCCTTATCAAGCACGACTGGTATAGACAGAAACAAGGGGTGGCGATGGGCTCAGGATTTTCCCCTTCCTACGCAAACATATTCATGGGTTTGTTCGAGGAGAGGTGGGTCTGGGGTCCGGATGCCACCCAATGGAAGACTGATATACTATACTGGGGACGATACATTGACGACTGTATCATGATTTGGACTGGTAAGGTGGAACAACTTATTGACTTTTGTGAATTTCTTAATTCCAATAACATGAACATTAAATTCACTTATCAATTTAGTGCCAAACACATTGAGTTCCTGGACGTAGGACTATTTATTGATCACAATAAAATACAAAGTAGACTATACAGGAAGCCTACAGCCTGCAATTCTATACTCCATGTGGACAGTGCTCATCCAAGATATCAAATTTCATTGATACCCTACGGTGAAATGACACGAGCAAGACACAATTGCAGTAGGGATGAAGAATTTGAAGAATGTTTTAAAGACATGGGTAAACGATTCAGACAGAGAGGTTATCAGAAGTATGTTGTTGATAAAGCCCAGCATAGGATAAGACTTGTTCCCAGGGATGATACACTTCGCGCAAGGGAACATTATATTCAGACTAATGACACAGATCAGGTCAGACTGGTAACTGATTACACTGATGCTTCTAGATTATTAAATAAGTATGTTTGTAAAAATTGGCACATTTTACAACAAGATGAGGCATTAAAAGGTATAATTAATGACAAACTACAAATTGCATACCGTAGAGGGAGATCCCTTAGAAATATACTCAGTCCAAGTTTCCCCCTAATTCATAAAAAAGAGGATTGCTTATCTATACATAGGATGGCTTTCCATAAATGTGGACATTGTGGCCTATGCAAATGGGCAGGCCATGGCAAAAAAGAATTTAAGGATCATGGAGGACGCACTTTCAAAATCAGGTGCTTTATTAATTGCAACACACCTTTTGTTGTGTACATAATTTCATGTGGATGTAGTCGATTTTATGTGGGCAGCACTATATGTCCACTCAGAACAAGGATAAGGGAACATGTTAGGTCCCTATTACAGGAAGATGTGAGATATCCATTGGTGGCACATATCATGCTATGCCAGGCACAGAATATTCACAAAATGTTTGAATTTTTTGGGATAGATCATGTTCCACCAGACCCGAGAGGAGGCAACAGAGAACTTGTCCTCCGTAGAAGGGAAGCGATGTGGATTTTGCAACTCAGGGCGGTGGGGTAGGGTCTGACACAGATCGGGAGCTTGAATATTTTCTTGGGAGTAAACATGGGTGATTAAGATTTCACCATTCCATATTTAGGTGTTCTCCTCTTGCTAGTAACCTTTTTCGTTATCTGTATGATTTTATGACTATATAACAATACGATTCAGTGGTCTGATTTTATTCTCATGTTTATAAATGTAACCATGTTATATTGGTTATACTATATGTCACGATATATGTTTGATGAGCAGCACGTTTGTATTAAGAATTGTTGTTTTTGACATACTATGTGCTTATGTACTATATTATTATTTCATTGTTATTATTTCGAACAAGAGAAATATCAATAATATTGATACAATGACCTCATCAAATTGTCAGGAAATAATTATTCTATATATTCGGGGAACCGTCAAACTGTCAATTTCTACCGATTTTTCACATATATTTTCTCAATTTTTCATTGTTATATTTTTGAACAAAGAAAATATTGCAATAATTTTGGCACAATGACGTCATCAAATTTTCAAGAAATAACAACACTATATAATCTGATAAACATCATACTGTGAACCTCTACCGATTTCTCACATATATTTTCTTTCATGCACTCTTGTTCACGCGGTTTCAAATTACTATTCTCATCCCTCGATTAGTTCTAATTCCTGTTTTCATTATGGGTTTTTTCATTTTGAACTACTGATGCAGACGCTGATACGGCATGATTGATCTTGACTTCAACAATAGGTGAGCACATATTTTCTACGCTGTAGGTTAGTTTGGTATGATTTTATTTGTGTCAATACGGCTCTCTGTCTTTGTTAAATATAGAGGGAGTAAACTGATGAGTTTAGTTACGCGTGTGCATTTATTATATCGGTAATTGGTATATTTTGATTACATTTTAAAAACATAGTTAGTATATTTGTGGCAATTGCTTTAGCTTGATTATGGACATATTGTATGGCAGATCTGGATCCATTGATAGCACGCCATAGCGCAGTCGTAACTGGCATATTATCTGGATTTAACGGCAGATACGACAACGTTGACTGGTATTTTAGTATCAGGTAAGCGGCTATACTATGCGCTTATATTTAGTTTGTGATTTATTAGTGTAGCATTTATTTATATTCTCTTTCCAATTTCAAGGTAGTTAATCAGTTACCTCCAGTTATGTATTTTGGCTCAGAGTAATCATTAATATGATTATAGGTTACCATGATAGGTAGCTTGTTTGACAGATTGTACTATAATTTTTACTAAATCTTAGTATTGATTTGATTATATGTCAGATTTGAACCTACTATTACTACATTGGCGAGACGAATATTGCAAAATGCATATACCTTCAAAATACATGGAATCTTGATGTCTATCTAATTAGGTGCAACCTAATTACAGGTACACTTTTTCATGAAATATCTGGGTTTCTTTTGTACTTTCACATGACTGCATGTCACCGGCTCACCAATATGGTTTTGTTTTGCGCTTCTTTGTGTTTTATTTTAACAACACAGAGGGTGTCAATAGCTTGCACTATCACCCTTTATTTTCAAGATTTACATTATCATTACCTTTAACTTTTTTTAGACCCGTTCCTACACATTTATTTCTATGTCTACGACATCTCTTATCCGTCCCACATTCTCCTCTTTCTTTATACGTATTCGATACTGGTGCACGTTTCTATTACTTTATTTCAATTTATTCACCAATTTGGTCACTTGTTTACTGCCATTATGTTTAAAACAGCTTATTTTGGCAAATATTTCAGCCCTGAGGAAGTCGTGGGGTTAATCCCTGGACAAAACACGTGTTGGCTGAAGATTGGCAGATTGGCAGACACACTGTTGATTGGCTGAAGATTGGCAGATGCATTATTGATTAAGTATGATTGAATAATCCGAAGGTGGACGATCGGCAATTATATCATTCATCAATTGAAACCTTCAATAAATTCTACACTGTTTGGAATCGTGTTGAAGACTGTTGCGCCTTCTTGATTCTGGACTTTAAAGAGATGCCATCGGAGAACATCCAGGCTTAATACCTTCTTGCTTTCCCTTTTTATTTGGGAAACCGTAGATACTTTTTACTACACCAATTTACTTTACAATTACCATTAAGTGCCTCCTTTGGGCACACTCTGGGCACCAAACCCTCTCCAGAGCTAGTGGAGAATCACATCCACTACCTTAGTCCTTGGCAGGATGAAGAACTCTGGGTACAAAGCCCCCTCCAGAACCAGTGGAGTATCACATCCACTACCTCAGTCCTTGGCAGGATGAAGCCCTCTGGGCACCAAGCCCCCTCCAGAACAGTGAAGAAAGGCATCCACTACCTCAGTCCTTGGCAGGATGAAGCACTCTGGGCACCAAGCCCCCTCCAGAACCAGTTGAGAAAGGCATCCACTACCTCAGTCCTTGGCAGGATGAAGCACTCTGGGCACCAAGCCCCCTCCAGAACCAGTGGAGATTCACATCCACTACCTCAGTCCTAGGCAGGATGAAGCACTCTGGGCACAAAGCCCCCTCCAGAACCAGTGGAGAAAGGCATCCACTACCTCAGACCTTGGCAGGTTGAAGCACTCTGGGCACCAAGCCCCCTCCAGAACCAGTGGAGAAAGGGATCCACTACCTCAGTCCTTGGCAGGATGAAGCACTCTGGGAACCAAGCCCCCTCCAGAACCAGTGGAGAAAGGCATCCACTTGAGAGACTGTGGCTTTGCACTCCCCAGGATAAAGCAGTGGGCAAACCACCCACTGGAGAGACTTGAGAGACTGTGGCTTTGCACTCCCCAGGCTAAAGCAGTGGGCAAACCACCCACTGGAGAGACTTGAGAGACTGTGGCTTTGCATTCCCCAGGATAAAGCAGTGGGCAACCCACCCACTGGAGAGACTGTGGCATTGCACTCCCCAGGATGCATCAATGGGCATGGAGCCCCCTCGTGCAGCAGTGGCGTTGTGCGTTCATCAGGCTGAGGTGCCCTCCCTCCCCCCGAGGTGCCTGTTTATTTTCGATCTCATGCCCCAGCAGTGTTCTCTCAGTTTCCAGTCAGGTATCATGTGTGGGCCTCGCCCATGCATTTTGGGCCAAGTGGTCCACGGACAATGATTAGTAAGCTATCCGGAATTGTGTAGTTGGTGTACATATTTGTATATACTGAATTTTGACTTTTGAGTAATGGATTTTTCTTGATTACAATCGTTACAATCATTTCCTTTTGTCCTTGTGTTCTTCCGGGGTGTGGGGGGGTGTATATATAATGTTGCTGCATGTATTTGTGTTTATGTTGTTGTGGGTGAGGTTGGGGGTATTGCGTGTTGTGTATGTGTGTCTCTCTCTTCCCCCCTCCCCTGTGTGCTAGGTGCAGTACTCACCGTGGTCGCCGCCGCCGCGGTTCGTACTCCTGGTAGAAGAGTAGGTAAACCAACATGGGTAAAACATGAAGTTCGGGCTCCATGGCGTCCTGGTTCCTCGTTGGGTGTTGAGAGGTGAGTGTTTTCCCTTCTGTGTACTGTTTCCGCCGTGCTTTTGATGTTGTTGGTTCCGCCTCGGAAAAGGTGGCGGATAGGCCTCTTGTAATACAGTGGGCGGTACTTTGTCTCCCCCTGTCTGTTGGCTGTGTCCGCCGTGCTGTTTGTTTCTACCGCCTTGGCGGTCGGAGTGTTAAAGTGCCTGTCTATGTTGGCGGTTTCTGCCACGGTCGTAATCCTATTTATTTTTCCGCCGGCCTGTTGGCGGTATTACTATCGCTTAAACACCGACCTCCAGGGTTTTAATAAGGGCCTTAGTCTCCTAAGTTAAGCCTGGCCGCTCGTTGCTAAGCTACCAAGGGTTGAGTTGGGTTAATTTACTGAGACCTGACTGGACCTAAGTGGAGGTTAGTGGCCTATTGCTAAGTGTAGGTACTTACCTGCCCTTACCAATAACTCATTTTCCAACATTTTTGGTGCGCAGTGTTGGATCCTGTACTTGTGTTCAGTATCACATTACAGTTTTAAGTAAAACAAATTATAAATCCTTTAAGTTGTCCTAGTGCAAAAATTGTTTTTAATTTTTAATTTCAATTATTTAATTTTTGTGATTTTTCTAAATTCTTGTTTCTAATTTTTGCTAAAAGTTTTTGCTGACACAAAACTAGGGAACCATGGAGCTTGATCTGGATAGCCAACCCACACTGACAGTAGTCTAGCTTAGGGGATTGTGTACTGCAAGGGGGTTGCCTGCAACCACTGACCTCAGGAAGCATGTCCTGATTAAATCTCTGACAGCATGGGCTGAGGACCAAGAAGTAGGCTCAGTGGAAGCTCCAGAGGAGGAAGAAGCAGGGGAGAAGGCTAGCTCCAACCACTCAGGGGAGGGAGGGCATCTGAGCCTAAGTGAGGAGGAGGAAGACGGTTGCTCACTGCACACAGTCACAAGGGGCATACCCAAAGCTAGTTGGGTGAAGGGGTCCCTTCAGGCGGAGAGAACCTGTCCCTCAGGGAAAGAGAGCTGGAGGCCCAGCTAGCATTTATAGCTTTGGAGGCACAAAAGCTGGCCGTTGAAGAGAAAAAGTGGGCAAGGGAAGAGAAAAGAGATGGTGGCAGCGACAGAGAAGCTGAGGTGTCCCTGGGTGGTTTTTTTTGCCCCAGGTTATCCAAGGGGGTGGTTCCTGCCTATGTAGAGGGGGATGACATAGATAAGTGGCTGAGGGACTTTGAGAGGGCCCTCCAGATGAGGAGAGTTACGCCTTAGTGTGAGAAAGTAGCCTCTTTCTAGCCTTGTTACCCCCACTTTTGGCCTGTTTGTGAGTATATGTCAGGGTGTTTTCATTGTCTCACTGGGATCCTGTTAGCCAGGGCCTAGTGCTCATAGTGAAAACCCTATGTTGTCAGTATGTTTGTTATGTGTCACTGGGACCCTTCTAGCCAGGACCCCATTGTTCATATGTTTGTGGCCTATATATATGTGTTCCCTGTGTGATGCCTAACTGTCTCACTGAGGCTCTGCTAACCAGAACCTCAGTGGTTATGCTCTCTCTGCTTTACAAATTGTCACTAACAGGCTAGTGACCAATTTTACCAATTCACATTGGCATACTGGAACACCCTTATAATTCCCTAGTATATGGTACTGAGGTACCCAGGGTATTGGGGTTCCAGGAGATCCCTATGGGCTGCAGCATTTCTTTTGCCACCCATAGGGAGATCTGACAATTCTTACACAGGCCTGCCAGTGCAGCCTGAGTGAAATAACGTCCACGTTATTTCACAGCCATTTACCACTGCACTTAAGTAACTTATAAGTCACCTATATGTCTAACCTTCACCTGGTGAAGGTTGGGTGCAAAGTTACTTAGTGTGTGGGCACCCTGGCACTAGCCAAGGTGCCCCCACATCGTTCAGGGCAAATTCCCCGGACTTTGTGAGTGCGGGGACACCATTTCACGCGTGCACTATACATAGGTCACTACCTATGTATAGCGTCACAATGGCCCATTGTGCTTGGTGAGAAAGTCTTGGGTGAAGCCTCTCAAAGAGTCCAAGGAGAATGTGCTGGATTATGTGCTGGGCCTGTGGTCATGCATGGCTGAGTACATGAAGAAGGCAAGCAGAAACCTGGAGGCCAGCCAAGAGTTCATGAAGCTCTGGCATGACCAGAAGGCTACCATGCCTGAGTATCACCCAGGACAGCTGATGTGGATTTTGGAGCATATGGCTCCTAAGGCACTTCAGGCCAAATGGACTGGGCCCTATCCAATTGTGGAGAAAAAGGGTGAGGTCACCTACTTGGTGGATCTTGGCACCCCCAGGAATCCTCATAGGATCCTGAATGTCAACAGATCGAAACCCCACCAGGACAGGGCAGCCATGACCATGAAATGGTCACTGATGAAGGGAAGGAGGAGGAGAGTGAACCTCTGCCAGACCTCCTGTCCTCAAATGAACAAGATGGGTCAGTGGAGGGAGTGGTACTCTCTGCCAAGTTGACAGACCAGCAACACAAAGACTGCAGAAAAGTTTTGGAGCAGTTTGCTAGTCTGTTCTCCCTGGCCCCTGGACTTACCAATTGGTGAGTCCATGACGTTAACACTGGTCAAAGCTGAAGTGGCTAAGATGTTGGAGCTCAAGGTAATTGAACCCTCTGACAGTCCTTGGTCCAGCCTAGTGGTACTGGTGCCCAAACCTAATCCCCAATGTGAGAAGAAGGAATTGAGATTCTGTGTGGACTACAGAGGTCTAAATGCAGTGACTAGGACTGATGCTAACCCCATACCTAGACCTGATGAGCTCATTGATAGGTTGGGGCCGGCCAATTTCCTGAGCACATTTGATCTGACCTCAGGATACTGGCAGATTTCCTTAAGTCCAGGAGCTAAGGAGAGGTCAGCATTTTCCACACCAGAGGGCCACTTTCAGTTCAAGATGATGCCCTTTGGCCTGAAAAATACTCCTGCCACCTTCCAACGGTTGATGAATAGAGTTTTGTCTGGGTTGGAATCTGAAGTGCTTCATGTCCTGCTTTAAGCAGGCCTGACTATCAAGGCAAGCAGGTGCCAGATAGGGCAGAGCTCAGTTGTGTACCTGGGCCACCTTGTTGGTGAAGGCCATGTACAACCTCTCCAGCCCAAGATCCAGACTATCCTGGATTGGGAGGCTCCTAAAACCCAGACTCAGGTCAGGGCCTTTCTTGACCTGACTGGGTACTACAGGAGATTTGTTCAGAATTATGGGAATTATGGGACCATAGTGGCCCCTGTGACAGAGCTTACCTCCAATACACAGCCCAAACACAAACCAAAATCAGGTAAGTAAACAGTTAGAAAAGTAGTGCAAACACTATAGAATACAATAGGATGCAATAGGCCTAGGGGCAACACAAACCATACACTCTAAAAGTGGAATGCGAACCACAAAGGGACCCCAGGCCTAGTGTAGTGTGTAGAGGGTCACTGGGAGTGTAAGAAAACACTAAGGGTGTCCAAGATACCCCACCCCAAGACCCTGAAATGTAGGAGTAAAGTTACCCCTACTTCCCCAGAAACACACTACAGTCGCGATAGGTGATTATGCAAAGGCAATAACTTACTGCAAAGCCTGCAGGACCTGAAGAACTGAAATTGAAGGGGACCGAGTCGAAGAGTCACGCAAGTGTCCAGGGGGGCAGGAGCCCACTAAACCCCGGACGAAGGTGCAAAATGGCTGCCTCTGGTTTTAAGAAGCTGACGATTCTGCAACAATGGAAGATGCCAGGAACTTCTCCTTTGCAGAGGATATGTCCCACGGCATGCTGGAGGATGTTGTTTTCACGCAGAAATACTGCAAACAAGCATTGCTAGCTGCAAGGGTTGCAGTTGAAGAAAAATGGGTGCTGCCCGGGCCCAGGAAGGACCAGGAGGTCGCCCTTTGGAGGAGGAGACAGAGGGGGCGCTCAGCAGCACAGAGAGCCCATGCAGAAGCAGGCAGCACCCTCAGAATCACTTGAACAGGCATTCAAGAAATCTGAGCATGGCGGTCATCTCAACACTACAAAGGAGCGTCCAACGGACCCGGTGGTCAACTCAGAGAGTTGAGCAATGCAGGACGGAGTGCTGGGGACCTGGGCTATGATGTGCACAAAGGATTCCTTGCAAAAGTGCAGAGAAGCCCTAGCAGCTGCAGTTCATGCAGTACACACGATTACTGTCTGGTGTGGGGAGGCAAGGACTTAGCTCCACCACATTTGGACAAATTGACCTCTGGACTGTCGGGGTCACTTGGATCCAGCTCCTGTGTTCCAGGGACCACGCTCGTTAAGATGAGAGGGGACCCAGAGGATCGGTGATGCGGAGGTTTGGTGCCTGTGTTAGCTGGGGGAAGATTCCGTCGACCCACGGGAGATTTCTTCTTGGCTTCCAGTGCATGGTGAAGGCAGACAGCCCTCAGAGCATGCACCACCAGAAAACAGTTGAGAAAGCTGGCAGGATTAGGTGCTACAATGTTGTTGGTAGTCGTCTTGCTACTTTGTTGCGGTTTTGCAGGCATCCTGGAACAGTCAGTGGTCGATCCTTGGCAGCAGTCAAAGAGGGAGATGCAGAGTAACTCTGGTGAGCTCTTGCATTCGTTATCTGATGAGAAACCCACAGGAGAGACCATAAATAGCCCTCAGAGGAGGATTGGCCACCTAACCAGTGAAGCACCTATCAGGAGGGGTCAATGACGTCACCTGCTGTCACTGGCCACTCAGAGGCCTCTGTTGTGCCCTCACACCTCTGCATTCAAGATGGCAGAGGTCTGAGACACACTGGAGGAGCTCTGGGCACCACCCCTGGGGTGGTGATGGACAGGGGAGTGGTCACTCCCCTTTCCTTTGTCCAGTTTTGCACCAGAGCAGGGGCTGGGGGATCCCTGAACCGGTGTAGACTGGTTTATGCAAGGAGGGCACCATCTGTGCCCTTCAAAGCATTCCCAGAGGCCAGGAGAGGCTACTCGTCTCAGGCCCTTAACACCTATTTCCAAAGGAAGAGGGTGTAACACCCTCTCTCAGAGGAAATCCTTTGTTCTGCCTTCCTGGGACTGGGCTGCCCAGACCCCAGGAGGTCAGAAGCCTATCTGTGGGTTGGCAGCAGGGGTAGCTGCAGTGAAAACCCGAGAGATAGTTTGGCAGTACCCGGGGTCCATGTTGGAGCCCCGGGGATGCATGAGATTGGCATCCCAATACCACATTTGGCATCGGGGGACAATTCCATGATCTTAGACATGTTACATGGCCATATTCGGAGTTACCATTGTGAAGCTAAATATAGGTTTTTACCTATATGTAGTGCACTCGTGTAATGGTGTCCCTGCACTCACAAAGTCCGGGGAAATTGCCCTGAACAATGTGGGGGCACCTTGGCTAGTGCCAGGGTACCCTCACACTTAGTAACTTTGCACCTAACCTTCACTAAGTGAGGGTTAGACATATAGGTGACATAAGTTACTTAAGTGCAGTGTAAAATGGCTGTGAAATAACGTGGACGTTATTTCACTCAGGCTGCAGTGGCAGTTCTGTGTAAGAATTGTCTGAGCTCCCTATGGGTGGCAAAAGAAATGCTGCAGCCCATAGGGATCTCCAATACCCGGGGTACCTAGGTACCATATACTAGGGAATTATAAGGGTGTTCCAGTATGCCAATCAGAATTGGGGAAAATGGTAACAAGCCTGCAGTGACAATTGTAAAAGCAGAGAGAGCATAAGCACTGAGGTTCTGGTTAGCAGAGCCTCTGTGACACAGTTAAGCACCACACAGGGAACACACTTAGGCCACAAACTATGAGCACTGGGGTCCTGGCTAGCAGGATCCCAGTGGGACAGGCAAAAACAAACTGACACACAAGTAAAAATGGGGTAACATGCCAGGCAAGATGGCACTTTCCTACAGCCATCTACAAAATAAGGAATATAGAAAAAACGATAATGCAGGGAGGGATAACAAGAATAAACATTAAAGAGAAGGAAGAGGATTTGAAAAAAAAATCACAGTAGAAGAGAAAGGAGAAAACATTATTCTAATGGGGAGATGTATAGTTTAGAGAAATGACTAATTATACTGAGAACTTACTGGGACCAGTAAAGCCATCAGCTGTGGCGCTGGTGATGGTGGTGGAACGTCCACCCGCCACTTATCTGGTGGTGGCACCCTTCCCTAGCCTGACCCTTTGATGACCTCTTCTTGCCCTTAAGTGCTGATGTAAGAAAGAAACAGATAACAAAAATATATTGGTGGTACAGTTAATCTCTTAGAAAATATTTTGAGAGGCAAAGGAAAATGCAGTAACATATTGACATTGTACTTTTCTAAATCAGATCGCCTATATTATTGAGTTGACGTATTCTTAATTTCTGAAACCTTACCTAAACCCTTTTCCAAATTTCCTAAACTACATTTGGAAATACTAATGCATTGCAAGAAATGATCTTTGCTTTGCAAATCCCAACCCCCTTTGATGGGCCAACTCAGTCACTTTCCCTTTTTGATGCATACAACACATCACAGGGAGATTGCTTGGGACTGTACGAGCTACATAAAAAGAAAGAAACAGAGAACACTAACTCACTTATATTATTACCACAGTACCACTATCTTAGTGACAGAAGGACAGAGGAATCAGCTTAGCTTCTTAAATAATCACCCCAAGTGATCGCCTACAGCAACAAGCAGAACTAGGTAGCCCTGAGCACCTGGCTTGCTCAAATTTGATCAAATAATATTCATAACATTATGTGAATTTAACTTACCTCTGAGTGTGAACAGCATGGTATTTGAGAATAAAAATAGCACTGTAAAACACAAAAAAGTTGTAATAATTGCTAGTACTCACCAAGCCCCCCTACTTCGACACCCTGAAGGTTGAGCACATTGTGCTCCTGGTCCGGGATATCGGCCCAGCAGTGCATCAGCTGCTGCTGAGTGCACCAACCCCAGTATGTCTGCCAATGCAACAGCGCACCCTCCCTCACAGCAGCTGACACTCCCGCAGGCAGTTCCCCTTCCTGGGCCTGCTGCCAGCATGGAAGGGAGGTGGCGCTGCACAGACAAAACAAGTGCAGTCACCTCCTCCTTGCTAAAAATGGCACAAGGTTGCATCCCCCGGTGGTACCAACACCCGCAGGGTGTGCGGTTCGCCACACCCCCTGCACTGGCGGTGCCTCTCCCGCGCTCTACCATGGTAGTGTGTGTGAATAAAATGAAGACAGGAAGAAAGAGAAGGAATAGAGAGGAAGACGTTAGGGGGAAGCAAAAGGGGACAACAAGTCACAGAAAAAGAAGCAAAAGCATAAAACACACCAACACAAATATACACACTAAGGAGATACATGCAAATCACTGGAGATAAGTAGAATAAAGTAAGGATTGCAGAGATAGTCCTTAGATTCAAACGTAGACCCAGCACCATGCACAGAATAGGAAAAACAAGATGGGCCAAGTAGGCGCTCATGTGGATGCCGTTCACAATGCATTGCATTGGAGCACCATGCTCACACCAATCAGCATTTGTGGGGGAGGCAGAGTTTTTTTCGGCACTCCACGGAATTCCACATATAGGAACTCCGGGAACTGATGGGCATAACCAAGTCTGGCTCAATATACATTCCTGTCCCTTAACTATGCCATATCAGTTCTTGAAACCTCTGTCATCAAGTATTTTGGGCTAATCTACTGAAATGCTAAGCAGAAGATTGATGTTATAAAGAGTATAAACAAGCTTCTGGTGGGTTACAGCATGTGAAATATCATATATGTCCTTACTCACATTACTCAATTACTTTATCTTGCGGTAGCAATCAGTTGAAGAGGTACCATATAAGCATCTCAATTAAGTAGACTCTAGCTAGTTTCCTAAGGGACTGGCAGCCTGGGTAATGTCATGTATGCCCCTTCTATTATAATGTATGACCCTTACAAATAATGATCAAGCAGAATGTAATTGACTTTCCGAAATGGGGCAGCATGAGTATTGTCACGTATGTCCCAATAAGTTATAGTACAAGATCCTTACTTATCAGGATGTACTATATATATATATATATATATATATATATATATATATAAATATATATATATATAGTATGACATTTTTCTAATAAAAAACATTTCTCTTTTTGTGACCACAAGCCTGGAGACATGCATGTTGGCAGTATAAACAGAAATACCTTCACCTATTGTAAGCATGTACCACACTCAGCCCACTTCTTGCATCTGAGCAATGCTCCATTGCTGTCAACCACATTATTTTATTTCGACCCAGTCTTGTGGGACTAGATGTCCGCTGTGGGCTTTTGAACTTTTAGGCACTAGTTTTCACTAAAAATGTTAAAAATTCACAACTCCCGTTTTACTGAATAGATTTTTGTCATCTTGGTGTCAAATGATTTATTGAAATGTACTCTATTTTTCTAAATTAGTTTCAGATTCTTCTTGTGCTATGTGGGTATGCTGCAAAAATACTTTACACATTGCCCCTAAGTTAATCATGGCTGCTTTTGTGCCAAGCAACCCAGGGTTAAGCACAGGTACATTTAGTTACTTTTTGTGTTTCACACTGCAAGGGACTGTGGCTGTTGCTTGACCATGGCACACACCCTAGTCAACCAACAACCCAATTTTTCACAAAGAAGTAAAAAGTAATCTATAGGTTTTCCTGTAACTAACAAAATATAGAAGCAATCGGACTAAAAATAGAATTTCTGCAGTCCGTAGGTGCTTTAGGCAAAATACAGATTTGTGACCTGTGTAAATGGATTGGAGACAAAAATTCCTTCATTTTGTCATTGAGCTATTTCTTGACTAATGTATAGTCCAACATATTTTTCACAACTCTATCAAACTCAGTGATCACATCATCTTATAGCATGATATAAACATTGGAATTATTTACATGTTCCAACATGTTCTGGTTGTAGTAATTAGTATCCATGACGACTAATCCTCTACCTTTATTTACCAGTATGGCGGTGGTTGAGAGATCTTCAACAATTTTCCAAAGAATGTTTCCTAGTTTATTTGTAAATTAGCTTGCATGTTGTTTTTAAATGAAAGATCCCTCCAAATATGTTTCCAAAGGTATCTATGATTTATTTTCCTACAGAAAGTATTTTGGATATAATTAATTTGAACAGCCTGCACTTCTGAAATGAGGATGACTCAATGAGCATTTGGAGATTATTTGCTTCCTTTAAATGTATTGCAAACAGAGCCACCCATCCCCATTAGGGCAGAGGAGCATTGCCAGTGCAGCAAATGTGAAAAATAAAATTATTATAAAATGAATTACCATTTTATTTTTCACTGCTCCCAGCCTGAGCAGTGTTTGGGGTGTGGGGCATTGCTGCTGACTTGCAGGAGGGGAGTGGAGCTCACTGCCCAAGTTTACACAATGCATGGCAGTTTGGCCAGCTGCCAGAGGCTCCAAGAGGTGTTGTCATGCTGAATGGACGTGGGAGAGGAGGAGGAAGAAAGTGGGTAATTACATTTTTCTTTTTTGTGGCCCGCTGACAGGCACTGTGAGAAAATCACACTGCCTTCAGCTTTAATTCCAGAGCTCTCAGTCATGGCCCGTTATTATAGCGAGCCATGATTAAAAGCTTTGGAATTTGAGCCTAAGGGCATTGTGTTTTTTTACTGTGCCTGCTACTGGACTGCAGCTCGACAACCCTCCACTGTTAAGAGTCAGCGGCGGCTACTGATTGAAAAGGTCCTCATGCAACATTATGATGAATGAGTATGGTTGTTATATTTTTCTCCCTACATGTTATGGGCTGGTTTAAGATGTTAATAATCCAGCAGTTTGAATCTTCATTTTCATTTTGCTGGCTTTTGATCTTAAATATTAGCCCTAAGTATTTAAAATGTTATGAACTTTTCACAATTATTCATGTATTTCTCACACAGTGTCAGGATATTCATAATACGGCGCCCCCCAGGGCCAATCATCCACAGTGGCAGACCAGTACATTAATTACCAGGCCAGTTAGCTTTTACTAACAAGGTTTCTTTGTACTGTGTTAACTTTTCTGGGATTGTTAGTTTAAGTGACAGTTATAATTTGAGTTGCTATCATAACATTCCAAATTCTATTAGGTTATGTTACAAGTCATACATTTTTTATTCAGCATAACCCTTTTAATAAGGCTTCAGCCAGTGCAGACCCTCCTTGTTTTTTTTCCTTATGACTTATTACCTCCAACATAGCCTCCCTCTAAAAATCCAGATTAGATCATTTTTCCAGGTACGTTATTTAGTCACTAATAGTCCATTGATCTAGTCAGAAAGACATTTCACCTCACCTCAGGAAATGAGTCATCACACTCACTATTCTTATAAGTATTCACTTGTCTCAATTTCCTGGTTACCTTTTAAGACTGGCGGAGTGCTATGTGACTGGAGATGTAGTATGTAAGAAAGTATCCTCTATCTAGCATGGTTACCCCCACTTTTGGCCTGTTTGTCGGTGTATGTCAGTGTGTTTTTAATGTGTCACTGGGATCCTGCTAGCCAGGGCGCCAGTGTTCATACTTTGTGGCCTAAGGTGTGTGTTGTCAGTAGCGCTTAACTGTGTCACTGAAGTTCTGCTAAGCAGAACTTCAGTGCTTAGGATCTCTCTGCTTCCAAATTAGACACTATAGTTTAGTGACTATATTTACCAATTCCAATTGGCACACTGGACCCCCCTTATAAGTCCCTAGTATATGGTACCTCGGTATCCAGGGCAATTGGGGTTCTAGGAGATCCTTATGGGCTGCAGCATTTCTTTTGCCACCCATAAGGAGCTCAGACAAACCCTTTCACAGGAATGCCACTGCAGCCTGTGTGAAATAGTGCACACACTATTTCACAGCCATTTTCACTGCATTTAAGTAACTTATAAGTCATCTATATGTCTAACCTTCATTTACTGAAGGCTAGGTGCAAAGTTACTAAGTGTGAGGGCACCCTTGCACTAACAAAGGTGCCCCCACACTGTCCAGGGCCAAATACCTGGACTTCGTGAGTTTGAGGATGCCATTACACGCATGCACTACATATAGGTCAATACCTATATGTAGCTTCTCAATGGTAACTCCGAATATGGCCATGTAAGGTGTCTAAGATCATGGAATTGTCCCCCCATTCCAAATCTGGTATTGGGGAGACAATTCCATGCATCCTGGGGGCTCCACCATGGACCCCCAGTACTGCCAAACCAGCTCTCTGAGGCTTGTATTGCAGCTACAGCTGCTGCCACCTCACAGACAGGGTTCTGCCCTCCTGGGATCTGAGCAGCTCAGTACCAGGAAGGCAGAACAAAGCATTTCCTTTGGGAGGAGGGTGTTACACCCTCTCCCTTTAGAAATAACTGTTACAGGCATGGGAGGGGTAGCCTCCCAGAGCCTCTGGAAATGCTTTGAAGGGCACAGATGGTGCCCTCCTTGCATAAGCCAGTTCAGGGACCCCAGTCCCTGCTCTGGTGCGAAACTGGACAAAGGAAAAGAGAGTGACTACTCCCCTGTCCAACACCACTCCAGGGGTGGTGCCCAGAACTCCTCCAGTGTATCCCAGACTGCAGCCATCTTATTTTTCAAGGTGTGGGGCACTCTGGAGGCCTCTGAGTGGCCAATGCCAGCAGGTGAAATCAGAGACCCCTCCTGATAGGTGCATACCTGGTTAGGTAGCCAATCCCCCTCTCAGGGCTATTTAGTGTCTCTCCTGTGAGTTTCCCTTCAGATTCTAAATGCAACTTTCCATCAGGAATCCTCTGCACCCACTGCTTTATCCTCTGACCTCGGATCCACCACAGACTGCTCCAGGAACTGCTGTAACTGCAACAAAGTATCCAAAAAGGGCAACTTCGACTCTGCAACTTCAGCAAGCAACTGCAACAGTTTCCATGGTGTGCATGCTCTGGGGACTCCCTGTTTTCACCCTGCACCAGAAAGACACTTCCCTGCTCCAGCAGACACCTTCTAAGATGACAACTGGTTCTCTTGGACTCCTCTATTGGCGACAAGCGTGCTCCTTGGAACACAGGTGGTGGACACATTCGACACAGACTGTCCTAAGGTCCTGCTGTCCAAATTTGGATGAGGTAAGAGCTTGCCTTCCCCGTTTGCAACAGTACCCCTGTGCACCGCACCATCTTCACCTCCTGAGGCCTCTGTGCACTATTTGCAAGAATCCTTCATGCACAGCCTTGCCCAAGTCCCCAGAACTCTATCCTGCAATGCTCAACTCGCTGCGTTGTTCTCCGGCAGTGTAGGACCTTCTTTTGTAGTGCTACAGCAACTGCAAGTTGCACCTTCTTTGTCCCCATGTTCTGGGACCTCCGTAGGTACTGCCTGGTCATCTGTGGGTTCCCTCCAGTGCTAAGAGCCCCCTCTGCCTCCTCAGTCTGAGTTGAGGCCCCCAGGTCCTTCCTGGGTCCAGGCAGCACCATTTTGACGCAATCTGCAACATTGCTTGAACCAAGGCTTGTTGGATGAATCCAGCGCTGCAACTCACCTGCATTCAACATCTCCAAATGGGACATCCTTTGCATCATGCAGGAACCCGCACCCATCTTCTTTAGTGCTTTTCTGCAGACTTCTTCCAACCTGAGAATCCCCTTTTGCACCATCTTCTAGGTTGGCAGGGGCTCCTGTCCTTCCTGGAATGTTCTGCGACCTCTGGACTTTTTCTCCTCTCTTTACAGGTCTTCAGGTCCAGGAATTCACAATTTTTTGCTTGCAGTCTTGCTTGGTTCTTGCAATAACTCTAATCACAACTTGTAGTGTGTCCTAAGGAATCTTGCAGTACTTTACTCCTGCTTTCCTGGACTCTGGAGTGGTGTATTTTACTCACCTTTGTGATGTTCTCACTCTCCCAGCGATTCTTTACGCACTACACTTGTCTAGGGGGGAATTCGTGATTCCCATTCCACTTTCTTAGTATATGGTTTGTGTTGCCCCTAGACCTATTTCTTCCTATTGTTTTTTATGGTATTTTCTATAATTTGCACTATCCTATGACTACTTACCTTATTTTGGTGTCTAGTGTATATATTGTGTATAATAGTTACCTCCAGAAGGAGTATTGCCTCTGAGATATTTTTAGCTTTGTGTCACTAAAATAAAGCACCTTTATTTTTGGTATCACTGAGTATTGTCTTTACTTGTGTATAAGTACGGTGTAACTATAGTGGTATTGGAGGAGCTTTGCATGTCTCCTAGTTCAGCCTAAGCTGCTCTGCTACAGCTACCTCTATCAGCCTAAGCTGCTAGGCCACTACAACATTTCACTAATAAGGGTTAACTGGGCCTGGTATAAGGTGTAAGTACCCAAGGTACCCACTACAAACCAAGCCAGCTTCCTACATAGTAAGAAAGACAAAAGTAGGTAGGAGTTTCTGTAGAAGGAAGAACAGTGGACAGATCATGTTAACATACACCACCCTTTCACTGTTCCCCAACTCGCCACACAGAAAATTGAGCAGGAATCCTGTGTGTGGCTACCTGAAACCCAAGAGAAAGAGTCAATCCATTTATTACCAGAGGATATGTTAGTGCAATTTAAACATCAAGAGCCATAGTCAATTCAGCTCACGTGTCCAACGCCATAGTTAATTTTATGACAAGACCGGAGGTTCATATTATGCATTCTTTTCTTGCTTTAATAAAATAGCATCAAGTGAAGAAAAACCACAATTCCCATGAGCGTGGAAAAAAACAGTCAATAGGAAACAAAAGGTAGTCAAATAACAGTAACCAATGAGTAACTACATGTGCTATTATGACGTAACTGGACTGCGAACAGCCCTCTTTTCTTGCTGCTCTCAGCCAGTTAAGTCGTTTTTCAAATTCCTCTCTCATAATATTGTGTGTTATTCTAATTGTTATGGTTATTTTGTTTTTATATGCGCAATGTTATTGCTTGCTATTATGTGTTTAATCCGCTATTTCCTCCTAGCCGGCATGTTGCCGCACTAACTGTTTTGTCCTTGCGCTCCCCAGCGCGCGCCCAGTTCCCTCAAACGGTTTTAACCGTTCCTCATGTCGCGCCATTGTTTTTGACAGCGCGTGAGGAACGCCTTACTTCCGTGCCTTCCTTCGATTTGGAGCTGCTTTTCAATGCATACCTCTCCGCGTTTGCTGCAAAGTCAGGCCATTTTGTCCAGCCCTCATCCCAGTCACGTCCTTCCCTTTTAGAAGCTCGTCTTCTTCTGCCGGAACCAACAGTAGGCAGTGTTAGGCACACCCTGGGGCGGAGCTGTTCGTTTTTCTCCCATTCCCTTAACCCTTTAACTCCTGGTTTTCATTTTAACATGGATTCTGGCCATTCAACTTCACTTCAGGTGGACCCTGAGGAGGTTTCTGCCATTAAACAAGATATTAATGACTTTATCCAAAATTCTGTACAACAAGCTGTTAATAATTCTATAAATAACTTGTCAAAAAATTTAGAATCCTCAGTTTTAAAAATGTTTAATAAGACATTATCAGCCCAGTCTGCAGGGGAGTGCAGACAGCGCCCTTCACTCATTTCAAAAGGTTCACATAAATTGGCGCTGAAAGTTTGTGAGGCTTCCTCACCCATGGCAGAGAACGCAGCTCCTCAAAAGGCTCCAATTAAGGAGAATAGAGTCACTGAGGGTACAGCTCAGAAATGCAAAGCAAAAACAAAAAATATTATGTCCCCTTTAATTATCACCTCCATCCCGGACACTGATGATGAAGTACCCGATGCGGATTCAGATGCTGATCCATCTGACCAAGATAATTGTGACTCCGCGCCTGTCCCCCAAAAACCCAAATTTTCTTCCTCTAATGCCACTCCGCTTCTAGATTGTGAAGGCTTGCCTATGTTTGACCCTTCTTTCATATTACACCCCAATTCAACCGAATGGTTCCCGGCTACTCACGTGGGAGATTATGTTTCAGCCAAATTATTTTGTCCTCTGGACAAACAAACCCACTCTAAACTAAAATCGGAGTGTCCTCGCCCCGCTTTAGAGCATAAGTCATCCGTTACACCTACTATTGACCAACCCATCCTCACTTTCTTCACTAAGTTTGGCAAGGATCCCAGGAAAGGGGTAGATAAAGCCTGGTCCTCTTGCCAGGACAAATTATTGGATGTCATTGGCCCTCTCACCCGTATCTTTGACATGGCTGAGGCTGCCAGAATCGATGGTTCCACTGTGGATCCTGAGGAACTCTCCTTATGGGTCCAAAGATCTGTTTGCCTTTTAGGCAATGCTAACGCTGCGATTTCCCAGAACGACGCAAAGGTATTTTGCTCAAATTGGATCCCAAACTGGTTCATCTAGCCACAATTCAATCGCACACCAAAACAGAAGGTTTTCTATTTGGGGATAACTTCATCAAAGAACTGGGCAAGTACGTTGCTACTTTTACCTCGCTGGATAAGGCTCAACAGTCTCTAAAGAAAATGTTCAATCAACGGGTTTTCACCAGGGCCGGCAGAGGCAGGAGCCGCTTTGCCGGCCGCTCATATTACAACCAAGGCTCCCGTGGAAACTACAACTACAACTCTTCATACCAAAACTTCAGGCCACAGTATTACCCGCAAAGGGCCAGAGGTTTCCACACCAGGGGCTTCAGGAACAACAGAAATGCCAACCAAACAGGTAAATCCATTTCCTTCTCTTGTTTCCGTGGGCGGTCGCCTTTGTCATTTTTTCCCAAATTGGCTATTAATTACCTCAGATCCTTGGATTCTAAACATCATTCGAGGTTACATGATAGAATTTTACTCAACACCATACAATTCGTTGCTCCTCCTCTTCCCCATTTTTCTACAGATATGTCAGCTCTTATCTCCTCGGAAGTCCAATCCCTTCTTCAAAAAAGAGCTATTGCTCTTACTCAACCCCACCCGGCAGGCTTCAACAGCTCCATTTTCTTGGTTCAAAAGAAGAATAAGAAAATGAGACCAGTTATCAATCTCAAGTTCTTCAACCAATTCGTGGTTTACCGCCACTTCAAGATGGAAACCATTCTCCATCTCAGAGACTCTCTGCTTCAGAATGACTGGATGGTCCGCTTAGATTTACAGGATGCTTACCTGGTAGTTCCGATCCACCCGGATCACAGGAAGTTTCTTCAATTTCAATGGCTCGACCAATTCTTTCATTTTACATCTCTTCCTTTCGGTCTCTCTTCAGCTCCATGGGGTTTCACCAAACTCATGAAGCCAGTAGTAGCGCATCGCAGGGCCCAGGGAGTGAGACTTCTCATTTATCTGGACGATATTCTACTCATGAATCAATCTCCTCATTTACTCACATCCCACCTCAGTCTCACCTGTTCTCTTTTATCTGAACTCGGCTTTATCATCAACAAAGAAAAGTCTATTCTTCTTCCTACCCAAAGTATAGAATTCTTAGGTTTCCTAATAAACTCCGTTTTGGCCATGCTGTTTCTCCCTTCTGCAAAGATCAAACTATAAAGTCAGAGATTCTTCAAGTTCTTCGTCATTCGTCCATTTCTCTTAGGACCCTTGCCCACGTCTTCGGTCTTCTTTCCTCTTCCATTCAGGCTATATTCCCAGGCCCCTTACATTACCGGGCCCTCCAGGCGTTAAAGATTCAACATTTACGCAAAGGTCTTTCTCACGCAGATATTATTCCCCTAGATCACAATTCGCGTACAGAACTGCAATGGTAGATAGACCATTTAGACGCTTTGAACGGGAGGACTATCTTTCCATCATCCCCAGATCTTGTATTAGAGTCAAATGCAAGCCTAACCGGTTGGGGGGCCCGTTGTGGACCAATCTCGACTAGAGGTTCATGGTCAAGAGAGGAGTCCAGATTGCACATCAATTGTTTAGAGATGCTTGCAGGCTCCTTTGCAATCAGGAGCCTCGCAAACAACAGGGTATGCTGTGCTATCCTTCGAAGGATGGACACCATTTCAGCGTTCCGATACATCAACCATCTCGGGGGTACAAAATCCAAACTCCTAGCAGAATTGGCAAAGAGTTTCTGGGAATTTTGCCTTGCAAACCAAATTTCAGTTCATGCAGAGTATCTTCCAGGAACTCTCAACTCCATTGCCGACTGGCACTCCCGTCATCTACACAATTCAAGCGACTGGAAGCTCCATCCTGCGATCTTTCATTTCCTACAAGACAAATGGGGGCCCATGACGATCGACTTGTTTGCGTCTCGCCTCAACACGCAACTTCCCCAATTTTACAGTTGGCGACCGGATCCTTCGGCCCTGGCCTACGATGCTTTTCTCCAGGACTGGTCCAAGTCCCTTTCTTACGCTTTTCCACCTTTCGTTATGATCAGCAGAGTTCTTGCTCAGGTCCGTCGTCAGCAAGCTACCTTAATTCTTATCGCTCCTTATTGGCAGTCCCAGATTTGGTTTCCAACCCTTCTGGAATTGGCCATAGACTTTCCTTTTCTCATCCCTTCTTTCCCAGACCTTCTTTTGGACCCTCTCCAACGTCCTCACAACCTCATTTCAGACAATCTTCTTTCCCTTTCAGCTTGGAAAATTTCGGGAATTCCCAATTTTTCCCTTGCATTTCGTCACAAGCTTCGGAATATATCAGACAATCTTGGGCCCCTGGAACAAGGAATGCCTATAAGTCAGCCTGGGCTTTATGGCAAAGCTGGTGTTCGGGAAAACACATTGATCCCCTTTCAGCAGATGTCACTTTTATAGTGAATTTCCTCGCTGCGGAAGCTAGCAAGGGTAAAGCTTTTCGTACTATTAATCTGTATAGGTCCGCCATCTCCTCGAATCATCAGTTCGTCAACGGAAAGCCAGTGGGGGAACACTCGCTTATTTGCCGGCTTTTAAAGGGAGTAAAATTTTCTAATCCACCACTTCCTAAATACAGAATTTTGTGGGATGTTAATATCGTACTGAATTTCTTTCTTTCATGGCCCGACAATTCTTATCTTACTCTGAAGATGTTGTCGGCCCAGCTCACTATGTTGTTGTGTCTTATTTCTCTTATACTGATTTTTGACGTCAAAGCTTTAGACATTTCCTCTCGACAGTTTACTCCTTCGGGGGTATTATTTACCGTATCCAGAAGAACAAAAACAAATTTACATTCTGTTTTTTACCCATATTTTCCGGATCATCCTAAATTATGTGTAGCATAATGTTTAAAAGTATACGAGCATATGACTGCTCATCTAAGAACGTCCTCAACTTCTCAACTTCCTATTTCCTTTAGAAAACCTTACAAGCTAGTGTCTTCCGCTACTTTGGCTTGTTGGGTCAAGTGGATTATGTCCTTGGCTGGGATTGACACTTCCAAATTTGGAGCCCATTCTTCCAGAGGCGCTATGGCATCCAAAGCCTTTTGGGCAGGGTCACGTCTTGAGTACATTCTTAGATCTGCAGATTGGTCTAATGACAATGTGTTTAGAGTCTTTTATTGTAAGCCGGTCGAAAATGTGTGACAAATGTCATTAATTTGCTTTAAACATGCATAATAGGAGCCTCCGGTCTTGTCATAAAATGTAGATTTTCCTAGTTTTAATGACGGAAAGTCTTAATTTTATTAAAGACACGGAGGCGAGTATTATCCCACCCGTTGTTTTCTTGATAACTAGTGTTTGTTTATTTTTTCTCCCTTCCCTTTAGTGGCACCGTCTGTTCAACCTGCTACCTAAGTCATCATTTCATGGTGTGGATGGACCATCAACGTCAACGCTGTCTCCATATCCTCTTCTTTATTTGGCGGATCACCAGTGTGCCTCCCTTCATCGGCAGTTTCCTGGACTTATGAACTTTTGCACCGAGTTGTTATCTTTCATTATGGCTCTTCTAATTTTGGCTTCTATTTTTCCTTTATTTCGTGCCAGCTGAACTTTAAGCGCAAGAAAAGAGGGCTGTTCGCAGTCCAGTTACGTCATAATGGCTCATTGGTTACTGTTATTTGACTACCTTTTGTTTCCCATTGGCTGTTTTTTTCCACGCTCATGGGAACTGTGGTTTTTCTTCACTTGCTGCTATTTTATTAAAGCAAGAAAAGAATGCATAATAGTCGCCTCCGTGTCTTTAATAAAATTAAGACTTTCCGTCATTAAAACTAGGAAAATCTACATTTAAACTTTCAGTAACTGGAATTGCATTTTCATGATGGAAATGTTTTCGCCCTACTGTTTATCAGCAATGCTAAGTACGATCCAAGTGGTATGGCAAGCGGTGTTGCACTATTTCGATCAAAAATCCCATTTTGAGCGCTATTAGTTAAGCCATCACCTACCCCCATTTTCCTCTTCTTTTATTAAAGCTGGTCCGTTATTCTATCTATGATGAATAGTTTATTGATATCTATTGATTCATGCAACTAAAAACGTGTTGTAGGATTTTGCAAATATTTTTTGTCGCAATAATATACAGTTGACTTTGTTGCAGTAAATTTATGATAGGACGACAAGTGGTTTTGCATTTTAACATTTTTCAGCACGTTTCGTCTTCTTCTGTAACAGGACTGGAGTTCACTAAAATATTATACGAGCCCTCTGACAAAAGGACCTTTCTACTCATGAAAAGCATCAGGGCTACCACCTTCACTTGCTAGTTAAAATGCTCAAATGATCAAATATGACATAATGGAAGTTTATCACAAGACGAATTCAATAAAACGTGAGAAGATGTTATTATTACTGAAGTTTGAAATCGTTTTTGGAAAACTGTTGAAAATGATTAATTCAGAGTGGTTTCAAAGCTGTGCCCTGAACTGTTTCATATGAATATCCTGGGGATAGAAACAATTGGCAATAAGTATCTTTCTCTGTATCCTTGGCGGGGAAAGAGAGAAGTGTGTCCTCAGAAATATTTCAAATTATCTTAGAAGTAACTGCGGGGTTTGGCAACAACCCCATCGAGACACTTTTCAAATTTGAGGTTACCGAACACTTACCTCACACCAATGATGCAGGGAAATAACCCAGAGCGTTTTATCGTCTCAAAAGGAAAAGTAGTTCCTCCAGGTAGAAGAGTGCATACGGTGCCCATATTACAATTAACACCAAGACTATTGAAAATGTTGTCTGGATTGGCCTGTATGCTGCTGAAACAATATATGCATAGCTGATAAAATGCCCACCCTTTCCAACCTAGTTTGCAACACACAATTTCACATAGCTGGAAATAATGTATGTTTACTGCCGACCACATAGGTAGAGGTACAAAGATGGTATACTCGTCAGTGGCATTCTACGAGACTTACATGTTATAATTCACCTGTGTTAGTTAATAAAATACTGTAAATTCAATGGAGTTTAAAGGTATAAACCATTTCCTTGGTGCATTAGCAGTGTATCCTTGGCACCAGTTCTACTACTTTGTAAGTAACAAGTTCAATTTTAGCAGCTGATAGAGAAATATGTTCTGAGACTTAAAGGATTCTAAGGCCCTGATTTATACTTTTTGGTGCAAAACTGCACCAATGCAGTTTTGCCGCAAAAGGTTTAGCACCGGCTTGCACCATTTCTGTGCACCAGCCGTGCCCCATATTTATAGAATGGTGCAAGCCAGGGCAAAGGGTAGGCTAGTGTAAAAAAAAAAGACGTTAGCCTGGTGGGGCTGGCGGTACGGAAGAAGGGGGTTTTGGACCAAAAAATAACGTTAGGCAGGTTAGAGTAAAATAAAATGACTCTAACCTGCTGAGCGTCATTTTCTGACGCAAAGCCATCCATACCACATGACTCCTGTCTTAGAAAAGACAGGAGTCATGCCCACCACCCCAATGGCCAGCACAGGGGACCAGGGTCCCCTGGGCATGGCCATTGCACCCAGTGCCATGTAGGGGGCACCATTTTTTGACCCTTCCTCCCCGTGCGTGATTTTTGCATGGGAGGGTAAATAAGGCGCTAGGACAGTAGAGTCATTTTTTGCCCGGGAACTCCTGCCTTGCATCTCATTGAAGCAAGGTAGTTTTTCTCAGGCAAAAAATGACTTAAACTCCAATATTTTGATGCTAGATATGTCTAGCGCCAAAATATAAATATGAAGTTAAGTTTGCGCCAATCCGGTGCAAATAGAGTATAAGTATTCCCCTAAGTACCTGCCGCAGGATCGACAGTGCCTGCAATATAAAGGAGCATTATGATTAAAAATAACAGATTTGATTAAAATACTTTTGAACTTATTAGTCTTTGTGCCCTGCAGCCAAGTACAATAAAATGTTCTCATGATTTATTGCAGAATGTTTTAAATGCAACAAACCATCCGTACAAGAATCTTTGTCTTAGAGAAATAGAGTTAGGGTATTACATATTATCCCTTGCCTTAACTCACTTGTAGTGGTGCTTGCTAAATTGCTTTAGTCTTCCTAAAAATATAAAGTATAGTGAACCTTGCACACAATTGATAGCTTCAGCATTTCACATAGCTACAACTGAAGCAAACGTGCACGTGGGGTTGCTGGGTCGCAAACACCAATCGCCATTTTAAAGATAATTTGAGTTGCACATTTTAAATAGTTAATGCACATATTTTATTTAGCATTCCGTCTCCCCCAAGGTCACAGTAAACATTGTGGTGAGTTTTTAAACTTGGAGGCCCATTTGCTGGTTTGTAACACAACGCAGCACAGCAAGATGCCTTGCTGCACTGCATTACATCGAAGGGGCAGGAATGTGTTGTATTTATTGCAATATGGCACATTCATGTTCTTTTGCAAGCGAAAGCGCACAGTTGGCTGCCTAGCGCCAATGCAGGCCCCCTTGCACACTGCATGTAGGATTGTTTTTGTGCAGGAAAAGGCACCTTCCTGCACAAAAACAGTCCTGAGAGACATAGTACTCCTTCTATGTGTGTTGCAGTATGCAGCACACAATGAAAGAGGAGGTAACGAGGAGAATAAAGATTTTTCACATTTGTTATGCCTCCTTTGAGAAGGCGTATCTTTTTGGGACATTCCCAGTTTTACTACCTCTGGTGAATACTGGAATGTTTCAAACCCATAGCAGTTGCATGAAATGCCTTCCTAAGGCAGAGTAAGGCAACACAGTAATTTGTGCTTCATAACTCTTTATTTGAAGTTGTGTTGCGCTTGCACTACATTACATGGTGCAAGCGCGATGTAACAGGCTCATAAATATGCCTCTTAGTGCCAAGTGGACATCAGACATCTATGTGACCCAATGATAATGAGATCAATTTTAAATAAATACATATGCATATTGCTGAATACAAAGGATAACACACCTGTAAAATACCATGCCAGCTCACAATATTCCTGTTTAAGTTGTCTTTGCAAATCTTAAGATGAATCGTCGCCATAATAAATGACTCTGGCAGGTAACATGTGAGAGTGACTGCAAATTCTGGTATCTACTTTGAATGATGTGCCATGAATCATTGACAGTAATGTGTCACACAGGCAGTCAGAGGCTCCTCCAGCCTCTTGCGAGATATCCTTGTCTCGCCATTTATAAAGTGGGTCATGCTAAAGATGTAGGTGGTCCTTACGACCCTGGTGGTCGGTGGTAAAGCGGCGGTAAGACCGCAAACAGGCCGGCGGAAAAAAACTGGAATTATTAACCGCCGCGGTCATCCGCCACTTCACCATTCCGACCGCCATGGCGGTGAAGACCGCTGGGCTGGAGATTGCGGTCTCCAGCCTGGCGGTCGTCACTAGACCGCTGACGGTATCAGGACCCTGCATACCGCAATGGATCTCGGGTGGTTGGGAACCGCCATGAGATCCATGGCGGTAGGCACTATCAGTGCCAGTGAATTCCTTCCCTGGCACTGATAGGGGTCTCCCCCACCCCCGATACCCCCCACGAATCCTCCCCCCACACCCCCCTGCCACCCCCAAAAGGTGGCACAACCCCCCTCCCCACCCCAAACATGCACATATACACACCCCTACACGCACACATACACCCCGACAACACATACCCGCACACATACAAACAGACATGCACACCGTCCGACCCGCACACATTTCCCATACACACCCACCCGCATGCATACACACAGTCACTCACCCCCTCTACACTCTCACACGCACACCCCCATGCACGCAGACAACACACAACACCCCCCCACCCTCTTCCCTAACGGACGATCAACTTACCTTGTCCGTTGATCCTCCGGGAGGGGACAGAATCCATGGGGCAGCTCCGCCACCAGCACACCGTCACCAGAACACCGCCACACCGAATCATGGGACGTGATTCAGTGGGCGGTGTTCTGTTGACGTGGCGGTGGAGGTTCGGCGGCACCTCAGCGGTCTTGCATAAAGACCGCCGAGGTCGTGATGACCCCCATAGTCTTAGGATTGTAAAACATAATTTAAATAAATTAAAAGCAAAGAAACAAAATAGATTGGATCATTTTCAGCAAAAGGCTACTGGCAAAACTGTGAGCATGCAAGTAACTGAGAAACACTGTAAGTCAGAAAATTGACTACGAGTTTCTAGCAATCTCTTTATGAATAAAGAATAAAAGCTGAGAATGGGAGCTTGGACCCTTTGATAGCCAGGGCAGAACAAGAAATTGTGTGAAGTTGCCAGACAACATCCTTTGGGCCAAATGTACAAAAATTAAAAATTAAGAATTGTGATTTCCAAATCACAATTCTCACCAAATCACAATCAGCAAATCACAATTCCTAATGTAAGAAACCTTAGAACCTTTAATAAGCGATACCTAGAGGGTCAGAAATTGAACTACGCCTGAATATTAATAAGGTAGGCCACACTTAGCAACTGAATAGAAATTATAACAAAGAAAAAGTGCCTTCATTTACCATGTTTAATGTCAATTTGGTTCAAAATCAGACACACAGACATTTTTAATCAGATCTGTATTAAATTTATTTCACAAACTATCACAATATGGGGGTCATTCAGACGTTGGCGGACGGCGGAGGCCGTCCGCCAAGGTACCGCCGACAAATGACCGCACCGCAGTCAAAAGACCGCGGCGGCCATTCAAACATTTCCGCTGGGCCGGCGGGCGCTCTCCAAAAGAGCGCCCGCCGGCCCAGCGGAAATGCCCCTGCAACGTGGACGCCGGCTCAGAATTGAGCCGGCGTAGTTGCAGGGGTGCGACGGGTGCAGTTGCACCCATCGCGTATTTCAGTGTCTGCAACGCAGACACTGAAATACTTTGTGGCGCCCTCTTACGGGGGCCCCGCGGCACCCCCTACCGCCATCCTGTTCATGGCGGGTTTCCCGCCATGAACAGGATGGCGGTAGGGGGTGTCTGAATCCCCATGGCGGCGGCTATATTTGTTTTAGTGCTTACATCACATGAGTAGATAAAGCACACCAATTAACATGTAATTCATGTGTCTGATCAATAACAACAATGAATAAAAAGAGTAAAACCTAATCGATAATAAATTAACATAATAATACAAAAGTAATTCACAGACACAAAAATAGTTTTCAAATGACCTGACCGGGCTGTGATCAATCAACTTAAAGGTATTTTAAATTTGTCCCCTTGGTTGGGTGTTGATGAGTGTTGACCAGTCCAAAATCAAGAGACCCAATCCCTTTAAATAGTAGCACCCCAACACTCCAATCGCATGCCTATGCATTTCGATCTCCCCTGGGGACTAAATTTGACAAACTCTTCCTCAGGGCCATGCATTTATGGACAAAGCTTGTATAGTACTCTCCACCATGTAGTGATGTATAGTGGAAACACTTACAATATCTATTTTAAAAACAGACTCAGGGCCTGATCTAGAGTTTGTCTCCATCACAAACATGACAGGATATCCTATCCGCTGTATTACAATTCCCATAGGATATATTAGGATCGTAACATGGCTGACCAGATATCAGTCATGTTTGTGACAGAGTATCCCCATCCACCAAACACCAGACCCTCAATGACTTTGACACAGAACCCTTCATCTTGCACTCTGTTGGTGTACCTTATTCAAAAATGCATGATTATAAGAAGCAACATTCTGCTTTATGGAAACTGCTTTTGAAACACATCACAAATATAAGCTATAAAACAAAAAGAGGAGAGCTATCTTTATGCCAGTCCCTTAAATATTCACATTTTACCACCAGTTGCCCTCATAAATACCAATGTACCTCAAAAACAGAGAGACTAATTTATCATCTTCCTCACAAAGGGATTTGCATTTCTTTCCTCAAGATACTCCATTCAAACTCAACAAAAAAAGTTTTTTATATATGACCTTTAGTTTGATTCTTCCTTTGTCAGATTGCTGGAGTTTGAATTTTTTAAGTGGGTGATGGTCAGGCTGGATCACATGAACCAAGCCAGGCAAAGAGTTTGCAATCCACAGCTATCTTCAACATTGGCATCTATCTTAAAAGCTGAAGTTTCCACCAGCATACAGACAAATCACCAAGATTAAACAAACTAACCCTTTCTGACTGGGTGTTAAGCATGCAGCTGGCATGCTTGGGTCTGTCAGGAAAGTTGAGCCCATGAAGGTCAACAGCTCAAGAGAGGCAACTCATCTGATTCTTATTCTTGAAGTCATGGCTTACCCTTTCTCCAAAACACTTACATGAATTGTGCTGTTTTACAAAGAAACCAGAATCATGCCAATGTCTGTTCACAAAACCACTCCCCTGCATTTTTCTAAGCTAGCATACTTCTCTTTATTAGAGGGCAGGCCATTTCCAGAAACATGAGAAGTTTTGTTTGGGTGTATGTCCCTCTCTTCTTACGTTTTCTGAGAAATCCTAAATTAATGTAGGCCTTAATAAATATTCAGGAGCTCTTTTTCCGATGCATCCTTATGCAGGCACAGTCATTCAGGAGTTGGGGGGAGGACACCCACTCTGCCTGGTTCCAGAGGTCATTTGAGAACAATGTACCCTGTTCACACCTTGATAAGTCTTATCACCAATCAGCCCAGCCCAAGAGCTGTATGGAGCAATACATTTGTATATCATTATTTTTCAAAATGGTAAAGGTAGATCCTGGCACAAATGAGACCTTAACAACTCTTAATGAACAATATCAAAAGTCTGGCAATCCAAGCATAAAAGGTTGGTTGAGGCAAATTAGGAAAATGTACCTTTCTTTTCTGGCCAATTTTAAAATAATCAAAGTGACTGAGGACTAGTGCTGTTTTCCCTATACACAGGTATTTATCAATTTGGAGGTTTACTTTTTAACAACATTCTTTCTATAAGAGTGACATAATATTCACATATTTTTCATTTAATTATCTATCTTTTGCATTACATAAGCTGTATTATTAGTATTTAAAAAATAGGGTTTAGGTCAGTAAAAAAGGGGTTATTTTGACAGATCGAATTTTCAGATTAAACCATCACCACCAGATTACTGTAATAAACCTACTGTTATGTTATGTATTGTCACTTTAGCGGTGCCAAAATATGTGCTGCAATTCACTCATGACCTTTAACTTACAGATCCTGGGTACATTTTGTAACATCTACTAGGGACTTACAGATATGATAAATGTGCCAGTTAGGAGTATAGCCAACTTCGCATATTTTGAAGGTCAGAGCACATGCACTGGGTCCTAGTTAGCAGAGTCCCAGTGCACATAGTAAAAAACAGCAGTATCAGCCCCCCCAAAAAATGGATATCTTGCAAAAAGAGGCATTTTCTTCCAGTTGGCATTAGAAACACCATGCCTTTCACTGCATTTGGCATTGCCAGTGCAATAAAGGGCCTGGTAATTCCAGAGCTGGCAATAGCAGTTCTGGAAATAATAGGTCTGATATTATTTGGTGTATCTACAATACTGATAGAACAAGGAGACCAAAAGGCCAATCTTGTCCTAAGAAGGGGATGAGAGAAAAAATATAGGATACATCTTAGACTTACTCAACCAAGAGGTATCCTTTACATTTGTTTATTAGTCCGGCATTCTCACTGAGATTACTCACAGGAAAAGTGAAGCTCGAACCTCACAAGCTGACAAAATATATGTGTGGCTTGTTAGACCCTAACACACCCTATTGATGTCATGCTTCACCATCGGGTTTCATCCTGGTCCCTAAAAACCAGGATGGGCTCAACCATATTTCAGGAAGCACTTTGAAACTTTTCCTGTAAGGGGGTCTTAAAATAAAAATACATCAGAACACCTAGCTATTAATTTATTAGTAGTGTTCTTGTATAATCAGAATTACATTAAGTGGGGGTGTCTATGGAGACAACGATCCTACACCCTATTTATGACATGTTTCAGCCTTAAAGGTAATGGTCATTGGGTCCAGTGCTTTTGTCAGGACTATGCTAATTTACCTCAGAAAATTGTCAGTGGAAAATCTCAAGAGACCTAACTAAGTTCAATAAGAACTACAACATGAAACATAAATAGCATGCAAGGAACAACATTGCCCTTATTGCAGAAGGGTTCCCATCTTCGGTCCAGTAAAAGAACTAGAGACAACATGGAAAATCCTCTAAATTGTAATGGTCTCAAGTTTCACATGCGCTTCACTGGTGG
Source organism: Pleurodeles waltl (assembly GCF_031143425.1). Taxonomy (NCBI): domain Eukaryota; kingdom Metazoa; phylum Chordata; class Amphibia; order Caudata; family Salamandridae; genus Pleurodeles; species Pleurodeles waltl. The sequence goes on along the minus strand of NC_090439.1, from coordinate 623,850,219 downwards.
TCTCTCTAAATAAATTTACAAAAAATGAGTGAGTAAATAGCACCTACGAGAAAATAAATTCTTGCAATCATTTTATTCAGTAGTAGAGACTGACTGTACACACTACAAACAGTGAACAGAACAGAAATAACTGAGTGTTTTTATTAGTAAATGCTTAGGGCCAGATTTATCAAGTGATTTTATTGCCCATGCATCATACAGGTGTCTAAAGGGCAACACAATTCCTAAGTCAGATTTACCAAGCACCTCAAGGCTATCTTGCATGGCCTGCATTACTCTGCCTTAGGAAGGCATTCAATTGGTGGAGCATGGGTGGGAATATGACACATTCCTGCTGTCTTCCTTTCATGCACTGCAGTAAAGCTTTGTGTAAACTATTGATAATTCTGTCCCCCAGTATGTAAAGCGTGCACACAATAGTGCCATGCAAAATCTGTGATCATGTAAAAACAATCTACCTACCCTGCACAAACAGGACAGTATGCTACATAGATGGGATATGCCCGTGTAGTCACACACTAAATGATCATAATCTGTGACGCGCACAGGAGGTGAGTCATGAGGGCAAAGAAATTAGTGAAATAGTAATTAGCAAGTTGCCTATAAAGTGTATTTCTCTTCTGATGTCATTCATTCACTTACTTCAACAAAGGTGTCATGTCACCGACCACACCTATTTGGTATGCCATTTTACTGATAAGGTGAAATGCCAAAAGGTGGATTGTGAGAAGTGGTTATGATCATCTAATCCACCTGTATTATTCACTTTTTGATCACCATGTTTTTGACCTTTTACTTTGTGCAGGTCACACCTGTGACATGGTAATTGCATGGTAACGTGGACAGCCTGTGTACACTGCCAGTCTTTGCTTTTTAAGGTGAGACTGCTGCGACTCAGCCAGGATAGGAGGCACTAGATAGGTTACACATGAGCACATGTGCACATGTGTGATGGCTGTGCATGGGAGACTCCTGCTGTGTGAAGCCCAGGAACTGGTTACAGCTAACCTGGCACAGAAGAAACTATACAGGGTTGGGCAGTGACCTGGAATGGGTCTTATAGTGTGGATGTACATATGTTAGGAAATTCAGTGTGCTTTACTGTCTTGACTCTAGTGACACTCCATTTCACACCTATCAGGAAGACTGCCTTAGGGTTCCCCTTGGTCTACAGACTCCAGAGTCACACCAATGTACACCCTAACTTGTGTGAAAAGAAGAATTCTGTAAAGTCCAAAAACATATCTGTAAAGCTTATGGGTCATCCAGGATTGTCATATTGCTCTGACTTAGCTCAGGATCAGAGGTCCAGGCCTTTTGTGCTGGGCTGGGTTAATTCCTTTTCTCTCCAGAGGCAGGGACAAAGGCCTCACCCATCAAAGAAAGCAATTAACAGTGCTTAAGTCAGCTCCGAAGGACAAAAGGAGTGGGTGAGTTGTTTGCATCAATCAGCCAGCTGTCACCCTGTGCCAGGAAGAGGGTCTGCCCCAGGCTACTCAACAAAGGAGGACCCCAAAGCACATGGGGCAAATTACTCCTGGATGAAGCCATTTGAAGCTATGCCAGAAGTCTGTGTAGGGAGGTTGAAACAGGGGTGACAAGATGATGTGGCACATCTGGATAGGCCAGAGGTGCAACCCTGCTAGACACTCCCGCCCCCACTGAAAAGGTCCTGTGCAGAGGAGAGGACTCTCTCTTGGGTGTGTTTTTCTGATGGACACTGGAACTGGAGGCAGCTGCAATGGACAATTGGAAAGAGGAACCCCCTGACTACCATCTGGCCCAAAGACTCTGACTCTTATTGACCCCAGAACCAGGGTTGGGCACTCCCTAGGACAAGGAAAGCTGCCCCCTTAACCCCTTAAAGACCACTTGGGGGAAGAGTGGGCTTCTGTCCAAGAAAGGAGAGAAGCCCAGAAGAAAAGCAAAGTGAAAGGCTGGCGCAGGGAGCCATTGAAACCAGCTCCCTACAAAGTTTGGCCCCTTTGATGCTAGGAGGCTTGAGGAGGTGCCATCAGGAGCAAAACGAGGTACAAATTGTCAAAATCTGCACCATGGTGCCTGAGTTGTGGCTGATTGCAGTTTGGCGACCTTTGGCCCGCATAGGGTTCTGCCGTTGGGGTGGGCTAGTGCTGGGGAATGCCCTGGGAAACAAAGAAAGGCTTGACCGGTGGGTGACAGAAGGGGCCCTGGACCCCATCCAAGAGCCCTGAGATGGTCATTGAGGTGAAGGAGAGACATTGCGCTCCCCCACAATCCAGAGAAGGGGCCCAGGACCCCATACCTGGGCTCCAAGAAGGTTATTGAGGTGAAGGAGCACCGTCCCGCTCCTTCATAATCCAGAAAAGGGGCCCGCCCAGGACCCCATCTGTGGGCCCTGAAGAGCAAAAAAGGCAAAGGAGCACTGTTGCACTCCCCCGCAAGTGCGGGAAGGGGTCTCTGTGCACTAAGGAGGAGGAGGAGAGTGCTGCTGCACTCTCCCAGTGTGGCCCACATTCCCCACTACCTGCCACCGTGACTGGGAGGAGCAGGAATGCCAGCCACAGTTGACGCGCCTACCTGCAAGAGCGGACAGGCCAGGAGAAGTGCTCCTGGCTCCCACTACAGCATGCTTGACTGTTGTCTGCAAGGAGAGCTGGCTCAGCGAAGCCTGGAATGTCCTGCTGAGGCTGTCCCACATCAATTGGACAAGCGGGGGGCCCACACATAAATTCCATAAAACAAGAGAGCGAAGGAAGAAACTGATGTGACTCTCCCAGTCACAGCAGGAAAGCCACTATTCAAATATTCATAGTAGAGCACAGGAAGCACCCCATAATGCCCTGCCAGGCTTGTCCATAGTTTGATTACAAAACACACACCCTCATTTTGGCATTGTGGTAGCCACTGGTGAGCAGGGTCACTACAGAAATTGTGTATCAGAGTGGGAAAAGCTGCAGGGGTTGGTTCAGCCTCCCACCAAAATAATTCAAAAGTCCTCACCCTACGTTTGTTGGGACTTACTCAAACAGATTAACCCCTCAAGGGTTTTGAAGAGTTTTTAACCACTCTCTTCACTGGAGCTCTACAGCTGAGAGCACTCTCCTTTGAAGCCAAAGACTATGGCTGCAGGCCTTATGGCCCAAAATGGTTTAATTCGTTTAATCAGAATTTTCATGTTTACCAACAACCCTACGGGTTTAAGTTTGTAACTGTACATTGCTTTTCAAAGGGTATGTTGCAGACACCAAGTAAGGGTGAAGTGATCACATTGCACATGTTTTGATTCCAAATGGGATGATTGTATTGCATTATTCATTTTTAAAGTAATGTTGCATTCACCAATCACCCAGACATACTTGGACCCTTTCCCTTGTGAATGTTTTAATGAAGAAATAACACTGACAATCATCCATGTTCCAAGTGGGCATGTTTATTGGCAATGTTAAGTGCTTTCCTTCAAATTGATGTTCCATCATGGCATTTTTAATAAAAGTAAACGTTTTGGCATGTGATTGTTGAATCAAACCTCCCTTTTGGAAGGGCAAGAGTGATTACGCAATGTCACGCAGAAGCTTTTCCATCCACTCATGTACATTTGTAAATTGCTGCATAGTGTTGAGTAGTGTGTCTAATAAATGTACTTTTTCCGATTTCAAAAAAGAAAGCACAGACTGAACGAACATTTATTGAGTGTTATTACTGTGTATCTATGACTGGGGATTGTTGGCCCACACCACCTCCCTCAAGTAGGCCTTGGACTGCTCTGCTTCACTACCTTGTGAGAATCAAGTGCAACAATGGTGTGTTTGGTTTCCAGTGGAGGACAAATGTGTATCCGTTTCTTGTGCAAGCCACTAATGACTCATTGGTGTTCAGAAGCGGGAAACACAGTATCCCATTCCGGTATGCATTGATAGCATTTGATAAGTCCAGTTTTGCCACACGTTGCCTAAGCATTAATGAGCAAATATTAGAGTGCAAGGCTCTGAGAAAAGTTCAAAGGTTTGGTCATGTGAACCAGAGGTATGAGAAAGGAATGCCCAGGAATACACGTCATGTGAAAAAATGTATGATTAATGTTTAATATGTGTTGTTATGATGGATTTGCCTTGACAAAGGGTGAGATACTGGGGAGGACTTTTCAAAGAATGGTTACATAAAGTTGTTCTAGGCTATAGTGTACCCTTTGAACCCTAACACTACACACGTTAGGGATGCATAAGGAGAGTTTTTTCTCTAGAGGTTCAGGGACAGCAAATGATACCCATACCACAGATTGGGGTGGAGGGGTGAACCTTACTTTGTGAGGTTTGAGAGGTGGTTGGGAAGCCCTGTGGAAATTTCTGCACTTGTCAAGAGCAGGTTTCCAAAGAGGGGGCCCATGCTAGCAGTTCTCCCCCACAGAGATTTTCCACCAATTGATGCAGGCCGAATTCACTGGCAGGTTGGGGCAGGAGGATTTTTCCCATGGGTAGTGACACACTCAAGCGTTGCTGCAGTGAGGGACCCAATACATTTTCCCATGGTGGTAGGAGGGTGCAAGAAAATTGTGTTTCCCGTGTTCACCATAGGGAGGGTGACCAAACAAGGGGTGACCATGGTGGTAGGTGATCCCAAAGGAGGTATTCCTGAAATAGGAGGTGTAGTAGTATGCCCTAGGTTCACTTGATATGCTAAGTAACTGACCCCAAACGGATTTGAGAAGGTTAGTAGTGGACCCTGATGTGCCAGGGTAGGGTAGGTTGCAACCCAAAGCAGATAATGGATGTCATCCTGGAGAGAGGTGGGTTTCAGCCTGAGGTGGTAGCTGGGGCACTGCTGGGGGCAGGAAGCCATGTCTGTAAGGAAAGAATAATTGAGAAGAGTCCTTCCAAGGTTTTGTAATTTGTTGAAAAGCAACAGCCATTAATAAATCTAGGATTAAAATAGAACTTTTTGGAAGACGAGAGCAGTCAGCTGTAAAGCTACCTACAAATATATTGGTGAAGCTTAAGGTAACTTGAGTTTTAAAAATAGTATTAATTTGACTCCATACTTTAACTCAAAACTGAAATGTATATGGACTTTCAAAAAGCATATGTTTAAGATCTGAGACCAGCTTATTACAGGACCAAGAGGACGAAAGGTTAGAATTTGCTATATGTAAAGATGAAGGTGTAATTAATAACCTATTATACAATAAAAAATAAAGTTTGAATTGCATTAGCTGCTCTTGAGGATTTTCGGATTTTAATCCACACTTTATTCTATGCTGCTTAACTCCTGTTGAAGGCAGTATCCTTTGCCCACAATGAGGAAAGCTCCTTTGGAGGTCCTCTCCGTCCAACAAGACTACAGGCCTCTGCCATGGTGCGCCTACAATATCCTCGTTTGCCCATGACAATAAAAATCATCAGTAGGGATCCAGGCATCATTAATGTAGAGAGGAGTCCATGCCCATTACCATGCGAGGGACTTTTCTTTTCCCAACTTCTCCTTTTCATCATCCTGTTTCAATTAACTGTAATCATTCCCAGTGGTTCATTTTAAAAGTGGTAGTTGTCAAACCCCTTTTCCAGGAGCTCTAAGTCCACTTTCAGATCCAGAGTTATGAAAACAAGGAACCTCGCTCTCAGTCTCTGAGCTAGAAACACCTTCCGCTTCTTCTGTTTGCAGATATGAATGTTTGAGAAATACTCTGGATTAAAGGCTTTTGTCACTTTGACCTCCCTGTGGCATTTTCATGTGAACAGGTAAACTTTACCTTTTTTCCTTTGTAGTGCCATTTGTTTGTGTCCCCTCTCAAATGTTGAAGCAAGCTATGTGGTGTTTGTTTGCACCACAACAGTCTCCCTGGCTTCAGAAATGAGTGTATTTCTTCCTGAGGACAAGAATATGGCCGTACGTGGAATGCTAAATACAGCAACTGGGGGGCAAGCAAGCCAGCAGATTTGGTCAAATTGTTCTAGATTCTTGATAAATTAGTGAAATGTCCCTTATAAAAGTGTCTACTATGTTCAAAGGCGAAATTAGAAAAACAGATTTTTATTAACAGACTTTGCTCACGAAGTCACAAACAGCCTTCGGTAACTGCTCGCTGTGGGGACATTCAATTGTTTTACATTTAATATGCCCCACATTTATTGATTGAGCATGCAATCCTGTGGGCTTACAAGGTACACCTAGAGGTCATTTAGTCAATGTATGAAAGAAATATTTTCATTGTGATAGAGCCCTTTTCTTTGCCCTATTTTGCATCAGTGGTTTTAAACGGCAGTTGGCGAGGGTACAATTATTTTTAATGGAGTCATTTATTTTAGACATGCGAATGGGCATTGTAAATTGTGATGTTTAACTTCCATACCATTGTTGCAATTCCTAGCCAACTTACCATACCTATTACCAACATTCATAACAAAACTGAATATCCAATTGGCTTCAAACAGTTTTATATTTTATGCCACCTCTACTACAAGACCACTACTAATTCCAGGAAGGAGATAAACACCCACACTATGGCGGTCATTATGAACATGGCGGTAAACACTGCCGACCGCCGTGGCGACGGTGAACAGAAGACCGCCGTTGGCGGTGAAATGAAACATGACATATAATGAGCAAAAATCCCGAACCCGCCAAAAATGACCATTTCACCAGTCACCGCCAGGACCCTGTCGGTGGAAACGCTGGACCTCCCACCCCGCCACCGCCGAGCTCAGCCACATCCCGCCCTCCAAATAATGAAGCACAAATCACCTTGGCGGTAAGTGGAAGCCGAACAACCATTGATGGTGCGACCGCCACGGGCGGCAAGTGGACCCAACAGCAAGAAGTGCACACATTGTATAAGCTCGAAACCCACACACCTGACACGGATCCACAACACCATAAACACACCCCACAATCCTTTGCAATGAAAGCAGGCCAACGAAGACAGAGACCCCTGTGCACCGCACCATCTTCACCTCCTGAGGCCTCTGTGCACTATTTGCAAGAATCCTTCATGCACAGCCTTGCCCAAGTCCCCAGAACTCTATCCTGCAATGCTCAACTCGCTGCGTTGTTCTCCGGCAGTGTAGGACCTTCTTTTGTAGTGCTACAGCAACTGCAAGTTGCACCTTCTTTGTCCCCATGTTCTGGGACCTCCGTAGGTACTGCCTGGTCATCTGTGGGTTCCCTCCAGTGCTAAGAGCCCCCTCTGCCTCCTCAGTCTGAGTTGAGGCCCCCAGGTCCTTCCTGGGTCCAGGCAGCACCATTTTGACGCAATCTGCAACATTGCTTGAACCAAGGCTTGTTGGATGAATCCAGCGCTGCAACTCACCTGCATTCAACATCTCCAAATGGGACATCCTTTGCATCATGCAGGAACCTGCACCCATCTTCTTTAGTGCTTTTCTGCAGACTTCTTCCAACCTGAGAATCCCCTTTTGCACCATCTTCTAGGTTGGCAGGGGCTCCTGTCCTTCCTGGAATGTTCTGCGACCTCTGGACTTTTTCTCCTCTCTTTACAGGTCTTCAGGTCCAGGAATTCACAATTTTTTGCTTGCAGTCTTGCTTGGTTCTTGCAATAACTCTAATCACAACTTGTAGTGTGTCCTAAGGAATCTTGCAGTACTTTACTCCTGCTTTCCTGGACTCTGGAGTGGTGTATTTTACTCACCTTTGTGATGTTCTCACTCTCCCAGCGATTCTTTACGCACTACACTTGTCTAGGGGGGAATTCGTGATTCCCATTCCACTTTCTTAGTATATGGTTTGTGTTGCCCCTAGACCTATTTCTTCCTATTGTTTTTTATGGTATTTTCTATAATTTGCACTATCCTCTGACTACTTACCTTATTTTGGTGTCTAGTGTATATATTGTGTATAATAGTTACCTCCAGAAGGAGTATTGCCTCTGAGATATTTTTAGCTTTGTGTCACTAAAATAAAGCACCTTTATTTTTGGTATCACTGAGTATTGTCTTTACTTGTGTATAAGTACGGTGTAACTATAGTGGTATTGGAGGAGCTTTGCATGTCTCCTAGTTCAGCCTAAGCTGCTCTGCTACAGCTACCTCTATCAGCCTAAGCTGCTAGACCACTACAACATTTCACTAATAAGGGTTAACTGGGCCTGGTATAAGGTGTAAGTACCCAAGGTACCCACTACAAACCAAGCCAGCTTCCTACATAGTAAGAAAGACAAAAGTAGGTATGAGTTTCTGTAGAAGGAAGAACAGTGGACAGATCATGTTAACATACACCACCCTTTCACTGTTCCCCAACTCGCCACACAGAAAATTGAGCAGGAATCCTGTGTGTGGCTACCTGAAACCCAAGAGAAAGAGTCAATCCATTTATTACCAGAGGATATGTTAGTGCAATTTAAACATCAAGAGCCATAGTCAATTCAGCTCACGTGTCCAACGCCATAGTTAATTTTATGACAAGACCGGAGGTTCATATTATGCATTCTTTTCTTGCTTTAATAAAATAGCATCAAGTGAAGAAAAACCACAATTCCCATGAGCGTGGAAAAAAACAGTCAATAGGAAACAAAAGGTAGTCAAATAACAGTAACCAATGAGTAACTACATGTGCTATTATGACGTAACTGGACTGCGAACAGCCCTCTTTTCTTGCTGCTCTCAGCCAGTTAAGTCGTTTTTCAAATTCCTCTCTCATAATATTGTGTGTTATTCTAATTGTTATGGTCATTTTGTTTTTATATGCGCAATGTTATTGCTTGCTATTATGTGTTTAATCCGCTATTTCCTCCTAGCCGGCATGTTGCCGCACTAACTGTTTTGTCCTTGCGCTCCCCAGCGCGCGCCCAGTTCCCTCAAACGGTTTTAACCGTTCCTCATGTCGCGCCATTGTTTTTGACAGCGCGTGAGGAACGCCTTACTTCCGTGCCTTCCTTCGATTTGGAGCTGCTTTTCAATGCATACCTCTCCGCGTTTGCTGCAAAGTCAGGCCATTTTGTCCAGCCCTCATCCCAGTCACGTCCTTCCCTTTTAGAAGCTCGTCTTCTTCTGCCGGAACCAACAGTAGGCAGTGTTAGGCACACCCTGGGGCGGAGCTGTTCGTTTTTCTCCCATTCCCTTAACCCTTTAACTCCTGGTTTTCATTTTAACATGGATTCTGGCCATTCAACTTCACTTCAGGTGGACCCTGAGGAGGTTTCTGCCATTAAACAAGATATTAATGACTTTATCCAAAATTCTGTACAACAAGCTGTTAATAATTCTATAAATAACTTGTCAAAAAATTTAGAATCCTCAGTTTTAAAAATGTTTAATAAGACATTATCAGCCCAGTCTGCAGGGGAGTGCAGACAGCGCCCTTCACTCATTTCAAAAGGTTCACATAAATTGGCGCGGAAAGTTTGTGAGGCTTCCTCACCCATGGCAGAGAACGCAGCTCCTCAAAAGGCTCCAATTAAGGAGAATAGAGTCACTGAGGGTACAGCTCAGAAATGCAAAGCAAAAACAAAAAATATTATGTCCCCTTTAATTATCACCTCCATCCCGGACACTGATGATGAAGTACCCGATGCGGATTCAGATGCTGATCCATCTGACCAAGATAATTGTGACTCCGCGCCTGTCCCCCAAAAACCCAAATTTTCTTCCTCTAATGCCACTCCGCTTCTAGATTGTGAAGGCTTGCCTATGTTTGACCCTTCTTTCATATTACACCCCAATTCAACCGAATGGTTCCCGGCTACTCACGTGGGAGATTATGTTTCAGCCAAATTATTTTGTCCTCTGGACAAACAAACCCACTCTAAACTAAAATCGGAGTGTCCTCGCCCCGCTTTAGAGCATAAGTCATCCGTTACACCTACTATTGACCAACCCATCCTCACTTTCTTCACTAAGTTTGGCAAGGATCCCAGGAAAGGGGTAGATAAAGCCTGGTCCTCTTGCCAGGACAAATTATTGGATGTCATTGGCCCTCTCACCCGTATCTTTGACATGGCTGAGGCTGCCAGAATCGATGGTTCCACTGTGGATCCTGAGGAACTCTCCTTATGGGTCCAAAGATCTGTTTGCCTTTTAGGCAATGCTAACGCTGCGATTTCCCAGAACGACGCAAAGGTATTTTGCTCAAATTGGATCCCAAACTGGTTCATCTAGCCACAATTCAATCGCACACCAAAACAGAAGGTTTTCTATTTGGGGATAACTTCATCAAAGAACTGGGCAAGTACGTTGCTACTTTTACCTCGCTGGATAAGGCTCAACAGTCTCTAAAGAAAATGTTCAATCAACGGGTTTTCACCAGGGCCGGCAGAGGCAGGAGCCGCTTTGCCGGCCGCTCATATTACAACCAAGGCTCCCGTGGAAACTACAACTACAACTCTTCATACCAAAACTTCAGGCCACAGTATTACCCGCAAAGGGCCAGAGGTTTCCACACCAGGGGCTTCAGGAACAACAGAAATGCCAACCAAACAGGTAAATCCATTTCCTTCTCTTGTTTCCGTGGGCGGTCGCCTTTGTCATTTTTTCCCAAATTGGCTATTAATTACCTCAGATCCTTGGATTCTAAACATCATTCGAGGTTACATGATAGAATTTTACTCAACACCATACAATTCGTTGCTCCTCCTCTTCCCCATTTTTCTACAGATATGTCAGCTCTTATCTCCTCGGAAGTCCAATCCCTTCTTCAAAAAAGAGCTATTGCTCTTACTCAACCCCACCCGGCAGGCTTCAACAGCTCCATTTTCTTGGTTCAAAAGAAGAATAAGAAAATGAGACCAGTTATCAATCTCAAGTTCTTCAACCAATTCGTGGTTTACCGCCACTTCAAGATGGAAACCATTCTCCATCTCAGAGACTCTCTGCTTCAGAATGACTGGATGGTCCGCTTAGATTTACAGGATGCTTACCTGGTAGTTCCGATCCACCCGGATCACAGGAAGTTTCTTCAATTTCAATGGCTCGACCAATTCTTTCATTTTACATCTCTTCCTTTCGGTCTCTCTTCAGCTCCATGGGGTTTCACCAAACTCATGAAGCCAGTAGTAGCGCATCGCAGGGCCCAGGGAGTGAGACTTCTCATTTATCTGGACGATATTCTACTCATGAATCAATCTCCTCATTTACTCACATCCCACCTCAGTCTCACCTGTTCTCTTTTATCAGAACTCGGCTTTATCATCAACAAAGAAAAGTCTATTCTTCTTCCTACCCAAAGTATAGAATTCTTAGGTTTCCTAATAAACTCCGTTTTGGCCATGCTGTTTCTCCCTTCTGCAAAGATCAAACTATAAAGTCAGAGATTCTTCAAGTTCTTCGTCATTCGTCCATTTCTCTTAGGACCCTTGCCCACGTCTTCGGTCTTCTTTCCTCTTCCATTCAGGCTATATTCCCAGGCCCCTTACATTACCGGGCCCTCCAGGCGTTAAAGATTCAACATTTACGCAAAAGTCTTTCTCACGCAGATATTATTCCCCTAGATCACAATTCGCGTACAGAACTGCAATGGTAGATAGACCATTTAGACGCTTTGAACGGGAGGACTATCTTTCCATCATCCCCAGATCTTGTATTAGAGTCAAATGCAAGCCTAACCGGTTGGGGGGCCCGTTGTGGACCAATCTCGACTAGAGGTTCAGGGTCAAGAGAGGAGTCCAGATTGCACATCAATTGTTTAGAGATGCTTGCAGGCTCCTTTGCAATCAGGAGCCTCGCAAACAACAGGGTATGCTGTGCTATCCTTCCAAGGATGGACACCATTTCAGCGTTCCGATACATCAACCATCTCGGGGGTACAAAATCCAAACTCCTAGCAGAATTGGCAAAGAGTTTCTGGGAATTTTGCCTTGCAAACCAAATTTCAGTTCATGCAGAGTATCTTCCAGGAACTCTCAACTCCATTGCCGACTGGCACTCCCGTCATCTACACAATTCAAGCGACTGGAAGCTCCATCCTGCGATCTTTCATTTCCTACAAGACAAATGGGGGCCCATGACGATCGACTTGTTTGCGTCTCGCCTCAACACGCAACTTCCCCAATTTTACAGTTGGCGACCGGATCCTTCGGCCCTGGCCTACGATGCTTTTCTCCAGGACTGGTCCAAGTCCCTTTCTTACGCTTTTCCACCTTTCGTTATGATCAGCAGAGTTCTTGCTCAGGTCCGTCGTCAGCAAGCTACCTTAATTCTTATCGCTCCTTATTGGCAGTCCCAGATTTGGTTTCCAACCCTTCTGGAATTGGCCATAGACTTTCCTTTTCTCATCCCTTCTTTCCCAGACCTTCTTTTGGACCCTCTCCAACGTCCTCACAACCTCATTTCAGACAATCTTCTTTCCCTTTCAGCTTGGAAAATTTCGGGAATTCCCAATTTTTCCCTTGCATTTCGTCACAAGCTTCGGAATATATCAGACAATCTTGGGCCCCTGGAACAAGGAATGCCTATAAGTCAGCCTGGGCTTTATGGCAAAGCTGGTGTTCGGGAAAACACATTGATCCCCTTTCAGCAGATGTCACTTTTATAGTGAATTTCCTCGCTGCGGAAGCTAGCAAGGGTAAAGCTTTTCGTACTATTAATCTGTATAGGTCCGCCATCTCCTCGAATCATCAGTTCGTCAACGGAAAGCCAGTGGGGGAACACTCGCTTATTTGCCGGCTTTTAAAGGGAGTAAAATTTTCTAATCCACCACTTCCTAAATACAGAATTTTGTGGGATGTTAATATCGTACTGAATTTCTTTCTTTCATGGCCCGACAATTCTTATCTTACTCTGAAGATGTTGTCGGCCCAGCTCACTATGTTGTTGTGTCTTATTTCTCTTATACTGATTTTTGACGTCAAAGCTTTAGACATTTCCTCTCGACAGTTTACTCCTTCGGGGGTATTATTTACCGTATCCAGAAGAACAAAAACAAATTTACATTCTGTTTTTTACCCATATTTTCCGGATCATCCTAAATTATGTGTAGCATAATGTTTAAAAGTATACGAGCATATGACTGCTCATCTAAGAACGTCCTCAACTTCTCAACTTCCTATTTCCTTTAGAAAACCTTACAAGCTAGTGTCTTCCGCTACTTTGGCTTGTTGGGTCAAGTGGATTATGTCCTTGGCTGGGATTGACACTTCCAAATTTGGAGCCCATTCTTCCAGAGGCGCTATGGCATCCAAAGCCTTTTGGGCAGGGTCACGTCTTGAGTACATTCTTAGATCTGCAGATTGGTCTAATGACAATGTGTTTAGAGTCTTTTATTGTAAGCCGGTTGAAAATGTGTTACAAATGTCATTAATTTGCTTTAAACATGCATAATAGGAGCCTCCGGTCTTGTCATAAAATGTAGATTTTCCTAGTTTTAATGACGGAAAGTCTTAATTTTATTAAAGACACGGAGGCGAGTATTATCCCACCCGTTGTTTTCTTGATAACTAGTGTTTGTTTATTTTTTCTCCCTTCCCTTTAGTGGCACCGTCTGTTCAACCTGCTACCTAAGTCATCATTTCATGGTGTGGATGGACCATCAACGTCAACGCTGTCTCCATATCCTCTTCTTTATTTGGCGGATCACCAGTGTGCCTCCCTTCATCGGCAGTTTCCTGGACTTATGAACTTTTGCACCGAGTTGTTATCTTTCATTATGGCTCTTCTAATTTTGGCTTCTATTTTTCCTTTATTTCGTGCCAGCTGAACTTTAAGCGCAAGAAAAGAGGGCTGTTCGCAGTCCAGTTACGTCATAATGGCTCATTGGTTACTGTTATTTGACTACCTTTTGTTTCCCATTGGCTGTTTTTTTCCACGCTCATGGGAACTGTGGTTTTTCTTCACTTGCTGCTATTTTATTAAAGCAAGAAAAGAATGCATAATAGTCGCCTCCGTGTCTTTAATAAAATTAAGACTTTCCGTCATTAAAACTAGGAAAATCTACATTTAAACTTTCAGTAACTGGAATTGCATTTTCATGATGGAAATGTTTTCGCCCTACTGTTTATCAGCAATGCTAAGTACGATCCAAGTGGTATGGCAAGCGGTGTTGCACTATTTCGATCAAAAATCCCATTTTGAGCGCTATTAGTTAAGCCATCACCTACCCCCATTTTCCTCTTCTTTTATTAAAGCTGGTCCGTTATTCTATCTATGATGAATAGTTTATTGATATCTATTGATTCATGCAACTAAAAACGTGTTGTAGGATTTTGCAAATATTTTTTGTCGCAATAATATACAGTTGACTTTGTTGCAGTAAATTTATGATAGGACGACAAGTGGTTTTGCATTTTAACATTTTTCAGCACGTTTCGTCTTCTTCTGTAACAGGACTGGAGTTCACTAAAATATTATACGAGCCCTCTGACAAAAGGACCTTTCTACTCATGAAAAGCATCAGGGCTACCACCTTCACTTGCTAGTTAAAATGCTCAAATGATCAAATATGACATAATGGAAGTTTATCACAAGACGAATTCAATAAAACGTGAGAAGATGTTATTATTACTGAAGTTTGAAATCGTTTTTGGAAAACTGTTGAAAATGATTAATTCAGAGTGGTTTCAAAGCTGTGCCCTGAACTGTTTCATATGAATATCCTGGGGATAGAAACAATTGGCAATAAGTATCTTTCTCTGTATCCTTGGCGGGGAAAGAGAGAAGTGTGTCCTCAGAAATATTTCAAATTATCTTAGAAGTAACTGCGGGGTTTGGCAACAACCCCATCGAGACACTTTTCAAATTTGAGGTTACCGAACACTTACCTCACACCAATGATGCAGGGAAATAACCCAGAGCGTTTTATCGTCTCAAAAGGAAAAGTAGTTCCTCCAGGTAGAAGAGTGCATACGGTGCCCATATTACAATTAACACCAAGACTATTGAAAATGTTGTCTGGATTGGCCTGTATGCTGCTGAAACAATATATGCATAGCTGATAAAATGCCCACCCTTTCCAACCTAGTTTGCAACACACAATTTCACATAGCTGGAAATAATGTATGTTTACTGCCGACCACATAGGTAGAGGTACAAAGATGGTATACTCGTCAGTGGCATTCTACGAGACTTACATGTTATAATTCACCTGTGTTAGTTAATAAAATACTGTAAATTCAATGGAGTTTAAAGGTATAAACCATTTCCTTGGTGCATTAGCAGTGTATCCTTGGCACCAGTTCTACTACTTTGTAAGTAACAAGTTCAATTTTAGCAGCTGATAGAGAAATATGTTCTGAGACTTAAAGGATTCTAAGGCCCTGATTTATACTTTTTGGTGCAAAACTGCACCAATGCAGTTTTGCCGCAAAAGGTTTAGCACCGGCTTGCACCATTTCTGTGCACCAGCCGTGCCCCATATTTATAGAATGGTGCAAGCCAGGGCAAAGGGTAGGCTAGTGTAAAAAAAAAAGACGTTAGCCTGGTGGGGCTGGCGGTACGGAAGAAGGGGGTTTTGGACCAAAAAATAACGTTAGGCAGGTTAGAGTAAAATAAAATGACTCTAACCTGCTGAGCGTCATTTTCTGACGCAAAGCCATCCATACCACATGACTCCTGTCTTAGAAAAGACAGGAGTCATGCCCACCACCCCAATGGCCAGCACAGGGGACCAGGGTCCCCTGGGCATGGCCATTGCACCCAGTGCCATGTAGGGGGCACCATTTTTTGACCCTTCCTCCCCGTGCGTGATTTTTGCATGGGAGGGTAAATAAGGCGCTAGGACAGTAGAGTCATTTTTTGCCCGGGAACTCCTGCCTTGCATCTCATTGAAGCAAGGTAGTTTTTCTCAGGCAAAAAATGACTTAAACTCCAATATTTTGATGCTAGATATGTCTAGCGCCAAAATATAAATATGAAGTTAAGTTTGCGCCAATCCGGTGCAAATAGAGTATAAGTATTCCCCTAAGTACCTGCCGCAGGATCGACAGTGCCTGCAATATAAAGGAGCATTATGATTAAAAATAACAGATTTGATTAAAATACTTTTGAACTTATTAGTCTTTGTGCCCTGCAGCCAAGTACAATAAAATGTTCTCATGATTTATTGCAGAATGTTTTAAATGCAACAAACCATCCGTACAAGAATCTTTGTCTTAGAGAAATAGAGTTAGGGTATTACATATTATCCCTTGCCTTAACTCACTTGTAGTGGTGCTTGCTAAATTGCTTTAGTCTTCCTAAAAATATAAAGTATAGTGAACCTTGCACACAATTGATAGCTTCAGCATTTCACATAGCTACAACTGAAGCAAACGTGCACGTGGGGTTGCTGGGTCGCAAACACCAATCGCCATTTTAAAGATAATTTGAGTTGCACATTTTAAATAGTTAATGCACATATTTTATTTAGCATTCCGTCTCCCCCAAGGTCACAGTAAACATTGTGGTGAGTTTTTAAACTTGGAGGCCCATTTGCTGGTTTGTAACACAACGCAGCACAGCAAGATGCCTTGCTGCACTGCATTACATCGAAGGGGCAGGAATGTGTTGTATTTATTGCAATATGGCACATTCATGTTCTTTTGCAAGCGAAAGCGCACAGTTGGCTGCCTAGCGCCAATGCAGGCCCCCTTGCACACTGCATGTAGGATTGTTTTTGTGCAGGAAAAGGCACCTTCCTGCACAAAAACAGTCCTGAGAGACATAGTACTCCTTCTATGTGTGTTGCAGTATGCAGCACACAATGAAAGAGGAGGTAACGAGGAGAATAAAGATTTTTCACATTTGTTATGCCTCCTTTGAGAAGGCGTATCTTTTTGGGACATTCCCAGTTTTACTACCTCTGGTGAATACTGGAATGTTTCAAACCCATAGCAGTTGCATGAAATGCCTTCCTAAGGCAGAGTAAGGCAACACAGTAATTTGTGCTTCATAACTCTTTATTTGAAGTTGTGTTGCGCTTGCACTACATTACATGGTGCAAGCGCGATGTAACAGGCTCATAAATATGCCTCTTAGTGCCAAGTGGACATCAGACATCTATGTGACCCAATGATAATGAGATCAATTTTAAATAAATACATATGCATATTGCTGAATACAAAGGATAACACACCTGTAAAATACCATGCCAGCTCACAATATTCCTGTTTAAGTTGTCTTTGCAAATCTTAAGATGAATCGTCGCCATAATAAATGACTCTGGCAGGTAACATGTGAGAGTGACTGCAAATTCTGGTATCTACTTTGAATGATGTGCCATGAATCATTGACAGTAATGTGTCACACAGGCAGTCAGAGGCTCCTCCAGCCTCTTGCGAGATATCCTTGTCTCGCCATTTATAAAGTGGGTCATGCTAAAGATGTAGGTGGTCCTTACGACCCTGGTGGTCGGTGGTAAAGCGGCGGTAAGACCGCAAACAGGCCGGCGGAAAAAAACTGGAATTATTAACCGCCGCGGTCATCCGCCACTTCACCATTCCGACCGCCATGGCGGTGAAGACCGCTGGGCTGGAGATTGCGGTCTCCAGCCTGGCGGTCGTCACTAGACCGCTGACGGTATCAGGACCCTGCATACCGCAATGGATCTCGGGTGGTTGGGAACCGCCATGAGATCCATGGCGGTAGGCACTATCAGTGCCAGTGAATTCCTTCCCTGGCACTGATAGGGGTCTCCCCCACCCCCGATACCCCCCACGAATCCTCCCCCCACACCCCCCTGCCACCCCCAAAAGGTGGCACAACCCCCCTCCCCACCCCAAACATGCACATATACACACCCCTACACGCACACATACACCCCGACAACACATACCCGCACACATACAAACAGACATGCACACCGTCCGACCCGCACACATTTCCCATACACACCCACCCGCATGCATACACACAGTCACTCACCCCCTCTACACTCTCACACGCACACCCCCATGCACGCAGACAACACACAACACCCCCCCACCCTCTTCCCTAACGGACGATCAACTTACCTTGTCCGTTGATCCTCCGGGAGGGGACAGAATCCATGGGGCAGCTCCGCCACCAGCACACCGTCACCAGAACACCGCCACACCGAATCATGGGACGTGATTCAGTGGGCGGTGTTCTGTTGACGTGGCGGTGGAGGTTCGGCGGCACCTCAGCGGTCTTGCATAAAGACCGCCGAGGTCGTGATGACCCCCATAGTCTTAGGATTGTAAAACATAATTTAAATAAATTAAAAGCAAAGAAACAAAATAGATTGGATCATTTTCAGCAAAAGGCTACTGGCAAAACTGTGAGCATGCAAGTAACTGAGAAACACTGTAAGTCAGAAAATTGACTACGAGTTTCTAGCAATCTCTTTATGAATAAAGAATAAAAGCTGAGAATGGGAGCTTGGACCCTTTGATAGCCAGGGCAGAACAAGAAATTGTGTGAAGTTGCCAGACAACATCCTTTGGGCCAAATGTACAAAAATTAAAAATTAAGAATTGTGATTTCCAAATCACAATTCTCACCAAATCACAATCAGCAAATCACAATTCCTAATGTAAGAAACCTTAGAACCTTTAATAAGCGATACCTAGAGGGTCAGAAATTGAACTACGCCTGAATATTAATAAGGTAGGCCACACTTAGCAACTGAATAGAAATTATAACAAAGAAAAAGTGCCTTCATTTACCATGTTTAATGTCAATTTGGTTCAAAATCAGACACACAGACATTTTTAATCAGATCTGTATTAAATTTATTTCACAAACTATCACAATATGGGGGTCATTCAGACGTTGGCGGACGGCGGAGGCCGTCCGCCAAGGTACCGCCGACAAATGACCGCACCGCAGTCAAAAGACCGCGGCGGCCATTCAAACATTTCCGCTGGGCCGGCGGGCGCTCTCCAAAAGAGCGCCCGCCGGCCCAGCGGAAATGCCCCTGCAACGTGGACGCCGGCTCAGAATTGAGCCGGCGTAGTTGCAGGGGTGCGACGGGTGCAGTTGCACCCATCGCGTATTTCAGTGTCTGCAACGCAGACACTGAAATACTTTGTGGCGCCCTCTTACGGGGGCCCCGCGGCACCCCCTACCGCCATCCTGTTCATGGCGGGTTTCCCGCCATGAACAGGATGGCGGTAGGGGGTGTCTGAATCCCCATGGCGGCGGCTATATTTGTTTTAGTGCTTACATCACATGAGTAGATAAAGCACACCAATTAACATGTAATTCATGTGTCTGATCAATAACAACAATGAATAAAAAGAGTAAAACCTAATCGATAATAAATTAACATAATAATACAAAAGTAATTCACAGACACAAAAATAGTTTTCAAATGACCTGACCGGGCTGTGATCAATCAACTTAAAGGTATTTTAAATTTGTCCCCTTGGTTGGGTGTTGATGAGTGTTGACCAGTCCAAAATCAAGAGACCCAATCCCTTTAAATAGTAGCACCCCAACACTCCAATCGCATGCCTATGCATTTCGATCTCCCCTGGGGACTAAATTTGACAAACTCTTCCTCAGGGCCATGCATTTATGGACAAAGCTTGTATAGTACTCTCCACCATGTAGTGATGTATAGTGGAAACACTTACAATATCTATTTTAAAAACAGACTCAGGGCCTGATCTAGAGTTTGTCTCCATCACAAACATGACAGGATATCCTATCCGCTGTATTACAATTCCCATAGGATATATTAGGATCGTAACATGGCTGACCAGATATCAGTCATGTTTGTGACAGAGTATCCCCATCCACCAAACACCAGACCCTCAATGACTTTGACACAGAACCCTTCATCTTGCACTCTGTTGGTGTACCTTATTCAAAAATGCATGATTATAAGAAGCAACATTCTGCTTTATGGAAACTGCTTTTGAAACACATCACAAATATAAGCTATAAAACAAAAAGAGGAGAGCTATCTTTATGCCAGTCCCTTAAATATTCACATTTTACCACCAGTTGCCCTCATAAATACCAATGTACCTCAAAAACAGAGAGACTAATTTATCATCTTCCTCACAAAGGGATTTGCATTTCTTTCCTCAAGATACTCCATTCAAACTCAACAAAAAAAGTTTTTTATATATGACCTTTAGTTTGATTCTTCCTTTGTCAGATTGCTGGAGTTTGAATTTTTTAAGTGGGTGATGGTCAGGCTGGATCACATGAACCAAGCCAGGCAAAGAGTTTGCAATCCACAGCTATCTTCAACATTGGCATCTATCTTAAAAGCTGAAGTTTCCACCAGCATACAGACAAATCACCAAGATTAAACAAACTAACCCTTTCTGACTGGGTGTTAAGCATGCAGCTGGCATGCTTGGGTCTGTCAGGAAAGTTGAGCCCATGAAGGTCAACAGCTCAAGAGAGGCAACTCATCTGATTCTTATTCTTGAAGTCATGGCTTACCCTTTCTCCAAAACACTTACATGAATTGTGCTGTTTTACAAAGAAACCAGAATCATGCCAATGTCTGTTCACAAAACCACTCCCCTGCATTTTTCTAAGCTAGCATACTTCTCTTTATTAGAGGGCAGGCCATTTCCAGAAACATGAGAAGTTTTGTTTGGGTGTATGTCCCTCTCTTCTTACGTTTTCTGAGAAATCCTAAATTAATGTAGGCCTTAATAAATATTCAGGAGCTCTTTTTCCGATGCATCCTTATGCAGGCACAGTCATTCAGGAGTTGGGGGGAGGACACCCACTCTGCCTGGTTCCAGAGGTCATTTGAGAACAATGTACCCTGTTCACACCTTGATAAGTCTTATCACCAATCAGCCCAGCCCAAGAGCTGTATGGAGCAATACATTTGTATATCATTATTTTTCAAAATGGTAAAGGTAGATCCTGGCACAAATGAGACCTTAACAACTCTTAATGAACAATATCAAAAGTCTGGCAATCCAAGCATAAAAGGTTGGTTGAGGCAAATTAGGAAAATGTACCTTTCTTTTCTGGCCAATTTTAAAATAATCAAAGTGACTGAGGACTAGTGCTGTTTTCCCTATACACAGGTATTTATCAATTTGGAGGTTTACTTTTTAACAACATTCTTTCTATAAGAGTGACATAATATTCACATATTTTTCATTTAATTATCTATCTTTTGCATTACATAAGCTGTATTATTAGTATTTAAAAAATAGGGTTTAGGTCAGTAAAAAAGGGGTTATTTTGACAGATCGAATTTTCAGATTAAACCATCACCACCAGATTACTGTAATAAACCTACTGTTATGTTATGTATTGTCACTTTAGCGGTGCCAAAATATGTGCTGCAATTCACTCATGACCTTTAACTTACAGATCCTGGGTACATTTTGTAACATCTACTAGGGACTTACAGATATGATAAATGTGCCAGTTAGGAGTATAGCCAACTTCGCATATTTTGAAGGTCAGAGCACATGCACTGGGTCCTAGTTAGCAGAGTCCCAGTGCACATAGTAAAAAACAGCAGTATCAGCCCCCCCAAAAAATGGATATCTTGCAAAAAGAGGCATTTTCTTCCAGTTGGCATTAGAAACACCATGCCTTTCACTGCATTTGGCATTGCCAGTGCAATAAAGGGCCTGGTAATTCCAGAGCTGGCAATAGCAGTTCTGGAAATAATAGGTCTGATATTATTTGGTGTATCTACAATACTGATAGAACAAGGAGACCAAAAGGCCAATCTTGTCCTAAGAAGGGGATGAGAGAAAAAATATAGGATACATCTTAGACTTACTCAACCAAGAGGTATCCTTTACATTTGTTTATTAGTCCGGCATTCTCACTGAGATTACTCACAGGAAAAGTGAAGCTCGAACCTCACAAGCTGACAAAATATATGTGTGGCTTGTTAGACCCTAACACACCCTATTGATGTCATGCTTCACCATCGGGTTTCATCCTGGTCCCTAAAAACCAGGATGGGCTCAACCATATTTCAGGAAGCACTTTGAAACTTTTCCTGTAAGGGGGTCTTAAAATAAAAATACATCAGAACACCTAGCTATTAATTTATTAGTAGTGTTCTTGTATAATCAGAATTACATTAAGTGGGGGTGTCTATGGAGACAACGATCCTACACCCTATTTATGACATGTTTCAGCCTTAAAGGTAATGGTCATTGGGTCCAGTGCTTTTGTCAGGACTATGCTAATTTACCTCAGAAAATTGTCAGTGGAAAATCTCAAGAGACCTAACTAAGTTCAATAAGAACTACAACATGAAACATAAATAGCATGCAAGGAACAACATTGCCCTTATTGCAGAAGGGTTCCCATCTTCGGTCCAGTAAAAGAACTAGAGACAACATGGAAAATCCTCTAAATTGTAATGGTCTCAAGTTTCACATGCGCTTCACTGGTGGTCTCTCTAAATAAATTTACAAAAAATGAGTGAGTAAATAGCACCTACGAGAAAATAAATTCTTGCAATCATTTTATTCAGTAGTAGAGACTGACTGTACACACTACAAACAGTGAACAGAACAGAAATAACTGAGTGTTTTTATTAGTAAATGCTTAGGGCCAGATTTATCAAGTGATTTTATTGCCCATGCATCATACAGGTGTCTAAAGGGCAACACAATTCCTAAGTCAGATTTACCAAGCACCTCAAGGCTATCTTGCATGGCCTGCATTACTCTGCCTTAGGAAGGCATTCAATTGGTGGAGCATGGGTGGGAATATGACACATTCCTGCTGTCTTCCTTTCATGCACTGCAGTAAAGCTTTGTGTAAACTATTGATAATTCTGTCCCCCAGTATGTAAAGCGTGCACACAATAGTGCCATGCAAAATCTGTGATCATGTAAAAACAATCTACCTACCCTGCACAAACAGGACAGTATGCTACATAGATGGGATATGCCCGTGTAGTCACACACTAAATGATCATAATCTGTGACGCGCACAGGAGGTGAGTCATGAGGGCAAAGAAATTAGTGAAATAGTAATTAGCAAGTTGCCTATAAAGTGTATTTCTCTTCTGATGTCATTCATTCACTTACTTCAACAAAGGTGTCATGTCACCGACCACACCTATTTGGTATGCCATTTTACTGATAAGGTGAAATGCCAAAAGGTGGATTGTGAGAAGTGGTTATGATCATCTAATCCACCTGTATTATTCACTTTTTGATCACCATGTTTTTGACCTTTTACTTTGTGCAGGTCACACCTGTGACATGGTAATTGCATGGTAACGTGGACAGCCTGTGTACACTGCCAGTCTTTGCTTTTTAAGGTGAGACTGCTGCGACTCAGCCAGGATAGGAGGCACTAGATAGGTTACACATGAGCACATGTGCACATGTGTGATGGCTGTGCATGGGAGACTCCTGCTGTGTGAAGCCCAGGAACTGGTTACAGCTAACCTGGCACAGAAGAAACTATACAGGGTTGGGCAGTGACCTGGAATGGGTCTTATAGTGTGGATGTACATATGTTAGGAAATTCAGTGTGCTTTACTGTCTTGACTCTAGTGACACTCCATTTCACACCTATCAGGAAGACTGCCTTAGGGTTCCCCTTGGTCTACAGACTCCAGAGTCACACCAATGTACACCCTAACTTGTGTGAAAAGAAGAATTCTGTAAAGTCCAAAAACATATCTGTAAAGCTTATGGGTCATCCAGGATTGTCATATTGCTCTGACTTAGCTCAGGATCAGAGGTCCAGGCCTTTTGTGCTGGGCTGGGTTAATTCCTTTTCTCTCCAGAGGCAGGGACAAAGGCCTCACCCATCAAAGAAAGCAATTAACAGTGCTTAAGTCAGCTCCGAAGGACAAAAGGAGTGGGTGAGTTGTTTGCATCAATCAGCCAGCTGTCACCCTGTGCCAGGAAGAGGGTCTGCCCCAGGCTACTCAACAAAGGAGGACCCCAAAGCACATGGGGCAAATTACTCCTGGATGAAGCCATTTGAAGCTATGCCAGAAGTCTGTGTAGGGAGGTTGAAACAGGGGTGACAAGATGATGTGGCACATCTGGATAGGCCAGAGGTGCAACCCTGCTAGACACTCCCGCCCCCACTGAAAAGGTCCTGTGCAGAGGAGAGGACTCTCTCTTGGGTGTGTTTTTCTGATGGACACTGGAACTGGAGGCAGCTGCAATGGACAATTGGAAAGAGGAACCCCCTGACTACCATCTGGCCCAAAGACTCTGACTCTTATTGACCCCAGAACCAGGGTTGGGCACTCCCTAGGACAAGGAAAGCTGCCCCCTTAACCCCTTAAAGACCACTTGGGGGAAGAGTGGGCTTCTGTCCAAGAAAGGAGAGAAGCCCAGAAGAAAAGCAAAGTGAAAGGCTGGCGCAGGGAGCCATTGAAACCAGCTCCCTACAAAGTTTGGCCCCTTTGATGCTAGGAGGCTTGAGGAGGTGCCATCAGGAGCAAAACGAGGTACAAATTGTCAAAATCTGCACCATGGTGCCTGAGTTGTGGCTGATTGCAGTTTGGCGACCTTTGGCCCGCATAGGGTTCTGCCGTTGGGGTGGGCTAGTGCTGGGGAATGCCCTGGGAAACAAAGAAAGGCTTGACCGGTGGGTGACAGAAGGGGCCCTGGACCCCATCCAAGAGCCCTGAGATGGTCATTGAGGTGAAGGAGAGACATTGCGCTCCCCCACAATCCAGAGAAGGGGCCCAGGACCCCATACCTGGGCTCCAAGAAGGTTATTGAGGTTAAGGAGCACCGTCCCGCTCCTTCATAATCCAGAAAAGGGGCCCGCCCAGGACCCCATCTGTGGGCCCTGAAGAGCAAAAAAGGCAAAGGAGCACTGTTGCACTCCCCCGCAAGTGCGGGAAGGGGTCTCTGTGCACTAAGGAGGAGGAGGAGAGTGCTGCTGCACTCTCCCAGTGTGGCCCACATTCCCCACTACCTGCCACCGTGACTGGGAGGAGCAGGAATGCCAGCCACAGTTGACGCGCCTACCTGCAAGAGCGGACAGGCCAGGAGAAGTGCTCCTGGCTCCCACTACAGCATGCTTGACTGTTGTCTGCAAGGAGAGCTGGCTCAGCGAAGCCTGGAATGTCCTGCTGAGGCTGTCCCACATCAATTGGACAAGCGGGGGGCCCACACATAAATTCCATAAAACAAGAGAGCGAAGGAAGAAACTGATGTGACTCTCCCAGTCACAGCAGGAAAGCCACTATTCAAATATTCATAGTAGAGCACAGGAAGCACCCCATAATGCCCTGCCAGGCTTGTCCATAGTTTGATTACAAAACACACACCCTCATTTTGGCATTGTGGTAGCCACTGGTGAGCAGGGTCACTACAGAAATTGTGTATCAGAGTGGGAAAAGCTGCAGGGGTTGGTTCAGCCTCCCACCAAAATAATTCAAAAGTCCTCACCCTACGTTTGTTGGGACTTACTCAAACAGATTAACCCCTCAAGGGTTTTGAAGAGTTTTTAACCACTCTCTTCACTGGAGCTCTACAGCTGAGAGCACTCTCCTTTGAAGCCAAAGACTATGGCTGCAGGCCTTATGGCCCAAAATGGTTTAATTCGTTTAATCAGAATTTTCATGTTTACCAACAACCCTACGGGTTTAAGTTTGTAACTGTACATTGCTTTTCAAAGGGTATGTTGCAGACACCAAGTAAGGGTGAAGTGATCACATTGCACATGTTTTGATTCCAAATGGGATGATTGTATTGCATTATTCATTTTTAAAGTAATGTTGCATTCACCAATCACCCAGACATACTTGGACCCTTTCCCTTGTGAATGTTTTAATGAAGAAATAACACTGACAATCATCCATGTTCCAAGTGGGCATGTTTATTGGCAATGTTAAGTGCTTTCCTTCAAATTGATGTTCCATCATGGCATTTTTAATAAAAGTAAACGTTTTGGCATGTGATTGTTGAATCAAACCTCCCTTTTGGAAGGGCAAGAGTGATTACGCAATGTCACGCAGAAGCTTTTCCATCCACTCATGTACATTTGTAAATTGCTGCATAGTGTTGAGTAGTGTGTCTAATAAATGTACTTTTTCCGATTTCAAAAAAGAAAGCACAGACTGAACGAACATTTATTGAGTGTTATTACTGTGTATCTATGACTGGGGATTGTTGGCCCACACCACCTCCCTCAAGTAGGCCTTGGACTGCTCTGCTTCACTACCTTGTGAGAATCAAGTGCAACAATGGTGTGTTTGGTTTCCAGTGGAGGACAAATGTGTATCCGTTTCTTGTGCAAGCCACTAATGACTCATTGGTGTTCAGAAGCGGGAAACACAGTATCCCATTCCGGTATGCATTGATAGCATTTGATAAGTCCAGTTTTGCCACACGTTGCCTAAGCATTAATGAGCAAATATTAGAGTGCAAGGCTCTGAGAAAAGTTCAAAGGTTTGGTCATGTGAACCAGAGGTATGAGAAAGGAATGCCCAGGAATACACGTCATGTGAAAAAATGTATGATTAATGTTTAATATGTGTTGTTATGATGGATTTGCCTTGACAAAGGGTGAGATACTGGGGAGGACTTTTCAAAGAATGGTTACATAAAGTTGTTCTAGGCTATAGTGTACCCTTTGAACCCTAACACTACACACGTTAGGGATGCATAAGGAGAGTTTTTTCTCTAGAGGTTCAGGGACAGCAAATGATACCCATACCACAGATTGGGGTGGAGGGGTGAACCTTACTTTGTGAGGTTTGAGAGGTGGTTGGGAAGCCCTGTGGAAATTTCTGCACTTGTCAAGAGCAGGTTTCCAAAGAGGGGGCCCATGCTAGCAGTTCTCCCCCACAGAGATTTTCCACCAATTGATGCAGGCCGAATTCACTGGCAGGTTGGGGCAGGAGGATTTTTCCCATGGGTAGTGACACACTCAAGCGTTGCTGCAGTGAGGGACCCAATACATTTTCCCATGGTGGTAGGAGGGTGCAAGAAAATTGTGTTTCCCGTGTTCACCATAGGGAGGGTGACCAAACAAGGGGTGACCATGGTGGTAGGTGATCCCAAAGGAGGTATTCCTGAAATAGGAGGTGTAGTAGTATGCCCTAGGTTCACTTGATATGCTAAGTAACTGACCCCAAACGGATTTGAGAAGGTTAGTAGTGGACCCTGATGTGCCAGGGTAGGGTAGGTTGCAACCCAAAGCAGATAATGGATGTCATCCTGGAGAGAGGTGGGTTTCAGCCTGAGGTGGTAGCTGGGGCACTGCTGGGGGCAGGAAGCCATGTCTGTAAGGAAAGAATAATTGAGAAGAGTCCTTCCAAGGTTTTGTAATTTGTTGAAAAGCAACAGCCATTAATAAATCTAGGATTAAAATAGAACTTTTTGGAAGACGAGAGCAGTCAGCTGTAAAGCTACCTACAAATATATTGGTGAAGCTTAAGGTAACTTGAGTTTTAAAAATAGTATTAATTTGACTCCATACTTTAACTCAAAACTGAAATGTATATGGACTTTCAAAAAGCATATGTTTAAGATCTGAGACCAGCTTATTACAGGACCAAGAGGACGAAAGGTTAGAATTTGCTATATGTAAAGATGAAGGTGTAATTAATAACCTATTATACAATAAAAAATAAAGTTTGAATTGCATTAGCTGCTCTTGAGGATTTTCGGATTTTAATCCACACTTTATTCTATGCTGCTTAACTCCTGTTGAAGGCAGTATCCTTTGCCCACAATGAGGAAAGCTCCTTTGGAGGTCCTCTCCGTCCAACAAGACTACAGGCCTCTGCCATGGTGCGCCTACAATATCCTCGTTTGCCCATGACAATAAAAATCATCAGTAGGGATCCAGGCATCATTAATGTAGAGAGGAGTCCATGCCCATTACCATGCGAGGGACTTTTCTTTTCCCAACTTCTCCTTTTCATCATCCTGTTTCAATTAACTGTAATCATTCCCAGTGGTTCATTTTAAAAGTGGTAGTTGTCAAACCCCTTTTCCAGGAGCTCTAAGTCCACTTTCAGATCCAGAGTTATGAAAACAAGGAACCTCGCTCTCAGTCTCTGAGCTAGAAACACCTTCCGCTTCTTCTGTTTGCAGATATGAATGTTTGAGAAATACTCTGGATTAAAGGCTTTTGTCACTTTGACCTCCCTGTGGCATTTTCATGTGAACAGGTAAACTTTACCTTTTTTCCTTTGTAGTGCCATTTGTTTGTGTCCCCTCTCAAATGTTGAAGCAAGCTATGTGGTGTTTGTTTGCACCACAACAGTCTCCCTGGCTTCAGAAATGAGTGTATTTCTTCCTGAGGACAAGAATATGGCCGTACGTGGAATGCTAAATACAGCAACTGGGGGGCAAGCAAGCCAGCAGATTTGGTCAAATTGTTCTAGATTCTTGATAAATTAGTGAAATGTCCCTTATAAAAGTGTCTACTATGTTCAAAGGCGAAATTAGAAAAACAGATTTTTATTAACAGACTTTGCTCACGAAGTCACAAACAGCCTTCGGTAACTGCTCGCTGTGGGGACATTCAATTGTTTTACATTTAATATGCCCCACATTTATTGATTGAGCATGCAATCCTGTGGGCTTACAAGGTACACCTAGAGGTCATTTAGTCAATGTATGAAAGAAATATTTTCATTGTGATAGAGCCCTTTTCTTTGCCCTATTTTGCATCAGTGGTTTTAAACGGCAGTTGGCGAGGGTACAATTATTTTTAATGGAGTCATTTATTTTAGACATGCGAATGGGCATTGTAAATTGTGATGTTTAACTTCCATACCATTGTTGCAATTCCTAGCCAACTTACCATACCTATTACCAACATTCATAACAAAACTGAATATCCAATTGGCTTCAAACAGTTTTATATTTTATGCCACCTCTACTACAAGACCACTACTAATTCCAGGAAGGAGATAAACACCCACACTATGGCGGTCATTATGAACATGGCGGTAAACACTGCCGACCGCCGTGGCGACGGTGAACAGAAGACCGCCGTTGGCGGTGAAATGAAACATGACATATAATGAGCAAAAATCCCGAACCCGCCAAAAATGACCATTTCACCAGTCACCGCCAGGACCCTGTCGGTGGAAACGCTGGACCTCCCACCCCGCCACCGCCGAGCTCAGCCACATCCCGCCCTCCAAATAATGAAGCACAAATCACCTTGGCGGTAAGTGGAAGCCGAACAACCATTGATGGTGCGACCGCCACGGGCGGCAAGTGGACCCAACAGCAAGAAGTGCACACATTGTATAAGCTCGAAACCCACACACCTGACACGGATCCACAACACCATAAACACACCCCACAATCCTTTGCAATGAAAGCAGGCCAACGAAGACAGAGACCCCTGTGCACCGCACCATCTTCACCTCCTGAGGCCTCTGTGCACTATTTGCAAGAATCCTTCATGCACAGCCTTGCCCAAGTCCCCAGAACTCTATCCTGCAATGCTCAACTCGCTGCGTTGTTCTCCGGCAGTGTAGGACCTTCTTTTGTAGTGCTACAGCAACTGCAAGTTGCACCTTCTTTGTCCCCATGTTCTGGGACCTCCGTAGGTACTGCCTGGTCATCTGTGGGTTCCCTCCAGTGCTAAGAGCCCCCTCTGCCTCCTCAGTCTGAGTTGAGGCCCCCAGGTCCTTCCTGGGTCCAGGCAGCACCATTTTGACGCAATCTGCAACATTGCTTGAACCAAGGCTTGTTGGATGAATCCAGCGCTGCAACTCACCTGCATTCAACATCTCCAAATGGGACATCCTTTGCATCATGCAGGAACCTGCACCCATCTTCTTTAGTGCTTTTCTGCAGACTTCTTCCAACCTGAGAATCCCCTTTTGCACCATCTTCTAGGTTGGCAGGGGCTCCTGTCCTTCCTGGAATGTTCTGCGACCTCTGGACTTTTTCTCCTCTCTTTACAGGTCTTCAGGTCCAGGAATTCACAATTTTTTGCTTGCAGTCTTGCTTGGTTCTTGCAATAACTCTAATCACAACTTGTAGTGTGTCCTAAGGAATCTTGCAGTACTTTACTCCTGCTTTCCTGGACTCTGGAGTGGTGTATTTTACTCACCTTTGTGATGTTCTCACTCTCCCAGCGATTCTTTACGCACTACACTTGTCTAGGGGGGAATTCGTGATTCCCATTCCACTTTCTTAGTATATGGTTTGTGTTGCCCCTAGACCTATTTCTTCCTATTGTTTTTTATGGTATTTTCTATAATTTGCACTATCCTCTGACTACTTACCTTATTTTGGTGTCTAGTGTATATATTGTGTATAATAGTTACCTCCAGAAGGAGTATTGCCTCTGAGATATTTTTAGCTTTGTGTCACTAAAATAAAGCACCTTTATTTTTGGTATCACTGAGTATTGTCTTTACTTGTGTATAAGTACGGTGTAACTATAGTGGTATTGGAGGAGCTTTGCATGTCTCCTAGTTCAGCCTAAGCTGCTCTGCTACAGCTACCTCTATCAGCCTAAGCTGCTAGACCACTACAACATTTCACTAATAAGGGTTAACTGGGCCTGGTATAAGGTGTAAGTACCCAAGGTACCCACTACAAACCAAGCCAGCTTCCTACATAGTAAGAAAGACAAAAGTAGGTATGAGTTTCTGTAGAAGGAAGAACAGTGGACAGATCATGTTAACATACACCACCCTTTCACTGTTCCCCAACTCGCCACACAGAAAATTGAGCAGGAATCCTGTGTGTGGCTACCTGAAACCCAAGAGAAAGAGTCAATCCATTTATTACCAGAGGATATGTTAGTGCAATTTAAACATCAAGAGCCATAGTCAATTCAGCTCACGTGTCCAACGCCATAGTTAATTTTATGACAAGACCGGAGGTTCATATTATGCATTCTTTTCTTGCTTTAATAAAATAGCATCAAGTGAAGAAAAACCACAATTCCCATGAGCGTGGAAAAAAACAGTCAATAGGAAACAAAAGGTAGTCAAATAACAGTAACCAATGAGTAACTACATGTGCTATTATGACGTAACTGGACTGCGAACAGCCCTCTTTTCTTGCTGCTCTCAGCCAGTTAAGTCGTTTTTCAAATTCCTCTCTCATAATATTGTGTGTTATTCTAATTGTTATGGTCATTTTGTTTTTATATGCGCAATGTTATTGCTTGCTATTATGTGTTTAATCCGCTATTTCCTCCTAGCCGGCATGTTGCCGCACTAACTGTTTTGTCCTTGCGCTCCCCAGCGCGCGCCCAGTTCCCTCAAACGGTTTTAACCGTTCCTCATGTCGCGCCATTGTTTTTGACAGCGCGTGAGGAACGCCTTACTTCCGTGCCTTCCTTCGATTTGGAGCTGCTTTTCAATGCATACCTCTCCGCGTTTGCTGCAAAGTCAGGCCATTTTGTCCAGCCCTCATCCCAGTCACGTCCTTCCCTTTTAGAAGCTCGTCTTCTTCTGCCGGAACCAACAGTAGGCAGTGTTAGGCACACCCTGGGGCGGAGCTGTTCGTTTTTCTCCCATTCCCTTAACCCTTTAACTCCTGGTTTTCATTTTAACATGGATTCTGGCCATTCAACTTCACTTCAGGTGGACCCTGAGGAGGTTTCTGCCATTAAACAAGATATTAATGACTTTATCCAAAATTCTGTACAACAAGCTGTTAATAATTCTATAAATAACTTGTCAAAAAATTTAGAATCCTCAGTTTTAAAAATGTTTAATAAGACATTATCAGCCCAGTCTGCAGGGGAGTGCAGACAGCGCCCTTCACTCATTTCAAAAGGTTCACATAAATTGGCGCGGAAAGTTTGTGAGGCTTCCTCACCCATGGCAGAGAACGCAGCTCCTCAAAAGGCTCCAATTAAGGAGAATAGAGTCACTGAGGGTACAGCTCAGAAATGCAAAGCAAAAACAAAAAATATTATGTCCCCTTTAATTATCACCTCCATCCCGGACACTGATGATGAAGTACCCGATGCGGATTCAGATGCTGATCCATCTGACCAAGATAATTGTGACTCCGCGCCTGTCCCCCAAAAACCCAAATTTTCTTCCTCTAATGCCACTCCGCTTCTAGATTGTGAAGGCTTGCCTATGTTTGACCCTTCTTTCATATTACACCCCAATTCAACCGAATGGTTCCCGGCTACTCACGTGGGAGATTATGTTTCAGCCAAATTATTTTGTCCTCTGGACAAACAAACCCACTCTAAACTAAAATCGGAGTGTCCTCGCCCCGCTTTAGAGCATAAGTCATCCGTTACACCTACTATTGACCAACCCATCCTCACTTTCTTCACTAAGTTTGGCAAGGATCCCAGGAAAGGGGTAGATAAAGCCTGGTCCTCTTGCCAGGACAAATTATTGGATGTCATTGGCCCTCTCACCCGTATCTTTGACATGGCTGAGGCTGCCAGAATCGATGGTTCCACTGTGGATCCTGAGGAACTCTCCTTATGGGTCCAAAGATCTGTTTGCCTTTTAGGCAATGCTAACGCTGCGATTTCCCAGAACGACGCAAAGGTATTTTGCTCAAATTGGATCCCAAACTGGTTCATCTAGCCACAATTCAATCGCACACCAAAACAGAAGGTTTTCTATTTGGGGATAACTTCATCAAAGAACTGGGCAAGTACGTTGCTACTTTTACCTCGCTGGATAAGGCTCAACAGTCTCTAAAGAAAATGTTCAATCAACGGGTTTTCACCAGGGCCGGCAGAGGCAGGAGCCGCTTTGCCGGCCGCTCATATTACAACCAAGGCTCCCGTGGAAACTACAACTACAACTCTTCATACCAAAACTTCAGGCCACAGTATTACCCGCAAAGGGCCAGAGGTTTCCACACCAGGGGCTTCAGGAACAACAGAAATGCCAACCAAACAGGTAAATCCATTTCCTTCTCTTGTTTCCGTGGGCGGTCGCCTTTGTCATTTTTTCCCAAATTGGCTATTAATTACCTCAGATCCTTGGATTCTAAACATCATTCGAGGTTACATGATAGAATTTTACTCAACACCATACAATTCGTTGCTCCTCCTCTTCCCCATTTTTCTACAGATATGTCAGCTCTTATCTCCTCGGAAGTCCAATCCCTTCTTCAAAAAAGAGCTATTGCTCTTACTCAACCCCACCCGGCAGGCTTCAACAGCTCCATTTTCTTGGTTCAAAAGAAGAATAAGAAAATGAGACCAGTTATCAATCTCAAGTTCTTCAACCAATTCGTGGTTTACCGCCACTTCAAGATGGAAACCATTCTCCATCTCAGAGACTCTCTGCTTCAGAATGACTGGATGGTCCGCTTAGATTTACAGGATGCTTACCTGGTAGTTCCGATCCACCCGGATCACAGGAAGTTTCTTCAATTTCAATGGCTCGACCAATTCTTTCATTTTACATCTCTTCCTTTCGGTCTCTCTTCAGCTCCATGGGGTTTCACCAAACTCATGAAGCCAGTAGTAGCGCATCGCAGGGCCCAGGGAGTGAGACTTCTCATTTATCTGGACGATATTCTACTCATGAATCAATCTCCTCATTTACTCACATCCCACCTCAGTCTCACCTGTTCTCTTTTATCAGAACTCGGCTTTATCATCAACAAAGAAAAGTCTATTCTTCTTCCTACCCAAAGTATAGAATTCTTAGGTTTCCTAATAAACTCCGTTTTGGCCATGCTGTTTCTCCCTTCTGCAAAGATCAAACTATAAAGTCAGAGATTCTTCAAGTTCTTCGTCATTCGTCCATTTCTCTTAGGACCCTTGCCCACGTCTTCGGTCTTCTTTCCTCTTCCATTCAGGCTATATTCCCAGGCCCCTTACATTACCGGGCCCTCCAGGCGTTAAAGATTCAACATTTACGCAAAAGTCTTTCTCACGCAGATATTATTCCCCTAGATCACAATTCGCGTACAGAACTGCAATGGTAGATAGACCATTTAGACGCTTTGAACGGGAGGACTATCTTTCCATCATCCCCAGATCTTGTATTAGAGTCAAATGCAAGCCTAACCGGTTGGGGGGCCCGTTGTGGACCAATCTCGACTAGAGGTTCAGGGTCAAGAGAGGAGTCCAGATTGCACATCAATTGTTTAGAGATGCTTGCAGGCTCCTTTGCAATCAGGAGCCTCGCAAACAACAGGGTATGCTGTGCTATCCTTCCAAGGATGGACACCATTTCAGCGTTCCGATACATCAACCATCTCGGGGGTACAAAATCCAAACTCCTAGCAGAATTGGCAAAGAGTTTCTGGGAATTTTGCCTTGCAAACCAAATTTCAGTTCATGCAGAGTATCTTCCAGGAACTCTCAACTCCATTGCCGACTGGCACTCCCGTCATCTACACAATTCAAGCGACTGGAAGCTCCATCCTGCGATCTTTCATTTCCTACAAGACAAATGGGGGCCCATGACGATCGACTTGTTTGCGTCTCGCCTCAACACGCAACTTCCCCAATTTTACAGTTGGCGACCGGATCCTTCGGCCCTGGCCTACGATGCTTTTCTCCAGGACTGGTCCAAGTCCCTTTCTTACGCTTTTCCACCTTTCGTTATGATCAGCAGAGTTCTTGCTCAGGTCCGTCGTCAGCAAGCTACCTTAATTCTTATCGCTCCTTATTGGCAGTCCCAGATTTGGTTTCCAACCCTTCTGGAATTGGCCATAGACTTTCCTTTTCTCATCCCTTCTTTCCCAGACCTTCTTTTGGACCCTCTCCAACGTCCTCACAACCTCATTTCAGACAATCTTCTTTCCCTTTCAGCTTGGAAAATTTCGGGAATTCCCAATTTTTCCCTTGCATTTCGTCACAAGCTTCGGAATATATCAGACAATCTTGGGCCCCTGGAACAAGGAATGCCTATAAGTCAGCCTGGGCTTTATGGCAAAGCTGGTGTTCGGGAAAACACATTGATCCCCTTTCAGCAGATGTCACTTTTATAGTGAATTTCCTCGCTGCGGAAGCTAGCAAGGGTAAAGCTTTTCGTACTATTAATCTGTATAGGTCCGCCATCTCCTCGAATCATCAGTTCGTCAACGGAAAGCCAGTGGGGGAACACTCGCTTATTTGCCGGCTTTTAAAGGGAGTAAAATTTTCTAATCCACCACTTCCTAAATACAGAATTTTGTGGGATGTTAATATCGTACTGAATTTCTTTCTTTCATGGCCCGACAATTCTTATCTTACTCTGAAGATGTTGTCGGCCCAGCTCACTATGTTGTTGTGTCTTATTTCTCTTATACTGATTTTTGACGTCAAAGCTTTAGACATTTCCTCTCGACAGTTTACTCCTTCGGGGGTATTATTTACCGTATCCAGAAGAACAAAAACAAATTTACATTCTGTTTTTTACCCATATTTTCCGGATCATCCTAAATTATGTGTAGCATAATGTTTAAAAGTATACGAGCATATGACTGCTCATCTAAGAACGTCCTCAACTTCTCAACTTCCTATTTCCTTTAGAAAACCTTACAAGCTAGTGTCTTCCGCTACTTTGGCTTGTTGGGTCAAGTGGATTATGTCCTTGGCTGGGATTGACACTTCCAAATTTGGAGCCCATTCTTCCAGAGGCGCTATGGCATCCAAAGCCTTTTGGGCAGGGTCACGTCTTGAGTACATTCTTAGATCTGCAGATTGGTCTAATGACAATGTGTTTAGAGTCTTTTATTGTAAGCCGGTTGAAAATGTGTTACAAATGTCATTAATTTGCTTTAAACATGCATAATAGGAGCCTCCGGTCTTGTCATAAAATGTAGATTTTCCTAGTTTTAATGACGGAAAGTCTTAATTTTATTAAAGACACGGAGGCGAGTATTATCCCACCCGTTGTTTTCTTGATAACTAGTGTTTGTTTATTTTTTCTCCCTTCCCTTTAGTGGCACCGTCTGTTCAACCTGCTACCTAAGTCATCATTTCATGGTGTGGATGGACCATCAACGTCAACGCTGTCTCCATATCCTCTTCTTTATTTGGCGGATCACCAGTGTGCCTCCCTTCATCGGCAGTTTCCTGGACTTATGAACTTTTGCACCGAGTTGTTATCTTTCATTATGGCTCTTCTAATTTTGGCTTCTATTTTTCCTTTATTTCGTGCCAGCTGAACTTTAAGCGCAAGAAAAGAGGGCTGTTCGCAGTCCAGTTACGTCATAATGGCTCATTGGTTACTGTTATTTGACTACCTTTTGTTTCCCATTGGCTGTTTTTTTCCACGCTCATGGGAACTGTGGTTTTTCTTCACTTGCTGCTATTTTATTAAAGCAAGAAAAGAATGCATAATAGTCGCCTCCGTGTCTTTAATAAAATTAAGACTTTCCGTCATTAAAACTAGGAAAATCTACATTTAAACTTTCAGTAACTGGAATTGCATTTTCATGATGGAAATGTTTTCGCCCTACTGTTTATCAGCAATGCTAAGTACGATCCAAGTGGTATGGCAAGCGGTGTTGCACTATTTCGATCAAAAATCCCATTTTGAGCGCTATTAGTTAAGCCATCACCTACCCCCATTTTCCTCTTCTTTTATTAAAGCTGGTCCGTTATTCTATCTATGATGAATAGTTTATTGATATCTATTGATTCATGCAACTAAAAACGTGTTGTAGGATTTTGCAAATATTTTTTGTCGCAATAATATACAGTTGACTTTGTTGCAGTAAATTTATGATAGGACGACAAGTGGTTTTGCATTTTAACATTTTTCAGCACGTTTCGTCTTCTTCTGTAACAGGACTGGAGTTCACTAAAATATTATACGAGCCCTCTGACAAAAGGACCTTTCTACTCATGAAAAGCATCAGGGCTACCACCTTCACTTGCTAGTTAAAATGCTCAAATGATCAAATATGACATAATGGAAGTTTATCACAAGACGAATTCAATAAAACGTGAGAAGATGTTATTATTACTGAAGTTTGAAATCGTTTTTGGAAAACTGTTGAAAATGATTAATTCAGAGTGGTTTCAAAGCTGTGCCCTGAACTGTTTCATATGAATATCCTGGGGATAGAAACAATTGGCAATAAGTATCTTTCTCTGTATCCTTGGCGGGGAAAGAGAGAAGTGTGTCCTCAGAAATATTTCAAATTATCTTAGAAGTAACTGCGGGGTTTGGCAACAACCCCATCGAGACACTTTTCAAATTTGAGGTTACCGAACACTTACCTCACACCAATGATGCAGGGAAATAACCCAGAGCGTTTTATCGTCTCAAAAGGAAAAGTAGTTCCTCCAGGTAGAAGAGTGCATACGGTGCCCATATTACAATTAACACCAAGACTATTGAAAATGTTGTCTGGATTGGCCTGTATGCTGCTGAAACAATATATGCATAGCTGATAAAATGCCCACCCTTTCCAACCTAGTTTGCAACACACAATTTCACATAGCTGGAAATAATGTATGTTTACTGCCGACCACATAGGTAGAGGTACAAAGATGGTATACTCGTCAGTGGCATTCTACGAGACTTACATGTTATAATTCACCTGTGTTAGTTAATAAAATACTGTAAATTCAATGGAGTTTAAAGGTATAAACCATTTCCTTGGTGCATTAGCAGTGTATCCTTGGCACCAGTTCTACTACTTTGTAAGTAACAAGTTCAATTTTAGCAGCTGATAGAGAAATATGTTCTGAGACTTAAAGGATTCTAAGGCCCTGATTTATACTTTTTGGTGCAAAACTGCACCAATGCAGTTTTGCCGCAAAAGGTTTAGCACCGGCTTGCACCATTTCTGTGCACCAGCCGTGCCCCATATTTATAGAATGGTGCAAGCCAGGGCAAAGGGTAGGCTAGTGTAAAAAAAAAAGACGTTAGCCTGGTGGGGCTGGCGGTACGGAAGAAGGGGGTTTTGGACCAAAAAATAACGTTAGGCAGGTTAGAGTAAAATAAAATGACTCTAACCTGCTGAGCGTCATTTTCTGACGCAAAGCCATCCATACCACATGACTCCTGTCTTAGAAAAGACAGGAGTCATGCCCACCACCCCAATGGCCAGCACAGGGGACCAGGGTCCCCTGGGCATGGCCATTGCACCCAGTGCCATGTAGGGGGCACCATTTTTTGACCCTTCCTCCCCGTGCGTGATTTTTGCATGGGAGGGTAAATAAGGCGCTAGGACAGTAGAGTCATTTTTTGCCCGGGAACTCCTGCCTTGCATCTCATTGAAGCAAGGTAGTTTTTCTCAGGCAAAAAATGACTTAAACTCCAATATTTTGATGCTAGATATGTCTAGCGCCAAAATATAAATATGAAGTTAAGTTTGCGCCAATCCGGTGCAAATAGAGTATAAGTATTCCCCTAAGTACCTGCCGCAGGATCGACAGTGCCTGCAATATAAAGGAGCATTATGATTAAAAATAACAGATTTGATTAAAATACTTTTGAACTTATTAGTCTTTGTGCCCTGCAGCCAAGTACAATAAAATGTTCTCATGATTTATTGCAGAATGTTTTAAATGCAACAAACCATCCGTACAAGAATCTTTGTCTTAGAGAAATAGAGTTAGGGTATTACATATTATCCCTTGCCTTAACTCACTTGTAGTGGTGCTTGCTAAATTGCTTTAGTCTTCCTAAAAATATAAAGTATAGTGAACCTTGCACACAATTGATAGCTTCAGCATTTCACATAGCTACAACTGAAGCAAACGTGCACGTGGGGTTGCTGGGTCGCAAACACCAATCGCCATTTTAAAGATAATTTGAGTTGCACATTTTAAATAGTTAATGCACATATTTTATTTAGCATTCCGTCTCCCCCAAGGTCACAGTAAACATTGTGGTGAGTTTTTAAACTTGGAGGCCCATTTGCTGGTTTGTAACACAACGCAGCACAGCAAGATGCCTTGCTGCACTGCATTACATCGAAGGGGCAGGAATGTGTTGTATTTATTGCAATATGGCACATTCATGTTCTTTTGCAAGCGAAAGCGCACAGTTGGCTGCCTAGCGCCAATGCAGGCCCCCTTGCACACTGCATGTAGGATTGTTTTTGTGCAGGAAAAGGCACCTTCCTGCACAAAAACAGTCCTGAGAGACATAGTACTCCTTCTATGTGTGTTGCAGTATGCAGCACACAATGAAAGAGGAGGTAACGAGGAGAATAAAGATTTTTCACATTTGTTATGCCTCCTTTGAGAAGGCGTATCTTTTTGGGACATTCCCAGTTTTACTACCTCTGGTGAATACTGGAATGTTTCAAACCCATAGCAGTTGCATGAAATGCCTTCCTAAGGCAGAGTAAGGCAACACAGTAATTTGTGCTTCATAACTCTTTATTTGAAGTTGTGTTGCGCTTGCACTACATTACATGGTGCAAGCGCGATGTAACAGGCTCATAAATATGCCTCTTAGTGCCAAGTGGACATCAGACATCTATGTGACCCAATGATAATGAGATCAATTTTAAATAAATACATATGCATATTGCTGAATACAAAGGATAACACACCTGTAAAATACCATGCCAGCTCACAATATTCCTGTTTAAGTTGTCTTTGCAAATCTTAAGATGAATCGTCGCCATAATAAATGACTCTGGCAGGTAACATGTGAGAGTGACTGCAAATTCTGGTATCTACTTTGAATGATGTGCCATGAATCATTGACAGTAATGTGTCACACAGGCAGTCAGAGGCTCCTCCAGCCTCTTGCGAGATATCCTTGTCTCGCCATTTATAAAGTGGGTCATGCTAAAGATGTAGGTGGTCCTTA
The DNA here is from genome assembly GCF_031143425.1 of Pleurodeles waltl. Classification (NCBI taxonomy): domain Eukaryota; kingdom Metazoa; phylum Chordata; class Amphibia; order Caudata; family Salamandridae; genus Pleurodeles; species Pleurodeles waltl. The sequence goes on along the minus strand of NC_090439.1, from coordinate 623,810,787 downwards.
CGACCCTGGTGGTCGGTGGTAAAGCGGCGGTAAGACCGCAAACAGGCCGGCGGAAAAAAACTGGAATTATTAACCGCCGCGGTCATCCGCCACTTCACCATTCCGACCGCCATGGCGGTGAAGACCGCTGGGCTGGAGATTGCGGTCTCCAGCCTGGCGGTCGTCACTAGACCGCTGACGGTATCAGGACCCTGCATACCGCAATGGATCTCGGGTGGTTGGGAACCGCCATGAGATCCATGGCGGTAGGCACTATCAGTGCCAGTGAATTCCTTCCCTGGCACTGATAGGGGTCTCCCCCACCCCCGATACCCCCCACGAATCCTCCCCCCACACCCCCCTGCCACCCCCAAAAGGTGGCACAACCCCCCTCCCCACCCCAAACATGCACATATACACACCCCTACACGCACACATACACCCCGACAACACATACCCGCACACATACAAACAGACATGCACACCGTCCGACCCGCACACATTTCCCATACACACCCACCCGCATGCATACACACAGTCACTCACCCCCTCTACACTCTCACACGCACACCCCCATGCACGCAGACAACACACAACACCCCCCCACCCTCTTCCCTAACGGACGATCAACTTACCTTGTCCGTTGATCCTCCGGGAGGGGACAGAATCCATGGGGCAGCTCCGCCACCAGCACACCGTCACCAGAACACCGCCACACCGAATCATGGGACGTGATTCAGTGGGCGGTGTTCTGTTGACGTGGCGGTGGAGGTTCGGCGGCACCTCAGCGGTCTTGCATAAAGACCGCCGAGGTCGTGATGACCCCCATAGTCTTAGGATTGTAAAACATAATTTAAATAAATTAAAAGCAAAGAAACAAAATAGATTGGATCATTTTCAGCAAAAGGCTACTGGCAAAACTGTGAGCATGCAAGTAACTGAGAAACACTGTAAGTCAGAAAATTGACTACGAGTTTCTAGCAATCTCTTTATGAATAAAGAATAAAAGCTGAGAATGGGAGCTTGGACCCTTTGATAGCCAGGGCAGAACAAGAAATTGTGTGAAGTTGCCAGACAACATCCTTTGGGCCAAATGTACAAAAATTAAAAATTAAGAATTGTGATTTCCAAATCACAATTCTCACCAAATCACAATCAGCAAATCACAATTCCTAATGTAAGAAACCTTAGAACCTTTAATAAGCGATACCTAGAGGGTCAGAAATTGAACTACGCCTGAATATTAATAAGGTAGGCCACACTTAGCAACTGAATAGAAATTATAACAAAGAAAAAGTGCCTTCATTTACCATGTTTAATGTCAATTTGGTTCAAAATCAGACACACAGACATTTTTAATCAGATCTGTATTAAATTTATTTCACAAACTATCACAATATGGGGGTCATTCAGACGTTGGCGGACGGCGGAGGCCGTCCGCCAAGGTACCGCCGACAAATGACCGCACCGCAGTCAAAAGACCGCGGCGGCCATTCAAACATTTCCGCTGGGCCGGCGGGCGCTCTCCAAAAGAGCGCCCGCCGGCCCAGCGGAAATGCCCCTGCAACGTGGACGCCGGCTCAGAATTGAGCCGGCGTAGTTGCAGGGGTGCGACGGGTGCAGTTGCACCCATCGCGTATTTCAGTGTCTGCAACGCAGACACTGAAATACTTTGTGGCGCCCTCTTACGGGGGCCCCGCGGCACCCCCTACCGCCATCCTGTTCATGGCGGGTTTCCCGCCATGAACAGGATGGCGGTAGGGGGTGTCTGAATCCCCATGGCGGCGGCTATATTTGTTTTAGTGCTTACATCACATGAGTAGATAAAGCACACCAATTAACATGTAATTCATGTGTCTGATCAATAACAACAATGAATAAAAAGAGTAAAACCTAATCGATAATAAATTAACATAATAATACAAAAGTAATTCACAGACACAAAAATAGTTTTCAAATGACCTGACCGGGCTGTGATCAATCAACTTAAAGGTATTTTAAATTTGTCCCCTTGGTTGGGTGTTGATGAGTGTTGACCAGTCCAAAATCAAGAGACCCAATCCCTTTAAATAGTAGCACCCCAACACTCCAATCGCATGCCTATGCATTTCGATCTCCCCTGGGGACTAAATTTGACAAACTCTTCCTCAGGGCCATGCATTTATGGACAAAGCTTGTATAGTACTCTCCACCATGTAGTGATGTATAGTGGAAACACTTACAATATCTATTTTAAAAACAGACTCAGGGCCTGATCTAGAGTTTGTCTCCATCACAAACATGACAGGATATCCTATCCGCTGTATTACAATTCCCATAGGATATATTAGGATCGTAACATGGCTGACCAGATATCAGTCATGTTTGTGACAGAGTATCCCCATCCACCAAACACCAGACCCTCAATGACTTTGACACAGAACCCTTCATCTTGCACTCTGTTGGTGTACCTTATTCAAAAATGCATGATTATAAGAAGCAACATTCTGCTTTATGGAAACTGCTTTTGAAACACATCACAAATATAAGCTATAAAACAAAAAGAGGAGAGCTATCTTTATGCCAGTCCCTTAAATATTCACATTTTACCACCAGTTGCCCTCATAAATACCAATGTACCTCAAAAACAGAGAGACTAATTTATCATCTTCCTCACAAAGGGATTTGCATTTCTTTCCTCAAGATACTCCATTCAAACTCAACAAAAAAAGTTTTTTATATATGACCTTTAGTTTGATTCTTCCTTTGTCAGATTGCTGGAGTTTGAATTTTTTAAGTGGGTGATGGTCAGGCTGGATCACATGAACCAAGCCAGGCAAAGAGTTTGCAATCCACAGCTATCTTCAACATTGGCATCTATCTTAAAAGCTGAAGTTTCCACCAGCATACAGACAAATCACCAAGATTAAACAAACTAACCCTTTCTGACTGGGTGTTAAGCATGCAGCTGGCATGCTTGGGTCTGTCAGGAAAGTTGAGCCCATGAAGGTCAACAGCTCAAGAGAGGCAACTCATCTGATTCTTATTCTTGAAGTCATGGCTTACCCTTTCTCCAAAACACTTACATGAATTGTGCTGTTTTACAAAGAAACCAGAATCATGCCAATGTCTGTTCACAAAACCACTCCCCTGCATTTTTCTAAGCTAGCATACTTCTCTTTATTAGAGGGCAGGCCATTTCCAGAAACATGAGAAGTTTTGTTTGGGTGTATGTCCCTCTCTTCTTACGTTTTCTGAGAAATCCTAAATTAATGTAGGCCTTAATAAATATTCAGGAGCTCTTTTTCCGATGCATCCTTATGCAGGCACAGTCATTCAGGAGTTGGGGGGAGGACACCCACTCTGCCTGGTTCCAGAGGTCATTTGAGAACAATGTACCCTGTTCACACCTTGATAAGTCTTATCACCAATCAGCCCAGCCCAAGAGCTGTATGGAGCAATACATTTGTATATCATTATTTTTCAAAATGGTAAAGGTAGATCCTGGCACAAATGAGACCTTAACAACTCTTAATGAACAATATCAAAAGTCTGGCAATCCAAGCATAAAAGGTTGGTTGAGGCAAATTAGGAAAATGTACCTTTCTTTTCTGGCCAATTTTAAAATAATCAAAGTGACTGAGGACTAGTGCTGTTTTCCCTATACACAGGTATTTATCAATTTGGAGGTTTACTTTTTAACAACATTCTTTCTATAAGAGTGACATAATATTCACATATTTTTCATTTAATTATCTATCTTTTGCATTACATAAGCTGTATTATTAGTATTTAAAAAATAGGGTTTAGGTCAGTAAAAAAGGGGTTATTTTGACAGATCGAATTTTCAGATTAAACCATCACCACCAGATTACTGTAATAAACCTACTGTTATGTTATGTATTGTCACTTTAGCGGTGCCAAAATATGTGCTGCAATTCACTCATGACCTTTAACTTACAGATCCTGGGTACATTTTGTAACATCTACTAGGGACTTACAGATATGATAAATGTGCCAGTTAGGAGTATAGCCAACTTCGCATATTTTGAAGGTCAGAGCACATGCACTGGGTCCTAGTTAGCAGAGTCCCAGTGCACATAGTAAAAAACAGCAGTATCAGCCCCCCCAAAAAATGGATATCTTGCAAAAAGAGGCATTTTCTTCCAGTTGGCATTAGAAACACCATGCCTTTCACTGCATTTGGCATTGCCAGTGCAATAAAGGGCCTGGTAATTCCAGAGCTGGCAATAGCAGTTCTGGAAATAATAGGTCTGATATTATTTGGTGTATCTACAATACTGATAGAACAAGGAGACCAAAAGGCCAATCTTGTCCTAAGAAGGGGATGAGAGAAAAAATATAGGATACATCTTAGACTTACTCAACCAAGAGGTATCCTTTACATTTGTTTATTAGTCCGGCATTCTCACTGAGATTACTCACAGGAAAAGTGAAGCTCGAACCTCACAAGCTGACAAAATATATGTGTGGCTTGTTAGACCCTAACACACCCTATTGATGTCATGCTTCACCATCGGGTTTCATCCTGGTCCCTAAAAACCAGGATGGGCTCAACCATATTTCAGGAAGCACTTTGAAACTTTTCCTGTAAGGGGGTCTTAAAATAAAAATACATCAGAACACCTAGCTATTAATTTATTAGTAGTGTTCTTGTATAATCAGAATTACATTAAGTGGGGGTGTCTATGGAGACAACGATCCTACACCCTATTTATGACATGTTTCAGCCTTAAAGGTAATGGTCATTGGGTCCAGTGCTTTTGTCAGGACTATGCTAATTTACCTCAGAAAATTGTCAGTGGAAAATCTCAAGAGACCTAACTAAGTTCAATAAGAACTACAACATGAAACATAAATAGCATGCAAGGAACAACATTGCCCTTATTGCAGAAGGGTTCCCATCTTCGGTCCAGTAAAAGAACTAGAGACAACATGGAAAATCCTCTAAATTGTAATGGTCTCAAGTTTCACATGCGCTTCACTGGTGGTCTCTCTAAATAAATTTACAAAAAATGAGTGAGTAAATAGCACCTACGAGAAAATAAATTCTTGCAATCATTTTATTCAGTAGTAGAGACTGACTGTACACACTACAAACAGTGAACAGAACAGAAATAACTGAGTGTTTTTATTAGTAAATGCTTAGGGCCAGATTTATCAAGTGATTTTATTGCCCATGCATCATACAGGTGTCTAAAGGGCAACACAATTCCTAAGTCAGATTTACCAAGCACCTCAAGGCTATCTTGCATGGCCTGCATTACTCTGCCTTAGGAAGGCATTCAATTGGTGGAGCATGGGTGGGAATATGACACATTCCTGCTGTCTTCCTTTCATGCACTGCAGTAAAGCTTTGTGTAAACTATTGATAATTCTGTCCCCCAGTATGTAAAGCGTGCACACAATAGTGCCATGCAAAATCTGTGATCATGTAAAAACAATCTACCTACCCTGCACAAACAGGACAGTATGCTACATAGATGGGATATGCCCGTGTAGTCACACACTAAATGATCATAATCTGTGACGCGCACAGGAGGTGAGTCATGAGGGCAAAGAAATTAGTGAAATAGTAATTAGCAAGTTGCCTATAAAGTGTATTTCTCTTCTGATGTCATTCATTCACTTACTTCAACAAAGGTGTCATGTCACCGACCACACCTATTTGGTATGCCATTTTACTGATAAGGTGAAATGCCAAAAGGTGGATTGTGAGAAGTGGTTATGATCATCTAATCCACCTGTATTTTTCACTTTTTGATCACCATGTTTTTGACCTTTTACTTTGTGCAGGTCACACCTGTGACATGGTAATTGCATGGTAACGTGGACAGCCTGTGTACACTGCCAGTCTTTGCTTTTTAAGGTTAGACTGCTGCGACTCAGCCAGGATAGGAGGCACTAGGTAGGTTACACATGAGCACATGTGCACATGTGTGATGGCTGTGCATGGGAGACTCCTGCTGTGTGAAGCCCAGGAACTGGTTACAGCTAACCTGGCACAGAAGAAACTATACAGGGTTGGGCAGTGACCTGGAATGGGTCTTATAGTGTGGATGTACATATGTTAGGAAATTCAGTGTGCTTTACTGTCTTGACTCTAGTGACACTCCATTTCACACCTATCAGGAAGACTGCCTTAGGGTTCCCCTTGGTCTACAGACTCCAGAGTCACACCAATGTACACCCTAACTTGTGTGAAAAGAAGAATTCTGTAAAGTCCAAAAACATATCTGTAAAGCTTATGGGTCATCCAGGATTGTCATATTGCTCTGACTCAGCTCAGGATCAGAGGTCCAGGCCTTTTGTGCTGGGCTGGGTTAATTCCTTTTCTCTCCAGAGGCAGGGACAAAGGCCTCACCCATCAAAGAAAGCAATTAACAGTGCTTAAGTCAGCTCCGAAGGACAAAAGGAGTGGGTGAGTTGTTTGCATCAATCAGCCAGCTGTCACCCTGTGCCAGGAAGAGGGTCTGCCCCAGGCTACTCAACAAAGGAGGACCCCAAAGCACATGGGGCAAATTACTCCTGGATGAAGCCATTTGAAGCTATCCCAGAAGTCTGTGTAGGGAGGTTGAAACAGGGGTGACAAGATGATGTGGCACATCTGGATAGGCCAGAGGTGCAACCCTGCTAGACACTCCCGCCCCCACTGAAAAGGTCCTGTGCAGAGGAGAGGACTCTCTCTTGGGTGTGTTTTTCTGATGGACACTGGAACTGGAGGCAGCTGCAATGGACAATTGGAAAGAGGAACCCCCTGACTACCATCTGGCCCAAAGACTCTGACTCTTATTGACCCCAGAACCAGGGTTGGGCACTCCCTAGGACAAGGAAAGCTGCCCCCTTAACCCCTTAAAGACCACTTGGGGGAAGAGTGGGCTTCTGTCCAAGAAAGGAGAGAAGCCCAGAAGAAAAGCAAAGTGAAAGGCTGGCGCAGGGAGCCATTGAAACCAGCTCCCTACAAAGTTTGGCCCCTTTGATGCTAGGAGGCTTGAGGAGGTGCCATCAGGAGCAAAACGAGGTACAAATTGTCAAAATCTGCACCATGGTGCCTGAGTTGTGGCTGATTGCAGTTTGGCGACCTTTGGCCCGCATAGGGTTCTGCCGTTGGGGTGGGCTAGTGCTGGGGAATGCCCTGGGAAACAAAGAAAGGCTTGACCGGTGGGTGACAGAAGGGGCCCTGGACCCCATCCAAGAGCCCTGAGATGGTCATTGAGGTGAAGGAGAGACATTGCGCTCCCCCACAATCCAGAGAAGGGGCCCAGGACCCCATACCTGGGCTCCAAGAAGGTAATTGAGGTGAAGGAGCACCGTCCCGCTCCTTCATAATCCAGAAAAGGGGCCCGCCCAGGACCCCATCTGTGGGCCCTGAAGAGCAAAAAAGGCAAAGGAGCACTGTTGCACTCCCCCGCAAGTGCGGGAAGGGGTCTCTGTGCACTAAGGAGGAGGAGGAGAGTGCTGCTGCACTCTCCCAGTGTGGCCCACTTTCCCCACTACCTGCCACCGTGACTGGGAGGAGCAGGAATGCCAGCCACAGTTGACGCGCCTACCTGCAAGAGCGGACAGGCCAGGAGAAGTGCTCCTGGCTCCCACTACAGCATGCTTGACTGTTGTCTGCAAGGAGAGCTGGCTCAGCGAAGCCTGGAATGGCCTGCTGAGGCTGTCCCACATCAATTGGACAAGCGGGGGGCCCACACATAAATTCCATAAAACAAGAGAGCGAAGGAAGAAACTGATGTGACTCTCCCAGTCACAGCAGGAAAGCCACTATTCAAATATTCATAGTAGAGCACAGGAAGCACCCCATAATGCCCTGCCAGGCTTGTCCATAGTTTGATTACAAAACACACACCCTCATTTTGGCATTGTGGTAGCCACTGGTGAGCAGGGTCACTACAGAAATTGTGTATCAGAGTGGGAAAAGCTGCAGGGGTTGGTTCAGCCTCCCACCAAAATAATTCAAAAGTCCTCACCCTACGTTTGTTGGGACTTACTCAAACAGATTAACCCCTCAAGGGTTTTGAAGAGTTTTCAACCACTCTCTTCACTGGAGCTCTACAGCTGAGAGCACTCTCCTCTGAAGCCAAAGACTATGGCTGCAGGCCTTATGGCCCAAAATGGTTTAATTCGTTTAATCAGAATTTTCATGTTTACCAACAACCCTACGGGTTTAAGTTTGTAACTGTACATTGCTTTTCAAAGGGTATGTTGCAGACACCAAGTAAGGGTGAAGTGATCACATTGCACATGTTTTGATTCCAAATGGGATGATTGTATTGCATTATTCATTTTTAAAGTAATGTTGCATTCACCAATCACCCAGACATACTTGGACCCTTTCCCTTGTGAATGTTTTAATGAATAAATAACACTGACAATCATCCATGTTCCAAGTGGGCATGTTTATTGGCAATGTTAAGTGCTTTCCTTCAAATTGATGTTCCATCATGGCATTTTTAATAAAAGTAAACGTTTTGGCATGTGATTGTTGAATCAAACCTCCCTTTTGGAAGGGCAAGAGTGATTACGCAATGTCACGCAGAAGCTTTTCCATCCACTCATGTACATTTGTAAATTGCTGCATAGTGTTGAGTAGTGTGTCTAATAAATGTACTTTTTCCTATTTCAAAAGAGAAAGCACAGACTGAACGAACATTTATTGAGTGTTATTACTGTGTATCTATGACTGGGGATTGTTGGCCCACACCACCTCCCTCAAGTAGGCCTTGGACTGCTCTGCTTCACTACCTTGTGAGAATCAAGTGCAACAATGGTGTGTTTGGTTTCCAGTGGAGGACAAATGTGTATCCGTTTCTTGTGCAAGCCACTAATGACTCATTGGTGTTCAGAAGCGGGAAACACAGTATCCCATTCCGGTATGCATTGATAGCATTTGATAAGTCCAGTTTTGCCACACGTTGCCTAAGCATTAATGAGCAAATATTAGAGTGCAAGGCTCTGAGAAAAGTTCAAAGGTTTGGTCATGTGAACCAGAGGTATGAGAAAGGAATGCCCAGGAATACACGTCATGTGAAAAAATGTATGATTAATGTTTAATATGTGTTGTTATGATGGATTTGCCTTGACAAAGGGTGAGATACTGGGGAGGACTTTTCAAAGAATGGTTACATAAAGTTGTTCTAGGCTATAGTGTACCCTTTGAACCCTAACACTACACACGTTAGGGATGCATAAGGAGAGTTTTTTCTCTAGAGGTTCAGGGACAGCAAATGATACCCATACCACAGATTGGGGTGGAGGGGTGAACCTTACTTTGTGAGGTTTGAGAGGTGGTTGGGAAGCCCTGTGAAAATTTCTGCACTTGTCAAGAGCAGGTTTCCAAAGAGGGGGCCCATGCTAGCAGTTCTCCCCCACAGAGATTTTCCACCAATTGATGCAGGCCGAATTCACTGGCAGGTTGGGGCAGGAGGATTTTTCCCATGGGTAGTGACACACTCAAGCGTTGCTGCAGTGAGGGACCCAATACATTTTCCCATGGTGGTAGGAGGGTGCAAGAAAATTGTGTTTCCCGTGTTCACCATAGGGAGGGTGACCAAACAAGGGGTGACCATGGTGGTAGGTGATCCCAAAGGAGGTATTCCTGAAATAGGAGGTGTAGTAGTATGCCCTAGGTTCACTTGATATGCTAAGTAACTGACCCCAAACGGATTTGAGAAGGTTAGTAGTAGACCCTGATGTGCCAGGGTAGGGTAGGTTGCAACCCAAAGAAGATAATGGATGTCATCCTGGAGAGAGGTGGGTTTCAGCCTGAGGTGGTAGCTGGGGCACTGCTGGGGGCAGGAAGCCATGTCTGTAAGGAAAGAATAATTGAGAAGAGTCCTTCCAAGGTTTTGTAATTTGTTGAAAAGCAACAGCCATTAATAAATCTAGGATTAAAATAGAACTTTTTGGAAGACGAGAGCAGTCAGCTGTAAAGCTACCTACAAATATATTGGTGAAGCTTAAGGTAACTTGAGTTTTAAAAATAGTATTAATTTGACTCCATACTTTAACTCAAAACTGAAATGTATATGGACTTTCAAAAAGCATATGTTTAAGATCTGAGACCAGCTTATTACAGGACCAAGAGGACGAAAGGTTAGAATTTGCTATATGTAAAGATGAAGGTGTAATTAATAACCTATTATACAATAAAAAATAAAGTTTGAATTGCATTAGCTGCTCTTGAGGATTTTCGGATTTTAATCCACACTTTATTCTATGCTGCTTAACTCCTGTTGAAGGCAGTATCCTTTGCCCACAATGAGGAAAGCTCCTTTGGAGGTCCTCTCCGTCCAACAAGACTACAGGCCTCTGCCATGGTGCGCCTACAATATCCTCGTTTGCCCATGACAATAAAAATCATCAGTAGGGATCCAGGCATCATTAATGTAGAGAGGAGTCCATGCCCATTACCATGCGAGGGACTTTTCTTTTCCCAACTTCTCCTTTTCATCATCCTGTTTCAATTAACTGTAATCATTCCCAGTGGTTCATTTTAAAAGTGGTAGTTGTCAAACCCCTTTTCCAGGAGCTCTAAGTTCACTTTCAGATCCAGAGTTATGAAAACAAGGAACCTCGCTCTCAGTCTCTGAGCTAGAAACACCTTCCGCTTCTTCTGTTTGCAGATATGAATGTTTGAGAAATACTCTGGATTAAAGGCTTTTGTCACTTTGACCTCCCTGTGGCATTTTCATGTGAACAGGTAAACTTTACCTTTTTTCCTTTGTAGTGCCATTTGTTTGTGTCCCCTCTCAAATGTTGAAGCAAGCTATGTGGTGTTTGTTTGCACCACAACAGTCTCCCTGGCTTCAGAAATGAGTGTATTTCTTCCTGAGGACAAGAATATGGCCGTACGTGGAATGCTAAATACAGCAACTGGGGGGCAAGCAAGCCAGCAGATTTGGTCAAATTGTTCTAGATTCTTGATAAATTAGTGAAATGTCCCTTATAAAAGTGTCTACTATGTTCAAAGGCGAAATTAGAAAAACAGATTTTTATTAACAGACTTTGCTCACGAAGTCACAAACAGCCTTCGGTAACTGCTCGCTGTGGGGACATTCAATTGTTTTACATTTAATATGCCCCACATTTATTGATTGAGCATGCAATCCTGTGGGCTTACAAGGTACACCTAGAGGTCATTTAGTCAATGTATGAAAGAAATATTTTCATTGTGATAGAGCCCTTTTCTTTGCCCTATTTTGCATCAGTGGTTTTAAACGGCAGTTGGCGAGGGTACAATTATTTTTAATGGAGTCATTTATTTTAGACATGCGAATGGGCATTGTAAATTGTGATGTTTAACTTCCATACCATTGTTGCAATTCCTAGCCAACTTACCATACCTATTACCAACATTCATAACAAAACTGAATATCCAATTGGCTTCAAACAGTTTTATATTTTATGCCACCTCTACTACAAGACCACTACCAATTCCAGGAAGGAGATAAACACCCACACTATGGCGGTCATTATGAACATGGCGGTAAACACTGCCGACCGCCGTGGCGACGGTGAACAGAAGACCGCCGTTGGCGGTGAAATGAAACATGACATATAATGAGCAAAAATCCCGAACCCGCCAAAAATGACCATTTCACCAGTCACCGCCAGGACCCTGTCGGTGGAAACGCTGGACCTCCCACCCCGCCACCGCCGAGCTCAGCCACATCCCGCCCTCCAAATAATGAAGCACAAATCACCTTGGCGGTAAGTGGAAGCCGAACAACCATTGATGGTGCGACCGCCACGGGCGGCAAGTGGACCCAACAGCAAGAAGTGCACACATTGTATAAGCTCGAAACCCACACACCTGACACGGATCCACAACACCATAAACACACCCCACAATCCTTTGCAATGAAAGCAGGCCAACGAAGACAGAGATCACCAGAAGCAGACACCGAACGCCACTATACATGAGACTCACACCGACAGACAGAAGAGCACCCTCACTGCGATTCCACCCCTGACACCATTCACCACACTCACCATGTCACCCCCCAAACATCCACGCTTTACAGAAAGGGTGCTAAGGACCATGGTAGATGAGATCCTGAAGGTGGAGCCACATCTATTCGGGGCTCACGTGCAGCACACTCCCATCGCCAGGAAGATGGAGCTATGGCAGACCATTGTCAACAGGGTCAATGCAGTGGGACACCATCCATACACCATGAATGACATGCGCAAGAGATGGAATCACCTGCAAGGGAAGGTTAGGGCCATGGCATCCAGGCACCACATTGCAGTCCAGAAGACTGGGGAGGACCTCCACCAACACCACCCGACTACACTGACTGGGAGGAAAAGGTACTGGCCATCCTGCACCCTGAAGGACTCACTGGACCCACTAGAAGAATGGACTTGGGTAAGTCATCTACATTTACCCCATATCCATCACACCTTTAATGCATGCACTACCTCACCTAGCCCAGAGGCACTGAATCCACTCCCCCTACATGCCCACAAACCCACTAACAGGCCCACATCCCTCCCCCTGTGCACAACCACCCACCCCTGCAAGGATTCACAATGGCACTACACCACCCACAATACAACTCCACATCCTAAGCAAAATTCAGTGCAAACCTCACAAAGGCACCCTGCATGGCCCCAAAATGTAACACCTGCACAAAACAGCCCAGCCCTGTGCACCCCATCTGATCATGCTTTTGTAACAGACATGTCCATTTCCCCTAACAAGCACCACCACCCATGCCACCCTGACGGACAGGACAAGGAGTGGCAGTGCCCCCCAGGGAGACAGAGGCATTTCACAGGACACTGGTGATGGAACCCTGGACACTGATGAGCAGGCTGGCCCCTCACACAGTCCTGGACTGTCACCATCCAGCAGCCCCACCTAGGATACAACAGTCACCCCCTACCAACAGGCAGGAAGATGATGGCTCCAGTACAAGTGGCACCGCCAGACCTGTGCAGGGGACACAGGCACAGGGGGCTAGGCCCAGTGGGAGGACATCACTGGCCTGGGGGGGAGGCCACAGGATGTATGCTGCAGCCCAGGACGTGATCTCTGAGGTCCTGGGGGCCTACCAACATACCCATGACAGATTGGCCCAGATAGTATCCACCCTGGAGCATAGTCAGAGGATGCAGCAGGAACACCACCAAGAGGCCATGGAGCAGTGGAAAGAGCACAACGCCACAATGGTCAGCATAGCAGGAGCACTGCTGCAGCTAGTACAAACCCAGTCTGAGACCCACACAGGACAGGATGCCCCCACTACAGCACAGGAGACAGACCGGACAATGACAGCATCCGCAGCAACATTCCACAAACTACCCTCAGAGGAAACAGAAGGAACAACCATGTCATCCCCTCTAGGTCAACAGCAGGCGCCCAAACGGACCCTCAGGCAAAGATATGGGACTGGAACCCCAGCCTAAAACAAGGCCCCCTCAAAGAAGTGACATTTGCAACAATCTGCCCACCAACCATCCCACACAATCAACCACCAAACAGTGCTAACAATCAATAAGAACTCATGTAAGCATTGATGGACCCAACTATGCTTACAACAAGGCTGCCACAATGTTGGCATTGCGGACAACAACCCATGGCCAACTGCCATCACTCTAAATCGCACTATTCAATCCCTGCAGCAAATAAAACACATATCACACCTGTAACGCTGTCCCTTGTCATAATGTGTGAACAAAGTGAAGTATAGATGCAGCTGGCTGATAACTACATTATTTGTAATGCGTAGCATGAAAGTACACCTGTGTGCCTAAATGTTGTCAAAAACAGAACCACTAAATTGTATTTGGTACCATGCAGACCTGGACCCAGTTGCAAATAGTAGATTCAAACCGCACATAAATGACAAAGCACACTGACAAAATGTTTCACAAACACGAATGTCAGCCCTTAGTCCAACATAGTTACTGGAAGTAGATTTGTATCAGTTGGGTCCTGAAATTGACATCTTCCCCTTCCTCATCATCACCATCACTCTCCTCCCCTCCCCGAGGAAGGTGGTCAGGATATACAGCACCATCCACCTCCAAGTGCGGGATAGAATTTCTCACTACCACGTTGTGCAGCATGCAGCAGGCCACCACTATTCTACACACCTTTTCAGGCCCATAGGCGAGGGAACCCTCAGAGATATGTAGACAACAAAATCTAGCCTTCAGGAGACCTCTTGTGCGCTCTATCACCCTCCTAGTACGTCCATGGGCCTCATTGTAATTCCTCTCTGCATCTGTCCCAGGATTCCTCACTGGTGTCAAGAGCCAACACACATTGGGATAGCCAGAAGTCAGTCAGCCTGGCTGTCTGCTAGGTGGCAGTTACTGACAGAAACACCTACCTATGATCCACCCTTTGTCCTCTTGTAGTTATTCCATCTTGTGTGGCACACTACTGTTCCCCAGCACAAATGAATCATGGACTGAACCGGGGAACATGGCATTCATATTGGATGTTCATGGAGTGAAAGTTGTTTCTGTTTCTGTACACCTGTTCACTGACTCTTGGAGGTATTATAGGTATGTGGGTGCCATTGATGGCACCTATCACATGGGGTATGTTTGCAAACGCAAATAAGTCAGATTTGATGGCAGGGAGGCCAGTACTTTGGGGAAACCTCACATAGGACTGAAGGTGTCATACAAATGCATTTAGAAATCTTGTCAGTATCATGCTGAACATTGGCCTTGAAAATCCTGCACCCTTTCCCACTGTCACTTGAAAGGAGCCCCTGGCCAGGAAATGGAGTGCAGAGAGCACCTGCACTTCAGTAGGGATGGCATGCTGATTACGATTTGCTGGAGTCAGTGCAGGATCCAGTAATGCCCAAAGTTCGAGAATAGTTGCACGGGTGACAATGTAATTGATTATGATGTGACGCTCCACCATGGTCCGCAAATCAACAAGTGGTCTGTACACCGATGGGGCCCTTCCTTGCCACAAGGGTCGGTACCTAGGAGTGATTTGAAACATGTGTGAGGAACACACATACATAGGCACACATTGTCATTCATTGCACACTGCTGACTTGATTGTAGGGACTCAAAATTAAAATGGTTTTTGACAGAATTTAATCTACACCATAATGAGTGAACAGGGTTTGTTATGTGTGGTATTGTTAATGGTCACATGCATAGGTGTGTTAGGTGAACAATAGGGCCTGCATTGTGCAGATATAATTTTTATTAGTGCATAGTTAGGGCCAAAATGTCTGCCCCCTGTAATCCAGAACTGTTGTTGTAGAAGTGACCTCATACCGTTAGCGGTTGACGTAACATCGTAAGGCGTTGTTTACCGCCGTTCGCACAGTCATTGGTTAACATGGATGCCAATGGGGAATCCTGGCATATCATGATTGCCGCCGGCGGTGACAGTGCACACCGCTGCGGTACGTATGCAAATTCGTCATCACAACTTCACTTGACTCCCTGATCTCGTGCAAGCAGGTACTCCACTGCGTGTACTGCTGTATCCTGCCTCTGGTCATGGAAGTGGCTCATGTTGCAGGGGAGAAGGCCCCGGCCTTCACACAGGAGGAATTGGAGAGGCTAGCGGACGGGGTCCTGCCACCTGGACGCCAAGCGCTACGGATGGCCAGAGGTAAAGGTGAGTCGGGGTTTGGTGGCAATGGTTGTGCGTAATGGATGGTGTTGGAAGTACATATGTGTGCACCTCTGACCCTGTATGGGCCATGGTTCATGCCATGCTGCAGGCGTATGTCCTGTAAGTCTGTTAGTACTGTCTGTTCCATAGTGGACGTATAGCCAGCTGTACATATTTTCCAAGTGCCTGATCTCTGTGTTACATTCCTGTGTCTCCCTTTTAGGTCAGCGCTCACCAGAAGAGGGCACTTTGGCATGCCATCACCAAGGAGGTGTGGACTCTGGGAGACTACAACCGGCGGAGCACCCACTGCAGGAAGAGGTGGGAGGACCTGCGGTGCTGGGCGTGAAAAATCTGTGAGGCCCAGCTGGGGAAGTCGTCCCAACGTGGAAGGGGTGCACGTCGGGCACTGATCCCCCCATGCTAAGCATCCTGGCAGTGGCATACCCAGACCTGGATGGGCGCTTGAAGGCAGCACAGCAGTCACAAGGGGATGAGCACACATATCACAATCTTAACCCTTGATGGATGTCTGTGTGTGCACTAGGGTTTTTGCTGCTTAGTTGCAGGGACTCTAACTGACAGCCAACTACATGATGGCCCCGTAGGGTGTAGGGGTGTTTGGGTCAGGTTTCCTACACGTTGGGTCCTTCGGTAGTTCAGGGGATGGGTGTAGAGCAGGGTTCTGGTCACTAGTCAGGGGCATGGTCATGGGCATAGTGGAAGGGGGCTGCCTGTTGGGGGGCTCTTCTGGGTAGGTGTATGTCTGGCCAATATGTTCACTCCTTTCAACAATTTACAAGTGTCTCCCCTGTTTTTTCTCCCCATTCCTGTTCTCTTGTGTTGTTTGTGTACATCAGCATCATCTGGCAAGGGATCTGAGGCACCGGCAAGTGGGGATGCAGCGGCCCAGGGATCCTCGGAGGCAGAGTCATCTGACGCCAAGGGGACCAGTGGGTTGGAGGGCGAGGGGAGTACCACAGGGGAGGCAACTACCGCTGGAGGTAGTGACTCTAATACCTCCTCGATGGGGACTCCCTGGTGGTGGCGGACCCTAGTGGGCACACCCCTACCGTATCATCTTCCACCACCCCCCATGCCATCACCGCCCTCCCATTTGCTCCTCACCGAGTTGTCTATGCCCGCTCACCCAGAAGGGTGGGCGTCTCCTTCGCCCCAGGCACCCCCTCCTCTGCCCCAGTCAGCCCTGCTGACCTCACAGAGGAGGCTATTGACCTCCTGAGAACCATGTCTGTAGGGCAGACAACCATCGTCAATGCCATCCAGGGGCTAGCATCAGTGATGCAGCAGACCAATGCCTATCTGGATGGCATTCACAGTGCTGTGTCTGGTCTACAGAGATCTTTTCAGGCTCTGGCGTCCTCTTTGACGGCAGCCAGTTTCCCTAGTCATTCTGTCCCCCCTCCAACCTCCTCTACCCCTTCCAGCACCCTACTCCCTTCACCCGTTCAAAGCACACAATCTGACACCCAGTCAAGCAGCTCAACACACAGAAAGCACACTTCTAAGCACAAGCACAGCACCTCCCACCACAAGCATTCACACAGCCAACATACACATGCACACACAGCAACATCCACTTCCCCTAGTGTGCCCAGCTCTTCCGCTTCCCTGTCTGTCCCCTCTACATGCACACCCCCAGGCACTGCACCTGCAGTCAATGTTGCTGAGCCTATTCCTGCAATCACCACAATAGCATACATCCAGACATGCACCCCACCTGCATTCACCACAACTACTGTAGTTGACACATGCAGCACACTCACCAGACTTGCAGACACCCACACAACATACATCCACACTGGCAGCCTGTCTTCTCCCACTGTGTCCACCCACCCTCCTCCAAAAACACACAAACGCACCAAGACACCTGCCCATCACACATCCACCTCACCTCAGCATACTGTCCAGTCACCTGCACCCACAAAACACCCCCCTAAACCACTTACGTCCACACCCTCTGCCTCCACTCCCACGTCCTCCTCCAGGCCCAACCCAAATTGCTGCCAAAAAAACTTTTCCTCTCCCGTGCTGACCTCTTCCAACCCACTGGCCCACCCCGTCTTGTCCCTAAGCATGCGCACCTCCTTGCCCACTCCTTCCACTTCATAGCCCGCCCCTGTCTGCCCTTCACATTCCCGTGCCCCTTTCCCAGAGAGGAAGAAGCTCTGTGCAGAGCCAAGTCCATCTGGCTCCACCCGGTCAAAACACCCCCCCACCTTCCAAGGCCAAACCCCCTCCACCTTCCGAACGCAAGTCCAAGCCCCACCCCCATCGCAAATCCCCACCTCCACCCCCCGTACCCCTGTACCCTGAGGTGTCTGGATGCCCCATTGGTGCCCCATAAGGTGGAGCACTGTTCACTTTTGGAAGTCAGGTTGGGCCATTGTAGCCCAAACATATCTGGCACTATGGACTGGCCATTGGCCTTGGTGTAAATAGTTAGCTCTGTGAGCTGCAATAAATATTTATGTGTGGCCTGTATTTTGGCGGCACACTCTTGAACCCTGGTCTCTCGTTTCATTGTTTGTGGGTGTGGGGCATTTGTGTGGACTATGGTCAGGTTGTATTTGCCTTGTGTCAGGTAAGTACCTCTTGCGTTGGGGTATATGGGTTTTGCTGCTGTGAAGGGTTCTGGGAGAGTTGCAGGTTGGATGGAGTGGGTGGGTATGTAACTGTGTCCTTTCCTCCCTTGTGTCGTAGGTTGTGGTACTTACCGTCATCGTCTTTGTTGGCGGTCTTTGTCATGGAGGTATATGGCAAGGAGTAGGGCTGGCATGATCTGCAGCTTTCTATCCATGTCTGCTTTGACGCATTCTGTGGGCCTCCGGTGAGTATTTCCTTATATTTGGTTCGTTTCAGCCTGGCTTTGCGTGGCGGTGGTTCCCGCCCCAGAAGTGACGGCAGTCTAGTGGTTCATTATTTGATGGGCGGGTTGGGCCTTTCTGTCGGCCTGTGGGCGGACTCTGCTGTTGTTGTCAGCACTCCGCTACTGGCAGTGGATGGTTTTCAGGATGCCTGTGTTTCAGTTAGTTCATTATTTGGCGGTCTGGACCACTCCTCTGTTGGCGGCTTTTACCGCCATTTCTGGCGGCGCAGTTTTGACCACTGTGTTCATAATGAGGGCCTATGTAACCAAACTCTTGCAAGAGGTTTTTGCGTAGCATAGTTCTAAACACAAGAACCAAATTAACCAAGATAGGTGCATTCTTTTCCTTGGCAGTCTTTGAGTATTGTTTTGTGTTCTAACACTGAACATATCGCTAACTGAAGTACTGCTGTTTATCATTTTCCTATGTTTTTGTTACTTCTCTTTCTACATCCTTATTGGACATTGTGGCCGTGGAATTTCAGGTGATGCCTGTTCAAAGTTGTTTGTTGTGGGTCTGGCGTTTGATAAGCACCATTAAGCCAGTCTGGGGATTGAGTGTTAGTGTCAACTTGGTCCCTGACAAAAATGATGCCATACGGTTTTCAAACTAACCCATTGGATCTTGGCCATGATGGAATCGATTGATCTAAGACTACAAAGTGCCTATTGAATGTTCACTTGATAGCCTTAATCTTTATGCAATATTTAATCTGGATCTGAAGGCAATTTTACTATCATGTTCTTTCACCCCATATTCCTTTTTGCTTTGTTAAAAAAAAGTATAAATTTAAATTAAAGTGAGGCATCAGCTATGATGGGCCACTTTTGTTGCACCCCGTGCACCGCCCTAAGGTCCCCATGGTAGCGCTGTATTAACAGTATGGCACACCATGGTGCACGTTAGCACAATAGCATCGAAATGTATGGTGCTAGTCCAGCAAAAGCGTGGGGAGGCCCATTGGAAACAATGGTAGCCTCACTTTAACACCTTTCTTGGGCAGTCATTAAAAATGACAAGATATATAGTGAAGTGAAATCTTGTAAATTTCACTGCATCATTTTTCTGGGCCTCATAACGGGTGTCGACCTCAATGCACACATTATGCCTAGCACGGGCATAGAGTGACGCAAGGGGTTACAAAATGGCGCAATGCTTGCATAGCACCACTTTCTACATCTGGCACGGCTGAAAGGCAACCTTGACGCCATCTTAGTGTAAAAATAAAGTGATGCTTAGGCAATGCAAAGAGGTGCTATGGGCTTGTAAGTATGCCCCATTGTGTTTGCTGAACCTACTGAGGATTAGTTGTAAAGGGATATCAAATACGCAGCAACAAAATTAACCTCTATTTTTGCAGCAGTGTTTTCCATGTGTCTACCCTTATCTCCCAAATCGTCTCCTTCATTACACAGATAGTTTGGATTATCCTTTTAAGGGAGACATATATCAATATGCAGTTTCTGCAATTGCCTTGTCAATATGGGCCCAGGGCAATATTTATGGCCAAGTGGCATAGAACAGTGCAGCAAGCCGCCTTGATGTGTTGCATGACAGGGAAAGGGCAGGAATCCAATCTATTTCTCCCAATATGGTCTATTCCTGTCTTTTCCCCAGAGCTGGCACACAATGGACTGCATAGCGCCAATGAAGACACCCTTGCACCATGGAGCAAGGGTGCCTCTGTTGCATGTAGTATTGTTTTTGTGTGGGAAGGGGCATCTTCATGCACAAGAACAATCCAGAGGCTTTTTCATTCTTTCTTTGTGTGCTGCAGAATGCTTTAAAATCCCTACAGAAATTGGTTTCACTGCCCCCCCCAAAAAACCCAAACTCCTATTATGATTCACTTAAGTAACTACCTTTGTCCATCTTTGGGACTATAAACCAAAGGAGACCATGTGACACATATGTATAATAAACCCGCTTTATCTGTCCGAGCTGAAGTCGGATATTGTGAGGGGAAATCCTTTTCATTGAGATATTTCTATTTCTTCCAATTTTCATTATTCAGTGTCCTATGCTGCATAGCTTGTACTTCGAAAAATAATTGTGTTGATACTTCTTTAGTAGAAGCGTGCTCTGTAGGCATGGAAACTTTGCTTTTGTATGTTTCAAGAATAAAAATGGCTTCTGTTTCCTTAAAGACAAGTTCAGAAATTGTAGATTAAATGATAATAGCAAGTAATGGAGAACCCTGCATTTAGAAATCACCCAAAGAATACTTGCCTGATCACCTTACACACACAAAATCCCCCTTTAAATGTGAAATATGAACATCATGCGTAACAGAGGGTGTCAACCCATGGGAACTGAGCTAATCTTTGTTCCGTATGGTCAAAAGTTGTAACCAACGCATCATTGGTACATGTGGCTTGAAAGCAGTACATCATAAAAATCCCACTAAAAAGTACAGCTAGAGCATAATTGTGTTCCAGAACACAACATAAAAAAAGCACTGAAATTCAAGACCTATGCTGTGCAACACACAATGCACTCAGTAACTCACAACATGGACAGTGCACAGTACACCACTTTGCTAATGACGTGATAAAATTAAAATCAACAAAAAACAAAAAGGAAGAGCATTAATCAGAGTTCTCATTACCTCCCGATCCTTTCTCCCAGTAGGAGACCTTAGAATTTGCTCTGTGTAATACAAAAGGTCCCAAATGCAGAGATCTTTTTGATCCCTTGCATTCAGGAGTAAATAGGAGAACTTTGTTGTTCCTGCTCTGTGGCTTAGAAAGAAATTACCACTGGCATGTACAAATAATCCCTTCCCCTTTACTCTTGTACTAGCTAGAACCTGATGCTCATCAAGTGTTTTTATCGCACCAGTCATAATCATTTTTCTGTGGTAAACGCAGACACACAATATGACCCACTATCACTCAGCATGACTTTTCTTTTTTATTATATCATCTGTTCTTTGAGTTATATCTATATCTCCAGGATATCTGCTTTCTCATTTTCCATCTGTTTTTGTCTTCATTACCATCTAGGTGAAGGATCCTTAGGACCTTTGCTCTTCTCTTGATGTGATAACTTGGTGGTGTTTCTCTTGATGCTGCAATTCACAAAAAGATGTCCAATTGTATATAAAATTGTACTTTTTTAGTTTGTTTGTAATTAGTCTGAGAGACTTGAGTTCTCTTAATATGGACTGTGGTAACACTGCACTGCAGAATTAACTGACTTGGTGCCATGATACTGAAGAGAATGATGATGATGCAATATTACAATAAAGGGAATGATTTAGATTTTGGTGAATGGATTAATCCCTCACAATGGTGACAGGTATCCCATCCGCCAAAATTTAAGTCCCATTGGAAATAATGGGATTTATATTTCGATAGACAGGATATCTGTCAACGTTGTGATAGAGTAACCCATCTGCCAAAATCTAAATCAGGCCCAAAGTCTTCTTTCTTCTGGATGATGGGAGATTTGCCAGGATGGTCCTAATTATCATTTTTCCTGCCTGATGTCACCCAATTGGTGAACTGTTCTGATACAAATCTTTGATTACACTTTTACTCTTAATGGAAACTCCCAGATCCCCATGATGTCTGTTCATTTAAGTCCTCCCTGAAATTGCTCGATGGAACAAGTGTTTGCATGCATCATTCAGTGCCTTCCAGTGGCAGCCGCTGCAGCTCTCAAAGGGGGGGCTAAAAGGATGGGGGAAACAATAAAATAATAATTTAAAAAACGTACGTGTTGTGCCGCCACCAGCAGCCTCGCTTCTCTTCTCTCTAGATGGTGTACCAGCAGTCCCTGGAACACCAGCACAGCCCAGGCTCCCCTCACAGTCGTGATGCTGTTCTCATGCTATACCTAGCAAGTGAGCAGGGCCAGGATTGGTCTGAGCTGCTTGATCTGCCGCTCAGACAGTGCATCAGAGTCTATGCTGTTTCTCCAACCCGGCTGTGCATCACAACTGGGTTGGAGGAACCTAAGTGTGCATGTCTGTTTGGACAGCGTAAGACTCCACTCCTCCCGGCTCCCAGGGCCCAACCCTGCCCCTTGATGCACATGCTGGCTCAGCCAGCAACTGAAAAATAAAACAATAATAAAATATAGTTTTAATTTTCAGCTTCTGGTTCTTAGCCAGTAGGGCAGTTCTTCTCTACCTTTGCAGCGCAGCCACCCCTGGTGCCTTCATGTGATGTTTAAGAACTGCCAATTTGGTGTGTTGTTGCTTCTTATTTTCCTCAATCCTGCAGAATTCCCCATGTGCGTTGACATCTTCTATCCATTTAATAGCAATTACCTTTCATTGCAAATATGAACAGGGTTATGTCCTGTGTTATTTGTGATATTCCTGTCTTGAAATGTTCTTTCAAAACTTTCTCAAATTTCTTCACGTTTCTCATAATCTAATCCTCATGAGGGAGAGCCGCACAGTGCCCATTTTCCAACATGGCACCTGAGCCCTTCGTGCACTGTTGCTGCAGCTCCTGTGGCTTATTCTATGAGTCGCCATCACTCATGCATTTACTTTCATTCTGGCTCAGCTTTATCTTTGTCCTATAGTGTAAGAGTGTATGGCATTGAAGCAGATGTACACTTTCAGTACATCTCGTCAGTATGAGAACAGCACCATCGGAAAAAGTCAGATAATTGATGCTTCAAAAGACTCTCTCCGATTTAAGGCTCGCATCACATTTTATTGTGCCCTTTCCTGCCCATACCAGTAGAAATTCACTGTATATCTAAACTGTATGTTCTACCTTCTGCATTCACCGTTCAGCAGTCATTCATTTTGTGCTGGTCAATACCTAAACAACATATTCAGATTGCACACATCTCAAAGCATGTTCTCTGTAATTCACAAACGTAACACCCTGGTCACCATATTGCAGTACAAAACCAGTCTCTCATTTCCACCGAAGCATGCTGGCTTTACAGTGACACCTGACTTGACTCTCCGTCTCACTGCATGCGTTCACACCATTTTTGTTTTACACCTCTGGAAGCCCAAGCCAATCCAATGCTTCTGCCACATTGGGAAGGGTTGCCCTCG
The DNA here is from genome assembly GCF_031143425.1 of Pleurodeles waltl. Lineage (NCBI taxonomy): Eukaryota > Metazoa > Chordata > Amphibia > Caudata > Salamandridae > Pleurodeles > Pleurodeles waltl. The sequence continues at coordinate 623,787,278 of NC_090439.1, read as the reverse complement.
TGGCAAGGGTGAACTGGGCATTCAAGAGATTATATTCCAGCATTGTGGTACTGTGGTTGTCACCATGTCATGCATGCCCAAAATGCATTATGAATTACTGTCAAAGTTCAGGGACCTGCATTATGGCAGGTGTGGGTGCAACAGATGACAAGAAAATGTGACAAAATTGCCACACTTGTTTAACAGATGCCCACATAATGGAAAGAATAGGCACCTTACTGTCAGAGTCACTACTATGACACACATGCCCATAATATGCCATAAATGCCATTGTGAATATTATGTCACATTTGGGCACCATAGAAGAATGAATACCGGTAATATGCTAGGAATTACCGGCATCATGCAAGAGATTCGCAGAATCATACCACCGATGTCCATAATATACCATGAATTATATCATTATGTTAGGGCATGCTTTTTACCAGGGTGTAAGCAACTTCCCAAGGATGCTGACAAGTTACCAAGAAGTACCAGAATTATGGAAGTATCAGCAACTGGGCTTGCTCATCGTTCCACGGATGCCCACAATTTTTCATTAATTATCACCATTATGAGAGGGATAGCATCCTTCAGAAAAAGTGCAAACTATTACGAGTGTCAGCAGGTTACTTACAAGTACCACCAATGGGCAACTTTACCATGAGTGTAGAATATATATCATTCCATGACTGCCAAGAATTACTACTATTGTGGAGAAAGCAAGCATTTAACCAGTGGGTGGGTAATGAGTATCAGACTATAGATAGCAGTAAGTTGCCAAAGGTCCCCTTTACTGGTGAGGACCAGCATTTTACCAGGCATCACATAATCGATGATCAAAAGTAATGAATAGTTACCACTACTTTTGCAGGACAGCAATTTAGCTAGGGGAGCAGGAGACACAAAACATTCCTCACTCATGCATACTGTTAGAAATTGAGTTTCTGGTTGGCAGAGGGATGCACCCTGTCCAAACAGGAACCAACATCCTAGTCAAGGTAAGTCACATACACACCATAAATTAGCCTATGCTCACCCTCTGGTAACTTGGCACAGGGCAGTCAGGCTTAGCTTAAGAGGCAATGTGTGAAGAATTTGTGCAGCATTTCAAACAATAAAACTGGGAAAAACACCATGCAAAAAGACACCACACTTGGTTAGGACACTAGAGCTTAATTGTATGAACAAAACAAGACCAAAACAACTAGATAGAAGTCAAGACATGATTTTTTAAAGAATAAAATGCAATATAGGGCTCAAAGGCATAAAGTGGCAAAAGGGGTAATCTGGTCACGCTAGACCAGGTTAACTCCAAACGTGTATCCCGACTGTGATGGAGCACAGGTCAGATACACTGTCAGATAAGTCCTGCTGATGTTTTACCTTCTCAAGATTTGGGCCAAGGGTCCTGTTCATGGAGAAGAAGTTTGCCGGGAGCAAGGAGAGCATTGCTGGCGGTGGTTGGCCTGCACAAACAGTCGACTGGGCATCGCAGAGGTCTGTTCATGGTCTCAAAAAGCCCAAAAGCTTGATTTTAGGAGCCACAAGCTACTTCCAATGACCCAGGACCTGAGAGGTGCCTGTTGGGGGTCAGGAGGTCGTTGAAGACAGGTGCAGGAGCTATAGAGAGCCTGCTATCTGCCTGAGGGTCAGTTTAGACAGCCAGCAGATTAACCCTTGCAGTACCTCTGGGGTCCTGGGTTCAAGAGGGAGGTTGCACATCCAATTCTCCTTTCCCAGGTTAGAGGAACTTAGGCAGCAGGTCAGCTCAGCAAAGCAGGAGTCTAGCAAAGTTGCAACTCAGCAGAGTGGCAGTCCTTGTAGAAGCACAGCAGTCCTTCTTCCTGGCAGAGTATTCACAGGGCCTGAAGTGTAATGAATGTGGTATTAGAGGTCAAGCATTTATATTCTGTTGTGCCTTTGAAGTTAGGGAGTTTTCAAAGAACGGTCCTTGAAGTACACAGAGGTCCTCTCCCACCTGCTCTGGCTTCAGACTCACTACAGGAGGGTATGCTGCCCTTTGTGTGTGGATGCCCAATCTGTCTCTAAGCTCCCGTTGTGTGTGGCTTTTCAGAGAGAATGAACAAGCCCAGCTGTCACCCCACCCCAGACATCTATTGGAGGAAGGCAGTAGGCTAAAGTGAGAAAATGACAACTTTCTAAAAGTGGCATTTTCAGAACTGTAATTTAAAATCCGAATTTCACCGTAAATTGTGATTTTAAATTATGAATCTAGAGACAACAATGTTGACAAACCTATCTCTTCCAGATTGTGAATTACACTTATAAAATGCAATAAGGTAATCCAAATGGTATCACTTGGGAGAGATAGGCTATGCAGTAGTGAAAAACAAATTTGGCTTGTTTTTTACTACCAGGGCATATCAAACTTATAAGTGCATCCTCTGCCTTTTCAATATATTGCACCCTGCTCTGTGGGTCACATAGGGCCTTCTTTAGGGGCGACATATGAATAAAAAGGGGAGGTTTAGGCCTCACAAGAGGGTTATCTTTCAGCATGAAAGTGGCAGTGTAAACTGCACCAACAAGCTATGCAGTGGCAGGCCTGAGCCATAGTTAAAGGGCTACTTCAGTGGTTGGCACAATAAGTGCTGCGGACCCACTAGAAGTGTTTCATTTACAGGCCCTGGGCACATGTAGTTCACTTTACTATGGACTTATAAGTAAATTAAATATGTTGAATGGGGTTATCCAATGTTACCTTGATTTAGGGGAGAGAGCACAAGCACTTCATCACTAATTTGCAGTGGTAAAGTGCACAGAGTCCGAAAGACAGCAAAAACCAGCAAAAGTGAGATGAGAAAATGGAGTGAGGTAGGTAAAAAGTTGGGAAGAAGACCACCCTATGTCTGACAGGTCTAACACCTACAAACACAGAGACACAGACATACAAACACACACACGCAAAATCACAATCACAATCAATATTTTTAACTATTTTCATCCGCTACCCTGCTGAGTCCTGCTGTTGCCCTAGGTCTGTCCGCTGCTACTTAATCAGCACCCTCCAAAGAGGGAGATAGGAATAACAGTGCCCATGGTGGGTTTTGAGGGTAGTGGCTTCTCATGCCTGGAAGAGTGGGTGCCTGGTAATCACGAGTGCCTACACAGCAAGGCTGCAGCAAGCAGTGCTGTAGTAGGGCTAGGGCCAAAGAGGCAAATCCGAGTACTTTGAAGGAGGCAAGTAAGGAGGAGTGCCTCTTGCAAAGAGGTGTCCAGGAGTGGCTCTGGGGAAGGAGCAGGGAAGTGTGCATCCCATGTTGAGGGGCATTGGTTGTTGTTGGATTGCTGAAGGAAGCTGACTGATTATGCTATCAGGCACTGGTGAGCGTTCTCATAAATAGGGGCAATGGCTCCTTCTGATATTAGAGGCTCCTGCTGTGCTTTATCTTCCCTGCTGGTAGAGCGATTCTCATTTCTGGGAGAGTTCTCCTTGTTAGAAAGATTCTAATTTACTATTAGACAGACGTTGTCCTCCTGTCTTCAAAGACAAATGCCCTAATATTCCCTTTAACGACATAAAAAGAGTATTTTACCAAAACAATCCCAATAGATTTGTTCAATAAACGCCTTGTAAAGCACCATTGAAACAAAACTAATAAACCATTTACCATTTTCCATTTTACCATTTATTTAATTGTTGTCAGCCTATCCGGCCTTAACAATAGTACACAATAAGTATCAATCCATCACACGCAATAAAATTACATTAAATAAAACATTGTAATAAAAGAAAGACTATACTTGAGTTTTTGATTTTACATGGCCCTAGGTGAATCCAATATACCCTGCAATATCATAAAACTTGATAATTAGCCATAATTGGCATAAGACTCTTTACTTATTCTAAAAGCATTATAGATCTAAAATTTAAATATCCTATTCTTGCACTAATCATTTGGGTTCTTGCGATACCTGCCAGCAATATAATAATAACCCAGGACCTAGCCCGGTTTAATCAACAACCTTCAACGGTTTCCCATATAAATGTAAGCTAGGATAACACAAGTAATTATACTTAGGCCAACTGTGAGTACATTAATGAACGTAGCTTCCATGCTTCCAATATATAAGTTGAAACCTTCGCCACAATATGTTTCTCGTCTGATCGCATACAAAGCACTTCCGCCTCATTACATTTCCTGATTCCATATGATCTAAAAAGCGGACGTAAGTACAATTTGCGGAGTTTAAGCGTAAAATGACATAATAAAAGGAAGTGGGATAATGTTTCTTGACCACCATGAAGGCAAGGACAGCAGTCTGAACCGCGAAACTAATAAACATAAAAGAGGCAAAGGTGATAGGCAGAATACGAACAGATTTTACGAAAATAAACTAGACAAATAAAAATAAGAAAATGCTGACCTGCACAAATCTCATGAAAAACACCCACGAGGGCCTTAGTCATATGGAAAGATGAATGCATGTGGGGAATTTGCTCTGCTGTAAAATGCACGTTAGAAAAGTTATGCAAGAGGACCTGCCTATGTGAAATGTCGAACGGTTAAAACAAGAAGTGATCATACAGATGTCCTGCATGCACCAGAAAAGCGACCACTCACAGAAAAAATGTCAGATGTTATAAATAAGAGTCAGGAGCGGCATCTACTTCTAATTGGTGGCCAATATTTGTCACATTACATATCCCTGGAGCTCGTGTTACAGCAAGAGGTTTAAGACAGGATTTGCAAGAGCCCCTTTAGGGCAGAAGAGCATCATTTCCTTGCCGTACAGTGCTAAATACTGTGATTCAGTTAAAGACACATGTACTCGTATTCGCTTACCTTGTAATATCTTAATTAACTGTAGAAACCGAGAGCATGGCAATACAAAACACTTGCTAGAAATCCACCCTTCAGATGCCATCAAGACTTCTATTGCGAACAGTAGTCTTTTGCTGGCAGTGGGCAGGCGAGGCAGGCTCTTCAGATGAAGAATAATATGAGAATACACACCCATCATTAGAGGAATAAGATTTGCTAATGTAATATAAGTTGTTTTGGCAATACTATGTTGTCTCTTAGACTGAGTGGCTATAGAAAGCAATAGAAAAACAGAAGTCTTGATTTAGAGTTTAATAGATAGGGTATTCCGACACAAACGTGAACAGGGTACCCTGTGCATCAAACTACGAGTCCACCCACCTCTTTTAATGACTAGTATACCATAAGCTTTATTTCGGAGGGGGCCCCCGTGTCTTCTTCAACAGAAAGTTTCCTTGGATGGCCTTGTGGACTAGAACCATTGGAGGAAGGCCATGACACCTCCCACTCCATTCATGGTGTAGTGTGATGTCCTTTCTCATGTCCATCACTACCAGGATCAACCTGGCGATGAGGAACAGAAAACAATGAAGGGCCACCATACCCTCAGAGAAAAATTCCAGAGTGTACAGATCATTATTTTTTTGTTTGTCAAAAACAGACATCCTTTTTAGAGAGCTTGATTTTGAAAAGGAGAAATGTTAAATGTTAAATATTTGGTGGATGGGCGTCAATACAGATGGTGGGCGTCTCAGGACTGTGTTTGCAACCTGTGTGCAGTGTGCAGTTGTAAGCTGCCATTCCGTCTTAGCAAAATAAACCTTTTGCAAGGCCTAACCATCCCTTTTTAATCCATATAAGTCACCCCTATAGAAGGCTCTAAACAGGCCATAGAGCAGGTGCAGTGTATTTAAAAAGTTGGACATGTACTTTTACGCTTTTACGTTTTTCACTACTTCAAAGCCTACCTCTCTCATAGGATATTGGGTTACCTTACTATATTTAATTACTGATACTTTTGTTTGGGAACAGGTCAATATCTCAAGTTTAGTTTCTATTGAATTCTTATTTAAAACCCTCTTTACTGGCCAAGTCGGATTTTAAGTCAGAATTCTGAAAATGCAACTTTTAGAACGGTGGCATTATTTCCTAACCATATGGTGCCTGTAGACTGTACCCAGGGTCACCTGATTATGTGTAGTTAGCAGATGGACTTTGTGTACTCCTCCCAGACAGTATCAACAAGCATTTGCAATGCAATTGGTCTCACATTTGTGAAAGGTAGAGCTCCTGGAATTGAAAATCTTTTTTTTTTACTTTTCTTTTTTGGTATGCAGTGGAGTGATGATATTTGCATAGCGCTATTGCCATTCGTATGACCTTGCAGCGCTGGAGAAATGGGAAATAGGTTATGAGGGAGGGGATAGAAGAGTAATATGCTGGCTGAGAAAAAAAAGTAAGTAACAACATGCTGAAAAAAGCAAACACTCATAGAGAATGCTACATTGAGTAAAGCTTGTGAAGTGTAAGCAGGAACAAAATGGCTATATTAACAATTTTACATTCCTAATATGCTGTCTGAAAAAACCCTGCAACATTTACCTTTCTAATGTGCACAAATCAGGGAAAAGGTGCAGTACCACAGGCTGTCCCTTGGTGTCTCTCTGGACATCTTTTCACCACATATGGTATTGCACCATGCAATTGTGAATAGAATACATCCCCAAAGACTTTCAGGCACTGTGCTGAAAAATTAAGTACAGCACCCGTTTTGTGAAATGTTTTACACTGTGCCTTAAGGTTATGAGGGAGCGGATACAAGAGTAATATGCTGGCTGAAAAAAAAAAAAAGTAAGTGCAAAATGTCTAGTTATCCACAGGTGTCACAGTTCAAGAAAAGGTTTTAAGACAAGTGAAGGGAAACACTGGAAGCTTTTAGGAGTTTTGATAAAATAACTTTCAGGTCCTCGCCATGTCCTATTTTTACATACTGTACATGCATTCTTTGCATTTTATTATAAGGCTTAATTCAATAAATTACAAGGAACAATGGTTAAAAAAGTGGGATAATCGATATCTCAAAGTTAAAAATAAATAAAATAAAATACATGTCAATACATACCAGGCACCACCAGATCACAGTAAATGGTTCTACAGCGTATACTACATGTGACACATTCAGCTCTGTGCACTGACACATGACTGCCATGAACTATTGAGCTCCCAGGCCCTCTGCACCACCCATTTGGTTTAATGTTGTCTGGATGTTTGTATTACCTTTTGGGAAGTGCACTGTGCAAACTACACAGCATTTCTGTACAGACTCAACCTGCTCCATGAGATGCCTGGGGCAGTGCAGGCTCTTGGTATCCCAGACATGCCTTTCCAGTGCCAGAAAAATGGGCGCCTGAAGAGGCAGGAAGTCTTGTGGTATGATCCCATAATAGGATGGGCCAGAGACTGAAAGGGAATGGTCGGTGTAGGGTTAACTTCCGAAAGGATGGGCTTTGATGGACTACCCAAGAACGGGACTGCAGCTGCACTGACAGGGAACTTGTACATGGAGAAGTGCTGACAGGGACATTATTGGCATCAGTCATGTTAATGTGCACAAAAGAAAAGAGAGTACTTTTCCCTTCTTGAAGAGCAAGTGGCAGCGATTCTGAGACAGTGCTGCATGGGAAGGACAATACTTCTAAACGTTCAAGAAAATGTTTAAAAAAAAATAAAGGTGCATAATCAAAGCCCATTTGCACACCAATGCATATAGAACATAGATGATGTACAATACACAATACGGCCTCTTTGGCATGCAAGGAAGGGCTGGAATTCTCTTCATAAATATATATGTCATGTAGCACTTCATGTTGCATTGCTTCCATTTCTGCACACTAAAAATAACAGGCTGTAGTTTGAACCTTTAAATAACAGGCATTACTACCTAATTTGCAGCACCTAATTCACTCACCTAGAACGAGTGGTTGCTTCTTTGTTGATATGTATTCCAACTGGTGTTCACCAGAGCAAGCAAACTTACTCTATCGTATTTGCAATAGTCACACTCAAGCATCAAATTCACAATTAGCAAAGCATGAATGGGGAAAGAGTGCTGGTCACTGACTCTGTTGACCTTGAGCGGAGGTTGGGTACACCTGGCCCACAATGACTGAAAGCGTGTTCAATGCTTGTGATGCAAGAACACTCTTGTGGGTCTGTACACAGCGATGTACAAAAAAAGCACACAGACGGGAGGTATGTAGGATGCTTGTGTCTCGGAGGGGCTCACCTGCAACAGCGCCTTTATGTTCCATTCTTGCACTCTTAGTGCCTTGATGTTCACACCAGAAGTGGTGTAATGGCCAGAGATGCCGGCTTTGAACCTGGGAAACCAGGTTCATGTCTCATCATTGGCTAAACATCCTGTGACTGAGCTCACCACCTAACACCCCAGTGCCTAAACAAAGTAGAATATTTTTTTAAAGAAAGATCCATGCTATGACATAGAAACCCTTTTTGTGGAAGGGGGGTGGGTCAGCCAAGCACCAGGGGGAGGGGGCAGAGTTTTACAGAGAAGTAAAAGTATCAACTGAAGGAACTCTAACATGGAGAGATGGGATGTCAAACAATGCAGGAGATGGGTGGGTTTAAGTAACATCAAGGAGGAAGAGACAATGGGGAAACTAGAAGAAATCATCAACTACAAGAAGGGAGAAGTCAGTCTGAGGGGGAAAGAAATAGTCCCTCAATCCCGTCGGCGTAGTGGACTGGCACTGATTAACTTTAAAAGAAGTAACAGCATTCTAGAAAAAAAGCAAGCACTCATAGAGAATGCTAGATAAAGTAAAGCATGTGAAATGTAAGCAGGAACAAAATTACTTATGGTAGCTGAGAGCAAGAATGCTCTGCAAATGAAATGGGAAGCTTCACCGAACACAAGCAGGAAACCAAGAAAAAAAGTCCCCCAAAGAACAGATAAACATGACAAAGCGTAATTATACAATAGTTAGTCCCTGCTCCCAAAGAGAAAAGAGGGACAAAGAGGCATGAATGACCACTAGCAAGCAAGGATTTTTAAATGACACTAAAACAAACAAATGAACTGGCCTTAAGCTTACAGAAGTATACTAAAAGTATACAAGAGGTCGTATCCTTACGCTCGACCTAAAAGGGGGGACCAGATGTTAGCAGGGTGGCACATCCTGACCTGATGAGAGAGGGGAAGCTGTCACCTGCCACCCTTACAATTCAAAGGAGCTGCCTCAGCACACATATACAAAGAATTTCACATTAGCCTTTTCTGACTCCAGAAATCCTGTGACAAGGACAGGGAGGAAGGAAATTCCAAAACCAGATGTGGAACGATGTTATAAGTTTCTTCCACTTCAAAGGTAGTACAGGTTTAAATATTGGACCCTCAGACCAATTCTTCACTACACTCTTGGACCTGTAAGTGCCACAGAAAAAGGACTGAACTGCTGCCAGAAGACTGCCCTACTGCCTGAGGCCTGCCCTGCTGTCTGAGAAGGAAGACTGGACCTGCTCCCTTCATCCCAGGTAACCTTAAATGACTTAAGCGGTTATGTGACTGACCTCCTGTTCATAGCTACAGGGATATAACAAGCTCCAGAGGACTCCCTACAACTGCCCAGCTGGCCTGCCGAAACTGAACCTGCTCGAACCTGAAACAGGACCTGCTTGAGTCCTGCTTGTCTCTGTAAGAGTGAGTCTCTAAACTCCCAGATGCGGTCCTGGGCCGTTAGTTGACATTGAATGCACTCCTCGGACTACAAAGGGGAAATCATGAACGTTTGGGCTCTTTATGACCGTGAATGGGCCCGTTCACAACAAGATGTTGCAACCCACGAAAATCCCCAACGCAAAGCTCTAGTGAACGTGACTCGAAAGAAGAGCGACCACCAGCGATGACCGGCAATGTGAGAGCTGCACTTTGTGCTACAGCATCAACAGCCTTCGGGAACCACCAATTCCAAACTCCAGCAATGCCCGTCCAACTGACTATAGAAGGACATAGAATAGGCTGGGGGATCTGCAGTGGAGGGCCACCATCCATGTTCTATTACCTGCACAGGGAAACCCCTCAAGGTATTGATTAGTCTCACCATGCTTTTTCCTAGAGGAGGATTGTGCTGGACTTGGCCCTCCCTGCAGGGCCACCCACAAATCTTTTGTATTCACCACTCCTGTTTTCTGAACAAGTTATTGTTGACTTTTAAGACACTGTGTATGCGCTTTACTAATGGTAACCAGTGCTAAAATCCTTGTGTTCACTTCCTTCAACATGGCAAAATTGACTTACACCCAATTAACACATTTAGTTTACTTGTGAGTTCTTAGCGAAGTAGTATTATACATACCCAGGGACTGTAAATTACATGCTACTAGTGGTCTTGTTGCATATATTATGCCACCACTTAATTAGCCCTTTTGAACCATGTCTCTGGCCTACAGTTGCAGCCTCGGTCCAGTTTTAAACTGCCATTTTGAACTGGCAAAATAACCTTTTGCCAGACCTAAACCTCCCTTTTGAAAAAATATGGCACCATTAGGGTAGACTCTAAAAAGCAGTTAGAGGGAAATTAAGTGTATTTGAAAAGTTGGACATGTACGTTTAAGTTTTACATGTCCTGGTAGTGAAAATCCCTTAAATGTCTTTTTCACCACTGCAAGGCCTGCCTCTCCCACAGGATACCATTGGGTTACCTTATTGCATTTATTAGGTAACCTTTGTGTGGAAACAGGTAAAATTATCATGTTTTGTCTGCAATGAATTGTAATTCCAAAACCTCTTTAAAGGCCAATCAGATTTAAAGTCATAATTTTGAAAATGCCTCTTTTAGAAAGTTGCCATTTTCTTGTCCTAACCATTTGGTGCCTGCAGCCTGTATGCTGGGTCACATGACTAGATGTAATTTGCAGTTACCCTTTGTGTATTCGTCCCAGACAGTATCACAAACAGGGACTAGATGTTGGCAGGATCAGCCACTTGGACCTGATGGGAGAGTGGAGCTATCACCTACTACTTTTACACTTCAAAGGAACTGCCTCAGTACATACACAAATAAATTTACACTAGCCTTTTGTGACTCCAGACATCCTGCAACCAGGGCAAGGAGGAAGGAAATTCCAGAGCAAGATATGGGAGGAAGTCTGGAAGTTTTTTCTACTTCAAAGCTGGCACCAGCTATAAATATTGGACCCTCAGACCAATTCTTTAGAACACTTTTGGACCTGCGAATACTACAGAAGAAAGACTGCCTGGCTGCCAGAGGACTGCCCTGCTGCCTGAGGCCTGCCCTGCTGTCAACACTCAACCTGCTCACTTCATCCTACGGTACCTAAAGTGACTCCAAGGTTCAGACGATTGACTTGCTGGTCAGAACTACAGGGAGATAACAATCTCTAGTGGTCTCCCTGCAAATGCCCAACTGACCAGCTGCAACAAGACCTTCCTGCACCTGCAACTGAACCTGCCTGGCCATGATGGCCTCTGCATGGGTGATTCCAAGATATCCAAGAGGTGCCTCTCCAGGTCCTGAGCCCTTATCTGACATCAAAGTGCACTTCTCTGACTATGAAGGAGAAATCCTGAAATATTTGGGTCTTTGCAACTGGGAATTGCCTGTTCACACCACTATCTCACCATCTGTGATGAACATCAATGTGAAGGTCCAGTGAACCTGACCCTGACTCTTCTTGCCACAGTACCTATGAGAGACAACTGGCATCCCGAGATCTGTACCTCACACTACAGCATTGACAGCCCTTGGTGACTACCAATGCAAAACTCCAGCAATGATCATCTGCATCACCAGACAGGACGCTTGCTCTACAGCGACCACTGTCTGTGATGCATGGCCGCTCTTCACACTTAAGCGACAGCCATCGGCTGCACTCTTCCTACTTCTTACGCCCTCCTCCACTAGGCCTTTGAAAAAAGTAACTTCTTCAGCTGGACTAACTTGGTCACTGTGTACTCCTTCTGGGTGGGCCTGAACTTGGGACTTTCACCGGTCTCACACAACCAAATAGCCACTAGTAGAGCTTTGTGGCTTTAGGCGGTATACTTACCTTAAATCTTTAAAATTGCATATCTTCCATTCTACTGTTTGGATTTTTTGGGTTTGGTGTCACATAATTTATTATATTTTACTCTATTTTTCCAAGTTGGTGTGGGATTGTTGTGTGTTGTTTTCACCCATATCTCTTTTTCAGAAAAGGTAGCCCTCTTGCTCAGGCCAGGGTTCTTCATCTTTCATTTTAACCAAGATTTTTTGCTTCCCATGTTTTCTCAAGCCTTCCTTGTTAGATTTGGGGTGGTTGCACATTCTGAGTGTTTAGAGAGCTCTTTCATTTTTCCATACCAGCACAGCTTCATTATGCAAGCCTAACTCTAACACTGTTACTTTGGGTCTGTTAGACATGGGTAAAAAATCCCTCCATTGTGACTTAAGGTCATTTGATCACGTTGGTGGCTTCTCTTGCATACCAGGGTTTGTGGAAAGAGTTTCCATATACAGTCCAAGGTCAGATATCTACAGTAGTATCTACTCTACGTGCACTGGTGGACTCCTGGGCATCTTCCTTGAGACCGAGATCTACTGGCCCTCTCTGCACACCTTCGTGTTCCATTAGTGAATGAGGGTAGGTGGGGCATTCTCTGCAGGATTTTGTTCTCATGTGTAGGCTTCAGTGTCCCCCTGATTTCTTGTTCTGCTGAGTAAAACAGTGGGAATTTCAGTATATTACACTCTGTATGTTTTCCCGGTGCTACTGTATTTTTGTGATGTCTGATGGATGCATCACAATGTTGGACTAGGATGGGTACAAGGTAATGGTTAAATTGTTTACTTGGAATCTTCCCTAATCCGAATTCTAGTTTTCCTTGTCACATTATCATACCCTTCGATGCTTCTCATTAAACGCAGACCACAGGGATGGTTGGGTTTGCTTTTATGGCAGGTATGTGCAGATACGTTATTTATAGCCCAATGGTAAGGAGAAGAATAAAGGGGATATGTGACAAGGGCATTAAGGTTGTGTTAGTCGAAAGGGGTCCCAAAGATATAGTTCTATTTTTAACTTTAGAAAAAACTGATTGATGCAAAATTTATGCTTTCATCCTGATGAATTTGGTTTAGATCAGACAAATGAGGCAAGAGTTTGCAGTGGTGTCCCAAAACAAGTTTTATTTCATTTAACATGAATATCTTCTGAAGCAACTTTATTAATGAATAACAAAAAAATGGCTGCACTTTATTTTGCAGGAACATAGTTCTTGACTCCGTTTATGATCTAATTACAAGGTACCAGGTAACCAAGAGTCCGAGGGTAGCATGACTCACTGGTCAAATCAGTATTACAAGCTCCCAGCATGAAGGTGTTTCTCCAAGAAACTCCTGGAGTCTTTGAATGAAATACTAGGGACACGTAATGATTTGCCATAGAAATCGGGACCATATTTACCCATGGTAATTGCTCATATTTAAGGGGGGGCCTTATAGATCCACTTTAAAACCTCAGTAACTCCAGCTCAAAGAGTTTCCGATGAGCAGATTGAGCTGGACAGATAATGCGCCATTATTAATTAGCTACACCTCCAATTGCACAAATCTCTTCACAGTCTTCATGATAGGGCAGAGCGAGATCCAAAAATAAAATTTATTTCACCCCATCCCACTTGGTCTGGCTGGGAGTGACAGTGAGGAGCGCAAACACACACTGGCTTTTCCAAGAGTCTTTTGTTGGCCACAACTCCATAAGCATTCCAATCATTGCTCAAGATAAAGGGGGATGGGACCTTTCCTTTAGCATCCTAGTGGCACCTGGGCTGTAGTACTTGAGGGTTATGTTTGACAGGGGGAAATAAAAAAGGCCTCTTGATTTTTTTAAATGTGCCTTCAAGAGAGCAGGTAAAAGCTTCTGTGGCATTATGTGCCAGCCCATGTTCCAAGTTCAGGTGGCCATTTCATCATGACTTTTTTTTAACCCAACTAGACTTCCCCAATGGATAGGCAGGTAGTTTCAGCAACCACTTGCTTCACTGAAGGGCACCTGGGAATATTGTGGGCGTGTGGGATGCTTGTTAATTCTCAAGGACCAATCTACTACAACCTGTGCTACACCTGTCAAACAGAAGGGTTAAATCTGCACTAGCTGGTATCTGTCCCATCTGGTTTGCGGATATATATTAAACATAATATTTGCACCCTGTGATTCATTAATGTCACAGGAAACCATGTTCACCCCTGGAGCAACCACAATGCTTTCACTTTTTAACAAATCCAGTTGTACATATGGACTACTTCAACAACAGGGAGCATAAAGACATGTGAGACTTTTGAAGAAACCTAGCCTCAAGGCTCTTGAACAGTAAAAATACAGGGCAACAGTACAGCAGATTAGCCTCTGGCTAACATCAGCTTTTGACACCCAGAATCACCTTGCTCCCAGAAAATGATTGCAATATTTGTTGACTGTCCAAAGATTCAATTCAATAAATTGCAAAATAAGAACCTTTAAACTGTAAAATATTACAAGAAAAATGCCAAACTGTGCTTTCAGCTGCACCATAGATGTCAGCACACCAGCTGTTGTCTAGGGTCACCACTGGTTCCATTGCTAGTATTCCCCCTCATTCTAAAGCAGACAGACAAAGGAAATTTGAATGAGACTGAGAGAAACAGAGAGAGGTATTTTTTACCAGCAGGTGTTGATAGAGTAATCAGACAATCAGCATCCTCCATTTTGTGTTGGCAGAGTATGACACCTAAACATAATACAATAACAACTGATAGCTTATCTCAATGGCATGGCATTTTCATGTACATAGACTATTAATATATTCCATGAAATAGTTTTCAATTCTGTTCAGAATCTACCTGCCTTACTATTTATGGATTGTTTGACCTGGCATCCTTGACATAGTTTTCTCTCTAACTTTTTGTTACTGTAACTTGGAAAAAGAAACATTTTTCTAGGTCCAAACCTCCCTTTTTAATACATAGAAGTCACTCTTCGGTAGGCCTGGAGAGCCCAGAGGGCAGGGTGCAATGTATTTAAATGGTGGGATAAGTATTTTTTAGCTTTACATGTGCTGGTAGTGAAATACTCTTAAATTTGCTTGTCAGTACTGCAAGGCTTACCTCCCTCATAGGATGACATTGGAATTACCTTAGTATATTTGATAAGCTGTAAATTCCAAATACGAGCAGGTAACCAGTTCACCCTTGTGGTTTTGTAATTGAAATGAAAAATCTTTACATGGTGAAGTTGGATTCTAAATTACAATTTTTAAAATGCTACTTTTAGATACTTGGCATTTTCCTGCCTTAGCCATTTGATGCTTGCAGCCTGTTTCCGGATCATATGACTGGGTGTAGTTGACAGTTTGACTTTGTGTATAATTCCTTTGTGTATTCTTCCTAGACAGCCACACACTATACAGAGTTTAGGTGCTCCTGGATAGGCCATCACTGGCAGCATGGGAGGGTGAAGCTGGACACGGCCTCACTTACACTTGATTAGGTTGTGTCCTGCCTCCACACAAAGGGCTACATACCCCCTGTAGTTAATCTGACCATGAAGGCAGGGCAACTGTGCACTTCAAAGGTCTGCTTCTAGAAGCTTCCCTCCACTGCAAAGAGACAACTGGGTATAAATACTGGTCCTCAGACAGCAACCGGTCAGTATACTTCTGGACCTGTGGATACTCTGCAGGAAGACTGCTGTGCTGCTGAAATGACTCCCGCTTTGCTGGACTACTGCTTTGAAGGACTGCTGCCCTGCTGCGCTGACCTGTTGCCTGCACATTGATGAGAAGGAGTACACCTGCACCTTTTGAATCCAGACCACAGAGTAACTTAAAGGTCTAATTGGCTAGCCTCCTGATCTGAAGCCCTAGGGAAATAACAGGCTTCGAAAAACCCTACACCTGAACTTTGCCATCTGTGAGCTTACTCTGCCAAGTGGTGCTACCCCAGTCCTGGACCCTTGAATGTTGGCATACGGTGTTTGCCAGTTTTGGTTAATCCTGAAACACTGCCTCATCTCCTCTGCTGCATGACGCAAGCCTGAGCAGAACCGATGCAGCACCACTGCTGCGTAAATTGGACCTGTTGTAAAGACCTGCATCACCATGGCAGAATGCATTCTCCTTCGTAACCGCCCCTGCACAACACATTCTTGTCACAGGGCCTCACATAGATCATCAACTGAAGCCTGGACAAGGACACCCGACTCCACGTCACAGCCTCGCAGCTCCTCGAAACCAATGCATTGCCCCCGACTGCGTGACACATCCTCAATGCCGGACTTCATGCTGCAAGCCCTTGTGGACAAGATCTTCTACACAATGCAGAACCTCACACACCAGCCTCACCTCATCTCAGAACCGATGCATCGCTTTTGCTGCACAATGGATTTTTGATCTAGATCCCAGCAATACTCCACATACCAAGATTTAAGATACTCTGTTCAGCAGTTCTAACTGGGTCCCTGTAGCCGGCCCGATCTCCATCGCAGTCGGCCTGAACTTGTAACTTCACCCTGCTCTGGCACAACCAGATATCCACAGTTGACCCTTTGTGCTCTTTGTGTGTTTATTTTTACTTTATCACTGTTTGAAGTGTTGCACAAATACTTTACACAGTACCACTAATTTAAGCCTGACTGCTCTTTGAAAGCTACCAGAGGGTTGAGCACAGTTTAATTTAGGGTTGTCTTGTGCCTCACCCTGACAGGAATTGTGGTTACTGCTTGACCAGGGTTCACACTCCATTCAACCGACAAGCCAATTTCTCACATGGATGCTTTTCTCTATCTTGCATAAAGCTTCATAGCAGGGAGTACTTTTTTAAAATGAAAAAACAATGGATACCAAGAAATAATAAGTACTTAAGTCACTCTTCTTCTCTGTTATCAATTGTATGTTACTGTGAATTGCTCAGTTATTACATCTTGTTTTGGCTTTGTGTCTGGCTGGTCAAGATGTCTTAGTTATTTTGCAGAGTGTCATATTTGGGTTCCTGAATAAGATTTAATGAGGACTTAGCTTTGCTCTTCAAGGCAAGTATGGATGCTGATTAATTTGTCCTACTGGATACTAAAAAAAGTTTCAGTTTTATTTTAATCAGATGTTCCTTGTTACAATACTTGAAGTACTTTGCATGTTTACAGACTAAGGGGCTGATTAGGAGTCTGGCGGTCAGACCGACAGACCACCATGGGGTCAGTTGGGAGGATGTTGCCAAGCCAGAGGCCTCCCAAACGCCATATTTTGACATCCCCATGGGGCTGGCAGGGCCGGCGGTGCAGTCAGTACAGCCAGCATTGGCTCCGGCTGCAGGAATCTGCCAACCCCAATGCTAGCTGCACTGACTGCACAGCCAAGAGGTCAGACACACTGTTGCCATGCACCATGTCATGCGTGGCAGACAGTGTGTGCTGCAACAATGCTGGCAGGGGGGCCCCTGCAATGCCAACAACATTGGCAATTGCCATCTGAGGCCCCTTCTGTGTCTTTCCCCCGACCTTTTCATGACTGTGTCGCTGCCATGAAAAGGTCGATAGAAAGGCAGGTCAGAAAATGGATAGCAGTACCACTGCTGGCACTGCCTCCATTTCCCCCAGCTCTCCCAATCGCCATGGTGAGACAGCAGTTGGCAGTGGTGGTCTTGTGGCAGTCCGACCACCACCATACAAATCAGGAGGGTGGACCACCAAGAACGCAGCAGTTGAACTGCCGAAGCTGGTGTGACTGTCTTGGGACCGCTGTACTGGTAATCAGCCCCTAAAATTTGGGATTAGAATTTCATTAAAAAGTTTGAATTACTCTTATTTCTTGTTTATCAGGTGTGTTGCACCACTAGCCCATAGCTCTTTGTTCTTGCAGAGAGTCAATATAGTGTTCTCAGATTGGAAGCAGATGAGATAAGCTCTGGCCATTGCTGAGGAGGAGAAGTGCCCTGGCAAAAGACTGGATGCATTACAGACATTGGCACACGTGTACAAGGTATAGCCATCCACTGGCCACAATTTCCAGAAAGGGCTAGAGTGCCAGTAACATAGCCCTCCTCTCTCAGGTCCTGAGTTCCTGGCAGTGCAATGAGGGGTCTAGGCATTCTGTTTATACCATCTGCCCAAAGATTCACAAAAAGAGACCTTGCTTGACTCTTGTGCTGCTCATGGTCTCAACATACCTCCTCCATCCCTTATCCTCCACCCCTCATCCTCCTAGACCTATGAGAGTAGATTACTCAAACCGACTATCAAGAAAGCAAAGTAATGTGTCTATATGACTCTCATCATCAAAGCAACTACCTCATTTGGAGCTCCAGAGAAACACTGACACACTTTACACCACAAATGTGCCTCTCTGCAACTTTCTGGCAGGCCCCTACATCACTTAAGTCATAGTCCTGAATTCTAAATTACAACCATCTTCCTAAACACCTACCAGAATACATGCCTCTGAGCAAGACACCTTGCTATGGGCCCATTCCCCAATTCCATCTCATCAACTTGTTCTCTAGGGACAAACTTGTATATGTTTTGTGGATCTTTGATCTCCACATACATCTCACCATAGTCCATAATCACCTCTTTTTTGTGGTGATTATGAATTATGCTCTCTCCCCATGCCTCAAATAAACCAGATTATTAATGCCTCTTTTCATATCATAGGGATGTGATACCCATAGATAGGTTTCAGGCAACTACTGCCTTAGTTCTGACCCAACAAGAAAATACCAAGTGACTATAGCTGGGGTTCTATGCAGACTTTATTATATTCAAAACACCAGTACTGCATTTGTATTATATTGTCAAACTTATAGCGCCAACAATACTATCCTTCTAATTCTTCACTAACTCCCTGTCACCAGGCATATCTTTTTAGTGCCCTCTATTTGCACATTGAGCCATCCAATGTGACTGAATGATCTTTCTATAACACAAAGTTGATATTTGAAGGTGGTGGGTGTAAAAGTTGGATATAAGTGTTACGTCGCAAGAGTGCGAAGCGCACAAGCCTGGCCAACAGAAGGAGTGTTTGGGGAGTTCATCCCTAGAGAACATTTTGAAGAAAACAGTTGCCAAGTCTACATTTTAAATTAAATTTGAAGAAGGAAGAAGGTTCATAAAGTACGTGTGATTGTGTACTGTTGAAATATTTAAACACATCAAAAACTGCCCCATATCTTACTGAATTAAATACATTCAACAATTACTGTAGTGAGCCACAGCAGATGTGGTCCTGCAAAGAATAATTAATAATTAGTTATGACCAGCATATAGGCAATGGAGTATTGTTTTTGGGTCATAAATGTAGAGCTGGAATGTAGTCCTGCTGGGGTGTGTTGAGCAAAGGTAAACATACACAATGCTACACAGTCCTGAAAAAGGAAAATCTGGTCTTGAATATTAGATGGTGACAATTACATTTGAAACAATAGAATTTTTCTTCTTTAGGTTTATAATTGTCAACAACAATTGAAACCTCACAGTACAGGTACAAACCAGCACCCCTCAGTGGTTTGGAGCGCTTCTTGAAACAACTGAAAACATTGCTTTCTGTGATTACACTCCTGATATATACAGTGCTCATACTCAGAAGCGTGCTTTCTGTCATGAGCTTTGTAGGTGCTACACTTTTGAATTTTTTAGAGATGGTGGACACAATACACTTGAAAGGTGTTTTTGTGACCAGCAACTCCTGAAACACTCAAGTGACATTTTATGGAACCTTCACCACAAAGTAGTTCTGTCTCAGAGTCTGATTCATTTTCACCATCCGAATTGTATTATATATAATTATAGTGCCTGGCATGTGATATAATGCTAAACAGTGCATTCATTATTGTAATAACTTGACCCAGTTTGTAGTGTTCATGGACTCACCACAATACTCCCTGATAACCTGTGAAACCAATAGAAGAATGCACCCATTATAAGTAGTAAGATATCCTTGGCTGAGACGCACATTGTCTACCTGTAGAAGACAACTTGGTGAGTTTAAGAGGGAGTTATGATAAGGCAATGGGGTGTATGTGCATAAACCTTTGAGAGGATCTCATGTCTCCTTTTTTGATTACGTTTCAGGTACTTCAAAAAGAGAAGGCATCCTTGAATCAGGTGAGAGCCATAGGCCTCACAAGTATAAATGACATTTTGGTGTGAAAGGCAAGGAAAGTGGTTGTTGGCCCTGATGAAGGCCCCTAGACCTGATTGGGCTCTTAGAGAGGGCCAAAACATGTTGGCTTTGGATTAATGTATCCTGGGAACATTGTTGACGTTGACCCATAGGAAACAGGAGACTGTTTGGTTTTATCCATATCATTGGTACCCTTTGCCAAAGAAAAACTCTTGGGGTATACCAATAGGTATTTTTTTTAAGTATGACTTGGATCCCTGCTATTATCCAGTTGACATCCAGTTGACATCTTATACAGTACTAGCAAAAGTCTTTGGTTGAGTCCGCCCCTTTATTATCATCTTACCGGAGTGTGGATAGACAACCTATGATGAATCACGCTACTATTTAACGGCTCAAAGATTAAACCCCATTTGGACGAATGGTCCTGATAGTTAAATAACTCCTGCAACCTAGTTACTATTGAGTGGTATAGTTTGTTGTTCGGGAGAACGTGACTAGGTGATATTCTCTGACTCTCAGTTAATGACAAGTGTGTTGGAAGGGCTGTGATTGACTGGGGAGCTTCACTAGGAAGGGATCGCCCTAATGTGAAAAGAGACAATAATCAATTTCAGAAATTCTTAAACATGGCTGGGGGCCTCCCTTATGATGAAGAGGTCTTTTCCTCAGTCCTAGCTGTTGGACCTGGCCCTTTTTGCGGGGTCATCCCCAAACCTTTTGCCCCTTCCTCCTATTTTTCCTGACCTGTTTTCATTGGCTTTTGAACTCTGAGTGAGCACTTTACCACTGCTAACCAGTGCTAAAGTGCATATGTTCTCTGTGTAAATTGTACTGTTAATTGGTTTATCCATGATTGGCATATTTGATGTACTAGTAAGTCCCTAGTAACATACACTAGAGGTGCCCAGGGCCTGTAAATCAAATGCTACTAGTGGGCCTGCAGCACTAGTTGTGCCACCCACATAAGTAGCCATGTAATGATGTCTCAGACCTGCCACTGCAGTGTCTGTGTGTGCAGTTTTAAACTGTAAATTCGACTTGGCAAGTGTATCCATTTGCCAGGCCTAACCCTTCCCCTTTCCTACATATAAGACACCCCTAAGGTAGGCCCTAGGTAGCCCCATGGGGAGGGTGCAGTGTGTGGTTAAGGTTGGACATATACTATTGTATTTTATATGTCCTTACAGTGAAATACTGCCAAATTCGGTTTTCACTGTTGCAAAGCCTATCTCTCTCATAGGTTAACCTGGGGGCAGCCTTTAAATATGATTAAAGCATAGCTTCCCTTTGGGAGCAGGTGGACATGTGGAGTTTGGGACCTCCGAACTCACAACTTAAAAATACATCTTTTAGTAAAGTTGATTTTGAGATTGTGTGTTTGAAAATGCCACTTTTAGAAAGTGGGCATTTTCTTGCTTGAACCATTTTTGTGACTCTGCCTGTTTGTGGATTCCCTGTCTGGATTAATTTGGCAGTTGGGCTGTTTTCACCTCTCTCCAGACAGTGACACAAAGGGGGCTGGAGTGTAGCCTGCATATTCTGATGAGCCATCTGTGCCCTCACACAATGCAGACTCCAACCCCCTGGTGTGCGTCTGAGGCCTTGCCTGGGCAAGGCAGGATTTCACAATCAAGTGAGACTTTTCTTTGAAGTAAGCCTACTTCAAAGGCCAAAATGGGTATAACAAGAGGACCCAAAAACCACAGACTTTAGACACTTCTTGGGGTAGATACTCTACCTCACAGGCACCTCCTGGAGAAGAAACTTGTAACCAGAATCTGAATCCTGCCAAGATGAACTGCCTGGCTGCCCAAAGGACTCACCTGACTGCTTTTTGTGAAGGACTGCTGCTTAGCTGTTGCCCTACTGCCTTGCTGCTCTCGGGCTGTGGTGAAGAATTGCTCTCCAAGGGCTTGGATAGAGCTTGCCTGCTGTTCCCTGAAGTCTCAGGACCAAAAAGACTTCTTCTCTTTAAGAAGTATTCCTTGTGCGGCAAAATCCGATGCACAACCTGCCAGAAATGATGCACAGCCTGCACCGCAGTGAACATTTCACTGCACGCCGAACCGGAACTACGCAGCCCGACTTTGCAACGAGAAGATCAACGCAGGGAAAGCGTAGCAACCGGAAATTCGACGCACAGCCCACTGGATAGACGCATAGCCGAGCCGGAATGACGCACCCCCACTTCCAGAAAGGAAGCGACACAGCGCCTGCGTGGTGACTGGACATCCGACACAAGGCCCACAAATCAACGCATAGCTGAGCCGGAACAACGCAACCCGACTTCCAGAGAGGAATCGACGCAGCGCTGGCTGTGTGGTAGAAAATTAGATGCAAGGCCCACCGGATCGACGCAGCTACTGTGACTTCATCCTGCCAGTTCAGGAAATCCACGCACCGTCCCCGGGGCATCTAAAAACCCTGCAACCCGAAGAGGATCCATGACCGAGTGCCGGAAATCAATGCACAGCCATCCCTGCGTGGAACCCAAACAATGCATCGCCGTAAGTGGCCCGAGAAATGGACGCACACCCCTTTGTTTCCACGCTTCTCCTCCTTTGCGGCCCTTTGCGCAGATTTTTCACACAAACCAGGTACTTTGTGCTTGAAAGAGACTTTGTTTTCTTTAAAAAGACTTAAGACACTTTGCGGGTTATTCCAACTTTGGAGGAAGTGGTAATCCGTCCCAAAAGTGACGGTAAAGTGACGGATATACCACCAGCCGTATTACGAGTCCATTATATCCTATGGAACTCGTAATACGGCTGGTGGTAAATCCGTCATATTTGGGACGGATTACCACCTCCTCCAAAGTTGGAATAACCCCCTTTATGTTACTTTTCAGTGATAGCTCTACATTTACTTATTGCATCTTTGATTGTTTTGACCTGCATTTAACCAGATTAATATCATATAGTTTTCTAAACACTGTTTGGTGTCTTTTTGTGGTGCTATATGGTGGTATTGTATGATTTATTGCACAAATACTTTACACGTTACCTTCTAAGTTAAGCCTGACTGCTCAGTTCCAAGCTACTAGAGGGTGGGCACAGGATAATTTGGATTGTGTGTGACTTACCCTGACTAGAGATAGGGTCCTTGCTTGGACAGAGGGTAACCTGATTGCCAACCAAAGACCCCATTTCTAACACTAGCAGCACCACTTCTGATTACTGACACTACCCTTTTGATTGGTGGCACAGGTGCCAACAGCTGGGACTCCTTGACCCAACTGAAAACACCACAGGTAAAAACACTTCTACATGGAACAATCATGACTGAGCACTTAAGGAATACATTAGCCCTAAGGGTTTAGTTGTGTCAAATGTACCACATATATTCCTACAGGATACAAAGTTTAGAAAAAGCTGGCCACAGATAGCATGGACATGCACCAGGGACTGGTTAGTTCTAATTATCTAAACAGCAAAAAGGTTGTCTGATGTCTTTCTGATGGAAATAAAAACAATGGAGAGCAGACTAAAAACACAGGTTACATGGGCCATTTTTTTTAAAAATAGAAGAGAACAACAAGACAACTATCGATTTTAAAGATTATCTCACACAAAGCAGGATTGATAAGTTCCAGAAGGATTTGAAATGTTTCTCCTTTGAGGTAACCTTTCCCTACTCAAATCATGATTATAAACCACTTTGATTAGAGAATTCAGATTTTTCCGACTGATAGTTCTAGATCAGGGAGCTCATTAAGAGATGGATCTGACAACAAGCAAAGTCAATACCAAACACGGAAAGAGGGGGTGACTTCTCCCTAGAGGGAGGGAAAGTTTATTTCAAACACCACAACCTTTCCAACCAATACCACCTCCATTTGCATGGAACACACAATTACAGTATCCATTTCATCCCTCCCAGTATGGCTTCTCCTGACAGCCAAATCCTCCATTTTTAGGACAAGAACAGAATTACGGAAGAGGAAGAAAGTGAGAACAGAAAATACATTGGGCAGACCAGTCCTAGAGGGAACAAGATCTGGACATCCAACCGGGACCCAGCAAAACAAATTGGGAGCGATAAACCTAAGTGACCTGGTTTTTAGGGACATCCAAAAACAAGTCCTTGAGACAGGTTTGGGGTTTGTTCCTACTTCAAAACCAGATATCTTTAGACTATGAGAGGAAATAGCAGAATTATTTTATAAGATCAGGTTGGCAGTATTCTTTAAAGATCAACGGTCCGATAACAGGGAAGACATGAGAAACATTGGTCTCAAGAGAAAATCAAATGACTTCCCTCCAACACACACTAGGCTCCCAGAAGTGTTAACATTTGAAAAAGCTGTGACATATGAGGTAGACAACCCAAGACTAGGTATGGTCCACACATTTCAGAACTTATCTACAGCAGAATCACTAACTCTGAAAGAAATTGGTGCCATGGAGTCAGTGGTCATAAAACCAGTGGAAAAAGGGGGTGCAACAGTTGTGCTCCCTAAGAAGATATATAGACAGGAATGTCTGAAACTCATCCAGGACTCTCATAATTACAAGGTTCTCAATCAGAACACCACCAAGGACATTCTTGAAGATACTGAATTCATGGTAAAGATGTCAGAAGAAAGAGGATGGATTATGAGTAGGGAAGCAGATTTTCTAGTGGAAAAGAATCCAAAAGTCCCCTGCTTTTACACCTTACCCAAAATACATCAGGGTCGTATTCCTCCTCCCGGGAGATCCATTTTCTTTGGCATAGGGCCTCTGCTGGAACCACTTTTAAATTTCACTGAACATTTTTTGAGACCTTTGGTAACTAAGCTGTCTTCATTCATCAAGGACATGAATTATGTTCTTAATCTAATATAAAATATTGATTTTGAACTCGTGAATTTGTTCAACGCAATGGACACTAACCTACAGTTCACCTTAACTGTTCAAAAATAATCCATCACCTTCCTAGATGTGAGGATATAGGCCTCTTAAGGGAAGTTGCAATCTGAGATCAATAATAAGCGCAGAGATTGCTACCATTTTCTCAGGTACAACAGTTTTCTTCCAAAGTCATTGAGGGACAGCTTATTAGTGGTTCAATTCTTTAGACTACGTATGAACTGTACCAAGAGAACGGATTAAGACAAACATGATAAATATATCTCTGATAAATTGGAAACAAAATTGTACTCAATCCCTTTAGTTCAAAAAGCAAAGAAGTAGGCTTGAAATAATGCCATGGAACAGGTACTGGACACGCTTATAAAAACCCCAGATGAACTGACTTGTATGTGTTACCACCTTTGGCATACATTCCAATCAGTGAAATAAATACTGCTTCAAACATTGGAGAATTTGAAAGGCCATTGTTTGCTTTCAGAAAAGGAAAATCTTTAAGGGACATTTTTGTGCACACTAGACCTAAGAAGAGCACAATACAGACCCGTACGATACAGGCTATGGGGAATCTTTTAACAGTGGTAGTCCATTTTTGATGCAGCAAATGTAATATCTGCCCCTCACAAGTCAGACGAAACAATTGGATTTAGGTTGTATCATAACTATTTCTACTGGTTTCCTCTAAAAGGAGGACCATGTAACACTAGAAAAAACTGAAGCATCAGAAATGTTGCAAATCATATTTAATAATCTGTGACTCATTTAAATGTTCAAATACTAATGTAAACAATACAGTAGTTGAACTGGATGGGAGACACTGGCAGATCATAAGCCCCAGCAGCATCCACGGTGTAGGGGGCCCCGACCTCCAGGGGCCCCCCTAAGCAAAACTGGCAGGTGGTGAGCTGAGGAGAAGGGACCTCCTTCATGTACTTTGCAGGGGGCCCCACTCAAGTTTTGTTACGCCACTGATGGGGGATACTTCCAGTGTATCTTAATAACAAAAGGTCAAGGTAAAAACAAAGCAATTATGTTACGTTGTTTATTGGAATTACTGTTGCCATTGTTAAATAGGAATAAAAGTAATTTAAGTGGGATTCATTTGCCAACATTCACTGATTCAAAAGCTAAAGGATTTTCAAGTTTTAAACATCTAACTCTCATAATGATGACATCCATAGAAGTGACAAAACCTCTGTCCTGATGAAGACATTGCCGAAAATGACATTATGTGCTACAGGACGTGGATGAGAGTAAAGGATTATGTGGCCCCTGACTCAGGTTGCATCATGAAGAATAAATATAAGCCCAGATTCCAAATTTGTAGGACGGGAACACCCATCCGTCAAACTCCCGACAGGGTGGCTTTCTCTGTAGTGGTGACCTTTCAGTCAACCCCATTATGACTTTCCCGCTGGGCTGACGGGTGGAAACCAAAGTTTCTGCTGATCAGACCAGCAGGAAAGTGACAACAGCGATGCGGAGGGCTCATAATCGAGCCGGTGGCAAAGCTGCCCTCCACAGGGTGTACCAGCACCCTCGAAATAAGCACTGTCTGCACACAGGGTGGAGCAGGATCCACCCCGCCACCTACCGCCAGAATGGTGCCTGGTGGCCCTCACCAGCAGTGAGGCTCCAAGTGTCATTATCTGGTGGGATGCCTGCCGCCGCCACTGGCGGTCTTCTGTTGACTATCAGCATGGTTGGCGACGAGCTATCCCGCCAAGTACAAAATGAGGGCCTGTGTCTTAAATATTGTGATGTCAAAAATATTGTGGGACAGAATACTGCAATCACAAATATTGTTTTTTAGTATTATGTAATACAGTTATTAAAATATTGTTCTGTGTAACATTGTAATGTGTATCATTTTTATAAGTATATTTGCGTATGTTATTGTGTAATGAGCTATTGTATTTTTTTTTAAATGTGTGTCATTTTTATTTAGTAGTTTTAGGAGTGGGGTGTTTAGTTCTTAGGGAAATAGTATGGGAAATAAATTAATGTTTTTATAAGTTTGTTATGTTTTAAATCAGTGTTAGTTTTTTATTCACATTTTTCAATTGTAAATATTATTTGTATTTCACTTGATTTTGTTATTCAATGATTACATTTATTAAATACTTTTATATTTAAAATGTTTAATTTGTTTCCCTAATTTCGATGTAAATTTTTGAGTAGTTTGCCACATATTGTATTAGTAGTATATTTTTTATTTATTGTTGTTGTTGTAACATTTATTCTTTTATTTTTTCCAAATTTAAATTTTATGTAATTTTGTTTTTTAATGTTGATTATTGTAAAATGATATAAATGTCTGTATTTTTGGGGTTTCTATGCTTTATATATATATTTTTTAAACTGTGACTATAATTATATGTATAATTCACATTTTTGTTTAATGTATAGGAGGGTTTTTGTTTTGTGAATGCTTCCAATTCAACATATTTACTTAGCTTTCTAGCATACGTAAAATGGATTATAGCAAAGTATTATTTTCAGTATGAAATGTATTATAATTTTGTTGGACTTGTCAAATAAATAATCTCAAAGTCTAACATGTTTGCTTATGTTGTTAAATTTGCTGTGGGAATAGTATATATAACCTCCCCTAAAGTCCACAACCTACACCAATGTGGTTTAGTTTGGAGTGGGAATAGTAAGTCTGACTTCCTCAAAGCTTTATATTTCCCCCATGGTTAAATTCCAGCTCATTTCCAAATGTGGTTATGTTTGGAGGGGGAATAGTAAATAGTAAATCTGCTCAGTGTTGTTTAGTTTAGACTTAGAATTGTAAATCTCAACTCCCTGATTTCCAACACTTTCCCAATGTGATTTAGTTTGGAGTAGGTAAAATGAATTTCACCTCTCCAAAAGTCCAACACTGTATTAAAGGCAGTTAAGTATGGAGTGGGAATGATCATTCTTCCCCCCATACTTTCTTCAATGTGGATAAGTTCGGAGTAGGAGTACTAAATAGTAACCTCCACAAAGTCCTACATTTACTCTAACATGTTTAGTTAAGAGAAGAAATAGTCACTCTAACCCCCCAAAAGGCTAATACTTTCCCCAATTTGATTATGTTTATTTTGATAATAGTAAACCTGGCCCTTCAAAGTACGAACTTTTCCCAATATAGCCAGTGTTTTAGTGGGAAGAGTAAATGTGATGGCCATCAAATGTTAGCATTTGCTTGTATCATTTGTTATCTGTATTAAAAACTTGTAACTGTTTCTATAGTCTCTCTCTCTATATATATATATATGTATATACAGATACAAGTTCTAAATGTCTCTTTTAATATATACAATTTTAATGTACATTAGTTTACAACAATATGTTTTGTCTTTTTATATGAACAAAAACGACTTCAAAATATATAATATTAGATGTTTGATATGGGTGTAGTGTACATACATTTTTCTTCTTAGCTACACGTTTTTTAAGCATGTTGTGTACCCATTTTTAACAAATAAATATTTTTTCATATTCTTTGTTATACTTAATATACTGAAAAAATGCATTATTGCTTATCTATATTTGAATACATCTCAGTAATATTGTTTTACTTTTTTAACATAGAAATGTGTTTAATGCAGTGTTTAATTACAGTGATTCCTGTAGGATGCATGTTTTTTATTTCGTTTTTCCAAAATTATTTTTTCCAAGTTGCTTTGTACTCTTTTGTCATTACTTTCATCTGTATGGTGTTTGTGGCCAAGATTTTCCATTTCTGGTGTCTTGCCCAGGTGAAACTATGTTACAGTTATTTCTAATGGCTTAGTTTTAGGGTGCCAATAGTTAGTTAGGCAAGTCTTTGTAGAATTTCTAGTAGTTTATTGCTTGTTAATATAGTATGTGTTAGTTTAGGACAGTGTGGCAGGCAATGATTTTCTACATTGTGTGCTTTATATGTAAAAGTTCTATATGTTGTTTGGGTGGTTTTATGTTTGTACTATACAGGTTTTTTTTGAGACATCAGACTTTGGGGGCTATTACAACTTTGGAGGAGGTGTTAATCCGTCCCAAAAGTGACGCTAAAGTGACGGATATACCACCAGACGAATTACGAGTCCATTATATCCTATGGAACTCGTAATACGGCTGGTGGTATATCCGTCACATTTGGAACGGATTAACACCTCCTCCAAAGTTGTAATAACACCCTTTATTTTTTGTCTTGACACATTTTTTTTTTTAAGGAAAAATACTTGATTATTTCTTAACCAAAATTATGTTTAACTTTTTTACTTGATTTTTCGAGTTTTCCTGGGGCATTTATTCATTTATTTACCTAGTCTCCAGGTTTGGGGTGGATTCAGTGCTTAATTTGCTAAAAAAAAAAATCTGGTTCCCGAAGCGCAGCTGAGAAGCCTGCGGCCAACTACCTTATACCCACCCAACCCCGTGCCATGCTGGCCTTTTGCCATGCGTGGCAGGGGTTGGCCACTAGGCGGTCAACCATCTTTAAGACAAAACCACATGCCTTGCATGGATGAAGGGGTTTGGAGCTTTAAGGGGGTAACATTAAATATATATATTGGGGGTTGCATGGGCCGCCACAGGTTCCAGGGACCACCGCCTTCCCGTGCCTACATAGTAAAAAATATTAAGGGGGCCACACAGACTCCTCTGTGCCATCTCCCCGGGACAACATAAAAGAAAATATGGTGGGGCAGCACTCCTGTGCCCCAGGGACCACAACCTCACCAGGATGACATTTTAAAAACTTTGTGGGGGGGCTGTGTGTACCCATCTGGCCCGGGAATCATCACCTTCCCAGGGCTAATTTATACAAATGTATGGGGGGGCCTGCATAGACCCCTTTGCCCTGGGGACCACCACCTCCCTGGGGATACATTTTAAAACATATAGGGGTGGGTAAGTGGACCCTCCCATGCCCCTGGGACCACCACCTCACTGAGACATTTTTAATATTATTTAAAGGGAGCCACAAGGACCCCCGGGTCCAATGGACCTCCACCTTCCCGGGACAACATAAAAAAACATATGGGAAGCCGAACTGACCCTCCCCATGCCCCGAGGACCACCACCTCCCCAAGGCTACATTTTAAAAAAAAATGGGGAAGGCTGCCCAGACTCCTCCGCACCCCTGGGACCACCATCTCCCGGGGATATTCTAATAATATTTAAAGGGGAGGCCACAAGGACCCCCCTGGCACCAGGGCCCAACACCTCCCCAGGGTCAAATACATATTTTATTAAGGGAAGAGGAGCCACGTGACCCCCCTCCCTAGGTCGATTTTGGCCCCGTAGACCCCTTCCCCTTATAGCCATATATTCAGTGGTTTCCAGGGCACCAATGAAAACCTATAGAAACTGTAGGGGAAGCCTCAAGGCCCCTGCAATCCAACTGGCTCCCGTCTCTTGTGAGAGTAGAGCATTGACTTACATAGAAGCTCCCTGCATGCAGGATCAATGTTTTCATCTCTTTCCCTACCCACATGATTGACGGCCAGGAAAGAGATGAAAACTCCACTTTCAGCAAGTGGGAACATTTTTAAAGCTCCTGCATGCTGAAAGTGGAGTTATCTTTTCTTTTGAATGGCAGGAGCTGTCAGTTCTCACCAAGCAAAAGCGGGCGACTATGTTTTTATTTTTTAAATTACAGAGAAATCCATATGCAGATTTATCCATTTTTTTTAAAATGCTTTTTAGCCTTGGGGGTGGATCCCATGAAGACCCCTGGATTCAGCTAGGGGGTAGGATAAACATACCATGCCCCTTTTTTTTTTTTTTTTTTTTACTTGTTTGAAGGGTTAGCAGCCAATCAGATCTCAGCAGGAGATCTCCCTGTAAAGTGGCCCTAGATATACAAATTTCATTTCTTTTGACTATCTCAAAAACTACTGAACAGATTTACACCAAAATAAAATGTGTGATCTGAGGACCAAGAGCTACCTTTTTTGCAAACTTTTATGTAATTCCTTTTCAGAACAAAGACGTGTCTAAAGATTCTATGGGAATTAACATGAGAAATACACTTTTTTTGAGCCACACTTTTTCTCAGCCCACACTTGATGGATCATCCTTAAACTTTTTGTGCACAGCAAGGCCCATATTTATACTTTTTGACGCAAAAGTGCGCCAACGCAGTTTTGCGGCAAAAAAATTAGCGCCGGCTAACGCCATTCTGAAGCGCCATGGGGGCGCCGTATTTATTGAATGACGTTAGCCGGCGTTAGCCGCCGTCGCCGTCTGGTGTGCGTTAAAAAAAACGACGTACACCAGGCAGCGCCGGCGTAGGGCGATATGGGGCTTGGGCGTCAAGAAATGGGGCAAGTCAGGTTGAGGCAATTTTTTCGCCTCAACCCGATTTGCGCCATTTTTTTTCACTCCCAACCCCCATAGAAATAACTCCTGTCTTAGCAAAGACAGGAGTCATGCCCCCTTGCCCAATGGCCATGCCCATGGGACTTCTGTCCCCTGGGCATGGTCATTGGGCATAGTGGCATGTAGGGGGGGCACAAATCAGGCCCCCCTATGCCACAAAAATAAATAAAAATAAAAACTTACCTGAACTTACCTTAATGTCCCTGGGATGGGTCCGTCCAGCCTTGGGTGTCCTCCTGGGTTGGGCAAGGGTGACAGGGGGTGTCCCTGGGGGCATGGGAGGGCACCTCTGGGCTCCTTCAGAGCCCACAGGTCCCTTAACGCCTGCCTTTTGCAGGCGCTAAAAAACGGCGCAAAAGCGGCCGTACGTCATTTTTTTTGACCCGCCCACTCCCGGGCGTGATTTTTGCCCGGGAGTATAAATCCGACGCACATGCCTCGGAGTCGATTTTTTAGACGGGAACGCCTACCTTGCATATAATTAACGCAAAGTAGGTGTCCACGCTAAAAAATGACGCTAACTCCATGGACTTTGGCGCTAGATGCGTCTAACGCCAAAGTATAAATATGGAGTTAGTTTTGCGTCGAAATTGCGTCAAAAAAAACTACGCAATTCCGGCGCAAACGGAGTATAAATATGCCCCCAAGTTCTTTGGGCACTCTCGTTTTGGAAACTTTCATGAAGATTTGTCAAATGGTACTAAAGATATAGTCAAAAAATGCTTTTTCAATGGAAACTAGGTAATAACTATAACTACCTACTGTGTGTGTGTATGTATGTATCTATGTATACATATACTTTGCCTAGTGTTTGTTGCCGCTAGCTAGTTATAGTTGGGACCTAGTTTCTATATAAAAAGTGCTTTTTTACTTCACAAAACTTTCCAAAAATATTTGCTAGTGACGTCAGCTTCTTTTGGGGTGATTCATTCCGGGGAGCCAATAAAAAGGGGAGATCCCAAAACACTTTTCCCCATTCATTTTTCAATAAGGATTTTGAACAGCAGTAGTGTCAAAACTACTAGACGGAATTACACCAAAATTGGTAGAAAGGTAGGTGCTGGTCCAGAAAGCAACTGTTTTGCTTTGGTATAAATCCGTTCAGTAGTTTCTGAGAAATGAAGAGGAAAACAGATTTGTGTATATAGGGATGAAAAGGATTTGTGACCCCTCCCTATCTCATGCTCAAATCTGATTGGCTGTCAACACTTCAACGAGGAAGTGTTGGCAGCCATTTTGGGACTGAGCAGATGAATCCCCCCAAAAAATGTAAAAAAAGAAAAGAGGCCAGGGTACAGACCCCCTGACCACTTAGCTCTGGTGGTGGGGTCCCAAAGGGACCACCCCCAGGGCCAAAAAGTATTTCTTTACATTTTTGCCATGATTCACAGTGGATTTTTATTTTTTTAATTTTTTTTATGAAATGCGGGCTCCCCCACTTTGCCTTTTATGGGCCCCCTAGTGGGCCAAGTCCCAAGGGGTATTCTTTTATTGGAGTGCATTGATGAAATTCTATGCAGGGGGCTGCGTGGCCCCCCACAGTCTAGGGGACCACCACCTCCCTAGTTCTTTTATGAAATTGGGTGTGAGGAGGCCAACTTCCTCCAGGCAGCCCTGGGGACCACCACCTTCCCGGGGCATATCTTAAAAAAATAAAAAAGTGGTTCTGTTTTGAACCCCCTGCAGCCCCGGGAACCACCACCTGCCCAGGGATTCTTCTATGCTGGAGGTGGGCTGTTCAGCCCACCTCGAGGAGCCATTGCTGGCCCTGGGGATCACCACCCCACAGGGATGGCTCCTGCTATGTTCCAGAGTACCCACCCCTGGGACATAGCTGTTTGTTGTGACTTGGCTGCAGCTTTAGCAGCCAAGACACAGGAAGGGGAGTTTTTATCTCTGTTCCCTGCACGCAGATGGGGCATAGAATAAAATACATTTTGAAAATCATTAGGGACCCTGGGGGAGGCCTCGAGGATCCCCCCGCTGTCCCAGATAGCCCATAAAGAACTAACAAAAATATTTTAAAAAATGATTGGGTCAAATATGAAGGTCAGAGCATTGAGGGTTTGAGTCTACGTGTATCCCTGGTCATTTTCCTCCTTTATTTTTCCTATTTTTCCTATTTTTCAAAGGCCGTGCGTGGTGGTGCTTGAATAAACATATAGCAATGAAAATTACGATACATTAAAAAAGAAATTCACTGAAAAAACAAAGGTTATAAGGATGTTATAATTAGGAAATTTTATTTAAAAAGAACATTGAAATTCACTAAAAAAAAAACAAAGGTTACAGGGACGTCATAGTTAGGCTCACATTTTAAACGTACAAAACCATAGTAATTCACTAGTTGTGGTTTGCGTTACCTCAAGTAACTATAACTCGCGCCCTTGCTATGCACTGCTAATTACCCCACAAATTACGGCACTCATGACATCTTTGATAACATAATTGATAAAATAAATGTAATATTTGCAATAAAATGTTTGATAAAAAATATATATATATATAGATCAACCATTCGAAAGAATGAGATAAGGTTCAACAAGAACGTAGAGACTTTTAAACTGTATGTATAAGGCTTGCAGTCTCTACCATTGAAAATGTTTAGTAGCCGCCAATATTGATGACAACGAATTTCATGGACATTCATTCTTGAGAGCAGCTAACCCACAGATTCATTCAGGTAAAGGAGTAACAAAAAAGTAATATAAACATTTATGAAGTGAATTAGAATGTTAATGAAATATTATTTCACTGAATGTTGTTGTTATCACTGTGACTTATCTTAGGTATCACCAGCACACCTTTTATTAGAAGGAAGACAGACCTTAAGCGTAGAGGCGTCAAGGTGGCACGCCGGACTACTGTGGCAGTCTATTTTATCCACTTCTCGTGCCCACCCGCTGGTGCTCTGTGGTGAATATTTATGTTTACTCCGCGCCGTGGTGGAATGGAATTGGGAACTACTTCTGTTCCTGTGGAAATCGCAGTCGAGGTAGTCTGAAAATACATTTGCTTATTTACGAACTGCATTACATTTATATCTCCACACTTATAGGCACAGATTAACTGATTTGTCCAGCATCACAAGATATACAGCAAAGCACCAGAGCCAGGATGAACACAGGACCTAGGTCAAAACAGTCAAATTAGACAACAGACCACATCTCGCAAGCATATAACACAGAGATGTTATATATTTTTTATTTCCTAGAGTAAATGTGAAAATGCTTTAACTTGTGTAATCATGGCAGAGCATGCAAATCTTAAAACCTAAAATTACCTTTGTTTTGCAACTTGTGGTTTCTTTTTTCTGTTTTTTTCTGACTGTGTTATGCTGCTGTGTAGCTTGCATTCACATTAGGTACAACAAAAACTAGAAACATAAGTACCAAACTCACATACAGTCCAGTACCCTATTTCAGATTTAGAAAAACGCATTTTACTTGTGAAATGGCATTTTTTTCTATACAATATGACCAGTGAGTTCAAGATCAGAGCATTAGTATCTGTCTGACTTTGTACACACTGTGTAACATTGCACTGTGGTCTGATGTAACCACCTACTTTGACGTCGTAAATGCAGCGATTAAATTGTTTTTTACTATGCACTAATCCCATTTTAGAAGTTGACAAACTCTAAATGATTCTTAAAATAGGATTGTAGATGGATTCGGAATTCGGAAGGTGCGTATTTTAGATGTTCTTTCCAAACTGCAAACGAGTGTGAGATGTATCCAAGTTTTGCAACCAGATTACAGTCACAAAACAATGAAAAATTACCAACTCCTGGTTTGGTTAGGCAGCCCTTTCTCAAAAGGAGGGGACTCATCTTGGGAGACGTTCCCCTTTTGTGAATGTAAAAAAAAAAATTGTTGGGGAGTAGCCACAGTAATCTTTTTTTTAACCACAACCGCACCAGTTTCCTTTAAGGAAAATGTGCTGTATTGAAAAAAGGTTCACTATATTTAAAAACAATTGCAGACATGGTGGTCTGCTGTCCCTAGTAGGCCACTATTCCTGTGATTGTGATCAACTGTAGGTGGCTGTATGATGAATTCATGGATGCCTGAACCATGCATGCCTTAAGAACGCGGACACAACGACCATACATGCCTTTACAAGGAATTTTGTTGTAAAATCATATTTGGTAAAGGAACATGCACAGTAAAGTGTCTCCCACCATGCCCCCTTAAACCAGATACCGTACTCTGTAATCCACCCCACCCCTTAAAAATGTCCCTTCCACCCACTTGACCTGAGCCCGACACCCCCACCCTGAGCCCTAAAAGTGACCCTGCCCTTAAAGCTACCCAAACCCCTTGCCCTGAACCCTAAAACCTACCTCACCCTGTCCTAAAAACTACGCTGATCCCCAACCCCCACCCCCGCCCTGAACCCTAAGACCTACCCAGTCCTGTCCTAAAAACAATCCTGACTCTCCCGTCCCTGCCCTGAACCCTAAAACCTACCCAACCCTGTCCTAATAACACCAACAACCTACCCACCTCGCCCTGAACCCTAGGGCCTACCCCTCCCTGTCCAAAAAACGACCTTGACCACCACCTCTGCCCCAAACCCTAAAACCTACCCCACCCTGTCATAAAAACTACCCCAACACCTTGGCTTGCACTTTAAAAACCTAACCGGCCCTTTCCTAAAAATTACCCCAACCCCCTGTCCTCAACCCTAAAACCTATCCTGCCCTGTTGTAAAAACTACCCCAATCCCCTCTTCGACACCCTGAACCCTAAAACCTACCCCTCCTGGCCCTAAAAACTACCCCCACCCCAGCACTTAACCCTAAAACCTACCCCCGCCTGTCCTAAACCACCCCCACCTGCCCCAGCTCCACTTACCCGGCTGTTCCCACTGTGTGCCTGAACCACGCATATGCATGATGCCTTAACCATGCATTTGCGTGGTTCAGGCATATGCGTGGTTGAGGCACGCACTGTAAAATGTGCGTGGTTGCAGCCTGCGAGGTTACAGACACATAATGAAGGCTGTTTCCCACTGTAGAGAGTTGCACATTGCAGCTTACCTGATGAATCATTAGCATTGGGGTGTGAAACTTACTATGATTCCAAATTGTGCAATTTTACCTATTCATGTATATGGCAGTTTGTAATAACAAAATCCATGTGCATAAAGTTGGTGCATAATGTGTGACTACTTTTTGCATAACTCTGCATTAGGTCCTATATTTATAAACACAAAATGTTTAATCCTACTGCACATGTGCACCAAATTCAAGTATTGTTATTAATTAGCTGATTTTATTTTTCCAAACAAATTGCTGTCCTTCTTCACATTTGAAGCAAATTTGAAAATGGTTGTTTAATGCATGTTCAATTTATCATTCTAAAAGATACTTTTCATTTACACTGTACTTTATATATAACTTATGTTCTGTTTATAAAGAGATATATGGACATCTTCAAAGGGAAGTGGTTATCACTGAAATCTGTCCTCCTATAGAAATCCCTATCAAACACATCTGTTTGCTTGTTTGTTTCGACCAACGGTCAACCCTCATAACTGATCCCGTGGTCAATCATCATTGAGTAAAGTATTACTCTGGGTACTAACTTTGCACATATTGAGAATGAGTGATCTATTGAAAGACTATTTTACTTTATGTTGCTTTGTCCTTTCCCAATTTTCTTTGTGATTGTTTCTCTTCCTAATATATGTGCTAGGAAATAGTAGTCTCTGGAATAAGCCTTCAGTTTTGTCATGCCTCCTGTCCACTTTTTTTCTCTTGTTTTAGTCTGCTGACTATTTTCCTGATAGTGGTACTTCCCACAGTCTTCACGACCATGGGCGTAGCTTAAATTGGTGTTGCAGGCGAAGTGGCACTGACACCCAGAGGCCTGAGAGGTCCAGTCAACCCTGATTATTGATGTATTTCACAGTCCAAACAGCAGCAAGGGGGACCATACCCTTTCTTGCACCAGGGGACATCAAACACTGGCTATGCCACTCCTTATGAAGGAGTTCTTAAGGCTTCTGCATTCAGTCTCTCAAGCCTCAACGGCTCAATTGCCTGCTGTTGCTTTGCTGTCAGGTTGTCCACATTGGCCTGTGATTGTATGAGCAAGACATAAAGTAAATTCATTTAACCCATATTTCTCTGAGTTAGTGCTTTATTTTAAAACAACCCAGCTCAGAAACAAAAAAGGCCCATTTTTTTTGTGTTTCTGAAATGTATTGTCTAAAAATAAAGCGCTAACTTACAGAAATATCACAGTAAATGAATTGCATTTGTGCCCTGGAAATGCATAAAATAGGTGGGTTTTTGTAACAAATTGGATTACTGGTTGAGAGGGTTGAAACCCAACTAATGCAACAACCATAATCCTTGTCAGGATGAAGCTACAAGCAAACCCCAAATTAAGCTGTGCTCAACCCTCTGGCACAGAGCAGTCAGGTGTAACTAAGCAGCAATGTGTAAAGTATTTATGCAGCACTTACAACATTAATGAAGTGAAAACACAACACAAACAATCCCTCATCAATTTGGGAAAATATCACAAAATTCAATAAATAAATGAAAGGCCAAAACAGAAAAAATCTAATCAGTAGCAATGGAGATGTGCAATTTTAAAGATTTAAGTAAAAAATAGTACCATAAGCCCGAAAGCACTACTATTAGCTATCTGGTTGTGCAAGACTGGGAGAAAGGCACAAGTTCAGACCAACCGTGATAGAGCCTGGGCCAGATTCAAGGACTAGGCTAGTCCCACTGAAAAGTTAGCTTCTTAGTCTAGTGCAAAGAGTTCTGCCACGGTAGAGAGGGAAGCGAGGAGCTGGTAAGCATCGCAGACAGTCATCGATGTAGTGTGAGGAGCGAGGCTGGCATCATGGATGGTCATCTCTGTGGAGCAAAGATCCTGTTGTCATTGCGAATGGTCGGGCAGGAGCTTTGTAGTGGCACTCCCTGTGAGTGGTCGATGCTGTAGCATGGAGAGTTGGGTTGATGGAAGTTTGCTTTGGCGGTCAGTGCGAGTGACAACGTTTTGGTCCCAACTGCCAGTTCACAGTCACAAAGAGACCAAAAGCTTAAAGTCAGCTCCATTGAGAGGCACTACTTGGGAGTCAGAGGCTGGCACCAGCTGAATATGGATGCTGGTTCAGGTGGTTGGGGGCTGTTAAATCCCTGTCGCTCAGAACAGGAAACCATCAGTATAACCCTGGGAGTATCTCTGGGAGTCCTGGGTTTAGGTGCAGGACCCATCCCTCTGACTCAGGCTGGAGGGCAGCAGAGTAGCAATTCAGCAAGGCAACAGTCCAGCAGATTGGCAGCCCTTTCAGCAGCAAAGTAGCCCTTTCTTCTTGGCTGAGTCTCTACAGGTCGAGAAGTGTAATGAAGAGTTGGTGTTCAATATTTAAACAAGGTAGCTCCTTTGAAGTGGGAAAAGCTTCCAGAAGTTTCCCTTTGAGGTGCACAGGTTTCCTGCCTCCCCTGCTCTAATGCCAGATTAACTACAGGGAGTATGCAGCCCCTTACTGTGGAGGCAGGACATAGCCTATCCAAGTGTAAGAAGGGCTGTGTCCAGATCCACCCTCCCATCCTGCCAATGATAGCCCATCCAGGCACCCATAAACATTTTACCATGTGTAGATATCTAAGAGGACTATATGAAGCCTTTTAGCTACAACCAGTCATGTGACCCAATGACAGGATGCAGGCACTAAATTGCTAAAGCAGAAAAATGACAACCTTTTAAGAGTGGCATATTCAAAATTGTAATTTTACTAAAAGTAATCAGGTAACTCCAATGTTATCCTATGAGAGAGGTTGACCTTGCTGTAGTGAAAAACAGATGTAAGAGTTTTATACACAAGACATGGAAAACTCAAAAATGCATGTCCAACATTTTAAATGCACTGCACCCTGCTTTCTGGGCTGTCGAGGACCTACCATAAGGGTGATTTATATGTATTAAGAAGGAACATTTGGGCCTGGAAAGGGGTTTATTTTGCCAGCTCAAAATGGCAGTTAAAAACTGCACACCCAGGCTGCAATGTCAGGTCTGAACTATGTTTAAATGCCTACTTAAATGAGTGGCACAATAAGTGCTGCAGACCCACTAGTACAAAATAATTTACAGGTCTTGGGTAAATGTAGTGCCACTTTACTAGGGAATTATGAGTAAATAAATATGTCAATTGGGGTTAAACCAATGTTACTTCATTTTAAGGAGTGAGCATATGCACTTTATCACTGGTTAGCAGTGTTAAAGTGCACAGAGTCCTAAGGCCAGAGAAAATTATTCAGCAAAAATGGAGGAGGAAGGCAAAACGGTTGGGGAAATAAGTCCCCATAGCTGACAGGTCTAACAGTCTCTAATCCAGACAAATACCATCATGATGCTGCCTCAGGTGTTTAGCTTCATTCGCCCCATGTCAAGTTTTTTAAACTTTGAGGACCCCCCAACACTCTGTTCTTTATTTTGGTTATTTCTTTTCAAAAAGTGGACGGGCACTTAAATTTCACGTATTTTACTTTGTGATGTTCTTCCTTCTTCCTGTTTTGCTTACAGTTCTTTCTCCTTTCCCAATAGCTGAGTAATGCATTATCCCCCCACTGCTGTTGTTTTCTTTTTTAGCATTTCCTAATTTAATTCTGCTGATTCTCAACCATAGTTCTTCCATTAAAAGACTCTTTCCTTCTGGGGTTCCTCAAGGCTCATCGTCATCCTTGATCCCTAAATTGTTTAATATCCCTGTTTCCCATTTGGTTGTACACACATGTTCATTCAGCCTTTCCATTGTGACCTACATAGATGATACCCAAATTGCCATCTGACCTGATGATAACTTGAACCATACTCAGTCTAACTTTAAACTGAATTTTGGAAGTTGATAATCAGACAACAAATAACACTCTGAAACTCAAATCTAATAAGACAGTGGTTATGATTGCCAGTGGCCCCCTACCCCTAGACCTCCATCTAATGGCCCCTCGATCTATGTTCTCCGAACACTCCTTCTGGTATTGTAAATGTTCTCAGATTTCTCTATGACCTAGCTGTTTCTTTCATCTGCGATACTCAGCATCTCATCAAATCCCTTCGGTCGTCTCATCGGCCAGAATCCTGAGGTGATTGTTGTCAGGACTCTTTGAATATAATGAAGAATCTGACCCACTGTCTTTCTCCTGACATTCCTTTTCATTTCCACTCACACAAGCCTGGTGTTGCTGCCGTCAGACTTGTAGATACTCTATGTTCTAGTTGCCTAACAGCTGACACACAACAAAAAAATATTTTGTGAATATTTTCCCCAGAAATCTATTAAAGGATTGAATGGGTAGGTGATACTAATTTATTTGCACCCTCCCAAACTACTTTACACGACATTAGCAAATTTACGTATGAGGGTTGCTGAACTTTTTACAATGTCTCCAAAATTGGAGTAAAAGTAATGTCGCCACCTTGCCTGACATCTACAGTGCTTCTTTATTTCATTAAATACATAAGTGGCCACACAAATTAAAGACAGACGATTAGGAGCTCCCACCTTGGCAGCACACAATGCCTGCATCATGTCATCAAACATAAATAACCACCAAAGAAAGAAAATGTTTTGTGCAACACCGTGCTAAACCCTTATTCACTATAAGCAATGTTTCCACATGCAATTTCCAGTAGGGAATATCTGAGTGGTTAATTATTATTGCACTTACTCCAGTCTTAGTACTGTATTTCACATTTAGACGGCCACTGGTGGCCGGCTAGGGCAGCATGGACCTGAGATCACCTTCGGCAGACAAATGCCCACCAGAGTTAGAGATCCTCTCCTGTCTCGCAGGGATCTCTTCACCTTCAAAGGTTGTTCTGAAAGCTCAA
The DNA here is from genome assembly GCF_031143425.1 of Pleurodeles waltl. Classification (NCBI taxonomy): domain Eukaryota; kingdom Metazoa; phylum Chordata; class Amphibia; order Caudata; family Salamandridae; genus Pleurodeles; species Pleurodeles waltl. The sequence continues at coordinate 623,746,276 of NC_090439.1, read as the reverse complement.
GAGTTTACCTAGTGGATGTCAAGTTTGTTATCCGAGAATAAACTCCAAATGCTGGATTATATTCTTGAAAAGCAAAAAACAATGACCTGATTGTGCCATAAGTTTTGCCACTGCCCATAGAAGAAATTAATCTGCTCAAAACGTCTGTGCCTGGCAATCTCGTGAAAAAGCAAGTAAACGTCACTTTGATCTGGTGGTCTATTGCAATTGTTGGAAAACCTGAAGTTATGCCACATCTAAGTGCTGTGGGAGAGTTGTGCTTTTAGTGGACTTTGTATCCAACTGAGGGCCAAAGAAATGCAATACCTTCATAGCTACAAATCGTTCTAGGCAACTGAAGTATAGGCCAATGTATTCTGAGATAACGTTTTTTCTTAAGTGGAAAGAACTATTTTGACAAAGCAGTGGGATACAAATTGCTTCCTGGTGAACCATAATCATTTCAATTCTAGCCAAGAGATGGACACTCTTATGGCCATAATGATTATGAAAAAATATCTGTGTGTGTCTTTGGTTACTGAACTGTCTACGTACATACTGATATGAAGTGATTTTATTTGGATGGCTATAGAATTCAGTTCTACACATTAACAACTTTCGTGGGATTAAAGTAGCAAGCAATGGAAAAGTTCATAGAGAGTTCACTTAATCAAAATAAGTGGGTCAATTTGAAAGGTGGCAAAAATTATGCCTGGAGTCCACCCTGTAATCTTAAAATCTTAAAAATAGATATGATATTCCTGATTTGACTGTTAAGGGGCAATGGCTTGAGCATGAAGTTGTGTGCTGATGGCGCCAGTTGTAGCACCCTTTTCAGGAATCTGACTCCGTTTACCAACAACCTCAGAAATGTTTGCGAGGCAACCATTCTTGGATTCATCTAAGCTGATTGCAACACAATAGAGTCGAGACAAAGGCGATTTTGAGGTTTTGAAAAACCAAGTCATTAAGAAAGACTTGATTCACCTATTACCTTATTTTGGCCTGTGTGTGACAAATGAAATGCATGTGATGCCATGTGGTGGTCTTTGAAGAGGAATTGTACCGGAGCCAGCAGATTGACCTGAAATACTGACTTGCCCAAGATCATTGGACAACTAATGACAATCAGAAAATAACCCTGATATAAAATGTATTCGATATATAGCTTTTGGAATTCACAAAAACAAACAAGTTCAACTCCACATTCCCCTTCAGAAAGTACATATTAGGTTGACTTACACAGTACCATATTAAAGTCTGAGGAACACCGATAGCCTCTTGTCACATTCAGACAGCTGCTAGATTCTGCGTGGTCATAAGCCACTTGCAAGGTTAAGCTGTTCATTTGCCTTAGGAAGTGTTTAGACTTGGGAAAGTCCGTGTAGTTGTGGCGTAAAAACGCATAACTATGTCTCTGGCAAGCAACTGAGCAGCAAACGTCGATCATTTATTGACTAGGCCTTGCATTTTCATTATACATGTGTATAGGCCAACCAATTTCAGAAATCCATTCGAGTAACAGAATCCAAAGTTCGATTTAAGTAGGTTTCCTTGTTTAACATGATTATGCTATGTTTTACATCACGGACAGCCAAGATTCTCTCTCCTAAAAGTAATCTTTTCATATATTTATTTCTAAAGTTATTTTATATATGGCCAAGATTCAGCAGATGCATAACATTTTTTCTTTTCATCAAACTAATCAGGAACGTACCCCATGTTTCAATATTTGCTGTTTCTTATTATGAAAAAAGACCCCATGATGGGAAATGAAATGTTAACGATATATATCCTAGCTCTATGTAAACACTGTAAAATATTCACCTAGCTTCCCAGAAGAAAGCCATAATGTTGAAATCAAAGATTAAGTGTTACCTTCGATTTTATCAGCCTTTTTTACAAGGTCAACCATGCTTAACGACCGAGCAATCATCTCCTTTATGAAAAGAAACTGCCACCTATTTAGGCCTATAGTAAGAGTTGCGCATTGTTTAACATGCACCTTTCCAAAGCTACTGGTATAGCGGTGCATGTGTGTTGTTAAGATGTTAGTAATGCTGTTATAAGTATATGTTCATCAATCAACCGCTTAACCACAAATCATTCAATAATCAGTGAGTTATCGCTGCTAAGCAAAACAGCACCTCTTTGTGACTGGTATCCTTTAGTTCTAGTAATGGCTTCTTTAGGTTTATATCTCAATGCATTGCACTACGTTTGCAAATAACAGAATTAAATGGAATAGCGTGTTACACTTTTTCAAGCCATCAATGTACAGAATCTTTGATTCTTGCACCACCTAACTTTTGTGAATTGCATATTAATTAACAGGTAGTAAGACTGACTCGAGTGAAATAGTAATCCTGTTTTACAAACTGGCATGTTGGTGAAATAAAATGTATTTAAACCTATACCTTATTTGTTTCATCACTTTCATGTGAAGCTCTTTTAAATGCCTTAATTTTATCCACAAGTCTTAGATTGTGAACTATTTCAAATCACAAATGTATGCTGACTCTAGAAGGACCACTACAATTCGCCATAAATTAGTGCACCCTTTGTGATGACTTCAGATAGACATCTAGGAAAGAGCTAAGGTACTGTAACCTTTCTGGTGACAAGAGAGGGACCTCTAGTAAGGGACTTAGGGCCATATGTACAAACACTTTTTCCCATAGACATAGAATGGGTAAAAACCTTTGCTACATCTGGCCCTTAATTACTGCATCCTTTTGTCTTACTTCAGAGGGACGTCGAGTAAAGCCCTGTATTACTATAATTTTATGTAACTGGACGCAAAGTGCAGAAGCAGGAGATAAAGACATTACTGTTGTGAAAAGATGTCAAAGGGTATAGTGACATCAGCATAAAAACTAAGGGCCTGATTTAAGATTTGGCGTTTGGACGATGCACTGTTGTCATGGCAGATCACTCAATTCCCCCCTGGCAAGGTTAATCTGACTGACAAATTCAGAGATGTCCGCCAGAGCAGTGGACACTGCTTGCATTTCCAGGAACGTCCATTTCCTGATAGCTCAATCAACATGATGGAGCTGTACCTCAATCTTTCAACATATATATATATATATTTTTAATCTTGCAGCGGAATTTTGTTTTGAAAAAAACCCAAATATAACAATCTCACCATAGCAGTTTTCTGCCAAGGCGTGGGAGTTGTTTTGTATTTTTTACTGCCCCTTACCACCAGGCATTTGTGACAAAGTACCCTCTCTGCAAAACTCTAAATCGGGCCCTAAGTAATTTGCATATGAAAATCTGGTATTCTGCTGTTATGCTTGTACATGTAATGTGGCAGTAATATATCTACAGATAGTGGAAATATTGATGTGTACTGAGGATTAGTTAGTGGTAGTGAAAATCGTAGAATGCATAACTTGTCGGAGATACAGTGCAAAGTTTCAGGATAGGGAGACTAAAGGAGAACTATTTACGGTGAATTATTATTTAACATGAAACATTACATGTTCGCTGTGGCAAAACAAAAAGGAAATCCAACACACTGCATAGGATCTGGTGAACAACGTGGATAATTCAGGTGTATTTCCCCCTCTGCAGAAAACAGAAAATGATAGATGAAGTATTGTGAAAAATGGTTCCAAAGAGAACTGTGAGTGTTCTGGGAGGTAGTGTAGTTCTTACATCACAACCAAAGAGGCTTCTTGATTCTTGTTTCCCAACTGTTTGTGTTGTTTGCACAAGTCGGAGGCTGTTCGTTTTTTTTCTTAGCGCTTTCAGTAATTTGAAGCAGCTGTTAGTTAGAGGTGCAGATGTTTATGCCTCACTACATTACATATTCTTCAAGGAGAATACATCAAAAGAATCAAGCTGTTTGTTCAGAAATAAAAGGATTCTAATGATAACTTGTGGGAGTCTGCAAATATAAATATCGTTTTAGTTGCTTAACAAGTTGATTTAATGTGTGCTGACTAAAGTAACGTTGTTCTGCGATTATTGCCAAGAAAAGCGCTAATCAATAATGGAATCGGAGCTTTGCAAGGACATTTTGTTTTGAAGCCTGATATTATCTTTTACCTGACTGCAAAATAAAAATTCAATTTGGAAGTTTGTTTTCAAAGTTCCCTCATGAGGCAAGGAGACTTGGAAAGAAATGTATCTTCAATTAAAGCTTATGTGCATATTATAAAACATGATGCAGCATGAGTTTAAGAAAGACAGTTTGTGACTGGGAAAATGTTTGCAAAGAAAGTATGTATCTTTATCTTTATAGGAAAAAAGCAAATAGTTGCCTTAACTTTTATAAGTTTAGCATTTCAAGAGAATAGTAGCTGAGAATGATCAATGACCACTATTAGTACTTGATATTATCAGGCACTTTTTATACTAGCAGCTGTTTTTTATTTCCCCATTCCAATTTTCTTTTTGCGTACGCTCAGGTCTCCTACGTTAGACCTGGGAAAAGCACAGGAGGACGAGTTGTGAATTAGCTTCACTATTAATGGTGTTTCTGCTGTGGAATTAATAGAGAGCATTTCTGTATTAGTTTCACTAAAATTATTACTGAATGTGAGGATTTGGGTTGCTGGTTGAGCGGCTGTAACCCTACTCAAACCACAACTACAATCCTTCTGAGGGTGAACCAAAAAAAGTCACTAAATTAACCTGTGCTTAATTCAGAGGAAATGAGTAAAGTATTTATGCGGCACACAAACAATACTCATTGGCGGTCACAACAGGCTGTCTTGTGTTGCCAGTCATCGCTGATGGTTGCTATGGTGCGAAGAGTCACCCATGTGTCCCGTTGGTGGTCAGGGCAGGTGGCAAGATCTTGCAGCAAGCAGGCAGTTTGCATTCATGAAGAGACAAAAACCTCAGGATTCCTACTTTTCTTTAAGGAGAATTCCAATATGTGCCACACCAAGGGTTCAGGACCTGGGAGCCACCTTTTGGGAATCAGGAACATACTCCACCAGAGGACAACAGGGCTCAGGCCAGTCCAGTTGCAGGTCCATTGTAGGACAGCTGGGCAGATGCAGGGAAACCAATAGAGCTTGTTATGTCCCTGTAGCTCTAACAGGAGGCCAGTCATCTGACTGTAGGAGTCAGTTTAGCCTAGAATATAGGGTGTAAATCCATTCTTCCTTCTCAGCAAGCTGGTCAGCCCTCAGACAGCAGGCAACAGCGTGTCCTTCTTCTGTAAAATCCACAAGTACAAGACGATACTGAAGAATGGGTCTGAGGTTCCCTTTTTAGGGTCGAGCCTGCATAGCATGTGCTAGCGCATGCGTATCACTTGTGAGACACTGTAGTAGTTAGAAAAGGGCTTGGAGCCACGGCCGTGTCGCGTCAGTGTCTTTCATTGGCTCGTGGGCTTGCCTTTTCATTAGTTGAAGGCATGCATACGTCATGCCTTTTTCAGTGGTTAACCCTCCTCGAGCGCAGCGTTCAAGTACTGAAAACATACGAGCCTCGCTGTTTTCCTCCGGTTTGTGGACTAGTTTTTCTCTTTTTTCACAGCACGATCTCGCTTGGCAGAAGTCGAGCGTTTTGCATGGCATCGACCCTGAGACGTTTCTATTTCTATTTTTTAGCAGCACGATCGCGCTCATGTTTTTTCCATTTTATGAGGCAAGAAAAGTCCGGTCGGGAGTTTACAACTGCTAATAGCTCTAACTCGGAGAAATGCGAGACCCGCTGCATTGTTCGGTTTGGGCGTTCGTAGTCTCCTACCAGCAAAGTATCCCTCTTGTGGCTATTTTAGGTAGTTGTCTAGCTAGAGTGACTTAATGTAACAACAGCCCTGACTGACCTAAGGGAGGTCAACAATGCTGGGCTCTAAGCATGTGACTTTTTCTAAACACAATTTCGGCAGTAACATTGACCTCTGACTGTCCTAATTGTTAAGAATACCCAATCCAGGTAGGTTCAAAGGCAAGTTTATTTCTCAAAGAAGCGACTAGACAAAAGAAGGCAGCATGTTATGACGGGCGAGAGGCAGCGTTGTAGTATTGCGGGTAAGCTTTATTTACCGAGCTCTCCTCTAACGCGGTGTCTTCTTCCCCTGTCAGCAAGCAACTGCCAGGAGAAAGAATCATCGCTAACATTCTAGGCTCGCGGCAACGATCGCACATCTAGCCGCGAGCCACATCATAACACATCCCCCACCGTTGACACCCACAAAAAGAACCACAAATAAATAACAGGAAAGAACTATGAAAAAATAAGAGATAACAAGTTAAAAACAAAGAAAAATCTATATACAGAGTCATTACCCTAGCAATAGGCTTTAAGTTACATAGTCATTCAAGAACCCTGGAGGTCTCCTACATCTAGTAGTCCTGGGAAACCCCACAGTTCTAGGTGACACCATACTTGGAACACAAGTAGAGGCTCCCATGGAATCTGAACAGGTAATAGGAGCATCAATAATCACCTCACTCCTGCCAACCGCAGCATCACCACTTCCACCACCAAACTGTTTCCTCTCGCCACCACTAGGACCGTTCAGATCTTCATCTTTCATCAACATATAACCACTACAATCATCACCCCTCCTTGCACATCCAACATCCAATGCAGAGGAAAATTTTGCGACACGCCTGAAATTCCAACGTTGGCCATTATCAAGCAAGACATGCCACCTGTAAAACTTGATGAACTCTAAACGAACCTAAGAACTTGCTAAACCCCTGTCTCACTCTACCAGATTTGATTTTTACCCAATCACCTGGTTTAATTCTCTCATTGTCATCCCCTGTCTCATTGGCTGAGTCTCCATTGAATGCGCCGCCACCTCCCAACAATCTCTCCATCCATGCAGGTCTGAGTTTACTGACAGGTTTCCTACCTCTCATATCAACAAATGGTACTCTGCACGACGTTGTATTTTCTGTAGTTCGATATCCCCACGCCAATTCTGAGATCACCGAACCAGCATCCAAACCATTGACCACAGCCAATTGCAGACCACCCTTAATCATGCGATTAGCTCGTTCCACAATACCATTAGCACGAGGATTGTATAACGCTGTACGGGCGTGCCTTATGCCACACAAGTCTAAAAACCCTTTCATCTCCACAGACGTTAATTGTGTACCATTATCGGTAATCAACACCGACGGAAAACCCTCCTCAGTGAAAATTTCTCTCAGTACACTTATGGTAGCAGATGTTGTAACCTCTCCCATAAACTTGACAATAAGCCATTTGGAGTACACATCCACCATAACCAAGGCAAAATTCCTTCCCCTGCCAATGCCAGACAAAGGTCCAATAAAGTCCAAGCAAACACTATGCCAAGGTTTGCTAGGGTCAGTTATATTACCACTAACCGACTGCTCTCCCACTCTCAACGGTTTCTCGCTCTGAATGCACTCAGAACATCTTTCTACCCATCTCACCACATCATCATCCATACCGGGCCACCAAAATTCCATTTTCAACCTTCTCTTGGTAATCGTTTGACCAAGATGACCCTCATGTGCAATATCAAACAAGCGTTTGCGCACCCCCATAGGCGGAACAACCCTTTGATCCCGCAGGATCATTCTTCCATCAACTTCAGAAAGCTCATCCACAACCTTATTGAAAGGCCGTACAGATGCCGGGAGAGTACTGTCTCTCCTCCCACCTTTCCTTATTAAATCTACGACCCGCAACAAGACTTCATCTGCTTTCATAGCCAAATCCCAGTCAGTTTCTTTCACTGCTCCTTTACACCAATGCACAACCTCCCCCACAGACACAACGACTCCCTCTTGTTCATGCTCCAATACATTGTCTCCATCTACTGTCTGCCACTCAAGAGCCAGACGAGAAAGACAGTCCGCTTGCACATTCTTCCAACCAGGAATGTACTCAATCTTGTAATTAAATTCTTGCAAACGGGAAGCCAACCTAGCCAGTCTAGCTGACCCTTTACCAGTCCCACCTGGTGACAAAATCTTTAGCAATGGTTTATGATCAGAACGCAATGTGATGGTACTACCCCATATATATGTGCAAAAATACTCCACACCCCACGCCGCAGCCAGAGTTTCACGCTCAATAACAGCATAATGTCTCTCACCAGAAGACAAAGTCCGAGAAGCAAAGGCAACCGTCTTCTCCACCATCCCATGCATTTGAGATAAGACGGCCCCAATGCCCACAGCGCTCGCATCCACCGTGATTATTGTTCTTCTCTTTGTGTCAAAAGGCACTAGAATGCCAGCGTTGCATACATCACCCTTAATCAACTGAAAACATTGGCATTGCTCTCCTCCCCTGACAAAACTAGCCCCTTTGCGCAAAAGTACTTTTAGGCATTCTGTCTTGCTAGCAAAGTTCTTGACAAATTTGGAATAGTACTCAATCAATCCCAAAAAAGATCGCAATTGGTCCTTGTCTTTGGGAGCTGGAGCCGACCTAATTGCCTCCAACAGATCTTTCTTCGGTTTTACACCTTCTTGCGACAGTGAGTGACCAAGATACTCCACCTTTGTCATCAAGAATTGACATTTTTCACGGCGCAAAGTCAAACCAGATTGCAACAATCTGTCCGGTAGCATCTTCAGAGTTATATTATGGTTCTCAATAGTTTCACCAAACACTAGAATGTCATCTTGGAAAAACAGGATATTGTCCAACCCCTTGAAAATTTGGTTCATCATCCTCTGGAAAACACTGGCGGCAGACGCCAGACCGAACGGCATCCGTGTGAACTGAAATGTGCCCTCCATGGTGATGAAAGCAGTGAGGCCCTTAGAACCAGGATGAAGTCTAATCTGATGGTATGCGTGCTTCAAGTCCAGTTTTGAAAAGTATTTAGCATCCTTCATTAGTAGAACCAATTCATTAATGTTTGGCAAGGGAAAATTGTCTGTAACAATATTCTGGTTTAACCCTCTCAAGTCCACACAGAACCTCAACTTCCCATCTCTCTTCTTAGAAATCACTACAGGTGACAACCATGCTGAGGCCTCCACTGGTTCAATCACCCCACTGTCTAACATTTCATTCAAGAGCTCCTTTACACCCTCTCTCACCGAGTTTGGAACCTTTCTAACCTTGTGCTGGACAGGAACAGCACCGGGCTTCAACCTAATCTCGTGAACATAACCTCTCAACTCTCCCATCTCCTCTCTGAATATCCCTTTAGCCCCATTCAATATACCGGCAAGAGAAACATCTTCGATTGCAGCTACCTGACTAGGGGCACACGGATTGATGACTATGCGAAGATCGTACTGGTGTTGCCAACCCAAAATAGGCGGACCAGATTCTGCCACATACACTTTGCCTAGGATCTTTCTCCCCTTGAACCCTATTTCAGTGAGCATATAACCTATGATGTCTATCTGTTCACCCTGATACCCGCCAGGATTGATGTCCTTTGGCAATAGTCTTGTTGAAGGCCACAATTGGAGAAATAAATCCTTAGGAACTATTGTATATAAGGAGCCAGAATCCACCATTAGTTCTACAGACACATTCTTAAATATAAATTCTGCCTTAGGTCTCTGCATCCTTTCTGCTCTCACCCCTGCCACATCCAACCCAGAAACACACAACACCCTTCCGAATTTATCACCAACGGACGCATCGCCTGAGGCATCACCAACCATGGCCACCTTCCCCTTTGAATACTCTTTTTCCCTACACACTCTCGCAAAATGCCCTTTGCGCCCGCACCTTCAGCACTCTTTCCCTAGGGCAAAGCAATTCTTGGACTCAGAAGTATGATACCTGCTCCCACACTTGTTGCACCTCCCATTTTTAGATCCACTAAGCCTTTCCCAGGATGATTTACTCGTCACAGCCACATCACCCTGAACAGAAGATACCTCTTCAGAAGCCTTAACTTCTCTCCTCTCCATTTGTTTCATACAAAACTCTGACTCCTCAACCACCTTCGCAATTTCTATAGCATCCTTCAGCTTGGGGTCCTTCGCTGCCCACAATCTTTCCTGCATTTTCTTGCTCCTACACTGTACTATGAGCTGGTCCCGAATCAACTCCTCCGTCATCGCCCCAAATCTGCATTTGACAAAAAGCTCTCTTAAACGAGTGACAACCTCGTCCACGGATTCACCATTCCTTTGAGGTTGTGTGTAAAACTTAAATCTTTGCATGACTACATTCTCAGTCTTGGCAAACCTTACTTCTAGTCTCCGCCTTGCTTCCAAAAATACATCATCTATGGGTTGACCAGACTGATCAACAGCTTTAGGCAAGTACTTGAAGACATGCTGACCTTCATTGCCTAGGGAACTAAGTAAGATAGCTTTTTTTCTACTGGACGAGAATCCTAACCCATCTAAGGCTTCAAGATAATTATCGAATATGTCTATCCACTCCTCCCAAAGTATTGGCGGATTCCCAGGTTGCACCAAGAATAGAGGTGGAGAGTGCACAGCAGTGGTTGACATATCCATTGTGTGAATCTGTGCTCAGTCTCTGTAAAACACAAATTTGGTATGACGGTATGCTCCGAAGAAACCCAAAAAAACACCCAAAATTAATGTTCCTCCAGGTATTTGTCAGGATAAAAACAATGTAGCAAACAGCAGGTTACAGGTGTGCCTATCACCGTAGAAGACACTTGTACATGCAATAGTGAGCAGTTCGTCGTGGCCAGAATCTATTTTAAGTGGAGTTTTCCCAACACTCTAAGATGGCCGCCACCACAAAAAGTAGTTTGACGTGTGCAAAATGCAATTGAAAGAGAGTATTCCCAACTCTCTAAGATGGCCGCCACCAGTTTACTAGGACGTCATCGCGACGTTGTCATCACAGCAAATCAGCAACACTCACATGACCGAGGCCGATGCAGTCGTGTCTCCAAATCCAAGCCGGACTGCAAACTATAAATATTTTGGTTGGTGATGGGTTCCAGGAATGGAACTACCGCTGGAAAGGCATAAAACGCCAGTATCAGGTGATAACGCCACTCGTTATGCCGCGTCTGCGATCCCACAGCAAAACGATGTTCGCAACGTTCGCGGCATCCGCGTCAAGAGGAAAGCGACCTGCTTGCTGACATCTCGTCGCCAAAAATGTAATGACAGGCGAGAGGCAGCGTTGTAGTATTGCGGGTAAGCTTTATTTACCGAGCTCTCCTCTAACGCGGTGTCTTCTTCCCCTGTCAGCAAGCAACTGCCAGGAGAAAGAATCATCGCTAACATTCTAGGCTCGCGGCAACGATCGCACATCTAGCCGCGAGCCACATCATAACACAGCACAGTGCTCCTTGCACCTCCCTACACGTAACCAGAACAAACGTCTCTGCCTAGAACTTAGAATCCCTTCTGCTCCGTTGCTATGCTCAAACACAGTGACACATTAGAGGCTAAATGCCCGTGTCAATGAGCGCAAACATCACAACACATCTTCCTCTTAACAAAACAAAACAGTAAAACACATGCATATATGCATTTCAACCCAGCCAAAAATGTACCCCCTCCGAAAAAACAATAAGTTAACTAGATACTCATAGTACATTGCAAACATAATCTTGAAACTTGCTTGGTTTTCTGACCACACAACCTCATCTACTGATTTTCTCAGCAGAGTTCTCCATCTGACTATACGAGACAGACTGTTCATTAGCCAAATGGCCAGAATCCAAACGATTTGTCTTCTTCCAGTCCATCAGCCAATCAAATTAGCATTCCTTGTGTGCCGGACTGACTTCCTGTGCATGACTGACTTCCTCCTTTTTCTTCTCAGCTGGAAAAGAATCCCCATTACCACAAATAGATAAAGACGACAAATGCCAAACCCTCCCATCACTCATCAAAACTGAATTACAGTTAATCATTTCCACCCTAAAAGGATCTAAAAATCGATTGCAACCTTTCCTAATGAAACCAGGTTTCTTAACCTTCACCCAGTCCCCAATTTTGATGAGCTGTTCTGTACACTTGTGTTTTTGCATCAAAATAATGTTTACCTCGTTCTTGAGAGCACTTAATATTCTGTGTAACTTGTTTAATAGTCCAATCCACTTTTTTACCTTCAGTCAACCAACCGACATTATCTTTCCCCTTTGGAATCCTACCTCTCATCAATACAAAAGGGGAAAATCCAGTAGAATCACAAGGTGTTGTTCTGTAGGACCACAAATTTCTCAATAATTCGCTCATCCAATCCTCATTACTGTTGTTGGCCAAATGAATGACACTCTTAATCACTCGATTAAATCTCTCAACTGCACCATTACCTGCCGGGTGATATAAAGAAGTGGTATTATGCAACACACCGTTCCTTTCCAAAAACTCCTTGAAAGTATGTAAAACAAATTGTGGACCATTATCACTGACGATGTATTTAGGTAACCCCTCTCTCAAAAACACTTTGTCCAAAAAAACAAATTATAGATTCAACATCTGCCTTGTTGACAATCTCCAATTCAGGCCATTTGGTAAAATGGTCCATCAACACCAGAGAAAACTTTTGCTTGTTGTTAGACCTGATATGCCTTAGGGTGGTCACCCCTAACTTTTTGCCTGCCTCCCTCCACTGTTGGACCCAGTTTTGCTGGCTTTTAGACTCTGCGCCCCTGACCACTGCTAACCAGTGCTAAAGTGCATATGCTCTCTCCCTTTTTAAACATGGTAATCATACCTGATTGGACTATTTAATTTACTTATAAGTCCCTACCTGATTGGACTATTTAATTTACTTATAAGTCCCTAGTAATGTGCACTATATGTGCCTAGGGCCTGTAGATTAAATGCTACTAGTGGGCCTGCAGCACTGGTTGTGCCACCCACTTAAGGAGCCCCCTTAAGCTTGTCTCAGGCTTGCCATTACAAGGCCTGTGTGTGCAGTTTTACTGCCACTTCGACTTGGCATTTAAAAGTACTTGCCAAGCCTAGAACTCCACTTTTTCTACATATGTCACCCCTAATGTGTGCCCTAGGTAACCCCTAGAGCAGGGTGCTGTGTGCGTAAAAGGCAGGACATGTACCTGTGTAGTTATATGTCCTGGTAGTATAAAACTCCTAAATTTGTTTTTACACTACTGTGAGGCCTGCTCCCTTCATAGGCTAACATTGGGGCTGCCCTCATACATTGTTGAAGTGGCAGCTGCTGATCTGAAAGGAGCAGGAAGGTCATATTTAGTATGGCCAGAATGGTAATACAAAATCCTGCTGACTGGTGAAGTCGGATTTAATATTACTATTCTAGAAATGGCACTTTTAGAAAGTGAGCATTTCTTTGCACTTAAATCTTTCTGTGCCTTAGAATCCACGTCTGGCTGGGCTTGGTTGACAGCTCCTTGTGCATTCACTCAGACACACCCCAAACACAGGGTACTCAGCCTCACTTGCACACATCTGCATTTTGAATGGGTCTTCCTGGGCTGGGAGGGTGGAGGGCCTGCCCTCACACAAACGACTGCCACACCCCCTACTGGGACCCTGGCAGACAGGATTGAACTGAAAGGGGACCGGGTGCACTTCTTAGCCACTCTTTGAAGTCTCCCCACTTCAAAGGCACATTTTGGTATAAAACAGGGCCTCTGCCCTACCTCATCAGACACTTGCTGGAGAAAAAACCTGAACCAGAAACTACATCCTGCCAAGAAGAACTGCCTGGCTGCTCAAAGGACTCACCTGTCTGCTTTCTACAAAGGACTTCTGCCTTGCTGTTGGCCTGCTGCCTTGCTGAACTCCCGTCTGGCTGTGAAAGTGCTCTTCAAGGGCTTGGATAGAGCTTGCCTCCTGTTCCCTGAAGCCTCAGGACCAAAAAGACTTCTCTTTTTCACTTGGACGCTCCGTGAGCCGAAATTTTCGCCGCACAGCTTGTTCCGCGGAGAGAAAAACACCGCACACCGACGCTGATCGACGCGACGCCATCGGGACGACCGGAACTTCGATGCACGGCTTCGCAAGGACAACACCGCCCGACCTCAAGAGGAGAAATCGACACGATGCCTGCAGTGAGAGCAAAACTTCGACGTGCAGCCCCGCAGGATATACGCGCAGCCGGAAAACTAGCAGGAGAATCCACGCACAGACCCGGGACATCTGGTAATCCCCGCGATCCACAGAATGAGACTGTACGCATGCCGGAAAACGACACACGACTTCCCCGCGTGAAAAATAACGACGCAAGTCCGTGTGTGCTGGGGAGAAATCGACGCACACACCATTTTTCCACGTATCTCTTCTTCTGCGGCCCTCTGCGGAGATTTTCCACTCCAGACCAGGTACTTTGTGCTTGAAAGAGACTTTGTTTGCTTTTTAAAGACTTAAGACACTTTATATCACTTTTCAGTGATATCTTTACAAATTCACATTGCAACTTTATTCGTTTTGACCTACAATTATCCTGATAAATATTTTTTATTTTTTTAAACACTGTGTGGTGTATTTTTGTGGTGCTATATGGTGGTATTGTATGATTTATTGCACAAATACTTTACACATTGCCTTCTAAGTTAAGCCTGACTGCTCGTGCCAAGCTACCAGAGGGTGGGCACAGGCTAATTTTGGATTGTGTGTGACTTACCCTGACTAGAGTGAGGGTTCTTGCTTGGACAGGGGTAAACTGACTGCCAACCAAAAACCCAATTTCTAACACTTGTCATAATACATTATCGGTCCAGCAACATCAATTCCAATCCGTTCCCATGGTCCATCCGGACCCCTCAACGGATGCAAAGGTGGTTTTAGTGTCACCTGTGATTTATCAGAATTAACACAAGCCTGACAGTTCCTAACTTTCTTTTCAATGTCTGAATCCAATTCAGGCCACCAATACGCACATTTTACCTTGTTTTTGGTCTTCCCAATGTCTAAATGTCCCTCATGACATAAATCAACAATTCTTTGTCTTAAACAACTTGGGGGAATACCTCTGCCATTCCTTATTACTAAACTACCTTCTAAAGAAAGTTCATCTCTCAACTCCCAAAACACATGACTCTTCTGATCTAACATGTGCTTTATTGGCCATCCCTTCCTAATACACTCACTCACAACAATAAGCACATCATCCTGAATAAGTGCTTGTTCCCACTCCATCTTAGAGTTGCCAGGTAAATCAGCCACAATATTCGTGACTGTAAATGAGTCAAGATCAACCTCCTCACAATCCTGTGCAGATAATTGCATTCTACTTAAAAAATCTGCAACTACATTTTTGACACCTGGTACATATTGTATGCTGTAATTGAAATCCAAAAGTCTAACAGACAGGCGAGCTATGCGAGGTGAAGCCGTAACTAAGCCTTTTGTCGTCAACACTTTTGTGAGGGGCTTATGATCGCACATCAACAATACATGGTAACCCCAAATGTAGTGTCTATAATGTTCCAACCCCCATGCACAAGCTAATGTTTCATGTTCAATTACCGAATATCTTTTTTCAGTGGGAGTAATGGAACGTGAGGCAAAAGCTATTATTCTCTCAACACCCCGACTGTCAATTTGAGATAGAGTCGCACCAATAACCTTGGAACTGGCATTTGTGGTTACAATACTTTGTAACATGGGATCAAAACCATGCAATGATGGAGCGCTAGCAAACTCACTTTTGATAACTTCAAATGCACTATCACACCGTTCATCCCACACAAATTTGCTGCTAGTTTTAAGAAGTTGTCGCAAAGCAAACGTTTTTTGAGAACAATTGTGTACAAATTTGGCATAAAATTCGGCTAGACCTAAAAAGGCCCGTACATCATCCTTGAACTGAGGTCTATGTGCTTCCTTCACTGATTCCACCAGTTCTGATTTAGGTTTGATGCCAACTTCCGAGATCGCGAGACCTAAATAGTTTATCTTATTTTCAGCAAACTTACACTTACTAAGTTCAGCTGTTAAACCATGCACGCTTAGTCTTTGCAAAACTTCATCAAGAACCCGGTTATGTTCCTCCAAATGTTTTCCCATTATCAAAATATGGTCCTGAAAAATCAGTACATTTCGCATGCCTGACAACACCTTATGCATCAATCGCTGAAACATGGAAGCTGCAGAGGCTAACCCAAAAGGTACTCTCTTGAACCTAAAACAACCAAAAGGGGTTAGGAAAGATGTCAAACTCCTACTATCTGCATGTAATGGAATTTGGTGATATGCAGCTTTAAGGTCTGTGTCACAGTGACACATTAGAGGCTAAATGCCTGTGTCAATGAGCGCGAGCATCATAACACAAATGTACACACAACATGGATGTGGTCATAATAAAAAACTGAATACAGATTTTATTTTGAAACATTGTAAAGATAAGACCTGAATGGCAGCCACCTCACAATTCCGGCATGCAGATCTGTTTTCAGGGGCCTGTAGTTAAGAGATTTCCAAGCCTTGTAATTTATCGGCTCATTTTCAGGTGCCTGGATACCTGGCCTGCATGCTGTCAGACTGCCAGCTGGAGGATGGGACGCATGGCGGGCTCTGGAATGTGTTTATACAATATCCCGGATCCCCCTCTCTGCGCTAGTTTTCTTCAAGTTACAGTGCAGGGTGGTAGTGCTGGCACCCTGTAACAAGTTCTCCCAAGTATATAAACGTAGCTTGAGATCTGTTTCCAAGCCTTTCTAGATATGTTTTTGCTGATTTGATGGCAGAAACAGAACGCCTGGGGACGGGCTCATAATAAACCTGTGTATTTTTTTATCCTTTGTGATTGGGCCCGAGCGTTTCCATAATTGTCTGATGATGATACAGTACTAAAACCAGCTTACCTTGTTTTTGAAGGTAAAACATGAGGGAATGAGGTAAGAACATAAGTAGTAGGGGGATAGAATTAATGAGAATACTTTTTATATAAATTCTGCAATTCACAAAGTCTCCCAAATGTTTTGCAAAACTATAACATGGGAAGCCTTTTTTTGTTTTGTGCAGTTTGGCAAAAGGGGTAAATGATGGGGAGCTTATAACACCCTTTTTTGAGTGGCATGATGCATACTTGTCAGACTGGCGGTAGAAATGAGTAAAATAATGGACAGTTGGAGGTAACGGCTATGTCATTATGGTGTAAATGCACTTTATATTGAAAAGGCATTAGGTAGGTTGCTAATAACTTTGTTGCCTTTTAATTAATATGCACGAAATTTGGTACTCGCTGGGTTCACCTAGCCAACGTTTGGCATGCCACGTTTTATGCAAAGGGGTCAATGAAATAAAAAAGTGGACGTTTTTGCATTTTAGCTCCCGTCTGAATTTTCATTTTATGCCACAGCAAAAATTACAAGACAGAATTACATCAGACTTGAAATTAATTTAGAAATTATTACTTAGAAGTTGTGCTTTTTAGGTCGAGCATAGCAGCGTGCAAGTGCTGCTTTTCCGATGTGTTGGTATCTATGTAGGCTTATACTACGCCCACCTCACTCCCATCACTGTGACTCGTTCGTGGGCTTGCCCGTCAAAAATCCTTTATTTTAGTTGGTAAATGCTTTACGTTTGTCCCTCCTTGGGGAGGTTTAGTTGTCACCTGGGACATCGCCCCCGTTACATGGCTGACTGCACTTTTGCCAGTACGTTTGACCTAGAGCAAACTTTTTTTTCCTTTTATGTGCACCTTCACGCTCATGGCTTGGCGCTTTGAATCGTCTCACTTATGTGAAACCGTATTACTTTTCATTTTCAATTTCTGTGGCAAGAAAAGTCTGGTTAGGAGTTTACAACACTAATAGCTCTAACTCGAGCAAATGCGATACCCATTGCATTGCAAATGCTTGTTTATACTTGGCACTCACTTTCGAAGTCCCTCTGGAGTTTTCCCCTACAGAGGTGTCTTGAATTTCCTGCTTCCCTGCCATGGTCCGAGTGTGTCTGGGGGCACAATAGGCCAGTGGGAAGTCCTTTGTGTTTGAGCTGAGAAGGTTCCTTTAAAGTGTAAGTGTGGTAGGTGACAGCTCTGTACACAGGGAATTTTTAGAGATTGGGGTCAGAAGTTAAGATGGCCACCACAGAACGTTATCCCTATTTAAAGATGGCGGAGGCTATTTCGCATTTTTCCATCATCTGGAACCTGATAGAATGACCAGTGCGTTAGGCTGAGTGCGTACATCGTACAAATCACTAGTAAGTGACTAATAAGATAAGTTGTGCCTGTGTCTTCTTTATTTTACATTCTAATTTTGAATAGTGTTTCCACATTTCACTTTTTCCATTTTCATTCAGTTCTAGGTACAGTGAGGCTGGTAGTGTGGATTGATTGAGACTTATGATGTAAGATGGCTACTACTTTTTACTTAGCATGTGGGGTAGTTGGGCATTTGACCCATCACATTTACTTTCATTTGCATTTCTTTGTAATAAAGGGCCACATTATCTCTTTTGGGTGAATTCTCAATTTTCAGGCATGTTTAATCACACCAGCCATGGTGGCTCTAGATTACTCAAACAAAGCGAATACATAACGTTGGCATAGGATTTTAGCATATCACATTTGGTGTGTGTGATTATCTGTCATGGTGAAGTTACTTCTTGAACAACTTTTAAATATTTGCATATTTACAGAGAAAGTGAACCTGTTCTTGTATATTGTTTATAGGTCTTAATCGCTCCATGAGTCCTGAAGAGGCCCATAGGTGTAGGGGCTGTAAAGCATCGACCTTTTTGTTGAGGAGGTTGCAAAAAATAGTTAGCATATAGACTATGATTTTGACTCACATCGTTTCTTTAATCAAAGTCTAAGGAAAGTGGATTTATAAGATGTGACAGCCACCGCAAGCATCTCTGTCATGTGGATGAAAGTCTCAATATATGTTGACAACCACTTCTCTCTAATTAGTTTTGGAGATTGATGAAGACTGTGTTTGTACATGTTTATATATAGTGTTTGTAAATAAGTATAATGTAAGTCTTTTTGTATATGTTGTGTGTGAGCAATTTTGGGTTTTATGTCCAAAAAAATCATTAGAATAATTTTGCTGTAATTAAAATACATTACCAATGACCAATTTAGAAGTTCATTGTGGGTAATGTAATTTTTCAATTGATCCCTACTATTGTACCACTTATGTTTATGCTGTACCACCATCAAGTCAGAGATGGTCCATCCTGCTAACACCCTGACCCTCCTTTGTGATACTTCCTAGGAGGAATACACAAAGGCCAACTACACCTAGTCATGTGACACAGGAACAGGCTGCAGACGGCCACAGTTAGGACAAGAAAAAGGCAGCATTCTAAAAGTGGCATTTTCAGAATGTGGACTTCAAATCCAACTTTACCATAAAAGAGGTTCAATACCCCAGACACCAAACCCGACCTGCTTCCTATCAAATGTTATCACTTGTAATGAGGTAACTCAATGGCATCTTATGGTAGAAGTAGCCTGTGCAGCAGTGAAAAACGAATATAGGTGTTTTTCACTACCAGGCCATGTAAAACCTAAAAGCACACATCTGAATCAAATCTGAATCTGAATTTTTAAATACAATGCTCCTTGCCCAATTAACAATTTAGGGCTTACCCTAAAGGTGAGTTAAATGTATTAAAAAGGAAAGCTTAGGCCTGGCAAGAGGTTTATTCTGCCAGGTCGTAATGACAGGGTAAAAGTGCACACACACAGGCTGGGACATGCTTGAAAGGTTACTTAAGAGAGTGGCACAATCAGTGCTACAGAACCAACAGTAGTATTTAATTTACAGTCCCTGGGAGCATGGATTGGTGCTGCATTCTGCCGCCATCAGGCAGCCTGGAGGTTAAGGGACACCCTTGGAGCTGAGACCAACCTCCCCTGTTGTCCCTGCTAGTTGTGGCAAGGTTTTGGGCAGGAGCCCCCTTCATACCTGTACGGCTGGTCTGGCCTGTGCTGCGCACATGGGACGGGCTGCTGCAGTGCATGAGCAGGCCAGGCTTCTGGCCACCAAGAACCATTGCACATTTGAAGAGCATGAGCAATGTGCACCTCGTCTCCCCTCACCCTGCATCACCTGCAGGACATAGTAGCCTGCAGGGATGAGGGTGTGGGTGTTGCACGTGGGGGCTGTTCCTGGGGACCCCCTTGCTGATATGGAACTGAGCCTCTTTATCCCTCCACGTGGGAAGCTGAGAAAAGATTCAGAAGTGTGGGCGATAGCATAGAAGAAGCGCTTTAAGATTATGGAGGCAGACCTCCCTTGCCCACTTATCCACATGCTTCAACTTCCCTACAACAGACAGACCCAAGGGGGCTACTTGTTTCTCCCCTCCCCTTTTGGCCTCTGTCCTGATAGCTGCAAGGCCTTTACTGTTCATCCTGATCGGAGTGTGACACCCAGTGCTCCAATGTTGTCACCCATGGTACAGGGGCTGCATGTCCCTTCCCAAAGTTGGCAGATTCTGGACCAACCTTGGGGGACTGTGGGCCTTGTTTGCAGAGCCCAAGACACTGACATGCTGTGACTGGCCTAGCCAGTGTTGGGAGAGACCCCAAGCATGGTGCATCCGAGGGCTGGAAAACCCACAGTGGTGGTCCCATTATGGTGAATCCACCATGGCCGATATTGAGCCTGCAGTCGAGGGTCCGACTGCACTGGTTGCATCAGCTGGAGCTCACTAGGCACTGGACAAGTTGTACTTCATTCTACAGGTAATGACTGAGACTCATTAGGATCTTGGTGGGCTGATGAAAGTGTTGGCCCTAGAGCTGGGTCTGTTATGGGCTGACATACTAAAACTCTTGGACAGGGTTCAGTCTACAGAGGCAGCCATCTTTGACCTTCAGCCACACATGAAGCTCCTCACTGCGCAGATCGACATACCCACCAATAGGGTTAGCGCCCTCAAGGAGAAGCTTGAAGATCTTGAAGGTAGGTCCCAGCATTTTCATTGTTGGTTTTCTAGAGGGGGCAGAGGGTGGTGACCCCACAACTTTTTTTTAGACTTGGTTCTCTGCGGCAATTGCTTGCCTCATTTTACTGTGGAACAGGCACATAGGGTGCCCACCCCTGCCACGTCTGACGTGCCTCTGCACCCAGTGGTGGCCAAGCTGCTCAATTTGTAGTAGAGAGACAGAGGGGCATAGTTATACTCCGTTTGCGCCGAATTTGCGTCGTTTTTTTCGACGCAAATTCGACGCAAAACTAACTCCATATTTATACTTTGGCGTTAGATTCGTCTAGCGCCAAAGTTCATGGAGTTAGCGTCATTTTTTTGCGTGAACACCTTCTTTGCGTTAATGATATGCAAGGTAGGCGTTCCCGTCTTAAAAAATGACTGCGATGCATATGCGTCGTATTTATACTCCCGGGCAAAAATGACGCCCGGGAGTGGGCGGGACTAAAAAACCCGCATTTGCGCCGGATTTTAGCGCCTGGGTCAGGGCAGGCGTTAAGGGACCTGTGGGCTCAGAATGAGCCCAGAGGTGCCCTCCCAAGCCCCCAGGGACACCCCCTGCCACCCTTGCCCACCCCAGGAGGACACCCAAGGATGGAGGGACCCATCCCAGGGAAGAAAAGGTAAGTTGTGGTAAGTATTTTTTTTAATTTTTTTTTTGGCATAGGGGGCCTGATTTGTGCCCCCCTACATGCCACTATGCCCAATGACCATGCCCAGGGGACATAAGTCCCCTGGGCATGGCCATTGGGCAAGGGGGCATGACTCCTGTCTTTGCTAAGACAGGAGTCATGTTAATGGCATCTGGGCGCCCCAAAAAAATGGCGCAAATCGGGTTAAGACGATTTTTTTGCCTCAGCCTGACTTGCCCCATTTTTGGACGCCCAAACGCCATTTTTCCCTACGCCGGCGCTGCCTGGTGTATGTGGTTTTTTTTCACGCACACCAGGCATCGCCGGTCGGCTAACGCCGGCTAACGCCATTCAATAAATACGGCGCCCGCATGGCGCTTCAGAATGGCGTTAGCCGGCCCTAATTTTTTTGGCGCAAAACTGCGTTAGCGCAGTTTTGCGTCAAAAAGTATAAATATGGGCCAGAGTTCTCCAAGCTACCAGAGGACTGGGCCAGATTACTTATGGAAACATGTGCATCTGCTTTTTTCTGGACTACTCCATTGCAGTCCAACTTCAGCGGGCATCCTTTGCGGGAGTGAAGTGCAAGCTGCAAGTACCAAGTACTCCCTACTGTTCCTGGCAAAATTGAAGGTGATAGCGAATGGTAAGACCTATTTTTTCCCTGAGCCTGGAGATGCATGGGACTGGGCTGAACATCAGAGGGAAGTCTCTCCGGAGCCTGATAAGCAGTGATGAGTGGGGCAGAAGCTGTATCAACTAACCTGCATCAGGAGTGATGTGCTTGTCAATACCCCACATCAGACAGGAGGACTGCTGGTGTCTCTGGTGCTCCTTCACCTGCTCAGGGGCAATGGGAGAGACACTCGTCCCTTGTTGTGGCAGCCCACATACAAAACTCTGCTCTTACTAACAAAACTTTGGGATCAGATAATGCCTCCTCAGATAAAGAGTCTGGCTGCTCTCAGCTTAGCATGTTGTCTGCTCCTGCACTTTTGATCACTGCACGGATGGCTGGCGAAATCATATAACTGGTACTTGGACTGGGTCATTGCTGAATGCCTATGCATTAGCGAGGATTCTAGTAGTTGAGGTGCCTGTCATCCTCCTGTCCTTTTTCGTCCCCTCTTTGTTTCTACTGTGAACATTTGAGTGTTCTTGATAATTGTGTGGGGCATGTCCACTCTAGATTCCCTGAGCAGCTCTCCTTGTTGGTGTGAACTGTTCTCATTACCTTCCCCTTGCTCTCTTGGAGGGTCTTGCACTGTCAGTCATACCTTGATCATGGGCCCTTGGGCTTTTTCCTGGATCTACAGGCTGCCAGGTGGTTGCTTCTGTACCCTCCCTGCTGCTCTAGAGTGCTGCCTCAAAGACTCATGGGGCACCCTGTGTGCCAATTTACACTGTATTCTATTTGCTGTTATTGTTGCTTGTGTTTGGGAATCCAGATGTTACTCCGCAGCAATTTGGTTGTGCATTGGGGGTGCTTTGTTTTGTTTCTTATCTGCTGTGGTGTTGGATGCTCCAGTGAGACGGCAGTGTTCTGACTGGTTAGCTACTCAGGTCCCACTCCCTCTCTGCATTACCCCACACTACACTTACGACATGGATAGGCTAACATTGGTGAAATGAAATATTCATGAGATGACCACAATCAAAAAACAGTACTCAATATATCAATACATAAAGTGGAGGGGGCCCACATAGCCTTCGTACAGTAAACCGCCCTATCAAAAGGGGAATTCTCTTTGCTGAAGAATCGATAACGATGCCAGTGTTTTGCCATTGATTACCTAGGGTATCTCAGGAGATCCCATATGTAGATCCATCTGTCTATCCCATTTCAGTGGGCAGTTGTAGAATCAGACCCCGAGGGATGACACAATTTGGTGTAGGGGGTGTTGATGGCTTGCCAAAATTGCTGGACTGCATCTATTCACTGAATTGGGAGCAGTATATCTTCCTGGCTGCCCTTTCTGCCAAATTAGCACATTGGGATCATATACCTTGGCTGATTGGTGGGGACCTCATTTGTGCCCTTGAGCATGCCCTGGATCGATCCTACTCATCTCTACCAAACTCACTGCCACACAGCCTGAGCTCCTGTCTCCTTTTCTCAATAGGCCTCACAAAAATCTCTCTTTGAAGTTGGTAAACCCTATACCCCGACACTAGGGAATGCTCATTTTACTCACCGTCCCATGATTTATTTGTCAGATTAGATAGGCTCCTCTGCCCTCCACCCACCCAACCGCTTGTCACAGGGGCGAAATACCTGGTAGGACATTGTCAGATCACAACTCCCAAATGCTACGCCTTAGGTGGGGTGGTACTAGACCCTTGGTGCCTTCCTGGAAGCTACAACTCTTCCCTTGGAGGATCAGATCTTTCAAGTGATTCCCTCACTCAGTGCTTTCCAGACAGTGACAATACTGTCTCAACTTGACTCGAGTGGGGTGCCATGATACTGATAATTTGAGGGCATTGAATACTCCTGTCACAGGCCCAATGACCAATGACAGCGTTTATACGCTCGCAAATTGGACCAGGTGGAGCAAGTTTTGTCCGTGTTGGAGTGCGCTGCTTGTGAGTCTGAGTTCAATATGTTCTGGGGAGATGATGCATCGGCCCTGATCCACGCAATGGCGCTGATGGGCCAGTTCTGATCCAAGCAAGCAGGGCGATGCACTGGTTCGATCTGCCCAGCGATGGTGATGAATTGGTTCTGACTGGAGCAGCACTTTATATCCACGTCACACCCGCCTGCTTGATTCCCTCTGTTGTCTCAATTATTAAGCATGTCAGGCTAGACCTCATGCACAGAGGGGCAAGCCGGGGGGGAAGTATTATCCAGCAGAACATTAACAGTGGCCAATTCATAGCAGGATTTAATGTGGCGGAGAGCTAACCCATGATGGGCGGGGAGACACTTACAAGGTGCAACAATTGTTTCTCACGCAATCATCACTGCACGCTCATTTCAGCAACCTCCACCCATGGTTGTTACAGTAGGGAATTGAGGTATACATGAGGCATGCTGCTGTATGCACCGAAGATCCCGCTGAGCACTCTCCCTGACTTTCACACAGCAGCTGGCAGGAAGGGCATAATTGTTTGGCAATCCTTGGTGGTGGGCATTTTGAGTGACCTGTTCCAGGATCATGCTCTAGTACCATTCTATATACTTTGAGAGCTGACCACCCTCCCAGCAGGTTAGTTTTTACTGTATGGGTGGCTAATTGCTGTGTTGGAATGTCTCTGGGGTCCAGGGACCACTGAACAGAGCATACACTCCTTGACTTAGGTTCTGGTTATGCCAGGGGTGGGTCAGCATTTGATCACCCTGCCTGTAAGAGCAATTCCTGATCCATGAGTGGGCTTATTGGGAGGTCTGACTTGTCAGTGGGAGCAGGACTTACACCATTCTTTGGCTCTTAATAAGTGACAGTGGATGCTCCAGTACTTGGTAAGAGCTCCCAAAATGCTTGCTTCCAGTATATCCAATTTAATATCTTGTACCATGCTCCTCTGACCCCAGCCAAAATACATCACATTTCTCCAACCTCTTCTCCAGAGTGCCCCAGATGTAGACAGAAGCAAAAACAAAGTGATGGATGGAATGCTTGAATTAATCTCAGCCACTGGCAACCGATCAGGCCGCATCCCAGTCCATTGTTTTTTACCCACATTGACACCTCAGTTTGATTCCAGCCATATGTAAATCAGTCTTGGACCTGCTGCTCATGGGAGCAGTCATGCCAGGCCAGTTCCTCCCTGTACTGGAGCACAAGCAACCTAGGACCCGTTTCTTACTAGTTAGGTATAGCTGGGTTCCAATGGCACAGGTCATGATTTCCAGGTTGGACAGATGGAACACACTGTAACAAGGAAATACATTCTAGACCTCATCATGAGAATTTAAGGGATGGGAATTTGAGGAGGAAGAATTGAGGGGTATATTGCTTAGTAGGAGAGAATCAGCAGGGCATGCCACAAGACTGTCTCCTGCTACGAGGTGGCCCCTTGTAACAGCTAGGGAAAGGAGTAATTTTTAATGTCTCACATACATTGGCATTTATATTCTGTAGGTATTCCAAGGAACCTTATAGGTGTTTGGTCATGGGATGGTGGGTTTCTCTGCATCTCATGTTAGGTGTGTAGACATTTGATGCTAGGTTTGTGGGAGTCTGAAAAGTGCGATAAGACTACGGGCCTGATTAAGAGTTTGGCAGATCAAGTTACTTCATAACAAATGAGACAAGCATACTATCTCCTGTATTACGATCCCATTAGATCCTATAGATATCACAATACGGTGGACAGGCTATTCACAATGTTTGTGACAGAGTAACCAGTCTGACCAACTCTAAATCAGGCCCTATGTGAAGTTAGATATTTAGGCATCTGAGTGTGTACATCTTGGTGTATGCTGGGGTTTGTATTAATAAATGTTTCTTAAATCTCTCACAATGTTTGCAATCTTTCCGAGAGGTTCAACACATAAGAGGTGGGGAGTTGAATGATTCCCACTTTGCCTCAGACAATAGTGTGATTGAGACCATTGTCTATCCCCGCCGTCCGGAAAGGTAAAATATGATGGATCCACCAGTTTGCTATACAAGGGCATTTTTAGAATTTACCTCTCAGCCTTGCTCTAAGATACAGATTTGGATTTTGTCCTCACCGCTCTGCCTAAGCATGGGATGGCAGCATATTTATTCTTCTCCCACTGACCCCCTTTCCCAAGGTCAGGGGATAATGTAGCACACCTCTCATCTATTTCGTGTTGAAGAGAGAGAAGGAGTATGCATTTCCACTGCATTGACTAATAGTACGTGGGTGTATGTATTCCTATGCCATACACAACAGCTGCAAAGGTGCTCACCTTGCCCAAGTAGGAGCAAAGTGTTTCTTTTTTCCCTGCCTTGTCCATCTGAAGAAGGACAAATGAGTGGCCTCAGCCCAATCCCCTCCTTGTTTAAGGATAGGGAAGATAAATATAGTTTTACATACCCATGTCTAGACCAAGCGCAAAGAAGTGTATTAGCTGCCCCAGACATCTCATTTTACCAAAGGAGAAAAATGAGGTATTCTTTTCACTGAAAAATCACTCCTAGTGTTTACAAACATTAAAAGTGTTTTTTAATGGCATCCACGGGTGTAAATAAAGGGGTCTTTCGCACCCCTGCCTTTCCAAGAGCAGGGGCTGCCTATGATAACATTTTAAACCCCCACCTTCTCCAAAGCTATGGTGATTTTCTTTACTCATAAAATATCTTGCCTTGCCTCCGGGTGCTGGAGGGTGTATACTTTTCTGTGGTCCGCTCAGAGCTAAGCCAGTCTACTGCAGCCCTCAATATGCTGTCAGGCAGTCCCTGTGACCTGACAGGCTGACAATGGAAATACTACTGCCTGTGTCCTCGCCACAGAACTCAGAGTCCACTACCGGCCCCCCCTTCCAGTGCTCCACATAAGGTCCGCTCGAGAATCTGCCTATCCTGAGCAACTGTAAGACCACATGCTCCTTTAGACACAGCAGAGAACCAAGCCTTACAAAATATAAGCACAGAGCAGAGCACCAGTCTGTGACAAATTAGGTTGTTGCTTGAGTGGAGGCATTAAAGCTACTCAAGCAACAGCCACAGTCCCTGTTAGGGTGAACCACACAGGTCATTAAATTAATCTGTGCTCAATCATCAGCTAGCTTGGCACAAAAGCAGTCAGGCCTTATGTTAGAAATTGGGTTTCTGGTTGGCAGAGGTATGCACCTGGTCCAAGCAGGAACCACAGTCCTTGTCAGGGTATCTCAAAAACACAACCTACATTAACCAGTGCTCACTCTCTGGTAGCTTGGCACAAAGCAGTCAGACTTAATTTAAGAGGCAATGTGTTGAGGAAGTGTGCAACATTTCAAACAGTAAAACAGTGAAATCACCACACAAAAAGATACCACAGCTGGTTAGAAAAACAGAGCTTCATTTAATAAATAAAACAAGACCAAAATGACAAAACATCCAATAAGTAGAAGTTGAGATATGAATTAAAAAAAATAAACTCTGAAATGGTGCTTAGAAACATGAAGAACCACCTGGGAATACCTAATTGTGCTGGAGCGGGACAAAGCCAAAAGTCGCGGGACCCGATTGGACCATAACAGACGCGAAACATGTTGACCCTTTTCCAGGGATGGTCTGGCAGTTCCTCACCTCCCTTCTCCCAATAAGTATGGCTGAGAGTGTTTTGATCATTATCCTCATTTCACTTTCCTCATTGTTTTTAATCTTGGCCTTCACCCTCCATGGTTTAGTAAAATTGTTTCCCCTAGGTTTGGGTCCTGAGCCAATCTTAACCTTTAGTGTATCTCTCCTTTCTCTTTTTTCCTTCCAAGCTCACTCTTGGGGTCTTGGCGTCATCGAGAAAAGATCTTTGGCACAGAGCCCCCCTACGGGGGTGCCCGTCAGACATTGCAGCGCCGGTCTGACGAGGAGCAGTTCGGATGATGAAGCATGGCACCCATTTGCTCCTAGAATTAGGACTTCTCCATCCTCCTGTCTCTTTCTTTTGGAACAGTGTATCTTGTTTTTTGATGTATAGTATTAACTAAGGGAGGTCATACACTGAACCATTATTGCTCCCTATCCCTCCATTCTTTGATCTGTCCAGTACTTATACCCAGCTATGCCTTTTAAATGGGGGAGACTTCAACGAAAGGTACACAGAGGCCCTCACTTCCTGCCCTGTTTCCAGACAAGGGGTTATGCAGTCCTTTGTGTTGGGACAGGACACTGCCTATTCAGGTGTAAGTGTGAGCTCCTTTTATGTGTGTGACTAATTGTGACTGTACTCACAAATCCATACACATATACCCCCAATACACATATATGCATCCATACTTATCAGGAGAGATGTCTTAAAACATACCACATATGAATAGTAAGCAGAAAAAAAGGAACATATTTGTTTAAAAGTAACACATATCCCAAAAACAGATGTGCAACAGCAAGCTAAGAGGACACGTGAAGACACAAGCAGCTCACCTAAACATTTTCATCTAAACCCACGTCAATTAGCATGCACTCTCATTCAACTGAGAAGATAATGATGCATAAGTATTCATATGCATGAATGCTAAATGTTGATAATGGTCAAATGGGAGGAAGCAAGAGAGCAGTATTTGTTGGTTTTGAAAGCAAATGCGATGTGCCCTGGATTACTGTGAGTTGACAGTTTTCATTTGGATGTATTCTGGCAACCAATGAATTATGGCTGTGCTGCAGGTTTCCCAAGTACACGGATGAAGTAGAAGCTGCATTATCTGTATACCAAGCTCAGTATCCTGCCTTGAGAACAAATATTAGCTCCCCACAATGTAGTGTACTTTCTAGTGTCTGAAATCTGTCAAATTATTCCTGGTGTTCTGCCACGTTTTAGAAGAAACAGGTGGACCTTTTTTTTCGAACTTGCAAGCTTTATTTAAAAGAAACCCAGACGAAGATTTATTAAGCCTTTTGCATTGTCTTTGTGTCGCACAAGTTGACACAATGGTAATGCAAATGCTTCAATTACATTTGCAAAACCATGGGAGGGGTGCCACTGTGTGGCATTACAATTATGTTACATTTCAAGCTAACAGGCATTCCATGGGTGGAGCATGGGCATTTCCATGCTTCCACTCAAGGATTTTGATGTATACCCAAATTTACTAAAGCTAGTAAACCTTGGAATGCATTAAAATTCTATGCCTTCCCCAGTGAACTGTAACAAGGAGAAATATATTTACTCATTACTTCCTGTCTATGTGTGTTGCATTCCACATCTCACATAGAAAAAGGAAAATGACTCTAAGACTTTTTTTTGTACAAGAAGGTGCAAAGATGTCTGCAT
The DNA here is from genome assembly GCF_031143425.1 of Pleurodeles waltl. Classification (NCBI taxonomy): domain Eukaryota; kingdom Metazoa; phylum Chordata; class Amphibia; order Caudata; family Salamandridae; genus Pleurodeles; species Pleurodeles waltl. The sequence continues at coordinate 623,717,031 of NC_090439.1, read as the reverse complement.
AGGCGCTAAGAAGCACATAGTGCACCCATGCAAGAAGAGAGCATAAATGCTCCATATCTTTGTAATATCTGTTCTCTTACCTTTCATGCAACAAAGAACAACAGCAACTTTGCTTGCTGACCTGCATTGCATGAATATTAGACCTGACAGCCTTAGGGTGGTCATCCCTCACCTTTTTAGCCTGCCTCCCTCCACTTTTCTGACACTATTTTTGCTGGTTTTAGAACTCTGCTCACTTTATCACTGCAAACCAGTGCTAACGTGTATATGCTCTCTAACTTAAACATGGTAACATTGCCTCATCCCCAATTGGCATAAGTGATTTACCTTTAAGTCCCTAGTAAAGTGCACTACATGTGCCTAGGGCCTGTAAATTGAATGCTACTAGTGCGTCTGTAGCACTGAGTGTGCCACCCACATAAGTAGCCCCTTAATCATGTCTCAGGCCTGCCTTTGCAAGGCCTGTGCACGTAGTTTCACTGCCACTTTTAAAAGTACTTGCCAAGCCTTAAATTCCCCTTTTTCAACAAATAGGTCACCCCTAAGGTAGGCCATAGGTAACCCATAGGGCAGGGTGTGCTGTAGGTAAAAGGCAAGAAATGTACATATGTGTTTTATATGTCCTGGTAGTGTAAAACTCCTAAATTTGTTTTCCACTACTGTGAGCTCTGCTTCTTTCATAGAGTAGCATTAGGACTGCCCTCATATACTTTTTGAGTGGTAGATTCTGTTCTGAAAGTGGTATCCAGGTCATATTTAGTATGGCCAGAATTGTAATAGAAAATCCTGCTTAGTGGTGAGGTTGGATTTAATATTACTATTTTAGAAATGCCACTTTTAGAAAGTGAGCATTTCTCTGCACTTAAACCCATCTGTGCTTTACATCCTGTCTCCAATCAACGTCTGGTCTGTGATGGTTGACAGGACCCTTGTTCATTTCACCCAGACAACCACAAACAGAGGACACTCAGTCACATCTGCATTCATCTGCATATTAAATGCCTCTTCCTGGGCTGGAAGGATAGAGGACCTGACACTTACATTTCAAAGGCTAGTGGTCTGCCCTCACACAATGGACTGATAAACCCCCCACTGGGACCCTGGCAGACAGGACTGGGCTGAAAGGGGAACTTGTGCACTTCAAAACCACTCTTTAAAGTCTCCCCCATTTCAAATGGATTTTTGGGTATATAAACTAGGTCTCTGACCCCACTAACTTAGACGCTTCTGGACTGACACCTACACCCTGTCAGAGGAGCTGCCAGGCTTCGCAAATGACTCATCTGGACTGCTTTGCTTGAAAGGACTGCTGCCCTGCTGCTACCCTGCTGTTGCCCTTCTGCCCTGCTGGCCACTGACTTTGCTGGAGGACTCTGCCTTCCTCAAAAGTGCTCTCCAAGGGCTTGGATTGAGCTTTCTGAAGTCTCAGGGCCAACAAAGACTTCACCTCTTCAAGGAATTCATTATGCATCAAAAATTGGCGCAACGCCTGCCGTCAATGCAAAGCCTGCATTGCTGCATTACAATGCAGCGTAGAAATCGGCATACAGCCGACCAGAACAATGCAGCCCTGACTTGTGATGGAAAATTTGAAGCACTGCCTTCCAGATCAACACAGCGCGTGTGCCTTTTTCCAGCACGTCAAGGATTTTCAACTCATCATCACTGGGTGTCAAAATATTCCTGCATCACAGTGAGGAACTAAGACTGTGCACCGAAAAACAAAGAAAACCCCTTGCAGCATGGAAATAAACAAAGCTTTGTTAGTGCTGCATCAGAAAATCCGGTGCAACACCATATTTTTCCACGTATCTCCTCCTCTGTGCACTCGCTGTCTCTATGCATCATTATTTTTGATGCATCCCAGGTACTGTATGTAACAAACAGACAGCTGTCTAAGGGTTGAGGCTCTTTTAAACCATTTAAAAGGGATATTTTACCTTGTGCTTATTGGATCTTTATTGTTTTGACTTCATTTTATTCAGATAAATATTATCTATTTTCTAAACCTCTGTGGTGTATTTTTGTGGTGTTCTCACTGTGTTACTGAATACTTCACACATTGCCTTCTAAGTTAAGCGTTACTGCTAAGTGTCAAGCTACCGGAGGGTCAGCATAGGATAATTTGGATTGTGTTGTGACTTACCTTAACTAGGATTGTGGTCCTTACTTGAACAAAGGTGTATACCTCTGCCAATTAGAGACCCCATTTCTAAAAATGAACAATTAGTAAACATGTCTCCCAGTGTAATTTTTTTAATTTGTTTTCCATGAATAATAGTCAGTTAGATTTTAGTAGCAAGTTAATTAAGTTATACATAATTTAAATAAATGTGAATTAGTTTTTAATTGTTGAATATTTTATTTAATTGATGATTATGTAAGTTATATTTTAGTTGTGGATTGCTCTGTTCATAGAGGAATAGGGTGGGAAGTTAAATATAATGAAATGCACTTTAATTTAATGTTTAGTATTTTTCTTCATACTTAATATATTTATTAATTAATGTGTAACTGTTGTACTGTTCTATTTCTATAACCTGTATTTTAGTTTTAAATGTTTACAAAGCATGCATTTTTAATGCAGTGTTAATTTTGAAGGTGAGTAGGTTGGGTAGAAAATAACTATTCAATACTTTTTATTATCGGTAATGGATTGTGTATAATTGTTTATAAATTATTGTATTTAATTGATTGTTAATTATGTGGATGGCTTAATTGTGACATATGTAAGTTTTATTTTAGCTGTGAGTTGCTGTGTTTGTAGAGGAACAGGGTGGACAATTAAAGTTAAATGTATTTTAATTTCATGTTTAACTTTTTTTGCAATACAATAATATTTAGCTATTTATTATGTAAAATATTTTATTTATTTATTTTTGGGTAATTGTTGTACTGTTTTCTTTATTTCAATGTATATGTATTTTAATTTTTATATGTTTATAACACATTCAATTTTTAAATTCAGTGTTATTTTTGTTGGGTAGAAAATAAATGTATGTAATACATTTTATATAAAATTATGTTTACTTGTTATTTATTAGTTAGCAATGAATTATGTATAACTGCTCATAGTAATGGTTTGGAAATAAATATTATTTAATGGTGTTTGTGAAACTTTATGAATAAATGATTTTTGTTTTTAAATTGTATTTGTCTTTTATTTATTAATAGACATTGAATATATAAGTAATGGTTTCATATTTTGGTAGTTAGGGAAGTTGACATTATTATATGTATTTTTTTGTACTTTCTTTCTTTTTTAATTTGTATATATTATAAAGATTTTTTGTTTATGTATATATATATATATATATATATACATATATACATATACACACTGGCCCAGTCCAAGGCTTTTGCCGAAACGCGTAGGCCAGTTTTTTTTATGTGGGACCTCACACTTTAAACTTTATAATGATGAAATAAAAACAAAACAACTTTTAATAGCAAGTCTTTGTGTACCGGATTGTGCCTTTTCTCTAGATTTGCCCAGAGGTGAAGGTCGTGCACTGGGGCAGGAGTCCTTGGAAATATATATATATATATCTATATGTATATATATATATATATATATATTGGAAGATGCAGGATCACAAGAAAACAACAGCCAGCCAGGGCAAAAATATGGATCCCAAAGGATACAATGAGTCACAAGAAAATGTAATATCCAAGAAAGAAGTGACTCAAACAGATGATCTCACTAAACAACAAAAATATATTTCTACTACAAGGTTTAAGCTTCCGCCTTCCTCAGGTAGTACAAGATGGTTTGCTCAGTGCCTGCACAGCTGGCACTGCTGGATTTTCAAAAAGCATCATGAGCGAAGATTCCAATTGGAATGTGGAATCAATGTCGTCCTGAGAACTCTTCAAATATGCAGAAATTAAGTGGTATTGTCAGTGATGTTCAGTCCATCTGGATGCAGCGATTTTAAACGGTACATCCAGAAATGTTCTCTGATGTCCAGTAGTTCTTCCTTTAAAACATGTTCCAGTGGGAAATTATAAGTAAGAATTATTTGTTGTATACTGAAAGATGATTCATGTGTATAATGTGCATGTTTATATCCTGTTGCTGTTGACAAATCAGTGGCTCTCACATTTTTCTTCATGGGACCCTTTTTCATTTTCTAATCTATTCAAAGTGAGGCAAACTTTGGAGATGTATTAGTAAAGGAAATGTATGTTTGTTAATTACCCTGTTGATCTTAACAAGATTAAGATACTAGGAGGAATGACCAGTTGTTGCCACTTGTTTGAGTATCAAGGATTTCAGGAAGTCTTTGTTCACTCTCTTACATTCACACAGATATTGTATCATGATGGAAAGATGATGAGGAATTAGCAAAACCAATGATTATGCTAGTCTTATTTTCCAATGTGGAATCGAGGGGCTTACATTTTAACAGAAACTTAGGGCCTGAATGTGAGTTTGGCAGTCTGGCAACTGCCATGGCAGTGGTCCGACAGCAGCGTTGGCAGTCCAACCGCTGTATTACGATGCAGACGCTTGCATAACCACAAGACTGTCAAAGGTCCTGCCAGCACAGCCAACCTTTTGCAGACCACCATATTGGTGGACGGGGAATTTCAGCTACCATAGGGTGGTGCAGGTAAGGGGAGCGCTGTCCAGATTACTAAGTGTCTTCCCATCGACCCGACTGTGGCCGTGGGCACCCCCAGCCTTGCGCTGGTGGAATATAGGGAAACAGGGTATTTGCATCCCCAATTCCTTCTTTTCACATTGTCCAGGGCACCCCATCACATTAGGAACTCCATCCCCCAAAAGAGACAGGTAAAACCATGTATGTACCTGTCACGTTTTCTGCCATTGACTAGAATGGATATGTATGGTCCATTCTTCTGCAATGGCCTTGGAACATGTTTAAGATATACACCTACTGGAACATCATAATATGGTGGGTGTGGGACTGCACTGCAGAGGGTTTTTTGAGACCGTTGCTTGGCAGTTTGCCGGTCTGACCGCCAAACTCGTAATCAGTACCTTAATATCTTTTATATATGTACTGTTTAAAATGTTATTAATCTTGTCAGGAAAAACTATAAATCTATACAGTAAGGAAGGTGCTACTTTCACATCTATTATCTTTCTTTGTTGACTGATTGCGTACCATCCCACATGCATTGATAATTGTTTTATTACCTGCTTGGTTAAATTGGCCTTGGATTTCAGACTGATGATACAAGTCATAAAATTTAACATATTGGCCACCATTACTCCCATATAATTATACATAGTGATTTCCCCAAGACTGTGGCCAACAATTTTGACATTGAGTTGGTACCTGGATTTGGCAAATACCATTAGTTTTTTTTTCTTCCTAAATTGACTTTTAGATCATTTTCTGAATTAAATTGTATAATCTAGCCAACTATGTTTGTAAGCCTCCTGCTATCAAAGAGAATATGGATATACCATCTGCACAGGCCAGGTAGCTGATGGCTCTTCCCCCTAACCTAGAGGACAGTCCCTTTCTATAGTCTAGAAATGAAAACAGATCAGCTATGTATAATGAACACAACAGTGGAGCTAGTGTGCAACCATGTTTAAGCCCATTAGCAGTTGCAATTTCTGCTGTTGGAGATCTGTTTGTTTACTCGATCGTAGCTAGATGTTATCATGAAGTGTTATCAAAAAATGTAATAAAGTCCAGTTAATACCCCACTTTTTGTAACTTCTTCCATAGTTTGCTTCCATTTACTTTATCAAAGGCACAAGAATAATCTAGATACCAAACATGCAAGAAGCTATTCTTTCTTTGAGTGTTATTTATTAACAATTTAAGAGCAATAATAGTATCTACTCTTGAGTATCCTGATGTAAAGTAAAATTAATTAGAATGTATTACATTTAGATTTGTCACTTACGTGTGCAATTCTTCTGCTATGAATTTTGTGAAAACTTTACCCTCACCATCAAGAAGAGCAACGAGCCAGTATTTTTTCAGATCTTTCTTTGAGCCTTTCTTGTGTAGGAGAGGAATAACCACTCCTTTCCAAGAAGAATGAATGATGCCAGATTCAGAAACCTGAGTGGAGAGGTCATCCTGCATCTCACTCTATAGAGTAACGTCAGCTTGAATCGCATCTATTGGTTTGCCATTTTGGCCTGAGGCTCCAGAGGAGCAAAACCTTTTAATTACGGCCCTTGTTTCTTCCCTAGTGAATTGTAGCTCTGAATATCAGAACTGTTGTAATGTAATATCCCAGTACGACTGCCAGCGTAAACACTGTCAATCTATGCTTTCCATGCCTTCAATAAAATACAATGATCGTTGACAACCCTGTATGATCCTGTGCCACTCCCTATTAATGTCCAACTCATTTAAAATTGCCTGTTTTGATGAGTAAAATATTTTGGATCACGTGGCATCCAGGGTTCTTCTACAAATTACATGAATTTTATTTCTGTAACATTTTCTTTCTTCCTTTATCTTTATTTCTCTCCAAGGGAAACTTTGTGTCTTTAATAGGTGTGGAAGTTGTTGCTAATGTTCTCATTTGGCTATAAACATAGAAGGATCCCTGGGGGATAGGGCTAGAATATAAAACAAATCTATTTGGTGATTTTGAAGAGAGAAAATAAAATATTTCCCACACATTTTTTCGCAGTCCCTGTTCCAGCTGGGGGCCAGTAATAAATGTTTCTGAGATGCCAGATATTAAGGTATTAAAACCTGTTTACCTAGAAGCAATAAATTATGTTTATGATTAGTATTCCATCTGATTTTCCTATTATTTATTGAATATATATTTTCACCCACATGTGATACATCGGACTGCCATGTAGTCTGACTAAGCGATAAGGTCACTTGTTGAGGATTGTGGACATTTTCCTTTCTTTTTAAGATTTGATTTGCTTTACACAAGGGTAAGGAGGTGCCATGTAATAAATTATAGATAATGATGCCTTTTGAATTTGATGAAAAAAAGTGAGTTCTGCAAGTTGACCTAAAGAAAATCTCCCATTGAATGTTTGAAAGTCATGATCTATGAAAATTTTTCACATTTCATGACGTTTTGGTTTTTCACTATCACACCAGCTGGCCATAGAAGAGAATGGAATTTTCTGTGATACTTCAACTAAATTGTTAACGATATGAATCTTCCATTAATAGGACTTGTTTTCTTATGTGCAATCCTTCTGAAGTCAAAAACATTCCCTACTGTTGCTTAGCCTGGACTAGAGATTAGTAAATCTAACCCCTCTGAAGTCCAAGACTTTCCCTATTGTTGTGTTGATTGGAGTGGAAATAGTAAATACAGGGGCATATTTATGAGAGCTGATGCAATGCTACCTTGCAGCAGCACTGTGTCAAAAAAAGTGCTGTGTAGCACCGTTTACTTGTGACAAGTATGCGCTGAATTTACGGAATGGCGCACAATGTCGCAAGCTCCAAAGTTGCATTAAATATTTTGCTGCATCTTTCAAACAAATTATGCAACGGGTCGTATGGCAGCTGGCCACTATGTGATACAATGCTGATTTGTGTGTATTGTAAAGTACTTGTAAGTGTCACAAATTAGCACTGGATCATTTAGGAGTCATTGTATGGTGGGAAGCCTAAAAACAATGAAATTCCTAAAACAGAACAGCAGACAGAACAGCAGGCAGGACGCACCATCTACCAGTCAGGAGGGCAAAAACCCCAACCCCAGCTACAATGACCCGACAGGAGGCAGGGGGAGGAAGAAGAGAAATACCAATGTCAGTGAGGACGAGAACCAAATAATTATATCTCAGGCGACAAAAAATAAACACCTTCTCTTTTTCATCTCCGGAAAGTAGCCATTTGGTAATCTATTATGGATACTGGATAAAGTCAACAGTTTAGGGCAAACAAAAAGGACAGTGCTGGAGTTGAAGAAGAGGTGGCATGACTATAAGCTTAGGACCCAGGAGAAACTGGCCAAGAACCTTAGCACAGCCATGAGAACCATAGGAGGACCTGAATTCTAGAAGGGGTGGGACCCATTGGGAGGAGCGAGTGGTGTCACTCATCCCAACCACACTAATCTGTGCCTGATGTGTTCGACCAGTCCAGGTTGTCTAATAAATCCAGGGGCTTGTAGCATAATCTACAACAAGACAGACTTGGACTCTAAGTTTCACAATACAAAGCAAAAAAACATGACTGAAGCAGCCCATCATGCATGGATTTTGGAAACTGTGCAGATATGTCAGTGTCAATGCGACTCTCTTGCACCATGAAGCAAGTGTGCTGTCTTGGGGCTACACAGCCAAAGGTGGAATGTAATGTAACATAAAGTGATGTGCTTTGCCAGAGTGCTAAGTTCTCATCCAATAAGCTATCCAGGTGCTTTGTTTGTGCCAGATCTTCAGGCAGGATTACCTGCGGAGTCAGGTGTACACATTCAATAGCACTAAAGCATTTTGCACACAGCTGTCCTGATGTTCTGGGTGAGGTTTTTACAGGTGTTGGCTGTCATGTAAGAGACCACCATATCTTCTATTTTGATCATATGGATATTAGGGTGTGGGGTTCATGAACGTGGTGCACAGCAGAGTTCTGTGACCATTTACTGGAAGCATAGATGGTGGTATGAGCTAGGTGGGGCCCGAATAGTGTAGTGACTTGTAAGTGTGGCAGAGCAGATTGGGCTGGCAGTGTCTCTGAATGGAGAGACATTGTATCTCAAGGAGGTGAGAGGTGATGTGTGAGCCACAAGGTAGGATGAGTAATAGTCAGACACTCCTGTGTATAGTAGTTTCACTGTTGTATAGCAACTGTACATAGACACTGGGATAGAGGGCATTGGTGTACTCCAATCCACATATGATTAGGGCCTGGGTGATGGTGTCAAAGATGGCAGGAGGGAGATAGAAGAAGAGAAGTCTGACTATGCAACATATGTGAAAGCAGTTAAAGGGAAACAGGGAATTGTGAAGGGTTAGGAATAGCTAGGTGTCCAGGACGATGGTCAGCTTACTGGGATGGTTGGAGGCTGAGGGTTTTGGGCCTAGTTGAGTGGGCAACCAGGGTATGTACACATCACAGAATTTCCTCACTAACATTTGGTGAGATTCAGTATGACTCATTAGTCTCACATGCAGGTAGGCATGCTGGACAATAGCATAATATAACAAATGATGGTGGTGTTTGGCCTTCTGACAGTCAATATATTATCTGGGTTTCATCAGTATGTGAGATTAAGGCCCATATTTATACTTTTTGACGCTAAACTGCGCTAACGCAGTTTAGCGTCAAAAAATTTAGCGCCGTCTAACGCCATTCTGAAGCACCATGCGGGCGCCGTATTTATGGAATGGCGTTAGCCGGCGCTAGCAGACCGGCGCTGCCTGGTGTGCGTGGAAAAAAACCACGTAGACCAGGCAGCGCCGGCGTAGGGGGAAAATGGCGTTAGGGCGTCTTAAAATGGGGCAAGTCAGGTTGAGGCAAAAAAATCGCCTCAACCCGATTTGCGCCATTATTTTCGACGCCCAGACGCCATTTAAATGACTCCTGTCTTAGTAAAGACAGGAGTCATGCCCCCTTGCCCAATGGCCATGCCCAGGGGACTTATGTCCCCTGGGCATGGTCATTGGGCATAGTGGCATGTAGGGGGGCACAAATAAGGCCCCCCTATGCCACCCCAAAAAAATTAAAAAATATAAAAAATTATACTTACCTGAACTTACCTGAATGTCCCTGGGGTGGGTCCCTCCATCCTTGGGTGTCCTCCTGGGGTGGGCAGGGGTGGCAGGGGGGGTCCCTGGGGGCAGGGCAGGGCACCTGTGGGCTCATTTTGAGCCCACAGGCCCCTTAACGCCTACCCTGACCCAGGCGTTAAATAGTGGCGCAAATGCGGGGTTTTTTGACCCGCCACCTCCCGGGCGTGATTTTTGGCTGGGAGTATAAATACGACGCATTTGCGTCGCCGTCATTTTTTTAGACGGGAACGCCTTCCTTGCATCTCATTAACGCAAGGAAGGCGTTCACGCAAAAAAATGACGCTATTTGCCCATACTTTGGCGCTAGACGCGTCTAACGCCAAAGTATAAATATGGCGTTAGTTTTGCGCCGAATTTGCGTCGAAAAAAACGACGCTAATTCGGCGCAAACGGAGTATAAATACGGGCCTAAGTTTGGTCCCTGGGTCTGAATGATGATTCCCTGAGGAGTCATGTACAAGTACAACTGAGTGTGGCTGAGTAAAGACAATAGCGGGAATCTGCGGATGATTATCTTGGGGCATAGGAAACGGAGTGATCTTGCAATGTATATTTCCAATTGTGATGCTGGCTATCCCCTTCAGAGATGTTTGTCAGTGTCTACTGTTTTGGACTCCGCAGATTAATGTGTGTGCTAGGAAAGTACGGGAATTAGTTAAACATGAAATAGGATTGTACATTCCCTTGCTTATTCCTGCAGTGCAGCAAGGTTGTTTGTTGTGTCAAATTACATGGAGGTGTGGCTAATATGACCTCTAGGCTACTTATTTTGCTATAGTTGTTTGCAAGACAGTACAGCAAGGCAGATTAGTGTTTTACTGTGTAAAAGGGCAGACTGTAGAAAAATCTGTAAAACCAAAACAATTTTCAAATCACTTAGACACTGCTGTGGTGTTAACTGATAGTAAGAAGGAATGCTGGCACTCTGGTGGCATGCTGCAATGGTCTCAGCAGTGGTGTAAAGAAGCAAATGTAGGCACAAACCAGAAAAACAATGTCAAACATAAATTAGGCCCCTCACCTGCACTGATTCTTTCATGGAAACAGGCCAGCAAGCTGCAAAGCTGTGTGTTTCTCATAGTCCCCCATGTACATACTAAGGTAGTGTTAACAATGTTGCCATGTGAAAGGCTACAATAGTCTAACATGGCCTCACCTTCTTCTAATAACATATGCTCCCCATATCCATGTGTACTTTAAATTCTAATAAATCAGTCAGAATGACAGCAAAATCACTTATGTCTCCATCCATCATGGATCATTATTGATATATGTCTGTCTCTTTCCAGGAGGGACAAACAGCACCTCCTGTAGGGCAGCTGGCCCCTGATGAATAACCTGTTGAGGACACCATCCTGTCCCATTGGTGGTGACACCTTTCAACAACTCATTGACTCTATTGAGTTACCTCCTCCTGCCTTAGTAAGTGAAGACAATGCTGCAGGGTCTCCAAAGGAACTGCCCTCCACATGACTGGGCCCCATCTAGCTGTACAATCCCAGCTGAGGACTCCCAAATTGAATTTCAACAATGAGTGACAGGATTCCAGCAGCAAGTAGTTGATGAGGTGTGAGAAGCTTGGAGACCATAGCAGACACCCTTGAAGGAGTCCATAGTTGTTTGAGCCCATAAGGGGATTGCTAAGGCGATTACAGTCACCTACACTTTGCTCCATTCGAAGGATGAGTCCCTTGCTGACATCTCTAATGCAGAGGGAACAACATTAACATCAGCCCTCTACTTCTAACACCAGTGATGTAGCCACAAAGCTGGAATCCATCTGTAACATCATGGAATCCATGGAGTGCAAGTTGGACTCCTACATAAGAATGGGTGACCCTAATTGCAACATCATTGCTTTGTTGGTGAGCCATCAAACCCTTGTCAGGGATTTGGCAGCTGCCTTACTGCCACAGACAAACACTGGTGGGGTTAAGGGAGGCACATCTTCTGCCTTTTATCGCTGTGTTCCTCAGACGTCTCTCATACAAGCACCACTAACTGCAGGGGAGGCACAGCACCCATCACATGAGGAAGACATGGAGTTCCCTAGGTTCCATCTGTGAAGTGCAAGATGACATTTGTATGGGCCTCTTGTGCTTCCTGGCTAGTTTCCTAGTGGTCTTATGTTCAACATCATTTCACCTCCTTTGTAACCCAGTACTGTACTCTTTGTTTGTGCACATGTTGGTCTTATACAGCTGATGACTTTCAAACAACCCCAACTTTCCTAATTATAATGTGTATCTGCTCACTGAAACACTTCTAATCTCAATATGTCACCTGACTTGTCTTCCAAATGGACTCTGTCTCATCATCTAAGCTTTCAAGAGAAAATATGTGGGACTCCCAATAGAAAATGTGTGGGACCTAAAATCTTGTATAATAATACTCTTAAACAACAATATGTCCAAAACCACAAAGAGTATTGCATTTATTTTTGCTGAAAGGACTACATGTACCATGGCAGAAGTGTTCTGTCATAATCCTATTCTTTGCAACTCAAGAAGAGTGAGCTTGTGAAGGCATAACACTGTTCCATGTATCTACAGATATATAGCTCAGAGAACATGACAGCACAACCAACCTAATATAACCTCAATACCCATACTGAAGAAATTATACAGTAAATACATTTGCATGGTTGAACTAATAATAGCAATACAATTATGCCCATATTCCTCAAGAATTAGCATCATATCTAAACCACACAAGGATGCACACGGAGAATCCGATACCTTGAATGTCAGTAAGCAAGAAATGCAAGGGCTTCTTGTTTGGGCCCTGTGTCAACTGATACATTGTGATGAATGCTACACTGGGATATATAGGGTAAATTGATCCCTCTGCCCCTGAGAATTCTTATGTGTGTTGAGTGTGAGTGCAACCACACATTACATCTATTGTACATTGTACACAGATATTTTTGCATAAGAGGCAGGCAATGGAAGCATAAACAATGCAACACCTCCCCAGGGGAAGTGGATGTGAGATACATATTAGCATGAAACTTAGAAAGTATGAAGTGAACTGCATGAAGTACCACACTCAGCAAGTAGTCAATTCCAATGCTGATTGAGGTTCTCCAGGGAGGTGTCTCTAGATTCATAATCTTTGCAACTATGATCTGCTTACTCAGTGGTGAAGAGTGTGTGAAGTAGTGGCAGACTCCGGTGTGTGTGCCAGCACAGCCAGGGATTTGTAATTTGCAGTGGCAAACTATCCTAACTCTACCTGCCCTATCCCTTTCACACAGAGCCCCTCAGTAGTCTCCTACTATCTATTATGTGTTGTGTGTTAAAGCACCAAAAGAGGGCCGCTTACGGTGCCCAAGGAATGGTAAAAGTACTTTTCATGACTCATATGTAAGGTAGACTAACACTTGTCCATAAGGCTCTGACAAAGCAACATGTACCTTCAAAGTCTGCAGGTCAATAGCTACATCATGTACTCAACTCAACTCACTCAATTATCACAAATGTTTATTATGAGATGATGAAGTTATTAAAGTAGAAAAAAGTTAATTCTATAAAATATATCTAAACCACCTACAACTCCCTAGCCTACACTGACCAACCTTAGCACTACCCTACACTATCTTATCTTCAACTACATACACCTACCTATCCAACTGCAACTAACCTTAACACTAGACTAAACTATCTTAAGTTAAACATCATCTCGCCACCTTAATATACATAGGTTGATACAATACAAATAGCAACTACACCTAAACATATACCAACTTTACATATGCAGCTAAACTAATATACATTTTTTGGCCTTTTTGTTCTAAATTTGCTGAACACTAAACATCAACCCCCCTGCCTATTTAAAAACCAGAAACTATTAAATCTGAATAGGAAACAACTACCTAATAAAATATCTAATAAAAACTAACACCTAACTACATAATACCTATACTAATCCCTATCTAGCACTATTCCTAATAACTATACAATAAAAACAACATATTGAAAAAGGGAAGGGAGAGTTCAGGCAAGTTCTGAAACCTGCACCATGGCATCTTGAATGCTTATCACAGGTTATCTGCTTCTTTTGTATTTCATTCATCCTCTTATGAATTTTGGGAGTTCCCTGAGGATGAAATATTTGAAGACATATCTCCTGGGTCATCTTGTCTCCTGGCCCATGCAGTTGGTGGCTGGGCCGCAGCAGTTTTCTTTGGTGTGCCTTGGGGTTGGCCTGGTTGCTGCTTCTGTTGCACACTTATAGTAGGGTGGGAAACACCGAATGCTGCTTTTTGGGCTTGGCTGTGGTACTCCAGGAACCCGCATACCTTGGCTCTCTGGTAAAGTTTGCTCATCTTTCAGAAGGCTTTGGTATTATGCCCAATGTGGCAACAACAATCCTCTCACAAATCGAAGATTTTTGCTTGGTCAGCTGTCATGTTATCTAGGAGGTAAAGTTAACAATTTTTAGCGCCAGTTGTAAATCTAATGATGTGTGTGAAAACAAGCTGAAATTGTTAAACAATCATATGTGTCTGTCCAGACCAACTCCACATTTTGAGATAGAAATATGGACACTATACCTTCAGTATAAGGATATCTCCTACTTGAGCAAGGCAAACTGAGTCAAGGGTGGTCGGTGTAGGTGCACAGTATGTAAATGTAGTCACAATATGATTACAACCATATTATTCAGACCAATGAGTCACACTCATGGTGATGTGTATATTTGAAATTGGACACATGGTACACAAATTGAAACTTTGGGTGTTGGTATTGCATCATGCCAGTGTGATGAAAATAGTTCATCTACATACATGATAGTTGATAAGGTAAGACAGTTCAGGTAGCATGCCTCTATATTGCATAACTCATCAGGAGTTACACTAGGCAGCACACATTGCTGAGTTTACTGACTCAGTGTCAGGTAGCCAGTAAATTGATAGAGGGTAGTTATTTATCTCCTGCAAAACTTTAATGGTATACATTTCACCATTTAGCCTCAGGCAAATGCACTGAAATCTGACATATAGTTTTTGGCATACAACTGTACGAAAACCATGTAGACCTTTACTTATACATATTTCAGTGCACTTATTCTCACACATGTTGAAGAAGACTGTGCATCTCAGGTGTGTGTGTATGCATGCTGGAGTACTCATCTGTACAATAACTTTGTGGCCTATAATACAGAGACTCTTGCACCATGATGCAAGTTGGTGCTAGCCAATCAAACGTAGCCCACCAGTATCTGCATTCTTGCCTGTGAACTTTTACACAGTGCAGCAACATAACTATATATCCTATTGTGTGAATCCCTCTCAGAAATGGGAAATAAGAGATATAAAGGGCATGAGTTTGATGTCAATCATACTGAATCATTGCATTGAGGCCTATTGACACTCCAAAGGTTTTACAGCAATTGAAATAGCTCAAGATGATTAAAAATACAAATTGCACAGAGATCTGATGGCTGACATACAGTTAAGACCTGCAAAACAATATTACCAAAACCCTGCCATAGGTAATTCACACTCACAATGTGCATTAGTCAGTCATTCTGGTAATGATTTAGAAAACATGGTTCCATAAAGCAGGAGGCCTACAACCTTGCAGCCTCCAGGGCATCTGTGTCAATGTTCTTTTGTCACACCATTTCACAATGTGATGATATGGCTTACTCTGAGGAAGACACAAGTACCCTAAGGCGGGATTACAACAGCCATACCTTGGATTAGTTTGAGAAACTGCTTTTTTAGGTCCGTAGGATAATCTACTAACACCCTTACAAAAACATGTTTTCATGTTTTTAATTTAATGATTTAGAAAATGTAGCCCTATCACAACAACATTCATAGCATCTATCATAGTCAAAATGGTTATACTGTGATGGCTACCCTGATGACACTGTCCTACATGATTTTTAAATTTGGCTTTTGATTTCACACACAGCTACAGAGACATTTTTAGTGTTCCACATCAGGTACTTTTAGCCACACCTATGGCCAGTTACACTGGAATTATGTTGCAGGAGAGGTCAAATGAATCCAGCACATATGAGCATAGTATGCTGCATGATGATGAGGAATATATGTGGCATATTGGCACACATTTTGAATTACTCTGATTTTTTGATAGCTTTGTGTTCACGCTTAGTAACAGTGTCTGTGCACTATTATTATTGCAAATCATCAGCACCTATGTCATACCCAATTTTAGACATATGCAGCATTAACCTGTCCATACAAGCTTATCAACGTTCAATTGACTTTGCTGCTACTGCTGCTGAAACATGATTTCTCATGTTTGTGCAGTTTGTGGTACAACCTGATTTGTTTGTGAACACCTGCATATTATGTGACAGATAATGGTTCCTGTGCCAAAAGGATCAAGCTTTGGATATGCTAAAATCAAAACACATGTAAACATGCTTAAATCCTGTGGGCCTGCTTACATTGACCTTACATTCAGAACAACATGCCTCCTTGTTCAATCCAAATGAATCTGTGGCCAAGTTCTGTTGTTTTGTCACACTGACTGTAAATTGGTTGTAGGTGATTGATACCTCCCAAAACACATCACAATAAACACACAGATGTCAAAAAGCTAAATCCATGTACTTAATAAACGTAATGGTTGAATTAGGGTCCCATAAGCTGTCCACCTCACCCAGGTTGTATGGGAGTTGTCCACCAAGAGGATAAATATTTGGACAATGCATTGTAATTAGTGCATTTTCACATGGGTAAAATTCTATATTAAATGCTATGTCATCTCAGTTTTTCAGACATATTCAATGCTCTTCACACACAGATGTATGCATTGCATTAATATGGGATACAGCTAGTCAGCTTGCAGTGCTGAGCTTGCTGAATCTGAAGGTCAGAGGTATCTATAATCACCTGTCTGAAGCATGCCTTAGACACTGTGATGTTTTTAGTACTGCTGGTCAGCATCAGGTAAGGCCCCATTGCACCATCACACATTGCTGATGCCATTGGCCCTAGGCAGAACAAAGAAGCACTGTGATGGGAAAGGACAGGCATACCCTGTATGAGACATTGTAAAAGACATATCAGAGTTTTAATGTCACTGGTGCACAGAGAGCTCACCAGTGGGAATTTATGCTACTGTGCAATTTGGTGCAAGGATGCAGGCCTTGAAGCAAGTTTGTTTTGTGTTGTCCTATAAGGCCCACATTCCTGCACATTCACATTTGTCTGAGGCATATTAATCTGTGTATGTGAGCAGCACAATGCAGCACACATGGGATGTTTAGCATACATGGGAAGAGATTGAACAAGTATTTCATGGTTAACCATCAACTGTGAAGCTCTGGCATTTTGGGAGCATCCCCTGGTCATTCACATATGTTAAATAAGACAATCCTCATAATTCCTTTCATTTTCATTGTATACAACCACCCACTACCCAATAATCAGTCCATTGTGGCAGGGAATGGTACCACAGCTATTGCCTCTGCATTGCTTTACCCCGGCTTAATACAGCCACTTTGAGGCACACAAAGTTTGCTTCTGTAGCTTAATTTCTTTGAAATTGATTTGTTGCAATGCACATGTTGCACTTTTCATGATGCTATGTGAAACTACAACTATTCAAAATATGTTCCTCAAATGTTTATGTTTTCCGTGACTGCTACATCTACATTACTACATGCCAATGGTACATACATGCATACCTACTGGGCCTCCGATCTCCAGTCGAAGCGGGTCCATCAGAGCAGCCTCCTGTGCCACTATGATGTTTGATTTGGCTGACGGTCTGATCCAGTTCAAAGTACTTTTTTAGATGCCAGTTTATACACTCCCACACATCTTGCCTGTCCTTGGGTGGGTAGCCTTGTCTTACCTTACCTCCAGAGACCACCATCCTATGTGGTAATGTGCAATGAGCCATAGGAGGGCACCCAACTCTACCTCAGCAAAATGTTTAATCATACCCCTTCCAGACATGTGCCTATTCCTCCCTGACATGCAAATCCCGAAAAGAAACAGCCCTTAAAACTATATCTACCCCTAATTTATAAAACCCCAAAAATAAAAGACACCCAACAATACAAAGACAATATATTTATACAATACAATATTAATAGACAAAAAGGTATAAAACTCATGTAACACAGAGACAGATCAGCTACTGACAAAACCAAAATGTGCTCAAAACCACAGACATTCTCCAAAATACCTCCAATGCCCAGCAGAAACTAACTGACTGTAAGAGAAAGTGAAACTAACATGCACACTTCATAGTATGCAGCCTGCCACATCCATTGCATAATTTCCTGGGTGTGTACTGCAGGTTTCGACAATTGGGTAGATTTTTATGATGCATAGCCATGCAAATGGACAGTGCGTGATGGATACACTGTACAGTAGCACTTCTGTAGAACAGTTAGTTACATGCAACAGAGGCAGTGTGTAGAATCAGAACTGTGCACCATGGGCAATGCGTGGGTTTGGAGCTGTGCAACAGGGAAGATGCTTGTGTTCAGACTGATGCTACATGGGCAATTTGCAGGTAGAAGCATGGCTTATTATGGATCATACATCTCAGGACCACTTCTGTAGCGTTTCCCCACGTAGCACATCACAGTAACAGACTGCAGTGCCTAGGTGATGAAACAGGGTGATTTGTAGTCTTTCATGTCCCTGATACTTAGGGACATATATAAGTAGCTTAGTGATGATCTTTCTCAAGGCAAGGTGGTGCAATAGCAACGCAAATCCTAGGAGAGAGTTATGAAGACACACAAGGCCACTTTGCATGGCCCTGAGTCGTGGCATAAATCAGGAGTGAAGCAAAGCAGCTCAAACCACTGTGCTGCCTCACTCTTGCCTGGGAAGGCATTCCATGGGTGTTGCATGGGTGTTTCCAGACAACTCCCATGATTTTACATGAATTCCCAGTTTACCCAGAACTAGAAGTCATGGGAATGTGCAAGTAAGCTACGCGGGAGAGTCGGGACAAGGGGATATACATTTAAATATACTCATTACTTTCTCTTTCAATGTGTGTTGCATTCAGCCCCACACATAGCTCAAGAAATATGTCTATCAGGAGTTTATATTTGCTCAAAGGTGCCCCGTCATGCAGAAAAAACAATCCTGCATTCAAAACAAGCAACCTTGCACCATGGTGCAAGGGTGTCTGACCTGACACCAGGCACCCATACCAAGACAAGTGCAGGGAAAAAAGCAGGTACACACAATTATATGTTTGATACAACACATTCCTGCTAATTCCCAGTCATGCAATTCAGCGCAGCAAAGTGACTTGCAGCATGGCAAGACAATATGTATTATTCAACACCACTGTTTAGTTCAACAACACAGTTAACCTGTTTTAGGGTGTGCCACACACAAGACAAAGTGCCAGCATATGCACATTACCCATCTGCACACTCTTTTCACTTCAAAATATGTGTTGTGTATGTCTTCACAGGAACATCCATTGAGCACATTTTTGTCATATTCACATTTCTGTCATACTCACATTTCCTAAACAACAGGCTGTTGTGCAGTTGTGAGTGTGACACACAGCAATATACCTTTAGAGTAGGTATGTGATTTGTAGGGCTCATTGCAGTGAACCAGGGTTTAATGCTAATTTACACTGCTATAGTTTGCTACACAGCATGCTGCCGTCCCCACTTTAGCTCTCTCTTAAACCTGGCAAAGTCAGTAGAGTACATCCATTATGAGATCAGGTTTTTTGAGGCCATCACGGTCCAAGCAGTTTGCAATCCTGCAACCAGGCCTATGTCATGGCACACATGCATATTCCCTGTTCCCCTTAGGGTATATACCAGAATTGGTGAGCCATACAACTGTGCAGTTCTAACCACAGGATAGGAGTACAGTACTCTTAACATGCAAGGGTAATTTCATACCATATATCTCCATTACACTATATTCAGTGAAATTATGTATGTACACCTACATTTGTGTTGGACTTTGGACATAGACATTTCACATATTTAGCACATCTGTATTCTTGAGGTGATTATTGTTATATGCTATTGTTTTCTGGCTTCCATTGCTGTGAAAGCATGGTAAATGAGTATTTTGTCAACTGTGGTAAGATATGGTATTTACATCAACCAGCCCCGGAAAGGTGTCACATGTGTACTGTTGGATCTCGAGCAATACATGTATGCCTTCGTAACATATGACATTTTATCATCTACACCTAGATCTAGGCCTTTGTCCATGACAACTGTCACTCATGATCTGTGATGGTATCTGTAACAACATTTGCTCCTGCAAAGTGCTGACATTTGCATGCTAGTTGTTGGAAAGTCGATTGCTGGTAAGGGCAGGTAAGTACCTATAATTTGCAATAGGCCGCTAACCACTAGGTCCCGTTAAGTTTCAATATCTTAACCCAAGCTCGACCCTTGGTAGCATGGCAATGAGCAACAAGGCTTATCTTGAGAGACAAAGGGCCTCATTGCGGTTCTACTGCCACAGTGCCGGTGGTATGGACTGCCACATTAGAAGTTGTGGGGCTTGGCAGACGCCAAGCCTCCACAAACCTGCCTGGCCTGCAGGTCCGGTTGCACCGCCGCGGCCGGCAGGGAGCATCTCGAAACTGGCAGCAGGCCGCAGCCTGCCTTCTGGATTACGAGGCTGCAAACTGCCAGTCTTTCTGTGGCGGTCACCCCACTATGAAAACCCTGGCAGTCACTCACCTGGTGACAGGAATCTCCATGCCTGTTGTCTGCATACACAGGCACACATGCACACATCCCCCCACCCATCCTCACACTCACAAACACCCCCATCCCCTTAACACACGCATGCATTCACATATACACCCATTCAGCATATACATACATGTACTCAGACAGCCCCACTCACTCACAAACATGCACTCAGACCTCCCACTCACTAGCATTCATCCACACAGACACCCCCATACACACGCACATTCACACACACACACACACATTCACATTCACTTGCATACACGCACGCATTCACCACCCCCCTCCGCAGACACGCACCCGCACACACAGGCAACCTCCGCCCCACAATTTGGATGCCCGCTTACCTTCTCTGTCGAAGAGGACTTCCGGGAGGGGATGGGTCCTGGTGGTTTTGTATCACCAGCACCACCACGCCAGCAGGACTCCGTCAAGCCGTATTATGGATTGCAATACTGCGGGTGGAGTCCTGCTGGCGTGGTGGTGCTGGCAATGCACCCACCTCTGCATTGCAGACCGCCATCGCGAATACTGGTAACTTTCCACCACAAAGATGATGCAAGGCTGCCAGCACTCGTAGAATGGCAGTCTGCAGACTGCCAGCACTGGGAGTCTGGTGGCAGGTTTGGCTTTGGCGGTCAGAGAAATTGACCATCAAAGTCAAAATGAGGGCCAGAATGTGTAAAGCATTCAAGTATCACAAAATAGTAATTCAATAAAACAGAGGAAACAGTTTAAAAAATCAAAAAACAATCTACAAAAATAGGGAATATTTTTATCTTTAAGTTGACACAGAAAATGAATAAAATTAGATAAGGGGACCGGAGATATGATTTTTTTAAAGAATTAATGTTTTTTCAGTGCTCAGAAAATAAAAGCTCCACTCAGGATATCTGGTCACACCTCAACCGGTGCAAAGTCAAAGTTTAAGGCCTACCGCGATGGAGCCATGCTCAACTACAGCAAGCAGTAGCCTTGGTTAAAAGTTTACCTTCGGACATAGCCTTTTTCTTGAAGATTTTCTTCAGGGTGACGTAGTCACCAACCTGATCCAACCTCCCTGGAGCCCTCTTCGGATCTGCATTGGAGGAGACCTCGGTGAAGAATTCTACCTTCAGACTTAGACGATTTTTCAGGACAGGAATTTTTGTCCGGGCAAAAGCTGAATCTTGATCCGACGTCCCTGGAGCCCTCCTCAGATACGCTATGGGGGACGTCCTGATCAACTTTATACATTCTGACTTTGTCACTTTTGTGGAGCTTTTTCTCTCCAAAGTCGCACAACCCTCCACAGCAAGCTAATCCAGACTCAACATCGTTGGATTGCCTTTCCAGGAGCCCCGGCAAAATTCTGGAAGCTTTGGGCTCCGGAGCTATGCAGCAGGAAAAACCTGGAAGTCACGCCAGGTCGCAGACAACTTAAGACAGCTTGACTAATTACAGCTGGTCGTCCCCTTATGGAGACTTACCAAAAGTTCTCCAATGTTCTCCAAACCTCTGGATCTTATTCCAGAAGGTCTTTAAAGGTCCTTTAGGGCTCTATGGCTCACCCCGTGGTTCCAGAAGCTCCATGATGCTCTGTGAAAGCTAGGACTCCAGCTCCCCGAATGCACCTTGCTCAAACTCCAAAATGATCACTGGACAGTGGTCAGCTTGTCAGTTTATTCAGGATTTGATGCAGGGGACTCTGGTTAGCGATTTTTCACCTATAGCAAGCAGAGAGTCCTTTCCTGAACCGGTTGAAGCCAGGCAAAGCCCTTTTTGTGGTGAAACCCAAATGTGCAGCTAGTGCCGTCCTTCAGAGTGCAGTGTCCAGGTGCAGGTCAGGGGTCCAGCAGGGCAGTCCTTCTTCTTCTGATGTTGTTCCTTGTAGGGATCCGAGGTGTGGGTGCAGCTCTGCCAAATTTATCCTTGCTCCTTGGGTGAAAAGCAAGAGGGGGCAACTGTCCAATCACAGGCAGGCCACTACCCTCTTGGATGACCACTTCCTGGGAAGTGTGGAAAAAAATCAATCCAAATGGAGCAAATTATTTAAAAATCCAAAATGGCAGAAGCTGAATTTTGGAGGTTAGGTCAGACCACTGGTGTGGCTAAAAATCCTTAACACAACCCACTCCTAACCCTCCAAATCTAATCAAGAGGACACCTGGTTGCCTGGGCTTGCAGGAAATTGGTCCGAGGGTGGGGGTCCTGAGCTCCTCCAAATGTCCTTCCCTTCTTTGAAGACCCGTTTGCTGCGTTCCCCATCCTGTTTCACCATCTGCTGATGCAGATCTCCTCCCCCAGGCATTTCCTTTGTATTTAGCCCAGGCCACTTCACAGCTCATCAATCAGCCTGGCCAGGCTGCCAGAGGCTGGCCAATCAGAGAAGGGCACTACAGAGCTGAAGTTGGCAACTTTCAGGTAGCGTTCTAAAACCCTTTCCCTGAACTAGTTATATTAAATCCAACAATGGCAAGTTGTAGGATTGTTATAACACTGTTTGATACCAAACTCGAAATATCTGGCTCCTACTGGGACTTTATTAATTAAAATAAGGTCTCCCCATTTTAGCCTATGGAGATTATTCACTACAGTGAGGGAAAACAAATTTGGCTATTTTACCTCACCAGGGTTTATAAAACATTTTTATAAGGTCCCTGCTTATTGTTACATAGCAAGCAGCCAGCCACAGGAAACAGCTATGTCCTGGGTTTGGCACCCCAGGACATAGCAGGAGCCGCCCCTGTGGGTGGCATTCCCCAGGGCCATTAGTGGCTCCTTGACAGGGGCCACTCTGCCCCCCTCCAACAAGAACTTAGGCCCAGGGGATCGTGGTCCCTAGGGCACTGGGGCCACGTGTCCCCCGCTCCAACTACAGTGCTGCCCTGGGGCTGGTGGTCCCACTGTTTATTAAATGAAACATCTGGGGAGCTGATGGTCCCTAGGGCAGCATGGGCCACAGGCATCCAATAAAAAGAGCTCCAGGGTCAGTGGGTTGGTGGTCCCTGGGGCATCCGGGGGGGGGGGGGGAAGGCCAGAAGACAGTGCTTCATTTTTAAACAATTTCATGAGTGGATTTGTGGATCCACCTCGTTTCTCCTCCTAAAATCAAAACAAAAACGCTCTTTAGCCATGGGTGGTCCCTTTGACCCATTTTGTTTGTTTTTTTACTTTTGTTCTGGGACTCCACTGAAGCCAAGTCCCACGATGGCTGACAGCACTTCAACAGCTTCTGATGTTGCAGTGTTATCAGCCAATCAGATGTCAGCACAGGATAGTTCATGGTCACGAATCCTTTGCGACCCTAGGTATACACATCTGTTTTCCCCTTAATTTCTCAAAAACTACTCAATTGACTCACACAAAAAAACAAAAAAAAACACTCTTTCTGGACCAGGACCTACCTTCCTGTCAAATCTAGTGCAATTCTGTCCAGCAGTTTTTGCACTATCGCTGTTCGAAATCCCTATGGAAAAATGAATGGAGAAAACATGTTTTGGGACTCTTCATTTTTCTCGCCCCCTTCCCCAAATGGATCACTCCGAAACTTTCCAGACAGCAGCTGATGAAACTGGCAATTTTTTTAGAACGTTTTGTGAAGATTCGTCAAGCGCCCCCAAAGATATAGGTAATATATTTATATATATAAACACACATTCATTTGTATATTGGCAAACTGAATTAATAAAATGTAATATATTTCACTATATAATATATTATAAATATATCTATAATATAATTTGACATAATATAATGTATCTGTATATATAATATATATATGTATGCAAAAAAAGAATAGAGAACTCTGGGTAGTTCCCAAGTTTAGGTGGAGAGCAGCTCTAGTAAGGAGCACACTGCAACACCAGCGACACTCTAGATTTGCTCTCCTCAAATGTCTGTTTATCTAGCAAAGTTTTTAAGCATAGGATCAGCACAGTGCTATCCACGCCGAGCTAGATAGTGACAAAGGCCCATATTTATACTTTTTGACGCAAAACTGCGGCAGCACAGTTTTGCGTCAAAAGTATTACCGCCGGCTAATGCCATTTCGGTGCGCTGTGCGGGTGTCAAATTTATACTTTGACGCACGGCGGGGCAAACCACAGGTGTAAGTCATTTTTTTTTACGCACACTGCAGCGTTACGTCATAAAGGAAAATGACGTTAACGCAGCAGAAATGACTGTGGGCCGATTTGCGACACCGCAAACCGGATATGCAGTGTTTTTTGACGCAATAGCGGCAAAATTCCCTGCAAACACAGCCATTTCAGCAGAGGAGAGCCAAAATGGAGTCCAGATGCCTGTACAGACCCCAGGAAGATGACAACAGACCAGGAACCAGCCAGGAGGACCCATACAAGAACCAGGACAGGGAGAAGAAGAAAAGAAAGTGTCGCTTCAGTGCAGAGGAGCAGGAAATCCTGGTAAAAGAGGTGACGGAACACCAGCACCAACTGTTTGTCACCTCAAAGTTGCCAATCAGTAGGAGAGAGGCAATATGGCAACAGATTTTTGACAAGATTAACAGTGTGGCAGAAGTACGCAGAACAGTCATTGAGTGAAAGAAACGCTGGCATGACTGCAAGCGCAGGACCAAGGAAAAGATGGCCAGGAACAGGAAGGCAGCACTGCAGACTGGAGGTGGGAGTCCAGCACACCAGGAGGCCTTGGACCACATGGAGGAGATGGTGGCAGCCGTCATCCCTGAGGAGATTGTCACAGGGATTCAAGGAAAAGGACAGCACCGACTATCAGGAGACAACGCACATGCAGGGTAAGTCGTATTGGGAATTAAAATGCACTAATGTCAACTACATGGGGGGGGGGGATACCGACTACAAAATGCATGGAAGTCATCATATACATGGAGTGGCATGGGTAAAGGGGTACGGCATGGGGGCATGGCCTGTACAGATAAAAGCTGGGGCACACCATAACACAACACCAACAACAGTTCCATGGGGGTATGCTGCCATGCCAACGATGTAGCAAAGGTAAAGCCACGCCAGGAGGGAAGAGCACAACGTCAAACTGCCATCCTGTCACACATCAGCAACTATACCCCCTACATTAACTACGGCCCAATTAACAACCTATAGCCATACTGACAACTGGAATGTAACAGTGACAACAGTTGCCACTACCACCTCCGCTGTGTGTGCAGCTCAAGTAGCTAATGGCAGTAACGTCCCCATGGATCATACACACCTAAATTATTGGGTTGAGGATGACAACTTTAACAATCCCCTGAAACAAGACAAATGTTCCAGTCCTGTCAATTGTGAATGGCCATAGTTGCTGCAAACATCAGCCAATGTCATCAACATTAGGAGCTACACAGCACTAAGGTCACACCCATGCAGCATATGCCAGGGTCCATCCTGTGCCTGGGTCACAATGCAACATCCCAAATGTCATACTGCTCAGACAACAGCATTGAGGGGGAGGACACATGTAACTGGTCACTGAAATACACGTGCACAGTCACAGGAGGAAATAGGACACTGCTAAGACTATCAGGGCAATCCAATGTCCACACATTCCCAACATCAGCAGTACACATTACCAATGCTAATATCCATATCGTGCCATAACAATGCTATGCATATTATACGCTACATTTCAACTAAATATAAGTGGATGTGAAAGATCAGAGACTGGGGCAGGTCCAGATTGTTAAGTGTGCTGCTAGTGCCATTAGAGCACGCACAGCCAGTGAAAGGTCTCACCATGAGAATGGATGTAGACAGAGGGTTCAGTAGGACAAGAAGGTGGCAAATCACTATTTGGCCTAAACCAACACCTAGAGGAGATGATGCAGACAAGTAAAAAAACTTACCACAATACATGTGACGCGCGGGTGGGGCATAGGCCTCGGAGAATGCCCATCTGAAAGACTGGAGCAATGAACAGGAAACAAGATCACAATGTGAAATCCGCACAAGGCAGACATGTCACATCACCAATGCCACAACACGGACACACTAATTGTACTCTATTTCATTGCAAAGGACAATGGATCTCCTGCGGATATGCCTGTCCAGGACTACCCTGATGACATGGATGATGAGCTGACAAACATCAGCCACCAGACCCTCCAAGATGTCCCTGGAACCCTCCAGACCCCACCTTCAGTCACAAGGAGGAGCACAGAACAAGCAGCCATCACAGAGGACCCACCCACCACCCCAATTGTAAGACCTGCCAGCTCCAATACAGCTGAGGACTCAGATGACACAGGCACCAGCTTTGAGAGAACTGTAGTTGGAGTACAGCGGGAGCTGGCCAAGGAGGTGCGGGTGGGGATGCAAACTATGGCACCCAGCCTAGAGGGGGTGCGTTTGTGCATGATGTCATCTGCAGATCAGGCAGCAGCCATGCAAGCGCTAACATCCATCCTGCAAGGACTACAGCAAACTGTAAAGGAATTCACCACTGCAGTAAGAGAGTTGCCACAACACCTCGCACCCCAAACCTTCCACTGCATGCACAAATGCAATCATGACCCTCTCAGGGCTGACCTGGCTGCCTACCATCGTGATGTGGTTGCTATTCTTAAGAACCAGCAGATCCTCCCTGCAGCAGTACTGCCCTTAAGACCCTCAC
Organism: Pleurodeles waltl; assembly: GCF_031143425.1. Classification (NCBI taxonomy): domain Eukaryota; kingdom Metazoa; phylum Chordata; class Amphibia; order Caudata; family Salamandridae; genus Pleurodeles; species Pleurodeles waltl. The sequence goes on along the minus strand of NC_090439.1, from coordinate 623,690,027 downwards.
AGGTAGCAGCGACCGGGATGTCTGACTCCACGTCTTCAAACACTGAGGTGTGTGTTGCCCCTTCACAACCACCACCACCAAGGACAGAGGAGGCAACACACACATCAGAAGAAGAAGACATGGAACAGATCACCTTCACACGTAAAAGCACTAGTCCCTGCCACATGGCCACCTATTACCAAGGTCCTGCGCTTTGTAACATGCCAGTCTTGCAACAACTGTACTCAATTACTGTTCTGCAAACCGCTTTATATCTTGTCAGCCTGCCTTGTGATTGTCTCTCACTTACTCATTGGCAAATCCTGTCCCTCTACATTGTCTGACACATCACCCCAGCATGTCAAATGCAATTTCCTTTAGCACTTGTGTAGGATCACAATGGAAGATGTCACTATAATGGACTGACAATCATGGACAATGTACATATAGCACTGCAGCACTTTTCAATAAATAGCACTTCCACAACCACTTTGTCTCTGTGTAATGTGACACATCAACTGTGCAGTAGACCACTGAATTTTGCCTCCTGTCAAATTACGTAGCTTGTCAATACAACTGTCCTGAAATAATGTAGTCTGATAACTATGCACAATGGCCTGGATTCTACCATACTCTGCCCTTCCTGAGGGTAATATCTGATGAAAAGAGAAACCATACACCATAATGCTGTGTTGGACAGAATAATGCTTCCTCAATGGATATCTAAGCCATTAAATAGTGCCAGCAAAATGTTGCCTCCATGCAAAACTAACACATATAACATTGCCCACAAATCTAAGCAAACAGTCAACAAACTGCATGAATGAAGGTGTCTGAGTTTACATCCAAATAAGTAATCATGCTGAACAGTGTCACAAATGATCTATGTGAGTCATGAACACGATACTACAAGAGTGCTTACTACCACTCAGCTTATAAGGGTTTCCTTGAACATCACACTGCAGTCAGATATAACACAGTGTCCCCAATACCAAATCTGGAAGCACTGTATGTGACATTGAAAACATACTTATTGAAAAAAACACGTTGGGATCCATAGTAACTGTGATTGGTGGTTGCAATGAATGGTCTAATCTTTGCAAGGTAGCTTTGTGGTAGTTGCCAATGTTACAGCTAATGTGGGATTTGTTTGTAGCATAGGACACAAATTGTAATACAAAATAAATCATGTACACTCATGCCAAGCCCCTGATCTACAAGCATTTTACACATACTGTAAAGGGTTAGCTACATATTTATTAAACTGTAAAAACAGAAGAGAAAACTCGGGGAAAAGCCTTACCTACCCTAATCTACCCTAACTACTCATTACCCACAACTGTACCTAACTAACCTAAGCTAAACTTACTTATCACATGTAACAAAACGTTCTAAACATCAACCCCCACCCCCCTTATGAGACGGGACACATGGAGGACAACAGATACTAACCTAAACACATACTATACTATAATAAACAAATATATAAAAAAATTGTAATTTTTTTTAAAAATATTTTTTATATATGTATTTTTTTTCAAAACACACAAGAACCCGAACATTGTCCCCCACCCACCCACACAAACACTCAAAAAGAAACAGTAGAAATAATCAGGACCCCCCACCCACTAACATTAACTAAACTAACAGCCTATACTAACCTAACACTAAGCCCCCTAAACCCACAAAGTATAAGAATAAGGAAAGAGGAGGGAGGGGAGGGAATCATGTCCATCAAAATGTCTATAGGTTGGCCCTCGGGAGGGTCCGCTTAATGGACCCCACGCGCTGGTTAATATAGCGAACATCCTGCCGCAGGCGACTCATATTTCGCAGGACACGGTCCAATTTACGCTGCATCTCCAGAAAAGAAGCAGGGTCAATAGCTGCAGCTGGGGTGGTCTGTGTGCCAGCTGAGGTAGTGTGGGGCCGTGTAGGGTCAATGTCTGTGGGCTGCCCTGCAGGTGGTGCTGAGCTAGGGCCTGGAGCACTTGCTGATGTTGTTGCCACAACGGTCCTAGCTGTTGGTGGTGCCACCTTGGTGGTACTGGTGGTGGTGGCTGTGGTGGGCAAAGAAGGGCCGCCCTGTGGGAATGCCCTCCAGGCTCCGGAGGCCCATTCATTTCGGTATCTTCGGGCCATTCTTCGGTACCCTGACTCTACCTGCAGTATATGCTGGTACCTCATTGCCCGCCTTGTGAATTCCCGCACCTGGATGGGGGTCATATTTGCAGCTGTGAAGACAAATGAAAAAAATAACATTAGGAACTGCATTGTGTGAAATGGCACAAGAAGTAAATCAGACAATACATCTACTGTACTTGTAACAGCTCATATCATCATACAGATCATTGAATGTCCCTGAGGAAGTACATGGCAGGCAATCCTACGAAGGTCGTATCACACATAGCACATCCAAACCCTACAAGATGGGTAACAACTGGCATGTTTTGGCATCAGAGTTCTGCCAGTTGTCAGCTAACAATCATGCAGCACATCCTCCGCCAATGCCAGGGCTACAAATGTCATTGTACTGGATGGAAATATAGGGCCACATGATCTGCAAGTTGTAAATGGACTTGCTAGAACAGTACTCATGTGCGAAACATGAGTGTGTATACTAGGTTCAGACAAAAGATTCACTGATTTACATGTCTTTGTACCAAACTTGTATCATCAGTCCTAAGTACACTATTCACAAACCCATGCCTGTGTTTGGGTGGGGTGGAGAAACAACTAACAATTTCAAACAACATGGACACCCAGGAAGCTTATGAAAGCTGGACATGTGTTTGGCTCTACACACACACCAAAGGTAAGGTGTATTCACAAATAGGAGACAGCAAACCCTTGACCAATCCCAGCGCCACACATGTCTGGAAATGCAGACCTTTGTCCACATCATATACTTCCAGTAAGCCATGACTTACAACTAACACAGAAATGCAAGAACACCCCTGGTCATAATTTGCACGCACACCTAGGCCATTGCACTCAAGTGCCACATACTCGTAGCACTACATGTGGAGCTACATGCTGCTAGGAAGTTCAACCTACAGTATAATAAGTACATTAGTGAATAAGGAAGCAGAAGTCTGTGGGTAAGCATTTTGCAGCCCCATTCTGGGAGAATGTGGGTCTGACTGGCTGACTAAATCACAGATTAGGTCCAGTGTGACTCTTGCTGATACAAGTGTTGACATGACTCATCCACATTCACATTGCGGGCCTACAGGACTGACCTAGAATCCCTAAATAAGACAATAGGATAAGCATTGGCCAACTCTAAAATGGTGATACAATGAAATCCCACTTATGGAACAAGACAAATGATGGGCCAGCGCATCACACCTTGCTATGTGTTCAACACACAGGAGTCCATCAGACATCACCAGCAAACACAACACATAACAGACATATCAACACTTACTTGAGTTGTCTGGGTCCTCGAATGAAGCCACCTCGCCCACAGTGTAGGGTGCGGGTCCACCTGTAAGGCATGGAAGGGAGATATGTGCTCAAATTCTGTGCACTGTCCAACAATTCCAAAGACAAATACTATGTGTAAGATTACATAAGTAAGTAAAGCAACTCAGACATGATGATACTGCATCCGATATAGCACGGCTAACATGTACATACCCTGGGTCTCCTGTGAAATTTACACACATATCTGCACACATGCAGTGGCCCTAACTATCATGTGGTGGCAAAATGCTCCTTCATTAGTGAGCAGACATAGGGGGCCATTCTGACCTTGGTGGGTGGCTACCGCCGCCGCCATGCGGCCGCCAATGCGGCCGCACTCACGCGGCCCCCATTCCGACATTCCCGCTGGGCCGGCGGGCGCAAACCAAGTTTGCGCGGCCGGCCCAGCGGGAATGAGGCCACAACACATAAGCCGGCTCAGAATGGAGCCAGCGGTGTTGTGGCTGTGCGACGGGTGCAGTTGCACCCGTCGCGCTTTTCAATGTCTGCTAGGCAGACATTGAAAAGCTGTCCGGGGCCCTGTTAGGGGGCCCCTGCACTGCCCATGCCAGTGGCATGGGCAGTGCAGGGCCCCCCAGGGGCCCCTGGACACCCCTTACCATCAGCCTCTTCCTGGCGGTGAAAACCGCCAGAAACAGGCTGGCGGTAAGGGGGTCATAATCCCCAGGGCAGCGCTGCAAGCAGCGCTGCCCTGGTGGATTATCACCGCCGGGGCAGAAATGGCGGAAAACAGCCAGCCCCGGCGGTCCGACCGCAGCTTTACCGCCAAGGTCAGAATGGGGAAAAAGTGCTTTGAGTCATACTAGCCCTGGCGGTCTCGGACCACCAGGGTCAGAATGACCCCCATAATAATGGAGTGTATTCGTCTCATTATGTGTATCCAAGAGAGACATCCAAAGCCACTTTCCTTGAGGAGTGCATTACTATTCAACCAGCCATTGTGGCATGACAAATTTATGATACACAGGTACAATGTACAGAGGGGCAGGGACAGTTGTAAGCCCTCACGTTGTTACAGTTTCTTCATTTGATATGGCCCAGCTATGATGAGTTGCACCAACCATAGAGATATGAACCCATGTGCATACCTTTGGCCAGCAATCCGTAAACGAAAGGTGGAACAACAAACACCAAATACCAGTCTAAGATGTTAGCTGAGGGCACCTTCCACTTTTTCCCTATGTCTCCAAATCCAGATCTGACATGTATCCGAAATGACGAAGGACCACAATAATCCCTAAGATTTATAGAACTTCTGTGATTGCTTGCCTTACACACTCACCAGATACACATGAGACATATGTTTGGGCCACATTGCTATCATCAATTGACGTGAAGCCTGCACTCATTTTCAGCATCATGTAGTGTTTCAAAAGTCAGTCTAGCTGTTGCGTCAACAAACGTTGGTAATGATTTTGAAAATCTATACCTCACAGGCAAATGTGACCTATATATATACATAATTGGCTCCTGATTTGTGTTGCTGTTTGACACAAAGGCGGCACCAACTTACATTAAGCAAAAGTATTCAGTAAGTTTGCAGAGCACTTGCTTCCTGACAGCTAGCAATTGCGGTCTTTAACATAGTCCATCAATGACCCAGTATGTTTCCAAAGCATTCCACACACTCAACAACATTGCCGGCAGATATTGTACAAATCATCTGATATCACTACAGAGCATTTAATCGTGCACATTAACATGATTTGTACTCACCAACAGGGCCACCAATCACAATTCCCAGGTGGTCCAACAGATCTTGCTCCCTGGAGATGAGGTCAGCCCAGCGGTGTTTCAGCTAGTGGTCATTCCTTGGGGTCCGATAGACGCGTTGCAAGTGATGCAATACCTTTCCCCACTGGAGCCTCCGTGCCTCGGTGTGATACCCCTGTATCACCCGCCCATCTGCCTCAATCATAAGGGGGAGGAAATGGCACACCAGCCATATGAAACCCCCAAGCTCCTCACCCATCTTGCCAAGACGTGGCCTACCCAACATATTAACAGAAAAAAGGGTAATAGCGGATAAAGGAGAATAGGGGGAAAGTAGAATAAGAAAAAAGAAAACTAAACAATTAAAACAGCTCAACTATCCCCAAACTATCACTACCCACAACAGACTCCCAAAAACAACAAAGACAATACAATACTAGACAATAGTTCACAATAAACACTCAGACAGGATACAACAACAATATTGTATTCACAAAATGACAAGAATTGGCCACAAAGCAGACAAAAGCACAATTTGACTAGTCAAAACTCTGAACACAGCCACACAGTCTAGAAGAATCACAGACTGCAAAGTGAAAGTGAAAGTACACCCACTGTATATAATCTGTAAACAGGATATCCTATTACATCACTTCCTGAATAAAATGGCGGCCGTCTTTATCATTATGCATCAAACAATTTTGGATGCACAGGAGTAAAAATTAGCCTGCATCCATATATTTGGAAATAGTCTAACACTTAACCAATTTTCAGGGCATAATGCGTCCTTTTTTGGGCATTAGCGTCATTTTTTTGATGCTTGTGCATAATTTTTTGACGCGTATACGTCAAAATTTCAGGGAATTACCTGGGTTTGGGTCATTTTACCATTTTAATGTAATGTAACATTTGTGACACAACTGAGATAGGCTGATTGCACCCACTTTGGTCTTGACAGTGTATGGGCACATGTGAGACATCATACTGCTGCGACCATGATCCGCTACTTCCTTAACATGATTTTCACTCTTGGGTGATGCAGTAGATGGCCATATGGGTGGCCCACATATATGTATTGCACAAATTGGGCATGTTTGGCATCAGGAGAGGATAGCACGGTGACACACATAAGTACAATACCTCAATGCCTATGGCTCAATGTGTGTGCGTTGGCTACTAATGTAGTTGTTGACCCAGTGTGTGTGCATCACAAGATGCATCATTGAAAATATGTTTGTATGAATGTGAAGTCAATGTGTCCAAACCTTAGATGCAAGTCAGTGTGGAAATGAGACAGGACATGTGTTAGTCATATGTGTAGCAACATCTGTTGTGTGCACTTCCAAGATTTTGGGTAGCGTAGACACCACAAATTACAAAGCATGCACAGGATAGATGGTAGACGCTTGTTCATGTCAATGGTCCAAAAGTTGCCCATCACATGTCCTGGAAATTTGGAAACTGCTTCCTAGGCATTTGTTGGTGAACCCACTGTGAGTCAGGCACATGTACAGAGTAAGTGGGTAGCATGTTATTGACACTGAAAGCCAAAGGTGACCCACAACTGTAATTTCACCCCACAGTTGTGGTCATAAGACTGAGCCACAACTCTCCTGTGGCAGTGGTGGACAAGCAGATGAGGCAGCACATGGCCACATATTTCCAGTGATCAATTGCACAGAGGTGTCTGGTTCATGTGTGTGGTCCAAGGTTGATCCTGTATATTTTTAGGGGTCCATGTTGTCACATTTACGTCCAGGTCTCATCATGAGTCAGTGGCGGCTGTTCCTGTATCTACTGAGTATCCTTCGGAGATCAATGGAAGTAAAGTCGATGAGGACATGAGAACCTACATGGGGATGGTCTCACCCTGTCACTGCAGACGTGTTATGAGACTGTCAACAGGGCAACCTTGGTGTGCTGAGTGAGATCATATCTCAGGAGTCTTGTACCGGCAGGTGTCATTACAACATTTGTACACAGGTTGGCCTGTCAAGCTCCCACTGCATCTGGGAACATCATAGCCTCTGTGTTGATTAATCTTGAAGCTATTCAGAACGCACAGGCCATCAATATGAGCAATCTGATTCAGCGTGTGAACTGTCAGGGTCCTAACATGTGTGGAATTTTAATGCACGTTATCAGAGGTTGCTGGTTCTGGTGGAGGCACCGTGCCCAAACCCTGCATACGGCCCTGATACACTGTCACACTTTGTCGTTCATGCATACATGAGACCCAGACAAGGGATAGGCCATGATTTTGGTATTCGAAAACAATTTTACAATTATGGTACAATTAAAAAGCAGATGATGCTATACAATGTATTTGAGTATGCATTGAGGAAGCACCTGACAAAATAGCCCCTGAGGAATGTGAGGTTTGGGAAAGGAAGTGTGGTACACATGTAGCCACAAGGAACCTTTAGGGTAACGCACAGACAAGTGCCAGTCAGGCTGACAGGATCAGGGTCAATCAGGATCCAGCAATTTCACAAGGTACATACTCAGTGGTCTGACTTACACTGGTCGGAGGAAGAACAAGACAGTTGACATGGAAAACTTTGTTTGTACTGTGTTTTGGAAGGTGACACATAATCCCAAGGGCTGTGTTACACGGCTTATTTTCTAGCAACGCATAACACTGTAATTGACAAAATGGCAACTTCTATGCTGTTCCAAGCATCTGCAAGGGCAGTGCATGTTCAAATGGGTGGTCTGCATGGAGGTGCTCACATGTGTGTGCTGTATTAGTTTATCACAAGTCCTGTAGGTGAGATTTGAGTTCAAATGGCGAACAGTACCTTTCACATGGGAAGCAATCTACAGGTGATAACAGGGCTTAGAAACTACAAGCCAGTGTATTAATTGACCTGACGTCCATGCAGTCAGATGTACTATGACAATGACATACCATAGCAAAGGGTAAAGCACACTGGATTACTATTGTTAGACTGTGTGTGGAGAGGAGGGAATATCTGGGTACACATATTTCCATTCCAGGGACCTCTTCAGACAGGTGGGGTGAGACCAGGAGCATGGGTGTGTCAGGAGTTAGGAAATGGGGTGACATGTACATGGAATGTCATGTGCGCAATGCTTGTCATAGGTGTGACACTTGGGCTGTCTATGTTCTGCTTATATGGAACTCTAGTCACAGATAGTCCTTGCAAAGATAGGTGCTGTACGACTTACTGCTGTCAAGGGTCTGGTCATACATTCCTGTTACCAATGCAATAGAACATCCACTGCCTCCTGTATGAGGCATTTTTTTCCCTTATAGACTGATGGTGTCTTAGTTGTGTGCCATATGCTGTGATGAACCATGTTGCCAACATGTATGTGTAAAATAGGTGTGGCCCTCTGCTATTGCCCTTCAAAGGTGAAATGTACAGGATATATGTCATTTACAGTGTGTGTGTTTGTGACTGTTGTGTAATACGCATCACAATTGCTTTGGAATGTTCTGTGTCCTGATCGGTATATCAGCAATGCTCCATGAGGCTGCACTGTTATTCTGATAGTTAGAGATAAAGGTGAGCAAAAATGATTACCCAGACCATGATATGGTGATTATTATAGGTGTTTATTTACATAGGTTGCAACAGTGGTGATGGTGAGTTGTTTTAAAACAAATTGTTCACAATATGTTGGCGCCTACGCAATCCAGGAGCTGTTATTTGTTGTTCCCCCTCATGTTGCAGGCCAGCATCCTCCTCTTCCTCCTCTTCAGGCATTTGTGGCTCTGGTTGTAATAGGGGAATGCTCCTTCGTATACAAATGTTGTGCAGGATGGCACATGTTAAAATGATCTTACAGACCATTTCTGGTGAATATAGGAGGCTGCCACCAGTGATGTCGAGGCACCTGAATCTCGACTTGAAGATGCCAAAGGTCCTCTCCACTATGGTGCGTGTCCTCCTATGTGCCTCATTGTAGGCACGCTCTGCTGCAGTGCTTGGGTTGCCAAATGGTGTCATAATCCATGGCTGGATCCCATACCCCTGATCAGCTGAAAAAGAAAATGACTGGGATCATGTTGATGTAGCTTTCCCCATTAATATCACCTTGCATGGCAGTAGTTGTCTTGTGTTGTCTGTGACTCTTTTGTGTTGCTTCGTAGGCTTCTAGGATGTACCATCTGCATTGGGTTGTTTCCTTGGCTGAACTAGTGTTTGGCTTCTGACCGGTTGTCAGCAGTATGTTTTGGGATTTGCAGTACAGTGTGCACTCCCTAGCATTGTGACTTGTGATACAGGTGTCCCTGTGTCTTCACTGGGGGTGAGATGATAGTTCCATACACAGATTCAAATTGACAGTGGTGGTAACACGTTAGCATCTATGTACCCTGGGCATCCCATACCTTTAGACATATGCAATGGATTAATTTAAACATCAGTGAGACCCTTACATTTTGCAAGGTGACAATTAGCCAAACCTCTCCATACGTTGTGATCATTGACGTCTTAACATTAGACTGTACACTAATTTCAGATGTGTGACAGGTTCACTGCAGACCTATCAAACATGGCTAGCGGTGTCACAACCTCAGTGTGTTCCTGTCCACATGTTGCTGTCGTGGTGTATGTGTTGTGGGTCCTAGAGGGTTGCTGTGCAGTGTGTATATAAGTAGGTTTCTGTACTTACCAACAAGTAGTCCATTGCCATATCGTCCATCCTAGAAGTGTTGATTGATGGTACAGTGATGGAAGATGAATGAGTCATGGACACTCCCAGGATACTTTGCCACGATGTTGGTGATCAATCCTTGGTGATCCACAATGGCCTGCACATTGATGGAGTGTGTGTGCTTCCTGTTGAGGTATAGGTGTTCAGTTGCAGCAGGTGGCACAATGCTTACATGTGTGCAGTCAATGGCACCAAGGACGTGTGGGAATCCATTAATGAGGTAAAACCCCTGTTTTGTCTCCTGCTGCTTCTGCTGTGTGTTTGGGAAGCAGATGTGGCGTGGTGTGAGTCCACTGATGGCATCCAGTACTTTGGGCAAGAAGGCAGAGAATGATGGCTGTGATATCCCGGCAACCAGGGCGCCAGTGCTTTGAAAGGAGCCACTTGCCAACATGTGAAGTACAGCTAGCAGCTTGGTTTCTGCAGGGACAGTGCGGGGTGTCAGCAAGGTGGGTGCCAACTGTGGCTCTATGTTGCGCACAGCTGCTGAATGGCCTGCCAATTCAACCTGTACCTCTGGATGATGTCATGTTCCTTGAGGCCATGAAGGGTTGTCCTGCGTGCACACTGGATGAGAAGAACCTGCATGTCTCCCTTTTGCTGCTCTGCTGTTGCTTCTGTGTGTTCTGCTTTAATACAGGTGTGTTTGCCCCATTTTAACGCCTGCCCTGACCCAGGCGTTAATTTTTGACGCAAATTGGGCTGTCCGTCATTTTCCGACTCCGCCTCCCGGCTGTGCGGGATTTTTGCCCGGAAGCATAAATACGACGCATGTCTGTTTACGCTTTTTTTAGGACGGGAACGCCTACCTTGCATATGATTAACGCAAGGCAGTTTCCCACATCCAGAAAATGACACACACGGCGGGATTTTGGCGTCTGCGGGTGTCAAAGTTTAGATAAGGGGCACGATTTGCGCCTATTGTGCGTCAACATTCGGCGCAGTCAGAGTATAAATATGCCACAAAGACTTTTGCCATTTCTAAAGCAAAGGCTTTAAGCATAGGTTTAACACAGTGTCAACCTTGCTGAGCTATAAAATGACAAAAGCCATTTACCACTCCAGACACAGTATTACAGCTTTGGATTGGTAAAATACCATCCAAGCCAACCTGGAATGAGTAAAAGCAACCTCTGACATATGTTTCGCTCTCATTAGAGCTCATCAGAGAGGTTTAGCTTTGTCCAGACACAAGGGAGCACCCAGTATAAGTCAAAACAAATCCATTTCAGGGTTAGAGTGACGCATAAATTATGCAAAAAAGAATAGAGAACTCTGGGTAGTTCCCAAATTTAGGTGGAGAGCAAACCTAGTAAGAAACATTCTGCAACACCAGCAACACTCTAGATTTGCTCACCTCAAATGCCTGCTTATCTAGCAAAGTTTTTAAGCATAGGATCAGCACAGTGCTATCCACACCAAGCTAGATAGTGACAAAGTCTTTTGTACAGCAAAGTTGTTAAGCATAGGTTTGACACAGTGTCAACCTTGCTGAGCTGTAAAATGACAAAAGCCATTTACCACTCCAGGCACAGTATTACAGCTTTGGACTAGTAAAATACCGTTCAAGCCAACCTGGAATGAATAAAAACAACCTCTGACATATGTTTTGCTCTCATTAGAGCTCATCAGAAAGGTTTAGCTTTGCCCAGACACAAGGGATCAATCCAGTATAAGTCATAACGAATCCCTTTCAGGGTTAGAGTGACACATAAATTATGCAAAAATGGATAGAGATCTCTGGGTAGTTCCCAAGTTTAGGTGGAGAGCAGCTGTAGTAAGGAGCACCCTGCAACACCAGCGACACTCTAGATTTGCTCACCTCAAATGTCTGTTTATCTAGCAAAGTTTTTAAGCATAGGATCAGCACAGTGTTATCCACGCCGAGCTTGATAGTGACAATGTCTTTTGCCATTTGTACAGCAAAGTTTTTAAGCATAGGTTTGACACAGTGTCAACCTTGCCGAGCTGTAATATGACAAAATCCATTTACCTTTTTAAAGTATCACAATTATACATTAATATAAAATTTGTATAACGTAAATTAAAAGCTATAAATAATTATCTCACTATGTTTTATATAATATATATTTAGGCACATATGTGTGTTATTTTAATGAATACATATTCATTTATAGTATTAAATAATTAGTAACAATTATTTACTTTACATTATATCAATTTTATATCTTATAATATTTAACATTTGCTACAGTAAAATGTTATCTATTTTGCCTGTTTTTTAAATATAGTACTGACCACTATATTTTGTTTTTGATATTTGTGAGAAAACACAGCTGATTGCAGAAGCCCCCTAACACTTTTTCCTGGTGTTTTCCTGGCCCTGATGGTGCCCTGGGTAGTGCTAACCAGTCCCAGGGCCTGTGCTCTGTGTAAAATGAGTATGCAAATTATACTAATTATAATTGACTCGGTCAACTGGACTTAAGTGGAGGTTAGTGATCTGTTGCTAAGTGTAGATAATTACCTCTCTTTACCAATAATCCACTTTTCAACATTTGTTGGTGCACAGTGGTGGGATCCAGTACTTGTGTTTAATCTCACACTACAGTTTTAAGTGAATTAAGTTAACATTCCTCTAAATTGACCCAGAGCAAAAGTATGTTTGATTTTTCAAATGTTGGATAATTTCTCTAATTACTTCATTTTTGATGTTTCCAAATTGTTCTGATCAATTGGTGCCTAAGTCTTTTTTAAGTGGCACAAAACTTAAGGGAGACCATGATGCTTGATCTGGCTAGCCTACCCACACTCACTGCAGCTGAGCTTAGGGTGTAGTGCAGAAATAGGGGATTACCTGCTGCTATCAAATTTAGGAAGGCTGTGATGGTCAAGTCCCTGAAAGCATGGTTAGTGTAGATAGAGGCAGAGAAGATTTCCGAGATAGGAAGTGAGAGGGCAGATGTCCTGTCCAACCTCCAGGGGGAGGACGATGATCTCCTATCAGTGACATCAGGAGGAGGATGATTGGCAAACTGTAATCTCAGAACCATGTCCCCATCCAGAGCTAGTGTGAGGGGAGGGTCTGTAGCATCAGATGAAAAAGCAGCAGACCTGGACCTGAGGGAAAAGGAATTTGAGGCCCAGGTAGCCCTCATAGCTCTGGAGGCAGAGAAAAGAAGTGGGCAAAGATTGCACAGCGAGATGGTGGCAGTGACAGAGAAGCAGAGGTGTCCATGGGTGATGGGTTCTGCCCCAGGTTACCCAAGTCAGCTGCTCCTGCTTATGTGGAGGGGGATGACATAGACAAGTTGTTGGAGGCCTTTGAGAAGGCTCCCAAAATGAGAAGGGTTAAACCCCAATATTGGGGTTCACTCCTATGGGAATAGGTCCCAATATCTGGGAGGGATAGGCTGCTGACCCTAGGGGAGGAGGAAGCAGATTCCTACCCCAGTATGAAGAGGTGTTAACCAAAAAGTGTTGTCTGACCCCAGAGCAGTACAGAATGAAGTACAGGGACACCCAGAAGGCCAATACCCAGTCTAGGGTTGACTTTGTAGACACCTCACTTAAGGCACTAGAGGGCTGGATACATGGTAACAAAGTGAAAACTTATGAGGTGCTATACGATTTGATCATGAGGGAGCACCTCTTGACCAATTGCATTCAAGATAGGTTACGCCATCTAGTGGACTCTTAGATGATCAACCCCAGAGAGCTGGGGGAGGCAGCTGATGAGTGGTTGAGGACCAGGGTGTTTGTCAAGTCCTAGGGGGGAGACTCCAAGAAAGGGGGGGCAGGTCCCCAAACACCTAAAGAGGGAGGAGGTAAGCTCACCACAGGGACTACCTTTGTACCCCAGAACGCTAAGAAGGATGGGAGTACATCCCACTCCCACTCTGACAAGCAGAGCCAGAGAGAACCAGGGTTAAAGAAACTCTTGGGCAATAAGGTCTGCTTTGACTGTCAGCAGACATGGAACTTCAGAGGAGATGCAGCCTGCCCAAAGAAAGAGGTTAGCACTGGGCTGTCCAGTGTAGCCATGGAGAAGGAATCCTCAGATGATGAGGTTCTCATAGCATTGGGCTGTGAGATAGGACCAGATGGTAAGCTGGTGATCCCTGAGGGTAGGAGAAGGCACTCCCACCTCATTCAGGTGAAAGGGATCCCTACCAGTGAATTGAGAGACATCTGTGTCAGTCACAATATAGTGAGTGACTGGTTGGTGATCCCAGACATGTATGTCCCTGGGTAGACAAGGAACGTCAGGATAGCCAAAGGTGAGGTCACCACCAAACCTGTAGCCATAGTGCCCCAAGATAGGGAAGGTATCCTTGGCTGGTTTGGGGGGGTAGTCAGTGCTGACCTCCTCCTACATTATAGCCTGGGCAGTGACCTCCCAGAGGTAAGTCTGATCCCAGATGGGGCGGTCGCCCAGAATTGGCACTGGTGAGGTCTCACCTGACCCCAAGGGAGTGCTGAGTAGTCAGGCAGCTGTCCAGCTGCAGGGTATTGCCCCTGCACTGACAGAAGGGAGAATGGAAGGAGAGTGTCAGCTACAGGATGTGGTAGCCCCACACTCTAAACAGCAAGAGAGGTGCCAGGACTCAACAGTTGTCCCTAAAGGAGCTCACCCACCTGTCAGTGGAGAGCTTAGGGTGTGGTTCTGGGCTCTGACAAATATTCATAGCCTCTGCTGGGTGCTGGCCTTCAATGCAGCACTGCACGTGGCCTGGGAGACAGACCCCAGGGCCAGAAGCAAAGTAGCCCCCCTGGCCCTGTTGGCCATGATGGGGTTGCTCAAGTATTAGGTGATCTATTTGGATAAGCTAGGTGTTGTCCTAGCAAAGTTAGAAATAGGGGAGGAGGGCACCTCACTACCCAAGTTGGGAGAGAGAGAGGAGGAAGACACCCCTAGAGGAAAGTTTCAATTGAAGATGGGTCCTTTCACTGTTTGGATGGGTTGACTACCCAGAGCAAGTGACCATGACAGGGGGATGTAAGGCAGAGTAGGCCCTGAAAGGGACTGCCAGTTTTCCTCACTGTCTTCTTCTCCTGACAAGCCAGTAAGACTCTTCCAGGGTTGGGCTGAGTCTCCTGGGTGTGTGGGCTGGGAGGCTTGTGTGAGAAAACACGGCTGATTGCAGAGGCCCCCTAACCTTTGGCCCCATTTTTCACTTTTTGCTGGTGTTTTCCTGACTCTGATGGTCCCTGGATACTGCAAACCAGTCCCAGAGCCTGTGCTGAGTATGCAAAATAGGCTAATTATAATTGACTATGTCAACCTACCTATACGTCCCAAACATATGGTAGGACATCTAGATTTAGGGACCCCACCATAGCTGGCGCACAGCTGAGGTGCTCAGGGTCATTTTAAAGGCAGGCTTGCCTTGCTGGCTGCTTTTAAATTAAAGTTATATGCAAATTCAACTTTGAAATTAAAAGTGCTTCCAAAGTCTTAAACTACCTTATTTTACATATAGGTCACTCCTACGGTGTTCCCTAAATGCGCCTAGGGTTGGGTGCCATTTAACTATACGCAGGGACCTTATAAAATGTGTTTTATAAGCCCTGGTGGGGTAAAATAGCTAAATATGTTTTCCCCTCATTGTAGTGAATGTCCCCCATAGGCCACAATGGAGACTTTATTTTAACTAACAAAGTCCCCATAAGAGACAGATACCTTGAGCTTTGTATAATTGTTATTATACATCCCACAACTTGCCATTGTTTGATTTAATATAACTAATTCAGGTAAAGAGTTTTAAAACTCTATCTGCTAGTTGCCAACATCAGATCTGTAGTGCCCCTCTCTGATTGGCCAGCCTCTGGCAGGCTGGCCAGGCTGCCTTGATGAGGTGTGAAGTGGCCTGTGCTGAACACAAAGGATGTGCTTGGGTGCAGGAGATCTACCTCAGTAGATGGTGAAACAGAATGGGGGGAGAGCAGCCAAACTGGTCTTCAAAGACAGGGAAGGACATTTGGAGCAGCTCGGGAATTCCCCCATTTCCTGCAACCCCCAGACAATTAGGTGTCCTCTTGATTAGATTAGGATAGGGCAGGAGAGGAGTGTGTTTAGGATTTGTAGCCACACCAGTGGGTGAGTTAAGCCAGATCTAACCTCCAAAAATAAGTTTCAGCTGTGTTACATTTTTGAAGAACGTTGTTCCCTGGGATTCATTTTTGCCGCACTTCACAGGAAGTGATCATCCAAGGGGGAAGTGGCTTGCCTGTGATTGGACAGTCTAGCCCCTCTGCTTTTAACCCCACAAGCAAGGATAAATATGGCAGAGCTGCACCCACCCCTCAGATACCTAAAAGGAACAATACCAAGGAGAAAAAAGACTTCCCTGCTGGGCCCCTGACCTGCATCTGGACACTGCACTCTGAAGGACTGCACTAGCTGTACACTTATGCTTCACCACTAAAAGGACTTTGCCTGTCTTCTACTGCTTCATGAAGGGACTCTCTGTTTGCAACAGGTACAAAGAAGCTGCCCAGAGTCCCCCTGCATGACATCCTGCAAGCAGAGCCCAGATGACCAGCGTCCAGTGGCCATTTGAGGATTCTGTACAGGTGCATTTTGGGAATTGTAGTCCCAACTCCAAAGGAGCAACTCAGAGCTTCTGGAACCATGGATCAAGTTGAGGACCCTCCAAGGACCGAAAAAGGACCTCTAGAAGAAGATCTAGAAGTTTGGAGCAACTCCATAAGTTGAAGAGGTGCATTGTGGGACATTTTGTTCCCAGACCCCAAGAGGCAAACCAGAGCCTCTGAAGCCTTGGCAGGTGCTATGGACCACTTTCCTGAATGAAGAAACACTTCTGAAAGTAAGTGTAGCAGTGTTACCTCATAGGTGGCCTGAACTCTGGCCTTGTCTCTGTCCAGTGTGACCTTTTTTAACCCTCTGAGTGCTAGTTGCTTCGATGTGGCAGAAAACATGAATGTTTTAAAAATTCATATCTCCAGTTCCCCTTTAATCATTTTGGTATCATTTTAAAGTATAAAATATAATCTATTTTTAAAAATTTGTGTTGAAGTTTTTTTTACTTATTTACTGTTTTGTGATTTTTAAATGCTTTACACACTTGTCTCCTAAGTTAAGCCTTATCGTTGTTGCCAAGCTACCAAGGGTTGAGCTGGATTTAACTTATTGTCAAGTGACTGGACCTAAGTGGAGTTTAGTGGCATTTTGCTAAGTATATGTACTTACCTGCCCTTACCAATAATCCCCTTTCCAACAATATTTTTATCATTTCTGTTGGAAGTATAGGAATACAATATTGGAGTAAATAATAATATTTTTGACACAATACTTTTGTCAACACCACATTATTGTGCCAAAGAACCTATTTTATTTGAAGAGTACTGTTGTCCTTAAATCTTCATGATCCTATCGGCAGAATGTACCTTCTAGCTTCACAGTTTGTGTATATAGAAACGTCTGTGTTTATTTTACTATTCTCAAGCACCTTATTCCACTATTTTTGTCACTTTTGTACTAAGTCCCTGTGCTAAATTAATAATGACTGTGCTGTAAGAGCTGATGAAATGCAGTAGTTTGATGTGTTTGACGTTCTTCTGAGAAAATCAGCATATTTAGCATTTTTCAGATGTCTTTAAAAATGGTAAAAGCTATGGGTTTAAAGGTATTCCTTCTGGAACATTTATATGTCTAGGAGCTTGCTTTGGTAGAACTGGTGTTCGCCACCGTTCATTTGCTTTAACGAAAATGCCAAATCCAGGGGAGAGGCCACTAAAATAGGGAGAATAAGGAGGAATGTCCACCAGCGGATTCTCCTCTCGCATTTATGACATATTTTGAAGGATTTGCTGTTTCCCTCCCAGTTCTAAATGAGGCATTACAATAATCCTAACAGTATAGGGCTGTCATCATCATGATTTGGGAATTGTGTTTCATCTCCTTACTGTCAAAACTGTTAGAATATCGTTGCTTAATTTGGTTAAAGCCACTAGACCTCTTATACTTTCATTTTTCCAAACCTTCGGCACAACAGCGGTGCAATTGCTGTAACTGCTGAAAGGAATCTACATTTCTAACCTAACAGTCATTAGGGCGAGTCCAAAAAAAAAGGATGACAACAATGCCTGAAAATAACAGCTCTACAAACATGACAGGCTTAGCTTTCAGTAACATGAGTTTAGCACACATTACAATTGATTTAATACGTCTCTGAGCAATTATGATACGTAGCAGAGCCCACATACCATGTGCCCCAACAAATATGTTGCACATCAAAATCAGTACACTCCATTGAGCATGATATGAATGACATATGTGCTAAATTGAGTATGCACTGAAATGTACGTCAACCATAGTGAAAAAAATATAGTTGCCTTTTTGAATGTGACATGCATTGAAAAGTCTGACATACTCTAAGTGACTGGTTCAGAGAAATATGATGTATGTTGACATAAATATGATGTGCTGAAATGAACATAACCTTGATTTAAAGGAATAAAACGATAAAATGAATATATTGCATTTTTAAATGAATGTTATACAGTTAATATGACACATCTTGAAACGAGCATAACACTTATTTTATAAATATGAGTGGTATGTAAATTAATGTAACCCAAGATTAAATAAATGAATACGTCTAATGGTGGAATGAGTATGACAGTCTATAAATGAAAATGCCATACAAGTAAATTAATAGAAGGCATCCTGAAATGAATATAAGCTACATTGAAATGAGTATGACTTGTATAAATGACTATGGGGTGTTCTGAAATTAATAAGGCAAGTGTTAAAATGATTGTGACATAATAAAGATCAAAGGAGGGTTTATGGGGAGATTTGTACTGCTCCAATGGAAACCTTTAAACAAATTGTCCATGCTCCTGTGATAATCCAAATAGGTTGATTGGATTAAGAAAAAGTGTTAGGCAGTTTCAGTTTTATTGTTGTGAAAAATCTACAGACTGCATTTGCCAGGAGCTTGTAATATTAGCTAGAGCTAGCATTCCATACCAAAATGTTAAAAAAGGGATGCAGACACTTGAGGGGAGGTGCAGACACTTGGGACTCAAACGTCACAGCCAGGACGAGCACCACACTCTTCACGCTGACGGTGTTTAGAACCAGCGCATTCTACCTGCAGCATGGGACTCGGACACTTGGGACGTAAAGAAGTATTTGATGTCTAGTTCCTGTCTTGTACTGTTCTTTTTTAGCACTATATATCGAATATGCCGAAGCAGAAACTAGGAATTAATAAACTAAACTCTGGTACTCTACTCAAAAGTACAACTCTGCAGGGATTCTTTGTTCGAGATCTGGGTGGTATTGATAAGAAGAACCAGTTAGAAGAGTGGTGGCTGTCCCTCACAGCCCCCTTCCGCTTTCGGACCCTGCATTTCCTGCATTTCCATCTTTAACTAGGCTCAGTTTTATTGATATAAACCAGGGGGTGGATTCTGATGTGGGTGAGCCTTGTAACCACAATCTTGGATTCGTAACTTCCTCCTCTTCTGGTAACCACTCATCTGTAATCAATTTGGCACCATCCGCAAAAAGTAAAAAAGGAAAAAAAAGGGCCAAGGAAAGAAGAATGTTGAACATCTTGTCATTACAGCCCCTGTTTCTGCCCAGTCTGTTCGTGGTGATGTCTTAGAAGCTCTTAAATTATT
Organism: Pleurodeles waltl; assembly: GCF_031143425.1. NCBI lineage: Eukaryota > Metazoa > Chordata > Amphibia > Caudata > Salamandridae > Pleurodeles > Pleurodeles waltl. Next base: position 623,670,542 of record NC_090439.1, on the reverse strand, counting down.
GACAATAGTTTTTGCCCTCTAAATTCTTGATTTGAAAAATTCAAACATTATATGCAGTTTAACCAATGTGTAAATGAATTGGTAGGAGAAAAGGTGGATATACCAACTATGAGTCAGGGTAAAATATTTTTTTCTGATCTGCCTATCCCTCAGGAATGTGGGTCATTCGGAGTGGGGAGAAAGAATCCGTGGGACCCAATGCCCAGACCAATTCTGCCAGCAATGATCAGTCATTAATGCTAGCATCGCCAACAGTGGAGACCAGGGGCTCTGTCCTGTGGTCCTTGGATCAGCGGACTACTTTCCTGGTGCCAATCCCGCCAGCCATCACTGGGAATTTCATGCATAGGGATAGAACTTATCTGCTTGTCATCTATCTCTGCCAGCCTGTCCCTATGTCTTGGTTCTAGCAAATGTGCCAAGGGTTTCTGAAAGTAAATCAGAAACTACAGAAGAGTTTACGAAGATGTAGCAAAGGGTTTTTCTCATTCTGTGCCAATGGGAAAATATGTTCATACATATGGCCCAAAGTAACATATTGGCTGCATAAGAATACTAATAATCTTTTGCGGGTGTCTGATGAACTCCTGTTTGCCTGCAGGGTGGGATGGGTGGGCCACAAGGCCAAGGAATTTGAGGGTGTTTGTGTCATTGTAAATTTAAAAAAACAACAGCTAGTGGGGGTATTATTAAAATGTTTTGTTTTGAGATGGATGGATCAGGGACTGCTGAAGAGCTTCCTTTGTTATTTTGTTCTATAGGAGCCAGAAAAATGTGAGGCCTGCACCTGATTTTCTAACAAGTAGATCAAGCTTCCCTACTCTACCCAAACAGCTGTGCCCCTTGTGACCAAAAACACATGATTGACTGGGGTGCCAGAAAGAGGGAAGTCCCGTAACTAACATGGCACATTTACCAATCCTGCTAAGTGTTGGCTTTGAAGGGGAACCCGTTATGGTAGTGACTAAGTTGCGAAATCAGGTTTTTTACTTGAATTCTCATGATTCTTCTCACTTTACTGAGTGGCTAAGGTTACTTAAAATCTTTGTTGTAAGGATCATGTCTTTCTGCGCAGAGACCCCTTTTTCATTTCAGTTTGAAGATGTGTTATTGAACATGTAGGAAGTGATACATTGCTATTTCGTCAAATGTTTGTTTCTGGCATGTGCTTTTATTCTATGAATGTACAATGAAAATGTTTGATAAGACAGTTCAACCAAAAATATGTTCAATGATAATTTAGTGAATATTTAATTTAGAAATAGTTCCAGGAATGCCATTAACTTTATGACTATTAGCTCCATAATGCTATTACTTTAATTATTTTAATCATTTGCTCTTAGGCTTTTTTTTTGTTGGTTTAAGGTTTTTAATATATAAACGCAGACTCCATTTTGTGGCGGCCAAGACTCGATTTTCTCAGAAGCCTGTCTAGCAAACAGCAGTCTTTAACTTACTGTGTCTAAAATATGGTGGCTTCATCTTCCTGAGGAACTCTAAATATGTCATATCCTCCCGTCAATGACATAGACGAAAACCCCCATTGCAACATCAGCTTGGGACAAGTGCCCTTTTCGAGGTCAAATAACACCCATAACCCAAACAATTTAGTCTGTATTTACATATTTTTACCTTATAGGACATCCACTGATGTATATGATTATGTCATAACATTCCTAAGGTGACATTGCAAATTCCATCTTAGAAAAGATACAATATAAAATGACTGCCACTAGACAACTTGTGAATAGAGAAGCTTCACCCAGGTCACAGGCACAGATTACAGATCCAGATGAGTGCAGCACCAGATTCCATCTCAACTGAAGAAGTCTCCCCCAAGACTCGCAGCGCTCTGCAAGGCCATCCTTCTGCCTTCACAAATGGAAAACAGGATTGTTATTGCATAGATGCAATCTCCTAGCTCTTGGCCTTGCGCTCAAAATAGGTGACAAGCTATTCATAACAGACAACAAACCCTGTTGTCCAGGTATACGCACCACCTCTGAAACACGGGCTTATTATTTATTTATCTGCTAGAAGCAGCACAGTGAGTAGAAGTAACACAGTGAGGGTGTAAGGGCTATAAATTGTAGTTTTGATTTGTCCTGTTTTCACTGTTATTGAAAACCTTAGCTGTTTTTTATCTCCTGTGATGCTGTAAATATTATGTGCACTAGAGCCTGGTATTTAAAAAAAACATTTAAAATGAAGTGAAATACATATTCCATTTATAGTGATCTTCAATGTGAAAATCATTATTAACAATCATTTGGATTATCTCTGCTTCCTGTTAGTAACTCAAAAGAATTGACACCTCCCCATTTATGTATAGGATGGGGATCTGTCGGGCTACAATAGCCTGTCTTTCACATTCAGAGTTGGTGCTTTGAACTAAGTTCAATAGTGTCACCTGTGGGTGTGAAACAACCCTCGTAGAGATGAGCCAAAAACTCAGTTTAGACAACATTCTTGAGCTAGAGTATCACAAGTGTAACCAATACCCTGACCAAATATAGTTGGTTGGATTATGTTAGAAAGTATGATGTAGTCCAACTCCATGAAACCTGGTCCATAGAAGAGATTTTCTGTGGTGATTATGCCTGCTTTGCAACAGGAAACAGCCATTACAATGCAGTCACTACAACACATGGCCATTACCATGAAGCCATTTCCACGTACAGGACTTTACTATGCATACCTTTACCAGAAATATACCATTACCACACATGCCTTTACAATGAATTTAATTGTAAAGGCATGAATAGTAAAGGCATATGCATGGCAAAGGTTTTAAAGTAAGTATTTTTTTATTTCATTTTGAAAAAGCATGAATGGTAACGGTATATGTGTGGTAAAGGTTTTACAGGTAGGCATTAAGTGATAATATATATTTTATGTTTTAGGGTGGGTATGGTGTTTTGAGTGTTAAGGGATTTTTAAGGTTAAGGGTGGATGTGAGATTTAGAGTGGTAAGGGTATTTTAGGATTTAGGTGGGTATGGGTTTTGGGTGGTACCGGTATTGTTAGGTTTTAAGATGGATATGGGGTTTAGGGTGGTAAGAGGTTTTTAGAGTTTAGGGTGGGTATAGGATTTTGGGTGGTAAGGGCATTTTCAGGTTTTAGGGCGAGTATGGGTTTTTGGGTTGGGAAGGCATTTTTAGATTTTAGGGTGGGTATGGATCTTAGGGTGATAGGGGTATTTTTAGGGTTCAGGGGGTTTGGGTTTTTGGGTGGCAAGGGCATTTTTTGTTTTTTTTTGGTGGGTATGGGGTTTTGGGTTGTTAGGGAATGTTTATGTTTTAGGGTGGTCATGGTGTTTTGAGTGGTAAGGGGTTTTTGTGGTTTAGGGTGGACATGAGATTTAGGGTGGTAAGGGTATTTTAGGATTTAGGGTGGGTATGGGTTTTGGGTGGTACCAGTATGTTTAGGTTTTAGGATGGTTATGGGGTTTTGATTGGTAAAGGGGTTTTAGGGTTTTGGGTGGGTATAGGATTTTGGGTGGTAAGGGCATTTTTAGGTTTTATGGTGTGTATGGGTTTTTGGGTGGTAAAGACATTTTTAGGTTTTAGTGTGGCTATGGATCTTAGGGTGGTAGAGGTATTTTTAGGGTCTAGGGTGGGTTTGGGTTTTTGGGTGGTAAGGGCATTTTTAGGTTTTAAAATGGGTATGGGGTTTGGGTGGTAAGGGCTTTTTAGGGTTTAGGGTGAGTATGTGGATTATACCTACCACTTAAATATTTACCACACAAATGAGTTTACCAACCATGCCTTCACCACATAATGTTAGTGGTAAAGGCATGCATGATAAAGGCATATGTGTGGTATAAATGTTTGATGTAAATACATGTGTGGTAATGACACATGCAATGTTTTGACAGCGTTGTAAGGCATGCATGGTAATTGCATGTGTGGTTCAGCCATACAACCCTTTGCAGCTCCATCACTCCTATCACTAGTAGGGCGAGCACGTGAAGGGCTAACTATCTGGTTTAAGACAACTCTGGGATGCCCTATTCGCATAATCCATACTGGCTCAATTCTGATCCAGGCATTTCATTTGACTTGGAAAAATAAATTTGATTTGCTCATTATTAATTTTTATAATAACAATTTTACGTTTGTTATTAACCTTAATTTTGCTTATTTATATGGCTTCAGTGACCATTTTCTTGACTTTCAAGTAATGAAAATCCGGCAGCCAAACATGATCATAGCTGGTGATTTTAATTCTAAGCTCGGTAGTGAAACCACTATCCCTGACAAATGCTTGTTTGAGGGTGGGGACTTAGCTAACAAGGGCAAGAGTGCCACAGACATTTTTTGTACTCTTAGGGGCATATTTATACTCCGTTTGCCCCAAATTTGCGTTGTTTTTTTCGACGCAAATTCGGCGCAAAACTAACGCCATATTTATACTTTGGCGTTAGACGCGTCTAGCGCCAAAGTAGGAGTAAAGAGCGTCATTTTTTGCGTGAACGCCTTCCGTGCGTTAATGCGATGCAAGGTAGGCGTTCCCGTCCAAAAAAATTACTGCGCCGCAAATGCGTCGTATTTATACTCCCGGGCAAAAATCACGCCCGGGAGTGGGCGGGTCAAAAAAACCGCATTTGCGCCGCTTTTTAACGCCTGGGTCAGGGCAGGCGTTAAGGGACCTGTGGGCTCAAAATGAGCCCACAGCTGCCCTCCCATGCCCCCAGGGACCCCCCCTGCCACCCTTGCCCACCCCAGGAGGACACCCAAGGATGGAGGGACCCATCCCAGGGACATTCAGGTTAGTTCAGGTAAGTATAATTTTTTTTATTTTTTATAATTTTTTTTGGCATAGGGGGGCCTGATTTGTGCCCCCCTACATGCCACAATGCCCAATGACCATGCCCAGGGGACAGAAGTCCCCTGGGCATGGCGATTGGGCAAGGGGGCATGACTCCTGTCTTTACTAAGACAGGAGTCATGTAAATGGCGTCTGGGCGTCGTTAAAAATGGCGCAAATCGGGTGGAGGCGATTTTTTAGCGTCAACCTGACTTGCGCCATTTTTAAGACGTCCTAACGCCATTTTTCCCTACGCCGGCGCTGCCTGGTGTACGTGGTTTTTTTCCACGCACACCAGGCAGCGCCGGTCTGCTTGCGCCGGCTAACGCCATTCAATAAATACGGCGCCCGCATGGCGCTTCAGAATGGCGTTAGCCGGCGCAAAAATTTTTGACGCTAAACTGCATTAGCGCAGTTTAGCGTCAAAAAGTATAAGTACGGGCCTAACATTTCTAAGTTTGATTTGTGTAACTCTATTGAGCTTATGTGTAATTTGCATTAAAATACCCCTACCTATGTCTCTGGAAGTTGCCAATTTGTTATTGATTATGTATTTCTCTAGGCATCTTGCGACTCATTTAGTTGAGGGGCTATTGAGCCCGGTGTGCATAGTGATGACAATCCTAAAACAAATGCTGTGTTCATCTCTGGAGGGAAACAAGACAGTCTGAAGAGTGGCTGTAGAGAACTTGACACCAAAGACAATGGCCGCAGGTTAGTGGAAGTGGAGCAGATTTGGTTGGGATCCTGTGTAGACTCTGTACCATTCATCGGATACTAATTAATAACTGTTTAACTCAAGAAGAACGCAAGGACACAAGGAAATTATTTGAACAAATGTAATCATGTGAAATCTCATTATCAAAGTTCAAAATTCAGTAAATACAAATATATATACACCAACTACACAATTCTGGATAGTGTACTAATGATTGTCCGTGGACCACTGGTCCCAAAATGCATGGGCGAGGCCCACACATGATACCTGACTGGAAAAGGAGAGAACACTGTTGGGGCATCAGATCTAAATGAAACAGGCACCTCAGGGGGAGGGGGCACCTCAGCCTGATGAACGCACAACTCCACTGCTGCACGAGGGGGCTCCATGCCCATTGAGGTATCCTGGGGAGTGCAAAGCCAGAGTCTCTCAAGTCTCTCCAGTGGGTGGTTTGCCCACTGCTTTATCCTGGGGAGTGCAAAGCCACAGTCTCTCAAGTCTCTCAAGAGGGTGGGTTGCCCACTCCTTTATCCTGTGGAGTGCAAAGCCACAGTCTGTCAAGTCTCTCCAGTGGGTGGTTTGCCCACTGCTGCATCCTGAGGAGTGCAAAGCCACAGTCTCTCAAGTCTCTCCAGTGGGTGGTTTGCCCACTGCTTTATCCTGGGGAGTGCAACACCACAGTCTCTCAAGTCTCTCTAGTGGGTGGGTTGCCCACTGCTTTATCCTGGGGAGTGCAAAGCCACAGTCTCTCAAGTCCCTCCAGTGGGTGGTTTGCCCACTGCTTTATCCTGAGGAGTGCAAAGCCACAGTCTCTCAAGTCTCTCAAGTGGGTGGGTTGCCCACTGCTTTATCCTGGGGAGTGCAAAGCCACATTCTATCAAGTGGATAACAGTCTCCACTGGTTCTGGAGGGGGCTTTGTGCCCAGAGTGCTTCATCCTGCCAAGGACAGAGGTAGTGGATGCTATTCCGCACTGGTTCTGGAGGGGGCTTTGTGTCCAGATTGCTTCATCCTGCCAAGGACAGAGGTAGTAAATGTATATCTCCACTGGTTCTGGAGGGGGCTTTGTGCCCAGAGTGCTTCATCCTGCCAAGGACAGAGGTAGTGGATGCTATTCTCCACTGGTTCTGGAGGGGTCTTTGTGCCCAGAATGCTCCATGTGCAGTGTGGCCGGTACAATTCACTCACCTGGGTGTGCGTGGCACGACATTGGCGAGGTACAGGTAGCATGATACGCCATGGAGGCAGCGACATACCCCACACTGCTGCGGCTGCCCCTTCCACCTGCAGGTGCCAACAGTGATGACGGTAATGCTTCATGGAAGCTGCCCAGGGTCCTGGAACACTCCTCCAGCCTCGGACGACTGACCACTGGGGATGGTAGGCATGTCAGCGGTGGTGCCACTGTCCGAGGACATCGCGGGGCCGCTGGCGGTGCTTGCAGCGGTGTCTGTGGTGGCGTGCTGGCGGCAGGGTCTGTGTCAGCACCTGCTGAAGGAGAAAGCAGGATGTCTCCGGCAGCCTCGGATGGCTGCCCACCGGGGAAGAGGCTGGGGACTGTTGCAGCGGCTGTAGACATGCTGTAGGCGGTGCAGGTGGCGGTGCAGGTTGGCGTGGACGTGGACAGAAGGTGTGACACTGGTCCCTCAGTCGGTGCCACCATGCCCTCTCCTGATCTGGCCTTCTGTTTTTGGCCCTTCCCCACCTTTGATGGTGGCACAGTTGTCTTGCCACTATCCCCTTTCGTTTTCGCTGACCCCTTGGTGGCTGGTAGGTGCGGCTTCTCCCTCTGGGATGTGGGCACCTTTTTCACCTTGGTGTGTGGCGGAATGTCCTTGCCCTCACTACGTGGCACACTGGCAGCCCTGATGGTTGGTGCACTCCATGATCCCGCATTTGCTGGCACCACTGTGCCTGGGGATGTGGTGGCTGAAGTGCTGGGCTGGGACCTGGAAAGCCTGGCCCTAGGGGAAGGAAGGAGGGGGAGGTGTAGGGAAGAGGTCAATGTGAGCCAGGAAAAGTTTTTTAGACACACTGGGACGGGTAGATGGAGGGGGTTTGGGAGTGGAGGAAGAGGTAGTGGTTGTAGGAGGTGTACGTCTGCTGAATTTGGGTGAAGGTGCATGGACTGGAGGCTGTTGTAAGGTAGATGGCTGTTGGGTGGGTGTGTGCCTGCGTTTGTGTACTTTGGGAGGAGGGCTCACAGACACACTGGGAGCGGACACAGAGGATGTGTGAATGGTAGTGGGGGTGGTGAGTGCATGTAAGCGGTGTGTGGTGATGGACATGCTGGTGATGAAGGTAGTGGCTGAGGATGTAGTGCATGCAGGTGTGAGTGGAGACAAGACTGGGAGGGAGGAGGGAGACGTGGCGGAGGGGGACACAGTGGAGGAAGTGGATGTTGATATGTCTGCATGGGTATGGTGCTTGTGTGAGTGCCTGTGGGATGTGTGGTGCTTATGTTTGCCTGAGTCACTCTTGTGTGTTGATGTGTGTGCATGCTCGTCTGATGGTGTGCTTGGGATAGGCTGAGGTACAGGGGATTGGGTCTGGGTGGAGGAGGTTGGAGGGGGGAGTCTGGACACAGGGACAATAGCTGCCATCAGTGCTGAGGCCAGAACCTGAAACGCTCTCTGTTGGGCTGCCTGCCCAGAATGAATGCCCTCCAGGTATGCATTTGTTTGTTGCAAATGCCTCTCAACTCCCTGGATGGCATTCAGAATGGTGGACTGCCCAACAGTGAGGGATCTCAGGAGGTCAATAGCCTCCTCACTAAGGGCAGCAGGGCTGACCGGGGCAGGGCCTGAGGTGCCTGGGGCGAAGGAGATGGGTGAGCGGGTACGGGACAGATGCCGAGGGGCTGCTGGAGGGTGGTGCTGGTAGGATGGATGGCGGCTGTACCTGTTGATGCAGTGGGCACAGAGGGGCCCACCACCGCAAGGGGAGCTCCCATCAGAGGAGGAGTCGCTGTTGCTGGTCTCTGCTCCTGTCCCCGCTGTGGAGTCTTCTCGCCCTCTGTCCCACTGGTGGCTTCAGACTCAGTTGATCCACCCTCCAGGGCCAAGCGGGATGCAGCTCCCTCCTGCTCCGGTGCCAATGCTCCTCCGCCTGATGATGCTATTGCACACAAGAACAGAGAGACCACAAAAAGGGGGGGGGGGAGACAGAAGAAAGACATGTTCAGTGCATTCAACACCACTACCGTTGGCAGATACAACAGACAGTGAGCAGCCCTCTGCACTACGCCATGCACTTATAGTTCCTAGATTAATCACATGGCCATGGCCATGGGGTACTAAGCACAATTGCTGCACACCTGGAAGTCACAGGAGCCTGACTAGGTGTAGATTGCTCAAACCACTACTGGGGTTGGGGTGCCACATAGCCTGCCTCACAAGGGACATTGCCTACCAAGATCGCCCTGGCCTAGGGGAACCCACTGCCCACTTCCCCCACCCAGACACCTCCTAATGCGCGCAGATTCAGCTGAATGAGAGTTTACTCACCCCCTTGTGGCTGCTGCGATGCCCTCAAGCACCCATCAAACTCCAGATGCGCCACCGCTAGGATCCGGAACATCAGGGGGGTCATGGTGCTATGGGCACTCCTTCCACGTTGAGAGGCCATCCCCAGCTGGACCTCCGCCGTCTTCTTGCTTCAGGGGCGCAGGTCCTCCCATCTTTTCCGCCAGTGGGTGCTCCGTCTGTGGTAGACCCCCAGGGTCCGGACGTCCTTGGCGATGGCACGCCAAATACCTTTCTTCTGGTGGGCGCTCACCTAGAGGAATGGTACAGGGGTAAAGGACATTACTCACCCGGCCAGACCGTCATACTCATTGCCCACCAGTTCCCACCCATGCCATGACGCACATACACTCACCATCCGCACATGTAGGCCTCAGCCCCCCCCTCTGTTTCTTCCAGCCACACCAATCAAAGCAGGCATTGCCCATTCAGCATGCTCACAGTGTACTCACCTGTTTGTCTGGAGGACCATACAGTTGCGTGTACTGGGGGAGGACCCCATCCACTAGTTTCTCCAACTCCTCCGAAGTGAAGGCAGGGGCCCTTTCCCCAGACCCTGTAGCCATTGTCGCTTCCAGACACAGGTCACAGCAGCACTTACAGTGTAGGTCCTCTCCTGTTGAAGGTCAGGTATCAAGTGAGGGAACAGACAGAAAATGGCGGTCACGTCCACGGCGGTGTGTACCGTCACCGCCGGCGTACAGCGTCATTGGCTCCTCGGACCCATAGGGCCCAATGTTATCCAATGCAGAATTTCGCTGCGGTCTTCGACCGCCCACTGCGACGGTGTACAATGCCAGCGCAGTTACCTCATTTCCCCTTGTCCTACCTTACAGGTCAGGCAGCCACCATTTCAGGGGGCCACATGCCATCAGTATTAACTGCGTCACACCTATCTAGGCCTGGAATACACACAGTTACAGGCACATTGCGGATTAATAAATTGACAGCAAATAACATTTTGTGATACCTCAGTGTTGGGTGACTCTCTGCTAGCTGTTCTCCTCCATAGGGCATGTCTGCTCGGGCAGGTGATGAGATGGCAGAATCCTCTGGTGTACAGACCCCTGGTGGACCTGTCGACAATGGAAAAGAGACACATCCTGGTCACATACAGACTTGATTGTGCAACAATCCAGAAACTATGTGCCCAGTTGGAGCCAGAGCTGATGTCAGCTATCCGCCAGCCCACAGGGATACCCCCTCTAGTGCAGGTCCTGTCAGTACTCCATTTCCTGGCAAATGGTTCCTTTCAAACAACAGTGGCCATTGCATCAGGGATGTCCCAGCCAATGTTCTCTAACGTGTTGTCCAGAGTGTTGTCTGCCCTGCTGAAACACATGCGCAGCTACATCTTGTTCCCTCAGGTGGAGGATTTGCCCACAGTGAAAGGTGACTTCTATACCCTGGTACATATCCCCAGCATCATTGGTGCCATTGATGGTACACATGTGGCATTGGTACCCCGCTCAGGAGTGAACAGGTGTACAGAAACCGGAAGAGCTACCATTCGATGAATGTGCAGATGGTGTGTTTGACAGACCAGTACATCTCCCATGTGAATGCCATGTTTCCTGGCTCAGTGCATGACGCTTACATTTTGAGGAATAGCAGCATCCCTTATGTGATGGGGCAACTCCGGGGGCACCGTGTGTGGGTAATAGGTGAGCCCAAGGTCCCAATACAGTTGACATAGGTGTCTGGGTATGGGGTTGTCCTAAGGGTTAGTGTGTGTCTAACAGTTGTCCCGCGACATAATCATGCAATACTTCCAGTGAGACACAGGTAAGAAGATGTCACTGATTCCCATATCTCATACTATTCTTGGAACTAGCATATGTCTGTCATTTTCACTCAGTGTATGGACCCTGACTTGTCACTTTGCCTTTCCATTTCACAGATGTGGGTCCCACTTTGTGCCCTCTGCTATGTTTCATCCTGGCCTACAGCTGTGTTACATTGGTGTGTGCACAAGCAAATTGACATTGCTATATTCCATGGTTATTGCAATTACACATTTGTGAAAGCACAGACTGACTCCAGATTGTTTTGTGAATGAAGTGTGTTTATTTCTGTTCAATTAAGTGGAAGGGATTGTAAAATGGGCTGGGGGGATGGTGGAGGAATGTCCATGGCAGAGTCCAGTCTATTTGTTTCACAGGTGCATTCTCCAAGGGGGCATAGGAAGTGGAGCAATGACAGTTTAGGGATGGACAGGGTGACATAGTGGGACAGAAGTGAGACATTCAGGGGGGTCTCATTTCCTGCCGGGGGTCTTGGCAATGTTCTCTGTCTTGTACCTGGATCTCAGGGACCGTCTGTGGGGTGGTTCTCCATCTGCAGGGGGGGGGGGTGCTGGTGTTGTGTTCCTGTGGCGGTGCCTTCTGTCCACGTGCCCCGGCGGAGGTGGAGGGCTGTTCATCGTCCAGGCTAGTGTCAGGGGCCCCTTGTTGTGCCACTGTGCCCCTCCTGGTTTTGACAAGGTCTTGCAGCACCCCTGCAATAGTTACCAGGATGTTGTCAATGGACTTCAAGTCCTCCCTGATCCCAAGGTAGTGTTCCTCCTGCAGCCGCTGGGTTTCCTGAAACTTTGCCAGTACCGTTACCATCATCTCCTGGGAATGATGGTAAGCTCCCATGAGATTGGAGAGGGCTTCGTGGAGAGTGGGTTTCCTGGGCCTGTCTTCCCCCTGTCGCACAGCAGTCCTCCCAGCTTCCCTGTTGTCCTGTGCCTCTGTCCCCTGAACCGTGTGCCCACTGCCACTGCCCCCAGGTCCCTGATCGTCCTGTGTTAGTGGGGTTGCCTGGGTTCCCTGTAGTGGTGGACATACTGCTGATTGACGTGTCCTGGGGACAGATGGATGGGCCCGTTGGGTGGGTGCTGTGCTGGTGTTTCCTGATGGGGATGGCTCTGTGGTGGCTTGTGACAGTGTCAGTGGAACCGACTGTCCTGAGGTCCTAGATGGGCAAGGCTGGTCATCTTGATCCAGTTGTGCAGAGCTGCTGTCATCACTGTGGGTCTCTTCTGTGGGGGGACTGGATATGTCTGGCACCTCCTGTCCAGTGACGTTGGGTAGGGGTCCTGTTGGGGTGTAAAGGCATGATTATTGCATCTGTGTGTGCCATTGTGTGCAATGGGTGAGTGACCCTCTACTCCAGTGCTTTCATTCTTGCCGTGGTCCTTGTGTGATAGTTGGTTTGGGGTCTGTGTGGGTATCTGTAGTGGACATGCTTTGGTGATGGGTGTCCATGCATTGGTGTTACATGCAGGGCTTGTTTTGGGGATGTGTGGGTTGTGTTGGTGGGGTATCTGTGGGTTGTTGGGGTGATGGGTGTGAGGGTAACGGTGGGGTATGTGATGGCATGCAGGTAGGGTGGGGGATAAAGTAGTAAATATTTGCCTTACCAGAGTCAAGTCTTCCTGCTACTCCTGCGAAGCCCTCAGGATGAAGTATTGCCAAGACTTGCTCCTCCCATGTTGTTAGTTGTGAGGGAGGAGGTGGAGGTCCACCGCCAGTCCTCTGTACAGCAATCTGGTGTCTGGAGACCACGGAACGCACCTTCCCCCGTAGGTCGTTCCACCTCTCCCCGATGTCATCCCTAGTTCTTGGATGCTGTCCCACTGCGTGGACCCTGTCGACAATTCTGCGCCATAGCTCCATCTTCCTTCCAATGGAGATGTGCTGCACCTGTGATCCGAATAGCTGTGGCTCTAACCGGACGATTTCCTCCACCATGACGCTGAGCTCCTCCTCATGGTGTCGTTGAGGTGCCATGATGTGGTGTGGGTGATGTGTGAGGTGGTGTTTGTTGTGATGTGTGAGGGGATGTGTTTGTGGGTGTTGTTTGAGGTGCGTGGATGTTGTGTCAGTGGTGGTGTTGTATGTCTGTGGATGCTGCTGTTGTTTAAGGTAGTGTATCTCTCTGGCCTGCTTTCAATTTCTGGTAGTAATGTTTGTGGGTGTGTGCTTTATATTGGAATAGGTGTGTGGGTGTGGTGTGTGTATGTGTATCAGGTGTGTATATTTCAAATTGTCCAATGCGGTTGTGTTTTGTAAATGTGTGTGTATTTTGAGCGCGGCGGTGTGTACCGCCAGTGGATTATCGTGGTTGAAAGACCGCCACGTTGATTAGTGGGTCATGATAGTGTGGACGTATTCTTGTTGGCGTGACGGTGTCGGTTTTGTTATCGCCAGTTTATCACTGACCTTTGGTGTGGCGGACTTGTGTGGGTGTCTGTATTGTGGCGGATTCCGAGCTGTGGGTCATAATACCTGTAGCGGAATTCCGCGGGCGCAGCGGTATGTTGGCGATCTTTTGCACAGCGGTAAGCAGGATTTACCGCCAGGGTTGTAATGAGGGCCCAAATTTTTGTCTTTAAAATGAGACCAAAATGATTTACATCGGATAATGGAAACCAGACATGTGAATTCTTAAAGAATTAGGCAAAAATTTTGACTTTGTAGACTGCCGAAGTCCCGCCAGCCACAAGACCGCCAGTGATGGCGGTCATCCAACTGCCATATTATGCCTGCTGTCAGCTCTCTGCCATAATTTGGGTGGAGAGCCGCCAGCAGCCATACTGGCGGTTGGCGATGCAGTGGAGGTTGCTCCACTGGCACCGCCACGTCAACACCTCCATGCCTATTATGACTTAGAAGTAGGCGTGGCGGTGTTGTGCTGGTGGGGCACCTGTGGCAGAGCAAGCACCATGGACCCTGTTCCCTCCAGGATGACCACTGGGACCACCAGGTAAGGTGATCGACCGACAGGAGAGGGGAAGTGGGAGGGGGTTGTTGAGTGCTGTGTGCGTGAATGGGGGTGTGTGTTTGTGTGAATGGAGGGGGGTGGGAGTGTTGTGTGTGTTTGTGTGCGTGTGTATGCAAGTGTATGTGTGCGTGTGTGAATGCGTGTATGTGGGGGGTGGTGGGTGTTGTGGCCGTGTGTGCATGTGTGTGTGAATGAGTGTGTGTGTATGTGTGCGTGTATATAGGTATGTGTGATGTGTGCCTGCGTGGATGTATGAGGGTGGGGGGTGGGGGTTTGAAATGGGGATCGGGGTTTGGAATAGAGATCAGGGATGGATGGTGTCACAGCTTGGAGGGGTCGGGTGCTTCAGATGGGGTTGGGAGTTAGGGGGAGGGTCCTACATGGAGATGGGGAGGCATGCAGTGGCGACAGGAATGAGCATTCCTGTCGCCAGTATTGTTACCACCATGGATTCTGTGGCAGGGCAGCCGCCACGGAATCCCTGGAGGTAAGGATGCACAAAATACTGCGGGTGGTGTTAGGTGGACTGTTGGGTCGAAGCTGGTCTACCTTGGGCCACGGGGTCCTACCACCCTGGCAGTACAGGCGGAGAACTGGCTGCAATACAGCCAGTTCACTACAATTGTCAAAATGTGGTGCTCCTGCACCGCCATGGTGTCAGCAGTCTGCTGCCACCGCCAGCATGGCGGTGCAGGACCACCAGGGTTATAATGACCCCCTTAATGTTTTCTAGTGCAAAGAAACTAAAAGCACAAATCTGGTTGCACTAGACCGGGGCATAGTCAAAGTTTGAGGCTGACCGTGATAAAGCCCTGCTCGGCCACAGCAAACAGCAGGCCTCATTCAAAAATTACCCTTTGGACTCAGTCTTTTTCTTCAAGATTTTCTTCAGAGGGACAAAGTCACCAATGGCACTCTGACATCCTTGGAGCCCTCTTCGGATATGCATCACAGGAGACCTCGGTGAAGAATTCTACCTTTGGAATTAGATGATTTTTCAGGATGGAAATCTTCATCCAGTCCAAAGGTGAATCTTGATTTGACATCCCTGGAGCCCTCCTCAGATAAGCTGTGCAGGAGGTCTTGGTCAACTCTTTAAGTTCGGACTTTGTCACTTGTGTGGAGCTTTTTCTCTCAAACATTGGATGACCCTCCACAGCAAGCTGATTTTGAGTTGGCATCGTCAGATTGCCTTCCCAGGAGCCCCCGGCGAAATCCTGAATGTCTGGGGCTCCGGAGCTTTTCAGCACGATGAGCCTGCAAGTCAGGCCTGATCACGGTTGACGTAAGCCGGCTTGACATATGACGGTGGGTCGATCCCTTTATGGAGCTTTTTTCCAAGTGCTCCAAACTTCTCCAAACTTCTAGATCTTCTTCCAAAAGGTCTTTAAAGGTCCTTTATGAGTCCACAGCTCACCCCAAAGTTCAAGAAGATCTGAGTTGCTGCTTGAGGTTTAGGACTCCAACTCCCAGAATGCACCTGGTTCAAATCCAAAAATGATCACTAGCCACTAGTAAGCTAGTCAGTTGCTTCAAGTTGTTATGCAGGGGATTCTGATTAACTATTTTTCATCTGTAGCAACCAGGGAGTCCCTTCTTGAACTAGTTGAAGACAGGCACAATCATTTTAGTTGTGAAGCCCAAGTGTGCAGCTGGTGCAGTTGCTCAGAGTGCAGGGGCCAGGTGCAGGTCAGTGGTCCAGCAGGGCAGTCCTTCTTCTTCTAGTGATGTTCCTTTTAGGGATCTGAGGTGCTGGTGCATCTCTGCCATATTTATCCTTGCTCTTGGGGTAGAGAGCAGGGTGGGCAGCTGTCCAATCACAGACAGACCACTACTCTCTTGGATGACCACTTCCTGTGAAGTGTGATAAAAATAAATCCCAGGGACCAACAGTCCTTAAAATTCCATAATGGCAGAAACTGCATTTTGGAGGTTAGGTCTGGCTGAGCACACCCACTGGTGTGGCTAAAAATATATAACACACCCCTCTCCTGCCCTCTCCTAATCTAATCAAGAGGGCACCTGGTTGTCTCTGTTTGCAGGAAATGAGGGAAGTCCTGATCTGCTCCAAATGTCCTTCCCTCTTTGAAGACCAGTTTTGCTGCTCTCCCCATCCTGTTTCACCATCTGCTGAGGCAGATCTCCTTTCCCAAGTATTTCCTTTGTGTTTAGCCCAGGACACTTCACACCTCATCAAGAGAGTCTGGCTAGGCTGCCAGAGGCTGGTTAATTAGAGAAGGGCACTACAGGGCTGAAACTGGTAACTTTTAGGAAGAGTTCTAAAAATCTTGCCCTGAACTAGTTATATTAAGTCCAACATGGCAAGTTGTTGCGTGTATTATAACAATCAGCTTGAGACCAAACTTGCCATATCTAGCTCCTTTGGAGACTTTATTAATTAATATAAAGTCACCCTTTTTTAGCCTATGGAGTCTATTCACTACATTGAGAGAAATACAAATTTGGCTATTTTTCCTCACCAGTGCTTATAAAACATACTGTATAAGGTCCCGACTTATGGTTACACTGCACCCAACCCTGGGGGCACCTAGGGCACACCTTAAGGGTGACTTAAATGTACAAATAAGGTAGTTCAAGACTTTGGAAGTACTTTTAAATTCCAAAGTCAACTTTGTATGCAACTTTAATTTAAAAGCAGCCAGCAAGGCAGGCCTGCCTTTAAAATGATCCCGGGCTCCTCTGCAGTGCATATATGGGTGCACCACCTATGCTGGGGTCCCTAAACCTACATGCCCTACCAATAATAGGGACTTATAGGTAGGTTAACATAGCCAATTATAACTAACCTCATATGCATACTCATTTTACACAGAGCACAGGCCCTGGGACAGAGCACAGGCCCTGGCCCAGGGCACCATCAGAGTCATGGAAACACCAGCAAAAAGGGAAAATATGGGCAAAAAGTTAGGGGGCTTCTTTAATACGCCAAGTTTTCTCACACTTTGGAGAAAAATGTTCTGAGAATGTAAAGTTCAGTGGGGAAAGGCTGCAGGCAATGTCCGAGGATGGATCGTCCTCGTCAGAGAACTTTGGTTCAAAGCTGCAGTGATGTTTTCATACATTACGACTAAGGGCCTGATTATGAGTTTGGCAGTCCGACCACCGTCGGCTTGATGGTCGGACAACCATATTACGATGCATACGGTTCCATACATGAAAGACCGCTGCAGTCCTGCCAGCACCGCACGACAGCACAGACCAGAACGGCTGCGATATAGTCCAATGAGGCTGTGGGAGGATGGACCACTAGTGTTTCTGCCTGACATATTATGATGTTGCTTTCCTCCAACATCACTGTGGCGGTCCAACCACCATGTCTCAGCTGGCGGAAACAGAGGTATATATGTAAGGAGCTAATCCGTGTGCAGCTTCACACATTCTGTGCCACCATGAAGCCGATCCTTCATGTCCTGCTGCTGCTGCTAGAAGGAGCCCAAAAATGATGCCGTCGTGGACACAACCAACAGTAAAAAAAAAAAAAACACTTACCTGTGCCCCCAAACTCAACAGAAAATCGATGCATTGCCATTGACCTAGTATGAGGACTGTGCATCGTGGACCAAGTATAAATTTTATGTCCCAGGTCAGAATAGTACACAAAATATGACCCAATCATAGCCCCATGACGTCCCCTGTGGGCAGGTCATTGTCACTGCACTGCTACACTCCACAAAATCCATATTTCTGCACATCCCAGATTCAGGGACAGTGTGCTTAACACAATAGCAACACCACATCAATATCAATTCCACATATTGAACTGACACGCTTGCATTGCTCACATTCCATGGCCTGCTGTGATGTTGAATACACATATGTATGGATGTGTAGTTTAACCCAAACACTTGTTACCATGCAACATCCCTGTAATGGACCCACAATTTCACCCACCTTGCAGGAGAATGGAAGTTAAATGGGATGCACAATATTTTCTAAGACAAATATCCAAAGCTCACAATGTAAACAATACTGCAGAATAGGAATGGCAGCATCAGGGGGGCCCGAAGAAGGATGTTGCCCTGGGACACATTTCAATTGCACATACCCCTAAAACACTATTTGCACAGGAACTGTAGCTCCATGTATCCCAGGGACAACAAATAGTGTAAGCAAGTACCATGCCTATGTGCCAAGTTTGTGAGTGCAAATCAAGCAAATACAACAGCAACAACTTTTAGATGAAGCATTACACACACATGATAATGGACACATGGTCAGTGAAATGTATAGGAAGGTACCATCATTGAACAAGTGACACAAACAAGACCCTAGCTTGCACACACGAATTTCCATTTGACATCAGGAGGATAAATGTAACCCAATAGATGTTGACATTGGCCAAGCCCATATGAAACAGTTACCATATCAAACACCACACAGTTTAATGACATCCCAATTGGATCACCACCCACATATCCATCCAGTGAACATCTCCTGGGTGTCACCAGCACTGTTCCCAAAGTTAGATCTTCCCAACCACAGCAAATGGATCAGCAATTAGGGTGAATCAAACACAACTGTAGGCATACGTAGGAGGCTGGCCTGGCTTATAGTGGGCACCTGATGGTACTTACACCTTGTGCCAGGTCCAGTTATCCCTTATTAGTAGATTAGTAGTATTCTAGCAGCTTAGGCTGATAGAGGTAGCTATTGCCGAGCAGCTTAGGCTAAACTAGGAGACATGCAAAGGTCCTACTATACCACTTATATCATATAGGTACAATATCAAAAGAATCACAATACTCAGAGTTACTAAAAATAAAGGTACTTGATTTTAGTGACACTGTGCCAAAAATATCTCAGAGGATATACTCCCTTAGGAGGTACGTAAAATACACAAAATATACACACAAACCAAAATCAGGTAAGTAAACAGTTAGAAAAGTAGTGCAAACACTGTAGAATACAATAGGATGCAATAGGCCTAGGGGCAACACAACCCATATACTAAGAAAGTGGAATGCGAACCACTTAGGGACCCCAGGCCTAATGGAGTGTATAGAGGGTCACTGGGAGAGTAGGAGAGCACAAAGGGTGTCCAAGATACCCCACCCCAAGACCCTGAAAAGTAGGAGTAAAGTGAACCTACTTCCCCAGAAACACACCAAAGTTGTGATAGGAGATTCTGCAAAGACCACAACTGACTACAAAGCACTTAAGATAGACTCCTGGACCTGAGGAACTGTAAAGCAAGGGGACCAAGTCCAAGAGTCACAAAAGTATCCAGGGGGGGCAGAAGCCCACTAAACTCCAGATGAAGGTGCAAAATGGCTGCTTCTGGGTGGAAGAAGCTGAAGATTCTGCAACAACGGAAGATGCCAGGAACCTCTCCTTTGCACAGAAGATGTCCCATGGAGTTCTGTAGGATGCAGAGTTGTTTCTTTGGAGAAAGACCTTAACCAAACATTGCTAGCTGCAAAGGTCGCAGTTGAAGAAAAAGGGTGCTGCCCGGGCCCAGGAAGGACCAGGAGGTTGCCACTTGGAAGAGGAGACAGAGAGGGCCCTCAGCAACACAGAGAGCCCACGCACAAGAAGGCAGCTCCCGCAGAAGTACTTGAACACGGGTTCAAGAAAACTGAGCATGGCGGTCGTCTCAACACTACAAAGGAGGGTCCCACGAAGCAGGTGGTCAACTCGGCAAGTTGAGCAATGCAGGACGGAGTGCTGGGGACCTGGGCTGTGGTGTGTACAAAGAATTTCTTGCAAAAGTGCACAGAAGCCCTAGCAGCTACAGTTTATGCAGTACACAGGAATACTGTCTGGAGAGGAGAGGCAAGGACTTACCTCCTCCAAATTTGGACAGATGGACCACTGGACTGTCGGGGTCACTGGGATCCTTCACCTGTGTTTCAGGGACCACACTCGTCAAGATGAGAGGGGGCCCAGAGGACCGGTGAAGCTGAAGTTTGGTGCCTGCGTTAGCAGGGGGAAGATTCTGTCGACCCACAGGAGATTTCGTCTTGGCTTCCAGTGCAGGGTGAAGGCCCCCAGAGCATGCACCACCAGGAAACAGTCGAGAAAGCCGGCAGGATTAGGTGATACAATGTCGCTGGTAGTCTTCTTGATACTTTGTTGCAGTTTTGCAGGCATCCTGGAGTAGCCCGCAGTCGATCCTTGGACGAAGTCGAAGAAGGAGATGCAGTGGAACTCTGGTGAATTCTTGCATGTCGTTATCTGAGAAAAAGACCACAGGAGAGACCCTAAATAGCCCTCAGAGGAGGATTGGCCACCTAGTCAGGTAAGCACCTATCAGGAGGGGTCTCTGACGTCTCCTGCTGGCACTGGCCATTCAGAGGCCACCATTGTGCCAGCACACCTCTGGATTCAAGATGGCAGAGGTCTGGGACACACTGGAGGAGCTCTGGACACCACCCCTAGGGTGGTGATGGACAGGGGAGTGGTCACTCCCCTTTCCTTTGTCCAGTTTCACGTCAGAGTAGGGACTGGGGGTTCGCTGAACCGGTGCAGACTGGCTTATGTAAAGAGGGCACCATCTGTGCCCTTCAAAGCATTTCCAGAGGCTGGGGGAGGCTACTCCTCCCCTGCTCTTAACACCTATTGCCAAAGGGAGAGGGTGTAACTCTCTCTCTCAGAGGAAATTCTTTGTTCTACGTTCTTGGGACTGGGCTGCCCAGACCCCAGGAGGGCAGAAGCCTGTCTGTGGGTTGGCAGCAGTGGTATCTGCAATGCAAACCCCAGAGAGCTGGTTTGACAATACTCAGGCTCCATGGTGGAACCCTGGGGATGCATGAGATTAGCACCCCAATACCAGATTTGGCATGGGGGGACAATTCCATGATTTTAGGCAGTTACATGGCCATATTCGGAGTTAGCATTGTGAAGCTACATATAGGTATTGACCTATAAGTAGTGCACACGTGTAATGGTGTCCCCGCACTCACAAAGTCCAGGGAAATTGCCCTGAACTATGTGGGGGCACCTTGGCTAGTGCAGGGTGCCCTCACACTTAGTAACCTTGCACCCAGCCTTCACTAAGTGAGGGTTAGACATATAGGTGACTAATAAGTTACTTAAGTGCAGTGTAAAATGGCTGTGAAATAATATGGACATTATTTCACTCAGGCTGCAGTGGCATCCTGTGTAAGAGTTGTCTGAGCTCCCTATGGGTGGCAAAAGAAATGCTGCAGCCCATAGGGATCTCCTGGAACCCCAATACCCTGGGTACCTAGATACCATATACTAGGGAATCATAAGGGTGTTCCAGTGTGCCAATTACAATTGGTAAAAATTGTCACTAGCCTATAATGACAATTCTAAAGACAGAGAGAGCATAAGCACTGAGGTTCTGGTTAGCAGTGCCTCAGTGGCACAGTTAGTCACTATACAGGGACACACATTCAGGCCACAAACTATGAGCACTGGGGTCGTCGCTAGCAGGATCCCAGTGAGACAGGCAAAAACAAACTGACATACAAGTAAAAATGGGGGTAACATGTCAGGCAAGATGGTACTTAACTACACAAGCCCCCCCAAACGAGGGTCAATAAGACTAACCTTGCTTCATTGTCTAAGTGGAAATATCTGGAGAGTCCATCTGCACTGGAGTAGATACTCCCAGGTCTATGCTCCACTGTATAGTCCATTCCCTGTAGGGAGGTGGACCACCTCAACAATTTAGGTGGTCATTACAACATTGGCTGTAAAAGCCGCTTACCGCCATGCAGAAGACCGCCAACACACCACCGCGGCCGCGGAAAACCACCACAGCTGTTATGACCCACAGCACGGAATCCACCAAAATTCAGACACCCACACAAGTCCACAATCACAAAAAGGGAGTACGGGTTAGTTGTAATGTGGGTAGGTCATTAATGTACTAATTATGACGCTAAGCCACTCAAAAAACCTCGACTAGAGGTGTAGATTATGTACGCTGTGTGGTGGTGTGAGGTCTGCGGGGTGTAGGGGAAGGGAAGTTTCCTTTACAGACTAAGTGGTCTCACACACTATGTAGTGTCATGCTTCATCATATGACCACCTAGCCCCACCCAGGTAGGACAGTGCCACCTGGGCGGACTCAACCTCACTGTTAAAAGAACAGGAGGGAGTGCGTAAATTGGACTTAATTCTGGAAAGTAGGGATCCAGCTATACTAGGGGAATAAAAACACCTACTCAGGTACCCGGGTAACTTTTAATAGGGGTCCTGTGTGGTGTGGTTAAAAGGAATGGGGGACCAGTGCGAGAACAATGACTCACAAGGTCACCTAACTAAAAGGAGTAGCCGACATGTTTCTGCCCTTATGGTTGAGCTATGGAGAGTCTCTGGGCATTCATCAGGGCATTGGATCCCTGTAGTAATTACTACTTGACCGCTACACAAATACGTGAAAGAGGAAGGGCCTACCTTAACCAAGATAATATCTGGGGAGGACCTAAAGAAAATGGGATGAAAAACAGACCAAAAACAATGTGAAAGATAAAACACTGCAAACCACTCCACACGTGACATAATTCATACAGGCTGCAGGGGTGCTGGTTGCAAATATAAATACAGTAGTGTCAAGGTTATGCACGGCGTACACTAAGTAAGGGAAGACCATTTCTTACCCTCACACTTGAGGCTACTAGCCTCTGGTATCCTGGAGAGGGAGCGTCCCCTTATAGTCAGACTCTAGAGTTCAAGGGGAAAGAGAAAGAGCAGAAGGGAAATCATGAAAGTAGTGAGGGGAATGCAGAGGAGGAGAAGAGGGGAAGAAATGAAAGGAAAAAAGGAGAAAATAAGAACTGAGAAAAAGAGGGGAAGAAACAGGAGAAGAGGGATAAGAAAAAGGTTAAAAAAGACAGAAAAGGGGGATAAAAGGGGATAAAGAAGGGGGGCTGGGGGTGGGGAAGAAAGAGGGGAGGGAGGAGGGAGGGAAAGAAAAAAGAAGAACAAGGTAAAGAGAATGGAAAAAAGAAAGAAAAGGAAGGCAGAAGATCAGGGGGAAGGAGAAAGAAATAGAAAAAGGAGAGAAGGGAAGAAAGGAGTTCAAAAAAGAGAAGACAGAGACTTCTTATCTGTATCTCCAACGCTGTCTGACTCACTGCATCAAAGGTGGGCGCTCTCTGTGCGCCTATACCGACCTCTCGTTCAGGACCGCTTGAATGCAATGGCCAGGAGATGAGGGGTAGATATAGTGACCTTAATTAGGACAGGTAGCAGCTGAGGTAGATCACCGTCGCGGCCCGGGGTGGGCGGGGCCGGAAATATGACGTGCTCCCCACAAATATGGTCATTGCCCGGCGAGGCCCGTTGTGGCCATGGATGTGCCGTGGGACAGAAACTGTGGGGAAGCGCTTGGTGGAGCGCCAAAAAGAGACGCTGCCCAAGTGCAGGGAAACGCCGGTAAAGGCGCGCGGGCCGCGTCAGCCAGTACTCCGTGTCTGGCTAGCCCCGCAAGTGTCGTCGGGAAACGTAGTTTCCCGACTGCACTCTCTGTGTGCCGAAGGGTGTGTGTCGCTGGGAAACGTAGTTTCCCGGCGGCACAGCACGGGCACACTGGGGAGGGGGGAAAAAAAGAAAAGCGAAGATAGGAAGGAGGAAAGGAGGAGGATGGGGGGGGGGGAAGGGGGGAAGGGAAAAAGGGAAGAGAAAAGAGAAAAGAGAAGGAGGGAAAGGGGAAGCGGAGGGAGAAAAGAGGGAAAAAAAGGGGAAGGGGAAAGAAGGGGCAGGGCGGGGAGGGGGAAGGCCAGGGGGGGAAAAAACACAGAGAGGGAAGGGGGACGGGGGACGGCACATACTCAACATGGGGAAAGATGTGAGGGGTATATAGAAGGGGGAAGGAGAACCTCCAGAAAAAAAGGGGGGGGGGGTTTGTTGAAGAGGAGAAAGAAAGAACGCAAAGGGGGAAAGAAAGAAGACAGAGAAGGGGGGGGGAAAGGGAGGGGAAAAAAAAAAGGAGAGAGGGGAAGGAGGAGGGCAGGGGAATGCACAGGAGGGAACCAGCCAGGTTCACCCGTGTCAGGAAGAGAAGAGAAAACTAAGTAGGACGGAATGTGATCCAGAGGGAAGGAGGAAACGAAAGCGGATCAAGGGGGGAAAGGAAAAGAAAAAGACCGGAAGAAGGAAAAGTAAAGGGGCAGAGTATGTGGGGGGGGTTTCTAGGGTTGAAGCGAGAACCAGGGTATCTCATCGTTTAATCCAATCGTGTCTGTGTGCAACCTCCAAATCCAGCGTTGCTCAGCCCTAAAAAGTTTTTCGGACATGTTAGGGGTCGAGGGGGAAAGTTGTTCCAGGACTGTCCATGACATGTCGTCTGGGGAATGATTTTTTTGTAAGAAATGACTGGTAAGTTTAGTAGCATCTCGTTTGCACCTGATCGTGCTCCTGTGCTCACAGATTCTGATGCTGATTTTTCTCGTGGTCATCCCCACATACTGGAGTTGACAAGGGCATTTGATTAGGTAAATTACATTTTTACTATTACAGTTAGTGAATGATTTTTGTACCCAAGGGGTTCTTAGGTTGATGTTTATGGTGGTAGATTTTTGGGTAAAGGGACAGACACTGCAGTTGCCACATGGGTGATGACCTGCAGGGGGGGCCAATTGCCAGAGTGTGGTCTGTGTGGGACGTCGTTTCTCCTTTGGTCTGGTGTGGACCACCATGTCGCGTATATTACTTGCTCTCTTATACGCGTGTAGTGGAGGTTCAAAGGGTAGACCCCCTGAAGTTAGAATTTTCCAATTGTCTTTTATGATCTTTTGGATTTCATTAGATAAGGGATTGAATGTGGTCACACAAACGATCTTGTCCAATTTGGGTTTCGGTGTGTGGGGCTGTAGCAGTTGGTCCCTCCATCATGTTCATAAATGAGTAAGTCAAGGAAAGGTAACTTGTTGTCTTCCCTACTCCCAGTCCCAGAAGCCCAGGCATTCGCTATTTGGCTCAACGGAGCAAACCCTTTCCTCACCTTCACAATGAACATAGGTGACAACAAGTTAGCCACAGAGGTGTATTACAAACCTACGGATTGTAACAATTTGTTACAATATCAGAGCTTCCACCCTCGAGCCTTAAGAGATAACCTCCCGGTCGGGCAGTTCCTGCGGCTAAGACGAAACTGTTCTTCAGTGATTGACTACCGCAAACATGCAGACAAACTAACTGCTAAGCTACACACCAAGGACTATCCCCCACACCTGGTGAGCAGGGCATTAAAAAGGGCACGCAATAATAATAGGGACCAACTGCTACAGCCCCACACACCGAAACCCAAATTGGACAAGATCGTTTGTGTGACCACATTCAATCCCTTATCTAATGAAATCCAAAAGATCATAAAAGACAATTGGAAAATTCTAACTTCAGGGGGTTTACCCTTTGAACCTCCACTACACGCGTATAAGAGAGCAAGTAATATACGCGACATGGTGGTCCACACCAGACCAAAGGAGAAACGACGTCCCACACAGACCACACTCTGGCAATTGGCCCCCCCTGCAGGTCATCACCCATGTGGCAACTGCAGTGTCTGTCCCTTTACCCAAAAATCTACCACCATAAACATCAACCTAAGAACCCCTTGGGTACAAAAATCATTCACTAACTGTAATAGTAAAAATGTAATTTACCTAATCAAATGCCCTTGTCAACTCCAGTATGTGGGGATGACCACGAGAAAAATCAGCATCAGAATCTGTGAGCACAGGAGCACGATCAGGTGCAAACGAGATGCTACTAAACTTACCAGTCATTTCTTACAAAAAAATCATTCCCCAGACGACATGTCATGGACAGTCCTGGAACAACTTTCCCCCTCGACCCCTAACATGTCCGAAAAACTTTTTAGGGCTGAGCAACGCTGGATTTGGAGGTTGCACACAGACACGATTGGATTAAACGATGAGATACCCTGGTTCTCGCTTCAACCCTAGAAACCCCCCCCACATACTCTGCCCCTTTACTTTTCCTTCTTCCGGTCTTTTTCTTTTCCTTTCCCCCCTTGATCCGCTTTCGTTTCCTCCTTCCCTCTGGATCACATTCCGTCCTACTTAGTTTTCTCTTCTCTTCCTGACACGGGTGAACCTGGCTGGTTCCCTCCTGTGCATTCCCCTGCCCTCCTCCTTCCCCTCTCTCCTTTTTTTTTTCCCCTCCCTTTTCCCCCCCCCCTTCTCTGTCTTCTTTCTTTCCCCCTTTGCGTTCTTTCTTTCTCCTCTTCAACAAACCCCCCCCCCTTTTTTTCTGGAGGTTCTCCTTCCCCCTTCTATATACCCCTCACATCTTTCCCCATGTTGAGTATGTGCCGTCCCCCGTCCCCCTTCCCTCTCCGTGTTTTTTCCCCCCCTGGCCTTCCCCCTCCCCGCCCTGCCCCTTCTTTCCCCTTCCCCTTTTTTTCCCTCTTTTCTCCCTCCGCTTCCCCTTTCCCTCCTTCTCTTTTCTCTTTTCTCTTCCCTTTTTCCCTTCCCCCCTTCCCCCCCCCCCCCATCCTCCTCCTTTCCTCCTTCCTATCTTCGCTTTTCTTTTTTTCCCCCCTCCCCAGTGTGCCCGTGCTGTGCCGCCGGGAAACTACGTTTCCCAGCGACACACACCCTTCGGCACACAGAGAGTGCAGTCGGGAAACTACGTTTCCCGACGACACTTGCGGGGCTAGCCAGACACGGAGTACTGGCTGACGCGGCCCGCGCGCCTTTACCGGCGTTTCCCTGCACTTGGGCAGCGTCTCTTTTTGGCGCTCCACCAAGCGCTTCCCCACAGTTTCTGTCCCACGGCACATCCATGGCCACAACGGGCCTCGCCGGGCAATGACCATATTTGTGGGGAGCACGTCATATTTCCGGCCCCGCCCACCCCGGGCCGCGACGGTGATCTACCTCAGCTGCTACCTGTCCTAATTAAGGTCACTATATCTACCCCTCATCTCCTGGCCATTGCATTCAAGCGGTCCTGAACGAGAGGTCGGTATAGGCGCACAGAGAGCGCCCACCTTTGATGCAGTGAGTCAGACAGCGTTGGAGATACAGATAAGAAGTCTCTGTCTTCTCTTTTTTGAACTCCTTTCTTCCCTTCTCTCCTTTTTCTATTTCTTTCTCCTTCCCCCTGATCTTCTGCCTTCCTTTTCTTTCTTTTTTCCATTCTCTTTACCTTGTTCTTCTTTTTTCTTTCCCTCCCTCCTCCCTCCCCTCTTTCTTCCCCACCCCCAGCCCCCCTTCTTTATCCCCTTTTATCCCCCTTTTCTGTCTTTTTTAACCTTTTTCTTATCCCTCTTCTCCTGTTTCTTCCCCTCTTTTTCTCAGTTCTTATTTTCTCCTTTTTTCCTTTCATTTCTTCCCCTCTTCTCCTCCTCTGCATTCCCCTCACTACTTTCATGATTTCCCTTCTGCTCTTTCTCTTTCCCCTTGAACTCTAGAGTCTGACTATAAGGGGACGCTCCCTCTCCAGGATACCAGAGGCTAGTAGCCTCAAGTGTGAGGGTAAGAAATGGTCTTCCCTTACTTAGTGTACGCCGTGCATAACCTTGACACTACTGTATTTATATTTGCAACCAGCACCCCTGCAGCCTGTATGAATTATGTCACGTGTGGAGTGGTTTGCAGTGTTTTATCTTTCACATTGTTTTTGGTCTGTTTTTCATCCCATTTTCTTTAGGTCCTCCCCAGATATTATCTTGGTTAAGGTAGGCCCTTCCTCTTTCACGTATTTGTGTAGCGGTCAAGTAGTAATTACTACAGGGATCCAATGCCCTGATGAATGCCCAGAGACTCTCCATAGCTCAACCATAAGGGCAGAAACATGTCGGCTACTCCTTTTAGTTAGGTGACCTTGTGAGTCATTGTTCTCGCACTGGTCCCCCATTCCTTTTAACCACACCACACAGGACCCCTATTAAAAGTTACCCGGGTACCTGAGTAGGTGTTTTTATTCCCCTAGTATAGCTGGATCCCTACTTTCCAGAATTAAGTCCAATTTACGCACTCCCTCCTGTTCTTTTAACAGTGAGGTTGAGTCCGCCCAGGTGGCACTGTCCTACCTGGGTGGGGCTAGGTGGTCATATGATGAAGCATGACACTACATAGTGTGTGAGACCACCTAGTCCGTAAAGGAAACTTCCCTTCCCCTACACCCCGCAGACCTCACACCACCACACAGCGTACATAATCTACACCTCTAGTCGAGGTTTTTTGAGTGGCTTAGCGTCATAATTAGTACATTAATGACCTACCCACATTACAACTAACCCGTACTCCCTTTTTGTGATTGTGTTCTTATGGGAGTAGAGTACGGTTTGGTTCTCTCCTTGCTCCCAATTACTCTCCCTTGTGTAATATGATAGTAGAGCAGCCTCCTGGCTGCGAGAGTTAGCTTACATAGATCTCTCAAGTGCGAGAGTATTAGCTTGCTGATTCCCAGCTAGCACCCTTTCTAGCCTGCGCCCCTTAGAACTTCGGTTCCTTCTTCTTTCCTCCTCGATCTGACTCTCCACCACCCCTATTGGGCCCACTCCAACTCCTTTTCACCCCCCCAGGCCATACAATGGCAGATGGTCTCTCCTTTAATGATGAGGAAGTATCAGCTATCCTCGCAGCCCCCTCACTCCTCGGGGACACAGCCTTATCAAAGAGTTTGTCCCAACTTGGGGACTGGGACACCCTAGTGGAATTAAAACGCTCCCAAATTAAGACTATACTACATGGGGCTGTCCTTACAGAATATCTCCGTAGCAACTCGGCTCCAAACGGACTTCTTGTCACCAATGAACCTCGCATATTCCTAGACGACCTCGAGTTTCGTAAAGATTGGTCGCTTATAGCATGGAAATGCACACGAGATTGGCTAATTTTAATTATAAAAACAGCAACTAGGTTATCTGAAACCTTACTGGTTCAGATAAAAACCAGTGAGAATAACCTAAAGTCAGGTGTGAGTATCCTCTCCTTCAAAAAGAAACTGGAGGAGGTAAACAAAAACATGAACGAATATAAAGAATACCTAACCCAGCAAAAAATAGCCAAATTTCAAAAAGACCTAAATCGCTTTTCCTTAGAAAGGATATATCCCTACACCAAACCTGACTATGTAGCGAAGAATTCCACTAACACTTCCGATACCTCCTCTGGGGGCAATATCAGCTCAGACAGTGATAGTAACTCTTCAGGAAACACACGATACCGCCGTGGGCGACGTGGACAACGTCGAGGAGGATGGAACTTTCCATCTGCACCTCCCCTTTACCCACCATACTTTAACCAACAATGGGGCTGGCCAAACCAATATGGCCCACCTCCACAGTACCAGGCACCCTACCTACAGCACCCTGCCCAATGGTCTTTCTCTGAACCTCCGCCGCCTTTTTTAGACAGAGGTCATGGAAGGGACAGGGGGAGGAAAAAAGAGGTACAGTGGCGCCCAAAAGAGGATGCCTTGGAAAATCCACCACACAGGGATACCATCCCAGGGACAAGCAAGACAAAGTGAAACTGGGCCCTGAAAACACAGGCAACATCATTAATTTGAGTAACCGGAGTCTGAGCCAAACCGAAACCCAAGCACTGAACAAAGGTCTGAACTTCGTGCCTACTCCTAAGGTCGACCTATTCAGAACTAGAACAGAACTAGCGGGCCTGTTCCGTAAGATCCGTCTAAAAACCTTCTTCCTTGGGAAGGAATATGATACTCCCACACAAAACACGGGACTACGTCCTAAATCTACCTTCTGTCCCCTGGCAGGGCAAATGCCCCCTGAGGTACTGGCTTTTGAGAAATCAGTGTCCCTTAAAATCAAAGGTCTCACTGAAGCACCCAACAACACATTCCACAATATGAGCAAAGTCGAAATAGAGTCACTGAAGGGCCTCACAGCCGATCCCAACATCATTATAAAACCAGCAGATAAAGGCGGTGCTACAGTGATTCTTCCACAAAAAATGTATAGAGACGAGTGTGAGCGATTACTGGGGAATACCAGACACTACAAACGCCTGGCACGTGACCCTACCACCGATGTCCAAGAAGAAATCGCTTTCCTAGTATCTAAAGGGAAAGAGAACAACTGGATTACAGATCATGAGGCATCATTCCTGATACAGACGAATCCTAAAATCCCGTACTTTTATATTTTACCAAAAGTACACAAAGAAAAGATCCCTCCTCCGGGACGACCCATAGTTTCCGGTCTAGGCTCAGTACTAGAGCCTCTGTCTAAATTTGTGGATGTCTTCCTACAACCGCTAGTCAAAAAAATACCAACCTATCTTAAAGACACCACCCATGTCCTCCTATTACTGGATTCTATAGCCTTTGACAAAACTAAGGAGCTCCTGATTACCCTCGACGTGGAGTCATTATACACAAATATTCCGCAAGAGGCTACCTTGGAAGTGATAAGCGGGTTTTATCCTGGATCTAGCATACCTCGCTCTCACCAGAAACTACTTTAAATTTGAGGATAAATTATTTTTGCAGACACAGGGTACATCAATGGGCAGCACTTTCGCCCCTAGTCTAGCATGTCTATATGTTGACCACTTTGAAAGACAATTTGTCTTGAATGAGGAGAACCCCTACCATGACCAGATCAAACTCTGGAAGCGATACATCGACGATGTACTGCTGATATGGACTGGGAGTAGGGAAGAAGCCCAGGCATTCGCTATTTGGCTCAACGGAGCAAACCCTTTCCTCACCTTCACAATGAACATAGGTGACAACAAGTTACCTTTCCTTGACTTACTCATTTATGAACATGATGGAGGGTTAGCCACAGAGGTGTATTACAAACCTACGGATTGTAACAATTTGTTACAATATCAGAGCTTCCACCCTCGAGCCTTAAGAGATAACCTCCCGGTCGGGCAGTTCCTGCGGCTAAGACGAAACTGTTCTTCAGTGATTGACTACCGCAAACATGCAGACAAACTAACTGCTAAGCTACACACCAAGGACTATCCCCCACACCTGGTGAGCAGGGCATTAAAAAGGGCACGCAATAATAATAGGGACCAACTGCTACAGCCCCACACACCGAAACCCAAATTGGACAAGATCGTTTGTGTGACCACATTCAATCCCTTATCTAATGAAATCCAAAAGATCATAAAAGACAATTGGAAAATTCTAACTTCAGGGGGTTTACCCTTTGAACCTCCACTACACGCGTATAAGAGAGCAAGTAATATACGCAACATGGTGGTCCACACCAGACCAAAGGAGAAACGACGTCCCACACAGACCACACTCTGGCAATTGGCCCCCCCTGCAGGTCATCACCCATGTGGCAACTGCAGTGTCTGTCCCTTTACCCAAAAATCTACCACCATAAACATCAACCTAAGAACCCCTTGGGTACAAAAATCATTCACTAACTGTAATAGTAAAAATGTAATTTACCTAATCAAATGCCCTTGTCAACTCCAGTATGTGGGGATGACCACGAGAAAAATCAGCATCAGAATCTGTGAGCACAGGAGCACGATCAGGTGCAAACGAGATGCTACTAAACTTACCAGTCATTTCTTACAAAAAAATCATTCCCCAGACGACATGTCATGGACAGTCCTGGAACAACTTTCCCCCTCGACCCCTAACATGTCCGAAAAACTTTTTAGGGCTGAGCAACGCTGGATTTGGAGGTTGCACACAGACACGATTGGATTAAACGATGAGATACCCTGGTTCTCGCTTCAACCCTAGAAACCCCCCCCACATACTCTGCCCCTTTACTTTTCCTTCTTCCGGTCTTTTTCTTTTCCTTTCCCCCCTTGATCCGCTTTCGTTTCCTCCTTCCCTCTGGATCACATTCCGTCCTACTTAGTTTTCTCTTCTCTTCCTGACACGGGTGAACCTGGCTGGTTCCCTCCTGTGCATTCCCCTGCCCTCCTCCTTCCCCTCTCTCCTTTTTTTTTTTCCCCTCCCTTTTCCCCCCCCCCTTCTCTGTCTTCTTTCTTTCCCCCTTTGCGTTCTTTCTTTCTCCTCTTCAACAAACCCCCCCCCCCTTTTTTTCTGGAGGTTCTCCTTCCCCCTTCTATATACCCCTCACATCTTTCCCCATGTTGAGTATGTGCCGT
This sequence comes from Pleurodeles waltl, assembly GCF_031143425.1. NCBI lineage: Eukaryota > Metazoa > Chordata > Amphibia > Caudata > Salamandridae > Pleurodeles > Pleurodeles waltl. The sequence goes on along the minus strand of NC_090439.1, from coordinate 623,638,696 downwards.
CCCCCGTCCCCCTTCCCTCTCCGTGTTTTTTCCCCCCCTGGCCTTCCCCCTCCCCGCCCTGCCCCTTCTTTCCCCTTCTCCTTTTTTTCCCTCTTTTCTCCCTCCGCTTCCCCTTTCCCTCCTTCTCTTTTCTCTTTTCTCTTCCCTTTTTCCCTTCCCCCCTTCCCCCCCCCCCCATCCTCCTCCTTTCCTCCTTCCTATCTTCGCTTTTCTTTTTTTCCCCCCTCCCCAGTGTGCCCGTGCTGTGCCGCCGGGAAACTACGTTTCCCAGCGACACACACCCTTCGGCACACAGAGAGTGCAGTCGGGAAACTACGTTTCCCGACGACACTTGCGGGGCTAGCCAGACACGGAGTACTGGCTGACGCGGCCCGCGCGCCTTTACCGGCGTTTCCCTGCACTTGGGCAGCGTCTCTTTTTGGCGCTCCACCAAGCGCTTCCCCACAGTTTCTGTCCCACGGCACATCCATGGCCACAACGGGCCTCGCCGGGCAATGACCATATTTGTGGGGAGCACGTCATATTTCCGGCCCCGCCCACCCCGGGCCGCGACGGTGATCTACCTCAGCTGCTACCTGTCCTAATTAAGGTCACTATATCTACCCCTCATCTCCTGGCCATTGCATTCAAGCGGTCCTGAACGAGAGGTCGGTATAGGCGCACAGAGAGCGCCCACCTTTGATGCAGTGAGTCAGACAGCGTTGGAGATACAGATAAGAAGTCTCTGTCTTCTCTTTTTTGAACTCCTTTCTTCCCTTCTCTCCTTTTTCTATTTCTTTCTCCTTCCCCCTGATCTTCTGCCTTCCTTTTCTTTCTTTTTTCCATTCTCTTTACCTTGTTCTTCTTTTTTCTTTCCCTCCCTCCTCCCTCCCCTCTTTCTTCCCCACCCCCAGCCCCCCTTCTTTATCCCCTTTTATCCCCCTTTTCTGTCTTTTTTAACCTTTTTCTTATCCCTCTTCTCCTGTTTCTTCCCCTCTTTTTCTCAGTTCTTATTTTCTCCTTTTTTCCTTTCATTTCTTCCCCTCTTCTCCTCCTCTGCATTCCCCTCACTACTTTCATGATTTCCCTTCTGCTCTTTCTCTTTCCCCTTGAACTCTAGAGTCTGACTATAAGGGGACGCTCCCTCTCCAGGATACCAGAGGCTAGTAGCCTCAAGTGTGAGGGTAAGAAATGGTCTTCCCTTACTTAGTGTACGCCGTGCATAACCTTGACACTACTGTATTTATATTTGCAACCAGCACCCCTGCAGCCTGTATGAATTATGTCACGTGTGGAGTGGTTTGCAGTGTTTTATCTTTCACATTGTTTTTGGTCTGTTTTTCATCCCATTTTCTTTAGGTCCTCCCCAGATATTATCTTGGTTAAGGTAGGCCCTTCCTCTTTCACGTATTTGTGTAGCGGTCAAGTAGTAATTACTACAGGGATCCAATGCCCTGATGAATGCCCAGAGACTCTCCATAGCTCAACCATAAGGGCAGAAACATGTCGGCTACTCCTTTTAGTTAGGTGACCTTGTGAGTCATTGTTCTCGCACTGGTCCCCCATTCCTTTTAACCACACCACACAGGACCCCTATTAAAAGTTACCCGGGTACCTGAGTAGGTGTTTTTATTCCCCTAGTATAGCTGGATCCCTACTTTCCAGAATTAAGTCCAATTTACGCACTCCCTCCTGTTCTTTTAACAGTGAGGTTGAGTCCGCCCAGGTGGCACTGTCCTACCTGGGTGGGGCTAGGTGGTCATATGATGAAGCATGACACTACATAGTGTGTGAGACCACCTAGTCCGTAAAGGAAACTTCCCTTCCCCTACACCCCGCAGACCTCACACCACCACACAGCGTACATAATCTACACCTCTAGTCGAGGTTTTTTGAGTGGCTTAGCGTCATAATTAGTACATTAATGACCTACCCACATTACAACTAACCCGTACTCCCTTTTTGTGATAGTGTTCTTATGGGAGTAGAGTACGGTTTGGTTCTCTCCTTGCTCCCAATTACTCTCCCTTGTGTAATATGACCCACACAAGTCCGCCACACCAAAGGTCAGTGATAAACTGGCGAAAACAAAACCTCCACCGTCACGCCAACAGAAATACGCCCACACTATCACGACACACGAATCCACGCGGCGGTCTTTCAACGCGGTATTCCATTGGGGGTACACACCGGCGCGCTCAAAATACACACACATTTACAAAACACAGCCATATTGGACAATTCAAAATACAGACACCTGATACACACACACACACCACTCCCACACACCCAATACAATATATAACACACACCCACATCACCCACAAACCTCTACGACCAAAATTCACGAACGAAGGCCAGAGAGAGACACCACCATCAACAATACTAGCATCCACAGGCACACAACACCATCACCCACATAACTTCCACGCACCTCACACTACACACCACTACATATCAGCACACTTATCACCCCACACACCACCCCACACATCACCTACACCACCCCATGGCACGGCAAAGACACCCCAGGTTCTCGGAGGAGGAACTCAGGGTCATGGTGGAGGAAATTGTCCAGGTAGAGCCACAACTATTCGGATCACAGGTGCAGCACACCTCAATTGCAAGGAAGATGGAGCTATGGCGAAAAATAGTGGACAGAGTCAACGCAGTGGGACAGCACCCAAGAAATCGGGAAGACATCAGGAAGAAGTGGAACGACCTACGGGGGAAGGTGCGTTCCGTGGTCTCAAGACACCACCTGGCGGTTCAGCGGACTGGCGGCGGACCCCCACATCCTCCCCCACAACTAACAACATGGGAGGAGCAGGTCATGGCGATTCTGCATCCTAAGGGCCTCGCAGGAGTAGGTGGAGGAATGGACTCTGGTAAGTCAAATCTTAACTATTACATCCCCCACCCTACCTGCATGCCAGCACATACCCCAACCCTCGCCCTCACCACCATCACTCTAACTCCTCACAAATGTCCCAAAATCACAACCCACCCATCCCAACACCAAGCCCTGCATGCAACAACAACGCATGGACACACATCACTAAAGCATGGCCACTGCACATACCATTACACCCCCCTAAACCATCATCACACAAGGTCCCACACAGGAATGCAAGCACTGGGGTACACGGTCACCCACCCAATGCACACCATGCCTCACACAGATGTAATAAACATCCTTTTATACCCCTGCAGGACCCCTACCCAATGTCACTGGACAGGAGGGTCCACACATGTCCACACCACCTACAGAAGAGGCCCACAGTGATGACAGCACCTCTGGCCAACTGGATCTAGATGACCAACCCGGCCCATCGGGGACCTCGGGACAGTCGGTTCCCCACACCCAGTCACAGAGCTTCCCCCCTCTGGAAACACCAGCACAGCACCCACCCAGCGAGCCCATACCTCTGTCCCCAGGACACGTCAATCAGCAGTGTGTCCACCACTACAGGGAACCCAGGATAACCCACCACCCCAACAACAACAGGGACCTGGGGGCAGTGGTAGTGGGCACACGGTCCAGGGGACGGAGGCCCAGGAACACAGGGGACGTGGGAGGGCTGCTGTGCGACAGGGGGCGGACAGGCCCAGGGAACCCACTCTCCACGAGGCCCTCTCCTCCATCCTGGGAGCCTACCATCACTCCCAGGAGACGATGGCAACGGTACTGGCCAAGTTTCAGGAGACCCAGCGCCTACAGGAGGAACAGTATATGGGCTTCAGGGAGGAACTCAGAACCATCAATTCCACCCTGGGCACCATCGTAGGGATGCTGAAGGAACTACTCAACACCAGGATGGACACTGTGGCACTACAAGGGGCCCCTGACACTAGCCTGGATGATGAAATGCCCAGCACCTCCGCTGGCGCTAGTGGACAGGAGGCACCGCCACAGGACCACCACACCAGCACCCCACCTCCTGCAGAGGGAGAACCACCTCGCAAACGGTCCCTGAGATCCAGGAACATGACAGTGAACGATGCCAAGACCCCCGCCAAGAAATGAGACCACCCTGATTGTCATCCTACTGTCCCACTTTGTCCCACTTTGTCACTTTGTCACCCTGTCCATCCTTAAACTGCCCCAGCTCCACTTCCTATGCCCATTTGGGCAATGCACCTGTGAGACTAATAGACTGGACTCTGCCATGGACATTCCTCCGCCATCACCCCTCACCATTTTGCTACCCCCTCCAATTTTGAGCACTAAAATAAACATCCTTAAAGCACAAAACAATCTGGAGTCAGTCTGTGATTTCGGAATACTGTATTAGCAATTACTGTGGCAAAAAGCTCTTTCACTTGTAATGTCAACATACCTATGTCACACAGCTCTAGTCCATGAGGAATCAAAGCAGATGTCACACTGTGGGACCCAGATCTATGAAATTGTAAGGGAAAGTGACAACTCAGTGACCGTACACTGGGTGAAAACGACAGACAGTAGAGAGGTAGTAGTGTTTAAGTACATGTAGTAGGCAGGTCTGTATTCTGACCTGTGTTGCACTGGAAATATTGCTGGATCACTGAGTCCCTGTTGTCCATGTCCTCTTCCTCTGCTTCCTCGTCTTCACTGTCCACAGGCTCCACAGCTGCAACAACACCGCCATCTGAACCATCCTCCTGCAGAAAAGGCACCTGTCGTAGCAAAGCCAAGTTGTGAATTATACAGCAGGCCACGATGATCTGGCACACCTTCTTTGGTGAGTAGAATAGGGATCCACCTGTCACATGGAGGCACCTGAACCTGGCCTTCAGGAGGCCGAAGGTCCGCTCGATCATCCTCCTAGTTCACCCATGGGCCTCATTGTAGCGTTCCTCTGCCCTGGTCCTGGGATTCCTCACTGGGGTCAGTAGCCATGACAGGTTGGGGTAACCAGAGTCACCTGCAAATGGCGAGGGACAACTGTTAGACACACACTAACCTGGAGGGATATCCCCAGACCCAGACAACCATTCCCACTGACTAGCTTCCAGGTGCTCACCTAATAGCCACACACAGTGCCTCTGGAGTTGACCCATCACATAAGGGATGCTGCTATTCCGCAGGATGTAGGCGTCATGCACTGAGAGAGGGAACTTGGCATTCACATGGGAGATGTACTGGTCGGCCAAACATACCATCTGTACATTCATCGAATGATAACTCTTCCGGTTTCTGTACACCTGTTCACTCCTGGGGGGGTACCAAAGCCACATGTGTCCCATCAATGGCACCTATGATGTTGGGGATATGTCCCAGGGTATAGAAATCACCTTTCACTGTAGGCAAATCCTCCACCTAATGGAAAACGATGTAGCTCCGCATGTGTTTCAGCAGGGCAGAAAACACTCTGGACAACACGTTGGAAAACATGGGCTGGAACATCCCTGATGCTATGGCCACTGTTGTTTGAAATGACCCACTTGCAAGGAAATGGAGTACTGACAGCACCTGCACTTGAGGGGGGGTTCCTGTGGGATGGCGGATAGCTGACATCAGGTCTGGCTCCAACTGGGTACACAGTTCCTGGATTGTGGCACGGTCAAGCCTGTATGTCTTTCCTCCATTGTCGACAGGTCCACCAACGGTCGGTACAAAGGAGGATGCCGCCATCTCCTCACATGTCCCAGCGGATGGTGCCTATGAAGGACAACAGCGAGCACAGAGTCAAACAACTCAGAGGTACGTACCCACAGCTGACACAAAACACCAATCATAATCTAAAAAGTGGCCTGTATGTGTGTTGAGTCTAGGCCTAGGTATGTGTGACGCAGTTGAAAATGAAGCCATGTGGGCCCCTGAAATGGCAGCTGCCTGACCTGTAAAGTGGGACAATGGGATGTGAGGTATCTGCGCTGGCGTTGTACACCGTCGCGGTAGGCGGTCGAAGACCGCGGCGCAATGCTGCATTGGTTTAACATTGGACCCTATGGGTCCCAGGAGCCAATGACGATGTACGCCGGTGGTGACGGTACGCACTGCTGCGGATGTGACCGCCATTTTCTATCTGTTCAATCACTCGATACCTGATCTTCAACAGGAGAGGACCTACATTCAAGTGCTGCTGTGACCTCGGTCTGGAAGAGACAATGGCTCGAGTGTCTGGGGAAAGGGCCCCTACCTTCATATCGGAGGAGTTGGAGAAACTCGTGGATGGGGTCCTCCCCCAGTACACGCTACTCTACGGTCCTCCAGACAAACAGGTAAGTACACTGGGAGCATGCTGTATGGGCTATGCCTGTGTGGAGAGGGGTGGATGTAAGAAGGAAGGGGGGAGAGTGCGGCATGCATGAAACGACGTGAGTGCATGTGCCACATGGCAAGGGTAGGGATTGGGGCCAATCCCTTTGACGGTGCAGTTGGTAATAAGTTTCTCTTCCCCCTCTACAACTCATGTAGGTCAGCTCCCACCAGAAAAAATATATTTGGCGTGCCATCGCCAAGGACGTCCGGACCCTGGCTGTCTACCACAGATGGAGCACCCACTGCTGGAAAAGATGGGAGGACATTCGCTGCTGGAGCAAGAAGATGGCGGAAGCTCAGCTGGGGATGGCCTCCCAATGTGGGAAGGGTGCCCGTCGCACCATGACCCCCCTGATGTTCAGGATCCTGGCGTTGGCGTACCCGCAGTTGGATGGGCGCTTGAGGGCATCACAGCAGCCACAAGGGGGTGAGTACACTCTAATTCTGCTGATTTTGAGCGCAGTGGAGGGGCCTGGGTGGGGGAGGTGGGCTGTGGGTTTCCCTAGGTAGGCAAGGTCCCTCTGTAAGGCAGGCCATGTGGCACCCCACCGTACCTCTGTAGAGTGACAACTACACCTAGTCATGCCCCTGTGTCATCCATGTGTGCAGATGTCATCCATAGCCTAGTAGGCCATTTCTCAGGAATTGAACAGTGGAGCCCAAGAGCGCGGCATAGTGCAGGGAGCTTCTGTGTCTGTCGTGTCCGCCAACGGTAGCGGTAATGCATGCACTCAACATGTCTTTCTTCTGTCGTCGTCCCTCCTTTTTGTGGTCTCCCTGTTCTTGTGTGCATTAACATCATCAGGCAGAGGAGCAGTGGCACCGGAGCACGTGGGGGCTGCATCCCACATGGCCATTGAGGGCCACACTACGGACTCGGACTTCACCAGTGGGACGGAGGGTGAGGGGAGCTCCACGGCGGGGACAGGAGCTGAGACCAGTGACACGGACTCGTCCTCTTATGGGAGCTCCCTTGTGGTGGTGGCCACATCTGTGCCCCCGCATCTACAGGTACAGCCGCCACCCCCCCTACCAGCACTGCCCTCCCAGCTGCCCCTCAGCCTTTGCCCTGTGCCCGCTCACCCGTGAGGGTGGGCATGACCTTCGCCCCAGGCCCTCAGGCCCTGCCCCAGTCACCCCTGCTGCCCTCAGTGAGGAGGCATTGACCTCCTCAGGTCCCTCACTGTTGGGCAGTCTACCATTTTGAATGCCGTCCAGGGTGTAGAAAGGCAGTTGCAACAAACAAATGCATTCCTGGAGGGCATTCATTCTGGTCAGGTGGCCCTTCAGCGAGATTTTCAGACTCTGGCCTCAGCACTGATGGCAGCCATTGTCCCTGTGTCTAGCCTCCCCCCTCCAACTTCCTCCACCCAGACCCAATCCCCTGTACCCCAGCCTATCCCAAGCACACCTCTAGACCAGCATGCACACACGTCAACACACAAGGGAAGCTCAGGCAAACATAAGCACCACACATCCCACATGCACTCATGCAAGCATCAAACACATGCAGACACACCAACATCCACTGCCTCCACTGTGTCCCCCTCCTCCTCATCTCCCTCCTCCCTCCCAGTCTCGTCTACACTCACACCTGCATGCACTACCTCTACAGCTACCACCAGCACACCCACCACCACACCCCGTTCACGTGCAGTCACCACCCCACTACCATTCACACGTCCCCTGTGTCCTCTCCCAGTGTGTCTGTGACGCCCCCTCCCAAGATACACAAACGCAGGCACACACACACCCAACCGCCATCCACCTCACAACAACCTCCAGCACATGCATCTTAACCCAAAGTCAGCAAACAAACACCTCCTGCAACCACAATCTCTTCCTCCACTCCCAAACCCCCTCCAGCTACCCATCCCAGTGTCTCCAAAAACATTTCCTGTCCCACCTTGACCTCTTTCCCACACCTCCCCCACCCTGTCCATCTCCTACGTCCTGTAGTCACCGGACTCTGGAGTGCACCGGCCACCAGGGCAGCCAGTGTGGCATGGAGCCACAGCACACACAGTCCCACACCTGGCAAGCATCAGAAGCTGGGCAGTGCCCGGCGGGAGAGGGGGAAGACTCCAGCCACCAGAGCCGCTCCCAGGGGTACAGGTGGGAGTGTGGAGTCAGCTGCGACACCTTCCAAGGTGGGGAAGGGGCACAAGAAACTCAGCAAGTCTGGGAAGAGCAGCACGGCAGAGAAGACCGCCATCATCCCCGCTGCCCAGGAGGCCATCGCCAGCACCATCCCTGCTGCCCAGGAGGCCACCACCAGCACCAGCCCAGCTGCCCAGGAGGCCACCGCCAACACCAGCCCAGCTGCCCAGGAGGCCACTGCCACCAGCCCTGCTGCACAGGAGGCCACAGCCAGCTCCAGCCTAGCTGCCCAGGAGGCCACCGCCAGCACCAGCCCTGCTGCCCAGGAGGCCACTGCCACCAGCCCAGCTGCCCAGGAGAACCCCGCCAGCACCAGCCCTGCTGCCCAGGAGGCCACCGCTATCAGCCCTGCTGCCCAGGAGGCGACCGCCATCATACCCGCTGGGCAAGAGAGGACCGCCTGCACAAGCCCCGCTGGGCCATGAAGGACCGCCAGCACAAGCCCCGCTGGGCCAGAGAGGACCGCCAGCACAAGCACCGCTGGGCCAGAGAGGACCGCCAGCACAAGCCCTGCTGGGCCATGAAGGACAGCCAGCAGCTGAGTCACTGCAAAGGAGCCCACCGCTCCAAGCACCGCTGAACAGGGCACCGCCGTCTCAAGCACCGCTGAACAGGGCACCGGCATCTCAAGCACTGCTGAACAGGGCACCGCCGTCTCAAGAACCGCTGAACTGGGCACCGCCGTCTCAAGCACCGCTGAACTGGTCACCGCCGTCTCAAGCACCGCTGAACAGGGCACCGCCGTCTCAAGCACGCTGAACTGGGCACCGCCGTCTCAAGCAACGCTGGCCCATGAGCGCCAAGGGCACTGATGCTACTGAGTCCGTCACGGGCAGGATGAAGCACTCTGGACACCATGCCCCCTCCAGAACCAGTGGAGAGATCCATCCACTACCTCTGTCCTTAGCAGGATGAAGCACTCTGGGCACCATGCCCCCTCCGGAACCAGTGGAGACTGTTATCCACTTGAGAGACTGAGGCTTTGCACTCCCCAGGATGGAACAGGGGGCAACCTACCCACTGTAGAGACTTGAGAGACTGTGGCTTTGCACTCCTCAGGATTTAACAGTGGGCAACCCACCCACTGTAGAGACTTGAGAGACTGTGGCTTTGCACTCCCCAGGATTGAACCGTGGGCAACCCACCCACTGTAGAGACTTGAGAGACTGTGGTTTTGCACTCCCCAGGATTGAACAGTGGGCAACCCACCCACTGTAGAGACTTTAGAAACTGTGGCTTTGCACTCCCCAGGATGGAACAGTGGGCAACCCACCCACTGTATAGACTTGAGAGACTGTGGCTTTGCACTCCCCAGGATTGAACAGTGGGCATGTGGCCCCCTCGTGGATTTGGCGTTGTGCACTCAACCGGCTGAGGTGCCCCCCCTTTCCCTCCCCCTGAGGTGTCTGTTTTGTTGCTCTCTGATGCCCCTGCAGTGTTCTCTCTGTCATGGTCGGGGATCTTGTGTGGGCCTCGCCCATACCCTGTGGGCCCAGTGTTCCACGGACTTAATTGGAGCACTACCTGGACTACTATGCTTGGTGTATATTTTGTTAATGATGTATATATATATTTTTGCCTACTTGCTTTTAATATATTACAATGGTTACACTCATTTTCTTTGGTCTCTGCATTCTTCCTGGGGGGTTACGGGGTGTAATTGTGATGTATCAATATGTATTAGTGTGTGTGTTGTAGTGGGTGAGGGTGGGGGTGGGGTTGTTGCATGTTGCGTTTGTGTGTCCCTGTTTTTTCCCTCCCCCCTCCCCTGTGTTGTAGGTGCAGTACTCACCGTGGTCTTCGTCGCCAGCGTTCGTGCTCCTGGTAGAGGAGCAGGAAGACTATCGCAGGGAGAATTTGGAGTTCCGGATCCATGGTGTCCTCGTTCCTCATGGGGTGTGTAGAGGTGAGCGTTTTACCTTCGGAATCCTGTTTCCGCCGTGTTTGTATCCGCGGTGAATCCGCCCCAGAAAAGGTGGTGGATTGGTAGGTTGTGATACTGTGGGCGGTACTTTGTCTCCCGCCTGTCTGTTGGCAGTGACCGCCGTGCTGTTTGTTTGTACTGCCGTGGCGGTCGGAGTGTTAAAGTCGCTGTCTTTGTTGGCGGTTTCCGCCACGGTCGTAATTGCAAAATCTTTACCGCCGGCCTGTTGGCGGTCTTACCGCCGCTTTAACACCGACCGCCAGGGTTGTAATGACCACCTTAGTGTTTTACCTTTCATTTGTTTTAGCCAAAATAGAGGTTTGTGGTCTGTCTGAACAATAAAGTGAGTACCAAACAAGTGTGGTTTCAACTTTTTCAGTGCCCAGACCACAGCAAAGGCCTCCCTTTCTATGGCAGACCAACGCTTTTCTCTAGGGGTCAACCTCCTGCTTATAAAAGCAACAGATTGATCCTGGCTCTTAGTGTTAAGCTGTGATAGAACTGCCCCTACCCCTAATTCAGAAGCATCAGTCTGGGATATGAATTTCTTGCAGTAACAAGGGCTTTTTAGGACAGGTGCAGAGTACATGGCCTGTTTGAGCTCATCAAAAGCCTTTTGACAGCTAGCTGTCCACAATACCTTTGTAGGCATCTTTTTACTAGTGAGGTCATTAAGAGGAGCTGCAATGGAGCCATAGTTCTTAATGAACCTGCTATAGTACCCTGTGAGGCCTAGGCAGGCTCTCACCTGGGTCTGCGTTGTAGGGGGAGCCCATTCCATAATGGTCTGGATCTTTCCCTGCAGTAGTGCAATCTGTTCCCCACCTGCCAGGTGGCCCAGATACACCATTATTCCCTGCCCTATCTGGCACTTTGAAGCCTTGATAGTGAGGCCTGCCTTTTGCAGATCCTCCAAAACTTTCTATAGGTTGACCAGGTGCTCATCCCAGGTGGAGCTAAAGACAGCTATATCATCAAGATATGCTGCACTAAAAGCTTCCAATCCTTGCAGGACTGTGCTCACCAAACTCTGAAAAGTGGAAGGTGCATTTTTCAATCCAAAGGGCATAACAGTGAAATGATAGTGCCTTCCAATGGTGGAAAATGCTGTTTTTAGGTTCAGCATCTTCTGACAACTTAATCTGCCACTACCCTGCAGTTAAGTCAAAAGTGCTTAGATACTTGGCAGAAGCCAGTGTATCTATGAGCTCATCTGCCCTGGGTATAGGGTGAGCATCCGTTTTGGTTACCTGATTGAGTCCTCTATAGTCAACACAAAACCTCCTTTCCTTTTTACCATCTTTAGTGTGAGGTTTTGGGACAAGCACCACTGGGCTAGCCCATCGGCTCTCAGAAGGCTCAATCACTCCTAGGTCCAGCATTTTCTGTACCTCTTGTTTTATGCAATCTCTGACATGGACAGGCTGCCTATACATCTTACTTTTGACAGGTACACTGTCTCCAGTGTTGATTGTGTTCTCACGCCAGGTAGTTGTATCTGGTATCAGTGAGAAGAGGTCAGAGAATTGGCCTAGGTGATTTATACAATTGTCCTGCTCAGCAGTAAGGCAATCTGCAAACACCACTCCCTCCACTAAGCCATCAGTTTTAGTGGTGGAGAAGAGGTCAGGGAGAGGGTCACTCTCTTCTTCCTGCCCCTCATCAGTTGCCATGAGCAGGGTTAAGTCAGCCCTGTCATAGTAAGGTTTCAGGCGATTGACATGGAGAACCCTAAGGGGACTCCTGGCAGTGCCCATGTCTACCAAATAGGTGACCTCACCTTTCTTTTCACCGGTGAGATGGGGTCCACTCCATTTGTCCTGGAGTGCTCTTGGGGTCACAGGCTCCAATACCCACACCTTCTGTTATGGGTAGTACTGGGTCAGGACGGCCTTCTGGTCATGGCATTGCTTTTGGAGCTCTTGACTGGCCTGAAGGTTTTTACTGGCCTTTTTCATGTACTCAGCCACCATTCTGGATCTTAGGCCAAGTACATAGTCCACAATGTCTTGCTTGGGAGCTTTTAAAGGTTGTTCCCAACCATCCTTCACAAGAGCAAGGGGGCCTCTCACAGGGTGCCAAAAGAGGAGTTCAATGGGGCTAAAGCCCACTCCTTTTTGGGGTACGTCTCTGTAAGCAAAAGGAGGCATGGCAAAAGGAAATCCCATCTCCTTTGGAGTTTTTTAGGGAGTCCCATAATCATACCTTTGAGAGTTTTATTAAACCTCTCAACCAGACCATTTGTCTGTGGATGATAATGAGTAGTGAACTTATAAGTTAAACCACACTCCTTCCACATAGCTTTGATGTATGCAGACATGAAGTTACTACCTCTGTCTGACACCACTTCCTTAGGGAAACCCACTCTGGAAAAAATTCCCAGGAGGGCTTTTGCCACTGCAGGAGCTGTAGTGATCCTTAAGGGAATTGCTTCAGGATACCTAGTGGCATGGTCCACTATCACAAGGAAAAACGTATTGCCTGAAGCTGTTGGAGGGTCAAGGGGGCCAACTATGTCAACCCCTACCCTTTCAAAGGGCACCCCGGCTACTGACAGTGGAATTAAGGGGGCTCTAGGTGTGCCACCAGTCTTGTCACTGGCTTGGCAGGTCACACAGGAGCAACAAAACTCCATAGTGCCCTCTGACACATGAGGCCAGTGAAAAAATTGAATAAGTCTGTCCCAACTTTTACTCTGGGCCAAATGCCCCACCAAAGGAATATCATGTGCCAGGGTCAGAAGAAGCTCCCTATACTGCAAAGGGATGAGCAATCTCCTGGCAGCTCCAGGTTTAGGTTCCCTTGACTCAGTGTAGAGGAGGTTATCTTCCCAATGGCTATCAGTGATATCCCCATTCTGCTGTTTGACAGCTTGCTGTCTTAAACCCTCTAGTGTGGGACAGGTATGCTGTGCCACACTTAGCTCTTCCCTAGCAAGCCCCCCTGCACCTAAAAGCTCAGCAGTGTCTGCTGCCAGCTCATCTGGTGTATGTTCTGCACAGGGAGAAGATTCCTCTTCCTCAAAAGGGGAATCTTCTAGATAGGTAGGGATAGTGGGCAAGGATTTACCCTTTCTACCACTAGCTTTTGGGAGCACTTGGTCCATTGTTCCAGGATCCAAGCGTCCCTGTCCTCTTTGCTTCTGGGACTGAGCTCTTGTGAGAGCAAAGATATGCCCTGGAATGCCCAGCATTGCTGCATGTGCCTCCAACTCCACTTCAGCCCAAGCTGATTTCTCCAAATCATTGCCTAGTAAGCAGTCTACAGGTAAATCAGTGGCTACCACAACTTTCTTTGGACCAGTTACGCCCCACCCCCACTTGAGATTCACAATAGTCATGGGGTGGCTAAGAGTGTAGTTATGAGCATCATTCACTTGGTACTGCTGACCAAGTACGTGTTGATCAGGGTGAACCAGTTTCTCAATCCCCATAGTGACAATGGCTCCTGTATCCCTGTAGGCCTCAACCTTAACACCATTTATTAGGAGAAGTTGCTTGTACTTACCCATATTAAAGGGACAAGCAACCAATGTGGCAAAGTCAATACCACCATCAGAGACTAAAGTTGCCTCTCTGGTCTCCTTAACAAGACCAACCCCAACTACATTACCAATGGTGAGCCCAGCTACACCCTTAGATTGGCTATTTGTAGTAGACTTCCCACCACCACTGCTATTACGAGGGACACTAAAGGACGCAGTTGGGGCTGTGGTAGTGGGAGCCTTGGTGTTTTTCTTTGGACAAGTGGAAACACTTTCCCAATGGCCTTTACTTTTACATAAATATCACCATGGCTTCTTTTGATTGTTAGAAGAGGATTTGGAACCACCTCCCCCAGAGGACTTTTGTGTGCCTGATGAAGACTTAGAATGCTTTTTATCTTTGTCCCCACCCTTTTCATAAGACTTACCATCCTTCTTCTTGCCATCCTTGTCACCACCTGTATGAACTTTTCTGTTCACTCTTGTTCTGACCCATCTGTCTGCCTTCTTTTCCAGTTCTTGGGGAGAGATCAGATCTGAGTCTACCAAGTACTGATGTAACAAGTCAGACACACAATTATTCAAAATATGCTCTCTCAGGATAAGATTATATAGGCTTTCATAGTCAGTCACCTTACTGCCATGTAACCATCCCTCTAAGGCCTTCACTGAACAGTCTACAAAGTCTGTCCAGTCTTGAGAGGACTCTTCTGGTGTCTCTGAACTTTATCCTGTATTGTTCAGTGGTTAAGACAAATCCATCTAAGAGTGCATATTTCAAAACTTTGTAGCGGTTGGCATCACTTTCTCTGACAGTAAGGAGCCTATCTCTAACCTTACCAGTGAAAGATAGCCACAAGATAGTAGCCTACTGCCATTGAAGGACCAACTGTACCATACAGGCCCTCTCAATTGTAGCAAACCACTTGTTGATGTCATCCCCCTCTTTGTAAGGGGGGACTATCTTGTGCAGGTTTATTGAATCTTGTTCTCTCACAGGCTTACTATCAAGGACACTGCTGCTGCCACCATGGGGAACTAACCCCAACCTCTGCCTCTCCCTCTCTACATCTAGAGATTCCCAGTCTAAGGCCAACTGCTGCTCTATCTCAACTTCAGGCTGGCATCTTCCAACTTCAGCTTTCTTAGTTCCCTGTCTAGGGTGTTATCCTCAGGGTGGGAGGCTTGGGAATTCCGAGACACAGAGGAAATATGGGAATGTGCAAAAGTGGACCTGTCTCTAACTACCTGAACCCTAGTTACCTGGCCTTTTGGAGTGAAAGGTGCCCTACTAGTGTGTAACCCCCTCCCACTACCAGTGTCACTAGGTGGTTTGTCAGCTGACAGGTCTTTGGAGGAACCCTCCCCAGAGTCCTCATGGCCCTCCCCTGAAACTTGCTGGGTACCCTCCTCCTCTACCTCCTGATCCTTGGATGGGCCAGACTGGGTCTGGTCACTTTCTAGGAGAAGGCTAAGGAGAAGATCTTTGGTAGGGTTCTTACCAATGCTTAAACCTCTTTCTATGCAGAGCCCACTCAAACGTTTAAGGTTTAAACCACCATAGGTTGACTGAACAACTGTAGGAGTGAGGTCTACTGCAGACATAGTTGTAAGAAAGAGTTCAAGATAGAGAGAAAAAAGTTTTTAAGAACTTTTAAAGAAAAAGAGGAAAACTTTTCAACTTTTGAAAACTTTTGGGAAACTTTTTAGAAAGTTTTTAGAAAGAGAGTTCAACTGTTCAGGTTAACTGTGTATATTTTTAAGTATTTGGAATATGTTTTTCTTATGAAAAGCACCAATGACAAAGTGGTAAAGCAGTTACAAGTACTTATCCCACCTCTGCACCACCAATGTAGGAGGCTGGCCTGGCTTATAGTGTGTACCAGATGGTACTTACACCTTGTGCCAGGTCCAGTTATCCCTTATTAGTAGATTAGTAGTGTTCTAGCAGCTTGGGCTGATAGAGGTAGCTATAGCAGAGGAGCTTAGTCTGAACTAGGAGACATGCAAAGCTCCTACTATACCACTTATATCATATAGGTACTATATCATAAGAATCACAATACTCAGTTACCAAAAATAAATGTACTTTCAGTGTGGGTTCGACATATAGGTGACTTTTAAGTTACTTAAGTGCAGAGTAAAATGGCTGTGAAATAACAGTGACGTTATTTCACTCAGGCTGCAGTGGCAGTCCTGTGCAAGAATTATCTGAGCTCCCTATTGATGGCAATGGAAATGCTGCAGCCCATAGGGATCTCCTGGAACCCCAAAACCCTGGGTACCTAGATACCATATACTAGGGAATTACAAGGGTGTTCCAGTGTGCCAATTTGAATTGGTGTTCTGCTTTCCTTCTCTCATCTCACGACTAAGCTTACAGAACCTCTCTGGAATGCACTTCTGAGTTTAAAGAAGACATTTATTGTTATTATTACTTCACCACTAGGTTCCTGAGAGACGAAATTAGTAGATTGGCAGCACACGTTTAAAAGTAGTCGCAGCAATGAAAGCAAAATATATCAAAGTACTTCTCAGTTGCAACGTACACAGCAAATACATGTGATTATATTATAGCATAACTTCAAAGCAAAGCATAAAAGTCAAAATTGCATCACCGTAGGGCAAGGCTGTAGGGCCTATACTCAGCTTCATCTTTCTGGGGCTTCAAGTTGATGACTCCGTTCAACTGCGAGAAAGAGATTTTCTACCCAAACGGGAGACAGGCAACGGACGTCTGGTTCCTGTCTGAAGTCAAGATAGTTTCAATCTAACTCCGTTGTCCAGAGCCACCCCTTAAAAGCAAACTCAGTGTAAGAACCGAAGAAACTTGGAGAGTAGCCAATTCTCCAAGCCTCACTCGCTCTCAGACTGGATTGAGAGGTAAACTCAAAATCTACGCGCTCTTATCAGCGAGGGTCTGGTGTGAATAACACAGTTTGGTCTATCATGTGGAAAAACACAGCTTGGAAAAACACAGCTCATCTGCAATGTCTCAACTGCAATGTCTAACTCCACATTAAAGCCAATAGGCAGCTAACCTAAATACCAAATGTAATGTCTAATGTCATGTCAAAGCCAATAGGCAGCTAACCTAAATACCAAATGTAATGTCATGTTAAAGCCAATAGGTAGCTAAGCTGAATACAGAATGTAATGTGCTACTGGTGAACATTGAGCAACTAATATGCGCAGTGGTGAAACACAAAGTCATTGGTCAAACACAATAGCATCACAAATGGTAAAAATGGTCACAAGCCTATAGTGACAATTTTAAAGGCAGAGAGAGCATAAGCACTGAGTTTCTGGTTAGCAGAGCCTCTATGACACAGTTATTCACAACACAGGGACACACATTCAGGCCACAAACTACGAGCACTGGGGTCCTGGCTAGCAGGATCCCAGTGAGGCAGGCAAAAGCAAACTGACATACAAGTAAAAATGGGTGGTAACATGCCAGGCAAGATGGTACTTTCCGACAGCATTCATCACAAATTACTCAGGAACAACGAAAAGGTAGAAACGTAATGACAGGAAAAATGTGTACCCACAAAAACAGCTTGGGTTGATTAACACAACTTAAATTTTGATTGAAGCCCAATGGCCAGTCTACATATATTAGTCCATTCGCACTGCTGTGCACCACAACTTGACTTTCTGATCCACGACATATGAACCTTCACATAAAGGGGCATCAAGTAGGTATGCAAGGCACCTCAGTGATCACCCTTGGGTGGGGTCTAATTTAGGATGGGTGGGTTTGGTTTTTGGAAGGGTGGGCTTAATCTTGGGAGGGTGCTTCTTTTTGTGGGTGAGAGGGGTACGGCTGGTTTCAGGGAGGTGGGGCAGGTATGACAGCGAAGCGGAAGGGATAGGTCGGGTTGTGGGTGGGGTCCTTTAGGTTTTGGGAGGGGGTTTCACATAGTAATCAAGTAAAAATAATAAGTGTCACCCGAATGGGCGGGGGGCCTACCTTGCCGAGGGAATACCTGGGGAGGACCCTATCACTAGAGGCTACTAGCCTCCGGTGTCCAGGAGAGGGAGCGTCCCCTTATAGTCAGACTTGCATCAAAGGCGGGCGCTCGCTATGCGCCTAGACCTACCTCTCGACAGGACCGCTTGCAGGTATTCCCTCGGCAAGGTAGGCCCCCCGCCCATTCGGGTGACACTTATTATTTTTACTTGATTACTATTAATTATTCAACGCTCACTAAAGCATGTATAGCAAGGATCCTTCGCCCTGATGAATGCCCCGAGACCCTCCAGCTCCTAGTTGTGGGCAGAAACATGTCGGCTTTTTCCATTTAGATAGGAGACCCAGTGAGTCATTGCTCTCACTTGGTGTCCCAGTCTTCTTTTTAATCACATCAAACAGAACCTCCTATTAAAATACATGCACAGGTATCTGTTTAGGTGTTTTTATTTCCTAATCTAGCTGGATCCCCTTTTCCAGAACCAGAATTGATTTACGCACTCCCTCCTGTTCCTTTAACAGTGATGTTGAGTCCGCCCAGGTGGCATTGTCCTACCTGGGTGGGGTTAGGTGGTCATATGATGAAGCATGACACCATTGAGAGTGTGTGAGACCACCTAGTCCATAAAGGAAATTCCCCTTCCATCCCATACACCAGAATCCACTGTTGTCTCACCTCTAGTTGAGGATTATGAGGGGCGTAGTGCTACAAGTGATACACTACTGACCTGCCCCCGTTACAAGAACCCTGTATTCTCAATTGTGTTTCTGTGTTGGTTTTTGGGAGTTGAGTACGGTTGTGTTCTCCATCCACCCCCTACTCCCACTATTTCTCTCTCTGTGTGTTTTGATCTATTTTGCACCTTCATCTGGGGTTTAGTGGGCTCCTGCCCCCGGAACTCTTGGACTTGGTCCCCTTCCTTTGCAGGTCCTCAGGTCCTGGAATCCATCTTCAGTGCTTTGCAGTCAGTTGTTGCCTTTTCAGAATCCCCTATCTTGACTCTACTGTCTTTCTGGGGTAGTAGGGTAACTTTACTCCTACTTTACAGGGTCTTTGGGTGGGGTATCTTGGACACCCTTAGTATTTTCTTACACTCCCAGCGACCCTCTACACACTACACTATGCCTGGGGTCCATTTGTGGTTCGCATTCCACTTTTGGAGTATATGGTGATATGGTGTGTGTTGCCCCTAGGCCTATTGTCTCCTATTGCATTCTATTGTGTTCTACAGTGTTTGCACTACTTTTCTAACTGTTTTACTTACCTGATTTTGGTTTGTGTGTATATTTTGTGTATGTTACTTACCTTCTAAGGGAGTATATCCTCTGAAATACTTTTGGCATATTGTCACTAAAATAAAGTACCTTTATTTTTAGTAACTGTGAGTATTGTGTTTCTTATGGTATAGTGCTATATGATATATGTGGTATAGTAGGAGCTTTGCCTGTCTCATAGTTCAGCCTAAGCTGCTCTGCTATAGCTACTTCTAGCAGCCTAAGCTGCTAGAACACTACTAATCTACTAATAAGGGATAACTGGACCTGGCACAAGGTGAAAGTACCATCAGGTACCCACTATAAGCCAGGCCAGCCTCCTACACATCCCTCCAGCCTTCCCAGAGAAACTTTAGTGCAGCACCCCTGCACTACCTCTAAACACTTAGAACAGCAGCCCTGCCCTGGTGTGAAGCTTATAGGACAGCAGCCCGCCCTGTTCCAACTCAAGGAAAACAGCAACCCTGTTCTCTCTTACAGCCATATAGACAACATTTTTGCCCAGCTATGGATTTATTGAGACAGCATCCATGTCTAGCATTTCCTGCATTGGACATAGGCCCAATAGACCAATCCCACTGCCCAACTTTAAAACATACTCATAGGAACTCTGAGAATTTACACTCACACTGTTGGTTAGGTAAAAATCTCCAAATAGGGTGGTTTACATCCCCACAGGGAAGTAACCAAATAGTAGATGATAAAGGGAGTAACCACTCTGTTGCAGACCTACTCTCCACTGATCACCACTTAGACAATAAAGTCTCAACTAGCCTTCTTGTCCTTCATTTGGGAGGGGTGTAGGAAAGTAGCCTCTTTCTAGCATGGTTATCCCCACTTTTGGCCTGTTTGTGAGTTTGTGTCAGTGTGTTTTTACTGTGTCACTGGGATCCTGCTAGCCAGGACCCCATTGCTCAAATATAAAAACCTATTTGTCAGTGTGTTTTGCCTGTCTCACTGTGATCCTGCTAGCCTGGACCCCAGTGTTCATAGTTTGTGGCCTAATGTGTATGCCTGTGTAGTGCCTAACTGTGTCACTGAGGCTCTGCTAATCAGAACCTCAGTGTTTATGCTCTCTCTGCTTTTATATTTGTCACTGTAGCCCAGTGACTACGTTTACCAATTTCAATTGGCACACTGGACCCCCCTTATAAGTCCCTAGTATAGGGTACCTAGGTGCCCAGGGCATTGGGGTTCCAGGAGATCCGTGTGGGCCGCAGATAACCTAAAAATCAATCATCCTAATTTGGAAGAGGCTGAAGTAGTAAATCATGCCACAGGACTATCTGCAGTAGAGAATTGTAAAAACCTTGAAGGCATTATATTTCAAATGGAAACTGTTGGATATAGTAACAACATAAGTTTAAGGAAGAGGCCACGAAAAGCAGCAAAAACAAACTGTCAAAGGGCCCGCAACTAATTTGTTTTCCTCTGAGGTAGACAAATTGCCCAACATCCATTTAACTAGCTGGCAGAGGAAAACACTGAAGAAAGATAAGACAAGTCTGGTAATTTTAGCAGGCCTAGTGCCCACCTTCAGTTCTGCACCCAGGACTTACATCAACATATCTCCTCAATCAACTCCACCTCTCAAACTGTTCCGACCGGCTGAAACCACTTCAGCATCCCAGCTCTGGTGCCCTACTTCTCTGGTACACCCAGATTCACAACTGGTTGCCTACCACATAAATCTTGCACTCAGAACTCATAAAGGCAATTCAACTCACCAAAAATCAGTTTCAATCAATGTTAAGGCTGAAAATTGCTCCTCTGTCCAGCGAGGAATTACAACCTCCCTGGCAGTCGAACCATCACAATTATCAGAAATTCAATCAGACAAGAACATGGGCTAGCAAAAGCGATCTTACCTTACAGGTCACCCATCAGGAGATATTCACATTAGTCCATTCTGACTAGTGCAAACAGGTCAGACAATTATTCTGCTGACATAAATCACTTAAAGAGCTCTTAAGAAATATCAGATATGGTCACTAGTAGAGTAATCCCAAATGGCCATTATCTGAACAACTCTTGCAGCCATTCTCCAATAAGTGCCTAAAATCAGACCATATACAAAGGCGGCACTTAACCTGTCATGGGATGATCCACAATTATTGAAATTAATTTTCACCTCAACAAGCACATTGATAGGACAAAATGACACCTTGAACAGGGCATATATCTTTCATCTTCTGCAATACATTCAACCCAACCCAATCCTCAAACATTGGCCCTCATTATGAACTTGGTGATAATTACCACCAACCACCGTGGTGACGGTGAACAGAAGCCCACCAGTGGCGGAAGACAGGACACCGCTGAATTATGATGCCAAAAAGTCAAACCTCCCAAAAATCCTGCAACCTCCACCCACCGTCAGGACCCACAATGGCAGAAAGGCAGAACACCCCACCCTGCCACCGCCATGCAGACAAATCCTCCACCCACCGAATAATGGAGCACAAATCAGCGTGGTGGATAGTGGATGCTGAATGACCATTGGCGGTACAGACCGCCACGGCCAGCAATGGGACCCACCAACAACAAATGCACACATTGGCAACTTTGAAACCCACACACCTGACACACATCCACAACACTATAAAACACACACATACGCACCCCACAATCCTTTGCGGCGCCAATAGCACAACTGAGATTGACAACACAACACACATACACTGAACACAACATAACACAAGTCACACGCACAAATACACCACCAAAACACATACAAACACCTTTATAAGCCACACACATGACCATACGACAGCACCCTCACCAATACACTCACAACACACACCATGGCACCCCCTAAGCACCCCCACGTCACAGATAGGGAGCTAAGGACCATGGTGGATGAAATACTCAGGGTAGAGCCACAACTATTCAGGGCACAGGTGCAGCAGACACCCGTGGCCAGGAAGATGGAGTTATGGCAGATGATTGTCAACAAGGTCAACGCAGTGGGAAACCATCCAGAAGAGATGGAGCGACATGCGTGGGAAGGTTTGGTGCATGGCATCCAGGCACAACATCGCAGTACAAAAGACTGGTGGAGGTCCCTAACCTACACCCCCCAATTACACTGACTGGGAGGAGAAGGTCCTGGCTATCCTGGACTCACTGGAGGACTGGACTTAGGTAAGTCAACCAACTTAACTGTCACCCCACCTATAATGCATGCATCACACCACCCCACTCACTACCACCAGGACCCCATCCCCAGCCAGTCCCCAACACCCACATCGAACTACCTTGCAGAGCTCCATCCTGCCCCCTGAGCACAGTCACCTACCCCTGCATGGATTCCCAGTGGCACTACAGCACCCACAATGCACCTCAACCCCCCACATAAAATGCAAAGGTATGTACACAAAGGGACCGTGCATGCCACAGCAGGGGAATATAAGCACAAAATAGGGCAGAGCTGTGCATCAATTGCCGAAAAAGTACCTGGCACCTACATATCCATTCCCCCCCAACAGGCACCACCACCCATGCCACCCGGATGGAAATGCCAAGGAGTTCCAGCACACCCCACGGAGACAGAGAGGGATGTATGAAAATTGAGGAATACCCTGGCCCATCACACAGCCCTGGACTGTCACCCTCCAGCAGCCCCACCCGGGATACCACTGACAGCTCTACCACTCAGCCACCATCATCAGCCCTGGCCAAACTACCCCACACCAGTGTCTCCCGGCCACAGACTGGCGGGCCACATGTACAGAGGCCACAGTCTCTACCCACCAACAGGCAGGAGGATGAAGGGCCCAGTGCGAGTGGGACTGCCCAACCTGTGCAGGGGACACAGACACAAGGGGCTAGGCCCAGTGGGAGGGCATCAGGGGCCAGGGGGGTAGCCAAAGGATGGATTCAGCCGCCCAGGAGGTGATATCTGAGGTCATGGGAGCATACCACCATACCCAGGACAGGATGGGCCAGGTCCTGTCCAACTTGGAGCAGAATCAGCGGCTGCAGATAGAATACCAGCAGGAGGCCATGGAGCAATAGAAACAGCTCAGTGCCACCATGGCCAAGATTGCAGGGGTGCTGCAGCAACAGTACCTCAGCCAGTCTGAGACCTCCACCCACCTGCCAGCCTCTACCACTAGCCAGGACACTGCCCTACCATCTACATCTGCAGCAGCTACTGGACTGGTGGCACTGCCAGAGGACACCCAGGAAACCAGCAGCCCAGCTCCAGTCATGCAAATGTGTCCTCAGACCCAGACATGCCACTGACACACCGGCCAAGACCAAGCCCACCACTAGGAAGTGACTCTGCCCTGAACTGTCTCCCTTGTGTGCCACTGTGCTCCCTTGTTGACTTGCCACCACACCATCTACCAATGGCCACATGGAACAAAACCCAGTGGTACCAACAGCTGAGCATATGTACCTGTGTATGGATATGCACTGTGTGCCCACACCATCACTGTTCCACGAAATAGGTATATTTTGTCACTTAATAAATACACCTATGCACCCAAATTGTATGTCCTTCATCAATATGAGATATCAATTGTGAGTGTGTATGCATTAGCCAGTCAATATCATAATCATACCTTAATTGCAGGAGTGGATCCAACGCACTTTAGTGTCTGAAGTATGTCACACTATACCTACTATTGGGTTCCCTGGCACATGCCACTTCAGTCATCAGTTAACAGCATCAATGACTCTTTGTACACCACAGTACCAATTACTGAGTCAGACTGAAACTATGCAGTGAAGACATCAGCACCTCATAGTCACTGGAAGTATAGGCGGATCAGCTTGTTCCTGGAGTTGAGATCATCAACCTCTTCTTCCTCACCATCACTCTCATCCCCTCTCTGAGGTGGAAGGTCTGGTTGTACAGCACCCTTCTCTTCCAGAAGGGGGATAGCTTTCCTCACAGCCAAGTTGTGCAGCATGCAGCAGGCCATCACTATCTTAAACACCTTGTAGGGGACATAGCACATGGATCCCCCAGAGAGAGGAGGCAACGAAATCTAACCTTCAGGAGACCTATAGTGCACTCAATCACCCTCCTAGTATGTCCATGGGCCTCATTATAATTCCTCTCGGCATCTGTCCTGGGATTCCTCACAGGTGTCAGGAGCCATTGCAAGTTGGGGTAGCCAGAATCACCTGCAAAATTGGGTGAAACAGGACCTTCAGAAACTGACTTACATGCATGTTGGATGGCTGTCAGCTATGTACAGATCCAGTATCATACACACTCACCTATGAGCCACCCTCTGTCCCCTTGTAGTTGTCCAATCAAGTGTGGTACACTGATGTTTCTCAGGACAAAGCAATCATGGGCTGAGCCTGGGAACCTGGCATTGACATGTGAAATGTACTGGCCAGAAGTATACACCAATTGTATTTTCATGGAGTGATAGTTCGTTCGATTCCAGTACACCTGTTCATTCACTCTTGGGGGTATGGGAGCTATGTGGGTTCCATCAATGGCACCAATCACATGTGGGATGTTGGCAAAGGCTTAAAATCCAGATTTGATGGCAGGAAGTTCAGCCATTTGGGGAAACTGGGGATATGTTTGCAGGTTTTGGACGAATGCATCCAGGAATTTTGACAGGATGAGGCTCAACATTGGCTGTGAAACCCCTGCACCCATGCCCACTGTCACCTGAAATGAGCCTGTAGCCAAAAAATTGTGTACAGATAGCACTTGTATCGATGGCATGCCGATTAGCTGGTGCCAGTACAGGATCCATCAATTCACAAACTTGTTGCATCAGTATCTTGTGGACTCAGATCTGACCTCTCCCCAAGAATTGGGAAAGAAGGCAGACAAATGGGTCAGAACAAGGGTGAGCAGAAAAGCTCATACAGGGGGTGACAAGGATGGCAAAAGGAAGGATGGTAAGTCACATGACAAATGTGGGGACAAAGATAAAAGATCATCAGAGTCTTCATCAGGCCCACAAAAATCCTCTGGGGGTGGTGTCTCCAAATCTTCTTCTCACAAAGATAAGAAACCTTGGTGTTACCTGTGTAAAGCCAAAGGCCCTTGGGCAACTGACAGTCATTGTCCAAAGAAAAACACCAAACCTCCCACCACCACAACCCCAATTGCAACCACTAGTGCCCCTAGCAATAGCAGTGGTGGTGGGAAGAGCACTACTAATAGCCAATCTAAAGGTGTAGCTGGGCTCACCATTGGTAATGTAGTTGGGGTTGGTCTAGTTAAGGAGATCACTGAGGTTGTTTTAGTCTCTGATGGTGGCATTGACCTAGCCACTTTAGTTGATTGTCCCCTTAATATGGATAAGTACAAGCAGCTACCCCTGATTAATGGTGTTCAGGTTAAGGCCTACAGGGACACAGGTGCCAGTGTCACCATGGTGATGGAAAAACTGCTTGCCCCTGAGCAGCACCTACTTGGTCAGCAGTATCAAGTGACAGACGCCCATAGCAACACTGAAAGCCACCCCTTGGTTGTTGTGAATCTCAACTGGAGGGCCCAAAGAAAGTTGTGGTAGCCACTGACTTACCTGTAGAATGTCTGCTAGGCAATGATTTGGAGACTTCACCTTTGGGCTGAAGTGGAGTTGGAGGCCCATGCAGCAATGCTGGGTATTCTTGGGCATATCTTTGTCTTACCAGGGTTCAGGCCAAGAACCAGAAAGGACAGGGAAACTTGGATCCTGGAACGTTGGACCAAGTGCTCCCAAAAACTAGGGGTAAGAAGGGCAAACCCTTGTCCACTATCCCTCCCTCCACAGATGATTCCCCTTTTCAGGAAGAGGAATTCCCTGTGCAGAACCTACACCAGAGGAGCTGAAAGCTGATACAGCTGAGCTCTGGGTGCAGGGGGGCTTGCCAGGGAAGAGATGAGTGTGGCACAGCAAACCTGTCTCGCATTGGAGGGCCTCAGACTGCAAGCTGTAAAGCAGCAAAATGGTGATGTCACTGACACACACAGAGTTTATTGGGAGAATAATCTCCTTTATACTGAAGCAAGGGACCCTAAACCTGGTGCTATCAGAAGACTGGTCATCCCCCTTTAGTACAGGTAATTCCTCTTAACTCAGGCTCATGACATTCTTTTAGCTGGGCATTTATGCCAGTGCACAACATGGGACAGACTTTTTCCACATTTTCACTGGCCACATATGTCAGAAGACACAAAGGAGTTTTGTTGCTCCTGTGTCACCTGCCAAGCCAGTGTCAAGACAGGTGGCACCCCAAAGGCTCTCTTGATCTCACTGCCAGTGGTCGGGGTGCCCTTTGAAAGGGTAGGGGTTGATAGTGTTGCCCCCCTTGACTCTCCAACAGCTTCTGGCAATAGATTTATCCTTGTGGTGGTAGACAATGCCACAAGGTACCCAGAAGCTATCCCCTTAAGGACCACTACAGCTCCTGCAGTGGCAATTGCACTCCTGGGAATCTTTTCCAGGGTGGGCTCCCTAAGGAGGTGGTATCAGACAGAGGTAGTAATTTCATGTTGCATACTTAAAAGCAATGTGGAAGGAGTGTGATGTTACCTACAAGTTCACCATCCCTTATCATCCACAAACTAATGGACTGGTTGAGAGGTTTAATAAAACTCTCAAAGGCATGATTATGGGACTCTCTGAAAAACTCAGAAGGAGATGGGATGTCCTATTACCATGTCTCCTTTTCGCCTACAGGGAAGTACCCCAAAAAGGAGTGGGCTATAGCCTCTTTGAACTCCTATTTGGTCACCCATTTCAGCACCTCTTAATGACCTCACCAATAAGAAAGCTTTTGAAGAGATTAAGCAGGCAATGTGCTCTGTACCTGTCTTAAAGAGCCCAAACTACTCTAAAAAATTCATTGTTCAAACAGGTGCTTTTGAATTAGGGGTATGAGCTGTACTATCACAACTAAACTCAGAGGGCCAGGATCAACCTGTTGCTTTCATTAGCAGGAGGTTGACCCCTAGAGAAAAGCGCTGGTCTGCCATAGTGAGGGAGTCCTTTTCTGTGGTCTGGGCACTGTGGAAGCTGAAACCCTACTTGTTTGGGTCTCACTTCATTGCTAAGACAGACCAAAAACCTCTATTATGGCTTAACCAAATGAAAGGTGAAAACCCTAAATTGTTGAGGTGGTCAATTTCCCTTCAGGGAATGGACAATACAGTGGAACATAGACCTGGGAGTACCCACTCCAATGCAGATGGACTATCCAGATATTTTCATAAAGACAATGAAGACTCATCTGAGCAAGGTTAGCTTTATTGTCCCTTGTTTGGGGAGGGGGGGGGGTTGTGTAGGAAAGTACCATCTTCCTTGGCATATTACCCCCATATTTATCTGTATATCAGTATGTTTTTGCCTGTCTCACTGGGATCCTGCTGGTCAGGACCCCAGTGCTCATAGTTTAAGGCCTAATGTGTGTGTCTGTATAGCGCTTGACTGTGTCACTGAGGCTCTGCTAACCAGAACCTCAATGCTTATGCTCTATCTGCATTTACATTTGTCACTGTAGGCCAGTGACTTCATTTACCAATTTCAACTGGCACACTGGACCCCCCCCTTATATGTCCCTAGTATATTGTGTCTAGATACCGAGAGCATTGGGGTTCCGGGAGATCCATATGGGCTGAAGCATTTCTTTTGCCACCCATAGGGAGCTCAGAAAAACCCTTGCACAGGCCTGCCATTGCAGCCTGCGTGAAATAACGTGTGCGTTATTTCACAGCCATTTTCACAGCACTTAAATAACTTATAAGTCACCTATATGTCTAACTTCACTTGCTGAAGGCTAGGTGCAAAGATACAAGTGTGAGGGCACCCTTGCACTAGCAAAGGTACCCCCACATAGTTCAGGGCCATTTCCCCGGACTTTATGAATGCAGGGACGCCATTACACACATGCACTACATATAGGTCAATACCTATATGTAGGTTCACAACGGTAACTCTGAATATGGCCATGTAACATGCCTAAGATCATGGAATTGTCCCCCATGCCAAATTTTGTATTGGGGAGCCAATTCCATGCATGCTGGGGCCTTCACTGTGAACCCCCAGTACTACCAAACAAGCTCTCTGAGGCTTGCACTGCAGCTACAGCTGCTGCCACCTCACAGACTGGGCAGCCCAGTCCCAGGAAGGCAGAACAAAGCATTTCCTCTGAGAGCAGGGTGTTACACCCTCTCCCTCTGGAAATGCTTTGAAGGGCACAGATGGTCCCCTCCTTGCATAAACCAGTCTACACTGGTTCAGGGACCCATTCTCCCCTGTTCTGGTGGGAAATTGGACAAGGGAAAGGGGAGTGGCCACTCCCCTGTCCATCACCACCTTAGGGGTGGTACCCACAGCTCCTCCAGTGTGTCCCAGACTTCAGCCAACTTGCTTTGCAAGGTGTGGGGGCACTCTGGAGGGCCCTCAGTGGCCAGTGCCAGCAGGTGACATCAGAGACCCTTCCTGATAGGTCCATACCTGATAAGGTAGCCTATCCCCCTCTCAGGGCATTTTAGGGTCTCTCCTGTGGGTTCTATTCAGATTCTGCTTGCAAATTTCCTTCAAAAATCCTCTGCAACTACTTCATCATCCTCTGACCTCGGATCAACCGCAGCCTGCTCCAGGAACCGCTGTAACAGCAACAAAGTATCCACAAGGGATACTTTTCCTTTGCAACTTCTGCTCCAGCCAGCAACTGCAACAATTTCCATGGTGCGCACGCTCTGAGGGCTCCCTGTATTCACCCTGCACCAGAAGGACCGAAGAAATCTCCTGTGGAGTGACAGAGTCACTCCCCTGCTCCAGCAGGCACCTTCCAAGATGACGACCGGTACCCTTAGACTCCTCTCACAGCGACGAGCTTGCTCCTAAGGAGACAGAGGGTAGATATAATTGACATAGTCTGTTCTGAGGTCCTGCTGACGCAATTTAGAGGATGTAAGACCTTCCCTTCCCAGAGATCGACGGTACCCCTGTGTACTGCGTATTCTACACCTCCTGAGGCCTCTGTGCACTATTTGCAAAATTTCTTTGTGCACAGCCCGGCCCAGGTCCCCAGCACTCCATCCTGCGATGCTCAACTCGATGAGTTGTTCTCTGGCGGCGTGGGACCTTCCTTTGTTGTGCTGCATCAGCCGCATTTTGCACCTTCTTTGTCCCCATGCCCTGTGACTCCTGGGGGTGCTGGCTGGCATCCTGAGGGCTCTCTAAAGTGCCGAGAGAACCCTCTTCCTCCTCACACAGAGTTGAGGCCCCCAGGTCCCTCCTGGGTCCACCCAGTGCCATTTTGATGCAAAATGCACTTTTGTCGTAACCAAGGCTTGTTGGTGACTTCCAACATGAAATCACATCTGCAACAATCTTCACATCATGTGACATCATTTGCATCATGCTGGAACCTGCTGGCATCTTCCTATGGTGCATTCCTTTCCTGCAGTCTTTGACTAACCGGGGACTCTTCTTTTGCGCCCTCTTCTGGGTTGGTAGGGGCTCCTGTCCTTCCTGAAACGTCTTTCGACTTCTGGAATGGTCCCCTTCCTTTGAAGGCCTTCAGGTCCAGGAATTCAGCAGTTGTTGTTTGCAGACTTGGTTGGTTGCTGTAAAATCCCAATCACAACGTGTAGTGTGTCCTAAGGAAACTTGCAGTACTTTACTCCTGCTTTTCTGGGCTATGGGGTGGTGTCATTTACTTACCTTTACTGTATTCTTACTCTCCCAGCGATTCTGCACACAGTACACTTGTCTAAGGGGGAATTCGTGATTCGCATTCCACTTTCTTATGGTTTATGTTGCCCCTAGACCTATTTTCCCCCATTGCATTCTATAGCATTTCCTATTGTTTGCATTGTTCTATGACTATTTTCTTGTCTAATTTTGGTGTCTAGTGTATATATTGTGTATAATACTTACCTCCAGAAGGAGTATTGTCTCTAAGATATTTTTGGTACTGTGTCACCATAATAAATAACTTTATTTTTGGTAACACTGAGTATTGTCTTTACTTGTGTATAAGTACTGTGTAACTATAAGTGGTATTGCATGAGCTGTGCATGTCTCCTAGTTTACCCTATGCTGCTCTGCTATAGTTACCTCTATCAGCCTAAGCTGCTAAAACACTACTACTTCACTAACAAGGGATAACTGGACCTGGTATAAAGTGTAAGTACCCAAGGTACCCACTACAAACCAGGCCAGCCTCCTACAGACCCTGGACTCTTTCAGGGTCTTGATACCCTTGCGGGTGGCAAGTTGCGCTTTACAATCTGACTGATTGATTTATTGGGTCATGCTGGCCAAGCTGTTACACAGCCTTTCTTATAGCCAACAAGTTTATCCAGGGGAATGCTCTGCAATACTAGATAAGTCTCAATGTAATGGCTTTATGAGGCCATACTACCTTCCACAATACACTCACTACTTGCTAATTCGAATGCAGTTTGGCCTGAATGGGCAAGATCTTGAATGTAAGGTTGCCTTCCTTAAGTACTGCTACACCATGAAAAAAGCCAAACCAGATACCTTAAAAAGACACTTCAAGTGATTTTTACCTCATACATCTTCAACCAGCCCATGATCTTTGTATTTCAGATCTAGGTTCTAGATCTAGACATTAATGCAGACACACTGAAGGCCATTGCTGTTCCTTATTCAAGTATAAAGGCAATCATGAGGAAGCAGGCTATGTACGTCTCAAGGAAGCTCTACTTAGCAACTATACATGCTATCACATACGCAGCCCCAATTATAAAATCATTTTGAGAAAGGCATAGTATCCTTAGAGCTCAACTCATGGTCCATCTAATCAACAATTTTCTGCCAGAGTGAGCTTCTGCATCTGGCATCAGACCTTGCAGATTCTGCGAGTATAGAAGAGAGTCTATGATTCATCTGCTGTGCTGTTCCCCTGAGTTTTGAACTGCATGCCACACTTTATTAAACCCAATGTTTATGATGTATGAGATCTCCAGCTGTAATAATTTGTTGGAATTTTGCATAACTACTACTGTCCCAATGTACTTGGCACGCTTTGTTAACATTATTTTCTCTGCCATCAGGCAGCGGAGGACTTGAATATCCCAATTACTGTCCCAGCTGCAGGACCGTTATTTTAAACTATTTTCATTTATTTTAGTTATATTAGCAACAGAGTCATAATATATAGTCTTGTTCTATTCTGTCATTGCTGCTCATATGCTCTTAATTGATTTTATTTTTGTAACCGATTAATTGTGATTATTTATATCACTTTAAATTAAAATACACAAATAAATGTATTCTTTCATTCATTCCTTCATAACAATGTACTAATTTAAGAATATGCACTGTGCATTTTCTCCAGATTACTACTTGTGACTGAAAATTTTGTAAATCTCCGCTCAATATTTCATTCCTTTTGATGTAAAAATATTTTATTTTATTTTTATTTAAACAAAAAAGCAATACAATGTAGGTATTAATATTTCAATATTTCACTTATTTGTTTAAAAGTTATGTTACATGTATATATAAAACAACTTTTTTAAATAATTAAATGTGTGTATGTACATATAACATTTAACAATGATGATTTATTACAATATATTCTGTTAATACTTTATCATATATTCATTATGTTAATAGTGCTGTTTACAAACAAATACATATAAATGTACAACTTTAACCCCTTCGCTGCCAGGCCTTTTCCACCTCTGGTGCCAGGCCTTTTTTTGGCTATTTGGGGCAGTTTGCACTAAGGCCTTCATAACTTTTGGTCCACATAAGCTACTCAAACCAAATTTGTGTCCTTTTTTTCCAACATCGTAGGGATTCTAGGGGTACCCAGAGTTTGTGGGTTTCCCTGGAGGAGACCAATAAATTAGCCAAAATAAATCGACATTTAATTTTTTTTTTTTTTAAATGGGAATTAAGGGCTGCAGAAGAAGGAATGTGTTTTTTCCCCTGGAAATGGCATCAACAAAGCATTTACAGTGCTAAAATTGCCATTTCCCCAGCTTTCAGGATCAGGCAGACTTGAATCAGAAAACCACATTTTTAAACACGATTTTGGCATTTTACTGGGACATGACCCATTTTTACTATTTTTTGTGCTTTTAGCCTCCATTCAGTTAGTGACAGAAATGGGCATGGAACCAATGCTGGATCATGAAAAGCTAAATATTTCTGAAAAGAAGATGAAATTCTGAATTCACAAAGGGGTCATTTGTGTAGATCCTACAAGATTTTCCTACAGAAAATAACAGCTGAAATAAAATAATTATTGAAATTGAGGTAAAAAAAAGCAATTTTTCTCCATGTTTTACTGTGTAATGTTTTCCTGCAATGTCAGATTTTCAAAAGTAATATACCGTTATGTCTGCTGGACTCTTCTGGTTGTGGGGATATGTTGGGCTTGTAGGTTCATCAAGAACCCTAGGTTCGCAGAGCCAATAAAGGAGCTGCACCTTGCAATGGGGTTTCCTTCTAGACCTGGTATACAGCAATTCATTTGATGAAATATAAAGAGTGAAAAATAAGTATCAAGGAAATCTTTGTATTTCCAAAATGGGCACAAGATAAGGTGCTGAGCAGCAGTGGTTATTTGTACATGTCTGATTTCTGGGCTGCCTGTACTAGCATGTGAATCACAGGGCATTTCTGAAATAGATGTCTTTTTTACACACTGTCTTACATTTGGAAGGAAAAAATGTAGGCAAAGACAAGGGGAAATAACACTTGTTCTGCTACTCTGTGTTCCCCCAAGTCTCCTTATAAAAATAGTACCTCACTTGAACTTGCATAGGTAGGCCTAATGCCTGCGACAGGAAACGCAACATGGACACATCACATTTTTACAGTGAAAACTGACGTGTTTTTTGGAAAGTGCCTAGCTGTGGATTTTGATCTCTAGCTCAGCCAGCAACTAGGAAAACCTACCAAACCTTTGCATTTTTGAAAACTAGACACCAAGGGGAATCCAAGATGGGGTGACTTGTGGGGGCTCTCAACAGGTTCTGTTACCCAGAATCCTGTGCAAACCTCAAACTTTTTCCTCACATTTTGGTACTGAAAGCTCTGGAATCTGAGAGGAGCCACAAATGTCCTTCCACCCAGCATTCCCCCAGGTCTCCCGATAAAAATGGTACCTCACTTGTGTAGGTAAGCCTAGTGCCCGTGACAGGAAATGCCCCAAAACACAAGGTGGACACATCACATTTTCCCAAAGAAAACAGAGCTGTTTTTTGCAAAGTTCCTAGCTGTGGATTTTGGCCTCTGGCCCTGCCAGCACATAGGGAAACCTACCAAACCTGTGCAGTTTTGAAATCTAGACACCTAAGGGAATCCAAGATGGGGTGACTTGTGGGGCTCGCACCAGGTTCTGTTACCCAGAATCCTTTGCAAACCTCAAAATTTGGCTCATTTCAGTGATGGAAAGTTCTTGAATCTAAGAGGAAGCACAAATTTCCTTCAACCCAGCGTTCTCCCCAGTCTTCAGATACAAATGATACCTCACTTATGTGGGTGGCCAAGGTGCCTGCAACAGAAAAATGCCAAAAACCTGTAGATATTGAGGAGATAGCACAGCAAGTTGATAAGCACAAGTTTTTCTTTTGTATGTTATTAGGCTGACTCTACTTTGGGAACCCACACAAGTGAGGTATTGTTTTACTTGGGAGACTGAGAGGAACGCTGGGTGGAAGGAAATTTGTGTCTCTTGTTAGATTCAAGAACTGTCCATCACCGAAATGAGCCAGAGTGGTGATCCTACAAAGAAAATTGAGGAAAATATGAGTTTTTATGCAAATTTTGAGGTTTGCAGAGGAGTCTGGTAAGAACATTTTGGTTGATCCATGCAAGCCACACGTCCCTAGACTCCTCTGGGTGTCTAGTTTTAAAAAATGTCTAGGTTTGGTAGGTTTCCCTAGATGAAGGCTGCACCCAGGACCAAAGATTTTGGTACCCCCCCAAACACAGGTAGTTTTGTAATAGATCATTCTGATGTGTCCACATACTTCTGTGATGTTCCAAACACTAAAATTGTGAAAAGAAACGCACTTAGGTTATGTTAAAAAGAACCCTCACCCACCAACCAAGTTGGTGACATGCTTCATCATTGGGATCCCACCCGAGACACCTAGCGTGTCACAGGAGTGCTACGACGCCAGATTACAGCAGAGCAGGTTTTGTCATTTTTACCACACATAGTGGTTGGATTTGGCACGAGGGTGAGTGATGGCTCAGTAGATCAAATTTTATTAACAAGAGATTTCACAAAAATGAAGTGCACTGTTAATAACTGAAAGGCCAAAACACTGAACCAATGACTCACAGCTTGTGAGCTGGAAAGATGTGACAAGGCACCAACCGCTTTATAGTCCATTCACACGCCTTTCATACATGACATGCACAAGACCATTTCTCGCCATGAGCCCAGCACATTATAACACTCGCATCGACAGTCAGCGCCATTCAAGGGCCCATCACTTTCATACACCCACATGCCTGATCCTGCAATCACACCAGCTGATGGGAGTGTGTGGACTGCTCTTTGGCTGGCACCACCAGCCAAGTGCCACTCCATGTACACCGCCAGCCAAGCGCCACCCCAGGCACACTGCCAGCCAAGCGCCAATCCACACACACCACCAGGCAAGTGCCACTCCATGCACACCGCCAGCCAAGTGCCACCCCATGCACACCGCCAGCCAAGCACCACCCCATGCACACCGTCAGCCAAGCGCCACTCCACACACACTATCAGCCAAGCGCCACTCCATGCACACCACCAGCCAAGTGCCACCCCACGCACACCTCCAGCCAAGCGCCACCCCATGCACACCACCAACCAAGCGCCACTCCACACACACCGCCAGCCAAGCACCACTCCATGCACACCACCATCACAACAAAGAAAATATTAACAAATTATAAATTAGAAAAAAACCTACAAACACAAAAGCTCTAACTGAATACATGACAGTAATGCCAACCATGAAACTGAACATATGAAAATATAAAACGACAGTGTGCGCTCACTGTAGTTCCCAGTAATTCTTCTGTTGTGGTAACTCCTGAAACAGCCAGCCACACACAGCCCAGTCTTTGAAGGACAGTCCGTGCAGTATATCCAGACCTTACTCCGGATACCTCTTTGGGCACAGACTCTACGGCCCACATTTACACTTTTTGACTCAAATCAGCGCTTGGGCAGATTTGTGTCAAAAAGTTTACTGCCGGCTAATGCCATTCCAATGGGCCAGCCAGGCACCTTATTAATGGAATGACATTAGCCAGCGCTGCGGCCTGGTTAGCGTCAAAATAAGTGACAGTAATCAGGCAGCAGAGGCGAAGGGAAGACTAGGGGTTGTGCTCCAAAGAATGGTACAAGTCAGGGTAGAGTCAAAAATATAGGCAAAGACAGGAGTCATGCCCCCCTGCCCATTGGCCATGCCCAGGGGACTTCTGTCTCCTGGGCATGGCCACTGGGCACAGTGGCATGTAAGGGGGCCCAAGTTAGGGCCCCCTATGCCACTTAAAAAAAAATAGAATTATACTTACCTGCACATACCTGCACTTACTATGGCAGAGTGTGTCCCTGAGTGCAGGGAAGGGCACATGTGGACTGCTTCCATGGTCTCTGACCATGGAAATGAGCCCACATGTCCCTTAACGCCTGCCCTGACCCAGGCGTTAAAAAACGGCGCAAATCCGGCTGGGCGCCATGTTTAAAGGCCCGCGTCCTCCTGTGCGTCATTTTGACTCCAGAGGATAAATAAGGCGCACATGCCTTAGAGTCATTTTTTGCACGGGAACGCCTAGCATGTCATTAGCGCAAGGTAGGTTTTGACATACAAAAAATGACTCAAACTCCATAACTTTGGTGCTAGACAGGTCTAGCATCAAAGTATAAATATGGAGTTAAGTTAGCGCCTATTTTGGGTAAAAAAAAAAATTATGCAATTCCGGCGCAAACAATAATAATAAATATGGGCCTACATTTTTTAGTGGGCAAGTCTTTTTTGGGAGTGGGAGCAATGTGATCAGGAAAGTGGCGATCTTTCAAGCTAGTCACAACCTCCACCACTGCTACTCTAAGAACTCTTGCATGTTTCACCACAATAAGGCTCTGTATCACTGACTCCTGAAATTTTACAAATTTCATCCTTGACTCATAGGAACAATCCTTGAACACAATAAAAGCCTTAAAAGTTGTAAAATGAAACAAATGGATGGCAAACTTTTCATACCACACGTAACACTTACTAAGAGCAGTGTAAGGTTCCAACCTCTGATCTACTCTATCAACACCACCCATGTGCTTATTGTAGTCCAAAATGCACGCAGGTTTGCACACTTCTGCAATCTGACCCCAAACAGTCACAGGGGAAGTACTCTCATCATGGATGGTAGTTAGCATCCCTCCTGTCTGCAAATTTCAGAGCTAGCAGCTCATTACTACGCAAGGCACTGCACTGTCCCCTCTCAAGTTTTTTACAGACAAGCTCCCTTGGATAGCCTTTCCGGTTAGAATGGATTGTACCACAAGCAAGTGTCCACTCTGAACAATTCCTTGAACAACTGCACTGCAGTATAGAAGTTATCTATGTACAAATGGTGACCTTTGTTAAACAGTCGTCTACCAAGTTCCCACACAATTTTGTCACTAATTCCAAAAGTGGTCGGACAACCGGAGGGGTCAATACTGGAATCCCTACCAGAGTAGACCCGGAAATTATACACATATCCTGTACTACTTTCTGACAGCATGTACAATTTAATTCCATACTGTGCCCTCTTGCTAGGAATGTACTGCTTAAAAGCCAAACGCCCCTTGAACAGGACCAACGACTCATCCACACTTATTTCTTTGCCTCGAACATACACTTCTGAAAACTGTTTTACAATATGATCAAGGACAGGTCTAATCTTAAATAGACGGTCACAATCAGGGTGATCTCATGGCAAGGCTAAAGCATTGTCAACAAAATGCAGCATCCGTAGAAGAAGCAAATACTGATTACGAATCATGGTTGCAGGAAATGTTGCCCTTGCCTTCAAGGGACTAGTAAACTAATAAGAAGCTAGTGACAGCTTCCCTATCAACCCCATCAAAGAATCAAACCCAAGAACTTTTTCATCTCTTCCAGATTTGTGGGAATCCACTGGGTAGCTCTAAACTGAGGCCAAAGTCTGGCAGTGTTGTCCCTCAAATTCTGCTTCACAAACAAAATAGTCTGCTCAACAATCTCTTCTAAAAATACATCGTCCATAAACTACTCAAAGAAATTGACAGGCAAAAAGTTTTCCGTATTTACTCTACACCCCGGGAGTCCAGTAAAGGCAGGCAACTGTGGCTGCTCCAGGTTTGGGGCAACCCAGGTGTCAGGTCTTTCAAAGGGAAACCTTTCAGCCCCAGGCTGCTGTACTATTGGCACATCAGTGTCCTCTTCTAAAACAGGCCCTTCATCTGAACTCAGAGTGGCTTCCTCATCAGAAGGTTCCTCTCAGACAGAAAACTCACTGACAGAATTTCTCACTTCCTCCTCTGCCTCAGATGCAGAGTCAGTCTCATAATCATGGGCAGACAACAACGTAAAAAGCATACCAACAACCTGCTGAGCGGTCACTCTGCGGCTAGCCATGATCCTTTCTAAGAAGTGTAACTTGAGAAATGCACCAAAAATAACCAGCACTGTCTAAATTAAGTAATACACAAAGTGTGGCTTTATCAAAAGAGTTATGTACTCAAAAACTATAACAGTCACTTGCCTGAAGAAGCTAGACTCACCAGCAACTACTCTGCACAGACAGCGCAATCACCAATGATATCCCACTAAAAAGAAAAAAGAAAAGCAAATTAGACAAAAGATAACACAAATATAATTGTGCACAAATCTAAGGACAATTTCATACACAATCCTTCATTTAGTACACACCTACAAACATGTAATTCATACATGACAACATTACTCCTTTGGAGTCAATTGTTTTTACGTACCTAAAACATGCAACTATGTAAAACGTAGGTCAACCACTGCCAAAACCGCAAGGAGCCACATAAAAGGAAGCAAAAGCTTTGAACTAGAAGGAAAAGAAGAAATAATCTGTTATAATAACAAATGCAAAACCTTTTCCAGTTGACAAACACCCTGCCACCAAGCATTTAGAAATTTTCCATGGTGCCTAAGTGGATTCTGTCCCCCTTGGGGCAGATGGCCTACAAAAATAGGCCGGTCTGCCCCCAAGGGGGGCAGAAATGGCCATCAGTAATGTGGCCTCTTTGGGGGGAAACCCTTACCGAAGGGCGAACCCCCACACACAAAACACACACACACACAAGATCCCTGGTGCCTAAGAAACTCTTTTCTTTCCCCCTGTGTCTGTTTTCCACCCTCAACCACCCCCCAGGAGAAGGACTCACCTATTTTTGGTCCTCTCTCCTAACGCGCTGGAAGCAAATGGCTTCAGGCGTGTCTCCGGCAGCATTTGATTACGTTGGTGCGCTTTGAGCGTGCTGATGTCATCAGATTGCCGGGGTGGGTCAGAGGTGGAAGGAGAAGCGCTTCCCCATCCATCCCTGATGGCGGTGTGGGTGGGTGGCCCAGCGGGGAGTGCTAGCGCTCCTCCCGTGGGCTGGGTGCAAGACCAGCTGGTCTGATCCTCAGCACACGGCGACCGTGGCCGAGGGAGAGACCAGCTCGTCCAGGGCACCCGAGGGGTTAATATCGATTATTTTGAATCACAATATTTTTGTACTTCATATGTTGGTTCTTTTCATTATAGCAGGTAAAGTCGATATTTTTTTAATATTTTGATATCTACATTTTTGCACTAACATATTTATGTGGTCAATTATTTTAAATATAACTGAAAACGTCCATTGCCCACTTACAAATTATTTGGACAAATTGTGACAAAAAATATGTTTGGGATTGGGATTTTGCTAAAGCAGCAGAGCAAAAAAGCTAATTACTAAGCATAAGCAAATAAAAGAAGTAGAAGCACCAAAAAAACTATGAGTGACAGCTGAAATCATTTCCATGATGATACAACTGTAAAAAGGTGGAATTTTCTCTATTGATGCTGTGTTATTCAATTTCCTATATTCTGCGCATAAAGTTTTATCTTTGCCAGTAAATTAACAAACCAAATATGTTGGTTCAGATGATAATTATATTACTTACTGGTAGTCTTCAGTACTCTGAATACCTTTTTCACGTACCAATACTCACTTACATGAGGTGTTCGACCTCTACCCATGCCCACTTGCCCTAGCCAGAACCAACCAAAACAAGGCTCAATGTAAAACCCTCCCCCCTCCCTGTCCTACTCTCCAATCACCCTCCACCAATCCAGTGATAAAAGGGCATGGAGCCCAGAAAACATATACATCCTGTAGCCGAAGAACCAGCAGGGTCAGTTTGTGATCTGAGAAGGAACAGGGGGGGGCGGGATGTAAGAATTAGTATGAGAAATAGGGTATTCAGAGTAATGAAGATTAATGGTAAGTAATAGAATCATTACCTCCTCAGTCCCATTTCTCATCCCAATACTTATTACATGAGGATATGCCAAAGCACAAACAGAACAGAGCAGATGAAGAAAATAGGAGGTTTTTGAGGCTTCATGCCCCTTAATCACAAGATTGGTGGATGGTGATTGGAGAATGGAAAAGGGAGGGTTTAGCATTGAGCCTCTTTTTGACTGGTTCTGCATCTGGTTCTGGCTAGGACACGTGGTCCTGGGTAGAGGTGGAACACCTCATGCAAGTAAGTATTGGAACCAGAAACGGGGTTCAGGAGGTAATGATCTTTATGTAAACAGATGAACTGAAGAACAATCTCCACACGTTTTCATACAATAATTTCTCACTTGTATCATGAAACCAAGGCCTAGATTTACTAAAAGTTGAACTGGTGCATGCAAGATGCTGCTCAGTTTTATACAGCACTCACTGGACTTTTTAATGGTGTTAGAAATGGGGTCTCTAGTTGGCAGTCAGTGTACACTCTATCCAAGTAGGAACCCTCACTCTAGTCAGGGTAAGCGAGTCACACCCCTGCTCACCCCCTTGGTAGCTTGCCATAAGCAGTCAGGCTTATCTCAAAGGCAATGTGTAAAGTAGTTGTACACACACACAGTAACACAGTGAAAACACCAAAATTACTCAACACCAGTTAAAAAACCCACTATTTATCTGAGTTAAACAAGACCAAAACAAAACAAATCCAACATGGACAAGTAAAGATATCACTTTTTAAAGATTGAAAAGAAATCGGTGATTGTATCCTTATTACGCACAGTACCTTGAATGCATCAAAAACAAAAATGATGCAGGCCGCAAAGGAGGGTACGCGTCAGAAAAGCAAGCAATGCGTTGATTATTTTCATGCCGGGCATGCAATGTATGGATTTATTTGCACCCAGCTGTCAATGTGTTGATTCCTTTCCCTGTCTGGCTGGCGATGTATGGATTATTTTCCCACTGGACTAGCAATACATTGTTTCCCAGCTGCAGAGCAACGTCAAAGAAGAAAATAACGCTCAGGAATGATGCGCAGAAAATCCAGATGCACAGCAGCAATATATCCTTGCTGAAGCAGGTGATGCGTCAATTTCATCGCCTCAATACAGACCCTGCATTGATTTTTCAGCTGTGGTGCTGGCGTTGTGTCGATTTTTCTACTGCATTGGCCTCTGTGCATGGATTTTCACTCAGATTACCAGTTTCCACTTGTAAAGGCCTGTGGACTGGATTTGGCACCACTTAGCAAGTCAGGACTCTCCTCAGAAGAGCCCAGGCACTGGCAGTTGAAGTCTTTGATGTTCCTGAGACTTTACAACAGGAGGCAAGTTCAGTTCAAGCCCTTGGAGAACCCTGGAACGCAGGATGTAGAAAGCAAAGTCAAGTCCTCTCACTCCCAGAATAGAAATAGCAAGCAGCAGGCCAGCACAGCAAAGGAACGGAGTGACTGTTCCTCCTACACTATCCTGCTCTTCTTCCTGGCAGAATGTCTTCAGTCCAGATGTGTTCTAAAATTGTGGGGCCAGCAGTCCAATACTTTTACTCATTTCTGCCTTTGAAGTAGGCAAACTTGAAAGTAAAGTATTTGTAGTGCACAAGACTCTGCACCCCCCTGTCCCGGCCCCAGACACACTCTAGGGGGTTGGAGACTGGTTTGTGTAAGGACAGGCAGATCCCTACTCAGGTGCAAGTGTCAGCGCCTTCCTCCACTCTAGATGGGGAAGACTCATCAGGATATGCAGGACACATCTCAGCTCCCTTTGTGTGACTATCTACAGAGAATTCACAAACAGCCCAACTGTCAGTCTGAGCTAGACGTGTATTCCACAGCCTGGCAGAGGCACAGAATGGTTAAGCAAGAAAATGCTTACTTTCTAACAGTGGCATTTTCAAACTCACAATCTAAAAACCACCTTTACCAAAATATGTATTTTTAAGTTGTGAGTTCAGAGACCCCAAATTCCATATCTTTATCTTGTCCCAATGGGAAGCTGCACTTAAAAGATACTTCAAGGCAATCCCAATGTTACCCTATGGGAGAGATAGGTCTTCCCATAGTGAAAACAAAATTCAGCAGTATTTCACTATCAAGACACGTAAAACACACTAGTACATATCCTACCTTTTAAATACACTGCACCCTGCCCAATGGGCTAACTTGGGTCTTCCTTATGGGTGATTTACATGTAGTAAAGGGGAAGGTTTGGGCCTGGCAAGTGGGTACACTTGCAAGGTCCACCTGGCAGTTGAAAAAGTGCCCACACAGACACTGCAGTGGCAGGTCTGAGACATGTTTACAGAGCTACACAAGTGGATGGCACAATCAGTGCTGCAGGCCCACTAGTAGCATTTGATTTACAGGCCCTGAACACCCATAGTGCACTTTACTAGGGACCTGCTAGTAAATCAATTGTGCCAATCACCAATACAATTTACACAGGGAGCTCTTGCACTTTAGCATTGGCAAGCAGAGGTAAAGTGCCCAGAGGCCTAAAGCCAGCAAAAACGAAATTCAGCACAGGATTAAAAGCAGGAGATCAAAAGCAAAAAGTAAAAGGGAAACCATGACAAGAGCTGACAGGTCTAATAAATGGTAAACACATCAACACAATGTTTTGCATTGATTTGCGCCACTCCGCGCCACACATGCAATCTCGCTAAACAATAAATATTCACCAAATTTCAATACCCAGAATAATGCTAGGTGAAATACCTACACTGTCTCATAATACAATTACGTTTAGGAATCTCGTAGTGATCTTCCTGTAGCTTTTGGATCAAGAACAAGGTGATATTCATACTTTTAGCCTGTGGCTTAGCAAAGGGAACGGGAATGCAATTTTAAATGGACGTGAGCAACTGCATATCGAAGAAAAATGGCCGATCAGTCAGCTCTATATTTTCCAAACTGTAGCTTAAATCAGCAAGATAAATGTTTCAAGAGATTCACGAGACAGCCTAAATTGAAATAATTAAAATGATAAGCTTTGAGACGAACTCGAGGACGGCTGTATCCTTAATAATTCACACTGAGATGTGGCATCTAAAAGAAGAGCGCAGTCAGTTATGCAATATCATGTTGATTATGATCCTGCGGTTTATTAGGAAGCACAATATGTCTTACACATATTAATCGGATACCCTTTTCCGTTTTTCAGTAGAAAAAATGATTTTTATTTCTTTAAGCTTTTCTGTAGTTCAGAATATGTTGTTGCAAAATGCGTTCACGAAGTTTGTATGTGTTCCGAGATAAACAGATGTTTAAGACATACCATCCACCTCATAGCTTCAGTCCTCTTAAGTTGTGTCCTGAGTCAGCAAGAAATGATCAGAAAGAAAGGGTGCCTGAGTGTGTGTGCAGGGTAGCCCACCATGCTGTTCCTACAGAGAGAATGGCTAGCTGGCGCTAAATAAGTCAGCAAACTCAGGATATACAACATTTTGTACAAGGCGGTCACATGTTCCTAGGCACTCGATTCCCTCCCTAGGAGTGCACTTTTTGTTCACAATATGGGTCCTTGTATATCATACCTAGATAGGAGGTGACTCAAGGAAGGTTGTACAGTTTGGAGCTAACAGTGGTGCCGAGTCCAATCAGGTCTCCAGTTCAGCAAAGAAGTCTTAAATCGGATGTTCCAGCAGACAGGATGTGCAGCAGAGGGCAGAGTA
Source organism: Pleurodeles waltl (assembly GCF_031143425.1). Taxonomy (NCBI): domain Eukaryota; kingdom Metazoa; phylum Chordata; class Amphibia; order Caudata; family Salamandridae; genus Pleurodeles; species Pleurodeles waltl. Next base: position 623,595,534 of record NC_090439.1, on the reverse strand, counting down.
GGTATGCATCAGCGAAAGAGTGAAAATGGTTCAAGATGCGGGTCACGGTATTTGAACGGTGTCTGACAGGAAAGATATGAGATAAATGCAAGAGGGGCCTTATAAGAACGTCATGTCTTTGAACTTAGGCATACATCATCTGGGTGATCTGGGTGTCAGAGTAAAGTGCGAGGTGATTGGTCAGGAAGGGCACCAGAAAGTCATTTAGACTGGAGAGCACTTTGGATAGTCACTGAGGTAGGGTCTGGATGGGTGCAGGGAACATCATTTCCCAGCACAGAGATGTTGTGAGTGGGTGAAGCACTGCGCTACCCCTAGAGATTCATCCTGCCTAGGACAGGACCCAACATATGATCTGGGCCAGTGAAAATGCTATGGCATTGCAAGACCCCGAAATGTAGTAGCATTTGTCTTTGTGCTTTCGCTTCAGGTACATAATCAGACAAAAGGAGAGAACACTAGGAAGCAGCATCCTCATAGACCATCCTGCTCTCGGAGATAACCCTGAGGTTAAGCAGCCAGGTCTAAGAAAATCATGGTTTCACATTTCTTTGGAGTTTGAGTATCACACTAGTGCACGATACTCATTTTCAGAAGAATAAAGTTTTGTCAGCAGACTACCAGCCCCCTAGTTGAGTTTATAATTCTGTGTTCTGGACTACTTGATCCCACAGGTAAATCCAGATTAAATAGCCATCCCCCTCCTGTGTCTAATATTTTCTGCCTCAAATGTTTAACTTCGTTTGTTGAGGTACTTTCAAATTATTAATTTTGAGTACTCACTACACTTATATATATCGGCGTGCCTGGCTTTTAAGTTGTATATTTCTGGACCACCTGAAGTGTAGGATACATCCAGATTGTCAAGGGGTAAAGCTTATGCTTGTCTTCTAATCTTGAGGTATTGATGTGCTCTATATTTAACGTATGGTGCTCACTAGCTTGTTGCATTTAATCTCCTTTTTTATAATGGAATGATCAATTCACTGAAACCCATTTACAGCTGTCAATCATTGATCTTATTTACTGAATCTGCTTGCAACATCACTCTTATTCATAGGTGCACCCTCTGCAAATGTTTATATGGTCTGCACCACAAACACGTTACCGTTTTGGTGGCACAGCACTTTCCATTGTGATATATGTTGTAACTCCTATTATCCAGAAGACTCTGGGCCCTATTTCGAGATTGGCAGACATGTCACTCAGTTTCTCCGTCACAAACATGACAGAAATTGTATCCATCCTGTTACAAGTGAATTATATCCTTTGGGACAAGTTATAAGGCGGACATAATATCTGCCACGTTGTGATGGACTAAACCTTCTGCCAAACTCTAAATCACCCTAAGTGACTCATTCCAACTCACAGAAGCTGAAGCTAATGTGAATAACCAATGCCACAGGGTGCAGCAGTTATGTTTTAAGAGTTCCAGAGATTTGGAAATTTGCGTTGGTGCGAGATATTAAACCTGCTGGTGTAGATTTACACCTTTTATGGCAATAGGCAGACATTGAATGCACCCATGAGAATCTCCTTCTTCAACGTCACAGCTGTTTTTAACAGGAAAGTATCAGGTCTTCTCAATGAGTCTGGTATACTGTAACTGAGGCAGACATATTTCACAGAGTTGTGGTGGGAACTCAGTGCGAGAGGTGAGGTGCATGATTACTGTACATGTTTTGTCAAATGTGTGAAGAATGTATGGTGCGGATGGCTGAGAGTTTTTAAGGTTCTGTGAATAAACATTTCTTTAAAAATGTAAGAACTGCCTGTGTACTGTATGTTAGATTATGTGATTCCACGTAATTAGCATTCATATAACTAATACCCATTAGTCATGAGGGACTCGTGTTGTTTTGTAGGGGCAGGGCAGCGTGCGGGTCGGGAATTAATTAAAAAAAAAACCCACTTACCTGCATCGTCACCGCTGCCACCACCACCACCGCACCTCTTCTCTGCTGCAGGCTGAAGGCACAGGCTCCCAGCCTGCCCTGCAGCCAGTCCTGATGCTGTTCAGAGCAGCGTTAGGATTGGCTGGGCGTGCACAGCCAGGGTGCTCCCAGGCAGACTGGGAGCCTGTGCCTGCTGGAGAGAGTACAGTGCGCATGTGTGTTTGACTGACCTGAGACGGCCGGCCAAAAATACATGTGCAATGATGGGGAGTACACAGCACTCCCCCTAAGTACTCGTCACACCCGTGGCCCCGACCCTTTTACTACAAAACGATAATAAACATATTATTGGTTTGTAGTGAAAGGTATGCTGCTGCTGCTGGCATTGGGCGATGCTCTTCCCCCCAGCAGAGGAGCCGTGCCCACCATTAGTATGACACAAACCTGCTCTAAATCTGCATTAGTTCTGCTGGAAACCGAGGACGATGTTGAGCTTTTAGAGATTCTCGGATCTCAGTCCATTAAAGCTCCGCTTCCCTGCAGTCCCATTAAAATAGGTGATGGAAGTATAGTACTTCAAATTTTAAGGACAGTTTGGTTTGCCATTCAACAACCATGCATAGGTAACAAGAGACTTCCTTTGCACATTTCCGGCATTGAGAATTCTCTTCCAGTCCTGGGAAGTTGTAATTGTGTTGTGCTGCCTGCATAGTACACAGAGAGTTTCAGTAGCTTCTAAGTGAATGAATGGCTGAAGCCGGAGACCAAAGGGCATTATGAAAATTTGGAAGGTGTATCAAGAGCAAAATTGTTAACCGGAAAAGTGGAAATTGCAAACGGTAAACAGTAAGTGAAGTTTTATTTGAGTGACTCTCGATAACTAAAAGGAGAAAACAATTTACCGACTCTGATTTCAGATATAAAATGGACAAGAAGTTTTGAATGTCAGAAACAAAAAAAGAGGTACTTAGTACAGTGACAACATCAAGGTACCAGTTCCAAATGATGTCCTCATTACAAGAGGCATTATTCCACCAAGGCCCTGGTTTATACTTCTTTTTGCGCCGCATTTGCGTCATTTTTTTGACGCAAAAGTGGCGCAAACATACAAAATACAGCTGTATTTTGTAAGTTTGCGCCGCTTTTGCATCAAGAAATGACACAAATGCGGCACAAAAAAGTATAAATCAGGGCTCAAGTGCGCTGAATTTCAAAAGATAGTGCAGAAGGCCCTACAGGTAGGCTGGGCTCTCCGAACCTGATATTTCAAGCCCGGAGACACAGCAACCAGTTTCATCAGGTGCCCATTCATATTGATGAAACAAGGGTAGGGACAGGGCTGGAGCATCGGCACAGTCTTATCCCTGCCGCCCCTGTGGCCCTGAGGGGACATCCCACCTGATAGGCACAGTCTTATTCCTCCTGCTACTGTAGCCCTGAGGGGACACCCCATTGCACAGTCACAGTCTTACCCCTCCCGCCACTGTAGCCTGAGGGGACATCCCACCTGATAGGCACAGTCTTATCCCTCCCGCCACGGTAGCCTGAGGGGACACTCCACCAAATAGGCACAGCTTTGTCTGTCCCACCCCTGTAGTTCTGATGGGACAACCCAACACATGGGCACACTCTTATCTCTCCCAACACTGTAGCCCTGAGGGGACACACCACTACACGGGCACAGTCTTATCTCTCCTGCCCCACTACACGAGCACAGCCTTGTCCGCTTCCCACCTGTAGCCCTGAGGGGACACCCCACCGCAGGGGCAGAGTTTTGTTCCTCCCACCCCTGTAGCACTGAGGGATACCCGACCGCCATCTTGCTGACATTTACCACCGACTCTGAACACCGAGAAAATGCCTGCATATTTGCCCCTGGAATCAGAGAAAAAACACAGAGAATTGGACCTGTTGTTCCCAGGTCCTTATGGTTATTCCTTATTCTAGGGACAAAACCCTCAAGTGTCAGATTTTGGTACTGCTATACCGGGCACAATCGGAGATTAGGCTCCCCTCACCCAACCCCCTACCCTATCTCGTCTCCAGTATTCCAGCACTAACGTTCGGCAAGTTCGTAATTGAGGACCTCAGACTGTACAAGTCAACACAAATATAGCATACTTGAAGGAATAAAGGATTCTTTCATCATGCAGTTACAGACATGCCTTCAGCAGTGAATCACTGCCTTCAACGCCATTTCCTGCTTGCCATGTTCAAAGAGCGCACATATAATTCAAAAATAATGCACCATGCCCAGAACATCAATTACATAATTTAAAATGAAGTGCTCATTACTTTAATATGACTCAGCATTGCTTTGAAAACTGTTTTTACTTATGCTTAATTTCGCACAAAGCCTAATTATTATCATTTAGTCTGGGTGGCTAATCTTGAAGGTAATCATTAAAAATATACAAAGCCACTTTTCTTAAAATACTCTAAGAGCCATAATTTTCTGGCTCGAACAGTAGAGCAGAAAAAGGAATACATTTTGATAATACAGCACATCCACAAACAATAGCTATTGAAATGCCTAGTTGGCTCTCGAGATTAGTCTAAAAGATAGCATCAGCTTTTATTGCACTGTTGCTTCTACTACGTTTGAGTGCACGTTCTTACATTTCCCTTGAGCTTTTAAAATAATAAAGGCAGCTCCCATGCAATCTCTCCATTGTCTGGGGCTTAACTTGATGATATTAATTTTATCGGCCATTTTATAACTCGGTTTTTCATTAATGTGATTCGAGGTATCTTAGTTGGAAAGAAAGTAACTTAGATTTTTTTCATTTGTGGACTGTATAAAATATAAAATGAAAGTTAGAAATGCGATTAAGATGGCAACTGTAAAGAAGTTCTAAAAAGGTTGTGTTTCCATTAAATAAAATGTGTAGAGACTTCAGCCTCCAATTGAGTAGGATACACATTCTAAAGTGTTATATCATGATCAGTGGTATATAAATAGAACTGCATGTGTTTGTGTTACAAGCAGGCTGCACATCAAAAGTGTGAAAGGGCCAGGCAGACTTCATGGAAGCAATACATTAACTGACTCATTACAGAATCCTAGGCTCCTCTAGTTCTTTGTTGCATACCCAGGTTCTGTTCTCATAACACTAGTTAGGAAAACATAACGCATCCCTCCCCCACACAAGTTTGTCAATTTTTCAAATAATAAGATAAGCAATACATAAAAAACTAAATAATAGAATAAAGAGAGAAAAGAATATAGAAAAAAAATGTTAACTGTAACAGCAATATTTCCTTTTCATGGTACATAATCCTTCAACCACTCAGGTTTACAACAGATCCTAGATCCAAAACCTACCTTAATACGAATATTAGCTTTATATCTTTCCTGTTGGTGTGTTTGAACAATGCCCTTGTTTGGACTGGTAGATGGGCAATTCCATTTCACAATACGGGTCATGCTCCACACATCATTGTTCTCTAAAACAACTACATTCCTTTCCACTCCCTTTATCTGAAAAGGACCCATGAATGCAGATTTACCATTCTTCCCAAAACCAGGTTTCTTTACCAACATCATATCATCCACCATCCATTTGACACGAGAAAAACCATGTTTACAATCATACCTACATTTATACTTTTGCTGATACACTCTTCTGAGCTCGGGTCCTTGGTTCAATCTTCCTTCCCACTATTTTTCCTTCAACAACCCCTCCATCCATGCTGGGTTCATTTTAGTACATCCAACTCTACCCCTCAAACACACAAAAGAAGATAACATCTTAATAGAACTGGATGTATTGCGGTGTGCCCACTACATATCCATGAATACCTCATTTAAAGGAGTTCTAGTTTCAAGAGCTCTCTGAACACACAATTTTAACATTCTGTTCATGCGTTCTGCCAAACCATTGGGTTGTGGCAAGTACAAAGGTGGTCTCTAATTTACAATAGCCATGACTTCAATAAATTCTGCATCTCCTGAGAGGTGAATTATACACCATTGTCTGTTACCAAGTGGTTAGGTATACCTTCACATGATAATTCTTCTTTGAGGAACTCAGTCACCGCTCTTGTGTCCAAAGTTCCCACACACTTTGTCACTACCCATTTGGACGTATAATTGACCAAGGACATCACAAAGCATTCATTAGCAGGTGGTAAATGAAATAGACCCAGAAAATCCAAACTAACTTCTTCCACAGCTTATCATGTACTTTAACAGGTGAAAGGGGAGTTTTAATCACGGATTTAGTCTTGTCATTTTGTGCACACAACACACAGTCCTTTACCACTGCTTCAACTTAACAGTCTAGCCCAGGCCACCAGTACATCCCTCTAAGCCTGGATTTAGTTAAATTCCTGCCCAGATGAGCCTTATGAGCCAAGTTGATTGTCTTCTCCCTTACTCCCATAGGAGGTATAGTTTTCAATCCTCTGAATAACTCATCAACACACAAATATTTCTCTTCCTTCACAGTCCAATAGCCTCAAAGGGAATCAGGAATGTTTCTAAATGCTGGACCCTCTCTCACTGCAGATTCTTTAAGCATCTTCCTGTCAATGTCCTGTTCCCTCGCTAATCTCCATTCTTCCTCTGAAATGGTTTCTTCTCTCACCCAGCTGATCACACAACCCACATCCACCTCATCTTCTCCTTCAATTGAAGCACATGACAAGAAATCAGCTACACTATTCTTTGCACCAGGTAAATATTCCACCTGAAAATTAAATTCAGTTAAACCTGCCACAATTGCTATGGCTTCTCTTAAATCCAGGTTTTTTGTCAGGAACTTCTCTTTTACTCATTTGCTGTTGGTACAACGCAGTAGCTGATCTCTGATCAGGGAATCAGTGATAACTCCACAATCACATGTGCATGCCACTGTACGTAGAGCTGCCACAAAATTCCCGATATTCTCAGTTTTTCCATGGACCCTTGCAAAAAATGTGTGTCTTTCTAAAAACAATATTAAGCCTAGACTCAAAGTGTTTGGCTAATATTGCTACAGACATATCAAAAAATATCCTTTGGTTCACCATCTGCTTCTCCAATAGTTATTGTATCCAAACTGTCATAGATATTCCTTCCTTAAACTCCTAAGTTATGTAGAAGAACACCCTGTTTTCTTTCAGCTGATAATGTTTCTCCTCCATTTGCCAAGAGGTATGAGTCAAATACATTTTCCAACTTTTCCATGGTAATATTGGCTCACCTTTTTCAGACAAAAAGGCAGGTGGCTGAAGCATGCTGTTTGCTGCCATAGTAACACTGGTGAATTTTCTTACTTAAATTATTAATAATGAAATGATTATACTACAAGAGAGAAAAAAAATATTAGAAGGAAGATGATTTTAAAATTCATGTTCCATAGCACCAAAACTTCTGTAAAGCCTTTCAATAATAGACTTCAACAACATTTACCTGTTTATCCTATTCACATCCTTATTTCTTCCTGTTGAAAAACCAACAACCCAAAAAGAATGACCTCAGTTACATGGGTCAAGTATTACGGCCGTTAGAAGTACTTGGTGTCACTGCTAGTTGAACAAGGTGCTCATTGATCCAGGTGAGCACCAGAAGAATGAGGTTTAGGAACTAGGATTTCCACACACCAATGTTAATACATGCAGTGAAACTGTACCGCTGCCGCCCGTCAGTCAGAGTCTGCTGGTGAGTAGCACGTGCGCACGAGCAGCAAAGTGATACCGGCACACGAGCGGCACTCAGTTGTAAACAATGCGGAAAGCACGCACAGCGGTTAAAATAAACAAAAGTCAATGTGTACCGTGTAAATAAGAAAAATACAGTCCACACCTGTAGACTATGAAGAAAGGGTGAGGATTCTTGCTCAGTCTCGGTCCAATGCCCATTCAAATCCAACATGGGGAAAATCTGCTTCTGACAGTGTAATGGGTTCAGAAAAGGAGAGGTTGGTGGTAACGCCTGTCTCCTCCCAAGCAAAACGTCAGCAATGTTACAAGCAGGCTACACATCAAAAGAGTGAAACATTGTTTATAAGTAACCACCAATCAAAGCAGGCAGCCTTCATGGAAGCAATACGTCAACTGACTCATTACAGAACCCTGGGCTCCTAGAGTTCTTTGTTGCATACCCAGGTTCTGTTGTCATAACACTAGATAGTAAAACATAACATTTTATCCTATGCTTGAGACTTAAGGACATAGAACAGTTACCCCTAAAACATGAAACTTTTGGTGGTTTAGGCTATTGGGACACCTGGATTCCAATAACTAAAAGGCGGCATTAGCAAAGGAGATAACAGTAAATTAGTCAGGCTATTTTGCACCCATTAATCGACTTAAATGAGGTGCCTCGTAGTATATTTTGTTTGCTAAACCCGGAGATAGCTCTATTGATATGGTTACCAGAAATACCAGCTTCATTTATTTACATTGATGCTGCTCGACAACTGGTGGTAACAAGGTATAAGTGAAGATCACCTGTAGTTTAGTTTTTACCCAGTAGCTGGCTTTTGTTATGGAGCAAGCAACATAAATTATGAAGGAGACAGTATGGATGAAAAATGGGATATGAGTGACTTATGCTAGAAACCACCAGAGGGCACAGAAACCACATGGTTCCCAAGTTTTTTTTTTTTTTAAATCATCTTTTTATTGAGATTTTATAAATACAGTCAAGACAAATATCCTAAGCATGCAATGTATTGTCCACTGAATGCCCAAACAGTGGTGGGTGGTCATGGGTTGACCACGTATCAACAGCAACACATCATACATGAGGTGGTGAACTTTTCAGGGTCACATAAACAATAATTGTATTCCCATCACAAAACTGCTGTACATGGTTCTCTGGTTAATGGCCATTATACTTTTAGTGATGTTTTTCTAACACTATGCACTCCGCCATATTCACACCAAGGTTTTAAGCCACTTTCTGTGGCTTAACAACATCATGTAATTATGGCCCCTCCACACGCAGCACTTTGCCTGGAAGGTGCGTGAATCAGTGTGGCTGTGGCCGCGCCACAACATCAACACCCATTGAATATTGTTGTTGCCCCAGATTTAAGACTACATGTAAACCTGAGGCTGCGACTAAATCCAACACCTCCCCATGGGTGGTGTCAGAATGGCGCAACAAGGACAAATGCTTCCCTTCCTCCTCGTGCCACTGCCCTTCTTATGTGTGGTGCATCCTGCAGTGCACATAAAAAGTGCAAATGCCCATAAATGATGGTATTTTCAGCAGGAAGGTGTCCGCTCCTGCCCAAAATCCACCACCCACGCCGTGCAGCCATTCTTGCACCATGGTGTAAGGTAGTATTCATTGGCGTTCTGCAGCAAATATTGCCCTGATGCAGGGGCCAACACAGGGCTGCGCCATATAAACTTGAAAATTGTGCCTCTAAGTGTATTGAAAGTGTCAGAGTATTGCACTGCCAAATGTGGCAGCACAACGTTGCCCTCTGTCAGTTTCCTTGGAACCTGGGCAATATTAGGCCAACACTTCAGATGAGCCCACATTCTCCCCCCCATATGCACCAAACATTTCTCACCCATCTCAGTAATCGTTTCACTGTTGCCACTGATCCACCTGCACATGTGTAATACTTAGTGTGTAACATGTCCTACACTAGTTGCATAGCGTAGCCCCAAAACAACTTTCACACACCTTCCTGCACCATTTGGAAGTGGGCACAAAAGTGAACATATGCAACATATGGGCATGTCTGTGGTCATCGTTTGTGCTGCTGTACAAGAAGCTTCCATTTCATAATGTAACAAGGTTGCCTGTGTTGTGGGAATGGTTGGCATTGTGCACAAAGGAACACCTTCATGCGTAAGAACAGCCACAAGTGGTATCAATGTCACACTACGGGCCCAATGTCACTAGCCCATAATGCAACAGTACCATCATACAAATCGTTGACAATGTAGATGCAAGCTTCCCATTCCCCTCGTGCCACATTAACAAAGTCTCACAAAGCATCCATTGATCCACATTGTACATCCTTACACCAGTATATGTCTGTGCCAGATATGCATCTATGTAAAGCAATATCACTCATGCAGGTAGGGGAGAACTAATGAGGCTGACAATCCATGAAGATTGCACTGTGCCATCTAATTACCACATAATGCCAATCAATAAACATTGTCCTCCACCCCCCTTATGAAACAATAGATGTTTAGGAGAACATGAACTAAAGCTACACATACACTAAACAATCCTGTGTCCTAAACAAATATATATAGTCAACCTAGCCTTCTCTGGTTAACCTAGCCTTGACCTCGGCCAGGTCTTTACGCATTTCCACCTCAGAGATGGACCCAGGGGCAGATGATGGTGGCTGCTGTGGCACTGTTGGTGTCTGATGTGCTGCAGATGTTGAGGGTGCCAGACCCGATTGAGCACCATGTACTTTGAGTAGTGAGGACACTTGTTTAGTTGAGGTGGTTGCACGCTGTTGAGTTGGTCAACCGTTTGGGTAATCCTTCCATGACCCAGATGACTTTTCAGTGCGGTACCTCCTTATTATCTTCTGGGAACCAGCCTGGACCTTGCATATGTGTCGGAAACGTTTTGTGAATATTTCTTTCTGGGCTGGAGTCATTGTGACAGCTAAAACATGAGGCGTACATGTCATCAGTAACTGCATTGGGTAGAGGAAGAGGAAGCATGCATTGTAAACAGCATTTTCTGATAACACATGTTGTCAATCAGTAAGCCAACAACAAGGGCAAGCCACAAGTCAATACAAATGTGCCTAGCAAGCATCTACACTAATTTGTAAATGTCACAGGGATGATGGCTCGCCAAAGATGCACACTAGGGCCAAGATGGGAGAGGGTCCAGGGCATCCTTTCACCATATTAGCCTCATAATCAATATGACACTAATAAGGCACATCAAGGTCAAATGGTCAGCAGTATGTCAACAAAGTGGTGCAATACCTGCACTGTACCACTTTGTCACCCCTTGCACCACATAAGGCCTATGAAAGGCATGATGTATGCAAGAGTGGCGATACCCCAGTCAGATGACTGCCAAAATGGCGCACTGCAATGTAAGAGATTCAGCTGCCTCATTTGGTTTTTGCTACTTTTGTTTCCAGCTCAGAGCTGAAATTAAAATGGGGGCCACCATTGCTCACAGTGGGCCTCTATGTACAGTCCAAGGTTATCATTCAATTAAAATTCACTAACCATGAATAGTACATCATTCCCCTCAAGATGTTAACCACAATTGGCACATACCCAGCGCCATGGTGCACCGTATATATTATACGACACACTCATGGTGGCGGATACGGGGTTTCAAAGGACCACAAGAGAAGTGGCGCAGCACTGGGTGCAGCGCCTGTTTACTTATATCTGCCCCTATCTGTGCACAAACTTGACACACCTCCCAACTACCAGATACACACTCACCATGCACATTTGATGCACACATGATGTGATCATGCTTGCTTACAAATATCATGATAGCTGAAACCTGTTGTTTCATCTACACACATCTTATTTGCTTCTATCCATGGACTTGTCCCACATCCATTTGGAGAAGACCTCATATCTCAATGTCTACTCAACTAACTGTTGCCCTTTTCAAAAGAGCTCTTTGCATGTGTGGTGCCTCGTGTTGCTGATTCATACATCACACTTAAAGGGGGACAGGCCACTGTTCATTGTTAGTAGCTTAGGGGCAGATAATAAGGAAGGGGGGCTGCACCCAGTGCAGTACCACTTTTCTTGCGCTCCTTAGCTCCTGCCTACCACCACCATGTGTGTGCCGTACACAGGATGAGGGGCACCATGGTGCAGAGTAGGGGGCAATGACGTCCTCATTTTTGACACTATTGATGTTCAGGGCTAGTGCCAAGATTTTGGCCCAACCCTGAACAGTACACAGGGGCCCATCATAATAAATGGTGTGCAGGGGTAGAAAATGCCAGAATGATTTACACAAAGAATTCTCTTAGTTTTCTTTGTGCCTTTTATTCTTTTGGCACCTCTTAACTGGGGAATGGTCCCCTTGAGTACATCATGCATGGTGTAGGGATAATGTTGCCCAGAGGCTCACTAAGTCGTGCTATGCATGCATTGTGCAACTTTATCACCTGTTCCGCAACATTATGCCTGCACCAGCCATAATGAGGTCAAAGTGGGCGTGGCTGAAGAAATGACACATTGAAACCTAATGGAACAATTTGTGTCATTTTGTTTTGCATATTTTGACCCCTGCTCTGAGCTTGTGTTTAAGGGGGCACACTATTATATTTTGTTGGCCTACTACGTACTGGTCAGGGTTTTTGGTAAATTTATGGCAATAACCCTAAACAGTACATCAATAGCATCAAAATATATGACACAATTGCCCCCTAACCCGTGCCATGGAGCGCCGTACCTTAGATACAGCGCACAGATGGTGGCAGTAGGTGGGTGCTAAGGGGTATAAGGAAAGTGGTGCTGCACTAGGTGCTGCGCCACTTCCTTTAAATCTGCCCTTTGATGTCCTCACCTTTCTCATGACATGCAAAAGTTATCCTTATGTCCTACTGTCATGCACATGCAATGGAGGATGTAGCTATGTTACAGGTTCACCTACCAACAAGTCTGCCAATCCAAACCCCCAGGTGATCTAGGAGATACCCTTCCCTGGCAATGAGGACTGCCCAACTGTGTTTGATCTGGTGGTCTGTGGATTCCACCTTGAAGATCCCGTGCAGCTGGAACAGCACCTTCCCCCAGTGCAGCTTCGTGTCCTCCATAGGGTAGCCCATGATTACAAGCCACCCATTTTTAACATATTGATGAGGTAGTGCACACTAACCAGATAAACTCCCCCAGTTTATCAGGACTTTCCCTTGCCAGATATTCTGCTGTCTCCCTCCACAGCAAACAGTAACCCACAAACAAATTCTATAATAACCACACCTAACCCTAAATACCCCAGCAAACTACACTACCCAAAACAAACACCCGACAATGCAAATACAATGACAAGACAATGACACTACACAAAACTTACAAATGCAACAAATAAGACTGAATTGCAACAGGACACAGCACAAAACTCTCAGTAACCACCACTCCTCAACCAGTACCAGTGTCACACAACCACTGTCCACCATGGACAAAAAGACTGTAAAGTAAAAGTGAAAGTAAATTCACTTTACCATGTGTGTGACAAGGAAGTCCTGTTACCTCAGTTGCTGGGCGTATGCGGCATCTTTTGTGATATGCGTCTTTTTTTTTTTACCCATGATGCCCACGTGTGGATTTTGTCCATTAAAGCTGACATGGACTATAGACTTGTGATTTTTGTAGGACAATGTTATTCATTAAAATACTGACACATACCAGGCATGCATGGATCTGGAGGGAAGGCTGAAACTGCAAGACAGTTCAGTCATGCATGGTAGCAGGTGTCATTTTAGTAAGTTCGATGTTTAGAGATGTACCATATGCGTCAAACAAATTTGATGCATTACAGCCATGCGTGGATTTTGGTGGCAAGGCAGACAGTGCACCAACATTCACATTCATTGTTACAGGGCCTATGCATCTATGTAGTTAGTATGGTTTCAAAACAAGTGTGTGCATGTGCGTATAATTGGGTACCGGTAACATCCGAATGTGTTACCATGTGTATACATATTTACACATGTGTACTGTGTGTACATATGTGGTCCTACTCATGTTGTGGATCTACCACATTGCCATGTCTGAATTCCGACTACACGTCACAGTACATAAAATTAGATGGGAAGGGCCATTTGCAATGCATAGGCACATCATACTCTTAACAAATCTTTAGCAGAGGATGCTGTTGCGAAGGCTGGGATTAGATCCTGTAAGCCATTTCTATGTGAGTACACGCATATGTAAACTCTGGAGTGTTGTGAGGAGCAGACTTAATAATACAGAGAAACACATGTAACATATGGTTCCCCATACATGCAAAATTTTGGAGATGGTGTGCTGACGTGTCATTGTTGGTATTTATGTGACATGTTTCTTTTGTGGAAATGTATGTATCATGTCTGATAAGTGATGCATGATACAGTGGTGTGTTTAGAGATTAGACACATACCAAATCTCTATTCCAGCTATTTTATATGTAGGCATTTGCTCCAAAGCTGTGTACTTAAATCTGTGTAGAACCTGTTTCGCGATGGGGGGGGCATTTGTGCAGGTCATTATAAGTTGTAAGTTTTCATGTGACACATACACATATTAACATAACAATTGTACTCATTTGTCCATCCGTAAATTGACAGCACCAAGTCTGGTCCACCTAGCTCGTACATGTGTGGATACTTTTAGGTATTCTATGATAACAAAATACATTTTCAATGTTCAATTACGCAAACTGTGATGTTAGTGCAGATAGATGAAATGGAATACAGTCTATATGGCAGAGGTGCTCTAATGCAGTGATAGCACCCTAGTCATCATTGCTCCAGTGGCAAATTGAATGGCCATACAGAGCTATTGTTGCATGTATGAACACCATTTGACTGTGGTCACCTCAGCTCAGTCCACTGTGAGCAATCAGCAAGCCCCTGACTGTGTCAAGGGTCAATGTAGCCTACTCAGGGGTGAGAGTGGGCGTTGGGTGGTGATCTGCCATCCTCATGATGGATAATCAGCACTGCAATGCACAGTCCCCTGCAGACATACACCTGCACATTTGTGATTCAATGGCCAAGTATGTGCTGTTACCTTTGTGGTACTTGATGTTGGACTTACCCTATCATATACTGGGGGCTGGCAGCTTGTTTGTGTAGGACATGTATCATCAATTCTTATGGTTACACGTGATCTGCCATGATTCCTTGTGGTTATTCATAGGATGCTTGGTTAGGTCATTGATAGTTTGTGGACCTGGGTCTTGTCTGTACAGATACAGTCCTCCTTGGACTCCCTTTTTGTGTGAAAGACCACTATGGAAGCCTGGCGCTGGTCTAACAGGAGTACTCACCCCTTCTGGCTCTTCTCATACAACTGCTTCAGATGTGAGGCAAGCTAAGTGGCTCTCAACTTATAGTTTTCCATGGTTACCCCATTGGTCCCTGATGCTTTGCCGGGCTTCACATCCCTGACGGCTCTTACTATTTCCTCCAGGGAAAGGGCGTCTTCTAAGGCTTCAATATCCTCTATAGTGAGACTTGAGTGGGGGATGGCAATCAGGAGCTCACCTGCTTTACATTTTGTGGTGAAATACCTTGCATAATCAAATTTCCCATGGTAGTGGGCAAACATTTGTGCTATGGTTTGTCCACTATTAGCAAGTTCCCCTGACTCCTCCTGGATCCCAGGAACCCATCTATCCACTACCTCATACCTGTCCGGCCATGCCAATAATATTTCCTGCCTTGTCCTCCATTACATTGATGTGGTGCTGTGTTGCCCTATGGGGCATATTCGCAGATTCCTGGACCATGTCTCAATTTACGTTTTACTTCAGCGCTAGGATATGGGCTCCCTCAGATCCTTTCT
Source organism: Pleurodeles waltl (assembly GCF_031143425.1). Taxonomy (NCBI): domain Eukaryota; kingdom Metazoa; phylum Chordata; class Amphibia; order Caudata; family Salamandridae; genus Pleurodeles; species Pleurodeles waltl. The sequence continues at coordinate 623,580,181 of NC_090439.1, read as the reverse complement.
CATCAGGTAAGCTGGCCTCAAGGAACAGTAACTAACATTATTTCAAGATTCTTCAATTTGGCCCTTTTGAGTTTTTTCCTTGCCCCATCATGGTGAGACCCACCCCGTTGGTTGACTACTGTCTCATAGACTGCCCACAACGTGAGTGGAGACGCAAATGAAGGGTTGTTTCCCTTAAAATAATGGTCTTTTGCTGCTAACATCTATTCTCCGATTTATGGCTCTTTAAGCTACCAAGGGCTCAATATGATGCGGGTAGTGTTTGGCCTCTCAGCGCTACCATGCACCAGTCACAAGGGAGATTAGTCTGAAATACTCCTGGTTACGTTTGTTTGTGGCCTCACTGACTTTTAACAGCTGAGGAGCTTGCATGAGAAAGTCATCAATTCAGGAGAGACTATCATGTACCCCAAATAAAAGGATGAAGTGCTGGGTTGCTAGGTTAAGGGTTTACCATACATCTGCCTGGCCCTGAGCAGTGAGGTATTACCAGTCTGCTAATTGTCTTCTTTCTCATTTGGAAGAGTGTGTAGCAGAGTGGTCAGAGCTGGTAGTATCAAGTTGTGAAGTCATATTGTGATATCTACCGAAGGTATGTTTAAGATGCCGCCCTCCCAGGTCCCAGAGAGCACCACATAGGGACCCTGTGGATTGGGTCATATTTGTCAAATGACCAGGTGCAGCGTTCTCCTCACAGAGATTATTTCTCCTCTAGAGAAGGTGGTATGGACCACATTAGCAGCCTTTTAATTTCCCCAATAGTCAAGGTTATGACACCTATTACCTAGAAAGTGAGTCTCTGGTAGGAGAACCATATCAGGGGAGTCTGGTTTGATGTCCTGGGGAACCACTCCCCATTTGACTTTGTTGACTAGGCCATTGACATTCCAGGATACTCTCCTTTGGGTTGACATGCTAACTTTGGACAACCCACAGTATGGTTAATGACGACACGCAGGGGGAGGGCGGCTCAAATCTTGTTGGGCTTTAGACTGTGTGAGTGAATATTCTGTGTGTCCCAGCTATTTTGACCGGCTGCATGTTTATTGCCAGAACATTAACTACAACAACTATCCAAAAACCCCTCTTCATTCATCACTCCCCCCTCCCTGCTACACTGCGCTGCAGATTCCAAACTTCCCAACCCACCAACTCCGCATAGCACCTGTTGCTGCAAACAAACATCATGTTAAATATTAAGTGTCACTACTGCCTTCTGACCCCCACCCAGCCCCTTACTAGCTTATCTTTACCAAGTTAGTGTCTCATATCCTCTGTCTCAATCTTGCCCCAATCACAGATTTATGTCCATCGCCGGCTGATCCCAGCCCGCCCACATGATGCTCCGGGTGCATCTCCTGTTCCACATTTACAATCCCACAAGCCCCTCTCATCTCCCCATGAGTCCCAAGATCCATTCGGGTGATCACGATGATGCCCCAGACTAGGCGTAATATATTTTGACTCGCAGCTCCACTTCGTGCTGCTAGACCGGCCCCTCTTAGGGTAGTCACAGTGTCTTGACCCTCCTGCCACCTGACAATCAATCCAGCCAATCAGGACCAGCTTCCTGACTTGATGAAAAGTGAGTTTTGCATGTTGCAACTAAACATAACTACGCAGGATAAGTCTTTGTTTAGTTGTGGTCCCATCCCTTCAGAGCCTCTTCACCTAGAGGTAACAGCACCACAGCTTCTGGACCCAGAGACTAAAATTGAGGAAGAAGGTAACCCGAGCCTTACCTATATGGAATGGAGGGGCACTGTAAGCTGCTTAGAGAATCACGTCCCGGTATCAGACGTTTATGAGTCTTTGCTATGGTGGGACAAGGGTGGGCTCCAGGCTTTCATGGTGCACCTGGCATGGGGTGGGCTCCCTCCACTCAAAAGATTTTTGGAGGTCCACGTGTTTGCAGCTCAAAACAGGTCCATGACCAGATCCTTGGTATTTAGAGGTACCACTATTATCCATACATTATTTCTGCAGTGCCAGCCCACCAAGTTTTCCAACTTCACTCACAACGTTTCTGCTGTAGCTTCACTTCATTTGTCATACATGGCCACATGCCCACATTTGCATTACACAACCTATGTAACATTCCCAATGTGTGCATTTTGGTATTGTGTTGACTCATGTCAGCTATGAGTAGAGGGACTGACACAATCAAGATTTCTGTGAAATTAATCACACATTCAACTTGCCAATGGTCAGTGACTTGTTAGTACATTACTTGACTTACATGCACATTCCAAGTTGATTGGGTGTAATACACCCATACATTTATATGTACTGGTCCCTGTATGTCACTCTCTTGCCAATACACGTGAGTGGCACTGTGAAGTATGTTATCAGTACTCACGTCTGATATTGTCATTCAGTCTTTGCTAGGTTACCTTGCAGACACAAACCTGCCGTTGTATGTACTTGCTAGCCTTTTCCTACCTAATCCATACTTCTGTACAACAGTCTTCACGTATATTTCCTGGATTGCTTCAAGCATACGTCAAGCCAACACACTTGTGTGATATGTGTGTGAGAATGTCAAATGTATTACCTGCAGGTAATGCCTACATTCCAACAACACATTTATGTGGAAGTGAATAATTTTAAAGATGTATAATGTTCCTGACTATTGGGCAGATTGAAGTGAAGTGTTGCAGCAAACAGAATAAGGCCACCTTTCTTTCCCCCTGGGCATCCTCCTTCCACCACCATGTGTGTGCCGTATTTTACAGACTGCACACCATGGGACAGGGTAGGGGGCAATAGTGTATAAGGTATATGATGTACTGTTCAGGGTCCGAACTAATATTTTGGCTCTTACCCTGAACAGTACTCAGGTCTGGTTGGTGCCAGTGTTATGTCCCCTTTAAACAGCTGTTCTGAGAAGGTGTTAGAAATGGGGTCTTTGGTTGACAGTCAGGTTACCCCCTGTCCAAGCAAGGACCCTCAATGTAGTCAGGGCAAAGGAGAAACACACCTGGTTAAGCCCCGCTCATCCCCTTGGCAGCTTGGCACAAGCAGAAAGGCTTAACTCAGAAACAATGTGAAAGTATTACACCCTTTTCAATGACCGCTTCCAATGGGAAGTGGGCATAACCCTAAACCTTGTGGCCTAATTCCTTCCAAAAAAGATGGAGGAATTTAAAAATAGTGTCTTCTTTAGCTCATCTACTCTAAGGGTGGGACTGACATGAAGTGGGTACACCTCCTAATCTGACTAATTTTCCCACCTGTGCTGCTGCCAAAAATGGGGTCAGGACAGGAAAGTCAGTCATCTCTGCCATCTGGAGAGACCTGGGTCACATTACAAAGCTAGCTAGGCATTTAAAGCTCCCCACCCTAGAATGTCCATCCTGCCTGGGTGAGGTGCTAACACCCCCACCCAGTGCAGGCTTCTGTCTCTGGCCCTTGAGAGTGCAGGCTCTCACCTTAGGGAGCCAGACATGCATCAGTGGTGGCTGAACTGGTCAGGACCAGTCAGTCAACCAACTGGTAGCTGGTAGGTTTTCAGGGGGCACCTCTAAGGAGCCCTCTGGGTGTAGAGATTAATACATCTCTCACTGGCATTAGTAGGAGTTTATTAATCTGAGATGTTTGATACCAAAAATCCCTATATTCAGACAAGTATCCATGTAGCTGGAGAACTCGTAGTGACCAGTGTCCAGCACATGCATTTAAAATGGCTTCCCTGGTCACTTACTATCTGAGAATTGACAAAGACAAAGCAGGTGCATGTCTGCTCATGCAGATATGCTCTCACATGTAATGTAATACACCCTGCCTTAGAGCTGGAAGGCCTGCTAGAGGGGTGACATATATATTACATGCAGTGTTAGGAGACATGGCACACAGCCCACATCGTGTTTTCAACTTTGGGAGCTCTTTGTCACGCAGCCTGCAATGGCAGTCTGCATAAGGTTAGTGCTAGATCCCTCAGAGTGGCACAAGTTGTGCTGCAGCTCTGACGGACCCTCTTCAGTACCCATGCCCTAGGTAGCAGGGGTACCATTTATTAGGGGCTTACAGTGGGCTGAAGGGCCTGGTCACTTCGGGATCATGTGACCTGGTATCTTGTTTTCGGGAAGGGACACTGGCACTGGGGACCTGGTTAGCAAGAACCCAGTGCACTTAAATCAAAGTTGCATCTAAAAACCAGGCAAAACGTAAGGGGGGGGGGTGCTGCAACTACAACCCAGATTCCTACACAATCCTTAAAGGCTACCTACATTTCCAATCTGGACACCCAAATCCTTTCCACTCTTAACAATAACAAATACAAATACAATATGGTTCTGAGTGAGAAAGCTGGACTTTGGATTAACAAATGCAAACGCTTAAAACTCTGCAAGTCAAACAAAGTCGGTAAAATGCTAGCATCATATTTGAAAGGTAACAATCTAACAAGAGCATTAGTGCACTTAAAGATAAACTGAAAGTTACCCATACAAACTCTCGAAAAATCACACACATCTTCTAAGACTTTTATAAATCTGTATAGGAGGATGACTCAAACTCTTTTAATAATAAATGCACGGACTACCTAAATAAATTACAGTTACTAGCTGTAACTGACTTAGAGAAGTTGGCCCTAGGTTCACCATTAAAATTAGAGGAATTTACTGAGGCTATGAAGTCTCTGAAATTGCACAAAGCCCCAGGACCAGATGGCTTTTCAGCTAACTTTTACAAAACATTTTTCTCTAAACTTAGCCCCACATTTCTTAATCTCTTCCATCACTTCTCCGGTTCCTGTGCTATTGTCTGCATGGCTAGTGAGGCCACCATTGTGGTGATCCCAAAAAAGGAGAACATTTGACCCATGCTAAGAGTTACAGACCAATTTCTTTAACCAATTCAGACTCAAAAATATATGCAACATTCTCTGTAAAAGACTTGGGCCTCTTTTCCCACAATTGATTAATTGCACAGGTGGGTTTCATGAAGAATTTGCTACCTAATGATAACACTCGCCTCCTCTGCCATATTATCAAACAAGCTAAATATAAAATCACTGACACTGTGGCAATAACCCTAGATGCCGAAAAGACATTTGACAGAGTCTCCTGGATGTTCATACCTCAAACCCTCCTAAAGTTTAACTTGGGTAAAACCTTTATCTCGATGGTCCTGGACTTTTACAGTGGACCCTCGGCCAGGATGAGAACTGGAGGTTTGCTGTCCCCAGTGTTTAACTGAGAAAGAGAGGAAAGCCGCTCAAAGCGCCTCTGGACTCCCGCGTTGTGGGACAAATGCGGGACTTGCCCGGGCGAAGACTGGGCCAAGACGACCCCGTCTTCGCCCGTCATCGTACGACGAGGCCGGGCAGGGCTCACCCTTGATCACGAGAAGTAAGTGCACTGAGGATCCTTAACTGGTGCCTTAGGATCCATTATATTTGTATCTATCTTACCGCCTATGATGGAGAAACGAAAAGCTATAGATGTCCCTGCCCCTCCGAGTGGCATAAAAAAAATTGAAAAAATGATCCAGCAACCAAGTAAGTTCTGGAATTACTAAAGATTCTAACCCCCTACATGCAATTGATTTATTATTTGAAGAGTTTGAGGCTATTTAAAAGAGCAACCCTCACTCATTGACTATTAATAGTGGATTATCTAAGAAGGAGAAAATTCCAGAAATATTTACAAGGAGGACGAGGACGCAAACAATTCATCCCCCTGTTGAGACCACTATGAGTGAGGACCCCCATGTCCCTGGAGGAAATTCCTCGTATTCTTCTCCTGTAACATCCCACAGCACCTTGGGTACTTCGTCACGTCAGAGGGATGTTTTGCCCAAGGGCTCAAGATTTTCCCCCTCCTCTAAGCCGAGTTGTCAGGGTGGTTCCCAATATTCTGTGTTTAAATCGGTTTGGGCCACTGGCGGAGGATGGAGACCCTGCTGCTTGTATTACACATCCTTTATCCGGAGCTGCTACTGACATTTACATCTCGACTTTTTCTTCTCCTGACCCAGATGGTCTACATCCGCTGAGCAAGGGAATTGATTTAGCCCTTGTCCTTCAGAAAGTGGATGAAGTAAAGACCTTGGTGTTGCTATTAATGAAAATTATGAAGTCGAAATCAACGCAGAATAGCAGTTGTAGATGCCAGCTGCCCAATGAGGAGGCAAGAGAGGGTGGAAGCTCTGTCTGGTCAAGCTTAGGGTTAGACACAGATACCTCTCCTTTAGTGACAGTTCTGCCCCCCCCAGACAATCCACCTATACCCCGTATTGACGATAATCAGCCAGTGCTTGCTCTTGCAAGGTGGAAGCATAATGGACCTTCTAATATTAGGAATCACCAGGGGTCCCATGTCCATACTGTTGCTCAGCTGGATATTATTGATGATGTGCCTAGGAGGAAAGTTACCCCCCCATCTCTTGGCAAGGTGGTTAGCCTCCCTGTATCTTCTATCCACCCTCCCAAACGTCCTATTGATATTTCTTCTCAGTATGACCAGAGTTTGGGAACATGAAGTAAAGATAGCACAATTTACATGATTGATATGCCTAAGATACCGCCAGGTGCCTTTGAGAATCACGAGTCCTTGACTAATAAAGCCATTCATTCATTCGTTCTGAAATCCTTAAGGTGGGTAGATGTAGCGTCCTGGGGTCAGATTTTGATTTTATTTCTGTTTGTTTTACTGATTTTGGCTAAGCAACTCATGGATTTTGAAGCGTGCACACATGATCTTAGAGACTTAAGAGGGGTCGGTATTACCCTTGCTTTAAATCCTCCTTGTACTCATCCTACTAGAAACCCAGTCCCCATTCTAGAATGTGAATCACATGCGGAGTCTAAAATCCCTCCTACATCGATAGCTACTGAATGACTAAATGTTGACCAGGAAGTGCTTCAGAAGGTACCCAATGGGGTTATTCACTGTGAGGGGACTGCTATTTCCATATCTGGAACTGAGTTGGCTAATGCTGGGATATCTTAAATGTCATGGAATCTAGCGGGACCAGGTAGGAAACTGGGAGACCAAGAGTGGGTTACTTACATTAATTGCCAGGATGTTTGTTTTTTCCAGGAAATGCATGGGTATACTGCGTACAGCACCCCAGCCCAACCTCCAGAGAAGGGCTTAGGTCATGCAACAGGGGGTCTATTGATGTCATTAAATAAGAAGTTACAATGTTCTCACCTGCCATTAAAAATAGACTCAGTGGATATAATGGGAGTTCAACTCACATTTCAATGGGACTTCAAGATCATTTTAAAATAATGTCTATGCTCATTCTGTCCTCCGGGATTCTGAGTCTCATACTTTAGCCCAATTGTCTGAATTCTTGGATTCCATTCACCCTTCGATCTTGTTAGTAATAGCAGGTGATCTGAATTGCACCTTCGAACCCTCTATTTTGAATAATGGATTAACGGACGAAGAAGATGGCGTGTGGGGAATCCCGCAATTAATGAATATTTGTCAACGTACCCGTTCTTGTGTGGCTTCTCAGTTGGCAACCTTATGTTTAAAATATGGACGTAGGGCCTGCAACGGACGCACGCCTTCTGATTTAAATATGGCGCCCACATTTAAAAGAGGAACTTCCTCTAGTGTTATTGACCCCAGGAGGGCAGAAACCTGTCTGAGGGGTTGGCAGAGATCTGGAGCACACTGGAGGAGCTCTGGGCACCTCCCCTGTGAGATGCAGGTCAGGGGAGTGATCACTCCCCTTTCCTTTGTCCAGTTTCGCGCCAGAGCAGGGGTGAGGGGTCCCTGAACCAGTGTAGACTGGCTTATGCAGAAATGGGCACCATGTGTGCCCATGAAAGCATGTCCAGAGGCTGGGGGAGGCTACTCCTCCCCTGCCTTAACACCATTTTCCAAAGGGAGAGGGTGTAACACCCTCTCTCTGAGGAAGTCCTTTGTTCTGCCTTCCTGGGCCAAGCCTGGCTGGACCCCAGGAGGGCAGAAACCTGTCTGTGGGGTTGGCAGCAGCAGCAGCTGCAGTGAAACCCCTGAAAAGGCAGTTTGGCAGTACCCGGGTCTGTGCTAGAGACCCGTGGGATCATGGGATTGTGACAACAATGCCAGGATGGCATAGAGGGGGCAAATCCATGATCTTAGACATGTTACATGGCCATATTCGGAGTTACCATTGTGAAGCTACACATAGGTAGTGACCTATATGTAGTGCACGCGTGTAATGGTGTCCCCGCACTCACAAAGTCCGGGAAATTGGCCCACACACTAAGTAACTGTACTGCCATTTGTTAAATTTTGTTTTGACCAATGACTTTGTGTTTCACCACTGCGCATATTAGTTGCTCAATGTTCACCAGTAGCACATGGTATGTTTTGTTCAGTTTAGCCGCCTATGGGCTTTGACATTGCATTAGTCATTACATTCTGTATTCTGCCTATTGGCTTTGACATGGCATTAGCCATTACTTTCTGTATTCAGTTGAGCCGCCTATGGGCTTTGACATTGCATTAGCCATTCCTATTGGCTTTGACATGCTGTATCCAGTCTAGCCGCCTATTGGCTTTGACATTGCATTCCTATTGGCTTTGACATGATGTATTCAATTTAGCTGCCTATTGACTTTGACATGCTATTAGATATTCTGCCTATGGGCTTTGACATGATATTATATATTGCATTTTGTATTCAGCTTAACTGCCTATTGGCTTTGACATGATATTATACATTACATTTTGTATTCAGCTCCGCTGCCTATTGGCTTTGACATGATATTATACATTGCATTTTATATTCAGCTCAGCTGCCTATTGGCTTTGACATGATATTATACATTGCATTTTGTATTCAGCTCAGCTGCCTATGGGCTTTGACATGATATAAGACATTGCATTTTGTATTCAGCTTAGATGCTTATTGGCTTTGACATGACACTAGACATTGCATTTGATATTTAGGTTAGCTGCCCATTGCCTTTAACGTGGAGTTAGACATTGCAGTTGAGAATCCAAGCTGTATTTTTCCAAGCTGTGTTTTTGCACAAGAGAACCAAGATGTTTTTCTCACAGTAGACTAGACCTGATAAGAGAGGGTACATGGGTGTTGTTTTTCTTCGCTTGAGCTTGGGAACAGGAGTAGTCTTGGAGACCTGGCCAGTCTCCAAAAGGCTTGCTCAGTTTCCCAGGTCTGAGAGGAGGGGGCACACCTTTGTAACGAATGTAACAGGCTGCAGAGAGTTAGATTCGAATCTGCCGGACCTCGTGCTGGAGCTTGGCACCAGCTGCCAGCAATCCCGTGTGGGTAGATGAATCTCTTTCTCGCGGCTGACAGGGGTCATCAGCTTGCAGACCTTAGAAAGATGAAGCTGTAAATAGTTTCCCACACGGTGAAGTATTTGTTTTGCTTTGCATTCAATATCTTATAAATATAACCTGCTGTGTATATTGCAAAAACGCGGGCTTGAAAGCTACTAATTCGTCAACATAAAAATTGTGGTTGGGGAAGAATTAACAACAATAAAAGTCTTCTTTGAACTCAGAAGTGCATTTCTGGTGTGTTATGTTAGTGCTTAGAAACTAGATAAGAGAAAAAGCACTACAATTGGTACCAGGAGTGGGGTCGATAATTAAGAGTTGATTAAGGGGTATTGACGAATTGGTAGATTTCGAAGTGCACACTTTAAAAGTGTAATTGTTTCTGTTGTTTGGAGAATTACAGAAATTGTTTTTTTGTTTGGAGAATCACAGTAGCACGGCAGACCATGTCTGGGAATGCATGTGTTGTTAAACTGCCCGATGGTGCTAAGAAAAACTGTGAGTTGTTTTCTGTTTGGAGAATCACAGAAGCACGGCAGACCATGTCTAAGAATGCATGTGTTGTTAAACTGCCCGATGGTGCTAAGAAAAACTGTGAATTGTTTTCTGTTTGGAGAATTACAGAAGCACGGCAGACCATGTTTGAAAATGCATGTGTAGCTAAACTGCCTGATACTGCTTTGAGAAATAATTCCTGTTGTACATATGTAGAAAACGTGTTTGACATGATATTGTCTTTTGGAAGTAATGATGACAGAAAGGTCTGGATACCTTTATCTGCTTATAGAGAAATGCAGGAGAAATGTAGGAAGTTGGAACATGAAAATAGGAATTTACGTGAGCAAATTAGCCAGGATACAATAATTCAAAATAAGACTGAAAGTTATAAAACTGCTGTTGTAGAAGAATCTTTCTTTTCCCATTCCAGTAATGAGGGGGTTAAGACAGCTCCGAGCTGCACTGAGTTTTCGTGTGAGCAAGGGTTTTTGGCAGCCAAAATGCATTCCTTAACTGATAACACAGACGACGAGAGAGACCAGAATGTGATTTACGAGTTACTGTTGCAGAATGAAGCAAAAAGAAAGGTTTTAAAGGAAGAGACACCGAGTTTCATTAGCTTGTTTGATTTTTGGAAAAAGAATAGCCCTCATTTGAGAGAAATCCTAACACTTTTGTATATGGTGACTGTGAAAAATTATATGCAGTTGCGCGCTTGTGATTTGGCAAATGAAATAATGCAGACTTTAGGTTTCTGCGCAGTGCAAGAAGGAAATACTTATGTACATGTAACTCAAGAACAAGGAAAGAAAATAGTGCCCCTAGCTAGAATCATACAATGGATCTGGTACTTGCAAGACAGGGCTAGAGTACCACAGGTAAAAGAGTTATCAATGAAGTTGTGTGCACCATTTGAATTTGTGTCTACTGAAGATAAAAAGCATGTTTGTTTTACTAATGATTCATTGACTGAAATGTTGTTTTCTGGCACAGGAGAAGGAATGGAGTTGTATAATGTGTGTCAGATTTTAAAGCAAGAGCTACGTGAGATGTGTCATTTTTACGCTGATTTTTGGTTCATTGCTAATGTTTTAGCACCTAACTGGTTCAATTACCTTGCAGATGTTAATGAGAAAAATGCAGAGAGAGAAGTGTACACCCAGAATTCTGCCTTAGTGGGGATGGCTAAGTGGGTGCCCCAGAAATGTGAACAGCTGAGAGAAAAAGCCACTTACAGGTGGGCAGAGATGAGAGAGATGCACATTCCCCTAGATTTGATAAAAACTGTGCAGCACGCACAAAAGCAATCTGTCATGCAAGCAGTCACAGAGCAGTTGGGGAGAGGAAAGTTACCAGATCAGAAATGGCAAATTGATCAGGTTTTAGGGAGAGTGATTGCTGCAAATTAGCAAGGAAAAATCGAAATTATGCTGATACCTAGAAAAGAATCTGATTCATTCATACAAATTGGAGACAGAATGGCCCAAATTGGCAAAAATGCAGTGAATGGAGGTTTGGTAAAGAAGGAGTCTGCCCCAGCCCTTCTGACAGTGCAAGAAAAGGGAAGCTGTAGCGCAGCAGATAAAAACCTCAGTGCTGATGTGTGGGCTGAAGCCCCAAGTGATCCTCCAGAACCTGCAGTGAATATAACAAAGGGCCCCAAAAACGTCCTGCTGATTATAAAACAGGGAAAGAAAGAGGAAGGATGCAGTTTAAATGAAAAATGTTATTCTTTTGCAGATCCTACCACGTTTCGCCACTGTCCCTGAGTGTGCTGTGTGGTCCCCCTTCCGGTGTGTGCGTGTGGGGTCGGGGAAGGGACCGAATCCCCAACCTGAACCTGGCTGAGTAAAGTGCCAGCACCATGGATAAGCAGGTGGACCGAGCATCTTTACATGAGTAGAACTCATGCCACATCAAATTGCTAACACTGTTGAATTAGAGACTCATTCAGAGTACAAATTGCCCAGTCTTTTCTATGTAGATGTATCTGATGTGAAAGGTTATGAAATCTATATGTTAATTCACTTCTATTGCTTTACAGGGATCATTCAAATCTGACTTGCTGATAATGTTTTTTTTCTGTGCTGATGTTTTTTTTTTTTTTTGTTTGAAACAAGAGATATGTGAAACAAAAATTCATTGGTCAAAGGGCGGAATGTACTGCCATTTGTTAAATTTAGTTTTGACCAATGACTTTGTGTTTCACCACTGCGCATATTAGTTGCTCAATGTTCACCAGTAGCACATGGTATGTTTTGTTCAGTTTAGCCGCCTATGGGCTTTGACATTGCATTAGTCATTACATTCTGTATTCTGCCTATTGGCTTTGACATGGCATTAGCCATTACTTTCTGTATTCAGTTGAGCCGCCTATGGGCTTTGACATTGCATTAGCCATTCCTATTGGCTTTGACATGCTGTATCCAGTCTAGCCGCCTATTGGCTTTGACATTGCATTCCTATTGGCTTTGACATGATGTATTCAATTTAGCTGCCTATTGACTTTGACATGCTATTAGATATTCTGCCTATGGGCTTTGACATGATATTATATATTGCATTTTGTATTCAGCTTAACTGCCTATTGGCTTTGACATGATATTATACATTACATTTTGTATTCAGCTCCGCTGCCTATTGGCTTTGACATGATATTATACATTGCATTTTATATTCAGCTCAGCTGCCTATTGGCTTTGACATGATATTATACATTGCATTTTGTATTCAGCTCAGCTGCCTATGGGCTTTGACATGATATAAGACATTGCATTTTGTATTCAGCTTAGATGCTTATTGGCTTTGACATGACACTAGACATTGCATTTGATATTTAGGTTAGCTGCCCATTGCCTTTAACGTGGAGTTAGACATTGCAGTTGAGAATCCAAGCTGTATTTTTCCAAGCTGTGTTTTTGCACAAGAGAACCAAGATGTTTTTCTCACAGTAGACTAGACCTGATAAGAGAGGGTACATGGGTGTTGTTTTTCTTCGCTTGAGCTTGGGAACAGGAGTAGTCTTGGAGACCTGGCCAGTCTCCAAAAGGCTTGCTCAGTTTCCCAGGTCTGAGAGGAGGGGGCACACCTTTGTAACGAATGTAACAGGCTGCAGAGAGTTAGATTCGAATCTGCCGGACCTCGTGCTGGAGCTTGGCGCCAGCTGCCAGCAATCCCGTGTGGGTAGATGAATCTCTTTCTCGCGGCTGACAGGGGTCATCAGCTTGCAGACCTTAGAAAGATGAAGCTGTAAATAGTTTCCCACACGGTGAAGTATTTGTTTTGCTTTGCATTCAATATCTTATAAATATAACCTGCTGTGTATATTGCAAAAACGCGGGCTTGAAAGCTACTAATTCGTCAACATAAAAATTGTGGTTGGGGAAGAATTAACAACAATAAAAGTCTTCTTTGAACTCAGAAGTGCATTTCTGGTGTGTTATGTTAGTGCTTAGAAACTAGATAAGAGAAAAAGCACTACAGTAACTTAGCACCCAACCTTTACCAGGTAAAGGTTAGACATATAGGTGACTTATAAGTTACTTAAGTGCAGTGTAAAATGGCTGTGAAATAACGTGGACGTTATTTCACTCAGGCTGCAGTGGCAGGCCTGTGTAAGAATTGTCAGAGCTCCCTATGGGTGGCAAAAGAAATGCTGCAGCCCATAGGGATCTCCTGGAACCCCAATACCCTGGGTACCTCAGTACCATTTACTAGGGAATTATAAGGGTGTTCCAGTATGCCAATGTAAATTGGTAAAATTGGTCACTAGCCTGTTAGTGACAATCTGAAAGAAATGAGAGAGCATAACCACTGAGGTTCTGATTAGCAGAGCCTTAGTGAGACAGTTAGTCATAACACAGGTAACACATACAGGGCACACTTATGAGCACTGGGGCCCTGGCTGACAGGGTCCCAGTGACATATACAACTAAAACAACATATATACAGTGAAATATGGGGGTAACATGCCAGGCAAGATGGTACTTTCCTACACCCCCCCCCCAAATGAAGGACAATAAGACTAGCCATGACCTGATGAGTCTTCATTGTCTAAGTGGAAATATCTGGAGAGTCCATCTGCATTGGAGTGGGTACTCCCAGGTCTATGTTCCACTGTATAGTCCATTCCCTGTAGGGATATAGACCACCTCAACAATTTACGATTTTCACCTTTCATTTGTTTTAGCTAAAGTAGAGGTTTGTGGTCTGTCTGAACAATGAAGTGAGTGCCAAACAGGTATGGCCTCAACTTCTTCAGTGCCCAGACCACAGCAAAGGCCTCCCTCTCTATGGCAGACCAACACTTTTCTCTAGGAGTCAACCTCCTGCTGATAAAAGCAACAGGTTGATCCTGGCCCTCAGAATTAAGTTGTGAAAGGACTGCCCCTACCCCTAATTCAGATGCATCAGTTTGGACAATGAATTGTTTTGAGTAACAGGGGCTTTTCAGGACAGGTGCAGAGCACATGGCCTGCTTCAGCTCCTCAAAAGCTTTCTGACAGCTAGCTGTCCACAATACCTTTTTAGGCATTTTCTTGGAGGTGAGGTCATTAAGAGGGGCTGCAATGGAGCCATAGTTCTTTATGAACCTCCTGTAATACCCAGTGAGGCCTAAGAAGGCTCTCACCTGGATCTGAGTTGTAGAGGGAACCCATCTATAATAGTTTGGATTTTCCCCTGAAGTGGTGCAATCTGTTCTCCACCTACCAGGTGTCCCAGATAAACCACCTTTCCCTGCCCTATCTGGCACTTTGAAGCCTTGATAGTGAGTCCTGACTTTTGCAGGGCCTCCAAAACTTTCCATAGGTGGACCAGGTGATCATCCCAGCTGGAGCTAAAGACAGTTATATAATCTAGATATGCTGCACTAAAAGCTTCCAACCCTTGCAGGACTGTATTCACCAACCTTTGTAAAGTGGCAGGTGCATTTTGCAATCCAAAAGGCATTACTGTGAATTGGTAATGGCCTCCAATAGTTGAAAATGCAGTTTTTGCTTTTGCATCTTCTGATAATTTGATCTGCCAATACCCTGCAGTCAAGTCAAAAGTGCTTAGATACTTGGCAGATGCCAGTGTATCTATTAGCTCATCTGCCCTGGGTATAGGGTGAGCATCAGTTTTGGTTACTTGGTTGAGACCTCTATAGTCTACACAAAACCGCATTTTCTTCTTTCCATCCTTGGAATGAGGTTTTGGTACAAGTACCACAGGAGAGGCCCATGGACTTTCAGAGTGCTCAACCACTCCTAGTTCAATCATTTTCTGCACTTCTTGTTTTATGCAGTCTCTGACATGGTCAGGCTGCCTATAGATCTTACTTTTGACAGGCAAGCTGTCTCCAGTATCTATAGTGTGCTCACACCAAGAAGTGGTGCCTGGCACAGTAGAGAAGAGTTCAGAAAACTGACCTAGGAGATTTATGCAGTGGTCTTTCTGCTCAGCAGTGAGACAATCTGCCAGTACTACACCTTCCACCAGAGCATCTTGTTCTGTGGAAGAGAAGAGATCAGGGAGAGGGTCACTCTCTTCTTCCGGTCCCTCATCTGTTGCCATGAGCAGGGTGAGATCAGCCCTGTCATAGTAGGGTTTCAGGCGATTGACATGGAGCACCCTAAGGGGACTCCTGGCAGTGCCTAAGTCAACTAAGTAGGTGACTTCACCCTTCTTCTCAACAATTGTGTGGGGTCCACTCCATTTATCTTGGAGTGCTCTTGGGGCCACAGGCTCCAAGACCCACACTTTCTGCCCTGGTTGGTACTGAACCAAAACAGCCTTCTGGTCATGCCATTGCTTTTGGAGCTCTTGGCTGGCCTGAAGGTTTTTACTGGCCTTTTTCATGTACTCAGCCATCCTTGATCTGAGGCCAAGTACATAGTCCACTATGTCTTGCTTTGGAGCTTTTAAAGGTTGTTCCCAACCCTCCTTAACAAGTGTTAGAGGACCTCTCACAGGGTGTCCAAATAGGAGTTCAAAGGGGCTGAAGCCCACTCCTTTTTGGGGTACCTCCCTGTAAGCAAAAAGGAGGCAAGGTAATAGGATATCCCATCTCCTGCGGAGTTTTTCAGGGAGTCCCATAATCATGCCTTTGAGAGTTTTGTTAAATCTCTCCACCAGTCCATTTGTTTGTGGATGATAGGTTGTGGTGAACTTGTATGTAACACCACACTCCTTCCACATGGCCTTTAAGTAAGCAGACATGAAATTGCTTCCTCTGTCTGATACCACCTCTTTTGGGAAGCCCACCCTGGAAAAGATTCCCAGGAGGGCCTTTGCCACTGCAGGAGCTGTAG
Organism: Pleurodeles waltl; assembly: GCF_031143425.1. Lineage (NCBI taxonomy): Eukaryota > Metazoa > Chordata > Amphibia > Caudata > Salamandridae > Pleurodeles > Pleurodeles waltl. The sequence goes on along the minus strand of NC_090439.1, from coordinate 623,564,136 downwards.
TGGTCCTTAGGGGAATTGCTTCAGGAAATCTGGTGGCATGGTCCACTACCACCAAGATAAACCTATTGTCTGAAGCAGTAGGAGGGTCAAGGGGGCCAACTATGTCAACCCCTACCCTTTCAAAGGGAACACCAACCACAGGCAGTGGAATAAGGGGTGCCTTTGGAGTGCCACCTGTCTTGCCACTGGCTTGACAGGTTTCACAGGACTTACAAAATTCCTTTGTGTCCTCTGACATTCTAGGCCAATGAAACAAGGGGACAAGCCTGTCCCAAGTTTTCATTTGCCCTAAATGTCCAGCTAAGGGAATGTCGTGGGCTAAAGTTAGGAGGAACTTTCTGTACTCCTGAGGAATCACCAATCTCCTGGCAGCTCCAGGTTTTGGATCCCTTGCTTCAGTGTACAAGAGGTTGTCCTCCCAGTAAACTCTGTGAGAGTCACTGACATCCCCATTTGCTTGTTTGACAGCTTGCTGCCTTAGACCCTCTAGTGTGGGACAGGTCTGCTGTGCCACACTCAGCTCCTCCCTGGCAGGCCCCCCTTCACCCAAAAGCTCATCAGTGTCTGCTTCCAGCTCCTCTGGTGTAGGTTCTGCACAGGGTGGAAATTCTTCTTCCTCAGAAGAAGAATCCACTGTAGAGGGAGGGATAGTAGGTAGTGCTTTACTTCTACTAGCCCTAGCTTTAGGGAGCACTTGGTCCATTCTTCCAGGATCCAAGTCACCCTGTCCTTTTTGCTTTTTGGCCTGAGCCCTGGTTAAAGCAAAAATATGCCCTGGAATGCCCAGCATTGCTGCATGGACCTCCAACTCCACATCTGACCAAGCTGATGTCTCTAAATCATTTCCAAGTAGACAGTCTACCGGTAAATCTGAGGCAACCACAACTTTCTTTGGACCAGTAACCCCCCCCCCAGTTGAGATTCACAACAGCCATGGGTGGCTAAGTGTGTTGTTATGAGTATCGGTTACTTGGTACTGGTGACCAAGTAGGTGTTGTTCAGGGTGGACCAGTTTCTCTATTACCATTGTAACACTGGCACCTGTGTCCCTGTAGGCCTGAACCTCAACACCATTTATTAGGGGTAGTTGCTTGTACTTATCCATGTTAAGGGGACAAGCAACTAAGGTGGCTAAATCAATAGCCCCCTCAGAGACTAACACAGCCTCTGTGGTCTCCCTAACAAGACCAACCCCAACTAAGTTACCAAAAGTGAGCCCAGCTACTCCCTTGGATTGGCTATTAGTAGGTTTGCTCCCACCACCACTGCTATTACTAGGGGCACTAGGTGTAGCAGCAGGGGTTGTAGTGGTAGGAGGCTTGGTGCTTTTCTTTGGACAACTGGGATCTGTTGTCCAATGGCCTTTTATTTTACATAAATAGCACCATGGTTTCTTTTCTTTGTTTTGATTTGAAGAGGATTTGGACCCACCCCCCCACCAGAGTATTTTTGTGGGCCTGATGAAGACTCATTTTTAGATTTGTCCCCACCCTTGTCAGAAGACTTACCATCCTTCTTCTTGCCATCTTTGTCACCCCCTGTATGAACTTTTCTGTTCACCCTTGTTCTGACCCATTTGTCTGCCTTCTTTCCCAATTCTTGGGGAGAGGTCAGATCAGAGTCCACCAGGTACTGGTGCAACAAATCAGACACACAGTTATTAAGTATATGCTCTCTCAGGATTAAGTTATACAGGCTTTCATAATCAGTAACTTTACTGACATGTAACCACCCCTCCAAGGCCTTCACTGAATGGTCAACAAAGTCTACCCAGTCTTGTGAAGACTCCTTTTTGGTTTCTCTGAACTTCATCCTGTACTGTTCAGTGGTTAAGCCATAACCATCTAGGAGTGCATTCTTAAGAACTTTGAAATCATTGGCTTCACTTTCTTTAACAGTAAGGAGCCTATCCCTACTCTTTCCACTAAATGATAGCCATAGGATAGCAGCCCACTGCCTTTGAGGGACGTCCTGTACAACACAGGCCCTCTAAAGTGCAGCAAACCACTTGTTAATGTCATCCCCCTCCTTATAAGGGGGAACTATCTTGTGCAGATTCCTAGAATCATGCTCTTTTGCAGGATGACTATGGGGAATACTGCTGCTGCCACCATGGGTTTCTAAACCCAATTTCTGTCTTTCTCTTTCCACTTCTAAGGACTGTCTATCCAAATCCAGCTGTTGCTTCTTGAGCTTCAGTCTGGTTTGTTCCACTCTCAATCTATTGAGCTCCCTTTCTAACACTCTGTCATCAGGGTGGGTGGGTGGGACATGCCTTGAAACAGAAGTATGGTGAGAATGAACAGAAGGAGACCTGTCCCTAACAGATGGCACCCTAACAGCTTGGCTAACAGAAACATCACTTCTACTATGATGAGAAGGAATACTCTTACTGTGATGTGAGAGAGCACTATCAGTATGGTGTGACTCTACATCAGTACCAGCTATGCTAGGTTGTGTGATAATGGGCAGGCTAGGAAGTTTCTTCTCTAAATCTTTTGCTAGCGGTGCCCCAGGGTCAGATTGGGAACCATCAGCTAATTTCTCAACAGAAGTGGCACCTCTGGCCTTATCCTGTTCAACAAGCATATTAACCAACAGTTCTCTAGAGGGATTCTTCCTTACAATTAAACCTCTTTCTATGCAGAGCCTCCTTGCTCCTTTCCAGCTAAGGTGATCATAAGCAAGTTTGGACAGATCAACAGTTTGGCCTGTGCCAGACATTTTAGAAAGTGTTTAAGGGATAGAAAAAGTGAGAAAAAAGTTTTTCAGAACTTTTGGAAAGACAGAAAAAACATTTTAAACTTTTAAAGGACTTTTTAGAAAGCTTAGAGGTACTTTTCAGAACTTAGCAAAGAAGTGAGAAAAGAAAGCAAAACTTTTTGGTTAGGTGTACATACACTGAACTTGTTTTGTATATTTTTCTCTTATGAAAAGTACAATGACAAAAGTGGTAAGTAGTTACAAAGTACTTATCCCACCGCTGCACAACCAATGTAGGAGGCTGGACTGGCTTGTAGTGAGTACCAAGGGGTACTTACACCTTGCACCAGGCCCAGGTATCCCTTATTAGTGTATAGGGTGTCTAGCAGCTTAGGCTGATAGATAATGGTAGCTTAGCAGAGCAGCTTAGGCTGAACTAGGAGACGAGTGAAGCTCCTACAGTACCACTAGTGTCATATTCACAATATCATAAGAAAACACAATACACAGATATACTAAAAATAAAGGTACTTTATTTTTATGACAATATGCCAAAGTATCTCAGTGAGTACCCTCAGTATGAGGATAGCAAATATACACAAGATATATGTACACAATACCAAAAATATGCAGTATAGTATTAGAAAACAGTGCAAACAATGTATAGTTACAATAGGATGCAATGGGGACACATAGGGATAGGGGCAACACAAACCATATACTCCAAAAGTGGAATGCGAACCACGAATGGACCCCAAACCTATGTGACCTTGTAGAGGGTCGCTGGGACTGTAAGAAAACAGTGAGGGTTAGAAAAATAGCCCAACCCAAGACCCTGAATAGTGAGTGCAAAGTGCACTAAAGTTCCCCAAAGAGCACAGAAGTTGTGATAGGGGAATTCTGCAGGAAAGACCAAAACCAGCAATGCAACAACGATGGATTTCCAGACGAGGGTACCTGTAGAACAAGGGGACCAAGTCCAAAAGTCACGACCAAGTCGAGAGTGGGCAGATGCCCAGGAAATGCCAGCTGTGGGTGCAAAGAAGCTGCTACTAGGCAGTAGAAGCTGAGGATTCTGCAGGAACGACAAGGGCTAGAAACTTCCTCTTTGGAGGATGGCTGTCCCACGCCGTGGAGAGTCATGTAGAAGTGTTTTCCTGAAGAAAGACCGCAAACAAGCCTTGCTAGCTGCAAGTCATGGGGTTAGGGTTTTTGGATGCTGCTGTGGCCCAGGAGGGACCAGGATGTCGCCAACTGCATCAGGGGACAGAGGGGGTACCCAGCAAGACTAGGAGCTCTCTTAGAAAGCAGGCAGCACCCGTAGAAGTGCCAGAACAGGCACTACGAAGTGGAGTGAAATGGTGCTCACCCGAAGTTGCACAAAGGAGTCCCACGCCGCCGGAAGACAACTCAGGAGGTCGTGCAATGCAGGTTAGAGTGCCGTGGACCCAGGCTTGGCTGTGCACAAAGGATTCCCTCGGAAAGTGCACAGGAGCCGGAGTAGCTGCAAAAGACGCGGTTCCCAACAATGCAGTCTGGCGTGGGGAGGCAAAGACTTACCTCCACCAAACTTGGACTGAAGAGTCACTGGACTGTGGGAGTCACTTGGACAGAGTTGCTGGATTCAAGGGACCTCGCTCGTCGTGCTGAGAGGAGTCCCAGAGGACCGGTGATGCAGTTCTTTGGTGCCTGCGGTTGCACGGTGACGATTCCGTCGACCCACGGGAGATTGCTTCGGAGCTTCTAGTGCAGAGAGGAGGCAGACTACCCCCACAGCATGCACCACCAGGAAAGCAGTCGAGAAGGCGGCAGGATCAGCGTTACAGAGTTGCAGTAGTCGTCTTCGCTACTTTGTTGCAGTTTTGCAGGCTTCCAGCGCGGTCAGCAGTCGATTCCTTGGCAGAAGGTGAAGAGAGAGATGCAGAGGAACTCTGATGAGCTCTTGCATTCGTTATCTAAGGAAATCCCCAAAGCAGAGACCCTAAATAGCCAGAAAAGAGGGTTTGGCTACTTAGGAGAGAAGATAGGATAGCAACACCTGAAGGAGCCTATCAGAAGGAGTCTCTGACGTCACCTGCTGGCCCTGGCCACTCAGAGCAGTCCAGTGTGCCAGCAGCACCTCTGTTTCCAAGATGGCAGAGGTCTGGAGCACACTGGAGGAGCTCTGGGCACCTCCCCTGTGAGGTGCAGGTCAGGGGAGTGGTCACTCCCCTTTCCTTTGTCCAGTTTCACGCCAGAGCAGGGCTGAGGGGTCCCTGAACCGGTGTAGACTGACTTATGCAGAAATGGGCACCATGTGTGCCCATGAAAGCATTTCCAGAGGCTGGGGGAGGCTACTCCTCCCCTGCCTTAACACCATTTTCCAAAGGGAGAGGGTGTAACACCCTCTCTCTGAGGAAGTCCTTTGTTCTGCCTTCCTGGGCCAAGCCTGGCTGGAACCCAGGAGGGCAGAAACCTGTCTGAAGGGTTGGCAGCAGCACAGCTGCAGTGAAACCCCTGAAAAGGCAGTTTGGCAGTACCCGGGTCTGTGCTAGAGACCCGTGGGATCATGGGATAGTGCCAACAATGCCAGGATGGCATAGAGGGGGCAATTCCATGATCTTAGACATGTTACATGGCCATATTCGGAGTTACCATTGTGAAGCTACACATAGGTGGTGACCTATATGTAGTGCACGCGTGTAATGGTGTCCCCGCACTCACAAAGTCCGGGGAATTGGCCCTGAACAATGTGGGGGCACCTTGGCTAGTGCCAGGGTGCCCACACACTAAGTAACTTAGCACCCAACCTTTACCAGGTAAAGGTTAGCCATAGAGGTGACTTATAAGTTACTTAAGTGCAGTGTAAAATGGCTGTGAAATAACGTGGACGTTATTTCACTCAGGCTGCAGTGGCAGGCCTGTGTAAGAATTGTCAGAGCTCCCTATGGGTGGCAAAAGAAATGCTGCAGCCCATAGGGATCTCCTGGAACCCCAATACCCTGGGTACCTCAGTACCATATACTAGGGAATTATAAGGGTATTCCAGTATGCCAATGTAAATTGGTAAAATTGGTCACTAGCCTGTTAGTGACAATTTGAAAGAAATGAGAGAGCATAACCACTGAGGTTCTGATTAGCAGAGCCTTAGTGAGACAGTTAGTCATAACACAGGTAACACATACAGGGCACACTTATGAGCACTGGGGCCCTGGCTGGCAGGGTCCCAGTGACACATACAACTAAAACAACATATATACAGTGAAATATGGGGGTAACATGCCAGGCAAGATCGTACTTTCCTACACCTACCCCTCTTTTGAGTAATCATCATACAAGAGTTTGTTAGCCGAAGGTACTCTCTAACCCCTATTTAATAAGTGGGATTTATAAATCATTGATAAGATAGTAGTTTGTGAAGAATATGAAGCTAATAATAATCCCATTCTCAGTATTCATGAACTACTGTTGAAGAAACTGCAGAGTTTCTTCTATAAAAATACCTTCTCTAAGTCTTTAGCTGTTAATACGACGACTCCTAATGTATGGTTTAATGAGGACTGTGCAAAGGCCAAGTCTGCGCTAAAAACTGCAATCATGAATTGCTCCCCAGGGGAGATTCCATCAACTCGATTTAAATATTAGAAGGCCACAATGCAAGAAAAAAAGCTATGGGAAGATTCTATCTTGCATGATCTGCTTGCTGCAACAAAATTTAATAATAATTCGTTATTTTGGGAGCTACTATCTAAAAGACAAAGAGGGAGCAAGAGCAGCATTAGAAATCATATACAACCTGAGACTTGGGTGATTCACTTCACCCAACTCTATGCTGCTCCCCCTAATCTTCCAATTGTAATCGCCCCAAATCAGTGTTTTAGCTGCTTTATTGCCATCCAGCTACAGTGATTGCTTTGACTTATTTAGTTTGGATACTTATACCTCTGTGGGTTATATCTTCTTTTCCTTAGAGGAAACATTAGCTGCAATCAACTCCTTAAAATCAGGTAAGGCACTTGGTCTAGACAAGATACCGGGAGATTTATATAAATCTGGACTAATTATTTGGTCCTGGTATATAAATTTAATTTGAATAAAATTGCTGCAGCTGGTGCAATTCCGAGTACTTGGAAAGGAGCTGAAATAATTCCTATTTACAAAAAGGGCAGTGCAAATCTGCCTGTCAACTATAGACCCAATAGCCTCATTGATAATTTACAGAAAATCTTTGCCAAACAGCTTCTGGAAAGACTAATAAGCTGGGTACAAGATCAACAGGTCCTTTCCCCATTGCAGGCGGGATTCCACCCCAAAACTAGCACAATAGATCTGGTGTTTAGACTGGTGCTTTTATATTGGAAGTATGTAGGTCTTCCCAAGCAACCTTTATACATTGTTTTTGTGGACCTTCGATCGGCTTTTGATCTGGTCCCAAGAGAAAAACTATGGGAAGTATTATATAGGTTGGATATTCCATCCAATATAGTTTATCTCCTACGAAGGCTACATGCGAACACTTATGCGCAAGTGAGATGGGTGACCAAGGAGAGTTGAGAGGAAAAATCCCAATCAACCACCCCATCACTACAGACCATGGATAAATATGTTCAGGATATAAATTTAACTAGGACAAGTCACACGTCATGGGATTAAACAATCTCTGTACTGACCCCTCCTAAGCTCAGCAGGTCTCTCATGGCAAGTACAATGTATAAAATATCTAGGGATAGAATTTACCTCAGACTTATTAGAAACCCTCCAACACAATGAAAAATTGTTGTAAAAAAAATAAAAAATTACTTGAAGGTTGGAACCCTAAACTAATCTCTTGGTGGGACCACATGAAGACCATCAAGATGATGGTGACTCCAATTGTGAACTACCTTATAAGCATGCTACCTCTTGTACTATCTGATGACTTCCACCAAAAACCTGACAAGTTGTTAACAAAATGTATACGATGGAACAAGTCCCCCAGAATTGCCATAAAAACTTGCATCTCCCTACGAGTCTAGGAGGAGTTAACCTGCCCAGTTAAAAAAAACTACTAAACTACTTTCTTAGCCAGACAAGTATCTTTATGGTTTTCCTAGTCCCAGGATTATATACCCACTTAATTTACTGTTGAAAAAGAAATTCTGAGTGATTTGCAACCTATTGTGCTTTTATCTATCAAAACAAAAACAAACAAAATACCAGACAAATAAATCTTTAACAATGCAAAAAGGGCTCTTCTGAGGATTGATAGGCTCCTAGAAACCCAGTTACCCGTTCTAACCTGACCTCACTTTGGTGCAATCCTAAAATCAAAATCAAAGGGGAGCCCATCTTTCGATAATCATGGGCATCTAAGGGCATCCATGTTTTGAAACAATTAGGTCCCTACCACACTCCTCTATTCTTATTGGAATTAGAACAATAATTTAACCTCTCAGATATAGACTTTGTTGACTTCCTTAAGCTCAAAGCCAGTCTATCTAAAGTAAAATGCCCCAACAGAGATCCCTCTTTCCCGACGATCATGTCCTCCATTATTAAATCAGGCCATCAATCCTCCAGGTTGTACCACCTCTTAAGATCTAAAATAACATGTCTAATGTCAAAACTCTTGAGGAAATGGGACACACTTTGGACTATGATCCCAAAAGAATGGGACCTGATTTGGAAGTCAGTAGGCTCTCACAAAATGACTCCCTCTTTATCTCAAACAAAAAATTTGATCCTGCTTAGGATCTCCATCTCACCTATAAGAGATGTCTCTAAGAGCAGATTCAACATGTTGGAACGGTAATAAAGCCACTGGTGACCTCCCACACCTACTTTTATTGTAGCTCTGTTTCCCACTTCTGGGAATATGTATTTGATTTTCTACAAATCCTGTTTGGGTTCCATTTGAAACACGATTTTCTGTCACCCATTCAAGGCTCTCTTGACCCACAGCTCAAAACACATAATGATAGTCTTCTGTTGCACATTTTATTATCTGCAGCCTGTAAATCCATCCTCAATATTTGGAAAAATACTGCTGCCACCTCTTTCAAGTTCTGGTTGAGCTGGATTTCTCGCTGTGAGAAAGTCATCCTTTTGGCCCTGATCACCCCCCCATACTTTTTAATACAGGTAGCTACTAACTCTGACTGTGCCCTGGGCACTGCAGACCAATCCCAGAGCCAGTGCTCTCTTTAAAATGGTATATGCAAATTAGCCATAATTAGTATTGCCTCTGACAACCTACCTATAAGTCCCTAGTATATGTTATGGCATGTAGGTTTAGGGACCCCATTGTGGTTAGGTCACTAATGGGTGCACTAATGTGATATCTGGTGCCATCTGAAAGGCAGGCCTGCCTTGCTGCCTGCTTTTAAAATAATATTAACCCCAAATTTGACTTTGGAATAAAAAATATTTCCAAAGTCTCAAACTACCTTGTTTTTACATATGTCACCCCTATGGCCTGCCCTAGGCACACCAAGGGTTGGGTGCAGTGTAACTATAAGCTGGGCCTGCTATATAAAATGTTCTGTACGCTCTAGTGAGGGAAAACAACCAAATCTGTTTTCCTATTGTAGCACATTAGCTCCATAGACTAACATTGGGAGTTTTCAATTAAAAATAATAAAGTCTCATTTCCACTAGAAAAGAGCTAACTATGCCATTGTTGATATCAAATTAAAAGTTAGAACAAATCCAACAACCTGCCAATTATGAATTTATTATAACTAGTACAGAGAATGAGTTTTAGAACTCTTTCTGAAAGTTACCAAAATCAGCCCTGTAGTGCCCTTTCCTGATTGGTCAGTCTCTGGCAGCCTGAGCCAAACTACCTAAATGAGGTGGGAGGTGGCCTGGGCTGAAACAAAGGAAGCATCAGATGGGAGATGAACTGTTGTGGCAGATGACAGAGCAGGAATTGGGGTACAGTAGTCAAACTGGTTTTCAAAGGAGGGAAAGCCAACTGGGACAGAACTAGACCTCCTCCATTTCCTGCCCCACCCAGCCAGATGGGAGCCCCAATAATAAGATTAGGAGAGGGGCTGGAAGGGGTGTGTTAGGAAAACAGCCATACCAGTGGGTGGGCTCAGCCTAATGTAACCTCCATGGAGTAGTTTTCTCCATCCTAGATTTTGTAAAAATGTTGCCTTCTGGGATTGATTTTTTACACACTTTGCAGGAAGTGGTCACCCCAGAGGGTGGCACCTTGCACCCCAATGGTCAGGGGTACCCCCTGCCTGCCAATCCAAGAGCAAGGATAAATATAGTGGAGCTGACCAGCAATTCAGATCCCTGCTGGAAGAAAAGACTTGAGAAGAAGAACTGCCCTGCTAAACCTCTGGTCTGCATCTGAAGGACTGCACCCACAAGGACTGAACCAGCTGCACACTCTGGACTTCACAAAGAAAAAGGACTTTTTCTTGCTTCTACCAAACTAGTAGTGAACTCCATGTAAGCAACAGGTGAAAAGTTGCTGACCAGAGTCCCCTGCATCAAGACCTGCAAGAAGAGCTCAGCTGACCAGAGTCCAGTGGCCATTTGAGGATTCTGACCAGGTGCATTCTGGGTACTGTAGTCGCAGCTTCCAAGGAGCAACTCAGAGCTTCTTCAACCTTGGATCAAGTTTACGGGCACTTTGAAGACCCAAAATGGACTTCTAGAAGAAGATCCAGAAGAAGGAAAAAAGTTTGGAGCAACTTTGTGAAAAAGGTCCATAAAGTGACAGACCCATCCATGAGAGTCAAACTGCTACGTCAAACCACTACGTGGACTCAATTTTATGTTTGTCCTAATGAAGCTCTGGAGCTTTTCCCCATCGCAGAGTCTTCTAGGAGTTTACCGGGACCTCACAGTAAGCCAAGCCAAAGATGATGCATCACAAGCCGGCTTAAAGAGGAGCCTCGTCGATGATGAGAGAAAAAGCTCCAAAAAATAGACTTTGGGCCTCATTATGAGCTTGGTGGTCCGACCGTCGGACTGCCAAGTTTGGTGATTTGTTCGATCGGCGCCAGGCTGACAGTCCCAAGACTGCTGGATTACGAGTTGCCCACAGGGCTGGTGTGACTGGCAAGGGGACCCAAGGGGCAATATAATGGAGCTACTGCTGACCATGCATCCCTACCCATCGGCACGCTAGCGGAATGTGCCAATGCAGCATGTTGCTCCCCTGAACCCAAAATTGCTTCAGGGGCCCACATTGATGCCTGTCTCACTCTCCATGGTGCTGTACCTCCTGGGACCCCAGTTTTGAACCCCTTACCTGCCTGACCACCAAGCTTTCCATGGCGGTGAAATCATCATTGAGAGCTTGGTGGTCCTGCAGATCCTAATGGTCATGGTGTTCCCAAAGTCGATATCTCCAACATTGGCCGCCGTGGTCAGGACCCAAGAGGTCCCCACCTCACTGACTATGGTGGTGCCAGTTGTCTGCTGGCAGTCTTCTGGCGGTCCAAACTAGTAATGCATCAGAAGACTGCTGTCCGACACCACCACCATGGTGGTCCATGGACCACAGAAACTCCTAATGAGGCCCTAAGTCTGAAGGTAAAATTTTGAACGTGCCTACCTCTCAGTGTATCTGACTCGGGCTCCATAACAGTCAGACTCAAACATATACTTTGCCCCGGTCAAGCGCAACCAGATGTCCTCTGTTGGCGCATTTTCCTCTTAGGCAGTAGAAAGCACATTTTTACATTTAATCTTAAAAAATTCATATCTCTGGTTCCTTGCATTGGTCTTTTGTCATTTTGGGGTGTTTTAGAGATAAAAATACTTCCTATTTTTATAAATTGGTATTGGATTTTTGTTATGAGTTTTGTTTGAATTGTTTACTGCTTTGTTGATATTAAATGCTTTACACACCTGTCTCCTAAATTAAGCCTAACTGCTTGTGGACCAAGTTAACAAGGGTTGAGCAAGGATTAATTTACTGAGACTTAGACTGGATCTAGTGAGGGATTGTGGCCTGTTACTTAGTGTAGCTACCCACCTACCCTTACTAATAATCCACTTTCCAATACTTACTTACAGGGTGGTGACAGCTTATCTTTCCAAATCTCCCCCTGTTTACCACATTACGGATTTGTTTGGAAGACATTAAGGGCCAGATGTAGCAAACTTTTGTGAGTCGCAAATGGCCCGAATCGCAATTTGCGACCCCGTAAAATCGGAAATGGGATGCAAAAATCCCATTTCTGAATCGTAAATTGTGACGCAAGCCATTACCGACTTGCAAAAATTGCGACCCCATTTTGCGACCCGCAAATAGGAAGTCGCAATTTGCGAGTCGCAAACCATATGAAATAGCCACTCGCAAATTGCGACTAGTCGCAAAAAGCCCATTTTGCACTTCCAATTTACCACTAACTCAGAGCAGGTGGTAACCATAACCAAAGTATAAAAGGGGACCCAGAAGGCACATGGGTCACTCAAGATGGCGGAGATATATGTGATAGCAAGGAGGAGGAGAGCCCACGCCGCACAGCAGATGAGGAGGAGGAGCCAGAGACAGGAGAAGATATACAGAACCAGACAGACACTTTTCCAACAAACTGAGGAGGAGATATATGATAAATACAGACTCAGCAGTGCAGCAATATTAGAATTAATGGATCTACTCAATCTGCAGCTTCAACGCCAGACTGTGCGCGGCAGCGCCATCCCCACACATGTGCAAGTGCTATGCTCACTGCACCTCTTGGCCTCGGGTAGCTATCAGGGGGTCATTGCTGTGGCAGGTGGGGTATCTCAAAGTGCACTCTCACGGTTCTTCAGAGCATTCCTAGATGCCATACTCACACACATGTCCAGATACATATACCTACCCAGGAATGAGGCAGAAATCAACAGCACCAAGTTGGAATTCTACAGGATTGGCAACTTCCCGCATGTAATAGGGTGTGTAGACGGGACACATATACAAATAGGCCCTCCTGCAAATCTGGAATATCTGTTCCGCAACCGGAAGTGTACCCACTCACTGAACATCCAGGTGGTATGTGACGCCCATTATGTTATAACTGACATGGTTGCCAAATTTCCAGGGAGTACACATGACTCCTACATTTTCAGGCACAGTGGGATACAGCAACGCCTAGAACGTGGGGAGTTTGGATACGGATACCTCCTAGGTATAGCTGAATACACCTTGCAGACATACACACATGTCAATGTGGAACCCATCTATGCCCAGCTAACATTGTTCATTTTGTGCCAAACAGGTGACAGTGCATATGCACTACGACCATGGATACTTACCCCGTACTTAACACCCAGCAATGAGACAGAGAGGCGATACAACAGTGCATATAGGAGGACCCGAAATATTATAGAGAGGACCTTTGGACTGTTGAAGGCAAGATTCCGATGCCTCCACAGAAGTGGAGGTGCCCTCCAGTATGCCCCAATAACAGCATTCAAGATCGTTGGCACATGCGCTATACTGCACAACATTGCCACCAGATGTCGGCTACATCTCACCCCTGCAGACCCAGATTCGGAGGATGACGAGCCAGAGCTACCACATCGCTATCATGGGGATAGAAGCATTGCAAATCAAGGCAGACAGAGACAGGACCACATTGCAAACCAATACTTTGGAAGGTACATGGTAACTTTCACCACACACACACGAATGTCACACACAAAGAGCCCAGGTGTGAAGTGGAACAAACAAGAACTTTAATGATGTGAACCAATAAACTATTTACAAAAACTATTGATCAGGGGCTGTAAAAGTCCACCTGCTATGAGGACACATTAACCTCATGTGCCTCCATTGTATGTCAGTGCGTAACTCACACCCTACGCCTGGGACGCCCAGCATGGCTGGTTCCTGGAGCGTCTGCAGTTCCCTGCCGTGCACTTCCACTACGCAACACCCTGGTGTCTGTGGCAGATGCACTACTTATAGTAGAGCCCTCCTCACTGTCTTGCGGCATGTCTGCCGCGCCTCTAGCCACCTGTCATGCCCTCATCATGTCCACTGCGTGGCTTATGCGTCCCAGCCCATGAGCCACATCGCTGGCAAAGTGGCCCATGTCCACCTGTAGGCTGACTGTGTGGCGTGACAGCCCTGTGGTATTTACAGCCAGGCGGACAATAGAGGCAGCCATGCAGTCTAGCCGGGGGATTAGCTGCCGGTCACGGCGCCTTGCACCCTCTGTCTCCGTGACAAGTTCAGCCACTAGTTGTCTGATTGAGAGCGCAAGGTCATCTACATTGCTGTTCAGGTGTTGTAGCTCTGTGTGGACCTGTTGCAGCCCTGTTGTTTGGTTCCTTTCCATTCGCCACATGGCCCCTGAAATCAGTCTCATTTGCCTTGTCTGCAGGTGCTGACCATGGATGAGTGCAGCCTCGGCGGCCGAAATGGAGGCGTCCCCTACTTCTCCCTGTGACACTGTAGGGACATTGACACGTCGCCTGCGATGCAGTGGTGGATCTGTGTCCTGTACGCTGGCACTGTGGAATGGGACCGGGTGCTGCCTCTATCTCCAGTATGGCCACTGGTGCATCTGGAGGGGACTGTGGTTGGGTGGTGCAGGTCCCTGTGGTGGCTGCTCCTGGGTCCTGTGCTGCCTGGTGGCTGACCTCTGGCCCCTGGATGGTGTGGCTGGAGGTGGTGTCTTGTGGGAGACCTGTGGGACATAGGGAACACACTGTCAGTATCTACCATCTGTTGTATGCTTTCTAATAAACTGTTGCCTATCAGCTGCCTACTTCACTACATTGCCCATAATGCACCATTCAGGTGGTTGCTACTCTGAAATGGAGCTGTTTTGGTTGTGCATGCAGCTGTGTACTAGGTGGGTGGGGGTATGGCAGATATGGGTGTACATGCATGTTTCATGGTACTCACTGGTTGATGGTCCTGGCGCTGACGTGTCCAGCTCTCCTATTCCAGACACTGCCTCTGGCTCCAGGGTCTCTTCCACTCTTTCCTCCAAGAGTGTGGGTGGTGGTATGGTAGATGGTCCTCCTTCAGTGCCCCTCATCTCCTGGAGACGCTCTGCCACCCTCTCCTTGGTCTGGGAGCGCAGGTCATACCACCTTTTTTTAAGTTCCTCAATGCTCCTGTGGCTCACACCCATTGAATTAACTTTGTCTTGGATTTCAGTCCAAATCCTCCTTTTCTCCAGCTCTGGCACACTGAGGGCTGCTCTCCCAAAGAGTTGATCATGGTGCTGGCAGCATTCATCCGTCAGCACCTCCAGTTCTTTTTCAGAAAACTTGATCTTTCTCTTTCTGGCTGATTCCTCCATTGTAGCTGCTGTTCCTCCTGTTGGATGTTCAGCCGTTGGAAATGGGTGTGGTCCTCCCTCCTCCCAGGTGTATTAGTAAACTTCCTGGCTGTGATGTCATCATCAAGAGCCAGGAAGTGTTTTCCAAAGTGTTCTGGTGCACCTGCATGCAATTTGCGGCACAGTCGCAATTTGCGACACCCACTTGCAATTTGCGTGTTCGTTTTTAGATAGGTCACAAAATCGACCTCGCAAACAGCGGACTCGCAATCTGTGGTGCGACTTCATTTGCGAGTCGCTTATTCTTGTTGGATACCATTTTGCGAGTCGGAAATTGCGAGTCGCAATGACTCGCAATTTCCGACTCACAATTTTTTAGCTACCTACATCTGGCCCTAGATAACTATTTTGCAGTTACCAAACCACCATGAGATCCCTGCAATGAAACAGTTTTATAACCACTATTTCCCTCAGTATTCTCCCCTGTCTGTTATCAGATGGCTGGTTTCTCAAAAACAAATTTGTTACCACTGGAAAACTATAAGACTGTCATGCCTATTGCTGTAAACCCCTGTTGCACATACAAGATTTGGCTCACCAAATGCTGTGCTTTTCCTTTTTTTTCTTTATTGTGTTGAGCATTTCTGTACAAGAAATTAAGAAACGTTACCTGCATTTTTCAATATGTATCCTGCATTGCTGTGTCATGCCATTTAAAAAAAATCAGTAATACAATTACTTTTGAGGAGCTCTACACTAAAATTGAATATCTATTTTCTTCTTGGAATGCTTTATTCCTATCTTGGTGGGGGTGACTAGACTTCATTAAAATTATGATCTCCTCTTGTGCTGTATCTCATTCCTATGATACCAGCTCATATTCCAAATACTACCATTAAATTCTTACGGAATATTAAGAAAGCAAGAGTATCTCTATCTCTTTTACAAAAGTAAAAATTTGAAGGGGTAAATATCCCCGACTTTTGTCACTTTCATAAAGATTTTGGTTTATGATAGGCTTCCTTTTGGATATCAGAATCGTCCTCACCCTTTTCTCCCTTATGGTTAGATGAGGAGAGAGCTCTCCTTCATCCCTTTTCTTTTTTTTTCTTTTTTTTCTCTAAATCATCAATTAGTTCACCCCTTTTCAACATACTACTTCGTTAATCAAACCAACATCCACTCCTATGGCAGTTACAATTATTTACAGGCCGTTTTTTGGCATTCTTGGAAAAGCAAAGGTATTATGTCGATTGCACAACTATTTGACAATGATGCTCCTATCTCTTTCCCTCATTTTAGACATACTGTCCACTGTCCTCAATCTTTCAATGCTTGTTTTTCATTGCTAATAAATGCTCTTTTGGGTGCCTATTTCTCCTTACAACATACACCCCTCTTTGTTCCCCACCCATCTGATTTAAGCAAGCTTATTGCTTTGTTCCCTTGACTTTCTACTATTTAGAAAACTATCTCATTTTCCGATACTCCCCAAACTGAGTCCAAAGCTGAACTCCTTCAGCAAAAAGATCTTGGAGTACACTGGCAGATGTCCTTTTAATATAAGGTTTGATCACATATTTATAAACTTTCTAGAACATCTAGTATTGCACAATCCATGTTTATCCTTTATCATAGATTATACTCCACCCCTGCACAATGCTCAATATTTTCACCAAATACCTCGTCTAATTGTTGGTCTTGTGACCTTCCCAACAGTGACATTATGCATATGCTGTTTAGATGCCCCAACACACTTTTCTTTTGGCACAAAGTTTGGTTCCAGATCAGAAAAATCCCTAACATGCAACATTCTTTTAAAATTCTCTATCTCCTTTTTTAGGCACTTTAATTAGTGAGTATTCCCCTTCCTTCTCTGAATGTAAATTGTTAGATATTTTCTTGGTGATTGTCTTTCAACAAATTGCGTTTGATTGGAAATGCTTCTCTAAATTATCATATAAGGTTTGATGAGATTGTGTTTGTTGACATCATAAGCTAGACAGTATTTATCTTCCTCAATGTCCACTTCTCAAAATCCTCAATTGTTATGCTTAACTTTGATTTGTTTCTCAATCATACTGAAAAAGGTGTATCATCTACCAGTTGTACTTTGTCTGAAAAATTCCAACCCCCATGGTTGCAATAACATTCTGTTGTTCTTGTGTTTTACAGGTTATACATCTTTATTGTCAAGTTCCAAGTATTTGTTTACAGTTTATGAGGACATTTCTCCTTCCATGAATAAGTGATGATTTCTTTATAGAATTGTTTTTTTTGTTACCCTCTTCCCCTTCCCCTTTAAAACCATAAAGGTGTTAGTTATTTAATACAATGTTCATGTACAGTGTGAAAGATCCATGCTTTGATTATAGTGATCAATTTTCTTGTTGTATACCGATATTTAAATAAAGTATTTTAAACACGAGAGGTCTTCACAAACATAGATGTGCTTTGCTTTTTTGCGATTACTATATATCAACCAAATGTTATTTGCTTGTCCCCTTCCTTTATCACCTACCGATATTATGTAATACATTTGTATGTCCAGAAGTTGCCCATTAATTAGCGGTGTTGCAAACCATAGAATCAAGATGCTGTTCTACATGTGTTTTACCTCATTTTTTATAATAATTCTATTGTTGATTTCAAAATACGTAAACCAAATTATAGTTTTTTAAACAAACAAAGATATTTCTGAGTCTGGGTGTGATCCTACCTCACAAAAAGCCATCATGTTATAATTTTTAGAATGCAAAATTGAGAAATGTGAAAACCCTAGAAACTAGCTGTGGCAGGTTGAGTTGCTTACTTGGCTGAGGGTGGTGCAAGACAGTGTTGACTAAATCAAAAACTAAAGGAAAGAGGCCTTAAGACATTGTAAACTGGAAGAAGCCTTCTTGCTCGAATAGATTTCCACAGTTAGGCTACCAACTATGGCCTGCCTGGTAAAAGAGTGCAATTTGTATGCATCTGATATATTCTGACATTGCTGGAATAAGAATGTATTGGGTGCAATAAATAATACCCAAATACAAATACTTCTCTCAGAATAGAGCATAACAAGTGAATTTTGGTGCTAAACACACCAAAATTGTGATGTCCTGCTACTTTCCAGAACTCACTCCGCCCCCCCAGTAAAGTTTGGCCAGGTTTACAGGCTGATATTTTTCTGAAAGAAAATGCTGTGGATTCGGTGCTCATTGCCTCTCATAAATGTGATATATTTGGTAACAGGAGTTACCACAATATCATATCACAGTTACTCGGGCTGACAATATTCAGGGACTATGAGTTACTTCTTGTTTACTTCATTTTTCCCAGTGAGGTCTATATCTTCTTAGCATTAGTTACACTATTTCCTAAACCATGAGACTGTCACAATCTTTAGACAAATTATGTTACTTCAGAGTGCAAGATGTATTCTACAATCCAGCATATTTATTTGACAGAAGTAAACCAGTCAGTAATTTGTATATTCAATCTTGATTTCTGAAAGATCGCACGTCTTGTGATGATATCAGATTGCTATGCAATGCTTTAAAAAAATTGTTAAGGCTCCAGGCATCCTTCTGGCTTTAGCTGCCAAAAAAGCTTTTCACCACATTTCGTGGATTTACTTATTTAAAATTATTCATGAATGTAATGTTTATTTAAAACTAGTAACTGTGGTTACATTTTACACATAAATCCTCTTTCTCCAGGCTTATTAACAGAAATGTTTGGTCTTCTTATATTATCATTCTTGGGGCCCTATTGTATGTTTCCTGTTATTTCAGAGGGGAGATGTCAGAGCTGGAATTAACATAGGGCGGTATTTCCCCATGAGATAGTGGGGATTTCAAGTTATTGGTACCTATTCTACACAAAGTGGAGAATCAGGAAAAAATAAATTGTAAAATAGATATGCAGATACACAAAAGAAGATTTGGCATCAACAAGGAACAAGATCAATGAATATAATAAACAAAAGCCTATATCAGATCATTTTGGCACAAATAGTGGAATTTATTATCATACATTATATTGATATCACAGAGAAGAACATATCGGTCACTTGGCTTTAGAGGGGTATTTTCCACAATAAGTGTCATGCAGCAATCCCTCAGACTGAACCTCTTAAGGACATGCGGATTCAAATACTGAAGTGGTTTTACAACTGAGCCAGTAAATACAACACTATTGCACAAATAGCAAATCATACACATACATATAACAAAGGCTTCCATATGGA
The DNA here is from genome assembly GCF_031143425.1 of Pleurodeles waltl. Taxonomy (NCBI): domain Eukaryota; kingdom Metazoa; phylum Chordata; class Amphibia; order Caudata; family Salamandridae; genus Pleurodeles; species Pleurodeles waltl. Next base: position 623,544,990 of record NC_090439.1, on the reverse strand, counting down.
ATAATGATAAAGAACAAGGACCTTCATGAGTTGTGTGCTATACAGTGGTAGAGAACATTAGATACACTAGTATGTAGGCAGGGGTAAATGAGCTAGGGTAAAGGTACCGTTCTATGGGCATGAAGTAGGGCACTAAGGTATAAGCAGGTGAATAACAACAATGGTTTAGCCACAGGTTGTAGTATTAGTGTAAGGTAGTAGTACTAGTGTAGAGGGGTGTTGAGATATAGAACATAGTTATGGATAGATGCACTGGAGTCTAAGTAGGGAAAGGCATGAGGGCACAGCCAGTGGTAGATAAACTAGAGTAAAGGTAGGTGCAATGGTACTAGGTTGGAAACAAGATTAAGGTACTAGGATATAGATAGGCCTATGCCCCAGTACTTCAACACAGGTAGTGGTAAAGCTACTATAGCAAAAAGGGTCATATTTTTGTAGGGGGAAAGTCAGCACTTTTATTGCATCTCTTTCTCTTTTTTTTACCATATCTATTGAAGATAACTTTTTCATGTCTTTGAGCTGCAAATTTATGTATATCTTTTCACACAAACAAATCATCAAATAATGAAATCCTCATTCTTTCTTGCTTCCCCTCATTTCTCCATGCCACATGCATCTATATGTTTCGGCATCTCATGTTTTTTCTATTCTGTTTAGCATGTAATACCTCTATAGTCTTGTGCTCTTGTTCTACAATATTTTCAACAACTCTTCCCTGAGCTTTCAAACCACTAAAACCCTTATCTCCCCTCTCATTCTTTCCAGACTTCATTAGTATCCTTCTCCACTGTTATTCTTTTCTATTTATTCTTTCGCTTCTCTAAACTGAAGAGCAGATATACTAAACTTTGATGCAAGGAAAAACAGTAAGGGAAATTGCTGTGTGACAGAGCAGAAATGTGCCTTACTTGCTGAATTATATGGTAAAGTTCTGCTCTTACATAGCGCTGGCACACTTCTGGTCACCTAGGCACTTGAGCAGCTCAAGCCCAGGAAGGCAGAACAAAGGATATCCTTTGGGAGAGGGATGTTACACCCTCTCCCCTTGGAAATAGGTGTTACAGGCATGGTAGGGGTAGCCTCCAGGAGCCTCTGGAAATGCTTTGAAGGGCACAGATGGTGCCCTCTTTGCATAATCCAGTCTACACTGGTTCAGGGACCCTCACTCCCTGCTCTAGTGCAAAATTGGACAAAGAAAGGTGGAGTGACCACACCCATGTCGATCAAAACCCCAGGGGTGGTGCTTAGAGCTCCTCCAGAAGGTCCCTAGGTTTTGCCATCTTGGATTTGAAGGTGGCAGGGAACTCTCGGAGCAGCTGAGCGGACAGTGCCAGCAGGTGACGTCAGAGCCCTCCCCTGATAGGTGCTTACCTGCATAGCTGACCAATCCCCCTTTCAGGGGGGTTTAGAGTCTCTCTCTTGGGTGGTTCTTTAGATTCAGATTGCAAGACTCCAGCAGGAAACCTCTGCATCCTTTACTTCACCTTCTTACTGAAGAAACTGTATCTGGACCCTCCAGGAATTCTATAAAGACGAACTCTGAAGCACTGTATCTTCAGCTTCTGCCAGCAACTGCAACTGTTTCCAGGTCAAGCATCCTCATACTGCACCATAAGAGCAAAGGAATCTCCCATGGAGTGGAGGAATCACTCCCCTGCTTCAGCAGGCACCTCTCTGCAATGATGACCGGCTGCGTAGGTCCCCTCTGCTGATAAGTTGCATGGATCCTGCATCACTGCTGGTGGACTGAAGTGGTCCCAACGGTCCTGACATCCTACTGTCCAACTTTGGTGGAGATAAGAACTTGCCCTCCCACGCAAGACAGTACCCACGTGCACTGCATGTTTTGCAGTTGCCAAGACTTGTTGGCATCCTTCCACAATATTCTTCATGCACCATTCAGCTCCGGCCCCCAGCTCTCCTTGCTGTGACGCTTCCTCAGTGGTTTTTCGGTAGCATGGGATCCCTTTGTGTAGTGCTGCTTGGACCTCCTTTTGCACCTCCTTTGTCCCCATTCTGTGGGACTCCTGTGTGCACTGCCTGGTCTTCTGAAGGCTCTCTGAGTTGCTGTGAGCCCCCTCTGATTCCCCCTCCTATGTAAAGACCACCAGGTCCGTCCTGATCCTGGGCAGCACCATGTCCACTAACTGCGTGCTTTGTGGGTGCAAAGGCTTGTTGGCGGAATCCAGCAACGCAAACCGGACTGCAATCATCCATACGGGAGGGACATCACTTGCACCCACCAGGAACCTGCATCCATCTTCTTGGGTGCAGTACTAACGGTTCTTCTTCACCGGTGGTTCTTCTTATACATCTTCATCAGGGTTAGCAGGGGCTCCTGTTCTCCCTGGAGTCTTCAGTGCTTCTTGGACTTGGTCCCGTTCTTCACAGGTCTTCAGGTCCAGAAATTCATCATTGGTGTCTTACAGCCTCTTCTAGTTCTTCCATAATCTTCTTTCTCATGTTCTTATGTGTTCTAGGAAAGTTACTGAGATTTACTCCTGCTTTCCTGGGCTCTGGGGTGGGTTCTATTACTTACCTTTGGTATTTTCTAATACTCCCAGCACCCCTCTACACACCCCACTTTTCTAAGTGGGAAACTAACTTTCGCATTCCACTTTCTTAGTGTATGGTTTGTGTTTCCCCATGCCTATTTCTAGCTATTGTGATTTTCGCTATTTGTACTGTTTCTAACCATTTTTACAGCTTTTTCTACATACTAGTGTATATAATTTGTGTATTACCTACCTCCTAAGGGAGTATAGTCTCTATGGTATTTGTGACATTTGTGTCACCAAAATAAAGTACCTTTATTTTTGTAACACTGAGTATTTTCTTTCATGTGTGTGAGTACTGTGTGACTACAGTGGTATTGCATGAGCTTTGCATGTCTCCTAGTTAGGCCTTGGCTGCTCATCCAACACTACAGAAATCCTGGATTCTAGACACTGTCTAAATGTCACTAATAAGGGATAAGGTGTAAGTACCTTAGGTACCCACTTCAAACCAGGCCAGCCTCCTACTCACCACTTTTGGCGAAATCCATGCCAGGGTATACCAAGATATAAAAATCAAGATTTGTGTGTCTCTGCATGGGATTGTATCCTAAAAGTAATACAAGCTAGTGCATAGCAAGCTTTGAGTTCCGTTGCTTCTGGGAGGCACTACATTGATGGAGCATAGGCGTTCCCATGCATTCACCCATGTATTTTGATGTAAATCCATACTTACTAAAGTCAGCAAACATAGTTTTGTGCCAAAATGAATGTACCCCTCAGATCTTTCAGCACAATCAGGAAATAAAAGAGAGCAAATTACAAATTAGATTAACAAATTATATTGTGCGTCTTATGCAGAATACTCATTGGTTTACTTAAAAATCCATAGCTCAGTAATGATCCTCCTCACTGAACTTGAGAAACAGCGTAGCATTTGAGGATTAAAAATGATTTAGGACAAGTCAAAGCTTGTTGTGCTGGTCAGTTTGAGAGGTATGAGAGCTAACACTCTTCCAGACTTTCAGTACTGAAAAGGGAGAACGGACACTACTGATATTTGGGAATGGGAATACAAGTGACTATTGTCATGTGATATAAATACTGAATAAACATGGGGAAAGTACTTATGGCCTCATGGTTACAGTAGACTTTTAAACGCTGTAACAGCTTTCTATCATGGAACAAATTTCACTGATAAAATTTTTTTTTCCACAATGCCTGTATATACTGCAGTGTTCCATTGCCCTCGAGTCTATTTTGTGATCTAGACAAACTGATGGACTCATTGATTTGGTCTGGGAGGTGTTGTCAAGTCAAAATAGAAATTCTAAGGCTCCTATGGGCTTGGTTTACTACACTTAGGGCCTGATTACGAGTTTGGCAGGCAGCCCAGTGGAGAGGAGACCGCTGTAGAGCTGGTGATCTCCCCCGACCCAAATATCATGTTTACTCTGGGCTGACGAGTTGAAACCTCCATATTAGAAGGTCCCATCGCTAAGCCAGGTGAAAACAGTGCAACGGCATTGGCCTCGGCTCTTCAGGGAGCCGAGGCAAATGCCATTGCACAGAAAGTGCCCACAGAACCCTCGGAATGCGCACTGTCTGCCGTACCAGACAGTGCGCATTCCACAGGTGCTGGTTAGGGGGAAGCCCTGCACTGTCCACAACCTGATTGTGGCCAATTCAGGGGCCCTCCTTTGGCCCCCAGCAGTGCCTTTCCACCAGCCTGTTCATGGCAGGGACCCTGCCATAAGAAGGCTGGTGGAAAGGGAAGTCGTGATCAGCACAGAGATGCTGAATTCAGCACTGTTGTGGCTGACCCCAACTTCGACAACCCGTTGGGATCCATGATCCTGGCGGGGGCAGCAGTGTCCTGGTGGTCTGACCGCCAGAGTCGAAATCTGGCGGTCGGACTGCCAGGATTGTGTCGGTCTCACTGTCAAAGTGAGTTTGGCGGTCGCAAGACCTCCAAACTCGGAATTAGAACCTTATTCTTATGTTATGCATCAAGACAACTATAATACATTGTACACTGCCTTGATGCTGACAATAACTTGAATACATTATTTGTTAGCTGGGACGTACCCTCCTAATGCCATACTAAGGAATTCATTATGGGGAATAACATACATGACTTTTCCAACAACAGTTTACACAAAACATATCATACCCCTAAAAGATTTGCCTCAATTTCTCCAGGTTGAACATCAGCATGCAACAGATGTTGCTCTGTTGTGGAAAACGTCCTTCATAAGTTTTGGGAGTGCTCCTGGGAAGCGGGATTTAGGGACAAAGTTGTGACGATCTTCTAGGCAATGATTGGAGCATTGCCGACTTAATTCATCAAGTAGTGTTTGTTTGGAATATTTCCCATAAAGAAAAATATGTAAATGAGATTCATCTTCCTTTGCACGGCGTTGGCTAAAAAGTGCATTGCAATACATTTGTTAAGGTGCACAGCCAGAAAATATGAGGTATGGAAAAGACCTAAATGAATGATCTCTAGCAGAGGAACCACATATGAAAGCCGCAAGGGGGTATTATAAATTAACAGAAGATCCAGCTGATTGCTTACTGGCTGAAGTGCTCACAAAACTGGTGACCCCTGTGCATCAAAAGGAAATCAATGAATGCAAATTCCTTGAGAAACAAAACGTTGTTGTTAAGGGGACTAGCTGTTACACAATTCCCCAACATTGTATATATTAAGAAAGGAGGGAGCACGGATGATTAAGGACTATTTATTAATTTATTTGAGGAGTTTTGTATAGTGCCTTTATGTTCCCTGATAGCCAATGTAACAAGAAAAACTGGCAATAAAAATAAGTAATAGGATGTTAAACCTAATTGCAGAATTCTATCTAAAGTACAATCACTTAGAAGGAAGTCAACTTGAGGCCAATATCTATCCAGTCTAAAAATGAGTGGAGTGTTGAAGGCTTCTACAAATATAAAAGAACAGTCATACGGTCCTGTTTTTTTTACTTATGTTAGCGACTTCTTGTTGAAGGCTGGCCCTCTATGTAGTGGACAAAAAACAAATACACTATGCAGAGGGTCCGAACAACCACAAGTTAGTCTTCAGGGATAACAATCAGACCACCTAATGCTCTAATTTGTAAGGCAGCTGGTCGAGCAGTTAGGCTAATCCAGGAGATGTGCTACGTATTTGCTGTACTCACAAATCCAATCATGCACCACACACACTCAATGAATAACTCGAGACCAGATTAAAAAAAAAACACTTCAGACTTTTATATAATTTTTAAGACCAAAATCTTTAGAATAGTTTGAGTACTTTTCTTGTTATTACTTTTTAAATTTTTAGTATAGTTAGTCTTTCTGTGCGTAATTACGCACCATTGGAATCAATAGGCAGTCACTTTTAAAAATGCATTAAAAATCTTACAGTTGAGTTACCAGTCTCTTCTTTTGCAGGATGGTCGCAGAGGTCGGTGGGCACCTTGTGCCAGCTGGAGAGCATCGGGCAGCTCCCAGTTTCGGAGGGAGCACCATTGGCATATTCTTGGCACAGGGCCACTTGGAAAAGGAGCTGGTTTGAAACTTCATAGTGGTGCCTTGGGGTCCCCTTTGGCTGTCGAGATGACAAGAGTTTGGGGACCTGGGGCACACAGCAGAGTCCGCGATTCAAGGCCTAGGGTGGCCAAGTGCTGTGAGTTTTGGAGGTCTTAGATGCTGTGTGCAACAGAGTCCCCTGGAGCTGGAGGTAAGTCTCTTTGGGGATCGCTTGCAGACCAAAGGGGGCACTCTGATCGGAGGTCTGGGGTGTGCCTGAAATCCATCAACTGGGGCTTCCTTCTGATCCTTTGTTAGCTCTGAGGGAGCTGGTTTTCTCATGGTCTGACGTCAGCTGACCAGGACCCAGGGTATTTCTCTATCTCGGCTACCAGGGGTTGTAGCGCCACCAAACTCAGTACAATTGGGGGGCTACTCTAGTCTGTCATATGTGTGCTGTTGGGTCCAGCTGGGACTTCCGGTCGCTGATATAGCGGCAATTCAGTGAAGTGTCCTTTACAGGTTTCTTGGTCTTTTTCAGTTTACTTGCTTTTCTTGAGTGATGCCTTCACCCAGGAGGGAGATCTGGGGTGATCCTTGAAGCCTCAAGGCCCCCCAGGTTTCTTCGGGTAAGTCCAGTGTTCTGCTCCTCCGCTATCACGATTGTCAAGACTCAGGTGCAGCAAGCAGGGGTCTTGGCGCCTCTCCTGGTGCAGCAGGTCCTAATTTCTCGTCCTGGTGGTTTCTCTTGTGCTGGTTTTCTTGTCTTCTTGGAATCCTTTTCGAATCTTCTTCAAAGCTTTTTCAGATCTAAAAACCTGGTCTAGGGGAGCCCCCTAAGTACTGAATTTAGTGGGTGTTTTTCAGGGGGAACCTGGGAGTGTCCAATGGGGCACTTACCCTTCGGTGGCTACACCCACTATAGTGACCAGTTCCTGTGGTAAGGGTCTCTTCCCAAATCCTCATTGGCTGTCTCTCTCCATTCCAAGATGGAGAAATATGAATCAGTGGGTCCACTTTGCATGCAAGCCCTTAGGGGTGGTGCATGCTCAGTGAGGCCACTACTCCTACCCTTTGTCTGGTTTCCCGCCTTTGCCCCCGCCAAAAGGGAGGGTTTGCAAAGGGGGAACCCCTCTGCTGCTAGCAGCAGGCCTGGTGGGTCAAGTTTCAGGGGCTGTAGCCCTCTGAAACTCACCTCCAGGGTGTTGCACATTCCTGAGGGAATGGATGTTAGCTCCTCCACCCGGGAAGGTCATTGTCTTACAAACCAGAGAGCTAGGGCTCTCTCCCAAGTTTTTATATTGGCTGTCTGGAATGGAAGCTAGATGGAACCAGCAAGCAACTCTGCCAGTTAGGGTTAGCTTTTGCACAGAACACCTCTAAGGTGGCCCCGGGTACATTTAAGGTTAAATCCAATACTGGTATCAGTTTGGATTTAAAATTCTGTTTATTTTATACCAAACAACCCAGGGTGCAGAGTGGCCATTATGTAGCTGGGGAACACGTGTTTGACCAGTGCCCAGTACATACATTCAAATGGCTGCTCTGTTCACTCACTATGTCCCAGGTTTAGCAAGGACACAATGGGGACATAATGATCCTGCAGCTATGCCCTCACATACAGTATGGTGCACCCTGCCTCTGGGCTGAAAGGCCTGCTAGAGGGGTGACTTGCCCATAATATATGTAGTGTATGGTGGACAGGGCACACAGAGAGTGTGCCATGTCGAATTTATCCTTTTAGGGTTGCCCCAGTACACTCAGCCTGCAATGGCCATGTTGGGTGCATCAGGGTGCTGGGCCCTTGGGGGTGTCACAATCAGTCCCGGTGCCCCCAGGGGCGTACTCTCAACATCCCTTTCCCTGGGTACTGTGGTACCCATTTACTACAGGGGTATTTAGATCAAGGTTGTTTTGGAATCAAGGCTCAAACAACTATGAAGATCGTCCTCCATGTTTCAGCGGATTAGGCTTTTATGTAATGAGATGTGATGTAATGAATGATCTTAAGTTCTTAGTGGGTCTGAAAGGAGTGGACAATTTTTTAAGGTAAATTAGGACTATTTAGCGAAGTGGCTTATGAGTAATACACAACATATTTTAATTTGATATATTGTTATACGGAGAGCCAGTGGAGGCACTTTAAGAAGGGTATAATTGTAGTATGGATAAGACAATGTGGGGAAAACAGAGAAAAAGGACAATATCATCTGTGATTAAGAGAGTTATGAACTGGCTTTAATTTAATAAACATTAGGAAACATGCACTTTTTTGTGCACCACGATTTCAACATGGTTGAAAATTCTGAAAACAATACAAGAAGCCAAACCTAATGCAGGTACCAGTAAAAATAGTTGCACCTTTTGGGCAATCATATGAACCACATGGGACTAACTTCTGAATAATAGACAATAGGTAAACTCAGATATGTTTGAATTTTCTGCATTGTTAGCACTCAGTGACCTCTGACTGCAATATGAAAGTTTCAGTTTTGCCTTAACTTTCATGGAAAGAGAACTAACTAAACAACGGGCAATGGTGAAGCCCTGATGAGGCTGTTATCGTGATGTTTTTTCCACAATGACTTATGGATTTCATACAATTGCATTTTGTGCTAATAAAAACATGCATCATAACATGATATATATATGACAATGGACAATAGAGATTGATTTGTCTTGGTGTAGTCAGAGTTAATAACGCTGTCTTTCAGTTGAAACATCTGCATTAAACTTTCTCTAGGTGAAGTTCATCCAAATTTGGTTCAGTTTGGCATGTTTTGTGCAGATTTATCGGGGGGGGGATAAAATGTGGGTTAGAAAACAGACATATCCCATTTTAACCCCTGTAGGAATATGTGTTCTCTGGTACACATAAAAAAAGATGACTGAAATTACACCAGGCTTGGCATGAAACTAGAAATATACTCAATGACATGCCTTTGCTTTGTTTTGTGCAAAACCTTTCATTATTTTGAGAAACTATTAAACTAGTGTTGTTAAATAGTTAATGGGCTTGAAAGGGTTAAAACGTTACAGTTATCTGAATCATTAGTCTGCTAATTGTCCTTAACTCTGGGTTTAAGGTAAGGTCATAGACCCAAATTAAGATAAATAATTACTTTTGTCTGAACTTATGTGTTTTTCCCCTTTGTTTATTTCGGTCTGGGAATTCTAAATCACAATTCACAGATCCCAAGGTTCTGATTGTCTGTCAAAAAGAGAAAAGTTTATTTTGTTGTTTCTGTTACATGGTATGGGGCATGGGGTGAACATACTGCAAAAAAATCAAAAGGCCACATTAGTCACAGGAAAGGTACACCCTGACTGTGCTGAAGCAGGTGTATTAATTAGACATTACTAATGAGTGTTCATGTATTTTGAATAATGAAGTTTGTAGAAAATGAATAACGTAGAGAAAAATAATGCACGCATTTAGAAATGTGACCTCGAAGAATGGCCACGAAATGTACTAACTAATGATTAATACTGATGAAATATCAAAAATGTATTAGATTAAATGTAGTGATATGTCATATTTAGGGTTATGAAATATACTTTAGCCTATTAATTGTAGGCCTTAAGCGAGTGTCTTGGCTTAATTTTCCAGGTCTCATGCAGAAGCTGTATTTCTTAGCGGTTTAGTGAAATGCGGACAGAGTGAACTAAGCTGTGAAAAAGTCCATTGTCTTATTAAAAGTGCTTAACAGGAGCTTTCTTTGGGAACCGACGGACAGGAGATGTTGTCTCTAGTAATGTATTGACTTGTGTGTAATGTGTGTGAGATGTACTTTTCCAGGACGCGAACAATGAAGACACTGACTGGAGATGAAGATGCAACAAATTTGTTACCTGATGAGCCGGAAGATGAGGACATCGTAAAGTGGACCAAACAACTTTGCATGAAAAGCGAAATATTAGAATTCATAGATTTGGTATTGAAATATTATTGGATAAAGTAAAACATACGATTGACTGACCAATGGGTAATTAGGGGATAGTTTAGGTGACGTTGATATAACAATATGACAGAGGGAGAAGACTTCAGACCCCATTATGAGATGTGATTAGAGGGAAGAAGAGATTTGAGATTCTGTCATTGGGCTCATACTCGCTGACTGAGAGCCTGATGCTTTGCTGATCGATTGATGACCTGAGGACGAAGATTGATTCTGCTTGCTGACCCATACCGTGGGTAGGTAGATATGACAATGTGACTGAATTGCATTTTTATGCCTTTTCTTTCTAGGTACCAACTGCGCTGTTTTGATAGATCCATAGGTAGATGTTTTCTAAATTAGCGTGCTAAATTGCTTTTCATGAAGTCCAACATGCTGATGCTAATCTGGGTTAGATGAGGGTATTCAACTGACGACTGATGAATTACAGGGACTATTGTTTTGACAAATCATCTTGCTGAATTCTATGTATGACACATCCTTGTTGCAGCTGACTGTGCTTTTGTGCTGCACCGTTGCCTTAGAATGTGCTGTGATTCAAGCTTTGATTAGATTGCGTTTCTCCCGCCACTTTGGTCAACTAGTATTGTTCTTATATGTGTTTCATTAGATATTGAGATTAATCTAAATGACTTTAGCATTGTTAATATAAGGGAAATAAAAAATTACTAAACCTTCCGAAAGGTGTGGTTATTCATGGCTGAAAGGTCATGGTGCATGATTCTTACTGACTCCATTGATTATTGATTTTGACTAATGATTATTGTGTATTGATTATTGACTATTGTTTATTATATTGGAGAACATCTGAAACTAATTAAAAGGTTCATCAACCTATTTGCGTCCCCTTGAAAGTCTACTTATTAAGGTAAAACGTGCTAACCACTGCCATCCCTAGGTATGGACCCCTAAGGGCCTCCCACAGTTTCAGTTGGAAAAGTGAGTAGTAGGGTTTGGCAATTCCTCTTGAGGTTCCCGAAGACTGACAGAGTGAATCCAAGAGTTTGCATCCCTAATTACATGGGTTTAGATACTGAGACCCCAGATTTTGAAACTCATGGATCCATGTTGGGTGTCCATCCATGGTTCGTGTTCTTGGGACACCATGGACTCATTCTGCACTAAGTTTGAGAGCAATAGGTTCTATTTTATGTGTGCTGGATCCTTGGTCTTGAAAAATAGTATTGGGACCAAAAAATTGGGAATAGCTTCAAATGTAAGAACTAAGGTCCTCATTATGACATTGGCGGCAAATGCCGCCTACTGTCACGGCGACGGCTGCCAACAAACCATAGCCGTGGCTACCGACCGTCCATGGAATTATGAAGGTGGTGCTGCTGCACACCATCAAAACGCCACCTACCGTATCATGTTCCATGACTGTAGTCTCCAGCCCGGCAGTCGTTACCGCCATGGTTGTCGGTGTGTTAACTTGGCAGTTTGGCTTTGGCCAAACTGCCAATGTCATAATAGTGGAGGTATGTACTGCCATCCTGTTGGCAGTACTACCTCCACTATTATACTGACCGCCGGGGTCATAATGACCCCCTAAATCATGTACCTATGTAATGGTTCAGGCCATACATTAGATTCAATTTTAAGCTAGGTGTTCATTGAAAAAGTACATTTTAAAAAAAGAATGTTCCAGGTTTGTGGACTCAAACACAATACCACAGGCTTGGCACACCTAGCAATGATGGTGGAGCTGCCTTTGAAGTCAACTGACTTGTTGCAGAGTCCATAGACCTTTGGACATTTTAAATGGCATTCTAGTGTTTTCATTGGGTTTACCTTTAGGCTTCAGGCTTCTCTCATAGTAGCGTGAGGCACATCAACCATTTAGCAAAGAGTAGGCGATCTGAGCAGTGAGAATTTGGTGAGACTGCTGTTTTACAGCTCAGAGCCTTAGTGAAAAGTACACTGCAAAACAATCCATGAGTGCCTTCTACATCTGCTCCTGCATTTGGTGAGAAAGAAACAATATGCTTTCGGCATGGTGAAACCCCCCAAAAACTGCAACTTTTCAGACATATACCAGATGAGAAGGAGATGAATGGCAAGAGGGCCAACTGAAAAGTTTGTGACCAGAAGCTTGGCAGGGAGCATAGAGCACTGTGTTCCTTGAGCACTTCAATTATGAGAACACACCTCAGCTCAAGGCGCAAGAAGGAGTACTCGAGATCCTAGTGGGAGAGATCAAGAACTGAAGCTTTGTAGTGCATTTCTTGGAGTTCAAGCCCAACATAAAGGGACTCCATTTGCATCTCAGAACACCTCTAACTTGTTTCACCAGGCACAGCCCAGGAAAGTGTACTTGATTATAATAAAAAATTAACTGTCTTCAGTGCAAAGTCTCACCTGTGCTGAGGAGCATATTGGTGAAAGTCAGACTTGCAGTTTGAAACTCTGACTTGCACTTGAGACAGACAAACCTCAGTTTGAGTAAGGAACAGGGACTCCCCCTGTGGCAAGGTGGTAGCATTATGTGGTATGACTGGGGCTCTTACCATGTAATGCTAACACATTACCTAAAAGTGGACATTGGGTCTATACCAGTAAACCTTAGCTCAGCCCTGGTACAGTGACAAAGAGAAATCAGGCTACTTAGGTGAACATGTGTAAAGCATTTCACAACATCAACATGGATGATAAGTAGGTGACACGACTAAAAAGTAATCCAACACCAATTTAGAAAAATGAAGCAGATTTGTATCTTAATTTAAACACCAAAACAAACTTTGCATCTTACATACAACCAGACTTGTGGATTTTTAAAGTGCTTAAAAATTGATGCACTTTTAGTTGTCAAACGAATACCATTGAATTCAATGGGGGAAAGCAGTGTGCAGTTGCTCGCTTAAGGGGTGAGTTACATGGAACTCACCTGCAGTTAAGGTCTGATGGGTCCCTAGACCATGTTTCTGTAGACAGGACCTTTTTATCTTGCCAAGGGAGTCCAGGTGCAGAGGTAGCTTTGCTGTCCTTAGAAAAGATCAGGAACAGCCTGGGCTGTCAATCAAGGATGCAACATTCTTCAAAACCACACTTTGAGATGGATTTACACTCTACCCTCAGACAGTATAGGCCTTTGGGGTCCTAGGACCTGAATTCAACAACTGGTACTCCACCACCACATCTGGCGGCTCCAGGTGCAGAAGTGGCGTTGCAGCTGTCAATCACGGGAAGGCACGGCCAAAGATACTTTTCCACTTTGTCAAAGTCTCCTTCTTCAGGATGCAGGACCTCAGCAGTGGGGTCGTTGCTGACATTGGTCACTATAGTTGGGAGTTGCTCTAGAGTGGGTGATGTCCGTGGATGGGATCGGTTCTAGGCAGGTGACCAATAAGCCTTGGCAGTGGCAAAAGTAGTCAACTGGCACTTTGTTGACTGAGGTCGACAGGAGTGGTGCAGCAGCTAAAAAACTTGGTGTGATCCTCCCTACAATTCCTGGGGTGCAGGTCACTGATTTTCTTTGGGCAACCTTAAGAGGGAACCGATGGGTTCCACTTCTTGTTACACAGCACAACGATTCTTCTGCAAGTTGTAGGTGACTAATTCCACCAGTCAGGGGAGTCTGCTTCAGTTTCTGGCATCCACTGAAATCCCTCTTCGTGGGGAGAATTAACGTTTGCCAAGGGTACATGTCAAACACACAGTTCTAGTATATGGTCTCCTCTGGGCACTTAAGTGTCCTCTCTTTGTGGTGTGGCGGAGTCCAAAGTTCTGTTGTCGGTGACAGAGTCTTCTCTTTGTCTTCCCTCGGGTTCAAAGTCAGAACTGAGGTTCTGGTGCCAGGGGGGGCCTTAAGTTCTAGTTTAGGGGGGTTTTTAAGGCTGTGGGGGACAGAGGACCACTGGTCCCTGCAGCTAGTCTGCCCCTGAGGTGATGACTTCCTGTGAGAGTATGTCACATTTGTACCCAGACCCCTCTAATTCTATAGTTTGACAGCATGGCAGAACCTTCCCTCAGCTGTACAGACCTCCTAGCCCACCCTAAAGGTGTGGCTAGCCACTTGGAGGTGTACGTCTCCTGAATAACTAATTTTCTTGCCTGTGACCATGTAGAGGGCAAACAGGGCTTTGTCCTCGAGTGGGGGACAAGAGATTACATATCAAGGGTGGTGAAAGCCCTTTAGGCTCACCGCCTTGATCACGGTAAACACTAGCCACCCTGGGAGGCCGGATGTGTGACCTCCTCCCTGCACAGGTCCTTTGTTTCCATCCTGGGAAAAGTGCTAGCACAACCAGCAGGTCGGCAGACTCTTGTTTGACTTGGTGGCAAATGACTCGGCGGAGCCTGCCAATGCAAGAAAAAGCTGGCAACTTGGTTGGCATTCTCTAAGGACACCACCATGTGCCAGCCCATGTTATCCTATGGACCTCAAGTCACTTGCGGTAGCATTACATTTGAAATGCCATGAAAGGGTCACATATGCTAGTTCACAAACATCCTCACTCATAACACAGTGCACAGTGCCGCCTGCTTCCTGGGCTATAGGAAGTCTACCTTAGGGGTGGCTGACCTGTACTATGGGCAGTGAAGGGACTCTGCCTGCACTATGTGTGGTCAGAGTCAAACTCAAGCAGACAAGCTGCTTGTGCAGGCTTTGCTTTTACTCAGGCCAAGCAGGGCAGCCCTGGTGACTCCTTTCATCCCTTCCCTGGGTACCACTGGTACCATTTACTAGGGCCCTACAGGGGTGATACAGTCTTTGCCAATTGGGTTTACAAAATCACAGTACAATGTAAGGGAAATAGCACTGGCACTGAAGTCTGATTAAGAGGCCTCAGTGAACTTTCAGATAAAAAAATTATAGTATTAGTAGTTTAAATGGGGGCATCTTCAAAGAGCCCAGTTTCTTACACCCCTAGGAAAGTGCAGTGTGGTACTGCCTCCACCTGTGGAAGGCTGTGGAAGGCTGCCCCCGCAACTCTCCCCCAGGGAGCAATCTTGTAGGGCACACAGGCAAAAGCACAGTGTTCCCTCATTTGCATGGTGCCATGCAGCAATGCAAATGAGCGAACACCTTCTTGTGATTGCACTCATGCACATACTTCCCAGGAGCAATACATATTACGGAAAAGGACTTGCAAGCATCTGCTGCCCCTCCTGTAAATGTAGGAGGCTGGCCATCTATGTAGTGTGCAGAGCTAGGCACCCTGTGCAGGGGGTCCAGGCAACCACACGTTGCTTTGCAGAGGTAACAACTAGATTGCCTAATGCTGTAATTTTTATGGTAGCATGGTTGAGCAGTTATGCCAATATTGGAGAATTGCAAAGCATTTCTTGTGCTCACAATATCAATCATGCAACTGACCCATTCAAGGGAATAATTCAAGACCAATTTATAAACATACTTCAGATTTTTATATAAATTTTAGGACCACACTCATCAAAATTGGTTAAGTACTTTTCGAGATACGGATTTTTGAAGTTTAAAAAATAGTCTTTTTGTGCGTAATTACGCACCATAGGAATCAATAGAAAGTGACCTTTAAAAATACATATAAAATCACACAGTTGCTTTACCGAGTTATTTATTTGCAAGTTGGTCGAGGACGTCGGTGGGTACACTGTGCCATCTGGAGAAGTTTGGGCGGCTCCCGGTTTTGACAGGAGCAATGGTGGAAAGTCTCTGGAGCTCGTGCAGGGCCACTGCGGGGGACCACTTGGAAAAGGTCTGTGTAGGTAAGTTTAGAGGTCTTTCCATGGGGTCCCCTTGGAGGGTCTAGGTCGCAAGGGGTGAGGGACCCTTAGGGCACAGCAGGTTCTTCATTGCAGGGCACAGGGCTGCTGGGTGCAGAACAATTTGGTGAGCCAGGGGCTGGGCTGTGATGTCCTTTCGATCTGGAGGTAAGTCACTTCAAGGGTTGCTTACCCGGACAATGGAGGACACTGGTGGGAGGTCCAGGGTGTTCTTGAAGTCCCTTAACTGGGGCTTCCTCCTGGTCTTTTTTCAGCTGTGGGTGGGCTGGTTTCCCTGGTGTCCAACGTCAGCTGACCAGTACCAAGGGAATTATAATGGTTCGGCCACTGGAGAGGACAGTGCCACCAAGCTTGACACACTTACATGGTTTGTCCATGTGGTTGTTGGTGTGTTGTCTGGTCTGACTGTGAGTTCTAGTTTGGAAGTTAGCAGCCAGTCAGTGAAGTGACCCTCACTGGGTTGCTGGTTTTTCTTTGTAGCAGAGTTGTACCTCTACTCTGGAGGGAGTTCTTGGGTAATTGGCAAAGCCTGAAGGTCCTCTGGGGTTCTTGAGGTCAGTCCAGTTGCCCATCAGTTCCTCAGTGGTGATTGTTGTGTCCTTGGTGCAGCAGGCAGGGTTTAGCACCTTTTCTTTGTGCAGCAGGTCCACAGTTCTCATGCCTTGGATCTTCTTTGTGCTGGTCTTCTTTGTGCCCTTTGAATCTGTTTTCCTGGTCTAGGGGATGTCCACTAAATACTGAATTTAGTGGGCATTTGAGGGGGTACCTGATAGTGTCCAATGGGACACTCACCTTTGGGTGGCTACAACCACTATAGTGACCACTTCCTGTGGGAAGAGTCACTTCCCTAAACCTGATTGACTATTTTCCTTCTATCATAAATGTAGAAAAATAAAATGGAGAATCCACCTCAAGGGCAACACTTTATGGGCCATGCGTGCCAAGTGTGACCACTCCCCCTACTCTTTGTGTGGTTTCCATCCTTTGCTCCACCAAAAACAGGGGTTTGCAAAGGGGGAGGCCCTCAGCTGCTACTAGAAGGCCTGGGTTCGAGTTTCAAGGGCAGTAAGCCCTTTGAAGCTCACCAGTAGGGCAGTGCACATTCCTGGGGGAAGGGATGTTAGCACCTTCACCCAGGAAGAGCATTGTTCTGAATCCCAGAGAGCTCAAGATCTCACCCCAGGACTTCAGATTTGTGTGTGAAGGTGGTAAGCTGGTTGGGACCAGTCAGCAACCGTGCCAAGGTAGTTAGCTTTTGCAGAGGGCACATTTAAGGATAAATCCAATACTGGTACCAGTTTAGATTTATGATTCTGAGTTGTTTGATACTAAACAACCCAGGGTTCAGAGTGGCCATTATGTAGCTGGGAAACTGACCAGCACATGCATTAAAATGGCTGCTCTGTTCACTCCCTATGTTCCAAGTTTGGCAAGGACACAGTTGGGGCATATTGCTCATGCAGTATTGCCCTCACATATATTATGGTGCACCCTGCCTTAGGGCTGGTAGGCCTGCCAGAGGGGTGTCTTATCCAGAGTGTATGCAGTGTATGGTGGACAGGGCACACAGGCAGTGTACCATGTCGAATTTGTGTTTTAGGTTTGCACCAGGACACCCAGCCTGCAATGACGGTGCTGGGTGCATCTGGATGCATGGCCCTAGAGGGTGGCACAATCAGTGCAACTGCCCTCAGGGGCCAAACCTTAGTACCCCCTGCCCTGTGTACCTAAGTGCCATTTACTAGGGACTTATAGTGGCAGTTAAAGGTGTATCCAATTACCTTCACAATGTTTTGGGGAAATAATACTGGCACTGGGGACTTGCTTAGGAGGATCCCAGTGCGCTCCAGTCAAAGTTGCATCCAGAAGCTAGGCAAAACGTGGGGGGAAACTGGAACAAAGTGCCAGTTTCCCACAGTAATACCAAATTGAAGTTGAAGTACAAAAAGAGGGATTACAAACCTCTTGCATCCCCTGTGTACTTTGTATAATGAAGCTCCAGGAACATTTGTAATTCTTTGAAAAAAGGTCTCCCTGCAAGGCAGTATTAATAAGTACAACAATTTACTAACCACAAAGATGGAGGTTTTACATATCATCTTGAATATTCTGTTCAGTTTCTAACACTCTCTCGTCTCAGAGGAATATATCCAACCATCATGTCACTTGAATGGATGTAAGTACTTACATTTCCAAGTGCATTGCCTGTTATATCTGAAGCTCTAGGGAGCACTCTTCTATTTGCCAGCGCATAAAGTTGTAAAAAATGCTGCACAAACTTGAAGTTGTAAATAATCTTTCACGTGGGTGATGACTGCGACTCCAACACAAATTGCTTTATAAATTATAGATGTGGATTTAATATTAAAAGATAAATGTATGTTTCTTATTTAAACTTCAGGGGCTCAGACCCCAGTTGTAAATTAGCTAACTTTTAAAGATATAGTGCACCAGCAACATCAGCTAAGTGACACATGTCAATTACAGCTGCTACATTAAGTATTTCTGATGTGCAGGAAATCCGTGCAGACAATGTAAGGTCATGGATGAACGTATTATCTGCAATAGTTGCAGAAGCAGCATGGGCTCACAATCACATCACCAATAGAACTACATCTATGTAGGATTCTTTTTACACACAAAATAAGATTATCTGAGGAAAACAACAACTTCAGAGTCCTCAGCAAAATCACATACCCTTGCTTGATTGAATAAAATGTGAGACAAACGTGTTCTAATTAATTCCATTAGTGTTTACAGAATTCACTCATGTGGATTCATTCAGTTCTCAAATCACGTCGCAAGAGACACAAAAAAAGTGGCAAAGGATAGAGGATGGGGTTGAACCCGACAAAACCAGGCTACTTGAACTGAGAGCTCAATGTAACAGAGATTTCCTGGATGGAAAAACAGAGATAATATGAAGACCTGTGGATTAAGCTCCTTATGTCCAATAAACAGAAGAATAATAAAAACGTTTTGGCAATTGGTGAATGGGATAGGCCAGAGTAAAAATCGACATTCTAACGCAGGTATAGACGCTTCCACTTGGGAAGCAATGTATTCCTCCCCAGACCAACAAGGGAAGGGGGAGGACTCTCTGGCTCACCATAATTCAAGTATGACCAACTTTGGCTTTCGAGGGAAGCTGAAAACAAATTCCTCCTCGCTTGATTTTCAACAAGAACACGCTCTAATGGACATAGACATTGAGCAGCTGACAGGCCCTATGGAAAATTTAAAATCGGAAGGGGCCGCCAGTCAGAGTGGAATTCCAAACACCATTTTTAGAGGATATACAACATCAACATACTGGGCTTATTATCTGGCTCTGCTCTTTAATGATCTCCAGGGTACAAAGTGTCTGCCAGACACACGGAAAGGCAGCATCTTTCATCCGATTCAGAAGACTGGCAATCCTCCTTTCCCTTTAAACTACAGGTTAATGGCCTTGATCAACATCAAAGCAAAGCTTTATGCATCTTGTTTTTTGCAACAACTACCGATATGGATTCACGAGAGACATCTATTACCAGAAAGTCAGACAGGCTTCAGCGTTGGTATGGGCCATTAGCCTTAGGTCATTGACCTTAGGTCTGCCTTTGACAGTGTAAAAAGAACTTACCCGTGGGAAAAAATGAAAGGCTGGGGCCTCCCCAATAGCCTATTGAACACAATGATGGAACTATACTAGGGTACTTGGGTCCAAGTTAAAATTAAAGAGGGTGGACAAATCAACAACAGAATTCAAACCTCAAATGGTCGAAAGCAAGGATGTGTCCTTGCCCCCATGCTGTTTAATCTATTCGTTGCAGACTTGGCCGTTGCACTTGCACCAGTAAATAGTCATCTGCCCCTTTTAGCCCAGGAAGCCATAGCATGGCTACAGTATGCATAAGACATAGTACTACTCAGTCAAACACCAGTTGGACCGCAGCACAGCATCAATGCACTCACTATTCATATTGTTAAGCAAGGTCTGGAATTGAACTTGAATAAAACTAAGGTAGTCCGATTGGTTTACTCGAAGTTCAAATCATTTGCATGGTTAATTAATGGAACTCAAATGGAGGCTGTCCCTTCTTACAAATACTTGGGTTTCACAGTGAATCATCACCTGACCTTTAAACCTCAGCTTGCTGCTGATCAAGCAAAGGCCCTTTCCTTGACCTAGGGATTCAAGATGTTAAAACAGAAACTGAGTTGCTCGTCTTATAACCATCTGCTCTCTGTAATGTCAGCACAGCTGAAATAATGCTGAATAAGGAAACAGCTTTCTACAACCAAATTCAAACGAAGGCCTACAAAACAGTGTTCCAGATTGCAAGCTCAGTCTCACCAGCTCAGGTACGCTTAGAATTTGGACTGAAAAACTATGAGCAGCAGAGCAAAAGTGCTTATATCAAATTCTGTTGGAGAATGCGAGCAGCAGAGATTGGTATCATTAACAATCTATGCTGGATTGAAATTGAGGAGCAACAATGTTATAATGATAAAGGCTCATGGGGTCATCACCTAAATAATTCTATAAAGGAACTAGGCTTGCAAGATGAATAGGACATGAGCTTGGGTAAAGTGGAGTTTTACCAGATGTCAAACGCTGCCACTTGGTTATAGTCCTTAATTACAGACAAAAACACGCTTTCCACAAGACGACATGCCTGGACCATATTATAATGATACAAAACTATAAGGGTTCAGGAATATCTAGCAGTACCCTTCACTCAGACTCTGAAACATCAATTCATGCAATTGTGTTTTGGCATGATGGAAACCAAGGACATGGTCCCTTCGTGGAGACAGCATTCACAGACACAATCTTGTCACCTTTGTGGGTATAAACATGAGTCACTTGTTCATGTTTTTTGTGTGTGTCCGGTGCTAGTAGAACATAGGAGAAAGTATTTGAAATACATTCTTTGGTCATTAAACAAACGCTCATGTTGGCCTGCCATTATTAGATGGTTGAGTGGCACTTCAATTCCCTTTTCTTGTCAGGGGACTAAATTCATGGTGCAGGCCTTCAAAGAAATGGAGACAATAGTTGAGTAGGTAGAACATAGATAACTACTGAACGGCATGTAGATGCTTTAAATGTTTATGGGTCTATGTTAATGAGTACTCAAATGGCAAACCTTAGTATAATGGGTGGATGGAGAAAACAAAAGCCAACTTCTAGAGTTGAAGGGTTAGTGTGCACCCTTGGGGAGTTTTAAGTCATTTAGGCCCATATTTATACTTTTCTAGCACCGCATTTGCGTCATTTTTTTATGCAAAAGCGGCGCAAACTTACAAAATACAATTGTATTTTGTAAGTTTGCACCACTTTTGCATCAAAAAGCGGCGCAAATGCAGCGCTAAAAAAGTATAAATACGGGCCTTAGATTGATAAAGTAGTTTTAATATGCTTGTTTTATCATTTTGAAACTGATTGCATTTTATGTTTAGTAACTAGGATGCACTGTCACTTTATATATTGCTGCAAGCGAGTGCTCTGACTTAAGACCCAGTTTTTAGCCTAATATTTTAAGAAAATGATTTAGAACTATGACAAGCCGATAGGGTAACCTTTTTATATAGTGCATAATGAAATGCTAAAAAACAATCAATACTAATAATTGGGGACTGTTTTTGTATTGTGTGTACTCAAAGTTCAAGTTAAGAGCACATGCCAGTGATTATTTGACACGATTATATGATTAGTTCTTAAATTGGCGTTGGTTTTAATTAACTTTGCTAATAAAATTTAATACTACTGCTACATCCAGTTCTTGACACAAAACACACATCTCGTGACCACCGCACCCTCTCAAAGTTGTCAATATGAAGTGTTAAGTGACAAGAGGACCTGGTTAACATAGCAGACCCCAGAAAATGTCCACTGACATTTCCAAGCCTTGCAAGACTTTTGTTATTTTGTGAGACTTGGAAATATGGAGGTAACAAGAAAAACTCCAAGGTTGTATGGGCACTAGGGGACGTCAAAAGCTGCTTTGAGGTACCAGTAAGGAGAATAACACATGCATGGTCATTATTTGCAATTTATGTATCTCTTCCCCATGCGTCACGCAATTCCTCCACTTTTTCCTTCACCTAACGAAAGGAAGCATTTTTGTAAAGGATAAGTGGGACCATGCTGAGAGAATTACTCCTACACTCAGATATGAAGGCGTAGGTGTATAAAGAATGTATTTACCTGGGCAAGGTCTGTATGTAGTGAAACTGTATGACACTCAATAAGTCTCTTCCACGTCAAGTGCATACCATTGGATCCAATTTACAAGGAGAAATCTGCATTCAGAAATATGCAGACACACAGAAGTACAACTCTAGTGCATAAATTTTTTTTAAAGTAAGCACAAAGAATGTGTGCAAAACTCTGGAAATGAAACACAGAATGTTGCATACATTACACAAGCAGGCATATTTATGCACTATTTGCGCCTAATTTGCGTCATTTTTTAATGCAAAGTCGGCACAAACTTAACTCCATATTTATATTTTGACGCTAGACACAACTAGCATCAAAATATAGGAATTTACACAAGTTTTTGGAATGCATGAACCTACCTTGCTTCAATGAGATGCAAGGTAGCCGTTGCCATCTAAAAAATGGCACTATCCCCATAGCGCCATATTTATGCCCTCGTGCAAAAATGACGCACGAGTGGTGAGGCCCCAAATAATGGCGCTAAACTTGATTAGAGCCATTATTTAATGCCTGGGTCAGACCAGTCATTAGGGGACCTGTTGACCCATTTCCAAGGTCAAACACCATGGAATGGACCGGCAGTTGCCGACCCCAAGCACCAGGAACACTCCCACCCACACCAGAGGGACACCACAGAAAAGTAGGGTCAGTATAGGTAAGTGTTAGGGTAAGTAACAAGGGGCCCCCTGCATGGTACTGGGATCAATGGCCATGCCCAGGGGGCACTGGTCCCCTGTGCTGGCCATTGGGGTGGTGGGTATGACACCTGTATTTTCTAAGACAGGAGTCACGTTTCAGGAAGGTTGGGCACCTGGAAATGACGCAAGGCTGGTTAGTGGCATTTTTTTGCCGCTAACCAGCCTAATGTCTTTTTAGCACACAACCTCCTCACCCCATACCACCACCCCCAGCCAGCTAGGGTAATTTTTGATGACTCTAGCTGAATCTTAGTGCCAGCTTGTGTAATTCCTGAAATGTGGCACCTGGCTGGTGCTGTGGAATAGCGCAAGCAGGCACTAATATTTTTGCCACAAGACTACATTAGCGCAGTTTTGCGCCAATTTTTTTTAAATGCCTCTGGATGCATAGTTTATACATTCCCCCTGTTTACATCACACAGACGGGTTGCTAAACGATATAAACATATACTGTAAAACATACTGATTTTAAGAAAAGGAAATTAACCACATCTAACCCCAATCACATGCACACATCAAGGAACAATAGCAAACTAACTCATATAATTACAAGTAACTTCAGTCTGAACCCAGGACCAGCACAAGTTAGCCAGGGACCTGGAAGACCCCCACTTACACACAGTAGTGGATGCCATCCTCACTTCCTTGAACATGTGTCACTAATCATGTTCAAGACCTGTCGTGCATGCACCTCACTACTTCAAGTATCTGAATACGTCACAGACATATAAAATTGGACACAATCCATCGCCCACTTTACAATACAATAAAACTTCCTACACATTGTAAAGTAATTTTACTCCTGGTGAAAGATGTTGTTTCTTCCTGCACAAGTATGTTGACAATGGAGAAAGGCCCTGACACCTGATGGGTATGAGTCACAGTGTAGTGGAATAGGTCAGACGGCCAAACACAACATAGATGGTGACATCTGGGGTTGACAAGATGATGGTGTCTAGGGTGGGCATAGAAGCTGTACAGGAGAAGAGTCAATTGATCTTCCTCTCCTGTGCAGCAAGGCCCTCCTGCAGGGAAACAAAACACATATAAACTCCATGTTGTGAAATTCAGTAAGCCCTGAAGGATTTCCTAGCCCAGCACCACCTGCCTTACCAACTCCACAACTGTCTACTGTTTGATCTGGACTCATGCTTTTCAGAGGCGCAATGCACCCTCTGCTGATGTTCTCCTGTTGGTTGGAGACTACTTGTGGGAAGTGGGCTCAAGGTGAGCAGAGGCAGGCATATAGGGTCACCACCCACTCACATTTTTCAGGAACTGTCCATAAATTGATGCAAAAATCTACTGTCAGCAGTTTTGCTTCACCTAGGCAGTTTTGTCCATAATTTGCAAACTCTTTATTTTTCACATTTTGTCACAGAACAGAGAAAAATAACAGGTGCGACATATTTGCCATCAGTTACAACATAACATTCATTGCACAATGAGGTCAGAGTGCCAAGCATTAGATTATGTTTCCCCTGTGGCCCATCTAAAGTCCACTGTTTCCTCAATAAGGGGGCATCAGCTACTCCCCCCTCCATGGGGTTGTAGGTGTCACAGTTGCCTGGCCACCACATGCTCATAGGGAGCTCCCATACCACTCCAGACATGAAAGCCAATTTGTTTTCCTGAGGCATTTGTTTTTAATTGGAGAAGTATGATGGACAGGAATTGGCTTGTGTGCAGATTCTTCTATGAATATCAGGCTCTTGGATTTTTCCCCAACACTCCTGCTAAAGGCTCCAATAAGAAAGGTCTCTATGGGTGTGAGCAATGGGCAGGCATCCCTGTCTGCAATCTCCACCCCCAAACACTTGTAGCCACTGCAGAGAGACAATGCAGATCTTGATACCTACTTATCAGTAGGTTGCAGCCCTATGTCCTAGGCAAGTACAACTCCAAGCCCTGTATAATGCCAGAAATGAAGTGCTGATAGCTGAGGAAGGTGTCATGCTGGCAGGCATCCACATTTTAATCCTGGTTAACCTGATATCCACTGAGTGAAGCCTGCACACCAGTTGCATAAAGGAATTCTCAAGACCAAAATGAGATTAAGGAGCAATGTCTGGTTTCCAAACCTTAAACTAATAGTAAAACAAATGATTGCTTAACATGCCAAGTGTTAGAACAAACTGACCCTTCTGTGCTAATCCAATCATGGGAACTCTCAACACATCCATTGTCCCCTGAGTGACTACTTTACAACCCTACTTAACAATCACCATCTGCTAATGGTAATAGACCCTACAACAGATATACCAAGGTAGAAGTGTTACTCAACTCTTCAGCAGGAAAAACAGTTCCAAAACTAGAAAAGATTTTTCCAATGGGATCTCAGAACAAACAGGGGTTTTCCCATTCGAAGGCCAGGAGATTGCAGACTATGTTGAGAATCTCAACATAAAGCACTGCATAATGATTCTGTCATGACCACAAGCCAGCAAGTTAGGAAAAGGATTCATGTGGACCCTTACCAAAGTACACTGATTTGTGGAGCTTAGAGGAGACCATCTGTAATGGGCAATATATGGATTATTTCACCGTACATGCATTGACTAGAAGTTCACCAACAGCTCCGATGTTTAAGAGGAACATGATGGGCATCATCCCTAGAAATCTCCCCAGAATTACTTTTTAGAACTAGACAAGGACACCCTCGAATGATGAAGGATAAACAAAGAAGCAGGAAGTAAAGGTCATAAAGCATGAATTATTGCAATCAGGACTGTGAGAAATTGGGTTGGAGGTTGGCTGGGATATGTGCCGTCGTCATGCAGGAACCACCTTACAAAGACACAGTCACCTCACACCACCAGCACATTAGATCCTCCAGAAAGTCAGCCTTTCAGTAGTGCATCAACAGCGATGCACACAACAGCAAGGAGCTCTTCGCCATAGTTAAGGAATTTGTAAATCCTGGAACGGACACCACAGACATCCTCCCTTCAGGACCTCTGTGACAACCTTGCCAGCTTTTTCACTGCAAAATTCAGGACATCTATGAAGGGTTCGAGAGCTAAGCTGGCCCCACCTACCAGCACCTCCACAAACCACAACCCCAAGCCGGCCTGAGCCACTGGACTCTCATCAAAATGGAAGACTCACAAAAACTCATGAGCTCTATCCACTCAGTGGCAGTCGTGGACCCACGCCCACACCAATTTGAAACCAAGCCAGTACCACAATCACCCTCGAACTGTGCCAGACAATCAATCACTCCATTAAGACCGCCACCTTCCCAGATGACTCGAAACACATGGCGATCAACACTCTACTGAAGAAACCATTCACTGACGCAAGGGAAATGAAAAACTACAGATCAATCTCATTGCTTCCCAACCCAGAGAAGGTTATTGAAAAAGCTATCAATATACAGCTGACGGAGTTCCTTGAGACTAACCCAACCTAGACCACTCCAAGTCTGTATTCAGGAGCAACCATAGCACAGAAACTGCTCTCCTTGCAGCCACGGATGACATCTGCACCCTACTGGACAACGGAGAAACAGCTGACCTCATCCTCCTCGACCTTTTCATTGCCTTCATCACCGTCTCCCACACCACCTTATGCACCAGACTACACGATGCAGGCAACAATGGCAAGGCCTTGGGGTGGATCCGCTTCTTCCTCACCGGAAGATCCCAGAGAGTAGGACTCCCACCATTCATCTCGGAACCTACAGAAATCAGCTTTGGAGCCCTCCAGGGCTCCTCCCGAGCCCCACCCTCTTCAATATCAACATGGCCCCACTCGCCAAGATGGTCAGACACCACAGCCTCAACTTCATCTCCTTTGACAAACAGCTCATTCTATCCCTTACCGATGAACCGTCAAGAGCAACTTCCACAATGGACAAGAGAGAGATCCTTATCCTGGTTCCCACTCCAACCACCTGGGATGAACCCTGGTGGCCAACAGCCATTGGAAACGTCCCTGCCCCCACCAACCATGCACACAACCTTGGCATCATCCTTGATCCCTCGTTGTCCATGGCCCGCCAAGTCAACGCCTTCTCATCATCGTGCTTCAACACATTTGGCTTGCTCTGGAAGATTTTAAAGTGAGTCCCCATTGAAACTAGAAGGACGGTCACCCACGCACTCGTCAGCAGCAAACTCAATTACAGCAATGCACTCTATGCCGGCATCACAAGGAAACTTTAAACAAGACTCCAGATAATACAAAATGCAGCAGCCAGGCTCATCTTGGGCATCTCTTGCCACAGCCATATCTCCACCCACCTGAGAAACCTGCGCTGGCTCCCCATCAACAAATGTGTCACCTAAAAACTCCTGACACACACTTACAAGATGAATAATCATAATAATAATAATAATGGAACTCAAACAAAGAGCGCAAGTGACTTGCTTAAACATATGGCACACATACAATGTAGCAAAGAAAGAGCCACCATGTCGAACATCATAATCCTAGGTTAAATAAACGCTGGGCCTATTTTTAAGAATAGGGCACAATGCACTGATCTGCACATGGCTCATCTGTATCTCGGTGCGCAGTGTGCACCCTGGCGCACTGTGTCCTCTTACAATAAATGTGCTGTACCCTATGCAGGTGTAAAATCACACCTGTACCAGGAAAAGAACACTAGAGAAAGGTGGATCCGCTGTTTGAACTCATTTAACCTCAAACACACAAGGCCCCTGCTAGCACATGGAGAGCAGCCGCACAATAAACGACCATTGGTGCTCCCTACTATTATAATGAAATATAAATAGAACTGAACTGTATATATATTCAAAAGAGGATTGGAGCCAAATATCAAACAAAAATACATTTTAAACGTTTGAAGCTATCACCACTAGCATAGTCGCATTGAACCTATATCAGATTGTACACAATCCCACACACACATCGCTGGACACATCCTAGATGTCATTTTTGCTCAGCCTGAACTAGTACCGTTCATAGGATCTTGTCAATCACATGGTCAGACCACCATTTGATAACTTTCCGACATAAACCTCCACAAATAAACACACCCCACAACTACTTACATACATGCACCTATCGACCTTGGAGCAAACTCAATTTTGATGACTAAGAAACACAACTAACAGCCAACACAGATCTAGATACAATAAATTCTGTTCCAAAACACTATGGGGCATATTTATACTCCGTTTGCGCCAAATTTGCGTCGTTTTTTTCGACGCAAATTCGGCGCAAAACTAACGCCATATTTATACTTTGGCGTTAGACGCGTCTAGCGCCAAAGTAGGAGGAAAGAGCGTCATTTTTTTGCGTGAACGCCTTCCTTGCGTTAATGAGATGCAAGGTAGGCGTTCCCGTCCAAAAAAATGACTGCGCCGCAAATGCGTCGTATTTATACTCCCAGGCAAAAATCACGCCCGGGAGTGGCCGGGTAAAAAAAAAACGCATTTGCGCCGCTTTTTAACACCTGGGTCAGGGCAGGCGTTAAGGGACCTGTGGGCTCAAAATGAGCCCACAGCTGCCCTCCCATGCCCCCAGGGACCCCCCCTGCCACCCTTGCCCACCCCAGGAGGACACCCAAGGATGGAGGGACCCACCCCAGGGACATTCAGGTAAGTCCAGGTAAGTATATATATATTTTTTTTATATTTTTTTTTTGGCATAGGGGGGCCTGATTTGTGCCCCCCTACATGCCACAATGCCCAATGACCATGCCCAGGGGACATAAGTCCCCTGGGCATGGCCATTGGGCAAGGGGGCATGACTCCTGTCTTTGCTAAGACAGGAGTCATGTAAATGGCGTCTGGGCGTCGTAAAAAATGGTGCAAATCGGGTGGAGGCGATTTTTTAGCGTCAACCTGACTTGCACCATTTTTAAGACGCCCTAACGCCATTTTTCCCTACGCCGGCGCTGCCTGGTGTACGTGGTTTTTTTCCACGCACACCAGGCAGCGCCGGTCTGCTTGCGCCGGCTAACGGCATTCAATAAATACGGCGCCCGCATGGTGCTTCAGAATGGCGTTAGCCGGCGCAAAATTTTTTGACGCTAAACTGCGTTAGCGCAGTTTAGCATCAAAAAGTATAAAAACGGGCCTATGAGTGGCTACAGGAAGCTTTTCATATCCTAATACCACTAAGAAAAACTAAACAAGACAAAAGAAAACCAACACTTGGAGAAACACAGAACTAAAAAAGATAAAGTAACAAATCAGAAGGTTGAAGCGGACCTGACTCAAAACACACAACAGTCAAGACAAATTGCAGCTACACAAACTCAACAGAATATACAAATCATCAATCAAAAAAAGCTAAAAAAAAGGTACTACTCAGACAGAATTCAAAATGCTAAATCTGCAACCAAAGAATTGTATAAAATGCTCAATGAATTTCGAAAACCTACATGCATGGAAGGAAGTCATCCCACTACTCAAGATTTCACAAACAAACTGGCAACTCATTACACAACAAGTCAGACACATTGGACTCCTATTTAAAACAGAAGAAAACCATCAGCACCAACCCCTTTCCTAAAATACCCTCTAAGAATAAACCAACCCAGCCTCTACTGTCCTTCATACAAATATCCCAAGGTGAATTTATGGATTTGGTCAAAGCAAGCAGATCTTCCGGTTGCCCTTCTGACCCTTGTCCACCACTCATGTTCAAAAACATTCTTTTATCTACTTCTGCTGCCAAAGCTGTAAGAAGAAAAACCAACAACTCTTTAACTACAGGAACTTTTCCTGTAGACCCGAAAAAGGCATACATATGACCGTTATTAAAGAAAACAAACCTAGACCCGCAAGACCCCAACAACTACAGACTCATCACAAATGGACCTTTCCTGGGCAAACTGATAGAAAGAGCAGCATTCGCCCAGATGTCACAATTCATTAAAGACAATTCCATACTTTCAGACTACCAAACTGGATTCCACCCAGGGTGAGGCACTGAATCGGCACTCATAGCAATCTGGGATGATCTTAAAAACACAGTTGACAGCAATGGAGTTGCTGCACTACTTCTCTTGGACCTCTCGGCTATCTTTGATACGGTTGACCATGACAACCTAATCAAAGACTCCACGAAGCCGGCATAGAAGGGACTGATCTCTACTGGATTACATCCTACCTTAAAAAAGATCTAATATCATCTATTCCCCACCTTCTCGTCCAAAGCCTATCTCACAAAAGCAGGGGTCCCCAAAGATCAATCATCTCAGCTTTGCTTTTCAACATCTTCATGATATCATTACCAGAACTGATCAATGATTTTCATCTCACATGCTACAACTATGCACACACAAATACTACTTAAACTAGAATGCCTCAAAAACAAAGAAAACTCAGAAATCTTCAGTTGCCTCAGAGCTGTTGATCAGTGGATGACCCGGAGCCATCTCAAACTAAATGCCTTCAAAATAGAAATACTCATATGTGGTGACTGGAAAAGTTATTACCCACTGTGCGCCTGGCCTGACGATCTGGGACCACCTCCTCAATTATCCAAGGAAGTTAAAAACCTTGGAATCACCATGGACTCCAAGTTAACTATGAATCCCCAAGTGGACAAATTAGCACGAACAAGCTTCATCACCTTGAAGACTCTATGAAGCATCTTCCCCCACCTCGGATTTCCACACAATGTGCAAGCTACTATCATGCTTGTACTATCCAAACTGGATTATGCCAATGGCCTCTAACATGGATCATATTTATCTATTATGAAACAACTACAACATATTCAGAACTCTGCAGCCAGGCTACTATTACATGTAAAGCCACAAGCCCACATCTCCCCTGACTTGAGAGCACTAAACTGGTTACCCGTTGCCAGAAGATGCACTTTCAAGCTGCTTTGTATCACCCACAAAGCTTTACATGGCACAGGACCGCTTTTTATCAGAAACAAAATAACCAAATACATTCAACAATGAAACTTCCGCTCAAGATTGGCATCCCGCCTTAGAACACCACCATACAAGAAAAAGACTATAGGTGGTACATCCTTCTCCGTTCAAGCAGCCAAACTATGGAATTCATACCCAAAACTATAAGAGCCACCAATAACTATCTTGTCTTCAGAAAACTACTCAAGAGTTGGCTCTTTCCTTCATAACCACCATATTCAAATAGCTACGGGCTGCATATGCTCATATTGATAAATATTGTTTTCTGATTATGTGTATATTCTAGCTATATATAGTTCTTTAGAAAATATGTATCGCTACTATGTCATAACAATAAACTAAACACACTCTCTTTAAACCTGTTTACTTAAGTATATTCACTCATGGGTTAAATATGAATGTGTATGTATATCTATGTGTGCATATGTGTGTGTATTCATGAGTGTATGTATGTGTGTGTGTGTGTATATGTATGTATGTGGGTGTGTATGTTATTCTATGCTTAACATGTTCATAGGTCATTGCATAACTCATTGATAAGTTGCTATACTAGATACTTATGAATCCCTGCTCTCAGCTTATATCACACTTATCTACCCATCACCATTTGTCATGTCTCTATCAATCTGTCCTCCATTCCCATTCTGACTCATCCCAAATCCATTCTACTACTTTCATCTCCTAAATAACTCAACTAAGCTCTTCCCTTCGCTTCCACATCTAACTCACCCAAACCTCACTTTACTACCATGATCTCCCAAACAACCCTACTATATTATCCCTCATTTATCTCACCCTGCTACTATGATCTCCCTAACTCTTTTCCCAGACTCTTCCCTCCTCCATCCCCTCTTTACTCATCCCAAGCCTAAATCCTATTACCATAAACTCCCAATTAACACTTCTGGATTCTTCCCTCCTCCACCCCTCCATTACTCCAGTCAATCTAACTAACAAACTCTCATATGCGCGGCTCAATTTAACTCATAATAATACTAAAAATGCACTCATATTTGCCTATACTAATCCACCACTAATTCCTTTTGGGTTCCGGAGTAGCGTGATACGCGCCGAAAAGCGATTGGACGCCTCATCAGGGGTAGTAAGCGCTATATAAATACTATTACAATACAATACAATTACATCATTCATTTTGATTCATTTATATATAATGAAAACCTTACCATGCATGGTACGCGGATGTTACTGATCAATTATACACAATAACAACTAAAAACCTCAATGAACCTAAATAATACAGTCCAAACTTAGATATTATTCTCCTCAGCTTCTGAGGTGTTTTGCACAAAAACATTCAGCCACCAAATATCCGCTCATTCACTCCACACATATCATCCATTCAGTCCTGCTCCTCAAATTTCAATCAACAAAATTAAAATCCCTTACCATTAACTCCTGACATTGGACTACTATTTATGATTATAGTAGATATATCAAAGGTACAACATCTGATTGCAATTAGTATATCTGTTGGTACATCTACAAAATACCTCTATGAGGCCCAAAAATCACTTGTTACTTATGGCATAGATTGTCTTTATCCATGTGTAATGATTCATTTACAAAATTATCCAAGGGTACATATAATCCATCCAGCTACATCTCATACTTTTGTCATCAAATGTTCAGCGCCTTGCAGTCCAATGTTTAGCACCAAAGCGCTTTTCACTGGGAGCACTGGAACGTAACAATTAAAAAGAATCGGCACCAAACTCTGGTATGGTTCACAAGGCAGGGAAACGAAACAGGAAAAATAGAGACCAACCCAAGCATGGGGGTTAGAGGAGAGGAGAGGGCAAACCCTCAATCCAGAAATTCCATGCATACTATTGGTCCCAAATGAAGGATGCTGCTTACAAAAAGTGCAAAACCAGGCAAATGTCTCTGCTAAAGTTCCTCAAAAGGCATGCAAACCGGTGGCATACCAACAAAGGAATCCATCTGATTAAATGGAGACATGGAGAAAGCCGCCAATCCACCTTTTACTGTGTAGCGATCTGGCATGCATTTCAGAAAAGGGCAGAGATCATATTCCTCTACAAGCATGTGCAGTGAGTAACTACACCCACCTGCTGGGGGATGTCTGTGGGGATCCTGGAAAACAGTTTCCCTGTTTCAGCCTTCAGGGAGTACTCTCACTGTGCTTCACGTGTATGTGATGTTGGCTCTGTACCTGCATTAATAATATGGCACAATGCAAATGAAAAGTGTTCCCTTATGTGTATGGGGCCACGGCTCAATGTAAATATGAGAACACCCCTTTGGGATCACATCATTGCATATTTTGTGCCAGCAACACCTGTATTACAGAAAGGCCTGCACACGCTTCTTCAGCCCTTTTTGAAAAATCAAAGTGCCCTGAGGGTGTAAAAAGAGAACACACACTGTTGCAGATCTTGGACACATCTCCTGGTGTTTAATGCTGTAAGTCAGTGGTTCCCAACCTGTGGTCCGTGACACATTCCCAGGGGGTCCGCAGGCCTGGGCTGGGAGAAAGGCACTTCTCCAGCGGGGCCTCTGACAAACACATGCGTCCTGTTTTTATATTTATAGCTTCCTTTGTTGAGCAGTTTTAAAAGCACTGCAAAGCTTGTGTACAACACAAATAAAAGTGCCAAGAGAACTCTATTGATTAATGTACTGGCTGGAGAGGAATGAGAGTTTTGGGGAGTGGCAGTTTTGACTCGAAGGAAGTACAGATGGTTGATATGCTTGCTGCAAAGAATGTGCATCATGCAAAAAACAGTATTTTATGCATGGCACAGTGGGTTACTGCTTTTGTCACAGAGATTATTTTGTTACTGTGCAGTTCATAATAATAATCTAGCACAGTGAGCTATGAAATACCGTTAAAGAGCTACATGCAAACCGCATGGCACAAATTAGAAAGTTGGGTTTTCCCTAGCCTTTCATTTTCCTTATGCAGCTAAAAAAGGTTTGCTGCTGTAGAAATACATTCCTATTACTAACGTCCTCGCTAATCACTGTCCTGTGTTCTCAATCCTAAATTTGTGCTTCTCCAGACCAAGCACTCTTAGAAAATGCCTCCCAGTGTGGATGATATGTAAATCCTACACATTGTGGTCCTCTGTAAAGTGCCCTGACAACCTACAGTGGTATGAGAGGTGCTTTAAAACAACTGAAGTACATGTGACGGAGAGGCTAGGGAGAGATGAGAGGACCCCTATGGTTTACTTCCTTCCCCAACACTCATTTATGTGATAAAGCTTTCTCAGATCTTACATACCTAAAAAATATCAAAACAGAAATCGCTCCGGAAATATAGAACCTGACCTGAAGATTCACCTTTCCTAAATAAAACCAAACAATGAAAATGTAGTCGCCAAGATGTAGTGCCAACCTTCCCAATAAAATGTTTTGATTCTTGCTTATTTTTTTTAATATAAAAGAATTAAGGTGGTCATTACAACCTCAGCAGTCTTTTTGACAGACCGCCGAGGAACCGCTGTGCTGAAGACCGCCAGTGCAGGCGGTTTTCCGCTCGGCAAATTATGAGTGCTGGCAGCCCTCCATCTTTTTTTGGATGGAGAGCCAGCAGCAGCCATACTGGCGGTCGGTGGGGAAGTGGAGGTTGCTCCACCTCCACTTCCAACGCCCCGTCATTAGAACACCGCCTACCAAATCACGTTCCGTGATTCGGTGTGGCGATGTTCTGGTGACGGGGTGCTGGTGATGGATCAGCCCCCATGGATCCCGTCCCCTCTTGGAAGATCAATGGACAAGGTAAGTTGATCATCCGTTAGGGGAGGGGGAAGGGGGGGGTTGTGTGTTGTGTGCATGCATGGGGGTGTGTGTGTGAGTATGTAGAGGTGGTGTGTGAGTACGTGTATGCATGCAGGGGTGCTGTGTGGTTGAAAATGTGTGCATGTCTGTCTGTATGTCTATGAGTATGTGTGTGTGCATGTCTGTATGTATGTGTGCGTGTATGACTGTGTGAGTGTATGTTGGTATGTATGTTGGTATGTGTGCGGGTATGTGTATTGGTGGTGTCTGTATGCATGTAGGGTGGGGGTGTGTTGCAATGTTTGGGGTAGGGGTGGGTAAAGGGGGTCCTGCCACCTTTGGTGGGGAGGGGTGGAGGACTCGGCGGTGGGGGTGGGGTAGACCCCTATCAGTGCCAGGGAAGGGATTCCGTGGCAATGATAGTGCCTACCGCCATGGATTTCATCGTGGTTCCAAACCACCTGAAATCCATGGCGGTCAGCAGGGTCGTGATGCCGCCAGCGGTCTTGTGACGGCCACCGGGCTGGAGACCCAAATCTCCAGCCCAGCGGTCGGAATGGAGAAGTGGCGGATGACCATGGCAGTAACCATCATGGTCATAATTCCATTTTTTTCCCGCCAGCCTGTTGGCGGTAATATCGCCACTTCTCCAACGACCGCAAGGGTCATAATGAGATCCTATATCTTTAGTAATCTGAGTATTTGTTTGGTGTGTACTTGTTATATTTTTTCCAAATTATTATTTTAATGTTTGAAATTTAAATCGTACAAATTGCTGGGGGTCCCTGGTTTCCAGTAATGATTCTTTGGGGGTCCTCAGGAACCAAAAGGTTGGGAACCACTGCTGTAAGTGGTTCAGCCTAAACAAGGAATGGCTGGTAGGAAGAGGCATATGAGTTTGAAGAAACAACAGTAAACGTATATGTTGAGCGCAATGGAAGAAGGTCTCAGCAAAGATATTGAAAGACATGGCATTTTGATTTGTAGAATAAACAAATTAATATATGAATGTCTGCTTGTGGAACACACGGTGTAAATTATACCTGCTCAGTTGTAAGTTAGCGGAATGATATTAATATGTTGATTGTGACTGGGAGAATTGTTATATCTAATTGTCTATTCTTTGTCCATCTACCAAAGCTTTGCTGTGTTGCTGGGGTGTATGTTTAGTGCAGTATATCCACTCAGGCTTGCATCCAAATAATTGCATTAGATTGCCCAACCCAAGGACTGTCATCCTAAAATTACTATCTGAAAGCTTCACTTCTTGTTTTTGTAAATCAGATTTGTATTGGCAGCAAAAGAATATCCACATCATTTGAACCTGAACATTTTCCATGTATTCAAATAATATATCAATGTCAGCAGTAAAGTGATCCTTAAGAATTACAATCAAAACAAAGCGACTCCATTCCCTCCTTCGTGACATCCCAAAAATGAAATCATTTCCATCGCATTCCCATTCCAAAAAGGTGTGCCTCGTGTTTTTGCCTTTGTCGAGACTTTAATGAGTTAATAAACCTACACTATATATTCTTAGACCTGAGCATTTGATTGAGTAGTTTTTAAATAAGAATGAATGAATTAATGAATGATTGGTTTTTATTTTATAAATACTTAAAACCATTAGACATTTGTGCAGGAGAGATAAAAGCAATTAGTAAAGTGAAAATGAGAGCATTAAAATCAATTAATAAAGGAGAATACTTTCTTTCTCTCTTAAAACTTTATATCGGCTTCCAGGGCCATAAAAGTACAATACAGCACAAGTAGAATTATAAATACAATATTTGATAAACAAATTATTTTAACAAATGCACTTGTACAAAAGTAAGACTAAGATGATGCTCTCCGTGCAAACGTCCTTCAGTTACGCAATGACTGCACATACATGGGCAGTATCGCCTCAATTAAGATAGAATTTTAGTTCTAAGAAGCCACAAGTCTCTAAGAAATTTAGCAACAGAAATAACTGAAATCTGATGTGTATCTGACCAGAGATACGAAGAGCAGCAGCATAACTTCGAACACCTAGTCATCTACAGGCAGGAGCCAGCCAGTTTCTGTGGGGCGCTTCATAGACAGGACAAACAAATAAAACATGGGGTAGATTTTCATTGGGGCCTTTGCATGCTGGACATGCCATTGCTGCCTCAGGCGACCAGTTGCTGGTAAACGATCTTAATGGTAGGGTCCCCTCACAAAAATGGAAATACAGCTTCCTGTCCTTAGAAGCCAAATTGCATCCTAGAATGCCTCATATCTGCACACCTCTTTTAAATCAACAAAGTCACATGACAGTTTAAAACAAATAGTGACACTCAACTCCTCAGAGTCTACCACCCTCCAGTAGTGCTTCTTTAAGTCGCTCTTCAAGGGAAATGAGGTAACAGCTGGACGGTCCCAAAGCAAGCAAGTATAGTAACTCCTTAATATTTCTAAGCCAAGGAATGCTGGAAAAACGATTGGTTTTCAACACAACCTGAAGAACTGCAGTGTAGGAGGTGATCTCCAGAGTAGTCCAGAGCTGCCTCCAATACAAAAGAGGGCACAAGCAAGCCTTGGGCCCTATTCCCTTGATACCCAAATCAGTAAAAAGAGGGAATAATTGAGTGCTCTTGGGAAGAGAAACAAGCTTCCTCACAAAATTGCTTTCAATTAAAGATAGTTCTTGGGCTTTGACATAGCCCCATAGCTCCGCACCATAAAGGGTGAAACTCTTGGCCTTGGCCTCATAGACCTGAACTGCCGGGAGAATCAGTTTAGTATACAAGACACCAAATTCCTTAATCTGCTTTTGTTTCAAAGCCACCTTGGCAGTGTGCGGTTTCCAGGACGTATACTCCAAGTTCATTAAACTAAGTTAACTGAAAGATTTCATCATCTGAAGTGGAATGCCTCCAAGTGCAATGTTCCCTTTGAATGATTTATGGGGATTGAATTACATCAATTTAGTTTTAGAAATGTTGATTTCCAGTACCTAGGAGGAACAGAACTCCTTGAAATGCATTAGAAGTTTCTGTAAATCACTCAGGGTCTTGGAGATTAAAAGATTGTCATCTGCAAATAACAGAACAGGACTTTATATGCCCCTTATAGATGGCACATCTGTCCACACCTGGGGCAAAAAAGGATCAATATCATTGATATATCATGAAAATAAAGTCAGAGCAAGGACACAGCCTGTTGTACTCCCCTTGATACTGGGATTTTGTCAGTTAGCTGTCCCTGGTCGACCCACCTGATGCGTGCATAGTTGCCTTCATGAAGACTTACAAGTAGAGAGAGAATATGGGAAGGCATTGCCTTATCAGAGAGAACTTTCCACTACTTTGCATGAGGTACTAAACGCAGGTTTTAAATCTACAAAAGCCACATAAAGATTCCCTTTGCCAATTAAAACCGTTTTCCAATATAAAAGCAAAAACCTGAAAACTTGGTCTATAGTAGAGATTGTCCTGCAAAACAAAGCTTGTAATGGGCTAGGTATGTCAAAATCAGACATCTAATCCTGAATCGTCAGAGACAATGACAAAAAACTTTCTGTAAACAACCTAATAAACTAATAGGTCTGTAAATATAGGGCAAAGATCTAGCCCCCTTTTTATGAATAGCTACAACAACAGCACATGTCCATGAGTGAGCAATTGGAGCCCCAGCAGATATTGCATTAGATCTAATAAGGATATAGATAGACCAAGCAACCGTGTCAGTCACGAACTGGTAAGCTGGGACACCGTCTGGACCAGATGCCCTACCGAGCTTGATCATGCCTAGTAAAAGCACAACATCAGAAAGTGTAATCAATTGGGTATTTACAGAATTAGACACTTGGTCAGAATGGGCAGAGAGAACCCAATTAGGATTGTATAGTATACTAAAGTGATTGATAGAACACAGTTGACTAAAATAGTCCACCCAGACTGCTGTAGCAATATTCGTTGTTACATTCAATGCACCCTTATTGGGACCACTGCAACCAAGGACCAAAACTTTAAAACCGTTCTTCTCAAGTGATGCATCTTTTACTGCTACCAACCAAGGCTTGTTGGCATCCTTCCACAAAGTCCTCATGCATCTTGCATCTCCGGCCCTCAGCTCTCTATCCTGCGACGCACAGCTTCCTGAGTGCTTCTCCGGCTGTGTGGGATCCTTTGTTGTAGTGCTGTGTGGGCCTCCTTTTGCACCTTCTTTGTCCCTGTGCTGTGGGACTCCTGTGCATGCTGCCTGATCTTCTGTGAGCTCTCTGAGTTGTTGAGAGCCCCCTCTGACTCTCCCTCCTGGGTAAGAGTCCACCAGGTCCCTTCTGGTCCCGGGCAGCGCCATTTTCCACTAATCACAAGCTTTGCGTGCGCCAAGGCTAGCTGGTAGAATCCAGAGACGCCAGCGTGGGACATCATCTGCAACAACCAGAAACCCGCATCCATCTTCTTGGCCTGCAGTACTGACTGCTGTTCTTCACCAGTGTTTCTTCTTCTGGGTTAGCAGGGGCTACTGTTCGCCCTGGACTCTTCTGTGCTTCTTGGACTTGGTCCCCTTCTTCTACAGGTCTTCAGGTCCAGGAATCCACTGTTGGTGTCTTGCTGTCTCTCCTGGTTCTTGCATAATCTTCTTTCTTGTGTTCTTGTGTGTTCTAGGAAAGTTATTGTGTTTTACCCCTGCTTTCCTGGGTTCTGGGTTGGGTTCTATTACTTACCTGTGATGTTTTCTAATACTTCCAGTGCCCCTCTACACACTACACTTGCCTAGGTGGGAGACCAACATACGCATTCCACTTTCTTAGTATCTGGTTGGTGTTTCTCCTAGGCCCATTTCTAACTTTTGTGATTTTCACTACTTGCACTGTTTTCTAATTGTTGTTCTGCCTATTTCTGCATACTAGTGTATATACTTTGTGCATTAATTACCTCCTAAGGTAGTATAGTCTCTATGGTATTTTTGGTATTTGTGTCACCAAAATAAAGTACCTTTATTTGTGTACCACTGAGTGAGCACTTTGTGACTACGGTGGCATTGCATGAGCTTTGCATGTCTCCTAGGTAAGCCTTGGCTATTCAGCTACAGCTACCCCTAGAGAGCCTGGCTTCTAGATACTGCCTACATTTCATTAATAAGGGATAACTGGACCTGGTAGAAGGTGT
The DNA here is from genome assembly GCF_031143425.1 of Pleurodeles waltl. Lineage (NCBI taxonomy): Eukaryota > Metazoa > Chordata > Amphibia > Caudata > Salamandridae > Pleurodeles > Pleurodeles waltl. The sequence goes on along the minus strand of NC_090439.1, from coordinate 623,505,632 downwards.
AAGTACCAACGGTACCCACTACAAACCAGGCCAGCCTCCTACATCTAGGGAGAGATCAAGTGGCTGTCAGTCGTTCTCATTTAATTCTAATGGCTACTCCCTAAATGAGGGGTGGATCGAACTTTGTGGTGAGAAGAAAGTCTAGGGTATTTAAACCGAATACTGGAATGCCTTGGTGCGCATGTTCTTGCATCTAAAGCCACCAGGCTGTCTACCATACTCTTATCCCTAAGTGTCAGTTAAATTGTGTCATAATGTGTATCATGATCTGACCTCCTAATTGCCTCAATCATATCATCCCAAATCACAAAATGACAACCTCTCACATGACGTATCCAGTGGATCGCCTTGTTTTTAACAGATTCTCCACCTCCCTGGATGCCGCAGGATGTAACTTGGGTACATTAACCATCAGGACAGTGTTGGCATATTTAGGCCTGCCAACAGCAAGATTCAAAGCACAATTAAAAGCACAATTATCCACAAACCAAGACAGTTGACACTAATGTGCTAATTTCTTAACCATACATGAACTACGATGACAGAAACTCTGCCAAAATCCCCCTGTCTGTCATCAACTGGCAGTTGATAAAAGCAAGGAGCAGAACTAAGATTAGTGGGGCAGCAAGTAGGGGTAAGATTCTTGCAGGTTAGCAAGGGCAATTTAGACAACGTAGCCGGTGGGCCAGGTGGATGAGGTGCAAGAATATAAGCACTATCCAAAGTAGTCTTCCCCTCAGGTGGTATCATCTGCTTGGCCATGGAAATTAAGGTGGTTACCATAGATTTAAGCTCAGCTACCTCAGATTTTAAATTTTGCATATGGGAAATATACTGTGACTCAGCCACATTATTAGCAACAATTGTGTCAGCAGCGTCAACCGTCGTGACTTCTTTGCTGTGATCATCTTGTGAGTCTAAAGTGACACCTAATGGGCTTAAGCGATTGCTGCAAAGCAGGGCATCACTGCAGCAAATGGCAACACATCAGCCCGAGGTGATATAGTATAAACAGCAACTTGACCAAACCCCGCCTCCGCTTCAGGCACCAAAACCTGCAGCTCCCGTTTTTTTAACATATTGGGGATTTCCCTATGATTCACCCCCAAGTTTATGGAGAAACACACAATCTGAATGCATATGGGAGCATTATCTTGGGGAGAAGTCAATATTTCCTTACATTCGACGAGGAGGTTATCAATCCTTTCCAGCACACAATTGTCCCCTGCATTCCTCAAGGTTTTGCATGTTTTCTTTTTTACCAGCCCAGCCCCGTTCTCTGTCACCTTCCTATTAACCATATGTAATATCATATATAAATAGGCCCTGGGTAGTCAACCGTGCCAATGCCACATCCCCCACCAGAGTATTGCGAGCACAGAAAAAACCTACAAATTACTTTTGTGAGAATGTTAGAGGGGTCCAGAGTTCAGCGTGTCCCACACCAAAGGGATGTTCCTAGCGCTTTATAGTGCACCTTAAGTGCCAGCAACTGGGCAAGCAAAGAGCCGCCTCCAGGGACCAAGGTTCAGGCTAGGAAATGTGGTCCAGAATTCAGCGCGTCCTGCCCTGCGGGGATGTTCCTAGCTCTTTATAGCGCTCCCTGGCACCTCGAGTGCCAGCAGCTGGGCAACCAAAGGGCTGCAACCAGGGGCCAAGGGCAGGCAGGAAATGTGGTCCAGATTCAGTGCAGAGAATACAATTTTTAGTGCAGCAAACTGGATATTTGGGGCCAGATGTAGGAAGCAGTTTGCACATCGCAAAGAGCAAATTTCGCTGTTTGCGACGTGCAAACTACACTTTGCAATGCACAAAACCCATTTTGTGATTCGGTAACCTGGTTTAAAATTCTTTAAAATTGTTACTATAGGCTAGTGACCACTTTTACCAATTCTGATTGGCACACTGGAACACTCTTTTAATTCCCTAGTATATGGTACCTGGTACCCAGGGTATTGGGGTTCCAGGAGATACCTATGGGCTGCAGCATTTCTGCACCCATAGGGAGCTCAGACAATTCTTACACAGGACTGCCACTGCAGCCTGAGTGAAATAACATCCATGTTATTTCATAGTCATTTTACTCTGCACTTAAGTAATTTATAAGGAACTTATAAGTCTAACCCTTGATTATTTCCCCAGACTTTGTGAGTGCGGGAACATCACTACACGTGTGCACTAGATATAGGTCAATACCTATATGTAACTTCACAATGGTAACTCCGAATTTGGCCATGTAACATGTCTAAGATCATGGAATTGTCCCCCCATGCTAAATCCGGCATTGGGGTGCAATCCCATGCATCCCCCGGGCTCCACCATGGACCCTGGGTACTACCAAACCAGCTCTCTGGGGTTTTCACTGCAGCTCCTGCTGCTGCCAACCCACATACAGGCTTCTGCCCTCTTGGGGTCTGGGCAGCCCAGTCCCAGGAAGGCAGAACAAAGAGTTTTCTCTGAGAGAGGGTGTTACACCCTCTATCTTTGGAAATTGGTGTTAAGGGCTGGGGAGGAGTAGCCTCCCCAGCCTCTGGAAATGCTTTGAAGGGCACGGATGGTGCCCTCCTTGCATAAGCCAGTTTACATGCTTTACCTTTATTTTTATTAACTCTGTGCATTGTGTTTTCTTATGGTATAGTGCTATACGATATAAGTGGTATAGTAGGAGCTTTGCATGTCTCCTAGTTCAGCCTAAGCTGCTCTGCTGTAGCTACCTCTATCAGCCTAAGCTGCTAGAACACCTCTAATCTACTAATAAGGGATAACTGGACCTGGCACAAGGTGTAAGTACCACAGGGTACCCACTATAAGCCAGGCCAGCCTCCTACAGCGCACTCTGAAATGTGGGTTTTTTAAGGCAAAAAACAGGGGATGTAGACAGTTTCTAAATCTAGATTTAAATCACAGAAACAGATTAAGCAGTATCCTAAACACACTCTTCAAGATGTATGTAGCCTTTTTACTTAGAACAGAAGGAGGGGGTATTTTATGCAGTCTTGTGCCACAAACTAGAAGGGAACTTTCACACAGTCACGGCTAAAAAAACACCACTTTAAAAGGTCAAGCTGCCTGAAACACAGAGAGTCTACAGTAAACAGGCATGGGTAGCAGTAAAAAACACTTTTAAACAAATAATACAATTTCCCAGAAAAGTCTGGGGCTCCTTACCTAGGTCTTTTAGGAATCCTTGTACACTGGGCTGTATTAGGGCACAGGGAAAATGCTGGGCTCACAAAATGGAGGTGGCTGTCTTGGGCTTTCCTCTACAAACTTAAGGGGCCAGAGCAGGTGTGGGAGCAGGGCTCAGGTTGCCAGGGACTCAGAGAGCCAATCAGTTAAGCCCAGCCCCTGTGGGCAGGGAGGAGGCAGCTGCTGCTCTATTCAGAATCTCCTTGGATACAGACAGGCTGAATCCACACTTCCAAGCTAGCAGAGTCTACTTTCTAGGTAAGGGAAAGATTGTTTAAAAGCACTGAAATACTGCTTGTCGCGCACTCTGAAATGTGGCTTTTTTAAGGCAAAAAACAGGGGATGCAGACAGTTTTAAAATCTAGATTTAAATTAAAGAAACAGATTAAGCAGTCTCCTAAACACACTCTGCAAGATGTATGTGGCCTTTTTACTTAGAAAAAAGGGGGGCGGCTTTTATGCAGTCTTGTGCCACAAACTAGAAGGGAAATTTCACACAGTCACGGCTAAAAAAACACCACTTTAAAAGGTCAAGCTGCCTGAAACACAGAAAGTCTACAGTAAACAGGCACTGGTAGCAGTAAAAAACACTTTTAAACAAATAATACAAGTTTCCAGAAAAGTCTGGGGCTCCTTACCTAGGTATTTTAGGAATCCTTGAGCACTGGGCTGTATTAGGGCACAGGGAAAATGCTGGGCTCACAAAATGGAGGTGGCTGTATTGGGCTCCCCTCCACAAACCTAAGGGGCCAGAGCATGTTGTTTTTCTTTGGGGATTAGATAAGCCCCTTAAAGGCTAAATCCAGACATTTGGGTCCCATTTACAAAAGTTTTCTTTTTATTCTTAACCTTTGTGAGGCAAGTAGCATTTGGAGATAAGATCTTTGGATCCATAGCTGTACATGTACCCACAATCGAAGGAGGGAGGAATCAAATACTACACCTTTATGAACATCACTAAACAAAGAATTGAGAAAGAGTTTTTTGGGGCAGTATTACAGTACATGTAAGCAGGTGAAGATTTTACATGCAAACGTCTCTCACCGTTTTAGTGGGGTGAGATGCTGACTCTGGGTTAAGACCAATCCTCACATCACTCAGCAAAATAATTTATTTGGAAATAGAGAGGAATGTGTAAAGTGTCTCCCAGGGTCCCTGGATTTGACAGGGTGTTGTGGAGGTGAAAATCTGGTAACTACTTTAGAGGCTTAGTATCCTTAGAAGTAGAATAAAAATAAAGAGACAAGTGAAAGCAGGTAAATCAAAATACATGCTACAGAAAAAATTAAAGGAGCTTGTCAATACCATGGGTCCATCAGCCAACAGCCTGAAGAGTAGTAAATAGACTCTAAAAGCAAATGGGTGTGGGGATAACAGTCAGACCTTGTTATACAAATGTATGCCCATATTTATGTTTTTTTACACAAACCTGCGCCAGCGCAGATTTGCGGGAAAAAGTTTGACCCCGGCTACCGCCATTCCAACACGCGAGCCGGGCGTCATATTTAAGGAATGATGGTAGCCAGTGCTGCGGCCTGGTTTGCGTCAAAATAAATGACTCTAACTGGGCAGCGAAGGTGTAGGGAAGACTGGGGGCTGTGCGTCAAAGAATGGTGCATGTCAGGTTAGGGTAAAATAAATGACTCTAACCTGACTAGCGTCATTTTTTGACGCACAACACCCATGGAAATGACTCCTGTCTTAGCAAAGACAGGAGTCATGCCCCCCCTCCCAATGGCCATGCCCAGTAGACCTCAGTCCCCTGGGCATGGCCATTGATCACAGTGGCACATGGGGGGCCTACGTTAGGTCCCCCCATGCCACCTAAAACAAACAAAAATGACTTACCTGTACTTACTGTAGATGGGTCCCCCCACCCATGGGTGTCCTCCAGGGGTGTGGCGAGTGTGGCAAGGGGTGTCCCTGGGGCCAGGGAAGGGCACCTGTGGACTGCTTCCATGGTCGGAGACCATGAAAATGAGCCCAGAGATCCCTTAACGCCTGCCCTGACCCAGGCGTTAAAAAACGGCACAAATCTGGCTGGGCGCCATTTTTTAAGGGCCACCTCCTCCTGTGCGTCAAAATGACGTGGGAGGATTAACAAGGTGCACATGCCTTAGAGTCATTTTTTGCACTGGAACGCCTACCTTGCATGTCATTAGCGCAAGGTAGGGTTTCACGTACAAAAAATGACTCAAACTCCAGAACTTTGGCACTGGAAGGGTCTAGCACCAAAGTACAAATATGGAGTTAAGTTTGCACCGAAGTTGCGTAAAAAAAGACTTAAATCCGGCGCAAACAGAGTATAAATATGGGCCGTAGTTTTTGGAATAGCCCTGTATCATGCTTGTTATAGTCTCCCTATTTATGTGAGCACGATGTTGAACCACTTTGAAGCCAATATAAGTCATCAAATATCAGCTTTAGCCCTAATAACACCTGGCTATGAGACACTACCATCCTGAATAACTAATGAAAACCAGTCATGATCAAATATTGCCATGTTCTTGGGCATGACATTTATGATCATGAAAGCAGTATTCTCAGCAGTAAGTACATTTTCTAATTACCATTGATTCTCTTTCCTCCCATGCCATCAATTCAATAAGTAGAGTAAGCGGATCATCCCACATAAATGCAGTGACAGTGCAAATTAGAAGGGTCATTCTAATAATAAACTCAGAATCATAGTTATCAAAGGATTTGCGCCACCATTGCGCCACACAAGGAGGGCATAATTGTGATGCAAAACCTAAGTCAGATTTCTGAAGCGTGGCCCTGATTGGCTTGATAAATCAGGAGAAATACAACATAGCACAAATCACTATGTTGCATTACTCAGGGAGACATTCCATGGGTGAAGCATGGGGTTTATCATGCACCAAACCATGTACTTTGGCGTATTCCAGATTTAACGTTACTGGTAGACCTGGGAATGCTACGCTTCCCCAGGTGAGGGATAACAAGGAGAAATATTGTTAATTCTCCTTGTTTTTTTCTCTTTTTATTCTATTTTACATAGAAAGAGGAAAATGCATCAGTGGATTGCTTTTGTGCAGGAAGGTGCCCCTTCATGCCTGCTCAAAAACAATCCTGTCTGCAATGCATCCAAAAGGGAGTTAGAACAAAGAAAGGCCATGCACTGTATAATGTTCAAAAATGTCAACTTCTTGCACTTTCCCTTTCATACAGTACTGTACAAAAAGCCACCTTGAGGCTCTTTTCTGCGAGATAATTTTATGAATATTCCCATCTGTGTTTAGTCTTTAATGACTGATTTTGATTTGCTCCTCCTGATTTGACTTGCTGTTCCATTTCTGAGACATAGCTTGAACAATCTTACCTTCCTGCAATGTATCCATGGTAGATGTATCCAATGAATCCAGTAGTTGCCTTTGGATAGTAAAATTCCTTGGTTTTTCCATCAGTAGTGATTGTCATAGCAGCTAGTTTGGGTAACCAGTAACAAATGCCTCATTTCTTCAGGTGGTCAAAGGGCAAGACATGTCCTTCTTTTTAAGCTGGTTTACTTTGAGAAATCCTGGAAGACAAATAGTTTATGTTCCCCATACTGGAAAGGTCCGTGTTTTGGCTGTGATAATTACCTGCAGTGCCTCAGGAAGTGGGCTAAGATCTGTTTTGAGCCTTTAGTTCTTTTGTGATCTTTTGCTTTCTGCACTGTTTGGGACTCTATCAATGGTAGCGTAAACGTTTTGTGAGTTCTGAGATAAAGGTAGCGCTGGAAAAGGGATTTGTTAAGTTAAAGACTTGGTTTACCATCATCAGGGAAAACCTCCTGCTGCCTCATTTCTCCTCAGGTCAATACATCTGGGTGGGAATTAGTCAATCACATTAAATCATCATAAAATCTCATTTTTATGTTATTCAATAAAGAGAATTTGGACTGCTTGAAAGGCTTCTGTTTTTCAAATCTTTATTAGATTTTCTTTATTAGTATCATAACAGAATTCAATAACCTCAAAATCATTAGAGGTTTGTTAGAAATCAGTGGTCAGGTAAATAATCAACAAATCATCATAACGCAATAATGTTGTACCATAAAGGAAAGAATCCATATTTTAGGTATGAGAAAAAAGGGTGTCACTTCAGAAGCTCATAAAGAAGCCTGGTTTGAGAGAAGTCAGAAAGTATAATAGTTTGGCATCAAAAGTCAATTTAATATATATATATATATATATCATTAATAAATCAAGAAACTATGTAGGGCCTTTACCATGTAAAATGGTATGGACAGCAAGGCCAAATAATATTGCGGAGTACATGAGGTAGCCTACTCTAGGAACACACACAACAATTATAGACAAATGAAACCTATTTTGCAACTTGTTGCTTTTTTTTTCTTCAGTTGACCAATCAGCTTTCAAAGCTCCCATGGGAAAATGTTCAGTCCCTGTCTTCTGACAAGAACACAATAAGCTTTAAACACGAACTCCCAAATCTGCAACTATGCCTTTTCAAGTAATCTTTAATTAACTTTTACATGATTCATCTCTCTTGCTCCCATCTGCCTCCTTGTGTGTATAAATGAAAAGAAAAACAGTTTTACACAACAGCTATTCATTATGAAAAACAGGTTTTGTCAAAACTATCAAGATTGAGACTTGTACACAGTATACAATACTTTTCCGTTTAGTCAACCTTAATATGTCAGTGTCTAAATTGCAGTTTTTTCAGGCCTAATACGTTTAACTATGGTTGCCTGATGTAACTTTCATTGTGCTCACAGTAGAAACATTATTTAATTTACACATTAATATAGCTTTAGTGTAGGAGGCTGGCCTGACTTATAGTGAGTACCTTGTGGTACTTACACCCTGTGCCAGGTCCAGGTATCCCTTATTAGTAAATTAGTAGTGTTCTAGCAGCTTAGGCTGATAGAGGTAGCTATAGCAGAGCAGCTTAGGCTGAACTAGGAGACATGCAAAGCTCCTACTATACCACTTATATCAAATAGAACTATATCATAAGAAACACAATACTCCGAGTTACTAAAAATAAAGGTACTTTATTTTAGTGACAATATGCCAAAAGTATCTCAGAGGATATACTCCCTTAGGAAGTAAGTAAAATACACAAAATATACACACAAACCAAAATCAGGTAAGTAAAACACTTAGAAAAGTAGTGCAAACACTGTAGAACACAATAGAATGCAATAGGAGAAAATAGGCCTAGGGGCAACACAAACCATATACTCCAAAAGTGGAATGCGAACCACGAATGGACTCCATGCCTAGTGTAGTGTGTATAGGGTCGCTGGGAGTGTAAGAAAAGACTTAGGGGCATATTTATACTCCGTTTGCGCCGGAATTGCGTCGTTTTTTTTGACGCAATTTCGACGCAAAACTAACTCCATATTTATACTTTGGCGTTAGACGCGTCTAGCGCCAAAGTCCATGGAGTTAGCGTCATTTTTTAGCGTGGACACCTCCTTTGCGTTAATTATATGCAAGGTAGGCGTTCCCGTCTAAAAAATCGACTCTGAGCCATGTGAGTCGGATTTGTACTCCCGGGCAAAATTCATGCCCGGGAGTGGGCGGGTAAAAAAAAATGACGTACGGCCGCTTTTGCGCCGTTTCTTAGCGCCTGCAAAAGGCAGGCATTAAGGGACCTGTGGGCTCTGAAGGAGCCCAGAGGTGCCCTCCCATGCCCCCAGGGACACCCCCTGTCACCCTTGCCCACCCCAGGAGGACACCCAAGGCTGGAGGGACCCATCCCAGGGACATAAAGGTAAGTTCAGGTAAGTGTTTTTTTTATTTTTTTTTGTGGCATAGGGGGGCCTGATTTGTGCCCCCCTACATGCCACTATGCCCAATGACCATGCCCAGGGGACAGAAGTCCCCTGGGCATGGCCATTGGGCAAGGGGGCATGACTCCTGTCTTTGCTAAGACAGGAGTCATTTCTAAGGGGGTTGGGAGTGAAAAAAAATGGCGCAAATCGGGTTGAGGCGAAAAAATTGCCTCAACCTGACTTGCCCCATTTCTTGACGCCCAAGCCCCATATGCCCCTACGCCGGCGCTGCCTGGTGTACGTCGTTTTTTTTAACGCACAGCAGACGGCGCCGGCAGCTAACGCCGGCTAACGTCATTCAATAAATACGGCGCCCGCATGGTGCTTCAGAATGGCGTTAGCCGGCGCTAATTTTTTTGACGCAAAACTGCGTTGGCGCAGTTTTGCATCAAAAAGTATAAATATGGGCCTAAGAGTGTCCAAGATACACCACCCCAAGACCCTGAAAAGTAGGAGTAAAGTTACCCTTCTACTCCAGAAAGACAGTAAAGTTGAGATATGGGATTCTGCAAAGACAACAACTGACTGCAAAGCACTGAAGGCGGATTCCTGGATTTGAGGACCTGCAAAGGAAGGGGACCAAGTCCAAGAGTCACGCAAGTGTCCGGGGGGGCAGGAGCCCACTAAACCCCGGATGAAGGTGCAAAAGGGCTGCCTCTGGGTAGAAGAAGCCAAAGATTCTGCATAAACGAAAGATGCCAGGAACTTCTCCTTTAGTCAGAAGATGTCCCACGGTATGCTGAAGGATGCAGAGTTGTTTCCACACAGAAAGACCACAAACAAGCCTTGCTAGCTGCAAGAGTCACAGTTGAAGATTTTGGGTGCTGCCAGGGCCCAGGAAAAACCAGAAGGTTGCCCCTTGTAGCAGGAGACAGAGGGGGCACGCAGCAACACAGAGAATCCATGCAGAAGCAGGCAGCACACACAGAAGCACCTAAACAGGCTTTCAGGAAATTTGAGCATGGCGGTCATCTCAGCACAACAAAAGAGGGTCCCACGAAGTCGGAGTCTAGCTCAGTGAGATGGGCAATGCAGGACGGAGTGCTGGGGACCTGGGCTGTGCTGTGCATGAAGGAAGTCTTGCAAAGGTGCACAGAAGCCCTAGCAGCTGCAGATCACGCAGTACACAGGATTACTGTCTGGTGTGGGGAGGCAAGGATTTACCTCCACCAAATTTAGGCAGAAGGACCACTGGACTGTCGGGGTCACTTGGATCTATCTCCTGTGTTCCAGTGACCATGCTCGTCAAGATGAGAGGGGACCCAGAGGACCGGTGATGCAGAAGTTTGGTGCCTGCGTTGGCAGGGGGAAGATTCCGTTGACCCACTGTAGATTTCCTCTTGGCTTCCAGTGCAGTGTGAAGGCAGACAGCCCTCAGAGCATGCACCACCAGGAAACAGTCGAGAAAGCCAGCAGGATTAGGGGCTACAATGTTGCTGGTAGTCTTCTTGCTACTGTGTTGCGGTTTTGCAGGCGTCCTGGAGCATTCAGCGGTTGATCCATAGCAGGAGTTGAAGAGAGAAGTGCAGAGGAATTCTGGTGAGCTCTTGCATTCATTACCTGAAGAGAAACCCACAGTAGAGACCCTAAATAGCTCTCAGAGGAGGATCGGCTACCTAACCAGGTAAGAGCCTATCAGAAGGGGTCTCTGATGTCACCTGCTGGCACTGGCCCCTCAGAGGTCTCTATTGTGCCCTCACACCTCTGCATTCAAGATGGGAGAGGTCTGGGACACAATGGAGGAGCTCTGGGCACCACCCCTAGGTTGGTGATGGACAGGGGAGTGGTCACTCCCCTTTACTTTGTCCAGTTTCGTGCCAGAGCAGGGGGCGGGGGAATCCCTGAACCGGTGTAGACTGGTTTATGCAAGGTGGGCACCATCTGTGACCTTCAAATCATTTCCAGAGGCTGGGGTAGGCTACTCCTCCCCAGCCCTTAACACCTATTTCCAAAGGGAGAGGGTGCAACACCCTCTCTCAGAGGAAATCCTTTGTTCTGCGTTACTGGGACTGGGTCGCCCAGGCCCCAGGGGGGCAGAAACCTGTCTGAGGGTTGGCAGCAGCAGTAGCTGCAGAGAAAACCCCAGAGAGCTAGTGTGGCAGTACCTGAGCTTTCAGCATCTTGCTGACTCCGCTTTTGTCTGCAAGCAAAATGTCTAAGGCTGTGATTTTTACAACCATTGATCTAACAGCCACTAATTCTGTATTAATGACTAATAAAGCTCCAGATGTACTAGTTGCTCATTTATCGACCACTGTTGAAAGCTCTGTACACCTCTCATCATTTAAAAGAGCTTCAACTGGTGGAATGATTGCTCCAAAAATGTCTCCAACTAATTATGTTCCATTACTTATACTAGGTCTGTGTCTGTGTGATTGGTGTCATTGATAACACAGTTATACTATATATATGATACATCTTTGGAAACAGTAAAGCGAAATAGCAAATACCTCCCAATCTGCTGGTAATTTAAAATAAGCATCTTGTTCACAAATAAAATAAACTCCTGGAATAACAGTCTGCTCGCCTTTTAAAATTTGCAATGAACCTCCCAAAATTTTCAATGTGTGTTCATTCTTATGGACTTGTTTATGAATTGGATTCTTCTGCTGTAAACACATATTGTTTTCATTTTTGTCTTCTGTCTAACTTTAATTTAGGATTTTTCATTTTTCATCAATATTCATATTCCTTCTTTTTTCAAACATTTCACCAAACATCTTCCTCTCTTTCTTTGCTATGGGAAATGTGAGCCCTTCTTTCCTATATCATCATAATAAATGTATTCTCTAATGATCTTGTTAAACAGGTTAAACTGTTTTCATATACTTTACCAGTATCTATAGGCATGGATGGTCTAAAATAATGCCAAGCAGTCTTCCTTTCCTTGCTTGTGGATAAACAATCATATCCTACTGTAAAGGAAATTTCAAAAGAATCATGGTATAATTGGAGTAATAATATTCAAAATGTTCTTTCCTACATACTAAGCTAAGCAAAATACTACATGTAATTGCATATAATAGTGGTATGTGGTGGTATGTTACCTCCTCAATGGCCAATTAAGGTAAGTGTTCACGAATTCCTGAACTAACCTAGAAGAAACATTTGCTCTGTAATCTTCTTTCATATAATCTACAAATGATGTATTTAATTCTTTCTCATATATTTTCTGTATATTTGTCATTGCAATGTGTTCTGAGTTAGTTCCCCTTGTTTCTGATATGGAATGTATTTTTATCAATATCACTGTAATAACTAATATTACTTCTAAAAATATAATGCCCATAATAATCTTGCATCTAGCCTTGGCTAGGATACACATGTTTGTCAACATTCACAGCATTACATGAAATTAGCATTAAACAAAGTTAATGGTCTTCTTACAATCTTTTATAAAAGCAGTTTCTTCAAGTTTTATTTTGCAGTTCATTATTTTAGCTTTATTTACATAACTCTTCATATAGTCATCCATAACCCTACACTGTCTTCCTCTAAATATGTTATCCCTACCATTCTACTACAACCTTTAGCCTAGGAAAATCTTTTTTCTTTTTATTAGGCAACATTTTAAATTGTATTATCAGTCTTTATTTTCTCCAATTACTGTTTCAATACAACATAATGGAGGTTCAAATAGTTCCAATCGCAGGTCAGTCAAATCCTCTGCTAATGTATTTAGCACTTGATTTGTACAGTAAGTCCAGTGCAGAAAACCTTCAACAAGGTTCTCTTGCTCTTTTTGATCTTCGCAGTGTCTGTTGTTCTTCTTCTGTGTCACTTATACCAATTGATTCAGTCTCTTTAGCAATAGTTGGTGGTATGTGTGAAAAAACTTGATCTCAATGGCCCTTGATTATTGTTTCTTGGCTATTTAGCACTGTATGAGACTTCTTTGACAAGGTGCTCGTCCCTTCAACTGGATCATCTGATTGTTCCATTGATTTCCCAACTGTTGTTTCATATGTAGCTGCTGTCTCTTCTTCATCTTCACCAGTAACTTTCAATCCACTTTGTGGTACGTCAGCACATTGTATTAGTGCAACAGTCTATGGTTCTACACTCCCCTCTGGTCCTCGCAGTGGTGCGCCTTGCAATGATTCTGCCACAGGTGCTCTTGATTCTGGCTCTGGCATTCGAAGGTACAGCAAGCATTCTCATTGTACGCCCCATAAGAAGCTCATGTAGCAATAATCATGTACTCCTGTCAAGGGTACTTTGGAGGCTGATGATACCAAAAGAAATTAATCTGGCCATTTCAGTGATGTGGAAGTGCAAACATTCACCATATGGGACTTTATTGTTCCATTAAGCTGCTCAACAATCTTAGAAACCTCTGGTCTGTAACTACAATGCAACCACTGTTCTAAAAGTAGAGCCCTTTCTAAGGACTTCATTGTTGAAATGAGTCCCATGATCTGACTCCAGAGAAACCGGAAATCCAAAACTAGTTGTTACCTCTTGCAAAAGTAACTTAGCTGCAGTGACACTGTCATTTCTCCATGTTGGGTAGGCTTCCACCCATCAGGAAAAAATACAAACTGTAATTAGGGCGTATTTCAACCCATTATGAACTAGCATCTTGATGAAGATGATTTGTATTTTGCTAAAGGGACCACCTATGTGACTCAATGTAACTAGTGTGTTTTCCCTACATGAATCTGTTGGCATGTCACACATCAATGACAGTTCTTCTGCAAGCATCCTAAACCTAAGGTTAATCCAATTTAGTGTGAAAAAAGTCACTACTGCATCCCTTCCTGGGTGGGGTGTGTAGGACCATGAAAGTGCTGTGTCATAAGAAATGGCAAACTGTCTGGCAACACTGGTCTTCCATCTGCTGAAATCCAAATATCATCTTAATTTTTGCCACATCCTGGTCTAATCCAGCTCTGTTGTTCTGCTTCTGAAACTTCCTCCTTCAATGTTTTTTATTATTATTTCCAAGTATCAGCCACTAATAACCACATTGAAAAAACAGTGTTCTCTCCAGATGTGTTTACTTACGCTACATTAAATGTACAGGCCAAAAATGCACAATACTGATCAACTTCATCAGCAAATCTTTTTCCAACTGGGATGTAATGAATCCCATTTCTGTGAGCTGCACTTTTAACCACATCAAATTCTGTAGACATTTGCAGGGCTTTCAGTAATCTTTTTACATGTTTGACATTCCTAAAATACGAGCCAGATGAGGTCATGAAACCTCTCTGTGACCATAACTGTCCAAGGTAATGTGACCACATCAAAGCCATACTGACTATGTGTAAATAGAGCCACTCTCAATTGGAGTGATAGATTGCAAGCTCTTTAAGGGCTGTTATCTCTGCAACTTTTGGTGAGTTAACACCTCAAAGCCATGAAGCTTCTATAATTTCTTGAATTGTACAGAAAGTGTAAATTGCTTTCAAAGTACCTTCATTGTTTCTCAGACATGAGCAGTCCACAAAAATGACATAATCAGGCTCTCTCAGAGGTTCATCTTTTCATGTCTGGCCTTGGCTTGGTGCATAAGTATGTGACATCTAGACAATTATGTCCAACTTAATCATTAATTTCATCATCATTTATTGCCAACAGTGTTTATGGGTTTAAATCTGACATAGTCTAACAATCACTTTCTCTGCAGTAAGGATTCGTTGGTCATACTTTGTAAGTCTGCTGTTTGTCAGATACTGTGTTTTTGTTTGGGTGCACAACATCTCAATGGAGTAAGGGACCATAACAGTTTATAGATGTCCCATCACTATGTTTTCACATCTCTCGATACTGATACCCACTGCTGCAACTGCTTTAAGGCATCTGGGTAGTCCTGCGGCAAGAGAGTCAAGGATTGTCAAAAAATATAAAGGTCATGTGAATTACCATGCATTTGAGTAGGAACAATGGGAGAGTGCAGCCCTCCCACTCACTGCAAAATAATGTGTACATCTTATTGTAATCAGATATTCCCAGTGCTGGGGGGTGACAGAGGCTTTCTTTCACCTCTAGGAAAGCACTCATGCATTTGCTGTCTCATGGAAGCGCATCAGACACACCTTTGTGTGTTAGCCTCAGTAAAGTCTTGGCCACTATGGAAAAGTTTGGTGTCTACTGTCTTCAGTAGTCAACCATTCCTAAGAACATTGTGACTTATTTCTGCATTCTTGGTGGATTCATCTTAAGGATTGTTTCCATTCTTTCCTGTCACACCTTTCTTGTTCTCTTCTCAATGATATGTCCCAAACACTGGACACATTTTTGACAATACTGCAATTCGCTTGGAGACACTTTGACCCTCATTATGAGAATGGTGGTAAAAACCGCCTACCGCCATGGCAACGGCTGCCAAAAGGCCGTCGCCGCGGCTACCATCCGTTCGCCAAATTATGACCACAGCCGGATTTCTACCACAAGAAGGGCAGAAATCCAGCTGAGGCCATACTGGCGGATGGTGGTAAGGTGAAGCTGCTACCATCAGCAGCAGCACACCAGTAGACCGCCGCCAGCTGCATTATGAAAAATAATAGGGCCTGGTGGTGTTCTGCTGGCAGGCGCTGCTGGGGGTAGCAGCGCCCCGTTCCGTCCCCCGCCGGAAGACTCCCTGGATACAGGTAAGTCGGGTTTCCGACAGGGGAGGTGGGGTCTTCAAGTTGTCCTAAAATTTTGGTAGAGCTCACCCTGGCTTTTAGTTTTAGGGGTTGGGGTATGGAGTCGGTGAGGGTCATTATAAAGAAAATGTATTCTTTTCTTTAGAGAAACAAAGTTAAGGCAGTCTTTGCAAGAGACCAGATGCTTTTTTGAAATTTTGAGTCAGGAATACCGGTTTGTGATTGATATTAGCTAAGGAAGGCCTGGAAATGTCCTGAAGACCTGAAGCAGTCATCTGCTACTCATGCCTAGGTTTAAAGATCTGCATGTGTGAAAAGAAAATATCAGCTTAAATGGTCACACCAGGCTTTGATGATCAACACACATCCTAATTCTTGGCAACATTCGCAATGTAATTGTGTCATACATGTATACACATTGTTATTACACTTTTTTAACTTCAAAACTCACTTTTTTATATGTCCATTTTAAAATTATGTACAAAAAAATACATTTAAAATGTATTATTTACACAGAATTGTTTTTCACATTTCTTTTTCTCAAAATACCATTAGCTGAGGTATTACTTTCCCTGCGGCACTATCGATGTCAAACACACTCACGGTTCACTTTCTAATGTGTCAAGTCTTGATAAAACAGTGTCATTCATAACTGAGATTTGTAAAGACTCTAGCCTCCATTTTGAGTGCTGATGACACACTTACAATTTAAAAATACACATCTGCACACCCTAAAAAAGTGGCTGCCTGACCTTGCCATCGGAACATTGACTAACCAAAGGCCATCAGTGGAAGTTGGCAGCGTAGTAGGCGGAACAGTCCACGATGGACCCTGCCATAGGCTAATGTGTGATGGCTACGCATGAAATCCAATGGGTATGCCCGTCTCTGTCACACATCAAGTCCACTGTGTACTTGTACACATGTATTGAGAAAAAGCTAACTTGCCTCCTAACACTGCAGCTACCATGACTTCCTCATTTTTTGCTGCTGTTACCGAACTCTGGGATTATCATGCACAGAAGGAAAAAGTGTTGAGGGTTATCTGAGTCCCCCGCTTGCCTCCATTATCCTCACAACGCACAAAAAGATGTGTGGTACCCATATAAAAGACAGACTCTGTACTCAAAACCTGTATTTTTCATGTTTATCCTACCTACTTAAGGAATCCACTGGAATCCCAAAGATTTGTATGACGTGGGCTTGCTCACATAATGTGACATGCTTCATCATCGGCCACCTCTCCCCACCGTGTTAAGATAGCACTATCAGGACAGACTCAACATCAATGTGAGGCTCTCTTGAGGGAGTTCTTATAAATTATTCTTACTGGATATTAAACTGAGATCCAGATGATTTTCTAAAATATCTCTGGGTGAACCATAAATGTATCCTTTTTATTAAGGTGGTTCCATGGATACGGCTGAAATAATTTCGTAAAGGTATTAGTAGGAGGATATCACTGGATATTTTGACCCAAGCATGCCTCTACCCATGCCAATATGTTTCTGCCCTTCTTACAGCCTATGTGGTCACAGGCATTAATCAAGACCAATTTATTCTACCTTCACCACAACTCAAGGAAGGTAGAGAGAAAAGCAGGCAGTGTGGACCTACCTCATTTTGTTCTAGCCCTCGAACAGAGCCATCTGCTGGACATGGAAGGATAAGAGAAAATATTAAGGTAAAGGTAAACCGTGATTAACTGTTTTAATCATAGCCCTGAATGCGGGTTCTCTGAATTACTTTTGGAAGTATCAGGAAAGTGGGGCACTATTGTTTATAAATACTAATAAAATGACACGTGATGCAAAAACAAACTGACATTGTTTGTTGGTTCATCCCCCGACTCTTTGTCTCCTTCCTACTATTTTTTCTGACCTCTTGTTGGCTCTAGGACTATGAGCACTTTATCACCTCTGATCAGTGCTAAAGTGCAGGTGTTCTCCCTTCTACGTTTGGTATGATTGGCTTATACCTAATTGGCACATTTAATTTACCTGTAAGTCCCTTGTATGATGGTATCTCTATACCCAGGGCCTGCAAATTAAATGCTACTAGTGGGCCTGCAGCGCCCCTTGTGCCACCCACAGAAGCCTTTCAAACCTGTCTCAGACCTGCTAGTGCAGAGTCTGTGTGCGCAGTTTACTGCCACAGGGACCTGGCATCTAGATTTACTTGCTAGGCCCAGAACTCCCCTTTTACTACATGTATGTCACCCCTAAGGTAGGTCCTAGCTAGCCCTATGGGCAGGGTGCTATGTATGTAGAAGGGAGGACATGTACCTGGTTGCGTGGCCTGCCCTGGTAGTGAGAAACAGCCTATTTGGTTTCTAACTGCTGTGAGTGCTGCCTTCTCATAGGATTGCATTGGAAATGCCCTGCCTTATGTCTAGGAGGTATTGCCTGATTTATGAGGGGTAGCATAGGCATGTTTGGTATGGTTGTAATTGTAGTGAGAAATCCTGCTTACTGGTGTAAGTGGATTTTTATTACCATTACAGAAATTCTACTTCTAGAAAGTGAGCATTTCTCTGTGCTTATAGCTTATGGTGTTTTGCAACTTGATTCCAATCCATGTCTGGGCATTGTGCATACTTTTCAGACAGCCTGTGCACAGGGAGGGTGGAGGTATCACAGAGGTACATCTGCATTTTTAATGGTCTTCCTGGGCTGAGAGAAGGGGAGGCGGGCATACTTGAATTTCCAAAGGCTATGCCCTGGCCTCACACAAATGGCTCATTTACCCATGACTGATGTCTGGAGCCTGTGCTGAAGGAGAGAGGAGGCACTCCTAGAACCACTTGTAACTGGTTAGAACCTCCTCTCCCCCTCTTTGTTAAACCTTTGGAAAACTGAGAATAAGTACAGGGGGATTTCCTCATGAAAAGGAGACCCTGAAACATACTTGTAATTGGACATGGAAACTGCTGGAGGGACTTACCAGAAACCACCTTGGACTGCTGCTATGTGCTGGCCTGGGACCTGCTTGGTCACTTCAAGGAACTGCCATTGTCTGCATCCCCTTTGTGCTGGCCTGTTGCTGGGCCCTGCCACGCTGTGCTCCATCTTTGTCTCCCCAGGGGCTGGGTGCTGTGGCCCCTAAGTTTTAAGCAGCTGTCCTTCGTCCAGGCAACAACTGTCTTCATTCTGTTGTGGAAGTAGCTTTTTTCATGGGTTGTGGGTGTAGGAAAGCACCATCTTTCTTGGCATATTACCCTCATTTTTACCTGTATGTCAGTATGTTTTTTCCTGTCTCACTGGGATCCTGCTGGTCAGGACCCCAGTGCTCATAGTTTATGGCCTAATGTGTGTGTTGTGTATAGTGCTTAACTGTGTCACTGAGGCTCTGCTAATCAGAACATCAGTGCTTATGCTCTCTCTCCCTAGTATATGGTACCTAGGTACCCAGGGCATTGGGGTTCCAGGAGATCCTTATGTGCTGCAGCATTTCTTTTGACACCCATAAGGAGCTCAGACAAACCCTTTCACAGGACTACCACTGCAGCCTGCGTGAAATAGGGCACACATTATTTCACAGCCATTATCACTGCACTTAAGTAACTTATAAGTCACTTATATGTCTAACCTTCATTTAATGAAGGCTAGGTGCAAAGTTACTAAGTGTGAGGGCACCCTTGCACTAGCAAAGGTGCCACCACATTGTTCAGGGCCAATTCCCAGGAACTTTGTGAGTGCGGGGACGCTTCACAATGGTAACTCCGAATATGGCCACGTAAGGTGACTAAGATCATGGAATTGTCCCCCCATTCCAAATCTTGTATTGGGGAGCCAATTCCATTCATCCTGGGGGCTCCACCATGGACCCCCAATACAGCCAAACCTCTGAAGGCTTGCAATGCAGCTACAGCTGGACAGGGTTCTGCCCTCCTGGGGTCTGAGCAGCTCAGTCCCAGGAAGGCAGAACAAAGCATTTCTTTTGGGAGCCCTCTCTCTTTAGAAATAGGTGTTAAAGGCTGGGGACGGGTAGCCTCCCCCAGCCTCTGGAAATGCTTTGAAGGGCACAGATGATGCCCTCCTTGCATTAGCCAGTCTAAACCGGTTCAGGGATCCCCCCAGTCCCCGCTCTGGCATGAAAGTGGAGAAAGGAAAGGGGAGTGACCACTTCCCTGTTCATCACCACCATAGGGGTGGTGTCCAGGGCTCCTCCAGTGTTTCCCAGACTTCAGCCATCTTGTTTTCCAAGGCGTGGGGACACTCTGGAGGCCTCTGAGTAGCCAGTGCCAGCAGGTGATGTCAGAGGCCCCTCCTGATAGGTCCATATCTGATGGCCCTGCTGCCCAACATCCTCCGCCCCTACACAGACGACACCCAGCTCGTCATCTCTCTCATTAGGAATCCTTCCACCGCCAAGACAAACCTCCAGGCTGGACTCCTCGACACCTCCAAATGGATGACAGCAAGCCACCTCAAACTCAACTCCAACAAAACAGAGATCATCATCTTTGGCCCCAACAAGATGGTATGGGACAACTCCTGGTGGCCCACCGCCCTCGGATCACCCCCAACACCCTCCACCCACACACGCAACCTCGGCATCATCCTAGACTCATCTCTCTCCATGGCCCAGCAAATCAACACAATATAACCCTCCTGTTTCAACACCCTTTGCATGCTATGGAAGACCTTCAATTGGATTCCCATAGAAACCAGAAAAACCATCACCCAGGCACTCATCAGCAGCAGATTAGACTACGGAAACACCCTCTACGCTGGAACCATAGCCAAGCTTCAGCAGAAACTCCAACGTATCCAGAACACAGCCACACATCTCAATCTCTCCCTCCCACATCATGAACACATCTCCGCTCACCTCAGATCCCTTCACTGGCTGCCAATCAGAAAAAGGATCGTCTTTAAAGTCCTCATTCACACTCACAAATCCCACACACACACCCACTCGTCTCCTCCGCTCTGCTGACCTCGCCCTCGCCACAGTCCCACGCATCCAACGTACCACCTTCGGAGGCAGATCCTTCTCCTACCTCACCTCCAAGACCTGGAACAACCTCCCCACCAACCTACGCAAGACCCAGGACCTCCTGACCTTCAGAAAACTCCTAAAAACATGACTTTTTGAGCAGTAATATGGCACCCCACACCCCCCCCTTCATGCCTTGAGACCCTCCCAGATGAGTAGCGCGCTTAATATATTTTTTGATTAATTGATTAAGGTAGCCAGTCCCCCTCTCAAGGCTATTTAGGGTCTCTCCTGTGGGTCCTCTTCAGATTCTACTTGCAAGTTTCCAGCAGGAATCCTCTGCAACTACTACTTCATCCTCTGACCTCAGATCAACCGCAGACTGTTCCAGGAATCGCTGTGACAGCAACAAAGTATCCAGAAGGGCTACTTTTCCTCTGCAACTTCAGCTCCAGCCAGCAACTGCAACAGTTTCCATGGTGTGCACGCTCTGAGGTCTCCCTGTCTTCACCCTGCACCAGAAGGACCAAATAAATCTCCAGTTGAGTGACGGAGTCACTCCCCTGCTGAAGCAGGCACCTTCTAAGTTGACAACCGGTTCTCTTGGACTCCTATTGTGGTGGCAAGCATGCTCCTTTGAACACAGAGGTTGGACCCCTTTAACACAGACTATCCTGCTGTCCCAATTTGGACTGCGTAGGACTTTGCCTTCCCCGAGAACGACAGTACCCCTGTGCACTGCGTCTTCTCCACCTCCTGAGGCGTCCATGCACTATTTGCAAAATTCCTTTGTGCACAGCCTGACCCAGGTCCCCAGCACTCTATCCTGCGATGCTCAAGTCGCTGAGTTGACCTCTGGTGGCGTGGGACCCTCCTTTGTAGTGCTGCACCAACCACATTTTTCACCTCGTTTGTCCCCATGTCCTGTGACTCCTGTAGGTGCTATCTGATCTTCTGAGGGCTCTCTGAAGTGCTGAGAGCCCCCTCTTTCTCCTCACACAGAGTTGAGGCCCCCAAGCCCCTCCTGGGTCCAGACAGCGCCACATTGACGCAAAACACATCTTTGCCGGAACCAAGGCTTGTTGGATGAATCCAGCACCAAAACTCTTCGTGGGACATCTAGTGCATCACGCAGGAACCCGCTGACATATTCCCTGGGTGCATTTCTGCAGTCTTTGTCCAACTTGGGACTCTTCTTTTGCACACTCCTCTGGATTGGCAGGTGCTCCTGTCCTTCCTGGAACTTCTTTTGACTTCTGGAGTTGGTCTCCTTCCTTTGCAAGTCTTCAGGTCCAAGAATCCACCATTTGTTGTTTGCAGTCTTGCTTGGTTCTTGCAAAAACTCTAATCATGACTAGTAGTGTGTCCTAAGGATACTTGTAGTACTTTACTCCTACTTTTTTGGTCTCTGTTGTGGAGTATTGTACTTGCCTTTGATGTATTCTTACTCTCCCAGCAATTCTCTACACACTACACTTGTATAGGGGGGAATTTGTGATTCGCATTCCACTTTCTTAGTATATGGTTTGTGTAGCCCAGAGACCTATTTTCTCCCAAAGCATTCTATAGCATTTCCTATTGTTTGCACTATCCTATGTCTAATTACTTACCTTATTTTGGTGTCTAGTGTATATATTGTGTATAATACTAACCTCTAGAAGGAGTATTGCCTCTAAGATATTTTTGGCAATGTGTCACCCAAATAAATTACCTTTATTTTTGGTAACAGTGAGTATTGTCTTTACTCGTGTATAAGTACTGTGTAGCTATAAGTGGTATTGCAGGAGCTTTGCATGTCTCCTAGTTCAGCCGAAGCTGCTCTGCTATAGCTACCTCTATCAGCCTAAGCTGCTAGAACACTACTACGTTTCTCTAATAAGGGATAACTGGACCTGGTGTAAGGTGAAGGTACCCAAGGTACCCACTACAAACCAGGCCCGCATCCTATAGTGGGCATGCAATCCATACTCCCGAGTAATGGTCTAGTGCCTTTGTTTGTTCCTTTGCAAAAAATTTATTTTAGTCATGAGAGTTATGTCATTTATGTACAATATTTGTATTCTGAACATACCGTTGTCCTGGCCATATTTTAGATTGTTACTAATTGTTTGCTGATGATGTTATTTCTGCTAAGGTGTGTGCCACGCACTTATTCTCATTAGTGTTTTGGCTATTTTTTTAAATGCATACATTAGTGTTATACATTTGTGATGGGCATATTAATTTTGATGCAAGCATTCATCATGTTACTGAACACGTACACCAAAATTGTATGTGTTTCTGTTATTGTGTCTAGAAAATGCATGTTTGTTTATTTTGACATGCTGTGTCAATAATATGCACTTATTTATTACACAGGGAACATAAAACTTTATAGTTAAATAGCATATCATGTTTATCATAAATTGTACACACCAGGGGGACATGTTACCTTCAGACACCTCTGACATGTTTTCAGTTTAACCCCAAGGGTGCCTGGGGCAAGCTGGTCTCGTCCAGGCACACGGTTCCCGTGTGCCTGGACGAGACCAGCTCGTCCTGCACCCGGCCCAAGGGGCCTCCCTCCCAATCGCTTCCCCTTCCACCCTGATCCCCCCACCCCTCTAGTGACATCTGATGACGTCAGCATGCAAATCGTGTGCTGACCTTATCAGAGGTCACCTCGGGTCGCGCTGGAAGACTGCTTCCAGTGAGATCCCGGAAGAGAAATGCTTTTGCATTTCTCTTTCAACCGGGAGGTAGGGCGAGAGGGACAAGAAAGGAAAGGAAATACCTTTCCTTTCTTGTTTCTCACAGCATTTCTGCTGCGTGATCGCGATGCGATCAGGCAGCAGAAATTGGCCACTAAACACCAGTGATTTTTTTTTTTTTTTTATTTCAATAAGGGGAGCGGCCCCTTGGGCAAGGGCCGCTGCCCATGGGGGCAAATAAAAACCATTATACACCAGGGATAAAAATTATTATTATTATTGTTATTATTTTTTTATGTGTAGGGAATGACCCCTTAGGCAAGTGTCGCTCCCGTGGGGCCAAATTAATTTTAGGCATTGGGGCAGAAACCATTAGACACCAGGGATTATTTCTTTTTATTCATACTTGTGCATAAGAGGAGCGGCCCCTTAGGCAAGGGTCGCTCCTGGGGTCCAAATTATTTTTAGGCCATTTATGCCCCCTTGGGGACAGATGGGCCTAATATCATTAGGCCCATCTGTCCTCAGGGGGGCAGAAACCACAAAGCACTAGGGCTTTTTTTTTTTAATACTAACGCGTTAGGGGAGTGGCACCTTTGGCAAGGGCCACTCCGGGGGGGGGGGGGGGAATATTTTTAGGCCTTTTCTGTCCCCCAGGAGGCAAACTGGCCTAATATAATTAGGCGTATCTGCCCCCGGGACGCAGAAACCTCTAGACAACAGGCATATATACATTTTTTTGTTTTCTTTATGCTTTTATGTATGGGGAGTGACCCCATAGACAAGGGTCGCTCCCCTGGGGGGCAAATTGTATTTAGCCCATTTCTGTCCCCCTTGGGGGCAGATCTGCCTATTTTTGTTAGGCCAATCTGCACCCAAGGGGGGCAAAAACCTTTAGACATCATGGATTGTTGTGTGTGGATGTGTGTGTTTTGTTTGGAGGGGACCCCTTGGGTAAAGGACCCTCCCCATGTGGGCACATTACTATTGGCCATTACTGCCTCCCTTGGGGGCAGATTGGCCTATTTTTGGAAGGGCCATCTGCCCTAAAGGGGATAGAAAGACCACCAGAGACCAGGGAAGTTGTTTTTTTTCAAAATAAGAGATTGGGGGTATAGCCATACCCCTATCCCCAAATAAATGGGGCCAAAGTTGTTCTGCCCAACAGTGGGCAGATTGGGCAATTACCCCCGATCCACACCCCCGGTGGGGGGGGCAGAAAGTCCACTAGATGCCGGGGAATAAAAAAAATAGTGGGGTGGTGGCTACCAACCAGTATGGGCCTGGTTATGCCCTCACCCGAACTGAAGGGGCTAACAGTCTTTCAGCTCTCCCCCGCACACTAAAACATCTTATCCCATGGCAAGCAAGAGGACATTTGATTATTTTGTGTTTTGGTTTTACATTTGGGCAATGAGAGCTTGGTAACTCTCAAAATCGTCCCACTTGGAATGGTGAGGGCTGCACTTTCTTTTACTTTGGGATGCTGCCATGTAGAAAAGTCCACAAGACCTAGACACATCTGAGAACTAAACATCTGGTTGATTCCAGGGTGGTGTGCTTCATATGCACCCCACACCAATTCCTTACACACAATGCCTTGCAAACCTCCAACTTTGCTGGAAATCACACATTTTTCCCACATTTTTGTGATGGAACCTTCCGGAATCTGCAGGAATCCACACAATTCCTACCACCCAGTGTGGGAAAGTACCATCTTGCCTGGCATGTTACCCCTGTTTTTACTTGTGTGTCAGTTTGTTTTTGCCTCTCTCACTGGGACCCTGCTAGCCAGGATCCCAGTGCTCACAGTTTGTGGCCTAAATGTGTTCCCTGTATGGTGCCTAACTGTGTCACTGAGGCTCTGCTAACCAGAACCTCAGTGCTTATGCTCTCTCTGTATTTAAAATTGTCACTGCAGGCTAGTGACCATTTTTACCAATTGTGATTGGCACACTGGAATGCCCTTATAATTCCCTAGTATATGGTAACTAGTTACCCAGGGTATTGGGGTTCCAGGAGATCCCTATGGGCTGCAGCATTTCTTTTGCCACCCATAGGGAGCTCAAACAATTCTTACACAGGACTGCCACTGCAACCTGAGTGAAATAACATCCACTTTATTTCACAGCCATTTTACACTGCACTTAAGTAACTTATAAGTCACCTATATGTCTAACTCTCACTTGGTGAAGATTAGGTGCAAGGTTACTAAGTGTGAGGGCACACTGGCACTAGCCAAGGTGTCCCCACATTGTTCAGAGCAATTTCCCCAGACTTTGTGAGTGAGGGGACACCATTACACGTGTGCACTACATATAGGTCAATACCTATATGTAGCTTCACAATGGTAACTCCGAATATGGCCATGTAACATGTCTAAGATCATGGAATTGTCCCCCCATGCCAAATATGGTATTGGGGTGCCAATCCCATGCATCCCCGGGGCTCCAGCATGGACTTCGGGTACTGCCAAACTATGGGGGTGATTCTAACCCTGGCGGTCGGTGTTAAAGCGGCGGCCAACCCGCCAACAGGCTGGCGGTAAAAAATATGGAATTCTGACCCTGGCGGGAACCGCCAACACAGACAGCCACTTTAACACTCCGACCGCCACGGCGGGACAAACAACAGCCAGGCGGCAGACAATGTACCGCCCACCCTATCACAACTCACCAATCCGCCACCTTTTCCGGGGCGGGAGCACCGCCGATAAAAACACGGCGGAAACAGATTACGGACGGGAAAACACTCACCACTACGCACTCCAGGAGGAAGGAGGACAGCATGGAACCCGAATTAAACATCCTACCTGCTCTAGTCTACCTTCTCATCTACCACGAGTACGAAGTCCGGCACAGACGACAACGGTGAGTACTGCACCTACGACACACGGGAGGGGGGAGGACGAAAGGTTACGGGCACACACATATGCGACCCCCCCCCCCAACTATGTACACACCAATGCAGAGCAACAAGTCACAGTGACACCACCCAAACACCCCAGAAAAATGCTCGGACATAATCAAATTTGGAATAAATATTTATGTACCAAAATGCTCCTGAAAATTATCGTACAACCATGAAAGATATTCACAAGAAAACAAATGACATAGACATCAGTGTATAACTGAAGTAACAAGTCCTGCACATCCTACGAATTCATCATGTCCGTGGGCCAAAGTTTTGAGAAACAAGGGCAAAGCCCACACAGGAGACCTGAGTCCTTTGGAGAGAACACTGCAGGGGCATCAGATGTAAAAACTACAGGCACCTCAGGGGGAAGGGAAGGGGGGGGCACCACAGCCACATGAGTCCACGACGCCAGATCCACGAGGAGCCACCATGCCCACTGTACCATCCTGGGGAGTGCAAAGCCACAGTCTCTCAATGTCACTACAGTGGGTGGGCTGCCCACTGTACCATCCTGGGGAGTGCAAAGCCACAGTCTCTCAATGTCTCTACAGTGGGTGGGCTGCCCACTGTACCATCCTGGGGAGTGCAAAGCCACAGTCTCTCAATGTCACTACAGTGGGTGGGCTGCCCACTGTACCATCCTGGGGAGTGCAAAGCCACAGTCTCTCAATGTCTCTACAGTGGGTGGGCTGCCCACTGTACCATCCTGGGGAGTGCAAAGCCACAGTCCATCAGGTGGATGACAGTCTCCACTGGTCAAGGAGGAGGCATGGTGGGCACAGTGAACCATAAACAGTGATTGAGACGGCGGGGCCCAGCGGAGCGGTGCTTGACAGGAAGGGCCCAGCGGAGCGGTGCTTGAGACGGCGGGGCCCAGCGGAGCGGTGCTTGAGATGAAGGGCCCAGCGGAGCGGTGCTTGAGAAGAAGGGCCCAGCGGAGCGGTGCTTGAGACGGCGGGGCCCTCTTCAGCGGTGCCTATCCTCACGGCGGGGCCCTGTTCAGCGGTGCCTATCTTCACATCGGGCCCTGTTCAGCGGTGCCTATCTTCACGGCGGGCCCCTGTTCAGCGGTGCTCTTCTCCACGGCGGGGCCCTGTTCAGCGGTGCCTATCTGCACGGCGGGCCCTGTTCAGCGGTGCCCTTCTCCACGGCGGGCCCTGTTCAGCGGTGCTCTTCTGCAGCGCGGGCCCTGTTCAGCGGTGCTCTTCTCCACGGCGGGCCCTGTTCAGCGGTGCTCTTCTGCAGCGCGGGCCCTGTTCAGCGGTGCTCTTCTCCACGGCGGGCCCTGTTCAGCGGTGCTCTTCTGCAGTGCGGGCCCTGTTCAGCGGTGCTCTTCTCCACGGCGGGCCCTGTTCAGCGGTGCTCTTCTGCAGCGCGGGCCCTGTTCAGCGGTGCTCTTCTCCACGGCGGGCCCTGTTCAGCGGTGCTCTTCTCCACGGCGGGCCCTGTTCAGCGGTGCTCTTCTCCACGGCGGGGCCCTGTTCAGCGGTGCCTATCTGCACGGCGGGCCCTGTTCAGCGGTGCCCTTCTCCACGGTGGGCCCTGTTCAGCGGTGCTCTTCTGCAGCGCGGGCCCTGTTCAGCGGTGCTCTTCTCCACGGCGGGCCCTGTTCAGCGGTGCTCTTCTCCACGGCGGGCCCCTGTTCAGCGGTGCTCTTCTCCACGGCGGGGCCCTGTTCAGCGGTGCCTATCTGCACGGCGGGCCCTGTTCAGCGGTGCCCTTCTCCACGGCGGGCCCTGTTCAGCGGTGCTCTTCTGCAGCGCGGGCCCTGTTCAGCGGTGCTCTTCTCCACGGCGGGCCCTGTTCAGCGGTGCTCTTCTGCAGCGCGGGCCCTGTTCAGCGGTGCTCTTCTCCACGGCGGGCCCTGTTCAGCGGTGCTCTTCTGCAGCGCGGGCCCTGTTCAGCGGTGCTCTTCTCCACGGCGGGCCCTGTTCAGCGGTGCTCTTCTGCAGCGCGGGCCCTGTTCAGCAGTGCTCTTCTCCACGGCGGGCCCTGTTCAGCGGTGCTCTTCTCCACGGCGGGCCCTGTTCAGCGGTGCTCTTCTCCACGGCGGGCCCTGTTCAGCGGTGCTCTTCTGCAGCGCGGGCCCTGTTCAGCGGTGCTCTTCTCCACGGCGGGCCCTGTTCAGCGGTGCTCTTCTCCACGGCGGGCCCTGTTCAGCGGTGCTCATCCAGCAGGTCAAGGGAGCCAGACCTGGCCTGGACTCCCTGCTCAGTCGCCCTCGGACCGTGACGTTTCTGGACCCTTCGGGGACGGACTCCTGGCCTCCTTAGTGTCCTCCTTCCCAGCTGGGATGTGACATGTGGGGTCCACCTTCTCCGCGCTCCTGCTGCCCTTCCGCTCCTTTGATGGGGCTCTCGGGCCCTTGCCTCCCCTAGATGGTGTGGCTGGTGAAGTGGCCGCACATTGCTCCTTGGGGGCAGCCCTGTCAGTCCTCGCACGGCGGCCCTTGTTTTTGCGGGTCCTCTTGCCGGGGGGGGGGCTGGACGTGTCCTTGCTGCTGATCGATGTGTCACTGCTGGCAAATGGTGGGCTCCAGAACCCATGCACAACAGTGACACCCGAAGCTGGGCTGGTGGTGGCTGCGGTGCTCTTGGGACTCTTTGAAGATGGAGGGGGGAGCTCAGCGGGGGGTAAGAGGTCAAGGTTAGCCAGGAAAAGTTTTTTAGGGCCAAGGTAAAGGGTAGGAGAAGTGCAGATGGAAGTGGAGGTAGAGGAGGTGGTTGTAGGAGAGTCAGGTGTGCTGTCATTGGGTGAAGGTGCTGGTGCTGTAGGCTGTCGTGAGGTGGTTGGCTGTTGGGTGGGTGGCTGCCTGCGTTTGTGTGTCTTGGAAGAGGGGGTGACAGACACAGTGGAAGAGGACACAGGGGACGTGTAAATGGCAGTGGGGGTGGTGACTGCACGAGTGTGGACTGTACTGGAGGGTGAGGTGGTGATGGAAGCACTGGCTGATGTTGGGGTGCATGCAGGTGTGAGTGTAGACGTCACAGGGAGGGAGGAGGGAGACGAGGAGGAGGGGGACACAGGGGTGGCAGTGGCTGTTGGCATGTCTGCATCTGGGTGTTGCTTGGGTGAGTGTTTGTGGGATCTGTGGTGCTTGTGTTTGGATGAGCTGCTCTTGGGTGTTGAGGTGTGTGCAGGCTGGTCTGATGGTGTGGATGGGATAGGCTGAGGAACAGGAGACAGAGAAAGGCTGGAGGCAGTAAGAAGAGGGAGGCTGGAAACAGGGACAATGGCTGCCGTCAGTGCTGAGGCCAGAGCAGTGAACGCTCGTTGATGGGCAGCCTGACCCGAATGAATGCCCTCCAGGTACGCATTGCTCTGTTGCACCTCCCTTTGCACACCCTGGATGGCATTCAAAAGGGTTGTCTGCCCAACAATGAGCGTCCTTACCAGGTCAATGAGCTCCGCACTGAGGGCAGCAGGGGCAACAGGGGCAGGGGCTGAGGTGCCTGGGGCGAAGGAGACGCGTGCCTTCCGGGGCGAACGGGCACGGAGCGGAGACTGAGGGGCTGCTGGGAGGGCGGGGCTGGTGCGCTGGGTGGCGGCTGTACCTGTAGAGGCGGGGGGCACGGATGTTGCCGCCACCGCTAGGGAGCTCCCATCCGAGGACGTCTCGCTGTCACTGCTCTCACCAGCGGTCCCCGTCGTGGTGCTCCCCTCGCCCTCTGGATCACTGGTGCCCTCGGTGTCTGTTCCTGGGCCCACCGGGGCCTTGTGTCCTGCAGCTCCCTCGTGCTCCGATGCCAAATCTCCTCCGCCTGATGATGCTAATGCACACATGCACAAGAAGATGAAGAGAAAGGGTGGGGGGAGAAAAAAGAAGACCAGGTTGAGTGCATGCAATGTCAACACCGTTGGCGGAGAGGACAGACACAGGAGCCTAATGCACTAAGCCGCGCATTCGGGGTACACTACTCAGTACTACTGACTAGGACAACAGGCCAAGAGACGTCAAACGCGCACATGGGAGATGCTGGACCTTCAATGGCTGTACTTGTCACCCTACAGAGGTGGGGGCCGGGGGCACAGGGCCATGCCTAAGGGAGAGGCCTACACTACAGAAAGCGCCCTGGCCTAATGTCACCCACAGCCCTCCTCCCCCACCCAGACGCCTCCACTGCGCAGAAAGATAGGAGAATGTGCTGATACTCACCCCCTTGTGTCTGCTGTGATGTCTTAAAGCGCCCATCCAATTCTGGGTAGGCCACCACCAGGATCCGGGACATCAGGGGGGTCATGGTGCGACTGGCACCCCTCCTAGGTTGGGAGGCCATCCCCAGCAGTGTTTCTGCGGTCTTCCTTGTTCCGCGGCGGATGTCCTCCCACCTGTTGCGGCAGTGGGTGCCCCGTCTGTTGTGGACCCCCAAGTTCCGGACTTCCTTGGCGATGGCACGCCAAATCTCGATCTTCTGATGGGCGCTGACCTATTTGACATGTACAGGGTGGAAAGGAGGAAATCATCAATGACCTGCATGTTAGATGTGATTGGCCCCCCCACCAACTTTGCCATATGGCACATGCTCTCATCTGTCGGGCGTTGCACTCCTCATTCGCCCCCCACCCCACCAACTTACATCCACCCCAATCCACACAGGCATAGCCCATTCCATGTGCACCCGGTGTACTCACTTGTTGGTCTGGAGGACCGTAGAGTATCGCATACTGGGGGAGGACCCCATCCACGAGCTTCTCCAGCTCTTCAGACGTGAAGGCAGGGGCCCTTTCCCCAGTCGCAGCAGCCATTGTATCTTCCAGACCGAGGTCACAGCAGCACTTGCAGTATAGGTCCTCTCCTGTGGATGATCAGGTCTCGAGTGATTAAGCAGATAGAAAATGGCGGTCACGCCCGCGGCGGTGCGTACCGCGGCGGTGTGTACCGCGACCTCCGGCGCACATCGTCATTGGCTCCTGAAACCCATAGGCTTCAATGTTAACCAATGCGGCTTTGCGCCGCGGTCTTCGACCGCCTACCGCCACGGTGTGCCCCGCCAGCGCATTGACCTCACATCCCATTGTCCCACTTCACAGGTCAGGCAGCCGCCATTTCAAGGGCCTACATGGCTTAATTTTGACTGCGACACACAGGCCTAGGCCTTGCATTGCCACACATACACGCCTTTCAACCCATTGCCATTCTTTAACTGTGCAAGCTGTCTGTACGTACCTGTGGTTTGGCTGACTCTGTGCTCCATGTTGTCCTTCCTAGGCACCGTCCGCTGGGACTTTCGATGAGAAGGAGGAATCCTCGCGTGTACCGACCGCTGGTGGACCTGTCGACAATGGAAGAACGCCATATAATACTTCGATACAGACTTGACCGAGCCACTATACATGAACTGTGTGCCCAGCTGGAGCCAGCCCTGATGTCCCCCATCCGCCAACCCACAGGGATTCCGCCTCTGGTGCAGGTTTTGTCAGTCCTCCATTTTTTGGCAAGTGGGTCATTCCAGACCACAGTGGCCATGTCATCTGGAATGTCTCAGCCTATGTTTTCAAAGATTTTGAGCAGAGTGTTGTCTGCCCTGATGAAACTCATGCGGAGCTACATCATTTTCCCAGAGGAGGGTTACTTGCCTACAGTGAAGGGTGATTTCTATGCCCTTGGACATATCCCCAACATCATTGGTGCCATTGATGGGACCCATGTGGCTTTGGTACCCCCAAAAGACGATGAGCAGTTGTACCGAAACAGAAAAAGTTATCATTCGATGAATGTCCAGGTGGTCTGTTTGGCTGACCAGTACATCTCCCATGTAAATGCCAAGTTCCCAGGGTCAGTACATGACGCGTATGTGATGCGAAATAGCAGCATCCCCTATGTGATGGAGCAGCTACAGAGACAACGTGTGTGGCTAATAGGTGACTCTGGTTACCCCAACCTGCCTTGGCTACTGACCCCAGTAAGGAATCCCCGGACCAGGGCAGAGGAACGGTACAATGAGGCCCATGGGCGAACTAGGAGGATCATCGAAAGGACCTTTGGCCTCCTGAAGGCCAGGTTTAGGTGCCTGCATATGACTGGGGGATCCCTGATGTACTCACCAAAGAAGGTGTGCCACAGCATCGTGGCCTGCTGTATGCTTCACAATCTGGCATTCCAACGTCAGGATCCTTTCCTGCAGGAGGATGGTGCAGATGGTGGTGTTGAAGCAGCTGTGGAGCCTACGGAGAGTGAAGAGGAGGAAGACTCAGAGGACGACACAGACAACAGGGACAGAGTAATAGAACAGTATTTCCAGTAGCACACAGGTAATAATCACCCATGCCATTTTACATTTCCTGAAAGCCTCCTGCATCTCAACTCTGTCGGTTTCCCCCCAGACCTATGAACATGATGTTTGATTTTCCCTTCCCTTTTCTGTGCTGTATGAGCCACTGCGTGACCTCGGCTTGGTTGGCCCATGGACTAATGCTAAGTTACCTCGGTATGTGTAAATCACAATGTTAACAATACGTAATTGATCTGTAATGTGTCATACATTTGTAAATAAGACAGGCTGAGTCCGGATTGATTTCAGTGCAATGTGTGATTTATTATTCGTTCATAGATATTTGTACATGATAGTGAAACAGTGATGGGTGGGGGTGGAGTAATGTCCATGGCGGAGTCCAGTTCTCAGTCTCACAGGTCCATTGTCCATATGCCTGTGGCAGGATGGAGCAGGGGCAGTTCAAGGTTTGACAGGGTGGCAATGTGGGACAGTGGGAGGACTTCAGGGGGTATGTGATGCTGGCGGGGGACTTGACATCCTACTCTGTCGGTTTTTTTGATCTCAGGCTCCTTTTGCGGGCGGTTGTTGTTCAGCAGGAGGTGGGGGTCTGGTGGCCTGTCGTTGTGGTGGGGCCTCCTGTCCACTAGCGCCGGCGGAGGTGGTAGGCTGTTCCTGTTCCTGGCTAGTGACAGGGGCCCTGTGTGATGCCACATGGTCCCGAAACGTGTCCTCTATGCGGTTCAGGGCCTGGACTATACTCCCCATAGCGGTTGAGATGTTGCTGAGTTGGTCGCTGAATCCCATGTAGCGTTGCTCCTGCTGTGCCTGGATGTCCTGGAACCTGGCCAGTACCGTCGCCATCGTCTCTTGTGAGTGGTGGTAGGCAGCCATGATGGTGGTGAGGGCCTCTTGGAGAGTGGGTTCCCTGGGCCTCTCCTCCCCCCCCTGTCGCACAGCAGCCCTCCGAGTTGCCCTGTTTCCCTGGGCCTCTGTCCCCTGGACGGTGTGCCCACTCCCACTGCCCCCAGGTCCCTGTTGTTGTTGGGTTGGTGGGTTACCCTGGGGGCCCTGTAGTGGTAGACACACCGCTGCTTGACCTGTCCTAGAGACAGAGGCATGGGCCCGCTGGGTGGGAGCTGTGCTGTTGTTCCCAGAGGGGGTTGGGTCTGCTGTGGCCTGTGTGTGGGGAACCCACTGTCCAGAGGTCCCCGATGGTCCGGGCTGGTCGTCAGGTTCCAGGTCGACAGAGCTGCTGTCATCACTAGGGGCCTGTCCGGGGGTGGGATGGACATTTCTGGTCCCTCCTGACCGGTGTGTTGTCGTTCGGGTCCTGCATGGGGTAAGAGGGTATGGTTATTGTTTCTGTGTGTGCATTAGCTTGCATTTTATGGGTGCCCTTGTCCCCCAGTGCTGGCATTCCCTTGGGGGAGGTGTTGTGAGGGTGTTTTGTGGGGGGGGAGTGATGGGTATGTGCAGTGGTCATGCTTAGGTGATGGGTGTCCATAGTTTGGGGGTGGCATGCAGGGGTTGGTGTTGGGTGGGTTGTGCTGGGGAGACATTCTCAGGGAGGATGTGTGCTGGGGGGTTGGGGGTGAGGGTGGGGGTTAGCATGCTGGGGGGGGCGGTGAAGTGGTCGGCCTTGTACTTACCAGAGTCCATTCCTCCGCCTACTCCAGCGAGGCCATCGGGATGCAGGATGTTGAGTACCTCTTGCTCCCATGTTGTGAATTCGGGTGGAGTGGGTGGGGGTCCCCGCCAGTCTTCTGCACTGCGATGTTGTGTCGCGAGACCATCGAGCGCACCTTCCCCCGTAGGTCGTTCCATCGTTTGCGGATGTCCTCTCTATTTCTGGGATGCTGTCCCACCGCGTTGACCCTGTCCACGATCCGCTGCCAGAGCTCCGCCTTCTTGCTATGGTGGTGTGCTGGACCTGTGAGCCGAAGAGCTGGGGTTCCACTCTTATGATCTCCTCCACCATGACCCGGAGTTCTTGGTCCGAAAAGCGTGGGTGCCTTTGTGGTGCCATGGGGTGGTGTGTATGAGGTGTGGGGTGGTGTATGTGACGATGTGTGTGTTGGTGTGTGGTGCTTTGTGTTTCTATGTGGTGTGTGTGATGTTGCGGTGTGCCTCTGTGTGTCTGGCTCTCTATTCTCTGATGTGTCCCTCTCTCTCCTTCGTCTCTGGTTTTTGTTGGTAGGGGTTTGTGGGTGATGTGGGTGTGTGTTTTATATGGTATTGGATGTGTGGGAGTGGTGTGTGTATGTGTTTCAGGTGTGTGCCTTTCAAATTGTCCAATGTGGTAGGGGTTTGTAAAGGTGTGTGTATTTTGACCGCGGCGGTTTGTACCGCCAATGGAATACCGCGTTTGAATGACCGCCGCGTCGATTTGCGGGTCAGAATGGGTTGGGCGTATTTCTGTTTGCGTGGCGGTGGAGGTTTGGTCTTCTCCAGTTTACCGCTGGCCGCTGATGTGGCGGACTGCAGTGGAGGGCGGATTTTCAGAGGTTTTGCAGTTGTGGGTCAGAATGTCCGTGACGGCTGACCGCGGCCGCGGCGGTATTGTGGCGGCCTTCTGACCGGCAGTAAGCAGCTTTTACCGCCGAGGTCAGAATGACCCCCTATGTCTCTGGGGTTTTCACTGCAGCTACCGCTGCTGCCAACCTACAGACAGGCTTCTGCCCTACTGGGGTCTGGGCAGCCCAGTCCCAGGAAGGCAGAACACAGGATTTCCTCTGAGAGAGGGTGTTACACTCTCTCCCTTTGGAAATAGGTGTTAAGGGCTGGGAAGGAGTAGCCTCTCCCAGCCTCTGGAAATGCTTTGAAGGGCACATATGGTGCCCTCCTTGCATAAGCCAGTCTACACCGGTTCAGGGATCCCCCAACCCCTACTCTGGCACGAAACTGGACAAAGGAAAGCGGAGTGACCTCTCCCCTATCCATCACCACCCCAGGGGTGGTGCCCAGAGGTCCTCCAGTGTGTCCCAGACCTCTGACATCTTGAATGCAGAGGTGTGAGGGCACAATGAAGGCCTCTTAGTGGCCAGTGCCAGCAGGTGACATCAGAGACCCCTCCTGATAGGTGTTTACCTTCTTAGGTGGCCAAACCTCCTCTGAGGGATATTTAGGGGCTCTCCTGTGGTTTTCTCGTCAGATAACGAATGCAAGAGCTCACCAGAGTTACTCTGCATTTCTCTCTACGACTTCTGCCAAGGATTGACCGCTGACTGCTCCAGGTCGCCTGCAAAACCACAACAAAGTAGCAAGACAACTACCAGCAACATTGTAGCGGCTAATCCTGCCGGCTTTCTCGACTGTTTCCTAGTGGTGCATACTCTGAGGGCTGTCTGCCTTCACCCTGCACTGGAAGCCAAGAAGAAATCTTCTGTGGGTCGACGGAATCCTTCCCCGCTACCGCAGGCACCAAACTTCTGCTTCACTGGTACTTTAGGTCCCCTCTCATCTTGATGAGCGTGGTCCCTGGAACACAGGAGCTGGATCCTAGTGACCCCGACAGTCCAGTGGTCCTTCTGTCCAAATATGGTGGAGGTAAGTTCTTGCCTCCCCATGCCAGACAGTAATCCTGTGTACTGTGTGATCTGCAGCTGCTCCGGCTTCTGTGCATTTTTGCAAGGAATCCTTTGTGCACAGTATAGCCCAGGTCCACAGCACTCCGTCCTGTATTGCTCAACTCGCTGAGTTGACCCCCTGCTTTGTGGGACCGTTCTTTGTAGTGTTTAGATGACCTCCATGCTCAGATTTCTTGAACCCCTGTTCAAGTGCTTCTGCGGGTGGTGCCTGCTTCTGCATGGACTCTTTTTGCTGCTGAGCACCCCCTTTGTCTCCTTCTTAAAAGGACGACCTCCTGGTCCTTCCTGGGTCGAGGCAGCACCTATTTTCTTCAACCGCAACCTTTGCAGCTAGCAAAGCTTGTTTCTGGTATTTCTGTATGGAAAGAACTCTGCATCCTCCAGCACGCCATGGGACATCTTCTGTGCAAAGGAGATGTTCCTGACATCTTCCGTTGTTACAGAATCTTCAGCTTCTTCCACCCAGAGGCAGCCATTTTGCACCTTCATCTGTGGTTTAGTGGGCTCCTGCCCCCCCGGACACTTTCATGACTCTTGGACTTGGTCCCCTTCCTTTGCAGGTCCTCAGGTCCAGGAATCCGTCTTCAGTGCCTTGCAGTCAGTTGTTGCCTTTGCAGAATCTCCTATCACGACTTTAGTGTGTTTTTGGGGAAGTAGGGTAACCTTACTCCTACTTTTCAGGGTCTTGGGGTGGGGTATCTTGGACACCCTTAGTGTTTTCGTACACTCCCAGCGACCCTCTACACACTACACTAGGCCTAGGGTTCCTAAGTTGTTCTCATTCCACTTTCTTAGTATATGGTTTGTGTTGCCCCTGGGCCTATTGCATCCTATTGTATTCTAGTGGTTGCGCTACTTTTCTATTTACTTACCTGATTTTGGTTTGTGTGTAGATTTTGTGTATTTTACTTACCTCCTAAGGGAGTCTATCCTCTGAGATATTTCTGACACACTGTCACTAAAATAAAGTACCTTTATTTTTGGTAACTCTGAGTATTGTGATATGATATGAGTGGTATAGAATGACCTTTTCATGTCTCCTGGTTCAGCCTAAGCTGCTCTGCTATAGCTACCTCTATCAGCCTAAGCTGCTGGAACACTTCTAATCTACTAATAAGGGATAACTGGACCTGGCATAAGGTGTAAGTACCATCAGGTACCCACTATAAGCCAGGCCAGCTTCATACATTGGTGGTGTAGCGGTGAGATAAGTACTTGTAACTGCTTAACCACTTTGTCATTGGTGCTTTTCATAAGGAAAACATATACCAAATACTTAAAAATATACACAGTTAACCTAAACAGTTTAACTTTCTTTCTATAAACTTTCTAAAAAGTTTCAGAAAAGTTTTCAAACATTTTGAGAAGTTTGAAAAAGTTTTTCTCTTTTCTTTAAAAGTTTCTAAACTTTTTTCTCTCAGTCCAAAACCCTTTCTAACAAACATGTCTGCAGTAGAAATTACTCCCACAGTTGTCCATGCAACATATGGTAGTTTAAACTTTAAAAGTTTGAGGGGTCTCTGCATAGAAATAGGTTTAAGCATTGTTAAGAACCCTACCAAAGATCTTCTCCTTAGCCTTCTCCTAGAAAGTGATCAGGACGAGTCTGGCCTATCCCAGGATAAGGAGGTAGAGGAGGGGGCTACCCAGCAAGACTCAGAGGAGTCCCCTGAGGAGGTGGGGGAGAATTCATCCAAAGACCTGCCAGGTAACAGGCCTTGTAGTGACACTGGTAGTGGAAGAGGGTCGCACACTAGTAGGGCACCTTTCACTCCAAAAGGCCAGGTTACTAGAGTCCAGCCAGTTAGAGACAGGTCTCACTCTGCCAATTCCCACATTTCTTCCATGTCTCAGAATTCCCAAGCTTCTCACCCTGCGGATAACACTATAGAAAGGGAACTCAGAAACCTGAGGTTGGAAGAGGCCAGGCTGAAGCAAAGACAGCAGCAGCTGGCCGTAGGCAGGGAATCTCTAGATGTAGAGAGGGAAAGCCAGAGGTTGGGGTTAGTTCCCCATGGTGGCAGCAGCCTTGTTTTTGATAGTAATCCTGTAAGAGAACAAGATTCCAGAAACCTGCATAAGATAGTCCCTATTTACAAGGAGGGAAGTGACATTAACTAGTGGTTTGCTGCACTTGAGAGGGCTTGTATGGTACAGTTGGTCCCTCAAAGGCAGTTGGCTGTTATCTTGTGGCTATCTTTCACTGGTAAGGATAGGGATAGGCTCCTTACTGTCAGAGAAAGTGATGCTAATAATTACAAAGTTGTGAAGGTTCACTATTGGATGGATTTGGCTTAACCACTGAACAATACAGGATAAAGTTCAGAGATACTAGAAAAGAGTCCTCTCAAGACTGGACAGATTTTGTAGACTGTTTAGTGAAGGCCTTGGAGGGTTGGTTACATGGCAATAAGGTGACTGACTATGAAAGCCTGCATAATCTAATCCTGAGAGAGCATATTTTCAACAATTGTATGTCTGATTTGTTGCACCAGTACTTGGTAGACTCAGATCTGACCTCTCCTCAAGAATTGTGAAAGAAGGCAGACAAATGGGTCAGAACAAGAGTGAACAGAAAAGTTCATTCAGGGGGTGAAAAGGATGTCAAGAAGAAGGATGGTAAGTCTTCTCACAAGGGTGGGGACAAAGATAAAAAACATTCTGAGTTTTTATCAGGCCCACAAATATCCTCTGGGGGTCGTGGGTCCAAATCCTCTTCCCACAATCAAAAGAAGCCATGGTGTTATTTATGTAAAAGTAAAGGCCATTTGGCAAGTGATTCCACCTGCCCAAAGAAAAACACCAAGGCTCCCACTACCAGAACCCCAACCTCAACCTCTAGTGCCCCTAGTAATAGCAGTGGTGGTGGGAAGTCTACTACAAATAGCCAATCAACGGGTGTAGCTGGGCTCATCATTGGTACTGTAGTTAGGGTTGGTCTTGTTAAGGAGACCACAGAGGCTGTTTTAGTTTCTGACAGTGGTATTGACTTTGCCACCTTGGTTGCTTGTCCCCTTAATATGGGTAAGTACAAGCAACTTCCCCTAATAAATGGTGTTGAGGTTGAAGCCTACAGGGATACAGGAGCCAGTGTCACTATGGTGATTGAGAAACTTGTTCACCCTGATCAACACCTACTTGGTCAGCAGTACCAAGTGACTGATGCTCATAACAACACTCTTAGCCACCCCATGGCTATTGTGAATCTCAAATGGGGGGTACTGGTCCAAAGAACGTTATGGTGGCCACTGAATTACCTTTAGATTGCTTACTAGGCAAAGACTTGGGGACATCAGCTTGGGCTGAAGTGGAGTTGGAGGCTCATGCAGCAATGCTGGGCATTCCTGGGC
Organism: Pleurodeles waltl; assembly: GCF_031143425.1. Lineage (NCBI taxonomy): Eukaryota > Metazoa > Chordata > Amphibia > Caudata > Salamandridae > Pleurodeles > Pleurodeles waltl. The sequence continues at coordinate 623,466,339 of NC_090439.1, read as the reverse complement.
ATATATTTGCTTTCACAAGTGCTCAGGCCAAGAAGCAAAGAGGATAGGGAAACTTGGATCCTGGAACAATGGACCAAGTGCTCCCAAAAGCTAGGGGTAGAAAGGGTGAATCCTTGCCCACTAACCCTCCCTCTCCAGAAGATTCCCCTTTTGAGGAAGAGGAATCCTCTCCCTGTGCAGAACCCACACCAGATGAGCTGGCAGCAGACACTACTGAGATTTTGGGTGCAGGGGGCCTGCTAGGGAAGAGGTGAGTGTTGCACAGCAGACCTGTCCCACACTAGAGGGTTTGAGACAGCAAGTTGTCAAACAGCAGAATAGGGATGCCACTGATAGTCATGTGGTGTATTGGGAAGACAACCTCCTGTATACTGAGTCAAGAGACCCTAAACCTGGAGCTGCCAGAAGATTGGTTATCCCTTTGCAGTATAGGGAGTGTCTTCTGACCTTGGCACATGATATTCCTTCGGCTGGGCATTTGGGCCAAAGTAAAACTTGGGACAGGCTTGTTCCATTGTTTCACTGGCCTCATATGTCAGAGGACACCAAAAAGAGTTTTGTCGCTCTTGTGTGACCTGCCAAGGCAGTGGCAAGACTGGTGGCACACCTAAGGCCCCCTTAATTCCACTTCCTGTGGTTGGGCTTCCCTTTGAAAGGGTAGGGGTTGACATAGTTGCCCCCCTTGACCCTCCAACAGCTTTAGGCAATAGGGTTATCCTGGTGGTAGTAGACCATGCCACCAGGTATCCTGAAACAATTCCCTTAAGGACCACTACAGCTCCTGCAGTGGCAAAGGCCCTCCTGCGAATCTTTTCCAAGGGTGGGCTTCCCTAAGGAAGTGGTGTCAGACAGAGGTAGTAACTTCAATTCTGCATATCTCAAAGCTATGTGGAAGGAGTGCGGTGTAACGTACAAGTTCACTACTTCTTATCATCCACAAACAAATGATCTGGTTGAGAGGTTTAATAAAACTCTCAAAGGTATGATTATGGGACTCCCTGAAAAACTCAGAAGGAGATTGGATGTCCTGTTGTCATGCCTCCTTTTTGCTTACAGGGAGGCACCCCGAAAAGGAGTGGGCTTTAGCCCCTTTGAACTCTTCTTTGGGCACCCTGTAAGAGTTCCCCTTGCACTTGTGAAGGAGGGTTGGGAACAACCTTTAAAAGCTCCTAATCAGGACATTGTGGACTGTGTACTTGGCCTAAGATAAAGAATGGCTGAGTACATGAAAAAGGCCAGTAAAAACCTTCAGGCCAGCCAGAGCTCCAGAAGCAATGGCCTGACCAGAAGGCTGGCCTGACCCAGTACCACCCTGGACAGAAGGTGTGGGTATTGGAGCCTGTGGCCCCAAGAGCACTCCAAGACAAATGGAGTGGGCCCCATTTCATTGTTGAGAAAAAAGGTGAGGTTACCTACTTGGTAGACCTGGGCGCTGCCAGGAGTCCCCTTAGGGTGCTCCATGTCAATCGTCTAAAACCCTACTGTGACAGGGCTGACTTAACCCTGCTCATGGCAACTGATGAGGGACAGGAAGAAGACAGTGACCCTCTCCCTGATCTCTTCTCCACCATTGAAGCTGATGGCTTAGTGGAGGGGGTGGTGCTTGCAGATTGCCTTACTGCTGAGCAGAAGGACAACTGTGTAAATCTCCTAGGCCAATTTTGTGACCTCTTCTCACTGATACCAGGTACCACTACCAGGTGTGAGCACACAATCAACACTGGAGACAGCTTACCTGTCAAAAGTAAGATTTATAGGCAGCATGACCATGTCAGAGATTGCATAAAACAAGAGGTACAGAAAATGCTGGATTTAGGAGTGATTGAGCCTTCAGAAAGCCCATGAGCTAGCCCAGTGGTGCTTGTCCCAAAACCTCACAGTAAAGATGGTAAAAGAAAAAAGAGGTTTTGTGTTGACTACAGAGGTCTCAATCAAGTAACCAAAACTGATGCTCACCCTATACCCAGGGCTGATGATCTAATAGATACACTGGCTTCTGCCAAGTATCTAAGCACTTTTGATTTAACTGCAGGGTATTGGCAGATTAAATTATCAGAAGATGCTAAACCTAAAACTGCATTTTCCACCATTGGAGAGCACTATCAGTTCACTGTGATGCCCTTTGGTTTGAAGAATGCACCTGCCACTTTTCAGAGGTTGGTGAACACAGTCCTGCAAGGTGTGGAAGCTTTTAGTGCAGCATATCTAGATGATATAGCTGTCTTTAGGTCCACCTGGGATGATCACCTGGTCCACCTATGGAAAGTTTTGGAGGCCCTGCAAAAGGCAGGCCTCACTTTCAAGGCTTCAAAGTGCCAGATAGGGCAGGGGAAAGTGGCTTATCTGGGCCACCTGGTAGGTGGGGAACAGATTGCACCACTGCAGGGGAAGATCCAAACCATTTTGGAATGGGCTCCCCCTACTACTCAAACCCAGGTGAGAGCCTTCTTAGGCCTCAAAGGGTACTATAGGAGGTTCCTTAAGAACTATGGCTCCATTGCATCTCCTCTTAATGACCTCACTACAGTAGTAAGAAGATGCCTAATATGGTATTGTGGACAGCTAGCTCTCAAAAGGCTTTTGATGAGCTCAAACAGGCCATGTGCTCTGCGCCTGTCTTAAAAAGTCCTTGCTACTCCAAGAAGTTCATAGTCCAGACTGATGCTTCTGAATTAGGGGTTGGGGCAGTTCTAGCACAGCTTAACACTGAAGGCCAGGATCAACCTGTTGCTTTTATCAGCAGGAGGTTGACCCCTAGAGAAAAGCGTTGCTCTGCCATAGAGAGGGAGGCCTTTGCTGTGGCCTGAGTACTGAAAAAGTTGAGACCATACCTGTTTGGTACTCACTTTATTGTTCAGACAGACCACAAACCTCTTTTATGGCTTAAACAAATGAAAGGTGAAAACCCTAAATTGTTGAGGTGGCCCATCTCCTTACAGGGAATGAACTATACAGTGGAACATAGACCTGGGAATAGCCACTCCAATGCAGGTGGACTCTCCAGATATTTCCACTTAGACAATGAAGACTCATCTGGGCAATGCTACCCTTATTGTCCCTCGTTTGGGGGGGGAGGGGTTGTGTAGGAAAGTACCATCTTGCCTGGCATGTTACCCCCATTTTTACTTGTGTGTCAGTTTGTTTTTACCTTTCTCACTGGGATCCTGCTAGACAGGAACCCAGTGCTCATAGTTTGTGACCTAAATGTGTTCCCTGTGTGGTGCCTAACTGTGTCACGGGGCCTCTGCTAACCAGAACCTCAATGCTTATGCTCTCTCTGTCTTTAAAATTGTCACTGCAGGCTAGTGACCATTTTTACTAATTCTGATTGGCACACTGGAACACCCTTATAACTCCCTAGTATATGGTACCTAGGTACCCAGGGTATTGGGGTTCCAGGAGATCCCTGTGGGCTGCAGCATTTCTTTTGCCACCCATAAGGAGCTCAGACAATTCTTACACAGGACTGCCACTGCAGACAGAGTGAAATAACACCTATGTTATTTCATAGCCATTTTACACTGCACTTAAGTAACTGTAAGTCACCTATATGTCTAACCCTCACTTGGTGAAGGTTAGGTGCAAAGTTTCTAAGTGTGAGGGCACCCTGGCACTAGCCAAGGTGCCCCTACATGGTTCAGGGCAATTTCCCCAGATTTTGTGAGTGCGGGGACATCATTAAACATGTGCACTACATATAGGTCAATACCTATATGTAGCTTCACAATGGTAATTCCGAATATGGCCATGTAACATGTCTAAGATCATGGAATTGTCTCCCCATGCCAAATCTGGTATTGGGGTGCCAATCCCATGCATCCCCGGGGCTCCAGCATGGACCCTGGGTACTGCCAAATTAGCTCTCTGGGGTTTTCACTGCAGCTACTGCTGCGGCCAACCCACAGACAGGCTTCTGCCCTCCTGGGGTCTGGGCAGCCCAGTCCCAGGAAGGCAGAACAAAGGATATCCTCCGAGAGAGGGTGTTACACCCACTCCCTTTAGAAATAGGTGTTAAGTGCTGAGGAGGAGTAGCCTCCCCCAGCCTCTGGAAATGCTTTGAGGGGCACAGATGGTGCCCTACTTGCATAAGCCAGTCTACACCAGTTCAGGGACCCCCCAGCCCCTGCTCTGGCATGAAACTGGACAAAGGAAAGGGGAGTGACTACTCCTCTGTCCATCACCACCCTAGGGGTGGTGCCCAGAGCTCCTCCAGTGTGTCCCAGACCTCTGCTATCTTGAATGCAGAGGTGTGAGGGCACAGTGGAGGCCTCTGAGTGGCCAGTGGCAGCAGTTGACGTCAGAGACTGCTCCTGATAGGTGCTTACCTGGTTAGGTGGCCAATCCTCCTCTGAGGGCTATTTAGGGACTCTCCTGTGGGGTTTTTGTCAAATAACTAATGCAAGAACTCACTAGATTTCCTCTGCATCTCCCTTTTCGACTTCTGCCAAGGATCGTCCGCTGACTGCTCCAGGACGCCTGCAAAACCGCAACAAAGTAGCAAGACTACTACCAGCAACATTGTAACGCCTAACCCTGCCTGCTTTCTCAACTGTTTCCTGGTGGTGCATGCTCTGAGGGCTGTCTGCCTTCACCCTGAACTGGAAGCCAAGAAGAAATCTCCTCCGGGTTGACGGAATCTTCCCCCTGCTAACGCAGGCACCAAACTTCTGCATCACCGGTCCTCTGGTTCCCCTCTGTTCTTGACGTTCATGGTCCCTGGAACACAGGAGCTGGATCCAAGTGACCCCGACAGTCCAATGGTCCTTCTTTCCAAATTTGGTGGAGTAAGTCCTTGCCTCCCCACGCCAGACAGTAATCCTGTGTACTGCGTGATCTGCAGCTGCTAGGGCTTCTGTGCACTTTTGCAAGGAATCCTTCATGCACAGCATAGCCCAGGTCCCTGCCACTCCGTCCTCCGTTGCTCAACTCGCTGAGTTGATCACCGGCTTTGAGGGACCCTCCTTTGTAGTGTTGAGATGACCGTTGTGCTCAGATTTCTTGAACCCCTGTTCAAGTGCTTCTGTGGGTGCTGTCTGCTTCTGCATTGGCTCTCTGTGCTGCTGAGCGCCTCCTCCTCTGTCTCCTCTTCCAGGGTGCAACCTCCTGGTCTTTCCTGGGCCCAGGCAGCACCCATTTTCTTCAACTGCGACCTTTGCAGCTAGCAAGGCTTGTTTGCGGCCTTTCTGCGTGGAAACAACTCTGCATCATCCAGCACGCCGTGTGATATCTTCTGTGCAAAGGAGAAGTTGCTGGCATCTTCCGTTGTTGCGGAATCTTCAGCTTCTTCCACCCAGTGGCAGTCATTTTGCACCTTCATCCGGGGTTTAGTGGGCTCCTGCCCCCCCGGACACTTTCGTGACTCCGGGATTTGGTACCCTTCCTTTGCAGGTCCTCAGGTCCAGGCATCCATCTTCAGTGCTTTGCAGTCAGTTGTTGCCTTTGCAGAATTTCCTATCACGTCTTCAGTGTGTTTTTGGTGAAGTAGGGTAAATTTACTCCTACTTTTCAGGGTCTTGGGGTGGGGTATCTTGGACACCCTCAGTGTTTTCTTACACTCCCAGCGACCCTCTACACACTACACTAGGCCTAGGGTCCCTAAGTGGTTCACATTCCACTTTCTTAGTATATGGTTTGTGTTGCCCCTAGGCCTATTACATTCTATTGTATTCTAGAGTTTGCACTGTATTTCTAACTATTTACTTACCTGATTTTGGTTTGTGTGTACATTTTGTGTATTTTACTTACGTCTTAAGGGAGTATATCCTCTGAGACATTTTTGGCACATTGTCACTAAAATAAAGTACCTTTATTTTTAGTAACTCTGAGTATTGTGTTTCTTATGATATAGTGCTATATGATATAAGTGGTATAGTGGGAGCTTTTTATGTCTCCTAGTTCAGCCTAAGCTGCTCTGCTATAGCTACCTCTATCAGCCTATGCTGCTAGAACACTGCTAATCTACTAATAAGGGATAACTGGACATGGCACAAGGTGTAAGTACCATCAGGTACCCACTATAAGCCAGGCCAGCCTCCTACACTTGTGTATACGTACTGTGTAAGTATAAGTGGTATTGCAGGAGCTTTGCATGTCTCCTAGTTCAGCCTAGGTTGCTCTGATATAGGTACCTCTATCAGCTTAAGCTGCTAGAACACTACTACATTTCTCTAATAAGAGATAACTGGACCTGGTGTAAGGTGCAGGTACCCAAGGCACCCACTACAAACCAGGCCATCATCTTATAGTGGACATGCAATCCATACTCCCGAGTAATGGTCTATTGCCTTTGTTTTTTTCTTTGCAAAAAAATTGTTTTACTCATGAGAGTTATCTCATTGATATAAAATATTTTTATTCTGATCATACCTTTGTCCTGGCCTTATTTTAGATTGTTACTAATTGTTTGCTGATGATGTTATTTCTGCTAATGCGTGTGCCATGCACTTATTCTCATTAGTGACAGTGACAAACACAGGTTGTGTATTTTGACTATTTTTTTTAATGCATACATTAGTGTTATACATCTGTGATGGACATATTAATTTTGGTGCAAGCATTCATCATGTTACTGAACATGTACACCAAAATTGCATGTGTTTCTGTTACTGTGTCTGGAAAATACATGTGTTTATTTTGTCATGCTGTGTCAATAATATGCACTTATTTATTACACAGGGAACATACCACTTTATAGTTAAATAGCATCTCATGTTTATCATAACTTGTACACACCGGGGGGCACGTGACCTTCATACACCTCTGACATGTTTTCAGTTTAACCCCAAGGGTGCCTGGGGCGAGCTCGTCTCGTCCAGGCACACGGTTCCGGTGTGCCTGGGACGATACCAGCTCATCCTGCACCTGGCCCAAGGGGCCTATAGTCGGGGCTGGAAGGGGAATTGCATCCCCTTCTACCCTGACCCCCCACCACTCCAGTGACGTCTGATGACATCAGCGTGAAAATCGTGCGCTGACCTCATCAGAGGTCACCTCGGATCGCGCTGGAAGCGTGCTTCCAGTGGGATCCCAGAAGAGAAATGCTTTTACATTTCTCTTCCGACCAGGAGGTGGGGCGGGGGAGACAAGAAAGGACAGGAAAGACCTTTACTTTCCTTTCTTGTTTCTCACAGCATTTCTGCTGCGTGATCGTAATGCGATCGGGCAGCAGAAATGCCCACTAGACACCAGTGATTTTTAATTTTTTTGTGTAAATTTTAAGAAGGGGAGTGGCCCCCAGGGAGGTAAATGATTTTTAGGCCATTTCTGCCCCCAGGGGACAGAAAACCATTAGACACCAGGGAAATATATATTTTTTGTTTATTTAAAAAATGTTATGTGTGGGGAGCGATCCCTTAGGCAAGGGTCGCTCCCGGAGGACCAAATTATTTTTAGGCCATTTCTGCCCTACCGGGGGGGGGGGGGAGTGCAGAAATCACTAGACACCTGGGATTATTTATTTTCATCATACTTGCACATAAGGGGAGCAGCCCCTTGGGCAAGGGCTGCTCCTTAGGGGGGCAAATTATTTTTTGGCCATTTTAGCCCCCCCTGGGGGCAGAAAACCACTAGAAACCAGGGATAAAAAAATGTTTGTTCATTTTTATTTTTTTCGCTGTGGGGAGCGACCCCTTAGGCAAGGGTTGCTCCCAGGGGTCCAAGTTATGTTTTAGGCCATTTCTGCCCATCCTGGGAGCAAACCAGCCTAATATAATTAGGGCGATCTGCCCCCGGGGGGGCAGAAACCACAAGACACATGGGATTTTTGTTTTTTTTATACGCATTAAGGGAGCGTCACCTTTGGCAAGGGCCGCTCCCCATGGGGGGGAAATATTTGTAGGCCTTTTCTGCCCCCCTGGTGACAGATTGGCCTAATATAATTACCCCTACCCCAAAAAATGGGGCCAAAGTTGTTCTGCCCACCAGTGGGCAGATTGGGCATTTACACCTGATCCACACCCCGGGGGAGCAGAAAGTCTACTAGAGGCCAGTTAATAAAAAAAAAAAATTGTGGGGTGGCGGCTACCAACCAGTATGGCCTGGTTATGCCCCCACCCGAACTGAAGGGGCTAACACTCTTTCAGCTCTTCCTCTCACACTAAAACATCTTATTCCATGGCAAGCAAGAGGACATTTGATTATATGGGGTTTTGTTTTACATTTGGGCAATGAGAACTTGGTAACTCTCAAAATCGTCCCTCTTAGAATGGTGAGGGCTGCGCTTTTTTTTACTTTGGGACACTGCCATGTAGAAAAATCCACAAGACCTAGACACATCTGAGAACTAAACATCTGGTTGATTCCAGGGTGGTGTGCTTCACATGCACCCCGCACCATGTCCTTACCCACAATGCCCTGCGAACCTCCAACTTTGCTGGAAATTACACATTTTTCCCACATTTTTGTGATGGAACCTTCCGGAATCTGCAGGAGTCCCCAAAATTCCTACCATCCAGCATGTCTCATCTATACCGATAAAAATTCTGCTGCACTTGTCAGCCTAAAAATGTTTTTTTTCAAACTGCCCTTTTGGACCCGGTTTGGTTCCCCCTCAATTTCAACATGTTTTAGGCTCTTCCCTGTCAGAAGCACTTGGCCCAACTACACAAGTGAGGTATCATTTTTACCGGGAAACTGAGGGGGATGTTGGGTGGTAAGAAATGTGTCCCAGTGCAGTGATCCCACATAGAAATTTGGGAAAAATTTGATTTTTTAGCTAAATTTGAGGTTTGCTGAGGATTCTGGGTAAGAAAACAGTGGGGGATCCATGCATGTCACACCTCCCTGGACCCCCTCGGATGTCTAGTTCTCAGAAATGTCTGGGTAGGGTAGGTTTCCCTAGATGGCTGCTGAGCCCAGGACAGAAAATGCAGGTGCCCCCCGCAAAAACAGGTGGTTTTGTATTTGATAATTTTGATGTGTCTAGATAGTGTTTTGGAGCATTTCCTGTCTCGGGCACAAGGCCTAACCACACAAATGAGGGATATTTTGAATTGGTAGACTTGGAAGAACGCTGGGTGGAAGGAAATTTGTGGCTCCTTCAGAATCCAGAACTTTCTGTCACCAAAATGTGAGGAAAAAGTGTTTTTTTTTGCCAGATTTTGAGGTTTGCAAAGGATTCTGGGTAACAGAACCTGGTGAGCGCGCAACAAGTCACCCCATCTTGGATTCCCCTAGGTGTCTAGTTTTCAAAAATGCATAGGTAGGTTTCCCTAGGTGCCAGCTGAGCTAGAGGCCAAAATCCACAGGTAGGCACTTTGCAAAAAAACACCTCTGTTTTCTTTGGGAAAATGTGATGTGTCCACGTTGTGTTTTGGGGCATTTCCTGTCGCAAGCACAAGGCCTACCAACACAAATGAGGTATCATTTTTATTGGGACACTTGGGGGAACGCTAGGTGGAAGGAAATTTGTGGCTTCTCTCAGATTCCAGAAATTTCTGTCACCGAAATTTGAGGAAAAAGTGTTTTTTTTGCCAGGTTTTTGAGGTTTGCAAATGATTCTGGGTAACAGAACCTGGTGAGAGCCTTACAAGTCACCCCATCTTGGATTCCCCTAGGTGTCTAGTTTTCAGAAATGCATAGGTTTGGTAGGTTTCCTTAGGTGTCAGCTGACCAGAGGCCAAAATCCACAGGTAGGCACTATGCAAAAAACACCTCTGTTTTCTTTGGGAAAATGTGATGTGTCCACGTTGTGTTTTGGGTAATTTCCTGTCGCGGGCACTAGCTCTACCCACATAAGTTAGGGATCATTTTCATCAGGAGACTTGGAGGAACGTTGGATGGAAGGAAATTTGTGGCTCCTTCAGATTCCAGAACTTTCTGTCACCGAAATGTGAGGAAAAACAGTTTTTTTTGCATGATTTTGAGGTTTGCAAAGGATTCTGGGTAACAGAACTTGATGAGAGCCCGACAAGTCACCCCATCTTGTATTCCCCTAGGTGTCTAGTTTTCAAACATGCACAGGTTTTTTAGTTTTCCCTAGGTGCAGGCTTAGCTAGAGGCCAAAATCCACAGGTAAGCACTTTGCAAAAAACACCTCTCTTTTCTTTGGGAAAATGTGATGTGTCCATGTTGTGTTTTGGGGTATTTCCTGTCGTGGCACTAGCTCTACCCACACAAGTGAGGGATCATTTTCATCTGGAGACTTGGAGGAGCGCTGGGTGGAAGGAAATTTGTGGCTCCTCTCAGATTCCAGAAATTTCTGTCACTGAAATGTGAGGAAAAGGTGTTTTTTTTTGCCAGATTTTGAGGTTTGCAAAGGATTCTGGGTAAAAGAACTTGGTGAGAGGCCCACAAGTCACCCCATCTTGGATTCCCCTAGATGGCTAGTTTTAAAAAATGCACAGGTTTTGTAGTTTTCCCTAGGTGCAGGCTTAGCTAGAGGCCAAAATCCACAGGTAAGCACTTTGCAAAAAATACCTCTCTTTTCTTTGGGAAAATGTGATGTGTCCATGTTGTATTTTGGGGTATTTCCTGTAGCGGCACTAGGCCTACCCACACATGTGAGGTATCATTTTTATCAGGAGACTTGGGGGAACGCTGGGTGGAAGGACATTTGTGGCTCCTCTCAGGTTCCAGAACTTTCTGTCACCGAAATGTGAGGAAAGAGGTTTTCTTTGGCCAAATTTTGAGGTTTGCAAAGGATTCTGGGTAACAGAACCTGGTGAGAGCCCCACAACTCACCCCATCTTGGATTCCCCTTGGTGTCTAGTTTTAAAAAAGGCACAGGTTTGGTAGGTTTCCTTAGGTACCGGCTAAACCAGAGGCTAAAATCTACAGCTAGGCACGTTGCAAAAAACACGTCCGATTTCAATGTAAAAATGTGATGTGTCCATGTTGCGTTTCCTGTCGCAAGCATTAGGCCTATCCACGCAAGTGAGGTACCATTTTTATCGGGAGACTTGGAGGAACACAGAATCGAAAACAAGTGTTATTGCCCCTTGTCTTTCTCTACATTTTTTCCTTCCAAATGTAAGATAGTGTGTAAAAAAAGACGTCTATTTGAGAAATACCCTGTAATTCTCATGCTAGTATGGGCACCCCAGAATTCAGAGATGTGCAAATAACCACTGCTTCTCAACACCTCATCTTGTGCCCATTTTGGAAATACAAAGGTTTTCTTGATACCTATTTCTTTATATTTCAGCAAATGAATTGCTGCATACCCGGTATAAAATGAAAACCCATTGCAAGGTGCAGCTCATTTATTGGCTCTGAGTACCTAGTGTTCTTGATGAACCTACAAGCCCTCTATATCCCCACAACCATAAGAGTCCAGCAGACGTAACGGTATATTGCTTTAAAACATCTGACATCGCAGGAAAAGTTACAGAGTAAAACGTGGAGAAAAATGGCTGCTTTTTTCCACCTCAATTTCAATATTTGTTTATTTCAGCTGTTATTTTATGTAGGAAACCCTTGTAGGATCTACACAAATTACCAATTTCTGAATTCAGCATTTTGTCTACTTTCCAGAAATGTTTAGCTTTTTTGGATCCAGCATTGCTTTCATACCCATTGCTGTCACTAACTGGAAGGAGGCTGAAAGCACAAAAAATCATAAAAATTGGGTATGTCCCAGTAAAATGCCAAAATTGTGTTGAAAAATTGGGTTGTCTGATTCAAGTCTGCCTGTTCCTGAAAGATGGGAAGTTGGTGATTTTAGCACTGCAAACCCTTTGTTTATGCCATTTTCAGGGTAAAAACCACAAGCCTTCTTCTACAACACTTTTTTCCTTTTTTCTTTAAAACAAAAACAAATTTTGGCTGATTTATTCGTTTCCTTCAGGGGAACCCACACATTCTGGGTACCTCTAGAATCCCTTGGATGTTGGAAAAAAAGGATGCAAATTTGGTGTGGGTAGCTAATGTGGGCAAAAAGGTATGAAGTCTAAGTGTGAACTGCCCCAAATAGACAAAAGAAGGCCTGGCACCTGAGGGGGAAAAGGCCTAGCAGCAAAGGGGTTAAAGGTAAGATTGGTTTTACATTCTGTGTACACCTGCATGTTACATTTTGTAGTGCAATTGCTACAGTATCCGGGATTTGAGTAGTTCCTATTGGGTATACTGTTAATGTACATGATATGATAGTTTAGGGGACATTATTAGACACACCTGTGTGGTCATATTTTTATTTGGGTTTCCTGTGACTTTTGATATAGATGTTTCTTGCCATAAAGGCAGTTAAAACAGGATTGGTGGGTGCTACTAATTTCGAAGAATGTTTTTATAGATATAAGTATGACAGACATATGCATTGCACATCATTGTACTGTTGTTTGCATGTCCATTGCTACTGTGGAACAACAGTTTCAAGGATGACAGGTAACACAGTGACTTACCTTCTATTCCAGCAATGACAGGGTCGATTTTCATCTTGATCCAGGAGCAGCAGCAATGGCAGAGCTTGTATGACTCGCTTCATGGTGGCAGAAAATGGGAAAAATGGAAAAAAGGTGATTTTCATAATTTTATCCTTCTCAATCTGCCAACTCAGGTATTGAGGTTTAGCCACCACAATTGAATTGGCAAGAAGGCACATCATGAGTGGCTTAGTGACAAAAAGAGCTGGAGTCTTGCCGCCAGCCGCTTTAGCCTATGGCACCATCGATACAGGTGGTGATTCTTGGTGGTGACGGGGGACCATCACCGGTATTTCGCCTATGCTCCTGCTAACATCAAAACAGGGTGGATGGACCGTCATGGCAGCGGATATGTTTTCAAATGAAAAAAGGTTGATGGGTCCGTTACCACCAAGATCTATACCAGGCCCTTAGTTTGTTCAAGTATACATTTCTTCTTTAATTTCTTCGGCTTCATTTCTTGTTCATCACTACATCATTTTGCATACCTCAGGATCTCATCTAAATATTTCATCTGCCAACAAATCACAAACAAAAAAAACATATCACACTTTTTGCGATTTGTTTTTACCAATATGTTGATTAAATACCTACAACAATCTTTCACAAAAAGCAGGCACTGACTATTTTGCTGCTTGTGAAGTTCGGTGAATCAATATTTTTGGCAGGAACTTGCCCTTCAGGTAAGTAATGACCTCATCATACTGGTTAATGACTAAAGGGATGGTCCACGAGTATGTGCATCCCTTAAAAATTCTGAACTTGGCCATCACACAACTATCTTACATTCGGGTCACAAACCACTCGATAATACAATATAAACAAATGTACTCAAATCAGTCTACAGCACTTTGAAATTTTCATAGATCTGTCAATGTGTGTACCATTACATCGGATTTTCTCTAAACTTTGGAAAGTTATTGGTAAATGTTTCAAAATTGCCTTTACTAGCAATATTATGCGAACATACCCTCCATTTGGTATCTCCTGCATGGACAATGTCCAAGCTTCTCCTTCATCAGGTGATGGATTACTATTTGTTTTAGCTGCATCTGATTGTTTCTTTTTCTTTTTCTGTTTCTTTTTCCACTTACTCGCTAATATTCCAAATCACCCCCTTTATGGGTGCGTTTTACCAATTCGGTAATGTGTAATCGCATTCCTGATGAATGTGCCCTGAAACTTCTCTTTAATGGGACACTTTTTAAGGGATTGTTAGAAATGGGGTCTTTGGTTGGCAGGCAGGTTACCCCTTGTCCAAGCAAGGACCCTCACTCTAGTCAGGGTAAAGGAGAATCACACTCTGCTAACTCCCGCTCACCCACTTGGTAGCTTGGCAAGAGGAGGTAAGCTTAACTTCAGAAGCAATGTATTGAGTATTTGTACCAACACACACAGTAACTCAGTGAACCCACCGCAAAAGGACACAACACAGGTTTAGAAACATAACTAATATTTAACTAAACAAAACAAGACCAAAACAACAAAAATCCAACATACACAAGTCGAGTTATGAATTTAAAAAGCAAAAGAATCTAAAATCCTGACAGAGAACATTGTTAGCGTACAAAAGTACCTGGGTAGCGTCAAAATATGGCCGCACGGGTGAGTGTGCATTAGAAAAGGCCTGCAATGGGTTGATTTCTCACTTGCAAGCGGGAGAGTGAGTCGTTCCTCTTCCTTTCTGGTCAGCATGAGTTGTTTCTTCTCTCCCGCAAGAGAGTGATTCATCAATCCGGGTGGGCACCTCGGGTCTGGGCAGGCATTGCGTTGATTTTCCGCACCCAATGATATTGCGTTGAAGTTTGGTTGCATGGTGTCAAGAACCCGTCCTGCCTGGGGGCTTGCGTCATTAACAGCAGCCACTGCAGGTGTTGCTTGTCATTTCTCCAGCTGCGTTCCATTGATCTTCCAGCCACAATGCAGGTGGAGCTTCGATGTTAGCCGCAAGGCCGGCGGTTCGTCGATTAGCTGCTGCAAGATGGGTGGTGCGTTGAAAGTTTCCACGTAAGTCGGCCTTTGCATTGATTTCTGTCCTTTCCCACCAGCTGCCCCTTTCAAAGTCCCAGAGACAGTTTAGAGCACCACTTGGCAGGCAGGACTCTCAGCAGAAAGCCCAAGTGCTGGCAGAGAGAAGTCTTTGTTGTCCCTGAGATTTGAACAACAGGAGGCAAGCTCAGTTCAAACCCTTGGAGATTCTTCACCAGTGGGAAGTCACACAAAAGTCAGCCTTTGTCCTCTCTCTGGTAGAAGAAGCTGGTGCAGGCCAACCCAGCAAAGCACAGGGCGAGTGGTATAGTAAGATTTGCAGCTAGATCTTCTAGCTTTGCCATGACGCCCGCCATTGAAATATACAAATCGCAAGCAAGGGGGGGGGGGCTCTCTATGGAGCTGAATTGTGGGGCCATTGCAATCTAGACGATCTGGCAAGGGCGGAAAACTCTTTTCTAAAGATGCTGCTAAGAGTTCCCTCCAGTACTCCAACGCTTCCTATCCGAATGGATCTAAATTTGCCTCCAATCAATCAGATCGCCGCTCTTAGGCCTCTGTTGTTTTGGATTCGTCTATGGTCACTAGATTCTCTTATTCCTTATAGACGTGGGCTAGCCAACCTGATGGATAACAACACTAGTTCAAAAATCAAGTGGTGTGCGTATGTGGAACGGACCTTCGTATTACTTGGTTTGGGGACATACTGGAAGGATTCATTATCTATTCCAAAAAATGCAACACAGATTCTGAAGGATGCATTTTGGCTTAATGCCCAACTTACACATCTGGCTGCAGTCTCATCACCATCTATGACTGGCAGTTTTCTAAAAATTAAATGCCACTATGAATCTGAGCAATACATGGATACATTACTCTCCCCACATGCACGTGCATTGTATACCAGATTCAAGATAGGCTGTCTCCCTCTGCGCATCCTAACTTACAAATGGTCTAATACAAGTTGCACCTCTAAGGTGTGCCCGATGGGCTGCGCTAGGGAAGAATCCATAACCCACGTCCTCTTTCAATGTTTTGCATACCACAAACAGAGGGCTTTTTGGATTATTCCACTATGTAGAAAAATGGGTTTTAGGAATTGCCTATTGGCTTTGAGAGTTTTTAAATCTGATCCATCTGTTTTAGTGGCTTCCTGTTTGGCAAAATATTTAGAATCTATTTGGTACTACAGATGGAAAATGTTAAATAAAAACAGGGGAAAATCTAATAACAGATGAAGGGAGTGGTCATTGATGAACTTACTCGTGAATTTTAATGTATGCATCTATCAACTTTCCACTGTTAAATTAATTCTTCATGTTTTTATATTCTAATATCTCTCAAACAGAAACGCTTTTATTCTTATTCTATTTTAATCATTGGTTTTAGTCAGGTACATACTGGATCCATGATATCTATCACGAAAAACTTTGCACTTTTGCACGATTTTATAACATGGTATGAACTTTTATAGGGAGAATGCCTGTTTAAGGTCTTTTTTATGTGTTCCAATGTTTTACATTTGAGGATTTTTATATATAGCCTGTTCTTTTGCAAAAATTATGAATTTGTGAATTGTGGTGTGCTTTTATGGTATTTATTTTTACCAAAATAAAGCTAACTAACTAACTAACACAGTCACGGGCAAAGGGGCAGTACTCCTCCTCCAGTTTCCAGCTCTTCTCCTTGGCAGAGGTTCTGCTTGGTTCCAGAAGTAATCTGATTTTCAGGGGTTTTGGGTGCTCTTCTTATACCCTTTTCTGCCTTTGAAGTAGTAAGTTGTTTTTAAGAACCTGCCTTGCCCAGGCCATGCCCCAGACACACACAAGGGGGTGGAGACTGCATTGTGTGAGAGCAGACACAGCCCTTTCAGGAGTAAGTGACCACTCCTCCCCTCCGCTCAGCACAGATGGCCCATCAGGATATGCAGGCTACACCCCAGCTCCCTTTGTGTCACTTTCTAGAGTGGAGGTGCAAACTGACCCAGACAGGGAATCCACAAACAAGCTGAGTCACAGAATGGTTTGACGAAGAAAATGCCTACTTTCTAAAAGTGGCATTTCCGAATACACAACCTAATAATCAGCTGCACTGATTATTAAAGATTATTATTATTATTAGTATAATTAAAGATGTATTTTTAAATTGTGAGTTCAGAAACCTCAAACTCCACATGTCTATCTGCTTCCAAAGGGAATCTGAGCTTTAATAATATTGAAAGGCAGCCGCCATGCTAACCTATGAGAGAGATACGCCTTGCAACAGTGAAAAACTAATTTGGCAGTATTTCACTGGCAGTACATGTAAAACACATAAGTACATATCCCACTGTTGGAGGCTGGCCTGGTTTGTAGTGGGTACCTTGGGTACTAACACCTTATGTCAGGTCCAGTTATCCCTTATTAGTGAAATGTAGTAGCATTCTAGCAGCTTAGGCTGATAGAGGTAGCTATAGCAGAGCAGCTTAGGCTGAGCTAGGAGACGTGCAAAACTCCTGCAATACCACTTGTAGTCACACAGTACTTATACAAAGTAAAGACAATACTCAGTGTTACCAAAGATAAAGGTATTTATTTGGGTGACACAGTACCAAAAATATCTTAGAGACAATACTCCTTCTGGAGGTAAGTATTATACAGAATATATACACAAGACACCAAAATTAGACAAATAAATAGTCATAGAACAATAGACAATGCTATAGAATCCAATGGGAGAAAATAGGTCAAGGGGCAACACAAACCATATACTAAGAAAGTGGTATGCAAATCAAGAATTCCCCCCTTGACAACTGTAGTGTGTGAAGAATCACCGGGAGAGTAATAATTCAGTAAAGGTAAGTAAATTACCACACTCCAGAGCCCAGAAAAGCAGGAGTAAAGTACTACAAGTTTCCTTAGGACTCACTACACCTCGTGATTGGAATTACTGCATGAACCAACCAAGTCTGCAAACAACAACTAGTGGATTCCTGGACCTGAAGACTTGCAAAGCATGGTCACCAAGTCCAGAAGTCGAAAGAAGTTTCAGGAAGGACAAGAACCCCTGCCAACCCAGAAGAGGGTGCAAAAGAAGAGTCTCTGGTTAGTCAAAGACTGCAGAAATGCACCCTAGGAAGATGCCGGGGGTTCCTGCATGATACAAAGGATGTCACACAACGTGAAGATCATTGCAGACCTGATTTCATGTTAGAAGTCACCAACAAGCCTTGGCTATGACAAAAGTGCATTTTTCATCAAAATGGCACTGGATGGACCCAGGAGGGACCGGACGGCCTCAACTCTGTGTGAGGAAGAAGAGGGGGCTCTCAGAACTCTAGAGAACCGTCAGGATGCCAGCCAGCACCACCTGAGGACCCATGATACAGAGACAAAGAAGGTGCAAAATATGGTTGATGCAACACAACAAAGGAAGGTTCCACGCTGCCGAAGAACAACTCAGCAAGTTGAGCATTACAGGATGGAGTGCTGGGGACCTGGGCCAGGCTGTGCACAAAGGAATTTTGCAAAGAGTGCACGGAGGCCTCAGGAGGTGAAGAAGACGCAGTACACAGGGGCACTGTCGCTCTCAGGGAAGGCAAGGTCTTACCTCCTCCAAATTGCGTCAGCTGGACCTCAGGGCAGTCGATGTCTACCATTGGTGTCCTTAGGAGCATGCTCATTGCTGTGAGAGGAATGCAAGGGTACCAGTTGTCATCTTGGAAGGTGCCTGCTGGAGCAGGGGAGTAACTCCATCACCCCACAGGAGATTTCTTTGGTCCTTCTGGTGCAGGATGAAGACAAGGAGTCCTCAGTGTGCACACCGTGGAAACTGTTGCAGTTGCTGACTTGGAACCGAGTGTGCTGAAGAAACGTGTTTCTTGTAGATACTTTGTTGCAGTTACAGCATTTCTTGGAGCAGGCTGCGGTTGATCTGAGGTCAGAGGAGGCTGAAGATGTTGCAGAGGATTCCTGAAGGAAACTTGCAAGCAGAATCTGAAGAGAATCCACAGGAGAGACCCTATATAGCCGTAAGTGGGGGTTTGCCTGCCTTATCAGCTAAGGACCTATCAGGAGGGGTCTCTGATAGCACCTGCTGGCACTGGCCACTCAGAGCTCTCCAGAGTGCCCTCACACCTTGCTGAAGTCTGGGACACACTGGAGGAACTCTGGGCACCAACCCTGTGGTGGTGATGGACAGGGGAGTGGTCACTCCCCTTTCCTTTGTCCAGTTTCACACCAGAGCAGGGAAGAAGGGATCCCTGAACCGGTGTTGATTGGTTTATACAAGGAGGGAACCATCTATGCCCTTCGAAGCATTTCCAGCTATTTCCGAAGGGAGAGGGTGTAACACCCTGCTCTCAGAGGAAATGCTTAGTTCTGCCTTCCTGGGACTGGGCTGCTCAGACCCCAGGAAGGCAGCACCCTGTCTGTGAGGTGGCAGCAGCTGTAGCTGCAGTGCAAGTATTAGACTAAGCTGGTTTGGCAGTACTGGGGGTCCACGATGGAGCCCCCAGGATGCATGGAATTGGCTCCAAATAACCAGATTTGGAATATGGAGAATTCCATGATCTTAGACATGTTACATGGCCAAATTCGGAGTTACCATTGTGAAGCAACATATAGGTATTGACCTACATGTAGTGCATGCGTGTAATGGTGTCCCCACACTCACAAACTCCAGGGATATGGCCCTGACCTATGTGGGAGCAACTTTGCTAGTGGATGGGTGCCCTCACACTTAGTAACTTTGCACCTAACCTTCAGCAAGTAAAGGTTAGACATATAGGTGACTTATAAGTTACTTAAGTGCAGTGAAAATGGCTGTGAAATAATGTGTGCATTATTTCACTCAGGCTGCAATGGCAGGCCTGTGCAAGGGTTTGTCTGAGCTCCCTATGGGTGGCAAAAGAAATGCTGCAGCCCATTTGGATCTCCTGGAACCCCAATGCCCTGGGTACCTAGGTACCATGTACTAGGGACTTATAAGGGGGGTCCAGAGTGCCAATAAAAATTGGTAAATGAAGTCACTAGCCTACAGTGACAAATTTAAAAGCAGAGAGAGCATAAGCACTAAGGTTCTGATTAGCAGAGCCTCAGCGAAACAGTTAAGCACTGTACAGACACACACATTACACCATAAACTGTGAGCACTGGGGTCCTGACCAGCAGGATCCCAATGAGACAGGCAAAAACATACTGACATACAGGTAAAAATGGGGATAACATGCCAAGGAAGATGGTACTTTCCTACACCCACCTTTAACATGCACTGCATCCTGCCTATGGGGCTACCTAGGGCCTACATTAGGGGTGACTTACATGTATGAAAAAGGGAAGATTTAGGCCTGGGTACACTTGCCAAGTCGAATTGGCAGTTTAAAACTGCACTCACTGCAGTGGCAGGTCTGAGCCACGTTTACAGGGCTACTAATGCGGGTGTCACAACCAGTGCTGCAGGCCCACTAGTAGCATTTGGTTTACAGGCCATGGGTACCTCTAGTGCACTTTACTAGGGATTTACTAGTAAATCAAATATTCCAGTCATGGATAAGCCAATGTACACATAACATTTATACAAGGAACAACACTTACACTTTAGCACTGGTCAGCAGTGGTGAAGTGTCCAGAGCAAACTAAACAGCAAAAACACAGTCTAGAACACAGAAACAACCTGGAAAGGAAAGGCAAAAAGTTAGGGGAGACCATGCCAATGATGCCAAGTCTTACAGAGATCACCCCCATATTTTCTTCCTAATTCACTCAATCTGTCACATGCAGCAACTGCACGCCATGTAACCTCTTTTCTCAAGTAGATCAGCTAACGTTCTTGATACTGGTTCACATGTCCAATGCCTAAACATCCCCTAATAATTTATTTTAACTCAATCTTTAAGTTTGTAATGTTTAATGATCTCTGTTTTTCAGTCTTTGGGATAACAAGTTGTTGTTCTGAATTCCCTAACTGATTCTCTGCAGTTTCTTTGAACCATGGGAGTAAACATCCATCCTCAAATATAAGTCTCTCCCTGTGCCATTTTTGTAGTAAAGACAATCCTTCTCCTTTCTATCAATGATCAAACATTTTGTGGTAGTATCCAGGCAACAATCTGTGAATTCTGCGATGTAAGGAAATACCCTGTCTCAGGTGCCCCTTCAACAGCTCCTTGAACTGCATTAGTCAGGACAATACCTATAGGTGCAGTTGCTGTTTGAATCGCTAGAGGCTGAGCAGTCTCAATTTGCACAGACATGACATTAGATATGACAGGTTTTACAACTAGCAATGTTATCTACAATAAGTTCTAAATTTGAAACACATTTGGCTGTAGCCACTGTAGTACTAGAAGTTGAAACATCATCAGTGTTTGTAGCAGGGGCCACATATTGTGGTTGATACTCAGCCAACAATGCATCCAAAATATGATCCCATGAATCACCTTCAGTAACAGATTTCTTTACAGCCCACCTATCATCGTTACCTTTTGTCTTGTTTTTTTTCATCTTTACTGTAGTTATGGTTGGGTACATTCTAGCTCTCTCAACTATGCATTTTCGGTATCTGTGCTGTTCTTCATGATATTTTGCATTTGCGTAATTTTGTGCTGCTCTTTTTACTCTGTTCTGATATTTATCTCTCTCCTTAACATGTTCTGTTTTCTCCCAAGCTCTGGATGCTTCCTCCTCTATAGGTCTAGGTGATGGCTTAATTTGTTACTATTTTTCTCTTAAACTTTCAATAATTCATAACTCAAAGGCACCATATTGAGGAAATTTCAATGGGCCCTCATACTCAGTGATCTTGCACCATTGATAAAGTCATAAACATGTGGGGAAACCCCATATTTGTTGACATATTGGCAGTCATTCTGACCGCGGCGGTCGGCGGTCGCCGCCCGCCAAGCGGTTCCCGCCGAAAGACCGCTCCGCGGTCAAAAGACCGCAGCGGCCATTCCGGCTTTCCTGCTGGGCCGGCGGGCGACCGCAGACAGTGAAAATCTTTGTGGGGCCCTATTAGGGGGCCCCACGGCACCCGTTCCCGCCATCCTGGTCCTGGCGGTGGACACCGCCAGAAACAGGCTGGCGGGAAGGCGGTCGGAATCCCAATGGCGGTGCTGCAAGCAGCGCCGCCATGGCAGATTCCCTGGGCCAGCGGGAAACCGGCGGGAAACCGCCGGCTCCCCTTTTCTGACCGCGGCTTCACCACCGCGGTCAGAATTGCCCAGGAAGCACCGCCAGCCTGTTGGCGGTGCTTCCGCCGCCCTCCGCCATGGCAGTCATGGACCGCCAGGGTCAGAATGACCCCCATAATGTGCTGGCATACCCTCGAATAGTGGAATTCTCACATCTCCTCTTACAAAACCCTCAAAGCTATAAAACATTTCATTTTTCCTAAAGTTATTTTAACAATAAATGAGCAAAAAAATTAAGGGTGTCATTATAACCCCGGCTGTCGGACATAATGTGGCGGTAGTACAGCCAACAGGCTGGCGCTACTTACCGCCACATTATGACATTGGCGGCTTGGCTGAAGGCAACCCGCCAATGTGCCACTCCGACTGCCATGGCGGTACCAGCCGCTGAGCCGGAGATAACAATCTCCAACCGGACGGCTGCTATTGTGCCACTGGCGATATCATGTCCCTGTCACCGATATGAGGCCCCCTCCCCCAACACTCCCCAGAGATGCCCCACCCCCCCTTTATCCACGCTCCCACTCCTTACAACCTCCCACATACACACACACAGACACACACTCATTCACACAGACATACACACATGCATTTATTCATTCATGCACACACATCCACACTTAAACGCAGACATGCATTCACATTTCCATTCTTACACGCATTCACAGACATGCATACACACATGCAAACAACACTAAACACACACTTGCATTCATGCACACACTCACACATACATACACACACTCACACACACACACAACACCCCCCTCCCCTGTCAGAAACCCAACTTACCTGTATCCAGGGGGTCTTCCGGCAGGGGACAGGACTGGGCGCTGCTACTGCCAGCAGCCCCGCCAGCAGAACACTGCCAGGTCATATTATTTTTCAGAATACGGCTGACGGCGGTCTACTGGTGTGGCGCTGCTGGTGGTAGCAGCGCAACCTTACCACCATCCGCCAGTACGGCCACAGACTGATTTCTACCCTTCTTGTGGTGAAAATCCAGCTGTGGTCATAATTTGGCAAACGGATTGCAGCCGCGGAGACGGTCTTTTGGGGCCGTCACCACAGCAGTAGGCGGTTTTTACCACTATTGTCATGATGAGGGCCTTAATCTTCAATGCTTTTATTCAAATTGCAATTCCGTAAATAGCAGTTTATTTCTAGTCCATTACTCAATCACTCAATCATATTGCCACGTTTTACACTAACCATTCAATTGCATTGTGATTCTTGTTTACTCAACTTATGAGTCCTTGAAGCAGCTGCCCCTTCTTTACAATTTTCTCATACACACTCAATTGAATATTAAGGTTTTAACACCCTACAACTTTTTTCTACACACACAGATCTACACAAATAAACACAAATTAAATCTTGACCGGCCGGAAATCACCCTAATCAATGTAGCTTCACCTTTGTGCAATAGGATTTACTAATGTCAATCAATATTAGTACAATCACAACACTTTGATAGAGTCCCTATTTGAAAATCTTTAGCTGATATGACAATCACAAACATTTATATCTCTATTATTTCCCGGGATCTTGCAATTCTTAGGAGTCTGATAACCTCTTTAACTTCTTTACTGAAAACACATAGGCCATCATTACAACCCTGGCGGTCGGTGATAAAGTGGCGGTAATACTGCCAACAGGTTGGCAGTAACTACCGCCAAATTATGACCATGGCAGTGAGAACTCAGATAGACAGCCACTTTACCACACCGACCGCCAGGGCAGATACAACAGCCACCATGGCGGAAGCCGCCTAAAGCCAGAAGGAAGTCAATGTTCTGCCCACCATATTAAGACCCTTGAAACCGCTAACTTCTCCGGGGCAGTACCAACGACATCAAAACCCTGGCGGAAACACTGCACCGAAGGGAAAGGACTCACCTTTGGAGACACAGAGAAGAACCATGCCGCCAGGGAGTCTGAACTTCAAATATTCCCAATGATTTTCTACGTCCTGTTCCACCACGAACACCAATGACGGCGAAGACGACCAAGGTGAGTACAGCCGCCTAGCACACAGGGGAGGGAGGGAGGAAAAAGAGAGTGACACACACACGCACAACCCACACACCCACCCCCAACACCATACACACAATCAGCTGCAGTACTAAAACATATTTACCCCGTACCCCTGAGGAATAATGCAAGGACAACAGGATTATGCAAAAGTGAGTGTAATAAAAACACAGTAGAAATACGAAAATGCAATGTAATGGTATATACATTTGAACAGTTCAAGAGACACTGCCCAGTCCATATTGTGCGTGGGCCACAGGGCCACAGGCCAAAGTCCAAGGCCCCACTTATCACCTGCACCAACACCGGGCATGCAGGGG
This sequence comes from Pleurodeles waltl, assembly GCF_031143425.1. NCBI lineage: Eukaryota > Metazoa > Chordata > Amphibia > Caudata > Salamandridae > Pleurodeles > Pleurodeles waltl. Next base: position 623,442,466 of record NC_090439.1, on the reverse strand, counting down.
CATCAGCTGGAAAATAGGCATGCACCTCATGGGGAAAGGGAGCAGGGGACACCTCAGCTGGCAGGTGGAACAACACCACTGGTTCTGGAGGGGGCAACATGCCCTGTGCTTGGGCCTGGGGAGTGCAAGGCCACAGCCTCACAAGTGAGTATCTTCCCCACTGGTTCTGGAGGGGGCAACATGCCCTGTGCTTGATCCTGAGGAGAGATAGGCCACAGTCTCTCAAGTGGGTGACTTGCCCACTGGCTCTTGAAGGGGCAACATGCCCTGTGCTTGGTCCTGGGGAGTGCAAGGCCATAGTCTCTCAAGTGGGTGTTTTGCCAACTGGCTCTGGAAGGGGCATAGTGTCTTGTGCTTCTGATCCCGGGGAGGCTGGGGTTGGTGCGTGTCTTCCCCACTGGTTCTGGAGGGGGCATTGTGCCCTGTGCTTCTGATCCTGGGGTGTGCAAGGTCACAGTCTCACAGCTGGGGGTCATACCCACTAGATTTGCAGGGGGCAGGCCACACAGCAGCCAGGGAGGGTGGACTACATACCGTCTGCCGACAGTGACAGCTGCTCAGTGGAGGTGGTACTGCTGCTGCAGCCGCTGGTGGGGGGAGGCTCAAGCCCATCCCCTACAGCCTCGGACTGCTGCCCACTGGTGGTGGTGCTGCTGCGGCTAGTGGTGGTTGGGGGAAGCTCCAGCTCACCTCCTGCAGCCTTGGATAGCTGCCCATAGGTGGTGGTGGTGGTGCTGCTGCTGCTGGTGGTGGGGGAAAGCTCCAGCCCATCCCCTGCAGCCTTGGACACCTGCTCACTGGTGGTGGTGGAGCTGCTGCTGCTGGTGGTGGTGGGGGAAAGCTCCAGCCCTGGGGGGAAGCTCCAACCCATCCCCTGCAGCCTTGGATGGCTGCACAACCATGGTTGGTGGTGGGTGCTCTGTCTGAGTCCCTGCACCAGGCCCCTTGTCCTTTCTGCCTGCTGGTGCTGGTTCCTTGACCTTCCTGGCAGCAGCTGGGGATGGCTCCTTGCCCTTCTGGCCAGCAGCTCTGGCAGGCACTATGAGAAAGTACCCTGTGTCTAGCATGGTTACCCCCACTTTCGGCCTGTTTGTGAGTGTGTGTCAGTGTGTTTTTACTGTGTCACTGGGATCCTGCTAGCCAGGACCCCAGTGCTCATAGATAAAATCCTATATGTCAGTGTGTTTTGCTTGTCTCACTGGGATCCTGCTAGCCAGGACCCCAGTGCTCATAATTTATGGCCTAATGTGTATGCCTGTGTAGTGGCTAAGTGTGTCACTGAGGCTCTGCTAACTAAAACATCAGTGCTTATGCTCTCTCTGCTTTTTAATTTGTCACTGTAGGCCAGTGGCTTTATTTACCAATTTCAATTGGCATACTGGACCCCCCTTATAAGTCCCTAGTATATGGTACCTAGGTACACAGGGCATTGGGGTTTCAGGAGATCCATATGGGTTGCAGCATTTCTTTAGCCACCCATAGGGAGCTCAGACAAACCCTTGCACAGGCCTGCCATTGCAGCCTGAGTGAAATAACACACACTTTATTCCACAGCCATTTTCACTGCACTTAAGTAACTTATAAGTCACCTATATGTCTAACCTTTACTTGCTGAAGGTTAGGTGCAAAGTTACTAAGTGTGAGCACACCCTTGCACTAGCAAAGTTGCCCCCACATAGTTCAATGCCATTTCCCTGGACTTTGTGAGTGCGGGGACACAATTACACGCGTGCACTACATATAGGTCAATACCTATATGTAGCTTCACAATGGTAACTCCGAATACGGCCATGTAACATGTCTAGGATCATGGAATTGTCCCCCCATTCCAACTCTGGTATTGGGGAGCCAATTCCATGCATCCTTGGAGCTCCACCATGGAACCCCAGTACTGCCAAACCAGCTCTCTGAGGCTTGCACTGCAGCTACAGCTGCTGCCACCTCATAGACATGGTTCTGCCCTCCTGGGGTCTGGGCAGCCGAGTCCCAGGAAGGCAGAACACAGCATTTACTCTAAGAGCAGGGTGTTACACCCTCTCCCTTTGGAAATAGGTGTTACAGGTTGGAGAGGGGTAGCCTCCCCCGGCATCTGGAAATGCTTTGAATGGCACAGATGGTGCCCTCCTTGCATAAACCAGTCTACACCAGTTCAGGGACCCCTTCTTCCCTGCTCTGGCGGGAAATTGGACAAAGGAAAGGGGAGTGACTACTCCCCTGTCCATCACCACCCCAGGGTTGGTGCCCAGAGCTCCTCCAGTGTGTCCTAGACTTCAGCCATCTTGCTTTTCAAAGTGTGGGGGCACTCTGGAGGCCTCTGAGTGGCCAGTGCCAGCAGGTGATGTCAGAGATCCCTCCTGATAGGTCCTTAGCTGATAAGGTAGCCACTCCCCCTCTCAGGGCTATTTAGGGTCTCGCCTGTGGGTTCTCTTCAGATTCTGCTTGCAAGTTTCCTTCAGGAATCCTCTGCAACAACTTCAGACTCTTCTGACCTCTGATCAACCGCAGCCTGCTCCAAAAAACTCTGTAACTGCAACAAAGTGTCTACAAGAGACACTTTTCTTCAGAAACCTAAGCTCCAAGTCAGCAACTGCAACAGTTTCCACGGTGTGCACGCTCTGGGGACTCCCTGTCTTCATCCTGCACCAGAAGAACTGAAGAAATCTCCAGAGGGGTGATGGACTCACTCCCCTGCTCAAGGAAGCACCTTCTAATTTGACGACTGGTTCTCCTGTACTCCTCTCCTGGCGATGAGCATGCTCCTTGGAACACAGAGGGTGGACCCCATCAACACAGACTGTCCTGTGGTCCTGCTGTCCCAATTTGGAGGAGGTAAGACGTTGCCTTCCCCCAGAACAACAGTACCCCTGTGCACTATGTCCTCTTCACCTCCTGAGGCCTCTGTGCACTATTTGCAAAATTCCTTCATGCACAGCCTGGCCCAGGTCACCAGTACTCTATCCTGCAATGCTCAGCTCATTGAATTGATCTCCAGCGGTGTGGGACCTTCCTTTGAAGTGCTGCATCATCCACATTTTGCACCTCCTTTGTCCCCGTATCCTGGGACACACGTGGGTGCTATCTGGTGCTCTGAGGGCTCACTGAAGTGCTGAGAGCTCCCTCTTCCTCCTCACACAGAGTTAAGACCCCCAGGTCCTTCCTGGGTCCAGATAGTACCTAGTTGACACAAAATGTGACTTTGCCGGAACTAAGGCTTGTTGGAAGAATCCAGCACCAAAACTCACCTGCATCCAACTTTACGATGGGGGACATCCTTTGCATCATGCAGGAACCTGCCAGCATCTTCCTGGGGTACATTTCTGCAGTCTTCATCCAACCGGGGACTCTTCTTTTGCACCTTTTTCTGGGTTGGCAGAGGCTCCTGTCCTTCCTGGAACTTCTTTCGACTTCTGGACTTGGTCTCCTTCTGTTGCCGGTCTCCAGGTTCAGGAATACACTGGATGTTGTTTGCAGAGTTGGTTGGTTCTTGCAATAATTCCAATCACGAGGTGTAGTGTGTCCTATGGAAACTTGCAGTACTTTACTCCTGCTTTTCTGGTCTCTGGGTTGGGGTAATTGTTAATTTACTTACCTTTACTGTATTCTTACTTTCCCAGCGATTCTGAACACACTTTACTTGTCTAGGGGGGAATTTGTGATTCACATTCCATTTTTTTAGTATATGGGCTGTGTTGCCCCTAGACCTATTTTTTCCCATTGCATTCTATAGGATTTCCTACTGTTTGCATTGTTCTATGACTATTTACTTGTCTAATTTTGGTGTCTAGTGTATATATTGTGTATAATACTTACCTCCAGAAGGAATAGTGTCTCTAAGATATTTTTGGTACTGTGTCACCCAAATAACTACCTTTATTTTTGGTAACACTGAGTATTGTCTTTACTTGTGTATAAGTACTGTGTAATTATAAGTGGTATTGCATGAGTTTTGCATGTCTCCTAGTTCAGCCTAAGCTGCTCTGCTGTAGCTACCTTTATCAGCCTAAGCTGCTAGAACACTACTACTTCACTAATAAGGGATAACTGGACCTGATATAAGTTGTAAGTACCCAAGGTACCCACTACAAACCAGGCCAGCCTCCTACAGGCACCCTTTCCTTGAGGCTGTCTGGTGCCCTGGATCCTTTCCCACCAAGAGTGGGTGTGGAGATCACTGGGCACTTGAACTGGGTGGCTAAGGTGCTTGCCTGGGTTTTTGCCACCCTGGCCAGCCGTGAAGGATGGTGAGGCGGGGTAGGGAAGAGGTCAATGGTGGAGAGGAAAAACTTGTTAGGTACATTGGAGCGAGAAGAGGGAGAAGGTTGGGGAGTGGAGGAAGAAGGAGTGGTTGTGGGAGGTGTCTGTCTGCTGTGTTTTGGTACAGGTGCATGGGCTGGAAGCTGTTGCGAGGTGGATGGATGTTGGGTGTCTGAGTGCTTGCTTTTGTGTACCTTGGGGGTGGTGACAGACACAGTGGGAGGGGACACAGGGGACGTGTGCCTGGCTGTTGTGTAGGTGTCTGCCAGTGAGGTGTGTTTACTGAATGGTGTGGTGGTGATGCTGGTAGTGGATGAGGATGTAGTGCATGCAGGTGTGAAAGTAGACGCAACTGGGAGGGAGGTGGAGGAGGAGAAGGAGGGGGACACAGTGGAAATTGTGGATGTTGGTATGTTAGCATCTGTATGGTGTTTGTGTGAGTGCCTGTGGGATGAAGTGCGGTGCTTGCGTTTGCCTGTGCCACTCTTGTGTGCTGCCTAGTGTGAATGCTCATCTACCTGTGTGCTTGGGATAGGGTGGAGTTGAGGGGAATGGGATTGGGAAGTTGAAGTGGGGAGGGTTGAAACAGGGACAATGGCCGCCATCAGAGAGGAGGCCAGAGCCTAGATTGGTCTCTGTTGGGCCGCCATGCCAGTGTGAATGCCCTCCAGGAATGCATTAGTCTGTTGCATCTGGGCTACCAGCCCCTGTATGGCATTCATAATGGTTGACTGCCCTACAGAGATGGATTTCAGGAGGTCAATAGCCTCCTCAATCAGGGCAGCAGGGCTGACTGGGGCAGGGCCTGAGGTGCCCGGGGCAAAGGAGATGCCCACACTCCTGGGTGAGCGGGCACAGGCAACTCGCTGAGGGGTTCCTGGGAGGGTGGTGCTGGTATGCGAGGTGGCGGCTGTACCTGTAGTTGGAGTCGTCACAGAGGTGTCTGCCATAACCAGGGAGCTTCCATCGGAGGAGATATCTGTGTCCGAACTGTCCCCTCCTGTCTCCGCCGTGGTGCTCCCGTCGCCCTCCGTCCCACTGGTGCCCTCAGCGTTGGTGGATTCTGCCTCCTTCATCCTGTGAGATGCAACTTCTTCTGTCGCCAGTGCTCCTCCACCAGATGATGCTAATGCACATAAGACCAGGGTGACAAAACAAAAAGGGGGGGGAGAAACAGAGGATACACTGGGTCAATGGCTGCACCAACACCACCGTTGATGTACACACCAATCGTCACACACAGGGAACAGCCCTACACACTATGCATTGCATTACTAGTTTTAATGCTAGTCACCAAGGCATGGGGAGGGACACATACCGCCAAATGCAGCACACCTGGGACCCACACAGCCCTGACCAGTTGTGAATGCCTACGAGCTAGGTAGCAGGATTACCACTTCAGAACCCTGGCCAACATGGGACCTACTCTGCAATGTCAGGCCTGGCCTAGGGTCACACACTGACACACATCCCCCACCCGGATACCACCCTACCATGCGTAAGTTGTAATAATGGGCATTGTACTCACCCCCTTGTGGGTGCTGTGATGCCCTCAGGTGCCCATCCAGCTCCAGATAGGCCACCGCCAATATGCGGACCATCAGGGGGGTCAGAGTTCGAGTGGCACCCCTTCCTCGTTGGGAGGCCATCCCCAGCTGGGCCTCTGCCATCTTTCGTGGCCAGCGTCTCAGGTCCTCCTACCATTTCCGACAGTGGGTGCTCCGCCTGTCGTAGATCCCCAGGGTCTGCACATCCTTGGCGATGGCACGCCATATACCCTTCTTTTGATAGGTGCTGACCTGCAGAGAAATACACACAGGAAATGGTATCAGTCAGACCATCCTACCTGTTACACTTATGGCCCACCATACCCCTTCACATTGCCATTTACACACACATGGCCCAGCACACAAGCTGTACGCCACCCAGAGGACATCCACCCACCCCCCTACACAAGGCCTTCACACTCACCACTCCATGTATTCATGCCACATCCATCATGCTCACAGTGTACTCATCTTTTGGTCTGGAGGCACATACAGCAGTCTGTACTGTGGTAGGATCCCATCCACCTGTCACTCCAACTCCGCTGAGGTGAAGGCAGGGGCCCTTTCCCCAGTCACACGAGCCATGGTAGGTTCCAGACACAGCTCACAGCAGCATGCAGTATGGGTCCTCTCCTATGGAAGGTCAGGTAGCAAGTGAGTGATCAGATAGAAAATGGCGGTCACGTCCGTGGCGGTGCATGCCGTCACTGCGGGCGTACTTCACCATTGGCCACTGTACCCCATGGGGCCCAATGTTAACCAATGAGGAGTTGTACGGCGGTTCCCGAGCCTGGATAATAAGTGCATCACAGTTAAAAATTGGACATACAGGAAAAATACCACTTACCCATCACAAATTAACATCATGCATTGTATTGTTGTGGCTCCCATGTTCAGTTTGTGACCAGCTCATCACTCTTTTGTCCCTTAGACTGCAACCGCTGCAGATGAATAGTGGATGGATACCCATGGTGGACTTGGCAACAAAGGAGGGCAGGCACATTATCCTCACCTATAGACTGGACAGGGCCAGAATCATAGAGCTGTGTGCCCAACTGGATCCTGACCTGATATCTGCTATCCATCACCTCACTGGGATCCCCCCTCTTGTGCAAGTCCTATCTGTGCGCCATTTCTTGGCAACTGGTTCTTTCCAAGTGACAGCGGGCTTAGCAACGGGAATGTCACAGCCAATGTTCTCAATAGTGCTGACAAGAGTGTTGTCTGCCCTGATTAAACACATGTGCAGCTACATTGTATTCCTCCAGGTGGAGGATTTGGCCACAGTGAAGCCTATGCAATGGGACATCTCCCCAACAGAAAAGGGGCAATTGATGGAACACATACTGCATTTGTCCCCCCCTGGAAAATGAACAGGTGTACAGAAATCGAAAGAGTTTCCACTCCATGAATGTCCAGATGGTGTGCTTGGCGGAAAAGTACATCTCCCATGTCAATGCTAAGTATCCTGGGTCGGTGTGTGATGCTGTTATCCTGAGGAATAGCAGCATCCCAAATGTGATGGCCCAACTACAGAGGCACCGTGTGTGGCTAATAGGTGAGCCCTGGTTCCCACCCAGTAGATGTTGGTGTATGGGAGTGGTGTGGGCCATATATACGATAGTGTGTGGCTAAAAGTTGTCCCAAGATATTTGCAGTGACTCAGGTTACCCCAACCCATCATGAATACTGACCCCTGTGAGGAAGGCCAGGACAAGGGCAGAAGAACATTACAATGAGGCTCATGGGCGAACGAGAAGGATAATCAAACTGACCTTTGGCCTTCTGAAGGCCAGGTTCAGATGCCTCCATCTAACTGGGGGATTCCTGTGCTACTCACCCAAGATTGTCTGCCAGATAATCGTGGCGTGCTGCATGTTGCACAACCTTGCCTTGATTCGCCATGTGCCTTTTCTGCAGGAGGAGGTGTGGGAAAGTACCATCTTGCCTGGCATGTTACCCCCATTTTTACTTGTATGTATGTTTGTTTTTGCCTTTGTCACCAGGATCCTGCTAGACAGGACCCTAGTGCTCATAAAGTATGCCCTGTATGTGTTCCCTGTGTGGTGCCTAACTGTATCACTGAGGCTCTGTTAACCAGAACCTCAGTGTTTATGCTCTCTCTGCTTTTAAAATTGTCACTGCAGGCTAGTGACTAATTTTACCAATTCTTATTGGCACACTGGAACACCCTTATAATTCCCTAGTATATGGTACCTAGGTACCCAGGGTATTGGGGTTCCAGATGATCCCTATGGTCTGCAGCATTTCTTTTGCCACCCATAGGGAGCTCAGACAATTCTTACACAGGACTGCCACTGCAGCCTGAGTGAAATAACGTCCACGTTATTTCACAGCCATTTTACACTGCACTTAAATAACTTATAATTCACCTATATGTCTAACCCTCACTTGGTGAAGGTTAGGTGCAAGGTTACTTAGTGTGAGGGCACCATGGCACTAGCCAAGGTGTCCCCACATTGTTCAGGGCAATTTCCCCGGACTTTGTGAGTGCGGGACACCATTACACGCGTGCACTACATATAGGTCAATACCTATATGTAGCGTCACAATGGTAACTCCGAACATGGCCATGTAACATGTCTAGGATCATGGAATTGTCACCCCAATACCATTATGGTATTGGGGTGACAATTCCATGCGTCCACAGGGCTCCAGAATAGAGCCTGGGTACTGCCAAACTAACTCTCTGGGGTTTTCTCTGCAGCTACAGCTGCTGCAAACCCTCAGACAGGTTTCTGCCCCCCTGGGCAGCCCAATCCCAGGAAGGCAGAACAAAGGAGTTCCTCTGAGAGAGGGTGTTACACCCTCTCCCTTTGGAAATAGGTGTTAAGGGCCTGAGAGGAGTAGCCTCTCCTGACCTCTGGAAATGCTTTGAAGGGCACAGATGGTGCCCTCCTTGCATAAGCCAGTCTACACCAGTTCAGGGATCCCCCCAGCCCTGCTCTGGAGCAAAACTGGACAAAGGAAAGGGGAGTGACCACTCCCCTGACCAGCACCTCCCCAGGGGAGGTGCCCAGAGCTCCTCCATTGTGTCCCAGACCTCTGCCATCTTGAATGCAGAGGTGTGAGGGCATAATGGAGACCTCTGAGTGGCCAGTGCCTGCAGGTGACGTCAGAGACCGCTCCTGATAGGTTCTTACCTTTCTCTGTAGTCAATCCTCCTCTGAGGGCTATTTAGGGTGTCTCCTGTGGGTATCTCACCAGATAATGAATGCAAGAGCTCACCAGAGTTCCTCTGCACTTCTCTCTTTGACTTCTGCTAAGGATCGACCGCTGACGGCTCCCGTGTGGCAGTAGTGGACCCTGTGTACAGTGAGGATGAGGAGGAAGAGGATGAGGACAACAGAACTGCTATGATTCGACAATACGTCCAATGGCACACAGGTAAGACAGTGTTATTTAGATTATCTTTGGCACTGACATGCTGTTATTTCCCACTTTTATGTCCACTCACTGTATCCTTTGGCAACTCATTTTGCAGATGTTGGTGCCTCACTATCACTCCTGGCGTGATCACTGTAGCCAACTACAGGTCTTTCCTATTTGAACATTACTGTACATTTGAATTGCAATGTCTGAACCTGGTTAAACAAATACACACTACAAATAAGTTTGACATACTCCATACTTATATTTTTTCAAAGGGTGTTTATTTAAGTGCTGAGAAGACGAGGGGCAATTGCATTTGGAATGGGGTGATGATGGAGGAAAGTCCAGGGTATAGTTCCAGTCTATTTGTAGCACAGGTGCATTGTCCATGGGGACATAGGAAGGGGAACAATGGCAGTTCAAGGCGGACAGGGGGACAGAGTGAGAAACAAGGTTGACAATCAGAAAAGTCTCATTTCCTGGCGGGGGTCTTGGCAATAGTCTCTGGCCTCTGCCTGGATCGCAGGGAAGGTTTGCAGGGTGATTCTCCTTCTGCAGGGGGAGGGGTGCTGGTGGCCTATTGGTCCTGTGCCGGGGCCTTCTGTCCACTAGCGGCAGTGGAGGTGGAAGGTAGTACAGATGTCTGGCTAGTGGCAGGGGCCCGCTGTTATGAGGCTGCCTCCCTCCCTCATAATGATGGCCATGTCTGCCAGCACCCCCTGCTATAGAGACCAGGGGTGGTGTTGATGGCCTGCAAGTCCTCCCTGATTCCCTGGTACTGTCCCTCCTGCAGCCACCTGTTCTCTTGCACGTTGTCCAGGATCCGGCCCACCGTATCCTGGGAATGTTGGTAGGCTCCCAGGATCTCGGAGAGTGCCTCCTGGAGAGTTGGTTCCCTGGGGCTTTCCTCACCCTGGGGCACAGCAGTTCCCCCAGTTTCCCTGTTGTCCTGTGCCTCTGTCCCCTGAACCGTGTTCCCACTGCCAGTGACCCCAGGTCCCTGATTGTCTTGGGTATGAGGTGTGGCCTGGGGTCCCTGTAGTGGTGGACACACTGCTGATTAACGTTGCCTGGGACAGAGGTATGCGTACTCTGGGCGGGTGCTGTGGTGGTGTTTCCAGATGGGGGAATCCCTGTGGTTGTCTGGGACTGTGCCTGGGTAACTGACTGTCCAGAATTCCCTGATGGGCCAGGTTCTTCATCCAGATCCAGGCGACCAGAGTTGCTGTCATCACTGTGGGCCTCTTCAGTTGAGGGACTGGATATTGCTGGTACCTCTTCTCCGGTGACATTGGCTGGGATACCTGCGGGATGTAAATGCAGTGTTTCTGTGTGTGACATATTTTGCATCAGTGTGTTGCCCTTTTTGTTTGTATTTGCCCTGGCAGCTTTCACTTGTGTACGTTGGTGTATGGAGGGATGATTATTTCTCTCTAGTGTGCATGCTTTAGTGATGGGTGTCCATGTAGGTCTGTGAGTGGTGTCCATGCATTGGTACGGCATGCAGGACTTGGCATTGGGATTAAGATGTGATGGTGGGGGTGTGGGAGGTGGTGGAGTGATGGGAGTGAGAGTGAGGGTGGGGGTATGTGATGGCCTGCAGGTAGGGGGGTGATAGTAGTATTAAGTTGACTTTCCAGAGTCCAGTTCTCCTGCTACTCTGGCCAGGCCCTCAGGATGCATCATTGCCAAGACTTGGTCCTCCCATGCTGTTAGTTGTGGGGGAGGAGGTGGGGGTCCACCGCCAGTCCTCTATACAGCGAGTTGGTGTCTTGCTGCAATGGAACGTACTTTCCCCTGCAGGTCGTTCCACCTGTTCCTGATGTTGTACCTTGTTCTGGGGTGCTGTCCCACGGCGTTGACCCTGTCCACGATCATCTGCCATAGCTTCATCTTCCTAGCAATGGATATGTGCTGCACCTGTGCTCCAAATAGCTGAAGCTCTACCCGGATGATTTCCTCCACCATGACCCTTAGCTCCTCCTCTGAAAATCTGGGGTGTCTTTGTGGTGCCATGGCGGTTGTGTGAGTTGTGTAGGTGAGGGTGTGAAGGGTGATGTGTTGGGGTATGTGATGTGGGGTGTGTGGGTGGTGCATAGGTGTAGGTGGTGTGTGGCTCTGGTTTTGTCTAGTCGTGGTGTCTGTTTCATACCAATGATTTGTAGTTGTAAAGAGTTGTGGGTTCTCTGAGTGTGTGTTTTATAGTGGTGTGGGGGTGTGGTGTGTGTATGGGTGTCAGGTGTATGTTATTTCAATTGTCCAATGTATTGTGGTTTTGTTTGAGTGTGTGTATTTTGAGCGCGGCGGTATGTACTGTCAATGGTTTGGCGCCATTGAATGTCCGCTATGGTGATTTGTGGGTCATAATGTGGTGGGTGTTGTTCTGTTGGCGTAACGGTATTGGTTTGGATACTGCCAGTTTATCACTGACCTTTGGTGTGGCGGACTTGTGTCTGTGGCTGAATAGTGACAGATTGGTGTGTGTGTGTGTCATAATATGGTAAACGGATATCCACCGCCGCGGCGGTATATTGGCGTCAGTCAGCATGGCGACACGCGGGATTTACCGCCAGTGTCATAATGAGGGCCATAATCTCACCACTTCATTCAACACACATACTCCAACACACAAACGAATCTCAACAGTGACAAAAACAGTGGTGTCTCATAACCCTATTGATACTATCTCCTCTAACATTGCAAATGCCTTTAAAAGCGCACTGTGTCAACTAGGGGCAGCTCCTCGGCTATGGCGGAGGAGCGTCGCCCCCGCCTGCAGCAGCTGCAAAACTTTTACAGTTAAAAGATAATAATATATGTTTGTGATGTTTTTACTGCAAAAGGGGCGGGCCACAGGTATGACAAGGGCCGAGGGGGAGTGCACAGTACTCCCCCTTAGTGGGCATGTATGTCTTGGGCCGGCCAAACATACATGCACAGTAGGCTCTGCCCAACCTGGCAATGCAGTGCCGGATTGGAGAGAGTCGGCAGAGGCTCCCACTCTGCCTCGGAGCACCCAGCCAGTGTGCTCCATCCAATCCAGCAGCATGAAAGCAGTGGTTTGATTGGACAAAGGGCAGTCTGGGAGCCTGAGCCTGTCCCTGCAGACGAAGAGCGGTTTGAAGGTGGTGCGGTGTGGCGCGGGGAAGCATAATGCTTAAGTATCAAAAGTCAATTCAATTTATATACATTAATCAATCACAGCAGAACTTCTCATGAAGAAACTCAGTAGAGTCTCTTCCATGTTAAGTGGTATGGACAGCAAGGCCAAAGAATATTGCTGAGTGAATGAGGTAACCTACTCACGAGCAGGCACTATTGTAGGCAGATAAAATCAATGTTACAGCTTGTTACTTCTTTTTTCTTCAGTTGCCTAATCAACTTTCGAAGCTCAGATGGGAACGTGTTCACTCCCTGTCTTCTTACAGGAAGAAAATGATCTTTAGACAGCAACTCATAATTCTGCAACCATGTTTTATCAGGTAACATTTCATTTAACCTTCACATGATTCATCCCTCCTGTTCTCATCTCGCTCTCCATGTGTGTACCTTCACATCAACCTTCTAAGCAAGAAGTCTATTCAATAGCTAACAGTAGGATTTATAGAAGTAGAAACATCTGTATAAATGAAAAGCAAAACATTTGTGCACAACAGCTATTCGTAATGAAAAACAAGTTTTGCCATAAGATCAAGGTCGAGCATGGTACAAAGCCTACATTTCTTTTCAATCTAGTCAACTTTAATATGGCATTGTGTAAATTGCAGTACTTTCAGGCATAGTACATTTGAGTACGATTGGCTAATGTAACTTTCATTTGCTCACATTTTAAGCATTATTTAATGTGCACGTTATTTTAGCTTGATGTCTCGAGATTTTATTAACGCGTTTCCAGTAGCCATCTGCTTTCCTTTTCTCCAGTTCTAATGAAAAACATACGTGGTCTTGCATGTGTCCCTCTAACACTTCAACCATCTTCTTAAATAGAAATTAACAGTTTTGCTCTCAATCAATTGAATCTATGAGTTTCCGTCCAACTGCTCTCATCCAGTTTTCCACAGTGCTTAGTTTCATATAGAAGGAGACAAGGGCAAACCTCATTGACTGGATTTCTGATGATGTTTTCATCGCTGTTTCTGTCACTGTTCTGATGTACATGTCACACACTGTGAGTACTTTAATTATAGCATTCAGAACATTTTCTTGTGAGTTTGCAGGTTTTGGGTGGTTTACCTGTAACAAGTTGAGCAAGCAGTCACGACTACACTATAACCTTAGAAAAAATAGCCTGTACACCTAGTCACTCCGAGATCTGATAGTCCGTCATGGTATGGGGGTCGCATGGCTGTCTGCGTGATAAAAAACCACAAGGTGCTTGTTTACTCAGATTGAAGAGCATTGACCTAGTATGAGCAGGCACATTCATGTGGGTGTCTTCCCAGATTGGTAATTGGGATAAATGTCTATTAGCATTTACCCTGTGCTGGAGAGGGATGATAGTATTTTTACTCCCTGCCCTTCCTTTTTTATTCTATTGCAGCCATTAGATGAATTGTCAGTGTTTTCATTCTCAAAATTGTGACCAGGAGGTTAAAGTAGCGTAAGGAGCCTTGCAGATGGTGTTAGAGGCTCTTCAGATGTTGCTGAGCTGCCTCATGTATGTACTGAGATTTGTTTGTTGGGGTGCTTACGCAAACATTCTTTCTGATGCTGCCAAAAGAAGTGGCCCTGAGGATGCTCTGCCACCTCACCACCTACCTTGCTCCACCCACCAGTCACTGAACACGGGGGCCTGAGCAATTCATCTTGAACAGCATTAGTCCATCTTGGATTACATGTCTCAATCAATCAATCAACCAATTTGTTTTATTATACGGAACTCCCATGGAGATCCACATAAAACACAATATAAATACTAGAAAGAACCATGAAATACATGATCTATAAACCTACCAAACAGTATACTGACCCAATTCTAACAAGTTAATTTAAACAATGCAGTTAATACAATTTAAAAAAAAACACTTAAACAAGTTAGAAATTCTGTAGCAAAACAATTCATTTGGATGGACATAAAAGGCCTGCAAAACTTCTGATACAGAAAGAAAGGAGAGTTGGAGGCAGATTGGGAGTAACCATCTTCGACGGTACAACAACAAAGCTGGGCAAATAAAAAGAACATGGTTCAGATCTTGAATACCATTTTGACAAAAATTACAGATTGCCGAGGACCCATACCATCTTGCCTCTAATACCCTGAGCGGTAGCAGACTCTGCAATAACAGGAGGTAGAATCTTCTAATCCTGTGTGGCAGGTTCCAAATAAGATAGGGTTGTATTTCTTTCAGTGATACAGAATCTAGGGCCACATGTATGAAAGCTTTTTCCCATAGACACAGAATGGGTAAAATCCTTTGGTACATCTGGCCTCTAGTGCAGATTCGAAACCCTGCCTGTTAGAACAGGTCTTTCTATCCAAGCAAAAGGCTAAAGACCAAGTTGTTGCCTAAGATTGTTTTTTAACTGTGACAGAGAAAGTATAAAAACAAGATGGGGATCTAAATGTAACAAACCTAGGGCATAGATAAAATTCCTACAGATAGTATACTTTGCCATACTGCCAGCCAAAATTTAGCAGAGACCTTAAAGAATTGTTGTCACTCTTCTCCAAACTAACCACCCAGTGCACCACCCCACCCAGTCCTTGCACAAATGTGCTTCTTAGAGCCATCTCCAGCTTTAAAACTGCTGATGAGGAAGCCAAAGTAACAGAAGATAATTTTCTAAGGCTTCTAGCTTGTCTAAAAACTCCCATTTATAGACTCCAACTTGCTACAAACCATTGAGTAAAGAAGGTGGATTCTTTGCCCAGATTATCATTAAAAAGTATTTAAAGTGTCTCCTGCCAGTCGCCCTGTAAAGGGACACCAGGCCAATAGTTTGAGATTGCGTCTTGCTTGAATTATGTTTTATATGCGCCATATCACTGAGGTTCCCATAGACTATTTTTCCTAAAAAAGGTACAATTTTACCATTTCTAACATCTGTGTTCCCAATGACCAATAGAATTTATCATATTTAAGTTTCTTCTTACCGTGGGAGCACACAATCTTACTTTTGGAGCAACTTATCTTTAAACAATTGACCTCTGTAAACTGCTGTAAACCCTGCAGGTGATTACTTATTCCTTTCGGGGTGAGGTCCAGCATGATTATATTGTCTGCATAAAGTAAACAGACTATCACCCCCCTGCCCCCAACATGGGGGCGAAGCCCTGATTCAGGGCCAAATAACTAGACAAATCTAAGATACAGAGGGAAAACAGCAATGGGGCTAACATACACCCTTGTTTTAGTCCATTCAAGGTTGGAATTTCATTGGCGAAACCTCTATCACCACCTAACAGCGCCTTACACCAGATGGAGGAATGAAGGGCGATGACCGGATCGAAAAGGATACTTGGCATATCCAGTCTTGCAAGCTTTCTCCATAGCGTAGCCTGATCTACTTTATCAAATGCTGTGGAGAAACTTATTAAAGCTGCTTAAGTCACCCCCCCTCTCATAGAGACATCTTTTTCATGAATTACCTGAAGGGCCAAGATGTTATCAACTGTTCTGTGATTCTTTCTGAACCAGATTGCTCCAGAGGGATAATGTTGTTTCTTTCTGCCCATTCACTAGTCTGAGACAGCAGACATTTAGCAAATACATGTCTCTGTCTTCACTGCTCCCAGCTCTACGGTGCAGTCAAAGGTAAAAAAAAGTCCCAGTCCACAGTGCCTGCATCAGATCCCTCTTCTCCAGCCACTCTATGCCAATGGCATCTTAAAGATTTTGGGGGCCCCAGAAAAAACTTATGTTTGAGGACCCTGTACAGAATAACAATGAACTTTATTATGCATTTTCTGCTAGTTTAAACACCCATAATCCCAAAGTATACTCAACTAAACATAAAACTTTCAGAAACTGGATCACACAAAAATAATTGAAATATTTCTTGCACAGGACTATACAAATCCTCAGAATGACACTAGGTAGAGGGAAACAAAGTAAGAGATACATACAGGCAGAGAGAGGGAGAATTGTTTATTTAATGAAATTGATACAGTAGACAGTGGTTCAATTTTCTAGTTGGCCCCTTGGAAGATGGAAGCCTTAGGCATTTACCCGCTTTGCTCATGCCTTAGAACGTCCCTGCTCTATGCCCAGACAACCGCTGCCAGGAAGCAGGACTCAAGCCTCAAAACCCATCTTGGGACTACTTGCTCAGCTCAATTACTTTCCAAGTTGATTCTGCAAAGGTTATTTTCCGTATTTTGCCAATAAAAATGTATTAAAGTAGGAAATAATTTGGTATATGCAAAAATAATGCATGTATTATATATGCAAATCTTTAGTGGATAGTCATACTTGGGGGTTACAAACATATAAATGGAATAGCATAAGGTATTCAGCTTAAGTTAGCCTATCTCTTGATTCCATAGTAACAGTATGTTACACATTAGCATTGAAAGACCTGTTTTGACATTGAACAGTTGTTTTGCCCAGGAAGGCAGAAAAAAGGAGTTCCTCTGAGAGAGGGTGTAACACCCTCTCCCTTTGGAAATAGGTGTTAAAGGCCTGAGAGGAGTAGCCTCTCCTGACCTCTGGAAATGCTTTGAAGGGCACAGATGGTGCCCTCCATGTATAAGCCAGTCTACACCGGTTCAGGGATCCCCCAGCCCTGCTCTGGTGCAAAACTGGACAATGGAAAGGGGAGTGACCACTCCCCTGACCAGCACCTCCCCAGGGGAGGTGCCCAGAGCTCCTCCAGTGTGTCCCAGACCTCTGCCATCTTGAATGCAGAGGTGTGAGGGCACAATGGAGACCTCTGAGTGGCCAGTGCCAGCAGGTGATGTCAGAGACCGCTCCTGATAGGTGCTTACCTTTCTCTGTAGTCAATCCTCCTCTGAGGGCTATTTAGGGTGTCTCCTGTGGGTATCTCACCAGATAATGAATGCAAGAGCTCACCAGAGTTCCTCTGCACTTCTCTCTTTGACTTCTGCCAAGGATCAACCGCTGACTGCTCCAGGACGCCTGCAAAACCGCAACAAAGTAGCAAGAAGACTACCAGCAACATTGTAGCGCCTAATCCTGCTGGCTTTCTCAACTGTTTCCTGTTGGTGCATGCTCTGAGGGCTGTCTGACTTCACCCTGCACTGGAAGCCAAGAAGAAATCTCCTGTGGGTCGACGGAATCTTCCCCCTGTCAACGCAGGCACCCAACTTCTGCATCACTGGTCCTCTGGGTCCCCTCTCATCTTGACGAGCGTGGTCCCTGGAACACCGGAGCTGGATCCAAGTGTCCCCACAGTCCAGTGGCCCTTCTGTCCAAATTTGGTGGAGGTAAGTCCTTGCTTCCCCACTCCAGAGAGTAATCCTGTGTACTGCATGAACTGCAGCTGCTAGGGCTTCTGGGCACTTTTTCAAGACTTCCTTTGTGCACAGCACAGCCCGGGTCCACAGCACTCCGTCTTGCATTGCCCAACTCACTGATTGTACTCCGACTTCGTGGGACCCTCTTTTGTTTTGCTGAGATGACCGCCATTCTCAGATCTTCAGAACACCTGTTCAGGTGCTACTGCGGGAGCTGTCTGCTTATGCATTGGCTCCCTGTGTCACTGAGCACGCCCTCTATCTCCTCCTCCAAGGGGCGACCTCCTAGTCCTTCCTGGGCACTGGCAGCAATCAAAACTTTCAACCGTGACTCTTGCAGCTAGCAAGGCTTGTTTGTGGTTTTTCTGCATGGAAACAACTTTGCATCCTCCAGCACGCCATGGGACATCTTCTGACCAAAGGAGAAGTTCCTGGCACCTTCCGTTGTTGCAGAATCTTTGGCTTCTTCCACCCAGAGGCAGCCTTTTGCACTTTCATCCGGGGTTTAGTGGGCTCTTGCCCCCACTGGACACTTGCGTGACTCTTGAACTTGGTCCCCTTCCTTTGCAGGTCCTCAGGTCCAGGAATCCGTCTTCAGTGCTTTGCAGTCAGTTGTTGTCTTTGCAGAAACCCCTATCTCTACTTTACTGTCTTTCTGGGGTAGTAGGGTAACTTTACTACTACTTTTCAAGGTCTTGGGGTGGGGTATCTTGGACACCCTTAGTGTTTTCTTACACTCCCAGCGACCCTCTACACACTACACTAGGCCTGGGGATCCATTTGTGGTTCGCATTCCACTTTTGGAGTATATGGTTTGTGTTGCCCCTAGGCCTATTGTCTCCTATTGCATTCTATTGTGTTCTACAGTGTTTGCACTACTTTTCTAACTGTTTACTTACCTGATTTTTTCTGTGTGTATATTTCGTGTATTTTACTTACCTCCTAAGGGAGTATACTTTTGGCATATTGTCACTAAAATAAAGTACCTTCATTTTAGTAACTCTGAGTATTGTGTTTCTTATGATATAGTGCTAAGTGATATAAGTGGTATAGTAGGAGCTTTGCATGTTCCTAGTTCAGCCTAAGCTGCTCTGCTATAGCTACCTCTATCAGCCTAAGCTGCTAGAACACTACTAATCTACTAATAAGGGATAACTGGACCTGGCACAAGGTGTGAGTACCACAAGATACCCACTATGAGCCGGGCCAGCCTCCTACAGGAGGAGGCTGGAGATGCCCGTGTGGCAGCAGTGGACCCTGTGTACAGTGAGGATGAGGAGGAAGAGGATGAGGATAACAGAACTGCAATGATTCGACAATACGTCCAATGGCACACAGGTAAGACAGTGTTATTTGGCACTGACATGCTGTTATTTCCCACTTTTATGCCCACTCACTGTATCCTTTGGCAACTCATTTTGCAGATGTTGGTGCCTCACTATCACTCCTGGTGTGATCACTGTAGCCAACTACAGGTCTTTCCTATTTGAACATTACTGTACATTTAAATTGCAATGTCTGAACCTGGTTAAACAAATACACACTACAAATAAGTTTGACATACTCCATACTTGTATTTTTTCAAAGGGTGTTTATTTAAGTGCTGAGAAGACGAGGGGGAAGTGCATTGGAATGGGGTGATGATGGAGGAAAGTCCAGGGTATAGTTCCAGTCTATTTGTAGCACAGGTGCATTGTCCATGGGGACATAGGAAGGGGAACAATGGCAGTTCAAGGCGGACAGGGGGACAGAGTGGGACACAAGGGTGACAATCAGGAAAGTCTCATTTCCTGGCGGGGGTCTTGGCAATAGTCTCTGGCTTCTGCCTGGATCGCAGGGAACGTTTGCAGGGTGGTTCTCCTTCTGCAGGGGGAGGGGTGCTTGTGGCCTGTTGGTCCTGTGCCGGGGCCTTCTGTCCACTAGCGGCAGTGGAGGTGGAAGGTAGTACAGATGTCTGGCTAGTGGCAGGGGCCCGCTGTTATGAGGCTGCCTCCCTCATAATGTTGGCCATGTCTGCCAGCACCTCTGCTATAGAGACCAGGGTGGTGTTGATGGCCTGCAAGTCCTCCCTGATTCCCTGGTACTGTCCCTCCTGCAGCTACCTGTTCTCCTGCACGTTGTCCAGGATCCGGCCCACCATATCCTGGGAATGTTGGTAGGCTCCCAGGATCTCGGAGAGCGCCTCCTGGAGAGTTGGTTCCCTGGGGCTTTCCTCACCCTGGTGCACAGCAGTTCCCCCAGTTTACCTGTTGTCCTGTGCCTCTGTTCCCTGAACCGTGTTCCCACTGCCACTGACCCCAGGTCCCTGATTGTCTTGGGTATGAGGTGTGGCCTGGGGTCCCTGTAGTGGTGGACACACTGCTGATTGACGTTGCCTGGGACAGAGGTATGGGTACTCTGGGCGGGTGCTGTGGTGGTGTTTCCAGATGGGGGAGTCTCTGTGGTTGTCTGGGACTGTGCCTGGGTAACTGACTGTCCAGAATTCCCTGATGGGCCAGGTTCTTCATCCAGATCCAGGCGACCAGAGTTGCTGTCATCACTGTGGGCCTCTTCAGTTGAGGGACTGGATATTGCTGGCACCTCTTCTGCGGTGATATTGGCTGGGATACCTGTGAGGATGTAAATGCAGTGTTTCTGTGTGTGACATATTTTGCATCAGTGTGTTGTCCTTTTTGTTTGTATTTGCCCTGGCAGCTTTCACTTGTGTATGTTGGTGTATGGAGGGATGATTATTTCTCTCTAGTGTGCATGCTTTAGTGATGGGTGTCCATGTAGGTCTGTGAGTGGTGTCCATGCATTGGGACGGCATGCAGGGCTTGGCACTGGGATTGAAATGTGATGCTGGGGGTGTGGGAGGTGGCGGAGTGATGGGAGTGAGAGTGAGGATGGGGGTGTGTGATGGCCTGCAGGTAGAGGGGTGATAGTAGTATTAAGTTGACTTTCCAGAGTCCAGTTCTCCTGCTACTCTGGCCAGGCCCTCAGGATGCATCATTGCCAAGACTTGGTCCTCCCATGCTGTTAGTTGTGGGGGAGGAGGCGGGGTCCACCGCCAGTCCTCTATACAGCGAGTTGGTGTCTTGCTGCAATGGAACGTACTTTCCCCTGCATGTCGTTCCACCTCTTCCTGATGTTGTACCTTGTTCTGGGGTGCTGTCCCACGGCGTTGACCCTGTCCACGATCATCTGCCATAGCTCCATCTTCCTAGCAATGGATATGTGCTGCACCTGTGCTCCAAATAGCTGAGGCTCTACCTGGATGATTTCCTCCACCATGACCCTTAGCTCCTCTTCTGAGAAACTGGGGTGCCTTTGTGGTGCCATGGCGGTTGTGTGAGTTGTGTAGGTGAGGGTGTGTAGGGTGATGTGTTGGGTATGTGATGTGGGGTGTGTGGGGGGTGTATAGGTGTAGGTGGTGTGTGGCTCTGGTTGTGTCTGTAGTCGTGGTGTCTGTTTCATACCAATGATTTGTAGTTGTAAAGAGTTGTGGGTTCTGTAGGTGTGTGTTTTATAGTGGTGTGGGGGTGTGGTGTGTGTATGGGTGTCAGGTGTGTGTTATTTCAATTGTCCAATGTAGTGTGGTTTTGTTTGAGTGTGTGTATTTTGAGCACGGCGGTATGTACCGTCAATGGTTTGGCGCCATTGAATGTCCACTGTAGTGATTCGTGGGTCATAATGTGGTGGGTGTTGTTCTGTTGGCGTAACGGTATTGGTTTGGATACTGCCAGTTTATCACTGACCTTTGGTGTGGTGGACTTGTGTCTGTGGCTGAACAGTGACAGATTGGTGTGTGTGTGTCATAATATGGTGAACGGATATCCACCGCCGCGGCGGTATATTGGCGTCAGTCAGCATGGCGACACGTGGGATTTACCGCCAATGTCATAATGAGGGCCATAATCTCACCTCTTCATTCAACACACATACTCCAACACACAAACGAATCTCAACAATGACAAAAACAGTGGTGTCTCATAACCCTATTGATACTATCTCCTCTAACATTGCAAACGCCTTTAAAAGCGCACTGTGTCAACCAGGGGCAGCTCCTGCGCTATGGCGGAGGAGCGTCGCCCCCCGCCTGCAGCAGCTGTAAAATTTTTACAGTTAAAAGATAATAATATATGTTTGTGATGTTTTTACTGCAAAAGGGGCGGGCCACAGGTATGACAAGGACCGAGGGGGAGTGCACAGTACTCCCCCTTAGTCGGCATGTATGTCTTGGGCCGGCCAAACATACATGCACAGTAGGCTCTGCCCAACCTAGCTATGCAGTGCCGGATTGGAGAGAGTCGGCAGAGGCTCCCACTCTGCCTCGGAGCGCCCAGCCAGGGTGCTCCATCCAATCCATCCAATCCAGCAGCATGGAAGCAGTGGTTTGATTGGTCAAAGGGCAGGCTGGGAGCCTGAGCCTGTCCCTGCAGACGAAGAGTGGTTTGAAGGTGGTGTGGCGCGGGGAAGCATAATGCTTAAGTATCAAAAGTCAATTCGATTTATATACATTAATCAATCACAGCAGAACTTCTCATGAAGAAACTCAGTAGAGTCTCTTCCATGTTAAGTGGTATGGACAGCAAGGCCAAAGAATATTGCTGAGTGAATGAGGTAACCTACTCACGAGCAGGGACTATTGTAGGCAGATAAAATCAATGTTACAGCTTGTAACTTCTTTTTTCTTCAGTTGCCTAATCAACTTTCGAAGCTCAGATGGGAACGTGTTCACTCCCTGTCTTCTTACAGGAAGACAATGATCTTTAGACAGCAACTCATAAGTCTGCAACCATGTTTTATCAAGTAAAATTTCATTTTACCTTCACATGATTCATCCCTCCTGTTCTCATCTCGCTCTCCATGTGTGTACCTTCACATCAACCTTCTAAGCAAGAAGTCTATTCAATAGCTAACAGTAGGATTTATAGAAGTAGAAACATCTGTATAAATGAAAAGCAAAACATTTGTGCACAACAGCTATTCGTAATGAAAAACAAGTTTTGCCATAAGATCAAGGTCGAGCATGGTACAGAGCCTACATTTCTTTTCAATCTAGTCAACTTTAATATGGCATTGTGTAAATTGCAGTGCTTTCAGGCATAGTACATTTGAGTACGATTGGCTAATGTAACTTTCATTTGCTCACATTTTAAGCATTATTTATTGTGCACGTTATTTTAGCTTGATGTCTCGAGATTTTATTAACGCGTTTCCAGTAGCCATCTGCTTTCCTTTTCTCCAGTTCTCATGAAAAACATACGTGGTCTTGCATGTGTCCCTCTAACACTTCAACCATCTTCTTGAATAGAAATTAACAGTTTTGCTCTCAATCAATTGAATCTATGAGTTTCCGTCCAACTGCTCTCATCCAGTTTTCCACAGTGCTTAGTTTCATATAGAAGGAGACAAGGGCAAACCTCATTGACTGGATTTCTGATGATGTTTTCATGGCTGTTTCTGTCACTGTTCTGATGTACATGTCACACACTGTGAGTACTTTAATTATAGCATTCAGAACATTTTCTTGTGAGTTTGCAGGTTTTGGGTGGTTTACCTGTAACAAGTTGAGCAAGCAGTCACGACTACACTATAACCTTAGAAAAAATAGCCTGTACACCTAGTCACTCCGAGATCTGATAGTCCGTCATGGTATGGGGGTCGCATGGCTGTCTGCGTGATTAAAAACCACAAGGTGCTTGTTTACTCAGATTGAAGAGCATTGACCTAGTATGAGCAGGCACATTCAAGTGGGTGTCTTCCCAGATTGGTAATTGGGATAAATGTCTATTAGCATTCACCCTGTGCTGGAGAGGGATGATAGTATTTTTACTCCCTGCCCTTCCTTTTTTATTCTATTGCAGCCATTAGATGAATTGTCAGTGTTTTCATTCTCAAAATTGTGACCAGGAGGTTAAAGTAGCGTAAGGAGCCTTGCAGATGGTGTTAGAGGCTCTTCAGATGTTGCTGAGCTGCCTCATGTATGTACTGAGATTTGTTTGTTGGGGTGCTTACGCAAACATTCTTTCTGATGCTGCCAAAAGAAGTGGCCCTGAGGATGCTCTGCCACCTCACCAACTACCTTGCTCCACCCACCAGTCACTGAACACGGGGGCCTCAGCAATTCATCTTGAACAGCATTAGTCCATCTTGGATTACATGTCTCAATCAATCAATCAACCAATTTTTTTATTATACGGAACTCCCATGGTGATCCACATAAAACACAATATAAATACTAGAAAGAACCATGAAATACATGATCTATAAACCTACCAAACAGTATACTGACCCAATTCTAACAAGTTGATTTAAACAATGCAGTTAATACAATAAAAGAAAAAAACACTTAAACAGGTAAAAAATTCTGTAGCAAAACAATTCATTTGGATGGACATAAAAGGCCTGCAATACTTCTGATACAGAAAGAAGGGAGAGTTGGAGGCA
Organism: Pleurodeles waltl; assembly: GCF_031143425.1. Taxonomy (NCBI): domain Eukaryota; kingdom Metazoa; phylum Chordata; class Amphibia; order Caudata; family Salamandridae; genus Pleurodeles; species Pleurodeles waltl. Next base: position 623,418,424 of record NC_090439.1, on the reverse strand, counting down.
GATTGGGAGTAACCATCTTCGACGGTACAACAACAAAGCTGGGCAAATAAAAAGAACATGGTTCAGATCTTGAATGCCATTTTGACAAAAATTGCAGATTGCCGATGACCCATACCATCTTGCCTCTAATACATTGAGCGGTAGCAGCCTCTGCTTTAACAGGAGGTAAAACTTCTAATCCTGTGTGGCAGGTTCCAAATAAGATAGGGTTGTATTTCTTTCAGTGATACAGAATCTAGGGCCACATGTATGAAAGCTTTTTCCCACAGACACAGAATGGGTAAAATCCTTTGGTACATCTGGCCTCTAGTGCAGATTCAAAACCCTTCCTTTTAGAACAGGTCTTTCTATCCAAGCAAAAGCCTAAAGACCAAGTTGTTGCCTAAGATTGTTTTTTAACTGTGACAGAGATAGTATAAAAACAAGATGGGGATCTAAATGTAACAAATCTAGAGCATAGATACAATTCCTACCGATAGTATACTTTGCCATACTGCCAGCCAAAATTTAACAGAGACTTTAAAGAATTGTTGTCACTCTTCTCCAAACTAACCACCCAGTGCACCACCCCAGCTAGTCCTTGCACAAATGTGCTTCTTAGAGCCATCTCCAGCCTTAAAACTGCTGATGAGGAAGCCAAAGTAACAGAAGATAATTTTCTAAGGCCCGGCCCTCTAGCTTGTCTAAAAACTCCCATTTATAGACTCCAACTTGCTACAAACCATTGAGCAAAGAAGGTGGATTCTTTTCCCAGATTATCATTAAAAAGTATTTAAAGTATCTCCTGCCAGTCTCCCTGTAAAGGGACACCAGGCCAATAGTTTGAGATTGCGCCTTGCTTGAATTATGTTTTAGGTGCGCCATATCACTGCGGTTCCCATAGACTATTTTTCCTAAAAAAGGTACGATTTTACCATTTCTAACATCTGTGTTCCCAATGACCAATAGAATTTATCATATTTAAGTTTCTTCTTACCGTGGGAGCACACAATCTTACTTTTGGAGCAATTTATCTTTACAAAATTGACCTCTGTAAACTGCTGTAAACCCTGCAGGTGATTACTTATTCCTTTCGAGGTGAGGCCCAGCATGATTATATCGTCTGCATAAAGTAAACAGCCTATCACCCCCACTGCCCCCAACATGGGGGCGAAGCCCTGATTCCGGACCAAATAACTGGACAAATCCAAGATACAGAGGGAAAACAGTAATGGGGCTAACATACACCCTTGTTTTAGTCCATTCAAGGTTGGAATTTCATTGGAGAAACCTCTATCACCACCTAACAGCGCCTTACACCAGGTGGAGGAATGAAGGGCGATGACCGGATCGAAAAGGATACTTGGCATATCCAGTCTTGCAAGCTTTCTCCATAGTGTAGCCTGATCTGCTTTATCAAATGCTGTGGAGAAACTTATTAAAGCTGCTTAAGTCACCCCCCCTCTCATAGTGAAATCTTTTTCATGAATTACCTGAAGGGCCAAGATGTTATCAACTGTTCTGTGATTCTTTCTGAACCAGATTGCTCCAGAGGGATAAAATTGTTTCTTTCTGCCCATTCACTAGTCTGAGACAGCAGACATTTAGCAAATACATGTCTCTGTCTTCACTGCTCCCAGCTCTACGGTGCAGTCAAAGGTAAAAAAAAGTCTCAGTCCACAGTGCCTGCATCAGATCCCTCTTCTCCAGCCACTCTATGCCAATGGCATCTTAAAGATTTTGGGGGCCCCAGAAAAAGCATATGTTTGAGGACCCTGTACAGAACAACAATGACATTTATTATGCATTTTCTGCTAGTTTAAACACCCATAATCCCAAAGTATACTCAACTAAACATAAAACTTTCAGAAACTGGATCACACAAAAATAATTGAAATATTTCTTGCACAGGACTATACAAATCCTCAGGATGACAGTAGGTAGAGGGAAACAGAGTAAGAGATACATACAGGCATAGAGAGGGAGAATTGTTTATTTAATGAAATTGATATAGTAGACAGTGGTTCCATTTTCTAGTTGGCCCCTTGGAAGATGGCAGCCTTAGGCATTTACCCACTTTGCTCATGCCTTAGAACGTCCCTGCTCTATGCCCAGGCAACCGCTGCTCAGGAAGCAGGACTCCAGCCTCAAAACCCATCTTGGCATTACTTGCTCAGCTCATTTACTTTCCAAGTTGATTCTGCAAAAGTTAATTTCCTTATTTTGGCAATAAAAATGCATTAAAGTAGAAAATAAGTTGGTATATGCAAAAATAATGCATGTATGATATATGCAAATCTTTAGTGGATAGTCATACTTGGGGGTTACAAACATATAAATGGAATAGCATAAGGTATTCAGCTTAAGTTAGCCTATTGATTCCATAATAACAGTATGTTACACATTAGCATTGAAAGACCTGTTTTGACATTGAACAGTTGTTTTGCGCAATAAGTTTTTTTCTCTTTCACAGCAAATGCTGTAAGGTTCCAGAAGCCATCTTTTAGTTAATGAAGAGGCATTTGTTTTGTGTTCAACAACTGATATTGAGGTTCTTATTGGGAGGAGAGGAAATGGCAGAAAGCAAGACTCCTGGAAAGATCTTTCTGAACCATAGGATGTGTATAAAGTATGTTTTCAAGGACTTGTTTCAGTAGTCCTTTGTGAAGGAATGGGAAACTGGGGTGTTTACCTGCTTTCAGAGTTAGCTGAGATCATACTGGATACTGAGAAAAGGGAATGTGTTATTTTTTCCATTCATATATTTTTGAATTTATATTAGTGTGTGGTTCCAGAGTAGGTTGAAACACTCTCTCCTAACCCTCTGGCTTTTGATAATGAGAGTACTTTATTGAGGTGACAAATGGTTATCTCTCTTTAGGAGAGATTTCCATTTAATTTTTTACACTTATAGACAATGCCTGCAGATTTATAGCCGAAATTGATGTTTCTGTGGCTTAATTGTGAAAGCTTCATGCTTTTGCATCTATTCTCTCATCAGAGTCTTTTTTTGGATCTTGAACTAACAGACTAATTGCCAACCAAAATCGTTAATTTAGCCTAGGGAAGTTCCTCAATGGAACACACTTTGGTGGTCATTACAACATTGGCGGTAAAAGCCACTTACCGCCGTGCAGAAGGCCGCCAACACACCGCCACGGCTACGGAATTCTGCCACGGTCATTATGACCCACAGCTCGGAATCTGCCAAAATCCAGACACCCACACAAGTCCGCCACACCAAAGGTCAGTGATAATCTGGCGATAACAAAACCGACACCGTCACGCCAACAGGAATACGCCCACACTATCACGACACACGAATCCACGCGGTGGTCTTTCAACCGCGGTATTCCATTGGCGGTACACACCGCCGCGCTCAAAATACACACACATTTACAAAACACAACCACATTGGACAATTCCAAATACACACACCTGATACACATACACACACCACTCCCACACATCCAATACAATATAAAACACACACCCACATCATCCACAAACTCTTACGACCACAATTGTGACTGAGGGCCAGAGAGAGACACCACCATCTACAAACTAGCATCCACAGGCACTCAATACCATCACTCACACAACATCCACGCACCTCACACAACACACCTCTAAATAACACCCCACACATCACAACACACACCACCCCACACATCACCCACACCACCCCAGGTTCTCTGAGGAGGAGCTCAGGGTCATGGTGGAGGAAATCATCCGGGTAGAGCCACAGCTATTCGTATCACAGGTGCAGCACACCACCATAGCTAGGAAGATGGAGCTATGGCAAAGAATCCTGGACAGGGTCAACGCAGTGGGACAGCACCCAAGAACTAGGTATGACATCAGGAAGAGGTGGAACGATCTACGGGGGAATGTGCGTTCCGTGGTCTCAGGACACCACATCGCGGTTCAGAGGACTGGCGGCGGACCCCCACCTCCTCCCCCACAACTAACAACATGGGAGGAGCAGGTCTTGGCTATACTGCATCCTGAGGGCCTCGCGGGAGTAGCTGGAGGAATGGACTCTGGTAAGGCAAATCTTAACTATTACATCCCCCACCCATCTGCATGCTATCACATACCCCCACCCTCGCCTGCACCCCCATCACTCCAACTCCTCACGTATGTCCCAATATCACAAACCACACATCCCAAACTCAAGCCCTGCATGTAACACCAAAGCATGGACACCCATCATCAATGCATGGCCACTACACATACCCATACATCCCCCTAAACCATTATCACACAAGGTCCTACACAGGAATGCAAGCACTGGGGTACACGTTCACGCACCCATTGCACAGCATGGCACACAGAGATGCAATAATCATGCCTTTACACCCCTGCAGGACCCCTACCCAACGTCACCGGACAGGAGGGTCCAGATATGTCCACTCCACCCACAGAAGAGGCCCACAGTGATGACAGCAGCTCTGTCCAACTGGATCAAGATGACCAGCCCGGCCCATCTGGGACCTCGGGACAGTCGGTTCCCCTCACACTGGTACAGGCCACTACAGAGCTTGCCCCCTCTGGAAACACCAGCGCAGCACTCACCCAGCAGACCCATACCTCTGTCCCCAGGACACGTCAATCAGCAGTGTGTCCACCACTACAGGGAACCCAGGCTAACCCACCACCCCAACAACACCAGGGACCTGGGGGCAGTGGTAGTGGGCACACGATTCAGGGGACAGAGACAGAGGAACACAGGGGAACTGGGAGGGCTGCTGTGCAACAGGGGGAGGACAGGCCCAGGGAACCCACTCTCCACGAGGCCCTCTCCAACATCATGGGAGCCTACCACCATTCCCAGGAGACGATGGCAACAGTACTGGCCAAGTTTCAGGAGACCCAGCGGCTGCAGGAGGAACAGTATTTGGGCTTCAGGGAGGAACTAAAATCCATCAATTCCACCCTGGGCACCATTGTAGGGGTGCTGAAGAAACTCGTCAACACCAGGAGGGACACTGTGGCACAACAAGGGGCCCCTGACAGTAGCCTGGACGATGAACTGCCCACCACCTCTGCCGGTGCTAGTGGAAAGGAGGCACCGCCACAGGACCACCACACCAGCACCCAACCCCCTACAGATGGAGAACCACCCCTCAAACAGTCCCTGAGTTCCAGGACAGAGACAGACAACAATGCCAAGACCCCCAACAAGAAAGGAGACCACTGTGATTGTCATCCTTCTGTCCCACTTTGTCACCCTGTCCATACTTAAACTGCCCCAGCTCCACTTCTTATGCCCCTTTGGACAATGCACCTGTGAGACTAATAGACTGGACTCTGCCATGGACATTCCTCTACCATCAGCCCTGACCATTTTACAACCTCCTCCACTATTGAGTACTTAATTAAACACCCTTAAATCAAAAAACAATCTGGAGCCAGTCTGTGCTTTCGAAAATGTGTATTTGCAATTACAGTGGCAAAATGATATATATCATGTGTAATGTCAACATACCTCTGTCACACAGCACTAGTCCATGCGTAAACAAAGCAGATGTCACACAGTGGGAACCACATCTGTGAAATCATAAGGGAAAGTGACAACTCAGTGACCATACACTGGGTGAAAATGACAGACAGGTGAGAGGTAGTAGAATTAAATCAGATGTAGCAGGCTGTGTTGTCTTCTTACCTGTGTCTCACTGGAAGTATTGCAGGATCACTGTATTCCTATTGTCTATGTCCTCTTCTTCAGCCTCCTCGTCTTCACTGTCCACACGCTCCACAGCTGCCACAACACCTCCATCTGGACCATCCTCCTGCAGAAAAGGCACCTGTCGTCGCAAAGCCAAGTTGTGAAGCATACAGCAGGCCACGATGATCTGGCATACCTTCTTTGGTGAGTAGAATAGGGAACCACCTGTCATATGGAGGCACCAGGTCTGGCTCCAACTGGGCACACAGTTCCTGGATTGTGGCACAATCAAGTCTGTAGGTGATGATCACATGTCGCTCCTCCATTGTCGACAGGTCCACCAGCAGTCTGTACACTGGAGAATGCCGCCATCTCCTCACATGCCCCTGCGGACGGTGCCTATGGAGGAGAACAGCGAGCAGAGACTCAACCAACTCTGAGGTAAGTAAACACAGCATACTGAGAAATATTAGCAAATCGACATATGCCTGTATGAGTGTTTAGGCAAGGCCTAGATACGTGTGACGCAGTCCAAAATAATGGCATGTGGGCCCATGAAATGGTGGCTGCCTGACCTGTAAAGTGGGACAATGGGATATGAGGTAACTGCGCTGGCGTTGTACGCCGTCGCGGTAGGCGGTCGAAGACCGCAGCGCAATCCTGCATTGGTTAACATTGGACCCCATGGGTCCCAGGAGCCAATGACGATGTACGCCGGCGGTGACGGTACACACCTCCGCAGACGTGACCGCCATTTTCTCTCTGTTCAATCACTTGATACCTGATCTTCGACAGGAGAGGACCTACACTGCAAGTGCTGCTGTGACCTCAGTCTGGAAGAGACAATGGGTCGTGTGTCTGGAGAGAGGGCACCTGCCTTCAGCACAGAGGAGTTGGAGAAACTCGTGGATGGGGTCCTCCCCCAGTACACACTACTCTACGGTCCTCCAGACAAACAGCTAAGTACACTGTGAGCATGTTGTATGGGCAATGCCTGTGTGGAGTGGTGTGGATAAAAGATGGGGGGGAATGACGCGTGCATGAAACAACGGTGAGTGCATGTGCGTCATGCTAAGGGTAGGGATGCGGGCCAATGACTGTGACAGTGTGGACGGTAATAACTTATCTTTTTCCCCTGTACTATTCCTGTAGGTCAGCGCCCACCAGAAGAAGGACATTTGGCGTGCCATCGCCAAGGAAGTCCGGACCCTAGGGGTCTACCACAGACGGAGCACCCACTGCCGCAAAAGATGGGCTGGAGCAAGAAGACGGCGGAGGCCCAGCTGGGGATGGCCTCCCAATGTGGGAGGGATGCCTGTCGCACCATGACCCCCCTGATGTTCAGGATCCTGGCAGTGGCGTATCTGGAGTTGGATGGGCGCTTGAGGGCATCACAGCAGCCACAAGGGGGTAAGTACACTCTCATTCTGCTGATTCAGCGCGCATTGTAGGTGTCTGCGTGGGGGGGGGGGGGTTGTGGGTTCCCCTAGGCCAGGACGAGTTTAGTAGGCAAGGACCCTTCTTAAGGCAGGCCCTGTGGCACCCCACCCCACCTGTGTACAGTGCCAACTACACCTAGTCAGGCTCCTGTGACATCCATGTGTGCAGCAATCTGGCATAGCCTTGTAACCTATGTCCCTGGGATTGAATAGGGAACTCCAAGTGCGTGGCGTAGTGCAGGGGGCTTCTGTGTCTGTAGTGTCCACCATGTAGTGTTGCATACACTCAACATGTCTTTCTTCTGTCTTCCCCCCCTTTTTGTGGTCTCCCTGTTCTTGTGTGCATTAGCATCATCAGGCGGAGGAGCAGTGGCACCGGAGCAGGAGGGACCTGCATCCCACATGGCCCTGGAGAGCGACACTACGGAGACTGAATTTACCAGTCGGATGGAGGGCGAGGGGAGCTCCACGGCGGGGACAGGAGCTGACACCAGTGATACGGACTCCTCCTCTGATGGGAGCTCCCTTGCGGTGGCGGGCCCATCTGTGCCCCCGCATATACAGGTACAGCTGACAACCCCCCTACCAGCACCGCCCTCCCAGCAGCCTCTCAGCGTTTGCCCCGTGCCCGCTCATCCAGGAGGGTGGGCATCTTCTTCGCCCCAGGCACCTCAGCCCCTCCCCCTGTCAGCCCTGCTGCCCTCAGTGAGGAGGCCATTGAGCTCCTCAGGTCCCACACTGTTGGACAGTCTACCATTTTGAATGCCATCCAGGGTGTGGAGAGGCAGTTGCAACAAATCAATGCATACCTGGAGGGCATTCACTCATGTCAGGCAGCCTATCAGCGAGCTTTTCAGACTCTGGCCTCAGCACTGATGGCAGCCATTGTCCCTGTCTCTGGCCTCCCCTCTCGAACTTCCTTCACCCCGACCCAAACCCCTATACCTCAGCCTATCCCAAGCACACCATCAGACCAGCATGCACATGCTTCAACACACAAGGGAAGCTCTGGCAAACATAAGCACCACACATCCCACAGGCACTCATGCAAGGATCACACACATGCAGACACACCAACATACACTGCCTCCCCTATGTCCCACCCTCCTCGTCTCTCTCCTCCCTCCCTGTCTCGTATCCACTCTCACCTGCATGCACTACATCCTCAGCCACTACCTCCATCACCAGCACACGCACCACCACACCCCGCTCACGTGCAGTCACCACCCCCACTACCATTCACACGTCCCCTGTGTCCTCCCACGGTACATAAACGCAGCCACACACCCACCCAACAGCCATCCACCTCACAACAGCCTCCAGCCCATGCCCCTTCACCCAAAGTCACCAAACGTACACCTCCTACAACCACTACCTCTTCCTCCACTCCCAAACCCCCTCCATCTATCCGTCCCAGTGTTCCTAAGAAACTTTTCCTGTCCAACCTTGACCTCTTTCCCTCACCTCCCCCGCCCCTTCAGTCTCCGAGGGCCAGACTCTCCAGGTCCCAACCCAGCACCTCAGCCACAACATCTGCGGGACCAGTGGTGCCAGTAGTAACCGGCTTCTGGAGTGCGCCAGGCAGCAGGGCAGCCAGTGTGGCAAGAAGCCAGAGCATGGACAGTCCCCCACCTGTAAAGAATAAAAAGTTGGCCAGTGCCCAGCAGGAGAGGGGAAAGAAATAAGCCACCAAAGCCGCTCCCAGGGGTACAGTTGGGGGTGTGGAGACAGCTGCACCACCATCCAAGGTGGGGAAGGGGCACAGTAAAACCGGCAAGTCTGGGAAGATCTGCACAGCGGACAAGACCGCCACCATCCCCGCTGCCCAGGACACCGCGCCACCATCCCCGCTGCCCAGGACACCGCCGCCACCATCCCCGCTGCCCAGGACACCACCGCCAGCAGCCCCGCTGTCCAAGACACCGCCTCCAGCAGCCCCGCTGCCCAAGACACTGCCGCCAGCAGCACCACTTCCCAAGACACCGCCGCCAGCAGCACCGCAGGCCAGTGAGCGCCAATGATTCCGACGCTACTGAGGCCTCCATGGGCAGGATGAAGCACTCTGGGCACAAAGCCCCCTCCAGAACCAGTGGAGTATCACATCCACTACCACAGTCCTTGGCAGGATGAAGCACTCTGGGCACAAAGACCCCTCCAGAACCAGTGGAGAAAGGCATCCACTACCTCTGGCCTTTGCAGGATGAAGCACTCTGGGCACAAAGCCCCCTCCAGAAACCAGTGGAGAATGTTATCCAGTTGAGAGACTGTGGCTTTGCACTCCCCAGGATATAGCAGCGGGCAACCCACTCACTGGAGAGACTTGAGAGACTGTGGCTTTGCACTCCCCAGGATATAGCAGTGGGCAACCCACCCACTGGAGAGACTTGAGAGACTGTGGCTTTGCACTCCCCAGGATATAGCAGTGGGCAGCCCAGCCACTGGAGAGACTTGAGAGACTGTGGCTTTGCACTCCCCAGGATACATCAATGGGCATGGAGCCCCCTCCTGGATCTGGCGTTGTGCACTCATCCGGCTGAGGTGCCCCCCACTTCCCTTCCCCCTGAGGTGCCTGTTTTATTTCTATCTGATGCCCCAGCAGTGTTCTCTCCATCGTGTTCGGGTATTGAGTGTGGGCCTCACCCATGCCTTTTGGGCCCAGTGGTCCACGGACTATGATAGTGGAATACCTTGGACTTGGATTCTTGGTATATATATTTGTTTATAGTGTGACTATCTTAATATATGTATATATTTTTGATTACTGTCTTTGTATATATTACAATCATTTGACTCATTTCCTTTTGTCCTTACATTCTTCCAGGGGGCTTGGGGGGTGTAACTGTGATGTATCGTGATGTATTGGTGTGTGTGTTGTCATGGGTGAGGGTGAGGGTGGGGGTGGGGGTTTTGAGTGTTGCATGTGTGTGTCACTGTTTTTTCCCTCCCCCTCCCCTGTGTCGTAGGTGCAGTACTTACTGTGGTCTTCACAGCAGGCGTTTGTGCTCCTGGTAGAGGAGCAGGAAGATCAGGGTTGGAAGAATCTGAAGTTCCGGTTCCATGGCATCCTTGTTCCTCGTGGGATGTGTAGAGGTGAGCGTTTTCCCTTCCAAGTCCTGTTTCCGCCGTGTTTCTGTTCGCGGTGAATCCGCCCCAGAAAAGGTGGGGGATTGGTGAATTGTAATAATGTGGGTGGTACATTTTCCTCCGCCTGTCTGTTGGTGGTTACCGCCGCGGTGTTTGTTTGTACCGCCGTAGCTTAAAAAAATTATAACCCCCCCATACCTGCATGTCATCACACACCCTCATCCTCACTCCCATCACTCTACTCCACCCCACACACTCCACCATCACATCACACTAATCCCAATGCCAAGCCCTGCATGCTGTCCCAATGCATGGACACCCCTCACAGCCCTACATGGACACTCATCACTAAAGCATGCACAGAATAGGAAAACTAAAGACCCCACCATACACCAACATACACAAGTAAAACCTGGTAGGGCAACATCAACCATAGAGGGGAAGCCAGGGATGTAAAAATGTCATACACATGAAGCACAATACATCATTTACATTCCCACAGGTACCCCAGCCAATGTCACTGGGGAGGAGGTGATATCACTTTCCAGTCCCCCAACAGAAAAGGCCCACAGTGATGACAGCAACTCTGGACTTCAGGATCTGGATGAACTACCTGGCCCATCAGGGACCACTGGACAGTCGGTCACCCAAGCCCAGACACAGACCACCACGGAGCCTCCTCCATCAGGAACCAACACCAAAGCACCCACCCAGCGTCCCCAAACCTCTGTACCCAGGACAAGTCAATCAGCAGTGTTCCCACCTGTACAGGGACCCCAGGCACACAAGACAATCAGGAACCTGGGGTCAGTGTCAGTGGGCTCACGGTTCAGGGAACAGAGGCACAGGCCAACAGGGATACTGGGAGGACTGCTGTGCGACATGGGAAGGACAGGACCAGGGAACCGACTCTCCAGGAGGCACTCTCTGAGATCCTGGGAGCCCACCAACATTCCCAGAACACAATGGTCCAGATCCTAAATAACGTGCAGGAGAACAGGCGGCTGCAGGAGGACAGTATCTGGAATCAGGGGGGACTTCCAGGCCTTCAACAACACCCTGTTATCCATAGCAGGGGTGCTGGCAAACATGGCCAACATTATGAGGGAGTCAGTCTCACAACAGTGGGCCCCAGCCACTAACCAGACATCTGAACAGGCTTCTACTTCCTCTGCCGCTAGTGGCCAGGAGGCCCCGCCACAGGACCAACAAGCCATCAGCACCCCTCCCTCTGCAGAAGATGAAACACCCCACAAACTTTCCCTGCAAACAAGACAGAAGCCAGAGACACTTGCCAAGACCATCACCAGGAAATGAGACTCTCCTGATTGTCCCCCTTGTGTCCCACTCAGTCACCTTGTCCACCTCGAACTGCCATTGCTCTCATTCCTATGTCCCCATCCCATTGCACTTTCCCCTCTATATATTAGCACTAAAATAAATAAAATGTGACTTCAAGTATTTCATGTATTTCAAATATGTATTGATGGAAACAGCTACAATCATTGCAAATTAACTGTACATGGAATGAGCATAGAATTAATGACCTGTAGCTGGCTGTTGTGATCACACCAGGAGAATTTGTCAAATCACCAACATCTGCAAATTGAATATCCAGAAGTAACAGTAAGTGGGCAAAGACGTGGTAAATGCCAGCATGCCACTGCCACACAGAATACAGCCAAAGTCATAGAAATGTAAAGTTGCACTGTCTCACCTGTGTATCATTGGAAGTACTGACGGATCACAGATGTTCTGTTGTCCACATGCTCATTCTCTGCTTCCTCATCCTCACTGTCCTCAGGGTCCACTGCTGCCTCAGGGGCATCTCCAGTCTCCTCCTCCTGCAGAAAAGGTACATAGCGTCTGAGGTTGTGCAAAATGCAGCATGCCACTGCTATCTGGCAGACCTTCTTGGGTGAGTAGCACAGGGGTCCACCTGTTAGATGGAGGCACCAGAACCTGGCCTTCAGGAGGCCAAAGGTCCTTTCAATGATCCTTCTGGTTCACCCATGTGCCTCATTATAAAGTTCTTCTGCCCTTGTCCTGGCATTCCTCACTGGGGTCAGCAGCCATGATAGGTTTGGGTAACCAGAGTCACCTGCAAATATTGAGGGACAACATTTAGCTACACACTATCCTATATGGCCCACACCATAAGCATACCCCAACATATACTGGTTGGGAACAAGGGCTCACTTATTAGCCACACCCTGTGCCTCTCTAGTTGGGATATCACATTTGAGATGCTTCTATTCCTCAGGACAAAGGCATTCGTGAACACCTGTTTATTCTGGTGGGTGGGACAAATGATTTATGTGTTCCGTCAATTGCACCAATTATATTGGGAATATGTCCCATTACATAGAATTCGGCCTTCACAGTGGCCAAATCCTCAACCTGAGGGAATGCAATGTAGCTGCACATGTGTTTTTATCAGGGCAGACAACTCTCTTGTTAGCACATTTGAGAACATTGGCTGTGACATTCCTGCTGCTAAGCCCACTGTCACTTGGAAAGAACCATTTGCCAGGAAATGGAGAACTGATAGCACTTGCACAAGAGGGGGTATCCCAGTGGGGTGACGGATATCAGATATCAGGTCAGGTTCCGATTGGGCAGACAGATCTGTGATTGTGGCCCTGTCCAGTCTATAGGTGAGTATTATGTGCCTGTCCTCCAGTGTAGCCAGGTCCACCAGGGGTCTATAGACGGGGGTATGTCTCCATTTCCTGTTCATCCGCAGAGGTAGGTTTCTAAGGGACAAAAGAGTGAGGAGGCTGTCACAAACTGAACAATGGAGCCACAACAGCAGTCTGCAATGTGCAAACATGTTATGGGACAGTGTGATTTGTGAAATATGTGCCTATATATCCTGTGATGCAGAATTAATCCATAGGCCTGTTCACCCCCCTGAAATGGCATCCACCTGTCCTGTGTGGAGGGACAGGTGGAAGTGAGGTAATGCCGCTGACGTTGTGCGCCATGGTGGTAGGCGGTCGTGAACCACTGTGCAATTCCTCATTGGTTATTATTTGGCCCTATGGGGTACAGTGGCCAATAGTGATCTACGTCGGCAGTGACGGTATGTGACGCCACAGACTTGACTGCCATTTTCTATCAGATTCCTCACTTGTTTCCTGACCTTCCATTGGAGAGGACCTACACTGCATGTGCTGCTGTGACCTGTGTCTGGAACCTACCATGGCCCGTGTGACAAGGGAAAGGGCCCCAGCCTTCACTTCTGAGGAGTTGAAGCGACTGGTGGATGGAGTCCTACCCCAGTACGGACTGCTGTATGGGACTCCAGACCAACAGGTGATTACACTGTGGGCATGATGCATGTGGCATGAATGCATGGAGTTGTGTTTGTGAAGGTCTCGTGTAAGGGGGTGGGTGGATGTTCTCTTTGCGGTGTACACGTTGTGTGCTGGACAATGTGTGTGCCTATGGTGATGGAAACGGGTATGGCGGGCCATTTGTGTTACTGGCGGGAATGTTTGTCTAATGGTGTTCTCCTGTCTGTATTGCCTCTGCAGGTACGCCCATCAAGGGTAGGTTGCTCCCCCTGCCGCTGCAGCTCCTCCAGCTCCTCCAGCCGAGGTTCCTGAGACCACCCAGCTACCTCGCAGTAAGTATCCCCCACCTCCCAGCCCCTCGCCCTGCCCCACGCTACTCACCCTCTCTCCTGCTTCTTTTCTTCTTCTCTGTTCTTCCTCCTCGCTCCTCTTCTGTAATCTTCTTCTGGACTCTTCTTTCGCTCCTGCTCCCCGTCTTCTCTCTTTATCTGTGTGCTTCTCAGCCTTTCCTCTGCACCGCGACCCACGTGTGCCTCTTCTTCTCTGTCCCTCTTCTTGGCTCCTTCCTCGGCCGCTCGTCGCCCCTCTTCTTCTTCACCTTCATCTGTATTCTTCTGTCTTCTGCGCTCCTCTTCTTCACCTTCATCTGTACTCTTCTGGGCTCCTCTTCTTCACCTTCATCTGTACTCTTCTGTGCTCCTCTTCTTCACCTTCATCTGTATTTCTCTGTCTTCTACGCTCCTCTTCTTCTTTATCTTCTTCTGTAGTCTTCAGTCTTCTGCTCTTCGTCTTCTGTAACTTCTTCTGTGGTCTTCTGTCTTCTGTTCTTCGTCCTCTGTACCTTCTTCTGTGGTCTTCTGTCCTCTGTTCTTCGTCTTCTGTCTTCTGCTCTTCGTCTTCTGCCTTCTGTTCTTCTGTTTCTTCGTCCTCCGCGTTCTGTTCTTCCCGCGCCTGCCCTCCTGCTCCTGTCTCATCTCTCTCCCTCACTCGCCTCCCCCTCTATCTACCCCGTTCGCTATCTGCCTCCCACACTCCTCCTATCTACCAATCAACCTATCTCTCTTTCTCACTATCTATCTATCTCCCTCACTCACCACCTCCTCCTATCTACCTATTTCTCTATCTTTCCCCCCCTCTCGCCACCCCCTCTGTTACCACCCCTATCTTCCTATCCTTTCACTCTACCTCTCACCCTCACCCACCTCTACAACCCCCCTCCCCTATCTTCCCAACCTTACTCCTATCTCTCTCCCTAATCTCCTAAACTTCCTAAAACTCACCCCCCACCACCCTTAAACCCCCCTCCTCCAGCTCTTCTCCCTCTACCTGTACCCCCCCTCCCTTCCGCTTTCCCGCCGCCACCTCCTGCACACCCCCGCCCCCCAGGTCCCATTCGCCCCCAGCTGACCCCTCCTCCTCCCTCTTATGGCGGCCGCTGCGCGACAGTGGTAGCGACCCTTGACCCAAGGGTAGGTCGCTCCCCCTGCCGCTGCAGCTCCTCCAGCTCCTCCAGCCCAGGTTCCTGAGACCACCCAGCTACCTCGCAGTAAGTAGCCCCCACCTCCCAGCCCCTCGCCCTGCCCCGCGCTACTCACCCTCTCTCCTGCTTCTTTTCTTCTCCTCTGTTCTTCCTCCTCGCTCCTCTTCTGTAATCTTCTTCTGGACTCTTCATTCGCTCCTGCTCCCGTCTTCTCTCTTCATCTGTGTGCTTCTCAACCTTTCCTCTGCACCGCGACCCGCGTGTGCCTCTTCTTCTCTGTCCCTCTTCTTGGCTCCTTCCTCTGCCGCTCGTCGCCCCTCTTCTTCTTCACCTTCATCTGTATTCTTCTGTCTTCTGCGCTCCTCTTCTTCACCTTCATCTGTACTCTTCTGGGCTCCTCTTCTTCACCTTCATCTGTACTCTTCTGTGCTCCTCTTCTTCACCTTCATCTGTATTTCTCTGTCTTCTACGCTCCTCTTCTTCTTTATCTTCTTCTGTAGTCTTCAGTCTTCTGCTCTTTGTCTTCTGTACCTTCTTCTGTGGTCTTCTGTCTTCTGTTCTTCGTCCTCTGTACCTTCTTCTGTGGTCTTCTGTCCTCTGTTCTTCGTCTTCTGTCTTCTGTTCTTCGTCTTCTGTCTTCTGCTCTTCATCTTCTGCCTTCTGTTCTTCTGTTTCTTCGTCCTCCGCCTTCTGTTCTTCCCGCGCCTGCCCTCCTGCTCCTGTCTCATCTCTCTCCCTCACTCGCCTCCCCCTCTATCTACCCCGTTCGCTATCTGCCTCCCGCACTCCTCCTATCTACCAATCTACCTATCTCTCTTTCTCACTATCTATCTCCCTCACTCACCACCTCCTCCTATCTACCTATTTCTCTATCTTTCCCCCCACTCGCCACCCCCTCTGTTACCACCCCTATCTTCCTATCCTTTCACTCTACCACTCACCCTCACCCACCTCTACAACCCCCCTCCCCTATCTTCCCAACCTTACACCTATCTCTCTCCCTAATCTCCTAAACTTCCTAAAACTCACCCCCCACCACCCTTAAACCCCCCTCCCCCAGCTCTTCTCCCTCTACCTGTACCCCCCTGTAGGAGGCTGGACTGGCTTGTAGTGAGTACCAAGGGGTACTTGCACCTTGCACCAGGCCCAGTTATCCCTTATTAGTGTATAGGGTGTCTAGCAGCTTAGGCTGATAGATAATGGTAGCTTAGCAGAGCAGCTTAGGCTGAACTAGGAGACGTGTGAAGCTACTACAGTACCACTTAGTGTCATATGCACAATATCATAAGAAAACACAATACACAGTTATACTAAAAATAAAGGTACTTTATTTTTATGACAATATGCCAAAGTATCTTAGAGTGTACCCTCAGTGAGAGGATAGGAAATATACACAAGATATATATACACAATAGCAAAAATATGCAGTATAGTCTTAGAAAACAGTGCAAACAATGTATAGTTACAATAGGATGCAATGGGGAAACATAGGGATAGGGGCAACACAAACCATATACTCCAAAAGTGGAATGTGAACCACGAATGGACCCCAAACCTATGTGACCTTGTAGAGGGTCGCTGGGACTATCAGAAAATAGTGAGAGTTAGCAAAATAACCCTCCCCAAGACCCTGAAAAGTGAGTGCAAAGTGCACTAAAGTTCCCCTAAGGACAAAATAGTCGTGTTAGAGGGAAAATGCAAGGAAAACACAAATCAGCAATGCAACAACGATGGATTCCTGACTGAGGGTACCTGTGGAACAAGGGGACCAAGTCCAAAAGTCACAAGCAACTCGGAGATGGGCAGATGCCCAAGAAATGCCAGCGGTTGGTGCAAAGAAGCTCTTACTAGGCTGAAGAACTGTGAATACTGCAGGAACGACAAGAGCTAGAGACTTCCCCTTTAGAGGATGGATCCCCCACGCCTTGGAAAGTCGTGCAGAAGTGTTTTCCCGCCGGATGGACGCCAACAAGCCTTGCTACACGCAAATCGTGCGTTTGGCGTTTTTGGACGCTGCTGGGGCCCAGTAGGGACCAGGAGGTCGCAAATTGGACCTGCAGAGAGAGGAGACGTCGAGCAAGACAAAGAGCCCTCACTGAAGCAGGTAGCACCTGGAGAAGTGCCAGAAACAGGCACTACGAGGATGCGTGAAATGGTGCTCGCCGAAGTTGCACAAAGGAGTCCCACGTCGCCGGAGACCAACTTAGAAAGTCGTGCAATGCAGGTTAGAGTGCCGTGGACCCAGGCTTGGCTGTGCACGAAGGATTTCCGCCGGAAGTGCACAGGGGCCGGAGTAGCTTGCAAAGTCGCGGTTCCCAGCAATGCAGCCCAGCGAGGTGAGGCAAGGACTTACCTCCACCAAACTTGGGCTGAAGAGTCACTGGACTGTGGGGGTCACTTGGACGGTGTCGCTGGATTCGAGGGACCTCGCTCATCATGCTGAGAGGAGACCCAAGGGACCGGAAATGCAGCTTTTTGGTGCCTGCGGTTGCAGGGGGAAGATTCAGTCGACCCACGGGAGATTTCTTCGGAGCTTCTGGTGCAGAGAGGAGGCAGGCTACCCCCACAGCATGCACAAGCAGGAAAACAGTCGAGAAGGCGGCAGGATCAGCGTTACAGAGTTGCAGTAGTCGTCTTTGCTACTATGTTGCAGGTTTGCAGGCTTCCAGCGCGGTCAGCGGTCGATTCCTTATCAGAAGGTGAAGAGAGAGATGCAGAGGAACTCGGCTGAGCTCATGCATTCGTTATCTAAAGTTTCCCCAGAGACAGAGACCCTAAATAGCCAGAAAAGAGGGTTTGGCTACCTAGGAGAGAGGAAAGGCTACTAACACCTGAAGGAGCCTATCAGCAGGAGTCTCTGACGTCACCTGGTGGCACTGGCCACTCAGAGCAGTCCAGTGTGCCAGCAGCACCTCTGTTTCCAAGATGGCAGAGGTCTGGAGCACACTGGAGGAGCTCTGGACACCTCCCAGGGGAGGTGCAGGTCAGGGGAGTGGTCACTCCCCTTTCCTTTGTCCAGTTTCGCGCCAGAGCAGGGGCTAAGGGGTCCCTGAACCGGTGTAGACTGGCTTATGCAGCATAGGGCACATCTGTGCCCAACAAAGCATTTCCAGAGGCTGGGGGAGGCTACTCCTCCCCTGCCTTCACACCATTTTCCAAAGGGAGAGGGTGTCACACCCTCTCTCAGAGGAAGTTCTTTGTTCTGCCATCCTGGGCCAGGCCTGGCTGGACCCCAGGAGGGCAGATGCCTGTCTGAGGGGTTGGCAGCAGCAGCAGCTGCAGTGAAACCCCAGAAAGGGCAGTTTGGCAGTACCAGGGTCTGTGCTACAGACCACTGGGATCATGGGATTGTGCCAACTATGCCAGGATGGCATAGAGGGGGCAATTCCATGATCATAGACATGTTACATGGCCATATTCGGAGTTACCATGGTGAAGCTACATATAGGTAGTGACCTATATGTAGTGCACGCGTGTAATGGTGTCCCCGCACTCACAAAGTTCAGTGAATTGGCTCTGAACAATGTGGGGGCACCTTGGCTAGTGCCAGGGTGACCTCACACTAAGTAACTTTGCACCCAACCTTTACCAGGTAAAGGTTAGACATATAGGTGACTTATAAGTTACTTAAGTGCAGTGTAAAATGGCTGTGAAATAACGTGGACGTTATTTCACTCAGGCTGCAGTGGCAGGCCTGTGTAAGATTTGTCAGAGCTCCCTATGGGTGGCAAAAGAAATGCTGCAGCCCATAGGGATCTCCTGGAACCCCAATACCCTGGGTACCTCAGTACCATATACTAGGGAATTATAAGGGTGTTCCAGTAAGCCAATGTAAATTGGTAAAATTGGTCACTAGCCTGTTAGTGACAATTTGAAAGTAATGAGAGAGCATAACCACTGAGGTTCTGGTTAGCAGAGCCTCAGTGAGACAGTTAGGCACCACACAGGGAACATATACATGCACACCTATGAGCACTGGGGCCCTGTGTGACAGGGTCCCAGTGACACATACATATAGGCCATAAACCTATGAGCACTGGGGTCCTGACAAGCAGGATCCCAGTGACACATAACAAACATACTGAAAACATAGTGTTTTCACTATGAGCACTGAGGCCTGGCTATCAGGATCCCAGTGAGACAGTGAAAACAGTGACAAACACCCTGACATACACTCACAAACAGGCCAAAAGTGGGGGTAACAAGGCTAGAAAGAGGCTACCTTCTCACACCCCCTCCCTTCCGTTTTCCCGCCGCCACCTCCTGCACGCCCCCACCCCCCAGCTCCCATTTGCCCCCAGCTGACCCCTCCCCCCCTCCCCCCCTCCTCCCTCTTATGGCGGCCGCTGTGCGACCTCGCCACTGGCGCGCCGGAGGCGCGCCAGAGGCAAGCCCGTCCGCGCCTGGCCCGCGCCCAGCGCCACGACCCCTGGTCCCCAGCTCTCCCAAACCCCACTGCTCCGCTACGACCTAACCACCCTCCACGCCCTCAACCCAGGGCGCTCCAACACCTGCTTCCAAGCTCACCCTAAACGCACCCATGGACCTTTCGCCTGCCACTCCTGCAAACGCATCTTCCACCACGCAACTACCACGACCACCAGCCCTCGCGCCATCAACCACCTCAAGTGCATCCTGGTCAACGCTCGATCCGTCCACAAGCACGCCGTTGAACTCTGGGACCTCTTGGACTCCACAGCACCGGACGTCGCCTTCATCACGGAGACCTGGATGAACGCCTCCTCGGCCCCTGACATCGCCACTGCCATCCCCGAAGGCTACAAGATTTCCAGGAAAGACCGCACCAACCAAGTAGGAGGAGGAATCGCCATCGTCTTCAAAGACTCCATCAGCGTCACCACCTCCACCGAAGACACCCCCCTCGCCGCTGAACTCCTGCATTTCCAGATTCGCACCGACCCCAGGACCACCCTCAGAGGATCCCTCATCTACCGGCCCCCCGGACCGTGCGCCCCTTTCAGCGACTCCATTGCCGACTTCGTCTCCCCGCAAGCCCTCGCCTCACCGGACTACATTCTCCTAGCCGACCTCAACTTCCATCTGGAACAGAACAACGACCCCAACACCACCGCCCTGCTCGACAACCTCGGCCTCAAGCAACTGGTGAACACCGCCAACAACTTTTCAGCATCGTTAAAGAGTTCTCCAACCCCAACGCCAACACCAACGCCGTCACGCCCTCACAAGACCTGTGCAACTCCCTCGCCACCTTCTTCCATCGTAAGATCACCGACCTCCACGACAGCTTCGGACACAAGACCCAACCAAGCATCACCAAACCCACACCCCCGGCCATCACCCTCAATGCATGGACCCACATCAACACTGAAGAAACCAAAACCACCATGAACTCTATCCACTCCGGCGTCCCATCGGACCCCTGCCCTCACTTCATCTTCAATAAAGCCGACGACATCATCGCCCTGCACCTCCAGACCATCATAAACTCTTAATTTTCTTCTGCTACCTTCCCCGAAAGCTGGAAACACGCCAAAGTCAACGCCCTACTAAAGAAACCTAAGGCTGACCAAAGTGACCTGAAAAACTTCCGCCCCATCTCGCTCCTCCCCTTCCCTGCCAAGGTAATAGAGAAGACCGTCAACAAACAGCTCACCAACTTCCTGGAAGACAACAACCTGCTCGACCCTTCACAAACCGGATTCCGAACCAACCACAGCACTGAAACCGCCCTCATCTCAGTCACAGACGACATCAGAACCCTGATGGACAACGGTGAAACAGTCGCCCTCATCCTCCTCGTCCTCTCGGCTGCCTTCGACACCGTCTGTCACCGCACCCTAATAACCCGCCTCCGCTCCACCGGGATCCAAGGCCAGGCCCTGGACTGGATCGCCTCCTTCCTCTCCAACCGCTCTCAAAGAGTTTACCTCCCTCCATTTCGCTCAGACCCCACCGAGATCATCTGCGGCGTACCTCAAGGCTCCTCGCTCAGCCCAACACTCTTCAATGTCTACATGAGCCCCCTCGCCGACATCGTATGCAAGCACAACATCATCATCACCTCCTACGCCGACGACACCCAACTTATACTCTCCCTCACCAAGGACACCGCCAGCGCTAAGACCAACCTACAAGATGGCATGAAGAGCGTCGCAGATTGGATGAGACTCAGCCGCCTAAAGCTGAACTCTGACAAAACGGAAGTCCTCATCCTCGGCAACACCCCGACCGCATTGGACGACTCCTGGTGGCCCACGGCCCTTGGCACCGCACCGACCCCCTCAGACCACGCCCGCAACCTCAGCTTCATCTTGGACCCTCTTCTCACCATGACCAATCAAGTCAACGCCGTGTCCTCCGCCTGCTTCCTCACCCTCTGCATGCTCCGCAAGATCTTCCACTGGATCCCCGCCGGCACCAGAAAAACCGTGACCCACGCCCTCGTCACGAGCCGCCTGGACTACGGCAACACCCTCTATGCTGGGACCACCGCTAAACTCCAAAAACGCCTGCAACGTATTCAAAACGCCTCGGCCCGCCTCATCCTCGACGTACCCCGCAACAGCCACATCTCCGCACACCTGAGACACCTGCATTGGATCCCAGTCAGCAAAAGGATCACCTTCCGACTTCTCACCCACGCACACAAAGCCCTCCACAACAAGGGACCTGAATACCTCAACCATCGCCTCAGCTTCTACGCCCCCACCCGTCTCCTCCGTTCCTCTGGCCTCGCGCTCGCTGCCATCCCCCGTATCCGCCGCTCCACGGCGGGTGGGAGGTCCTTCTCCTACCTGGCAGCCAAGACCTGGAACACCCTCCCCACCAGCCTCAGGACCACCCAGGACCACTCCGCATTCCGGAGACTCCTCAAGACCTGGCTTTTCGAGCAACAGTAACCCCCCCTTCCCCCTAGCGCCTTGAGACCAGCACGGGTGAGTAGCGCGCTTTATAAATGTTAATGATTTGATTTGATTTGATCAAAAGAAGGGACTATGGCATGACATCGCCAAGGAGGTGCGGACCCTGGGGGTCTATGGCAGCTGGAGCACCCAGTTTCGGAAACATTGGACACGGAAGACCGCGGAGGCCCAGCTGGGGATGGCCTCCCAATGAGGAATGGGTGCTCATCAGACCCTGACCCGCCCCTGATGGCCCGTATACTGGCGGTGGCCTGCCCTGAGCTGGATGGGTGCTTGAGGGCATCACAGCAGCCACAAGGGAGGGAGTCCAGTGGCTATCATTGATACTCACAGTTGGAGGTGAGGTATTTGGTGGTGGTTGTGTGTCAGTGGGTGCCCCTAGGCCAGGCCAGACATAGCAGCATAGGTCCCCCTCTGGCTAAGGGTTTGATTGTGAAATACTGCTTACCTAGCTTGTTAGTATTCACTACTGGGCAAGACTGCATGGGTCCCAGCTGTGCTGCAGTTGCCGGTGTGTACCCCTCCTCATTCCTTGTTGAGTAGCCATTTCACTGGTAGGGCCATGCATAGTGCATAGGCCTGTTCCCTGTGTGTGAGGGTGCTATGTACGCCAACAGTGGTGTTGGTGCAGTCATTGACCCAGTGTATCCTTTGTCTCTCTCCCCCCTTTCTTGTTTTGTCATTCTGTCCTTATGTGCATTAGCATCATCTGGCGGAGGAGCAGAGGCACCGGTGATAGAGGGAGATGCCTTCCACAGGACCCTGGAGGCAGAGGCAACTGATGCTGAGGGCACCAGTGGGACTGAGGGCGAGCGGAGCACCACAGCGCAGTCTGGAGGGGGCAATAAAGACTCTGATACCTCCTCCGATGGGAGCTCCCTGGTGGTGGAAGACCCCTATGTGACCATCCCAGGTGCAGGTACATCTGCCACCCCTGTACCAGCACCGCCCTCCCTGTAGCCCCTCAGCGAGTTCCCCAAGCCCACTCACCCAGGAGGGTTAGCATCTCCTTTGCCCTGGGCACCTCATGCCCTGCCCCAGTGAGCCCTACTGCCCTAAGTGAGGAGGCTATTGACCTGAGATCCATCTCTGTAGGGCAAACAACCATTGTAAATACCATCCAGGGGCTGGCATCCCAGATGCAGCAATGCAATGCATTCCTGGAGGGCATTTATGGTGGATTGGTGGCCCAACAGAGATCGATTCAGGCTTTGGCCTCCTCTCTGATGGCAGCCATTGTCCCTGTTTCTACCGCCCTCCCTCCAACTATCACTTCCCATTCTCCTTAACCCCAGCACATCCCAAACACACAGGCAGACAAGCATGCACACAAGACAACACCCAAGAGTGTCACAGGCAAACACAAGAACCACACTTCATCCCACAGGCATTCACACAAACAATATTAATTTGCAGACACAACATCTACTATTTCCACTGTTGTAGGGAATCTTAGTTTGTTTTAATGGGATAACAGGAGTAAGCTTAACCTCTGGCTTGCAGACTCGTGCCCCCGTCACCTAGTGACTTTTAACTTACTTAGCTTGCTCTGTCTTAGCCATTTAATTCATTAATTCATCTAAGATGTCTGCCTTGTTTATAGTTAGGCCACTTGTTATGTTTTGCATTATCAGTGCCACCGCGCTAAGGCATCAAGATCAAGCAATAAAGACAAACAAACAGTAGGTGTTCACACTTAGGGATTTTCCCTCTCTATACTTTTGAGGGATTGTTTATAATAATTGCCATCCCAAGCATATCTGTTATCTATTGTTTGAGAACACACCTACGTCATGGGTCCTGGTAGATCTGTATAAATACATCGCACTTTAGACAGATAATCAGAGGGATTCCGACCAGAGGGCATCACCACCATCGCTGATATCGATGCTGCACGTCGTCTTGATGCTGACCCAGTCTTCGTGTCCCTGCGGAGTCTGAGATAGAGACCTCATTCCAAGGTAACGAGGTTTGAGGGCTCCTCTCATGGACATGGCTTTGGCAGATTAGGTTTAGCAAACCCAGCTCTCCTTTAGGTAGGAGGTTAGGCCTATCACAATAGGGTATTAGGGCATATTACATCTCGTAAGTCTTTTGCATGCATTGCAAGATGGTGGGGGTCTTTGTAATAATGACTCTCGTCTTCACAATTCTGTTCCTAGCATTATTCATATCGCAAATTGCAGTTGTGTTAAATAAAAACTATTGAAACTTTACCGCATCTTTTTCGTTGTCTGTGTTTGTATGAGACATGAAATATCTGTGAGAAAGGGGTAATCTCCGTTTAACCACGACACTCCCTAAGAAGTTTTATTTTTGAGTACATGTGTAAAGGCTGCCACAAATCACCTTTTTACTATTGTGTTTCTGGTGAGGTGTTGTTAGTGAGCCGGTAAGGTTGGGACAACAGTTGTGATTTGTTGTAGGATAGGCATAGTCGCCTACAAACAAAAGTACTGTCATCCTTTAACCAGCAGTCTTGCCCAGAGTAAGAGTCCAAACTACAACACTGTCTCCACTTCCTCCTCCTCCTCCACTTACCACGCAGTTACGTCCACACTCACACCTGCATGCACTACATCATCATCCACTACCAGCATCATCCCCACACCAAGCAGAATACACACTCACTAGCAGATACCTCCACAACATCAATGCACAAGTCTCCTGTGTCCTCTCCCACAGTGTCTGTCCCCCCTCCTAAAGTACACAAACGCAAGCACTCAAACACCCAACAGCCATCCACCTCACAGCAGCATACAACCTATGCACCTGCACCCAAATCCAGGAGACAAACACCTCCAACATCCACTCCCTCATCCTCCACTCCCATTACTCCTCCCTCTTCCCACCCCAATGTCCCTCAAAAGCCACCACCTACTTGTGTTGGAAAGGATTCCAGGCCAACAATACTGAAGGGGAAGGAGCCTGCACCAGCTGCATAGGAGAAGGAGCCTGCACCAGCTGCAAAAAAGGGAAAGGAGCCTGCACCAGCTTCAAAAAAGGGTAAGGAGTCTGCACCAGCTGCAAAAAAGGGGAAGGAGCCTGCATCAACTGCAGAAAAAGGGGAAGGAGACTGCACCAACAGGCAGAGGGGGGAAGAGCCCATCCACCAGTGCCAGGAAGGGTAAGGGAACCCCAACCCATGAGCAGGTGGAGAGGAGGCAATCTACGCCAGCAGAAGCTGACAGCCATACACCGCCACCACCACCAGCTGTAACAGAGCCCCCAACGCCAGCAGTGGTTGTGCAGCCATCAGAGTGCAGGGGCTGAGCAGGAGCCTCCCACAACCACCACCATAGTGCAGCCATCAGAGGGTTAAGGGCTGAGCAGGAGTCTCCCACAACCACCACCACAGTGCAGCCATCAGAGGGTTAAGGGCTGAGCAGGAGCCTCCCACAACCACCACCACAGCACAGCCATCTGAGGGTACAGGGGCTGAGCAGGAGCATCCCACAACCACCACCACAGTGCAGTCATCAACAGTGCAGCGTGGATGCCATTTACTCCAGCCTCCAAGGGCTGCTGTGGGGCCTGCCCCCTCCAGAACCAGTGGGCAAGTCACCCACTCCAGAGACTGTGGCCTTGCACTCCCCAGGACCAAGCACATGGCATGTTGCCCCATCCAGAACCAGTGGGCAAGTCACCCACTCAAGAGACTGTGGCATTGCACTCCCCAGGACCAAGCACAGGGCATGTTGCCCCCTCCAGAACCAGTGGCCTTTTTTCCAAATCTGGCTGGGGTGCCCCCGTGGTGCCTGCCTCTTTGCCAACTGATGCCCCGACAGTGTTCTCTCAGATTGGGTCAGGATTCAAGTGGGGCCTTGGAATTTGCCCTGTGGCCATGTGGGCCCTGTGAACTATGGACTGGGCAGTGTCCCTTTTCTACAGACGTGTACGGATCTGTTTAATGTATAAAGTGGACTTTTGAATTTATTGTTGGATTGATTTTTGTTATGCATATGGGTTGTGTGTATGGTGTGTGTGGTGTCACTCTCTTATTCCTCCCGCCCTCCCTTGTGTGCTAAGTGGCTGTACTTACCGCCATCGTCTTCGCCGGCGATGGTGTTCCAGGTGGAGCATGAAGTAGAAGTTCATCAGGAAAACTTGCAGTTCAGGTCCCATGGCAGCGTGGTTCTTCCCTGTGTCTCCAATGGTGTGTCCTTTGACTTTTGTGCTCTGTTTCCACTAGGCTTTGATGGCGTTTGTACCGCCTCAGAAAAGGTGACAGTTTCCTGTGTCAAAATATGGTGGGCGCTACTTTGCCTTTCGCCTGGCTGTAGGCTGGCTGTAGGTGGCTACCGCCGTGGTCACTGTTCTTTCTGCCCTGGCGGTCGGTATGGTACATTGGCTGTCTATCGGAGATATCACCGCCATGATCATTATTTGGCAGTAGTTACTGTCAGCCTGTTGGCGGTATTACCACCACTTTATCACCCACCGCCAGGGTCTTAATGAGGGCCTAAGTGTCTCAATTGTCTGGTAAAGACCACAACAATGTATACTCTAACAGGGCTATTCATAAAGGCCACTTACACTTGGGAGTAATTTACGCATGTAATTCATTCTTATATTTTGAGCAGCTTTACTACGTTTAGCTGTTCATGAAGTTCCAGGTTAACAAACACACTGCGTCAAGTTTGAGTAACTTTTTTAGCACAAACCTGATGCAAGTGTTGTGGTGGGATTTACAATCCAACGCAAATCATGATTTGAATTGGATTGTAACCCATGTAAATGAACCTGTGCAATATGCTGCATTGCATTTCTTGGCATTATGGGGCACTCTGTCAGTGATGCATTGGTGTTTTCCAAGCACCCACACTAGATTCTTGATCTAAATCCTTATCTACACAGATATGTAGACAGAGATTTGTGCCAAAGTTCCTATAAATGGTTTCATCTCTCTTCATTTTCTCCTTTTTTCATTTTTGTTACATTGTATAGTACACATACAAACTGGAAAAAGCCTTAAAACATAGTTTTTGTTCTGGAAGGGTCACCTTCAAGCACAAACCTATGTTTCCAACAATGCAGACACCCTTGCACTATGGCACAAAGGTTTCTGCTTCAGTGCATGCCAGCCAAAAGTGCACCACCATCGGGAGAGAACAGGACAGTTCTTATAGTGGACAGGCCACTGACCTGCTCTCTCCTGCTTACGCAAATATATTTGCAGTCCTGTGTTGCGTGACTTTGAATGTGATGTTGAGGCAAAAATCTGAGTGCAAAGTTACTCAAAAGGGTAGAAATATATGTCTCCACCCTCTGACAAAAAGATTGGAGACAAACATACTAGTGAATGTTTCTACTGCCAAAAGAGAAACAGTAGTAAGATAGACACCATACTTGGCCAATCATTGACACTGCAGCACTCTCCCATAGAAAATAAAGGAGGTAGAAACTTGAAATAAAACCTCATAGGAAATAATGTCAAATTAAATTACATCATTTTAAATAGTTACAAACATAAATTAATTTAATTTAATATTATTTAATTATAACATTCAGATTATATTATTTTATTAGAATTAAACTACTTCAAATAACTCAAGACGTTACTTTTGTTAATTCTTAATCCATAAGAAAAGAATCTTTTTTTTTCTATAGGTGGACATTTATTATTCTATTTCAAGTGCAGAAAAAAATATTGATGCATCAAGAAAGAACAACTCCAATAATGCGAAATATGGTTACAGCAATCCAAAGAGTCAAAGATACAATGTACAATAATGGCTGTGAATGATAAAACAGGGCTCCTTATGGAGGAGCTCAGTCAGACAAGCAGATAATGGTAGATGTGGGAAGAATTGTTTATTCCACTGGCAGAATTGGAGGAATTCAGTAATTCAGAGTTCCTCATGTAACTCAGAATGACAAAAAAATGACACCACTCTGAAGGTGGAATTAATCAACCCTACTTCTGAGGAATAGGACAGCTGTGTAAAAGGCTGTTACAGCTGTGATGTGGGTAAGAGATTAGAAAACAGACACACAGAAGCAGCCCCTCATAAATACCCAGGGCTGGTTTGTATAGGGATGTGTTGCTTTGTGGCCATGAAATAAATGTTGATTAAAAGAGATGCATGGAGTTGCCCTTTTTTGTGTATGCCCAGGTGTATTTTGGCCATGCATGGTAGGGCATGTGTTCTCATAGTTTCAAACAGCGATATTGTGCTGATGAACCTCATAAATCTTTCCCATCATAGAGGGCACAGAGAGCAAAATGAGGAATGTGCCACAAGAAAAGAAGCAATATTATGTCTGCTGAGGCATGAGAGAGCAGTGTTCAGTATTCCGCATTGGATACATTCAAGTTTCATTTGCTCAGGGGCACAAATCATTAACAAGAAAAGGAGAACTGTAATTATTGTACACAATACATTTAGGCCCTCATTACGAATTTGGCGGTCCGAGGACTGCCACGATGGATGTTGCGGTTCCACCCCCGCAGGTCCGGCGGAGAAGACTGCCATATTATGACCATGATGGTGTTCCCAGTGGGACACAAGCAATAGACTGCCATTCCCGCCAGTGCGGATGGACTGCTGCGGCCAGCGCCAGGCATATCCAGTCCAAAACGGACCATGTTACCGCTGAGCATATTACAAGGTTGCACATAGCCGGGATTTCCGGCACGGTCAGACGTCTGCCCACTCACTGGCAGAAAAAACAGTATAAAAGGGGACACTCACCTTTAGAAACACAGACATGGACGGAGGCGCCATGGAACCTGAACTTGAAGTATTCCCACTGCCTCTGATTGCCCTCTGACTCCAGAACCAGCAACGACGATGAAGACAACTGTAAGTACACCCACCTACCACACACTAGAGGGAAAGGCATTAGAACACACCGACACACAACATATACAGCCGGGATGGCTAGCGATGGCCACACTTGCAAACTAACACCCGTACCAACACACATACACACACCAACATACACACACACGCACACAAACTACACACACCACGGTCAACATACACGTGCCATCCACACACCACCCTGCACACACACATCACCACCAATGTCTAAACCAAACACCACAGATTCACTCAACAACATCACTACACAAACACACAAAGCCATTGGCAAGAAACAACAGTGCATATCTCTGCATGAAAACACATACTGCCAGAAACATGTAACTACCACATACAACACACTCATACCAAAACACTGCCACAAAACAGTCAGATGTCACACCACGTCTACACAGCACACAACACACATGACAAATCTATCACCACACACACTCACGCACACACAACAACACAATGCCACACAACACCATCACAACACATCACATCGAGTATAATAGACAAGGAAACAACACAACACATGCTGAAATACAATCACATCACAAACACAAAATGAACACAAACCATATTGCACTAATACAACACATTCATCACGAAGGAAAGGCAGGACAAGTATGTCTCCATCGGGACTAACAGGTGGGTGGCCCATATATATTAGGCATGTAGATATAAAGGTATTCAACAAGTACAAAATGGGCCAACTGGCCAGTCCAAATAGTCCAAGTGTCACGAGGCACACATGTCACTTGTGAATGCTCCAACCTGACTCCTGACTACAAAGTGGCATCCACATTGTAGGAGCATCAAGGGGGCAGGCAGGCACCTCGGGGTGATGGGGTGGTGGTCAAGTGTGGGGTTTGGGTTTGGGTTTGGGAGTGGGGTACTTGGGTTTGCCTTTGGGTTTTGAGGGGGGCTTTGGCTTGGCTTTGCCCTTAGTCTGTGGCTCTTTAGGTTTGTCCTTGGGAGGGGAGAGCTTGGGTTTGGGGGCATTGATTTTTTAGCAGGGGAGGGCTATGGACAATACCAGGGTGGTAAAGGAGGACTAGGATGTGGAAGGGCTGGGGTCAGGGAGGAACTCAGTGCACTCAGGGGAATCACTGGGTGGGAGGGTACCGGGGAGAGGGAAAACTTATATAGGATTTTTTTCTTAGGGACACAAGGGCGTTCATGGGAAAAGTGTTTGGGAATGGAGGGAGTGGTTGTGAGGTGTGTCTGTATAGGTGTCTTGGGTGCAGGTGCATGGGTGGAAGGCATGTGAGTGCTGGGTGTTTGTTGGGTGTGTGACTGAGGGCATGTAGGTGTCATGGGAGGAGGTGCAGGGAGACGCCGTGGTGGATGAGTGACTGTCTGTTGAGGTGGTGCCTGCAGGTAAGGTGAATATGCTGCATGCGGGGGTGTTATAATATATCATTATATTTTGTACATTTGCGCCACTTTTGCATAAACAAATGACGGAAAGGCAGGGCTAACTTTTCATAAATCAGGCCCTAAGTGAATCATGCTAGGCATACGTACCGAGTGCAGTGTAGGCCTATCATGCCCATGAATGTGATTAACATGCCACAGTGGGGTACGATGGGCGGGTCTCAAATCCTTGGCATGACCAGCAGCTCAGTACCTCATAGGCACTGTAACCGTATGAGGCAATGACATTTGTACATACGTGGGACGTGCTAGACAAATATGAAGCTTTTACATGGACCATTGGACATGTGATGTGTGTGACATGCTGTTATCCAGGCCCTGTAACGGGCAGCTAGGTTGGTATACATAGGCTGTCTACATGCCAATATTGTGATGTGGTTATTATTGAGGCCTGCCTCAAGTGTATGTTGTATGCAACAAGGGTCGTGTTAGCATGTGTTAAGTGGTCATCAAGTAGTGAAATTTCTCCTCTCAATCCTAGATACCCAGTATTGGGAAGAATGAGACATTCACCAGTGTACTGACTCCTAGTGGACCTTTCAAGCCTGGAGTAGCGACACATCATCCAGACATATCATCTGAATTGTAACACCATAATACAACTATGTAACCAGTTGGAGCCAGATCTATTGCCTGCTATACGTAATCCCTATGCCATCCCTCCACAGTACAGCTCTTGTCTGTGCTACACTTCCTTGCCTCTGGCTCTTTCCAGATAACAGTGGGTTTGGCAGCAGGGATGTCACAACCCATGAGTTGACAGATGTACTGTTTAATTTCCAGAAACACATGGACAGCTACATCAGGTTCCTGCAATGTGTAGATTTGCCCACTGTTAAACCCGACTTCTATCATATTGGATTCATCCTTCATGTGATTGGGGTCATAGATGGCACCCACATTGCTTTGGTTCCTTTGAGGACCAATGAACAAGTAGGAACAGGAAACTGGAAAAACTACTACTACATCAATGTACAGGTAGTGTGTCTCACGGACCAGTACGTCTCCCAGGTAATGTCCGAATATTCTGGATCTGTGCATTGCTCCTTCATTCTGAGGAACAGCAATGTCCCACACATAATGGCACAACTACAGAGTGAAACATTGTGGTTCATTGGTATGTTTGCAATAGGATGTGTGTCACTCTAATGTTAACTGTCATCCCATTCAGTCCAGTTCCTCTACCGGTATTGAGACAGGTCCTACCTTTGTTCTATGGTGTTTATTGTGAACAATGGGGGTCATTCCAACCCTGGCGGTCGGCGTGAAAGCAGCGGCTAGACCGCCAACAGGCTGGCGGGAAAAAAAATGGAATTCCGACCCTGGCGGAAACCGCCAACAGAGACCGCCACATCAACACACCGCCCGCCACGGCGGTACAAATTAACAGCGCGGCGGTCACCGCCAACAGACAGGCGGGAGACAATGTACCGCCCACTGTATCACAACCTACCAATCCGCCACCTTTTCCGGGGCGGTAGCCCCGCCGATAAAAACACAGCGGAAACAGCCATTTAGAAGGGAAAACGCTCACCTCCATACACCCCACGAGGAACCAGGACAGCATGGAACCCGAACTCCACATACTCCCAGCGATAGTCTTCCTGCTCCTCTACCAGGAGCACGAACGCCGGCACAGAAGACAACGGTGAGTACTGCACCTACGACACAGGGGAGGGGAAAATATTACGGGTACACACATACGCGACACACCCACCCTCACCTTCACCCTCACCCTCACCCACTACAACACACACATCAATGCATAGCAACACATCAGAGTGACACCACCCAAACCCCCCGGAAGAATGCAAATACTAAAGTAAATGATTCTAAACATTGGAATATATTGTATTACTGCCCAAAAAATATATATACACATCAAAAACTCTTATATACATAAATGTACAAGTCCGAGCATTGTAGCAGGCATTGTTCGTGGACCACTGGGCCCAAATCACGTGGGCAAAGCCCCCACAGGATACCTGACTGCAATGGAGAGAACACTGCAGGGGCATCAGATATCAAAACTACAGGCACCTCAGGGGGAAGGGAAGGGGGGGCACCTCAGCCAGATGAGTGCACGACGCCAGATCCACGAGGGGCCTCCATGCCCACTGTTCAATCCTGGGGAGTGTAAAGCCACAGTCTCTCAAGTCCAGACAGTGGGTGGGATGCCCACTGTTACATCCTGGGGAGTGCAAAGCCACAGTCTCACAAGTCCAGACAGTGGGTGAGCTGCCCACTGTTACATCCTGGGGAGTGCAAAGCCACAGTCTCACAAGTCCAGACAGTGGGTGGGCTGCCCACTGTTACATCCTGGGGAGTGCAAAGCCACAGTCTCACAAGTCCAGACAGTGGGTGGGCTGCCCACTGTTACATCCTGGGGAGTGCAAAGCCACAGTCTCTGAAGTGGATAACAGTCTCCACTGGTTCTGGAGGGGGCCTGGTGCCCAGAGTGCCTCGTGCAGCCCTGCCCGACACAGATGCAGGCCAGCCCCTGCCGCTCATGGGCCAGCGGTGCTTGAGATGAAGGGCCCAGTGCAGTGGTACTTGAGACGGCGGTGCCCAGTGCAGCGGTACTTGAGATGAAGGGCCAAGTGCAGCAGTGCTTGAGATGAAGGGCCCAGTTCAGCGGTACTTGAGATGAAGGGCCCAGTTCAGCGGTACTTGAGACGGCGGTGCCCAGTGCAGCGGTGCTTGAGATGAAGGGCCCAGTGCAGCGGTGCTTGAGATGAAGGGCCCAGTTCAGCGGTACTTGAGATGGCGGTGCCCAGTGCAGCGGTGCTTGAGATGAAGGGCCCAGTGCAGCGGTGCTTGAGATGAAGGGCCCAGTGCAGCGGTGCTTGAGATGAAGGGCCCAGTTCAGCGGTACTTGAGACGGCGGTGCCCAGTGCAGCGGTGCTTGAGATGAAGGGCTCAGTGCAGCGGTACTTGAGATGAAGGGCCCAGTTCAGCGGTTCCGGCCATGGCGGGGAGGTCATTTGCCACCTGTCCTGTGGCTGGCGGGGCCCTCCTGCCCATCTGTCCTGTGGCTGGCGGGGCCCTCCTGGGCAGCTGTGCCGGGGCTGTTGGTGGCCTCCTGCCCACCTGGGATGGGGCTGGCGGGGCCCTCCTGGACAGCTGGGCTGATGGCGGTCTTGTCGGGCGTGCTGCCCTTCCCAGCCTTCCCTGATCACCTGTGGCCCTTCCCGACCTTGGGCGGTGTGCCAGCTGTCTCTACACTTCCTGCCGGAGCCATGGTAGGGGTTTTAGTCCCTGGTGTTTTCACCCTCTCGCGCCGGCCACTGCCTATCTTGGGATGTTTCTCCGGGGGTGGGCTGCCCGTGCCTTGGCTTCGCACCAAACTGGCTGCCCTGGAGGGTGGGGCACTCCACAGTCCATGGCAGACTGTGATGACAGGGGCCGGTTTTGTCGTGGCTGAGGTGCTGAATGTAGTCCTGTGACATGGATGGGGTGGGGTAGTTGGTGGAAAGAGGTTGAGTTTAGACAGGAAAAACTTTTTGGGAGCAGTGAGACGGGTAGGTGTAGTGGGTATGGGAGTGGAGGAAGAGGTTGTGGTTGTAGGAGTTGTAAGTCTGGTGGCTTTGGGTGCACGTGCTTGGGCTGTAGGCTGTTGTGAGGTGTATGGCTGTTGGGTGGGTGGCTGCCTGCGTTTGTGTATCTTGGAAGAGGGGGTCACAGACACACTTGGAGAGGACACAGGGGATGTGTGAATGGTAGTGGGGGTGGTGACTGCACGTGTGCGGGGGGTTCTGGTGTGCGTGCTGCTGAGGATGTAGTGGCTGAAGATGTTGTGCAAGCAGGTGTGAGTGGAGACGTGGCAGGGAGGGAGGAGGGAGACGAGGAGGAGGGGGACACAGTGGAGGCAGTGGGTGTTGGTATGTCTGTATGTGGATGTTGCTTGTGTGAATGCCTGTGTGATGTGTGGTGCTTATGTCTGGCTGAGATTCCCTTGGGTGTTGATGTGTGTGCAGGCTGATCTGATGGTGTGTCTGGGATAGGCAGAGGTACAGGTGATAGGGTATGGGTGGAGGAAGTTGGAGGGGGGAGGCTAGAGACAGGGACAATGGCTGCCATCAGTGCTGAGGCCAGAGTCTGGAACGATCGCTGAAGGGCAGCCTGACCAGAATGAATGCCCTCCAGGTATGCATTACTCTGGTGCACCTCCCTTTCTACACCCTGGATGGCATTCAAAATGGTAGACTGCCCAACAGTGAGCGTCCTCAGGAGGTCAATTACTACCTCACTGAGGGCAGCAGGGGTGACTGGGGCAGGGCCTGAGGTGCCTGGGGCGAAGGAGATGCCCACCTTCCTGGGTGAGCGGGCACGGGCCAAACGCTGAGGGGCTGCTGGGAGGGCGGTGCTGGTGCGGTGGGTGGCGGCTGTACCTGTTGTTGCGGGGGCACAGATTTTGCCGCCACAACAAGGGAGCTCCCTTCAGAGGACGAGTCGGTGTCACTGATGTCTGCCCGAGTCCCCGCTGTGGAGCTCCCCTCGCCCTCCGTCCCACTGGTGAATTCGGAGTCTGTTGCGTGGCCCTCCATGGCCATGTGGGATGCAGCTCCCTCGTGCTCCGATGCCACTTCTCCTCCGCCTGATGATGCTAATGCACACATGAACAGGAAGACCACAAAAAAGGGGGGGGGGAGAATAAAGACATGTTGAGTGCATGCATTGGCGACACCGTTGGCAGACAGGACAGACACAGAAGCCCCCTGCACTACGCCGCGCACTTGGGGTCGACTACTCAATCCGTGGGACATGGCCTACAAGCCTATTGACGACATCTGCACACATAGGTGACACAGGGCCATGAATAGCTGTACTTGGCACCCTACAGAGGTGGGGTTCGGGGGCACAGGGCCATGCCTTACGGAGGGGCCTAGCCTACAGAAATCGCCCTGGCCTAGGGATACCCACAGCCCTCATCCCCCACCCAGACACCTCCACTGCGTGCAATGTCAACAGAATGAGAGTGTACTCACCCCCTTGTGTCTGCTGTGATGTCCTCACGCGCCCATCCAAATCGGGGTAGGCCACCGCCAGGATCCGGGACATCAGGGGGGTCAAAGTCCGATTGGCACCCCTCCCACGTTGGGAGGCCATCCCCAGCTGAGCCTTCGCCGTCTTCCTGCTCCAGCGGCGGATGTCCTCCCATCTCTTCCGGCAGTGGGTGCCCCGTCTGTGGTGGACCCCCAGGGTCCGGACGTCCTTGGCGATGGCACGCCAAATATCGATATTCTGGTGGGCGCTGACCTATGTGAAATGTACAGGGGGAGAAGAATAGTCATCACCATCTGCACCCTCAATGTGACTGGCCCCCCATCCCTACCCTTGCCATGTGGCACATGCTCTCACTGTCGTTTGATGCATGCCTCAATCGCTCCCCTCCCCACCATCTTTCATCCACCCCACTCAACACAGGCATAGCCCATGAAGCATGCTCCCAGTGCATTTACCTGTTTTTCTGGAGGACCGTAGAGTAGCGCGTACTGGGGGAGGACCCCATCCACAAGTTTAT
This sequence comes from Pleurodeles waltl, assembly GCF_031143425.1. Lineage (NCBI taxonomy): Eukaryota > Metazoa > Chordata > Amphibia > Caudata > Salamandridae > Pleurodeles > Pleurodeles waltl. The sequence goes on along the minus strand of NC_090439.1, from coordinate 623,382,794 downwards.
CCAACTCCTGAGCAGTGAAGGCAGGGGCCCTTTCCCCAGTCGCATGAGCCATTGTCTCTTCCAGACCGAGGTCACAGCAGCACTTGCAGTGTAGGTCCTCTCCTGTCGAAGATCAGGTATCGAGTGATTAAGCAGATAGAAAATGGCGGTCACGCCCGCGGCGGTGCGTACCGCCGCAGTGCGTACCGCGACCGCCGGCGCACATCTTCATTGGCTCCTGAGACCCATAGGGTTCAATGTTAACCAATGCTGCTTTGCGCTGCGGTCTTCGACCGCCTACCGCCACGGTGTGCCATGCCAGCGCATTTACCTCACATCCCATTGTCGCACTTCACAGGTCAGGCAGCCGCCATTTCAGGGGCCCACATGGCTTAATTGTTACTGCGTCACACATACCTAGGCCTTGCATCAACACCCATACAAACCATTCAATGGATTGAGAATTGTGTCATGTGCAAGCTGTGGTTACGTACCTGTGGGTTGATTGACTCTGTGCTCGCTGTTGTCCTTCATAGGCACCGTCCGCTGGCACATGCGAGGAGATGGAGGAATCCTCCGGTGTGCAGACCGCTGGTGGACCTGTCGACAATGGAGGAAAGACATGTCATACTGACATACAGGCTTGACCGAGCCTCTATTCATGAACTGTGTGCCCAGCTGGAGCCAGACCTGATGTCACCAATCCGCCAACCCACAGGGATCCCCCCTCTAGTGCAGGTGCTGTCAGTGCTCCATTTCCTAGCAAGTGGGTCATTTCAGACAACAGTGGCCATATCATCAGGGATGTCCCAGCCTATGTTTTCCAAGGTGTTGTCCAGAGTGTTGTCTGCCCTGCTGAAACACATGCGCAGCTACATCGTTTTCCCTGAGGTGGGGGATTTGCCTACAGTGAAGGGTGATTTCTATGCCCTTGGACATATCCCCAACATCATAGGTGCCATTGATGGGACCCATGTGGCTTTGGTTCCCCCCCACAGGAGTGAACAGGTGTACAGAAACAGGAAGAGTTATCATTCCATGAATGTGCAGTTGGTGTGTTTGGCAGACCAGTACATCTCCCATGTTAATGCCAAGTTCCCTAGCTCAGTGCATGACGCGAACATAATGCGGAGTAGCAGCGTCCCTTATGTGATGGCTCAACTCCAGAGGCACCGTGTGTGGCTAATTGGTGACTCTGGTTACCCCAACCTGTCATGGCTACTGACCCCAGTGAGGAATCCCAGGACAAGGGCAGAGGAACGGTACAATGAGGCCCATGGGCGAACTAGGAGGGTGATCGAGCGGACCTTCGGCCTCCTGAAGGCCAGGTTTAGGTGCCTCCATATGACAGGTGGATCCCTATTCTACTCACCAAAGAAGGTGTGCCAGATCATCGTGGCCTGCTGTATGCTTCACAACCTGGCTTTGCGACGACAGGTGCCTTTTCTGCAGGAGGATGGTCCAGATGGTGGTGTTGTAGCAGCTGTGGAGCCTGTGGAGAGTGAAGACGAGGAAGCCGAAGAAGACGACATAGACAACAGGAACACAGTAATACAGCAGTATTTCCAATGACACACAGGTATGAATACACACCGGCATATTACATATACTTAAACACTACTACCTCTCTACTGTCTGTCGTTTTCACCCAGTGTATGGTAACTGAGTTGTGACTTTCCCTTCCAATTTCAGAGATGTGGGCCCCACTGTGTGACATCTGCTTTGTTTCCCCATGGACTACATCTGTGTGACATTGGTATGTTGGCATCACAATGTAAATAAGCATTTTGGCACTTAGAGGGTCATTCTGACCCTGGTGGCCGGTGGCCGCCAGGGCCACCGACCACGGGAGCACCGCCGACAGGCTGGCGGTGCTCCAATGAGCATTCTGACCGCGGCGGTTCAGCCGCGGTCAGAAGCGGAAAGTCAGCGGTCTCCCGCTGACTTTCCGCTGCTCATTGGAATCCTCCATGGCTGCGGAGCGCGCTCCGCAGCCATGAGGATTCTGACCCCCCCTACCGCCATCCAGTTCATGGCGGGAAAGCCGCCATGAACAGGATGGCGGTAGGGGGGGTCGCGGGGCCCCTGGGGGCCCCTGCTGTGCCCATGCCAATGGCATGGGCACGGCAGGGGCCCCCGTAAGAGGGCCCCAAAATGTATTTCACTGTCTGCCTTGCAGACAGTGAAATACGCGACGGGTGCAGTAGCACCCGTCGCACCTTCCCACTCCGCCGGCTCGATTACGAGCCGGCATCCTCGTGGGAAGGTCGTTTTCCCCTGGGCTGGCGGGCGGTTTAACTGGAACCGCCCGCCAGCCCAGGGGAAAACTCGTAATACCCGCCGCGGTCTTTTGACCGCGGCGCGGTAATTTGGAGGGCGGGATCCTGGCGGGCGGCCTCCGCCGCCCGCCAGGGTCATAATGAGGCCCTTAATGTCTAATACATTTGTTCAGAATCACAGCCAGACTCCTGATTGTTTAGTGCAATAACTGTGTTTATTACAGTGCTCTATATTGGTGGGTGGTTGCAAATCGGTGAGGGGTGATGGTGGAGGAATGTCCATGACAGAGTCCAGACTATTTGTATCACAGGTGCATTGTCCAAATGCCTGTGGAAAGTGGAGCAGGGGCAGTTTAAGGATGGACAGGGTGACAATGTGGGACAGTGGGATGACAATCAGGGAGGTATCCTTTCCTGGCGGGGGTCTTGGCATCTTACTCTGTCTTCTTCCTGGATCTCAGGGACCGCTTGCGGGGTGGTTCTCCTTCTGCAGGGGGTGGGGTGCTGGTGGCCTGTTGGTCCTGTGGCGGGGCCTCCTGTCCACTAGCGCCGGCAGAGGTGGTAGGCAGTTCTTTGGTCCATGCTAGTGTCAGGGGCCCTTTGTGGTGCCACAGTGTCACGCAATGTGGTGACTACCAGATTCAGAGCCCCTACAATGGTGCCCAGGGCGGAACTGATGGTTCGTAGTTCCTCCCTGAACCCCAAATACTGTTCCTCCTGCAGGAGCTGGATCTCGTGAAACCTGGCCAGTACCGTCGCCATCGTCTCCTGGGAATGATGGTAGGCTCCCATGATGGAGGAGAGGGCCTCGTGGAGAGTGGGTTCCCTGGGCCTGTCCGCCCCCTGTCGCACAGCAGCCCTCCCAGTTCCCCTGTTTCCCTAGGCCTCTGTCCCCTGGACCGTGTGCCCACTACCGCTGCCCCCAGGTCCCTGTTGTTGTTGGGGTGGTGGGTTAACCTGGGTGCCCTGTAGTGGTGGCCACACCGCTGATTGACGTGTCCTGGGGACAGAGGGATGGGCCCGCTGGGTGGTTGCTCTGCTGGTGTTCCCAGAGGGGGGAAGGTCTGCTGTGGCTTGTGGCTGTCTGAGGGGAACCAACTGTCCCGAGGTCCCCGATGGGCCGGGCTGGTCATCTAGATCCAGGTCGACAGAGGTGCTGTCATCACTGTGGGCCTCTTCTGGGGGTGGGGTGGACATTTGTGGACCCTCCTGCGCAGTGACGTGGCGTTCGGGTCCTGCAGGGGTATAAAACCATGATTATTGCATCTGTGTGTGCCATAGTGTGCAATGGGTGGGTGCCCGTGTACCCCAGTGCTTGCATTCCTGTGTGGGGGCTTTTGTGACGGTGGTTTGGGGGGGATGGGGATGTGCAGTGGGCATGCTTTGGTGATGGGTGTCCATGCTTTGTGGTCGCATGCAGGGCTTGGGGTTGGGATGGGTGGGTTGTGATGGTGAGACATTTGCAAGGAGTAGGTGTGATGGGGTGAGGGTGAGGGTGGGGGTATGAGTTGGTATGCTGGTGGGTTGGGGGGGATGAAGTAGTGAAGATGAGACTTACCAGAGTCCATTCCTCCAGATACTCCTGCGAGGCCCACAGGATGCAGGATCGCCAAGACCTGCTCCTCCCATGTAGTAAATTCTGGGGGAGGAGGTGGTGGTCCGCCGCCAGTCTGCTGAACCACGATGTTGTACCTGGATACTGTTGAACGCACCTTCCCCCGTAGGTCGTTCCACCGCTTCCTGATGTCATCCCTATTTCTTGGGTGCTGTCCCACCGCGTTGACCCTGTCGACTATTCTGCTCCATAGCTCCATCTTCCTGGCAATGGAGGTGTGCTGCACCTGTGTTCCGAATAGCTGTGGCTCTACCCGTACGATTTCCTCCACCATGACCCTGAGTTCATCCTCAGAAAACCTGGGGTGTCTTTGCGGTGCAATGGGGTGGTGTGGGTGATGTGTATTGGTGTGTTGTGTGAAGTGCGTGGTAATATTGCTGGGTGATGGTAATATGCGCGTCTGGGTGCTCGGATCTCTATTTTTCTGTGCGTGGTCCCGATTCTCTAGGAGTGGAGGTTTGTGGGTGATGTGGGTGTGTGTTTTATATTTAATTGGGTGTGTGGGAGTGGTGTTTGTATTTGTATCAGGTGTGTGTATTTTGAATTGTCCAATGTAGCTGTGTTTGTAAATGTGTGTGTATTTTGAGCGCGACGGTGTGTACCGCCAATAGAATACCGCGGTTGAAAGACAGCTGCCGTGTGTCGTGTGGGCGTATTTCTGTTGGCGTGACGGTGTCGGTTTGGTTATCGCCAGTTTCTCGCTGGCCTTTGGTGTAGCGGACTTTTGTGGATGTCTGTATTTTGGCGGTTTGCGTGTTGTGGGTCAGAATGACCGTGGCGGTTTACCGCGGCGGTATGTTGGCGGTCTTCTGACAGCGGTATCCGCCTTTTAACGCCAATGTTGTAATGAGGGCCAAAGTGTGGAAGAGTTGATGGGTGGGGTCGTGGTTGGAGTAATCATCAGAGTAGGATTGCCTAGCTGCAGCCAGTACAGGTCCAGTATCCAAGGTCCATGTGAAAATGAAGTAATGACATCCAACAGGGTATCTCAGTGGCACACAAGCGATAATTTCCAGAAGAGGGTCTCTTCCTTGCAATGGATTTGGTCTTGGAATCTGCTCCTGTAGGATGTCTTGATGGACAACCACATTTCATGGGGGGTTCCTCAGCTGCAGAGGGTGGGTTGCAGGGCCTCCATTCCACTAGCAGAGGCTGATGTTGATGGCTCAGTTGGTATCTGGCTAGTGGAAGGGGCCTGCTGATGGGTAGAGGTAGCATGCAGGATGGTTGTGAGCTCCTTAAGCACCCCTGCAATGGAGGCCATGGTGACATTGTGGGCCTGCCACCGCTGCCTGGCCTGCTGTTGGTATTGCCTCTGTAGCCTTTGGTTTTCCTCCAGAATAGTGAGTATTTGTCCCCTCTTGCCATGCAATTGCTGGTTTGCTCCCAGGACTTGGGAGATGCTTTCCTAGCCCGTTGAGTCCTTTGGGGGTCCCATCCCTTGGCCCACAGGTGCCCTCCCACGGCCCCTGATCCCCTGTGCCTGTGCTCCTGGCACAGTGTGTTCACTCTCACTTACCTCAGGACCGTCATTGTCTTGGGTGTGAGGGCTTGACAGAGGTCCCTGTACTGTGTGGCACACTGCCAATTGACCAGTCCATGGGGCACAGGTTTGGGGAGCAGGGTTTGACTGAGATGTAGATGCCAAAGGTTGGGACAGGTGGATGTGGGCAGGGTGAAGCTGGGAGTGGTGGACTGACCAGGTGTCCCAGATGGGCCAGGTAAGTCGTCCATGTCTAGACATCCTGTGGCATTGTAGTCACTGGGGCCATCATCCTGGGGAGGGCTGTCTGTTTCCAGCATCCTCTCCAGTGTGGCAGTGGCAGGGGTACCTGTGAATTAAGCGAGAGAGTATCACATGGTGAAGATGTGAATGTTGGTCTCTGTGTCTGATGCATACAGTGACTTTACTTGATTCCAACTTATGGTAATAACAGTTGCAGCACCACGGTCATTGTTTGTGGGCAATGTACAGTGATATGGGTAAAATGTTCCATTGAGGGCTGCTGTATGATGATTGCATTTCTGTCATCGCCATGTATAGGTCTTCAGTCACAACGTCCTGTTGGTGTTACAGGTGCGATGGTTGTACATGAGGTGTAGCACTGTGACGTGGACAGATCACCTTTTTATGTGGATGCTAAGGTGAATTGTGGGAGTAGTAATTATGGTGTTTGGCTGTGCTATCCATGCAGTGGACAGAGACTGTCTGGCTGTTGTGGCTGGGTGGTGGAGTGGCATGCAGGGGGGGGGCTTTAGGTGATGGTGTGGGAGGTGTAGTGGAAGAAAGGGTGACTTGAGGAGTGATAGGGTGGTGGGATAGCATGCTGGAGGGCCGAACTAGTTCTAGGGGTACATTACCAGTGTCCAGTCCTCTAGGTATTCCAGTCAGGCTCTCAAGAAGCAGGATATCCAAGACCTAGGTGGGGGCCTACCAGCAGTCTTCATCACAGCAATTTGGTACCTTGATGCCATGGAACTTACCTTCCCCTGTTGTCACTTCACCTCTTTTGGATGTCCTCCCTTGTGCATGGATAGTTGCCAACTGAGTTGACTCTGTCAACTATTCTCTGTCATAACTCAATTTTCTGGCTTTGGATGTTTGCTGGACCTGTGCTCTGAGCAGTTGTGGGTCCACCCTGATTATTTCATCAACCATGACCCTCAGCTAATCGTCTGTGAAGCGTGGGTGTTTTTGATGGGGCATGGTGGTTGTGTTGTGAGTGGTGGTGTGTGTGGTATGCAAGGGTGCATTTTAGGGTGCTTGGTGGGGTGGGGTGCTTGGTTGTGTGCGCTGGTTATTTGTGGTGTTTGTGTGCTGTGACGATGTGAGTATTGTGTCAAAGGTGCAGTTGTGTGGTGTGTGCGGAGTGTTGTGTGTGATTGTGCATATCGTGTACATGTGAAGTGTCTCTGGTTTGTGTGGTCCTCACTGTTGGTGTATTTCATTTTGGTTGCAAAGGGTTGTGGGTTGTGTGGGGGGTGTTTTATAGTGGTGTATATTGGTGTGTCTAAAGTGCGTATGTATGTCAGGTGTGGGTATTCAATTTGTCCAATGTGGTGCTGTGTTCTAGTAGAGGTGTGTTTTTGGCCGCAGCAGTTCACACTGGCAATGGTTTTCCGCCATGCAATGACAACTCTGCTGACTTGTGGGTCATAATATGGAGGGCGATATTTGTTCGGCCTGGCAGTGATGGTGGTGGGACCACCTCTATCCAGCCCTCAGTCGTCCTGGGGGTGTTGGATTTGTGGCTGTTTTTTGTGAAACATACTTTGTGGACTTTTAATATGGCAGGCTGGATACAGCCAACAATGGCGGTCTTTTGGTGTCTGCAACCGCTGCGGTCTTGCTGAAAGCCCGCCAAATTCATAATGAGAGTCTTAATATTCCTTCAGGAGTCAATGACAAGAGTTTTCATTTAAATTTAAAGATTTTATTTTATCACAAGTTGTATTTCTTTCTTGTCAATTAAATTTGACAGAATATTGTATAAAGTATGTCCCACAATCTATCTCTATTCTAATATTTTAAATCTGTAGACATGAAACATTGTGGTCACTGAAAAGCAAAAAGAACAGAGTTTAGAAAGCAGTCTGATCTGCAAAGCTATCAGTACTCATTAAGAATACTGTAACAAACTTCTAGTAGAGAATAGTTTAGGCAGAAAGCAATCTGTCTGTGTCAAGAGCTCAGAGAGTGAGAGTCTGGGTCTGAGAGCAAATGGGCATGCCAAATCTCCTGTCTTATTCCTTTTTCTTTCCCTGGGATACTTTTATACAATAATTCAAGAGATGCACAAAATATTACATTGTTTAATCTCAGATATTAGACAGCCAATCTAATACACTGACATTTCGACCACTAGGTCAGCTTCCTTTGGGATGGAAATGTTAAAAAAGACATACTACTACAAGATACAATTATTGTTATTTCTACATAAGTTGTTATATCTGACAAATTTCCACTTGTCTTGGTCTCTGAAAAAAAAGACACCCACGTAATTATTTAGTACAAATGAACTTAAATCACGCATTTCCCGTACATCTCCACACTAAAGCCTACTCATAAAGAAGCAAGTTTTGGAATTCCAATGCAGGTCAGGCAGTTAGGAAGGATAATATAATATAATTGTATTTGTTAGTGTAGAAAGTTTGCATATGGCATTCAAAAGTTACAATAGAAACATTTCTGCTAAGCTAAAGTTTGCTGGAATGTGTCAATGTTAGCAAAATCAAGCAAGGCAAGCAAATACTGGTCATGCCAAGTTTAGAAAGGAAACAGCATGTGTAAATGAGGCTTCTGGTTAGGCCTAGTTTTCTCTTGTGTGTTATTTAATTATATGGATTTTATTTTCTACTCAAATCTTCAACAACATCTCCGCTTTGATGGTTTGGAACATCATAAAATATCCACAAATGTACTTGTCAGAGTTCACCTTAATTTTCTTCTTCAGTATATTGCCTTTTCCCCATTTTCTCTTTCTTTCAGTCTCTTATATTCTTAATTTACTCTTACACTCAGTTTCAAAACTCTCCTTATTATTCTATTAGTATCTCTAGTTCTTTTCTTTATCAATATCAATGTTTGCATTTTGCAAATGTAGAAAGGAATCAAGCAACTGCTATGAACACAGGAACTAATATTGTTTTAAGAATTCCTCCTCCTATTTCCTTTATCCAACTAGCTATTGTGGTGAAACCTTTAGCTTTTGTAAAGCTATGAACTATACTTGTGGCTTCTAGAGGTTCAAGATCAAGCATTAAATCAGAAATATTCTTTGCATATTCTACAATCGTTCTACTCTTGTCAGGTATGTCTGTGCAACAATTCTCAATTTCAGCATTTTGCAGACTCCATATTTCTCAACTAGCATTATATCTAATGCATAGGTCTAACTACTACAGGCTCAGTGTTTTTTTACTAGTAAAGCTCCATAGGTACTAGTTGTTACTCATTCAGCTACAGGTTTTAAGTTTTTTACTTTTCTCATCATTCAAGACTACTCCTACAATAGGTGCAATTGCACCAATTATTTATCCCACTGTTTTCCTACATTCACGCTGCATGTATGTCTTTTGTGTGCTGGTGCCATAGTTAATGTGTCTAAGCTCTGTATGTGATAAATGTCAGGAAAAGTATACCTAAATACAAATACCCTCCCTGTAAGCAGACAGTCTAAAGTATGCATTCTCTCCACATATAAAGTATACCCCACACATTGTAGGGTCATCTTCTTGCAGAATTTGCCATGTTCCTCCACACAATTCAAACACATACTCACTATTACTATTTTGCATTGGAGTCCTTTTCCAAATAATTCTTCTCTTAAACACACAAAATTTCCCTTTGTGCCTTTGATCTAGTTTGAGCTTAGGCACAGACATTTTCTTTCTGAATTCATCTTCTTCTTTTCCACATAAATTCTTCTGAGCATCCTATTTCTTGTACGCACTTTTTATAAATTTCTCATTTGTTTCTTTTGGCATTCAAATTAAAGCTTTTTTCTTGTGAGTTCATTAAACATGTTAAGCTTTCTTATGTGCTCTAACAGTGCTTACAGGAAGAAACGGCTTAAAGTAATGCCACGCAGTCTCAATTTTTTTAGCCTGTGGGTGTCAATTCATACTTTTCTTTAGTGGAACCTTAGGAAGTACCATGTCGCAGTTTGAGTAATAGTACTAAAAATTTACAGGAAATAGCATAGTAATGTAGGAAATGATGGTAAGAAACCTGTTCATCTGAAGAGGATGGCATATGTGCACAAACAAAACAGTTCTTAACTTCAATCTCTTTAGTGTATTCTTGAACTATTCTAGAAGAAACATTTGAATAATCCTCATTCATGCCGTATACAAATGATGCCTTCAACACTTCTTCATCTATACCTAGATTTAGATGTTTCATTTCCATATTTGACTAAAGCTTTCTCTGTGTCAGGTATAAAGTACATAACTAATACTAGTGCTATTCTCACCAATATTCCCAAGTGTCAGTAAAGTCCCTAAAAATACTTTTCACCTAGTTCTATTGTGGTATATATGTTGCCTCTAAAATCAGATCTACTGCCATTAAGATGTTAGTGACAGCATTGTTTTTTAAAGTTGAACAATGTCAGTACACTCTTGTTCCGGTTAGTTTTTCTTTTTTCTGTGTCAGAATTTTTTCTCATTTTCATTGAATTGTTTTTTTTAATTTCTTTTTTTTAGTCTTTTAGGGCCTGATTTAGAACCTGGCAGAGGGGAATACTCCATCACAAACATGACAGATATCCTGTCCGCTGTATCATAATCCCATTATGTCCTGTGGGCATTGTAATATGGCAGAAGGGATACTCGTCATGTTTGTGACAGAGTATTCCATCGGCGCAGATCTAAATCAGGCCCTTAGTTTTATTAATGATAATATCTTTGTATGGACAATCCTTAACCCTACTCTGTGTTCTTCTAAAATGTTATCCCTACTTTTGAGCCACTCCATCGGATCTTGGTACTTTTCTTATCTTCTTTTCCAATCAATTTTAATACTATTCTCATAAACAGTTTAATAATATCTTCAGTTGTTTTTTTTAAGTTCACGAAACTTGCAAGTCAATAGTTTCTCTGTATTCAAGGTCTTTCAAGGAAGGTCAGGCAGCTCTTTGCTTCAATCAAGTAGATCAGAAATGTAAAGTTTTAAAACTTCTCACCCATACTATGTCCATTCAGGTGACGATTACCTTCAAAAAGGTACTCTAGATATTATATTCTGTGTATGTTTGGTTCTTCTTCTGTGCCACTTATAGAGCTTGATTCTACTTCTTGCCGGTGATATTGATTTAGCTTACAAACTCAATCTTGATTCCTTTCTACTGTATGCTCTTGGCCATCTTTCATTATGTGGATCATTTCTTGTCTCTATTTCAGAACTTGTTCCTTCTCTAGGATCATCAAAATAGTCAGTTTGTTCCAGATCAGTTACAGAAGTTATTTAATCAATTTGAGTTATCAGTTCTTCTTCAGTGTCACTCTGTGATATTTCTGGCAGTTGTACCTCCTCACCTGTCAGAGATTCTTCACCCATTACTCCTCCTTGCTGTCTATGATCCCAGTCTTTTCTCTCTTTAGTTTGTTCTCATCTAACATGTGGTGGTACTTATACCAGTGCTCTTGGTTCTGGCTCCTAGAACACTATTTCTTTATAAGGATCCCTTGTTCTCTGGCTATATGATGGATGCACCCAGTTTGGAATTCTAGTACATATAAGTGTTATATTTGTGATCAGAATCATTTGATATGGGACTTTCCAATACAACTCTAGACAGGACTTTCTCACATGCATCTTGACTAAGACCCAGTCACCAGAATTAAGGTCATGACACTGCTCTTGGTTTAGATTTGTGATAAAAGCCGAGAAAGAACGAACCGCATCAGACAATCCCTTACAGAAATCGAGTACCATGTAATCTGTAATATTCACAAGTGTATTATCTGGAACTGCAGGTAATCTGTTTGCTCTGCCCAAAAGAATCTCATGGGGTGATAAACCAGTAGTTCTTTCAGGTGAGCTTGGTAGTCTCATCAACACTAGAGGCAAAGCATCAGGCCATTTCAGAGAAGTGGAAGCTCAAACATTTGCCAATCTTGACTTAATCATCCCATTGAGTTGCTCCACTATGCCTGAAGCTTCTGGACCATAACTCCAATGGAGCTTCTGTTCAACTTGTAATGCTGCACACAGCACTTTAATAATCTCACTGTTAAAGTGAGGACACTGATCTGATTCTAGACAGACAGGCATGCCATACCTTGGTATTAACTCCCTTAACAGTAACTATGCTACAGGAAGACTATCATTTCTTCTTGTTGGATAAGCCTATACCCAACTGGAGAAGATGCATTCAATTTCCAAAGCATATCTCAACCTATTACAAATGAGCATTTCTATGAAATCCATTTACATCCAGATAAAAAGACCTCCTGATTTTCCTATGTGACTAAGGGCCATATGTACGAAAGCTTTTTCCAATAGACACAGAATGGGTAAAATCCTTTGGTACATCTGGCCCTAAATGTATTGTGTTCATTTCCCTACATTCATTAGCTGACATGTCACATATCAATGGCACAATTCTTCTGTTTGGGTTCTGAATCTGGGAATAAACCAAAAAATTTTGAAGGTGCAGATTATGGCATCTCTACCTAGGTGAGTTGGGCATAGAAATGTCTTCTCATTGGAGATAGCAGATTGACTGGCAATACTGGTCTTTCATCCACTTAGACCCAAGCATTATACTTCTCTATCCCTCATCCTACTTTGATCCAACCCTGTTTTTCTAGCTGTGGTGCATTTTCTTGCATTCATCTCAATTAATCTCAATTGTCATCCATTCTCAACATTGTGAAAAAGATGTTTTGTTTCTGCATTTTCATTAGTAAATTAGCTGTTAAATGTGCAGGCCACAGTTGCACAATAGTGTGCCACTTCATCAGCTTACCTGTGGCCAACTGTGACATAACTAATGTCACTCCTATGTGCTGCAAACTTCACAACAGTAATTTCAGTGGGGTGCTGTAGAGCTTTCAATTTGTTTCTGACCCACTCTGCATTTCTAATGGGTGAACCAGCAGAGGTCATAAACCCTCTCTGTGACCACAATTGCCCAAAACATGAACAACATCAAATCCGTACATCAGTAAATCTGACTACCTGTACATATAATCACTCTCAATATTGCTGTCAAGCTGCAAGCTCTGATAAGAGAAATTGGTTCTGCAACTTGCACTGAAAAAACTCCGTGAAGCCATGAAACTTCTATTACTTCTGGAAGTGTGCAGACTGCATAAGTTCCTCTGAAAGAACTTTCATTTGTTCTGAAACATTTGTCGGCCACAAATAGAATATAATCTGGACTTATTAAAGACTCATCTTTTATGTCTGGTCTGAGTTTGGCGCAAATGTCTGTGACATCAAGGCAATCATGTTCAAACTAATCAGATTCTTCTCCTTCACAAATGGGCAACAATGTGCTAGGATTCAGAACTTAACATCTTCTCAGCACAACATTGCTTCCCACCAGAATCTGCTGCTCGTTACAGGTTTGTCTTGTGTTAGTAATGTCCTGTGTTTCAGTTCTAGTAAGCGATACCTTGACTGAGTGACAGACCCTGACAATTAAAAAAAGGATATCCCATAACTATGTTCTCACTTTCTTTGAGGCTTACACTCACCACAGCTACTATTTAAGGCAACCAGGTAAAGCGGCAGCTACAGGATCAATAGTTACTAAAACATATACCACAGACTGTTTGGCATTACTGTGAATTTGGGTTAGCACTGAGAGAGGGCAGCCCTCCCTCTCATTTTAAAAGGATAAAGTTGTTGGTGTAATCTGTCATTCACAGTGTTGGGACACTTCCCATGGAATCAGATCTGGTACATCTTTGTGTGCCAATCCCAACAAAGGTATGCCACCAGGGAAAAACTGGTTATCCACTGTCACCAGTAGCAAACCAATCCCTGAAACATCCTGAATTCTCTCTGCATTTTAGGAGGACCCATTTTTTAAATAGATTCGACTCTCTCTTTTGACACTTTTTTCAGTCCTTTTTCAATGATTTGTCACAAATACTGTACTTCTTTTTGACAATAATTTAGTTTGTTTGTGACACATTATGTCCATTCTCTACCAAATGATTGAATGATGCAATGGTGTCAACTTTTCAAGATTTTTTTTGTTCTTCATGCAACAAGTAAATTGTCTATGTATTGCACCAAGACTCAACTTCGGGACAAACTCAATAATTCAATATTATTTTTTTCAAGATGTGATTAAAAATTGAGAGACTCTCAGGCCGTATTTAGAGGCCCCTAGCACCACAGGAGCGTCACTTTTTTGACACTCCTGTGGTGCTAAGCACTGTGACGTATTTACAAGGTGGCATTAAGCCACCTTGTAAATACGGCCCCTTCCCACGCAGCACTGCACAGCAACACCCATCGAATTTTGATGCTGCCTTAGATTCATGAAATTTCATAAATCTGAGGCAGTGCCAAAATCTAATGCTACCACCAAGGGTGGTGTTAGCAGGGTGCAATGAAGAGGAATAATTGTTTTTTGCTTTTTCAATGTGTGCTGCATTCTGCAGCAAGCATAGAAAGAACAAAATGCCAGAAATTATTGTTTATGTGTGGGAAGGTGTTCCTTCCTGCACATAAACAATCTTTTGAACATGATGCTTTGCCACTTCTGTGTGTGCTGCATTGTGCAGCACACAAAGAAGTGCCAAAGCGCCATTAGTGATTGTTTATGTACAGCTCCCCGCACATAAATAATCACACCCCTCAACGCAGACATCCTTGCACAGTAGTGCAAGGATGCCTGCATTGGTGCTGGCAGCTAAATTTAGTAGTAGTGAAGGGGGATCGCAGGGGTGCCCTGTATTCAGTTAAATACGGCGCATCCCTAGGTTTCTAAAGTGACGCAGCATGGAGCTGCCAATTTTCAATAAATCTGGTCCTCAGTGTACCCTTGTGGGGCACAACACCATGATAATACTTTCTTTCAGAACACAAAGGAGAACAAGTACTGACTGTCTTCACACAATGAAATCGAGAAGAAAGCCATTTATTTGTGCATGGAATTTGATAAAGTACGGTGGCTGGATTCAGTATCACAGGACCACAGGAAGACATGGGATACAATGTCATTCACCTTTCTTAATTCCTGCACTGAAATTTTCCATTGGGTTTTCGTAACCCATCATTGGTGAGTTGCATTGACTCCCAATTATTTCCCTCAAAAAGCCCTTCTTCACCATATCATATATCAAGGGTGTTATTCCTTCTATCACTGCAGATGTCATGTGATAAGGTAGGGTTCTAGGGAAAACTGCATCTGCTTTTACATTTATTTTGACTTGTGAAACTCCTTTGACTAGTCCAATATCCTTCTCTGTGAAATCCCATACTTCTGGATTCACTTTTCCAATTAAGGGCCTCATTATGAGGCATGTAGTCCTGAGTCTGCCAGCCTTGTGGTGACGGTTCGACTGCCGCACTCCTGGAGGTCCGACTGCTACATTACGAACCTGGCTGTTGGACAACTAGGGAACCGCCGCCCACTCCCCAAGGAACATGGTGCCCGACGGGCTGGCGGCGGTCGGACTAGTGATCAGCCACGGCAATGCTTAGTTCAGTACCATGGTGCTGATCATGAGTCTCCTTTCCGTCAGACTTTTTATGGCTGTTTAACAGCCATGAAAAGGTGGGGTGGAAAATAAGTCCTGGGGATCACAGGGGGGGCCCTGCACTGCCCACGACTATGTTGTGGGCAGTGCATGGGACCCCCTACCCAGCACTCTTGTAATGTGTACTATCTTCTGTGCACAGTGCGCATTTTAAGGCTGCTTGAGTGCTTCAGTATTGGCCTCAGCTCTCCTAAGGGAGCCGAGACCAATACCGTAGCCCTGGGCTGACCAGCAGGAATGTCATAATGCGATGTTCCAGCCGGTCAACCCAGTGGGAACATTGTAATACGACTGGGGGTGAGGCCGCCGGGGTAATGGAGGTCTCATCCCCACAAATTTGTAGGTCATTCTCGTCCCCCACCGCCAAACTGGTAATCAGGCCCAAAGTCTAAAGGTAAATCTTTTGTTGTTAACACTGAGTAGATCCCAACTATTTCTTGCTGTTCAATTTCAAAATCTACATCTTCATCAAGAGTTTAAAATTCTACTCCTGCGGCATACAATGGATGGTGCAATTTAACCTGCACAACAAATCTCTCACAAGCAAGTTAACAGCACTAGAATCACACACCACAAACTGATGATTTTCTTCAAAAGATCCTATTTTTACAAGTACATCTTTTGAAATTGTGTTAGCAATTTGCCTATTTGTAACTCCCACAACCTGGATGTCTTTTTCTGACAGGGGTAGGTCTGGTACTTCTGATGTTCAAACTGTGGAATCTGTAGCTCCTGTTTCAATCAGAAATGACACTTTGCGGCCATTTTCCGCACCTTCTACAAATGGTTCACCATGGTTTACCTCTGCACCAAACATGTAATCTACCTCCCCTATCAGGCACCTTCATTGTGACCTGCCTGAGTCGAACATCTCAATGTTACCAAACTGCTGGACTGTATTTTGATTTTGAACTTGCATCACATTTGGATTAATTATAGGGAACTGATTCTGATTTATTCTTGCTTTGTTTATATTTGGCTGTACCATAGGTGCTTGGGGTGTGGGTACTATTTGAGTTTGATTTTACATCTGCACTTGTATTTGTCTCATAAAATCATTAGGCACTTGCATTTCATTTACTCTTTGTGTCTCAATGTTGCCAGTTTTATCTGTATTGAGCCTACGTTCATCCTTCCAATGCCCCTCCTAATTACATAAGTAACAAGGTGTCATCTTCTTTAGGGTTGCAGCATCAACACCTGTACTTCGATCAACCAGAGTGCCTCTTTATCTTCCTTGAGATACCATCATTCCTCCCTGCACACCCTGTATTCCTATTTGAAAACCACCTGCTTGCTTTCCACTCACATCTTGAACTGTACCTTCATTTCCAACAAATGGTTGATTCTGAAAACATCTTCACACAAATGTAGTCTGTGGCAACATAACCTTTTATTTAAGCTTACCCTGTTTCATCTTTTGCTCATCCCTGCAGTGCTGTGCATAATTTAAAATCTCATCCAAAGATTTCTTCTTCCAACAAATCAAATTCTGTTGCATGTTCTGACAAAGGTCAGGTCTCAAACCAAGCACAACCTGTGTATTGCAAAATTCCATAACTATTGGAACGATATGTGTCTGTCCTGTATACTGCTGAAACGCCTTCATCAACCTTTCAAAGCATTCAAGCACCAGTTCCTTAACGTCCTATTGCATTAGGTTCAATTTGTAAATGATTCAATTTCTAAGGTGGAACGCTTCCTTTTAGAAATGCCATTGCCTCATTATACTTAGTTATCACCACAGACGAAGGTACATTTGTAATAGGATCTCTAGCTGGTTCTGCATCTGGCCATTGAACAGCAATCTTACATTCTGTTCATAAGTCGGCGGGAGCCACGATATAAAAGAATGTATTTAAATCTACCCAAAGTACCTTTGAGATCTTAACAAATCTCTCAACTTGTGTATACAACTGCAATTGACTTTCTCTCAATTTTGGAAAATGAATCATAAATGATGCAGGGCCTTCCCTATTCCAAGCGAAGTATGTACCCTCTATTTGGTTTCTCCCTTAAAGGATATGCTGCAGTTGTCTCTTTTTTTCTGAAAGCAATGCTTGTTTTTTTTCCCCCTCAGCATCTTCTATTTGTTTCTTTTTCTTTTCACGTTTTTTGACCATTTGTTTTTAAATTTTTAATATCACACCATTTGCGTGCATATTTTAATCATTCAGTGAGATGAATTTGCATTTCTGAAGAGCGCAGGTTTTCAATTGATTCATCATTTAATTGCACCCTGAACTTCTCTGTAATGGTACGCTTTTAGAAATCTCAGCCTCTTAAGTATTTGCTGTTAGACCTTGCATCCATGGTGTGGCCTCTACTAACTTTTTGCCTCTGTTACCCAGGTTGTTGACTGTGTGCGGGACTCTGTTTTTGCTGTTTTTGGTACTCTGGGCACTTTACCTCTGCTGCTAAAGTGCTAAAGATCCCTATGTGAAATTATATGTGTGATTTGGTTTTCCCTGAATGGCATATTTGTTTTACTAGTAAGTCACTAGTAAAGTGCACTAGTGGTGCCTAGGGCCTGTAAATCAGATGTTACTAGTGGGCCTGCAGCACTGATTTGTACCACCCACATGAGTAACCCTGTAAACGTGTCCCAGACCTGCCACTGCAGTGTCTGTGTGTGCAGTTTTGAACTGTCAATTCGACCTGGCCAGTGTACCCACATGCCAGGCCCAAACCTTCCCTTTTTATACATGTAAGGCACCTCTATGGTAGGCAATGGGAAGCCCCAAGGGCAGGGGGCAGTGTATGTAAGGTGGGACATGTACTTGTGTGGTTTTACATGTCCTAACAGTGAAATACTGCTAAATTTAGTTGTCACTGTTGCAAGGCCTATCTCTCTCATAGGTTAACATGGGGGCTGCCTTTAAATGTCCTTAAAGTGCAGTTTCCCTTCGAGAGCTGATACAAATATGGAGTTTGGGATAAATGAACTTACTATTTAAAAATACATCTATTAGTGAAGTTGTTTTTTAGATTGTTAGTTGTAAAATGCCACTTTTATAAAGGGGGTATTTACTCACTTAAACTATTCTGTGACTCTGCCTGTATGTAGATTCCCTGTCTGGGTCAGACTGACAGTTGGGCTGTTTGTGAATCTCCACTAGACAGTGATACAAAGGGAGCTGGGGTGTAGCCTGCATATCCTGAAGAGCCATCTGGGCTAGAGTGGAGGGAGGAGTGGTCACTTACACCTGAATGGGCTGTGCCTGCCCTCACACAATGCAGTCTCCAACCCTCCGGTGAATGCCTGGGCCTGGCCTGGGCAAGGCAGGATCTTGTGAACAACAGAGACTTTCCTTTGAAGTTTGCCTACTTCAAAGGCAGAAAGGGGAATAAATAGAAACCTGTCTGTGAGGTGGCAGCAGCTGGGGCTGCAGTGGAAAGCTCAGAGAGCTGGTTTGGCAGTACTGGCAGTACTGGGGGGTCCATGGTGGAGCACCCACGGTGCATGGGATTGCCCCCCCAATACCAGATTTGGATTGGGCGGTCAATTCCATGATCTTAGACACCTCACATGGCTATATTCGCAGTTACCATTGTGAAGCTACATATATGTAGTGCACTCAAGAATTCCGCGGAATTGGCCCTGGACAACGTGGGGGCACTTTTGCTAGTGCAAGGGTGCCCTCATACACAGTAACATTGCACCCAGCCTTCAGTAAATGAAGGTTAGACATATAGGTGACTTATAAGTTACTTAGTGCAGTGAAAAACAGCTGCGAAATAGTGTGTGCACTATTTCACTCAGGCTGCCGGTGCAGTCCTGAAGAAAGGTTTGTATGAGCTCCTTATGGGTGCCAAAAGAAATTCTGCAGCCCATAAGAATCTCCTGGAACCCCTGGGTACCTAGGTACCATATACTAGGGACTTATAAGGGAGGTCCAGTGTGCCAATCAGAATTGGAATATGGAGTCACTAAACTGTAGTGTCAAATTTGGTAAGTAGAGAGAGCATAAACACTGGAGTTCTGATTAGCAGAACTCCAGTGACACAGGCAAGCATACTAACAACACATATAGGCCACAAACTATGAGCCCTGGGGTCCTGGCTAGCGGGATTCCAGTGAGACAGGCAAAACACACTGACAAACAGGCAGAAATTGGGGGTAACATGCCAAGAAAGATCGTACTTTCGTACAGGGGGTAAACTGACTGCCAACAAAAGACTCCATTTCTAATGCAGTTAATCTGTAATGAGCAGTTGCAGCTTTTACACATAATTTATTTGCACAAGTAAATCAATACTTTTTCTTGATATTGATTTATATGATTAATATCCAACCCTCCTGCAAAAATTTCTTCTATTTCCGATTTCAATTTGGCCCCATTTAAAGCTCTCTCCTTTAGAGTAGCTGGGCTGGTTTCTGAACTTGAACTAATGCTCAGTCTCTCTGCATCTTCAACTTTCACATAATTTCTAGCAGCTTCTTCAAACCAAGGAGTAAATAAACCACCTTCTAAATTGCATTCACCTGGTGCAGTTTGTGTCATAAAAACAAATCGCCTTCCCTCTCCTAGTGGTTGATTGGTTTGTGGTGATGTACTTACCACAATCTGAGAATTCTGGTATGTTGGACTAAACCCAATTACTGGTGTATCCCCAGTTGGTTGCTGAACCAATGTAGCTGAAGTCTGAACGATCGATGCAGGCACTCTTTTTGTTGTAACTGTTTCAGTAGCCTGTGCTGGAGTTGTAACCAGAGTAACTGGAGCATCTATTTGTGGTGCCGTTTAAGCTGTAATAATTGATGCTGGAGCACTTACAATTGCCTGGTGAGTTCAACGCTGTGAAATAACAGGCTTTGCAACAGATGGTTGAGTTGTTACTGGCTGTGGTGCAGCCGACTCAGACAATACAGGCTGTATATTTGCAGCTTGTACTGCTTTCACTGGGCTGGTAGTTTGTAAAACATCTGCATCTGTTGGAGCTGTATCTATGGTCACATTATTTACTAACTGAGCTCCATCATTTGGCATATAGCAGCAGTCGTGTAGCCAAGAGCTAATCTAATATATCATCATCCAAATCAGAATCAAATTTTGTTACAGGATTCACTTCTTTGTGTCTTTAATCTTTTTCCTTAGAGGCTTTTCAGACTCTTGAATGTTTGTGTTCTCTTCTTTTGTAAGTATGAGATATAATTTAGCAGCTTCCATAATAATCTTCCTCCATACCTGCAGTCGTTCACACTAATCTACATTGCATAATTTCTCATTGCTCCCATAGTTCATTTTTTAAATCTTTGTCTGTCATTAATTTGTGACATCTTCTTCCATAAAATTGTGTAGTTCCGGGAGGTGACTTTATTTTATGTAATACTTCTCATAATCTGCCAATAGTCCCTAAATTAAATGTTCCCCATCTAGGAAAACTCAATGACTCTTCTCTTTCAGTGATCTTGCACCATTGATGAAGCCAAACAAATGGATATAATCCTTCTTTAATCATCATCTGGTATTTAGGTGCGTCCTCAGGAGTTGCTTCATCACTGTCTCTAACTGGAACCATTACATCATCATTAGACTCCTCAAAGTTTTGAAATAATTTCATTTCTAATTCAACAATTCAATAATAGGAATTACAACGTGTCAAATGTTTTGAAATTCTTCTGTATACGTCAGAACACAAATCATTTCAATTAAATCACAATGCAGCTTAGTATATCAGTCAACCAATGACTATGCAACCTTTGCTGAGATTCAACTAATAACAGAGCGGTGTTACCCCAACCAGCCAATACCACTACGGAACAATATTGTTTAATAACTCACTACTTGCAGTGGTTCACCTCCCTTTGCAAATTTCTCCTTCAATAAGTGAAAGACAAATCTAATCACTAAGCAACATAAAACAACATCAATCTTTGCTTCTTCTACAGAAAAAAACAATAGTATGAATCAAGATTCTTGCTAGGGTTTATACCTTATGCTTCTCAATTGAAAATAATTTCTTACACATAATGATCAGTACTTGACCTACCGGAAATGATATAATTAGTGTTTTGACACCTTTGTGCATCATGTTTCACAGCATAAATCAATATTAGAGCAATCACAACAAATTATTACGCACCTCACGACTTACTATTCTCCTGGCAACAAGAATACCTTGTATATTGCTCTATATCTAAATCCCAGGATCTTACACTCCTTCTTAGTCTGATAACCTGTTTATCCCTTTGACAAAGCACATAAAACATAAACCATAGCAAATGTGAATCAAAACATAATAAGAACATTTTCAATACACATCACAATATGCACAATTTTGATGCATCAGCTATACTGATATTCACACCCATCAATGCCAACAGTACTTTAACAACAAACTGCAACCAATTCAGAAATTTGACCTCATCACTCTTCACAGTTGGATTCTGGGGATTCAGACATTGATCTGAATGTGAACGCTTTTTAATCATTGCAGCTTGTTTCCATCATCATACTAACTTTTCCTCTGCTACCAGTTTTATTAGAAGAGCAGAGAATATAATTATAAAATAGCCCGCACCTCTTAGATGTCCAAGAGGGATCTTAGGTATGGGGTGTGGGTGCAAGATGGAATTACATTTAATATCCCTTCAGGCGTCAATAATGAGAGTTTTCATTGAAGGTGTAAGATTTTACTTTATCTGAAGTTTTAAGTCTTTCTTTATTAGTCAATTAGAATTCACAGAACATTGCATAAAGTGTGTCCCACAATCTATCCCTATTCTAATATTCTAAATCAGTAGAAGTGAAACATTTTTATCATTGATTAGCAAAAATAATAAAGTTTAAGAAGCTGTCTCGTCTGCAAAGCTATCAGTACTCGTAAAGAATACTTTAACAAACTTCTGGTAGACAATAGTTTGGGTGGAAAGCAATCTGTCTGGGTCAAGAGCTCAGACAGAGAGAGTTTGGGTCAGAGAGCAAGTGGGAAAGCCAAATCTTCTACCTCCTTCTCTGTTCTTTCCCTGGGACACTTTTATATATGAATTAAAAAGATACACCAAAAATTACATAGTTTAATCTCAGATATTAGACTGCAATAAAATAAGCTGAAATTCGGGTGATGAGGTCAGTTTCTTTGGGGAGGAAAAGTTTAACAAAGATGGTACTAATACAAGGTAGAATTATTAATATTTCTACACAACTTGCTATATCTTGAAAATGTTCCACTCGTCTTGGTTTCTGAAAGAAAAGATAGTCACGTAAGTATTTTGCACAAACCAACTTAGATCATGCCTTTCCAATACATCTCCACACTCAAACCTATTCATGGAGAAGCAATTCTCAGATTAGTTGAGCAAGTTTTGGAATCCCAATGCACGTCAAGCAGTTAGAAAAAAGAAAATAATATATTTTACTTTGTTAGTGTAGAAAGTTTGTGTCATGCATAGGCCATTCAAAAGTTACAATAGAAACATTTCTGCTAAACTAAAGTTTGTTGGAATTGGTCAAGGCTAGTAAATCAAGCAAGTCAAGCATAAATGGGTCACACAAAGTTTAGAAAGGAAAGTGAACATTTAAATGTGGCTTCTAGTTAGGCCTAGTTTTTACTTATATTTGTTATTTAATTAAATGGATTTTATTTTCAACTAAAATCTCTAACACTGGTGAATGTCTTATTTTTACTTTAATGGTTTGGAAGACAGTACAGAACCACATAAGTACAGATAAAAAAGCTGAGAACTTGGCACTAAAATTGCAAAGTCATACACGAGCAAATGCTTTTCAGTAGAGTAATGTCAGGAGCTGGCCAAGCATGCCTGCTCTCATGTGCGTGCTGGTCCGCTTCTGAAAGACCCTCTTCCACACTTCTTTTATAAATACATTCCTGCTCTCTGGCACTTTCATCCCCACTTCCCCTTGAGACCCATACCTTGTGCTTTGTTGGTACTTCACATCAAGGGACTTCTGACCTGGCAAGAAGGGAAAACAATTTAACATAGTAAACAAAGCTAGACACAAGTCCTGCTGTAAAAGAGTGATAATTAATGAAGATGCGCTATTATGGCTACTTCGGTGTTTCTTTGATTGGAGCCTTAACATGTCTGTCTTTGTTTGAGAAATAAACGAGTGATGAGCATGTTTGACATGAACGAATTGTAGACCAATGGAACCTCCTGCGTACGAAATAAAGTAAGACTGGCACTATTGATAAATAACAAGTCAGTAATAATTTTGTACATTAACAGCCGAATATCATTTCATCAGCATAATTTGAATGGAAAAAACAGGTAAATGCACTACAGTGCCTTTGACGTTTCGAACCTGAGTCATTCTGGAACAAGTGCCTCAAAACGTTCAGCCCTGAACTTGAGCCATTCTCTTCCCAACTACGGTAACTCACAGAGCTGGGACTGCCCTTCCAAACTCAGCACTGCACCAATTAAGCTAAGAGCAGTGCTTTAAATGGGCCGGTACTCACCGGTACGGAGTACCGGCACTTTTTTATTTTCTCCCCTTGAGTACCGGAACTTTTCCTCTCAGATGGAGAGTACCGGTACTCACAGGGGTCCTGGCATTGACAAGTGGTGCTGCTCATTAATTCCTGCCTCGGCAGCAGTTTCAGTTTCAAATGCCTCTCGGAGAGTGGAAGCTGGGGGTGAGCTGCTGTAAGAGCGCCGAAGCAGAGCTATTTGAGCTGCATTGGAAGTTACCAGGGGAGGGGAAGGGTGTGGCTGCAGGGTGCTATCTTCAGCTTAAAAGGTGATTGTGAAACCTAATGGGCAGGGGTGTGGGAAGCATTGTTCAGGGCAGGGAAGCTTGTTTAGTAAACCTGTTGTTTAAAATGCCTGCACATTTTCACCCATCAGCGTTTTTAAAGTGAAGGCGTTTGCATGAAAGAAAATCTCTGCCCTCTCCACCATCTTTCCCGATTAACCTAAAAGAAAAACGACATTAGAGGCAAAATAAATGATTTTTTTTAGCGTTCTACAAGTGGCAATCTCTTGCTTTAGATGGAAAACCGGATCCAAACCAATTGTTACATGGAAGATGGTCCATGGAAGATGTGACATTTTCATAGATTTTTGAATTTTAGAGGCCAAACCTGTGCATTCTGGGATTTGTAGTTCTTTTTTTCATTCTACGCAAGAGATTAAAAAAATTTCAGCAATAAAGCATGTACTGTAAAAATCGGGGATGGATTTAAAATGTTACATAGGAGGCCACTTGGGACTACCAGCCCCTGCTCACATATTTTGTAAAATGCAAACACCACCTACATTAAAAATATATTAAAGGAAAACACTATTTAAAACAGTCTGTTTAAGAATTAGTCAAGGTCATCAGGGCGAGACTCTCTCCAGAACAGAGCTGGCTCTATCAGAGGCCCCCCTGGAAGGCTGGATCAATGTCTGCCATAATGCTGTCTGCCATAATGCACAGAATGAAACATGCAGATCACAGATTTGTTTATGTAGGTAGCTCAGTTGGTTATTGTTTTTGCTGCAGAGATCCTTGTGTTACCTGTTGTTAAAATCCTTGGGATATAGCTTAATGATTCATGAACCTGCATTAAGGAAATACATGAAAACAGCAAGGCATACATTGGGAATGTTGCTGTTTTTTACTCAATACATTGTTATTCTAAGATTGCTAAAGAAGGATTACTTTGGTTAATAATCACCACTTCTTATATAAGTACTATATAAATGGCCATTAGTGTAATAACTCATGGACAGATACATCGTTCATTCTTACAGTGCACGCAGATTTCTGGCATACAAAGCTTAGAATGTCCAAAAACCTAGCCCCACCCCTTGCCCCGCCCTTAGCACCACCCTTATGCCCACCCCAAACTCCACCCCAGTCCACCACTCTTTTTGGTGAGTACCTGCACTTATTTTTTTCCATTTAAAGCACTGGCTAAGAGTGTCCTCTGTTAATTGTGGCTACATAAAGAACCATACCTTATTGATCTTCTTTGGTTATGCATTTAGAAATGGGCCAACACCATCCGATGTCTTGGAGGAAAGTAGGCATCCTCACCAGCTGACTAACAGGCCCTCTTTCTTTGTTTAAAGTAAATAAACAGGGTCAGGGTGTACTCTGCACATGCACAACCGGCTTGGAGGACTCAGGTCCAACTTCTTTTAAATAGTGTTGTTTTGCATAATCTTTCAGAATTTTAATGCAATTCAATGGAATTCCGTGGAATGAAACTCCACTAGTCCCCCCAACCCTAGATAATGGCTAAAGCAGGTGCAAAGTACAAAATGCAAAGAAAAACATGAATAGGGTGGGATTGAGGTGAGAGGGGAAGGGGGCAGCGTAGGTGCATGTCAAATGTAGCTAAAAGAAGACAGGGGATCGAGGGGTAAAAAGGTGCAAGGGGTATAGAGGGATGAAGAGGGAGAGACGGGTGAGGGGAGAACCACAGGAGGGGAGGAGATGAAGCAGGAGTGAGGGGTGAAAAGGACAGGAGGGGTGGAGAAGAGGAGGAGAGGGGAAAGAATGAGGGAGCTAGGGGTGGCGATCGACAAGAGGGGAAGAACTAGGGCCATTGCATTTTTTATTTAGTTCTAAATTTAAAATAAATTTATAAAACTAATTTGCATTATTATTTAAGGTAAAAACATTTGTTATTATTCCGTCAAATATATAGTTCTTTAATTTCACTGTGCCTTTCCGTAGTGAGAGCTTAACCACAACTACAGATTCTCCCTATGTGAAATGTAAGGAAACCATTTTAAAAACACTTTATTTCAGTTGAAAACAATTGGGAAAATATGTTTATGCTATGTAGTAATATAATTATTTGATACAATTATTTTAAAAGTAGAATAAAATAAACAAATGCAGAACTATTATTCAATTTAATTTTGAATTCAATATACTACCTTACTAAAACAGTATAAATTAAAACATTACATTTCCCCAAAGTATTTCTATTATACAATAATACTTATATTGAAAGCGATGTACACACTGAAACAAAAGCAATCTAATGATGTTTGAATAAAAGATAATCCACGATAATTTATCAACTCAAAAATAGTGGTTGTTAAACTATGTTATCATTAAATAATACATTTTTTTGAGATTTTTATATAATTAAATTGTATTCATTTATGTGTTTACCTATTTGGCAATGTTTAAATTAACATTACACTCTTTCCTTTAGAGTTTTATTTTAAGTCCCTTCTCAATTATGTTCTATAAGAGGGTGTTAGCATAACAGTGGCTGGCCATTTGTTTTGCAGAACTTACATCAGTTCTTAGCTGGAGTCTTTTACTATGGTTTTGGTTCACTTTTTAGCTGCTGTGCCTTTAGAGGTGCAGTTTGTGAATAGCAAATAGGCTTATTCTTTTTTGGGTGGGTGCATATCCCTCCCTGAGTCCCCTCCCTAGGCCCACCCTCAACCCCTCCCTTTTGTGTACTGTGCGTCCTTTTTTGTGTCACTCATCCTGGTTCCTTCCACATTTACTACTAAGTAGTAAACTTACATGTGTGAGGATCTCACCATAAAAAGGATAGGATAGGAGGAGGGGGAGATCTACACTCATACGTTTGTCAATAGTATTTTGTGGTCTCAGGATTCGGGACTGGCTCCTAGAGTGGATCAAAATTAGAATATCATGTACCAAATATGACAGTATTGAACAGGGCACAAAGTGAAATCCGTGCACAGGACTGATAAAATGTGTAGCGCGAACAACTATGCCTTTCCAGAAAGAAGCAGCTGATTAAAATATAAAAACAATGAGCTGAAAGACATGTGCATTACAAAATATGAAATGAATAAACCGTGTGCCTATGTGTAAAAGGCACAGGCTATGAGCATACTGCTAAAATAAGGGTGTCAAACCCAGGCACTAAGGAGAACCCTTGTCGGTACAGGAGTATAGGGTCCAGAACCTAATATAAATGAGAATATAAAATAACTGACTGAAAATCAAGCGTAATATAAAATATATACCTAAGAGAAATTAAGGCCCTCATTACAACCCTGGAGGTTATACCAACAGGTTGGCGGTAACAAAAGTGGAATCATGACCATGCGGGAAACCGCTCAGACAGACAGCCACTTTAACACACCGACCGCCATGGCGGAATCAACAAGCACCATGGCAGTAACCGCCAACAGCCAGGCGGAAGAAAATGTACCGCCCACTCCATTATGACCGGCCTATCCGACACCTTTTCCGGGGCGGTACCAATAACATCAAAATCTGGCAGAAACAGATCTCAGAAATCAAAGGACTCACCTGTGCAGACTCAGGAAACAACCACGATGCCATGGAGCCCGAGCTGTAAGTTTTCCCCATGCTCGTCTACCTTCTGCTTCATTATGAACACCGGTGAAGACGACCACGGTGAGTACTCATGCCTAGCACACAAAGGAGGGGGGAGGAAAAAGAGAGTGACACACAAAACACCCCCACCCCCACACCAACACCATACACACAACCAGAAGCAGCAACATAACATACCTACCCCGTACCCGTCAGGAATAATGCAAGGACAAAATGATTTGAAGAAAGTGAGTGTAATACAATAAAATACTATGAATAAGTGCATCAAAATCCAAACGTATATACATATTTACAAATGTAGGCACACTGTCCAGTCCTCAATGTCCGTGGGCCACAGGGCCACAACACAAAGGCCAAGGTCCCACTTCACTCCTGCCACAACACAGAGAGAACAATGCAGGGGCATCAGGTCGAAAATAGACAGGCACCTCAGGGGGACAGGGAATGGGGATGGGTGCACCACTGGTCCTGGAGGGGGCAACATGCCCTGTGTGCTGTCCTGGGGAGTGCAAGGCCACAGTCTCTCGAGTGGGTGGTTTGCCTACTGCTTGGTCCTGGGGAGTGCAAGGACACAGTCTCTCAAGTGGGTGGTTTGCCCACTTCTTGGTCCTGGGAAGTGGGAGGCCACAGTCTTTCAAGTGGGTGGTTTGCCCACTGCTTGGTCCTGGGGAGTGCAAGGCCACAGTCTCTCTAGTGGATGGCTTCTTCCACTGGTTCTGGAGGGGGCATTGTGCCCAGTGAGCTTCATCCTAGGAAGGATGGGGTGAGTGGATGGCTTCTTCCACTGGTTCTGGAAGGGGGAATTGTGCCCAGTGAGCTTCATCC
The DNA here is from genome assembly GCF_031143425.1 of Pleurodeles waltl. NCBI lineage: Eukaryota > Metazoa > Chordata > Amphibia > Caudata > Salamandridae > Pleurodeles > Pleurodeles waltl. The sequence goes on along the minus strand of NC_090439.1, from coordinate 623,354,610 downwards.
TGGGAAGGATGTGGTGAGTGGATGGCTTCTTTCACTGGTTCTGGAGGGGGCATTGAGCCCTGTGATGCCGATCTTGGGAAGTGCAAGGTCACAGTCTCTCACCTGGGTGTCAGACCCACAGGATTTGCCAGGGCCAGGCCACACAACAGCCCATGGATTCAACACACTGTCAGTCAGCGGTAATGGCTGCTCAGTGGTGGCAGTGGTGCTGGTGGTGGTGCTGGCAGTTCTGGTGGGAGGCTCCAGACATTCCCCTGCAGCCTCGGATGGCTGCCCACTCAGAATGCTGCTGCTGGCAGTGGTGCTGGTGACGGTGCTGGCAATGGTAGGGGGAGGCTACAGCCCTAACCCTGCAGCCTCGGACAGCTGCCCACTCAGGAGGCTGCTGCTGGCATTGGTGCTGGTGACGGTGCTGGCAGTGGTAGGGATTCTCCAGCCCTTCCCCTGCAGCCTCAGACGGCTGCCCACTGGGGCTGCTGCTGCTGGCAGTGGTGCTGGTGGCGGTGATGGCAGTGGTGGGGGAGGCTCGAGCCCTTCTCCTTCAGCCTCAGACGGCTGCCCACTCAGGATGCTTCTGCTGGCAGTGGTGCTGGTGGTGGTGCTGGCAGTGGTGGGGGGAGGCTCCAGCCCTTCCCCTGCAGCCTCAGATGGCTGAACCACCATGGTTGCTGGTGAGGGCTCCAAATGAGTCCCAGCACCAGACCTCCTGTTCTCCCTGCCTGTTGGTGCAGGCCCCTTGCCCTTCCTGTCAGCAGACAGGGCTTTCTCCTTGCCCTTCCTTGTAGCAGCTGGGGGTGACTCCATGCCCTTCCCTGTACCAGCTTGGGGTGCCTCCTTGCCCTTTCCTGTAACAGCCGGGGGTGCCTCCTTGCCCTTCCTTGAAGCAGATGGGGTGCCTCCTTGAAGCAGCTGAGGGTTCCTCCATTTTCCTTCCTTGACGCAGCTGGTGGTGCCTCCTTAGCCTTCCTTGCAGCACCTGGTGCAGGCACCCTTTCAGTGTAGCTGCTTGGTGCCCGGTATCCTCTCCCACCTGGACCAACTGTGGACACTACTGTGGCCGTGGACTGGGTGGCTGACCACTCTGGCCAGATGTGAAGGACGGGGGGAGTGGTAGGGAAGAGGTCAACGGTGGAGAGGAAAAGCTTCTTAGGGACATTGGGGCACGAAGACGGTGAAGGTGTGGAAGTGGAGGAAGAAGAAGTGGTTGTAGGAGGTATCTGTCTCCTGATTTTGGGTGCAGGTGCATGGGGTGGATGCTGTTGTGAGTTGGATGGCTGTTGGGTGTCTGAGTGATTGCGTTTGTGTACTTTTGGAGGAGGGGTTACAGACACAGTGGGAGAGAACACAGAGGATGTGTGCATGGATGTGGGAGTGATGACTGCCAGTGAGGGACATGTAGTGATAGGCGTAATGGTGATGATGGGAGTGGATGAGGATGTAGTGCATGCAGGTGTGAGTGTAGATGCATCTGGGAGGGAGGTGGATGAGGAGGAGGAGGGGTACACAGTGGAGGCAGTGGATGTTGGTATGTCTGCATCTGGATGGTGTTTGTGTGAGTCCCTGTGGGATGATGTGTGGTGCTTGTGTTTGCCTGAACCACTACTGTGTGTTGTCTTGTGTGCATACTGGTCTGCCAGTGTGCTTGTGATAGGTTGGGGTTGAGGGGAATGGGACTGGGTAGAGGAAGTTGGAGGGGGAGGCTAAAAACAGGGACAATGGCTGCCATCAGAGAGGAGGCCAGAGCCTGGATTGATCTCTGTTGGGCCGCCATGCCATTGTGAATTCCCTCCAGGAATGCATTGGTCTGTGGTATTTGGGCTGCAAGCCCCCGGATGGCATTCACAATAGTTGACTGCCCAACAGAGATGGATCGCAGGAGGTCAATAGCCTCCTCACTCAGGGCAGCAGGGCTAACTGGGGCAGGGCCTGAGGTGCCTGGGGTGAAGCAAATGCCCACCCTCCAGGGTTAGCGGGAATTGGAAACAAGCGGAGAGGCTGCTGGGAGGGCGGTGCTGGTACGGGGTGGCAGCTTTACCTGTAGTTGGGGTGGGCACAGAGGTGTCTGCCACCACCAGGGAGCTTCCATCGGAGGAGGTTTCACTGTTCGAACTGTCCACTCAAGTCTCTGCCGTGGTGCTCCCCTCGCCCTCTGTCACACTGGTGCCCTCACCGTTGGTGGATTCACCCTCCTGGGCCTTGTGGGATGCAGCTCTCCCCCTTCGCCAGTGCCTCTGCTCCTCCGCCCGATGATGCTAATGCACATAAGGAGAGGGTGACAAAACAAAAAGAGGGGTGAAGAGACAAAGGATACACTTGGTCAATGGTGGCAACAACACCACTGTTGGCATACATAACACACACACACAGGGAACAGTCCTATGCACTAGGAAATGCACTATCAGTCTCAATGCTAGTCACCAGACCATGGACATGGACACCTAACGCAAATTGCAGCATACCTGAGACCCACGGACCCCTGCCCAGTAGTGGATGCCCACTAGCTTGGTTGGAAGAAGTTTACATCAGATCCTGCCCAACATGGGACCTCAGCTGTTGGTCTGGAGGCCATACAGCATTTGGTACTGGGATAGGACTCCATCCACCAGTCTCTCCAACTCCGCCGTGGTGAATGCAGGGGCCCTTTCCCCAGTGACAGGAGCCATGGTCGATTCCAGACACAGGTCACAGCAGCACATGCAGTGTAGGCCCTCTCCTGTTGAAGGTCAGGTAGCAAGTGAGTGAACAGATAGAAAATGGCGGTCAGGTCCGCAGCAGTGCATACTGTCACCGCCAGCGTACATCACCATTAGCCACTGTAACCCATAGGGCCCAATGATGACCAATGATGAGTTGCACGGCGGTTCTCGACCGCCTCCCACAACGGCGCACAACGTCAGTGGAATTACCTCATTTCCACATGTCCCTCCATACAGGACAGGCTGACGCCATTTCAGCGGGGGCAGGGCATGGCACCTAACTGCCTCACAGTACACATAAGCGCCATTGGGACATATCCAACACTATACTGTTACAATCACAACATGCAATGAAGTGTAGTGTTTGAAAATATGAGATACTGACCAGATGCTCACCGTTTTGCCCCATAGATTGCAACCACTGTGGATGAGTAGGAGATGGAGACATCCCTGTGTACAGAACCTTGGTGGGCTTGGCAACAATGGAGTACAGGCAATTTATCCTCACCTATAGACTGGACAGGGCCACAATCACAGAGCTGTGTGTCCAATTGAAGCCTCACCTGATATCTGCTGTCCGTCACCCCACCGGGATCCCCTATTATGCAAGTCCTATCTGTGCTCCATTTCTTTGCAACTGGCTCCTTCCAATTGACAATGGGCTTGGCAGCAGGAATGTCACAGCCGATGTTCTCAATAGTGCTAACCACAGTGTTGTCTGCCCTGATTAAACACATGCACAGCTATATCGTTTTCCCCCAGGTGGAGGATTTGGCCACAGTGAAAGCTGATTTCTATGCAATGGGACCTATCCCCAACATTATTGGGGCAATACATGGCACACATATTGCATTTGTACCCCCCGGAGAAATGAACAGGTGTTCAGAAAACAAAAGCGCTTTCACTCAGTGAATGTGCAGATAGTGTGCCTGGCGGACCAGTACATCTCCCATGTTAATGCAAAGTATCCTCGGTCTGTGCATGATGCTTTTATCCTGAGGAATAGCAGCATCCCATATGTGATGGCTCAACTCCAAAGGCACCAGGTGTGGCTAATAAGTGAGACCTGGTTCCCAGCCAATGGATGTTGGTGTATGGGTATGGTGTTGGCCCTAAGGGTTAGTGTGTGTCTAACAGGTGTCCTTCGATATTTGCAGGTGACTCTGGTTACCCCAACCTCTCATGGCTACTGACCCCTGTGAGGGATCCCAGGACAAGGGCAGAGGAACGTTACAATGAGGCACATGGGCGAACAAGAAGAATTATAGAGAGGATATTTGGCCTCCTGAATGCTAGGTTTCGTTGCCTCCGTCTCACAGGTGGTTCCCTGTGCTACTCACCCAAGAAGGTCTGCCAGATCATCGTGGCATGCTGTATGTTGCACAACCTTGCCTTACGTTGCCAGGTGCTTTTTCTGCAGGAGGATGAGGCTGGAGATGGGCATGTGGCAGCAGTGGACCCTGTGGACAGTGAAGATGAGGAGGCAGAAGAAGAGGATGAGGACAACAGAAATGTAATAATTTGTCAATACTTCCAATGACATACAGGTAAGACAGTGTAACTTCACTTTTAATTGACAGTTTTGTGTTTGACATTGTCACTGGCAGGCTGATTTTCCCACTTCTATGGCCACTCACTGTACCCTTTGACATCTCTTTTTGCAGATATTTGTGTCCCACTATTGCTTTTGGTGTGTTGACTGCAGCCAACTACAGGTCATTCCTATGTATACATTACTGTACAGTTGTGTTGCAGTTTTTATACCTTGTTAAACAAATCCATACGTAAATAATTTGACAGATCCATACTTGTATTTTTTTCAAAGGGTGTTTATTTAAGTGCTAATATGTAGAGGGGGATGTGCAATGGGCTGGGTTGATGGTGGAGGAATGTTCCGGATAGAGTCCAGTCTATGTGGATTACAGGTGCATTGTCCAAGAGGGCTTAGGAAGGGGAGCAATGGCAGTTCAAGGTGGACAGAGTAACAGCGTGGGACACAAAGGTAACATTCAGGAGAGTTGTATTTCCTGGTGGGGGTCTTGGCAATAGTCTCTGGCCTCTGCCTGTATCGCAGGGAACGTTTGCAGGGTGGTTCTCCTTCTGCAGGGGGAGGTGTACTGGTGGCCTGTTGGTCCTGTGGCGGGCCTCCTGTCCACTAGCGGCAGCAGAGGTAGAGGGCTGTTCATCGGTTTGGTTAGTGGTGTACCACTGCCTCCCTCATAGTGTTTGCCATGTCTGCCAGCACCTCTGCAATGGTGACCAGGGTGGGATTCATGTCCTTTAAGTCCTCCCTGATCCCCAGGTACTGTTCCTTCTGCAACTGCTGGTTCTCCTGCATTTTGTCCTGTATCTGGCCCATGTCTCCTGGGAATTGTGGTTTGCTCCCAGGATCTTGGTGAGTGCCTCCAGGAGAGTCGGTTCCCTGGGCCTAGCCTCACCCTGTTGGACATAAGTTCTCCCATCTTCCCTGTTTTCCTGTGCCTCTGTCCCCTGAGCCATGTGCCCACTGACCCCAGGTCCCTGATCATCCTGTGTTTGTGGGGTGGCCTGGGGTCCCAGTAGTGGTGGACACACTGCTGATTGATGTGTCCTGGGAACAGAGGTATGGGCCAGCTGGGTGGGTACTGTGCAGGTGTTTCCTGAAGGGGGCGGCTCTGTGGTGGTATGTGTAGGAAGGTAGCCTCTTTCTAGCCTTGTTACCCCCACTTTTGGCCTGTTTGTGAGCATATGTCAGGGTGTTTTACTGTCTCACTTGGGTCCTGCTAGCCAGAGCCCAGTGCTCATAGTGAAAATCCTATGTTGTCAGTGGGTTTGATATGTGTCACTGGGATCCTACTAGCCAGGACCCCAGTGCTCATAGGTTTGTGGCCTATATGTGTTCCCTGTGTGGTGCCTAACTGTATCACTGTGGCCCTGCTAATCAGAACCTCAGTGTTTATGCTCTAATGACTAATTTTAGCAATTTTCATTGGCACACTGGTACACCCATATAATTCCCTTGTATATGGTACTTAGGTACCCAGGGTATTGGGGTTCCAGGAGATCCCTATGGGCTGCAGCATTTTAATTGCCACCCATAGGGAGCTCAGACAATTCTTGCACAGGCCTGCCACTGCAGCCTGAGTGAAATAACATCCACGTTATTTCACAGCCATTTTTCACTGCACATAAGTAACTTATAAGTCACCTATATGTCTAACCCTCACTTGGTTACTTAGTGTGTGGGCACTCTGGCACTAGGGCAAATTCCCCAAACTTTGTGATTTAAAAGCATTGGAAACCTGAAGCCTTGAAAAAGTCCCTTAGAGGACGAAACACGTGTCGGCTGAACCCGGATGAATTGAATTATCATTTTTCAATTGGATGAAGACACTATCTTTCAGTTTTTCAATTTGTTAATTGGACAATCTTATGTATTTCATCAATCTATGGGACTGTATACATCTACAAATAGGCTATCTGTTATGGTATTTGAGTGATATTGTTCAAGACTTGTTTCAAAGATTATTGTAACATAATTTTCTATTTTTACATTAAATACTATGTTTATGAACTATCTAATTACGCAACTATGATTCTCTTCTGCAATTCTCAAAATAATATTTACTATATTGATACCACCGTTATGGGACTGTACACCATGTTTCTTTCACATTTTCAATGAGCCATAACCATCCTAACATCACTCATAGAATAGTATCACTATCTGTGTGCTCCATTCTCTCTTTGAATAGAAGTTACGTATAATGTAACTAGCTTTTTTTGTAGCCATTATCTGTTGTTTAGGTGTCAGGTTAAAACTATCAAATAACTCCTTAGAGTTAGCATGCTTCCGAGTGACACGGCCACTTTTCCAAACTTGTAAAGTCCAACTCAAATCCATAAGGGACCAAAGCTGGCTTTGTCCATGGTGTAAAAATAACATATAGGCGGTCATTCTGACCGCCGCCCGCCATGCGGTCACCGCCATTTGGCTGCTCCGCGGTCAAAAGACCGCAGAAGCCATTCTGGCTTTCACGCTGGGCCGGCGGGCGCCCGCCAAAGGAGCGCCCGCCGGCCCAGCGGGAAAGGCCCTGCAACATAGAAGCCGGCTCCGAATGGAGCCGGCGGTGTTGCAGGGGTGCGACGGGTGCAGTTGCACCCGTCGCGATTTTCACTGTCTGCTAAGCAGACAGTGAAAATCATGCTGGGGCCCTGTTAGGGGGCCCTGCACTGCCCATGCCAGTGGCATGGGCAGTGCAGGGGCCCCCAGGGGCCCCACGACACCCGTTCCCGCCATCCTGTTCCTGGCGGTAAAAACCGCCAGAAACAGGGTGGCGGGAAGGGGGTCGGAATCTCCATGGCGGCGCTGCTTGCAGCGCCGCAATGGAGATTCAGCCCAGACAGGGGAAATCCGGCAGGAAACCACCGGATCCCCTTTTCTGACCGCGGCTTTACCGCCGCGGTCAGAATGGGCAGGGAAGCACCGCCAGCCTGTTGGCAGTGCTTCCGTGGTCATCCACCCTGGCGGTCGATGACCGCCAGGGTTGGAATGACCCCCATAGTTTTCAGTAATGCCAATAGCAGAGGACACAATGTTGTTCAGTGTGTGAATGCGAGTGGACCATGTGTTCACACTATTACTGACAATGGCTAATGCTTTCTCCAAATTTTTCTTATCTATTTCCCTCAAACATGAAGCAGCTTCCATTTGCAAAAGCTTTCAAATGTCCTTATATATTGCATACAAGAATCTTTTAAAGCATGGCTTTCTGGGACCGAACAAGAATCTTGTAAGTCAATGTCTTCAGAAAGGATGTATTCTTTTACAGGTGTTGACATTATTTTATCCTCTCTGTATGCGATGACGATACCAGGGTTCTGTGTGATGATATAACGAGGTTCCAGTTTGCTCACCCTAAAACCCTGTGTAGAGTTGATAAACCATGTATGACAACGATTTGTGTCTACCCTCCACAATAACCACCCGTTGGGAACTGAAAGTGATGAATTAAAGGTACTGTTCTGAGCCTAACCATTGAGCAGTTCTTCTGTAACGTTCACAATATTTTGCCAATTTTCAAACATAGCTAAAGAGGGACTATTGGGCACATTCATTTCTTTTACTTTTGCTAACCCAAGCAAGTTGTTTGCTGAACAGTGTCATTTAGAAAAATAATTTGCAACATAATTAAATATGCTTTAAATAAAGCCTCTGTTCCTTGTATATGCCAATCTTTTGTTCCCCAAACACTTTTTAACCCATCTGCTGACAGGCCTTTTCCCCCTCAGGTGCCAGGCCTTTTTGGGCTATTTGGAGCGTTTCACGCTTAGACACTCATAATATTTTGTCCACACATGCCACCAATGCCAAATTTGCATCCTTTTTTTCCAACATTCTAGAGATTCTATTTGTGGGTTCCACTGAAGAAGACAAAAAAATTGGAAAAAAGGGCTTCAGATGAGGGATTGTGTTTTTTTTTCCCTGAAAATGTCATCAACAAGGGTTTGTGGTGCTTAAAGCACCAGCTTCCTAGCTTTCAGGAACAGGCAGACTCGAATCAGAAAACCACATTTTTCAACACAATTTTGGTATTTTACTGGGACATACCCCATCTTTACTATTTTCTGCGTGTTCAGCCTCCTTCCAGTTAGTGACAGAAATGGGTGTGAAACCAATGCTGGATCCCAGAAAGCTAAACATTTCTGTAAAGTAGATAAAATTCTGAATTCAGCAAGTGGTCAGTTGGGTAGATCCTACAAGGTTTTTCTACAGAAAATAACAGCTGATATACAAAAATATATTGAAATTGAGGTAAAAAAAAACCAGCAATTTTTCTCAACATTTTCTAAAGCAATATACCGTTACGTCTGCTGGACTCTTCTGGTTGCAGGCATATAGAGGGCTTGTAGGTTCATCAAGAACCCTAGGTACCCAGATCCAATATATGAGCTGCACCTTGCAATGGGTTTTCATTCTACACCGGGTATATAGCAATTCATTTGCTGAAAAATAAAGAGTGAAAAATAGGTATCAAGAACACCTTTGTATTTCTAAAATGGGCACAAGATAAGGTGTGGAGAAGCAGTGGTTATTTGCATCTAGCTTAACTGGCACCTAAGGAAACCTACCAAATCTATGCATTTTTTAAAACTAGACACCTAGGGAAATCCAGGATGGGGTGACTGATGGGGCTCTCACCAGGTTCTGTTACCCAGAATCCTTTGCAAACCTTTAAAATTTGGCTAAGAAAACACCTTTTCCTCACATTTCTGTGACAGAAAGTTCTGGAATCTGAGAGGGGCCACAAATTTCCTTCCACCCAGCGTTCCCCCAAGTCTCCCAATAAAAATGGTACCTCACTTGTGTGAGTAGGCCTAGCGCCCCTGACAGGAAATGCCCCAAAACACAACGTGGACACATCACATTTTCCCAAAGAAAACAGAAATCTTTTTGCAAAGTGCCTAGTTGTGGATTTTGGCATCTAGCTCAGCCGGCACCTAGGGAAACCTAGTAAACCTGTGCATGTTTGAAAACTAGACCCCTAGGGGAATCTAAGATGGGGTGACTTGTGGGGCTCTCACCAGGTTCTGTTACCCAGAATCCTTCACAAACCTAACAATTTGGCTAAGAAAACACCTTTTCCTCACATTTCTGTGACAGAAAGTTCTGGAATCTGAGAGGAGCAATACATTTCATTCTACTCAGCGTTCCACCAAGTATCCAATAAAAATGGTGCCTCACTTGTGTGGGTAGGCCTAGCGCCCGTGACAGGGAATGCCCCAAAACACAACATGGACACATTACATTTTCCCCAAGAAAACAGGGGTACTTTTTGCAAAGTGCCAAACTGTGGATTTTGGCCTTTAGCTCAGCCGGCACCTAGAGAAACCTACCAAACCTGCGGATTTTTTAAAACTAGACACCTAAGGCAATCCAAGATGGGGTATCTTGTGGAGCTTTCACCAGGTTCTGTTACCCAGAATCCTTTGCAAACCTCAACATTTGGCCAAACAACACTATTTCCTCACATTTCGGTGACAGAAAGTTTTGGAATCTGAGAGGAGCTACAAATTTCCTTCCACCCAGCATTCCCCCATGTCTCATGATAAAAATGGTATCTCACTTGCGTGTTTAGGCCTAGTGCCCGCGAAAGAAAATGTCCCAAAACACTATGTGGACACATCAAAATGATCAAATACTAAACTACCTGTTTTTGCGTGGGGGCCTTGCGTTTTTGGTCCTGGGATCAGCAGCTATATAGGGGAACCTACCAAACCCAAACATTTCTGGAAACTAGAAACCCAAGGGAATCTAGGGAGGTGTGACTTGCGTGGATCCCCCAATATTTTCTTACCCAGAATACTCAGCAAACCTCAACTTTTGCTAAAAAATCCAATTTTTCCCATACTTCTGTATGGGATCATCGCACCAGGACACATTTCCTACCAGCCAACATCCCCCTCAGTCTCCCAGTAAAAATGATACCTCACTTGTGTAGGTGGGCCAAACGCCTGTAAAAGGGAAGAGCCAAAAACATGTCAAAATTGAGGGGGAACCAAAGCGGGTCCAAAAGGGCAGTTTGAAAAAAAACATTTTTAGGCTGACAAATGGGGCTGAATTTTTATCGGTATAGATGAGACCATGCTAGGTGGTAGGAATTTTGTGGATACCTACAGATTCTGGAAGGTTTCATCACAAAAATGTGGGACATATGTGTGATTTCCAGCAAAATTGGAAGTTTGCAGGGCATTGTCGGTAAGAAAATGGTGCGGGGTGCATGTGAAGCCCACCACCCTGGAATCACCCAGATTTTTAGTTTTCAGTTGTGTCTAGGTCTTGTGGATTTTTCTACATGGCAGCGTCCCAAAGTCCAAAAAGTGCAGCCCTCAACAATTCCAAGTGGGACGATTTTGAGAGTTAGGTAAGCTCTCATGGCCCAAATGTAAAACTAAAACCCAAAATAATTAAATGTCCATTTGTTTGCTGTGGGATAAGATGTTTTAGTGTGCAGGAGGAGAGCTGAAAGACTGTTACACCCTTCAGTTTGGGTGGGCGGCATAACCAGGCCCATACTGGTTGGTGGTCACCACCCCACTAATTTTGTTTTTTTTAGTTCCCTTGCATCTAGTAGACTTTCTTCCCCCCCGGGGGTGGATCGGGGGTAATTGCCCCATCTGCCCACTGGTGGGCAGAACTGCTTTGGCCGCATTTATGTGGGGTGGGGGTATGGCCAAACCCCCACCCTCTTATTTTGAAAAAAAAATAATCTTCCCTAGTCTCTGGTGGGCATTTTGCAGATGGGCCTTCCGAAAATAGGCTGATCTGCCTCTAATGGGGGCAGATATGGCCAATAGTGATGAGCCCCCATGGGGAGCGACCCTTGCCCAAGGGGCTGCCCCCCCAAACAAAATACACACACCAATCCCTGGTGCCTATGTGGTTTCTCCCCCTCCCGGGGGCAGATTGACCTAATAGAAATAGGCTGATCTGCCTCCAAGGGCTACAAAAATGCCTAAATACAATTCCCCCCCCCCCCCACGGGAGCGACCCTTGCCTAAGGGGTCGCTCCCCATAAATAAAAACATAAAGTAAATGAAAGAATATATTTCCCTGGTGTCTAAGGGTTTCTGCTCCCCTGGAGGCAGATCGGCCTAAATATAATAGGCCGATCTTCCCCCGGGGGGCAGAAAAGGCCTAAAATTATTTTGCCCCTCTGGCAAAAGGAGGGAGATGGTACCCACCACACCAGCATGAGCAGAAGCAACACGCTCATGTAATCGGAACTTGACATGATCACTCTCCCCACCTAGGTAATGTCACAAAGGCAATATTCTGGGCACTTAGGTGGTGGGAATGTTTGATAGGGTATGCTTTTGGCAAGGGCTTGCTATTAGCCAAGAAATTTATGGTAGTCAAGATGTCATCTTCCGCCCTCGTATGAGAATGATTATCACAGCAACAGAAGCACTAACAACTGACAATTTGGCCACTTCATCAGCCAATGAGTTTCCTACAACATGTATTCCAACACATTGGTTTCCCAATGTATGTATAACATGTGCCTGTGTCAGTTTGTCTTTAAAACCTGCCAACTTCCACCACAAAAATGTGTGTTTAATAGTTTTTCGCTTTGAGTCTCTGGAACCATTAAGGTACCAGTAGTGTAAGTGCTTGTTAAAGGACTCGACAACATAATAGGAGTCACACACAACAAATATCGGTATTTCAGGATCTGTATGTTCCAGTGTCAAAATCAAAGCTTTAAGCTCTGTAAGTTGTGCTGTGCAATCCCCCAGGCACTGAGTATAGGTCTGTTGAAGGTGAATCCACCATCCCTCATCACTCCAGAAATGACTGTGCAAGCCATGGAATACTGATGTTTTGTACCTACAACTGGTTGAGCTAAACCATTAGTGTAAGTAATGATTCTGTTCTGGTCAAGAGGCATGAAATTAATGAGCATGAGGTATTCAAATTCATGTTGGAGAAATTCTTGGGTCTGTAGTTTTGAGTCAAAAACATAGTCAACATGAGCGGCAGTCAAGGAGGTAACCTATGAAATCCAACAAGGATGGAATGTTTTTGCATTTGGAATGCTGGCTTTGGTAGCACCCTCAAGGGCTGGTATTAGGGTTACGACAATGATACATTTTCCCTGAGCTAATGATCTCTCCTTTATGACCGCCATCTGAACTTCTGTCAGTATTTTTTCTGTTGGTAGAAAATGTATATCTGCATTGGAGTATGCATGCGATTTGTACGCTAAGGGTACTGTGTCATATGTGAAACTGATAACACCCGGGATAACCCGCATCACCAAGTTTGTTTTATTCACATATGTGTATAGATGTTTTACTCCAAGCATGTCAGTCTGTAGTGAACTGAGAGTTTGTGTATGTTGTGGGGTCGAGGGTTTTCTTGAGACATCAAAACAAATTAAGTCATACACTGGTTTGATGTGGTGTGCATAATCTGGAATGTAAGTTCTACCAAAATTGAATAAATCTAGCAAAAATTACAGTTGTTTGGTGGTTGTAGTTGAGCACACTTCTCTAGGAACTGTGGTGCCAGACTTTCCCCTAATTTGAAAGCTCATATCCCAGGAATGGACACTTAGAAAGGTAATTATAGTTTCCTTGAAATTTAATTTGTTGCCATGTTTAGCAAATCGAAAAACAATGCTATCTACCCTGGCTAAGTGTAGGTTGAGGTCATCATCCATCTGATAAATATCTACATAGGACAATGCCTCATGATCAATAACATGCCATGGGGGCTGAGAACAATCCTGGACTGTTCTTATACCCTTTGGGAAATTGACAAAATCTGCATTGGGAGCTTAACCCAGAGAAGGCCATTAAATCCTAGCTTTCAGAAGACAGATTTTGGCAGAAAAACTACTGGAAATATCCAAAGTTGGTTTGTATTTTTTGTGCACTATATTGTTCATAAGTGCTGTAATGTGTGAATTTTGAATCGCAAATGTGCATGTGGATATTTAGATGCCTTTAATCTAAGACTAATTAATATGAATGGTCTGGTTTAGTAGCGGGCACAAAGGGTTATTCATAGGAGATACACAGAGTTCAATTACTCCCTGTGACTCAAGTTGTGAGAGAATTTCCCTCACTAGGCTTTGGCCTTATGTTTTTTTAAATATTGTGGTTGTGTTTGCAGATTGGACTGTATTGGTATGACATGATAGGGAGAATCCCTGTCCCAAACTACGTGGTAGCAGCACAGCATTGGAGCCTTCGCCAGAACCCAATGTGCAGCAAAGGCTTCTTTTAATGGATCTTGAACAAAGACTGGAGGCATAATGACATCTTCCTCTTGTGGGAGCATTTGGACCAACTCTGGTGGAAATGTTTTTTCTGCCAGAAGAATTTCATAGATTAGCGTTAATCTTCCCCAGACGATCACTTTAACAGAACACTCAATCTCCCCTTCAATTTGAATTGTTAATGTGTAAACCCTGGTAGGTGGAGAGATTTGCCTGTCTGGTGTTTCGACTTCATGGTAGTCATTAGTTGCTATCACCTCTAGAAGTTCATGAAGATTCTGACAAACTATTGTGACCTCTGCTGTGCTGTCTAGCAGAGCCAATGGCCACATCTTGGCCCATATTTATACTTTTTAGCGCCACATTTGTGCTGATTTTTAATGCAAAAGCGGCACAAACTTAGAAAATACAATTGTATTTTGCAAGTTTGCACTGCTTTTGCATCAAAAAATTACACAAATGCGGTTCTAAAAAAGTATAAATATGGGCCCTTGTTCTTTATAAATGTTCTCAATATGTGTGGCGTACTGAGCCACTGTGCCACGACCACCTTCTTCTTGAATTTGTTTTTTTGTCGTGGAAGCTTGTCTTAGATTTTTATTGTGAGGTCCAAGGAGCATTGTGAGACCTTTTTTGGTTTCACATACTCATTTTGGTGCTCTGACCACCCTCTACTCTCACTCCATTTGTCAGATGGGTCCTGAAAGGTACGAGAAAGAGTTTGTATCAGTATACTGACATGTGTCAGGAGATTTTAAATTGTCATGGTTTCTAAGACTGTGGGGGTCATTCTGACCTCGGCGGTAAAAGGCCCTTACTGCCAGTCAGAAGTCCGCCATACTACCGCCGCGGCCGCGGTAGACCGCCACGGTCATTCTGACCACCAACTGTGAAACCGCCAAAAATCCGACATCCAAGGAAGGCCGCCACATCAGCGGGCCGTGGAAAACTGGAGATGACCAAACCTCCACCGTCACGCCAACACAAACACGCCCATGCCATTCTGACCCACGAATCCACGCGGCGGTCTTTCAACCGCGGTATTCCATTGGCGGTACACACCGCTGCGGTCAAAATACACACCCAGCTCCAAAACACTGCCACATTGGACATTTAGAAATACGCACACCTGAGACACATACAAACAACGCTCCCACACATCCAATCAACTATAAAACACACACCCACATCACCCACAAACCCCCACTAGTTGGAAATCGGAGCGAAGGCGAGAGCGAGAGAGATAGCGATAGCGAGCACATATTTAGAAAACCCCAACACACACAGGAACTCAACTTCATCACCCACACCACATCTACGCACACATCACCACATATCACCACGCACATCACCACAAACACCACCCCACACCTCATCCACACCACCCCATGGCACCCCAAAGACACCCAAGGTTTTCGGACCAAGAACTCTGGGTCATGGTGGAGGAAATCATGAGGGTTGAGCCCCAGCTCTTCGGCACACAGGTGCAGCACACCACCATAGCAAGGAAGGCTGAGCTATGGCAAAGGATCGTAGACAGGGTAAACGCTGTGGGACAGCATCCCAGAAATCGGGAAGATATCAGAAAGCGATGGAACGACCTACGGGGGAAGGTGCGCTCGATGATCTCCAGGCACAACATCGCTGTGCAGAAGACTGGCGGCGGACCCCCACCCACCCCACCCCAATTCACAGCATGGGAGCAAGAGGTGGTAAACATCCTGCATCCTGATGGCCTCGCTGGAGTAGGCGGAGGAATGGACTCTGGTAAGTCGAATCTCAACTACTTCACCCCCCCCCAACCACCAGCATGCCAACCCCCCCCTCACCCCCAATATCACCCCCCAGCACATAACCTCCCTGCCAATGTCTCACCAGCACAACCCACCCTAAACAACACCAACCCCTGAATGCCTACACAAACCATAGACAGCCACCACCAAAGCATGACCATTGCACATACCCATACACCCCCCCCAAACCCTCACAACACCTCCCACAAGGGAATGCCAGCACTGGGGGACAAGGGCACCCAAAATGCACGCCATGGCACACACAGAAACAATAACCATACTCCTTTACCCCTGCAGGGCCCGAACGACAACACACCGCCACGGAGGGTCCAGAGATGTCCATCCCACCCCCAGAACAGGCCCCCAGCGAGGACAGCAGCTCTGTCGACCTAGAACCTAACGACCAGCCCGGACCATCGGGGACCTCTGGACAGTCGGTTCCCCACACACAGGCCACAGCAGACCCAACCCCCTCTGGGAACACCAGCACAGCTCCCACCCAGCGGGCCCATGCCTCTGTCCCGCGGACGCGTCAATCAGCGGTGTGTCCGCCAATACAGGGCACCCAGGCTGACCCAACACCCCAACAACAACAGGGACCTGGGGGCAGTGGTAGTGGGCACACTGTCCAGGGTACAGAGGCCCGGGGAAACAGGGCAACTGGGAAGGCTGCTGTGTGACAGGGGGGAGAGGACAGGCCCAGGGAACCGACTCTCCAAGAGGCCCTCACCACCATCATGGGAGCCTACCATCACTCCCAGGAGACGATGGCGACGGTACTGGCCAGGTTCACCGAGATCCAGGCACAGCAGGAGGAACGGTACATGGGGTTCAGCAATGAACTCCGGGCCATCGCTACCGCAATGGGGACCATAGTCCAGGCCCTCAACCGCATTGAAACCACATTGCGGGACCATGTGGCCCCGCAAAGGGCCCCTGTCACTAGCCCGGACGACGAACAGCCTACCACCTCCGCCGGCGCTAGTGGTCAGGAGGCCCCCACAGAACGACGGGCCACCAGAACCCCACCTCCTGCTGAAGAACAACCACCCCGCAAGAGGAACCTGAGATCTCAAAGGAAGACAGAGTAGGATGCCAAGACCCCCGCCAGTCTAATATCCCCCCGGATGTCATTCCACTGTCCCACAGTGTCACCCTGTCCAACCTTGAACTGCCCCTGCTCCATCCTTCCACTGCCATATGAACAATGCACCTGTGCGACCGAGAACTGGACTCTGCCATGGACATAACTCCACCCTCACCCTTCACCGTTTTAATTTCATGTACCAAAATATAGCACTAAAAATAAATCACTCATTGCACATAAATCATTCTGGAGTCAGCCTGTATTATTTACAAATGTATAACACATTACTTATCAATAATGTTCTGTTATATATGTGTGGACAACATACCGATGTCAATAAGCATCAGTCCATGGGCTAACCAGGCAGAAGTCACGCAGTGGGTCATACAGCACTGAAAAGGGAAGGGAAAAGTAAACTTCAGTTTAAAAGAACTGGGGGGAAATACACAAAGTAAAGATGCAGGGGGCATTCAGTAAATGGTAAATGGCGTGGGTGATTCCTACCTGGGTGCTACTGAAAATACTGTTGGATAACTCTGTCCCTGTTGTCTGGGTCGTCCTCTTCGTCTTCCTCCTCTTCACTCTCCGCAGGCTCCACAGCTGCTTCAACACCACCATCTGGACCATCCTCCTGCAGGAAGGGCACCTGACGTCGCAGTGCCAGATTGTGAAGCATACAGCAGGCCACGATGATCTGGCACACCTTCTTTGGTGAGTACATCAGGGATCCCCCTGTCATATGTAGGCACCTAAACCTGGCCTTCAGGAGGCCAAAGGTTCTTTCAATGACCCTCCTAGTTCGCCCATGGGCCTCATTGTACCGTTCCTCTGCCCTGGTCCGGGGATTCCTCACTGGGGTCAATAGCCAAGGCAGGTTGGGGTAACCAGAGTCCCCAATTAGCCACACACGTTGTCTCTGTAGCTGTTCCATCACATAAGGGATGCTGCTATTTCGCATCACATACGCGTCATGCACTGACCCAGGGAACTTGGCATTCACATGGGAGATGTACTGGTCAGCCAAACAGACCACCTGGACGTTCATCGAATGGTAACTTTTCCTGTTTCTGTACACCTGCTCATCGTCTTTTGGGGGTACTAAAGCCACATGGGTCCCATCAATGGCACCAATTATGTTGGGGATATGTCCAATGGCATAGAAATCACCCTTCACAGTGGCCAAATCAACCTCCTCAGGGAATACAATGTAGCGCCGCATGTGTTGCGTCAGGGCAGACAACACTCTAGACAAGATTTTTGAAAACATAGGCTGAGACATTCCAGATGACATGGCCACTGTTGTCTGGAATGAGCCACTTGCCAAAAAATGGAGGACTGACAGAACCTGCACTAGAGGGGGAATTCCTGTGGGTTGGCGGATGGGGGACATCAGGTCTGGCTCCAGCTGGGCACACAGTTCATGTATAGTGGCTCGGTCAAGTCGGTATCGTAGTATGATGTGGCGTTCTTCCATTGTCGACAGGTCCACCAGCGGGCGGTACACGCGAGGATTCATCCTTCTCCTCGCAAGTCCCAGCGGACGGTGCCTAGGAAGGACAACATGGAGCACAGAGTCAAGCAAGTCACAGGTACGTTCACCACTGCATGCATAGCACACGATTATCTATGTATTGAAAGGCGTGTATGTGTGGCAATGCAAGGCCTAGGCCTGTGTGACGCAGTACAAATAATGCCATGTGGGCCCTTGAAATGGCGGCTGTCTGACCTGTGAAGTGGGACAATGGGATGTGAGGTCAATGCGCTGGCTTGGCACACCGTGGCGGTAGGCGGTCGAAGACCGCTATACGAAGCCGCATTGGCTAACATTGAAGCCTATGGGTTTCAGGAGCCAATAATGAGGTGCGACGGAGGTCGCGGTACGCACCGCCGCGGTACGCACCGCCGCGGGCGTGACCGCCATTTTCTATCTGCTTAATCACTCGAGACCTGATCTTCCACAGGAGAGGACCTATACTGCAAGTGCTGCTGTGACCTCGGTCTGGAAGTGACAATGGCTGCTGCGACTGGGAAAAGGGCCCCCGCCTTCAGTTCCGAAGAGTTGGAGAAGCTCGTGGACGGGGTCCTCCCCCAGTATGCGTTACTCTACGGTCCTCCAGACCAACAGGTAAGTACACTGGGTGCACATTGAATGGGCTATGCCTGTGTGGAGTGGGGTGGATGTAAGTTGGTGGGGTGGGGGGCGAATGAGGAGTGCAACGCACGACAGATGAGAGCATGTGCCATATAGCAAGGTTGGGGAGGGGGGGCCAATCGCATCTAACATGCAGAAAATTTATGATTTTTTCCTTCCCACCCTGTACATGTCAAATAGGTCAGCGCCCATCAGAAAGTGGACATTTGGCGTGCCATCGCCAAGGAAGTCCGGGCCCTGGGGGTCCACACAAGACGGGGCACCCACTGCCGCAAGAGGTGGGAGGACATCCGCCGCGGGACCAGAAAGACCGCCGAGTCACTGCTGGGGATGGCCTCCCAACCTAGGAGGGGTGCCAGTCATACCCTGACCCCCCTGATGTCCCGGATCCTGGCGGTGGCCTACCCTGATTTGGATGGGCGCTTGAGGACATCACAGCAGACACAAGGGGGTGAGTATCAGCACATTCTGCTATCTCTCTGCGCAGTGGAGGCGTCTGGGTGGGGGAGGAGGGTTGGGGGTGACATCAGGCCAGGGCGCTTTCTGTTGTGTAGTCCGCTCCTTTAGGCATGGCCCTGTGCTCCCGGACCCCACCTCTGTAGGGTGACAAGTACAGCTATCGATGGTCCAGCATCACACATGTGCGCCTTTGGCGTCTGTAGACCTGTAGTCCTAGTCCAAAGTACTGAGTAGTGTTCCCCGAATGCGCGGCTTAGTGCATGAGGCTCCTGTGTCTGTCCTCTCTGCCAACGGTGTTGACATTGCATGCACTCAACCTGGTCTTCGTTTTTCTCCCCCCACCCTTCTTCTTCGTCTTCTTGTGCATCTGTGCATTAGCATCATCAGGCGGAGGAGAATTGGCATCGGAGCACGAGGGAGCTGCACGTCACAAGGCCCCGGTGGGACCAGGAACAGACACCGAGGGCACCAGTGATCCGGAGGGCGAGGGGAGCACCACAACGGGGACCGGTGGTGACACCAGTGACAGCGACACGTCCTCGGATGTGAGCTCCCTAGCGGACCAGCCCCGCCCTCCCAGAAGCCCCTCAGCCTACGCTCCGTGCCCGCTCTCCCAGGAAGGCGGGCGTCTCCTTCGCCCCAGGCACCTCAGCCCCTGCCCCTGTTACCCCTGCTGCCCTCAGTGAGGAGGTCATTGATCTCCTCAGGACACTCATTGTTGGGCAGACTACCCTTTTGAATGCCATCCAGGGGGTAGAAAGGGAGGTGCATCGGAGCAATGCCTACCTGGAGGGCATTCATTCGGGTCAGGCTGCCCATCAACGATCGTTCAATGCTCTGGCCTCAGCACTGACGGCAGCCATTGTCCCTGTTTCCAGCCTCCCTCTTCTGACTGCCTCCAGCCTGTCTCTGTCTCCTGTTCCTCAGCCTATCCCATCCACACCATCAGACCAGCCTGCACACACCTCAACACCCAAGGGAAGCTCATCCAGACACAGGCACCACAGAAGCCACAAGCATTCACGCAAGCAACACCCAGATGCAGACATTCCAACAGCCACTACCACCTCTGTGTCCCCCACCTCCTCGTCTCCCTCCTCCCTCCCTGTGACGTCTACACTCACACCTGCATGCACACCACCATCAGCCAGTGCCTCCATCACCAGCACACCCTCCAGTCCAGTCCGCACACGTGCAGTCACCACCCCCACTACCATTTACACGTCCCCTGTGTCCTCTCCCACTGTGTCTGTCACCCCCCTCTTCCAAGACACACAAACGCAGGCAGCCACCCACCCAACAGCCATCCACCTCACGACAGCCTCCAGCACATGCACCTGCACCCAAAGACAGCACACCTGACTCTCCTACAACCACATCCTCTTCCTCCACTTCCATCTCCACTTCTCCTACCTTTTACCTTGGTCCTAAGAAAGTTTTCCTTGCTAATCTTGACCTCTTTCCCTCCACTGACCCACCCCCTCCATCTGCAAAGAGTCCCAAGAGCACCTCAGCCACCACCAGCCCAGCTTGGAGTGTCACTGTGGTGCATGGGTTCTGGAGCCCACCCTTTGCCAGCAGTGACACCTCAATCAGCAGCAAGGGGACAGCCATCCCCCCACCAGGCAAGAAGACCAGGAAGGTAAAGGGCCGCCGTGAGAGGACTGACACGGCTGCCCCCAAGGAGCCAAGTTCTCCCACATCACCAGCCACAACAGCTAGGGGAGGCAAGGGCCCGAGAGCCCCATCTAAGGAGCGAAAGGGCAGCAGGGCGGAAAAGTCAGCCAGCAGGAGCGCGGAGCAGGAGGGGCCCACAAGCCCCATCCCGGGTGTTAGGAAGGACACCAAAGGGCCCAGGACTCCGTCCCCGAAGGGTCCAGCAACAGCACGGTCAGAGGGCGAGTGAGCAGGGAGTCCAGGCCAGGTCTGGCTCCCTTGACCTACTGGACGAGCACCGCTGAACAGGGCCCCGCGGTGCAGAAGAGCTCCGCTGAACAGGGCCCCGCCGTGCAGAAGAGCACCGCTGAACAGGGCCCCGCCGTGCAGAAGAGCAGCGCTGAACAGGGCCCCGTCGTGCAGAAGAGCACCGCTGAACAGGGCCCCGCCGTGCAGAAGAGCACCGCTCCGCTGGGCCCCGCCGTCTCAAGCACCGCTCCGCTGGGCCCTTCCTGTCAAGCACCGCTCCGCTGGGCCCCGCCATCTCAAGCACCGCTCCGCTGGGCCCTTCCTGTCAAGCACCGCTCCCCTGGACCCCGGCGTCTTAAGCACCGCTCCGCTGGGCCCTTCCTGTCACGCACCGCTCCGCTGGGCCCTTCCTGTCAAGCACCGCTCCGCTGGGCCCCGCTGTCTCAAGCACCGCTCCGCTGGGCCCTTCCTGTCAAGCACCGCTCCCCTGGGCCCTTCCTGTCAAGCACCGCTCCGCTGGGCCCCGCCGTCTCAAGCACCGCTCCGCTGGGCCCTTCCTGTCAAGCACCGCTCCGCTGGGCCCTTCCTGTCAAGCACCGCTCCGCTGGGCCCCGGCGTCTCAAGCACCGCTCCGCTGGGCCCTTCCTGTCAAGCACTGCTCCGCTGGGCCCCGCCGTCTCAAGCACCGCTCCGCTGGGCCCTTCCTGTCACGCACCGCTCCGCTGGGCCCTTCCTGTCAAGCACCGCTCCGCTGGGCCCCGCCGTCTCAAGCACCGCTCCGCTGGGCCCTTCCTGTCAAGCACCGCTCCGCTGGGCCCTGCCGTCTCAAGCACCGCTCCGCTGGGCCCTTCCTGTCAAGCACCGCTCCGCTGGGCCCCGCCGTCTCAAGCACCGCTCCGCTGGGCCCTTCCTGTCAAGCACCGCTCCGCTGGGCCCCGCCGTCTCAAGCACCGCTCCGCTGGGCCCTTCCTGTCAAGCACCGCTCCGCTGGGCCCCGCCATCTCAAGCACCGCTCCGCTGGGCCCTTCCTGTCAAGCACCGCTCCGCTGGGCCCCGCCGTCTCAAGCACCGCTCCGCTGGGCCCTTCCTGTCAAGCACCGCTCCGCTGGGCCCCGCCGTCTCAAGCACCGCTCCGCTGGGCCCTTCCTGTCAAGCACTGTTAACGGTTCACTGTGCCCACCATGCCTCCTCCTTGACCAGTGGAGACTGTAATCCACCTGATGGACTGTGGCTTTGCACTTCCCAGGATGGAACAGTGGGCAAGCCACCCACTGTAGAGACTTGAGAGACTGTGGCTTTGCACTCCCCAGGATGGCCGAGTGGGCATGGTGGCCCCTTCGTGGATCTGGCGTCGTGGACTCATGTGGCTGTGGTGCCCCCCCCCTTCCCTTCCCCCTGAGGTGCCTGTAGTTTTTTCAGCAGATGCCCCTGCAGTGTTCTCTCCAAAGGACTCAGGTCTCCTGTGTGGGCTTTGCCCTTGTGTTGCTACACTTTGGCCCATGGACACTTTGAATCTCATTAGTTGTGCAGGACTTATTGCCTCGGTATTTCGTATGCAC
This sequence comes from Pleurodeles waltl, assembly GCF_031143425.1. Taxonomy (NCBI): domain Eukaryota; kingdom Metazoa; phylum Chordata; class Amphibia; order Caudata; family Salamandridae; genus Pleurodeles; species Pleurodeles waltl. The sequence continues at coordinate 623,332,193 of NC_090439.1, read as the reverse complement.
TGGATATTGATTTTGGATATTTGAGTTGTTATTGCTATTTGACCGTGACTTATCAGTGGTTTTTCTTTCCCATAAATTTCGAGTCACTATTTAATTATGTCCTTGTTTTCTTTACGGGGGTTTGGGTGGTTTCACTGTGACTTGTTGCTCTGCATTGGTGTGTACATGGTTTGGTGGGGTGGGTGTATCGCGTATGTGTGTGCACGTGAACTTTCGTCCTCCCCCTCCCGTGTGTCGTAGGTGCAGTACTCACCGTTGTCGTCTGCGCCGGCGTTCGTACTCGTGGTAGATGAGCAGGTAGACGAGAGCAGGTAGGATGTTTAATTCGGGTTCCATGCTGTCCTCCTTCCTCGTGGAATGCGTAGAGGTGCGCGTTTTCCCGTTCGTAGTCTGTTTCCGCCGTGTTTTTATCGGCGGTGCTCCCGCCCCGGAAAAGGTGGCGGGTTGGCCGGTCATGATAGTGTGGGCGGAACATTGTCTGCCGCCTGGCTGTTGGCGGTGACCGCCGCGCTGTTTGTCAGTCCCGCCGTGGCGGTCGGAGTGTTAAGTTGGCGGGCTGTGTTGGCGGTTCCCGCCAGGGTCAGAATTCCATTTTTTGGACCGCCGGCCTGTTGGCGGGTTGGCCGCCGCTTTATCACCGACCACCAGGGTTAGAATCACCCCCTGTATCTTTTCCCAGAGGCCTCCAAATGCAGAGATTCAGCACTTTGTTTTACTTTATCTTAATTCATTTGCAGTTTATCCCAGCGTTTTTAGAACTCTCTTGTACTTGCTGGATATTATCCTTACAGGGAATTACCTTGAAGCTGTGGCTTACTAGCCGTGATCCCCAGACTATCCCGTCCTATACCAGTATAAGTCTCAGTGATATTCTTAGGCAGCTCGTGTTCCTAGTCTGTTTGAGGAATGTCTTGGAGCTGCTGGCATACTGCAAATGCTGCTTCTTCCTATTTAATATTACTATGATTGGGGAGACTGTGGCAAAGTTGCCCATTAGTTTCATCCCCAAATTCAAGGCAGGGTCTGCCCCATGTTCATTTTGTATTTGTTTTAACACTTCCAAAAGAGTCACAACTGTTGGCGTACCATGCGTGGTAGTATAAATTGCAGCAAATACTGTGCATGCAAAGTGGCACAGTTGTCTATGGATGGAACCATTCCAAATGGCAAGCACCCTGTGACATTGTGAGAATTCTATGTTTATCTTGGGGTCTCATATGGGAAAACACTGCTTCCAGCTGATTTGATTTTTATGCTATCCAATACAGAATTTCATCGTGTTTGGTGGGAACCTTACCCATTATTGAATGCACAGTTGACGGGTTTATGCCGGGGATAGCCAATTGTGGGGTAGCTGGAGCAGCCATCACTGGGGTGGTTTTTAGTGACCATCACTGGGGCGGTATTTAGATTGCAAAGCATAAATTGCATTAAAGATCTGTATATCCTTACTAAATTATTCTATAATTGGTGCAGATCTGGTTCAGATCTGCTGCCTGTAAATTTTGTATGTTTGGATTTGGTGTGAATGTTGCCAATTCTGGCCATGTAGGTCCATCATTACTTAAAGGACCTAACCTGACATTTTGGACAACATGTGGAAGCGCCTCTTGACACCAATTATGGTCTTGATAGGAGAGTGCTATTTCTAAAAATGCATAAGATCTGTACCTGCAGGTGGACTTGCTACAGTATATGTATGTAAAGTGTTTGAATTTCCATCTGCTGCGGGAAAGGTGACCCATGAATAGAATATTTCTGTTCTGTACACATTATTCGCCTCTACCACAAATGTAACATCTCCACCCTAATTAGGAAGCCTAGGTGCTAATTAATGTTGTGTGAGAGGTGGTCTCATATTTAATGGAATTACTGCAGTTTGTGTAATAAATAAAGGGTAAAAATCCAAGATACAAACATCAAATGGGGAATCTTTTTAAACTACAGATTTAGGACAGATACAACATATTTTGTTCAGGAGGACTTTCCTTAATACTATGGATGTCTCCATATAAAAGTAATTAGGGTACCTTTTACAAGTGAGAGATGGTTTCTTAAGAGATACATTAAAATTTGTGCCTGACTAATTTTGGTAGCATCATGTTGTGCAGTTCCTATTATGGTAATAAGATTGCATGTTTTAGGGCGGCCAGGACTGGAATGCCCTCTTCCCACTTAGGCATCTGTGGTAATTAGATAATAAATCCTGCAGTGTACTGAGAACAATCCTGATGTAATAATATGTCTAAGGATTAGGAACTGGCTCCTGAGCTCCTGGAGTGGCAATAACATTAGAATATTATACATCGAACATGACAGCCTTGAACAAGGAACAAAATTAAATACGTGCAAAGGGCTAAAATGTGCAGCGTGAACAACTCTGGCCCTGATTACAACCCTGGTGGTCCGTGTTAAAGCGGCGGTAATACCGCAAACATGCCGGAGGAAAAAAAATGGGATCACGACCGTGGTGGAAACTGCCAACATAGACAGCCACTTTAACACTCCGACCGCCACGGCTGTACAAACAAACAGCGCAGCGCTAATCGCCAGCAGACAGGCAGAAGACAATGTACCGCCCACCCTATCACAAGATGCCTATCTGCCATCTTTTCCAGGGTGGAACCAACACAAACAAAAACACAGCAGAAACAGTACACATAAGGGAAAACACTCACCTCTCCACACCCCACGAGGAACCAGGATGCCATGGAGCCCGAATTGCAGATACTGCTGATGCTGGCCTTCCTTCACTTCTATCAGGAGCACCAACGACGGCGGCGACGACCACGGTGAGTACTGCACCTACAACACAGGGGAGGGGGGAGGGAAAAGGGAGTGACACACACACACGCAACACGCAACCCCCACACCCGCACCCACAACACCATACACACAAATACATGCAGCAACAGTACACATACACTTCCTCCACCCCCTGGAAGAACGCAAGGACAAAAGGAATTGATTTGCACGAATGTAATCATGTCAAATCTCATTATCAAAGTTCAAAATCCAGTAAACGCAATTATGTACACCAACTACACAAGTCCGGATAGTGCACCAATCATTGTCCGTGGACCACTGGGCCCAAATGCATGGGTGAAGCCCACACTAGATACCTGACTGGAAACGGAGAGAACACTGGAGGGGCATCAGATCGAAATGAAACAGGCACCTCAGAGAGAGGGGGGGCACCTCAGCCAGATGAACGCACAATGCCACTGCTGCACGGGGGCTCCATGCCCATTGATGTATCCTGTGGAGAGAAAAAGCCACAGTCTCTCAAGTCTCTCCAGTGGGTGGGTTGCCCACTGCTTTATCCTGGGGAGTGCAAAGCCACAGTCTCCCAAGTCTCTCCAGTGGGTGGTTTGCCCACTGCTTTATCCTGGGGAGTGAAAAGCTACAGTCTCTCAAGTCTTTCCAGTGGGTGGGTTGCCCACTGCTTTATCCTGAGGAGTGCAAAGCCACAGTCTCTTAAGTGGATGCCTTTCTCCACTGGTGCCCGGAGGGGACTTTGTGCCCAGAGTGCTTCCTCCTGCCAAGGATAGGGTGAGTGGATGCTGTTCTCCACTGGTTCTGGAGGGGGCTTTGTGCCCAGAGTGCTTCATCCTGCCAAGTACTGAGGTAGTGGATGCCTTTCTCCACTGGTTCTGGAGGGGGCTTTGTGCCCAGAGTGCTTCACGTGCAGTGTGGCCGGTACAATACCCTCACCTGGGTGTGTGTGCCTCGGGATTGCCGAGGTACAGGTAGCATGATACGCCATGGAGGCAGCGACATACCCCACACTGCTGCGGCTTCGCATTCCACCAGCAGGTGACAACAGTGATGACAGTAATGCTTCATGGAAGCTGCCCAGGGTCCTGGAACTCACCACCAGCCTCGGACGACTGACCATTGGGGATGGTAGGCATGTCTGCGGTGGTGCCACTGTCCACGGACATCGCAGTGCCGCTGGCGGTGCTTGCGGCGGTGTTTGTCGTGGCAGTGCTGGCTGCAGTATCTGTTGTGGCGGTGCTTGGCTGCGGGGTCCGTCGTGGCGGTGTTGGCTGCGGGGTCTGTGGCAGCGGTGCTGGTTGCGGGGTCTGTGGCAGCGGTGCTGGCGGCGGGGTCTGTGGCGGCAGTGCTGGTGGCAGGGCCTGGGTCTGTGGTTGCGGTGCTGGCGGCGGGGTCTGTGGCGGAGAGACATGTGTCAGCACCTGCTGAGGGAGAAAGCAGGATGTCTCCTGCAGCCTCGGACGGCTGCCCACCGGGGAAAAGACTGGGGACTGTCACAGCAGCTGTAGACATGCTGGAGGCGGTGCAAGTGGCGGTGCAGGTGGCGGTGCAGGTGGCGGTGCAGGTGGCTGTATTAGCTGCCGTACAGGTTGCCGTGGACGTGGACAGAAGGTGTGACACTGGTCCCTCAGTCTGTGCCACCATGCCATCTCCTGACCTGCCCTTCAGTTTTTGGCCTTTCCCCACCTTTGATGGTGGCGCAGTTGTCTTGCCACTATCCCCTTTCGTTTTCGCTGACCCCTTGGTGGCTGGTGTTTTCGGCTTCTCACTCCGTGATGTGGGCACCTTTTTCACCTTGGCAGGTGGCGGAATGTCCTTGCCCTCGCTACGTGGCACACTGGCAGCCCTGATGGTTGGCGCACTCCATGACGCCGCAGTTGCTGGCACCACTGTGCCTGGGGATGTGGTGGCTGAGGTGCTGGGCTGGGACCTGGAAAGCCTGGCCTTAGGGGAAGGACGGGGGAGGTGAAGGGAAGAGGTCAAGATTTGCCAGGAAAAGTTTTTTAGACAGACTGGGACGGGTAGATGGAGGGGGTTTGGGAATGGAGGAAGAGGTAGTGGTTGTAGGAGGTGTACGTCTGCTGAATTTGGGTGAAGGTACATGGACTGGAGGCTGTTGTGAGGTGGATGGCTGTTGGGTGGGTGTGTGCCTGCGTTTGTGTACTTTGGGAGGAGGGCTCACAGACACACTGGTAGAGGACACTGGGGATGTGTGAATGGTAGTGGGGGTGGTGAGTGCAGTGAGAGGTGTGCGGTGATGGGCGTGCTGGTGATTGAGGTAGTGGCTGAAGGTGTAGTGCATGCAGGTGTGAGTGGAGATGAGACTGGGAGGGAGGAGGGAGACGTGGTGGAGGGGGACACAGTGGAGGAAGTGGATGTTGGTATGTGTGCATGGGTATGGTGCTTGTGTGAGTGCCTGTGGGATGTGTGGTGCTTATGTTTGCCTGAGCCACTCTTGTGTGTTGATGTGTGTGCATGCTGGTCTGATGGTGTGCTTGGGATAGGCTGAGGTACAGGGGATTGGGTCTGGGTGGAGGAGGTTGGAGGGGGTAGGCTGGACACAGGGACAATGGCTGCCATCAGTGCTGAGGCCAGAGCCTGAAATGCTCTCTGTTGGGCTGCCTGCCCAGAATAAATGCCCTCCAGGTATGCAGTTGTTTGTTGCAAATGCCTCTCAACACCCTGGATGGCATTCAGAATGGTAGACTGCCCAACAGTGAGGAATCTCAGGAGGTCAATAGCCTCCTCACTGAGGGCAGCAGGGCTGACTGGGTCAGGGCCTGAGGTGCCTGGGGTGAAGGAGATGCCCACCCTCCTGGGTGAGCGGGCACGGGACACACGCTGAGGGGCTGCTGGGAGGGCGGTGCTGGTAGGGGGGGTGGCAGCTGTACCTGTTGATGAGGTGGGCACAGAGGGAGCTCCCATCAGAGGAGGAGTTGCTGTTGCTGGTCTCTGCTCCTGTCCCCGCCGTGGATCTCCCCTCGCCCTCTGTCACACTGGTGGCTTCAGACTCTGTAGCTTCACCCTCCAGGGCCAAGTGGGATGCAGTTCCCTCCTGCTCCGGTGCCAATGCTCCTCCATCTGTTGATGCTATTGCACACAAGAACAGGGAGACCACAAAAAGGGGAGGGAGACAGAAGAAAGATATGTTCAGTGCATGCAACACCACTACCATTGGCGGACACAACAGACAGTGAGCAGCCCTCTGCACTACGACATGCACTTATAGTTCCTAGATTAATCACATGCCCATGGGGTACGAGGCCTAAGCCCAATTGCTGCACACCTGGAAGTCACAGGAGCCTGACTAGGTGTAGATGGCTCTAACCACTAGTGGGGTTGGGGTGCCACTTAGCCTGCCTCACAAGGGACCATGCCTACCAAGATCGCCCTGGCCTAGGGGAACCCACTGGCCACCTCCCCCGCCCAGTCACCTTGTAATGTGTGCAAAGTCAGCTGAATGAGAGTGTTCCCCACCCACCCTTGTGGCTGTTGTGATGCCCTCAAGCACCCATCCAGCTCCGGATAGGCCACCGCCAGGATCTGGAACATCAGGGGGGTCATGGTGCGACGGGCACCCCGCCCACGTTGGGAGGCCATCCCCAGCTGGGCCTCCGCCATCTTCTTGCTCCAGCGGCGCAGGTCCTTCCATCCTTTACAGCAGTGGCTGCTCTGTCTGTGGTGGACCCCCAGGGTCTGGACGTCCTTGGCGATGGCACGCCAAATACCCTTCTTCTGGTGGCGCTGACCTAGAGGAATGGTACAGGGGGAAAGGAAATTACTTACCTGTCTGGACCGTCATACTCATTGCCTCCCTTTCCCACCCTTGCCCTGACGCACATACACTCACCATCCACACATGCAGGCCTCAGCCCCCCCATTTATCTTCCATCCACACCACTCAAAACAGGCATTGCCCATGCAGCATGCTCACAGAGTACTCACCTGTTTTTCTGGAGGACCGTACAGTTGCGTGTACTGGGGGAGGACCCCATCCACTAGATTCTCCAACTCCTCTGAAGTGAAGGCAGAGGCCCTTTCCCCTGACACATGAGCCATTGTCGCTTCCTTGCTGAGGTCACAGCAGCACTTACAGTGTAGGTCCTCTCCTGTTGAAGGTCAGGTATCAAGTGAGTGAACAGACAGAAAATGGCGGTCACGTCCGCGGCAGTGCGTACCGTCACCGCCGGCATACATCGTCATTGGCTCCTTGGACCCATAGGGCCCAATGATGACCAATGCTGAATTGCGCTGCGGTCTTCGACCGCCCACCGCGACAGTGTACAACGCCAGTGCAGTTACCTCACATCCCCTTGTCCCACCTTACAGTTCAAGCAGCCGCCATTTCAGGGGGCCACATGGCATTAATAATAACTGCGTCACACCTATTTAGGCCTGGAATACACACAGTTACAGGCACATTGAGGATTAATACATTTGTGCAAATGACATTTTGGGATACCTCCGTGTTGGCTGACTCTCTGCTCACTGTTCTCCTCCATAGGGCATGTCTGCTGGGGCAGGTGATGAGATGGCGGAATCCTCCGGTGTACAGACCGCTGGTGGACCTGTCGACAATGGAAGAGAGATACATCATAGTCACATACAGACTTGATCGTGCAACAATCCAGGAACTGTGTGCCCAGTTGGAGCCAGACCTGATGTCAGCTATCCGCCATCCCACAGGGATACTCCCTCTAGTGCAGGTAGTGTTCCTCCTGCAGCCGCTGGGTCTCCTGAAACTTGGCCAGTACCATTGCCATCGTCTCCTGGGAATGATGGTAATCTCCCATGATGTTGGAAAGTTCCTCATGGAGAGTGGGTTCCCTGGGCCTGTCCTCCCGCTGTCGCACAGCAGTCCTCCCAGTGTCCCTGTTTTCCTTTACCTCTGTCCCCTGAACTGTGTGCCCACTGCCTCCAGGTCCCTGATCATCCTGTGATAGTGGGGTTGCCTGGGTTTCCTGTAGTGGTGGACACACTGCTGATTGACATGTCCTGGGCACTGAGGGATGGGCCCACTGGGTGGGTGCTGTGCTGGTGTTTCCTGAGGGGGGAGGCTCTGTGGTGGCTTGTGCCAGTGTCAGGGGAACTGAATGTCCTGAGGTCCCTGATGGGCAGGGCTGGTCATCTTGATCCAGTTGTGCAGATCTGCTGTCATCACTGTGGGCCTCTTCTGTGGGGGGACTGGATATGTCTGGCACTTCCTGTCCGGTGACGTTAGGTAGGGGTCCTGTAGGGGTGTAAAGGCATGATTATTGCATCTGTGTGTGCCATCTTGTGCAATGGGTGAGTGACCCTGTACTCCAGTGCTTGCATTCTTGGATTGGTCCTTGTGTGATAGTTGTTTTGGGGTCTGTGTGGGTATCTGTAGTGGACATGCTTTGGTGATGGGTGTCCATGCTTTGGTGTTGAATGCAGGGCTTGTATTGGGATGGCTGGTTTGTGATAGTGGGGCATATGTGAGGTATTGGAGTGATGGGGGTGAGGGGGAGGGTGTGGGTATGTGATGGCATGCAGGTGGGGTAGGGGGATATGGTAATAAAGATTTGACTTACCAGAGTCCAGTCCTCCTGCTACTCCTGCGAGGCCCTTAGGATGCAGTATTGCCAGGACTTGCTCCTCCCATGTTGTTAGTTGTGGGGGAGGAGGTAGGGGTCCACCGCCAGTCCCCTGTACAACAATCTGGTGTTTGGAGACCATGGAACGCACCTTCCCCCGTAGGTCGTTCCACCTCTTCCTGATGTCATCCTGTGTTCTTGGATGCTGTCCCACTGCATTGACCCTGTCGACAATTCTGCGCCATAGCTCCATCTTCCTTGCAATGGAAGTCTGGTGCACCTGTGATCCGAATAGCTGTGGCTCTACCCAGACAATTTCCTTTGCCATGACCCTGAGCTCCTCATCAGAGAACCTGGGGTGTCGTTGAGGTGCCATGATGTGGTGCGGGTGATGTGTGAGGTGGTGTGTGTTGTGATGTATGAAGGGATGTGTTGCTGTGTGTTGTTTGAGGTGCGTGGATGTTGTGTAAGTGATGGTGTTGTGTGTCTGTGGATGCTGGTGTTGTTTTAGGTAGTGTCTCTCTGTGGCCTGCTTTCAAATTTCTGGTAGTAAGGGTTTGTGGGTGATGTGGGTGTGTGCTTTATATTGGATTGGGTGTGTGGGTGTGGTGTGTGTATGTGTATCAGGTGTGTGTATTTCGAATTGTCCAATGTGGTGTGGTTTTGTAATGTGTGTGTATTTTTACCGCCGCAGGGTGTGTACCGCCAATGGATTACCGCGGTTGAAAGACCGCCGCGTTGATTCATGGGTCGCGATAGTGTGGGCGTATTCCTGTTGGCGTGACGGTGGAGGCTTTGTTATCGCCCGTTTATCACTGACCTTTGGTGTGGCGGACTTGTGTGGGTGTCTGTATTGTGACGGATTCCGAGCTGTGTGTCTTAATACCTGTAGCGGAATTCCGGGGCCGCAGCGGTATGTTGGCGGTCTTCTGCACGGCGGTAAGCGGCATTTACCGCCAGGGTTGTAATGAGGGCCTATGTCTTCTCAGAAAAAGCAGCTGATTAAAATATAAAAACAATAAGCTGAAATCTGTGGGAAACATCCTTTTTTACGAATTTTTTATTACGAAAGTCATGGTTAACGAAAGCGTAACAACGCTTTTTTTAACCACAACTTCGTATTTTTGTGCCTTAACTACGTATGTTCTGAACAACGAACATGCGTGGTTAAGGTACAAAGAAGGGAGTTGGCGAAGGTAAGTGGTGGGTTTAGGTTTTGGGGTGGGGTTGGGGGGGTGGGGCGTTTTTGGTTTTGGGGAGGGGGTGGGGGGTCAGGGGTTTTTAGGTTTTGGGTTGGAGTTGGGGGGGTGGGGCGTTTTTGGTTTCGGGGAGTGGGTGGGGGGTCAGGGGTTTTTAGGTTTTGGGGTGGGGTTGGGGGGGTGGGGCGTTTTTGGTTTTGGGGAGTGGGTGGGCGGTCAGGGGGTTTTAGGTTTTGGGGTGGGGTTGGGGGGGTGGGGCGTTTTTGGTTTTGGGGAGTGGGTGGGGGGTCAGGGGGTTTTAGGTTTTAGGGTGGGGTTGGGGGGGTGGGGCGTTTTTGGTTTTGGGGAGTGGGTGGGGGGTCAGCAGGTTTTAGGTTTTGGGGTGGGGTTGGGGGGGTGGGGTGAGGGATGTAGGGTGAATGGTGCCTATTGCTCATGATTTTATCAGGAATGCCTTTACAACGAAATATCGTTGTTAAGGCATTCGTGGTAAAATCATTAGTAGTAAGGACGAGGTCAGTGTTCCGACCTCGTTGTTAAGGTTAGTAGTTGTTTTTAATTCGGTGTTCCGTCATATAATCGAAATCTGTCTGTGCTAAAAAATATGAAATAAATAAAAACAATGTTTACGGGTAAAAGGCACAGGCTACAGGCCTACAGCTAAAATAAGGGTGTCCAGCCCAGGCACTAAGAAGAACACACAACAGTGCACAGCATTTATCAGTATCCAGGTAATAAGTAGAAAACACATTACAATAAAAATTCCACTAATTTTCTCGAAAATAGAGAATATTGTAATAAAGAAATAGACACCACAATTACAAAAATCCGATATGGAGTCCTAGAAATATGATTTTTCTATGTCTTAGATGTTTCTAGCACCAAAAAGCACTGAGAGCCAATCCTGTGTTTCTGGTAGTGCTAAACCAGGGTGAAAGTCAAATGTTAAGGTTGACCATGTAGAGCATGGATAGGATAGAGGGTTCAGGTTAATCTCACTAGAAAGTTCGACTTCTGACTTAGTATTTTTTCAGGAGGAAAATTCTCCATGTCAGGGTCATAGATGGTTCAGGCTTCGGTGTAGAACTGCAGAATAGATCATTAAAGGCAGACTGATAAAGTCTTAATCCCTGGTCTGAAATTCACATTGGCTGGAAACGCTAGGCTGTCATTGTCAATGTGAAGAGATCCATGTGGCTGAAGTCGAGTCTGTTTGCAGGAAGGCCTGATCAGCAGTCAGATGCAGTTTATGCATTGGCCTCAGTGATGTCCGCTGGCATTTGTGAGGAGACTGGGGATGGTTGTTGTCAATGCAAGGAACTCTGCAAAGGATGTCTCCGCAGAGGAATCTGACAGATGATTCACCAGTGAGGGATTCAATTTTGCCAGCACCCAGATTTGAGCATCTGTTTCTTGTTGGAGAAGAGTTGAACCCCAGTTCAGAGTCAAGTTCTTACAATTTTGAGATTAGAGGACTGAAATCTAGCACCAACCTTGGTTCCAGGACATATTAGTCACCATTTAGGGGTTATCATTCACTATCCTAGAAGCTACTGGAGGGCTCTTAGGCAAATCCATTTGGAACTGGTCAACTATGCTCAGTAGATTCTTGGGCTTCCTGCAGCTTTAGTGTTTTTGGAGCTTAACAGAAGGCAAGCCAGCTAGTCTGTGGAGTCCACTCTTCTGTCTTGGTTACAAGTGGAAGTAGGTCAAGCCCTTGGGGTTTTTTCCACAGGTTATAGAAGATGCAATCATCTTTCTGAAGGCAGGTTTCTGCAGGAGTAATCCTTCTTCTTTCTTCCTAAGGTTAAACAGTGGTCTGAGGAGGATATCCAAGGGTGACACTTTTATTATTAATTTCCTTACCAGAATCTTAGCTATCGTGGCAGGTCTAGGTGTGAGTTACATCTGCCTGTGAAAAGTAATGCCCATTTGAGGTTAGGCTTTGGAGTTGGTGAACACATCATCACTCAGGTGATCTTGTCAGGAAGAGGTCACACTTCCTTCCAGTCAAGGCCTTTTTGCCACTTTTCCCTGGGAGCAATTCACACCTCCCAGCAAGATGTGAGGTAACAGATGGGGATTAACTCTGAGAGGACTATCAGAGGCTTTAGCCAGGCAAATGTCTACTTTCTAACAGTGGCACTTTCAACATAGTAATTTAAAATCTGACTTCACCATCAGATTGGATTTTAATTCACTATTAATGCAAGTCTTTTAACTATGGTGCCACTTATTCCCAAACTGAGGTTATGCATTTTAATTTGTTATAATGTAACACCATGCTTTTATATGGGAGAGAAAGCCTCACTACAATAAAAATGGGTTTGGGGAGTTTTCACTGCCAGGACATGTAAAACCTGAGAACACCAGCCCTATCTTTTCAGTACCATGCACCCTGCCTTATGAGCACTTACGACACACTTTAGGGATGGCTTATACATATTAAAAAGGAAGGTGTAGGCCTGTTAAAAAGGTGATTTTAACAGTTTGAAGTAGACGTTTTAACACTGTCATAACAGGCTGCTCTGGCAGGCACGGAATCATGTTTACATGATCTCTTTAGTGGCAGCACCATAAAAGCTTACCGGCCCTGGGTACCCTGATTACCAAATACTATGTGGCAGACATATAATTATTTCATGCAAAGCAACAAGTCACCTTGCTGCGTTGTGCAGCATGAAAGGGAACACCCTCACTCAACCCATTGAACACCTCCCCATGGCAAAGAAATGCAGGGCAGCAATTTGTGCTGCGTTGCGTCACTTCAGTTTGATTAAGCCTTTCAGAGCCGTGCCAGGTGGCCTTGTGTGGCTTGATAAGTCTGACTTAGAATTTGCTGTGCCCTTGTACCCCTTGCCTGTCACAAGGGCGATGCAATACCATGATAAATATGCCCCCATGTACTTACAGGTAAAATATATGTGCCACATAAGATTTTGAAACATTTCAAGCACATGAAGTTGGGCCTGGGTGGCAGGGTTCCAGTGCACAGAAGTAAAAAACAAACAACACCAGTCTAAAAAATTAGGGGTGATCATGCAAACAGGAGGTCTCTTCCTACACTAACCAATGTAGTAAATGTTTCCTGGCAACCCTACCCACATTATCAGTAGTCCCTGGTTGTCTTACTGCAAACAGGTTCAAAATGCCATGTGTCAGGTCATTTTCAAGATGGCAAAAGTCTTTACCCACACTAACCTTGGTTTCTGACAGGAAAAATCCAGTTTGGAGCTGGTAGTGTATCCACAAAAAGACCCCGAGAGAGTAGTCTTTGGAGGAAAAAAAGGACCCAGGCTGGGAACAGGTTGGGAATGGCTAGTGATAAAATGCAAATTCGCATCTAGGAATTTCAGGCAGAAATAAGGTAAGTTTTTATAAGTTAATTTTCCTTAATATTCAGTAAAAATCCTACTTTGCTATTGAACTAGATTTTAGTAACTGTTTTAAATAGGTGTTTAATTTTTTTTCTAGCAGGTCCCATTCCCGAGATACAGTATTAGTATTTTCATCTCTGCTCAGATTTTCAACATAGAGCAGCTAGTACTGCCACATTGAAAATAGCTTTTTGGAACCCATTTTTAAATACCATGTACCCTCAATTGTGGGCTACTGTGATTATAGAGAGATAATATTTAGGGTGAGGTCTTTAACTGTCAAAAGGGCTTATTTGACAGGTTTGCACTGCCACTGTAGTGGACAACACAACAGGTGCTTCAGTACTCTGGGGCCATTTAGCTTCCAGGCCATGGTTGCAATTTCTACACCATATACTAGAATCTTAGAGGCATGATAATTCTGCCAATAATGTTTAGAGGGGAGCATAAGCACTTTAATCCTTTTGAGTAGTGATAATATGTACAAAGTTCTAAAGCAAGCAAAATAGATTGAACAAAAACTGAGGGGACATCACACAAAAGATGGTCATTTGCTCCATAAATTAGGTGCTAAGTGCAATTCATAGTCATCAGAGATCAGTTTACGAAGATGAGCAAATGATTTAGAGGTATTTGTACAGCATTATATAAGATCTAAAAGCCTCATTCCCATCTTGTTGTACCAACCATATTAAAACACAGTGTGGAATGTCACTTGATATCCGGTCTTTTCACATGGTGTGCCGGTGAAAAGACAATATTACACAACGAATGAGAAGGATTGCTGGAACCCCCTGCACACAAAGGGTTTCCAGCTTGTTTGTAGATGCTTGGCTTAGCTGTTTCCCATTTGGGAATTTGCGGTCTTCTCAGTGCATGGCCGTCAGCGCCAGAAGTCTATCTTAGTGGTTTTGGTAAAATGTACAAGGCTCTGCTAAGGAAAGTGTCATGCTCAAGGCCCTGCCCCCTATTTTGGCCTCATACTCCTTTGTGGCTGGTAAGGCAGTGGCAGGCTCAAAGCACTGCCTCATCTTCTGACCCCACCTCCCTCATGCCCCACCTCATTCTCTCACACAGTGGACATACTTTAAAGGGGCCTTATTCACAAGGGTAAACTTAGACAAAAATGTAAGGCCCAGATTTCAGAGGGCCTAGTGCCATCCTAACAAAACAATAGCGTCCATTTACACTAATGTGGAATTAGGTGACCAAAAACCCAGCACCACATTTACAAAGTGGGACAATGCTTGCATTGCCCCACTTGTTAACCCCTTATGCCACATTATGCCTGCACTAGGCATAATATATGCAAGGGGACGATCCAGCCCTAGGGGGGATGAAATAAATGGCACAAAAAAATCTAAGAGATTTCTTTGCATCATTTTTATGGCATTTTTAACACCTGTTAAAAGCAGGCATTAAAGGGAGACTCCTATTGTTTTCAAAGGGACTCTGGGTGCTTTGCAGGATTAGCTTCAAAGTTTTTGACACTAATCCTGCAAAGAGACAGGTTAGCATAAAAATAATGATGCTGGGACCCCTGACTGCTGCCTTGGTGTGCCATATTCTAAATATGGCACCCATATGGTGGCGTTAGGTGGACGCTGAGGCTCGCAAGAAAAGTGGCGCTGCACTAGGTTTTCCCACAGTCCCCGACTCTCATGGTCACACAAACACGGTTTGGCAACCACAGCTTAGCAGATCTTTGTTATCCTCATCCATATGATGAGCCTTGAATATTTAGATCCCCATGTTGGAACTCTCAGGGCTGGGAAAAGCAGGTATGTTGCTCAAAGTGTACTTTTGGTGGCATTATAGTTTCCCATTGCCACTTTGGTAGCTAAGGGCATCAGGAGGAACAGTTCTCTGTAGCCTAATGTCTTATTGCAAGATGTCAAGATAGAGGGAATGGGGAGGGTGTGATATGAAGCATCCCAATGTGCACAGTATCAGGAAACATTGCCCTTCTTCAGCAACTTCTCTCTTCCCTCCTTATGACAACCTGGTAATATGGAGGGTTAGGAAGGTACAGCACCATCTGCACCATAACAGTGGGCCTGAAGGCACATTCAGTGTTCAGCGTCCACAGCAACATAAGCTAGCCAAACTAGCAGAGGAATATTGCTAGCTGTTGGATTGAGACGAGAAGGATGGAGCATCCACCAACACCACACACCAACCACTTACCAACCAGTACATAAACACTGTCACCACATCTGCCACATTAGCAGGATGAATGCCAGCCTGTAGGCCATTGTCGAGGAACTTCCATCATTTGTTAAGCGTACCAGCCACTTCCTTCAGCAAAACCCCAACCACCATACGCTGCACTGCTGTCACACCACACAACATAGAGGGAGCAGTCACATGCACCTCCTACAGGTTCTCAATCACTCTCCCACACCCTACATTCACCACTCCCAAACCAACAGCACCCAACACCCCACTCAATCACACAAATCAGCCACCCACTCACACAGACTAACTGCCACCCATACAACATGCCACCCACATGCATGCTCCTCAACACTTGTTACTCACCAAACACACCATACAAATATAGAACCTACTACACAGGCATGCTCCAGACCTGCTTTTCCTCATGGAAACATGGATAAATCTAACCTCTGCACTTGACATCACTACAGCCATCTTTGTCAGCTACCAGATTGGCAGAGAAGGCCTTTAGCAGAAGCCCAGATGTTTAGTCACCATCATATTCAAAGATACCATCAGCTGCACCACCTACATGGTCACCCCAACCAGTTTCATAGAACAACTCACACTCATGATACTCATCACAGCCAACTTTTTCCTGGGCAGAACCCTTGTATACAAACCATCGGAACCCCACACCAATTTTGCCAAGGACATCATGGACTTCACCTCACCCCTCATCAATACCAGCACCTTTATCTTCCTGAATAACCTTAGCTTTTACTAAGAAAAGCCTACTGACCCAAATTCTAAGGTGCTTCTTGAAACCTCAGAAACCGCAAATTTAACTAGCTCATTACCAAACTCATCATCCTGACACCTATTGGGCATGGTTTTGTCCTCAGTCAGCAACATCACAATCAACAAGCCTACAACTGTTACCTGGACAGACCACACTCAGCATGCCTGTCTCACACCACTGGACCCAACTACAGCAGCTGGAAAGCATCAAAGAAGAGGACTGGGCTGCTGCCCTCTTCAGGGACTGACCAAAGCACACCAGAAACTTCCTGAAATTCATCAAAAACCACAAGAGCTGGATCACTGATTGAACTGACACACGCTCCCCTCAAGCACAATCTAAAAACAAAAGCCCAACCACAGGCCAGCTGGTGTACAGAGGAATTCAGGCAGATGAAGTACCAATGAAAACAACTGATGCGGAAATGAAGAAGTCAAAACACCATGGTTGATCTTCAAATCCATCCTAAGACTCTACCACCAGCAAATACAGAACACCAAGGGAACACATCTTGAAAACCTCATCAACCCCATCACAAACAGCAGTAAGTAGGTTTTCAAATTCATAAAAAAATGTCACAACTCTTCCTGACACTTTCCATTAACATCCCCCCTCGCAAGACCTTTGCAACACAATGCCAGATATCTTCTGTGACTAAATCACCTCCAATTTGACCATACACCAGTCCCCATCACATTCAACTCATCTTCCCGTCAAGGTGGCAGAACAAGTCCTGACCTGATCCTTGCCCTTTCCACATCTTCACCAAGGTCCTCCTACCTATCACCAGAGCACTAAAACCTATTCTCAATGCCCCTATCGACTCAACCACATTCCTGGACTCCTGGAAACACACCACTGTCACACCGTTCCTCAAAAAAATATCCACCACAGGGGAAATCTACATGATCCTTGAAAGAGAAAAAGAGGAAACATATCAGCCCTCATTCTCCTGGACCTTCCTGTAACAATTGACATGGTCTCACACCCAATCCTCATAAGTTGCCTTCATGATACTGGCATACAAGAACCCACTCTATGGTGTATTCGCTCCTTCTTAACTAATGGGACACGGCATATCAGTCTCGCATGTTACTCCTCAGAAACCCTCAAAGCCCTCTGCGGAGTGCCTCAAGTTTCATTGATGAACTCCACAGTCTTCAAAGAACATATGATCCCTTTGGCCAACATCATACATGCCCATGACATCAACATCCTCTCCTACATTTATGATGCACAAATCATAATCTCCCTCTGGGACAAGAAACAAGTTCACCACCTGTATGACCAAAGTCACTAATTGGATGAAAGCCAGCAGTCTCAAGCTAGACACCAACAAGATAGAAGTAGTCATGTTCAGCAAAAACACCTAGCCATGGAAGTTGACTGGCCTAAATCGCATTCGCCATGCACTCACGCCAATATTCCATTTAAGGTGCCCGCGTGTGCGCGCACGCACAATGTCTTTTCCCACCGCGGACACATGTTTACAAAGCGCGTAGGTCACGAAGTTTAATTAGCTTTGACTGGCTGGAGGGCACGGGCTGCAATCAGGGCAATAAATCATGCTTATCAGCAGGCTGGCTGGCCGGCGTGATCACTTGCTAGATAAAATGTTTATTTTGTCACTGAGAGCATTGTGTTTTCTCCAGTGCGTAATTTGTAAATAAAAAAATCTTGCCAGTGCTCAAAGCCCTCTTCTTAAACATGTGGCTGCTGCAATTAAAAGTGCAAACACAGAATCCTAAGGCAGCGTAATACTGAAGCCATCTCGGGCCTCTTCAATCCATTTAAAGCCAGTCCCTGGCCCTTCAGCTTACACTTCCAGCTTTCTGTTTTCTCCCATTGTGATGCTTTTTTGTTTTTCTCTTCCTCCGACTTTCCCATATGTGTCTTTTACTCGCAGTAAATGCTTGAATAAGAAAATTAAGCATCGACCTCAAAAATAGGAAACAACAAGAAAAAGTGTTATGTATCTTATTTGAATTTCGAGCCCACAATAGCACACGAAAAAGCATAGGAGGTCATTACAACATTGGCGGTAAAAGCCGCTTACCACCATGCAAAAGACCGCAAACACACCGCCACGGCTGCGGAATTCCGGCACAGCCATTCAGACCCACAGCTCGGACTCCGCCAAAATCTAGACACCCACACAAGTCCGCCACACCAAAGGTCAGTGATAAACTGGCGATAACAAAACCTCCACCGTCACGCCAACAGGAATACGCCCACACTATCACGACCCACATTTACAAAACACTACCACATTGGACAATTCCAAATACACACACCTGATACATATACACACACCACTCCCACACACCCAATACACTATAAAACACACACCCACATCACCCACAAACCTCTATGACAACAATTGCGACAGAAGGCCAGAGAGAGACACCACCAGAAAGAACGATAGCATCCACAGGCACTCAAGACCATCACTCACACAACATCCACGCACCTCACACAACACACCTCTAAATATCACCCCACACATCACAACACACACCACCCCACACATCACCCACACCACCCCATGGCACCACAAAGACACCCCAGGTTTTCTGAGGAGGAGTTCAGGGTCATGGTGGAGGAAATCATCCAGGTAGAGCCACAGCTATTCGGATCACAGGTGCAGCACACCACCATAGCTAGGAAGATGGAGCTATGGCGCAGAATCGTGGACAGGCTCAACGCAGTGGGACAGCACCCAAGAACACGGGATGACATTAGGAAGAAGTGGAACGACCTACGGGGAAAGGTGCATTCCGTGGTTTCAAGACACCAGATTGCAGTTCAGAGGACTGGAGGCGGACCCCCACCTCCTTCCCCAGAGCTCACAACATGGGAGGAGCAGGTCTTGGCTATACTGCATCCTGAGGGCCTCTTAGGAGTAGCTGGAGGAATGGACTCCGGTAAGTCAAACCTTTAACTACTTCATCCCCCACCCACCTGCATGCTATAACATACCCCCACCCTCGATCTCACCCCCATCACTCCAACTCCCCACACATGTCCCACTATCACAAACCACACATCCCAAACCCAAGCCCTGCATATAACACCAAAGCATGGACACCCATCACCAAAGCATGTCCACTGCACATACCCATACACCCCCCAAAACCATTATCACAGAAGGTCCCACACAAGACCAAGACCATGGCACACACAGATGCAATAATCACGCCTTTACACCCCTGCAGGACCCCTACCCAACGTCACCGGATAGGAGGGTCCAGACATGTCTACTCCACCCAGAGAAGAGGCCCACAGTGATGACAGCAGCTCTGTCTAACTGGATCTAGATGACCAGCCCAGCCCATCTGGGACCTCGGGACAGTCGGTTCCCCTCACACTGGCACAGGCCACTACAGAGCTGCCCCCCTCAGGAAACACCAGCACAGCACCCCCCCAGCGGGCCCATACCTCTGTCCCCAGGACACGTTAAGCAGTAGTGTGCCCACCACTACAGGGAACCCAAGCTAACCCACCACCCCAACAACACCAGGGACATGGGGGCAGTGGCAGTGGGCACACGGTCCAGGAGACAGAGGCACAGGGAAACAGGGGAACTGGGAGGGCTGCTGTGCGACAGGGTGAGGACAGGCCCAGGGAACCCACTCTCCACGAGGCCCTCTCCAACATCATGGGAGCCTACCACCATTCCCAGGAGACGATGGCAACGGTACTGGCCAAGTTTCAGGAGACCCAGCGGCTGCAGGAGGAACAGTATTTGGGGATCAGGGAGGAACTCAAATCCATCAATTCCACCCTTGGCACCATTGTAGGGGTGTTGAAGGAACTCGTGAATACCAGGAGGGACACTGTGGCACAACAAGGAGCCCCTGACACTAGCCTGGACGATGAACTGCCCACCACCTCTGCCGGCGCTAGTGGACAGGAGGCACCGCCACAGGACCACGACACCAGCACCCAACCCCCTGCAGATGGAGAACCACCCCGCAGGCGGGCCCTGAGATCCAGGACAAAGACAGAGAACAATGCCAAGACCCCCGGCAAGAAATGAGACCACTCTGATTGTCATCCTTCTGTCCCACTTTGTCACCCTGTCCATACTTAAACTGCCATAGCCCCACTTCCTACGCCCCTTTGGACAATGCACCCGTGAGACTAATAGACTGGACTCTGCCATGGACATTCCTCCACCATCACCCCTGACCATTTGACAACCATCTCCACTATTTAGCACTTAAAAAAACACCCTTTAATCATAAAACAATCTGGAGTCAGTCTGTGCTTTCGAAAATGTGCATTAGCAATAACTGTGGCAAAATGCTATATCCAATGTAATGTCAACATACCTATGTCACACAGCTCTAGTCCATGCGTAAACAAAGCAGAGGTCACACAGTGGGACCCACATCTGTGAATTCGAAAGGGAAAGTGACAACTGAGTGTCCATACACTTGGTGAAAAGGACAGACAGATGAGAGGCAGAAGAATTAAATCAGATGTAGCAGGCAGTGTTGTCTTCTTACCTGTGTCTCACTGGAAGTATTGCTGGATCATTGTGTTCTTGTTGTCTATGACCTCTTCTTCTGCTTCCTCGTCTTCACTGTCCACAGGCTCCACAGCTGCCACAACACCTCCATCTGGACCATCCTCCTGCAGAAAAGGCACCTGTCGTCGCAAAGCCAAGTTGTGAAGCATACAGCAGGCCACGATGATCGGGCACACCTTCTTTGGTGAGTAGAATAGGGAACCACCTGTCATATGGCGGCACCGGAACTTGGCCTTCAGGAGGCCGAAGATCCTCTCTATAATCCTCCTAGTCCACCCATGGGCCTCATTGTAGCGTTCCTGTGCCCTTGTCCTGGGATTCCTCACTGGGGTCAGTAGCCATGACAAGTTGGGGTAACCAGAGTCACCTGCAAATGGCGAGGGACAACTGTTAGACACACACTGGCCCTCATTCTGACCTTGGCGGTCTTTTCGCAAGACCGCTGAGTTACCGCCGCGGTGAAGACCGCCGACCGCGGCGGTGTGCCGCTGTGCGCATTCTGACCGCTGGGAGCGTTCCGCCGGAAAACCGCCAGCAGCCACACTGGCGGTCGGCGGGAAAGTGGAGACTGGTCAACCTCCACCGCCACGCCAGCAGAACACCGCCCACAGAATTACGACCCACATTTCTGTGTGGCGGTCTTCTGTTGGCGGTCTTCTGTTGGCGGTCACGTCCCTATGGCTCCCGTCGCCTCCCGGAGGACCAACGCACAAGGTAAGTTGATCGTCCGTGAGGGGAGGGGGTGGGGGGGTGTTGTGTGATGTGGGCGTGCATGGGGGTGTGCGTGTGAGTGTGTAGAGGGGGTGTGTGAGTGCGTGTATGCGGGCGGGGGGTGCTGCTGTGTCTATGGGTAATGTGTGCTGTTCGGCAGGTGCGCATGTCGGCATGTATGTGTGCGGGTATGTGTCCCCGTTGTGTATGTGTGTGTAGGGGGTGTGTATATGTGCATGTTGGGGGTGTGTGCATGTCGGGGTGCATGTATGTGCATGTCGGGGTGGGGGTGGGGAGGGGGTTCGTACCACCTCTGGGGGGTGGCAGGGGGGTGGAGGGTGTGGGGGGAGGACTCGGGTGGGTAGTGGGGGGTGGGGGAGACCCCTATCAGTGCCAGGGAAGGAATTCCCTGGCCCCGATAGTGCTTACCGCCATGGTTCGCACGGCGGTTCCCGCCCGCAAGAAACCGCGGCGGTAGGCAGGGTCATAATACCCTTGGCGGTCTTGGGACGACCGCGGGGCCGGAGTGCGCAAACTCCAGCCCCGCGGTCATGACCGCCGCGGCGGTCGGAGTGGAGAAGTAGCGGTCGGTCGCGGCGGGGACCGCCGCGGTCAGAATGCCATTTTTAATACCGCCGGTCTGTTCGCGGTCCGACCGCCGTCTCTCCGCCGACCGCCAGGGTCAGAATGAGGGCCAAAATCTCTTAAGGACATCCCCATACCCTGACACCTAGTCACACTGTATTGGGTCCATGTCCTCACCTAATAGCCGCACACTGTGCCTCTGGAGTTGCCCCATCACATAAGGGATGCTTCTATTCCGCAGAATGTAAGCGTCATGCATTGAGCCAGGAAATTTGGCATTTACATGGGAGATGTACTTGTCGGCCAAACACACCATCTGCACATTCATAGAATGGTAACTCTTTCGGTTTCTGTACACCTGTTCACTCCTGCGGTGGGGTACCAAGGCCACATGTGTCCCATCAATGGCACCTATGATGTTGGGGATATGTCCCAGGGCATAGAAGTCACCTTTCACTGTAGGCAAATCCTCCACCTGAAGGAAAACGATGCAGTTGCGCATGTGTTTCAGCAGCGTAGACAACACACTGGACAACACGTTGGAGAACATAGGCTGGGACATCCCTGATGCTATGGCCACTGTTGTTTGAAAAGACCCACTTGCTAGTAAATGGAGTACTGACAGCACCTGCACTAGAGGGGGGATTCCTGTGGGATGGCAGATAGCTGATATCAGGTCTGGCTCCAACTGGGCACACAGTTCCAGGATTGTGGTACGATCAAGTCTGTAGGTGATAATTACATGTCGCTCCTCCATTGTCGACAGCTCCACCAGCGGTCTGTACACCGGAGGATGCCGCCATCTCCTCACCTGCCCCAGCGGACGTGCTCTATGGAGGAGAACAGCGAGCAGAGAGTCAACCAACACCGAGGTAGGTAAAAACAACTTTCTCGGAAAATGTTTGAAAATCGACATATGGCTGTATTAGTGTTTAAGGAAGGCCTAGATATGTGTGACGCAGTCAAAATTAATGCCACGCGGCCCCCTGAAATGGTGGCTGCCTGACCTGTAATGTGGGACAAGGGGATATGAGGTAACTGCGCTGGCGTTGTACACCATCGCGTTAGGCGGTCGAAGACCGCGGCGCAATCCTGCAATGGTTAACATTGGACCCTATGGGTCCCAGGAGCCAATGACGATGTACACTAGCGGTGACGGTACGCACCGACGCGGACGTCACCGCCATTTTCTCTCTGTTCAATCACTTGATACCTGATCTTCGACAGGAGAGGACCTACACTGCAAGTGCTGCTGTGACCTCAGTCTGGAAGAGACAATGGCTCGTATGTCTGGGGAAAGGGCCCATGCCTTCAGCACGGAGGAGTTGGAGAAACTAGTGGATGTGGTCCTCCCCAGTACACGCTACTCTACGGTCCTGCAGAGAAACAGGTGAGTACACTGTGAGCATGCTGTGTGGGCAATGCCTGTTTGGAGTGGTGTTGATGAAAGATAGGGGGGGAGAATGAGGCGTGCATGATACGACCGTGAGTGCATGTGCGTCATGGCAAGGGTAGGGATGTGGGCCAATGACTGTGACAGTGCGGACGGTTATATCTTCTCCTTTTCCCCTGTACTATTCCTGTAGGTCAGCGCCCACCAGAAGAAGGATATTTGGCATGCCATCGCCAAGGAAGTCCGGACCCTGGGGGTCCACCACAGACGGAGCACCCACTGCCGTAAAAGATGGGAGGACATTCACCGCTGGAGCAGGAAGACGGCATAGGCCCAGCTGGGGATGGCTTCCCAACGTGGGAGGGGTGCCCATCGCATCATGACCCCCCTGATGTTCCGGATCCTGGCGGTGGTGTATCCGGAGTTGGATGGGCGCTTGAGGGCATCACAGCAGCCACAAGGGGGTGAGTACACTCTCATTCTGCTTATTCAGAGCGCATTGTAGGTGTCTGGGTGGGGGAGGTGGGCTGTGGATTCCCCTAGGCCAGGACAAGTTTAGTAGGCAAGGTCCCTTCTTAAGGCAGGCCCTGTGGCACCCCACCCCACCTGTGTTCAAAGCCAACTACACCTGGTCAGGCTCCTGTGACTTCCATGTGTGCAGCAATCGGGCAAAGGCCTTGTAACCCATGTCCCTGTGATTAATTAGGGAACTCTAAGTGCATGGTGTAGTGCAGGGGGCTTCTGTATCTGTAGTGTCCGCCAGCGGTAGCAGTATTGGATGCACTCAACATGTCTTTCTTCTGTATTTCCCCCCCTTTTTGTGGTCTCCCTGTTCTTGTGTGCATTAGCATCATCAGGCGGAGGGGCAGTGCCACCGGAGCAGGAGGGAGCTGCATCCCACATGGCCCTGGAGGGTGACACAACGGAGTCAGAAGCCACCAGTGGGATGGAGGGCGAGGGGAGCTTCAAGGCGGGGACAGGAGCTGAGACCAGCGACACCGACTCCTCCTCTGATGGGAGCTCCCTTGCGGTGGCGGGCCCCTCTGTGCCCCCCGCATCTACAGATACAGCCTCCACCCCCCCTACCAGCACCACCCTCCCACCAGCCCCTCAGCGTGTGCCCCGTGGCCGCTCACCCGGGAGGATGGGCATCTCCTTCGCCCCAGGCACCTCAGCCCCGGCCCCAGTCAGCCCTGCTGCCCTCAGTGAGGAGGCCATTGACCTCCTCAGGTCCCTCACTGTTGGGAAGTCTACCATTTTGAATGTCATCCAGGGTGTAGAGAGGCAGTTGCAACAGACCAATGCATACCTGGAGGGCATTCATTCTGGTCAGGAAGCCCAACAGCGAGCTTTTCAGACTCTGGCCTCAGCACTGATGGCAGCCATTGTCCCTGTCTCTAGCCTCCCCCCTCCAACTTCCTCCACCCAGACCCAAACCCCTGTACCTCAGCCTATGCCAAGCACACCATCAGACCAGCATGCACACACCTCAACACACAAGGGAAGCTCAGGCAAACATAAGCACCACACATCCCACAGGCACTCACGCAAGCCACAAGCACCGCTGCCAAGGACACCGCTGCCACCAGCACCGCTGAACAGTACACCGCCGCCACCAGCACAGCTGAACAGGACACCGCCAGCACCGCTGAACAGGACACCGCCGCCACCAGCACCGCTGAACAGGACACAGCCGCAATAAGCACCGCTGCCATGGACACCGCCACCACCAGCACCGCTGAACAGGACACCGCCGCCACCAGCACCGCTGAACAGGACACCGCCGCAACAAGCACCGCAGGCCAGTGAGCGCCAAAGCTTCCGATGCTACTGAGGCTGCCACTTGCAGGATGAAGCACTCTGGGCACAAAGCCCCCTCCAGAACCAGTGGATTATCACATCCACTACCTCTGTTCTTGGCAGGATGAAGCACTCTGGGCACAAAGCCCCCTCCAGAACCAGTGGAGAATTACATCCACTACCTCTGTCCTTGGCAGGATGAAGCACTCTGGGTACAAAGTCCCCTCCAGATCCAGTCGAGGATCACATCCACTACCTCTGTCCTTGGCAGGATGAAGCACTCTGAGCACAAGGCCCCCTCCAGAACCAGTGGAGATTGACATCCACTTGAGAGACTGTGGCTTTGGACTCCCCAGGATAAAGCAGTGGGCAAAACACCCACTGGAGAGAGTTGAGAGACTGTGGCTTTGCACTCCCCAGGATAAAGCAGTAGGCAAACCACCCACTGGAGAGACTTGAGAGACTGTGGCTTTGCACTCCCCTGGATGCAGCAGTGGGCAAACCACCCACTGGAGAGACTTGAGAAACTGTGGCTTTGCACTCCCCAGAATAAATCAGTGGGCAAACCACCCACTGGAGAGACTTGAGAGACTGTGGCTTTGCACTCCCCAGGATGCAGCAGTGGGCAAACCACCCACTGGAGAGACTTGAGAAACTGTGGCTTTGCAATCCCCAGGATAAAGCAGTGGGCATGGAGCCCCCTTGTGGATCTGGCGTAGTGCACTCATCCAGCTGAGGTGCCCCCCCTTCCCTTCCCCCTAAGGTGCCGGTTGTATTTCTATCAGATGCCCCAGCAGTGTTCTCTCCATTTTGATCGGTTACTGAGTGTGGGTCTCGCCCATGCATTTTGGGCCCAGTGGTCCACGGACTATGATGGTGGAATACCTTGGACTTGTATTCTTGGTGTATATATTTGTTTCTAGTGTAAATATATATATATGTATATATTTTTGGTTACTGTATTTGAATAGATTACAAACGTTCAACTCGTACTTGTGTGTGTTGTAGTGGGTGAGGGTGGGAGTGTTGCGTGTTGCATGTGTGTGTAACTCTTTTTTCCCTCTCCCCTCCCCTGTGTCGTAGGTGCAGTACTCACCGTGGACTTCACCGCCGTCTTTGTTGTTCCTGGTAGAGAAGCAGGAAGATAAAGGCTGGGAGTATCTGGAGCTCGGGTTCCATGGTGTCCTGATTCCTCGTGGGGTGTGTAGAGGTGAGCGTTTTCCCTTCCAAGTCCTGTTTCCACTGTGTTTTTGTTCACGGTGAATTCGCCCTGGAAAAGGTGGAGGATTGGACTGTTGTAATACAGTGGGCGGAACCTTGTCTTCCGCCTGTCTGTTGCGGTTACCGCTGCATTGTTTGTTTGTACCGCCTTGGCGGTCGGAGTGTCGGCTGTCTATGTTGGCGGTTTCCGACACGGATCATGATTCCAATTTTTTTACTACCGGCCTGTCGGTGGTTTTACCGCCGCTTTAACACCGACCGCCAGGGTTGTAATGACCACCATAATGTATTATTGGCTTACATGCCCTTAATCTTATGCATTGGCACTTTCTTTGTGCAGTACTAACACAAACGTGTGATAAACCCCCTTTCAGCACCTGAAACAACAAGCTGTGATGTCATTCGCCATGATGTCACGTGTTTACTGCCCCACTTGGTTAGTCCCCCCACTTCTTTTATTATTTTTTTTCACCTCCGCTCTCTCAATCTGGAAAAGTCACCATAAAGAGAAGGGGATGATGTCTCTCTATTCTTACAATGTCCCTCATGCTTTATTTCCCTGGTTGTGTTTTAACCTTTCTGCTTGTAATAACTTGTGCACAGCTGTTAAGATGGCACGGAAATTGTTTTCTTTCTTAAAGACTCTGGCACCCTCAAGGCTTGGACCATACGATTTAAAGACTATAAATAAAGGGCAATAAACATAAGGGGCTTACAGTTTGGGATGGAAAGATGCTTTTGGCTATTACATTTTTAGATATTTTCTTAGAGAAGTTTGCACTTCTATAACTACAGTGCTTTCTGAATTGGGTTATTTGTTTTTATATACTGTCCTTCTAATTGACTGATTTGGATAATCAGAATGGCTAGCCCTAATAACATGCTGCAAAACTGAGAACATAGTGCCAAATGTTGTACTCTGTACTTCAGGTCACAGATTAGGTAGTTGGTTATTGTGAGGAATACCCTGGGTTATGGATGGGCTAAAGTCACTGTCAGCATTAACGATCCTGGGACTAAGCAAACTACGCCTTAATTTTGTCTGTATTTTGAGACCCCGTCGTGACTTCAGTTTGTAAGATACACTTTATTCAGGGCCACTAAATTATGCAATTGTGTAGCTGCAGCATTTTTGTATAGTTATAGATTTGCCACATAACCAAAAATCTGCAACCAAAATACATTGTTTATAGCTCAAAAGGTTCAAATATTACTAAAACCCACCAACACATGAAGACGCACAGTGGAAGGCCGTTCTTGTCACCTTTCTGTTGCTTGCTGTGAGTGCATGTGCTAGCACCTGTGTCTTGCTTGGGAGACTCTGCTGTGTACAGTAAAGGACTTGGAGCCTACCTGTCACTTACTCTTTGATGGTTTGCGTGGCACTCTTCTCTACAGTCTTGTAATTCGTCACTGGAAGCCAAGCATGATTTCTGTTCCTTTGTGTGGAGCAGGTACCAAGCACTGATTGATTCAACTTAATCTGTGTCCCTCCACTGCTCCTGATGAGAATGTGATACTATTTTCTTCTTTTTAACTTCTAATGTCCTGCCTTTTTTGCTTTAGTGGTAAAACAAAGATATGGAGAGGCAAATGCCAATGATCTTGGTAGTTATGCACTGCACTCGCGTGAATGGTCAATTTCTTGGTGTACATATCTTCGGCTACAGCGCACAGAGACCTTAAACTGCCGCACACAGTGGAAAAAAATTAGAGGGAACATTGACTCACACCAGGAACCTCGGAATCATCCTCGACAACAAACTAGACATGATTCAAAAATCCATTCCATCAATGAATCCTGCTTCCACACCCTGAGAGTGATGTGGAAGATCTTCAATAGTCTTCTAAGTAACACCAGAAGAAACATCTCTCACACACTTTTGCTCTATATCAGGATACCCACAATGGTGATAGTGCCCCTTCCAAATACCCATAACATAACAATATCTGATGTTCTATGCTCTCTCTCATATCCCATTCATCTTTTCTTGGGTTTAATACTAACATATTGCAACTCTGTTGGATTGTAATACAGACATTGAGCTATCAAATCATACTTCATTCTTGTTTGATATTAACTACAATTTAGTGCTGTGTGACTTCTGTATTGCACAATGAGTCTAGCGAAGATGCAATGCCTGTCACCAAGTGACTATACTCTGCACCCAATGCCTATACTCTGCACCAAATGCCGAATGTGCGGAGGTTTGTGCAGGCCACACATCTTAACAATTTACCTCATCATCAAATGGTATCCTGGGTCTGTGGCCACCCACTGACAATAGAAATGTGATTACGTGCTTTGGAACCCTTTGAAGCAAGCTTCCGTGAGAAAAACCTCACTCTGATTTCACATCATTTCATTTTTTCCTTTTGTAAGGGTAGTCCCTGACTGAGTCCCATAATGACCTGAACCAAACCTGCAACTCCTCTGCACCCAAAGAAAACTCCAGACCTTAGCACCATGGCCTGCACGTTAGTTCACTGAGGAACCAGGAGAGATTACCACACTATCAGAACCAATACCTTCTACCAGAAGGGAAATTGATGACAAGTGAAAGGCAAGGCAGGTCCACGCAGCAATAGAGGCTGCCATGTCATTGCATTGTAGAAATGTGGGGTACCCCAAGTGAAGCAGAGGTACCTGCAGCGTGATTGGGGAAAAAAGAGTAAAGGAACACTACAAGGCAGAATCAAAAGTTAGCAACCACAATTCTTATCAATTAAGTTTCCTAGTTGCTAGACAACCAGGAAACATATTTAGATTGTGGGTTGGAGCTCCTGAGCTCCACCTAAAAATTAAGTTTGGCTTTATAAGAGGTACAACCTGTTGGTCCTGGTAAAGCAGCAACCACAATCCTAGTCAGGTAAGTGTCAGGCAAACCCTAAAGCCTGTGCTGTCTCTGGTAGTTTTCACCGAGCAGTCAGACTTAACTTAGAGGCACTCTGTAAAGTATTTGTGCAACATGTCAAGCAGTATAACAGTGAAATACCACACAAAATGAATCCACATCAATAAGTGTGATTTAATAAATAAAACAATACCAAAATGATAAAAATCCAAAAATAGAACCTGAGTTATGAAATTTTAAAGATTAAACTGTAAAATAATGCTTAGAAACTATAAACTCCATTCGGGGACAACTGATTATGCCAGACAGGGACAGTCAAATGTGCAGGCCTGCTACTGGAGTCCAGTTAGACCTGCTGAATAAAAGTACCCTAATCCTGGTTGCCAACCACTCAGTAGAGGTAATGCACTGATTTTCACCTTTCAATAATGGTAATGCATTGGTTCTGAGATTCATCAGAGTTGGAGTGTGAGTTCCTGCTGCGTTGACATTGGGGATCTAGGCGCTGGGGCTTATGATGCAAAGACCATCATGATTGCATTGTGCAGTTCAGGTGATGCTTTGGTTTCAATGAGTGCAGAGGCTGCAATGAGGACATTTAACATTGTTGCTGAGGTTGCTGTTCACGGGGTTGCAAGGACCTTACACCGGAAAAAGCATCTCAGTGGTGATTCCCAAGCTTATGCACCAGTTCTGTTCCACGCAACAGTGGAGATGCGTTGAGTCTACTCCCACAGCAGAGGATGCTTCTGTTCAGCTGGAGTAAACACCATAGGCTATCCTTCAAGTGTCCACAACTGGGGTAGCTTCACTTGGCTGGGCAGCCTCATGGATGGCAAAGTCCAGGTACAGAGCAGGGTGGTTGAAAGTCCCTGAAACTTTGTATCAGGAGGGCAGCCAGCTAGCTTTCCAGTCACTCTCAGTTCAAGTGATA
Organism: Pleurodeles waltl; assembly: GCF_031143425.1. Lineage (NCBI taxonomy): Eukaryota > Metazoa > Chordata > Amphibia > Caudata > Salamandridae > Pleurodeles > Pleurodeles waltl. Next base: position 623,302,289 of record NC_090439.1, on the reverse strand, counting down.
CAGGTCCAATCCTTCTCTCCCAGGCAGGGGAACAGCAGGGCAGCTCAGCAAGGCAGGAGTCCAGCAAAGTAGCAGTTCAGCAGAGTGGCAGTCTTTTAGCAGCACAGCAGTCCATCTTCCTGGCAGAGTAGTCACAGGTCCAGAAATGTACTGAGCTGGTGGTGTCAGAGTTACGGTACCTATACCCAGTTGGACCTTTAATGTGAGGGAGACTTCAAAGACAGGACTTTGAAGAGCACAGAGGCCCTACCTTTCCTGCCTTGGCTCCAGGCTCACTATAGAAGGTTATGCAGCCCTTTGTGTGGGAACAGAACACAGCTGTTATAATTTAGCTCATATAATATTGTAGTTCACATTAGAGAAAGTGTATATGCTCATACTGTATTCTTTAGTCATTAACGTAGAACCAACAACCTACTTTTGTTATATTATATTCCATGTTATGAGTTGGTAGGCTCCAGATGCTCTCCTTTAGAATGTTGAAGAGTGGAACAACCGGGAGTGCACCTTAGAATGTTGATGTGGAGAGCTTGGTGAGAGGAGGTGGTGTGCAATGAGTCTCTTCAATAAAGTCCTATTCAACATACTTGAGTCTACGCGTTTTCTACAGAGGATTTTAGTGACGAGGATGGGATACTGCGCAGGGGGCAGTGAAGACTCCTTACCCCTGATTATTTTCATCACCTCATCAAGGCAAATTGTGTGGAGCGGACTGTGAGTTTGAAGTGAGGAGGATTTTATTGCCTTTAAAAGCCTGGAACTATAGAGGTACCCTGGGTGAACCGCTTGTCGTGTGTTTAACAGCACAGTGGGCTGTTCCCACGGCAGATTTCTGAACTACGGGGCCGACGCTGTGTCTGTTGACATCGGGCTGCTATGTGCAGGCATAGTGCAGATCGGAGTAGTATGATAAATGAAGGCTGGAAGGTAAAGGGAGAAGGAAGCACTGTCCAACCTAGCCCTCTTACTGGTTTGTGTTGGAGGAATCATCAGAACACGGGCGTCAACTACATCTGGTAGCCGGCTAATCTCGCCCAAACATCAGACTCCAGCGTGGGGCACACCAGGAGTCAAGGTTGCCGGAAGGTGTGGTAGCAATTGGGAGCGTCGCGCTCCTGGTACAAGCTTCTGCCTACAGGCACACAAGCACCGGACTCCAGTGGAGGGGAGGCCAGGAGTCAAGGAAGACCGATTTGAGGTGATAATAGGAGCATTGTTCCAGGCCGAAGTACGACAGAAGGCGGGGTCTCTACCCCTAGTCCTTCCCTTTGCTCAGGCTTCCGGGTGAGGTGGAGTCCCGTCTCACTCGGCTTTTCTGGTGCAGAACAGGAAGACGGAGTCGTCCGCAGAGCGCTCGTTCTGGGTTCATATAAAAATAAGAGTTGTTACGGCGCCCGGGAGGAGAACGATAAAATATCCTCGCAGGGGAGTGGATTGTGTATATCTACTGCAATGGTAATCGAGCGAATGTAATGGTGCATGAGTTGTGAGACATTTGGACAAAGAACTCATGATTACGCAAATTCCCTGCCAGGGACTCAAAGGGGGGAAGATAGCGATCACGAAGCCGATACAGTTGACATTCCTCATTGATTCTGGAAACCTAACTATCATTTGGAATTGTATGTTTGTATTTTTGCGGTGCCCAGCATTGAATAGGTACTCTGTATGTACATGACTTGTAATTGAATAATGAGTGTGCTGTTTTAATTTATAAGTGTGGTACAGAAATCTAAACAAGTTTGAAGGTCACCTTTACTGTGTAACATGTAAACCTCGATATTCCAAACTGAGCCATGGCAGCGGCAGGGATGTCCCAACCTCCTCCATTCCTGAACAATGTTTGAATCATATTTAATTGCTATGGGGGGGGAATTCACGGCCCTTAGGAAACAACACATGCTTTTGCATAATTTGGGTATTCAAGGAAGGAAGGTTTACGAGAGTTTAACAGACCTAGACGAGGAAGCAGAAGAGGAGGGGGAGAATTTAGATGTATTCCAACAAGCGCTCAATAAATTGGAGAGTCATTTTGGTCATAAAGTTAATGTAGTCCTAGAGAGGCATAGGTTCTTTAGTAGGACACAAGGTAAAGACGAAAAGGTAGCCAGCTACATTGCTCACCTGTGTGGGCTGGCCCACACATGTGAATTTGGGGAATTAGAAGATTCGTTAATTTGTGATCAGTTAGTGAGGTGCACCAATAATCTGAGAGTGCAGGAGAAGCTTCTAGCCCATAATCCATCCCTAGAGGAAGCTGTAGATTTAGCAAAAGGTATAGAGCATACAGCTGAATGTATGAAATAAATCAAACACACACCACAGTCAAATGGGGTGAAAGAAGTGAGAGTCTACCATAAGCAAGAGGAGAATGAGTCTATTAAGGAGGAAGACTCAGTGTTACAGGCTCTTTCAATAAAAAAAAACACAACAGTTAACATGGAATGGAGCAAAAGCAAATGCTTTAGGTGTGGGAACTACAGGCACCTGGCTAACAGCCCCTTGTGCCCTGCTCGCAATTGCTTGTGCAGGAAGTGTGGCACTAGAGGGCACTATGCCCGCGTCTGTAAAAATGAAAGAAGTGATAAGAAAGTGGTACACAAGGTGGAAGAAATCACAGATTCGAGAAATAAATGTGTTCTTCAAGTGAAAGAAACACATGGACCTGGTCTAACTGACAATGCATACCCCGTTTGTGACATCGAATTAGATGGTATAGGCGTGAGAGCATTTGCAGACTCGTGCTCACCGTTCACCCTCATGAACTATAAAACGTTTGAAGATAAGTTCCAAAACCAGGGGTACAAATTGCGACCTGCCAACATACATCCTGGAGGGCATAACAATGATCCCATACGCCCAGTGGCGTAGCGTGGGGGGAGCAGGGGGGCCGGCCGCACCGGGCGCAACATCTTGGAAGAGACTAAATCCACGGGTTAGGGGGCGCAAATTACTTGCCTTGCCCCGGGATAGGGGGCGCAAATTACTTGCCTTGCCCCGGGTGCTGACAACCCACGCTACGCCACTGCATACCCCTGAAGGGAATGCTAAAGCTACGCATATCCTTCAAGGATCACAATACTTTGGGAATGGTGTATTTCACAAACAAAGGGTCCAATTTGTTAGGATGGAGACACCAAAAGGAACTGGGAATCAAACTAGACCCTAATAACAGAGAACAAGTACTGTTAGTGGATATGCCAAAGTTCAGTGAAAGTATATGTGAGGAATTTCCCAGATTATTCGAGGACAGACTTGGACTGCTAAAAATCAACACAAAATTAAAGTGAAAGACAATGCGGTACCAGTGGTGCATAAAGTCAGATCTATCCCTTATCTTATGCAAGAACCATTAAAGAAAGAATTGGATAAGTTGGTTGAGCAAGGGGTCATAGAACCCATAGAAAGTTCCCTATAGTTAGCTCACATTGTAGTCATCAGGAAACCGGGGGGTAGAGGCATATGCCTATGCGTTGACTTGAGGGACTTGAATGCCAACATATGTGTTGACAGATTCCCCTTACCCAAAATAAATAAAATGGTAAGCATGTTAGGGTCAGCTAAATATTTTAGTGTAATAGATTTATCATCCGCTTACCATCAAGTGGAACGACATCCTTCATCTTGCCCACTCACATCCTTCATTACTCCGTTTGGAGCCTTCATTTACCGAAGAATGCCATTTGGCCTTGCCTCGGCTGCTGCGGTAGTCCAACGGATCATGCAAAGGATATTGCAAGGAATTAGTCAAATAATGTGTTTCCAAGATGATATTCTTGTGTGTGGAAATACAGAGCGTGAGCACAATTCCATTTTGAGGAAGGTATTTAAAGCTCTTGATGATGCAGGCATGACTATCAGGTGGGATAAGTGCCAATTAGGAGTAGAATCGGTGGAATATCTTGGCCATAAAATAAGCAAAAATGGGATAGAACCAAAGTGTGATCTAGTGGTGGCCGTGAAAGAAGCCCCAGCACCCACCAATAAAGAACTGAAATCATGTTTGGGGTTAGCACAATTCATGTAAAAATTTTTGCACAACTTTGCAGAGGTCACAGCCCCTATGAGAGCCTTATTAAAAAAATATATACATTTTGAGTGGAGCATTGAGTGCCAAGCGGCTTTGGAAAAGGTGAAGGAAGCTATAATCCAATGTCCAAGCTTAGGAAATTTTGACCCCACTAGGAAAACATGGCTAACTACCGATGCAAGCGGGAAGGGATTAGGAGCCACCTTTTCCCAGTGTGTGGATGGGCAGGAATGGATTGTGGCATTTGCATCTAAATCTCTTAGAGACGCATAACTAAACTACTCCACGATAGAAAGAGAGGCTTTGGCATGTTATTGGACCAGTAACCACTTTAAATTCTTCCTATGGGGTTTACCGTTCTATATCAGAATGGACCACAAACCTCTAATTTTCTTATTCACCACTAAAGGTAGAGACCATGCCACCCCGCGAATAACCAAATGGATCTTAGGGTTGGAGGGTTTCAACTTTGAGATGCAATATGTTCCTGGTAAAAGAAACATATTAGCCAATTGCCTTTCGAGATTTCCTAGGAAGGGAGAGGAGGAGGCAATAAAAGATACTCTGGAACCGGTGCTGTATGTAGATTTGGCAGGCATTAGCAAGGAAGAGTGGGTTACGGCAATAAACAAGGACCAGACGTTACAAGCAATAAAAGATAAGATAATGAATGGGTGGCCGGAAAGACCCAAGTATTTGGAGAAAGGGTTGAGGGGATACTGGGAGGTGAGATCGGAATTACATATTTCAGAGAACATGGTAATGAGAGGAGAGAGAGTTATATCCCCACATGATCTATGGGACAAGCTGATAAGCCTGGCACATGAGGGTCACCTGGGAAGAACCTTAACCAAAAGTAAACTCAGAGCAACATACTGGTTCCCCACCATGGACAGGTTGGTAGACAACACTGTGAGAGATTGTATCAGTTGTGCAATGAGTGATAAGACCAAGATTACGCAGAAATCTCCATTGTCTCCCATCGAAGTTCCCATTAAACCATGGGACAAGCTAGGTTTAGACATTCTAGGACCCCTTACATACTTCGGCTCGAGAGGGAGATTCCTGTTGGTTTTGGTTGATTATCATTCACATTGAGTAATGACCAAGATTGTAAGTAATGTAACAACACAAGAGGTTATGGATTTCCTAAAGGAGGCATTTACAAGATAAGGTATCCCTGGTACGATAATGACTGACAACGGGGTGCAATTCATGTCAGGGGCCATGGAAGAGTTCTTGAAGAAGAGTGGGGTCCAACATTTTAGAACGGCGTTATACAACCCCAAGGCTAATGGTCTAGTGGAAAGAGTCAACAGAATGATCAAGGAGTGCCTGCAATTAGCCACCCTGTCACATGAACCTGGAGAAGCTGCCCTTAAACAAATGTTGTGGTCATACCATACGACACCCAATTTGGTTACAGGGATATCCCCGTTCCTGTCACTGAAGGGAAGACTACCAGGGACTAAGCTAAACCCGAATTGGTTGAAGGGTGGTGAACCACTCTGGGTGCGGCGAGAGAAAGCAGCAACAAAGGTCCGACAGAACCAATGGAAGTACCGGAATTGGTATGATAGCAAATATGGCACAAGGATTAAACAATGGAATGTCGGGCAGTGGGTCAGAGTCAAACTTCCAGTACCCTCCCAGAGGGAAGGCAGCAAGTTCTCTAAACCCATTAGGATCATAAGAGTACATAAGAACGTAGTGACCCCGGAGGATGGCAGGACGTGGAGTTTGGACCGTATAACTTCCAACCAAGACATTGAGGCAGAGACAGAACAAGAGCGTATGAGAGAATCGGGAAATGTATCGGACCTGAAAAGCCCAGTTAAGCTTCCAAGAAGAAGGATGTGTCCATTATGGCATAAAGACTATGTACTACATTATTAAGGTAGGCCCTCAGGGCATGAGGACTATGTTTACATTATTAAGGAAGGGGGAAGTGTTATAATATAGTTCATATAGCATTGTAGTTCACATTAGAGGAAGTGTATATACTCATACTGTATTCTTTAGTCATTAACGTAGAGCCAACAACCTACTTTTGTTTTATTATATTCCATGTTATGAGTTGGTAGGCTACAAATGCTCTCCTTTAGAATGTTGAAGAGTGGAACAACCGGGAGTGCACCTTAGAATGTTGATGTGGAGAGCTTGGTGAATCTGAGGAGAGGAGGTGGTGTGCAAGGAGTCTCTTCAATAAACTTGTATTCAACATACTTGAGTCTACGCGTTTACTACAACAGCATAGTCAGGATTAAGGGAGGCTGTGGCCAGCTCATCCCTACCATCCCTACAGGTCCCACTGTGTGTGGCTATCTAGACGGAATATGTAAAGCCCAGCTGTCACTCACTCCAGACAAATGTTCAGTGACAGGCAGAATGCTCCAAAAGTCAGAAAATGCCAACTTTCTAAGAGTGGTATTTTCAGAATTACAATTTAAAATTCAACTTCACCATAAGTTGTGATTTTAAAATGTGATTCTAGAAACATCAAACTCAAAGTTTTATCTCTTTCAGACTGTGAATTACACTTATAAGAGGTAATAAGGTAATCCATCCCAATGTTACCCTATGGGAGAGAAGGTTTTTGTTGTAGTGGAAAATGATTTAGTGAGGTTTTCACTACCCAGACTTGCAAAACTAAAAAGTACATTTCCTGCCTTTCAAATCCATGTCACCCTTCCCTCTGGGTTGTCCAGGGCCTACCTTATGTGTATAAAAAAGGAAGGTTTGGGCCTGGCAAAAGGGTTACTTTGCCAGGTCAACAAGGCAGTTTAAAACTGCACCCATAGGCTCTGCAATGGCAGGCCTGAGACATGGTCAAATGGCTACTTAAGTTAGTGGCACAATCAGTGGTGGAGGCCCAAAAGTAACATTTAAGTGACAGGCTCTTGGCTTATGTAGTTCACTTTATTAGGGACTTTCATGTGAATTTAATATGCTAATTGGGGATAAGACAATGTTTCCATGTTTAGGGGAGAGAGCACAAACTCTTTAGCACTGGCTAGTATGGTAAAGGGCACAGAGTCCTAAAGCCAGCAAGAACGAGTTCAGGAAAGTGGAGAAGGTAGGCAAAATGTTGGAGGGAAGACCATTCTAAGGCTGTTAGGTCTAACAGATTTGTCATTTTTTGGAAACTGTGTCTCATAGTTCTTTTGGGGAGGGGCACTTTGTGATAATTTTACTGTACTACGTTCGGCTTTAGTCAGTGAAGTACGAGTTTTAGATGCGCTGTTTCAGGTATTTTTGGGTAATCGCCGTAATTTTCACCTTTTCTGTGTTGGAGAAGATCTTTAGGACAAGGAGCCAGATATGATAAACATTTGTATGGTTGCAAGCGCTCCATTTCAGCACTTGCAGATGCTAAAATGATTTCTTTCTATGTACTAGTTCCATTATAGAAGTCAGAAATGTTTTCCTTACTTCTAAAATAAGATTCTAAATGGATTCCAAATAGACTCCCGTTTGGTACCGGTAAAGGGTGTGTTGGGGTAGTCCTATCCAAATAATGAATCGTTATTATAACATAATCCTGGTTGCAAGCTATGGACATTTGCCAACACCTCAAGGAATGTGATAATGCATTTGGAAAAAGGGGTCCATATGGGACCTCTTCCCCACCGAGAATGTTAAAAAAGCTTGAATAAAAAATAGCCAGTGAAAGAAAGGATCCTGCTAGCTTCTAAACAAACTTTAAGAGAAAATATTTTTTATTCGTAAACATTGACCCATTTCCTTTGAGGAACACAGGCTGTATTTAGAAAAAGGTTTGTTTTAATTAAACCCAATCATAAACATAGTTGTTTGCTTGTTCAGCAAGCCACCAAAACCGGGATGGCCTCCAATCGCAGAGCATACCAATTTGTGACTAGCCTCATTATTATTCACGAGGCAGGTTGGATTGAGACTGATGACGCAGAAATGAAGGTTTTACATTTATTAGCGCATAAACGTATTGCTGCAATAATCAAGTGTGACTTTAACCGAACTAATAAAGATTGTACGGGGACAAATGTGCCCTCAGAGTAGTTCGCCAACATTTATAAGCGTGCTTTATATAACGTGATGTATTAGAATTGTACTAATCTGACATAACCGTAAACGTGTGCCATGATTTGCTTGTTTGAAATGTTTTAACTTAGCATAACTTTAGTGGAGGCTTCGGCCTAGTTGCCTTGTCTCACGGTTTAGATGCTCGTGTTTTTCCAATGTGCTAATAAACGTGTATTCTTGCTTGAAGCTGTACTTTTCCAGTGAGATCGGTTCACATGCTTATCTTTAAGGTTTCGTGCCAGCCTGGCATCTTCTTCTTTGCTCCAAGGTCAATCTGCAGGTGCAGACAATGGAAGCTCTGAAAGTGAGTTAATTGGTAAAATATGTTGCAACTTACGTTCCCGACTCCAAGGATAATGTATGCCTAGGTAGAAGCTTGTGAATAGTTGTTTTTGATTGGACAATTTGAAGCCAACCTATGAACCCTCCAATGGAAGACCCTACTGGATTTGAACTGTTGTTTATTTAAACCCGGTGCACAAGAAGAAAGCAGCCATTACAGCCATTACAGCCATTTTTCCATTAGACATTGGCCATTACCCGGACATTGGCCATTACCCGCCATTTGCAGGACATTGCAGCCATTATGGCCCATCTTACCGACCTCGTCATTTTGCCATCTTCTACGATGCGATGAGACTTTGATGCTTTCTCTAATCGAGAGAAAGAGACTTTAAGTAATTCTCGCCCTAGAGACTTTAACTTTGATTTGCCCCTTTGCATGAAGTAGTAGTTTTGTCCTTTTATCTTGCCGCTGTGAGGCAATTGCCCTGTCCACCCTGCCCCTTTACCCCCGTCCCATGCTGATCGAAACCGGTACCTGTGAGACGAAGACTTCCTTGAATGCTGATTGAATTTGGTAAATATGAAAGGAAAATGTACAATTGCATTGTGTTTCTTTTTAGGTAACCAACTGCTGATTTTTGATAAGAGCCCTAGTTAGGAGTTTTCCAAATTAATGTTGCTAAATTGTTTTTGCATGAAGTCCCACATGCAGATGCTAATTTGAGGTTAGATGGGGATTCATTTGATGCACGATGCAATTTGAGACCTTGTTATGCTGACTAATGTATGCAATTAGCCCATTACAGATTATAGTTTTAGTGGTTTGCGTTGCTATTATCGAATGCATTGTTATTCAAATGCTGCATAGATTGCATCTGTTTCGCCGTTATGGACAGCTATTAATGTTCATTTACATATATCATTTGGTGTTGAGACACATTTATATCGTGCTAGCTTTGTTAATATAGGGAAATCAATTCATTAACTTTGAATGAACTGGTGTGGTTATTCATGGCCGAAAGGTCATGGTTCGCCGAAATGTTTTCTGGATTAATTGTGAAGTGTTATGTTGATCAGGGCATTGATTATGTTCGTTATTGATTATTGATTTGATTAAATTGACTAATCTCGGGTGAAGAGAGCCCCACTTGGTCAAAAGATTCATCGACCCAAGAGCGTCCAGATACAGGTAATTTATTAGGTTGGAACGCTCTATCAGTAGATGGTAGCAGAGGACGGTTTCGCCCTTTGGGACCCCACTCGAGAGATATATGGTGTTGAATTAACGGTTTCGCCCTTTGGGACCCCACTCGAGAGATATATGGTGTTGAATTAACGGTTTCGACTTTTGGGACCCCGCTCGAGAGGTATATGGTGTTGAATTAGATTTTTCTTGGGTAAAACAGATTGAGAGAATGATGATGCCCTAAGTCCCCCGCGACTTTCCCGGGATCTCGGAGCTTGCGAATGGAAAGAATGGAGGTATGAAATCGGCGTTGGCGGTACTAGTGACGGTATGAGTGAAGTTAGGATTTTGCGCTTGCACAGCTTATTGCCGCAGATTGTTTGAAAAGGTTGCGTGGATTTTAGAGAATAGCGGAGGTGCGACTCCGAGTGTGAGAGTAGGGAAGTCGTCGAACTTCATGTGCATGTGGCGCTTTGTGCAGAAAAAGGTCCACGTGGTTGTTGTTGTTGAGACGGGCCCTGCTAGGTCAAGAGACTCCGGAGTATGTTGAAAAGTGTACGAGACACTTGTTTTATGTTGTGGTCTGGTCGGTTTAATAGGTTGACCGGGCGTGGTCAACGAGTCGGTACGTGTGTTAAGGGAGTGAAAGAAAACTTCGACTTCGGGCTTTGACAAATTCTAAGTGCACTAGAATAGATCATTGACAAGTTGAGAGCAGAGGCTGCGGGTCAGATTTGCTTGCGAAAGTGGGGACCGAGAAAGATAGAATAACTGCCGAGGCTAGTGAAAAATCCCTAAGGTCCTGAAGCGATTGTGTTACCCTTCCTGTAGTAAACCGACAGATCTGTTTTATTATTATTTGGTTGCTCGCGATACATGCCAAAAGTTGTTACGAGAGGAGCTGAGTGAAGGAGGACAAGCCGCGAGGCTTTGTCAGCCGCAGTGTGTGTGAGTGTGACGTCACTAGGAGCCGCGCTGGGATAGGTTGGTTGCAGAGGAGGGTCGCGCACGGATTGGACGCAGTCCGTGGGGCTCGATTGGAAGGGGAAAGGCAAGCGAAGAGTATTCCGGGAATTAAAGTCACTTATTGATTACAAACTTTGTGAAATAAAAGACGAGAAAATGAAATTTTTTAAAGCGTTAAAGAGTGCGATGAAGGGAGAGTCTTACATTAAAGCGAGCGTAGGAGAGGAGACGCCACCCGAAGGTACACCAACTTACATTGTAATGGAGGAGAGTGGGGTAGCTCCGTGCCTTTGGCTAAAGCAATGGCACAAGCTGACAGAGAAACATGGGAGCGTAGCGTTCCCGATCCATGGGACATTCAATATAAGGATCCTAGAGAATTTGAGATTCGCGATGTAGGACATGAAGGTACCTCCAAGGCCAGCACAGTTTGAGGCTCTAGCGATTTGGGAACTAATGGCTAGACAGCAACAGCAAAAGAAGTTCGAGACCAGGATAAGAAAGGTAGAAAAGACACTAGCGGACGCTAGGTGGGATAATGCACAGAAGGTGTGGAGGTCAGATATATTGCAGGGGATAAAATTGTTTCCCGCAATTGCTAAGGAAGAAGAGGCGACAGGCAAGAAAGCTACCTGTAAGACAAACAGGAGGTGTTCCAAAGATAGAGAAGACGAGTCAGAGGATGAGGAGTTCATCATGCAATTGCTGAATGACCGTCCACCACCTTATGCAGCGAGTGAACAAGGTCCAAGTACCAGTTCTGCCCCTCTGGCACCGGTACAGAATAATGAAACTCCGAAATCAGAAACGCCATCGGGATCTAAGGACCCGTGTTTACTGTTCACCCCGCAGATACCGCAGGTTAGGAGAATATATCCAGATGTGCCTATATTGAAAACAGCAGAAAATTATCAGCCGCATGTCCCAAGGTACTACAGCAGTGACAACGGTACGGGAATGATTCTAGATCCAACCGTAATGGGAGTACAGAATGGTCGCAACCCAACATTGGCACAAGCTGAATCAACCCAGTTTTTGATGCCTCAAAAGCAGATGCAGGGGGAACCGCACATGCTCAGATGACGGGGAGTCAGACGGGCATGCCGGCAATGATGACCCATAGTGTGGGAATGAACATGCCTCAGAACATGGGGAATGGACAGAACCCAGATGCGATATCCCTACCCAATACTGTAGGTCCACCGGTACCTTTGTACACTCAGCCTAACTTAGGTATGAGCGGTCAAGGATCAATGGTGCAGAGTGGGACGGAAAGGAGGTGCATAGAAAACACTCCAGAGACAACTCCGATAGCGGCTCTGCCAACTGGATCTGGGTCCTTGATGGAGTTTAGTCCCATATGTGCTCAGTCAACAGTGGTGGGGTCGAGTCCCCCACTGATGATACCGCTATCATCGAACACTGAAAAGTTGCCGCAACCATCAATGGCAGTCGATGCGAATGCTACACTGATGGGGTTGAATGCGCAACAGCTGACACAGTGGTTCAACAGTCTGAATTCCACACAAAGCTCAGCCAGTGGGAAGGGAGAGGACTATCTGAATAGGGTAAGGTTGAACATGGAAGCAGAAGAATTGGTGGAAGGGACTATGGGTTTGAATAGGTTAGAGTCCTACTCGGAAGAAGAGCTGAGGTATCTATGTCCCAGGATTACGAGAGAGGTGAACAAGGTACATAGAAGGTTGCAAGAAATAGCTGACAAAAACGGGGTTGAGATAGACAAGACAAAACACTTGAGCAGGAGCTATAGATTGGATTTCGGGACCACAGACTTTGAACACATGAGGTCAGCAGGCATGAAGACGCACCTTAGAGAATTGCTGCAGAGTGCAAGTGTGGAGGTGCTTAGACAAATGGGAGAGCAGATGGGCAAGGAAAAAGGAAAAGAAGAAAGACAGTGTCCCAGAGCATAAGGAGAAAAGACCACAGAGTAGTGATGCAATAACCATGTTACCAATGAGGGAGACAGCAGGGGGAAAATTAATACATGTACCGTGGCACAGGAGCGACATTCAGTCTTTTACGGATGATTTTCCCAAACTGAGAGAGAAACCGATTGAATGGTATCAACAGACTGATAGGTTTGTGAAGCTTGCAAAATGTCTTTGGGAAGACCTGAACACCCTTTTTGAGATTGTGGTTCCGGCAGATTTGTGGGAAGACTGCAAAAGGGCTGTAGGTTGGCCGACAAGTGAACCAGAGAGAGACAGGGATACGGGTGCACCATCACCTATGGTAATGAGCTTGTACTATAAGGTGATTGAGCATTTGAAGACGAAGGTTGCCGCGAAAAATGTGGATTGGCAGAAGATTGATCGAACTGCCCAAGAGGCTAAAGAGTCGATTCATGGTTACTATGAGAGGTTGTTGAAGGCGTTCAAGAACTACAGTGGTACGGAAACAATAGAAGCGAAGGACATGCTTCATTTTGTGTTTAGATTTGTGGAAGGGCTGAGACCAGAGATAAGTCAGATGATAAAGACGCATTTGATTTGTTGGCAGTCGAAACCTATTGATGAGGTGTTGAATTATGCGAAATACTGTAGCGACGAAATTGAAGTGAAACAGAAAAGGTTGAAAGAGAAAGTGATGATGATGCAACTTAAAGCAGCTCAGACAGGTTTGCAAGGGTTGCAAGGGTTCCAACAGCAGATACCGCAGCCGCAGCCGCAGGGAAATATGGTGTTTCAGCCACAGGCGAGAGGTAGAGGCAGAGGAGGCTTTGGGAGTAATGGTCCGGATTTGAACACTGTTGCGATTCCGAATGGTGTGCAGGCTATGAAAAGGGTGATGCCGTGTCACGTGTGCGGAATCGTCGGACATTGGAAACGCGAGTGCCCGATGGTGGTGCAGGAAGGTGCAGGTGTTGGTCAGCATGATGTCAATGCATTCCAGACAATGAGGGGACCGAAAATGAGAGGTCCAAACCCAAATTTTCAGACCATAAATCAGCTGCAGGGATTACAGCCCATGCAGCCGCAGCAGATGCAGATGCCCCGTATGCAGATGACGCAAATGCAGCCAATGCAACAGCAGTTTCCCATGGTACCTAATCAGCAAATGCAAATACCTTTGGCACCAGTGAGTCAGCAGCAAGCGATGGTTCCTCCACAGGTCTCAGGTCAGGTGATGAATACAAATGGCACAGTACAACAGTTCCCATTACACAGTGAGAATGGAATAAACAATGTGTGGGAGAGTGAAAGTTCAGATGAGGAGGGAAATTGTGTGCTTGCAGCATCCTTGGAAGTTGATCAAAAGGGTCCATATGTGGAGGGAAGAGTTATGGGTCATCGTGTTTCATTCTTGGTTGACACAGGAGCCACACGTTCAACTGTTAGGAGCATTGAAGTACCAAATTTGCCACTCTCAGGGAGAACAGTTCAAGTAGTGGGAGTAGCAAACAGGTACCTGACGAACCCAATCACAGATCCAGAACAAGTCAGTATTGGTAACTATCAAGGGTTACATAATTTTGTGGTATGTGACTCAAGCCCAATAGCACTGTTAGGGAGAGACCTATTGTGCAAATTGGGATGTTCGATTATGTGTTCGGACGATGGAATTAGAATTCAGACGAACAGTGATGGGGAAGAAGAGGACAGTGTAGAAGGGGATGAGATGGAAACTGTTGATGAAGAATATCCTCTGATTAACCTTTTTCCGATGATAACTGAAGAAGATATTCCAGCTGAATTACGGGAAACTGTCGGAAAGGAAGTGTGGGATATGACAGGAAAGGAGGTGGGATTGGTGAAAGGAGTGGAACCAGTGAAAGTGACCGTAAAACCCAATGTAACCTTTCCCCAGACCCCCCAATATCACATGGCACAAGACACTCTCATGAAAGTCGCCCAACTCATTGACGAGTTTGTAAAACAGGGAGTGCTGAAAGAAGTGTTAAGCAGTCCATGTAATTCACCAATCATGGGACTAATAAAGCCGAGTGGAAAGGTCCGAATAGTGCAGGACTTGAGGAAAATAAATGACATCATAGTTAAATGCTGCCCTGTAGTACCGAATCCAGCTGTGATAATGTTTCAAATCCCTTGCGATGCCGAGTGGTTTTCAGTCATCGACTTGTCACAAGCATTCTTTTCGGTGCCTCTTCATGAGAACAGCCAATTTCTCTTTTGTTTCAAATTCTTAGACAGAGTTTACAGTTGGTGTCGAATTCCTCAAGGGTTTTCTGAGTCACCGTCAATTTTCAATCAGATTCTAAAGAAAGATTTGGAAGCGTTAGACTTGCCATTCGAGTCAACCCTAGTACAGTACATTGATGACTTACTGATTGCATCTAAGACAGAAAGTGGCTGCACAGCCGACACCATTGCTCTACTGAACCATTTGGGAAGGAATGGACACAAGGTGTCTCCTTCAAAGTTGCAGTTCTGTCAGAAGAAAGTGAAATACTTGGGTCATCAAATAGAGAAGGGGTCACAGAGAATAATGAAGGAAAGAATAACAAGTGTACTTCAAATGAGTCCACCAAAGACTAGGAGGGAGGTGAGGAAGTTTTTGGGGATGGTGAGCTACTGTCGCCAGTGGATCCCCAACTTCTCAACTCTAGCAAAGCCTTTACTGAAACTGACCCAGAAGGATGCCTTGGATGAAATTGAGCTGAAAGGAGATGAGATGGATGCTTTTATTGAATTGAAAGAATGCATGTGCAGGGCTCCAGCTTTAGGTATGCCTGATTACACAAAGCCTTTCACATTGTTTTGTCATGAACGTGATGCATGTTCTTTGTCTGTCTTGACCCAAGTCCATGGTGGTATAAACAGACCAGTAGCGTATTTTTCAGCTACTTTGGATCCGGTCGCAGCAGCACTGCCAGGGTGTTTGCGCGCCGTAGCAGCAGTTGGTATCAGCCTCACACAGAGTGAAGGAATAGTGATGGGACATCCATTAACAGTCATGGTCCCTCACTCAGTTGAGATACTTTTGACCCGCTCCCGAACACAACACATGACTGGAGCAAGACTCACAAGGTATGAAACAATAATTCTGGGCTCACCGAATGTGCAGCTGAAAAGGTGCACTACGTTGAATCCAGCAACCTTGCTTCCCGGTGAAAATGCTGAAATTGAGAACGCTGAAGACGTCGAGCATGACTGCCTTCAGGTGACTGAATTTTGCACAAAACCCCGACCTGATATTAAGGATACTAAGCTTGATGAAAATGACCAAATTGTTTTTGTTGATGGGTCATGTTTAAGAGATGCATTGGGAATATTGAAAGCAGGATATGCTGTATGTACTGTAACAGGTGTTTTGGAAGCGTCCTGGCTTCAAGGAGTCTATTCTGCACAAGTAGCAGAGCTTGTAGCCCTTACAAGAGCATGCCAACTGTCTACATTAATGAAGGTTACCATTTACACTGATAGTCAGTACGGGTTTGGAATTGTGCACGACTTTGGGCAATTATGGTCACAGAGAGGTTTCCTGACCTCTTCAGGGTCCCCAGTGAAAAACGGGGAGAGAATAAGGGAATTGTTACACGCCATTCAGATGCCAGCCGAAATTGCAGTGGTAAAGAGTAGTGCTCATACAAAAGGACAGGACTATGTTTCTCTGGGAAATGCATATGCGGATCAAGTCGCAAGATTTTGTGCCTTGAACTGTATATTGCTCAGGGATGAATGGAATTTGATAAGTGAGCCAGAGCTCGAACCAGCTGAAGCATTTGCCTTGAAGGTCGTGGATACAATAGATGAACTAAAAGCATTACAGAATAGCGTCAGGGAGGATGAAAGAGCTTCCTGGATTAAGTCACAATGTACAAAGAGACCAGATGAGTTATGGGTTTCAAATGAAGGAAAATTTGTTTTACCAAATGGTCTCTTATCGCAGCTAGCGCGGTTCTATCATGGGCAGGCTCACCTAGGGAGAGATGCCATGATAAGATTGTTCAAAACTGATTGGTTTAACCCCAGATTCCGTCAAGCTGCAGAAGCAGTTTGCCATCGTTGTGTCATTTGCCAGCAGATGAACCCAGGAAAGGGAACGGTTGTGAACATGAGCCACATTGGCAGGGCGAGTGGCCCGTTCAGCAGAATGCAGATGGACTTTATTGAGATGCCTGTGCATGGAGGTCTGAAGTATGTGTTGGTGATTGTGTGCATTTTTAGTCACTGGATTGAAGCCTACCCTACACGTAGAAATGACAGCCTTACAGTTGCAAAACTATTGTTGAGGGAGTTGATACCACGTTTCGGATTCCCGATCTCTTTAGAATCAGATAGAGGAAGTCACTTCAATAACGAGGTGATAAAGTTACTTTGCACAGCGCTGAACATTGAGCAAAAACTGCATTGTAGCTATCGCCCTGAAGCCTCAGGACTGGTGGAACAAATGAATGGTACACTGAAATCAAGAATGGCGAAAATATGTGCATCGACAAATTTGAAATGGCCTGACGCATTGCCTTTGGTGTTAATGTCAATGAGAAACACCCCTGACAGAAAGACTGGATTGTCCCCGCACAAAATTCTCATGGGCAGGGCCATGAGACTTCCTGCAGTTCCCGCAAACGCGCTTTTGAATATTACAGATGATATGGTGTTAGACTACTGCAAAGGTCTGGCTGACGTGGTTCGCTCTTTCTCTCACCAGGTGGAAGCAACCACCTTGCCACCGATCCAAGGTCCAGGACACACACTGAAAGCAGGTGACTGGGTCGTGATAAAGAAGCACGTGAGGAAGTCGTGTCTGGAACCCCATTGGAAAGGCCCTTTCCAAGTGATCCTGACGACCACTACCGCTGTGAAGTGTGCGGGAGTTCCCAACTGGATTCACGCCAGTCATACAAAGAAAGTGTTGTGTCCCACAGATGAGGAAGTTGAAGCGCTGAAACTGCCAGTAACTGATAACAAAGTGCCGAGCGCTGAGACAGAGCAAAACAGAACTAGAAGCGAACAGGCAGACATAGAGGAGAGAGAAATATTCTCTGAGGACGAAACAACCGATTCACTTGGGGAAGACCAAGGAGAAACCTCAGACAGTGACGAAGCAGCTGAAGGTAACAAAGAGCCTGAAGCAGCTGAAAGTGACAAAGAGCCTGAAGAAAGTAACAGTGACAAAGGGCTCGAAAGAGGTGAAAAAGCAGGAGAGCCTGATCAGAGGAGGGCTTTCCCAGAAGCAGACGGTACAGAAAAAGAAAAGGAAAACGTGATTGACTCCCCAGAACAAGGGGACAAGGCAGAACAGAACGAAACTGTTCAAACTTCTTCAGAAGAGATCGCAGGTCCATCAAGTGGACACAGTGCAAAGAGAAGACAAAGTATATCACCAGTAAAACTAAGAACTAGAGAAAAGTTGAATGACAGTGAAGGGCCAAGAGTGAAAGAGAAAAGAAAGGAAGTGTCTGTCGTGGTACCAACATTAAGTGAAGGAAAAGACTTGGCCAAAGAGGAAAGTACCAGTGAGGCAGAATTAAAGAGAGATGCAAAATTGAAAAGGAAAAGGATACCAAACAGGAGATATTCCGTTCCAGAATGGGCATATGTAGTAAATGACGATTGGACCGACGAATTTGTATCTCTTAGCCTTGAGAACGAAGAAGAAGAGATACCAATAGAAAAGAAAAGTTTTATGGACACTATTGACTGAAAGAAAAACTGATAAATGACATTGCTTGCTATAATCTAACGTGATACAACCAGCTGAAACATTGCTAAACCGGATGAGACATTTGCTAACTTGATAAGACTTTGATAACCTGATTGACTCTTAAACCCGATTTGAGACAACGTTGCTAACTGATAAAAGACTGAGTTATTGCCGAACTGAGTTATTGCTGAATTGAGACAAATGCTGCTAACCGATAAGTGACTGGGCTCCTGAAGAGAACTGTGTGAACATTGCGCTCGTTAAGCTTTGTAACTAATTGCTAAATCGTTTCTTTTATAAGTGCTTCTAGCTCTCTGATTCTATACAGATCATGACTAAATACGCTACACAAAACAGTAGAGTGAAATATTGTAAATATGCGTGTATAGGCTTGATAACTGCATGTGTACTAATAATAATGGCAATAGTGCTTGCAACGCGTGGTAAGGGTGAGAATGAGAAAATTGATGCTTCTACTTCTGCTCCTGTTACTGTCACTGAACTAACCGCATTGAAAAGATTAGAATTAGATGAGAGACACTTGCATGATAAGAAGGAACTTTAGTATAATGTTTTCTATCGCCTACTAACAGAATATGTTGAGACTATGGATGCGAAAGATTGTTATGTGTGTACACAGATACCGACATCGGTAACGGAAGGGGTGACTTATCACCACATGCCTCTTACATATGGGATTACATGTAGTTTAGTAACTTCTAGATTTTATGGTCAAACTAACATACAGTATTTTTACTCAAATTATGATGTTACCTTTGCATATGTTCCTATAATAACGCAGCTAAGCCAGATTGCTAAAGATTGGGATGCTAAAATAATGAGGGAATTTTTCGAGCCAATGCAACCTTTTGAAACAGCTCACGCTCATAGGGAAAATCTTACCTGCTCGCTCTCTACAGTAGAAATAAGCTTTTTAGATCGCACAGATGATAGAAGGGCACAAATGAATGCGAAATTAGAAAAAGAGCTAAGTAAGAGGACTTCAGTAGATAATTATGCTTTTGCCGCAATAAAAACACAAGGGAGAATAGCTTTAGATGCTTGGCATGTAGGGAAATTTTGTATATATCGTGGTGAATCTTATTATGATAACATTTTCGTGGGAGCGAGTGAATGTAAACATACGTTTATCTTTAAGGCCAAATGGACATTCATGCTGAACGGACTTGATCCCGTCATACCTGGTGTATATTACATTTGTGGGCATAATGCCTATTATGGTCTTCCAAAGGGATGGTGGGGGAGATGTTATTTGGGTATAGTGTTCCCAAAGGTTTATCAACTGGATGACCTATCGGTGATTCCAAAGACGTCTGGATCTCATCATATCCAGAAAAGAGAGACCGCAGCTGCTGTGGTAGGAGATATATTTGGAGCCATGATTCCTTCATTGGGAGTTGTGTTGAATTCCATCAAAATAAGAAAGTTGTCTACTATAGTGGATAACATGTTGACAAAGATTTCAGGTGCCATAATCCTGATGGATGGTGAACTTGCAGCAGAAAGAGCTATGACTCTTCAAAACAGGCTTGCCCTAGACATTCTTTTAGCAAAGGATGGCGGCGTTTGCAAAATGCTTGGTGCGCGTCACTGTTGCACGTATATACCAGACCAACAGTGTGAAGATTAAAACAATGCTTGCAAATCTAACAAAAGAGAGTGCAGACTTGAAGGAATTGAAAGAACCAGGAGTTTGGGAGAAGGTTGGAAAGGGACTTGCTTCAGTGGGAAATTGGCTTGGTGGCATTTGGAATGGAATATTACTAAAAATAATACAGGGAATACTAATAGTACTAATTTGCATCTTTGGGATTTGGGGAATAAAGAGGGGAATACTAATGATCATGGCAAGAGTTAAGAGAAGGAAGGAAGAGAAAATGATGAAAAGAATGGCAGAAGAATACAAGGCAAGAACAAGGGGAACTAAAAGGCAAAGAGAACTGACAGAATTTTAATGGAATAAAATTTGTGGGAATAGTTTTGTGTGATGACAAGTAGTCATCAGAGGAGGGATTGATGACGCAGAAATGAAGGTTTTACATTTATTAGCGCATAAACGTAGTGCTGCAATAATCAAGTGTGACTTTAACCGAACTAATAAAGATTGTACGGGGACAAATGTGCCCTCAGAGTAGTTCGTCAACATTTATAAGCGTGCTTTATATAACGTGATGTATTAGAATTGTACTAATCTGACATAACCGTAAACGTGTGCCATGATTTGCTTGTTTGAAATGTTTTAACTTAGCATAACTTTAGTGGAGGCTTCGGCCTAGTTGCCTTGTCTCACGGTTTAGATGCTCGTGTTTTTCCAATGTGCTAATAAACGTGTATTCTTGCTTGAAGCTGTACTTTTCCAGTGAGATCGGTTCACATGCTTATCTTTAAGGTTTCGTGCCAGCCTGGCATCTTCTTCTTTGCTGAAAGGTCATTCTGCAGGTGCAGACAATGGAAGCTCTGAAAGTGAGTTAATTGGTAAAATATGTTGCAACTTACGTTCCCGACTCCAAGGATAATGTATGCCTAGGTAGAAGCTTGTGAATAGTTGTTTTTGATTGGACAATTTGAAGCCAACCTATGAACCCTCCAATGGAAGATCCTACTGGATTTGAACTGTTGTTTATTTAAACCCGGTGCACAAGAAGAAAGCAGCCATTACAGCCATTACAGCCATTTTTCCATTAGACATTGGCCATTACCCGCCATTTGCAGGACATTGCAGCCATTATGGCCCATCTTGCCGACCTCGTCATTTTGCCATCTTCTACGATGCGATGAGACTTTGATGCTTTCTCTAATCGAGAGAAAGAGACTTTAAGTAATTCTCGCCCTAGAGACTTTAACTATGATTTGCCCCTTTGCATGAAGTAGTAGTTTTGTCCTTTTATCTTGCCGCTGTGAGGCAATTGCCCCGTCCACCCTGCCCCTTTACCCCCGTCCCATGCTGATCGAAACCGGCACCTGTGAGACGAAGACTTCCTTGAATGCTGATTGAATTTGGTAAATATGAAAGGAAAATGTACAATTGCATTGTGTTTCTTTTTAGGTAACCAACTGCTGATTTTTGATAAGAGCCCTAGTTAGAAGTTTTCCAAATTAATGTTGCTAAATTGTTTTTGCATGAAGTCCCACATGCAGATGCTAATTTGAGGTTAGATGGTGATTCATTTGATGCACGATGCAATTTGAGACCTTGTTATGCTGACTAATGTATGCAATTAGCCCATTACAGATTATAGTTTTAGTGGTTTGCGTTGCTATTATCGAATGCATTGTTATTCAAATGCTGCATAGATTGCATCTGTTTCGCCGTTATGGACAGCTATTAATGTTCATTTACATATATCATTTGGTGTTGAGACACATTTATATCGTGCTAGCTTTGTTAATATAGGGAAATAAATTCATTAACTTTGAATGAACTGGTGTGGTTATTCATGGCCGAAAGGTCATGGTTCGCCGAAATGTTTTCTGGATTAATTGTGAAGTGTTAAGTTGATCAGGGCATTGATTATGTTCGTTATTGATTATTGATTTGATTAAATTGACTAATCTCGGGTGAAGAGAGCCCCACTTGGTCAAAAGATTCATCGACCCAAGAGCGTCCAGATACAGGTAATTTATTAGGTTGGAACGCTCTATCAAGACCCACTATCATTTAGAATTTATAAGAACCCACCTATTAGTACATATGTGGGTTCTTAAAATTCTATACTTGTCGCAAAAATACTGGTCACAATTTATGACCATTATTTAGCAACCAGTTATTTGTACTTCCGGCCCTAATGTCCCATCTTATGGTATTTTCGAATGCACCTATAAGTAGAAGTGTAAGATTTTTGCATGAAGATCGCCTGCCGTAAAATCACATGGAGATATTTTGCAGGTGAACCACATGTAGATATTTTGCATGTGAAAACATTGTACCAACAGAGGCGAAAATCCCACATGCTGCATTTTTGCATGCATTAAAATGTCATTGCACTTGTAGTTGCGCGGGCGCTTTTACTTCATAAAAGCATACAATGCTTTCATATCAGTCACAGTCAGAACGAGGGCCTGACTGTTGTTAATCTTACTCTGTGTCTTTAACTGCTACGAAGATGTGAGACAATGGTCCTAATCAGTAGCGTTTGTGATAAAAGGGGTCTTTTGTGAGACTAAAGTTAAATTTGTCAATTAATAAATTATTGCGAGTGCCCCTTAAGAGAAATATGGCAGGAAACTACTTTAATTTTGAAGATAACACTGTCTTATCTTCTGATTAAGATTTCTATGTGATAATGCAGCTTAAACCACTCTATTGAGCAAAACTGGAAAATACAAGAGGTTGCACTTACTCTGCCTCCATTCCAATGGAATTTTCCCACGCTGTTTTACCATGCTCATTACTAAATACTTGTGTACATTATTTGGACATAGACCAAAGTGTCCAACTTCTACCTACTTGCAAAACTATTGTGCTGCTTTTTAGCTTTATTATCTCCTACAGATGGGTTAAGGAAGAGCCTCCTGGTCTCCAATCGGTTTCACCGAATTTCTGTAAGTACATTTTGTAACGCATTGGTAAATTTTGCCAAATCATAATATTTAGAAGTAATCCAGGTGATTTTCGATTAGGAATACATGGAATGCAAACATGAGAGCTCGTCCGCTTCTATTTGTTGTAAACAAAAATGGTGCAAACCAATTCAAGGCAAACACGTGTTGTCATCTTAGACATCATTTATAGAGGATAGTCAGAAGATCTTAGTGAAATGTTAGAACTATTAAACACCTATAAATTCTCAGGCAATTAATTTGATATTTTTTTTGGCATAGTGCACTATGCTTAGACCAGCCTAGAATTCAGAATGACTGCAGATGTCTGTCTGAATACTCAAAGGCCCCCAACATGAGTGTGGCAAACTTCACTAAGTAAATACTGACACAGCGGTCTGAGGTATTCACCCGGTTCTATTCTAAGTTTTTCCTTAGAATGAGCATACGAATTTGGAGGTTACAACAATGAATTCTGCAGGTATCAGTATTTATCAGGCATTTCCATTAGTACATTTTAGTCTTTTTGAAATGCTGCAGATTACTCTGGGAAATGTGTTGAAGGGGGGTGCATTCATGACAGAGAAACTCAACATTCCATTAGGTGCAGTAGCAGTAATTACTACACATATCTGAATTTGATACCCCATTCAGAGGATGCCATACATTCGTCTTTATGATAACATCACTGGTCACGTAGAAGCGACAAGGACTCACAACTCCCTCACTTCTTTGAAACTACTCATTAAGTTTCATTAGTGCGAGCAACACCTGGCCCGGCTTTATAGTGGTGCAACCGGTGCCACCGCACCGGGTGCCCAGTTTGGGGGACACTGCGTTTTAGAATATCTTATGGGTTTAAAAGGGACTGCAGAGTTCGTTGTGTTTTCACCCACTTTCAGGAAACAAAAAAAATGTCACCATACCTATGGTGAATAATACACCTGCTGGAGAGAGATTGAAGTTTTGACTAGTACCAGTTTTGACTCTTCATAAAGTAACACAGAGCATTAGTATGTCTGCTGCAAGGAACATGTACAATTGTATTTAAAGTCCATAGCTCAGTGGGTTACTGTTTTAGTCACAGAGGTATTTTTATTACTTCCAGTTCATAAGTTACAACCCTAATATAGCAAGTGAGCTCCCAACTGTCATTAAAAAGTTACATGCAAACTGCAAGGTATAGGTTAGAATGTTATGCATTTTCCCCCAGTCTTTCCTTACCCAATGTTGCTAAGAAGGGTTTTCTTTGGGTAGTAATAAATTCTTATTAGTAAAACCAACCCCAACCACTGTGTTGCTTTTTAAATCCTGGGTTTGTGCTTCTCCAGATGAAGCGCTGTAAAAATATACTACCTACCAATATGGATTACATTAGACACCTACATCTTGTAGTCCTCATTGTCTTATGTAGCATTTCCTATACAATGACCTACTCACGTATGATTCATTATCTCTGTATCATGTGTGTTTGATGTAATGTGCGCTGACACTCTACACTGGTATGAGCAGTGCTGTAAAACATGTAACATATTTGTGAGATAGTTGTTATGAAGACATCAGGGGCACTGTTGTAAGGTGGTACTGAAGAAATCCATGGAGAAGGTCACTCTTGTCGTGTCCTGTGTGCTGGATGAGAACTATTGGACATAAGATAGCAGCAATGAACAAATGCAATAGACGAGAAAAACAATCACTATTTCACTAAAGGTCAGTCTACATTTATGCACTGTAAAGCACAGTCAACATTACTAATAGTCTACAGGTATTTGATTATGCTGTGAAAGTATGGCTAATTCGGGTCTATTAATCCTACTACCAAAATAATATTAGCAAAACGCTAAACTGAAACATATACATATTCTAGTACTAACTCATGTAGAAGGCCCCAAATTCCCGTTGCCTTTATTCATTACATCAAGCATTCAGATGAAAACTGAGAATGCTGGAGCTCTAAAAATACTGCAAATCATTAGAAGGATCTATAGCACTTAGACATCTGGCAACCTGCATGCGACGAGGTGAGTTTTGAATACCGCACCACATGGTCAAGCTTGTAGAAATGGAACACTAGATTAAAGTCTGCATTTGGCACACTAGTCTCGTACGCAGTCAGGTGCAAAACTGTGGACTACAATCTAAACATGCAAACTAAACCCCTAACTGCCTAACCCATATTTCTTGGATATTTATCTCCCAGAAGGTATCTAAGAAAGCACTGTAAAGTAGGTGTTGGAACAGAAACAAGGGAGCTGATGAGTTCTAGCTATTTGACCCTGGAGGGCTTGATGAAGTGCAACAGGAATGTGAATAAAGCAGTGGGATCAGCCAGGTCTGATATCAGTTAGTCTGGAGTCGGAAGCTGTGGAGTCTGAAGAGTTGCTGCTTTCTCAGCTTAGAAGCCCCGAAGGCAAGTAAAAAGGTTTGGGCCGGTTGTGGCTTTCATACTCATTCACCCACAAAAGTGAGAGACACATTTAACAGCTGAAGTCAGAGTAAGCCTCACAGGCAAGCAGAGTTCTAGAGTGAGTGTGACTCTGAGTCTGAAAATGTATGCCACAAAGGGGCTCATTTAGAAGCCCGTTGTACCACGGTGGCATAATTTTGTTTTATGTCATGGAGGTGCAAACAGTCCCCCACACAGGATTGCATTTACAAACTGGCACAATGGGACCATTGCACCAGTTTGCAAACCTGTGCACTACATTACACTTGTGCCAGGTACAATGTATGCAAGGTAGGCATTCCTCCGCAAAAAGACCCACAAAAATGGCACAGTGAAACTTCAAAATTTCACTGTGCTTCCCCTTGTAATTTTTTTAATGGCTGTTGATGGCAGGTATGAAACTGATGCTGTGCTGTTTAAAATGGGGCTCCCCTAGCATTGCTGGGCTAGCGTCAACATTTTTTACGGTAGTCCAGCAACGCTAAGGTTTAGTGCCACAGCTGCATCAGAAATCCTGACGTCGCTGTGGACTCTGTGCGCCATGGAGCACTGTATTGTAAATACAGTGCTACCACAGCATTTTTGGTGAGGGAGCAGGATTGTGCAAGAAAACTGGTGCATCAATCATGATGCACCAGTTTCTTGTAAATGAGGCCCAACTTGTTTTGTCCGAGAGTATGGGGGGGCCTTGTTTTTCCTATATTGGGAAGTTTTGGCATATTTGGGTGCCTACTGAGCATGTGGTAATTGCACACGTTTTAGTGTTCATCAAGAATTTGTTACTGATTTTGAGTTTTAGCCATTGGAATATTCGATATACACTTAGCGCACATTTTCCCCATTATCGGTCTATACTATTTTTTGTGATATTTGGTCATTTGATCTTTATGAGATATTTCGAAAATTATATAGGCAAAGTTCCAGATGGTAAACCTGTTTTATGTGTGAAAAGAAGTGTTTGCCTGACTTGGATTCTAACACACTGTAGCCTATTCACCAAGACATTTTGGAATACATATAGTAATAATGCTGAAGTGCTTTTCAGATAATTCTACATGCCCTTGTGATTTGGCCACAAAACATCTAAAACAACAATGAAATGGGAATATTCAGGAAATATTCAAATAGATGACTGTGATAGAAAGGACTGTGTCCTTCGGGTCAGATCCACAAAGGAAGCTGAGAGTAAATAAAAGAGTATTTCTGTTTTAAGACTTTCTGTATTCATAGATGTTTGTGTGTTTTGAACATTTATGATCTGATTAGGAGTTGGTCTGGTTATTCCGACCCATGACTAACCCATATATATATATAGGCATAAGTCACAAATATGAGTTTGTAGGTATTTAACACATGCGATCATTAGCTTCATTAAACTTTCGCAGGTCAAACCTTTCGACATTTAACAAGGGAAAAATGCATGCTATTTGTTGGTGCATTCAACACTAAAATCCTCATGTAATTCCCCACAAACCTTGTGATATCATTATTTATTAGGAGCGCTACATAGAACCTGGACTCGCAATCAGGGCATTAATGCTTAAAACCTGATGCTTATTGAAAGCCAATTGAGTTTTTAAAAAGTAGTGCACAATGTACTCGTTTTGCAAAATTGGTTATGATTTTTGCAACGCTGTTCTGCAGAAACAGCAGGAGGTGTGTAAAATTGGTCCACAATACGAAATATCGCCAGAGTCCATTTTAGCATTAATGGTAGCCCATGCACTGGAGTCACAAGTCACACCAGCTCTGTCTATTACCTGCGCTATGCACAAGTTGACTGAATATGCATACAACATTGCAGAATCGAGCAACAGTCACGAGGTCAGTTGACCCCTCACCCACCCACTGCAATTGCACTCTCGAAGTACCCACAATGAATACAAGCTGAAATTGTGCATTAATGACTCGCAATCTTTAGGTGAATGAGTGACATGGTTCAGCATTCGGACATTATGAATATGCCTGGAAGAACAAACCTCTTCGTCTTCAAAATTATGGCAAAACAAAACGTCTCTACCGCGCATTTGTTATACCTAAGCACAGTCACAGACACACCCGAAGTCTGAGATGTTAAATTACCAGAACATTAACATTGAAAAAAATCATATAAGCAAACAAGCTCAAGCCAGCAAATAACACGCTCAAGCCAGAGGTGTTAAATTAACAGAGCATTATACATTTAAAAAAAATCATATAAGCAAACAAGCTCAAGCCAGCAAGTATATAAAAAATAACTCATCTCATCCCAAACACGGGAATGGGTAATCAAAAATAACAGAGAGAACTTTAATCAAGCGCTAGCAGGCTTTGTTTGTAGTGTTTTGTATGTAAACCAGTGGAAGAAGTAGACAATTCAAGCAGCTTTATCACATCAATTTAGAACTTAAATAACAAACTGGGTCTCCTGGTCAAACGGAAGGGTTTGGGCGTCTGGATATCTCACTCCCTTCAGCTGTTGCGCTCCTCCGACATTCAACAATTTAGGCTCCAGTTAATAAAGGGCTAAAATGTTCCGCACCGAACCATAGGCCATCCACAGAAACCTGTGGGAGGAGCAGTTTCTGAGACAGAAATAAGAAATGGTACCTTCATATCCCGGAAGGTATAAAATCCCTTGAATCATATGGGAAAGCAGTAAATCATTTTTAAACCAGTAGACTTGGTTATCTTTTGTGAATACTGTCAGTGAATACTGCCTGACAACACTCAGGCGTGCACCTTTTAATTGTTATTGTAATACTGTGACGAAATACATACCAAATTGTATGTAGTTATGTCAAATGCATTCAAGCAGTACCTATTTAACAATATATTTTCTAAAAAGACTTTATAAAATGTTATCATAATTTACTGGACTGTGTTCCAAGTTCATCCTAATAAAATGTTGGATTAACTTGGAGAGTGAGCCATAAATCATGTCAAGTAATATGAATTATGCTTTATTTTCATTTTTAGGGATCCTTTAATTTAAGAGTCGCTTTGTTGGTATAGTGTTTAATTAACTGCACAAATGTACATTCAGACACCAATAATCAGTGTCAACATTTTAAAATGTTACCATTTGTGTTCCTAATGACATTTTTAAAAGGGGTTGGTTTTAACACTTTAGTACTGGTCGGTGTTTGATGACTATTTACAACATATGTATATGCTGAAAGCATCAGTGCCTTTTGTCGGAATTTTCTATGCTATACGCATTATCAACTCAACATTTTTACAGTACTTATCACTTAATATACCATATGTCTTCTTACAGCAAACCACAGCAATGCCAATTTCATATGTTTCCCTGCAATGACTAAACGATTCACACTCACGTGTGCTCTTCACATGCACAGGGCCTGCAGCACACTGCAAACATCCTCCCACTCTCCACATACTCACCTGTGCTTACCTGTGCTGTTTGCATCCCAACGAAGCACTTCATACTCTTCTGCCAAACGCGCTCACCCAGTGGCAGCTGGTGAAATTTGAGAGTGATGGAGCAGAAAGAACCAATATATATTGCTTGGTGACAGAAGGTTCTTCCATAGGCATTCAGAGAGTTTAGAATTCAGGCTTGACCTACAATATGCTCAGTATTAATAATATTAGGAACTGTTGTTAACCTGATAACATCTTCTTAGTACACATATAAAAGCTGATGAAGTTTTCAGGTGCAGGTAAATCAACATCTAAAAAAAGAGATGTGTCCAAAAGAGAGTTTCACTCAGCATCTTCCCATCCAGTAATGCTCAATCTCCACTCACTCATCCGATCTACCACCAGAAACCATCACCACTTAATGAAACATCCAGCTACCACACTCCATCTTTCCTTCCTAATTCCCACTACTTCAGTAAGTACAAAATGTTCTGCAAACGAGCCATCAAACAACATAACTAATCCTGAATCCTGTTTACATTCTTCCTTAAAGTCCCACAAATTAGTCCATACTGTACATTGAATAGAAGCACTGTCAATGCTTTATGCGATCGCTTCACAATTATAGGTATAGTTACAGATGATTTCTTTACATTTTAATTAAATTCATCTACAGTTGAACCATTCTAGAAGGTGGTGCTATTTACACAAACTCCTTAAGTGCAGTGTTCGTTTTCAAATACACATATGCATGAGAAATTTGTAATGACCTAATATGAATATTAGAATGAGTTATATCCTGCCACATCTCCCTAAATATAATTATTCAAAACAGGCCTGTATTTTTCCTTAGTAAAAAAAAACAGTGATGTATTTCTGCATGAAACCTAATTGTAAAACACGAGAACCAGAATCTGAAATAAAGTGCAGGTAATAGGTGCCTTTATGGAAGTTTAAAGATCACTTATATCCAACAGATGCGCCAAATGAAACCCACTGTAGGGGCTAGTCCCCTTCACTTACACCTAAACAGTGAAAACCAACTGCTCTAAAAAGCAGGAATTTCCTGTGACAGTTGACGTTAAAAGCCTACATCATAACGCAGGGCTTCAGCCTGCATCGCCCCATGGAAAAGCATTTCATGGGCTGCAGGTTAATTCACTGCTGGGGCACATTTAATATAAAAAAGAAGAGCTGCAGAGAGGTAAGCCCTGTGTAAGAGACTCCCCGCATGTGACGCACATTAGAATTCCTGTTATTTCTCTGGTGCATGTCCAGGCTCAAAGCACATTTAAAGCAGCCTCGCACTTAGGAATTTCGTAAGTGCACGGTTGATGGAATTATTTTTTAATGCCTGGTAGTAGCGTGGGCCTTAATGTAGAAATCGCCACTGCACCCAGCTTCTCATTAAGGCCCATATTTATACTTTTTGACGCAATTGCGTAAAAAATGTTACCGCCGGCTAACCCCATTCCAACGTGCCATGCAGGCGACTTATTTAAGGAATGACGTTAGCCGGCGCTGCGGACTGGTCAGAGTAAAAAATAATGACTCAAACCAGGCAGCGCCGTGTAGGGAAAAATGGAGGTTGTGCATCAAAAAATGGTGCAAGTCAGGTTTGAGGCAAAAATCATGCTACAAACCGGACTTGCACCATTTTTTGACGCACAACCCCCATTGAAATGACTCCTGTCTTAGCAAAGACAAGAGTCATGCCCCCTTGCCCAATGGCCATGCCCAGGGGACTTCTGTCCCCTGGGCATGGTCATTGGGCACAGTGGCATGTAGGGGGGCCCAAATTAAGCCCCCCTATGCCACTTTAAAAAAATTAAAATAAAATGCTTACCTCAACTTACCTGCACTTACCTGGGATGGGTCCCCCCATCCATTGGTGTCCTCCAGGGGTGGGGGAGGGTGGCAGGGGGTGTCCCTGGGGGCAGGGAAGGGCACCTCTGGACGCCTTCCATGGTCAGAGACCATGGATGTGAGCCCACAGGTCCCTTAACACCTGCCCTCACCCAGGCGTTAAAAAACAGCGCACATCAAACTGTGCGCCAGTTTTTAAGGCCTGCCCCCTCCTGTGCGTCAAAATGACGCAGGAGTATAAACAAGGCGCACAGGCCTTAAAGTCATTTTTTGGGCGGGAACACCTACCTTGCATGTCATTAACGCAAGGCAGTTTCCCGCATCCAAAAAATGACGCACACGGAGGAATTTTGGCGTCCGCGGGCATCAAACTTTAAACATGGTGCATGGTTTGCGCTGAATATGCGTCAATTTTTTTGATGCACATTCGGCGCAAACAGAGTATAAATATGCCCCCAAACATATCTCGCCCTAGTGTATGAACCCACTTTTGGAAAATAACTAAAAATGTGTCTGTAAAGAACAGCGAAATGATATCAGATGAGTAGTTTTACTTCTCCTTCTGGCGCAAAACATTAACGTTGCCAACTGAAAATCACATCAATAATTTGACTCGCATCAATCTGCCTGCAGTGACTATAGCCAGGCCCATAGCCGGAGGGTTTCGGTTCCTGGTGTTTGACATTAGTGTTGTTCCCAGCTGTATTTTTTTTGTTAAAGGCACAATGTGGTGAGAATTTAAAGAATGCAGCCTCGTTGGCAGTTTTTCAAATGTGTTACCATCAGTCTACATTTACCACTATTAGTGATAATAAATAGGAAATGGTACATTTCAAAGCACAACGTGCACGGAACACTGGGAAATGTTCATGAAATGTGTTAAAGGGTATTTTCACGCAGTTATATCCAGTAAAATTGTAGAAAACTAAATAGAGCATAAATGCAATTATGCATGGGCCTGTGTGCCCTCATTCAAAACACCTTGGTGGAAAAGTAAGGCAAATCCAATGTTTCAAGGTACATTTTCTGAACAAGCATTGACAGTAATTGAATGTGTTTTTAAGGCAGTTCTAAATCATCTTCAGCAAGAATGACCTCAATGGAACAGTTAGTAGGAGAAACAGACAAGGTAAGCATGGGATGTTGGGAGAGCCTGGCCACAGCATAGGGAGTGGGTGTGGTGGTGGGACCCCTTATACTACTTAAACAGCAGGACCTTGTCAGGTAGCTGCCCAGTCATCATTTCACAGACTTAATTCACAGTTCTTAATTTGTGTAGTTGGTTGCAGCCAGCAGGCACTGGCACTTATCTGTGGGTACTCAGACTTATTTTTGATTATCAGATTTTGACTCAGACCAGAAGCAAAATCAGCAGAAAAGAGAAAAAGAGGAATAGGAGTATCGTAAAATAATGATAAAGACACAACGTAGAGACAAAAAAGATCTTGCAAGAATAACAGAAAGAGGCAGAAAGTGTGGGGTGGTGGAACAAAGAGGCATGTGGTGGAGTCAAGAATAGACAGCTTTAGTATTCAGAAATCTTCACATGTAGCAGGTGGGGCCTCACTGAAACCCCACTGGACTGTGACAGTAGAAAGCATTCACCTTCGCTACTTCCAGAAAACAAAGTTGTATTCTGTCAACTCAAAGTGTAATAGGTAGGGATTGGGGTTACGTTAGGCAAGTCTGAGGGGTCATTACTGACAGGCTGCCATATTGTCTAAAAAGAGAAGGTTTGGAAGTACTGATTATGATCAGCTGGTGCTGTTAAAGAATGTTGTTTAGATGGGACCATGTTCTTGCTTATTCTTATTTCTATAGTCTGAGTGGGTGGGTGGTTTCTGATGTGTCTCCTTGTGTCAGTGATCCTCTGTATTTTTTATTGCCTATGTCAGTGTTTCTGTGCCCATGTAGCCCTATTTCCCAGCTAGAATGCCACAATGTCAATAATCTGATATTAGTGTGCTTGTGTTTCAGTATCCCCAAATCACTGCCCAAATGGTATCCCATACCAGTGTTGGTGTCCGATGTCCAGATGGATCCCTTTGACCGCCTTGGGGTCCGGACGTCAGTTTCCCATTGGTAATGTCAACATTAATGTCTGCGTCATTTTCCAAGTGTCACATTTCGAGTGTCAGTGCCACACAATATCTGTGGCTGTGTCTCAGCGACAGTAATGGACTTCTCTATTGCTCCACAGTGAGTATTGACAGTGTGCGTCTTTTGGTGTCCCAGGGTCTTGGTCCATGCTACAGTTTCTCCATGTTAGTGCTGTACTGCCAATTACCAAATGTCAGTACCTTCATGCTTGTTGTTCATGCCACAATGCTGACTCCTTTGTGTAAGTGCCTCAGCATTAGTGTTTGTTGACTTATCAGTATTACTGGGTTAGTGACCCCATGCCACTGTTACTACATATATGTATGTGCCCCTCTATTTCTTTTTTCATCATTAGTGCTCCAGTATCATTGTCAGAGTCCCAATTTCCCTATCTACCCATGTCCCAGTGGCAGGGCTCTGGCACCAGTGTCCCAGTGTCAAGGTACCCCTGTCAGTTTCTGTGTGCCATTGTCCATGTGCCCATGTAAGTACCCTAATTTCAATGTACCATGTTTGTTTCAGTATCTCTGTGTCAGTGCCCATTTGTCCTATTGTCTGTCTCTGTACCCAAACAGTGTTTCTCGGCAGTAACCCCTTGGCAGTGTTGCAGTGGTCAATGTCCCTGTCAGTGTCACTGTGTAAATTTCAGGGTCAGTGACCCTATGTATGTGCCCCTATGTCAGTGCCCTTGTGTCCGTATCCAGTGTCAGTGACCCATGTCAGCAACCACAAGTCAGTGTTAGTGGACTAGTATCACCAGGTGTTGTGTTCAAGCAGGCGTATCTAAGTGTTTATATTCTAAAGTCCCTATGACAATCTCCCTATGTCACTTCCCCATGGTATTAGACCAGCCTCAATTTGTGCCAGTGTTTTTAGTCAATATCCTCATGTTAGTGTTTTATTTTCAGTGTCCCACTGGAACTGTTCCAGTGAAAATGCCCTTGAATTAACAGCACCTTGGTGCTGGTGTGTTAATGTCCTCATGTATTGCAGTGTCAATGTTTGTGACTAATGTCAATGAACGTCTTACACTGCCACATTGGCAACATCCCCATGCCATTGCTGTTACTTTTTTGGAAGTCAAAAATATCCAGTAAGACAAAGCTGCAGGCCGTAGTCGGTAGGGCTTCACAAGGACCTTTACTGGAAGGTTCGGCTTAACAGGATCTGCTGCTGTAGATATGAATGTAGCAAAAGCTACTGCTGAGTCAAGCTGACCGGCGAGGAACCTTAACCAGATCGACAAGCAGGTAGGTCCTGGTCTTCTGTCAGTTCTCAGGCCATTTTTTGGGGAAGAAAAATGTAAGTCCAAAGTTTTACGATTAGTTGGGTGCAGCACCTTTACGACCACCATGAATGATCCAGGGCTGGAGGGGCACCACTTGGGAGGTCAAAACTCACTCCAGCAGAGGCCAGGTGTAGGGTTCAAGGTCACTGGAGCTTGTTATGTCCCTGTATCTCACACAGGAAGCCAGCCAACTAGCCGTTGGAGTCGCAGGGTTCAAGCAGCAAGAATGGCCTCAAACAGCAAGATAGTCCTCTGAGGTACAAGGCAAGCCTCAATTAGCAGAACAGTTCTCTTAGGCTCTAAGGCAGACCTCCCAATGTACTAAGCAGGTCCAGGAGCGTACTGAAGAATTGCTCTGAGGGTCCAATATTTATACTTGGTGCCCGCCTTTGAAGTGGGAGAAACTTCTATACCATCTGATTCTGAAAGTTCCTTCCTTCCCCGTTGTTAGAAATGGGGTTTCCGGTTGGCTAAGGTTTGCACCTAAGCCAGGCAGAACCCACGCACCCACTCTAGTCAGGGCGAGGGAGTTACACACCCAAGATAACCCCTGCTCATCCCCGTTGTAAGCTTGGCATGAGCAGTCAGGCTTATCCTAGAGGCAATGTGTAAAGCAATTGCACAACAAACAACACATGTGACGCACTATACCCACCACAAAGGAAACACAACACCAAGTTATATAAAAATAAACTGTATTGTACACAACATTACTAGACCAAACACAACATGTCAGTAATACCCAGCTAACCAAGAAGTTGTCACATACAACACATAGGTTACAGGTTATCCTGCAATGTAAGCAATAGTCAGGTAAACATTACTAAAAGAATGCACATGTCATAATACCATCAGAAATGCCAATAAAAGGAACATCAGAGAGAACTAATCATCATAAATGCCTAAGGTCATAGTGAACACATAACCTAAAATGCCCAGACATCATCATTGAAATTATGTATAGTATGGGAAATTCCCATATGGCAGATCATCATTATCTCTAAAAAGGCCCATATTCTTGTCAGCAAAGTTCCAGAGATGCTCAAGACATGCACCTGTGC
Organism: Pleurodeles waltl; assembly: GCF_031143425.1. NCBI lineage: Eukaryota > Metazoa > Chordata > Amphibia > Caudata > Salamandridae > Pleurodeles > Pleurodeles waltl. The sequence continues at coordinate 623,267,441 of NC_090439.1, read as the reverse complement.
TTGAATGTAGGGCAGTAATCAACAGCCGAACACATGAAGCGCCGGAGCTCCGGGGCTCCTATTATCATCCATACGGTACTTTTGGGGCAAGCTGGGTAACGACCTCATTTCCCTAATGGGGGGGCTGCTGCCACAAGAAATGCAGCCCATCTCTCCATGCCAAGGGAGAGAAGAAATCATCCGGCAGCCGCCTGCGTCCTAGTGGTGCGGCTGCTGCTTCTCTCAAGATATGCTTTCCAGGTGAGCCTTTCAGGCTTGGGCGCATCTGGTCTCATCAGGCCCCACTAGGATCTCTTCCTTCTGGGAGGCCAAGTGTGCCGGCCACGGCTCCCAAAGAATGTGTCTTTCCTCCTCTTGAGAGAAATATGGGGGCATATTTATACTCCGTTTGCGCCGGAATTGCGTCATTTTTTTTTACGCAATTTCGACGCAAAACGAACTCCATATTTATACTTTGGCGTTAGACGCGTCTAGCGCCAAAGTCCATGGAGTTAGCGTCATTTTTTTGCGTGGACACCTACTTTGCGTTAATTATATGCAAGGTAGGCGTTCCCGTCTAAAAAAATCGACTCCGAGGCATGTGCGTCGGATTTATACTCCCGGGCAAAATTCACGCCCGGGAGTGGGCGGGTAAAAAAAATGACGAACGCCGATTTTGCGCCGTTTTTTAGCGCCTGCAAAAGGCAGGCGTTAAGGGACCTGTGGGCTCTGAAGGAGCCCAGAGGTGCCCTCCCATGCCCCCAGGGACACCCCCTGTCACCCTTGCCCACCCCAGGAGGACACCCAACGCTGGAGGGACCCATGCCAGGGACATTAAGGTAAGTTCAGGTAAGTGGATTTTTTTAGTTTTTTTTTGTGGCATAGGGGGGCCTGATTTGTGCCCCCCTACATGCCACTATGCCCAATGACCATGCCCAGGGGACAGAAGTCCCCTGGGCATGGCCATTGGGCAAGGGGGCATGACTCCTGTCTTTGCTAAGACAGGAGTCATTTCTATGGGGGTTGGGAGTGAAAAAAAAATGGCGCAAATCGGGTTGAGGCGAAAAAATTGCCTCAACCTGACTTGCCCCATTTCTTGACGCCCAAGCCCCATATCCCCCTACGCCGGCGCTGCCTGGTGTACGTCGTTTTTTTTAACGCACACCAGACGGCGCCGGCGGCTAACGCCGGCTAACGTCATTCAATAAATACGGCGCCCGCATGGCGCTTCAGAATGGCGTTAGCCGGCGCTAATTATTTTGACGCAAAACTGCGTTAGCGCAGTTTGGCGTCAAAAAGTATAAATATGGGCCATGGTACTTCGTCAAGGCGAGCCGGTGGCCCCTGGCACTTGCTGGTATCAGCGTGTCACTCTGCCACTGGATACCTCAATACCGACAGGGCAGTAGGGAGACTCAGCCACGGACATACATGGGGGACATCTTGGATCACTCTAGGCAATTGGGGCACTCTCCCAACTCTCCCTCATCAGAATAAAGTGCTCCTCTCTCTATGGGGCATGAGAAGGCAACCACACCCTTCCAGTACCTTCAGGAAAGATGCAGGGAAACAGGGGGGCACACCACTGAGACGCTGGAGACAACAAAATGGGGCACAGGGCTGAAGGACCCAAGCAAGTAGGCCAGCACAAAGGTTTGCAGGCAGTGGCAGTTCCTCCTAATGACCCAGCAGGTCACTGATCGGCACAACAGCAGCAATCCAAAGGTGGTTTCTGGAAAGTCCCTCCAGAACCATCCTGTGTCCAGGTCAGTCAATTAGTGTATCTAAAAGTGTTTCAAAGTGTCTATAACTTGGGGAAAACCCCTGTACTTATACTCAGTTTTGCACAAGCTTTTACAAAGAAGGGGGAGAAGAGGTTCCAACCAGTTCCAACTGGTCCTATGAATGCCCCCTCTCTCCTCCAGCCCAGTTTCCAGACATCAATTAAAGGTAAACAAGCCCTTTGTTAGAGGACAGAACACATCTTTTACAAATGCAGGTGTGCTCTGCCTCCGCTTCTCTCAGCTCAGGAAGGCCATTCAATATGCAGATGCACCTCTTTGACACCTCCACACTCCCTGTGTACAGGCTGTCTGAAAGTATGCACAAAGCCCAGCTGTTACTCTGCCTCAGACGTAGATTGGAGTCAAGTTGCAAAACACCAGCATCATAAGCGCAAAGAATGCTCTCTTCCTAGAAGTGGTATTTCTATAATGGTAATAAAAAATCTACCTACACCAGTAAGCAGCATTTATCACTACCATTCCAACCATCCCAAATATGCCTACGCCACCCCTCACAGATCAGACAATACACACCCAGACATAAGGCAGGTCATTTTCAATGCAATCCTATGAGCAGGGCAGCCCTCACAGTAGTGAGGAACCGAATAGGCTGTTTGTCACTACCAGGACAGGCCACACAACCAGGCACATGTCCTGCCTTGTACATACATAGCATTCTGCCCATAGGGCTAAGCTAGGGCCTACCGTAGGGGTGACTTACAGGTAGTAAAAGGGTGTTCCAGACCTGGCAAGTAAATTTAGATGCCAGGTCCGCACTGCACACGCAGGCCTGTGACAGGTTTGAAAGGCTACTAGTAGCATTTAATTTACAGGCCCTGGGTATAGAGACACATCTGTGCAAGGGACTTATAGGTAAATTAAATGTGCCAATTAGGTGTAAGCCAATCATACTAACTTTAGAATGGAGAGCACCTGCACTTTAGCACTGATCAGCAGTAATGAAGTAGTCAGGCCCATATTTATACTTTTTTAGCACTGCATTTGCGTCATTTTTTTGACGCAAAAGCGGCACAAACTTACAAAATACATTTGTATTTTGTAAGTTTGCGCCACTTTTGCATCAAAAATAGGTGTAAATGCGGCGCTAAAAAGGTATAAATATGGACCTCGGAGTCGTAGAGCCAACAGCAAGACGTCAGGAAAAAATAAGAGGAAGGAGGTCAAAGGTTTGGGGATGACCCTGCAAAAAGGGCCAGGTCCAACACCCTTCAAGGCTCGAAGTAATCTAGTGTGACAAAAGACTGGTGTTAGATCTCTTTGTGTGTGTTGGAGACAGTCCCCATTGAAGTGCAAGTGGGGCTAGTGACAGCTCCGTCCTCACCCATCCTGCCGGGAAGGCTAATCCTGCCCACATCTAAGCACTATTGTGTGACTGTCGGGAAGGAATACACAAAGCCTAACAGCAGGGTCAAATGACCCAGGACACTGAAAACAGGCACCAAATAGTTAGGACAAGAACTTTCTAAAAGTGTAATTTTCATAATTGTGACTTAAAATCCGACTTTACCTTTAGAGAAGATTTTATATTACAATTAATTTGAGATCAAACATGACATTTCTACCTGCTCCCAATCAGAGGTTTATAGGGGAGGTAGGCCTTCCAGTAGTGAAAAATGAATTTAGAAATTTTTCACTAACAGGATGAGTGAAAGTTAAAAAGCTGGTCCTGTGTACAGTACTCCCGTCAAACTTCAAAAAAGCCAAAGGTACACAGTTCCAAACAATGGGTTCTGTACAGGTTCATAGAGTAAACAATGGATCCTGTGAATCTTCTTGTTTTAGAAGAAGAGCCCTCACTGACCAATTGGTGACATGCTTCATCATCGGGCGTTTGCTCCTCGTCAGGCCGGCACTGCAATGCCTGACGGGCCCCTCGTGGGGGCTCTTTGCCGGAGATCTTTTGGATATAGAAATGCCGGTTGTTGAGTGCTGGAATATGGGATTGGTATATGAGTGTGTGAAGGTAAAAATGGCTAGAGGTCTGTAAAAATCATTTTTAATCAAACACCGACCCCTGTCATGATTAAAAACCAAATGTGGGTAAGGATTAGAAGTAATGTCTAATCCAACCTCAAAGGACAAGATTTATAGTGAAGGCAACAGTCCCTAGGTTCAGGGAATGTGAGGAGTGTGAGTACAGAAATCACTATACTACTAATACAAAGGCCAACATGTTTCTTGCAAATAATGTCATTTAAGATCAGTGCGATTCGTCAGGACCAAAACGTACCTAATCCACAGGATATAACCCAATTGGGAATCTACTCATATCACAGGAACCTAGAAAAAGAGGAATGTACAGACTTATATCGCAAACAAAACCATGTGTCCAGTGAGATCAATCAGGTGAAAATCCCTAGTGTGCAGTGTATCACACGGTGACATACATATCGAAAAAACTCCTCTCAATTCAGAGGATCTATCCTTACCCTACTTGAATTAAAGGATGGGCCCCATCGGGATAACGGCGAGCATCAGTAGTCCAAGCTGATATAATTAACTAAGTGTAAATGTAAATGACATGTCATACATAATAGTTGTAGATATAGATGCAGAGAAAAATACTATCAAGAGAGAAGACATGCTCAAAATATGGGTCAAACGTGTCCAATTGCGATCAAAAGAATATACATAGTTTGGGGACACAAACATATCAAACTGGTGGTTGTTACAATCTACAACCAGCACAATGATGTTATGTACTTAATTTATCATGACAAAAAGAACACAGGAGCATTATAATTCGGTCAATCCCTAGTGTATCAATAGTTTTGTTTATATAATTATTGGCTTAAATAATGACAGCTCCCACCAAGCGTCGATATGGTGGAAAGTTAATGGTATTGGCGTGAGTACTTCTGTAATATCTCATAGGTGTTAAATATCTAAATGGCCCCAATGATGACAGCTCCCACCAAGAGTCTTTACAAACAGCTAGCAAAACTCTGTTTAATCGTGTCAATCAGTACGCAAGAGTAAATTAATGAATAAGGATCGTCCAGAATTAGGCGGTCTTCAAGTTAAAGTTATAAGGTAGGTAACATGAAAGAGGGCATAACTTACCCCGGTCTCCTGGACCGCCAGGTGGTTAATCACCTACCCCTGCTCGGCTTCCCCGGGAAAAGTGAAACAGGACCAGAGAGGGGCGGATAAATGGTGGTAGGTCAGGGTGGTAGAAAGAGGACTGGGATCTGGAAAAAGTGGCGGCCATATTAAAACAGAGTTTTGGCAACAGAAAGAAGCGACTAGAATTCGGTCCCAGGGTTCTGGCCATCTACCATACCGCCAGTGTAATAGTCCCAAATTTGGTCAAGACTGCCTTAATCAGAAGGACATGAAAAATTCTAATCACAAACAGGTAAAGAGACAACAGGGTAGAGAGCACCAAAAGTCTATCTAAAGGTGAAGGTGGCCATCTTAAGATAGAGTCTAAGAGAATGAAGGCAGCATGGAAAAGGGACTCCAAATCAGTCCCAAAAAAAGAAAAAAGGTGATCAACATTGGTTTAATTACTGTGACAAAATCATTGGGCTATTTTTGATGAATATATGCCCAAATAAAGAATACAGAGATGATTCTTTTTTCATAAACCCATAAATAATGAGGGCTACTGTTAGAAATTCTGTATATATATTACCATATCTCCATAGTAGAAACCATGTTAGAATCTGGCGATTAGTCAATTCTAACTAGGGTATGTCATCATTTTATCCAGTCTGGTGTGTTTCTAATCTAAACATCCAATGCTGTTCTTTCTCAAAAAGTCTCCTAGTACAGTCTTTAGTATTTGTTATGCGTTCCAGTATAACCCATCTAAGGTCGTCAGGTGTGTGATGAAGTTCAATGAAATGTTTGGTCAGCTTTGTTGCTGCTTGCTGGCATCTGATGGTGCTCCGATGTTCATTAATACGTGTTTTAACCATTCTGGTGGTCATCCCAATGTATCGAAAACTGCATGGACAGGTGTTAATATAAATGCAATTCTTGGTATGGCAATTTGTGTGTGCAACTAGTCACCATGGTGTCCTCTCACCCAGGTCTACTTCCTGTGTATGCATCGAGAGAGGGCACACATTACAATTGCCACAGGGATAATGTCCTACGACCCCTAGCCAAGATATAGACTGTGTATTATCTCTGTTTCGTTGTAGTGATGGTCTAGTGTGCAATACTAGATCTCCTAGAGGAGGTAACATAGGTTGGTTCTTAAAAAAGAAACCTATGTTACCTCCCCTAGGAGATACTAATTTGAGAAATCCTTCCACATTTGTGCCACCATCTTCTTCGGTACCTGTGAAAGTACTTGCATTCGAAAAAGCAGTGCGACACGAGATTGAGTCACTAAATCCAATAACACACTTCCAGAATGGGTCTAACAGTGAAAGAGAAGCTATCCACACGTTGTCCTATCATCCAGACATCACCATTAAACCAGCAGATAAAGGGGGTGCTATTGTGATCCAGAACACAACTTCAAACAGACAGGAATGTCTGAGACTGTTGAGTGACACTATGTACAATGAACCTACATCCTCTGACCCTCCTTCACGCTTGCAAAAGAAAATTTGAGGATTGATCATTGAAGCTGAAGGTTCAGACTGGATATGTCATGCAGAGGACAAATTTCTGGACACTAAAGAACCAAGGATTCCCTATTTTTACTGTCTTCCTAAAATACACAAAGGGACCCCACCACCGGGACATCCAATTGTATTAGGCATAGGATCTCTATTAGAACCTCTATCTAAATGTTGTGATTTCTATCTACAACCTATTGTTCAGAATACATCTACCTTTTTGAAAGATACCAAGGACACTTTGATCTTGGTAGACAACGTCAACAAAAGTGGAACCACAGATATGTTAATATGCTTGGACGTAGAGGCACTTTATACCAACATACCACAAGATGCTACTCTGGAAGCAGTTGAAGACATCCTTGGCTCAATGACTTGGCCTTATAAAACTCCAGTTTCATTTATTTTACAATGTGTAAGTTTAGCCCTAAAAGAACATTTATTTCTATTTGAGAATCAACTATACCACCAAATTCAAGGGACCTCAATGGGCAGCACATTTACTCCCAGTCTGGCCTGTTTGTATATGTACACATTTGAAACAAGACATATTCTACCACTTACCCAACCTTTCTCTTCCAATGTCCGACTATGGCGTTGGTACATAGACGATATACTAGTAGTTTGGAAGGGTAACAGTGACCAGGCAAAAGCATTCATTGAGTGGATCAATACTTTGGACCGTAATTTACATTTCAGTGCTAATTTTGTTTTTTTCTTGACCGACGTATCATTCGATCCAATGGAATTTTACATTCATCCATTTTCCATAAACCCATAGATAGGAATAGTCTACTGCTATTTGATAGTCACCATCCCAAATCCCTGCGACAGAACTTACCTTTTGGTCAATTTGTGAGACTAAGATGTAACTGTACAGAGGTTTCCGATTACAATGAGCAAGCTGAAATTCTGAGCCATAAGCTAACAAACCGTAAATATCCACTACGGACCATTAATCAGGCCAGAAAAAGAGCCCGAAACATACCGAGAGATATCCTTCTTAACGCAAATTTGCGTGAACCATATTCAAGATTGACCTGTGTAACCACCTTCACCCCTTTGAGTAACCAAGTTAGGAAGACTATTAAAAAACATTGGTGTAGGAAGGTAGCCTCTTTCTAGCCTTGTTACCACCACTTTTAGCCTGTTTGTGAGTATATGTCAGGGTGTTTTTTATGTCTCACTGGGATCCTGCTAGCCAGGGCCCAGTGCTCATAGTGAAAACCCTATGTTGTCAGTGTGTTTGATATGTGTCACTGGGATCCTGCTAGTCAGGACCCCAATGCTCATAAGTTTGTGGCCTACATGTTTTCACTGTGTGGTGCCTAACTGTATCACTGAGGCTCTGCTAACCAGAACCTCAGTGTTTATGCTCTCTCTGCTTTATAAAATTGTCACTGCAGGCTAGTGACTAATTTTACCAATTCTCATTGGCACACTGGAACACCCTTGTAATTCCCATGTATATGGTAGCTAGGTACCCAGGGTATTGGTGTTCCAGGAGATCCCTATGGGCTGCAGCATTTCTTTTGCCACCCATAGGGAGCTCAGACAATTCTTACACACGACTGCCACTGCAGCCTGAGATAAATAACGTCCACGTTATTTCACAACCATTTTCACTGCACATAAGTAACTTATAAGTCACCTATGTGTCTAACCCTCACTTGGTGAAGGTTAGGTGCCAGGTTACTTAGTGTGTGGGCACCCTGGCACTAGCCAAAGTGCCCCCACATTGTTTAGGGCAAATTCCCTGGACTTTGTGAGTGCGGGGACACCATTACATGCGTGCACTACATATAGGTCACTAATATATGTAGCGTCACAATGGTAACTCCAAACATGGCCATGTAACATGTCTAGGATCATGGAATTGTCTCCTCAATACCATTCTGGTATTGGGGGGACAAATCCATGCATCCCGGGGTCTCTAGCACAGAACCCGTGTACTGCCAAACTGCCTTTCCGGGGTCTCCACTGCAGCTGCTGCCAACCCCTCATACAGGTTTCTGCCCCCCTGGGGCCTGGGCAGCCCAGTCCCAGGAAGGCAGAACAAAGGATTTCCTCTGAGAGAGGGTGTTACACCCTCTCCCTTTGGAAATAGGTGTGAAGGGCTGGGAAGAAGTAGCCTCCCCCAGCCTCTGGAAATGCTTAGATGGGCACAGATGGTGCCCATCTCTGCATAAGCCAATCTACACTGGTTCAGGGATCCCCCAGCCCTGCTCTGGCGGGAAACTGGACAAAGGAAAGGGTAGTTACCACTCCCCTGACCTGCACCTCCCTGGGGAGGTGCCCAGAGCTCCTCCAGTGTGTCCCAGACCTCTGCCATCTTGGATTCAGAGGTGTTGGGGCACAATGCACTGCTCTGAGTGGCTAGTGCCAGCAGGTGACGTCAGAGGCCCCTCCTGATAGGTGCTTACCTCTTTCAGTAGCCAAGCCTCCTTTCTCAGTAGCAAAACCTCCTTTTCTGGCTATTTAGGGTCTCTCCTCTGGGCTATTCCTCAGATAACGAATGCAAGAGCTCACCAGAGTTCCTCTGCACTTCTCTCTTCGACTTCTGCCAAGGATAGACCAGTCACTGCTCCAGAACGCCTGCAAAACTGCAACAAAGTAGCAAGACGACTACCAGCAACATTGTAGCGCCTCATCCTGCCAGCTTTCTCAACTTTTTCCTGGTGTTGCATGCTCTGAGGGCTGTCTGCCTTCACCCTGCACTGGAAGCCAAGGAGAAATCCCCCGTGGGTTGACGGAATCTTCCCCCTGCCAACGCTGGCACCAAACTTCTGCATCACCAGTCCTCTGGGTCACCACTCATCCTGACGAACATGGTCCCTGGAACACAGGAGCTGTTTCCAAGTGTCTCCTACAGTCCAGTGGCCCTTCTGTCCAAATTTGGTGGAGGTAAGTCCTTGCTTCCCCACGCCAGACAGCAAACCTTTGTAGTGTGTGATTTGCAGTTGCTCCGGCTTCTGTGCACTTTTCCAGGACTTCCTTTGTGCACTGTTTAGCCTGGGTCCCCAGCACTCTGTCCTGCATTGCCCAACCTGCTGAGTTGGACTCCGACGTCGTGGGACCCTCCTTAGTGACTCTGAGTTGACCGCTGTCCTCAGTACTTCTAAGTGCCTGCTCCAGTACTTCTGTGGATACTGCCTGCTTCTGCGGGGGCTCTCTAAGTTGCTGAGCGCCCCCTCTGTCTCCTCCTCCAAGGAGCGACATCCTGGTCCTTCCTGGTCTGCAGCAGCACCCAAAATCCTCAACCACGACTCTTGCAGCTAGCAAGGCTTGTTTGTGGTATTTCTGCCTGGAAATACTTTTGCAACCTCCAGCACACCGTGGGACATCTTCCTTCCAAAGTAGAAGATCCTAGCCCTTTTCGTTGTTGCAGAATCTTTGGCTTCTTCCACCCGGAGGCAGTCCTTTTGCAACTTCATCTGGGGTTTAGTGGGCTCCTGCCCCCCCGGACACTTGCGTGACTCTTGGACTTGGCCCCATTCCTTTACAGGTCCTCAGGTCCAGGAATCCATCTTCAGTGTTGTGCTGGTGCTTGTGGTTCTTGCAGAATCCCCTATCAGGACTATTCTGTCTTTCTGGGGAACTAGGGTAACTTTACTCCTACTTTTCAGGGTCTTGGGGTGGAGTATCTTGGACACCCTTACTGTTTTCTCACAGTCCCAGCGACCCTCTACAACCTCCCATAGGTCTGGGGCCCATTCGTGGTTCGCATTCCACTTTTGGAGTATATGGTTTGTGTTGACCCTAGACCTATGTCTACCAATTTGCACTACTTTTCTTACTGTTACTTACCTGTTTCGGGTTTGTGTACATATAATTTGTGTATATTACTTACCTCCTAAGTGAGGGTATGCTCTGAGATACTTTTGGCATATTGTCACTAAAATAAAATACCTTTATTTTTAGTAATTCTGAGTATTGTGTTTTCCTGTGATATTGTGCTACATGATATAAGTGGTATAGTAGGAGCTTTGCATGTCTCCTAGTTCAGGCTAAGCTGCTTTGCCACAGCTACCTCTAACAGCCTAAGCTACTAGAAACACCTCTATTCTACTAATAGGGGATAACTGGACCTGGCACAAGGTGTAAGCACCACAAGGTACCCACTATAAGCCATGCCAGCCTTCTACAATTGGTCCATTTTGAACATTTAAGCTGAGGCTCTAGCATACCCTTTGTTTGCATTTCAATGCACACAAAACATTTGAGATCTAGTAGTGCACACTAGACCATCACTACAACGAAACGAGATAATACACAGTCTACATCTTGGCTAGGGGTCATAGGGCATTATCCCTGTGGCAATTGTAATGTGTGCCCTCTCTCGATGCATACACAGGAAGTGGACCTGGGTGAGAGGACACCATGGCGACTAGTTGCACACACAAATTGCCGTACCAAGAACTCCATTTATATGATCACCTGTCCTTGCAGTTTTCGATACATTGGGATGACCACCAGAATGGTTAAAACGTGTATTAATGAACATCGGAGCACCATCAGATGCCAGAGAGCAGCAACAAAGCTGACCAAACATTTCATTGAACTTCATCACACACCTGACTACCTTAGATGGGTTGTACTGGAACGCATAACAAATACTAAAGACTGTACTAGGAGACTTTTTGAGAAAGAACAGCGTTGGGTGTTTAGATTAGAAACACACCGGACCGGATTAAATGATGACATACCCTGGTTAGAATTCACTAATCGCTAGTTATCAGATTCTAACATGGTTTCTACTATGGAGATATGGTAATATATTTACGGAATTTCTAACAGTAGCCCTCATTATTTATGGGTCTATGAAAATAGAATCATCTCTGTATTCTTTATTTGGGCATACATTCATCAAAATAACCCTATTTTTTTGTCAAAGTAATTCAACCTATGATGATCACCTTTTTTCTTTTGTTGGGACTGATTTGGAGTCCCTTTTCCATGCTGCCTTCATTCCCTTAGACTCTATCTTAAGATGGCCACCTTCACCTTTAGATAGACTTTTGGTGCTCTCTACCCTGTTGTCTCTTTACTTGTTTGCGATTAGAATTTTTCATGTTCTTCTGATTAAGGCATTCTTTACCAAATTTGCGACTATTACACTGGTGGTATGGTAGAAGGCCCGAACCCTGGGACCGAATTCTAGTCCCTTCTTTGTGTTGCCAAAACTCTTTTTTAATATGGCCGCCACTTTTTCCAGATCTCAGTCCTCTTTCTACCACCATGACCTACCACCATTTATCCGCCCCTCTCCGGTCCTGTTTCACTTTTCCCGGGAACGCCGAGCAGGGGTAGGTGATTAACCACCTGGTGGTCCAGGAGACCGGGGTAAGTTATGCCCTCTTTCATGTTACCCGCCTTATAACTTTAACTTGAAGACCGCCTGATTCTGGACGCTCCTTATTCATTATTTTACTCTTGCGTACTGATTGATGCGAGTAAACAGAGTTTGGCTAGCTGTTTGTAAAGTCGCTTAGTGGGAGCTGTCATTATTGGGGCCATTTAGATATCTAACACCTATGAGATATTACGGGCGTACTCACGCCAATACCATTAACTTTCCACCATATCAACGCTTGGTGGGAGCTGTCATTATTTAAGCCAATAAGTATATAAACAAAACCATTGATACACTAGAGATTGACCAAATTATAATGCTCCTGTGTTCTTTTTGTCATGATAAATTAAGTACATAACATTATTGTGCTGGTTGTAGACTGTAACAACCACCAGTTTGATATGTTTGTGTCCTCAAACTATGTATATTCTTTTGATCGTAATTGGACACGATTGACCCATATTTTGAGCATGTCTTCTTTCTTGATAGTATTTTTCTCTGCATCTATATATACAACTATTAAGTATGACATGTCACATACATTTACACTTAGTTAATTATATCAGCTTGGACTACTGATGCTGGCCGTTATCACGATGGGGCCCATCCTTTAATTGAAGGAGGGTAAGGACATATCCTCTCAATTAAGAGGAGTTTTTTTGATATGTATGTCACCGTGTGATACACTGCACACTAGGGATTTTCACCTGATTGAGCTCACTGTGCACATGGTTTTATTTGCGATATAAGTCTGTGCATTCCTCTTTTTCTAGGTTCCTGTGATATGAGTAGATTCCCAATTGGGTTATAACATGTGGATTAGGTATGTTTTGGTCCTGACGAATCGCACTGATCTTAAATGACATTATTTGCGAGAAACATGTGGACCTTTGTAGTAGTAGTATAGTGATTTCTGTACTCACACTCCTCACATTCCCTGAACCTAGGGACTGTTGACTTTACTATAATTTTTGTCCTTTGAGGGTGGATTAGACATTACTTCTAATCCTTACCCACATTTGGTTTTTAATCATGACAGGGGTCGGTGTTTGATTAAAAATGATTTTTACAGACCTCAACCATTTTTACCTTCACACACTTGAGAGAGCGTAGCTTATATAATCCATATTAACATAGAATGTTTATGAATTAATGTGTGATACTGCTGCATAAAACTGTATTAGTAATTTTGCTTAAACATGTACCTGAAATGTGACCACGGGGAGTGGCCGTCAATGTATACGTAGACTAATAATGATGACTAAAATGTTTATATTATGTTCAAATAAGTTTGTACTAATGATTGCGTTATTGAATTTGTGCTAAAATCCTTATAGGCCTTAAGTTAGCATGAGCCGGAGTATAGCTGCTTGGCTCTCATATTAAATTTATTTTTCTATCTTGCAGTGTGCTGACTCACAAAAGGACATGACCCCGTATGTTTTTTCTCCAAACTAGAAGACGAATGTAACCATGTTAGATCCGTTCCCATAGCTTTTCATTGCTTGCAGAATAAATGTTAAAAACAAAATGAAACAGTGTAGATTAATGTAATGTACAAGGTCATTCAAACCGGTGAAGACAATGAAGTTACTGACCAAAAGATGTGCAAAGAATTACAGAAAGATGAAATCATACCGGACGTGCCACCTCTGAAGACGTCAATTATGGAGACCAATCAAAGACTTGTAAAATAATATGGGGTGAAGAGTGAGATGACCTAATGTGTTTTCTGATAGGTTAAAGATAGTGGGGTATAACAAATGTCCAATAAAATTTTGGGGGAATGTACAACGAAAAAGCGATAAAAACCCATGACACAAGAAGCTATTGGAAATTAGGTAGGGAATGCTATTGATTTTATCCAGAAACGTTGTCACTCTGCTTGGTGACTTGTTGCTTTACTTAGAACCATCCTCGCCCTTAGATTTGTCCATGTTACACTTTACCTCCTTATGAGGGAAGTGCCCTTTTTTGCCCCGGAGCTGAGTTCTGATTGATGGCGAATTGACTGATGTCCTGAAGACGAAGACTGAACCTGTGCGCTGACCTAAACTTTGGAGGGTAATTATGGCAATGCAATTGTGATTTGTCTGTTTGCTTTTCCTTTCTAGGTACCAACTGCTTACTTTTGACAGAGACCTTAGTTAGATGTTTTCCAAATTAGTGTTCTAAATAGTTTTTGCATGAAGCCCAACATGCGAATGCTAATCAGTGGTTAGGACAGGTGTTCGCCAAAACTGACGCAAATAGACAAACGACTGAGACTATGCTTTGTTGAACTGACGCGTTATTGACACTCTGCTAAATTTGATCTATGGTCACGCCGTGTTATGTTCTGATGTTTGTGATTCTCGCTTTAATGAAATCTTACCAAAGTTGCCATATCGTGACTATGCTATTATGTTTCTTGGTGTTGAGATTAATGCATCTGCTTTTAGATTGTAATTAATAGGGAATAAAACTTATAAAATTCTACTAAACTGGTGTGGTTATTCATGTCTGCAAGGTCATGGTAGAATCTTGAATTGATTAATGACTTTGACTAAAGTGAAGTGTATTGTCGTGATAAAAAGTGATGACATTATTGACGTATTGACTGACATATTGATTAGCTATCTCGTCCTAAGGTGTCTCTCAACTGGGTCAAAAGATTCATTGGTCTAAAACGAGTCCTGATGTGTAATAAATTATCATAAAGGGACGCGTTAACAGTTCCGGTAGCAGAACGACAGTTTGGCCCTTTAGGGCCCTAGGACGGAGAATTATTGTTTAGACTGTTTTTCTGAGATAATGCAAATTGGAGGTATGATGTGTTTCTAAATTCACCATGAAATTCCCGGGATCTCGGAGCCTGCCTAAGTGAGTTTGGAATGTTCTTGGTGTCATAGCATGCGTGGTGTAGAATTTGCGCTTGCTCAGCTTATGCATCTTGCAGGTGATTTGTGAGGTTTGTGTGTATTTAGGTCAGGTAAATGTTGTTTTAGTAGGAGTGGGCGTACTCCACAACATGAGAGTAGGGAAGTCGGCGTACTTCATATGAGTGTGGAGCTTTGTGCTCCAAATTATCCACGTGGTTAGTTGTTCATGTACAGACCCGTCGTGGTCTAAGACTCCGGAGTATATTGACTAGTGTAGGAGATACTTGGGTTTATGTTGCAATTTGTGCTGTTTAATTAGGTCAATCGGGCGTGGTTGACAAGTCGAGTTTGAGTCAAATTGTATGTGTGAAACCTTCGACGGAGATTTGGCAAGTTCTAAAGTGCACTAGAGCAGACCATTGACAAGTCGAGAGTAGGATTTGCGGGTCGAATTCTGCTTGCGTATGCGGGAACTGAGAAGGAGAAAGTAGCGGCCGAGGCTTCAAGTGAAATCTCTGTAAAGTTCTGAAGCAAATGCGTACCCTTCCTGTAGTAAACCGGCAAATTTCTGTTGTTGTTGTTGTTAAGGTGCTCGCAGTAATTTTTGCAATTAGATTGGTGTGAATCCAGTGAGGGGCGGACGAGCCGCAAGACTTTGTCAGCTGCAGTGTGTGAGTGTGTAAGTGTGACGTCAGTAGTGCCGCGCTGAGATAGGTCAGTTGTCGAGAGGGGTCGCGCACGGATTGGCTGCCGTCTGTGAGAGGCAATAGGTTGAGAAAGGTGGGTGAAGAGTGTCCTGGGAACTAAAGTCACTTCTTGATTAAATACAAATAAAAGAAAAGCCGCAAAGATAAATTTTGTCAAAGCTTTTAAGAGTGCTCTGAAAGGAGACACATACATTATGGCGAGTGAAGGGGAGCCTACACCGCCTGAGGGTGCTCCAGCTTATATAGTTATGAAGGAAAAAGGTGTTGCGCCTTGTTTATGATGAAACTGTGGCGCAAATTGACAGAAAAAGAGGGATGTTTTGGCGTTTCCAGAACACGGGACGTTCAATACAAGAGTTCTAGAGAAGTTAAGGTGGATGTTAAGTGTACAAAAGCCACCTCCGAGGCCAGCTCAGTATGAGGCTTTAGCAATTTGGGATTTAATGGCTCTTAAACAGAGACAAGAAAAGTTCCAAAGAAGACTGAAAAGGGCAGAAAAGACTCTAGCGGAAGCTAGGTGGGATAATGAGAGCGAAATGTGTAGACGGGGAATAGTTGACGGATTAAAATTGTTCCCAGCAATAACACAGGGCGATGAAACGCAGGGGAAGAAAGCCACAGGTAAAACAGACAAAGACTCTAGTAAGCCTAAAGAAACTAAGAGATCTTGGGAAGAAGAAGATGATTCAGATAACGAAGAATTTTTAAATCAGTTATTACATGATCGCCCGCCACCTTATGCGGTAAGCGACAATGTCCCGAGCACTAGTGCAGATCCTGGGAACCAGACGCTGGAGAAGGGAGTTACCGATACAACACAGACTAGTGATAAGGGTTCGATACAGAATGGTGTCAGTGTACCCACTGCACCAGACATGCAGATACAGTTGCAACCTCCACCGCAGATACAGAGAATCTATCCAGACGTCCCAGTACTAGAGACTACTACAAATCTGATAGTGCCGCCAGACCCGATATATACAAAATCGATGTTAGTGCAGATTGAGCCAATTCCACAATTGCTGCCGCAGCCACAACTGACACCGGGATATAATCTAGCAGCAGGACCTCCATTAATACCTGCCCCGGCTTCAGTGGATCAGACCTTTGGAGTTGCTGCTCCACAAGGTTTGGGACCAGGTCAGACACCAGCTGCAATATCATTGCCGATTACTGTTGGTCCACCGGTGCCATTGTATGCACAAGGTAAGCCTGGTATGTGTGATAAGGGGGTAATGACACAAGATGTAATAAGAGGAGGGTCCATAGGAACTCCCCAGTTAATGGCCCCAGGAGAGCAAGCGGTCGAAAGACCGAGGTCTTTGTTAAACCTTAACCCGGTTGAAGCACCGTTGGAAGCAATGAGACAGGCAGGGCTAGGTGTGTTAACCCCACAGACAAAAAGTACGAATGCTTCACAGTCGCCAATGATGCATGCAGGGAATATTTAACTGCAAGGTTTTACGGTACAACAGTTAAATGAGTGTTTAGAGAAGACCTATTCTTCACAAAAGACTACAGTAACTGCAGTGAAACCAGAAAGTATAGGGAGAGATGAGTACCTTAACTTTGTGAGACTGGGTGTGGAAGCTGCTGAATTAGTGGAAGGAACAATGGGGGTAAACAGATTAGAGTCATACACCGAAGCAGAATTGAGATATCTGTGACCTAAGATTACTAAAGAAGTAGGTAAGGTACATCAGAAACTAGCGAACCTGGCAGACAAATACAATATTGATATTGAGAATACTAAACATTTGAAAAGGAGTTACAGGTTAGACTTTGATACAAAAGACTTTGAGCATATGAGGTCTGCCGGAATGAAAGCGCATTTAAAGGAAATACTGCAAAGTGCGCAAATCTGGGGAGCGTTAGAAAAGTGGGAAGGCAGATGGGCAAAGAAAAGAGACAAGGAGAAAAATGACAGACCGGGATCGAGTAAAGCTGAAACTTCACCAGATACGGAATCAGTAAAGATGCTACCAATGAGAGAAACAGCTGGTGGGGTTCTAATTCATGTACCGTGGTCCAGGGGAGACATCCTATCTTTCACAAATGATTATCCCAGGTTGAGGGAGAACCCGATAGAGTGGTATCAGCAAACAGATAGGTTTGTGAAGCTTGGGAAGTGTCTCTGGGAAGACCTGAATACCTTGTTTGAGATCATTGTTCCACCTGACTTATGGCTTGAGTGCAAGAGGGGGGTAGACTGGCCGACGCAGGAGCCGGCAAGGGATAAGGTGACCGGAAAACCCTCTGAGGAGGTGATGATGTACTATCACAAAGTAATTGAGTTTTTGAAGCAGAAAGTGACGCCGAAAGTGACTGAATGGCAGAAAATCCACCGGACCTCACAGGAGGTTAAAGAATCGATCCATGCTTACTATGAGAGATTGTTGAAGGCATTCAAACATTACAGTGGAACTGAGACCATTGAGCCGAAAGACATGAACCATCTCGTGTTCAGATTTGTTGAAGGGCTGAGACCAGAGGTTAGCCAGATGATTAAGAATCATTTGATCTGTTGGCAAGCGAAGCCGATTGATGAGGTGTTGCAGTATGCGAAATACTGTAGTGATGAGATTGAGCTGAAGCAGAGAAAACTAAAGGAGAAAGTGATGGTGATGCAGATAAGGGCTGCACAGGCAAGAATGCAGGGAAATGGAATTCAGCAAATGATACAGCAGCAACCGCAAGTGAATGGTGTGATTCAGGTGCAACCGAGAGGCCGAGGTTTTGTGAATCGTGGTCCAGACTTGAATACTGTTGTAGTTCAAAATGATGTACAAGGGATGAAAAAGATGTCACCATGTCACGCGTGCGGGGGTGTGGGGCATTGGAAGCGGGAATGCCCAAATGTGGTGCAGGATGGTGTCGTTCAACAAAGCACTAATGTCGGTATATTGCAAAATATGAGAGGTCCAAAGTTGAGAAATCAAAACCCGAACTTCCAAAATAACATGGTTCAGATGCAAGGGCTACAGCCTATGCAGCAAATGCAAATGCCGCGTGTTCAACCAGCGCAAATGCAGCAAGTACAACAGCAGGTTCCCATGGTACCTAGACAGCAAATGCAACTACCAATGGCTCCAATGGGACAGCAATAGGTGATGCTTCCTCAGCAGGTCACAGGTCAAGTAATGAGCCAAAATAATACAGTACAGCAATTCCCATTGCGTGGTGAAGATGGAATGAATGAGGAATGGTCGGATGACAGTTCAGACAGTGAAGAGTGCAGACTTGCAGCGTCCCTAGAAGTAGATAAAAGGGGACCCTATGTAGAGGGAAAAGTAATGGGACATAAGGTTTCATTCTTGGTTGATACCGGAGCTACACGCTCTGCAGGCAAAAGTGCAGAAGTTCCAAAATTACCACTTTCAGGGCGTACCATAAGAGTGGTTGGAGTAGCAAACCAGTACTTGACAAATCCGATTACAGATCCAGTGCAAGTTGAAATCTGCAACTTCCAGGGACTGCACAAGTTTGTAGTCTGTGATTCGAGTACTGTGTCCCTACTGGGAAGAGACTTACTGTGTAAGACGAAATGCTCGATTACTTGTTCCAATGATGGAATTGAGGTGCAGACAAACAGTGATGATGAAGGGGATGATGGTCAGTTCTCAGAGTCGGAAGCAGAAACTGCAAATGAATATTACCCTTTGATAACTTTATTCCCGATGCTTACAGTGACTGGCTTACCAGCCGAGTTACAGGGAACGGTGACAGAGAAAGTGTGGGATTTGACAGGAAAGGAAGTGGGACTGATAAAAGGAGTGGAACCACTTAAAGTTCAAGTGAAACCAAATGCAGTGTTTCCCCAGGTGCTGCAGTACCACATGGCACAAGATGTCCTTATTCAAGTGTCACAAATAATCGCGGACTTTGTAAAACAAGGAGTCCTGAAAGAAGTATTGAGCAGCCCATGTGATTCACCGATAATGGGTCTGAAAAAGCCTTGTGGGAAGGTTCGCATTGTGCAGGACTTGAGAAAAATAAACAAGATTGTGGTGAAGTGTTGCCCCATAGTGCCAAATCCAGCAGTGATCATGTTTCAGGTTCCGTGTGATGCTGAATGGTTCACAGTTGTAGATTTGTCACAAGCTTCCTTTTCGGTGCCTCTTCATGAGGACAGCCAGTTTTTATTCAGTTTCAAATTTTTGGACAAGGTGTACAGTTGTTGCAGAATTCCTCAAGGGTTTTCTCAGTCACCGTCCATCTTCAATCAGATATTGAAAAAGGACTTAGAATCCTTAGCACTGCCTTTCAATTCGACACTAGTACAGTACATTGACGACTTTCTGATTGCGTCCAGGACAAAAGATGACTATAGGTATGACACAATTGCCTTACTGAATCATTTGGGAAAGAACGGACATAAAGTGTCGCCAAAGAAGCTGCAGTACTGTCAGAAAGAGGTGAAGTACTTAGGACATTTGATTGAGAGAGGGTCCTGGAGAATATCAAAGGAAAGGGTAACTGCTATTTTGCAAATGAACCCCCCGACAACAAAGAGAGATGTCAGGATGTTTTTGCGAATGTGGGCTACTGTCATCAGTGGATACCCAACTTCTTAATTATCTCAAAACCATTGATAAAGCTGACAGGCAAAGAGATTAAGGAGGAACCGTACACCATAACCCTATCCAAAGAGGAGCTTGAGTCATTCATGGAATTGAGAGCGTGCAAGTGCAGGGCACCAGCTTTGGCTATGCCTGATTACACAAAACCTTTTCTACTGTTTTGTCATGAACGTGATGCTTGTTCTTTGTCTGTCTTAACACAGGTCCATGGAGGTGCAAATCGCCCTGTAGCATATTTTTCAGCTACCTGGGACCCCGTTGCAGCAGCCTTACCGGGTTGTTTGCACGCAGTTGCAGCAGTTGGTCAAAGCCTCACACAGTGTGAAGGCATAGTGATGGGACATCCCTTGACAGTGATGGTTCCACATTCAGTTGAAATTTTGTTGACTCGAACCAAAACTCAGCACATGACAAATGCCCGATTTACCAGATATGAGACAATTATTTTGGGGTCGCCAAATGTTTCACTGAAACGATGTACTGTACTAAACCCGTCAACTCTACTTCCTGTTGAGAGTACCGAGATTGATAATGAAGAGGAAGTGGAGCGTGATTGTCTTGAGGTAACAGAACTATGTAACAAGCCCCGACCTGATATTCAAGATACGCAGTTAAAAGAAAATGACTGCATTATGTTTGTTGATGGATCCTGTTTGAGAGACTCAGTCGGAATGCTGAGAGCTGGTTCTGCTGTGTGTACCATAGCTGGTATCATTGAAGCTTCCTGGCTCGAGAGAGTGTATTCCACACAAGTGGCAGAACTAATTGCCCTTACTAAGGCATGCCACGCGGCTGAAAATCTGAGAGTCACTATCTATACTGACAGCAGATACGGATTTGGAATTGTACATGATTTTGGCCAATTGTGGTCACAGAGAGGTTTCATGACCTCTTCTGGTTCTCCTGTGAAAAATGGTGAACAAATTAAGGATTTGTTTCATGCGATTCAGTTACCTCTTGAAACTGCAGTGGTGAAATGCAATGCTCATGTTAAGTCACAAGACTTTGTGTCCATGGGAAACGACTATGCAGATCAAGTCGCAAGATTTTGCGGATTGAACTGTATATCGTTCAAGGATCAGTGGGAATTGTTACCGCAAACCGAAAATGACACATGTTTGAACCTTGCATTAAGGGTGGTTGACACACTAGATGAGCTAAAAACACTACAGGGTCGTGCTAGCAAAGAGGAAAAACGCTTCTGGCAGAGAATGCAATGTGTACAAAGAGCTGACGACTTATGGGTCTCAGAGGAGGGGAAACTGGTTTTGCCAAACAGTCTTCTGTCACAATTTGCGAGGCTTTACCATGAACAGGCACATCTTGGGAGAGATGCAATGATCAGGTCATTCAAGATTGATTGGCTTAACCCAAAATTTAGACATGCCGCAGAGGTTACTTGTCATAGGTGAATCATCTGTCAACAGATGAATGCCGGGAAAGGGACTGCGGTAACTTTGAGCCACAGAGGGAGAGCTGGCGGTCCATTTAGCAAGATGCAAATGGATTTAATTGAGATGCCTGTTTGTGGAGGATTGAAGTACGTGTTGGTGATTGTGTGTGTTTTCAGCCACTGGATTGAAGCTTACTCCACACGTAGAAACTATAGTCTCACAGTTGCAAAGCTGCTGCTTAGGGAACTAATACCCAGGTTCGGGTTTCCGGTCTCTATAGAATCAGATAAGGGCAGACACTTCGACAATGAGGTGATTAAGCTCTTGTGTGCTGCGTTAGACATCGAACAGAAGCTGCATTGTACCTACCGCCCTGAAGCATCAGGATTAGTGGAACAGATGAATGGTACCCTGAAGTCAAGAATGGCAAAAATGTGTGCAGCTACCAGTATGAAATGGCCAGATGCATTGCCCTTAGTGCTGATGTCGATGAGGAACACCCTTGATAAGAAGACAGGACTCTCACCACATGAGATTCTTATGGGTAGAGCTATGAGGCTACCTGCAGTGCCTGCAAATGCTCTTGTGAATATCACGGATGATATGGTGTTGGACTTCTGCAAAGGTTTGGCTGATGTGGTTCGCTCTTTTTCTCACCAGGTGGAAGCTAACACATTGCCACCGATCAGTGATCCAGGTCACACCCTGCAAGCCGGTGACTGGGTGGTTGTCAAGAAGCACGTGAGAAAGTCGTGTTTGGAGCCGTGCTGGAAGGGGCCATATCAAGTAATATTGACAACAACCACTGCTGTGAAATGTGCAGGCGTTCCAAACTGGATACATGCCAGTCACATAAAGAAGGTAACGTGTCCAACTGATGAGGAACTTGAAGTTTCCGACTCAACAGTTCCAGAGAGGGAAGTCTCAGGGCCTGAAAATAGCCAAGTGGGAACTGAGACTGCAGGAGGGCTCACTGAGAATAGCATAGCCCCTCAACCAGTAAACAAGTTCGAGAGAGGTGACAATGTGCCTATCTCAGTAGAGGCAGCAGGAGAACTAAATCAAGGAGAGGTTCTCCCAGAAGCAGAAGGATACGGGTTAGAGCTTGAACCTGTTACAGATCCAGAAGAAGAAGACGGGGAAATAGTAGAGAGAGATCAAAGTACACCGGCATCCCCTGAGCCAGTTGCAGGTCCATCAAAAGAAAACACCATAGCACAAGAGGAGTGTGCTGTTTAGCGTCCTGAAAGGACAAGCAGGAAAAAGACGCATAAGGGAGATAACTGGCCAGCGAAGCAGGCTGCAAAATAAAAGGTCGTACCAGGTGAAACAATAACAGAAGAAACTGATACTACAAGAACAGAAGATCTGAGTGAAGGAGAATTACAAAGTGAACGCAGGTTGAAAAGAAAGAGAACCGCAAATAGAAGGTACGCAGGTCCAGAATGGGCATATGTAACAACATCTGAATGGCAACAAGAATTCTTAACATTCTGTTTTGATCGAGAAGTACCAGGCCAATACTACGGTACCTGAAATTAAAAGAAAGAGACTGTGTTAAAACTGAAATTTAGAAAAGAAAATAGAAAGCTGAAAAACTGAGAAAGAGACTTATAAATTACCGGATGTGACACTGATAACCTGAATTGACTTTGAAAACCCGATTATGACAAGCTGCTAACCTGATTTGACAAAAGGGTCCTGGAGGGAGTGAAACGCTGTAAATATACGCAGAGAGAAGGAGACTTTTGCATCAAGAAAAAAAAAAAGAAAAAGAGAGTTTTAAATCATCCTCAAGTTGATTATTGTTCTGCTATCTGATTCTTTACAGACATGGCTTATAATAGAGGTAGTAACAAAAGGGGTAAGGTGTGTGGTTGGTTAAGTCTTATACTAGGTATTGTGTGTGCAATAATAATTGTAGGTGTGATTGTGGGAATGCCGTGGATGGATAAGAAAGCGACTAACAATGCTTCAAAACCTGAAACTACCACACTAAGACTGTGGGAAAAGTTTGAGCAGGATGCAAGACACTTGCATGAGGGAACTAACTCAAAAGGGGAACTTTCCACTAATGTCTTATAACACTTGCTGAATGAGTATGTTGAAACAATGGATGCGAAAAATTGTTATGTGTGCACAAAGATTCCTTCATCAGTACAAGAGGGGGTCACTTATCATAGCTTGCCACTAACCTACTGGATAAGTTGTAGTTTGCTACTAACAAGATTCTATAATCAAGAACATGTGCAATATTTTTATTCAAATTTGGATGTAGTGTTTTCCTTTGTGCCTGTGATTGAGTTCCTGAACAAATTAGCTAAAGAGCATAGTATAAAACTAGTTAGAGGTTTCTTTGAACCAACGCTTACATTTGGGAAAGCTTATGCACACCGCAATAATCTGACTTGCTTATTGACACCTGTAGAGAAAAGCTTTTTAGATCACACTGATGACAGACGCAAAGCATTGAAAGAAAGATTAGAAAAGGGGCTATAGAAATGCACATATGCAAATGATTATGCTTACACTGCAATAAAGACGCAAGGCAAATAAGCTATAGATGCATTACATGTAGGAAGGCTTTGTATATATAGGCCAAAATCTGAACATGACACTTTATTTGTGGGAACGAGTGAATGCAGGCATGTGTTTTTGTTTCAGAGTAAATGGACATTCATGTTAAATGGACAGGACCCAGCGATCCCTGGGATCTATTATATATGTGGACTTAATGCTAATTACCTTCTCCCTACAAGATGGTATGGAACATGTTATTTGGGAATAGTTTTCCCAAAGATTTACCAGATTGATGACTTAAAGCAAATACCTAAAACGTCTGAATTACAACATGCTAGACAAAAACGAGAGACTGCGGCTGCTGTCGTTGGAGACATATTTGGAGCCATAATTCCTTCAGTAGGGGTTATCTTAAACTCCGTAAAGATTTGAAAGTTGTCTATTATTGTGGATAACATGCTGACAAATTTTACAGGGGCTATACTCCTGATGGATACTGAACTTGCTGCAGAAAGAGCTATGACTCTTCAAAATAGGCTTGCTTTAGACATTCTTTTAGCAAAGAGCGGCGGAGTCTGCAAGATGCTCAACGAGCGTCATTGTTGCTCATATATACCAGACAATAGTAAAAAGATTAGAGGTATGCTCATTAACCTAACTAAAGATAGTGCAGATTTGAAGGATTTGAAGGAACCTGGAGTGTGGGAGAAAGTGGGAAAAGGAATTGTCAGAGTAGGAAGCTGGTTTAGCAATATTTGGAATGGGGTACTTGCAAAAATATTAGGGGGTCTATTAATTGTTCTGGCCTGTCTATTAGGTTTATGGGGAGCATGTAAAATTGATGATAAAATAAAAAGAAATTGGACAAAGAGGAATAAAAGGAACAAAGAAAATGAAAGAGAGAAAATGTTTAATGAAATTTGGGAAAGTTCACACAAGGGACAAGATGTTGAAATCCGCATTATGCACAAGGTGAAAAATTAAGTAAAAGGTCAAAAGGGAAAGGATTGTGTGATGACGAATGTCATCAGAGGAGAGAATGAGAGAGCGTAGCTTATATAATCCATATTAACATAGAATGTTTATGGACATGACCCCGTATGTTTTTTTCTCCAAACTAGAAGACGAATGTAACCATGTTAGATCCGTTCCCATAGCTTTTCGTTGTTTGCAGAATAAATGTTAAAAACAAAATGAAACAGGGTAGATTAATGTAATGTACAAGGTCATTCAAACCGGTGAAGACAATGAAGTTACTGACCAAAATGTGTGCAAAGAATTACAGAAAGATGAAATCATACCGGACGTGCCACCTCTGAAGACGTCAATTATGGAGACCAATCAAAGACTTGTAAAATAATATGGGGTGAAGAGTTAGGTGACTTAATGTGTTTTCTGATAGGTTAAAGATAGTGGGGTATAACAAATGTCCAATACAATTTGGGGGGAATGTACAACGAAAAAGCGATAAAAACCCATGACACAAGAAGCTATTGGGAATTAGATAGGGAATGCTATTGATTTTATCCAGAAACGTTGTCACTCTCCTTGGTGACTTGTTGCTTTACTTAAAACCATCCTCGCCCTTAGATTAGTCTTTTTTTTTTTTTTTTTTACCTGCATGAGGTATCTCATAAGCTCGCAGGTCAATGATTTTTTATCAAGAATCGGACTTTTTTGCTTGAATTCATAATGACTCCAAATGATGATTAAATCCCTTCCCACAGTGCACAAATGCTGTTTTTGGCATTAGTGTTACCAAATCAGAAAATTCTATTCACTTTTACAACATCTAAAAAATATGCATTTTGATCACTTAAGAGCATTAAAATGATGCTAAACATGGTGTATTTAAGCTCCAAAAGTGATGATCCACTTCAACAAGTCATAAAGAGTTTGAAGACGCAACACTTGAAAACATTAAGGGGCATATTTATACTCTGTTTGCGCCAAATGTGCGTCAACATTTTTGACGCTTAATCGGCGCAAACCCTGCCCAATATTTATACTTTGACGTCCGACCCCGCGGGCGTCAAAATTCCACCATGTGTGTCATTTTCTCGAAGGGGGAACCAGCCTTGCGTTAATTATATGCAAGGTAGGTGTTCCCTTCCAAAAAATGACTTTAAGGCCTGTGCCCCTTATTTATACTCTGGTGTCATTTTGACGCATAGGAGGGGGTGGGCCTTAAAAAACGGCACACAGCCTGATGTGTGCTGTTTTTTAACGCCTGGGTCAGGGCAGGCGTTAAGGGACCTGTGGGCTCAGAAGGAGTCCAGAGGTGCCCTCCCTTGCCCCCAGGGACACCCCCTGCCACCCTTGCCCACCCCAGGAGGACACCCAAGGATGGAGGGACCCATCCCAGGGAAGTAAAGGTAAGTTCGGGTAAGTATTTTTTCAGAATTTTTTTGTGGCATAGGGGGGGCCGATTTGGGCCCCCCACATGCCACTATGCCCAATGACCATGCCCAGGGGACATAAGTCCCCTGGGCATGGCCATTGGGCAAGGGGGCATGACTCCTGTCTTTGCTAAGACAGGAGTCATGTCAATGGAGGTTGGGCGTCAAAAAAAATGGCGCAAATCCGGTTTGAGGCCTGAATTTTGCCTCAGACCTGACTTGCACCATTTTTTGACGCACAACCCCCATTTTCCCATACGCCGGCGCTGCCTGGTGTGAGTCTTTTTTTTTTATGCGCACCAGTCCGCAGCGCCGGCTAATGTCATTCCATTAATAAGGCACCCGCGTGGTGAGTTGGAATGGCGTTAGCCGGCGGTAAAAATTTTGATGCACAACTGCGTTGGCGCAGTTGTGCATCAAAAAGTATAAATATGGGCCTACATTTTTTACCACTGTGGGGTATTTTGTAAGTCCATAAGCCAATGACTTTCTCAAAAATCAGACTTTTTTAATTAAATTCAAAATGTCTCTAAATGATGTCTAATTCACTTCCCGTGGTGCTTAAACCCTGTTTAAGGCCTCAATGTTACTAAATAATCCATTGTCATTCACTTTTACAAAATTTCAAAAACTATGCATTTTGTCCCCCTGAAATCATGTATGTGGCTCTAACTATGTTTATTTAAGCCCCAAAAGTGATTGTTCACTTCAACTAGCCTTTTTTTTATTTTTATTTTTTTATTTTATTATCAGGAAAAGAAGCATCAATAACAAGATACATTGCCACTTTCAGAAAATGAAACAAAGAGAAGAAAAAAAAAAGAAAAAAAAAACAGCCAAACTTATCTAAGAAATAATCTCCCCAGATCAGAGAGAACTTTTTAACACTACCTATTCTGCTAGAATATCTCATCTCCTGAAGTCTAACTTGCACCATCCTACTATACCACTCTTGACTAGTAGGAGACAATTCAGAACGCCAATTTCTCAGCAAAACTGACCTAGCAACTGCAGCGGCTATAAATACGAGCTTCTCCCATCTGGAAGAAAGTCTTGCCTCGGGGTCGTAGCCCAAGCTCATCAACCTGCCGCTCCTACTTCCTTGCAGCGAAAACACATATTAGGATGGCCAGTCCCCACACGAGATAGGGCTTGCAGGGTTCGATACAAAAAAACATTTACTAAAAAAATATCATTCGATGCCAGTTAGCCCCTCGTAGCACGGAGAAATTCAGGCGATTAATAGTCTCCCAGTAGTACCCTGAGACCTCTATGCCCTCCTGACTAGCCCATTTCATCTGAGCTCTTATCCCAAGATCCACTTTGACCCTTTCTGCCAAGAGCCTTCTCCATGACCCTTCATTCCCTATCCGCGAAGGTCCAACTAATTCTGTTACCAATGGTTGGGCATTAATGATGGAATTAACGTCTAAATCCCTTAAAACATGTAACAAAATATTATAAGATCTGACCAGCAAAAAATCATTGTTGACAGTAATCAAGATATTCAATGGAGCTTCCCAGTTGTCCTCAGCACGAAAATCTCCAATCTTACTAAATCCAGCGAGCTCCCACCTCTTTACCAAGTCTTCATTAAGCTGAGTCCCAGAGTGTAGAAAAATCTGTGAAAGTGGAGTGTCAAAATGTACAGAGGGGATTGAATATTTTCAAAAAAAATCTAATCTGTTCTTGAAAAACCATTTAAGAATTTCATAACAAACTTTTTTAGGCGATTTCGTCAAGAGGGCTGGGTTCCGGATATTATGCTCCCTACATATTAATACCCGAAAATCAATAAAAAACTTGGAGCCTGTGGAGTAATCCAATTTAAAACTAGCATAATATTGTGCAAAAAATGCATAACAATAATCTTTGAAATTTGGCAAGGCCAGTCCCCAATTCTCCTTGTCGGCGTACAGTATACTTAAAGCGGCTCGAGCCTTTCGGTTCTGCCAAATAAATGAACGAAATAGGGATTCCAGATTTTTTAAAGAAAGTTGCGTTAGAACACACGTAATAGCTGCAAACAAGAAATTGAAAAGTGGTAAAATTGACATTTTAATTAACGCGATGCAGCCTAATATAGAGAGAGGGAGAGGCCTCCAACGAGTCAGCAGAGCCTGAGTTTTCTGAAGTAAAGGAGCGAAATTCAACTCGTAGAGATCTCTTATATTGGACGAGAAATAAACCCCCAAATATCTTTTTGGATTGGGATTTACACATTCTCTTAATTCAGGAAGAAGACAACTAGGAGAGGTACCACAAAGTATAATGTCATTCTTGCCCCTATTAATCTTATAGTCACCGATTTGCTGAAATTCATTAAATAGATTGAAGGCCGCTTCCTGAGAAGAATGTTTTATGTCTAAGAACAAAATGATATCGTCTGCATAAAGTTTGATCTTTCCCATTGATTTTAACGGGGGTTGAATCTGACTATGTTGCCTAATTTTAATGGCGAGTGGTTCAATAAAAAGGGCAAATAAAATAGGGACAACGGGCACCCTTGTCCTGTCCCACGTTGTATTTGAAGTGGTCCAACACACTGCGAGTTTATAATAATATTGGCCTCAGAGTTTGAGTACAACCTTTGAATTAATGTATTAACTTGAGTAGGTACCTTTTAGCTAGATAAAATTAAGAAAAGCGTGTCCCAAACAACCAAATCAAATGCTTTTTCCACGTCCAGCAGAAGAATAATGGCAGGGACTTTATTAGTAGTGAAATAATCGAGAGCCTCAGCTGGCAGCGCATCGGAGAAGAGAATTGAAAGAGATGATTCCAGCATTTCAAAAAGCAGGGGCACAGGCTGGCATTGTGCAACAATCCAAACTTAAAGTGTTTTTTCAGGGTCATTCGAATTTTATCCATACAGTTGACGCTGCTAAATCCTTGTTGCATGCAATTCAGAACTTTGAGCAGTTGGGACGAGTAAGGGGTGCGGGGCGGGGGCAGAGGGGGGAAGAACCCAATAAAGACTACAAGGTGATATATTG
The DNA here is from genome assembly GCF_031143425.1 of Pleurodeles waltl. Classification (NCBI taxonomy): domain Eukaryota; kingdom Metazoa; phylum Chordata; class Amphibia; order Caudata; family Salamandridae; genus Pleurodeles; species Pleurodeles waltl. The sequence goes on along the minus strand of NC_090439.1, from coordinate 623,238,270 downwards.
GATACTGAGAAATGAGGGTAGTAATACTGTAGGAGAATAGGACTCTCCCCCCCCTATTTTTTTTTTTTCCCCCTTTCTGTTTCACGCCACAGCGCATGGTCAGGCTATTCTAATTTTCTCTCTCTAGTCTTTGGCCTAGGGTGCTATGACAAGGCACCAGGTTAGGGAAGAATTGGGTCAGCGGGTGGGGGAGGGATGTGGCCCCGGGCTGTCCGGGCAGGAGGGCTCCAGGTGTGGGCCACTGAAGGGGAGGAAGGCGGGGGCTGGGAGGAGAGGGGGGAGAGGTATGGATATCAGAAACTGTTTTTGTCACTGCAAAGGATTGTTAGGATTGGATAGTGTATCTAACTCCAGATCAGGGGGGGCCATAGGCAGACTAACTCAAGGTATAATAAAATGACAAAATATTTTTTACCATTAAGATCACTATCCTGGAATGTTAATGGATTAAATAATCATAGGAAAAGGTCCGCTATTAAAGAGAGGGTGTCTGCTCTTAGTCCCTCAGTTATATTCCTTCTGGAAACCCATATTCCACTTAATAAAGTTTCGGGCTTTCAAATGCTTAAAAAAATAGCTGATTTTAAAGGGGTTGCAGCAGCTTCAGCGGCTCATAGAGGAGTGGCAGTCTTTCTAGCTAAAGCCCTGAAGCACAACCATTGGACTTTCTTTCTGACCCTGAGGGGCGTTGGTGCTGGGTTCAGTGTTTAGCCGCTTAGGAGAGATTTATTTTTGTTAGTTTTTATGGTCCTCTGACAGATGATCCAGCCCCTTATATAGGCTTGTTTCACTCCCTTTTGCAATTGATAGGGGAAATCATTATCGGAGGGGACTTCAACTTTCTCCAGGACACAGTTTTAGACACTACTGTAAAAGGTAAGAGACAGCACAAACCTAAAGTAGCAAAGATCTTTCGAGATTATGTGAAGGTTTTGGCGCTATGCGATCCCTGGAGGACAAACACCCCCGATGCGAGGGAATATACTTGCATCTTCTCGCGGTATAAAAGCTCCTCGTGCATAGATTTTATTTTGATTTCAGAAACATTGTGCTATCGATCTCAATCGGTCCAGCATTCTGGCCTCTCAGACCATGCCTCTTTGCTGCTGGAAGTCTCTCTCCATTCTACAGTTTATATACCCCAGACTAGAAGGTGGATTTTCAATCTCCGCCTTTTCTCGGAGGAGGGGTGGATACAGACCTCACAGGCCAAAATAAGGGATTTCTTTCAACGCAATCAGGGGTCCTCAACCCCAGCGATAGTCTGGGATGCATTTAAGGCCTATTTTAGGGGCTGGGTAATTGTCAAAGAGGTAGCTGATAAACGGGTTCTGAAACAACAAACTGCGGTATTGGAAGATGTAGTTCAAAAGTGTTTAGTTACCTATTTGTATGCCCCTTCGGATACTAATAGGCAGGCCTTCGAAGCTGCCAAGAAAGCGTTGGCGGGATTATTTTTAAAGAAGGTTGATATAGAATATGGGTCCTATAAACAGAAAGTAATTTTACAGGAAAATTCTTGGCATGGCAAGCTCGAGATCGTATTGCTGGCAATGTCATACACGCTTTAAGATGCCCGGTCACTGGGGTTAGACGTACTGACCCCGAAGACCTTGATAAAATTAAAATTTTGTTGGAACATTATAGACAAATCTATAGTGATGTTTCAGCTATAGATCCCAGGACTATTGAGAAGTTCCTGATGGACCTTGATATCCCTCGCCTTTCAGATGAAGACTGTGTGGCATTGTCTCAACCACATACAAAGCCAGAACTTCTAGATGTCGTTAAGAACCTTCCCACAGGGAAAACCTGTGGACCAGACAGCTTCCCGGCTGAGTTCTATAAGACCTTTATAAATGCATTCGCTGAGGAGTTCTTGGCCCTATTAATTGGCCTGCTACGGGGCAAACAGATCCCCAAAACCTGGCATTCAGGGAACGTGGTTAGTTTCCCTAAGAAAAATAAAGATAGGGAGGATCCAAATGCATACCGTCCAATTTCGTTGTTAAACTCAGACTATAAAATAATGGCAAAATTACTGACTAATAGGCTTAATGGGGTAATCAACAAAATTGTGCATTCCGATCAAAACGGTTTTGTGGCTGGCTGACAACTGGCTACAAACACACACTATTTAGCCCATAGATTTGTCCATGTTACACTTTACCTCCTTATGAGGGAAGTGCCCTTTTTTGCCCCGGTGCTGAGTTCTGACTGATGGCGAATTGACTGATGTCCTGAAGACGAAGACTGAACCTGTGCGCTGACCTAAACTTTGGAGGGTAATTATGACAATGCAATTTTGATTTGTCTGTTTGCTTTTCCTTTCTAGGTACCAAGTGCTTACTTTTGACAGAGACCTTAGTTAGATGTTTTCCAAATTAGTGTTCTAAATTGTTTTTGCATGAAGCCCAACATGCGAATGCTAATCAGTGGTTAGGACAGGTGTTCACCAAAACTGACGCAAATAGACAAACGACCGAGACTATGCTTTGTTGAACTGACGCGTTATTGACACTCCGCTAAATTTGATCTATGTTCACGCCGTGTTATGTTCTGATGTTTGTGATTCTCGCTTTAATGAAATCTTACCAAAGTTGCCATATCGTGACTATGCTATTATGTTTCTTGGTGTTGAGATTAATGCATCTGCTTTTAGATTGTAATTAATAGGGAATAAAACTTATAAAATTCTACTAAACTGGTGTGGTTATTCATGGCTGCAAGGTCATGGTAGAATCTTGAATTGATTAATGACTTTGACTAAAGTGAAGTGTATTGTCGTGATACAAATTGATGACATTATTGACGTATTGATTGACATATTGATTAGCTATCTTGTCCTAAGGTGTCTCTCAACTGGGTCAAAAGATTCATTGGCCTAAAACGAGTCCTGATGTGTAATAAATTATCATAAAGGGGCGCGTTAACACACTCATACACCAATCCCATATTCCAGCACTCAACAACCGTCATTTCTATATCCAAAAAATCTCCAGCAAAGAGCCCCCACGAGGGGCCCGTCAGGCATTGCAGTGCCGCCCTGACGAGGAGCAAAAGCCCGATGATGAAGCATGTCACCAATTGGTGAGTGAGGGCCCTTGTTCTAAAACAAGCATATTTACAGGATCCATTGTTTACTCTATGAACCTGTACAAAACCCATTGTTTGGAACTGTGCACCTTTGGCTTTTTTTAATCCATGAATAGACAATCAGCATGAAGGACCAAAAATGTCTAGCTTGTCTTTATGATTGAAGTTCTCTGAACTAATGCTAATAATCTCTGCAACCTACAATCTGTGACTAAAGTGTAATGACTAGCTTGCAATGATGGAAATAAAATCACTAGCTGTAATATAACTGCACAAGGTGGTAATTATTTTCTAATGGAAATTAAGCCCCAGGCATACCGGAATGAATCATCAAAGTGTTGCTCAGTCTTGCGGTAAATTCAGCAGACTTTTAATGACTTCATGACAACTAAGCTTACTAAAATCTTTCATTTATCAGAGTTTCATCCAACAGTTCGTTGAATGAACGCATTTTGGCTAATTATAATTCAAATGTGGCAGATTAATCGGATCCGTGAACAAAAATAACAAAGGTATTGCAGCATATGTTCTATAGAATGGCAAGAGTACAAGTGGTGAGCTTTATATAAAGAAAGGAAATCAGACACTTCCTGGCAACAGATCATGGCCAGAGGTTACATTACTTTAATCATTTAGCATAAAGTCGCTCATGTTGGAAATTAGAAAAGTGGTTGAAGGAAACAAGAAAGAAAGCGAAAGAGAAAGAAAATAAACAAGTAATAAAGGAGAAGGATGGAAAAAAGACGGAAAGGGTTAGGAAAAGAGAAGGTAAGGCGGAAAAAAGGAAAAAAATAAATCAGGAGGGTAGGACAGAGGGAGGAAGAGAGAATGGAAGGAAGGAGAGAGGGTGGGAGGAATTAGCGGGGAAGAACAGGAGGAAGGCAGGAAATTAGAAGAAAAATTTCACCATTCACGCAATTTTAGGATAGCCTTGTACTTGTCAGACAGCAAGCTCAAATCGCTTTCCAGAAGTCATGACACTGTTTTTTTTTATCAGAAGTAATGACACTAGACCTATCCTCACAAAAACGCAATGACCTGTGCATCTGTCGCCATCACAGAACGAATGAAACATTAGAAATAGTGAAGCTAGTGGCTTTTGAACTCCACAACAGACACAAAATCTAATGGTGGGAAAGCACTGTGTCCGAAAGCTTATAGCAGAGTTCTACATTTCCCAGAAGACCTGCGTGTTGCCAATCAGACATCCTAGGGCTTTCGTATTTACCCCACATGCAAGGATTCAATTCTACCTTTCAAGAGGGACATTATCTGTCACTGGACTTTGCAGTCCTCGCTCCACACCTGGAAAAACATTACAGCAATTCACTAAATTAATTCCAAGAGCAGTATTTAGCGTTGCTAACTTGCTACATGACTGTAATCCAGAAAGAAATAAGGAAAGTAAAGAGATTCGTTCTCCAGCCATAATAAAAAGCACAGTCAATCAAAAGATAAAGAGATAAAAACATCACTCCACAATACGTTCCATACTACTTTCCTGATTGTTTCAAAACCCCACGTGCAAACTTTAATGGCTATCTGCTCATGAACAATTATGAATGAGATAGTTTTATTCGTGATCAAAGCAACCGCTTTTTACTAAACAGACCAAGGATATGATTGAATCTGTTGAAGCAGATATTATAATTAAGAAAATTATTAATGATATATACGTGTTTACTAATGAGAAATGCGTAGAGAAATTAATCATGGAGAAAATAATGTGCTTGTTTGAAAATGTGCCGTTGGGGTGTGATCACCATGTGTACTAATAGAACTTAAACTCTGAGAAATAATGAAAATATATTGAGAAAAATGTAATAATATGTCATAATGAGATGTATAACCTATGTTTTGCATTAATGTGTAGTGCTAAATTAGCTGAACTTAAGGCCTAATCTTTTTAGGCCTCACACACGAAGAGCTGAAATATTGAACGCTTTGCAATGGACTGGATACATGAACTGTTCCTGAACCGCCCAATGTTAAAGTTGCTTAGCTAGAATTTTCTGCAATGTACCGGCGGACAGAAATGATGAAGACAATTTGATACAACGTTGTGTAGAGTAGGCTAAATGTACTTTCCCAGGACTTGAACAATGAAGGCACTGACTGAAGAGGAACATGCAACAATTTCAATATTTGAAGAACCGGATGATGAGGACATCGTAAAGTGGACCAATCCACATCTTGTGAACGAAATGATATTGAAATTAGTAGATTCGGTAAACTAATACCATAGGTTAAAGTTATATCTGTGACTGACTGACCAATTAGAAATTAGGGGGATGGACTGGGAGACCCTAATAATAAGTCATGACAAGGGGCTAAAATTTTAGATGTGAGGGGAGAATTGATGATGTCAGGAGACGCTGTCCGAGGTGCTGACATTGGGCTCATACTCTGTGAGCCTGATGCGTGGATGACTAAATGATGACCTGAAGATGAAGACTGACTTGTTGCTGACCCATCCTGGATAGGTGGCTATGAAAATGTGACTGACGATTTCTATGCGTTTTCTTCTAGGTACAAAATGCGCTGATTATAGAAATTCTCATTTAGATAGATTTGTTCCAAATTAATGTTTTCTCTAAAAGGTTTTTCGCATGAAGACCCACATGCTGATGCTAATCTTGGTTAGGTAGGCTGTTAAGGGTGACTTTGACAGTGACAAATGACTGGCAAACTTAATTGCTGAACTTCACCATTAATGCTGGTATTCTTAGTTTATGGAATTGCATTGTCGCATGTTTCCTTCAAGTGATGATGTTTTCTATTAATGAATTCATAACTTGAGCGGATTGAATAAAGATTGAACTAACGGATGATTTAGAATTGTAATCAATAGGGAAATAAAATTGTTTAACTCATCACTGAGTTATGGCTATTCATGAGTAGATGGGTTTAAGCTGTTTTCCATAGAATGTTTCTTGATTATTGATGTTAGCTATCGATTCAGTAGTCACTGCATGACTAGGATACTCCATGCGATTCAACAGGTTCATCAGCCTATACGCGTCCCCTTGTAAGTTTACTTACTAAGAACCAGGCGCGCTAGCAAATCCTTGAGCCTTTATGTGGTATAGTCTAGCATTAGCCAAGCCGTAGACTTTAGTCAATCTAAATGGTGCTGGGGACAGATTACAGCTACTTCTTCTGATACCTGTATAAATCTGTCCCACATGATTACAGTATACACCTGAATCAGTCTCAGTTCAGCACTATATAACTCTTATTATCTTCTATGAACACTCCCTCGAAATGCTTGTTTAAAGATACCAGTAACCTTCTCGACCCATAATGCAATACTGGAATTACGCAATCATTTTCTCTGTACTTGGTTTGAGAAGAAAAGTTCGAACATTTCCAAAGGTGGTATTTTAATCACTATGTCCACTAGCTGTTTTCCAGTCAATCGAACAGCTTTACTTGGTAGACTCAATACACTTAAATCAGACTCTCCATGGGACCCTTGTCCCCTTCAGCTGCACAAGCATGCCAGCTTGCTTGTGGCACATTCACCGCATGCTATGGAATAGTCTCTGTGATCTTTGGAGATGCCATATTTATTACAATAATCACAAAACCTGTGACTGAGCTTTCCACTAAAGCCATTTAGTGGACCATTTGAATTCTACATGGACCTGTTGAATCACTGTCAAGAAGTGCTCTTTTCCATTGTTTCCAGTTTTGCTTCTATGCCAATGGCAACCAGCATCTCCCAGGTTAGGACATAGAAACCGTTTATCTGACATATTTCAGAAATGTATAATGGGGTATGCAAGTGAGTGGACAGTTAGTGGATCAAACCAAACTTTGATGAACATGGAGTAATAGCTAGAACTGAGTCTGTCAGCCCAACTTTGGTCTGTGGTATCGACCAGCTACTTCCATTGACTCAACCTCAGCAGTGTTATGATATTCTAAGTCAAGATGCTAGACAACAGGCTGTATCAGTCAAAATAAATGCATGACATGAATACAGAAATACTTTCAACATATGGTATAGTAAGCATCCGTTATACAGTCTGCAGGTCATACAAAATAATTCGACCAGACTTGCAGCTGGGGTCCCTAAAATTGGCTATTCTAAACATCTACTTAAATCCCATGACCACTTACCCATCTTTTCAACAGTTGTTTATCCATGAAGGTATCCCCCTTATTCTGTGCTCTCGTCATCAATGGTATGCACCTTTGAAATTCCTGCAGTCTTCTACTCTGCACTTTGAGAATGTCCCCTACATTAAAAGGAGCAGACTTGGTCACCGTATCAGTGGGTGCCACCTTTTAGAGCTTCTAGTTTTACTGCTCGCTCAGGCACAGGGAGTCTGTGCTTTTTCTCCAACCGGGCTGTGAAATACAGCTGGGTTGAAGAAACATAAGGCCCATATTTATACTCAGTTTACGCTGAACTAGCCTCTTTTTTTTTTACGCTAATTCAAGAAAAACTTAACTCCATATTTATTATTTGACGCTAGACCCATCTAGTGCCAAAATATAGGAGTTTAAGTCACTTTATGAATGCATGAAACCACCTAGCGTCAATGAGATGCAAGGTGGGTGTTCCCATTCAAAAAATGACTCTAATGCCCTAATGCCATTATTTAACACCTGGGTCAGGGCAGGCATTAGGGGACCTGTGGAGCCATTTCCATGGTCAGACACCATGGAATGGGTCCACAGATACCTTCTCCAAGCCCCAGGAGCACACCCACTCCCACCAGTGGGCCACCAGAGGATGGGGACCCCATCCCAGGTAAGTAGGGTAAGTAGAGGTAAGTATTTTTAAAGTTTTTAAAAGTGTCATTGCGGGCACTGAAATGGGCCCCTCTACATGGCACTGGGTGCAATGGCCATGCCCAGACATTTTTTTGCCTCAAACCAGCCTAACGTCATTTTTTGGGGCAAAACCCCCGTCCCCCATACCACCACCCCCAGCTGGCTAATAAGATTTTCCATGATGTTAGCCCACCCTTTGCGCCAGATTGTGTCATTCCATAGATTTGGCACTCAGCTGGCGTCCTGGAATGGCGCAAGCCGGCACCATACTTTTTGACGCAAAACTGCTCAAATGCAGTTGAATTATTTTCCATTAAAGAAAACAATTTAGCAATGATAATTATACATTCCGGCTTATGCACAACATCCAACTTTGAATTATTTTGCTTACATTTTGAGAAAGTTAAGGGCAGATTTACCAACAAGTCAAGCAATTCAGCAAGACAACTTGCTGGGCTGTGTTGCTTGACAGGGAAGGAGCAGAAATGCACCATATCTACTAAGAAATGACGCATTCCTACTCTCTCCCTGTGCTTGCACACTGAGTGCAGCCTAGCACTAACGCAGGAACCCTTGTGCTATAGCGCAAGGGTGTCTGTGTTACTGGTGGGATTGTTTTTGTGCAGGAAGGTGCAGGTTTTCCTGCACAAAAACAATCCTCTTAGGCTTTTTCCTCTTTCTGAGTGTGATGCAGAATGCAGTATATGTAGAAAAAGGAAAAAATGATGAGAAACATATTTCTCCTTGTCACACCTCAGCTGGGAGGTGTATCATTTTCATGCATTCCCAGGTTTGTTAGTGTTAGTAAATCTGGGAAGGCACCTAGAATTGTGGGTGGATGCAAGGAAACATCCATGCTTTACCCATGGAACTCTTTCCCAAGTCAGAGTAATGCAAAGCAGCAACTTGTGTTGCCATGTCTTATTCCAAATTCACTAAGCCACACAGAGACACGCAAGGAGGCTTCTTCATAGCTTCGTAAATCTCACTGAACACCTTGAAGTGCATGAAGCAATGGCATTGTAAGGGCTTCTTAAACTGGTCCTCAACACAAATTACTTTGCATGCACAGTTTCAGCAGTTATCTTTGAATGAATGTAAAGTGGAAGAAATAACAGTCTAAGATGACAAATGCAAATGCAGGCTTAGCCATTTTTTAATGTTTTTTTTCAAACAAAGGAAACATTATTCAAAGATGGCTTAAGAGTTTGAATGCACATGGACAATGGGTATCTAGAAATAAACAAACAATGGCAAAGCCAGAAAGGGTCATGATCCAGACTAATTGGCTTTGCTAGTTCTTGTTATTTATTTTAGTCATTCATTTGGGTTTAATCTAAGTCTTCAGGTTATTATCATTCAAAGCCAATAGTACTACTTCTTTGTGCCACACAAATCTTGTGAGTTGCATTAAAATTAAAAAGTGTTCTAAGTACAGTTGTGGGCTAGGAAGCAGCAGTTCTGTTCTATTAAAACTGTATGCAGTGTGTTGGACTTGGCTTTCTATTGAGGGCCACCCCTAAAGTTGTGCCTTCACCCTCCTGTTCTCTGACATTTATTGACATTACAAACTAACCAGTGCTTCAGAGCTTGTGATTTCTCCTTGAAACATGGTAAAATTGGCTTACAGTCCATTGCCACATTTAAATTTACTTAAAAGACCCCATTAAAGTGGTACAACATGCACCTACGGCCTTTAAATTAAATAATAGTAGTGGAACTTCAGCACTCATTGTGCCCTCCCTAAATTAGCAATTTAAAACATGCCTCAGGTCTGTCATTGCAGCCAGTAATGCAGTTTTATATTGCCAATTTGACCTGATGAAATAAACCTTTTGTCAGGACTAAATCTTCCTTTATCATGTATATAGGTCACTCCTAAGGGAGGCTCTAAATAGTTCATAAGTCAGGGTGTACTATATTTCAAAAACAGGACTTTTAAGTTTTACATGTCCTGGTGGTCAAAAACCCTGGTATTGCTTTACACTACTGTAAGGCTGACATTTCCCATTAGGTAGCATTTGGTTATTTTATTATATTTGACCTTTGCCAACTTCTGACTGGGAGCAGGTAGAAGTCTCATGTTTAGACTCAAATTAATTTAAATTTAAAAATATGTTTGATGGTCAAGTTGTTTGTTAGATTTGAAATTGCCACTCTTGGAAAGTTGACATTTTCCTGCCCAAAGCTTCTAATGCATTATAGGAGTTTCCAGCTACCAGGGCCTGTTAATGGTTCTCCCATTAAGAATAAATATTGGGCCCAGATAGTGAACAGATGGGCACTATGTATAGCCAGGATTGGCCAACCTGCCAGGATGGTTGGGAGCGGAACTGATCCCTGTCTCACTTACATTTTGAAGGACTTGTCTCTAGAACCCACAAAGGAACATGATATTAATATTTTGTCACCCTAGGCTTCTTGCAACCCTGACAAGGGGCTAAAGGGACATTCAGGAAATAGAGGTGGGGGTAGCTTGGAAGATTACCCACTTCAAGGCTGGGACCAGGTATACATATTGGACCTCCTGAACCACTCTTCAGTACACTCTTGGGCCAGTGGTCATTACAGAGGAATGACAGCCTTCTTCCAGAAAGGACTGGCTTGCTGCTTGAGGCTTGCTTTTTGTTCCAGAGGTATGCCCTCTGTTTGTGTCTTCCATTGTTCCCCAAAGGGCTGCCCACTCAACCATTGGACAGAGATAGTGGTGCACCAAATACTGACCAATGGGAAATTAAAGACTTGTCTGGCAAATTCAATTTAACGTTGTGTCACAAGGAGACATCAGCCATTAGAAGGACACCCCTGCTGTTACTCTGGCATTCCGTCTTTACCTTTGCTTTGATTCTTCAAAACCATCCTCACCTTGTCTTGCCCGATATCTATATCTTCTCCTCCTTAAGAGGGAAGAACTTTCTGCCCCATTAGCTGAGACTTTGCTGTTCTATCTTGGCTGATGGCAGATCGACTACTGTCCTGAGGACGAAGACTGACTCTGTATGCAGACCCATTATGGAGGGTAGCTATGTGATGATGAAATTGTAATTGTCTGTTTGCCTTTCCTTTCTAGGTACCAACCGCTTTTGACAGAGACCATAGTAGGATGTTTTCCAAATTTGTGTTATTAAATTGTTTTCCATGAAGCCCAACATGCTGATGCTAATTCAAAATTACTGAATCTTTGCTGTGTTGAATAGATGCGCTAATGATACTCTGCTAAATAGATCCATGTTGACGCCGTGTTTTGTTCTAATGTTTGTCATCTTTGCTTTGCTTAAATCTTACTCAAGTTGCCATATTGTGACATTATTGATGTGTTTTCTGGTTTTGAGACTGAAAACTTGCTGGTAGAGTGTAACAAATAGGGAATAAATATCAAAACTATTACTAAATTTCGTGTTTTTATTCATGGCTGAAGGTCATGGTGAGTTTTGATTCCTATTAATGTCATTAACTAATTTGATTAATTTGCTGTTGTGAATATTGATGGGACTACTGACCTATCGATTGATATGCTGATTAGTTATCTCCTCTTAAGGTGTCTCCAATCAGGGTCAAAAGATTCATTGGCCTAAAACGAGTCCCAGACTAAGTAAATTACCTAGGGCGGGACGCGTTATTAGATCTGGTAGCAGAGGACGGTTTCGGCCCTTTATGCCCCTAAGATGAGGGTCAATTGTTTAGAATTGTTTTTTTGAAATGATGCAAATTGGAAAGATGATGTTCCCCTAAGCCCCAAATGACTTTCCCGGGACCCCGGAGCTTGCCGGAGTGAGTTGGGTATGTTCTCGGCGTTCTAGTGATGGTATGAGTGAAGTAGAATTTGCGCTTGCACAGCTTATGCATATTGCAGGTGAATTGTGAAGTCTGTGAGAATTTTAGGCCAATGTGATGTTTTAGTAGGAGTGGGTGTACTCTGCAGTATGAGAGTAGGGAAGTCGGCGAACTTCGTGTGAGTGTGTGCGCTTTGTGCTAAAAAATTGTCCACGTAGTTGTTGGTGATGTACGGACCCTGCATGGTCTAAGACTCCGGAGTATACTGATAAGTGTATGAGACACTTGGTTTATGTTGTTATTTGCGTGGTTTAATAGGTCAATCGGGCGTGATTGACGAGTCGAGTTTGAGTCACAGTGTGTGAGTGAAAACCTTCGATGGAGATTTGGTAAGTTCTAAAGTGCACTAGGACGAACCATTGACAAGTCGAGAGTAGAATTTGCGGGTCGAATTCTGCTTGCGGGTGCAGGAGCTGAGAAGGAGAGAGTAGCGGCCGAGGCTTCAAGTGAAATCTCTGTAAAGCTCTGAAGCGATTGTGTTACCCCTCCCGTAGTAAACCGGCAAATTTGAGTTTTGTTGTTGAAGGGCTCGCAATCTATTGCATTAGTTTTGTGTGAACAGAAAGTGAGGAAGACAAGCTGCAGGACTTTGTCAGCCGCAGTGTGTGAGTGTGACGTCATTGGAGCCGCGCTGGGAAAGGTCAGTTAGTGAGAAGGGTCGCGGACGGATTGGCAGCCGTCTGTGAGAGGCAATTGGTTGAGAAGGCAGGTAAAGGGTGTTCTGGGAATTAAAGTCACTTCCTGATTCAGTTATAAACGAAATAAGAGACACAAAAAATGAAGTTCTTCAAGGCCCTAAAGAGCACTTTGAGGGGAGATGTGTACATTACCGCGAGTGTGGGGGAGCCTACACCGCCAGAGGATACTCGGGCCTATGCCGTAATGGAGGAGAAGGGAGTCACGCCATGTCTTTGGCTAAAACGATGGTGCAAATTAACAGAGAAAGATGGGTGTTTGGCGTTTCCAGAGAATGGGACATTCAACAAAGGGGTTCTAGAGAATTTGTGGAAGGCGCTAACTGAGCAGAAGCCGCCTCCCAGGCCAGCACAGTTTGAGGCATTAGCAATTTGGGAATTAATGGCCATACGACAAAGGCAGCAAAAGTTTGAGAGGAAAATGAGAAAAGCAGAAAAAACGGTAGGGGAGGCTAGGTGGGATAGCGAGACCAGGATGTGGAGAAGAGAAATAATAGATGGAGTCAGAATGTTTCCCGCAATAACTAAAGAAGCCGACACACAAGGAAGAAAGGCCACTTGTAAAACAGACAAGGGTTCGAATAGAGGGAAAGAGAATAACAGGTCTTGGGCAGATGCAGATGACTCAGATGACGATGAGTTCCTTAATCAGTTGTTACATGATCATCCACTGCTATACGCCATGAATGACAACAGACCAAGTACTAGTGCAGGTCCTGTAAATTCAATGCAGAATCAGGGAACAGCGCATACATTTCAGGTAAATGCAGTCGCGACACCAGCTCCAGTGCAGAATAGTGGCAGCGTATCTAGTGCATCAGCGATGCAGACACAGTTGCAGCCACCACCGGTTCGGAGGCTCTACCCTGATGTTCCAGTATTACAGACCACAACCAATTTGATGGTGCCTCCTGATCAGGCATATGCGAGATCAAAGTTGGTACAGATGGAAACAACTCCACTTCTGCTGCCCCAGTCGCATCAACAGTTGGTTACGAATTACGCTAATGCTCCCAGGGTCTGGGAGACAGGCAGGCGCCAGCTGCTATATGTTTTCCGATTACAGTTGGTCCACCCGTACCTTTGAATGCGCAGGCAAAGCCTAGTGTATGTGACCAAGGGGTAATGACTCAAGAGGTGCTAAGAGGAGGGTTCGCAGGAAGTTCCCAAGGGATGACACCGGGTGAACAGATAGCAGAGAGATCTAGGTCCTTGTTGGATGTCAGTCCGATTAGGGTTCCTCTTGAGACAATGAGGCAGGCTGGGTTGGGACTGCTAACCCCACAGATATCCAGTACGGACATGTCGCAACCACCAATGATGCAGGCTGGAAATATCTCGTTGCAAGGTTTGACTGTGCAACAATTGAATGAATGGTTAGACAAGCTGAGTTCACCGCAGACTACCCCTGCAACAGCAGAGTGGTCAGAGAGAGAGGAATACCTGAATTGTGTGAGGTTGGGCGTGGAAGCAGCTGAATTAGTTGGAGGGAGTATGGGAGTGAATAGGCTACAGTCATACACTGAAGCAGAATTGAGGTATCTGTGTCCAAAAATAACCAAAGAAGTAAGCAAGGTGCACCAAAGGCTGCCGAATCTAGCAGACAAATATGGCATAGACTTAGACAATGCTAAGCATCTAAAGAGGAGTTACAGATTGGAGTTCGAACCCAAAGATTTTGATCACATGAGGTCTACTGGGATGAAAGCACACCTTAAAGAAATTTTACAGAGCGCGCAGGTTTGGGGAGCCTTAGAGAAGTGGGAAGGCAGATGGGCAAAGAAGAGAGACAAAAGGAAAAGTGACTGCTTGGAGCAGCAGCAGCAGGCAAAACCAGTGCTAGATACTGGTACCATAAAGATGCTACCCATGAGAGAAACAGCTGGAGGGGTTTTTGTCAATGCACTGTGGTCTAGAGGTGCCATTTTGGCATTCACCATTGATTTCCCCAGGCTGAGGGAGAAGCCGATAGAGTGGTACCAGCAGACAGATAGATTTGTGAAGCTTGCAAAGTGTCTTTGGGAAGACTTGAATACATTGTTTGAGATTATAGTTCCTGACGATTTGTGGCTCGAGTGCAAGAGAAGTGTTAACTGGCCGACTGTAGAACCGGCAAGGGATAGGGCTACCGGAGCACCCTCTCCAGAGGTAATGAAGTATTACTATAAGGTAATTGAGTTTTTGAAGCAGAAAGTGTCGCCACAGAATATTGATTGGTAAAAGATTGATCGAACTGCACAAGAAGGCAAAGAGTCGATACGTGCTTACTATGAGAGGTTGTTGAAAGCATTCAAGCATTACAGTGGCACGGAAGTCATAGAGCCGAAAGACATGAATCACCTTGTGTTCAGGTTCATTGAAGGGCTGAGACCAGAAATTAGCCAGATGATTAAGAATCATTTAATTTGCTGGCAAGTGAAGCCAATTGATGAGGTGTTACAGTATGCAAAATACTGTAGTGATGAGATTGAGTTGTAGCAGAGAAAGTTGAAGGAGAAAGTGATGGTGATGCAAATTAAGGCAGCGCAAGCAGGGATGCAGGGAAACGGAGTACAACAGATGGTACAACAGCCACAGGGAAACAGAATGTTTTAGATGCAAACGAGAGGCAGAGGTCGAGGAGGTTTTGTGAACAGTGGTCCAGATTTGAATACCGTTGTGGTACAAAATGAGGTGCAAGGGATGAAGAAGGTGTTACCATGCCCTGCGTGCAGGGGCGTGGGACATTGGAAGCGGGAGTGCCCGATGATGGTGCAGGAAGGTGCGGTTCAACAAAGCAATGATGTCAGTGCATTCCAAAATGTTAAAGGACCAAGAATGAGGGGTCCTAATCCAAATTTCCAGAATAACATGGTTCAAATGCAGGGTCTGCAACAAGTGCAGATGCCACGTATGCAACCAGTACAGATGCAGCAGATGCAACCACAGATTCCAGTGGTACCTAGACAGCAAATGCAGTTGCCCTTAGTGCCAATGGGACAGCAACAGATGGTGCTTCCTCAACAGGTCACAAGTCAAGGAATGTGTCAAAATAACACAGTACAACAGTTCCCATCGCGTGGTGAGAATGGAATAAACGATGAATGGTCGGATGACAGTTTGGATAGCGAGGAGTGCAGGCTTGCAGCGTCTCTAGAAGTAGATCAGAGGGGACCCTATGTGCAAGGGAAGGTGATGGGTCACAAGGTCTCATTTTTGGTTGACACAGGAGCTACACGCTCTACAGTCAGGAGTGCAGAGGTTCCGAAGTTGCCCCTTTCAGGACGTACAATAAAAGTAGTGGGAGTGGCAAACCAGCTCCTGACCAACCCCATCACAGATCCGGTTCAAGTCGAAATTGGTACCTTTCAGGGATTGCACAGGTTTGTAGTCTGTGATTCAGTCCTGTGTCCCCACCGGGAAGAGACTTTCTGTGCAAGACGAGGTGTTCTATCACCTGTTCGAATGAGGGAATAGAGGTGCAGACGAACAGTGATGACAAGGGGGATGATTGTCAGATCTCAGAGCCAGAAACAGAGACTACAGATGAAGAGTACCCCTTGATAAGCTTCTTCCCGATGTTCACAATGATTGATTTGCCCGCAGATCTACAGGGGACAGTAACAGAGAACGTGTGGGACTTGACAGGAAAGGAAGTAGGATTGATAAAAGGAGTAGAACCAGTCAAAGTCGATGTGAATACAAATGCTGTGTTTCCCCAGGTACCGCAGTACCACATGGCAAAGGATGTCCTTATAGAGGTGACGCAGATAATTGCAGACTTCGTTAAACATGGCGTCTTTAAGGAAGTAATGAGCGGCCTATGTAACTCACCTATAATGGGCCTAAGAAAGCCCTGTGGGAAAGTCCGAATTGTTCAAGACTTGAGAAAGATCAATGACATAGTGGTGAAGTGTTGCCCAATAGTGCCAAATCCTGTTGTGATCATGTTTCAAGTTCCATGCTATGCAGAATGGTTCTCAGTCGTTGACTTGTCCCAAGCGTTCTTTTCTGTGCCTCTTCATGAGGACAGCCAATTTCTCTTCAGTTTCAAATTCCTGGACAAGGTCTACAGTTGGTATCGAATCCCTCAGGGGTTTTTGGAGTCACCGTCTATCTTCAATCAAATTCTGAAGAAAGATTTGGAGTCATTGGAACTGCCTTTCCAATCGACTTTAGTACAGTACATTGATGATTTATTGATTGCCTCCAAAACAAGAAATGATTGCAAGTACAATACTATTGCCCTATTGAATCACTTGGGAAAGAATGGACACAAGGTGTCCCCAAAGAAGCTGCAGTACTGTCAGAAAGAGGTGAAATATCTAGGCCATTTGATTGAGAAATCGTCGAGGAAGATATCTAAGGAAAGAGTGACTGCCACATTACAGATAAACTCCCCAACATCCAGGACAGATGTCAGGGTGTTTCTGGGAATGGTGGGCTACTGTCGTCAGTGGATCCTGAATTTCTCCATTATCTCCAAGCTTTTGGTGAGACTGACAGCTAAAGAGGTGAAGGATGGCCCAGATACCCTAACTATGTCTGAGAAAGAGATGAGGGCATTCATTGAAATGAGGGAGTGTATGTGCAGGGCTCCAGCTTTAGGTATGCCTGATTACACAAAGCCTATTGTCTTGTTTTGTCATGAACGTGATGCTTGTTCTTTGTCTGTCCTGACCCAGGTCCAAGGAGATGCAAACCGACCAGTAGCATATTTTTCAGCTACTTTGGACCCAGTCGCAGCAGCCTTACCGGGTTGTCTGCGTGCAGTTGCAGCAGTTGGTCAAAGCCTCACTCAGTGCAAAGGCATAGTGATGGGACATCCCTTAACAGTAATGGTCCCACATTCAGTTGAAACACTATTGACCCGAACTAAGACCCAGCACATGACAAGTGCTAGATTGACCAAGTATGGGACTATTATATTGGGGTCACCAAATGTGTCACTAAAATGTTGTACTGTATTAAACCCGGCAACTCTGCTTCTCAATGAAAATACAGATGTTGATGATGTTGAAGAGGTAGAACATGATTGTCTTGAGGTAACTGAACTTTGCACCAAACCGAGACCTGACATTAGGGATAATCAATTGGAAGAAAATGACTACATCATCTTTGTTGATGGCTCATGTCTGAGAGACTCAGTAGGAGTACTGAGAGCCGGATACGCTGTAAGTACAATCACTGGTATTCTAGAAGCATATTGGCTTGAAAGAGTATACTCTGCTCAAGTGGCTGAATTGATTGCTCTTACTAGGGCATGCCAGGCCGCTAACAAATTGAAAGTGACTATCTATACCGATAGCAGATACGGATTTGGGATTGTCCATGATTTTGGCCAGCTATGGTCCCAGAGAGGTTTCATGACCTCTTCTGGTTCTCCAGTGAAAAATGGCGAAAGAATTAAGGAATTGTTGCACGTGATTCAGTTACCTCTTGAAATTGCCATGGTGAAATGCAGTGCTCATGTGAAAACACAAGACTTTGGGGGTCATTCTGACCCTGGCGGCCGGTGACCGCCAGGGTCACCGACCACGGGAGCACCGCCAACAGGCTGGCGGTGCTCCCGAGGGCATTCTGACCGCGGCGGTTCAGCCGCGGTCAGAAAGGGTAAACCGGCGGTCTCCCGCCGGTTTACCGCTGCCCCAGTGAATCCTCCATGGCGGCGGAGCGCGCTCCGCCGCCATGAGGATTCAGACACCCCCTACCGCCATCCTGTTCATGGCGGGAAACCCGCCATGAACAGGATGGCGGTAGGGGGTGCCGCGGGGCCCCTGGGGGCCCCTGCAGTGCCCATGCCAATGGCATGGGCACTGCAGGGGCCCCCGTAAGAGGGCCCCAAAAAGTATTTCAGTGTCTGCTTTGCAGACACTGAAATACGCGATGGGTGCAACTGCACCCGTCGCACCCCTGCACCTACGCCGGCTCAATTCTGAGCCGGCGCCCTCGTTGCAGGGGCATTTCCTCTGGGCCGGCGGGCGCTCTTTTGGAGAGCGCCCGCCGGCCCAGAGGAAATGTTTGAATGGCCGCCGCGGTCTTTTGACCGCGGTGCGGTCATTTGGCGGCGGTACCTTGGCGGACGGCCTCCGCCGTCCGCCAAGGTTAAAATCACCCCCTTTGTGTCAATGGGAAATGGATATGCAGATCAAGTCGCAAGGTTTTGCGCAGGGAACTGTATATCGTTCAAGGATCAGTGGGAACTGTTACCTGAAACAGAAAATGTGATGTGAAAAGGTTACGCACTGAGGGTGGTTGACGCGATGGAAGAATTACAATTTTTGCAGGGATGTGCCAGCAGAGAAGAGAAACGCTCTTGGCTCAAAATGCAGTGTGTACAAAGACCAGATGATTTGTGGGTTTCAGATGAGGGGAAAATGGTTTTGCCAAGCAGTCTTTTGTCTCAGTTTTCAAGGTTTTACCATGGTCAGGCACATATTGGGAGAGACGCCATCATCAGATTGTTCAAAATTGATTGGTTCAATCCAAAATTCAGACAAGTCGCAGAAGCGATCTGTCACCGGTGCATCATCTGTCAGCAGATGAATGCGGGGAAAGGGACAGTGGTGAATTTGAGCCACATTGGGAGAGCTGGAGGTCCATTTAGAAGGATGCAATTGGATTTTATCGAGATGACTGTGTGTGGAGGTCTGAGATACGTGTTGGTGATTGTGTGAATTTTTAGCCACTGGATTGAAGCTTACCCTACACGTAGGAATGACAGTCTCACAGTAGCGAAGTTGCTGCTTAGGGAATTGATGCCGTGTTTCGGGTTTCCGATCTCTTTAGAATCAGATAGAGGAAGTCACATCAACAATGAGGTGGTTAAGCTCTTGTGTGCCGCACTGAACATTGAACAGAAGTTGCATTGCAGTTACCTCCCTGAAGCATCAGGACTAGTGGAACAAATGAATGGTACCCTGAAGTCTAGAATGGCAAAAATGTGTGCAGCTACAAATTTGAAATTGCCTGATGCATTGCCCTTAGTGTTGATGTCAATGAGAAACACATCCAACAAGAAAACAGGACTGTCTCCTTATGAAATTCTCATGGGCCGAGCTATGCGATTGCCCGCAGTACCTGCGAATGATATCACAGATGATATGGTGTTGGCCTACTGCAAGGGTCTGGCTGACGTGGTCTGATCTTTCTCTCACCAGGTGGAAGCAACCACATTGCCACGGATAAATGATCCAGGTCACAACCTGAAAGCTGGTGACTGGGTTGTTGTCAAGAAACACGTGAGGAAGTCGTGTTTGGAGCCACGTTGGAAGGGGCCATATCAGGTGATACTGACAACTACAACTGCTGTGAAGTGTGCGGGAATTCCAAACTGGATCCATGCCAGTCACACAAAGAAGGTGACGTGTCCAACTGATGAGGAAAATGAGTTGTCAAAAATAACAGCTACATAAAAGGAAGTCTCAGGGCCGGAGAGTAATCAAAGGGGAACTGAGACTACAGGAGAGTCCGTTGAGGACGGCTTGGTCACTCAAACAGCAACAGGTATCCAGAGGGGTGACAGTGAGCCTATCTCAACTGAGGCACCAGGAGGACCGACGCAAAGAGACGTTCTCCCAGAAGCAGACCGATACAGGTTTGAAGTTGAACCCCTGACAGACCCAGAAGGCGAAGGAGTTGAGGCGGAAGGAAGTCAGAGTGTCCAGACTCCTCCTGAGCTGCTTGCAGGTCCAGCAAGAGAAAACACCATAGCACATGAGGAGGGCATTGAACAGCAACTAGGAAAGCCAAACAATGAAGGGACACTGAAAGGAGATAAGTGGCCAGAAACGCAGGTGACAAAAGGAAAAGTGGTTGTTGATGAGACAATTGAGGAGGAGATAAATACGACAAGGAAAGAAGATCTGAGCGAAGGAGAGTTGCAAGGTGACCGCAAATTGAAAAGAAAGAGAATAGCAAACACAAAATACGTGGGTCCTGAATGGGCTTATGCAACTTCAGCTGAGTGGCAACAAAAATCCTTGGCATTCTGTTTTGATCGAGAAGTCCCAGGTCAATACTATGGTACCTGAATTGGCCACAAGGAAATTAGACTGTGTTAAATTGGAAAAAAGTTGAGAAAAACGGAGAAAAGAGACTGATAGATTACCGGATGTGTCGCTAGTAACCTGAATTGACTTTTGAAAACTGGTTGTGACAAGCTGCTAACTGGATTGACAGAGGACCCTGGGAGTGAATGAGAAAGCTGTAAATACTTGCTAAAGAGAGACTTTGCTTAGCCTTGCTGTAAAGGAAGAAAAAAAGAAGCTTTTAGCCATCCTCTGTTGATTGTTGTTTACATTTGTAGTACTTCACTTCTGATTCTTTACAGATCATGCCTCAGTACGGGAGATGATAGTGAGGGGAGTCGGCGTTGTAAATATTTGGGTGTTGCTCTGGGTGTTGTGTGTGTGATATTCATTATAGCTTTATTTGTGGAAATGAGTTTGGTGGATGAGAACAAAGCTATCAATGCTACAGTTTCTGAGACCGCTACACTAACACCTTGGGAGAAGTTTGAGCAAGATACAAAGGGGCATATTTATACTCTGTTTGCGCCGGAATTGCGTCGTTTTTTTTTACGCAATTCCGACGCAAAACTAACTCCATATTTATACTTTGGCGTTAGATGCGTCTAGCGCCAAAGTCCATGGAGTTTGCGTCATTTTTTAGCGTGGACACCTACTTTGCGTTAATGATATGCAAGGTAGGCGTTCCCTTCTAAAAAAGTGACTCCGAGGCATGTGCGCCGTATTTACACTCCCGGGCAAAATTCACGCCCGGGAGTGGGCGGGTCAAAAAAAATGACGTCCAGCCGCTTTTGCGCCGTTTTTTAGCGCCTGGACAAGGCAGGCGTTAAGGGACCTGTGGGCTCGGAAGGAGCCCGGAGGTGCCCTCCCATGCCCCCAGGGACACCCCCTGCCACCCTTGCCCACCCCAGGAGGACACCCAAGGATGGAGGGACCCATCCCAGGGAAGTTAAGGTAAGTTCAGGTAAGTATTATTATTTTTTTTTTTTTTGTGGCATAAGGGGGCCTGATTTGTGCCCCCCTACATGCCACTATGCCCAATGACCATGCCCAGGGGACAGAAGTCCCCTGGGCATGGCCATTGGGCAAGGGGGCATGACTCCTGTCTTTGCTAAGACAGGAGTCATTTCAATGGGGGTTGGGAGTCGAACAAAAATGGCGCAAATCGGGTTGACGTGAAAAATTTGCCTCAGCCTGACTTGCCCCATTTTTTGGCGCCCAAGCTCCATATTCCCCTACGCCAGCGCTGCCTGGTGTACGTAATTTTTTTTCACGCACACCAGGCAGCGCCGGCGGCTAACGCCGGCTAACGTCATTGAATAAATACGGCGCCCGCATGGCGCTTCAGAATGGCGTTAGCCGGCGCTAATTTTTTTGACGCAAAACTGCGTTAGCGCAGTTTTGCGTCAAAAAGTATAAATATGGCCCAAAGTATCTGCATGATGAAGGTAATGCCAAAGGGGAGCTGTCTACTAACGTTTTCTATCGCTTGCTGAGTGAGTATGTTGACACTATGGATGCAAAGGTTTGTTATGTGTGTACACAAATTCCTCTTTCAGTCCAAGAGGGAGTTACTTATCACAGCTTGCCACTAACCTATGGGATTAGTTGTAGTCTGCTGCTAACGTGTTTCTATAACCAAGAAGAAGTGCAATATTTTTTCCTGAAAAACTTGATTAAAGGGTTCTTTGAACCTAGAGTAGCGATTAGTAGATCATAAGCACACCACAACAATTTGACATGCTTGCTTACACCCGTAGAGAAAAGCTTTCTAGATCACACTGAAGATAGAAGGAGGGTTTTAAAAGCGAAATTAGAAAAGGGCTTGCAGCAACGATCATTTCTTAGTAATGGAAATTATAATGGGATTAGGGAACAAGGGAAGCTAGCTTTAGATCCGAAACATGTAGGTAGGCTTTGCATAACACGGCCAAAGTCATAGTATGACAATGTGTTTGTGGGAACGAGTGAGCGTAAGCATGTGTTTTTGTTTCAGAATAAATGGACGTTCATGCTAAATGGACTGGATCAAGCGATCCCACAGGTTTATTATATTTGTGGATTTAATGCTTATTACCGTCGTCCAAAGGGATGGCATCGGACAAGTTACTTAGGAATAGTTTTCCCAAAGATTTACCAGCTAGAGGACTTTCCGAAAGTGACAGAATTACTTCGTGCTAGACAAAAGAGAGAAAGTGATGCTGGTGCTGGTGTAGTAGGAGATATATTTGGAGTGATAATTCCTTCAGTAGGAGTTGTCTTAAACTCCTTAAAGATTCGAAAGTTGTCTACTGTTGTGGATAACATGTTGACAAACTTCACAGGGGCTACACTCCTGATGGATACTGAACTTGCTGCGGAGAGGGCTATGACTCTTCAAAACAGGCTTGCTTTAGACATTCTTTTAGCCAAAAGTGGTGGAGTCTGTAGGATGCTTAATGAGCGTCACTGCTGTGCCTACATACCTGACAATAGTAATGAGATTAGAAGTATGCTTACTAACCTAACAAGAGATAGCGCAGATTTGAAGGAACTGAAGGAACAAGGAGTTTGGGAAAAGGTTGGAAAAGGACTTGCAAATGTGGGAAGCTGGTTTAGTAGTCTTTGGCATGGGATATTGGGAAAATTAATACAGGGGATAATGATTATTCTGGCGTGTTTATTTGGACTATGGTTATCATGCATAATTAGCAAAAGGATTAAAGCAAAATTGGCAAAACATAATGCGAGGAGGAAAGAAAAGAAAAGGGAGAAAATGTTCAGAGCAAAATACGAAAAGGCAAAACCAAAGGAAGAAATAGAAATGAAGGAGATAAGAAAATGAACGAACTGTGAAGAAAGGATTTGTGTGATGCCAAGAGTCATCAGAGGAGGGATTGTTGGAGCGTAGCTTTTATAATCAAAATTTAACATGAACTGCTTGCAAAATAAGGTGTAATGAAGCTGCCTAGAAAACGCATTAATATGTTTGTAATGTACGCATTTGAAATGTGCCCACGGGGAGTGGCCATCAATGTATACGATGATTGATGAAACTGACTAATAATGAATTATTAATGTACTAATGTATGATTCTGTTTTAGCATTAAGAGCTATATGTTAAGGTTTTGCTGAATAAATCATTAGGCCTTAGTTAGCGTGAGTCTGGGCCTAGCTGCCTGGTCTCATATTAAATGTGTTTTTCTAACGTGCACTGTGCTGTCTTCCTGAAGGACATAAGCTGTACTTTTCCAGAAGCTAGAGATGTGTGTGTAACCGTAGTAAATTCTTTCTCATGAGACCCGACTTGCTCAAGGAGACATTCCTGCTGAATGCAACAGTGTAATTCGCAACAGGTACAAGGTCGCCTAAACTGGTAAAGACAATGGAGCTACTAACTGAAGCCGTGCGTGTAACTTTTCTTACCTGCCATCTCACCCGATAAAGACATAAATCACAGGAGGCAATGAACTGTATGAGAACTGTCGTAGGTGAAAATTCTAGAAAGGTGACCACTCAACCATTGGACAGAGATAGTGGTGCACCAAATATTGACCAATGGGAAATTAAAGACTTGTCTGGAAAATTCAATTTAACGTCGTGTCACAAGGAGACATCAGCCATTAGAGGGACACCCCTGCTGTTACTCTGGCATTCCGTCTTTACCTTTGCTGCTTTGATTCTTCAAAACCATCCTCTCCTTGTCTTGCCCGATATCTATTTCTTCTCCTCCTTAAGGGGGAAGAACTTTCTGCCCCGTTAGCTGAGACTTTGCTGTTCTATCCTGGCTGATGGCAGATCGACTACTGTCCTGAGGACGAAGACTGACTCTGTATGCTGACCCATTATGGAGGGTAACTATATGATAATGAAATTGTAATTGTCTGCTTGCCTTTCCTTTCTAGGTACCAACCACTTTTGACAGACACCATAGTTAGATGTTTTCCAAATTTGTGTTACTAAATTGTTTTGCATGAAGCCCAACATGCTGATGCTAATTCGAAGTTAGTCAAGGAGTTCACAAATATTGAGTGCAAACAGACAGAATGACTGAATCTTTGCTGTGTTGAATAGATGTGCTAATGATACTCTCCTAAATAGATCCATGTTGACGCCGTGTTTTGTTCTAATGTTTATCATCTTTGCTTTGCTTAAATCTTACTCAAGTTGCCATATTGTGACATTATTGATGTGTTTTCTGGTTTTGAGACTAATAAACTTGCTGGTAGAGTGTAACTAATAGGGAATAAATATCATAACTATTACTACATTTCATGTGGTTATTCATGGCTGAAGGTCATGGTGAGTTTTGATTCCTATTAATGTCATTAACTAATTTGATTAATTTGCTGTTGTGAATATTGATGGGACTACTGACCTATCGATTGATATGCTGATTAGTTATCTCGTCTTAAGGTGTCTCCAAACAGGGTCAAAAGATTCATTGGCCTAAACGAGTCCCAGACTAAGTAAATTACCTAGGGCGGGACGTGTTATCACTGCCCAACTGACCTGCTGGAACTAGGCCTTCCTGGACCTTCTGTTGATCTGCCTCAGCCCTTCTGGCCTCTACTAGAGTGAGTTCCTGATTACCAAGAGGTGCCTCCTCAGGTCCTGGACCCCTGACTTGCATCAAAGTGCTCTCCACTTCAAGAACAGGAGAAATCCTGAAGTTCTAGACCCTTCACGCTGGACTTTGGCAAGGTAACTTTTTCAGCCTGTGCTTCATTGCAGTTTGACTGAACTTGTGACTTTCTCCCGGTCTAGCATGACCAGTTGACTGTGAGTAACGCTTTATGACTTTAGGTGCTATACGAATCTAAAACTTTGAAATTGCAAAAATCCAATTCTACTGATTAGATTTTGGGCATTTAGGCATCTATTGATTAATTAAAAGTTGCCCTATTATTCTAAATTGGCTTGGGATTTTTCTTGTTTTGTATTTTCACTTTCTAACTCGTTGTGTGCTGCATAGATACTTTACAAATTTCTTCCAAGCTAAGACTGGCTACTGCCACACTACTGGAGGATAAGCCAAGGTTAATTTGGTGACTCTTGTGGTTCACCCTAGCAAGGATTGTGGTTGTTGCCTAAGAAGAGTTTCCATTCCCCTCAATCAATAGCCTACCATCTTACAGCGTGGTTAACGTTTTTATTATTGAAACAGGAGACAGTTAAATTAGGTGGCAGCATGTTTTCTTTCCGTCTTCATTTAATTTTGTGACATATACCTTCACTATAAAACTAAAATATTTAACCATTCCACCGCCTGTCAAGGTCGGACCTACCTGCCTTGTCAATGCGTGTGCGTTGTGAAACAGACTCAGGATATGTTCCGTTTACTTTATCTGACTGCAGTTGACAGACCACCTTATCTAAAGATGCACTGGTTCCAGAATTGCCACGAATTCCAGCAAGTAGAGGCTGATTCACTCACAGCACAAATAAATACGTTTCTTGTATTGTTGCTATTCCGATGCAAATTAAATACGTGTCACTGCCACTACAAAACACTTTTTACACTAGAAGGTGTTTTATGTGTTATTACTGCATAAGGTTACAGAAAAGCATATATTCAAAACGTGAAGTGTATGTCAAGCCATATTTAAGTAAAGGGTAATTACCAATGTTCTAATAAGGGCGTGAAATTTAAAGACACAGTTTATGCAATAGCACACATTCCTGAGTAAACACATATAATAAAACAGACTTTCAGAACACCTAACCTTTCCTCTATCTATTATTATAGGGAAACAAAGTTAATTGTAGGAGATTAAAAGACTTTGCTTCCAGTCACTGGTGTATTAAATGCACGCTAAGTGATAAATCAAGAAGGCCAATGTACAGTTTTAATATGTGAAGACTGTTGACTCGTCATCTAGCTGTACCTACGAAAACAGACATAGCAGCTTAACATGAAACACAGACAGTGTATAGTGGTCCTCGAAGTGGCAGAGAACAAGAATGAACGAGCAACTACTCAATATGGAACAAAAAAAAAAATGTAAAGAAGCAAAGGCAAAAGGTCAGATCATGCATGAATGAATGCACACAAAAAAATCTTCAAGCAAGTACACGTACACAACTGTGCACAGACGCACACAAACACACAGACACATACACCGCAGATCCATGCAGAATTGGATAGCAAACCACATACAGATATTCATTAACACACATAGAACATACATAAGAGAACATTTTATTTATATCATGTTTTACATTAGAAATTGGATCTATAGCTGGAAGAGCTATGCGCCCTGTCCAAGCAAGTGCCTAGAAACTTAAAAAGCCAACCAGGGCTTTCTGGTTGTGATAGACAGGGATAAATTCAAAGTTCAGGCCAACGACAATGGAGCTTGGCCTGGCTACAGAGACCAACCTTGTCCCGCTAAAACAGTACCTTAGATGGAGGGTTGTATCGACGTTGAGGATCTGATACGGGGAGCAGAAGAGGCAATGCAAAGTTGATGTATCAGTTCTGATCCACGCAGTGAGGGGATGCGTCATCATCAAGCTGCACAGTTGTTGATGCGAAGACCTCGAGGTGAGCCCTTTGTGATGAAGGCAATGTGTTGTTGTTGAGCTGTGCAGCCAGGTGATGTGAAGACCATGCGCCAGGGTTGATGGTGATGGGTAAATCGGAAGCTGCTCAGTCAGCGATGCACAGCGCTCGTCCTCAGAGGTAGCCACGATGCGTCAGCGTCAAGGAGATATACCATGGTACCGATTGACTTTGTGAAAGCGATGCATGGATTTTCTCAGAACACAGCTGCACAACTGACTTCCAAGGGCCTAGGACTAGATTAGTACCACTTAGAAGGGTAGAACTCACAGTTGGCAGACTCTGGAAACTGTCAGAGAGATGCAGGTAGTCTTTGATGTCACTGAAACTGCAGAACAGGAGGCAAGCTAGCAAGCATTTGTAGTCATTTGGGTCTGGGGATGCGATACAGGGAAGGATGGAAGCAGGCAGCAGGACAAGCAGACCAAAGCTAGAGTCCAGCAAAGTCCAGCTGAGTTCCAGAAGAGTTGCAGTCCTTTCAGGGGCACAACACGCCCAGATGGGTACTGATTTGGTAGGGTTAGAAGTCCAGTTCCCATACCCAGTAGTGCCTTTGAAGTGAGGGTGACTTCAAAAAGGGGCTTTGAAGTGCACACAGGTCCACCCTTACCTTCCCTGGCTCCAGACAAACCACAAGGGAGTAGCCAGCTAGTTGTGTGGGGACAGGTACAGCCCTATTCATGTGCAAGTGTCAGCTCCTCCCTCCCATCTAGCTCAGGAAGGCCCATCAGCAAGGTGATTGGCAATAAGGATGTAAATGGTACATGTCAGCTCCCTTTGTGTGTAGCAGTCTAAAGGGAATTCACAAAGCCCAGCTGGCACCCAACCTGGACATGCATTCAAGGCAGGCAACAGGCACACAGGGCTTGAGAGCAGAAAAATGCCAACTTTCTAAAAGTGGCATTTTTAAAGTTGTAATCATAAATCCAACTTTACTATTGAAGTAGATGTATTTTTCCAAGTCCAAAAGTACCAAACATGACAGTCCTACTCCTTCTCAATCAGGAATTACACTTCATAAATGTATTAAGCAATCCCCAGTGCTATCCTGTGAGAGAAGAAGGCCTCACAGTAGTGAAACATTAACCCCTTCTGTGCCCAGGACGTAATGGTTACGTCCTGAGGCACAGTGCTGCTGTGCCCAGGACGTAACCATTACGTCCTGTGCACAGAGCCCAGAGGGAGCGCTCTCGCTCCCTCTGTGGGGTTCCCCCCCAGCCCCCCAAGTCAGGGATGGAAGGGGAAGCCCTTCCCCTCCCACCCCCGACCCCCCCAACCCCCCCTGTGACGTCAGCGCGCGAGCGCGCGCTGATTAGTCACAGGGTCTCCCCCATCGCGCTGGAAGCAGAGCTTCCAGCGCGATTGAAAAAGAAATGCTTTTGCATTTCTTTTTCAATCCCATGGGGGAGGCCCCGAGAGGCTTCAAAGGGAAGGAAATGTATTTCCTTCCCTTTGAAGTCTCTCACAGGTTTCAAAAGCCGGATTGCTTGCAATCCGGCTTTTGAAACCCCACTAGACACCAGGGATTTTTTTTTTTTCTTGAAATTGGCAAAAGGGAGCGACCCCTTGGGCAAGGGTCGCTCCCAGGGGGGGCATTTTTTTAGGAAGGCCTTTTCTGCCCCCCCTGGGGGCAGATTGGCCTATTATTAGGCCGATCTGCCCCCAGGGGGGGCAGAAACCTCTAGGCACCAGGCACCATTTTTTTTTTTTTTTTTTGTGATGAATTCTTTTTTTTTAGGTGGGGAGCGATCCCTTAGGCAAGGGTCGCTCCCCTACGGGGCAATATATATTTAGGCCATTTCTGCCCCCCTTGGGGGCAGATTGGCCGATTTTAGGTCAATCTGCCCCCAAGAGGGCAGAAACCACTAGGCACCGGGGATTTGTTTTTTGGCGCCAATGTCACGCAGGGGGGAGCGACCCCGTAGGCAAGGGTCGCTCCGGGGGGGGGGGGTGGGGGTTGGGGGGGCAAATTTATTTTAGGCCATTTCTGCCCCCCCGGGGGACAGATCGGCCTATTATTAGGCCGAACTGCCCCCGGGGGGGGGGGGGGGGGCAGAACACTCTAGCTGCCAGGGCAATTTTTTTTTGTGTTTTTTTTTTTTTGTTGTTTCTTTTTTTAGAGATGGGGAGCGACCCATCAGGCAAGGGTCGCTCCCCTGGGGGGGCAAATTGTATTTAGACCATTTCTGCCCCCCTGGGGGCAGATTGGCCAATTTTAGGTCAATCTGCCCCCCAAGGGGGCAGAAACCACTAGGCACCGGGGATTTGTTTTTTGGCGCCAATGTCACGCAGGGGGGAGCGACCCCGTAGGCAAGGGTCGCTCCCGGGGGGGGGGGTGGGGGTTGGGGGGGCAAATTTATTTTAGGCCATTTCTGCCCCCCGGGGGACAGATCGGGCTATTATTAGGCCGAACTGCCCCGGGGGGGGGCAGAACACTCTAGGCGCCAGGGCAATTTTTTTTTTGTGTTTTTTTTTTTGGTGTTTCTTTTTTTAGAGATGGGGAGCGACCCATCAGGCAAGGGTCGCTCCCCTGGGGGGGCAAATTGTATTTAGACCATTTCTGCCCCCCTGGGGGCAGATTGGCCAATTTTAGGTCAATCTGCCCCCAAGGGGGCAGAAACCACTAGGCACCGGGGATTTGTTTTTTGGCGCCAATGTCACGCAGGGGGAGCGACCCCGTAGGCAAGGGTCGCTCCCGGGGGGGGGGGGGGGGGGGGGGGTTGGGGGGGCAAATTTATTTTAGGCCATTTCTGCCCCCCCAGGGGACAGATCGGCCTATTATTAGGCCGAACTGCCCCCGGGGGGGGGGCAGAACACTCTAGGCGCCAGGGCATTTTTTTTTTTGTGTTTTTTTTTTTTGTTGTTTCTTTTTTTAGAGATGGGGAGCGACCCATCAGGCAAGGGTCGCTCCCCTGGGGGGGCAAATTGTATTTAGACCATTTCTGCCCCCCTGGGGGCAGATTGGCCAATTTTAGGTCAATCTGCCCCCAAGGGGCAGAAACCACTAGGCACCGGGGATTTGTTTTTTGGCGCCAATGTCACGCAGCGGGAGCGACCCCGTAGGCAAGGGTCGCTCCCGGGGGGTGGGGGTTGGGGGGGCAAATTTATTTTAGGCCATTTCTGCCCCCCCGGGGGACAGATCGGCCTATTATTAGGCCGAACTGCCCCCGGGGGGGGGCAGAACACTCTAGGCGCCAGGGCAATTTTTTTTTTGTGTTTTTATTTTTGTTGTTTATTTTTTTAGAGATGGGGAGCGACCCATCAGGCAAGGGTCGCTCCCCTGGGGGGGGCAATTTGTATTTAGACCATTTCTGCCCCCCCTGGGGGGGGGGCAGAACACTCTAGGCGCCAGGGCAATTATTTTTTTGTGTTTTTTTTTTTTGTTGTTTCTTTTTTTAGAGATGGGGAGCGACCCATCAGGCAAGGGTCGCTCCCCTGGGGGGGGCAAATTGTTATTTAGACCATTTCTGCCCCCCTGGGGGCAGATTGGCCAATTTTAGGTCAATCTGCCCCCCAAGGGGGCAGAAACCACTAGGCACCGGGGATTTGTT